>NC_080565.1:15442500-17942500 GCF_030253575.1 Rhododendron vialii | reverse complement strand
GGTACCAAACCACCCCAAAACGGTGAAATACCGTACGAGTACATCCATACGGTAACAAACCTCACCAAAACGGTATAATACCGTACGAGTACTTCGTTACGGTACAAAACCACACCAAAACGGTGCAATACCGTACGAGTACATCCATACGGTAACAATCCTCACCAAAACGGTACAATACCGTACGAGTACATTTATACGGTACCAAACCACACCAAAACGGTACAATACCTTACCAGTACTTCGTTACGGTACCAAACCACACCAAAACGGTGCAATACCGTACGAGTACATCCATACGGTACCAAACCACACCAAAACGGTACAATACCGTACGAGTACTTCGTTACGGTACCAAAACACACCAAAATGGTACAATACCGTACGAGTACATCAATACGGTACAAAACCACACCAAAACGGTGCAATACCGTAAGAGTACATCCGTACGGTACCAAACCACACCAAAACGGTGCAATACCGTACGAGTACATCCCTACGGTACCAAACCACACCAAAACGGTACAATACCGTACCAGTACAGCCATACGGTACCAAACCACACCAAAACGGTGCAATACCGTACGAGTACATCCATACGGTACGAAACCTCACCAAAACGGTGCAATACCGTACGAGTACATCCATACGGTACCAAACCACACCAAAACGGTACAATACCGTTCGAGTACTTCGTTACGGTACCAAACCACCCCAAAACGGTGCAATACCGTACGAGTACATCCATACGGTAACAAACCTTATCAAAACGGTACAATACCGTACGAGTACTTCGTTACGGTACAAAACCACACCAAAACGGTGCAATACCGTACGAGTACATCCATACGGTAACAATCCTCACCAAAACGGTACAATACCGTACGAGTACATCCATACGGTACCGAACCACACCAAAACAGTACAATACTGTACGAGTACATCCATACGGTACCAAACCACACCAAAACGGTACAAAACCGTACGAGTACTTCGTTACGGTACCAAACCACACCAAAACGGTACAATACCGTACGAGTACTTCGTTACGGTACCAAACCACACCAAAACGGTGCAATACCGTACGAGTACATCCATACGGTAAAAAACCTCACCAAAATGGTACAATACCGTACGAGTACTTCGTTACGGTACAAAACCACACCAAAACGGTGCAATACCGTACGAGTACATCCATACGGTAACAATCCTCACCAAAACGGTACAATACCGTACGAGTACATCCAGACGGTACGAAACCACACCAAAACGGTACAATACCTTACGAGTACTTCGTTACGGTACCAAACCACACCAAAACGGTGCAATACCGTACGAGTACATCCATACGGAACCAAACCACACCAAAACGGTACAATACCGTACGAGTACTTCGTTACGGTACCAAAACACACAAAAATGGTACAATACCGTACGAGTACATCAATACGGTACAAAACCACACCAAAACGGTGCAATACCGTACGAGTACATCCGTACGGTACCAAACCACACCAAAACGGTGCAATACCGTACGAGTACATCCCTACGGTACCAAACCACACCAAAACGGTACAATACCGTACCAGTACAGCCATACGGTACCAAACCACACCAAAACGGTGCAATACCGTACGAGTACATCCATACGGCACGAAACCTCACCAAAACGGTGCAATACCGTACGATTACATCCATACGGTACCAAACCAAACCAAAACGGTACAATACCGTACGAGTACTTCGTCATGGTACAAAACCACACCAAAACGGTGCAATACCGTACGAGTACATCCATACGGTACCAAACCACACCAAAACGGTACAATACCGTACGAGTACATCCATACGGTACCGAACCATACCAAAACGGTGCAATACCGTACGAGTACATCCATACGGTACCAAACCACACCAAAACGGTACAATACCTTACGAGTACTTCGTTACGGCACCAAACCACACCAAAACGGTGCAATACCGTACGAGGACTTCCATACGGTACCAAACCTCACCGAAACGGTGCAATAACGTACAAGTACATCCATACGGTACAAAACCATACCAAAACGGTGCAATACCGTACGAGTACATCCAAAACGGTACAATACCGTACGAGTACTTCGTTACGGTACCAAACCACACCAAAACGGTGCAATACCGTACGAGTACATCCATACAGTACCAAACCACACAAAAACGGTACAATACCGTACGAGTGCTTTGTTACGGTACCAAATCACACCAGAACGGTACAAAATCATATGAGTACATCCATACGGTAACAAACCTCACCAAAACGGTGCAATACCGTTCGCGTACATCCATACGGTACCGAACCACACCAAAACATTACAATACCGTACGAGTACATCCATACGGTACCAAACCACACCAAAACGGTACAAAACCGTACGAGTACTTCGTTACGGTACCAAACCTCACTAAAACGGTGCAATACTGTACGAGTACATCAATACGGTACCAAACCACACCAAAACGGTGCAATACCGTACAAGTACATCCATACGGTACCAAACCACACCAAAACGGTACAATACCGTTCGAGTACTTCGTTACGGTACCAAACCACCCCAAAACGGTGCAATACCGTACGAGTACATCCATACGGTAACAAACCTCACCAAAACGGTACAATACCGTACGAGTACTTCGTTACGGTACAAAACCACACCAAAACGGTGCAATACCGTACGAGTACATCCATACGGTAACAATCCTCACCAAAACGGTACAATACCGTACGAGTACATCCATACGGTACCAAACCACACCAAAACGGTACAATACCTTACCAGTACTTCGTTACGGTACCAAACCACACCAAAACGGTGCAATACCGTACGAGTACATCCATACGGTACCAAACCACACCAAAACGGTACAATACCGTACGAGTACTTCGTTACGGTACCAAAACACACCAAAATGGTACAATACCGTACGAGTACATCAATACGGTACAAAACCACACCAAAACGGTGAAATACCGTAAGAGTACATCCGTACGGTACCAAACCACACCAAAACGGTGCAATACCGTACGAGTACATCCCTACGGTACCAAACCACACCAAAACGGTACAATACCGTACCAGTACAGCCATACGGTACCAAACCACACCAAAACGGTGCAATACCGTACGAGTACATCCATACGGTACGAAACCTCACCAAAACGGTGCAATACCGTACGATTACATCCATACGGTACCAAACCAAACGGAAACGGTACAATACCGTACGAGTACTTCGTCATGGTACCAAACCACACCAAAACGGTGCAATACCGTACGAGTACATCCATACGGTACCAAACCACACGAAAACGGTACAATACCGTACGAGTACATCCATACGGTACCTAACCATACCAAAATGGTGCAATACCGTACGAGTACATCCATACGGTACCAAACCACACCAAAACGGTACAATACCTTACGAGTACTTCGTTACGGCACCAAACCACACCAAAACGGTGCAATTCCGTACGAGTACTTCCATACGGTACCAAACCTCACCGAAACGGTGCAATAACGTACAAGTACATCCATACGGTACAAAACCATACCAAAACGGTGCAATACCGTACGAGTACATCCATACGGTACCAAACCACACCAAAACGGTAAAATACCGTACGAGTACTTCGTTACGGTACAAAACCACACCAAAACGGTGCAATACCGTACGAGTACATCCATACAGTACCAAACCACATAAAAACGGTACAATACCGTACGAGTGCTTCGTTACGGTACCAAATCACACCAGAACGGTACAAAACCATATGAGTACATCCATACGGTAACAAACCTCACCAAAACGGTGCAATACCGTTCGCGTACATCCATACGGTACCGAACCACACCAAAACAGTACAATACCGTACGAGTACATCCATACGGTACCAAACCACACCAAAACGGTACAAAACCGTACGAGTACTTCGTTACGGTACCAAACCACACTAAAACGGTGCAATACCGTACGAGTACATCAATACGGTACCAAACCACACCAAAACGGTACAATACCGTACGAGTACTTCGTTACGGTACCAAACCACACCAAAACGGTGCAATACCGTACGAGTACATCCATACGGTAACAAACCTCACCAAAACGGTACAATACCGTACGAGTACATCCATACGGTACCAAACCACACCAAAACGGTACAATACCTTACGAGTACTTCGTTGCGGTACCAAACCACACCAAAACGGTGCAATACCGTACGAGTACATCCATACGGTACCAAACCACACCAAAACGGTACAATACCGTACGAGTACTTCGTTACGGTACCAAAACACACCAAAATGGTACAATACCGTACGAGTACATCAATACGGTACAAAACCACACCAAAACGGTGCAATACCGTACGAGTACATCCGTACGGTACCAAACCATACCAATACGGTGCAATACCGTACGAGTACATCCCTACGGTACCAAACCACACCAAAACGGTACAATACCGTACCAGTACAGCCATACGGTACGAAACCTAACCAAAACGGTGCAATACCGTACGATTACATCCATACGGTACCAAACCAAACCAAAACGGTACAATACCGTACGAGTACTTCGTTACGGTCCCAAAACACACCAAAACGGTACAATACCGTACGAGTACATCCATACGGTTCAAAACCACACCAAAACGGTGCAATAGCGTACGAGTACATCCATACGGTACCAAACCACACCAAAACGGTGCAATACCGTACGAGTACATCCATACGGTACCAAACCACACCAAAACGGAACAATACTGTACGAGTACATCCATACGGTGCCAAACCACACCAAAACGGTGCAATACCGTACGAGTACATCCATACGGTACCAAACCACACGAAAACGGTACAATACCGTAGGATTACTTCGTTACGGTACCAAAACACACCAAAACGGTACAATACCGTACGAGAACATCCATATGATACAAAACCACACCAAAACGGTGCAATACCGTACGAGTATATCCGTACGGTACCAAACCACACCAAAACGGTGCAATACCGTACGAGTACATCCATACGGTACCAAACCTCACGAAAACAGTACAATACCGTAGGAGTACTTCGTTACGGTACCAAAACACACCAAAACGGTACAATACCGTACGAGTACATCCATACGGTTCAAAACCACACCAAAACGGTGCAATAGCGTACGAGTACATCCATACGGTACCAAACCACACCAAAACGGTGCAATACCGTACGAGTACATCCATACGGTGCCAAACCACACAAAAACGGTGCAATACCGTACGAGTACATCCATACGGTACCAAACCTCACGAAAACGGTACAATACCGTAGGAGTACTTCGTTACGGTACCAAAACACACCAAAACGGAACAATACCGTACGAGTACATCCATACGGTTCAAAACAACACCAAAACGGTGCAATAGCGTACGAGTACATCCATACGGTACCAAACCACACCAAAACGGTGCAATACCGTACGAGTACATCCATACGGTACCAAACCACACCAAAACGGTGCAATACCGTACGAGTACATCCTTACGGCACCAAACCACACCAAAACGATACAATACCGTACGAGTACTTTGTTACGGTACCAAACCACACCAAAACGGTACAATACCGTACGAGTACATCCATACGGTACCAAACCACACCAAAACGGTGCAATACCGTACGAGTACATCCATGCGGTACCAAACCACACCAAAACGGTACAATACCGTACGAGTACATCCATACGGTACCAAACCACACCAAAACGGTGCAATACCGTACGAGTTCTTCCATACGGTACCAAACCTCACCAAAACGGTGCAATAACGTACAAGTACATCCATACGGTACAAAACCACACCAAAACGGTGCAATACCGTACGAGTACATCCATACGGTACCAAACCACCCAAAAACGGTAAAATACCGTACGAGTACTTTGTTACGGTACCAAACCACACCAAAACGGTGCAATACCGTACGAGTTCATCCAAACGGTACCAAACCACATAAAAACGGTACAATACCGTACGAGTCCTTCGTTACGGTACCAAACCACACCAAAATGGTACAAAACCATACAAGTACATCCATACGGTAACAAACCTCACCAAAACGGTGCAATACCGTTCGCGTACATCCATACGGTTCCAAACCACACCAAAACAGTACAATACCGTACGAGTACATCCATACGGTACCAAACCACACCAAAAAGGTACAAAACCGTACGAGTACTTCGTTACGGTACCAAACCACACCAAAATGGTACAATACCGTACGAGTACATCCATACGGTACCAAACCACACCAAAACGGAACAATACTGTACGAGTACATCCATACGGTGCCAAACCACACCAAAACGGTGCAATACCGTACGAGTACATCCATACGGTACCAAACCACACGAAAACGGTACAATACCGTAGGAGTACTTCGTTACGGTACCAAAACACACCAAAACGGTACAATACCGTACGAGAACATCCATATGATACAAAACCACACCAAAACGGTGCAATACCGTACGAGTATATCCGTACGGTACCAAACCACACCAAAACGGTGCAATACCGTACGAGTACATCCATACGGTACCAAACCTCACGAAAACAGTACAATACCGTAGGAGTACTTCGTTACGGTACCAAAACACACCAAAACGGTACAATACCGTACGAGTACATCCATACGGTTCAAAACCACACCAAAACGGTGCAATAGCGTACGAGTACATCCATACGGTACCAAACCACACCAAAACGGTGCAATACCGTACGAGTACATCCATACGGTACCAAACCACACCAAAACGGTGCAATACCGTACGAGTACATCCATACGGTACCAAACAACACCAAACCGGTACAATACCGTACGAGTACTTTGTTACGGTACCAAACCACAGCAAAACGGTACAATACCGTACGAGTACATCCATACGGTACCAAACCGCACCAAAACGGTGCAATGCCGTCCGAGTTCATCCATACGGTACCAAACCACAGCAAAACGGTACAATACCGTACGAGTACTTCGTTACGGAACCAAACCACACCAAAACGGTACCATACCGTACGAGTACATCCATACGGTACCAAACGACACCAAAACGGTACAAAACCGTACGAGTACTTCGTTACGGTACCAAACCACACCAAAATGGTACAATACCGTACGAGTACATCCATACGGTACCAAACCACACCAAAATGGAACAATACCCAAACCACACCAAAACGGAACAATACCGTACGAGTACATCCATACGGTGCCAAACCACACCAAAACGGTGCAATACCGTACGAGTACATCCATGCGGTACCAAACCACACCAAAACGGTGCAATAGCGTACGAGTACATCCATACGGTACCAAACCACACCAAAACGGTGCAATACCGTACGAGTACATCCATGCGGTACAAAACCACACCAAAACGGTACAATACCGTACGAGTACATCCATACGGTACCAAACCACACCAAAACGGTGCAATACCGTACGAGTTCTTCCATACGGTACCAAACCTCACCAAAACGGTGCAATAACGTACAAGTACATCCATACGGTACAAAACCACACAAAAACGGTGCAATACCGTACGAGTACATCCATACGGTACCAAACCTCACGAAAACGGTACAATACCGTAGGAGTACTTCGTTACGGTACCAAAACACACCAAAACGGAACAATACCGTACGAGTACATCCATACGGTTCAAAACCACACCAAAACGGTGCAATAGCGTACGAGTACATCCATACGGTACCAAACCACACCAAAACGGTGCAATACCGTACGAGTACATCCATACGGTACCAAACCACACCAAAACGGTGCAATACCGTACGAGTACATCCTTACGGCACCAAACCACACCAAAACGATACAATACCGTACGAGTACTTTGTTACGGTACCAAACCACACCAAAACGGTACAATACCGTACGAGTACACCCATACGGTACCAAACCACACCAAAACGGTGCAATACCGTACGAGTACATCCATGCGGTACCAAACCACACCAAAACGGTACAATACCGTACGAGTACATCCATACGGTACCAAACCACACCAAAACGGTGCAATACCGTACGAGTTCTTCCATACGGTACCAAACCTCACCAAAACGGTGCAATAACGTACAAGTACATCCATACGGTACAAAACCACACCAAAACGGTGCAATACCGTACGAGTACATCCATACGGTACCAAACCACCCAAAAACGGTAAAATACCGTACGAGTACTTTGTTACGGTACCAAACCACACCAAAACGGTGCAATACCGTACGAGTTCATCCAAACGGTACCAAACCACATAAAAACGGTACAATACCGTACGAGTCCTTCGTTACGGTACCAAACCACACCAAAATGGTACAAAACCATACAAGTACATCCATACGGTAACAAACCTCACCAAAACGGTGCAATACCGTTCGCGTACATCCATACGGTTCCAAACCACACCAAAACAGTACAATACCGTACGAGTACATCCATACGGTACCAAACCACACCAAAAAGGTACAAAACCGTACGAGTACTTCGTTACGGTACCAAACCACACCAAAACGGTGTAATACCGTACGAGTACATCAATACGGTACCAAACCACACCAAAACGGTGCAATACCGTACGAGTACATCCATACGGTACGAAACCACACCAAAACGGTACAATACCGTACGAGTACCTCGTTACGGTACCAAACCACACCAAAACGGTGCAATACCGTACGAGTACATCCAAACGGTAACAAACCTCACCAAAACGGTACAATACCGTACGAATACATCCATACGGTACCAAACCACACGAAAACGGTACAATACCTTACGAGTAATTCGTTACGGTACCAAACCACACCAAAACGGTGCTATACCGTACGAGTACATCCATACGGTACCAAACCACACCAAAACGGTACAATACCGTACGAGTACTTCGTTACGGTACCAAAACACACCAAAACGGTACAATACCGTACGAGTACATCCATACGGTACAAAACCACACCAAAATGGTGCAATACCGTACGAGTACACCCGTACGGTACCTAACCACACCAAAACGGTGCAATACCGTACGAGTACATCCATACGGTACCAAACCACACCAAAACGGTACAATACCGTACGAGTACATCCATACGGTACCAAACCACACCAAAACGGTACAAAACCGTACGAGTACTTCGTCACGGTACCAAACCACACCAAAATGGTACAATACCGTACGAGTACATCCATACGGTACCAAACCACACTAAAACAGAACAATACCCAAACCACACCAAAACGGAACAATACCGTACGAGTACATCCATACGGTGCCAAACCACACCAAAACGGTGCAATACCGTACGAGTACATCCATACGGTACCAAACCTCACGAAAATGGTACAATACCGTAGCAGTACTTCGTTACGGTACCAAAACACACCAAAACGGTACAATACCGTACGAGTACATCCATACGGTTCAAAACCACACCAAAACGGTGCAATAGCGTACGAGTACATCCATACGGTACCAAACCAAACCAAAACGGTGCAATACCGTACGAGTACATCCATACGGTACCAAACCACACCAAAACGGTGCAATACCGTACGAGTACATCCATACGGTACCAAACCACACCAAAACGGTACAATACCGTACGAGTACTTTGTTACGGTACCAAACCACACCAAAACGGTACAATACCGTACGAGTACATCCATACTGTACCAAACCACACCAAAACGGTGCAATACCGTACGAGTACATCCATACAGTACCAAACCACACCAAAACGGTACAATACCGTACGAGTACATCCATACGGTACCAAACCACACCAAAACGGTGCAATACCGTACGAGTACATTCATACGGTACCAAACCACACCAAAACGGTACAATACCTTACGAGTACTTCGTTACGGTGCCAAACCACACCAAAACGGTGCAATACCGTACGAGTACTCCCATACGGTACCAAACCTCACCAAAACGGTGCAATAACGTACAAGTACATCCATACGGTACAAAACCACACCAAAACGGTGCAATACCGTACGAGTACATCCATACGGTACCAAACCACACCAAAACGGTACAATACCGTACGAGTACTTCGTTACGGTACCAAACCACACCAAAACGGTTCAATACCGTACGAGTACATGCATACGGTACCAAACCACATAAAAACGGTACAATACCGTGCGAGTGCTTCATTACGGTACCAAACCACACCAAAACGGTACAAAACCATACAAGTACATCCATACGGTAACAAACCTCACCAAAACGGTGCAATACCGTTCGCGTACATCCATACGGTACCAAACCACACCAAAACAGTACAATACCGTACGAGTACATCCACACGGTACCAAACCACACCAAAACGGTACAAAACCGTACGAGTACTTCGTTACGGTACCAAACCACACCAAAACGGTGCAATACCGTACGAGTACATCTATACGGTACCAAACCACACCAAAACGGTGCAATACCGTACGAGTACATCCATACGGTACCAAACCACACCAAAACGGTACAATACCGTACGAGTACCTCGTTACGGTACCAAACCACATCAAAACGGTGCAATACCGTACGAGTACATCCATACGGTAACAAACCTCACCAAAACGGTATAATTCCGTACGAATACATCCATACGGTACCAAACCACACCAAAACGGTACAATACCTTACGAGTACTTCGTTACGGTACCAAACCACACCAAAACGGTGCAATACCGTACGAGTACTTCCATACGGTACCAAACCTCACCAAAACGGTGCAATAACGTACAAGTACATCCATACGGTACAAAACCACACCAAAACGGTGCAATACCGTACGAGTACATCCATACGGTACCAAACCACCCAAAAACGGTAAAATACCGTACGAGTACTTTGTTACGGTACCAAACCACACCAAAACCGTGCAATACCGTACGAGTACATCCAAACGGTACCAAACCACATAAAAACGGTACAATACCGTACGAGTCCTTCGTTACGGTACCAAACCACACCAAAACGGTACAAAACCATACAAGTACATCCATACGGTAACAAACCTCACCAAAACGGTGCAATACCGTTCGCGTACATCCATACGGTTCCAAACCACACCAAAACAGTACAATACCGTACGAGTACATCCATACGGTACCAAACCACGCCAAAACGGTACAAAACCGTACGAGTACTTCGTTACGGTACCAAACCACACCAAAACGGTGTAATACCGTACGAGTACATCAATACGGTACCAAACCACACCAAAACGGTGCAATACCGTACGAGTACATCCATACGGTACGAAACCACACCAAAACGGTACAATACCGTACGAGTACCTCGTTACGGTACCAAACCACACCAAAACGGTGCAATACCGTACGAGTACATCCAAACGGAAACAAACCTCACCAAAATGGTACAATACCGTACGAATACATCCATACGGTACCTAACCACACCAAAACGGTACAATACCTTACGAGTAATTCGTTACGGTACCAAACCACACCAAAACGGTGCTATACCGTACGAGTACATCCATACGGTATCAAACCACACCAAAACGGTACAATACCGTACGAGTACTTCGTTACGGTACCAAAACACACCAAAACGGTACAATACCGTACGAGTACATCCATACGGTACAAAACCACACCAAAATGGTGCAATACCGTACGAGTACACCCGTACGGTACCTAACCACACCAAAACGGTGCAATACCGTACGAGTACATCCATACGGTACCAAACCACACCAAAACGGTACAATACCGTACGAGTACATCCATACGGTACAAAACCACACCAAAACGGTACAAAACCGTACGAGTACTTCGTTACGGTACCAAACCACACCAAAATGGTACAATACCGTACGAGTACATCCATACGGTACCAAACCACACTAAAACGGAACAATACCCAAACCACACCAAAACGGAACAATACCGTACGAGTACATCCATACGGTGCCAAACCACACCAAAACGGTGCAATACCGTACGAGTACATCCATTCGGTACCAAACCTCACGAAAATGGTACAATACCGTAGGAGTACTTCGTTACGGTACCAAAACACACCAAAACGGTACAATACCGTACGAGTACATCCATACGGTTCAAAACCACACCAAAACGGTGCAATAGCGTACGAGTACATCCATACGGTACCAAACCACACCAAAACGGTGCAATACCGTACGAGTACATCCATACGGTACCAAACCACACCAAAACGGTGCAATACCGTACAAGTACATCCATACGGTACCAAACCACACCAAAACGGTACAATACCGTACGAGTACTTTGTTACGGTACCAAACCACACCAAAACGGTACAATACCGTACGAGTACATCCATACTGTACCAAACCACACCAAAACGGTACAATACCGTACGAGTACATCCATACGTTACCAAACCACACCAAAACGGTGCAATACCGTACGAGTACATTCATACGGTACCAAACCACACCAAAACGGTACAATACCTTATGAGTACTTCGTTACGGTACCAAACCACACCAAAACGGTGCAATACCGTACGAGTACATGCATACGGTACCAAACCACATAAAAACGGTACAATACCGTGCGAGTGCTTCATTACGGTACCAAACCACACCAAAACGGTACAAAACCATACAAGTACATCCATACGGTAACAAACCTCACCAAAACGGTGCAATACCGTTCGTGTACATCCATACGGTACCAAACCACACCAAAACAGTACAATACCGTACGAGTACATCCATACGGTACCAAACCACACCAAAACGGTACAAAACCGTACGAGTACTTCGTTACGGTACCAAACCACACCAAAACTGTGCAATACCGTACGAGTACATCTATACGGTACCAAACCAAACCAAAACGGTGCAATACCGTACGAGTACATCCATATGGTACCAAACCACACCAAAACGGTACAATACCGTACGAGTACCTCGTTACGGTACCAAACCACACCAAAACGGTGCAATACCGTACGAGTACATCCATACGGTAACAAACCTCACCAAAACGGTACAATTCCGTACGAATACATCCATACGGTACCAAACCACACCAAAACGGTACAATACCTTACGAGTAATTCGTTACGGTACCAAACCACACCAAAACGGTGCAATACCGTACGAGTACATCCATACGGTACCAAACCACACCAAAACGGTACAATACCGTACGAGTACTTCGTTACGGTACCAAAACACACCAAAACGGTACAATACCGTACGAGTACATCCATACGGTACAAAATCACACCAAAACGGTGCAATACCGTACGAGTACATCCGTACGGTACCAAACCACACCAAAACGGTGCGATACCGTACGAGTACATCCCTACGGTACCAAACCACACCAAAATGGTACAATACCGTACCAGTACAGCCATACGGTACCAAACCACACCAAAACGGTGCAATACCATACGAGTACATCCATACGGTACGAAACCTCACCAAAACGGTGCAATACCGTATGATTACATCCATACGGTACCAAACCAAACCAAAACGGTACAATACCGTACGAGTACTTCGTTACGGTACCAAAGCACACCAAAACGGTGCAATACCGTACGAGTACATCCATACGGTACGAAACCTCACCAAAACGGTGCAATACCGTACGAGTACTTCCATACGGTACCAAACCACACCAAAATGGTACAATACCGTACGAGTACTTCGTTACAGCACCAAACCACACCAAAACGGTGCAATACGGTACGAGTACATCCATACGGTACCAAACCACACCAAAACGGTACAATACCGTACGAGTACTTCGTTACGGTACCAAAACACACCAAAACGGTACAATACCGTACGAGTACATCCATACGGTACAAAACCACACCAAAACGGTGCAATACCGTATGAGTACACCCGTACGGTACCAAACCACACCAAAACGGTACAATACCGTACGAGTACGTCCATACGGTACCAAACCACACCAAAACGGTACAAAACCGTACGAGTACTTCGTTACGGTACCAAACCACACCAAAATGGTACAATACCGTACGAGTACATCCATACGGTACCAAACCACACTAAAACGGAACAATAGCCAAACCACACCAAAACGGAACAATACCGTACGAGTACATCCATACGGTGCCAAACCACACCAAAACGGTGCAATACCGTACGAGTACATCCATACGGTACCAAACCTCACGAAAATGGTACAATACCGTAGGAGTACTTCGTTACGGCACCAAAACACACCAAAATGGTACAATACCATACGAGTACATCCATACGGTTCAAAACCACACCAAAACGGTGCAATAGCGTACGAGTACATCCATACGGTACCAAACCACACCAAAACGGTGCAATACCATACGAGTACATCCATACGGTACCAAACCACACCAAAACGGTGCAACACCGTACGAGTACATCCATACGGTAACAAACCACACCAAAACGGTACAATACCGTACGAGTACTTTGTTACGGTACCAAACCACACCAAAACGGTACAATACCGTACGAGTACTTCGTTACGGTGCCAAACCACACAAAAACGGTGCAATACCGTACGAGCACATCCATACGGTAGAAAACCACATAAAAACGGTACAATACCGTACGAGTGCTTCGTTACGGTACCAAACCACACCAAAATGGTACAAAACCATACGAGTACATCCATACGGTAACAAACCTCACCAAAACGGTGCAATACCGTACGCGTACATCCATACGGTACCAAACCACACCAAAACGGTGCAATCCCGTACGAGTACATCCATACGGTACCAAACCACACCAAAACGGTACAATACCGTACGAGTACTTCGTTACGGTACCAAACCACACCAAAACGGTGCAATACCGTACGAGTAAATCCATACGGTACCAAACCACATAAAAACGGTACAATACCGTGCGAGTGCTTCGTTACGGTACCAAACCACACCAAAACGGTACAAAACCATACAAGTACAGCCATACGGTAACAAACCTCACCAAAACGGTGCAATACCATTCGCGTACATCCATACGGTACCAAACCACACCAAAATAGTACAATACCGTACGAGTACATCCATACGGTACCAAACCACACCAAAACGGTACAAAACCGTACGAGTACTTCGTTACGGTACCAAACCACACCAAAACGGTGCAATATCGTACGAGAACATCTATACGGTACCAAACCACACCAAAACGGTGCAATACCGTACGAGTACATCCATACGGTACCAAACCACACCAAAACGGTACAATACCATACGAGTACCTCGTTACGGTACCAAACAACACCAAAACGGTGCAATACCGTACGAGTACATCCATACGGTAACAAACCTCACCAAAACGGTACAATTCCGTACGAATACATCCATACGGTACCAAACCACACCAAAACGGTACAATACCTTACGAGTAATTCGTTACGGTACCAAACCACACCAAAACGGTGCAATACCGTACGAGTACATCCATACGGTACCAAACCACACCAAAACGGTACAATACCGTACGAGTACTTCGTTACGGTACCAAAACACACCAAAACGGTACAATACCGTACGAGTACATCCATACGGTACAAAATCACACCAAATCGGTGCAATACCGTACGAGTACATCCGTACGGTACCAAACCACACCAAAACGGTGCAGTACCGTACGAGTACATCCCTACGGTACCAAACCACACCAAAATGGTACAATACCGTACCAGTACAGCCATACGGTACCAAACCACACCAAAACGGTGCAATACCATACGAGTACATCCATACGGTACGAAACCTCACCAAAACGGTGCAATACCGTATGATTACATCCATACGGTACCAAACCACACCAAAACGGTACAATACCGTACGAGTACTTCGTTACGGTACCAAAACACAACAAAACGGTACAATACCGTACGTGTACATCCATACGGTACAAAACCACACCAAAACGGTGCAATACCGTATGAGTACACCCGTACGGTACCAAACCACACCAAAACGGTACAATACCGAACGAGTACATCCATACGGTACCAAACCACACCAAAACGGTACAAAACCGTACGAGTACTTCGTTACGGTACCAAACCACACCAAAATGGTACAATACCGTACGAGTACATCCATACGGTACCAAACCACACTAAAGCGGAACAATAGCCAAATCACACCAAAACGGAACAATACCGTACGAGTACATCCATACGGTGCCAAACCACACCAAAACGGTGCAATACCGTACGAGTACATCCATACGGTACCAAACCTCACGAAAATGGTACAATACCGTAGGAGTACTTCGTTACGATACCAAAACACACCAAAACGGTACAATACCGTACGAGTACATCCATACGGTTCAAAACCACACCAAAACGGTGCAATAGCGTACGAGTACATCCATACGGTACCAAACCACACCAAAACGGTGCAATACCATACGAGTACATCCATACGGTACCAAACCACACCAAAACGGTGCAACACCGTACGAGTACATCCATACGGCACCAAACCACACCAAAACGGTACAATACCGTACGAGTACTTTGTTACGGTACCAAACCCCACCAAAACGGTACAATACCGTACGAGTACTTCGTTACGGTGCCAAACCACACAAAAACGGTGCAATACCGTACGAGCACATCCATACGGTAGCAAACCACATAAAAACGGTACAATACCGTACGAGTGCTTCGTTACGGTACCAAACCACACCAAAATGGTACAAAACCATACGAGTACATCCATACGGTAACGAACCTCACCAAAAACGGTGCAATACCGTACGCGTACATCCATACGGTACCAAACCACACCAAAACGGTGCAATCCCGTACGAGTTCATCCATACGGTACCAAACCACACCAAAATGGTACAATACCGTACGAGTACTTCGTTACGGTACCAAACCACACCAAAACGGTGCAATACCGTACGAGTACATCCATACGGTACCAAACCACATAAAAACGGTACAATACCGTGCGAGTGCTTCGTTACGGTACCAAACCACACCAAAACGGTACAAAACCATACAAATACATCCATACGGTAACAAACCTCACCAAAACGGTGCAATACCGTTGGCGTACATCCATACGGTACCAAACCACACCAAAACAGTATAATACCGTACGAGTACATCCATACGGTACCAAACCACACCAAAACGGTACAAAACCGTACGAGTACTTCGTTACGGTACCAAACCACACCAAAACGGTGCAATACCGTACGAGTACATCAATACGGTACCAAACCACACCAAAACGGTGCAATACCGTACGAGTTCATCCATACGGTACGAAACCTCACCAAAACGGTGCAATACCGTATGATTACATCCATACGGTACCAAACCACACCAAAACGGTACAATACCGTACGAGTACATCCATACGGTACAAAACCACACCAAAACGGTGCAATACCGTACGAGTACATCCGTACGGTACCAAACCACACCAAAACAGTGCAATACCGTACGAGTAATTCCATACGGTACCAAACCACACCAAAATGGTACAATACCGTACGAGTACTTCGTTACGGTACCAAACCACACCAAAACGGTGCAATACCGTCCGAGTACATCCATACGGTAGCAAACCACATAAAAACAGTACAATACCGTACGAGTGCTTCGTTACGGTACAAAACCACACCAAAATGGTACAAGACCATACGAGTACATCCATAGGGTAACAAACCTCACCAAAACGGTGCAATACCGTACGCGTACATCCATACGGTACCAAACCACACCAAAACGGTGCAATCCCGTACGATTACATCCATACGGTACCAAACCACACCAAAACGGTACAATACCGTACGAGTACTTCGTTACGGTACCAAACCACACCAAAACGGTACAATACCGTACGAGTACATCCATACGGTACCAAACCACACCAAAACGGTACAAAACCGTACGAGTACTTCGTTACGGTACCAAACCACACCAAAACGGTGCAATACCGTACGATTACATCCATACGGTACCAAACCACATAAAAACGGTACAATACCGTACGAGTGCTTCGTTACGGTACCAAACCACACCAAAACGGTACAAAACCATACAAGTACATCCATACGGTAACAAACCTCACCAAAACGGTGCAATACCGTTCGCGTACATCCATACGGTACCAAACCACACCAAAACAGTACAATACCGTACGTGTACATCCATACGGTACCAAACCACACCAAAACGGTACAAAACCGTACGAGTACTTCGTTACGGTACCAAACCACACCAAAACGGTGCAATACCGTACGAGTACATCAATACGGTACCAAACCACACCAAAACGGTGCAATACCGTACGAGTACATCCAAACGGTAACAAACCTCACAAAAACGGTACAATACCGTACGAGTACATCCATACGGTACGAAACCACACCAAAACGGTACAATACCGTACGAGTACCTCGTTACGGTACCAAACCACACCAAAACGGTGCAATACCGTACGAGTACATCCAAACGGTAACAAACCTCACCAAAACGGTACAATACCGTACGAATACATCCATACGGTACCAAACCACACCAAAACGGTACAATACCTTACGAGTAATTCGTTACGGTACCAAACCACACCAAACAGTGCAATACCGTACGAGTACATCCATACGGTACCAAACCACACCAAAACGGTACAATACCGTACGAGTACTTCGTTACGGTACCAAAACACACCAAAACGGTACAATACCGTACGAGTACATCCATACGGTACCAAACCACACCAAATTGGTACAATACCGTACGAGTACATCCATACGGTACCAAACCACACCAAAACAGTACAAAACCGTACGAGTACTTCGTTACGGTACCAAACCACACCAAAACAGTACAATACCGTACGAGTACATCCATACGGTACCAAACCACACCAAAACGGTACAAAACCGTACGAGTACTTCGTTACGGTACCAAACCACACCAAAACGGTGCAATACCGTACGAGTACATCAATACGGTACCAAACCACACCAAAACGGTGCAATACCGTACGAGTACATCCATACGGTACGAAACCACACAAAAACGGTACAATACCGTACGAGTACCTCGTTACGGTACCAAACCACACCAAAACGGTGCAATACCGTACGAGTACATCCAAACGGTAACAAACCTCACCAAAACGGTACAATACCGTACGAATACATCCATACGGTACCAAACCACACCAAAACGGTACAATACCTTACGAGTAATTCGTTACGGTACCAAACCACACCAAACAGTGCAATACCGTAAGAGTACATCCATACGGTACCAAACCACACCAAAACGGTACAATACCGTACGAGTACTTCGTTACGGTACCAAAACACACCAAAACGGTACAATACCGTACGAGTACATCCATACGGTACCAAACCACACCAAATTGGTACAATACCGTACGAGTACATCCATACGGTACCAAACCACACCAAAACGGTACAAAACCGTACGAGTACTTCGTTACGGTACCAAACCACACCAAAATGGTACAATACCGTACGAGTATATCCATACAGTACCAAACCACACCAAAACGGAACAATACCCAAACCACACCAAAACGGAACAATACCGTACGAGTACATCCATACGGTGCCAAACCACACCAAAACGGTACAATACCGTACGAGTACATCCATACGGTACCAAACCTCACGAAAACGGTACAATACCGTAGGAGTACTTCGTTACGGTACCAAAACAAACCAAAACGGTACAATACCGTACGAGTACATCCATACGGTTCAAAACCACACCAAAACGGTGCAATAGCATACGAGTACATCCATACGGTACCAAACCACACCAAAACGGTGCAATGCCGTACGAGTACATCCATACGGTACCAAACCACACCAAAACGGTACAATACCGTACGAGTACTTTGTTACGGTACCAAACCACACCAAAACGATACAATACCGTACTAGTACATCCATACGGTACCAAACCACACCAAAACGGTGCAATACCGTACGAGTACATCCATACGGTACCAAACCACACCAAAACGGTACAATACCGTACGAGTACATCCATACGGTACCAAACCACACCAAAACGGTGCAATACCGTACGAGTACATTCATACGGTACCAAACCACACCAAAACGGTACAATACCTTACGAGTACTTCGTTACGGTACCAAACCACACCAAAACGGTGCAATACCGTACGAGTACTTCCATACGGTACCAAAACTCACCAAAACGGTGCAATAACGTACAAGTACATCCATACGGTACAAAATCACACCAAAACGGTGCAATACCGTACGAGTACATCCATACGGTACCAAACCACACCAAAACGGTACAATACCGTACGAGTACTTCGTAACGGTACCAAACCACACCAAAACGGTGCAATACCGTACGAGTACATCAATACGGTACCAAACCACACCAAAACGGTGCAATACCGTACGAGTACATCCATACGGTACCAAACCACACCAAAACGGTACAATACCGTACGAGTACCTCGTTACAGTACCAAACCACACCAAAACGGTGCAATACCGTACGAGTACAGCCATACGGTAACAAACCTCACCAAAACGGTACAATACCGTACGAATACATCCATACGGTACCAAACCACACCAAAACGGTACAATACCTTACGAGTAATTCGTTACGGTACCAAACCACACCAAAACGGTGCAATACCGTACGAGTACATCCATACGGTACCAAACCACACCAAAACGGTACAATCCCGTACGAGTACTTCGTTACGGTACCAAAACACACTAAAACGGTACAATACCGTACGAGTACATCCATACGGTACAAAACCACACCAAAACGGTGCAATACCGTACGAGTACATCCGTACGGTACCAAACCACACCGAAACGGTGCAATACCGTACGAGTACATCCTTACGGTACCAAACCACACCAAAACGGTGCAATACCCTACGAGTACATCCATACGGTACGAAACCTCACCAAAACGGTGCAATACCGTACAATTACATCCATACGGTACCAAACCACACCAAAACGGTGCAATGCGTACGAGTACTTCCATACGGTACGAAAGCACATAAAAACGGTACAATACCGTACGAGTGCTTCGTTACGGTACCAAACCACACCAAAACGGTACAAAACCATACGCGTACATCCATACGGTAACAAACCTCACCAAAACGGTGCAATACTGTAGGCGTACATCCATACAATACCAAACCACACCAAAACCGTGCAATACCGTACGAGTACATCCATACGGTACCAAACCACACCAAAACGGTACAATACCGTACGAGTACTTCGTTATGGTACCAAACCACACCAAAACGGTACAATACCATACGAGTACATCCATACGGTACCAAACCACACCAACACGGTACAAAACCGTACGAGTACTTCATTACGGTACCAAACCACACCGAAATGGTAAAATACCGTACGAGTACATCCATACGATACCAAACCACTCCAAAACGGAACAATACCGTTCGAGTACATCCATACGGTGCGAAATCACACCAAAACGGTGCAATACCGTACGAGTACATACATACGGTACCAAACCACACGAAAACGGTACAATACCGTAGGAGTACTTTGTTACGGTGCCAAAACACACCAAAACGGTGCAATACCATACGAGTACATCCATACGGTACCAAACCTCACCAAAACGGTGCAATAACGTACAAGTACATCCATACGGTACAAAACCACACCAAAATGATGCAGTACCATACGAGTACATCCATACGGTACCAAACCACACCAAAACGGTACAATACCGTACAAGTAGTTCGTTACGGTACCAAACCACACGAAAACAGTGCAATACCGTACGAGTACATCCATACGGTAGCAAACCACATAAAAATGGTACAATACCGTACGAGTGCTTCGTGACGGTACCAAACCACACCAAAACGGTACAAAACCGTACGAGTACATCCATACGGTGACAAACCTCACCAAAACGGTGCAATACCGTTCGTGTACATCCATACGGTACCAAACCACAAAAAAACAGTCTAATACCGTACGAGTACATCCATACGGTACCAAACCACACCAAAACGGTGCAATACCGTACGAGTACATCCATACGGTACGAAACCTCACCAAAACGGTGCAATACCGTACGAGTACATGCATACGGTACCAAACCACACCAAAATGGTACAATACCGTACGAGTACATCCATACGGTACCAAACCACAGCAAAACGGTGCAATACCGTACGAGTACATCCATACGGTACCAAACCACACCAAAACGGTACAATACCTTAAGAGTACTTCGTTACGGTACCAAACCACACCAAAACGGTGCAATACCGTACGAGTACATCCATACGGTACCAAACCACACCAAAACGGTACAAAACCGTACGAGTACTTCGTTACGGTACCAAACCACACCAAAATGGTACAATACCGTACGTGTACATCCATACGATATCAAACCACACCAAAACGGAACAATACCGTTCGAGTACATCCATACGGTGCGAAACCACACCAAAACGGTGCAATACCGTACGAGTACATCCATACGGTTCCAAACCGCACGAAAATGGTACAATACCGTAGGAGTACTTCGTTACGGTACCAAAACACACCAAAACGGTACAATACCGTACGAGTACATCCATACGGTACGAAACCTCACCAAAAAGATGCAATACCGTACGAGTACATCCATACGGTACCAAACGACACCAAAACGGTACAATACCTTACGAGTACTTCGTTACGTTACCAAACCACACCAAAACGGTGCAATACCGTACGAGTACATCCATACGGTACCAAACCCCACCAAAACGGTGCAATACCGTACGAGTACATCCATACGGTACCAAACCACACCAAAACGGTACAATACCGTACGAGCGCTTCGTTACAGTACCAAACCACACCAAAACAGTACAATACCGTACGAGTACATCCATACGGTACCAAACCTCACCAAAACGGTGCAATACCGTACGAGTACATCCATACGGTTCCAAACCACACCAAAACGGTACAATAGCTTACGAGTACTTCATTACGGTACCAAACCACACCAAAACGGTGCAATAGCATACGATTACATCCATACGGTACCAAACCACACCAAAATGGTGCAATACCGTACGAGTACATCCATACGGTACCAAACCACATCAAAACGGTGCAATACTGTACGAGTACATCCACACGGTACCAAACAACACCAAAACGGTACAATACCTTACGAATACTTCGTTGCGGTACCAAACCACACCAAAACGGTGCAATACCGTACGAGTACATCCATACGGTACCAAACCACACAAAAACGGTACAATACCGTACGAGGACATCCATACGGCACCAAACCACACCAAAACGATGCAATACCGTACAAGTACATCCATACGGTACCAAACCACACGAAAACGGTACAATACCTTACGAGTACTTTATTACGGTAACAAACCACACCAAAACGGTGCAATACCGTACGAGTACATCCATATGGTACCAAACCTCACCAAAACGGTGCAATAACGTACAAGTACATCCATACGGTACAAAACCACACCAAAACGGTGTAGTACCGTACGAGTACATAAATACGGTACCAAACCACACCAGAACGGTACAATACCGTACGAGTACTTCGTTACGGTACCAAACCACACCAAAACGGTGCAATAGCATACGAGTACATCCATACGGTACCAAACCTCACCAAAACGGTGCAATAACGTACAAGTACATCCATACGGTACAAAACCACACCAAAATGGTGCAGTACCATACGAGTACATCCATACTGTACCAAACCACACCAAAATGGTACAATACCGTACGAGTACTTCGTTACGGTACCAAACCACACCAAAACGGAGCAATACCGTACGAGTACATCCATACGGTACCAAACCACATAAAAATGGTACAATACCGTAGGAGTACATCCATACGGTACCAAACCACACCAAAACGGTGCAATACCGTACGAGTACACCCATACGATACCAAACCACACCAAAATGGTACAATACCGTACGAGTACATCCATACGGTACCAAACCACACCAAAACGGTGCAATACCGTACGAGTACATCCATACGGTACCAAACCACACCAAAACGGTACAAAACCGTACGAGTACTTCGTTACGGTACCTAACCACACCAAAATGGTACAATACCGTACGAGTACATCCATACGATACCAAACCACACCAAAACGGAACAATACCGTTCGAGTACATCCATACGGTGCCAAACAACACCAAAACGGTGCAATACCGTACGAGTACATCCATACGGTACCAAACCACACGAAAACGGTATAATACCGTAGGAGTACTTCGTTACGGTACCAAAACACACCAAAACGGTACAATACCGTACGAGTACATCCATACGGTACAAAACCACACCAAAACGGTGCAATAGCGTACGAGTACATCCATACGGTACCAAACCACACCAAAACAGTGCAATACCGTACGAGTACATCCATACGGTACGAAACCTCACCAAAAAGATGCAATACCGTACGAGTACATCCATACGGTACCAAACGACACCAAAACGGTACAATACCTTACGAGTACTTCGTTACGTTACCAAACCACACCAAAACGGTGCAATACCGTACGAGTACATCCATACGGTACCAAACCACACCAAAACGGTGCAATACCGTACGAGTACATCCATACGGTACCAAACCACACCAAAACGGTACAATACCGTACGAGCGCTTCGTTACAGTACCAAACCAAACCAAAACAGTACAATACCGTACGAGTACATCCATACGGTACCAAACCTCACCAAAACGGTGCAATACCGTACGAGTACATCCATACGGTTCCAAACCACACCAAAACGGTACAATAGCTTACGAGTACTTCATTACGGTACCAAACCACACCAAAACGGTGCAATAGCATACGATTACATCCATACGGTACCAAACCACACCAAAATGGTGCAATACCGTACGAGTACATCCATACGGTACCAAACCACATCAAAACGGTGCAATACTGTACGAGTACATCCACACGGTACCAAACAACACCAAAACGGTACAATACCTTACGAATACTTCATTGCGGTACCAAACCACACCAAAACGGTGCAATACCGTACGAGTACATCCATACGGTACCAAACCACACAAAAACGGTACAATACCGTACGAGGACATCCATACGGCACCAAACCACACCAAAACGATGCAATACCGTACAAGTACATCCATACGGTACCAAACCACACGAAAACGGTACAATACCTTACGAGTACTTTATTACGGTAACAAACCACACCAAAACGGTGCAATACCGTACGAGTACATCCATATGGTACCAAACCTCACCAAAACGGTGCAATAACGTACAAGTACATCCATACGGTACAAAACCACACCAAAACGGTGTAGTACCGTACGAGTACATCAATACGGTACCAAACCACACCAGAACGGTACAATACCGTACGAGTACTTCGTTACGGTACCAAACCACACCAAAACGGTGCAATAGCATACGAGTACATCCATACGGTACCAAACCTCACCAAAACGGTGCAATAACGTACAAGTACATCCATACGGTACAAAACCACACCAAAATGGTGCAGTACCATACGAGTACATCCATACTGTACCAAACCACACCAAAACGGTACAATACCGTACGAGTACTTCGTTACGGTACCAAACCACACCAAAACGGTGCAATACCGTACGAGTACATCCATACGGTACCAAACCACATAAAAATGGTACAATACCGTAGGAGTACATCCATACGGTACCAAACCACACCAAAACGGTGCAATACCGTACGAGTAAACCCATACGATACCAAACCACACCAAAATGGTACAATACCGTACGAGTACATCCATACGGTACCAAACCACACCAAAACGGTGCAATACCGTACGAGTACATCCATACGGTACCAAACCACACCAAAACGGTACAAAACCGTACGAGTACTTCGTTACGGTACCTAACCACACCAAAATGGTACAATACCGTACGAGTACATCCATACGATACCAAACCACACCAAAACGGAACAATACCGTTCGAGTACATCCATACGGTGCCAAACAACACCAAAACGGTGCAATACCGTACGAGTACATCCATACGGTACCAAACCACACGAAAACGGTATAATACCGTAGGAGTACTTCGTTACGGTACCAAAACACACCAAAACGGTACAATACCGTACGAGTACATCCATACAGTACCAAACCACACCAAAACAGTGCAATACCGTACGAGTACATCAATACGGTACGAAACCTCACCAAAAAGATGCAATACCGTACGAATACATCCATACGGTACCAAACGACACCAAAACGGTACAATACCTTACGAGTACTTCGTTACGGTACCAAACCACACCAAAATGGTGCAATACCGTATGAGTACATCCATACGGTACCAAACCACACCAAAACGGTACAATACCGTACGAGTACAGCCATACGGTACCAAACCACACTAAAACGGTGCAATACCGTAGGAGTACTTCGTTACGGTACCAAAACACACGAAAACGGTACAAAACTGTATGAGTACATCCATACGGTACAAAACCACACCAAAACGGTGCAATAGCGTACGAGTACATCCATACGGTACCAAACCACACCAAAACGGTGCAATACCGTACGAGCACATCCATATGGTGCCAAACCACACCAAAATGGTACAATACCGTACGAGTACATCCATACGGTACCAAACCACACCAAAATGGTGCAATACCGTACGAGTACATCCATACGGTACCAAACCACACCAAAACGGTACAATACCTTAAGAGTACTTCGTTACGGAACCAAACCACACCAAAACGGTACAATACCGTACGAGTACATCCATACGGTACCAAACCACACCAAAACGGTACAAAACCGTACGAGTACTTCGTTACGGTACCAAACCACACCAAAATGGTACAATACCGTATGAGTACATCCATACGATACCAAACCACACCAAAACGGAACAATACCGTTCGAGTACATCCATACGGTGCCAAATCACACCAAAACAGTGCAATACCGTACGAGTACATCCATACGGTACCAAACCACACGAAAACGGTACAATACCGTAGGAGTACTTTGTTACGGTACCAAAACACACCTAAACGGTGCAATACCATACGAGTACATCCATACGGTACCAAACCTCACCAAAACGGTGCAATAACGTACAAGTACATCCATACGGTACAAAACCACACCAAAATGGTGCAGTACCATACGAGTACATCCATACGGTACCAAACCACACCAAAATGGTACAATACCGTACGAGTACATTCATACGGTAGCAAACCACATAAAAATGGTACAATACCGTACGAGTGCATCGTTACGGTACCAAACCACACCAAAACGGTACAAAACCATACGAGTACATCCATACGGTGACAAACCTCACCAAAACGGTGCAATACCGTTCGCGTACATCCATACGGTACCAAACCACACAAAAATAGTCCAATACCGTTCGAGTACATCCATACGGTGCCAAACAACACCAAAACGGTGCAATACCGTACGAGTACATCCATACGGTAGCAAACCACACGAAAACGGTATAATACCGTAGGAGTACTTCGTTACGGTACCAAAACACACCAAAACGGTACAATACCGTACGAGTACATCCATACAGTACCAAACCACACCAAAACAGTGCAATACCGTACGAGTACATCAATACGGTACGAAACCTCACCAAAAAGATGCAATACCGTACGAATACATCCATACGGTACCAAACGACACCAAAACGGTACAATACCTTACGAGTACTTCGTTACGGTACCAAACCACACCAAAATGGTGCAATACCGTATGAGTACATCCATACGGTACCAAACCACACCAAAACGGTACAATACCGTACGAGTACAGCCATACGGTACCAAACCACACTAAAACGGTGCAATACCGTAGGAGTACTTCGTTACGGTACCAAAACACACGAAAACGGTACAAAACTGTACGAGTACATCCATACGGTACCAAACCACACCAAAACGGTGCAATACCGTACGAGCACATCCATACGGTACCAAACCACACCAAAACGGTGCAATACCGTACGAGTACATCCATACGGTACCAAACCACACCAAAATGGTACAATACCGTACGAGTACATCCATACGGTACCAAACCACACCAAAATGGTGCAATACCGTACGAGTACATCCATACGGTACCAAACCACACCAAAACGGTACAATACCTTAAGAGTACTTCGTTACGGAACCAAACCACACCAAAACGGTACAATACCGTACGAGTACATCCATACGGTACCAAACCACACCAAAACGGTACAAAACCGTACGAGTACTTCGTTACGGTACCAAACCACACCAAAATGGTACAATACCGTATGAGTACATCCATACGATACCAAACCACACCAAAACGGAACAATACCGTTCGAGTACATCCATACGGTGCCAAATCACACCAAAACAGTGCAATACCGTACGAGTACATCCATACGGTACCAAACCACACGAAAACGGTACAATACCGTAGGAGTACTTTGTTACGGTACCAAAACACACCTAAACGGTGCAATACCATACGAGTACATCCATACGGTACCAAACCTCACCAAAACGGTGCAATAACGTACAAGTACATCCATACGGTACAAAACCACACCAAAATGGTGTAGTACCATACGAGTACATCCATACGGTACCAAACCACACCAAAACGGTACAATACCGTACGAGTACTTCGTTACGGTACCAAACCACACCAAAACAGTGCAATACCGTACGAGTACATTCATACGGTAGCAAACAACATAAAAATGGTACAATACCGTACGAGTGCTTCGTTACGGTACCAAACCACACCAAAACGGTACAAAACCATACGAGTACATCCATACGGTGACAAACCTCACAAAAACGGTGCAATACCGTTCGCGTACATCCATACGGTACCAAACCACACAAAAACAGTCCAATACCGTACGAGTACATCCATACGGTACCAAACCACACCAAAACGGTCCAATACCGTACGAGTACATCCATACGGTACGAAACCTCACCAAAACGGTGCAATACCGTACGAGTACATCCATACGGTACCAAACCACACCAAAATGGTGCAATACCGTACGAGTACATCTATACGGTCCAAAACCACACCAAAACGGTACAATATCGTTCAAGTACTTCGTTACGGTACCAAACCACACCAAAATGGTACAATACCGTAGGAGTACATTCATACGGTACCAAACCACACCAAAACGGTACAAAATGGTACAAAACCGTACGAGTACTTCGTTACGATACCAAACCACACCAAAATGGTACAATACCGTACGAGTACAACCATACGGTACCAAACCACACCAAAACGGAACAATACCGTACGAGTACATCCATACGGTGCCAAACCACACCAAAATGGTGCAATACCGTACGATTACATCCATACGGTACCAAACCACACTAAAACGGTACAATACCGTAGGAGTACTTCGTTACGGTACCAAAACACACCAAACGGTACAATACCGTAGGAGTACATCCATACGGTACAAAACCACACCAAAACGGTGCAATAGCGTACGAGTACATCCATACGGTACCAAACCACACCAAAACGGTGCAATACCGTACGAGTACATCCATACGGTACAAAACCACACCAAAACGGTACAATACCGTACGAGCGCTTCGTTACAGTACCAAACCACACCAAAACAGTACAATACCGTACGAGTACATCCATACGGTACCAAACCTCACCAAAACGGTGCAATACCGTACGAGTACATCCATACGGTTCCAAACCACACCAAAACGGTACAATAGCTTACGAGTACTTCATTACGGTACCAAACCACACCAAAACGGTGCAATAGCATACGATTACATCCATACGGTACCAAACCACACCAAAATGGTGCAATACCGTACGAGTACATCCATACGGTACCAAACCACATCAAAACGGTGCAATACTGTACGAGTACATCCACACGGTACCAAACAACACCAAAACGGTACAATACCTTACGAATACTTCGTTGCGGTACCAAACCACACCAAAACGGTGCAATACCGTACGAGTACATCCATACGGTACCAAACCACACAAAAACGGTACAATACCGTACGAGGACATCCATACGGCACCAAACCACACCAAAACGATGCAATACCGTACAAGTACATCCATACGGTACCAAACCACACGAAAACGGTACAATACCTTACGAGTACTTTATTACGGTAACAAACCACACCAAAACGGTGCAATACCGTACGAGTACCTCCATATGGTACCAAACCTCACAAAAACGGTGCAATAACGTACAAGTACATCCATACGGTACAAAACCACACCAAAACGGTGTAGTACCGTACGAGTACATCAATACGGTACCAAACCACACCAGAACGGTACAATACCGTACGAGTACTTCGTTACGGTACCAAACCACACCAAAACGGTGCAATAGCATACGAGTACATCCATACGGTACCAAACCTCACCAAAACGGTGCAATAACGTACAAGTACATCCATACGGTACAAAACCACACCAAAATGGTGCAGTACCATACGAGTACATCCATACTGTACCAAACCACACCAAAACGGTACAATACCGTACGAGTACTTCGTTACGGTACCAAACCACACCAAAACGGTGCAATACCGTACGAGTACATCCATACGGTACCAAACCACATAAAAATGGTACAATACCGTAGGAGTACATCCATACGGTACCAAACCACACCAAAACGGTGCAATACCGTACGAGTACACCCATACGATACCAAACCACACCAAAATGGTACAATACCGTACGAGTACATCCATACGGTACCAAACCACACCAAAACGGTGCAATACCGTCAAGTACATCCATACGGTAACAAACCACACCAAAACGGTACAAAACCGTACGAGTACTTCGTTACGGTACCTAACCACACCAAAATGGTACAATACCGTACGAGTACATCCATACGATACCAAACCACACCAAAACGGAACAATACCGTTCGAGTACATCCATACGGTGCCAAACAACACCAAAACGGTGCAATACCGTACGAGTACATCCATACGGTACCAAACCACACGAAAACGGTATAATACCGTAGGAGTACTTCGTTACGGTACCAAAACACACCAAAACGGTACAATACCGTACGAGTACATCCATACAGTACCAAACGACACCAAAACCGTGCAATACCGTACGAGTACATCAATACGGTACGAAACCTCACCAAAAAGATGCAATACCGTACGAATACATCCATACGGTACCAAACGACACCAAAACGGTACAATACCTTACGAGTACTTCGTTACGGTACCAAACCACACCAAAATGGTGCAATACCGTATGAGTACATCCATACGGTACCAAACCACACCAAAACGGTACAATACCGTACGAGTACAGCCATACGGTACCAAACCACACTAAAACGGTGCAATACCGTAGGAGTACTTCGTTACGGTACCAAAACACACGAAAACGGTACAAAACTGTACGAGTACATCCATACGGTACAAAACCACACCAAAACGGTGCAATAGCGTACGAGTACATCCATACGGTACCAAACCACACCAAAACGGTGCAATACCGTACGAGCACATCCATACGGTACCAAACCACACCAAAATGGTACAATACCGTACGAGTACATCCATACGGTCTCAAACCACACCAAAATGGTGCAATACCGTACGAGTACATCCATACGGTACCAAACCACACCAAAACGGTACAATACCTTAAGAGTACTTCGTTACGGAACCAAACCACACCAAAATGGTACAATACCGTACGAGTACATCCATACGGTACCAAACCACACCAAAACGGTACAAAACCGTACGAGTACTTCGTTACGGTACCAAACCACACCAAAATGGTACAATACCGTATGAGTACATCCATACGATACCAAACCACACCAAAACGGAACAATACCGTTCGAGTACATCCATACGGTGCCAAATCACACCAAAACAGTGCAATACCGTACGAGTACATCCATACGGTACCAAACCACACGAAAACGGTACAATACCGTAGGAGTACTTTGTTACGGTACCAAAACACACCTAAACGGTGCAATACCATACGAGTACATCCATACGGTACCAAACCTCACCAAAACGGTGCAATAACGTACAAGTACATCCATACGGTACAAAACCACACCAAAATGGTGCAGTACCATACGAGTACATCCATACGGTACCAAACCACACCAAAACGGTACAATACCGTACGAGTACTTCGTTACGGTACCAAACCACACCAAAACAGTGCAATACCGTACGAGTACATTCATACGGTAGCAAACAACATAAAAATGGTACAATACCGTACGAGTGCTTCGTTACGGTACCAAACCACACCAAAACGGTACAAAACCATACGAGTACATCCATACGGTGACAAACCTCACCAAAACGGTGCAATACCGTTCGCGTACATCCATACGGTACCAAACCACACAAAAACAGTCCAATACCGTACGAGTACATCCATACGGTACCAAACCACACCAAAACGGTCCAATACCATACGAGTACATCCATACGGTACGAAACCTCACCAAAACGGTGCAATACCGTACGAGTACATCCATACGGTACCAAACCACACCAAAATGGTGCAATACCGTACGAGTACATCTATACGGTCCCAAACCACACCAAAACGGTACAATATCGTTCGAGTACTTCGTTACGGTACCAAACCACACCAAAATGGTACAATACCGTAGGAGTACATTCATACGGTACCAAACCACACCAAAATGGTACAAAACCGTACGAGTACTTCGTTACGATACCAAACCACACCAAAATGGTACAATACCGTACGAGTACAACCACACGGTACCAAACCACACCAAAACGGAACAATACCGTACAAGTACATCCATACGGTGCCAAACCACACCAAAATGGTGCAATACCGTACGATTACATCCATACGGTACCAAACCACACTAAAACGGTACAATACCGTAGGAGTACTTCGTTACGGTACCAAAACACACCAAACGGTACAATACCGTAGGAGTACATCCATACGGTACAAAACCACACCAAAACGGTGCAATAGCGTACGAGTACATCCATACGGTACCAAACCACACCAAAACGGTGCAATACCGTACGAGTACATCCATACGGTACCAAACCACACCAAAACGGTACAATACCGTACGAGCGCTTCGTTACAGTACCAAACCACACCAAAACAGTACAATACCGTACGAGTACATCCATACGGTACCAAACCTCACCAAAACGGTGCAATACCGTACGAGTACATCCATACGGGACCAAACCACACCAAAACGGTACAATACCGTACGAGTACTTCGTTACGGGACCAAACCACACCAAAACGGTACAATACCGTACGAGTACATCCGTACGGCACCAAACCACACCAAAATGGTACAATACCGTACGAGTACATACATATGGTACCAAACCACACCAAAACGGTACAATACCGTACGAGTACATCCATACGGTACAAAACCACACCATAACGGTGCAATACCGTACGAGTACATCCATACGGTTCCAAACCACACCAAAACGGTACAATAGCTTACGAGTACTTCATTACGGTACCAAACCACACCAAAACGGTGCAATAGCATACGATTACATCCATACGGTACCAAACCACACCAAAATGGTGCAATACCGTACGAGTACATCCATACGGTACCAAACCACATCAAAACGGTGCAATACCGTACGAGTACATCCACACGGTACCAAACAACACCAAAACGGTACAATACCTTACGAATACTTCGTTGCGGTACCAAACCACACCAAAACGGTGCAATACCGTACGAGTACATCCATACGGTACCAAACCACACAAAAACGGTACAATACCGTACGAGTACATCCATACGGCACCAAACCACACCAAAACGATGCAATACCGTACAAGTACATCCATACGGTACCAAACCACACCAAAACGGTACAATACCTTACGAGTACTTTATTACGGTACCAAACCACACCAAAACGGTGCAATACCGTACGAGTACATCCATATGGTACCAAACCTCACCAAAACGGTGCAATAACGTACAAGTACATCCATACGGTACAAAACCACACCAAAACGGTGTAGTACCGTACGAGTACATCAATACGGTACCAAACCACACCAGAACGGTACAATACTGTACGAGTACTTCGTCACGGTACCAAACCACACCAAAACGGTGCAATAGCATACGAGTACATCCATACGGCACCAAACCTCACAAAAACGGTGCAATAACGTACAAGTACATCCATACGGTACAAAACCACACCAAAATGGTGCAGTACCATACGAGTACATCCATACTGTACCAAACCACACCAAAACGGTACAATACCGTACGAGTACTTCGTTACGGTACCAAACCACACCAAAACGGTGCAATACCGTACGAGTACATCCATACGGTACCAAACCACATAAAAATGGTACAATACCGTAGGAGTACATCCATAGGGTACCAAACCACACCAAAACGGTGCAATACCGTACGAGTACACCCATACGGTACCAAACGACACCAAAATGGTACAATACCGTACGAGTACATCCATACGGTACCAAACCACACCAAAACGGTGCAATACCATACGAGTACATCCATACGGTACCAAACCACACCAAAACGGTACAAAACCGTACGAGTACTTCCACTACAAGAAAAATTACATTGGGTGACGAATGAAAATCGTCGCAAATTGTATGTTTTTCGTCACAAATAATATAGGTGACGAAAAAAAATTTGTCGACTAAAGGTTGTCGAGGATTCCTATCTGGTGACGAAATCTATTTTTCGTCACCTATAGTGCCTTTTGGTGACGAAAAATTTCGTCACGGAAAAATGACTTGGTGACGAAATTTTCTTCGTCACCTATTGTGCTTTTTTGATGACAAAAAATTTCGTCACAAATTATTCCCTTCGACTCGTCAAAGGTGACCCATTGGTGACGAAATTTTTCGTCACGAAAGACATTCTTATATGTGAAAAAATCTCACTTTCTTGCTCCTGCGGGGTTTCGAACCCGAGTCTCCTACGTTTTGCACGCATGCTTTAACCAACTACACCACACAAACTTTTCAGCATATGTTTGAAATATCTAATATATAACACATACATTGAATATTAAAATATATTTTGAACGTCATTTTGAACTATTAAACATTAAAATTAGCAATTTTAATAAACATGAAAGTCGTAGCTCTTTATGTTATTGTTCAAACCCAATTTAGATTATCTCAATCGGAGTTCTGAGCAAAGAGTTATGCCCGAAATATACTAGGTGACAAAGCGTAATTCATAAATTTCGTCACCAAAGGATAAATTTTTCGTCACTAAAAACGTAAAAAGAAGACGAAAATATTTTTCGTCACCAAATTGGTTCATTTGGCGACAAAATATTTTTTCCGTCACCGAATAGTTATCTTTGGTGACAAAAAATAATTTCGTCTCCTTTTTTACTCTTTTGGTGACGAAAATTTTATTTTGTCGCCAAAAAGGAGCCTTTGGTGACAAAAATATCTTTTTCGTCACTAAATAGTTATAGTTGGTGACAAAATAATTTCGTCAAGGAAGTTATCAAAACAGTGACGAATTTATTTTTTTGTCGCCAAATATACTCATTTAGCGACGAAATTAAATTTTGTCGCCACTTTTTCGTCACTAAACATATTTTTTCTTGTAGTGTTCGTTACGGTACCTAACCACACCAAAATGGTACAATACTGTACGAGTACATCCATACGATACCAAACCACACCAAAACGGAACAAAACCGTTTGAGTACATCCATACGGTGCCAAACCACACCAAAACGGTGCAATACCGTACGAGTACATCCATACGGTACCAAATCACACGAAAACGGTATAATACCGTAGGAGTACTTCGTTACGGTACAAAAACACCCCAAAACGGTACAATACCGTACGAGTACATCCATACAGTACCAAACCACACCAAAACAGTGCAATACCGTACGAGTACATCAATACGGTACGAAACCTCACCAAAAAGATGCAATACCGTACGAATACATCCATACGGTACCAAACGACACCAAAACGGTACAATACCTTACGAGTACTTCGTTACGGTACCAAACCACACCAAAATGGTGCAATACCGTATGAGTACATCCATACGGTTCCAAACCACACCAAAACGGTACAATACCGTACGAGTACATCCATACGGTACCAAACCACACTAAAACGGTGCAATACCGTAGGAGTACTTCGTTACGCTACCAAAACACACCAAAACGGTACAATACTGTACGAGTACATCCATACGGTACAAAACCACACCAAAATGGTGCAATAGTGTATGAGCACATCCATACGGTACCAAACCACACCAAAACGGTGCAATACCGTACGAGTACATCCATACGGTACCAAACCACACCAAAATGGTACAATACCGTACGAGTACATCCATACGGTACCAAACCACACCAAAATGGTGCAATTCCGTACGAGTACATCCATACGGTACCAAACCACACCAAAACGGTACAATACCTTAAGAGTACTTCGTTACGGTACCAAACCACACCAAAACGGTGCAATACCGTACGCGTACATCCATACGGTACCAAACCACACCAAAACGGTGCAATACCGTACGAGTACTTCGTTACGGTACCAAACCACACCAAAACGGTACAATACCGTACGAGTACATGCATACGGTACCAAACCACACCAAAACGGAACAATACCGTACGAGTACATCCATACGGTGCCAAACCACACCAAAACGGTCCAATACCGTACGAGTACATCCATACGGTACCAAACCACACGAAAACGGGGCAATACCGTACGAGTACATCCATACGGTACAAAACCACACCAAAATGGTGCAATAGCGTACGAGTACATCCATACGGTACGAAACCTCACCAACACGATGCAATACCGTACGAGTACATCCATACGGTAACAAACGACACCAAAACGGTACAATACCTTACGAGTACTTCGTTACGGTACCAAAACACACCAAAACGGTACAATACCGTACGAGTACATCCATACGGTACCAAACCACACCAAAAAGGTACAATACCGTACGAGTACATCCATACGGCAACAAACGTCACCAAAACGGTGCAATACCGTACGCGTACATCCATACGGTACCAAACCACACCAAAACGGTACAATACCGGACGAGTACTTCGTTACGGTACCAAACCACACCAAAACGGTACAATACCGTACGAGTACATGCATACGGTACCAAACCACACCAAAACGGAACAATACCGTACGAGTACATCCATACGGTGCCAAACCACACGAAAACGGTGCAATAGCGTACGAGTACATCCATACGGTACCAAACCACACCAAAACGGTGCAATACCGTACGAGTACATCCATACGGTACCAAACCACACCAAAAAGGTACAATACCGTACGAGCGCTTCGTTACGGTACCAAACCACACCAAAACAGTACAATACGGTACGAGTACATCCATACGGTACAAAACCTCACCAAAACGGTGCAATAGCGTACGAGTACATCCATACGGAACCAAACCACACCAAAACAGTGCAATACCGTACGAGTACATCCATACGGTACCAAACCACACCAAAATGGTACAATACCGTACGAGTACATCCATACGGTACCAAACCACAACAAAACGGTGCAATACCGTACGAGTACATCCATACGGTACCAAAGCATACCAAAACGGTACAATACCGTACGAGTACATCCATACGGTACCAAACCACACCAAAACGGTACAATACCGTAGGAGTACATCCATACGGTACCAAACCACACTAAAACGGTACAAAACCGTAAGAGTACTTCGTTACGGTACCAAACCACACCAAAACGGAACAATACCGTACGAGTACAACCATACGGTACCAAACCACACCAAAACGGACCAATACCGTACGAGTACATCCATACGGTGCCAAACCACACCAAAACGGTGCAATACCGTACGATTACATCCACACGGTACCAAACCACACCAAAACGGTGCAATACCGTACGAGTACATCCATACGGTGCGAAACCTCACCAAAACGGTGCAACACCGTACGAGTACATCCATACGGTACCAAACCACACCAAAACGGTACAATACCGTACGAGTACTTCGTTACGGTAACAGACCACACCAAAACGGTGCAATACCGTACGAGTACATCCATACGGTACCAAACCGCACAAAAACGATACAATACCGTACGAGTACTTCGCTACGGTACCACACCAAAACGGTGCAATGCCGTACGAGTACATCCATATGGTACCAAACCTCACCAAAACGGTACAATATCGTACAAGTACATCCATACGGTAAAAAACCAGACCAAAACGGTGCAATACCGTACGAGTACATTCATACGGTACCAAACCTCACCCAAACGGTGCAATACCATACGAGTACATCCATACGGTACCAAACCACACCAAAGCGGTACAATACTGTACGAGTACTTCGTTACGGTACCAAAACACACCAAAACGGTACAATACCGTACGAGTACATCCATACGATACAAAACCACACCAAAACGGTGCAATACCGTACGAGTACATCCGTACGGTACCAAACTACCCCAAAACGGTGCAATACCGTACGAGTACATCCATACGGTACCAAACCACACCAAAACGGTTCAATACCTTACGAGTACTTCGTTACGGTACCAAACCACACCAAAACGGTGCAATACCGTACGTGTACATCCATACGGTACCAAACCACACCAAAACGGTACAATACCGTACGAGTACATACATACAGTACCAAACCACACCAAAACGGTGCAATACCGTACGAGTACATCCATACGGTACCAAACAACATCAAAACGGTACAAAACCGTACCAGTACAGCCATACGGTACAAAACCACACCAAAACGTTGCAATACCGTACGAGTACATCCATACGGTACCAAACCACACCAAAACGGTACAATACCGTAGGAGTACATCCATACGGTACCAAACCACACTAAAACGGTACAAAACCGTACGAGTACTTCGTTACGGTACCAAACCACACCAAAACGGAACAATACCGTACGAGTACAACCATACGGTACCAAACCACACCAAAACGGACCAATACCGTACGAGTACATCCATACGGTGCCAAACCACACCAAAACGGTGCAATACCGTACGATTACATCCACACGGTACCAAACCACACCAAAACGGTGCAATACCGTACGAGTACATCCATACGGTGCGAAACCTCACCAAAACGGTGCAACACCGTACGAGTACATCCATACGGTACCAAACCACACCAAAACAATACAATACCGTACGAGTACTTCGTTACGGTAACAGACCACACCAAAACGGTGCAATACCGTACGAGTACATCCATACGGTACCAAACCGCACAAAAACGATACAATACCGTACGAGTACTTCGCTACGGTACCACACAAAAACGGTGCAATGCCGTACGAGTACATCCATATGGTACCAAACCTCACCAAAACGGTACAATATCGTACAAGTACATCCATACGGTAAAAAACCAGACCAAAACGGTGCAATACCGTACGAGTACATTCATACGGTACCAAACCTCACCAAAACGGTGCAATACCGTACGAGTACATCCATACGGTACCAAACCACACCAAAGCGGTACAATACTGTACGAGTACTTCGTTACGGTACCAAAACACACCAAAACGGTACAATACCGTACGAGTACATCCATATGATACAAAACCACACCAAAACGGTTCAATACCGTACGAGTACATCCGTACGGTACCAAACTACCCCAAAACGGTGCAATACCGTACGAGTACATCCATACGGTACCAAACCACACCAAAACGGTTCAATACCTTACGAGTACTTCGTTACGGTACCAAACCACACCAAAACGGTGCAATACCGTACGTGTACATCCATACGGTACCAAACCACACCAAAACGGTACAATACCGTACGAGTACATACATACAGTACCAAACCACACCAAAACGGTGCAATACCGTACGAGTACATCCATACGGTACCAAACAACATCAAAACGGTACAAAACCGTACCAGTACAGCCATACGGTACAAAACCACACCAAAACGTTGCAATACCGTACGAGTACATCCATACGGTACCAAACCACACCAAAACGGTACAATACCGTAGGAGTACATCCATACGGTACCAAACCACACTAAAACGGTACAAAACCGTACGAGTACTTCGTTACGGTACCAAACCACACCAAAACGGAACAATACCGTACGAGTACAACCATACGGTACCAAACCACACCAAAACGGACCAATACCGTACGAGTACATCCATACGGTGCCAAACCACACCAAAACGGTGCAATACCGTACGATTACATCCACACGGTACCAAACCACACCAAAACGGTGCAATACCGTACGAGTACATCCATACGGTGCGAAACCTCACCAAAACGGTGCAACACCGTACGAGTACATCCATACGGTACCAAACCACACCAAAACGGTACAATACCGTACGAGTACTTCGTTACGGTAACAGACCACACCAAAACGGTGCAATACCGTACGAGTACATCCATACGGTACCAAACCGCACAAAAACGATACAATACCGTACGAGTACTTCGCTACGGTACCACACCAAAACGGTGCAATGCCGTACGAGTACATCCATATGGTACCAAACCTCACCAAAACGGTACAATATCGTACAAGTACATCCATACGGTAAAAAACCAGACCAAAACGGTGCAATACCGTACGAGTACATTCATACGGTACCAAACCTCACCAAAACGGTGCAATACCGTACGAGTACATCCATACGGTACCAAACCACACCAAAGCGGTACAATACTCTACGAGTACTTCGTTACGGTACCAAAACACACCAAAACGGTACAATACCGTACGAGTACATCCATACGATACAAAACCACACCAAAACGGTGCAATACCGTACGAGTACATCCGTACGGTACCAAACTACCCCAAAACGGTGCAATACCGTACGAGTACATCCATACGGTACCAAACCACACCAAAACGGTTCAATACCTTACGAGTACTTCGTTACGGTACCAAACCACACCAAAACGGTGCAATACCGTACGTGTACATCCATACGGTACAAAACCACACCAAAACGGTACAATACCGTACGAGTACATACATACAGTACCAAACCACACCAAAACGGTGCAATACCGTACGAGTACATCCATACGGTACCAAACAACATCAAAACGGTACAAAACCGTACCAGTACAGCCATACGGTACAAAACCACACCAAAACGTTGCAATACCGTACGAGTACATCCATACGGTACCAAACCACACCAAAACGGTACAAAACCGTACGAGTACTTCGTTATGGTACCAAACCACACCAAAATGGTACAATACCGTACGAGTACATCCATACGGTACCAAACCACACCAAAACGGAACAATACCGTACGAGTACATCCATACGGTGCCAAACCACACCAAAAAGGTGCAATACCGTACGAGTACATCCATACGGTACCAAACCACACCAAAACGGTACAATACCTTACGAGTACTTCGTTACGGTACCAAACCACACCAAAACGGTGCAATACCGTACGTGTACATCCATACGGTACCAAACCACACCAAAACGGTGCAATACCGTACGAGTACATCCATACGGTACCAAACCACGCCAAAACGGTGCAATACCGAACGAGTACATCCATACGGTACCAAACTGCACCAAAACGGTACAATACCGTACGAGTACTTCGCTACGGTACCAAACCACACCAAAACGGTGCAATACCGTACGAGTACATCCATACGGTACCAAACCCCACCAAAACGGTACAATACCTTACGAGTACTTCGTTACGGTACAAAACCACACCAAAATGGTGCAATACCGTACGAGTACATCCATACGGTACCAAACCACACCAAAACGGTGCAATACCGTACGAGTACATCCATACGGTACCAAACCTCACCAAAACGGTACAATACCGTACAAGTATATCCATACGGTACAAAACCACGCCAAAACGGTGTAATACCGTACGAGTACATTCATACGGTACCAAACCGCACCAAAACGGTGCAATACCGTATGATTACATCCATACGGTACCAAACCTCACCAAAACGGTGCAATACCGTACGAGTACATCCATACGGTACCAAACCTCACCAAAACGGTACAATACCGTACCAGTACATCCATACGGTACAAAACCACACAAAAACGGTGCAATACCGTACGAGTACATTCATACGGTACCAAACCTCACCAAAACGGTGCAATACCGTACGAGTACATCCATACGGTACCAAACCACACCAATGCGGTACAATACCGTACGAGTACTTCGTTACGGTACCAAAACACACCAAAACGGTACAATACCGTACGAGTACATCCATACGGTACAAAACAACACCAAAACGGTGCAATACCGTACGAGTACATCCGTACGGTACCAAACCGCACCAAAACGGTGCAATACCGTACGAGTACATCCATACGGTACCAAACCACACCAAAACGGTGCAATACCGTACGAGTACATCCATACACGGTACCAAACCTCACCAAAACGGTACAATACCGTACAGTACATCCATACGGTACAAAACCACACCAAAACGGTGCAATACCGTACAAGTACATCCATACGGTACCAAACCACACCAAAACGTTACAATACCTTACGAGTACTTAGTTACGGTACCAAACCACACCAAAACGGCGCAATACCGTACGAGTACATCCATACGGTCCCAAACCACACCAAAACGGTACAATACCGTACGAGTACTTCGTTACGGTACCAAACCACACCAAAACGGTGCAATACTTACGAGTACATCCATACGATACCAAACCACATAAAAACGGTACAATACCGTATAAGTGCTTCGTTACGGTACCAAACCATACCAAAACGGTACAAAACCATACGAGTACATCCATACGGTAACAAACGTCACCAAAACGGTGCAATACCGTACGCGTACATCCATACGGTACCAAACCACACCAAAACGGTGCAATACCGTACGAGTACATCCATACCACACCAAAACGGTATAATACCGTACGAGTACTTCGTTATGGTACCAAACCACACCAAAACGGTACAGTACCGTACGAGTACATCCATACGGTGCCAAACCACACGAAAACGGTGCAATACCGTACGAGTACATCCCTACGGTACAAAACCACACCAAAACGGAACAATACCGTACGAGTACATCCATACGGTGCCAAACCACACGAAAACGGTGCAATACCGTACGAGTACATCCATACGGTACCAAACCACACAAAAACGGTACAATACGTAGGAGTACTTCGTTATGGTACCAAAACACACCAAAACGGTACAATACCGTACGAGTACATCCATACAGTACCAAACCGCACCAAAACGGTACAATACCGTACGAGTACTTCGCTACGGTACCAAACCACGCCAAAACGGTGCAATACCGTACGAGTACATCCATACGGTACCAAACCCCAACCAAAACGGTACAATACCTTACGAGTACTTCGTTACGGTACCAAACCACACCAAAATGGTGCAATACCGTACGAGTACATCCATACGGTACCAAACCACACCAAAACGGTGCAATACCGTACGAGTACATCCATACGGTACCAAACCTCACCAAAATGGTACAATACCGTACCAGTACATCCATACGGTACAAAACCACGCCAAAACGGTGCAATACCGTACGAGTACATTCATACGGTACCAAACCTCACCAAAACGGTGCAATACCGTACGAGTACATCCATACGGTACCAAACCACACCAATGCGGTACAATACCGTACGAGTACTTCGTTACGGTACCAAAACACACCAAAACGGTACAACACCGTACGAGTACATCCATACGGTACAAAACAACACCAAAACGGTGCAATACCGTACGAGTACATCCGTACGGTACCAAACCGCACCAAAACGGTGCAATACCGTACGAGTACATCCATACGGTAACAAACCTCACCAAAACGGTACAATACCGTACGAGTACATCCAAACGGCACCAAACCACACCAAAACGGTGCAATACCGTACGAGTACATCCATACGGTACCAAACCACACCAAAACGGTGCAATACCGTACGAGTACATCCATACGGTACGAAACCTCACCAAAACGGTGCAATACCGTACGAGTACATCCATACGGTACCAAACCACACCAAAACGGTGCAATACCGTACGAGTACATCCATACGGTAACAAACCTCACCAAAAGGGTACAATTCCGTACAGTACATACATACGGTACCAAACCACACCAAAACGGTGCAATACCGTACAAGTACATCCATACGGTACCAAACCACACCAAAACGGTACAATACCTTACGAATACTTCGTTACGGTACCAAACCACACCAAAACGGTGCAACACCGTACGAGTACATCCATACGGTACCAAACCACACCAAAACGGTACAATACCGTACGAGTACTTCGTTACGGTACCAAACCACACCAAAACGCTGCAATACCGTACGAGTACATCCATACGGTACAAAACCACATAAAGACGGTACAATACCGTATGAGTGCTTCGTTACGGTACCAAACCATACCAAAATGGTACAAAACCATTCGAGTACATCCATAAGGCAACAAACCTCACCAAAACGGTGCAATACCGTACGCGTACATCCATACGGTACCAAACCACACCAAAACGGTACAATACCTTACGAGTACTTCGTTACGGTACCAAACCACACCAAAATGGTGCAATACCGTACGAGCACATCCATACGGTACCAAACCACACCAAAACGGTGCAATACCGTACGAGTACATCCATACGGTACCAAACCTCACCAAAACGGTACAATACCGTAGAAGTACATCCATACGGTAGAAAACCACACCAAAACGGTTCAATACCGTACGAGTACATTCATATGGTACCAAACCTCACCAAAACGGTGCAATACCGTACGAGTACATCCATACGGTAACAAACCACACCAAAACGGTACAATACCTTACGAGTACTTCGTTACGGTACCAAACCACATGAAAACGGTGCAATACCGTACAAGTAAATCCATACGGTACCAAACCTCACCAAAACGGTGCAATACCATACGAGTACATCCATACGGTACCAAACCACACCAAAACGGTGCAATACCGTACGAGTACATCCATACGGTACCAAACCACACCAAAACGGTACAATACCGTACGAGTACTTCGTTACGGTACCAAACCACCCCAAAACGGTACAATACCGTACGAGTACATCCATACGGTACCAAACCACACCAAAACGGTACAAAACCGTGCGAGTATTTCGTTACGGTACCAAACCACACCAAAATGGTACAATACCGTACGAGTACATCCATACGGTACCAAACCACACCAAAACGGAACAATACCGTACGAGTACATCCATACGGTGCCAAACCACACGAAAACGGTGCAATACCGTACGAGTACATCCATACGGTACCAAACCACACGAAAACGGTACAATACCGTAGGAGTACTTCGTTACGGTACCAAAACACACCAAAACGGTACAATACCGTACGAGTACATCCATACGGTACCAAACCGCACCAAAACGGTACAATACCGTACGAGTACTTCGCTACGGTACCAAACCACGCCAAAACGGTGCAATACCGTACGAGTACATCCATACGGTACCAAACCCAACCAAAACGGTACAATACCTAACGAGTACTTCGTTACGGTACCAAACCACACCAAAATGGTGCAATACCGTACGACTACATCCATACGGTACCAAACCACACCAAAACGGTGCAATACCGTACGAGTACGTCCATACGGTACAAAACCACACCAAAACGGTGCAATACCGTACGAGTACATTCATACGGTACCAAACCTCACCAAAACGGTGCAATACCGTACGAGTACATCCATACGGTACCAAACCACACCAATGCGGTACAATACCGTACGAGTACTTCGTTACGGTACCAAAACACACCAAAACGGTACAATACCGTACGAGTACATCCATACGGTACCAAACCACACCAAAACGGTGCAATACCGTACGAGTACATCCGTACGGTACCAAACCGCACGAAAACGGTGCAATACCGTACGAGTACATCCATACGGTAACAAACCTCACCAAAACGGTACAATACCGTACGATTACATCCATACGGCACCAAACCACACCAAAACGGTGCAATACCGTACGAGTACATCCATACGGTACCAAACCACACCAAAACGGTGCAATACCGTACGAGTACATCCATACGGTACGAAACCTCACCAAAACGGTGCAATACCGTACGAGTACATCCATACGGTACCAAACCACACCAAAACGGTGCAATACCGTACGAGTACATCCATACGGTAACAAACCTCACCAAAAGGGTACAATACCGTACAGTACATACATATGGTACCAAACCACACCAAAACGGTGCAATACCGTACAAGTACATCCATACGGTACCAAACCACACCAAAATGTTACAATACCTTACGAGTACTTCGTTACGGTACCAAACCACACCAAAACGGTACAATACCGTACGAGTACATCCATACGGTACCAAACCACACCAAAACGGTACAAAACCGTGCGAGTATTTCGTTACGGTACCAAACCACACCAAAATGGTACAATACCGTACGAGTACATCCATACGGTACCAAACCACACCAAAACGGAACAATACCGTACGAGTACATCCATACGGTGCCAAACCACACGAAAACGGTGCAATACCGTACGAGTACATCCATACGGTACCAAACCACACGAAAACGGTACAATACCGTAGGAGTACTTCGTTACGGTACCAAAACACACCAAAACGGTACAATACCGTACGAGTACATCCATACGGTACCAAACCGCACCAAAACGGTACAATACCGTACGAGTACTTCGCTACGGTACCAAACCACGCCAAAACGGTGCAATACCGTACGAGTACATCCATACGGTACCAAACCCAACCAAAACGGTACAATACCTAACGAGTACTTCGTTACGGTACCAAACCACACCAAAATGGTGCAATACCGTACGACTACATCCATACGGTACCAAACCACACCAAAACGGTGCAATACCGTACGAGTACGTCCATACGGTACAAAACCACACCAAAACGGTGCAATACCGTACGAGTACATTCATACGGTACCAAACCTCACCAAAACGGTGCAATACCGTACGAGTACATCCATACGGTACCAAACCACACCAATGCGGTACAATACCGTACGAGTACTTCGTTACGGTACCAAAACACACCAAAACGGTACAATACCGTACGAGTACATCCATACGGTACCAAACCACACCAAAACGGTGCAATACCGTACGAGTACATCCGTACGGTACCAAACCGCACGAAAACGGTGCAATACCGTACGAGTACATCCATACGGTAACAAACCTCACCAAAACGGTACAATACCGTACGATTACATCCATACGGCACCAAACCACACCAAAACGGTGCAATACCGTACGAGTACATCCATACGGTACCAAACCACACCAAAACGGTGCAATACCGTACGAGTACATCCATACGGTACGAAACCTCACCAAAACGGTGCAATACCGTACGAGTACATCCATACGGTACCAAACCACACCAAAACGGTGCAATACCGTACGAGTACATCCATACGGTAACAAACCTCACCAAAAGGGTACAATACCGTACAGTACATACATATGGTACCAAACCACACCAAAACGGTGCAATACCGTACAAGTACATCCATACGGTACCAAACCACACCAAAATGTTACAATACCTTACGAGTACTTCGTTACGGTACCAAACCACACCAAAACGGTACAATACCGTACGAGTACATCCATACGGTACCAAACCACACCAAAACGGTACAAAACCGTGCGAGTATTTCGTTACGGTACCAAACCACACCAAAATGGTACAATACCGTACGAGTACATCCATACGGTACCAAACCACACCAAAACGGAACAATACCGTACGAGTACAACCATACGGTGCCAAACCACACGAAAACGGTGCAATACCGTACGAGTACATCCATACGGTACCAAACCACACGAAAACGGTACAATACCGTAGGAGTACTTCGTTACGGTACCAAAACACACCAAAACGGTACAATACCGTACGAGTACATCCATACGGTACCAAACCGCACCAAAACGGTACAATACCGTACGAGTACTTCGCTACGGTACCAAACCACGCCAAAACGGTGCAATACCGTACGAGTACATCCATACGGTACCAACCCAACCAAAACGGTACAATACCTAACGAGTACTTCGTTACGGTACCAAACCACACCAAAATGGTGCAATACCGTACGACTACATCCATACGGTACCAAACCACACCAAAACGGTGCAATACCGTACGAGTACGTCCATACGGTACCAAACCTCACCAAAATGGAGCAATACCGTACCAGTACATCCATACGGTACAAAACCACACCAAAACGGTGCAATACCGTACGAGTACATTCATACGGTACCAAACCTCACCAAAACGGTGCAATACCGTACGAGTACATCCATACGGTACCAAACCACACCAATGCGGTACAATACCGTACGAGTACTTCGTTACGGTACCCAAACACACCAAAACGGTACAATACCGTACGAGTACATCCATACGGTACCAAACCACACCAAAACGGTGCAATACCGTACGAGTACATCCGTACGGTACCAAACCGCACGAAAACGGTGCAATACCGTACGAGTACATCCATACGGTAACAAACCTCACCAAAACGGTACAATACCGTACGATTACATCCATACGGCACCAAACCACACCAAAACGGTGCAATACCGTACGAGTACATCCATACGGTACCAAACCACACCAAAACGGTGCAATACCGTACGAGTACATCCATACGGTACGAAACCTCACCAAAACGGTGCAATACCGTACGAGTACATCCATACGGTACCAAACCACACCAAAACGGTGCAATACCGTACGAGTACATCCATACGGTAACAAACCTCACCAAAAGGGTACAATACCGTACAGTACATACATATGGTACCAAACCACACCAAAACGGTGCAATACCGTACAAGTACATCCATACGGTACCAAACCACTCCAAAACGGTACAATACCTTACGAGTACTTCGTTACGGTACAAAACCACACCAAAACGGTGCAACACCGTACGAGTACATCCATACGGTACCAAACCACACCAAAACGGTACAATACCGTACGAGTACTTCGTTACGGTACCAAACCACACCAAAACGCTGCAATACCGTACGAGTACATCCATACGGTACAAAACCACATAAAGACGGTACAATACCGTATGAGTGCTTCGTTACGGTACCAAACCATACCAAAACGGTACAAAACCATTCGAGTACATCCATAAGGTAACAAACCTCACCAAAACGGTGCAATACCGTACGCGTACATCCATACGGTACCAAACAACACCAAAACGGTACAATACCTTACGAGTACTTCGTTACGGTACCAAACCACACCAAAATGGTGCAATACCGTACGAGCACATCCATACGGTACCAAACCACACCAAAACGGTGCAATACCGTACGAGTACATCCATACGGTACCAAACCTCACCAAAACGGTACAATACCGTAGAAGTACATCCATACGGTAGAAAACCACACCAAAACGGTTCAATACCGTACGAGTACATTCATACGGTACCAAACCTCACCGAAACGGTGCAATACCGTACGAGTACATCCATACGGTACCAAACCATACCAAAACGGTACAATACCTTACGAGTACTTCGTTACGGTACCAAACCACATGAAAACGGTGCAATACCGTACGAGTAAATCCATACGGTACCAAACCTCACCAAAACGGTGCAATACCATACGAGTACATCCATATGGTACCAAACCACACCAAAACGGTGCAATACCGTACCATTATATCCATACGGTACCAAACCACACCAAAACGGTACAATACCGTACGAGTACTTCGTTACGGTACCAAACCACACCAAAACGGTACAATACCGTACGAGTACATCCATACGGTACCAAATCACACCAAAACGGTACAAAACCGTACGAGTAATTCGTTACGGTACCAAACCACACCAAAATGGTACAATACCGTACGAGTACATCCATACGGTACCAAACCACACCAAAACGGAACAATACCGTACGAGTACATCCATACGGTGCCAAACCACACGAAAACGGGGCAATACCGTACGAGTACATCCATACGGTACCAAACCACACGAAAACGGTACAATACCGTAGGAGTACTTCGTTACGGTACCAAAACACACCAAAACGGTACAATACCGTACGAGTACATCCATACGGTACCAAACCGCACCAAAACGGTACAATACCGTACGAGTACTTCGCTACGGTACCAAACCACGCCAAAACGGTGCAATACCGTACGAGTACATCCATACGGTACCAAACCCAACCAAAACGGTACAATACCTAACGAGTACTTCGTTACGGTACCAAACCACACCAAAATGGTGCAATACCGTACGAGTACATCCATACGGTACCAAACCACACCAAAACGGTGCAATACCGTACGAGTACGTCCATACGGTACCAAACCTCACCAAAATGGTGCAATACCGTACCAGTACATCCATACGGTACAAAACCACACCAAAACGGTACAATACCGTACGAGTACATTCATACGGTACCAAACCACACCAAAACGGTGCAATACCGTACGAGTACATCCGTACGGTACCAAACCGCACCAAAACGGTGCAATACCGTACGAGTACATCCATACGGTAACAAACCTCACCAAAACGGTACAATACCGTACGAGTACATCCATACGGCACCAAACCACGCCAAAACGGTGCAATACCGTACGAGTACATCCATACGGTACCAAACCACACCAAAACGGTGCAATACCGTACGAGTACATCCATACGGTACGAAACCTCACAAAAACGGTGCAATACCGTACGAGTACATCCATACGGTACCAAACCACACCAAAACGGTGCAATACCGTACGAGTACATCCATACGGTAACAAACCTCACCAAAAGGGTACAATACCGTACAGTACATACATACGGTACCAAACCACACCAAAACGGTGCAATACCGTACAAGTACATCCATACGGTACCAAACCACACCAAAACAGTACAATACCTTTTGAGTACTTCGTTACGGTACCAAACCACCCCAAAACGGTGCAATACCGTACGAGTACATCCATACGGTACCAAACCTCACCAAAATGGTACAATACCGTACCAGTACATCCATACGGTACAAAACCACGCCAAAACGGTTCAATACCGTACGAGTACATTCATACGGTACCAAACCTCACCAAAACGGTGCAATACCGTACGAGTACATCCATACGGTACCAAACCACACCATGCGGTACAATACCGTACGAGTACTTCGTTACGGTACCAAAACACACCAAAACGGTACAATACCGTACGAGTACATCCATACGGTACAAAACAACACCAAAATGGTTCAATACCGTACGAGTACATCCGTACGGTACCAAACCGCACCAAAACGGTGCAATACCGTACGAGTACATCCATACGGTAACAAACCTCACCAAAACGGTACAATACCGTACGAGTACATCCAAACGGCACCAAACCACACCAAAACGGTGCAATACCGTACGAGTACATCCATACGGTACCAAACCACACCAAAACGGTGCAATACCGTACGAGTACATCCATACGGTACGAAACCTCACCAAAACAGTGCAATACCGTACGAGTACATCCATACGGTACCAAACCACACTAAAACGGTGCAATACCGTACGAGTACATCCATACGGTAACAAACCTCACCAAAAGGGTACAATACCGTACAGTACATACATACGGTACCAAACCACACCAAAACGGTGCAATACCGTACAAGTACATCCATACGGTACCAAACCACACCAAAACAGTACAATACCTTTTGAGTACTTCGTTACGGTACCAAACCACACCAAAACGGTGCAATACCGTACGAGTACATCCATACGGTACCAAACCACACCAAAACGGAACAATACCGTACGAGTACATCCATACGGTGCCAAACCACACGAAAACGGTGCAATACCGTACGAGTACATCCATACGGTACCAAACCACACGAAAACGGTACAATACCGTAGGAGTACTTCGTTACGGTACCAAAACACACCAAAACGGTACAATACCGTACGAGTACATCCATACGGTACCAAACCGCACCAAAACGGTACAATACCGTACGAGTACTTCGCTACGGTACCAAACCACGCCAAAACGGTGCAATACCGTACGAGTACATCCATACGGTACCAAACCCAACCAAAACGGTACAATACCTAACGAGTACTTCGTTACGGTACCAAACCACACCAAAATGGTGCAATACCGTACGAGTACATCCATACGGTACCAAACCACACCAAAACGGTGCAATACCGTACGAGTACGTCCATACGGTACCAAACCTCACCAAAATGGTACAATACCGTACCAGTACATCCATACGGTACAAAACCACACCAAAACGGTACAATACCGTACGAGTACATTCATACGGTACCAAACCTCACCAAAACGGTGCAATACCGTACGAGTACATCCATACGGTACCAAACCACACCAATGCGGTACAATACCGTACGAGTACTTCGTTACGGTACCAAAACACACCAAAACGGTACAATACCGTACGAGTACATCCATACGGTACCAAACCACACCAAAACGGTGCAATACCGTACGAGTACATCCGTACGGTACCAAACCGCACCAAAACGGTGCAATACCGTACGAGTACATCCATACGGTAACAAACCTCACCAAAACGGTACAATACCGTACGAGTACATCCATACGGCACCAAACCACGCCAAAACGGTGCAATACCGTACGAGTACATCCATACGGTACCAAACCACACCAAAACGGTGCAATACCGTACGAGTACATCCATACGGTACGAAACCTCACAAAAACGGTGCAATACCGTACGAGTACATCCATACGGTACCAAACCACACCAAAACGGTGCAATACCGTACGAGTACATCCATACGGCAACAAACCTCACCAAAAGGGTACAATACCGTACAGTACATACATACGGTACCAAACCACACCAAAACGGTGCAATACCGTACAAATACATCCATATGGTACCAAACCACACCAAAACAGTACAATACCTTTTGAGTACTTCGTTACGGTACCAAACCACACCAAAACGGTCCAATACCGTACGAGTACATCCATACGGTACCAAACCTCACCAAAATGGTACAATACCGTACCAGTACATCCATACGGTACAAAACCACGCCAAAACGGTGCAATACCGTACGAGTACATTCATACGGTACCAAACCTCACCAAAACGGTGCAATACCGTACGAGTACATCCATACGGTACCAAACCACACCATGCGGTACAATACCGTACGAGTACTTCGTTACGGTACCAAAACACACCAAAACGGTACAATACCGTACGAGTACATCCATACGGTACAAAACAACACCAAAATGGTGCAATTACGTACGAGTACATCCGTACGGTACCAAACCGCACCAAAACGGTGCAATACCGTACGAGTACATCAATACGGTAACAAACCTCACCAAAACGGTACAATACCGTACGAGTACATCCAAACGGCACCAAACCACACCAAAACGGTGCAATACCGTACGAGTACATCCATACGGTACCAAACCACACCAAAACGGTGCAATACCGTACGAGTACATTCATACGGTACGAAACCTCACTAAAACGGTGCAATACCGTACGAGTACATACATACGGTACCAAACCACACCAAAACGGTGCAATACCGTACGAGTACATCCATACGGTAACAAACCTCACCAAAAGGGTACAATACCGTACAGTACATACATACGGTACCAAACCACACCAAAACGGTGCAATACCGTACAAGTACATCCATACGGTACCAAACCACACCAAAACGGTACAATACCTTACGAGTACTTCGTTACGGTACCAAACCACACCAAAACGGTGCAACATCGTACGAGTACATCCATACGGTACCAAACCACACCAAAACGGTACAATACCGTACGAGTACTTCGTTACGGTACCAAACCACACCAAAACGCTGCAATACCGTACGAGTACATCCATACGGTACAAAACCACATAAAGACGGTACAATACCGTATGAGTGCTTCGTTACGGTACCAAACCATACCAAAACGGTACAAAACCATTCGAGTACATCCATAAGGTAACAAACCTCACCAAAACGGTGCAATACCGTACGCGTACATCCATACGGTACCAAACCACACCAAAACGGTACAATACCTTACGAGTACTTCGTTACGGTACCAAACCACACCAAAATGGTGCAATACCGTACGAGTACATCCATACGGTACCAAACCACACCAAAACGGTGCAATACCGTACGAGTACATCCATACGGTACCAAACCACACGAAAACGGTACAATACCGTAGGAGTACTTCGTTACGGTACCAAAACACACCAAAACGGTACAATACCATACGAGTACATCCATACGGTACCAAACCGCACCAAAACGGTACAATACCGTACGAGTACTTCGTTACGGTATCAAACCACACCAAAACGCTGCAATACCGTACGAGTACATCCATACGGTACAAAACCACATAAAGACGGTACAATACCGTATGAGTGCTTCGTTACGGTACCAAACCATACCAAAACGGTACAAAACCATTCGAGTACATCCATAAGGTAACAAACCTCACCAAAACGGTGCAATACCGTACGCGTACATCCATACGGTACCAAACCACACCAAAACGGTACAATACCTTATGAGTACTTCGTTACGGTACCAAACCACACCAAAATGGTGCAATACCGTACGAGCACATCCATACGGTACCAAACCACACCAAAACGGTGCAATACCGTACGAGTACATCCATACGGTACCAAACCTCACCAAAACGGTACAATACCGTAGGAGTACTTCGTTACGGTACCAAAACACACCAAAACGGTACAATACCGTACGAGTACATCCATACGGTACCAAACCGCACCAAAACGGTACAATACCGTACGAGTACTTCGCTACGGTACCAAACCACGCCAAAACGGTGCAATACCGTACGAGTACATCCATACGGTACCAAACCCAACCAAAACGGTACAATACCTAACGAGTACTTCGTTACGGTACCAAACCACACCAAAATGGTGCAATACCGTACGAGTACATCCATACGGTACCAAACCACACCAAAACGGTGCAATACCGTACGAGTACGTCCATACGGTACCAAACCTCACCAAAATGGTACAATACCAAACCAGTACATCCATACGGTACAAAACCACACCAAAACGGTACAATACCGTACGAGTACATTCATACGGTACCAAACCTCACCAAAACGGTGCAATACCGTACGAGTACATCCATACGGTACCAAACCACACCAATGCGGTACAATACCGTACGAGTACTTCGTTACGGTACCAAAACACACCAAAACGGTACAATACCGTACGAGTACATCCATACGGTACCAAACCACACCAAAACGGTGCAATACCGTACGAGTACATCCGTACGGTACCAAACCGCACCAAAACGGTACAATACCGTACGAGTACATCCATACGGTAACAAACCTCACCAAAACGGTACAATACCGTACGAGTACATCCATACGGCACCAAACCACGCCAAAACGGTGCAATACCGTACGAGTACATCCATACGGTACCAAACCACACCAAAACGGTGCAATACCGTACGAGTACATCCATACGGTACGAAACCTCACAAAAACGGTGCAATACCGTACGAGTACATCCATACGGTACCAAACCACACCAAAACGGTGCAATACCGTACGAGTACATCCATACGGCAACAAACCTCACCAAAAGGGTACAATACCGTACAGTACATACATACGGTACCAAACCACACCAAAACGGTGCAATACCGTACAAATATATCCATACGGTACCAAACCACACCAAAACAGTACAATACCTTTTGAGTACTTCGTTACGGTACCAAACCACACCAAAACGGTGCAATACCGTACGAGTACATCCATACGGTACCAAACCTCACCAAAATGGTACAATACCGTACCAGTACATCCATACGGTACAAAACCACGCCAAAACGGTGCAATACCGTACGAGTACATTCATACGGTACCAAACCTCACCAAAACGGTGCAATACCGTACGAGTACATCCATACGGTACCAAACCACACCATTCGGTACAATACCGTACGAGTACTTCGTTACGGTACCAAAACACACCAAAACGGTACAATACCGTACGAGTACATCCATACGGTACAAAACAACACCAAAATGGTGCAATTACGTACGAGTACATCCGTACGGTACCAAACCGCACCAAAACGGTGCAATACCGTACGAGTACATCAATACGGTAACAAACCTCACCAAAACGGTACAATACCGTACGAGTACATCCAAACGGCACCAAACCACACCAAAACGGTGCAATACCGTACGAGTACATCCATACGGTACCAAACCACACCAAAACGGTGCAATACCGTACGAGTACATTCATACGGTACGAAACCTCACTAAAACGGTGCAATACCGTACGAGTACATCCATACGGTACAAACCACACCAAAACGGTGCAATACCGTATGAGTACATCCATACGGTAACAAACCTCACCAAAAGGGTACAATACCGTACAGTACATACATACGGTACCAAACCACACCAAAACGGTGCAATACCGTACAAGTACATCCATACGGTACCAAACAACACCAAAACGGTACAATACCTTACGAGTACTTCGTTACGGTACCAAACCACACCAAAACGGTGCAACATCGTACGAGTACATCCATACGGTACCAAACCACACCAAAACGGTACAATACCGTACGAGTACTTCGTTACGGTACCAAACCACACCAAAACGCTGCAATACCGTACGAGTACATCCATACGGTACAAAACCACATAAAGACGGCACAATACCGTATGAGTGCTTCGTTACGGTACCAAATCATACCAAAACGGTACAAAACCATTCGAGTACATCCATAAGGTAACAAACCTCACCAAAACGGTGCAATACCGTACGCGTACATCCATACGGTACCAAACCACACCAAAACGGTACAATACCTTACGAGTACTTCGTTACGGTACCAAACCACACCAAAATGGTGCAATACCGTACGAGTACATCCATACGGTACCAAACCACACCAAAACGGTGCAATACCGTACGAGTACATCCATACGGTACCAAACCACACGAAAACGGTACAATACCGTAGGAGTACTTCGTTACGGTACCAAAACACACCAAAACGGTACAATACCATACGAGTACATCCATACGGTACCAAACCGCACCAAAACGGTACAATACCGTACGAGTACTTCGTTAACCACACCAAAACGCTGCAATACCGTACGAGTACATCCATACGGTACAAAACCACATAAAGACGGTACAGTACCGTATGAGTGCTTCGTTACGGTACCAAACCATACAAAAACGGTACAAAACCATTCGAGTACATCCATAAGGTAACAAACCTCACCAAAACGGTGCAATACCGTACGCGTACATCCATACGGTACCAAACCACACCAAAACGGTACAATACCTTATGAGTACTTCGTTACGGTACCAAACCACACCAAAATGGTGCAATACCGTACGAGCACATCCATACGGTACCAAACCACACCAAAACGGTGCAATACCGTACGAGTACATCCATACGGTACCAAACCACACCAAAACGGTACAATACCGTAGAAGTACATCCATACGGTAGAAAACCAGACCAAAACGGTTCAATACCGTACGAGTACATTCATACGGTACCAAACCTCACCGAAACGGTGCAAAACCGTACGAGTACATCCATACGGTACCAAACCATACCAAAACGGTACAATACCTTACGAGTACTTCGTTACGGTACCAAACCACATGAAAACGGTGCAATACCGTACGAGTAAATCCATACGGTACCAAACCTCACCAAAACGGTGCAATACCATACGAGTACATCCATATGGTACCAAACCACACCAAAACGGTGCAATACCGTACGAGTACATCCATACGGTACCAAACCACACCAAAACGGTACAATACCGTACGAGTACTTCGTTACGGTACCAAACCACACCAAAACGGTACAATACCGTACGAGTACATCCATACGGTACCAAACCACACCAAAACGGTACAAAACCGTACGAGTAATTCGTTACGGTACCAAACCACACCAAAATGGTACAATACCGTATGAGTACATCCATACGGTACCAAACCACACCAAAACGGAACAATACCGTACGAGTACATCCATACGGTGCCAAACCACACCAAAACGGTGCAATACCGTACGAGTACATCCATACGGTACCAAACCACACGAAAACGGTACAATACCGTAGGAGTACTTCGTTACGGTACCAAAACACACCAAAACGGTACAATACCGTACGAGTACATCCATACGGTACCAAACCGCACCAAAACGGTACAATACCGTACGAGTACTTCGCTACGGTACCAAACCACGCCAAAACGGTGCAATACCGTACGAGTACATCCATACGGTACTAAACCCAACCAAAACGGTACAATACCTAACGAGTACTTCGTTGCGGTACCAAACCACACCAAAATGGTGCAATACCGTACGAGTACATCCATACGGTACCAAACCACACCAAAATGGTGCAATACCGTACGAGTACATCCATACGGTACCAAACCTCACCAAAATGGTACAATACCGTACCAGTACATCCATACGGTACAAAACCACACCAAAACGGTGCAATACCGTACGAGTACATTCATACGGTACCAAACCTCACCAAAACGGTGAAATACCGTACGAGTACATCCATACGGTACCAAACCACACCAATGCGGTACAATACCGTACGAGTACTTCGTTACGGTACCAAAACACACCAAAACGGTACAATACCGTACGAGTACATCCATACGGTACCAAACCACACCAAAACGGTGCAATACCGTACGAGTACATCCGTACGGTACCAAACCGCACCAAAACGGTGCAATACCGTACGAGTACATCCATACGGTACGAAACCTCACAAAAACGGTGCAATACCGTACGAGTACATCCATACGGTACCAAACCACACCAAAACGGTGCAATACCGTACGAGTACATCCATACGGTAACAAATTTCACCAAAAGGGTACAATACCGTACAGTACATACATACGGTACCAAACCACACCAAAACTGTGCAATACCGTACAAGTACATCCATACGGTACCAAACCACACCAAAACAGTACAATACCTTTCGAGTACTTCGTTACGGTACCAAACCACACCAAAACGGTGCAATACCGTACGAGTACATCCATACGGTACCAAACCTCACCAAAATGGTACAATACCGTACCAGTACATCCATACGGTACAAAACCACGCCAAAACGGTGCAATACCGTACGAGTACATTCATACGGTACCAAACCTCACCAAAACGGTGCAATACCGTACGAGTACATCCATACGGTACCAAACCACACCAATGCGGTACAATACCGTACGAGTACTTCGTTACGGTACCAAAACACACCAAAACGGTACAATACCGTACGAGTACATCCATACGGTACAAAACAACACCAAAACGGTGCAATACCGTACGAGTACATCCGTACGGTACCAAACCGCACCAAAACGGTGCAATACCGTACGAGTACATCCATACGGTAACAAACCTCACCAAAACGGTACAATACCGTACGAGTACATCCAAACGGCACCAAACCACACCAAAACGGTGCAATACCGTACGAGTACATCCATACGGTACCAAACCACACCAAAACGGTGCAATACCGTACGAGTACATCCATACGGTACCAAACCACACGAAAACGGTACAATACCGTAGGAGTACTTCGTTACGGTACCAAAACACACCAAAACGGTACAATACCGTACGAGTACATCCATACGGTACAAAACCGCACCAAAACGGTACAATACCGTACGAGTACTTCGCTACGGTACCAAACCACGCCAAAACGGTGCAATACCGTACGAGTACATCCATACGGTACTAAACCCAACCAAAACGGTACAATACCTAACGAGTACTTCGTTGCGGTACCAAACCACACCAAAATGGTGCAATACCGTACGAGTACATCCATACGGTACCAAACCACACCAAAATGGTGCAATACCGTACGAGTACATCCATACGGTACCAAACCTCACCAAAATGGTACAATACCGTACCAGTACATCCATACGGTACAAAACCACACCAAAACGGTGCAATACCGTACGAGTACATTCATACGGCACCAAACCTCACCAAAACGGTGCAATACCATACGAGTACATCCATACGGTACAAAACCACACCAATGCGGTACAATACCGTACGAGTACTTCGTTACGGTACCAAAACACACCAAAACGGTACAATACCGTACGAGTACATCCATACGGTACCAAACCACACCAAAACGGTGCAATACCGTACGAGTACATCCGTACGGTACCAAACCGCACCAAAACGGTGCAATACCGTACGAGTACATCCATACGGTAACAAACCTCACCAAAACGGTACAATACCGTACCAGTACATCCATACGGCACCAAACCACACCAAAACGGTGCAATACCGTACGAGTACATTCATACGGCACCAAACCTCACCAAAACGGTGCAATACCATACGAGTACATCCATACGGTACAAAACCACACCAATGCGGTACAATACCGTACGAGTACTTCGTTACGGTACCAAAACACACCAAAACGGTACAATACCGTACGAGTACATCCATACGGTACCAAACCACACCAAAACGGTGCAATACCGTACGAGTACATCCGTACGGTACCAAACCGCACCAAAACGGTGCAATACCGTACGAGTACATCCATACGGTAACAAACCTCACCAAAACGGTACAATACCGTACGAGTACATCCATACGGCACCAAACCACACCAAAACAGTGCAATACCGTACGAGTACATCCACACGGTACCAAACCACACCAAAACGGTGCAATACCGTACGAGTACATCCATACGGTACGAAACCTCACAAAAACGGTGCAATAACGTACGAGTACATCCATACGGTACCAAACCACACCAAAACGGTGCAATACCGTACGAGTACATCCATACGGTAACAAACCTCACCAAAAGGGTACAATACCGTACAGTACATACATACGGTACCAAACCACACCAAAACTGTGCAATACCGTACAAGTACATCCATACGGTACCAAACCACACCAAAACAGTACAATACCTTTCGAGTACTTCGTTACGGTACCAAACCACACCAAAACGGTGCAATACCGTACGAGTACATCCATACGGTACCAAACCTCACCAAAATGGTACAATACCGTACCAGTACATCCATACGGTACAAAACCACGCCAAAACGGTGCAATACCGTACGAGTACATTCATACCGTACCAAACCTCACCAAAACGGTGCAATACCGTACGAGTACATCCATACGGTACCAAACCACACCAATGCGGTACAATACCGTACGAGTACTTCGTTACGGTACCAAAACACACCAAAACGGTACAATACCGTACGAGTACATCCATACGGTACAAAACAACACCAAAATGGTGCAATACCGTACGAGTACATCCGTACGGTACCAAACCGCACCAAAACGGTGCAATACCGTACGAGTACATCCATACGGTAACAAACCTCACCAAAACGGTACAATACCGTACGAGTACATCCAAACGGCACCAAACCACACCAAAACGGTGCAATACCGTACGAGTACATCCATACGGTACCAAACCACACCAAAACGGTGCAATACCGTACGAGTACATCCATACGGTACGAAACCTCACCAAAACGGTGCAATACCGTACGAGTACATCCATACGGTACCAAACCACACCAAAACGGTGCAATACCGTACGAGTACATCCATACGGTAACAAACCTCACCAAAAGGGTACAATACCGTACAGTACATACATACGGTACCAAACCACACCAAAACGGTGCAATACCGTACAAGTACATCCATACGGTACCAAACCACACCAAAATGGTACAATACCTTACGAGTACTTCGTTACGGTACCAAACCACACCAAAACGGTGCAACATCGTACGAGTACATCCATACGGTACCAAACCACACCAAAACGGTACAATACCGTACGAGTACTTCGTTACGGTACCAAACCACACCAAAACGCTGCAATACCGTACGAGTACATCCATACGGTACAAAACCACATAAAGACGGTACAATACCGTATGAGTGCTTCGTTACGGTACCAAACCATACCAAAACGGTACAAAACCATTCGAGTACATCCATAAGGTAACAAACCTCACCAAAACGGTGCAATACCGTACGCGTACATCCATACGGTACCAAACCACACCAAAACGGTACAATACCTTACGAGTACTTCGTTACGGTACCAAACCACACCAAAATGGTGCAATACCGTACGCGTACATCCATACGGTACCAAACCACACCAAAACGGTGCAATACCGTACGAGTACATCCATACGGTACCAAACCTCACCAAAACGGTGCAATACCGTAGAAGTATATCCATACGGTAGAAAACCACACCAAAACGGTTCAATACCGTACGAGTACATTCATACGGTACCAAACCTCACCAAAACGGTGCAATACCGTACGAGTACATCCATACGGTACCAAACCATACCAAAACGGTACAATACCTTACGAGTACTTCGTTACGGTACCAAACCACATGAAAACGGTGCAATACCGTACGAGTAAATCCATACGGTACCAAACCTCACCAAAACGGTGCAATACCATACGAGTACATCCATATGGTACCAAACCACACCAAAACGGTGCAATACCGTACGAGTACATCCATACGGTACCAAAGCACACCAAAACGGTACAATACCGTACGAGTACTTCGTTACGGTACCAAACCACACCAAATCGGTACAATACCGTACGAGTACATCCATACGGTACCAAACCACACCAAAACGGTACAAAACCGTATGAGTAATTCGTTACGGTACCAAACCACACCAAAATGGTACAATACCGTACGAGTACATCCATACGGTACCAAACCACACCAAAATGGAACAATACCGTACGAGTACATCCATACGGTGCCAAACCACACGAAAACGGTGCAATACCGTACGAGTACATCCATACGGTACCAAACCACACGAAAACGGTACAATACCGTAGGAGTACTTCGTTACGGTACCAAAACACACCAAAACGGTACAATACCGTACGAGTACATCCATACGGTACCAAACCGCACCAAAACGGTACAATACCGTACGAGTACTTCGCTACGGTACCAAACCACGCCAAAACGGTGCAATACCGTACGAGTACATCCATACGGTACCGAACCCAACCAAAACGGTACAATACCTAACGAGTACTTCGTTACGGTACCAAACCACACCAAAATGGTGCAATACCGTACGAGTACATCCATACGGTACCAAACCACACCAAAACGGTGCAATACCGTACGAGTACGTCCATACAGTACCAAACCTAACCAAAATGGTACAATACCGTACCAGTACATCCATACGGTACAAAACCACACCAAAACGGTGCAATACCGTACGAGTACATTCATACGGTACCAAACCACACCAATGCGGTACAATACCGTACGAGTACTTCGTTACGGTACCAAAACACACCAAAACGGTACAATACCGTACGAGTACATCCATACGGTACCAAACCACACCAAAACGGTGCAATACCGTACGAGTACATCCATACGGTAACAAACCTCACCAAAACGGTACAATACCGTACGAGTACATCCAAACGGCACCAAACCACACCAAAACGGTGCAATACCGTACGAGTACATCCATACGGTACCAAACCACACCAAAACGGTGCAGTACCGTACGAGTACATCCATACGGTACGAAACCTCACCAAAACGGTGCAATACCGTACGAGTACATCCATACGGTACCAAACCACACCAAAACGGTGCAATACCGTACGAGTACATTCATACGGTACCAAACCACACCAATGCGGTACAATACCGTACGAGTACTTCGTTACGGTACCAAAACACACCAAAACGGTACAATACCGTACGAGTACATCCATACGGTACCAAACCACACCAAAACGGTGCAATACCGTACGAGTACATCCATACGGTAACAAACCTCACCAAAACGGTACAATACCGTACGAGTACATCCAAACGGCACCAAACCACACCAAAACGGTGCAATACCGTACGAGTACATCCATACGGTACCAAACCACACCAAAACGGTGCAGTACCGTACGAGTACATCCATACGGTACGAAACCTCACCAAAACGGTGCAATACCGTACGAGTACATCCATACGGTACCAAACCACACCAAAACGGTGCAATACCGTACGAGTACATCCATACGGTAACAAACCTCACCAAAAGGGTACAATACCGTACAGTACATACATACGGTACCAAACCACACCAAAATTGTGCAATACCGTACGAGTACATCCATACGGTACCAAACCACACCAAAACGGTGCAATACCGTACGAGTACATCCATATGGTACCAAACCACACGAAAACGGTACAATACCGTAGGAGTACTTCGTTACGGTACCAAAACACACCAAAACGGTACAATACCGTACGAGTACATCCATACGGTACCAAACCGCACCAAAACGGTACAATACCGTACGAGTACTTCGCTACGGTACCAAACCACGCCAAAACGGTGCAATACCGTACGAGTACATCCATACGGTACCAAACCCAACCAAAACGGTACAATACCTAACGAGTACTTCGTTACGGTACCAAACCACACCAAAATGGTGCAATACCGTACGAGTACATCCATACGGTACCAAACCACACCAAAACGGTGCAATACCGTACGAGTACGTCCATACGGTACCAAACCTCACCAAAATGGTACAATACCGTACCAGTACATCCATACGGTACAAAACCACACCAAAACGGTGCAATACCGTACGAGTACATTCATACGGTACCAAACCTCACCAAAACGGTGCAATACCGTACGAGTACATCCGTACGGTACCAAACCGCACCAAAACGGTGCAATACCGTACGAGTACATCCATACGGTAACAAACCTCACCAAAACGGTACAATACCGTGCGAGTACATCCATACGGCACCAAACCACACCAAAACGGTGCAATACCGTACGAGTACATCCATACGGTACCAAACCACACCAAAACGGTGCAATACCGTACGAGTACATCCATACGGTACGAAACCTCACTAAAACGGTGCAATACCGTACGAGTACATCCATACGGTACCAAACCACACCAAAACGGTGCAATACCGTACGAGTACATCCATACGGTACGAAACCTCACTAAAACGGTGCAATACCGTACGAGTACATCCATACGGTACCAAACCACACCAAAACGGTGCAATACCGTACAAGTACGTCCATACGGTACCAAACCGCACCAAAACGGTGCAATACCGTACGAGTACATCCATACGGTACGAAACCTCACTAAAACGGTGCAATACCGTACGAGTACATCCATACGGTACCAAACCACACCAAAACGGTGCAATACCGTACGAGTACGTCCATACGGTACCAAACCTCACCAAAATGGTACAATACCGTACCAGTACATCCATACGGTACAAAACCACACCAAAACGGTTCAATACCGTACGAGTACATTCATACGGTACCAAACCTCACCAAAACGGTGCAATACCGTACGAGTACATTCATACGGTACCAAACCACACCAATGCGGTACAATACCGTACGAGTACTTCGTTACGGTACCAAAACACACCAAAACGGTACAATACCGTACGAGTACATCCATACGGTACCAAACCACACCAAAACGGTGCAATACCGTACGAGTACATCCGTACGGTACCAAACCGCACCAAAACGGTGCAATACCGTACGAGTACATCCATACGGTAACAAACCTCACCAAAACGGCACAATACCGTACGAGTACATCCATACGGCACCAAACCACACCAAAACGGTGCAATACCGTACGAGTACATTCATACGGTACCAAACCTCACCAAAACGGTGCAATACCGTACGAGTACATCCATACGGTACCAAACCACACCAATGCGGTACAATACCGTACGAGTACTTCGTTACGGTACCAAACCACACCAAAACGCTGCAATACCGTACGAATACATTCATACGGTACCAAACCTCACCAAAACGGTGCAATACCGTACGAGTACATCCGTACGGTACCAAACCGCACCAAAACGGTGCAATACCGTACGAGTACATCCATACGGTAACAAACCTCACCAAAACGGTACAATACCGTACGAGTACATCCATACGGCACCAAACCACACCAAAACGGTGCAATACCGTACGAGTACATCCATACGGTACCAAACCACACCAAAACGGTGCAATACCGTACGAGTACATCCATACGGTACGAAACCTCACTAAAACGGTGCAATACCGTACGAGTACATCCATACGGTACCAAACCACACCAAAACGGTGCAATACCGTACGAGTACATCCATACGGTAACAAACCTCACCAAAAGGGTACAATACCGTACAGTACATACATACGGTACCAAACCACACCAAAACGGTGCAATACCGTACAAGTACATCCATACGGTACCAAACCACACCAAAACGGTACAATACCTTACGAGTACTTCGTTACGGTACCAAACCACACCAAAACGGTGCAACACCGTACGAGTACATCCATACGGTACCAAACCACACCAAAACGGTACAATACCGTACGAGTACTTCGTTACGGTACCAAACCACACCAAAACGCTGCAATACCGTACGAGTACATCCATACGGTACAAAACCACATAAAGACGGTACAATACCGTATGAGTGCTTCGTTACGGTACCAAACCATACCAAAACGGTACAAAACCATTCGAGTACATCCATAAGGTAACAAACCTCACCAAAACGGTGCAATACCGTACGCGTACATCCATACGGTACCAAACCACACCAAAACGGTACAATACCTTACGAGTACTTCGTTACGGTACCAAACCACACCAAAATGGTGCAATACCGTACGAGCACATCCATACGGTACCAAACCACACCAAAACGGTGCAATACCATACGAGTACATCCATACGGTACCAAACCTCACCAAAACGGTACAATACGTAGAAGTACATCCATACGGTAGAAAACCACACCAAAACGGTTCAATACCGTACGAGTACATTCATACGGTACCAAACCTCACCGAAACGGTGCAATACCGTACGAGTACATCCATACGGTACCAAACCATACCAAAACGGTACAATACCTTACGAGTACTTCGTTACGGTACCAAACCACATGAAAACGGTGCAATACCGTACGAGTAAATCCATACGGTACCAAACCTCACCAAAACGGTGCAATACCATACGAGTACATCCATATGGTACCAAACCACACCAAAACGGTGCAATACCGTACGAGTACATCCATACGGTACCAAACCACACCAAAACGGTACAATACCGTACGAGTACTTCGTTACGGTACCAAACCACACCAAAACGGTACAATACCGTACGAGTACATCCATACGGTACCAAACCACACCAAAACGGTACAAAACCGTACGAGTAATTCGTTACGGTACCAAACCACACCAAAACGGTACAATACCGTATGAGTACATCCATACGGTACCAAACCACACCAAAACGGAACAATACCGTACGAGTACATCCATACGGTGCCAAACCTCACGAAAACGGTGCAATACCGTACGAGTACATCCATACGGTACCAAACCACACGAAAACGGTACAATACCGTAGGAGTACTTCGTTACGGTACCAAAACACACCAAAACGGTACAATACCGTACGAGTACATCCATACGGCACCAAACCACACCAAAACGGTGCAATACCGTACGAGTACATCCATACGGTACAAAACCACACCAAAACGGTGCAATACCGTACGAGTACATTCATACGGTACCAAACCTCACCAAAACGGTGCAATACCGTACGAGTACATTCATACGGTACCAAACCACACCAATGCGGTACAATACCGTACGAGTACTTCGTTACGGTACCAAAACACACCAAAACGGTACAATACCGTACGAGTACATCCATACGGTACCAAACCACACCAAAACGGTGCAATACCGTACGAGTACATCCGTACGGTACCAAACCGCACCAAAACGGTGCAATACCGTACGAGTACATCCATACGGTAACAAACCTCACCAAAACGGCACAATACCGTACGAGTACATCCATACGGCACCAAACCACACCAAAACGGTGCAATACCGTACGAGTACATTCATACGGTACCAAACCTCACCAAAACGGTGCAATACCGTACGAGTACATCCATACGGTACCAAACCACACCAATGCGGTACAATACCGTACGAGTACTTCGTTACGGTACCAAAACACACCAAAACGGTACAATACCGTACGTGTACATCCATACGGTACCAAACCACACCAAAACGGTGCAATACCGTACGAGTACATCCGTACGGTACCAAACCGCACAAAAACGGTGCAATACCGTACGAGTACATCCATACGGTAACAAACCTCACCAAAACGGTACAATACCGTACGAGTACATCCATACGGCACCAAACCACACCAAAACGGTGCAATACCGTACGAGTACATCCATACGGTACCAAACCACACCAAAACGGTGCAATACCGTACGAGTACATCCATACGGTACGAAACCTCACTAAAACGGTGCAATACCGTACGAGTACATCCATACGGTACCAAACCTCACCAAAAGGGTACAATACCGTACAGTACATACATACGGTACCAAACCACACCAAAACGGTGAAATATTGTACAAGTACATCCATACGGTACCAAACCACACCAAAACGGGACAATACCTTACGAGTACTTCGTTACGGTACCAAACCACACCAAAACGGTGCAACACCGTACGAGTACATCCATACGGTACCAAACCACACCAAAACGGTACAATACCGTACGAGTACTTCGTTACGGCACCAAACCACACCAAAACGCTGCAATACCGTACGAGTACATCCATACGGTACAAAACCACATAAAGACGGTACAATACCGTATGAGTGCTTCGTTACGGTACCAAACCATACCAAAACGGTACAAAACCATTCGAGTACATCCATAAGGTAACAAACCTCACCAAAACGGTGCAATACCGTACGCGTACATCCATACGGTACCAAACCACACCAAAACGGTACAATACCTTACGAGTACTTCGTTACGGTACCAAACCACACCAAAATGGTGCAATACCGTACGAGCACATCCATACGGTACCAAACCACACCAAAACGGTGCAATACCGTACGAGTACATCCATACGGTACCAAACCTCACCAAAACGGTACAATACGTAGAAGTACATCCATACGGTAGAAAACCACACCAAAACGGTTCAATACCGTACGAGTACATTCATACGGTACCAAACCTCACCGAAACGGTGCAATACCGTACGAGTACATCCATACGGTACCAAACCATACCAAAACGGTACAATACCTTACGAGTACTTCGTTACGGTACCAAACCAAACCAAACCAAAATGGTGCAATACCGTACGAGTACATCCATACGGTACCAAACCACACCAAAACGGTGCAATACCGTACGAGTACATCCATACGGTACCAAACCTCACCAAAACGGTACAATACCGTAGAAGTACATCCATACGGTAGAAAACCACACCAAAACGGTTCAATACCGTACGAGTACATTCATACGGTACCAAACCTCACCAAAACGGTGCAATACCGTACGAGTACATCCATACGGTACCAAACCATACCAAAACGGTACAGTACCTTACGAGTACTTCGTTACGGTACCAAACCACATGAAAACGGTGCAATACCGTACGAGTAAATCCATACAGTACCAAACCTCACCAAAACGGTGCAATACCATACGAGTACATCCATATGGTACCAAACCACACAAAAACGGTGCAATACCGTACGAGTACATCCATACGGTACCAAAGCACACCAAAACGGTACAATACCGTACGAGTACTTCGTTACGGTACCAAACCACACCAAAACGGTACAATACCGTACGAGTACATCCATACGGTACCAAACCACACCAAAACGGTACAAAACCGTACGAGTACATCCATACGGTACCAAACCGCACCAAAACGGTACAATACCGTACGAGTACTTCGCTACGGTACCAAACCACGCCAAAACGGTGCAATACCGTACGAGTACATCCATACGGTACCAAACCCAACCAAAACGGTACAATACCTAACGAGTACTTCGTTACGGTACCAAACCACACCAAAATGGTGCAATACCGTACGAGTACATCCATACGGTACCAAACCACACCAAAACGGTGCAATACCGTACGAGTACGTCCATACGGTACAAAACCACACCAAAACGGTGCAATACCGTACGAGTACATTCATACGGTACCAAACCTCACCAAAACGGTGCAATACCATACGAGTACATTCATACGGTACCAAACCACACCAATGCGGTACAATACCGTACGAGTACTTCGTTACGGTACCAAAACACACCAAAACGGTACAATACCGTACGAGTAAATCCATACGGTACCAAACCACACCAAAACGGTGCAATACCGTACGAGTACATCCATACGGTAACAAACCTCACCAAAACGGTACAATACCGTACGAGTACATCCAAACGGCACCAAACCACACCAAAACGGTGCAATACCGTACGAGTACATCCATACGGTACCAAACCACACCAAAACGGTGCAATACCGTACGAGTACATCCATACGGTACGAAACCTCACCAAAACGGTGCAATACCGTACGAGTACATCCATACGGTACCAAACCACACCAAAACGGTGCAATACCGTACGAGTACATCCATACGGTACCAAACCACACGAAAACGGTACAATACCGTAGGAGTACTTCGTTATGGTACCAAAACACACCAAAACGGTACAATACCGGACGAGTACATCCATACAGTACCAAACCGCACCAAAACGGTACAATACCGTACGAGTACTTCGCTACGGTACCAAACCACGCCAAAACGGTGCAATACCGTACGAGTACATCCATACGGTACCAAACCCAACAAAAACGGTACAATACCTTACGAGTACTTCGTTACGGTACCAAACCACACCAAAATGGTGCAATACCGTACGAGTACATCCATACGGTACCAAACCACACCAAAACAGTGCAATACCGTACGAGTACTTCGTTACGGTACCAAACCACAATAAAACGGTACAATACCGTACGAGTACATCCATACGGTACCTAACCACACCAAAACGGAACAAAACCGTACGAGTAATTCGTTACGGTACCAAACCACACCAAAATGGTACAATACCGCACGAGTACATCCATACGGTACCAAACCACACCAAAACGGAACAATACCGTACGAGTACATCCATACGGTGCCAAACCACACGAAAACGGTGCAATACCGTACGAGTACATCCATACGGTACCAAACCACAGGAAAACGGTACAATACCGTAGGAGTACTTCGTTACGCTACCAAAACACACCAAAACGGTACAATACCGTACGAGTACATCCATACGGTACCAAACCGCACCAAAACGGTACAATACCGTACGAGTACTTCGCTACGGTACAAAACCACGCCAAAACGGTGCAATACCGTACGAGTACATCCATACGGTACCAAACCCAACCAAAACGGTACAATACCTTACGAGTACTTCGTTACGGTACCAAACCACACCAAAATGGTGCAATACCGTACGAGTACATCCATACGGTACCAAACCACACCAAAACGGTGCAATACCGTACGAGTACATCCATACGGTACCAAACCTCACCAAAATGGTACAATACCGTACCAGTACATCCATACGGTACAAAACCACGCCAAAACGGTTCAATACCGTACGAGTACATTCATACGGTACCAAACCACACCAAAACGGTGCAATACCGTACGAGTACATCAATACGGTATCAAACAACAAAAAAACGGTAAAAAACTGTACCAGTACAGCCATACGGTACAAAACCACACCAAAACGTTGCAATACCGTACAAGTACGTCCATACGGTACCAAACCACACCAAAACGGTACAAAACCGTACGAGTACTTCGTTATGGTACCAAACCACACCAAAATGGTACAATACCGTACGAGTACATCCATACGGTACCAAACCACACCAAAACGGAACAATACCGTACGAGAATATCCATACGGTGCCAAACCACACCAAAACGGTGCAATACCGTACGAGTACATCCATACTGTACCAAACCACACCAAAACGGTACAATACCTTTCGAGTACTTCGTTACGGTACCAAACCACACCAAAACGGTGCAATACCGTACGTGTACATCCATACGGTACCAAATCACACGAAAACGGTACAATACCGTAGGCGTACTTCGTTACGGTACCAAAACACACCAAAACGGTACAATACCGTACGAGTACATCCTACGGTACCAAACCGCACCAAAACGGTACAATACCGTACGAGTACTTCGCTACGGTACCAAACCACGCCAAAACGGTGCAATACCGTACGAGTACATCCATACGGTACCAAACCCAACCAAAACGGTACAATACCTAACGAGTACTTCGTTACGGTACCAAACCACACCAAAATGGTGCAATACCGTACGAGTACATCCATACGGTACCAAACCACATCAAAACGGTGCAATACCGTACGAGTACGTCCATACGGTACCAAACCTCACCAAAATGGTACAATACCGTACCAGTACATCCATACGGTACAAAACCACACCAAAACGGTGCAATACCGTACGAGTACATTCATACGGTACCAAACCTCACCAAAACGGTGCAATACCGTACGAGTACATCCATACGGTACCAAACCACACCAATGCGGTACAATACCGTACGAGTACTTCGTTACGGTACCAAAACACACCAAAACGGTACAATACCGTACGAGTACATCCATACGGTACAAAACCACACCAAAACGGTGCAATACCGTACGAGTACATCCGTACGGTACCAAACCGCACCAAAACGGTGCAATACCGTACGAGTACATCCATACGGTAACAAACCTCACCAAAACGGTACAATACCGTACGAGTACATCCATACGGCACCAAACCACACCAAAACGGTGCAATACCGTACGAGTACATCCATACGGTACCAAACCACACCAAAACGGTGCAATACCGTACGAGTACATCCATACGGTACGAAACCTCACCAAAACGGTGCAATACCGTACGAGTACATCCATACAGTACCAAACCACACCAAAACGGTGCAATACCGTACGAGTAGATCCATACGGTAACAAACCTCACCAAAAGGGTACAATACCGTACAGTACATACATACGGTACGAAACCACACCAAAACGGTGCAATACCGTACAAGTACATCCATACGGTACAAAACAACACCAAAACGGTACAATACCTTTCGAGTACTTCGTTGCGGTACCAAACCACACCAAAACGGTGCAATACCGTACGAGTACATCCATACGGTACCAAACCACACAAAAACGGTAGAATACCGTACGAGTACTTCGTTACGGTACCAAACCACACCAAAACGCAGCAATACCGTACGAGTACATCCATACGGTACAAAACCACATAAAAACGGTACAATACCGTATGAGTGCTTCGTTACGGTACCAAACCATACCAAAACGGTACAAAACCATTCGAGTACATCCATAAGGTAACAAACCTCACCAAAACGGTGCAATACCGTACGCGTACATGCATACGGTACCAAACCACACCAAAACGGTACAATACCTTACGAGTACTTCGTTACGGTACCAAACCACACCAAAACGGTGCAATACCGTACGAGTACATCCATACGGTACCAAACCACACCAAAACGGTGCAATACCGTACGAGTACATCCATACGGTACCAAACCTCACCAAAACGGTACAATACCGTACAAGTACATCCATACGGTAGAAAACCACACCAACACGGTTCAATACCGTACGAGTACATTCATACGGTACCAAACCTCACCAAAACGGTGCAATACCGTACGAGTACATCCATACGGTACTAAACCATACCAAAACGGTACAATACCTTACGAGTACTTCGTTACGGTACCAAACCACACGAAAACGGTGCAATACCGTACGAGTAAATCCATACGGTACCAAACCTCACCAAAACGGTGCAATACCATACGAGTACATCCATAGGGTACCAAACCACACCAAAACGGTGCAATACCGTACGAGTACATCCATACGGTACCAAACCACACCAAAACGGTACAATACCGTACGAGTACTTCGTTACGGTACCAAACCACACCAAAACGGTACAATACCGTACGAGTACATCCATACGGCACCAAACCACACCAAAACGGTGCAATACCGTACGAGTACATCCATACGGTACCAAACCACACCAAAATGGTGCATACCGTACGAGTACATCCATACGGTACCAACCCACACCAAAACGGTACAATACCATACGAGTACTTCGTTACGGTGCCAAACCACACCAAAACGGTACAATACCGTACGAGTACATCCATACGGCACCAAACCACACCAAAACGGTGCAATACCGTACGAGTACATCCATACGGTACGAAACCTCACCAAAACGGTGCAATACCGTACGAGTACATCCATACGGTACCAAACCACACCAAAATGGTACAATACCGTACGACTACTTCGTTACGGTACCAAACCACACCAAAACGGTGCAATACCGTATGAGTACATCATACGGTACCAAACCACATAAAAATGGTACAATACCGTACGAGTGCTTCGTTACGGTACCAAACCACACCAAAACGTTACAATACCATACGAGTACATCCATACGGTACCAAACCATACCAAAACGGAACAATACCGTACGAGTACATCCATACGGTGCCAAACCACACGAAAATGGTGCAATACCGTACGAGTACATCCTTACGGTACCAAACCACACCAAAACGGTACAATACCGTAGGAGTACATCCATACGGTACAAAACCACACCAAAAGGGTGCAATACCATACGAGTACATCCATACGGTAACAAACCTCACCAAAACTGTACAATACCGTACGAGTACATCCATACGGTAACAAACCTCACCAAAACGGTACAATACCGTACGAGTACATTCATACGGTACCAAACCTTACCAAAACGGTGCAATACCGTACGAGTACATCCATACGGTGCCAAACCACACGAAAACGGTGCAATACCGTACGAGCACATCCATACGGTACCAAACCACACGAAAACGGTACAATACCGTACGAGTACATCCATACGGTACAAACCACACCAAAACGGTGCAATACCGTACGAGTACATCCGTACGGTACCAAACCGCACAAAAACGGTGCAATACCGTACGAGTACATCCATACGGTACGAAACCTCACCAAAACGGTGCAATACCGTACGAGTACATCCATACGGTACCAAACCACACCAAAACGGTGCAATACCGTACGAGTACATCCATACGGTAACAAACCTCACCAAAACGGTACAATACCGTACGAGTACATCCATACGGTACCAAACCACACCAAAACGGTGCAATACCGTACGAGTACATCCATACGGTACGAAACATCACCAAAACGGTGCAATACCTATCAGTACATCCATACGGTACGAAACCTCACCAAAACGGTGCAATACCGTACGAGTACATCCATACGGTACCAAACCACACCAAAACGGTGCAATACCGTACAAGTACATCCATACGGCAACAAACCTCACCAAAACGGTACAATACCGTAGGAGTACATCCATACGGTACAAAACCACACCAAAACGGTGCAATACCGTACGAGTACATCCGTGCGGTACGAAACCTCACCAAAACGGTGCAATACCGTACGAGTACATCCATACGGTACCAAACCACACCAAAACGGTGCAATACCGTACGAGTACATCCATACGGTAACAAACCTCACCAAAACGGTACAATACCGTACGAGTACATTCATACGGTACCAAACCTCACCAAAACGGTGCAATACCGTACGAGTACATCCATACGGTGCCAAACCACACCAAAACGGTGCAATACCGTACGAGCACATCCATACGGTACCAAACCACACGAAAACGGTACAATACCGTACGAGTACATCCATACGGTACAAACCACACCAAAATGGTGCAATACCGTACGAGTACATCCGTACGGTACCAAACCGCACAAAAACGGTTCAATACCGTACGAGTACATCCATACAGTACGAAACCTCACCAAAACGGTGCAATACCGTACGAGTACATCCATACGGTACCAAACCACACCAAAACGGTGCAATACCGTACGAGTACATCCATACGGTAACAAACCTCACCAAAACGGTACAATACCGTACGAGTACATCCATACGGTACCAAACCACACCAAAACGGTGCAATACCGTACGAGTACATCCATACGGTACGAAACATCACCAAAACGGTGCAATACCTATGAGTACATCCATACGGTACGAAACCTCACCAAAACGGTGCAATACCGTACGAGTACATCCATACGGTACCAAACCACACCAAAACGGTGCAATACCGTACGAGTACATCCATACGGTAACAAACCTCACAAAAACGGTACAATACCGTACGGTACATCCATACGGTACCAAGCCACACCAAAACGGTGCAATACCGTACAAGTACATCCATACGGTACCAAACCACACCAAAACGGTACAATACCTTACGAGTACTTCGTTACGGTACCAATCCACACCAAAACGGTGCAATACCGTACGAGTACATCCATACGGTACCAAACCACACCAAAACGGTACAATTCCGTACGAGTACATCGTTACGGTACCAAACCACACCAAAACGGTACAATACCGTACGAGTACATCCATATGGCACCAAACCACGCCAAAACGGTGCAATACCGTACGAGTACATCCATACGGTACCAAACCACACCAAAATGGTGCATACCGTACGAGTACGTCCATACGGTACCAAACCACACCAAAACGGTACAATACCGTAGGAGTACATCCATACGGTACAAAACAACACCAAAACGGTGCAATACCGTACGAGTACATCCGTGCGGTACGAAACCTCACCAAAACGGTGCAATACCGTACGAGTACATCCATACGGTACCAAACCACACCAAAACGGTGCAATACCGTACGAGTACATCCATACGGTAACAAACCTCACCAAAACAGTACAATACCGTACGAGTACATTCATACGGTACCAAACCTCACCAAAACTGTGCAATACCGTACGAGGACATCCATACGGTGCCAAACCACACGAAAACGGTGCAATACCGTACGAGCACATCCATACGGTACCAAACCACACGAAAACGGTACAATACCGTACGAGTACATCCATACGGTACAAACCACACCAAAACGGTGCAATACCGTACGAGTACATCCGTACGGTACCAAACCGCACAAAAACGGTGCAATACCGTACGAGTACATCCATACGGTACGAAACCTCACCAAAACGGTGCAATACCGTACGAGTACATCCATACGGTACCAAACCACACCAAAACGGTGCAATACCGTACGAGTACATCCATACGGTAACAAACCTCACCAAAACGGTACAATACCGTATGAGTACATCCATACGGTACCAAACCACACCAAAACGGTGCAATACCGTACGAGTACATCCATACGGTACGAAACATCACCAAAACGGTGCAATACCTATGAGTACATCCATACGGTACGAAACCTCACCAAAACGGTGCAATACCGTACGAGTACATCCATACGGTACCAAACCACACCAAAACGGTGCAATACCGTACGAGTACATCCATACGGTAACAAACCTCACAAAAACGGTACAATACCGTACGGTACATCCATACGGTACCAAGCCACACCAAAACGGTGCAATACCGTACAAGTACATCCATACGGTACCAAACCACACCAAAACGGTACAATACCTTACGAGTACTTCGTTACGGTACCAATCCACACCAAAACGGTGCAATACCGTACGAGTACATCCATACGGTACCAAACCACACCAAAACGGTACAATTCCGTACGAGTACATCGTTACGGTACCAAACCACACCAAAACGGTACAATACCGTACGAGTACATCCATATGGCACCAAACCACGCCAAAACGGTGCAATACCGTACGAGTACATCCATACGGTACCAAACCACACCAAAATGGTGCATACCGTACGAGTACGTCCATACGGTACCAAACCACACCAAAACGGTACAATACCGTAGGAGTACATCCATACGGTACAAAACAACACCAAAACGGTGCAATACCGTACGAGTACATCCGTGCGGTACGAAACCTCACCAAAACGGTGCAATACCGTACGAGTACATCCATACGGTACCAAACCACACCAAAACGGTGCAATACCGTACGAGTACATCCATACGGTAACAAACCTCACCAAAACAGTACAATACCGTACGAGTACATTCATACGGTACCAAACCTCACCAAAACTGTGCAATACCGTACGAGGACATCCATACGGTGCCAAACCACACGAAAACGGTGCAATACCGTACGAGCACATCCATACGGTACCAAACCACACGAAAACGGTACAATACCGTACGAGTACATCCATACGGTACAAACCACACCAAAACGGTGCAATACCGTACGAGTACATCCGTACGGTACCAAACCGCACAAAAACGGTGCAATACCGTACGAGTACATCCATACGGTACGAAACCTCACCAAAACGGTGCAATACCGTACGAGTACATCCATACGGTACCAAACCACACCAAAACGGTGCAATACCGTACGAGTACATCCATACGGTAACAAACCTCACCAAAACAGTACAATACCGTACGAGTACATTCATACGGTACCAAACCTCACCAAAACTGTGCAATACCGTACGAGGACATCCATACGGTGCCAAACCACACGAAAACGGTGCAATACCGTACGAGCACATCCATACGGTACCAAACCACACGAAAACGGTACAATACCGTACGAGTACATCCATACGGTACAAACCACACCAAAACGGTGCAATACCGTACGAGTACATCCGTACGGTACCAAACCGCACAAAAACGGTGCAATACCGTACGAGTACATCCATACGGTACGAAACCTCACCAAAACGGTGCAATACCGTACGAGTACATCCATACGGTACCAAACCACACCAAAACGGTGCAATACCGTACGAGTACATCCATACGGTAACAAACCTCACCAAAACGGTACAATACCGTACGAGTACATCCATACGGTACCAAACCACACCAAAACGGTGCAATACCGTACGAGTACATCCATACGGTACGAAACATCACCAAAACGGTGCAATACCTATGAGTACATCCATACGGTACGAAACCTCACCAAAACGGTGCAATACCGTACGAGTACATCCATACGGTACCAAACCACACCAAAACGGTGCAATACCGTACGAGTACATCCATACGGTAACAAACCTCACAAAAACGGTACAATACCGTACGGTACATCCATACGGTACCAAGCCACACCAAAACGGTGCAATACCGTACAAGTACATCCATACGGTACCAAACCACACCAAAACGGTACAATACCTTACGAGTACTTCGTTACGGTACCAATCCACACCAAAACGGTGCAATACCGTACGAGTACATCCATACGGTACCAAACCACACCAAAACGGTACAATTCCGTACGAGTACATCGTTACGGTACCAAACCACACCAAAACGGTACAATACCGTACGAGTACATCCATATGGCACCAAACCACGCCAAAACGGTGCAATACCGTACGAGTACATCCATACGGTACCAAACCACACCAAAATGGTGCATACCGTACGAGTACGTCCATACGGTACCAAACCACACCAAAACGGTACAATACCGTAGGAGTACATCCATACGGTACAAAACAACACCAAAACGGTGCAATACCGTACGAGTACATCCGTGCGTTACGAAACCTCACCAAAACGGTGCAATACCGTACGAGTACATCCATACGGTACCAAACCACACCAAAACGGTGCAATACCGTACGAGTAAATCCATACGGTAACAAACCTCACCAAAACAGTACAATACCGTACGAGTACATTCATACGGTACCAAACCTCACCAAAACTGTGCAATACCGTACGAGGACATCCATACGGTGCCAAACCACACGAAAACGGTGCAATACCGTACGAGCACATCCATACGGTACCAAACCACACGAAAACGGTACAATACCGTACGAGTACATCCATACGGTACAAACCACACCAAAACGGTGCAATACCGTACGAGTACATCCGTACGGTACCAAACCGCACAAAAACGGTGCAATACCGTACGAGTACATCCATACGGTACGAAACCTCACCAAAACGGTGCAATACCGTACGAGTACATCCATACGGTACCAAACCACACCAAAACGGTGCAATACCGTACGAGTACATCCATACGGTAACAAACCTCACCAAAACGGTACAATACCGTACGAGTACATCCATACGGTACCAAACCACACCAAAACGGTGCAATACCGTACGAGTACATCCATACGGTACGAAACATCACCAAAACGGTGCAATACCTATGAGTACATCCATACGGTACGAAACCTCACCAAAACGGTGCAATACCGTACGAGTACATCCATACGGTACCAAACCACACCAAAACGGTGCAATACCGTACGAGTACATCCATACGGTAACAAACCTCACCAAAACGGTACAATACCGTGCAGTACATCCATACGGTACCAAACCACACCAAAACGGTGCAATACCGTACAAGTACATCCATACGGTACCAAACCACACCAAAACGGTACAATACCTTACGAGTACTTCGTTACGGTACCAATCCACACCAAAACGGTGCAATACCGTACGAGTACATCCATACGGTACCAAACCACACCAAAACGGTACAATACCGTACGAGTACTTCGTTACGGTACCAAACCACACCAAAACGGTACAATACCGTACGAGTACATCCATATGGCACCAAACCACGCCAAAACGGTGCAATACCGTACGAGTACATCCATACGGTACCAAACCACACCAAAATGGTGCATACCGTACGAGTACGTCCATACGGTACCAAACCACACCAAAACGGTACAATACCGTACGAGTACTTCGTTACGGTGCCAAACCACACCAAAACGGTACAATACCGTACGAGTACATCCATACGGCACCAAACCACTCCAAAACGGCGCAATACCGTACGAGTACATCCATACGGTACGAAACCTCACCAAAACGGTGCAATACCGTACGAGTACATCCATACGGTACCAAACCACACCAAAACGTTATAATACCGTACGAGTACTTCGTTACGGCACCAAACCACACCAAAACGGTGCAATACCGTATGAGTACATCCATACGGTACCAAACCACATAAAAACGGTACAATACCGTACGATTGCTTCGTTACGGTACCAAACCACACCAAAACGTTACAATACCGTACGAGTACATCCACACGGTACTAAACCACACCAAAACGGTACAAAACCGTACGAGTACTTCGTTACGGTACCAAACCACACCAAAATGGTACAATACCGTACGAGTACATCCATACAGTACCAAACCACACCAAAACGGAACAATACCGTACGAGTACATCCATACGGTGCCAAACCACACGAAAACGGTGCAATACCGCACGAGCACATCCATACGGTACCAAACCACACGAAAACGGTACAATACCGTACGAGTACATCCATGCGGTACAAACCACACCAAAACGGTGCAATACCGTACGAGTACATCCGTACGGTACCAAACCGCACAAAAACGGTGCAATACCGTACGAGTACATCCATACGGTACGAAACCTCACCAAAACGGTTCAATACCGTACGAGTACATCCATACGGTACCAAACCACACCAAAACGGTGCAATACCGTACGAGTACATCCATACGGTAACAAACCTCACCAAAACGGTACAATACCGTACGAGTACATCCATACGGTACCAAACCACACCAAAACGGTGCAATACCGTACGAGTACATCCATACGGTACGAAACATCACCAAAACGGTGCAATACCTATGAGTACATCCATACGGTACGAAACCTCACCAAAACGGTGCAATACCGTACGAGTACATCCGTACGGTACCAAACCACACCAAAACGGTGCAATACCGTACGAGTACATCCATACGGTAACAAACCTCACCAAAACGGTACAATACCGTACAGTACATCCATACGGTACCAAACCACACCAAAACGGTGCAATACCGTACAAGTACATCCATACGGTACCAAACCACACCAAAACGGTACAATACCTTACGAGTACTTCGTTACGGTACCAATCCACACCAAAACGGTGCAATACCGTACGAGTACATCCATACGGTACCAAACCACACCAAAACGGTACAATACCGTACGAGTACTTCGTTACGGTACCAAACCACACCAAAACGGTACAATACCGTACGAGTACATCCATATGGCACAAAACCACACCAAAACGGTGCAATACCGTACGAGTGCATCCATACGGTACCAAACCACACCAAAATGGTGCATACCGTACGAGTACATCCATACGGTACCAAACCACACCAAAACGGTACAATACCGTACGAGTACTTCATTACGGTGCCAAACCACACCAAAACGGTACAATACCGTACGAGTACATCCATACGGCACCAAACCACACCAAAACGGTGCAATACCGTACGAGTACATCCATACAGTACGAAATCTCACCAAAACGGTGCAATACCGTACGAGTACATCCATACGGTACCAAACCACACCAAAACGGTACAATACCGTACGACTACTTCGTTACGGTACCAAACCACACCAAAATGGTTCAATACCGTACGAGTACATCCATACGGTACCAAACCACACCAAAACGGAACAATACCATACTAGTAGATCCATACGGTGCCAAACCACACGAAAACGGTGCAATACCGTACGAGTACATCCATACGGTACCAAACCACACGAAAACGGTACAATACCGTAGGAGTACTTCGTTACGGTACAAAAACACACCAAAACGGTACAATACCGTACGAGTATATCCATACGGTACCAAACCACACCAAAACGGTGCAATACCGTACGAGTACATCCATACGGTACCAAACCACACCAAAACGGTACAATACCGTACGAGTACTTCGTTACGGTACCAAACCACACCAAAACGGAACAATACCATACTAGTAGATCCATACGGTGCCAAACCACACGAAAACGGTGCAATACCGTACGAGTACATCCATACGGTACCAAACCACACCAAAACGGTACAATACCGTATGAGTACTTCGTTACGGTGCCAAACCACACCAAAACGGTGCAATACCGTACGAGTACATCCATACGGTACCACACCACATAAAAACGGTACAATACCGTACGAGTGCTTCGTTACGGTTCCAAACCACAACAAAACAGAACAAAACCATACGAGTACATCCATACGGTAACAAACCTCACCAAAACGGTGCAATACCGTACGCGTACATCCATACGGTACCAAACCACACCAAAACGGTGCAATACCGTACGAGTACATCCATACGGTAACAAACCTCACCAAAACGGTACAATACCGTACAGTACATCCATACGGTACCAAACCACACCAAAACGGTGCAATACCGTACAAGTACATCCATACGGTACCAAACCACACCAAAACGGTACAATACCTTACGAGTACTTCGTTACGGTACCAATCCACACCAAAACGGTGCAATACCGTACGAGTACATCCATACGGTACCAAACCACACCAAAACGGTACAATACCGTACGAGTACTTCGTTACGGTACCAAACCACACCAAAACGGTACAATACCGTACGAGTACATCCATATGGCACAAAACCACACCAAAACGGTGCAATACCGTACGAGTACATCCATACGGTACCAAACCACACCAAAATGGTGCATACCGTACGAGTACATCCATACGGTACCAAACCACACCAAAACGGTACAATACCGTACGAGTACTTCGTTACGGTGCAAAACCACACCAAAACGGTACAATACCGTACGAGTACATCCATACGGCACCAAACCACACCAAAACGGTGCAATACCGTACGAGTACATCCATACAGTACGAAATCTCACCAAAACGGTGCAATACCGTACGAGTACATCCATACGGTACCAAACCACACCATAACGGTACAATACCGTACGACTACTTCGTTACGGTACCAAACCACACCAAAACGGTGCAATACCGTATGAGTACATCCATACGGTACCAAACCACATAAAAACGGTACAATACCGTACGAGTGCTTCGTTACGGTACCAAACCACACCAAAACGTTACAATACCGTACGAGTACATCCATACGGTACCAAACCACACCAAAATGGTGCATACCGTACGAGTACATCCATACGGTACCAAACCACACCAAAACGGTACAATACCGTACGAGTACTTCGTTACGGTGCCAAACCACACCAAAACGGTACAATACCGTACGAGTACATCCATACGGCACCAAACCACTCCAAAACGGTGCAATACCGTACGAGTAGATCCATACGGTACGAAACCTCACCAAAACGGTGCAATACCGTACGAGTACATCCATACGGTACCAAACCACACCAAAACGGTACAATACCGTACGAGTACTTCGTTACGGTACCAAACCACACCAAAACGGTGCAATATCGTCTGAGTACATCCATACGGTACCAAACCACATAAAAACGGTACAATACCGTACGAGTGCTTCGTTACGGTACCAAACCACACCAAAACGTTACAATACCGTACGAGTACATCCATACGGTACTAAACCACACCAAAACGGTACAAAACCATACGAGTACTTCGTTACGGTTCCAAACCACACCAAAATGGTTCAATACCGTACGAGTACATCCATACGGTACCAAACCACACCAAAACAGAACAATACCATACGAGTAGATCCATACGGTGCCAAGCCACACGAAAACGGTGCAATACCGTACGAGTACATCCATACGGTACCAAACCACACGAAAACGGTACAATACCGTAGGAGTACTTCGTTACGGTACCAAAACACACCAAAACGGTACAATACCGTACGAGTATATCCATACGGTACCAAACCACACCAAAACGGTGCAATACCGTACGAGTACATCCATACGGTACCAAACCACACCAAAACGGTACAATACCGTACGAGTACTTCGTTACGGTACCAAACCACACCAAAACGGTACAATACCGTACAAGTACATCCATACGGCACCAAACCACACCAAAACGGTGCAATACCGTATGAGTACATCCATACGGTACGAAACCACACCAAAACGGTGCAATACCGTACGAGTACATCCATACGGTACCAAACCACACCAAAACGGTACAATACCGTACGAGTACTTCGTTAAAGTGCCAAACCACACCAAAACGGTGCAATACCGTATGAGTACATCCATACGGTACCACACCACATAAAAACGGTACAATACCGTACGAGTGCTTCGTTACGGTTCCAAACCACAACAAAACGGAACAAAACCATACGAGTACATCCATACGGTAACAAACCTCACCAAAACGGTGCAATACCGTACGCGTACATCCATACGGTACCAAACCACACCAAAACGGTGCAATACCGTACGAGTACATCCATATGGTACCAAACCACACCAAAACGGTATAATACCGTACGAGTACTTCGTTACGTTACCAAACCACACCAAAACGGTACAATACCGTACGAGTACATCCATACGGTACCAAACCACACCAAAACGGTACAAAACCGTACGAGTACTTCGTTACGGTAGCGAACCACACCAACATGGTACAATACCGTACGAGTACATCCATACGGTACCAAACCACACCAAAACGGAACAATACCGTACGAGTACATCCATACGATGCCAAACCATACCAAAACGGTGCAATACCGTACGAGTACATCCATACGGTACCAAATCACACCAAAACGGTACAATACCTTACGAGTACTTCATTACGGTACCAAACCACACGAAAACGTTGCAATACCGCACGAGTAAATCCATACGGTGCCAAACCACACAAAAATGGTACAATACCGTACGAGTACATCCATACGGTACCAAACCACACCAAAACAAAACAATACCGTACGAGTACATCCATACGGTGCCAAACCACACTAAAACGGTGCAATACCGTAAGAGTGCATCCATACGGTGCCAAACCAAACCAAAACGGTGCAATACCGTACGAGTACATCCATACGGTTCCAAACCACACGAAAACGGTACCATACCATAGGAGTACTTCGTTACGGTACCAAAACACACCAAAGCGGTACAATACCGTACGAGTACATCCATACGGTACCAAACCACACCAAAACAGTACAATACCTTACGAGTAATTCATTACGGTACCAAACCACACGAAAACGGTGCAATACCGTACGAGTAAATCCATACGGTGCCAAACCACACCAAAATGGTACAATACCGTACGAGTACATCCATACGGTACCAAACCACACCAAAACGGAACAATACCGTACGAGTACATCCATACGGTGCCAAACCACATCAAAACTGTGCAATACCGTACGAGTACATCCATACGGTACCAAACCACACGAAAACGGTACAATACCGTAGGAGTACTTCTTTACGGTACTAAAACACACCGAAACGGTACAATACCGTACGAGTATATCCATACGGTACCAAATCACACCAAAACGGTACAATACCTTACGAGTACTTTGTTACGGTACCAAACCACACGAAAACGGTGCAATACCGTACGAGTACATCCATACGGTACCAAACCACACGAAAACGGTACAATACCGTAGGAGTACTTCGTTACGGTACCAAAACACACCGAAACGGTACAATACCGTACGAGTATATCCATACGGTACCAAACCACACCCAAACGGTACAATACCTTACGAGTAATTCGTTACGGTACCAAACAACACGAAAACGGTGCAATACCGTACGAGTACATCCATACGGTACCAAACCACACCAAAACGGTGCAATACCATACGAGTACATCCATACGGTAACAAACCTCACCAAAACGGTACAAACGGTGCAATACCGTACGAGTACATCCATACGGTAACAAACCTCACCAAAACGGTACAATACCGTACGAGTACATCCATAAGGTACCAAACCACACCAAAACGGTACAATACCATACCAGTACAGCCATACGATACCAAACCACACCAAAACGGTGCAATACCGTACGATTACATCCATACGGTACCAAACCACACCAAAACGGTACAATACCGTACGAGTACATACATACGGTACCAAACCACACCAAAACGGTGCAATACCGTACGAGTACATCCATACGGTACCAAACCACGCCAAAACGGTGCAATACCGTACGAGTACATCTATACGGTACCAAACCACCCCAAAACGGTGCAATACCGTACGAGTACATCCATACAGTACCAAACCGCACAAAAACGGTACAATACCGTACGAGTACTTCGCTACGGTACCAAACCACACCAAAACGGTGCAATACCGTACGAGTACATCCATACGGTACCAAACCACACCAAAACGTTGCAATACCGTACGTGTACATCCATACGGCACAAAACCACACCAAAACGGTTCAAAACCGTACGAGTACTTCGTTATGGTACCAAACCACACCAAAATGGTACAATACCGTACGAGTACATCCATACGGTACCAAACCACACCAAAACGGAACATTACCGTACGAGTACATCCATACGGTCCCAAACCACACCAAAACGGTGCAATACCGTACGAGTACATCCATACGGTCCCAAACCACACCAAAACGGTACAATACGTTACGAGTACTTCGTTACGGTACCAAACCACACCAAAACGGTGCAATACCGTACGTGTACATCCATACGGTACCAAACCACACCAAAACGGTACAATACCGTACGAGTACATACATACGGTACCAAACCACACCAAAACGGTGCAATACCGGTACCAAACCACACCAAAACGGTGCAATACCGTACGAGTACATCCATACGGTACCAAACCACACGAAAACGGTCCAATACCGTAGGAGTACTTCGTTACGGTACCAAAACACACCGAAACGGTACAATACCGTACGAGTACATCCATACGGTACCAAACCACACCAATACGATACAATACCTTACGAGAACTTCGTTACGGTACCAAACCACACCAAAACGGTGCAATACCGTACGAGTACATCCATACGGTACCAAACCACACCAAAACGGTGCAATACCGTACGAGTACATCCATACGGTAACAAACCTCACCAAAACGGTACAATACCGTACTAGTACATCCATACGGTACCAAACCACACCAAAACGGTACAATACCATACCAGTACAGCCATACGGTACCAAACCACACCAAAACGGTGCAATACCGTACGAGTACATCCATACGGTACCAAACCACACCAAAACGGTACAATACCATACGAGTACATACATACGGTACCAAACCACACCAAAATGGTGCAATACCGTACGAGAACCAAACCACACCAAAACGGTGCAATACCGTACGAGTACATCCATACGGTACCAAACCACCCGAAAACGGTGCAATACCGTACGAGTACATCCATACGGTACCAAACCACCCGAAAACGGAGCAATACCGTACGAGTACATCCATACGGTACCAAACCGCACGAAAACGGTACAATACCGTACGAGTACTTCGCTACGGTACAAAACCACACCGAAACGGTGCAATACCGTTTGAGTACATCCATATGGTACCAAACCACACCAAAACGGTACAATACCGTACCAGTACAGCCATACGGTACAAAACAACACCAAAACGTTGCAATACCGTACGAGTACATCCATACGGTACCAAACCACACCAAAACGGTACAAAACCGTACGAGTACTTCGTTACGGTACCAAACCACACCAAAATGGTACAATACCGCATGAATACATCCATACGGTACCAAACCACACCAAAACGGTACAATACCGTACCAGTACAGCCATACGGTACAAAACAACACCAAAACGTTGCAATACCGTACGAGTACATCCATACGGTAACAAACCACACCAAAACGGTACAAAACCGTACGAGTACTTCGTTACGGTACCAAACCACACCAAAATGGTACAATACCGTACGAATACATCCATACGGTACCAAACCACACCAAAATGGTGCAATACCGTACGAGTACATCCATACGGTACCAAACCACACGAAAACGGTCCAATACCGTAGGAGTACTTCGTTACGGTACCAAAACACACCGAAACGGTACAATACCATACGAGTACATCCATACGGTACCAAACCACACCAAAACGGAATAATACCGTACGAGTACATCCATACGGTGCAAAACCACACCAAAACGGTGCAATACCGTAAGAGTGCATCCATACGGTGCCAAACCAAACCAAAACGGTGCAATACCGTACGAGTACATCCATACGGTTCCAAACCGCACGAAAACGGTACCATACCGTAGGAGTACTTCGTTACGGTACCAAAACACACCAAAGCGGTACAATACCGTACGAGTACATCCATACGGTACCAAACCACACCAAAACGGTACAATACCTTACGAGTAATTCATTACGGTACCAAACCACACGAAAACGGTGCAATACCGTACGAGTAAATCCATACGGTGCCAAACCACACCAAAATGGTACAATACCGTACGAGTACATCCATACGGTACCAAATCACACCAAAACGGAACAATACCGTACGAGTACATCCATACGGTGCCAAACCACACCAAAACGGTGCAATACCGTAAGAGTGCATCCATACGGTGCCAAACCAAACCAAAACGGTGCAATACCGTACGAGTACATCCATACGGTACCAAACCACCCGAAAACGGTTCAATACCGTACGAGTACATCCATACGGTGCCAAACCACACCAAAACTGTGCAATACCGTACGAGTACATCCATACGGTACCAAACCACACGAAAACGGTACAATACCGTAGGAGTACTTCTTTACGGTACCAAAACACACCGAAACGGTAAAATACCGTACGAGTATATCCATACGGTACCAAACCACACCAAAACGGTACAATACCTTACGAGTACTTTGTTACGGTACCAAACCACACGAAAACGGTGCAATACCGTACGAGTACATCCATACGGTACCAAACCACACGAAAACGGTACAATACCGTAGGAGTACTTCGTTACGGTACCAAAACACACCGAAACGGTACAATACCGTACGAGTATATCCATACGGTAGCAAACCACACCCAAACGGTACAATACCTTACGAGTACTTCGTTGCGGTACCAAACAACACGAAAACGGAGCAATACCGTACGAGTACATAACGGTACCAAACCACCCGAAAACGGTGCAATACCGTACGAGTACATCCATACGGTACCAAACCACCCGAAAACGGTGCAATACCGTACGAGTACATCCATACGGTACCAAACCACACCAAAACGGAACAATACCGTACGAGTACATCCATACGGTGCCAAACCACACCAAAACGGTGCAATACCGTAAGAGTGCATCCATACGGTGCCAAACCAAACCAAAACGGTGCAATACCGTACGAGTACATCCATACGGTACCAAACCACCCGAAAACGGTGCAATACCGTACGAGTACATCCATACGGTACCAAACCACCCGAAAACGGTACAATACCGTACGAGTACATCCATACGGTTCCAAACCGCACGAAAACGGTACAATACCGTACGAGTACTTCGCTACGGTACCAAACCACACTGAAACGGTTCAATACCGTAGGAGTACATCCATAGGGTACCAAACCACACCAAAACGGTACAATACCGTACCAGTACAGCCATACGGTACAAAACAACACCAAAACGTTGCAATACCGTACGAGTACATCCATACGGTACCAAACCACACCAAAACGGTACAAAACCGTACGAGTACTTCGTTACGGTACCAAACCACACCAAAATGGTACAATACCGTATGAATACATCCATACGGTACCAAACCACACCAAAACGGTACAATACCGTACCAGTACAGCCATACGGTACAAAACAACACCAAAACGTTGCAATACCGTACGAGTACATCCATACGGTAACAAACCACACCAAAACGGTACAAAACCGTACGAGTACTTCGTTACGGTACCAAACAACACCAAAATGGTACAATACCGTACGAATACATCCATACGGTACCAAACCACACCGAAATGGTGCAATACCGTACGAGTACATCCATACGGTACCAAACCACACGAAAACGGTCCAATACCGTAGGAGTACTTCTTTACGGTACCAAAACACACCGAAACGGTACAATACCGTACGAGTACATCCATACGGTACCAAACCACACCAAAACGGAACAATACCGTACGAGTACATCCATACGGTGCCAAACCACACCAAAACGGTGCAATACCGTAAGAGTGCATCCATACGGTGCCAAATCAAACCAAAACGGTGCAATACCGTACGAGTACATCCATACGGTTCCAAACCACACGAAAACGGTACCATACCGTAGGAGTACTTCGTTACGGTACCAAAACACACCAAAGCGGTACAATACCGTACGAGTACATCCATACGGTACCAAACCACACCAAAACGGTACAATACCTTACGAGTAATTCATTACGGTACCAAACCACACGAAAACGGTGCAATACCGTACGAGTAAATCCATACGGTGCCAAACCACACCAAAATGGTACAATACCGTACGAGTACATCCATACGGTACCAAACCACACCAAAACGGAACAATACCGTACGAGTACATCCACACGGTGCCAAACCACACCAAAACTGTGCAATACCGTACGAGTACATCCATACGGTACCAAACCACACGAAAACGGTACAATACCGTAGGAGTACTTCTTTACGGTACCAAAACACACCGAAACGGTACAATACCGTAAGAGTATATCCATACGGTACCAAACCACACCAAAACGGTACAATACCTTACGAGTACTTTGTTACGGTACCAAACCACACGAAAACGGTGCAATACCGTACGAGTACATCCATACGGTACCAAACCACACGAAAACGGTACAATACCGTAGGAGTACTTCGTTACGGTACCAAAACACACCGAAACGGTACAATACCGTACGAGTATATCCATACGGTAGCAAACCACACCCAAACGGTACAATACCTTACGAGTACTTCGTTGCGGTACCAAACAACACGAAAACGGTGCAATACCGTACGAGTACATCCATACGGTACCAAACCACACCAAAACGGTGCAATACCGTACGAGTACATCCATACGGTAACAAACCTCACCAAAACGGTACAAACGGTGCAATACCGTACGAGTACATCCATGCGGTAACAAACCTCACCAAAACGGTACAATACCGTACGAGTACATACATACGGTACCAAACCACACCAAAACGGTGCAATACCGTACGAGTACATCCATACGGTACCAAACCACACGAAAACGGTACAATACCGTAGGAGTACTTCGTTACGGTACCAAAACAAACCGAAACGGTACAATACCGTACGAGTACATCCATACGGTACCAAACCACACCAAAACGGTACAATACCTTACGAGAACTTCGTTACGGTACCAAACCACACCAAAACGGTGCAATACCGTACGAGTACATCCATACGGTAACAAACCTCACCAAAACGGTACAATACCGTACGAGTACATCCATACGGTACCAAACCACACCAAAACGGTACAATACCATACCAGTACAGCCATACGGTACCAAACCACACCAAAACGGTGCAATACCGTACGAGTACATCCATACGGTACCAAACCACACCAAAACGGTACAATACCATACGAGTACATACATACGGTACCAAACCACACCAAAATGGTGCAATACCGTACGAGAACCAAACCACACCAAAATGGTGCAATACCGTACGAGTACATCCATACGGTACCAAACCACCCGAAAACGGTGCAATACCGTACGAGTACATCCATACGGTACCAAACCACCCGAAAACGGTGCAATACCGTACGAGTACATCCATACGGTTCCAAACCGCACGAAAACGGTACAATACCGTACGAGTACTTCGCTACGGTACCAAACCACACTGAAACGGTTCAATACCGTAGGAGTACATCCATAGGGTACCAAACCACACCTAAACGGTACAATACCGTACCAGTACAGCCATACGGTACAAAACAACACCAAAACGTTGCAATACCGTACGAGTACATCCATACGGTACCAAACCACACCAAAACGGTACAAAACCGTACGAGTACTTCGTTACGGTACCAAACCACACCAAAATGGTACAATACCGTACGAATACATCCATACGGTACCAAACCACACCAAAACGGTACAATACCGTACCAGTACAGCCATACGGTACAAAACAACACCAAAACGTTGCAATACCGTACGAGTACATCCATACGGTAACAAACCACACCAAAACGGTACAAAACCGTACGAGTACTTCGTTACGGTACCAAACCACACCAAAATGGTACAATACCGTACGAATACATCCATACGGTACCAAACCACACCAAAACGGTGCAATACCGTACGAGTACATCCATACGGTACCAAACCACACGAAAACGGTCCAATACCGTAGGAGTACTTCGTTACGGTACCAAAACACACCGAAACGGTACAATACCGTACGAGTACATCCATACGGTACCAAACCACACCAAAACGGAACAATACCGTACGAGTACATCCATACGGTGCCAAACCACACCAAAACGGTGCAATACCGTAAGAGTGCATCCATACGGTGCCAAACCAAACCAAAACGGTGCAATACCGTACGAGTACATCCATACGGTTCCAAACCACACGAAAACGGTACCATACCGTAGGAGTACTTCGTTACGGTACCAAAACACACCGAAACGGTACAATACCGTACGAGTATATCCATACGGTACCAAACCACACCCAAACGGTACAATACCTTACGAGTACTTCGTTACGGTACCAAACCACACGAAAACGGTGCAATACCGTACGAGTACATCCATACGGTACCAAACCACACCAAAACGGTGCAATACCGTACGAGTACATCCATACGGTAACAAACCTCACCAAAATGGTACAAACGGTGCAATACCGTACGAGTACATCCATACGGTAACAAACCTCACCAAAACGGTACAATACCGTACGAGTACATCCATAAGGTACCAAAGCACACCAAAACGGTACAATACCATACCAGTACAGCCATACGATACCAAACCACACCAAAACGGTGCAATACCGTACGATTACATCCATACGGTACAAAACCACACCAAAACGGTACAATACCGTACGAGTACATACATACGGTACCAAACCACACCAAAACGGTGCAATACCGTACGAGTACATCCATACGGTACCAAACCACGCCAAAACAGTGCAATACCGTACGAGTACATCTATACGGTACCAAACCACCCCAAAACGGTGCAATACCGTACGAGTACATCCATACAGTACCAAACCGCACGAAAACGGTACAATACCGTACGAGTACTTCGCTACGGTACCAAACCACACCAAAACGGTGCAATACCGTACGACTACATCCATACGGTACCAAACCACACCAAAACGTTGCAATACCGTACGTGTACATCCATACGGCACCAAACCACACCAAAACGGTACAAAACCGTACGAGTACTTCGTTATGGTACCAAACCACACCAAAATGGTACAATACCGTACGAGTACATCCATACGGTACCAAACCACACCAAAACGGAACATTACCGTACGAGTACATCCATACGGTGCCAAACCACACCAAAACGGTGCAATACCGTACGAGTACATCCATACGGTCCCAAACCACACCAAAACGGTACAATACGTTACGAGTACTTCGTTACGGTACCAAACCACACCAAAACTGTGCAATACCTTACGTGTACATCCATACGGTACCAAACCACACCAAAACGGTACAATACCGTACGAGTACATACATACGGTACCAAACCACACCAAAACGGTGCAATACCGTACGAGTACATCTATACGGTACCAAACCACACGAAAACGGTACAATACCGTAGGAGTACTTCGTTACGGTACCAAAACACACCGAAACGGTACAATACCGTACGAGTATATCCATACGGTACCAAACCACACCCAAACGGTACAATACCTTACGAGTACTTCGTTACGGTACCAAACCACACGAAAACGGTGCAATACCGTACGAGTACATCCATACGGTACCAAACCACACCAAAACGGTGCAATACCGTACGAGTACATCCATACGGTAACAAACCTCACCAAAACGGTACAAACGGTGCAATACCGTACGAGTACATCCATACGGTAACAAACCTCACCAAAACGGTACAATACCGTACGAGTACATCCATAAGGTACCAAAGCACACCAAAACGGTACAATACCATACCAGTACAGCCATACGATACCAAACCACACCAAAACGGTGCAATACCGTACGATTACATCCATACGGTACCAAACCACACCAAAACGGTACAATACCGTACGAGTACATGCATACGGTACCAAACCACACCAAAACGGTGCAATACCGTACGAGTACATCCATACGGTACCAAACCACGCCAAAACGGTGCAATACCGTACGAGTACATCTATACGGTACCAAACCACCCCAAAACGGTGCAATACCGTACGAGTACATCCATACAGTACCAAACCGCACGAAAACGGTACAATACCGTACGAGTACTTCGCTACGGTACCAAACCACACCAAAACGGTGCAATACCGTACGACTACATCCATACGGTACCAAACCACACCAAAACGTTGCAATACCGTACGTGTACATCCATACGGCACCAAACCACACCAAAACGGTACAAAACCGTACAAGTACTTCGTTATGGTACCAAACCACACCAAAATGGTACAATACCGTACGAGTACATCCATACGGTACCAAACCACACCAAAACGGAACATTACCGTACGAGTACATCCATACGGTGCCAAACCACACCAAAACGGTGCAATACCGTACGAGTACATCCATACGGTCCCAAACCACACCAAAACGGTACAATACGTTACGAGTACTTCGTTACGGTACCAAACCACACCAAAACTGTGCAATACCGTACGTGTACATCCATACGATACCAAACCAAACCAAAACGGTACAATACCGTACGAGTACATACATACGGTACCAAACCACACCAAAACGGTGCAATACCGTACGAGTACATCCATACGGTACCAAACCACACGAAAACGGTACAATACTGTAGGAGTACTTCGTTACGGTACCAAAACACACCGAAACGGTACAATACCGTACGAGTAAATCCATACGGTACCAAACCACACCCAAACGGTACAATACCTTACGAGTACTTCGTTACGGTACCAAACCACACGAAAACGGTGCAATACCGTACGAGTACATCCATACGGTACCAAACCACACCAAAACGGTGCAATACCGTACGAGCACATCCATACGGTAACAAACCTCACCAAAACGGTACAAACGGTGCAATACCGTACGAGTACATCCATACGGTAACAAACCTCACCAAAACGGTACAATACCGTACGAGTACATCCATAAGGTACCAAAGCACACAAAAACGGTACAATACCATACCAGTACAGCCATACGATACCAAACCACACCAAAACGGTGCAATACCGTACGATTACATCCATACGGTACCAAACCACACCAAAACGGTACAATACCGTACGAGTACATACATACGGTACCAAACCACACCAAAACGGTGCAATACCGTACGAGTACATCCATACGGTACCAAACCACGCCAAAACGGTGCAATACCGTACGAGTACATCTATACGGTACCAAACCACCCCAAAACGGTGCAATACCGTACGAATACATCCATACAGTACCAAACCGCACGAAAACGGTACAATACCGTACGAGTACTTCGCTACGGTACCAAACCACACCAAAACGGTGCAATACCGTACGACTACATCCATACGGTACCAAACCACACCAAAACGTTGCAATACCGTACGTGTACATCCATACGGCACCAAACCACACCAAAACGGTACAAAACCGTACGAGTACTTCGTTATGGTACCAAACCACACCAAAATGGTACAATACCGTACGAGTACATCCATACGGTACCAAACCACACCAAAACGGAACATTACCGTACGAGTACATCCATACGGTGCCAAACCACACCAAAACGGTGCAATACCGTACGAGTACATCCATACGGTCCCAAACCACACCAAAACGGTACAATACGTTACGAGTACTTCGTTATGGTACCAAACCACACCAAAACTGTGCAATACCGTACGTGTACATCCATACGGTACCAAACCACACCAAAACGGTACAATACCGTACGAGTACATACATACGGTACCAAACCACACCAAAACGGTGCAATACCGTACGAGTACATCCATACGGTACCAAACCACACGAAAACGGTACAATACCGTAGGAGTACTTCGTTACGGTACCAAAACACACCGAAACGGTACAATACCGTACGAGTATATCCATACGGTACCAAACCACACCCAAACGGAACAATACCTTACGAGTACTTCGTTACGGTACCAAACCACACGAAAACGGTGCAATACCGTACGAGTACATCCATACGGTACCAAACCACACCAAAACGGTGCAATACCGTACGAGTACATCCATACGGTAACAAACCTCACCAAAACGGTACAAACGGTGCAATACCGTACGAGTACATCCATACGGTAACAAACCTCACCAAAACGGTACAATACCGTACGAGTACATCCATAAGGTACCAAAGCACACCAAAACGGTACAATACCATACCAGTACAGCCATACGATACCAAACCACACCAAAACGGTGCAATACCGTACGATTACATCCATACGGTACCAAACCACACCAAAACGGTACAATACCGTACGAGTACATACATACGGTACCAAACCACACCAAAACGGTGCAATACCGTACGAGTACATCCATACGGTACCAAACCACGCCAAAACGGTGCAATACCGTACGAGTACATCTATACGGTACCAAACCACCCCAAAACGGTGCAATACCGTACGAGTACATCCATACAGTACCAAACCGCACGAAAACGGTACAATACCGTACGAGTACTTCGCTACGGTACCAAACCACACCAAAACGGTGCAATACCGTACGACTACATCCATACGGTACCAAACCACACCAAAACGTTGCAATACCGTACGTGTACATCCATACGGCACCAAACCACACCAAAACGGTACAAAACCGTACGAGTACTTCGTTATGGTACCAAACCACACCAAAATGGTACAATACCGTACGAGTACATCCATACGGTACAAAACCACACCAAAACGGAACATTACCGTACGAGTACATCCATACGGTGCCAAACCACACCAAAACGGTGCAATACCGTACGAGTACATCCATACGGTCCCAAACCACACCAAAACGGTACAATACCTTACGAGTACTTCGTTACGGTACAAAACCACACCAAAACGGTGCAATACCGTACGTGTACATCGATACGGTAACAAACCACACCAAAACGGTACAATACCATACGAATACATACATACGGTACCAAACCACACCAAAACGGTGCAATATCGTACGAGTACATCCATACGGTACCAAACCACGCCAAAACGGTGCAATACCATACGAGTACATCCATACGGTACCAAACCACCCCAAAACGGTGCAATACCGTACGAGTACATCGATACGGTACGAAACCGCACAAAAACGGTACAATACCGTACGAGTACTTCGCTACGGTACCAAACCACACCAAAACGGTGCAATACCGTACGAGTACATCCATACGGTACAAAACCACACCAAAACGGTACAAAACCGTAGCAGTACAGCCATACGGTACAAAACCACACCAAAACGTTGCAATACCGTACGAGTACATCCATACGGTACCAAACCACACCAAAGCGGTACAATACCGTACGAGTACTTCGTTACGGTACCAAAACCACACCAAAACGGTGCAATACCATACGAGTACATCCATACGGTACCAAACCGCACAAAAATGGTACAAAACCGTACGAGTACTTCGTTACGGTACCAAACCACACCAAAATGGTACAATACCGTACGAATAAATCCATACGGTACCAAGCCACACCAAAATGGTACAATACCGTACGAATACATCCATACGGTACCAAACCACACCAAAACGGAACAATACCGTACGAGTACATCCAGACGGTACCAAACCACACGAAAACGGTACAATACCGTAGGACTACTTCGTTACGGTACAAAAACACGCCAAAATGGTACAATACCGTACGAGTACATCCATACGGTACAAAACCACACCAAAACGGTGCAATACCGTACGAGTACATCCATACGGTACCAAACCACACCAAAGCGGTACAATACCGTACGAGTACTTCGTTACGGTACAAAAACCACACCAAAACGGTGCAATACCATACGAGGACATCCATACGGTACCAAACCGCACAAAACGGAACAATACCGTACGAGTACATCCATACGGTGCCAAACCACACCAAAACGGTGCAATGCCGTACGAGTACATCCATACGGTACCAAACCTCACCAAAACAGTACAATATCGTACAAGTACATCCATACGGTACAAAACCACACCAAAACGGTGCAATACCGTACGAGTACATTCATACGGTACCAAACCACACCAAAACGGTGCAATACAGTACGAGTACATCCATACGGTACCAAACCACACCAAAACGGTACAAAACCGTACCAGTACAGCCATACGGTACAAAACCACACCAAAACGTTGCAATACCGTACGAGTACATCCATACGGTACCAAACCACACCAAAGCGGTACAATACCGTACGAGTACTTCGTTACGGTACCAAAACCACACCAAAACGGTGCAATACCATACGAGTACATCCATACGGTACCAAACCGCACAAAAATGGTACAAAACCGTACGAGTACTTCGTTACGGTACCAAACCACACCAAAATAGTACAATACCGTACGAATACATCCATACGGTACAAAGCCACACCAAAATGGTTCAATACCGTACGAATACATCCATACGGTACCAAACCACACCAAAACGGAACAATACCGTACGAGTACATCCATACGGTGCCAAACCACACCAAAACAGTGCAATACCGTACGAGTACATCCATACGGTACCAAACCACACCAAAACGGTTCAATACCGTACCAGTACAGCCATACGGTACAAAACAACACCAAAACGTTGCAATACCGTACGAGTACATCCATACGGTACCAAACCACACCAAAATGGTACAAAACCGTACGAGTAGTTCGTTACGGTACCAAACCACACCAAAATGGTACAATACCGTACGAATACATCCATACGGTACCAAACCACACCAAAACGGAACAATACCGTACGAGTACATCCATACGGTACCAAACCACACGAAAACGGTACAATACCGTAGGACTACTTCGTTACGGTACAAAAACACACCAAAATGGTACAATACCGTACGAGTACATCCATACGGTACAAAACCACACCAAAACGGTGAAATACCGTACGAGTACATCCATACGCTACCAAACCACACCAAAGCGGTACAATACCGTACGAGTACTTCGTTACGGTACCAAAACCACACCAAAACGGTGCAATACCATACGAGTACATCCATACGGTACCAAACCGCACAAAACGGAACAATACCGTACGAGTACATCCATACGGTGCCAAACCACACCAAAACGGTGCAATGCCGTACGAGTACATCCATACGGTACCAAACCTCACCAAAACAGTACAATATCGTACAAGTACATCCATACGGTACAAAACCACACCAAAACGGTGCAATACCGAACGAGTACATTCATACGGTACCAAACCTCACCAAAACGGTGCAATACCGTACGAGTACATCCATACGGTACCAAACCACACCAAAGCGGTACAATACTGTACGAGTACTTCGTTACGGTACCAAAACACACCAAAACGGTACAATACCGTACGAGTACATCCATATGGTACAAAACCACACCAAAACGGTGCAATACCGTACGAGTACATCCGTACGGTACCAAACAACCCCAAAACGGTGCAATACCGTACGAGTACATCCTTACGGTATCAAACCACACCAAAACGGTACAATACCGTACCAGTACAGCCATACGGTACCAAACCACACCAAAACGGTGCAATACCATACGAGTACATCCATACGGTACGAAACCTCACCAAAACGGTGCAATACCGTACGAGTACATCCATACGGTACCAAACAACACCAAAACGGTGCAATACCGTACGAGTACATCCATACGGTAACAAACCTCACCAAAACGGAACAATACCGTACGAGAACATCCATACGGTACCAAACCACACCAAAACGGTGCAATACCGTACGAGTACATCCATACGGTACCAAACCACACCAAAACGGTACAATACCTTACGAGTACTTCGTTACGGTACCAAACCACACCAAAACGGTGCAATACCGTACGAGTACATCGATACGGTACCAAACCGCACAAAAACGGTACAATACCGTACGAGTACTTCGCTACGGTACCAAACCACACCAAAACGGTGCAATACCGTACGAGTACATCCATACGGTACCAAACCACACCAAAACGGTACAAAACCGTACCAGTACAGCCATACGGTACAAAACCACACCAAAACGTTGCAATACCGTACGAGTACATCGATACGGTACCAAACCACACCAAAACGGCACAAAACCGTACGAGTACTTCGTTATGGTACCAAACCACACCAAAATGGTACAATACCGTACGAGTACATCCATACGGTACCAAACCACACCAAAACGGAACAATACCGTACGAGAACATCCATACGGTACCAAACCACACCAAAACGGTGCAATACCGTACGAGTACATCCATACGGTACCAAACCACACCAAAATGGTACAATACCTTACGAGTACTTCGTTACGGTACCAAACCACACCAAAACGGTGCAATACCGTACGTGTACATCGATACGGTAACAAACCACACCAAAACGGTACAATACCGTACGAATACATACATACGGTACCAAACCACACCAAAACGGTGCGATACCGTACGAGTACATCCATACGGTACCAAACCACGCCAAAACGGTGCAATACCGTACGAGTACATCCATACGGTACCAAACCACCCCAAAACGGTGCAATACCGTACGAGTACATCGATACGGTACCAAACCGCACAAAAATAGTACAATACCGTACGAGTACTTCGCTACGGTACCAAACCACACCAAAACGGTGCAATACCGTACGAGTACATCCATACGGTACCAAACCACACCAAAACGGTACAAAACCATACGAGTACTTCGTTATGGTACCAAACCACACCAAAATGGTACAATAACGTAACGAGTACATCCATACGGTACCAAACCAGACCAAAACGGAACAATACCGTACGAGTACATCCATACAGTGCCAAACCACACCAAAACGGTGCAATACTGTACGAGTACATCCATACGGTACCAAACCACACCAAAACGGTACAATACCTTACGAGTACTTCGTTACGGTACCAAACCACACCAAAACGGTGCAATACCGTACGTGTACATCCATACGGTACCAAACCACACCAAAACGGTACAATACCGTACGAATACATACATACGGTACCAAACCACACCAAAACGGTGCAATAACGTACGAGTACATCCATACGGTACCAAACCACGCCAAAACGGTGCAATACCGTACGAGTACATCCATATGGTACCAAACCACCCCAAAACGGTGCAATACCGTACGAGTACATCGATACGGTAACAAACCGCACAAAAACGGTACAATACCGCACGAGTACTTCGCTACGGTACCAAACCACACCAAAACGGTGCAATACCGTACGAGTACATCCATACGGAACCAAACCACACCAAAACGGTACAAAACCGTACCAGTACAGCAATACGGTACAAAACCACACCAAAACGTTGCAATATCGTACGAGTACATCCATACGGTACCAAACCCCACCAAAACGGTACAAAACCGTACGAGTACTTCGTTATGGTACCAAGCCACACCAAAATGGTACAATACCGTACGAGTACATCCATACGGTACCAAACCACACCAAAACGGAACAATACCGTACGAGTACATCCATACGGTGCCAAACCACACCAAAACTGTGCAATACCGTACGAGTACATCCATACGGTACCAAACCACACCTAAACGGTACAATACCTTACGAGTACTTCGTTACGGTACCAAACCACACCAAAACGGTGCAATACCGTACGTGTACATCCATACGGTACAAAACCACACCAAAACGGTACAATACCGTACGAGTACATACATACGGTACAAAACCACACCAAAACGGTACAATACCGTACGACTACTTCGTTACGGTACCAAAACACACCAAAACGGTACAATACCGTACGAGTACATCCATACGGTTCCAAACCGCACCAAAACGGTAAAATACCGTACGAGTACTTCGTTACGGTACCAAACCACACCAAAACGGTGCAATACCGTACGAGTACATCCATACGGTACCAAACCACATAAAAACGGTACAATACCGTACGAGTGATTCGTTACGGTACCAAACCACACCAAAACGGTACGAAACCATACGAGTACATCCATACGGTAACAAACCTCACCAAAACGGTGCAATACCGTTCGCGTACATCCATACAGTACCAAACCACACCAAAATGGTACAATACCTTACGAGTACATCCATACGGTACCAAACAACACCAAAACGGTGAAATACCGTACGAGCACATCCATACGGTACCAAACCACACCAAAACGGTGCAATACCGTACGAGTACATCCATACGGTACCAAACCACACTAAAACGGTACAATACTGTACGAGTACTTCGTTACGGTACCAAAACACACCAAAACGGTACAATACCGTACGAGTACATCCATACGGTAGCAAACCACACCAAAACGGTACAATCCCTTACGAGTACTTCGTTACGGTACCAAACCACACCAAAACGGTGCAATACCATACGAGTACATCCATACGGTACCAAACCACACCAAAACGGTGCAATACCGTACGAGTACATCCATACGGTACCAAACCATACCAAAACGGTGCAATAACGTACGAGTGCATCCATACGGTACCAAACCACACCAAAACGGTACAATACCGTACGAGTACTTCGGTACGGTACCAAACCGCACCAAAACGGTGCAATACCGTACTAGTACATCCATACGGTACAAAACCACACAAAAACGGTACAATACCGTACGAGTACTTCGTGACGGTACCAAACCACACCAAAACGGTGCAATACCGTACGAGTACATGCATACGGTACCAAACCACATAAAAACGGTACAATACCGTACGAGTGCGTCGTTACGGTACCAAACCACACCAAAACGGTACAAAACCATACAAGTACATCCATAGGGTAACAAACCTCACCAAAACGGTGCAATACCGTTCGCGTACATCCATACGGTACCAAACCACACCAAAACGGTACAATACCTTACGAGTACATCCATACAGTACCAAACCACACCAAAACGGTCAAATACCATACGACTACATCCATACGGTACCAAACCACACCAAAACGGTTCAATACCGTACGAGTACATCCATACGGTACCAAACCACACCAAAACGGTACAATACCGTACGAGTACTTCGCTACGGTACCTAACCACACCAAAACGGTGCAATACCGTACGAGTACATCCATACGGTACCAAACCACACCAAAACGGTGCAATACCGTACGAGTACATCCATACAGTAACAAACCTCACCAAAACGGTACAATACCGTACGAGTACATCCATACGGTACCAAACCACACCAAAACGGTGCAATACCGTACGAGTACATCCATACGGTACCAAACCACACCAAAACGGTATAATACCTTACGAGTACTTCGTTACGGTACAAAACCACACCAAAACGGTGCAATACCGTACGAGTACATCCATACGGTACCAAACCACACCAAAACGGTCCAATACCACACGAGTACATCCATACGGTGCCAAACCACACCAAAACAGTGCAATACCGTACGAGTACATCCATACGGTACCAAACCACACGAAAATGGTACAATACCGTAGGAGTACTTCGTTACGGTACCAAAACACACCAAAACGGTACAATACCGTACGAGTACATCCATACGGTACAAAACCACACCAAAACGGTGCAATAGCGTACGAGTACATCCATACGGTACCATACCACACCAAAACGTTGCAATACCGTACGAGTACATCCAAATGGTACCTAACCACACCAAAACGGCACAATACCGTACGAGCGCTTCGTTACGGTACCAAACCACACCAAAACAGTACAATACCGTACGAGTACATCCATACGGTACCAAACCTCACCAATACGGTGCAATACCGTCTCAGTACATCCATACGGTACCAACGGTACCAAACCACACCAAAACGGTACAATACCGTACGAGTACTTCGTTACGGTGCCAAACCACACCAAAACGGTGCAATAGCGTACGAGTACATCCATACGGTACCATACCACACCAAAACGTTGCAATACCATACGAGTACATCCATATGGTACCCAACCACACCAAAACGGCACAATACCGTACGAGCGCTTCGTTACGGTACCAAACCACACCAAAACAGTACAATACCGTATGAGTACATCCATACGGTAACAAACCGCACCAAAACGGTGCAATACCGTACGAGTACATCCATACGGTATCAAACCTCACCAAAACGGTACAATACCGTACGAGTACATCCTTACGGTACCAAACCACACCAAAATGGTGCAATACCGTACGAGTACATCCATACGGTACCAAACCACACCAAAACGGTGCAATACAGTACTAGTACATCCATACGGTACCAAACCACACCAAAACGGTACAATACCGTACGAGAGCTTCGTTACGGTACCAAACCACACCAAAACAGTACAATACCGTACGAGTACATCCATACGGTACCAAACATCACCAAAACGGTGCAATACCGTACGAGTACATCCATACGGTACCAAACCACACCGAAACGGTGCAATACCGTAAGAGTCCATCCATACGGTACCAAACCACACCAAAACGGTACAATACAGTACGAGAGCTTCGTTAAGGTACTAAACCACACCAAAACCATACGAGTACATCCATATTGTAAAAAACCAAACCAAAATGGTGCAATACCGTACGAGTACATCCATACGGTACCAAACCATACAAAAATGGTGCAATACCGTACGAGTACATCCATACGGTACCAAACCACACCAAAACAGTACAATACCGTACGAGTACTTCGTTACGGTACCTAACCACACCAAAACGATACAATACCGTACGAGTACATCCATACGGTACCAAACCACACCAAAACGGTGCAATACCGTACGAGTACATCCATACGGTACCAAACCACACCAAAACCGTGCAATACCGTACGAGTACATCCATACGGTACCAAACCACACCAAAACGGTACAATACCTTACGAGTACTTCGTTACGGTACCAAATCACACCAAAACGGTGCAATACCGTACGAGTATATCCATACGGTACAAAACCTCACCAAAACGGTACAATACCGTACGAGCACATCCATAAGGTACAATACCACACAAAAACGGTGCAACACCGTACGAGAACATCCATACGGTAACAAACGTCACCAAAACGGTGCAATACCGTACGAGTACATCCATACGGTACTAAACCACACCAAAACGGTACAATACCTTACGAGTACATCCATACGGTACCAAACCTCACCAAAACGGCGCAATACCGTAGAGTACATCCATACGGTACCAAACCTCACCAAAACGGTGCAAAACCGTACGAGTACATCCATACGGTACCAAACCACACCAAAACGGTACAATACCGTACGAGAGCTTCGTTACGGTGCCAAACCACACCAAAACAGTACAATACCGTACGAGTACATCCATACGGCACCAAACCTCACCAAAACGGTGCAATACCGTACGAGTACATCCATACGGTACCAAACCACACCGAAAGGGTGCAATACCGTAAGAGTCCATCCATACGGTACCAAACCACACCAAAACAGTACAATACAGTACGAGAGCTTCGTTAAGGTACTAAACCACACCAAAACCATACGAGTACATCCATATTGTAACAAACCAAACCAAAATGGTGCAATACCGTACGAGTACATCCATACGGTACAAAACCACACCAAAACGGTACAATACCGTACAAGAGCTTCGTTACGGTACCAAACCACACCAAAACAGTACAATTCCGTACGAGTACATCCATACGGTACCAAACCACACCAAAACGGTGCAATACCGTACGAGTACATCCATACGGTACCAAACCACACCAAAACGGGGCAGTACCGTACGAGTACATCCACACGGTACCATCCCACACCAAAACGGTACAATACCGTACGAGTACTTCCATACGGTACCAAACCTCACCAAAACGGTCCAATACCGTACGAGTACATCCATACGGTACCAAACCACACCAAAATGGTGCAATACCGTACGAGTACATCCATACGGTGCCAAACCACACCAAAACAGTACAATACCGTACGAGTACTTCGTTACGGTACCAAACCACACCAAAACGACACAATACCGTACGAGTACATCCATACGGTACAAAACCACACCAAAACGGTTCAATACCGTACGAGTATATCTATACGGTACGAAACCACACCAAAACGGTGCAATACCGTACGAGTACATCCATACGGTACCAAACCACACCAAAACGGTACAATACCTTACGAGTACTTCGTTACGGTACCGAATCACACCAAAACGGTGCAATACCGTACGAGTATATCCATACGGTACCAAAGCTCACCAAAACGGTACAATACCGTACGAGCACATCCATAAGGTACAATACCACACCAAAACGGTGCAATACCGCACGAGTACATCAATACGGTAACAAACGTCACCAAAACGGTGCAATACCGTACGAGTACATCCATACGGTACCAAACCACACCAAAACGGTACAATACCGTACGAGTACATCCATACGGTACCAAACCTCACCAAAACGGGGCAATACCGTACGAGTACATCCATACGGTACCAAACCTCACCAAAACGGCGCAATACCGTACGAGTACATCCATACGGTACCAAACCTCACCAAAACGGTGCAATACCGTACGAGTACATCCATACGGTACCAAACCACACCAAAACGGTACAATACCGTACGAGAGCATCGTTACGGAACCAAACCACACCAAAACAGTACAATACCGTACGAGTACATCCATACGGTACCAAACCTCACCAAAACGGTGCAATACCGTACGAGTACATCCATACGGTACCAAACCACACCGAAACGGTGCAATACCGTAAGAGTCCATCCATACGGTACCAAACCACACCAAAATGGTACAATACAGTACGAGAGCTTCGTTAAGGTACTAAACCACACCAAAACCATACGAGTACATCCATATTGTAATAAACCAAACCAAAATGGTGCAATACCGTACGAGTACATCCATACGCTACCAAACCACACCAAAACGGTACAATACCGTACAAGAGCTTCGTTACGGTACCAAACCACACCAAAACAGTACAATTCCGTACGAGTACATCCATACGGTACCAAACCACACCAAAACGGTGCAATACTGTACGAGTACATCCATACGGTACCAAACCACACCAAAACGGGGCAGTACCGTACGAGTACATCCATACGGTACCATCCCACACCAAAACGGTACAATCTCGTACGAGTACTTCCATACGGTACCAAACCTCACCAAAACGGTCCAATACCGTACGAGTACATCCATACGGTACCAAACCACACCAAAATGGTGCAATACCGTACGAGTACATCCATACGGTACCAAACCACACCAAAACAGTGCAATACCGTACGAGTACTTCGTTACGGTACCAAACCACACCAAAACGATACAATACCGTACAAGTACATCCATACGGTACCAAACCACACCAAAACGGTGGAATACCGTACGAGTATATCCATACGGTACGAAACCACACCAAAACGGTGCAATACCGTACGAGTACATCCATACGGTACCAAACCACACCAAAACGGTACAATACCTTACGACTACTTCGTTACGGTACCAAATCACACCAAAATGGTGCAATACCGTACGAGTATATCCATACGGTACCAAAACACACAAAAACGGTACAATACCGTACGAGCACATCCATAAGGTACAATACCACACCAAAACGGTGCAATACCGCACGAGTACATCCATACGGTAACAAACGTCACCAAAACGGTGCAATACCGTACGACTACATCCATACGGTACAAAACCACACCAAAACGGTACAATACCGTACGAGTACATCCATACGGTACCAAACCTCACCAAAACGGCGCAATACCGTAGAGTACATCCATACGGTACCAAACCTCACCAAAACGGTGCAAAACCGTACGAGTACATCCATACGGTACCAAACCACACCAAAACGGTGCAATACCGTACGAGAGCATCGTTACGGTACCAAACCACACCAAAACAGTACAATACCGTACGAGTACATCCATACGGCACCAAACCTCACCAAAACGGTGCAATACCGTACGAGTACACCCATACGGTACCAAACCACACCGAAAGGGTGCAATACCGTAAGAGTCCATCCATACGGTACCAAACCACACCAAAACGGTACAATACAGTACGAGAGCTTCGTTAAGGTACTAAACCACACCAAAACCATACGAATACATCCATATTGTAACAAACCAAACCAAAATGGTGCAATACTGTACGAGTACATCCATACGGTTCCAAACCACACCAAAACGGTACAATACCGTACAAGAGCTTCGTTACGGTACCAAACCACACCAAAATGGTGCAATACCCTACGAGTACATCCATACGGTACCAAACCACACCAAAACGGTGCAATACCGTACGAGTACATCCATACGGTACCAAACCACACAAAAACGGGGCAGTACCGTACGAGTACATCCATACGGTACCATCCCACACCAAAACGGTACAATACCGTACGATTACTTCCATACGGTACCAAACCTCACCAAAATGGTGCAATACCGTACGAGTACATCCATACGGTACCAAACCTCACCAAAACGGTACAATACCGTACGAGTACTTCCATACGGTACCAAACCTCACCAAAATGGTGCAATACCGTACGAGTACATCCATACGGTACCAAACCAGACCAAAACAGTACAATACCGTACGAGTACTTCGTTACGGTACCAAACCACACCAAAACGATACAATACCGTACAAGTACATCCATACGGTACCAAACCACACAAAAACTGTACAATACCGTACGAGTACTTCGTTACGGTACCAAACCACACCAAAACGATACAATACCGTACGAGTACATCCATACGGTACCAAACCACACCACAACGGTGCAATACCGTACGAGTACATCCATACGGTACCAAACCACACTAAAACAGTGCAATACCGTACGAGTACATCCATACGGTACCAAACCACACCAAAATGGTGCAATACCTTACGAGTAGTTCGTTACGGTACCAAACCACACCAAAACGGTGCAATACCGTACGAGTACATCCATACGGTACCAAACCTCACCAAAATGGTACAATACCGTACGAGTACATCCTTATGGTACCAAACCACACCAAAACGGTGCAATACCGTACGAGTACATCCATACGGTACGAAACCACACCAAAACGGTACAATACCGTACGAGTACTTCGTTACGGTACCAAAACACACAAAAACGGTACAATACCATACGAGTACATCCATACCGTACCAAACCAAACAAAAAAGGTGCAATACCGTACGAGTACATCCATGCGGTACCAAACCACACCAAAATGGTACAATACCGTACAAGAGCTTCGTTACGGTACCAAACCACACCAAAACAGTACAATTCCGTACGAGTACATCCATACGGTACCAAACCTCACCAAAACGGTGCAATACCGTACGAGTACATCCATACGGTACCAAACCACACCAAAACGGTGCAATACCCTACGAGTACATCCATACGGTACCAAACCACACCAAAACGGTGCAATACCGTACGAGTACATCCATACGGTACCAAACCACACCAAAACGGGGCAGTACCGTACGAGTACATCCATACGGTACCATCCCACACCAAAACGGTACAATACCGTACGAGTACTTCCATACGGTACCAAACCTCACCAAAACGGTCCAATACCGTACGAGTACATCCATACGGTACCAAACAACACCAAAATGGTGCAATGCCGTACGAGTACATCCATACGGTACCAAACCACACCAAAATAGTACAATACCATACGAGTACTTCGTTACGGTACCAAACCACACCAAAACGATACAATACCGTACGAGTACATCCATACGGTACCCAACCACGCCACAACGGTGCAATACCGTAGGAGTACATCCATACGGTACCAAACCACACAAAAATAGTACAATACCGTACGAGTACTTCGTTACGGTACCAAACCACACCAAAACGATACAATACCGTACGAGTACATCCATACGGTACCAAACCACACCACAACGGTGCAATACCGTACGAGTACATCCATACGGTACCAAACCACACTAAAACAGTGCAATACCGTACGAGTACATCCATACGGTACCAAACCACTCCAAAATGGTACAATACCTTACGAGTACTTCGTTACGGTACCAAACCACACCAAAATGGTGCAATACCGTACGAGTACATCCATACGGTACCAAACCTCACCAAAACGGTACAATACTATACGAGTACATCCTTACGGTACCAAACCACACCAAAACGGTGCAATACCGTACGAGTACATCCATACGGTACGAAACCACACCAAAACGGTACAATACCGTACGAGTACTTCGTTACGGTACCAAAACACACAAAAACGGTACAATACCATACGAGTACATCCATACCGTACCAAACCACACCAAAACGGTGCAATACCGTACGAGTAAATCCATACGGTACCAAACCACACCAAAACGGTGCAATACCGTACGAGTACATCCATACGGTAACAAACCTCACCAAAACGGTGCAATACCGTACGAGTACATCCATACGGTACCAAACCACACCAAAACGGTGCAATACCGTAGGAGTACATCCATACGGTACCAAACCACACCAAAACGGTGCAATACCGTACGAGTACATCCATACGGTACCAAACCACACGAAAACGGTACAATACCTTACGAGTACTTCGTCACGGTACCAAACCACACCAAAACGGTTCAATACCGTACGAGTACATCCATACGGTACCAAACCTCACCAAAACGGTGCAATACCGTACGAGTATATCCATACGGTACCAAACCTCACAAAAATGGTACAATACCGTACGAGCACATCCATAAGGTACAATACCACACCAAAATGGTGCAATACCGTACGAGTACATCCATACGGTACCAAACCTCACCAAAACGGTGCAATACCGTACGAGTCCATCCATACGGTACCAAACCACACCAAAACGTTACAATACCGTACGAGTACATCCATACGGTACCAAACCACACAAAAACGGTGCAATACCTTACGAGTACTTCGTTACGGCACCAAACCACACCAAAACGGTGCAATACCGTACGAGTACATCCATACGGTACCAAACCTCACCAAAACGGTACAATAACGTACGAGTACATCCATACGGTACCAAACCACTCCAAAACGGTACAATACCTTACGAGTACTTCGTCACGGTACCAAACCACACCAAAACGGTGCAATACCGTACGAGTACATCCATACGGTACCAAACCTCACCAAAACGGTGCAATACCGTACGAGTATATCCATACGGTACCAAACCTCACCAAAATGGTACAATACCGTACGAGCACATCCATAAGGTACAACACCACACAAAAACGGTGCAATACCGTACGAGTACATCCATACGGTACCAAACCTCTCCAAAACGGTGCAATACCGTACGAGTACATCCATACGGTACCAAACCTATCCAAAACGGTGCAATACCGTACGAGTCCATCCATACGGTACCAAACCACACCAAAACGGTACAATACCGTACGATAGCTTCGTTACGGTACCAAACCACACCAAAACACTACCATACCGTACGAGTACTTCCATACGGTACCAAACCACACAAAAAAGTGCAATACCGTACGAGTACATCCATACGGTACCAAACCACACAAAAACGGTACAATACCTTACGAGAACTTCGTTACGGTACCAAACCACACCAAAACGGTGCAATACCGTACGAGTACATCCATACGGTTCCAAACCTCACCAAAACGGTACAATACCGTACGAGTACATCCTTACGGTACCAAACCACACCAAAACGGTGCAATACCGTACGAGTACATCCATACGGTACGAAACCACACCAAAACGGTACAATACCGTACGAGTACTTCGTTACGGTACCAAAACACACAAAAACGGTACAATACCATACGAGTACATCCATACCGTACCAAACCACACCAAAACGGTGCAATACCGTACGAGTAAATCCATACGGTACCAAACCAGACAAAAACGGTGCAATACCATACGAGTACATCCATACAGTAACAAACCTCACCAAAACGGTGCAATACCGTACGAGTACATCCAAACGGTACCAAACCACACCAAAACAGTGCAAGACCGTACAAGTAGATACATTCGGTACCAAACCACTCCAAAACGGTACAATACCTTGCGAGTACTTCGTTACGGTACCCAACCACACGAAAATGGTGCAATACCGTACGAGTACATCCATACGGTACCAAACCTCACCAAAACGGTACAATACCGTACGAGTACATCCTTACGGTACCAAACCACACCAAAACGGTGCAATACCGTACGAGTACATCCATACGGTACGAAACCACACCAAAACGGTACAATACCGTACGAGTACATCGTTACGGTACCAAAACACACAAAAATGGTACAATACCATACGAGTACATCCATACCGTACCAAACCACACCAAAACGGTGCAATACCGTACGACTAAATCCATACGGTACCAAACCACACCAAAACGGTGCAATACCGTACGAGTACATCCATACGGTAACAAACCTCACCAAAACGGTGCAATACCGTACGAGTACATCCATACGGTACCAAACCACACCGAAACGGTGCAATACCGTAGGAGTGCATCCATACGGTACCAAACCACACCAAAACGGTGCAATACCGTACGAGTACATCCATACGGTACCAAACCACACCAAAACGGTCCAATACCTTACGAGTACTTCGTCACGGTACCAAACCACACCAAAACGGTGCAATACCGTACGAGTACATCCATACGGTACCAAACCTCACCAAAACTGTGCAATACCGTACGAGTCTATCCATACGGTACCAAACCTCACCAAAACGGTACAATACCGTACGAGCACATCCATAAGGTACAATACCACACCAAAACGGTGCAATACCGTACGAGTACATCCATACGGTACCAAACCTCTCCAAAACGGTGCAATACCCTACGAGTACATCCATACGGTACCAAACCTCACCAAAACGGTACAATACCGTACGAGTACATCCTTACGGTACCAAACCACACCAAAACGGTGCAATACCGTACGAGTACATCCATACGGTACGAAACCACACCAAAACGGTACAATACCGTACGAGTACATCGTTACGGTACCAAAACACACAAAAATGGTACAATACCATACGAGTACATCCATACCGTACCAAACCACACCAAAACGGTGCAATACTGTACGACTAAATCCATACGGTACCAAACCACACCAAAACGGTGCAATACCGTACGAGTACATCCATACGGTAACAAACCTCACCAAAACGGTGCAATACCGTACGAGTACATCCATACGGTACCAAACCACACCGAAACGGTGCAATACCGTAGGAGTACATCCATACGGTACCAAACCACACCAAAACGGTGCAATACCGTACGAGTACATCCATACGGTACCAAACCACACCAAAACGGTCCAATACCTTACGAGTACTTCGTCACGGTACGAAACCACACCATAACGGTGCAATACCGTACGAGTACATCCATACGGTACCAAACCTCACCAAAACTGTGCAATACCGTACGAGTCTATCCATACGGTACCAAACCTCACCAAAACGGTACAATACCGTACGAGCACATCCATAAGGTACAATACCACACCAAAACGGGGCAATACCGTACGAGTACATCCATACGGTACCAAACCTCTCCAAAACGGTGCAATACCCTACGAGTACATCCATACGGTACCAAACCTCACCAAAACGGTGCAATACCGTACGAGTCCATCCATACGGTACCAAACCACACCAAAACGGTACAATTCCGTACGATAGCTTCGTTACGGTACCAAACCACACCGAAACAGTACAATACCGTACGAGTACATCCATTCGGTACCAAACCTCACCAAAACGGTGCAATACCGTACGAGTACATCCATACGGTACCAAACCACACCAAAACGGTGCAATACCATACGAGTACATCCATACGGTACCAAACCACACCAAAACAGTACAATACCGTACGAGTACTTCGTTACGGTACCAAACCACACCAAAACGATACAATACCGTACGAGTACATCCATACGGTACCAAACCACACCACAACGGTGCAATACCGTACGAGTACATCCATACGGTACCAAACCAAACCAAAACCGTGCAATACCGTACTAGTACATCCATACGGTACCAAACCACACCAAAACGGTACAATACCTTACGAGTACTTCGTTACGGTACCAAACCACACAAAAACGGTGCAATACCGTACGAGTACATCCATACGGTAACAAACCACACCAAAATGGTACAATACCTTACGATTACTTCGTTACGGTACCAAACCACACCAAAACGGTGTAATACCGTACGAGTACATCCATACGGTACCAAACCACTCCAAAACGGTGCAATACCGTACGAGTACATCCATACGGTACCAAACCACACCAAAACGGTACAATACCGTACGAGTACTTCGCTATGGTACCAAACCACACCAAAACGGTGCAATACCGTACTAGTACATCCATACGGTACAAAACCACACCATAACGGTACAATACCTTACGAGTACTTCATTACGGTACCAAACCACACCAAAACGGTGCAATACCGTACGAGTACATCCATACGGTACGAAACCACACCAAAACGGTGCAATACCGTACGAGTACATCCATACGGTACCAAACCACACAAAAACGGTACAATACCTTACGAGTACTTCGTTATGGTACCTAACCACACCAAAACAGTGCAATACCGTACGAGTACATCCATACGGTACCAAACCACACCAAAACGGTACAATAACTTACGAGTACTTCGTTACGGTACCAAACCACACCAAAACGGTGCAATACCGTACGAATACATCCATACGGTACCAAACCACACCAAAACGGTACAATACCGTACGAGTACATCCATACGGTACCAAACCACACCAAAACGGTACAAAACCGTACGAGTACATCCATACGGCACCAAACCACACCAAAATGTTGCAATACCGTACGAGTACATCCATACGGTACGAAACCTCACCAAAACGGTGAAATACCGTACGAGTACATCCATACGGTACCAAACCACACCAAAACGGTGCAATACCGTACGAGTACATCCATACGGTACGAAACCACACCAAAACGGTACACTACCGTACGAGTACTTCGTTACGGTAGCAAAACACACCAAAACGGTACAATACCGTACGAGTACATCCATACCGTACCAAACCACACCAAAACGGTGCAATACCGTACGAGTATTTCCATACGGTACCAAACCACACCAAAATGGTGCAATACCGTACGAGTACATCCATACGGTAACAAACCTCACCAAAACGGTGCAATACCGTACGAGTACATCCATACGGTACCAAACCACACCAAAACGGTGCAATACCGTACGAGTACATCCATACGGTACCAAACCACACCAAAACGGTGCAATACCGTACGAGTACATCCGTACGGTACCAAACCACACCAAAACGGTGCAATACCGTACGAGTACTTCCATACGGTACCAAACCACACCAAAATGGTACAATACCTTACGATTACTTCGTTACGGTACCAACCCACACCAAAACGGTGTAATACCGTACGAGTACATCCATACGGTACCAAACCACTCCAAAACGGTGCAATACCGTACGAGTACATCCATACGGTACCAAACCACACCAAAACGGTACAATTCCGTACGATAGCTTCGTTACGGTACCAAACCACACCGAAACAGTACAATACCGTACGAGTACATCCATTCGGTACCAAACCTCACCAAAACGGTGCAATACCGTACGAGTACATCCATACGGTACCAAACCACACCAAAACGGTGCAATACCGTACGAGTACATCCATACGGTACCAAACCACACCAAAATGGTACAATACCGTACGAGTACATCCATACGGTACCAAACCTCACCGAAACGGTGCAATATCGTACGAGTACATCCATACGGTACCAAACCACACCAAAATGGTACAACAGCGTACGAGTACATCCATACGGTACCAAACCTCACCCAAACGGCGCATTACCGTACGAGTACATCCATACGATACCAAACCTCACCAAAACGGTGCAATACCGTACTAGTACATCCATACGGTACCAAACCACACCAAAACGGTACAATACCGTACGAGAGCTTCGTTACGGTACCAAACCACACCAAAACAGTACAATACCGTACGAGTACATCCATACGGTACCAAACCTCACCAAAACGGTGCAATACCGTACGAGTACATCCATACGGTACCAAACCACACCGAAACGGTGCAATACCGTAAGAGTCCATCCATACGGTACCAAACCACACCAAAACGGTACAATGCAGTACGAGAGCTTCGTTAAGGTACTAAACCACACCAAAACCATACGAGTACATCCATATTGTAACAAACCAAACCAAAATGGTGCAATACCGTATGAGTACATCCATACGGTACCAAACCACACCAAAACGGTACAATACCGTACAAGAGCTTCGTTACGGTACCAAACCACACCAAAACAGTACAATTCCGTACGAGTACATCCATACGGTACCAAACCTCACCAAAACGGTGCAATACCGTACGAGTACATCCATACGGTACCAAACCACACCAAAAAGGTTCAATACCCTACGAGTTAATCCATACGGTACCAAACCACACCAAAACGGTGCAATACCGTACGAGTACATCCATACGGTACCAAACCACACCAAAACGGGGCAGTACCGTACGAGTACATCCATACGGTACCATCCCACACCAAAACGGTACAATACCGTACGAGTACTTCCATACGGTACCAAACCTCACAAAAACGGTCCAATACCGTACGAGTACATCCATACGGTACCAAACCACACCAAAATGGTGCAATACCGTACGAGTAAATACATACGGTACCAAACCACACCAAAACAGTACAATACCGTATGAGTACTTCGTTACGGTACCAAACCACACCAAAACGATACAGTACCGTACGAGTACATCCATACGGTACCAAACCACACCAAAACGGTGCAATACCGTACGAGTATATCCATACGGTACCAAACCTCACCAAAACGGTACAATACCGTACGAGCACATCCATAAGGTACAATACTACACCAAAACGGTGCAATACCGTACGAGTACATCCATACGGTAACAAACGTCACCAAAACGGTGCAATACCGTACGAGTACATCCATACGGTACCAAACCACACCAAAACGGTACAATACCGTACGAGTACATCCATGCGGTACCAAACCTCACCAAAACGGGGCTATACCGTACGAGTACATCCATACGGTACCAAACCTCACCAAAACGGCGCAATACCGTACGAGTACATCCATACGATACCAAACATCACCAAAACGGTGCAATACCGTACGAGTACATCCATACGGTACCAAACCACACAAAAACGGTGCAATACCGTACGAGTACATCCATACGGTACCAAACCACACTAAAACGGGGCAGTACCGTCCGAGTACATCCATACGGTACCAAACCACACCAAAACGATACAACACCGTACGAGCACTTCCATACGGTACCAAACCTCACCAAAACGGTCCAACACCGTACGAGTACATCCATACGGTACCAAACCACAACAAAATGGTGCAATACCGTACGAGTACATCCATACGGTACCAAACCACACCAAAACGGTACAATACCGTACGAGTACATCCATACGGTACCAAACCACACCAAAACAGCACAATACCGTACGAGTACATCCATACGGTACCAAACCTCACCAAAACGGTGCAATACCGTACGAGTACATCCATACGGTACCAAACCTCACCAAAACGGTGCAAAACCGTACGAGTACATCCACACGGTACCAAACCTCACCAAAACGGTACAATACCGTACGAGAGCTTCGTTACGGTACCAAACCACACCAAAACAGTACAATACCGTACGAGTACATCCATACGGTACCAAACATCACCAAAACGGTGCAATACCTTACGAGTACATCCATACGGTACCAAACCTCACCAAAACGGTGCAATACCGTACGAGTACATCCATACGGTACCAAACCACACCAAAACGGTACAATACGTACGAGAGCTTCGTTACGGTACCAAACCACACCAAAACAGTACAATACCGTATGAGTACATCCATACGGTACCAAACCTCACCAAAACGGTGCAATACCGTACGAGTACATCCATACGGTACCAAACCACACCAAAACGGTGCAATACCGTAAGAGTCCATCCATACGGTACCAAACCACACCAAAACGGTACAATACAGTACGAGAGATTCGTTACAGTACCAAACCACACCAAAACCATACGAGTACATCCATATTGTACCAAAACCAAAACAAAATGGTGCAATACCGTACGAGTACATCCATACGGTACCAAACCACACCAAAACGGTACAATACCATACGAGAGCTTCGTTACGGTACCAAACCACACCAAAACAGTACAATTTCGTACGAGTATATCCATACGGTACCAAACCTCACCAAAACGGTGCAATACCGTACGAGTACATCCATACGGTACCAAACCACACCAAAACGGTACAATACCGTACGAGAGCTTCGTTACGGTACCAAACCACACCAAAACCGTACGAGTACATCCGTACGGTACCAAACCACACCAAAATGGTACAATACCGTACGAGTACATCCATACGGTACCAAACCACACCAAAACGGTACAATACCGTACGAGTACATCCATACGTTACCAAACCACACCGAAACGGTCCAATACCGTACGAGAGCTCCGTTACGGTACCAAACCTAACCAAAACAGTACAATACGGTACGAGTACATCCATACGGTACCAAACCACACCAAAATGGTGCAATACCCTACGAGTACATCCATACGGTACCAAACCACACCAAAACGGTCCAATACCATACGAGAGTTCCGTTACGGTACCAAACCACACAAAAACAGTACAATACCGTACGAGTACATCCATACGGTACCAAACCACACCAAAACGGTGCAATACCGTACGAGTACATCCATACGGTATCAAACCTCACCAAAACGGTACAATACCGTACGAGTACATCCTTACGGTACCAAACCACACCAAAATGGTGCAATACCGTCAAATACATCCATACGGTACCAAACCACACCAAAACGGTGCAATACAGTACTAGTACATCCATACGGTACCAAACCACACCAAAACGGTACAATACCTTACTAGTACTTCGTTACGGTACCAAAACACACCAAAACGGTACAATACCATACGAGTACATCCATACCGTACCAAACCACACCAAAACGGTGCAATACCGTACAAGTAAATCCATACGGTACCAAACCACACCAAAACGGTGCTATACCGTACGAGTACATCCATACGGTAACAAACCTCACCAAAACGGTGCAATACCGTACGAGTACATCGATACGGTACCAAACCACACCAAAACGGTACAATACCGTACGAGAGCTTCGTTACGGCACCAAACCACACCAAAACAGCACAATACCGTACGAGTACATCCATACGGTACCAAACCTCACAAAAACGGTGCAATACCGTACGAGTACATCCATACGGTACCAAACCTCACCAAACGGTGCAATACCGTACGAGTACATCCATACGGTACCAAACCTCACCAAAACGGTGCAATACCGTACGAGTACATCCATACGGTACCAAACCACACCAAAACGGTACAATACCGTACGAGAGCTTCGTTACGGTACCAAACCACACCAAAACAGTACAATACCGTACGAGTACATCCATACGGTACCAAACATCACCAAAACGGTGCAATACCGTACGAGTACATCCATACGGTACCAAACCTCACCAAAACGGTGCAATACCGTACGAGTACATCCATACGGTACCAAACCACACCAAAACGGTACAATACGTACGAGAGCTTCGTTACGGTACCAAACCACACCAAAACAGTACAATACTGTATGAGTACATCCATACGGTTCCAAACCTCACCAAAATGGTGCAATACCGTACAAGTACATCCATACGGTACCAAACCACACCAAAACGGTGCAATACCGTAAGAGTCCACCCATACGGTACCAAACCACACCAAAACGGTACAATACAGTACGAGAGATTCGTTACAGTACCAAACCACACAAAAACCATACGAGTACATCCATATTGTACCAAAACCAAAACAAAATGGTGCAATACCGTACGAGTACATCCATACGGTACCAAACCACACCATAACGGTACAATACCGTACGAGAGCTTCGTTACGGTACCAAACCACACCAAAATAGTACAATTTCGTACGAGTATATCCATACGGTACCAAACCTCACCAAAACGGTGCAATACCGTACGAGTACATCCATACGGTACCAAACCACACCAAAACGGTACAATACCGTACGAGAGTTTCGTTACGGTACCAAACCACACCAAAACCGTACGAGTACATCCATACGGTACCAAACCACACCAAAACGGTGCAATACCGTACGAGTACATCCATACGGTACCAAACCACACAAAAACGGTACAATACCGTACGAGAGCTTCGTTACGGTACCAAACCACACCAAAACGGTCCAATACCATACGAGAGCTCCGTTACGGTACCAAACCTCACCAAAACAGTACAATACCGTACGAGTACATCCATACGGTACCAAACCTCACCAAAATGGTGCAATACCCTACGAGTACATCCATACGGTACCAAACCACACGAAAACGGTGCAATACCGTACGAGTACATCCATACGGTACCAAACCACACCAAAACGGGGTAGTACCGTACGAGTACATCCATACGTTACCATCCCACACCAAAACAGTACAATACCGTACGAGTACATCCGTACGGTACCAAACCTCACCAAAACGGTCCAATACCGTACGAGTACATCCATACGGTACCAAACGAGTACATCCATACGTTACCAAACCACACCAAAACGGTGCAATACCGTACGAGTACATCCATACGGTACCAAACCACACCAAAACGGTACAATACCGTACGAGAGCTTCGTTACGGCACCAAACCACACCAAAACAGCACAATACCGTACGAGTACATCCATACGGTACCAAACGTCACCAAAACGGTGCAATACCGTATGAGTACATCCATACGGTACCAAACCTCACCAAAACGGTGCAATACCGTACGAGTACATCCATACAGTACCAAACCTCACCAAAACGGTGCAATACCGTACGAGTACATCCATACGGTACCAAACCACACCAAAACGGTACAATACCGTACGAGAGCTTCGTTACGGCACCAAACCACACCAAAACAGCACAATACCGTACGAGTACATCCATACGGTACCAAACCTCACCAAAACGGTGCAAAACCGTACGAGTACATCCATACGGTACCAAACCTCACCAAAACGGTGCAATACCGTACGAGTACATCCATACGGTACCAAACCACACCAAAACGGTACAATACCGTACGAGAGCTTCGTTACGGTACCAAACCACACCAAAACAGTACAATACCGTACGAGTACATCCATACGGTACCAAACCTCACCAAAACGGTGCAATACCGTACGAGTACATCCATACGGTACCAAACCTCACCAAAACGGTGCAATACCGTACGAGTACATCCATACGGTACCAAACCACACAAAAACGGTACAATACCGTACGAGAGCTTCGTTACGGTACCAAACCACACCAAAACGGTCCAATACCATACGAGAGCTCCGTTACGGTACCAAACCTCACCAAAACAGTACAATACCGTACGAGTACATCCATACGGTACCAAACCTCACCAAAATGGTGCAATACCCTACGAGTACATCCATACGGTACCAAACCACACGAAAACGGTGCAATACCGTACGAGTACATCCATACGGTACCAAACCACACCAAAACGGGGTAGTACCGTACGAGTACATCCATACGTTACCATCCCACACCAAAACAGTACAATACCGTACGAGTACATCCGTACGGTACCAAACCTCACCAAAACGGTCCAATACCGTACGAGTACATCCATACGGTACCAAACGAGTACATCCATACGTTACCAAACCACACCAAAACGGTGCAATACCGTACGAGTACATCCATACGGTACCAAACCACACCAAAACGGTACAATACCGTACGAGAGCTTCGTTACGGCACCAAACCACACCAAAACAGCACAATACCGTACGAGTACATCCATACGGTACCAAACGTCACCAAAACGGTGCAATACCGTATGAGTACATCCATACGGTACCAAACCTCACCAAAACGGTGCAATACCGTACGAGTACATCCATACAGTACCAAACCTCACCAAAACGGTGCAATACCGTACGAGTACATCCATACGGTACCAAACCACACCAAAACGGTACAATACCGTACGAGAGCTTCGTTACGGCACCAAACCACACCAAAACAGCACAATACCGTACGAGTACATCCATACGGTACCAAACCTCACCAAAACGGTGCAAAACCGTACGAGTACATCCATACGGTACCAAACCTCACCAAAACGGTGCAATACCGTACGAGTACATCCATACGGTACCAAACCACACCAAAACGGTACAATACCGTACGAGAGCTTCGTTACGGTACCAAACCACACCAAAACAGTACAATACCGTACGAGTACATCCATACGGTACCAAACCTCACCAAAACGGTGCAATACCGTACGAGTACATCCATACGGTACCAAACCTCACCAAAACGGTGCAATACCGTACGAGTACATCCATACGGTACAAAACCACACCAAAACGGTGCAATACGTACGAGTACATCCATACGGTACCAAACCTCACCAAACGGTGCAATACCGTACGAGTACATCCATACGGTACCAAACCTCACCAAAACGGTGCAATACCGTACGAGTACATCCATACGGTACCAAACCACACCAAAACGGTACAATACCGTACGAGAGCTTCGTTACGGTACCAAACCACACAAAAACAGTACAATACCGTACGAGTACATCCATACGGTACCAAACATCACCAAAACGGTGCAATACCGTACAAGTACATCCATACGGTACCAAACCTCACCAAAACGGTGCAATACCGTACGAGTACATCCATACGGTACCAAACCTCACCAAAACAGTACAATACCGTATGAGTACATCCATACGGTACCAAACCTCACCAAAACGGTGCAATACCGTACGAGTACATCCATACGGTACCAAACCACACCAAAACGGTGCAATACCGTAAGAGTCCATCCATACGGTACCAAACCACACCAAAACGGTACAATACAGTACGAGAGATTCGTTACAGTACCAAACCACCCCAAAACAATACGAGTACATCCATATTGTACCAAACCAAACCAAAACGGTGCAATACCGTACGAGTACATCCATACGGTACCAAACCACACCAAAACGGTACAATACAGTACGAGAGCTTCGTTACGGTACCAAACCACACCAAAACCGTACGAGTACATCCATACGGTACCAAACCATACCAAAACGGTGCAATACCGTACGAGTACATCCATACGGTACCAAACCACACCAAAACGGTACAATACCGTACGAGTACATCCATACGGTACCAAACCACACCAAAACGGTGCAATACAGTACTAGTACATCCATACGGTACCAAACCACACCAAAACGGTACAATACCTTACGAGTACTTCGTTACGGTACCAAACCACACCAAAACGGTGCAATACCGTACGAGTACATCCATACGGTTCCAAACCTCACCAAAAGTGTGCAATACCGTACGAGTATATCCATACGGTACCAAACCTCACCAAAACGGTGCAATACCATACGAGTCCATCCATACGGTACCAAACCACATCAAAACGGTACAATACCGTACGAGAGCTTCGTTACGGTACCAAACCACACCACAACAGTACAATACCGTACGAGTACATCTATACGGTACCAAACCTCACCAAAACGGTGCAATACCGTACGAGTACAACCATACGGCACCAAACCACACCAAAACGGTGCAATAACGTACAAGTACATCCATACGGTACCAAACCTCACCGAAATGGTGCAATACCGTACGAGTACATCCATACGGTACCAAACCACACCAAAACGGTGCAATACCGTACTAGTACATCCATACGGTACCAAACCACACCAAAACTGTACAATACCGTACGAGTACTTCGTTACGGTACCAAACCACACCAAAACGATACAATACCGTACGAGTACATCCATACGGTACCAAACCACACCAGAACGGTGCAATACCGTACGAGTACATCCATACGGTTCCAAACCACACTAAAACAGTGCAATACCGTACGAGTACATCCATACAGTACAAAACCACACCAAAACGGTACAATACCTTACGAGTACTTTGTTACGGTACCAAACCTCACCAAAACGGTACAATACCGTACGAGTACATCCTTACGGTACCAAACCACACCAAAACGGTGCAATACCGTACGAGTACATCCATACGGTACGAAACCACACCAAAACGGTACAATACCGTACGAGTACATTCATACGGTACCAAACCACACCAAAATGGTGCAATACCGTACGAGTACATACATACGGTACCAAACCACACCAAAACGGTACAATACCGTACGAGTACTTCGTTACGGTACCAAACCACACCAAAACGATACAATACCGTACCAGTACATCCATACCGTACCAAACCACACCAAAACGGTGCAATACCGTACGAGTAAATCCATACGGTACTAAACCACAAACAAACGGTGCAATACCGTACGAGCACATCCATACGGTAACAAACCTCACCAAAACTGTCCAATACCATACGAGAGCTCCGTTACGGTACCAAAAACACCAAAACAGTACAATACCGTACGAGTACATCCATACGGTACCAAACCACACCAAAACGGTCCAATACCGTACGAGAGCTCCGTTACGGTACCAAACCACACCAAAACAGTACAATACCGTACGAGTACATCCATATGGTACCAAACCACACCAAAACGGTGCAATACCGTACGAGTACATCCATACGGTACCAAACCACACCAAAACGGTGCAATACCGTACGAGTACATCCATATGGTAGCAAACCTCACCAAAACGGTACAATACCGTACGAGTACATCCTTACGGTACCAAACCACACCAAAATGGTGCAATACCGTCAAGTACATCCATACGGTACCAAACCACACCAAAACGGTGCAATACAGTACTAGTACATCCATACACTGCCAAACCACACCAAAACGGTGCAATACCTTACGAGTACTTCGTGACGGTACCAAACCACACCAAAACGGTGCAATACTGTACGAGTACATCCATACGGTACCAAACCTCACCAAAACTGTGCAATACCGTACGAGTATATCCACACGGTACCAAACCTCACCAAAACGGTGCAATACCGTACGAGTCCATCCATACGGTACCAACCACATCAAAACGGTACAATACCGTATGAGAGCTTCGTTAAGGTACCAAACCACACCAAAACAGTACAATACCGTACGAGTACATCCATACGGTACCAAACCTCACCAAAACGGTGCAATACCGTACGAGTACAACCATACGGCACCAAACCACACCAAAACGGTGCAATAACGTACGAGTACATCCATACGGTACCAAACCTCACCAAAACGGTGCAATACCGTACGAGTACATCCATACGGTACCAAACCACACCAAAACGGTGCAATACCGTACGAGTACATCCATACGGTACCAAACCACACCAAAATTGTACAATACCGTACGAGTACATCCATACGGTACCAAACCACACCAAAACAGTGCAATACCGTACGAGTACATCCATACGGTACCAAACCACACCAAAACGGTACAATACCGTACGAGTAATTCGTTACGGTACCAAACCACACCAAAACGGTACAATTCCGTACGAGTACATCCATACGGTACCAAACCTCACCAAAACGGTACAATACCGTACGAGTACATCCATACGGTACCAAACCTCACCAAAATGGTACAATACCGTACGAGTACATCCTTACGGTACCAAACCACACCAAAACGGTGCAATACCGCACGAGTACGTCCATACGGTACGAAACCACACCAAAACGGTACAATACCGTACGAGTACTTCGTTACGGTACCAAAACACACCAAAACGGTACAATACCGTACGAGTACAACCATACCGTACCAAACCACATCAAAACGGTGCCACACCGTACGAGTAAATCCATACGGTACCAAACCACACCAAAACGGTGCAATACCGTACGACTACATCCATACGGTAACAAACCTCACCAAAACGGTACAATACCGTACGAGTACATCCATACGGTACCAAACCACACCAAAACGGTGCAATACCGTACGAGTACATCCGTACGATACCAAACCGCACCAAAGCGGTGCCATACCCTACGAGTACATCCAAACGGTACCAAACCACACCAAAACGGTGCAATACGGTACGAGTACATCCATACGGTACCAAACCACACCAAAACGGGGCAGTACCGTACGAGTACACCCATACGGTACCAAACCTCACCAAAACGGTGCAATACCGTACGAGTACATCCATACGGTACCGAAGCACACCAAAACGGTGCAATACCGTACGAGTACATCCATACGGTACCAAACCTCACCAAAACGGTACAATACCGTACGAGTACATCCTTAGGGTACCAAACCACACCAAAATGGTGCAATACCGTACGAGAGCTTCGTTACGGTACCAAACCACACCAAAACGGTGCAATACCGTACGAGTACATCCATACGGTACCAAACCTCACCAAAACGGTGCAATACCGTACGAGTACATCCATACGGTACCAAACCACACCAAAACGGTGCAATACGTACGAGTACATCCATACCAAAACGGTGCAATACCGTACGAGTACATCCATACGGTACCAAACCTCACCAAAATGGTGCAATACCGTACGAGTACATCCATACGGTACCAAACCACACCAAAACGGTACAATACCGTACGAGAGCTTCGTTACGGTACCAAACCACACCAAAACAGTACAATACCGTACGAGTACATCCATACGGTACCAAACATCACCAAAACGGTGCAATACCGTACAAGTACAACCATACCGTACCAAACCTCACCAAAACGGCGCAATACCGTACGAGTACATCCATACGGTACCAAACCTCACCAAAACAGTACAATACCGTATGAGTACATCCATACGGTACCAAACCTCACCAAAACGGTGCAATACCGTACGAGTACATCCATACGGTACCAAACCACACAAAAACGGTGCAATACCGTAAGAGTCCATCCATACGGTACCAAACCACACCAAAACGGTACAATACAGTACGAGAGATTCGTTACAGTACCAAACCACACCAAAACCATACGAGTACATCCATATTGTACGAAACCAAACCAAAACGGTGAAATACCGTACGAGTACATCCATACGGTACCAAACCACACCAAAACGGTACAATACAGTACGAGAGCTTCGTTACGGTACCAAACCACACCAAAACCGTACGAGTACATCCATACGGTACCAAACCATACCAAAACGGTGCAATACCGTACGAGTACATCCATACGGTACCAAACCACACCAAAACGGTACAATACCGTACGAGTACATCCATACGGTACCAAACCACACCAAAACGGTGCAATACAGTACTAGTACATCCATACGGTACCAAACCACACCAAAACGGTACAATACCTTACGAGTACTTCGTTACGGTACCAAACCACACCAAAACGGTGCAATACCGTACGAGTACATCCATACGGTTCCAAACCTCACCAAAAGTGTGCAATACCGTACGAGTATATCCATACGGTACCAAACCTCACCAAAACGGTGCAATACCATACGAGTCCATCCATACGGTACCAAACCACATCAAAACGGTACAATACCGTACGAGAGCTTCGTTACGGTACCAAACCACACCACAACAGTACAATACCGTACGAGTACATCTATACGGTACCAAACCTCACCAAAACGGTGCAATACCGTATGAGTACAACCATACGGCACCAAACCACACCAAAACGGTGCAATAACGTACAAGTACATCCATATGGTACCAAACCTCACCAAAATGGTGCAATACCGTACGAGTACATCCATACGGTACCAAACCACACCAAAACGGTGCAATACCGTACTAGTACATCCATACGGTACCAAACCACACCAAAAATAGTACAATACCGTACGAGTACTTCGTTACGGTACCAAACCACTCCAAAACGATACAATACCGTACGAGTACATCCATACGGTACCAAACCACACCAGAACGGTGCAATACCGTACGAGTACATCCATACGGTTCCAAACCACACTAAAACAGTGCAATACCGTACGAGTACATCCATATAGTACAAAACCACACCAAAACGTTACAATACCTTACGAGTACTTTGTTACGGTACCAAACCTCACCAAAACGGTACAATACCGTACGAGTACATCCTTACGGTACCAAACCACACCAAAACGGTGCAATACCGTACGAGTACATCCATACGGTACGAAACAACACCAAAATGGTACAATACCGTACGAGTACATTCATACGGTACCAAACCACACCAAAATGGTGCAATACCGTACGAGTACATACATACGGTACCAAACCACACCAAAACGGTACAATACCGTACGAGTACTTCGTTACGGTACCAAACCACACCAAAACGATACAATACCGTACCAGTACATCCATACCGTACCAAACCACACCAAAACGGTGCAATACCGTACGAGTAAATCCATACGGTACTAAACCACAAACAAACGGTGCAATACCGTACGAGTACATCCATACGGTAACAAACCTCACCAAAACGGTCCAATACCATACGAGAGCTCCGTTACGGTACCAAAAACACCAAAACAGTACAATACCGTACGAGTACATCCATACGGTACCAAACCACACCAAAACGGTCCAATACCGTACGAGAGCTCCGTTACGGTACCAAACCACACCAAAACAGTACAATACCGTACGAGTACATCCATACGGTACCAAACCACACCAAAACGGTGCAATACCGCACGAGTACATCCATATGGTACCAAACCACACCAAAACGGTGCAATACCGTACGAGTACATCCATACGGTAGCAAACCTCACCAAAACGGTACAATACCGTACGAGTACATCCTTACGGTACCAAACCACACCAAAATGGTGCAATACCGTCAAGTACATCCATACGGTACCAAACCACACCAAAACGGTGCAATACAGTACTAGTACATCCATACACTGCCAAACCACACCAAAACGGTGCAATACCTTACGAGTACTTCGTGACGGTACCAAACCACACCAAAACGGTGCAATACCGTACGAGTACATCCATACGGTACCAAACCTCACCAAAACTGTGCAATACCGTACGAGTATATCCACACGGTACCAAACCTCACCAAAACGGTGCAATACCGTACGAGTCCATCCATACGGTACCAACCACATCAAAACGGTACAATACCATATGAGAGCTTCGTTACGGTACCAAACCACACCAAAACAGTACAATACCGTACGAGTACATCCATACGGTACCAAACCTCACCAAAACGGTGCAATACCGTACGAGTACAACCATACGGCACCAAACCACACCAAAACGGTGCAATAACGTACGAGTACATCCATACGGTACCAAACCTCACCAAAACGGTGCAATACCGTACGAGTACATCCATACGGTACCAAACCACACCAAAACGGTGCAATACCGTACGAGTACATCCATACGGTACCAAACCACACCAAAATTGTACAATACCGTACGAGTACATCCATACGGTACCAAACCACACCAAAACAGTGCAATACCGTACGAGTACATCCATACGGTACCAAACCACACCAAAACGGTACAATACCGTACGAGTAATTCGTTACGGTACCAAACCACAACAAAACGGTACAATACCGTACGAGTACATCCATACGGTACCAAACCTCACCAAAACGGTACAATACCGTACGAGTACATCCATACGGTACCAAACCTCACCAAAATGGTACAATACCGTACGAGTACATCCTTACGGTACCAAACCACACCAAAACGGTGCAATACCGCACGAGTACGTCCATACGGTACGAAACCACACCAAAACGGTACAATACCGTACGAGTACTTCGTTACGGTACCAAAACACACCAAAACGGTACAATACCGTACGAGTACAACCATACCGTACCAAACCACATCAAAACGGTGCCATACTGTACGAGTAAATCCATACGGTACCAAACCACACCAAAACGGTGCAATACCGTACGAGTACATCCATACGGTAACAAACCTCACCAAAACGGTACAATACCGTACGAGTACATCCATACGGTACCAAACCACACCAAAACGGTGCAATACCGTACGAGTACATCCGTACGATACAAAACCGCACCAAAACGGTGCCATACCCTACGAGTACATACAAACGGTACCAAACCACACCAAAACGGTGCAATACGGTACGAGTACATCCATACGGTACCAAACCATACCAAAACGGGGCAGTACCGTACGAGTACACCCATACGGTACCAAACCTCACCAAAATGGTGCAATACCGTACGAGTACATCCATACGGTACCGAAGCACACCAAAACGGTGCAATACCGTACGAGTACATCCATACGGTACCAAACCTCACCAAAATGGTACAATACCGTACGAGTACATCCTTAGGGTACCAAACCACACCAAAATGGTGCAATACCGTATGAGTACATCCATACGGTACCAAACCACACCAAAACGGTGCAATACCGTACTGGTACATCCGTACGGTACCAAACCACCCCAAAACGGTACAATACCTTACGAGTACTTCGTTACGTTACCAAACCACACCAAAACAGTGCAATACCGTACGAGTACATCCATACGATACCAAACCTCACCAAAACTGTGCAATACCATAGGGGTATATCCATACGGTACAAAACCTCACCAAAACGGTACAATACCGTACGAGTACATCCATACGGTACCATCCCACACGAAAACGGTACAATACCGTACGAGTACTTCGTTACGGTACCAAACCACACCAAAACGGTGCAATACCGTACGAGTACATCCATACGGTACCAAACCACACCAAAATGGTACAATACCGTACGAGTACTTCGTTACGGTACAAAACCAAACAAAAACGGTGCAATACCATACGAGTACAGCCATATGGTACCAAATCACACCAAAACGGTACAATACCGTACGAGTGCTTCGTTACGGTACCAAACCACGCCAAAATGGTACAATACCATACGAGTACATCCATACGGTAACAAACCTCACCAAAACAGTGCAATACCGTATGAGTACATCCACACGGTACCAAACCACACCAAAACGGTACAATACCATACGAGTACTTCGTGATGGTACCAAAACACACCAAAACGGTACAATACTGTACGAGTACATCCATACGGTACCAAACCACACCAAAACGGTGCAAGACCGTACTAGTACATCCATACGGTACCAAACCACACCAAAACGGTACAATACCTTACGAGTACTTCGTTGCGGTACCACACCACACCAAAACGGTGAAATACCGTACGAGTAGATCCATACGGTATCAAACCTCACCAAAATGGTACAATACCGTACGAGTACATCCTTACGGTACCAAACCACACCAAAACGGTGCAATACCGTACGAGTACGTCCATACGGTACGAAACCACACCAAAACGGTACAATACCGTACGAGTACTTCGTTACGGTACCAAAACACACCAAAACGGTACAATACCGTACGAGTACAACCATTGTAACGCCCCGAATTTTGGGTACGTTAAGAAGACAATTTATGGATAAAAACTGTAACGCCCTGAATTTTGGGTACGTTAAAAGGACATTTTATTCATACAATCAAATGGAGTCTGGCTCTTATTACAACAACTACTCTCACAAGAGTTCAATATTTTACACAAATGGAGGGGGATTCTAGGGTTCCTAACTACAGCTCCTCAGCTCCTCTATTCTTGCCAGCTCCTCAGCTCCAAAGCCTCCACGGTGATCTGCTAACCCTGATTATCTACAAAATCTGACACATTATACCAGTGTCGCCACCGATATAATATGTCAGGGTCACCAAAAAGGCAACACCGTGAGCTACAAAGCTCAGCAGAGTAATCCCATACCCGCTAACTCATACTTATAAACAAGCTATAATACAACATCAATTTCCACATGATAAGTATATACACAGTTAATCAATGACACATCCACATTCATTAATCAACTATCGTTGGTGTCCAAGATTTCAGAGTTTCTCCTACGCGACTCATCGTAGACCATGTCAACATTTTCATTTACAAAACAACCTTTCAAAAATCATTTGTTTACACAAAACATTTGCATTGGCTCCGTACCGCGGATAACCAAGCTACATACTTTCAAAATCATTTGCATTGGCTCCGTACCGCGGATAACCAAGCTACACACCCAACCTTTTTAAAATCATTAGCATTGGCTCCATACCGCGGATAACCAAGCCACACACTTTACAAAATCGTTTGCATTGGCTCCGTACCGCGGATAACCAAGCTACACACCCAACCTTGGTTCCGCCGCGCCGGGTTCCCGAGTATCCTCACAATGGTTCCGCCGCGCCGGGTTCCCATTGGCACACAAAAATATTTGCATTGGCTCCGTACCGCGGATAACCAAGCATACACACCCAACCTCGGTTCCGCCGCGCCGGGTTCCCGAGTATCCTCACAATGGTTCCGCCGCGCCGGGTTCCCATTGGCACACAAAAATATTTGCATTGGCTCCGTACCGCGGATAACCAAGCTTTACCTCACCATGGTTCCGCCGCTCCGGATTCCCATGGGAACGCACACATTTAAAAACCCTCGGTTCCGCCGCTCCGGGTTCCCGAGTATTCCCACAATGATTCCGCCGCTCCGGGTTCTCATTGGGTTTTTCAAAACACACCACACAATGGGCTACCATGTCCGGCCACATTGCGGTTTCCAAAACATCTCATTCTTTTCAAAACCAAGCCACACACTTTACAAAATCGTTTGCATTGGCTCCGTACCGCGGATAACCAAGCTACACACCCAACCTTGGTTCCGCCGCGCCGGGTTCCCGAGTATCCTCACAATGGTTCCGCCGCGCCGGGTTCCCATTGGCACACAAAAATATTTGCATTGGCTCCGTACCGCGGATAACCAAGCATACACACCCAACCTCGGTTCCGCCGCGCCGGGTTCCCGAGTATCCTCACAATGGTTCCGCCGCGCCGGGTTCTCATTGGCACACAAAAATATTTGCATTGGCTCCGTACCGCGGATAACCAAGCTTTACCTCACCATGGTTCCGCCGCTCCGGATTCCCATGGGAACGCACACATTTAAAAACCCTCGGTTCCGCCGCTCCGGGTTCCCGAGTATTCCCACAATGATTCCGCCGCTCCGGGTTCTCATTGGGTTTTTCAAAACACACCACACAATGGGCTACCATGTCCGGCCACATTGCGGTTTCCAAAACATCTCATTCTTTTCAAAACACGCCTTTTATACACGCACACATCTCACATAATGCCACCCAAAACCGGTCATTATGTTGTTTCCAAATATTTCCTTCCTCGGAAAACATTTCTTTTAATTAACCACACCCTAGGTGTCATGTTTTCTACTTTCCCGATTCTCGTGTCTCGTTACATGCAAAGACTCCGCGGTAGGACAAACGTAAGCAAGAATCATCCTAACAAGATCATCCAATTCTATATTACTCATCACGCTCAATTACTACTTATAGCATAACGCCACATGTACGGACGCCTTTGGAGTGTATCACTTATGCTTTATTCAAAGCACAACGCCACATGTACGGACGTCTTTGGAGTGAAATCACTTATGCTTTATCACATACCACAAGTAATACAAGCAATCATATACGCATACTCATAACTATCTTAAAGATCAAAATACGAATACTTCTAATCAAACGATAAGTACGTAAATAAAGATAACCTACTTTATATCATACGGTTCTATACGTAGAGTTAGGGTCAAGGGGTTCTACATTATACTTTCCAACATACAGTTCTACGTTATACGTTGAGTTAGTGGACGAGGGACTCTACCTTACTTCTTGGCGGTAGTCGGCTACGGAAAGTACGTCGGTGGTCGGACGGAGTAACTTCCTACGGTGGTCTCCGGTAGCTTCGAAAGAGAAAGGTTTCTCTCGAAACTTCTACTTGACTAACACTACTACTACTTTTGGATCGAGAGGGTGGTCGAGTGGCGGTTTAGTGGCGGCTTAGGTTGAGTTTCTCGAAGAACACAAGAACACTCAAGAACAAAGGAAGAACTAACAAGAACAAAGAAAGAAACAAAGAATTCTAGAGAGAAGGAAGAGCAAAGCTTGAAGGTGTGAGTTGAATGAGAAACATGGGGTGCTATTTATAGGCAAAACCTTGGCTCTCCCCCTCTCTCTATGGCCGGCCCTCTCTCTCTCTATATCTCCCATGGATTTTGCTCCATCAAGTCATCAAATCAACCTTTCAACCAAGTCATAGCTTGTCCAATCTAAATCTTAGGTGTAAGGCTATGTAATCAACTAAGATCTTAGGCTTTTTAGGTAGTCATAACCTAGGTTTAGCTTGTAGTCAAGGTCTAAAGCTAATAAAAGCTAGGATTATGTCATAAAGGTCCATCATAGGTTGTCATTAGGCATAAAAAGACTAAGGCCTAATATGGTAGCTTGCAAGGCTAGTTTAGTCCTTGGATTGAACTATGGGAGATTTGTTGGAAGGATAGGAGACAAGGGGTACAAGATTTGTTTTGAACAAATCCTAGAAGTACAAATGGGAGTTATATTTGGTTAGGAAAAAGATTCTCCATGGACTTGAAAGATGAAGAAAGATCATGGAAGATCAAGGTAGGTACAAGTCTACTTCCTTCTTCCTTCCTCCTCTCTCTCTCTCTCTCTCTCTCTCTCTCTCTCTCTCTCTCGGGTCCTCTCTCTCTCTCTCTCGGGTCTCTCTCTCTCTCTCTCTCTCTCTCTCTCTCTCTCTCTCTCTCTCTCTCTCTCTCTCTCTCCCTAGTACACACACACACACACACATATATATATACATATAAAAGTACAAGCAACAATAAACAATGGGTACCTTTGGTACTAGGGTCAAGGAAACTTAAAGGCTAAGTTTCTCCTACTAACAAATAAATAAGCACATGTCACTTTAAATAAAATAAACTAGGGTACTTTTAAGAATATTAGGCCTTAAAGGCTACAAGGCTACAAGGCTACTAAGTACTTTCAAATTAAAATATGGGTACTTCATCACATGGGTTTTAAGAAAAAAGACTAGTTTAATAAGCCCATGTACTTGGTGAAAGAATAACTCTATTACCCAATGGATAATAAATACCCTAACGGTTATCGTCCAATGGATAATAAGGTACGAGTACTTTAAATCATAATTTAAGTCTTTTAAAAGACTACATGTCCTTTTGAAATTTACCCATGTGTTTATATATATGTACTTAGCCAAATATAATAAAGGAAAAAGCTTTTGACCAATGGGTAAAGATTACCCTAACAATCATTGTCCAAGGGACAATAGTTACTAGGGTACTTTTTATAGTAAAATATTCAAAAAGTACTTTTAAAGTAATTATAAAAGTCTATTCAAGTACTTTTGCTCAAATCTTTTATTAAACCCTTTTAATATAAAGAATTGGGTTTCTATTATCCAATGGATAATAGCTCCCCTAACTTTTATTGTCCAAAGGACAAAGAGTAAAACCAATTTAACAAAAGGAAATAAATAAGTAATTTTCTAGGGTTAAAAAGTTTGACTAGGATTCTCCCCAATAAAATAATAATAAAGTACAAGTCAAATCAACTTTATTGGAAAGTTTCCTCGTCACATCGGTACTTTATTTGGTCAAAAGTCTCTATTATCCAATTTTGAAAAGACTACATGTACTTTTGAAAAGACTACGGTACCAAACCACACCAAAACGGTGCAATACCGTACCGGCACAACCATACGGTACCAAACCACACCAAAATAGTACAATACCGTACGAGTACTTCGTTACGGTACCAAAACAAACCAAAACGGTACAATACCGTACGAGTTCATCCATACGGGACCAAACCACACCAAAACGGTGCAATACCGTACGAGTACATCCATATGGTACAAAACCACACCAAAACAGTGCAATACCGTACGAGTACATCCTTACGGTACCAACCACACCAAAATGGTACAATACCTTACGAGTACTTCGTTACGGTACCAAACCACACCAAAACCGTGCAATACCGTACGAGTACATCCATACGGTACCAAACCACACCAAAATAGTACAATACCGTACGAGTACTTCGTTACGGTACCAAAACAAACCAAAACGGTACAATACCGTACGAGTTCATCCATACGGTACCAAACCACACCAAAACGGTGCAATACCGTACGAGTACATCCATACGGTACCAAACCTCACCAAAACGGTGCAATACCGTACGAGTACATCCATACGGTACCAAACCACACCAAAACGGTGCAATACCGTACCGGCACAACCATACGGTACCAAACCACACCAAAATAGTACAATACCGTACGAGTGCTTCGTTACGGTACCAAAACAAACCAAAACGGTACAATACCGTACGAGTTCATCCATACGGTACCAAACCACACCAAAACGGTGCAATACCGTACGAGTACATCCATATGGTACAAAACCACACCAAAACAGTGCAATACCGTGCGAGTACATCCTTACGGTACCAAACCACACCAAAACGGTGCAATACCGTACGAGTACATCCATACGGTTCCAAACCACACCAAAACGGTGCAATACCATACCAGTACATCCGTACGGTACCAAACCACACCAAAATAGTACAATACCGTACGAGTACTTCGTTACGGTACCAAACCACACCAAAACGATACAATACCGTACGAGTACATCCATACGGTACCAAACCACACCAAAACGGTGCAATACCGTACGAGTACATTTTTACGGTACCAAACCACACCAAAACGAGTACATCCTTATGGTACCAAACCACACCAAAACGGTAGAATACCTTACGAGTACTTCGTTACGGTACCAAACCACACCAAAACGGTGCAATACCGTACGAGTACATCCATACGGTACCAAACCTCACCAAAACGGTACAATACCGTACGAGTACATCATTACGATACCAAACGACACCAAAACGGTGCAATACCGTACGAGTACATCCATACGGTACGAAACCACACCAAAACGGTACAATACCGTACGAGTACTTCGTTACGGTACCTAAACAAACCAAAACGGTACAATACCGTACGAGTACATCCATACCGTACCAAACCACACCAAAACGGTGCAATACCGTACGAGTAAATCCATACGGTACCAAACCACAAACAAACGGTGCAATACCGTACGAGTACATCCATACGGTAACAAACCTCACCAAAACGGTGCAATACCGTACGAGTACATCGATACGGTACCAAACCACACCAAAACGGTGCAACACCGTACAAGTAAATCCATACGGTACCAAACCACACCAAATCGGTGCAATACCGTACGAGTACATCCATACGGTACCAAACCACACCAAAACGGTGCAATACTGTACGAGTACATCCATACGGTACCAAACCACACCAAAACGGGGCAGTACCGTACGAGTACAACCATACAGTACCATCCCACACCCAAACGGTACAATACCGTACGAGTACATCCATACGGTACCAAACCACACCACAACGGTGCAATACCGTACGAGTACATCCATACGGTACCAAACCACACCAAAACAGTGCAATACCGTACGAGAACATCCATACGGTACCAAACCACACCAAAACGGAACAATACCTTACGAGTACTTCGTTACGGTACCAAACCACACCAAAACGGTGCAATACTGTACGAGTACATCCATACGGTACCAAACCTCACCAAAACGGTACAATACCGTACGAGTACATCCTTACGGTACCAAACCACACCAAAACGGTGCAATACCGTACGAGTACATCCATACGGAACGAAACCACACCAAAACGGTACAATACCGTACGAGTACTTCCTTACGGTACAAAAACACACCAAAACGGTACAATACCGTACGAGTACATCCGTACCGTACCAAACCACACCAAAATGGTGCAATACCGTACGAGTAAATCCATACGGTACCAAACCACACCAAAACGGTACAATACCGTACGAGTACATCCATACGGTAACAAACCTCACCAAAATGGTGCAATACCGTACGAGTACTTCCATACGGTACCAAACCACAACAAAACGGTGCAATACCGTACGAGTACATTCATACGGTACCAAACCACACCAAAACGGTGCAATACCGGATGAGTACATACATACGGTACCAAACCACACCAAAACGGTACAATACCGTACGAGTACTTCGTTACGGTACCAAAACAAATCAAAACGGTACAATACCGTACTAGTACATCCATACCGTACCAAACCACACCAAAACGGTGCAATACCGTACGAGTAAATCCATACGGTACCAAACCACAAACAAACGGTGCAATACCGTACGAGTACATCCATACGGTAACAAACCTCACCAAAACGGTGCAATACCGTACGAGTACATCGATACGGTACCAAACCACACCAAAACGGTGCAACACCGTACGAGTACATCCATACGGTACCAAACCACACCAAATCGGTGCAATACCGTACGAGTACATCCATACGGTACCAAACCACACAAAAACGGTGCAATATTGTACGAGTACATCCATACGGTACCAAACCACACCAAAACAGGGCAGTACCATACGAGTACATCCATACAGTACCATCCCACACCCAAACGGTACAATACCGTACGAGTACATCCATACGGTACCAAACCACACCACAACGGTGCAATACCGTACGAGTACATCCATACGGTACCAAACCACACCAAAATGGTACAATACCTTACGAGTACTTCGTTAAGGTACCAAACCACACCAAAACGGTGCAATACCGTACGAGTACATCCATACGGTACCAAACCACACCAAAATAGTACAATACCGTACGAGTACTTCGTTACGGTACCAAAACAAACCAAAACGGTACAATACCGTACGAGTTTATCCATACGGTACCAAACCACACCAAAACGGTGCAATACCGTACGAGTACATCCATACGGTACCAAACCTCACCAAAACGGTGCAATACCGTACGAGTACATCCATACGGTACCAAACCACACCAAAACGGTGCAATACCGTACCGGCACAACCATACGGTACCAAACCACACCAAAATAGTACAATACCGTACGAGTACTTCGTTACGGTACCAAAACAAACGAAAACGGTACAATACCGTACGAGTTCATCCATACGGGACCAAACCACACCAAAACGGTGCAATACCGTACGAGTACATCCATATGGTACAAAACCACACCAAAACAGTGCAATACCGTACGAGTACATCCTTACGGTACCAACCACACCAAAATGGTACAATACCTTACGAGTACTTCGTTACGGTACCAAACCACACCAAAACCGTGCAATACCGTACGAGTACATCCATACGGTACCAAACCACACCAAAATAGTACAATACCGTACGAGTACTTCGTTACGGTACCAAAACAAACCAAAACGGTACAATACCGTACGAGTTCATCCATACGGTACCAAACCACACCAAAACGGTGCAATACCGTACGAGTACATCCATACGGTACCAAACCTCACCAAAACAGTGCAATACCGTACGAGTACATCGATACGGTACCAAACCACACCAAAACGGTGCAACACCGTACAAGTAAATCCATACGGTACCAAACCACACCAAATCGGTGCAATACCGTACGAGTACATCCATACGGTACCAAACCACACCAAAACGGTGCAATACTGTACGAGTACATCCATACGGTACCAAACCACACCAAAACGGGGCAGTACCGTACGAGTACAACCATACAGTACCATCCCACACCCAAACGGTACAATACCGTACGAGTACATCCATACGGTACCAAACCACACCACAACGGTGCAATACCGTACGAGTACATCCATACGGTACCAAACCACACCAAAACAGTGCAATACCGTACGAGAACATCCATACGGTACCAAACCACACCAAAACGGAACAATACCTTACGAGTACTTCGTTACGGTACCAAACCACACCAAAACGGTGCAATACTGTACGAGTACATCCATACGGTACCAAACCTCACCAAAACGGTACAATACCGTACGAGTACATCCTTACGGTACCAAACCACACCAAAACGGTGCAATACCGTACGAGTACATCCATACGGAACGAAACCACACCAAAACGGTACAATACCGTACGAGTACTTCCTTACGGTACAAAAACACACCAAAACGGTACAATACCGTACGAGTACATCCGTACCGTACCAAACCACACCAAAATGGTGCAATACCGTACGAGTAAATCCATACGGTACCAAACCACACCAAAACGGTACAATACCGTACGAGTACATCCATACGGTAACAAACCTCACCAAAATGGTGCAATACCGTACGAGTACTTCCATACGGTACCAAACCACAACAAAACGGTGCAATACCGTACGAGTACATTCATACGGTACCAAACCACACCAAAACGGTGCAATACCGGATGAGTACATACATACGGTACCAAACCACACCAAAACGGTACAATACCGTACGAGTACTTCGTTACGGTACCAAAACAAATCAAAACGGTACAATACCGTACTAGTACATCCATACCGTACCAAACCACACCAAAACGGTGCAATACCGTACGAGTAAATCCATACGGTACCAAACCACAAACAAACGGTGCAATACCGTACGAGTACATCCATACGGTAACAAACCTCACCAAAACGGTGCAATACCGTACGAGTACATCGATACGGTACCAAACCACACCAAAACGGTGCAACACCGTACGAGTACATCCATACGGTACCAAACCACACCAAATCGGTGCAATACCGTACGAGTACATCCATACGGTACCAAACCACACAAAAACGGTGCAATATTGTACGAGTACATCCATACGGTACCAAACCACACCAAAACAGGGCAGTACCATACGAGTACATCCATACAGTACCATCCCACACCCAAACGGTACAATACCGTACGAGTACATCCATACGGTACCAAACCACACCACAACGGTGCAATACCGTACGAGTACATCCATACGGTACCAAACCACACCAAAATGGTACAATACCTTACGAGTACTTCGTTAAGGTACCAAACCACACCAAAACGGTGCAATACCGTACGAGTACATCCATACGGTACCAAACCACACCAAAATAGTACAATACCGTACGAGTACTTCGTTACGGTACCAAAACAAACCAAAACGGTACAATACCGTACGAGTTTATCCATACGGTACCAAACCACACCAAAACGGTGCAATACCGTACGAGTACATCCATACGGTACCAAACCTCACCAAAACGGTGCAATACCGTACGAGTACATCCATACGGTACCAAACCACACCAAAACGGTGCAATACCGTACCGGCACAACCATACGGTACCAAACCACACCAAAATAGTACAATACCGTACGAGTACTTCGTTACGGTACCAAAACAAACGAAAACGGTACAATACCGTACGAGTTCATCCATACGGGACCAAACCACACCAAAACGGTGCAATACCGTACGAGTACATCCATATGGTACAAAACCACACCAAAACAGTGCAATACCGTACGAGTACATCCTTACGGTACCAACCACACCAAAATGGTACAATACCTTACGAGTACTTCGTTACGGTACCAAACCACACCAAAACCGTGCAATACCGTACGAGTACATCCATACGGTACCAAACCACACCAAAATAGTACAATACCGTACGAGTACTTCGTTACGGTACCAAAACAAACCAAAACGGTACAATACCGTACGAGTTCATCCATACGGTACCAAACCACACCAAAACGGTGCAATACCGTACGAGTACATCCATACGGTACCAAACCTCACCAAAACAGTGCAATACCGTACGAGTACATCCATACGGTACCAAACCACACCAAAACGGTGCAATACCTTACCGGCACAACCATACGGTACCAAACCACACCAAAATAGTACAATACCGTACGAGTGCTTCGTTACGGTACCAAAACAAACCAAAACGGTACAATACCGTACGAGTTCATCCATACGGTACCAAACCACACCAAAACGGTGCAATACCGTACGAGTACATCCATATGGTACAAAACCACACCAAAACAGTGCAATACCGTGCGAGTACATCCTCACGGTACCAAACCACACCAAAACGGTGCAATACCGTACGAGTACATCCATACGGTTCCAAACCACACCAAAACGGTGCAATACCATACCAGTACATCCGTACGGTACCAAACCACACCAAAATAGTACAATACCGTACGAGTACTTCGTTACGGTACCAAACCACACCAAAACGATACAATACCGTACGAGTACATCCATACGGTACCAAACCACACCAAAACGGTGCAATACCGTACGAGTACATTTTTACGGTACCAAACCACACCAAAACGAGTACATCCTTATGGTACCAAACCACACCAAAACGGTAGAATACCTTACGAGTACTTCGTTACGGTACCAAACCACACCAAAACGGTGCAATACCGTACGAGTACATCCATACGGTACCAAACCTCACCAAAACGGTACAATACCGTACGAGTACATCCTTACGATACCAAACCACACCAAAACGGTGCAATACCGTACGAGTACATCCATACGGTACGAAACCACACCAAAACGGTACAATACCGTACGAGTACTTCGTTACGGTACCTAAACAAACCAAAACGGTACAATACCGTACGAGTACATCCATACCGTACCAAACCACACCAAAACGGTGCAATACCGTACGAGTAAATCCATACGGTACCAAACCACAAACAAATGGTGCAATACCGTACGAGTACATCCATACGGTAACAAACCTCACCAAAACGGTGCAATACCGTACGAGTACATCGATACGGTACCAAACCACACCAAAACGGTGCAACACCGTACAAGTAAATCCATACGGTACCAAACCACACCAAATCGGTGCAATACCGTACGAGTACATCCATACGGTACCAAACCACACCAAAACGGTGCAATACTGTACGAGTACATCCATACGGTACCAAACCACACCAAAACGGGGCAGTACCGTACGAGTACAACCATACAGTACCATCCCACACCCAAACGGTACAATACCGTACGAGTACATCCATACGGTACCAAACCACACCACAACGGTGCAATACCGTACGAGTACATCCATACGGTACCAAACCACACCAAAACAGTGCAATACCGTACGAGAACATCCATACGGTACCAAACCACACCAAAACGGAACAATACCTTACGAGTACTTCGTTACGGTACCAAACCACACCAAAACGGTGCAATACTGTACGAGTACATCCATACGGTACCAAACCTCACCAAAACGGTACAATACCGTACGAGTACATCCTTACGGTACCAAACCACACCAAAACGGTGCAATACCGTACGAGTACATCCATACGGAACGAAACCACACCAAAACGGTACAATACCGTACGAGTACTTCCTTACGGTACAAAAACACACCAAAACGGTACAATACCGTACGAGTACATCCGTACCGTACCAAACCACACCAAAATGGTGCAATACCGTACGAGTAAATCCATACGGTACCAAACCACACCAAAACGGTACAATACCGTACGAGTACATCCATACGGTAACAAACCTCACCAAAACGGTGCAATACCGTACGAGTACTTCCATACGGTACCAAACCACAACAAAACGGTGCAATACCGTACGAGTACATTCATACGGTACCAAACCACACCAAAACGGTGCAATACCGGATGAGTACATACATACGGTACCAAACCACACCAAAACGGTACAATACCGTACGAGTACTTCGTTACGGTACCAAAACAAATCAAAACGGTACAATACCGTACTAGTACATCCATACCGTACCAAACCACACCAAAACGGTGCAATACCGTACGAGTAAATCCATACGGTACCAAACCACAAACAAACGGTGCAATACCGTACGAGTACATCCATACGGTAACAAACCTCACCAAAACGGTGCAATACCGTACGAGTACATCGATACGGTACCAAACCACACCAAAACGGTGCAACACCGTACGAGTACATCCATACGGTACCAAACCACACCAAATCGGTGCAATACCGTACGAGTACATCCATACGGTACCAAACCACACAAAAACGGTGCAATACTGTACGAGTACATCCATACGGTACCAAACCACACCAAAACGGGGCAGTACCATACGAGTACATCCATACAGTACCATCCCACACCCAAACGGTACAATACCGTACGAGTACATCCATACGGTACCAAACCACACCACAACGGTGCAATACCGTACGAGTACATCCATACGGTACCAAACCACACCAAAACAGTGCAATACCGTACGAGAACATCCATACGGTACCAAACCACACCAAAACGGAACAATACCTCACGAGTACTTCGTTACGGTACCAAACCACACCAAAACGGTGCAATACCGTACGAGTACATCCATACGGTACCAAACCACACCAAAACAGTACAATACCGTACGAGTACATCCATACGGTAGGAAACCTCACCAAAACGGTGCAATACCGTACGAGTACATCCATACGGTACCAAACCACACCAAAACGGTGCAATACCGTACGAGTACATTCATACGGTACCAAACCACACCAAAACAGTGCAATACCGTACGAGTACATACTGATGTGAAATTTTAATGTACTCGCAAGCGCACGAATCGTACCGAAGTATAGTAATGCAAGAGCGAGGTCGAACCCACAGGAACTTGTGATTTTTTATAGGAAAACTAAATAATTTTAAAGTGATTAAACCCTAACCTAGTTGACAAAAAGTTGTGATTGATTTTTTTAACTAAAAGTGAACAGTAAAAATAATAGACTAAACTATCAAAGACGAGAAAATTAAAGCTTCTTTTTAATCAATGGAAAAATACTAAGGTTTCGGAATCCACACCCATTAACTCGTATCATTATATATTCATGATCATTAACTTTATACAAAATTTCTTCATGATAATCTGAAAGCTAATTCTGTTACCATGGAAAATATCATCGTGAAAGTTCTTTAAAAAGTCTAATGTATGTTCCTCTCCGCTCGCAAGTATAACACCAAATCATTAATTGTATCCGATTTTATCAAATCACAATAAATATCCAGTTCTATAGTTAACGATGAAAAACCAGCTTTCAATGCCAAAGACAATTCCAAATCAAGAGAAAAACATGATTGAACTCATATCTAGAATCTATCCCTAACAATTGAATTGGAGTAAGAACAATTTAATCAAAATCATACCACATATTCAGGTAAAACCAAATCTCACGAATATATAATTGATAGTCATTAATGGAGTTTCATCTTCAACCCTAGTTAAAAGTCTAGCCGCTCATGGAGTCCAGAAACATGATCAAATAATAATAGAACTCCATTGAAGAAAATAAGGTCTCACAAAATATGACAAGATGTTAACACTTATTCCAAGTTGCTCCAGCCGTGGCCTCTGATCTTCGAATTGCCGTTGTGATCGTCAACTCCAGCCGAGGTAGTGCTTCTGTTGCGTGGTGGTAATAAAGTCATCCCCTCCTCTTAGAACCCTCTGTTCCCTTTTATAAGTGCCGATTGAGAGTTTCCTTGTAATGGAGATTTCCTCCTTTGATTCACTTTTCTAATTCTTGGACCAATTACCACCGAATCCCCCTTGTTTCCTAACCTAGTTGGAACTTTAGCCTAGGTTTAGCAATTCAAATCAAGATATCTAACTATTTGCCAATTTAGCACTTGGACCAAATCTGCAACCTTATTAGGATTGAAATTAATTCGTTGCTCTCCTCTTGCCTTCCAATAACAGCTTGAGCCCACCGTTAGAATTTGTTCATTTAATCATATTTTCCTGTAAATTCAATAATTAAAGTGAATGATAAACTAAAATAACAATATTACTCAATTAAGTGCAATAGAGAGCTAGAAAACATATGATATTGGGACTTTTATATGTTTATATTTTACGCTCATCAAATACCCCCAAACCTACATTTTGCTAGTCCTCGAGCAGTAGAAATAAAAGAAAACAAAGAAAATGAAAACAACTACCTAATCCTTTTTCAGAGGAGTCCGATTGCATTTAGCATATATATGCAACAAGCCTTTAAACCCCTAGGTTGCCCTAGTGGACGAGTTATAGTCTCGTGAGGGTTTGCCGTGAATATATCCACAAAATTCTTAAGAAGATGACACTCAATCAGAATCCCAAATGTACTTATCGGCCTCTCAAAGTAATAGCGTGAGAATAACACAATTTAGAGGCAAGATATTTCATTCATTAACAAAGTTAAACAAGTGAATATTCTAATCTGAATTAGCACAAAAACTGTTCCTCCCACATATATCTGGATAGAAAGAAATCACAAGACATGCGTGTAAAGTGAAAAGTCACACAAAGATGTTCATTAATCTCGAAAACAATACACACACCTTCAATGCCTCAATACTCATCAAAATGCTTATATCAAATTATAGCCCCTCCCCTTTAATCATGTTTTTTTTTTTTTTTTTTTTTGTGATCGTGCAATGCCTTGGTCCCTTAAGCTTTCTAATTGACCCTTGTAACGAGTTTTAGGCCAGTGACACCCAAACCAAACGGCTTTAGGGCACTAGATGTAGAGAACACCCCAACGGACTTAATCACTCAAGTCAAAAAGGCTACGAACCCTAGCTAACCACACATGACAATCGCGGAACTCTCCACTGTTTGACGCGAACACTCACTGCTTACTGAGGCAAGAGGCCCGGTTACTAAGTGAAAAGCTCGAAAAAGCATGCACTTTATTCAATGTTTTTTTTTTTTTGGGAAAGGACATTAAGCATTCCAATAAGACATGCATCTAACTCATACTGAGGCATCAAGAATATATGTACGGCACTCGAGGTCAATTTCAACTCTAAGTGTAACGGTGCTCGTGCAAAGGCATGTATACGAGTGATTAATTGCTATCCAAATATAGGTGATATGAACCAGGTAGGTGCCTCTCTTCAATACATGTGTTCACAAGTTTAACTAAACCAATGAATTCATATCAAGACTCCAACTTGGGCAATAAACAAACTAGCACTAATCAAGAACCAATAGCCATGTCGGAAATCATAATCAAGTATCCAAAATAAAATATTTTTTTTTACTCATTTTTTTTCTTTTCTTTTTTATAAGAAAAACATCAAAAAAAAAAGGTTGACTACGGAGTCTATGCATTGAACAGACATAAATAATAAGTGAACCCTCCCCCAAACCTAAATGTGACAGTGTCCTCAATGTCATGAATGCAAGCGCTTACAAAATAGACTGTAACATAAAAAATGAGAGAGGATAGGATACACCTGATAAGCGCAATAAGACTGAAATAAGACTGAACTATGTGACTCCTGCAAAAGAAATTATGGGAACATAAGAAAAGAAAAGAATGCCTACAAATATTGAATGAGACAAAAAAAAAAAATAAATAAATAAAAAAATTAATTAAATAAATAAAAATAAGAGAAGAGAAAATACTAATCTCATCGAGTAATGTACAATAGCATACAAAGATCACCAGTTTTGGGCATACTAAATGGTTAATCCTGATAAATAGGATCCTCTAAAAGGATTTCCTCTACTTCTGGGGTTTTCAATTCTATAAACGGTTTCAACCGCTGCCCATTCACTTTAGACACGGAACCATCTTTAGGATTCTCAATTTCAACTGCCCCATGCGGATAGCTAGTGCGAACGATAAAAGGGCCGGACCATCGAGAACGAAGTTTGCCTGGGAATAAATGCAAACGAGAATTATAAAGAAGGACTTTTTGACCAGAAGTGAAAGATTTTCTTAAAATATTTTGATCATGGACCCTTTTCATACGGTCCTTGTACGATTTGGCACAATCGTAAGCATCATCCCGAATTTCCTCTAGCTCAAGAAGTTGAAGCTTTCTGCGAACACCTGCCTTGTCAAGATCAAAATTGAGTTTTTTGGTAGCCCAATATGCCTTGTGTTCTAGTTCTACAGGTAAGTGACATGCCTTGCCATAGACAAGTCGGTAAGGAGACATTCCAATGGGAGTTTTAAATGCCGTACGGTAAGCCCACAATGCATCATTAAGGCGTAAAGACCAATCTTTCCTATTAGGGTTCACTGTTTTTTCTAGTATATTTTTGATCTCCCTATTAGATATCTCAACTTGACCACTGGTCTGGGGGTGATAAGCAGTTGCAACTTTATGCGTTATGATATATTTTTTCATTAAATGCTCAAACACTCGATTACAAAAATGCTTACCGCCATCACTAATAATAGCACGTGGTGTCCCAAAACGAGCAAACACATTATCGTTCAAAAATTGGACCACCACTTTGTGATCATTAGTTTTACATGCAATGGCTTCAACCCACTTAGAAACATAATCAACAGCGACAAGGATATATAAATTACCAAAGGAATTAGGGAATGGACCCATAAAATCAATGCCCCATACATCGAATATCTCTACAATCAGAATTGGGTTAAGAGGCATCATATTTCTCCTTGTAATACGACCTAACTTTTGACAACGCTCACAAGCTATACAGTATGCATGTGAATCTTGAAAAATAGAAGGCCAATAAAATCCACACTGCAAAATTTTGGCAGCTGTCTTTTTAGCACTAAAATGACCTCCACATGCATAATCATGACAAAAAGAAATGACACTTCGTTGGTCACTTTCAGGAATGCACCTTCTAATAATCTGGTCAGGGCAATATTTAAACAAGTAGGGATCATCCCAGAAGAAGTACTTAACCCTGGATAAAAATTTAGATTTATCATGTTTGGGCCAATGCAAAGGTATCTCTCCAGTTACAAGATAATTTACAATATCTGCAAACCACGGTGAAGATAATTGAGACACATGCATCAATTGTTCATCAGGAAAAGTTTCAGAGATGGGCAATGAATCCTCAGTGAACTCTACAATTAATCTAGATAGATGGTCAGCTACCACATTCTCAGAGCCTTTTTTATCTCGAATCTCAATGTCAAATTCTTGCAGCAACAAAATCCATCGAATTAATCTAGATTTAGCATCTTTTTTAGACAACAGATACTTCAATGCAGCATGATCCGAATAGACTATGACCTTAGAACCCAATAAATAAGCTCTAAACTTATCAAGTGCAAAAACAACTGCTAGTAACTCCTTTTCTGTAGTGGAATAGTTTAGTTGTGCATCGTTTAACGTCTTACTAGCATAATAAATTACATGAGGGAGCTTATCGACACGTTGTCCTAAAACAGCGCCTACCGCGTAATCAGAGGCATCACACATAATTTCAAAAGGGACATTCCAATCGGGTGGTCGAATTATAGGGGCGGAGGTCAACTCACTTTTTAATCTCTCAAAAGCATGAAGGCACTTCTCATTGAACACAAACGGGGCATCTTTGGCCAACAAATTACATAAAGGTTTAGCAATTTTACTAAAGTCTTTAATGAACCTCCTATAAAAGCCCGCATGACCCAAAAATGATCTAATCTCCTTTATAGTACGTGGGGGTGGAAGGTTAGATATCAAATCAATTTTAGCTTTATCCACTTCAATACCTTTATGCGAGATGATATGCCCTAATACAATTCCTTGCTTAACCATAAAGTGACATTTTTCCCAATTAAGCACAAGACTTTTTTCTTTGCATCGCATTAACACTAGGGTCAAATGGTGTAAGCATTCATCAAAAGAAGATCCAAAAACTGAAAAATCATCCATAAACACTTCCAAAAAACGTTCTACCATGTCAGAAAAAATACTAACCATGCATCGCTGAAAGGTGGCTGGTGCATTGCATAGTCCAAATGGCATGCGGCGGTAGGCAAAAGTACCATAAGGGCATGTGAACGTAGTCTTTTCTTGGTCTTCCGGTGCGATGGGAATTTGATTATAACCAGAATAACCATCAAGAAAGCAATAATACTCATGTCCCGCTAACCTTTCTAACATTTGGTCAATAAACGGTAAAGGAAAATGATCTTTTCGTGTCATGGAATTTAATTTTCGATAGTCTATACAGACACGCCATCCTGTTTGAACACGAGTGGGAACTAATTCATTATCTTCGTTTTTTACTACCGTCACACCCGATTTCTTAGGAACAACTTGAACCGGACTCACCCAACTGCTATCAGATATTGGATAAATAACGCCAGCATCTAAAAGCTTAAGAATTTCCGCTCTAACTACTTCTTGCATTGCAAGATTTAGACGCCTTTGTGGCTCACGTGAAGTTTTAGCATTTTCCTCTAAATGGATTCTATGCATGACCAATGAAGGACTAACTCCCTTGATATCATTTATGGACCATCCTATTGCTTCCTTGTGCTCTTTTAGGACATTCAACAATTTTTGTTCTTGTGTATCATCTAAATCAGAAGCTATGATTACTGGTAAAGACTCACAAAGGCCCAGGAATTTGTATTTGAGAGTGTTTGGCAAAGGTTTGAGTTCTAACTTAGGTGGCTCCACTATAGATGGAAGTGCTGGTGATGTAGACAGTGAAAGAGGGTTCACTTTTGGTTGCCATTCATCGATGCTCATTAATGGGGCATTGTCTAATAATGCATTAACCTGCTCAATTGATTCATCTATGTCAAATTCACACCCAAAATGTGCTAGGCAAGCTTCTAAGGGATCCTCATAACTTGACTGAACAAAAGTATTTTCAACCAAAGTGTCTATCATACAAACTGCACTAACCTCATCTTCATCTAGTGGTTGCTTGCTTGTATTAAAAATATTTAGCTCGACAGTCATATTACCAAATGATAATTTCATTACGCCATTTCTACAATTGATTAAAGCATTAGATGTGGCCAAGAAAGGACGCCCTAAAATAACAGGAATTTGCCCATTAGAGTTTTGGACAGGCTGAGTGTCAAGGACTATGAAGTCCACAGGAAAATAGAATTTGTCAACCTTAATTAGAACATCCTCAATGACTCCTCTTGGAATTTTGACAGATCTATCAGCTAATTGGAGTGTTACTTGGGTGGGTTTTAACTCTCCTAACCCTAATTGTGAGTACACTGAGTAAGGTAATAAATTGACACTTGCCCCCAAATCTAACAAAGCCTGATCGATATGATGGTTACCTATAACGCAAGAAATTGTTGGACAACCAGGGTCTTTATATTTTATTGGAATTTTGCATTGGATAATGGAGCTAACCTGTTCAGTTAAAAACGCCTTCTTTGGAACATTTGTCTTCCTTTTTATAGTGACTAGATCTTTCAAAAATTTAGCGTACGAGGGCACTTGTTGAATGGCATCTAAAAATGGAATATTGATTTGTACTTGCTTAAACACTTCTAGAATGTCTCCAAATTGTGCGCCTTTCTTAGGAGCTACTAGTCTATGAGGATAAGGAGCTTTAGGGACAAAGTTCCTAACAGGTGGCTCTATTATAAGTGGTGGAGAAATAGACTCTTGAACTTTAGTAGGATCAGCATGATTTTCTTCTTTTTCAACCTCAACTAATTCCTCTGTTGGCATACTAACTTTATTATCAACTTCTTTCCCGGATCTAAGGGTAATGATGGATTGAACATGGTGTTGCTCGTTTGAAGGAGTAGAGGTCGTGCCTATAGAAAACTGTCCTTTTGGATTCACTAGAGTGTGACTCGGAAACTTCCCTTTCTCTCTCTCTGCAAGTTGACTAGCTAATTGACCCATTTGATTTTCAAGTTTAGCAATGGCTTGAGCGTGCAAGTGAGTTGAATTTTCAATTTTAGAATCATTTTTTTCAATTTTAGCCATGATTGCTTTAAGGGTGTCCTCTAAGGATGATTGTTGCTGTGGTGCAACAGACTGGAAGTTCGGTTGAGACACGGGAGTTGGAGCATAAAATGGTTGAGATTGAGGAGGGTATGATTGTGTAGGAGGACGAAAACCTGGGGGAGATTGATTTTGTGAATGAAAAGGTTGCCCACCTATATTTGTAGAAGGTTGGTTCTGACGCCATGAAAAGTTTGGATGATTTCGCCAATTTTGGTTGTATGTTTCCGAAAAAGGACTAGCAAATGATTTTCCATAATTATTGAGCGCGTTCGCTTGTTCACCATAGCTGTCAGAGTATCCAATAATGGAAGGACATGTTTGTGTTGTATGCACATGACTACTGCAAAGAGAACACACCTCACTTTGAACTTGATTGGCTGACTCCATAGTTTTACTTAAAACTAATGCCTCAACCTTTCGAGTAAGATTATCTAACTTTACTCTCACATCTGAATCCTCTTTCACTTCATATACTCCCCCTCTCTTAGATGTAGAAGATTGTTTGTCTCTATGAGAAGTAAAATCCCACTGTTGGGAGCTCTCAGACAAATTTTCAAGAAATTCATAAGCTGCATCGCCCCTAAGATTTAGAAAACCACCCCCGTTCATTGACTCAAGCATATTGCGGTTAGACTGAGTTAAACCATTATAAAAAAATTGAACTAGTCTCCATGTTTCAAAACCATGAGGGGGGCACTTTAAAATAAGATCTTTAAATCTCTCCCAACTCTCATAAAATTTTTCATGTTCGTCTTGACAAAAATCAGTAATCTCCCTCCTTAGAGTAGTTGTTCTTGACATTGAAAAGAATTTTGAAAGAAACTTTTTAACGAGGATGTCCCATGAAGTGATTGAGCCAGAGGGTAGAGAATTTAACCATGCCTTTGCTTTGTCTTTCAGTGAAAAGGGAAAAAGGCGCAATTTGACAGACTCCTCAGAAAAATTTTGAAACCTAAAGGTAGCACAAATTTCAAGAAAGTCTTTAACATGCATGTATGGATCCTGTAATTCAATCCCATGAAATTGAGGAAGAAGTTGTATTATGTGATGTTTCAGCTCAAAATGTGTCGCATTTGTCGTGGGTAACACAATACAAGAAGGAGGATTGGTGGTTACAGGTGAGAACAACTCTCTTAAAGGTTTTGTATCTTCTGCAACTTCCGCCATTTTTAATTGATTATGTCCCACTCTTTAAATATTTAAACTGCGTCTAAAGGTTCTCTCAATTTCCGGATCAAGAGGTATTAATTCTAATTTTTTCGAACGGCAACCAAACATAAACTTTCGAATGAAAGCAAATAAGAGGAATAAACTGAAAGAATAAAAATAATAATATATGCGGCAGAGTAGAAGTATCTAATGCTAAGAGTGACTTTTTTTTTTTTTTTCCGGCATACACTGACTTACCAACACGTTAATAAGAAAATAATAAATAATAATAGTAAAGTAAATTCTACTAACCTTCAATTGGTTGCTTCTAACTCCAACCACAGTGGGTGCACGGAGATGGCAGTGGTTCCCAAAAATTATTTCAATCAAGCACTTGTAGCCAACTTGGAAATCTCCGCCGATAAAAACAAATTAAAAGCAGCTCTACTGTGTAACTAATAAAGAAACAGCAACCAAAAAATAAATACTTAGCGACAAAAAAAAAAAAATAATAATAATAATTACTTCTAATCAGAGATTCACGGTATAGCAAATGCACGTGATGAAATTTTTTTTTTTTTATGCTAACTAAACTAGTAGAAGAGTGAAATCAATTCAAATATCTAGATTTCCTAAAAAAAAAATATTAAGTCCCCGGCAACGGCGCCAAAAACTTGATGTGAAATTTTAATGTACTCGCAAGCGCACGAATCGTACCGAAGTATAGTAATGCAAGAGCGAGGTCGAACCCACAGGAACTTGTGATTTTTTATAGGAAAACTAAATAATTTTAAAGTGATTAAACCCTAACCTAGTTGACAAAAAGTTGTGATTGATTTTTTTAACTAAAAGTGAACAGTAAAAATAATAGACTAAACTATCAAAGACGAGAAAATTAAAGCTTCTTTTTAATCAATGGAAAAATACTAAGGTTTCGGAATCCACACCCATTAACTCGTATCATTATATATTCATGATCATTAACTTTATACAAAATTTCTTCATGATAATCTGAAAGCTAATTCTGTTACCATGGAAAATATCATCGTGAAAGTTCTTTAAAAAGTCTAATGTATGTTCCTCTCCGCTCGCAAGTATAACACCAAATCATTAATTGTATCCGATTTTATCAAATCACAATAAATATCCAGTTCTATAGTTAACGATGAAAAACCAGCTTTCAATGCCAAAGACAATTCCAAATCATGAGAAAAACATGATTGAACTCATATCTAGAATCTATCCCTAACAATTGAATTGGAGTAAGAACAATTTAATCAAAATCATACCACATATTCAGGTAAAACCAAATCTCACGAATATATAATTGATAGTCATTAATGGAGTTTCATCTTCAACCCTAGTTAAAAGTCTAGCCGCTCATGGAGTACAGAAACATGATCAAATAATAATAGAACTCCATTGAAGAAAATAAGGTCTCACAAAATATGACAAGATGTTAACACTTATTCCAAGTTGCTCCAGCCGTGGCCTCTGATCTTCGAATTGCCGTTGTGATCGTCAACTCCAGCCGAGGTAGTGCTTCTGTTGCGTGGTGGTAATAAAGTCATCCCCTCCTCTTAGAACCCTCTGTTCCCTTTTATAAGTGCCGATTGAGAGTTTCCTTGTAATGGAGATTTCCTCCTTTGATTCACTTTTCTAATTCTTGGACCAATTACCACCGAATCCCCCTTGTTTCCTAACCTAGTTGGAACTTTAGCCTAGGTTTAGCAATTCAAATCAAGATATCTAACTATTTGCCAATTTAGCACATGGACCAAATCTGCAACCTTATTAGGATTGAAATTAATTCGTTGCTCTCCTCTTGCCTTCCAATAACAGCTTGAGCCCACCGTTAGAATTTGTTCATTTAATCATATTTTCCTGTAAATTCAATAATTAAAGTGAATGATAAACTAAAATAACAATATTACTCAATTAAGTGCAATAAAGAGCTAGAAAACATATGATATTGGGACTTTTATATGTTTATTTTACGCTCATCACATACATACGGTACCAAACCACACCAAAACGGTACAATACCGTACGAGTACTTCGTTACGGTACCAAAACAAACCAAAACGGTACAATACCGTACGAGTACATCCATACCGTACCAAACCACACCAAAACGGTGCAATACCGTACGAGTAAATCCATACGGTACCAAACCACAAACAAACGGTGCAATACCGTACGAGTAAATCCATACGGTACCAAACAACACCAAAACGGTACAATACCGTACGAGTACATCCATACGGTAACAAACCTCACCAAAACGGTGCAATACCGTACGAGTACTTCCATACGGTACCAAACCACACCAAAACGGTGCAATACCGTACTACCGTACGAGTACATTCATACGGTACCAAACCACACCAAAACGGTGCAATACCGTACGAGTACATACATACGGTACCAAACCACACCAAAACGGTACAATACCTTACGAGTACTTCGTTACGGTACCAAACCACACCAAAACGGTGCAATACCGTACGAGTACATTCATACGGTACCAAACCTCACCAAAACGGTACAATACCGTACGAGTACATCCTTACGGTACCAAACCACACCAAAACGGTGCAATACCGTACCAGTACATCCATACGGTAGCAAACCACACCAAAACGGTGCAATACCGTACGAGTACAGTCATACGGTACCAAACCACACCAAAACGGTGCAATACCGTACGAGTACATCCATACGGTAACAAACCTCACCAAAACGGTGCAATACCATACGAGTACATCCATACGGTACCAAACCACACCAAAACGGTGCAATACCGGAAGAGTACATCCATACGGTACCAAACCACATAAAAACGGTGCAATACCGTACGAGCACTTCTTTACGGTACCAAACAACACCAAAACGGTGCAATACCGTACGAGTACATCCATACGTTACCAAACCTCATCAAAACTGTGCAATACCGTACGAGTATATCCATACGGTACCAAACCTCACCAAAACGGTACAATACCGTACCAGCACATCCATAGGGTACAATACCACACCAAAACGGTGCAATACCGTACGAGTACATCCATACGGTACCAAACCACACCAAAACGGTGCAATACCGTATGGGTACATCTATACGGTACCAAACCACATAAAAACGGTACAATACCGTACGAGTGCTTCGTTACGGTACCAAACCACACCAAAACTGTACTAAACCATACGAGTACATCCATACGGTACCAAACCACACCAAAACAGTACAATACCGTACGAGTACATCCATACGGTACGAAACCACACCAAAACGGTACAATACCGTACGAGTATATCCATACGGTACCAAACCTCAACAAAACGGTACAATACCGTACCAGCACATCCATAGGGTACAATACCACACCAAAACGGTGCAATACCGTACGAGTACATCCATACGGTACGAAACCACACCAAAACGGTACAATACCGTACGAGTACTTCGTTACGGTACCAAAACACACCAAAACGGTACAATACCGTACGAGTACATCCATACCGTACCAAACCACATCAAAACGGTGCAATACCGTACGAGTAAATCCATACGGTACCAAACCACACCAAAACGGTGCAATACTGTACGAGTACATCGATACAGTAACAAACCACACCAAAACGGTGCAATACCGTATGAGTACATCCGTACGATACCAAACCACATAAAAACGGTACAATACCGTACGAGTGCTTCGTTACGGTACCAAGCCACACCAAAACGGTACAAAACCATACGAGTACATCCATACGGTACCAAACCACACCAAAACAGTACAATACCGTACGAGTACATCCATACGGTACGAAACCACACCAAAACGGTACAATACCATACGAGTACTTCGTTACGGTACCAAACCACACCAAAACGGTGCAATACCGTATGAGTACATCTATACGGTACCAAACCACATAAAAACGGTACAATAACGTACGAGTGCTTCGTTACGGTACCAAACCACACCAAAACGGTACAAAACCATACGAGTACATCCATACGGTACCAAACCACACCAAAACAGTACAATACCGTACGAGTACATCCATACGGTACGAAACCACACCAAAACGGTACAATACCATACGAGTACTTCGTTACGGTACCAAAACAGTACAATACCGTACGAGTACTTCGTTACGGTACCAAAACACACCAAAACGGTACAATACCGTACGAGTACTTTGTTACGGTACCAAAACACACCAAAACGGTACAATACCGTACGAGTACATCCATACCGTACCAAACCACATCAAAACGGTGCAATACCGTGCGAGTAAATCCATACGGTACCAAACCACACAAAAACGGTGCAATACCGTACGAGTACATACATACGGTAACAAACCTCACCAAAACGGTACAATACCGTACGGGTATATCTATACGGTACCAAACCACACCAAAACGGTGCAATACCGTATGAGTACATCTATACGGTACCAAACCACATAAAAACGGAACAATACCGTACGAGTGCTTCGTTACGGTACCAAACCACTCCAAAACGGTACAAAACCATACGAGTACATCCATACAGTACCAAACCACACCAAAACAGTACAATACCGTACGAGTACATCCATACGGTACGAAACCACACCAAAACGGTACAATACCGTACGAGTACTTCGTTACGGTACAAAAACACACCAAAACGGTACAATGCCGTACGAGTACATCCGTTCCGTACCAAACCACACCAAAATGGTGCAATACCGTACGAGTAAATCCATACGGTACCAAACAACACCAAAACGGTACAATACCGTACGAGTACATCCATACGGTAACAAACCTCACCAAAATGGTACAATACCGTACGCGTACATCCTTACGGTACCAAACCACACCAAAACGGTGCAATACCGTACGAGTACATCCATACGTTACGAAACCACACCAAAACGGTACAATACCATACGAGTACTTCGTTACTGTACCAAAACGGTACAATACCGTACGAGTACTTCGTTACGGTACCAAAACACACCAAAACGGTACAATACCGTACGAGTACTTCGTTACGGTACCAAAACACACCAAAACGGTACAATACCGAACGAGTACATCCATACCGTACCAAACCACGTCAAAACGGTGCAATACCGTACGAGTAAATCCATACGGTACCAAACCACACCAAAACGGTGCAATACCGTACGAGTACATCGATACGGTAACAAACCACACCAAAACGGTGCAATACCGTACGAGTACATCCGTACGATACCAAACCACATAAAAACGGTACAATACCGTACGAGTGCTTCGTTACGGTACCAAGCCACACCAAAACGGTACAAAACCATACGAGTACATCCATACGGTACCAAACCACACCAAAACAGTACAATACCATACGAGTACTACGTTACGGTACCAAACCACACCAAAACGGTGCAATACCGTACGAGTACATCCATACGGTACCAAACCTCACCAAAACGGTACAATACCGTACGAGTACGTCATTACGATACCAAACCACACAAAAACGGTGCAATACCGTACGAGTACATCCATACGGTACGAAACCACACCAAAACGGTACAATACCGTACGAGTACTTCGTTACGGTACCAAAACAAACCAAAACGGTACAATACCGTACGAGTACATCCATACCGTACCAAACCACACCAAAACGGTGCAATACCGTACGAGTAAATCCATACGGTACCAAACAACAAACAAACGGTGAAATACCGTACGAGTACATCCATACGGTAACAAACCTCACCAAAACTGTGCAATACCGTACGGGTATATCCATACGGTACCAAACCTCACCAAAACGGTACAATACCGTACGAGTACATCCGTACGGTACCATCCCACACCAACACGGTACAATACCGTACGAGTACATCGATACGGTAACAAACCACACCAAAACGGTGCAATACCGTACGAGTACATCCGTACGATACCAAACCACATAAAAACGGTACAATACCGTACGAGTGCTTCGTTACGGTACCAAGCCACACCAAAACGGTACAAAACCATACGAGTACATCCATACGGTACCAAACCACACCAAAACAGTACAATACCGTACGAGTACATCCATACGGTACGAAACCACACCAAAACGGTACAATACCATACGAGTACTACGTTACGGTACCAAACCACACCAAAACGGTGCAATACCGTACGAGTACATCCATACGGTACCAAACCTCACCAAAACGGTACAATACCGTACGAGTACGTCATTACGATACCAAACCACACAAAAACGGTGCAATACCGTACGAGTACATCCATACGGTACGAAACCACACCAAAACGGTACAATACCGTACGAGTACTTCGTTACGGTACCAAAACAAACCAAAACGGTACAATACCGTACGAGTACATCCATACGGTAACAAACCTCACCAAAACTGTGCAATACCGTACGGGTATATCCATACGGTACCAAACCTCACCAAAACGGTACAATACCGTACGAGTACATCCGTACGGTACCATCCCACACCAACACGGTACAATACCGTACGAGTACATCGATACGGTACCAAACCACACCAAAACGGTGCAATACCGTACGAGTACATCCATACGGTACCAAACCACACCAAAATGGTACAATACCTTACGAGTACTTCGTTACGGTACCAAACCACACCAAAACGGTGCAATACCGTACGAGTACATCCTTACGGTACCAAACCACACCAAAACGGTGCAATACCGTACGAGTACATCCATACGGTACGAAACCACACCAAAACAGTACAATACCGTACGAGTACTTCGTTACGGTACAAAAACACACCAAAACGGTGCAATACCGTACGAGTACATCCGTACCGTACCAAACCACACCAAAATGGTGCAATACCGTACGAGTAAATCCATAGGGTACGAAACCACACCAAAACGGTACAATACCGTACGAGTACATCCATACGGTACCAAACCACACCAAAACGGTACAATACCTAACGAGTACTTCGTTACGGTACCAAACCACACCAAAACGGTGCAATACCGTACAAGTACATCCATACGGTACCAAACCTTACCAAAACGGTACAATACCGTACGAGTACATCCTTACGGTACCAAACCACACCAAAACGGTGCAATACCGTACGAGTACATCCATACGGTACAAAACCACATCAAAACGGTACAATACCGTACGAGTACTTCGTTACGGTACCAAAACAGACTAAAACGGTACAATACTGTACGAGTACATCCATACCGTACCAAACCACACCAAAACGGTGCAATACCGTACGAGTAAATCCATACGGTACCAAACCACAACAAAACGGTGCAATACCGTACGAGTACATCCATACGGTAACAAACCTCACCAAAACGGTGCAATACCGTACAAGTACATCCATACGGTACCAAACAGCACCAAAACGGTGCAATACCGTACGAGTACATCTATACGGTACCAAACCACACCAAAACGGTGCAATACCGTACGAGTACATCTATACGGTACCAAACCACACCAAAACGGTACAATACCTTACGAGTACTTCGTTACGGTACCAAACCACACCAAAACAGTGCAATACCGTACGAGTAAATCCATACGGTACCAAACCACACCAAAACGGTACAATACCGTACGAGTACATCCATACGGTAACAAACCTCACCAAAACGGTGCAATACCGTACGAGTACATCCATACGGTACCAAACCACACCGAAACGGTGCAATACCGTACGAGTACATCCATACGGTACCGAACCACACCATAACGGTGCAATACCGTATGAGTACATACATACGGTACCAAACCACACACCAAAACGGTACAATACCTTACGAGTACTTCGTTACGGTACCAAACCACACCAAAACGGTGCAATACCGTACGAGTACATCCATGCGGTACCAAACCTCACCAAAACGGTACAATACCGTACGAGTACATCCATACGGTACCAAACCACACCAAAACGGTGCAATACCGTACGAGCACATCCATACGGTACCAAACCTCACCAAAACGGTACAATACCGTACGAGTACATCGTTACGGTACCAAACCACACCAAAACGGTGCAATACCGTACGAGTACATCCATACGGTACCAAACCTCACCAAAATGGTACAATACCGTACGAGTACATCCTTACGGTACCAAACCACACCAAAACGGTGCAATACCGTACGAGTACATCCATACGGTACGAAACCACACCAAAACGGTAGAACTCCGTACGAGTACTTCGTTACGGTACCAAACCACACCAAAACGGTGCAATACCGTACGAGTACATCCCTACGGTACTAAACCACACCAAAACGGTGCAATACCGTATGAGTACAAACATACGGTACGAAACCACACCAAAACGGTACAATACCTTACGAGTACTTCGTTACGGTACCAAACCACAGCAAAACGGTGCAATACCGTACGAGTACATCCATACGGTACAAAACCACACCAAAACGGTGCAATACCATACGAGTACATCCATACGGTACCAAACCACACCAAAACGGTACAATACCGTACGAGTACTTCGTTACGGTACCAAACCACAGCAAAACGGTGCAATACCGGACGAGTACATCCATACGGTACAAAACCACACCAAAACGGTGCAATACCATACGAGTACATCCATACGGTACCAAACCACACCAAAACGGTACAATACCGTACGAGTACTTCGTTACGGTACCAAACCACACCAAAACGGTGCAATACCGTACGAGTACATCCGTACCGTACCAAACCACACCAAAATGGTGCAATACCGTACGAGTAAATCCATACGGTACCAAACCACACCAAAACGGTACAATACCGTACGAGTACATCCATACGGTAACAAACCTCACCAAAACGGTGCAATACCGTACGAGTACATCCATACGGTACCAAACCACACCGAAACGGTGCAATACCGTACGAGTACATCCATACGGTACCGAACCACACCATAACGGTGCAATACCGTATGAGTACATACATACGGTACCAAACCACACAAAAACGGTACAATACCTTACGAGTACTTCGTTACGGTACCAAACCACACCAAAACGGTGCAATACCGTACGAGTACATCCATGCGGTTCCAAACCTCACCAAAACGGTACAATACCGTACGAGTACATCCTTACGGTACCAAACAACACCAAAACGGTGCAATACCGTACGAGTACATCCATACGGTACGAAACCACACCAAAACAGTACAATACCGTACGAGTACTTCGTTACGGTACCAAACCACACCAAAACGGTGCAATACCGTACGAGTACATCCATACGGTACCAAACCACACCAAAACGGTGCAATACCGTATGAGTACATACATACGGTACTAAACCACACCAAAACGGTACAATACCTTACGAGTACTTCGTTACGGTACCAAACCACACCAAATGGTGCAATACCGTACGAGTACATCCATACGGTACAAAACCACACCAAAACGGTGCAATACCGTACGAGTACATCCATACGGTACCAAACCACACCAAAACGGTACAATACCGTACGAGTACTTCGTTACGGTACCAAACCACACCAAAACGGTACATAACCATACGAGTACATCCATACGGTACCAAACCACACCAAAACATTACAATACCGTACGAGTACATCCATACGGTACCAAACCACACCAAAATGGTACAATACCTTACGAGTACTTCGTTACGGTACAAAAACAAACCAAAACGGTGCAATACCGTACGAGTAAATCCATACGGTACAAACCACACCAAAACGGTGCAATACCGTACGAGTACATCCATACGGTACCAAACCACACCAAAACGGTACAATACCGTACGAGTACTTCGTTACGGTACCAAACCACACCAAAACGGTGCAATACCGTATGAGTACATCTATACGGTACCAAATCACACCAAAACGGTGCAATACCGTACGAGTACATCCATACGGTACCAAACCTCACCAAAACGGTACAATACTGTACGAGTACATCCTTACGGTACCAAACCACACCAAAACGGTGCAATACCGTACAAGTACATCCTTACGGTACGAAACCACACCAAAACGGTACAATACCGTACGAGTACTTCGTTACGGTACAAAAACACACCAAAACGGTACAATACCGTACGAGTACATCCGTACCGTACCAAACCACACCAAAATGGTGCAATACCGAACGAGTAAATCCATACGGTACCAAACCACACCAAAACGGTACAATACCGTACGAGTAAATCCATACGGTAACAAACCTCACCAAAACGGTGCAATACCGTACGAGTACATCCATACGGTACCAAACCACACCAAAACGGTGCAATACCGTACGAGTACATCCATACGGTACCAAACCACACCAAAACGGTGCAATACCGTACGAGCACATCCATACGGTACCAAACCTCACCAAAACGGTACAATACCGTACGAGTACATCGTTACGGTACCAAACCACACCAAAACGGTGCAATACCGTACGAGTACATCCATACGGTACCAAACCTCACCAAAATGGTACAATACCGTACGAGTACATCCTTACAGTACCAAACCACACCAAAACGGTGCAATACCGTACGAGTACATCCATACGGTACGAAACCACACCAAAACGGTAGAACTCCGTACGAGTACTTCGTTACGGTACCAAACCACACCAAAACGGTGCAATACCGTACGAGTACATCCCTACGGTACTAAACCACACCAAAATGGTGCAATACCGTATGAGTACAAACATACGGTACGAAACCACACCAAAACGGTACAATACCTTACGAGTACTTCGTTACGGTACCAAACCACAGCAAAATTGTGCAATACCGTACGAGTACATCCATACGGTACAAAACCACACCAAAACGGTGCAATACCATACAAGTACATCCATACGGTACCAAACCACACCAAAATGGTACAATACCGTACGAGTACTTGGTTACGGTACCAAACCACACCAAAACGGTGCAATACCGTACGAGTACATCCATACGGTACCAAACCACATAAAAATGGTACAATACCGTACGAGTGCTTCGTTACGGTGCCAAACCACACCAAAACGGTACAAAACCATACGAGTACATCCATACGGTAAAAAACCTCACCGAAACGGTGCAAGACCGTTCGCGTACATCCATACGTTACCAAACCACACCAAAACAGTACAATACCGTTCGAGTACATCCATACGGTACCAAACCACACCAAAACGGTGCAATACCGTACGAGTACATCCATACGGTACGAAGCCTCACCAAAACGGTGCAATACCGTACGAGTACATCCATACGGTACCAAACCACACCAAAACGATGCAATACCGTATGAGTACATCCATACGATACCAAACCTCACCAAAACGGTACAATACCGTACCAGTACATCCATACGGTACAAAACCACACCAAAACGGTGCAATACCGTACGAGTACATCCATACGGTTCCAAACCTCACCAAAACGGTGCAATACCGTACGAGTACAACCATACGGTACCAAACCACACCAAAACGGTACAATACCGTAAGAGTACTTCGTTACGGTACCAAACCACACCAAAACGGTGCAATACCGTACGAGTACATCCATACGGTACCAAACCACATAAAAAAGGTACAAAACCATACGAGTACATCCATACGATAACAAACCTCACCAAAACGGTGCAATACAGTTCGCGTACATCCATACGGTACCAAACCACACCAAAACAGTACAATACCGTTCGAGTACATCCATACAGTACCAAACCACACCAAAACGGTGCAATACCGTACGAGTACATCCATACGGTACGAAACCTCACCAAAACGGTGCAATACCGTACGAGTACATCCATACGGTACCAAACAACCCCAAAACGGTGCAATACCGTACGAGTACATCCATACGATACCAAACCACACCAAAACGGTACAATACCGTACAAGTACATCCATACGGTACAAAACCACACCAAAACGGTGCAATACCGTACGAGTACATCCATACGGTACCAAACCTCACCAAAACGGTGCAATACCGTACGAGTACATCCATACGGTACCAAACCACACCAAAACGGTACAATACCGTACGAGTACTTCGTTACGGTACCAAAACACACCAAAACGGTACAATACCATACGAGTACATCCATACGGTACAAAACCACACAAAAACGGTGCAATACCGTACGAGTACATCCGTACGGTACCAAACCACACCATAACGGTGCAATACCATACGAGTACAACCCTACGGTACCAAACCACACCAAAACGGTGCAATACCGTACGAGTACATCCATACGATACCAAACCTCACCAAAACGGTACAATACCGTACAAGTACATCCATACGGTACAAAACCACACCAAAACGGTGCAATACCGTACGAGTACATCCATACGGTTCCAAACCTCACCAAAACGGTGCAATACCGTACGAGTACATCCATACTGTACCAAACCACACCAAAACGGTACAATACCGTACGAGTAATTCGTTACGGTACCAAAACACATTAAAACGGTACAATACCATATGAGTACATCCATACGGTATAAAACCACACCAAAACGGTGCAATACCGTACGAGTACATCTGTACGGTACCAAACCACACAAAAACGGTGCAATACCGCACGAGTACATCCCTACGGTACCAAACCACACCAAAACGGTGCAATACCGTACGAGAACATCCTTACGGTACCAAACCACACCAAAACGGTACAATACCGTACCAGTACAGCCATACGGTACCAAACCACACCAAAACGGTGCAATACCGTACGAGTACAACCATACGGTATGAAATCTCACCAAAACGGTGCAATACCGTACGATTACATCCATACGGTACCAAACCACACCAAAACGGTACAATACCGTACGAGTACTTCGTTACGTTACCAAACCACCCCAAAACGGTGCAATACCGTACGAGTACATCCATACGGTACCAAACCACATAAAAACGGTACAATACCGTACGAGTGCTTTGTTACGGTACCAAACCACACCAAAACGGTACAAAACCATACGAGTACATCCATACGGTAACAAACCTCACCAAAACGGTGCAATACGGTACGCGTACATCCATACGGGACCAAACCACACCAAAACGGTGCAATACCGTACGAGTACAACCATACGGTACAAAACCACACAAAAACGGTGCAATACCGTACGAGTACATCCATACGGTACGAAACCACACCAAAACGGTACAATTCCGTACGAGTACTTCGTTACGGGTCAACACCACACCAAAACGGTGCAATACCGTACGAGTACATCCATACGGTACTAAACCACACCAAAACGGTGCAATACCGTATGAGTACAAACATACGGTACTAAACCACACCAAAACGGTACAATTCCTTACGAGTACTTCGTTACGGTACCAAACCACAGCAAAACGGTGCAATACCGTACGAGTACATCCATACAGTACAAAACCACACCAAAACGGTGCAATACCGTACGAGTACATCCATACGGTACCAAACAACACCAAAACGGTACAATACCGTACGAGTACTTCGTTACGGTACCAAACCACACCAAAACGGTGCAATACCGTACGAGTACATCCATACGGTACCAAACCACATAAAAACGGTACAATACCGTACGAGTGCTTCGTTACGGTACCAAACCACACCAAAACGGTACAAAACACGGTAACAAACCTCACCAAAACGGTGCAATACCGTTCGCGTACATCCATACGGTACCAAACCACACCAAAACAGTACAATACCGTTCGAGTACATCCATACGGTACCAAACCACACCAAAACGGTGCAATACCGTACGAGTACATCCATACGGTACGAAACCTCACCAAAACGGTGCAATACCGTACGAGTACATCCATACTGTACCAAACCACACCAAAACGGTGCAATACCGTACGAGTACATCCATACGATACCAAACCTCACCAAAACGGTACAATACCGTAAGAGTACTTCGTTACGGTACCAATCCACACCAAAACGGTGCAATACCGTACGAGTACATCCATACGGTACCAAACCACATTAAAAAGGTACAAAACCATACGAGTACATCCATACGATAATAAACCTCACCAAAACGGTCCAATACAGTTCGCGTACATCCATACGGTACCAAACCACACCAAAACAGTACAATACCGTTCGAGTACATCCATACAGTACCAAACCACACCAAAATGGTGCAATACCGTACGAGTACATCCATACGGTACGAAACCGCACCAAAACGGTGCAATACCGTACGAGTACATCCATACGGTACCAAACCACCCCAAAACGGTGCAATACCGTACGAGTACATCCATACGATACCAAACCACACCAAAACGGTACAATACCGTACAAGTACATCCATACGGTACAAAACCACACCAAAACGGTGCAATACCGTACGAGTACATCCATACGGTACCAAACCTCACCAAAATGGTGCAATACCGTACGAGTACATCCATACGATAGCAAACCACACCAAAACGGTACAATATCGTACCAGTACAGCCATACGGTACCAAACCACACCAAAACCGTGCAATACCGTACGAGTACATCCATACGGTACGAAACCTCACCAAAACGGTGCAATACCGTACGAGTACTTCGTTACGGTACCAATCCACCCCAAAACGGTGCAATACCGTTCGAGTACATCCATACGGTACCAAACCACCCCATAACTGTGCAATACCGTACGAGTACATCCATACGGTACCAAACCACACCAAAATGGTACAATACCGTACCAGTACAGCCATACGGTACCAAACCACACCAAAACGGTGCAATACCGTACGAGTACAACCATACGGTATGAAACCTCACCAAAACGGTGCAATACCGTACGATTACAACCATACGGTACCAAACCACACAAAAACGGTACAATACCGTATGAGTACTTCGTTACGTTACCAAACCACCCCAAAACGGTGCAATACCGTACGAGTACATCCATACGGTACCAAACCACAAAAAAACGGTACAATACCGTACGAGTGCTTCGTTACGGTACCAAACCACAACAAAACGGTACAAAACCATACGAGTACATCCATACGGTAACAAACCTCACCAAAACGGTGCAATACGGTACGCGTACATCCATACGGTACCAAACCACACCAAAACGGTGCAATACCGTACGAGTACATCCATACGGTACCAAACCACACCAAAACGGTGCAATACCGTACGAGTACATCCATACGGTACGAAACCACACCAAAACGGTACAATTCCGTACGAGTACTTCGTTATGGTACCAAACCACACCAAAACGGTGCAATACCGTACGTGTACATCCATACGGTACTAAACCACACCAAAACAGTGCAATACCGTATGAGTACAAACATACGGTACTAAACCACACCAAAACGGTACAATACCTTACGAGTACTTCGTTACGGTACCAAACCACAGCAAAACGGTGCAATACCGTACGAGTGCATCCATACGGTACAAAACCACACCAAAACGGTGCAATAACGTACGAGTACATCCATACGGTACCAAACCACACCAAAACGGTACAATACCGTACGAATACTTTGTTACGGTATCAAACCACACAAAAACGGTGCAATACCGTACGAGTACATCCATACGGTACCAAACCACAAAAAAACGGTACAATACCGTACGAGTGCTTCGTTACGGTACCAAACCACAACAAAACGGTACAAAACCATACGAGTACATCCATACGGTAACAAACCTCACCAAAACGGTGCAATACGGTACGCGTACATCCATACGGTACCAAACCACACCAAAACGGTGCAATACCGTACGAGTACATCCATACGGTACCAAACCACACCAAAACGGTGCAATACCGTACGAGTACATCCATACGGTACGAAACCACACCAAAACGGTACAATTCCGTACGAGTACTTCGTTACGGTACCAAACTACACCAAAACGGTACAATACCGTACGAGTAATTCGTTACGGTACCAAAACACATTAAAACGGTACAATACCGTATGAGTGCATCCATACGGTACAAAACCACACCAAAATGGTGCAATACCGTACGAGTACATCCGTACGGTACCAAACCACACAAAAACGGTGCAATACCGTACGAGTACATCCCTACGGTACCAAACCACACCAAAACGGTGCAATACCGTACGAGAACATCCTTACGGTACCAAACCACACCAAAACGGTACAATACCGTACGAGTAATTCGTTACGGTACCAAAACACATTAAAACGGTACAATACCGTAAGAGTGCATCCATACGGTACAAAACCACACCAAAATGGTGCAATACCGTACGAGAACATCCATACGGTACAAAACCACACCAAAACGGTGCAATACCGTACGAGTACATCCATACGGTTCCAAACCTCACCAAAACGGTGCAATACCGTACGAGTACATCCATACGGTACCAAACCACACCAAAACGGTACAATACCATACGAGTAATTCGTTACGGTACCAAAACACATTAAAACGGTACAATACCGTATGAGTGCATCCATACGGTACAAAACCACACCAAAAAGGTGCAATACCGTACGATACCAAACCACACAAAAACGGTGCAATACCGTACGAGTACATCCCTACGGTACCAAACCACACCAAAACGGTGCAATACCGTACGAGAACATCCTTACGGTACCAAACCACACCAAAACGGTACAATACCGTACCAGTACAGCCATACGGTACCAAACCACACCAAAACGGTGCAATACCGTACGAGTAGATCCATACGGTACGAAACCTCACCAAAACGGTGCAATACCGTATGATTACATCCATACGGTACCAAACCACACCAAAACGGTACAATACCGTACGAGTACTTCGTTACGGTACCAAACCACCCCAAAACGGTGCAATACCGTTCGAGTACATCCCTACGGTACCAAACCACACCAAAACGGTGCAATACCGTACGAGTACATCCATACGGTACGAAATCTCACCAAAACGGTGCAATACCGTACGAGTACATCCATACGGTACCAAACCACACCAAAACGGTGCAACACCGTACGAGTACAACCATACGGTACCAAACAACACCAAAACGGTACAATACCGTAAGAGTACTTCGTTACGGTACCAATCCACACCAAAACGGTGCAATACCGTACGAGTACATCCATACGGTACCAAACCACACTAAAAAGGTACAAAACCATACGAGTACATCCATACGATAATAAACCTCACCAAAACGGTGCAATACAGTTCGCGTACATCCATACGGTACCAAACCACACCAAAACAGTACAATACCGTTCGAGTACATCCATACAGTACCAAACCACACCAAAATGGTGCAATACTGTACGAGTACATCCATACGGTACGAAACCGCACCAAAACGGTGCAATACCGTACGAGTACATCCATACGGTACCAAACCACCCCAAAACGGTGCAATACCATACGAGTACATCCATACGATACCAAACCACACCAAAACGGTACAATACCGTACAAGTACATCCATACGGTACAAAACCACACCAAAACGGTGCAATACCGTACTAGTACATCCATACGGTACCAAACCTCACCAAAACGGTGCAATACCGTACGAGTACATCCATACGGTACCAAACCACACCAAAACGGTACAATAGCGTACGAGTACTTCGTTACGGTACCAAAACACACCAAAACGGTACAATACCATACGAGTACATCCATACGGTACAAAACCACACCAAAACGGTGCAATACCGTATGAGTACATCCGTACGGTACCAAACCACACCAAAACGGTGCAATACCGTACGAGTACATCCCTACGGTACCAAACCACACCAAAACGGTGCAATACCGTACGAGTACATCCATACGATACAAAACCTCACCAAAACGGTGCAATACCGTACGAGTACATCCATACGGTACCAAACCACACCAAAACGGTACAATATCGTACGAGTACTTCGTTACGGTACCAAAACACACCAAAACGGTACAATACCATACGAGTACATCCATACGGTACAAAACCACACCAAAACGGTGCAATACCGTACGAGTACATCCGTACGGTACCAAACCACACCAAAACGGTGCAATACCGTACGAGTACATCCCTACGGTACCAAACCACACCAAAACGGTGCAATACCGTACGAGTACATCCATACGATACCAAACCTCACCAAAACGGTACAATACCGTACAAGTACAACCATACGGTACAAAACCACACCAAAATGGTGCAATACCGTACGAGTACATCCATACGGTTCCAAACCTCACCAAAACGGTGCAATACCGTACGAGGACATCCATACCGTACCAAACCACACCAAAACGGTACAATACCGTACGAGTAATTCGTTACGGTACCAAAACACATTAAAACGGTACAATACCATATGAGTACATCCATACGGTACAAAACCACACCAAAACGGTGCAATACCGTACGAGTACATCTGTACGGTACCAAACCACACAAAAATGGTGCAATACCATACGAGTACATCCCTACGGTACCAAACCACACCAAAACGGTGCAATACCGTACGAGAACATCCTTACGATACCAAACCACACCAAAACGGTACAATACCGTACCAAAACAGCCATACGGTACCAAACCACACCAAAACCGTGCAATACCGTACGAGTACATCCATACGGTACGAAACCTCACCAAAACGGTGCAATACCGTACGAGTACTTCGTTACGGTACCAAACCACCCCAAAACGGTGCAATACCGTACGAGTACATCCATACGGTACCAAACCACACCATAACTGTGCAATACCGTACGATTACATCCATACGGTACCAAACGACACCAAAACGGTACAATACCGTACCAGTACAGCCATACGGTACCAAACCACACCAAAACGGTGCAATACCGTACGAGTACAACCATACGGTACGAAACCTCACCAAAACGGTGCAATACCGTACGATTACATCCATACGGTACCAAACCACACCAAAACGGTACAATACCGTACGAGTACTTCGTTACGTTACCAAACCACCCCAAAACGGTGCAATACCGTACGAGTACATCCATACGGTACCAAACCACATAAAAACGGTACAATACCGTACGAGTGCTTCGTTACGGTACCAAACCACACCAAAACGGTACAAAACCATACGAGTACATCCATACGGTAACAAACCTCACCAAAACGGTGCAATACGGTACGCGTACATCCATACGGTACCAAACCACACCAAAACGGTGCAATACCGTACGAGTACATCCATACGGTACCAAACCACACCAAAATGGTACAATACCGTACGAGCGCTTCGTTACGGTACCAAACCACACCAAAACTGTACAATACCGTACGAGTACATCCATACGGTACCAAACCTCACCAAAACGGTGCAATAACGTACAAGTACATCCATACGGTACAAAACCACACCAAAACGGTTCAATACCGTACGAGTACATCCATACGGTACCAAACCACACCAAAATGGTACAATACCGTAGGAGCGCTTCGTTACGGTACCAAACCACACCAAAACAGTACAATACCGTTCGAATACATCCATACAGTACCAAACCACACCAAAACGGTGCAATACCGTACGAGTACATCCATACGGTACAAAACCTCACCAAAACGGTGCAATACCGTACGAGTACATCCATACGGTACCAAACCACCCCAAAACGGTGCAATACCGTACGAGTACATCCATACGATACCAAACCACACCAAAACCGTACAATACCGTACAAGTACATCCATACGGTACAAAACCACACCAAAACGGTGCCATACCGTACGAGTACATCCATACGGTACCAAACCTCACCAAAACGGTGCAATACCGTACGAGTACTTCGTTACGGTACCAAAACACACCAAAACGGTACAATACCGTACGAGTACATCCATACGGTACCAAACCACACCAAAACGGTGCAATACCGTACGAGTACATCCATACGGTATGAAACCTCACCAAAACGGTGCAATACCGTACGATTACTTCCATACGGTACCAAACCACACCAAAACGGTACAATACTGTACGAGTACTTCGTTACGGTACCAAACCACCCCAAAACGGTGCAATACCGTACGAGTACATCCATACGGTACCAAACCACATAAAAACGGTACAATACCGTACGAGCACTTCGTTACGGTACCAAACCACACCAAAACGGAGCAATACCGTACGAGTACATCCATACGGTACCAAACCACAACAAAACGGTACAAAACCGTACGAGTACTTCGTTACGGCACCAAACCACCCCAAAATGGTACAATACCGTACGAGTATATCCATACGGTACCAAACCACACCAAAACAGAACAATACCGTACGAGTACATCTATACGGTGCCAAACCACACCAAAACGGTGCGATACCGTACGAGTACATTCATATGGTACCATACCACACAAAAACGGTACAATACCGTAGGAGTACTTCGTTACGGTACCAAAACACACCAACACGGTACAATAGCGTACGAGTACATCCATACGGTACCAAACCAAACCAAAATGGTGCAATACCGTACGAGTACATCCATACGGTACCAAACCACACCAAAATGGTACAATACCGTACGAGCGCATCGTTACGGTACCAAACCACACCAAAACAGTACAATACCATACGAGTACATCCATACGGTACCAAACCTCACCAAAACGGTGCAATACCGTACGAGTACATCCATACGGTATGAAATCTCACCAAAACGGTGCAATACCGTACGATTACATCCATACGGTACCAAACCACACCAAAACGGTACAATACTGTACGAGTACTTCGTTACGGTACCAAACCACCCCAAAACGGTGTAATACCGTACGAGTACATCCATACGGTACCAAACCACATAAAAACGGTACAATACCGTACGAGCACTTCGTTACGGTTCCAAACCACACCAAAACGGAGCAATACCGTACGAGTACATCCATACGGTACCAAACCACAACAAAACGGTACAAAACCGTACGAGTACTTCGTTACGGTACCAAACCACACCAAAATGGTACAATACCGTACGAGTATATCCATACGGTACCAAACCACACCAAAACGGAACAATACCGTACGAGTACATCTATACGGTGCCAAACCACACCAAAACGGTGCGATACCGTACGAGTACATTCATACAGTACCATACCACACGAAAACGGTACAATACCGTAGGAGTACTTCGTTACGGTACCAAAACACACCAACACGGTACAATAGCGTACGAGTACATCCATACGGTACCAAACCAAACCAAAATGGTGCAATACCGTACGAGTACATCCATACGGTACCAAACCACACCAAAATGGTACAATACCGTACGAGCGCTTCGTTACGGTACCAAACCACACCAAAACAGTACAATACCATACGAGTACATCCATACGGTACCAAACCTCACCAAAACGGTGCAATACCGTACGAGTACATCCATACGGTACCAAACCACACCAAAACGGTACAATACCGTACATGTAACGCCCCGAATTTTGGGTACATTAAAAAGACATTTTATTCATAAAATCAAATGGAGTCTGGCATTAAATAAGTAATTTTATTGAAAATAAACTGAGTCAAGCTCTTTATTACAACAGAAACTTAAAAGGAGTACTTTTATTACAAACGGAAGGGAACTAAGGTTCCTAACTACAGCTCCGCCTGCTCCTCCATCTGAGCCAGCTCTTCAGCTCCAAATGCCTCCAAGGTGTAACGTTCACCCTGTTCATCTACAAAGTCTGACACATTATACCAGCGTCGCCACCGATATAATATGTCAGGGTCACCGAAAAGGCAACACCGTGAGCTACGAAAGCTCAATAGAAAAATCCTATACCCGCTAACCCATAACTAACAAACAACAGGTTATAACATCACATCGATTTCCACATGATACGTATATACAAAGCTAACATTGACACATCCATATTCGAATATCAATATACGTTGGTGTCCAAGATTTTCCGTGTTTTTCCTACGCGACTCGTCGTAGACTGTGTCAACATTTTCAGTTACAACTCAACCTTTCAAAAACCATTTGTTTAACTCACACAATTTTACATTGGTTCCGTACCGCGGATAACCAAGCTACACACCCAACCTCGGTTCCGCCGCGCCGGTCTCCCGAGTATCCTCACAATGGTTCCGCCGCGCCGGGTTCCCATTGGCACACAAAACTTGCATTGGCTCCTCTCCGCGGATAACCAAGCCATATTACCAATGAGGCTACCACGTCCGGCCACATTGGCAATCTTCACAATGGGCTACCAAGTCCGGCCACATTGTGGTTTTCACAATCCACGCAATGGGCTACCAAGTCCGGCCACATTACGAGTTTTCATACACACAACGGGCTACCAAGTCCGGCCACGTTGCGGTTTTCACAATCCACACGATGGGCTACCACGTCCGGCCGCATCGTGGGTTTCCATACACACAATGGGCTACCAAGTCCGGCCACATTGCGGTTTCAAAACACATCTCATCATTATCCACACCCTAGGTGTCATGTTTCTACTTTCTTGATTTTCGTGTCTCGTTTCTCATGCATAGACTCCGCGGTGAGACTTTTCACATACGATATCATTCATTATACTATTCCAACTAACAAGATCATCCATTTTAAAACTACTTGACATGCTTGAATCACTTAATAACAAACATCATGGATTTCATATACTTTCAACAAAAGATAACATTATCTACTTTAAATGACATGATTAAAGTTTCTTCCTAACGAACTTGTAATTGGGTACAAGACTATATTTGGGAAAATAGGTAAAGATAACTACTTGGGATGGAAGATAAGGATATCCTACACATACATAGAGTTAGGGGACAAGGAATCCTACCTTCCTTCTTGGCGGTAGTAGTCGGCTAAGAAGATTTGGTCGTCGGTTTTGGATTTCGGCGGCGTAACGGCGTCGGTTTTGCTTCGAAAGGAAAAGAGTTGTACTTTCTTTTCCTAGAAACAACTTTCTAACTAACTAAGCTACTTTAAAAGATCTAACGGTGGTTTTGGGAGGTGGTTTGGTGGTTTCTCTCAAGAACACTCAAGAACATGAAGAACAAAAAGAAAGAACAAGAAAGAACACAATTTTTCTAGAGAGAGAAGTTGCTAGGAGAAGGTGTGAGTTGAATGAGAAGTATGGGGTGCTATTTATAGGCAAAACTTGGGCTCTCCCTCTCTCTCTAAGGCCAGCCCTCTCTCTCTCCAAATCCTCCATGGATTTGTTCCATTAAGTTTTCAAACCACATCACATGTCATGCCATGCTTTGTCCAAACATATCTTAGGCAAAATCTTAGGTGTAAGGCTAAGAAATCAAATAAGATCATTAGGCTTTTTAGGTGAATCTAGGTAATGAAAACCTAGGTCTAGCTTGTAGTCAAATCTTAGGCTAATAAAGGCTAGGATTATGGCCCATCATAGGTTGTCATTAGGCAAAATAGACTTGGGTCTAATGTGGTAGCTTACAAGGCTAGTTTAGTCCTTGGATTGGACTCTTGGAAGATTTGTTGCAATGGAGGAGACATGGGTACAAGATTCTTGGTTTAAACAAATGAAATTGGTACAAAGGAGGACATTGAAGGAAGATATGGAAGATATACATCTTCAATTTTTGAAAAGATGAAGAATCACCAAGTACAAGTCCCATCTTTCTTCTCCTTCCTTCTTCTTTCCTTCTCTCTCTCTCCCTCTCCCTCTTTCTCTTTCTCGGCCTCTCTCCTCTCTCTCCCTCACGGCTCTCTCTCTCTCTCTCTCTCTCTCTCTCTCTCTCTCTCTCTCTCTCTCATGTACTATCTATCTATATATATATATATATATATCTATAGATATATATATATATATATATGTACTACTAATGCAAGACAAAAAATAAATTAATAGGTACTTTTGTACAAAAGATCAAACTAGCCTTTAAGGGTCAAGATTCTACTTAATAAACTAACAAATGGGTACAAGTGTACTAAGGCAATTTACATCATCCAAGTACTTATATACATATATACATATGTACAAATATATACTAGGGCTAAAAGGGTCAAGATTCTCCCAATAAACAATTAAAAGGTACAAGTACTTTAAATAATAAAATAATGTACTTTTGTACTCCCGGGAATCTTAACAAAATATTATTTTAATGGGATAAGTACTTTGTTTGAAAGATGAGCCTATTACCCAATGGTTAATAGAATCCCTAATGGTTATTATCCAAAGGATAATAAGGTACGGGTACTTTAAATACTAAATTAAGTTTTTGGAAAAGACTACATGTCCTTTTTGAAAATACACATGTGATATATATATATGTACTTACCAAATAAAATAAAGAAAAGGCTTTTGTCCAATGGGTAAAGATTACCCTAATGGTTATTATCCAATGGTCCATAGTTACTTGGGTACTGTTATTAGTAATTTAATCGAAAGTACTTTTCAAAATAATTATAAATGTCAATCATAGTACTTTGTTTAAATCTTTCAAAAATCCTTTTAATATAAAGAAATGGGTTTCTTTTATCCAATGGGTAATAATTCCCCTAACATTTATCGTCCAATGGATAAAGAATAAAACTAAGACAATAAAAGAAAACAATTAAACCATTTCTAGTCTAGGGTTCAAAAGGTTCAAAAGGTTCAAGATGGGCAAAATGGTCCATCTTTGGTTAGGGAAGCGTAACTAGGTGACTTCCTAGTTTGGTTTCTCCAACAAGTCGGTTAGAGGCTAACTAGGCTTGCTAGGTAGGGCTTAAAGTTCAAGAAACGATCCTTGAGGGGCTAAAGTGCAATTAGAGTTTCTAGTCGAGGAATACGGTGATACGGTGTTCAATTGCTTGAATACGAACTACTAGGAATCAAATAAGAAAATCATCGAGAAATTAAGAAATTTCGAATAACAACGAGATTTTTATTGAATGAAAAATCGGAGTTGTTACACTAAAAAGTCTAACTAGCAAGAAATCAAATAGCCATTCAAGAGAAAATAAGTAATTTAAATAAAATTTAAATATTTAACGAAAATTTTTATTGACCAAAATTGAGGGGCGTTACAATCTATCCCCCTTAAAACAATTTCGTCCCCGAAATTGACGCGCGCTAGGTTTCGAATAGGCGAGGGGTAAGGTTAAGGAACGAATAAAACACCAAGGACAATTTGGCACTATACAGCTACTGCTTAGAGGTTTTGGCAAGTACTATAAGTACAACGTTTCAGGCATGATCCTTCTTTCTTCTTCACGAACAGCGTAGGCGCTCCCTTCTGATGACGTATTTGGCTTGATAAACACTTCATCTAATAGTTCTTGCAATTGAGTCTCGAGCTCCTTTAGTTCCACAAGGGCCATTTGGTATGGTGTCATAGAGATTGGTGCTGCTCCCAGTTGGAGTTCTATAGAGAAGTCTATCTCTCATTGGGTGTCAAGTCAGGAAGTTCTTCAGGGAAAATATCGGCGTACTCGCAAACGATATGTGGAAATCCCACTTCCATTCTATCGGCTTCTTCCAATTTAAGACTAGCGAGCCATCCAAATAGTTGATTCTACCACTCGGATCTTCTCGTCGTCGGGCTCACCGTTCGTCTATCCCCCTTAAAAGGAATCGAGTCCCTTCTAGGGTATAGGTTGTCTTTATCCTTTGATGGTAGTCTATGACTGCTCGACGTGCAGATTGCCAATCCAATCCTAGAATTACGTCGAATTTCTCCATGCCGATCACTCTAAGATCGCGAGTTAGGCACAAGTTAGCTGCCTTGAGTTCGCACTCTCCACACACTAGACTAACAGTTATACTCCCCCCAAACGGTGATGTCACTTTCGTACACGTACTTAGGGGTTCTGTTTCTAGTGCTAGTGCAGTTATGCAGGCAGTAGATGTAAATGAATGTGATGCTCAAGCTTCTACGCAGGTACTATACAATAGTAGCGTACCTTGGATCACAGAGGGATCCTGCTCCTGTGCCTCAGTTTGTAGCGCAAAGATACGCCCTCCAGTGCTTTTCTGGTATCCCATGGGCTGTTTTCCCTTGTTTTGCCCATTCTGTTGCTGTGATGAGCCTCCAGGGTTTTGCTTCACAAAACCTGTTTGTCCCAAGCTCCCATTATCCTCCTTCTGAGGTTGCGGGCATTGGCGACTATAGTGGCCCATAGCCTGACAGTTGTAGCACCGAACTGTCGTTAAGTCTCGACCATCTCTCTTCTGCTCGCCACTTCCGGAGATTGCAGTTCTCCAGGGTTGGTTGCTTTGAGCTGAGATGAATGGCTTGGTCGGGTAAGGTCCACGGTTGTTGTTGGGTGGCGGAGTTCGGATTGGCCCGCCAGTGTTGCCCGTTGCCTTCCTCCATCGAGTCTTGAAGTCAGCCTCCTCGCTTTCCAGGCGGAGGGCACACTGAACCACACCATTATAGGTGGTAAAGGCTTGTGCCACTACGGCCCTTCGAGCGGTAGTCAGCCCCCACTCGAATCTCCTTGCCTTGCTGCCTTCTGTTGCCACAGCGGTTGGGGCGTAACGGGACAGCTCTTCAAACTTGGCCGCGTACTGGGTCACGGTCATTGTCCCTTGTTTCAGGTTCATGAATTCCTGCTCCTTGGCTAGGCGAAGGGGTGTAGGGAAGTATTTGTCGAGGAAAAGGGTTTCAAACTCGGCAAATGTCATGGTGGCAATGGCATGGGTGGCTTCCATCAACTCCCACCAGTAACGAGCTTCTCCCTTCAGCTGGTAAGTGGCTAAGGCCACACGGTCTCCGTTCCGGGTGATCTCTAAGGTGTCCAGGATCACCTTGGTTTCTTTCAGCCAGGCTTCCGCCACGGTAGGGTTAGGATCTCCATTGAAGGTCGGGGGTCGACGCTTGCAAAACTCATTCATCGCCCGGGTGCGGGTCACGGGTCACGGGTCCATCATCGTGGTTCTGGTTTTGGTGGTTAGCGTTCAAGGCGGTTACGAGTGCTTGCATGATTTGTGCTAGGTCAGGGTTGGGATTAGGGTTAGAGGAGTCACCGGTCTCATATCCTATTCCGCTGCGTCGGTTCACCATCTACGAGTGGAAATTGAAAAAGGGGGAGGTTTAGTCTACCGAATCGATTTCCTTTTAGAAAAAAGGCGCTTCCTACTAAGGGTCAAAAAGTAGTTTAACAAATAGTATGCAACGGTGCTCTATAAAAATAAAACAGGTTTTTCATAGATAAGAACATCATACTACATAGGCATAGATTTGCAAACATAAACATAGAGTTCTACTATAAACAAGTAGACTTAAAACAAGATTCCTAATACAAGTTGAAAACAATCCTAATCCTTAGCATCCTACAACCCGAAGGATTACAATCGGCCTAAGATATGCTTAATTGGCGTCGTTGGTTTCGGGTCTCGCCCATCCTCGAGATTCTCTACCATCTCTCATCCAAAGCTTGGCGCAAACGGCGTTCGTACTCCTTTATGGCTGCGGCGAGTGCGACGGTCACGGCGAGAGCCCAGTACCAAAAGGTGTTGAGACGGTTGTTCTCGGCGAACCACCGTGGCATGCCTATTGTGAGTACCGCACAAAGCAAGACGAGGCCGAAGAGTTGCAACCATAGGGTTTGGATTGATATGGCTATTTCGGCTCGCTCGATTTCTCGGAATATGGCGTCTTCCGGAAATCCTCGTCGTCGGGTTGCCATGGCTCGGCTCGGCTCGGCTCGGTAGGATAGGATGGAGGAGTTAAAATGGTGAGAGGGATGAAAAATGGAAGTGGAGGTGGGGTATATATAGGGGCCGAAAAAGGTGGGTGGAGGAGGGAAAAGGTTTGAAGTTTGAAATTTGAACTTTTGGAGGTTAAAATTTAAAATTTGAAGTTTAGGGGGGAGTGTGGTTTGCCGGCCTAATGGGGCTATGCCCGGCACCCACTCGGTGCAAGGCTCCCATTCTCGTCCCTTAAAATATTTATTCAAGAACGGCTCCTCCACGAACTAGTAAATAAAATTTGCTCAATTAGCAACGTTTTTAGGCAAAGGTTTAGTTACCAAAAATATATATATATATATATATATATAAATATATATATATATATATATATATATAAATATATATATATATATATATATATATTTTTTTTTTTTTAAATTCCACATTCGATCCTTGATTTAAGTCATCATCCAATTGTTCGGGAATTCCCAGCTCAGCGGTACTGCCAATTTCCGCGCCTTGCTTCAATCCGAAGATTGTTTTTGACAGAATTCCACCCAATTTGGGACGGTAAACTTAAATTCAATTCACGTTTGTGCAACGGTCAAACTATCTCATGGTTCTACCCATTCTACCCATGGCCGAGGTTTTGAACCTAAAGCTCTGATACCAAGTTGTAACGCCCCGAATTTTGGGTACGTTAAAAAGACATTTTATTCATAAAATCAAATGGAGTCTGGCATTAAATAAGTAATTTTATTGAAAATAAACTGAGTCAAGCTCTTTATTACAACAGAAACTTAAAAGGAGTACTTTTATTACAAACGGAAGGGAACTAAGGTTCCTAACTACAGCTCCGCCTGCTCCTCCATCTGAGCCAGCTCTTCAGCTCCAAATGCCTCCAAGGTGTAACGTTCACCCTGTTCATCTACAAAGTCTGACACATTATACCAGCGTCGCCACCGATATAATATGTCAGGGTCACCGAAAAGGCAACACCGTGAGCTACGAAAGCTCAATAGAAAAATCCTATACCCGCTAACCCATAACTAACAAACAACAGGTTATAACATCACATCGATTTCCACATGATACGTATATACAAAGCTAACATTGACACATCCATATTCGAATATCAATATACGTTGGTGTCCAAGATTTTCCGTGTTTTTCCTACGCGACTCGTCGTAGACTCTGTCAACATTTTCAGTTACCACTCAACCTTTCAAAAACCATTTGTTTAACTCACACAATTTTACATTGGTTCCGTACCGCGGATAACCAAGCTACACACCCAACCTCGGTTCCACCGCGCCGGTCTCCCGAGTATCCTCACAATGGTTCCGCCGCGCCGGGTTCCCATTGGCACACAAAACTTGCATTGGCTCCTCTCCGCGGATAACCAAGCCATATTACCAATGAGGCTACCACGTCCGGCCACATTGGCAATCTTCACAATGGGCTACCAAGTCCGGCCACATTGTGGTTTTCACAATCCACGCAATGGGCTACCAAGTCCGGCCACATTACGAGTTTTCATACACAAAACGGGCTACCAAGTCCGGCCACGTTGCGGTTTTCACAATCCACACGATGGGCTACCACGTCCGGCCGCATCGTGGGTTTCCATACACACAATGGGCTACCAAGTCCGGCCACATTGCGGTTTCAAAACACATCTCATCATTATCCACACCCTAGGTGTCATGTTTCTACTTTCTTGATTTTCGTGTCTCGTTTCTCATGCATAGACTCCGCGGTGAGACTTTTCACATACGATATCATTCATTATACTATTCCAACTAACAAGATCATCCATTTTAAAACTACTTGACATGCTTGAATCACTTAATAACAAACATCATGCATTTCATATACTTTCAACAAAAGATAACATTATCTACTTTAAATGACATGATTAAAGTTTCTTCCTAACGAACTTATAATTGGGTACAAGACTATATTTGGGAAAATAGGTAAAGATAACTACTTGGGATGGAAGATAAGGATATCCTACACATACGTAGAGTTAGGGGACAAGGAATCCTACCTTCCTTCTTGGCGGTAGTAGTCGGCTAAGAAGATTTGGTCGTCGGTTTTGGATTTCGGCGGCGTAACGGCGTCGGTTTTGCTTCGAAAGGAAAAGAGTTGTACTTTCTTTTCCTAGAAACAACTTTCTAACAAACTAAGCTACTTTAAAAGATCTAACGGTGGTTTTGGGAGGTGGTTTGGTGGTTTCTCTCAAGAACACTCAAGAACATGAAGAACAAAAAGAAAGAACAAGAAAGAACACAATTTTTCTAGAGAGAGAAGTTGCTAGGTGAAGGTGTGAGTTGAATGAGAAGTATGGGGTGCTATTTATAGGCAAAACTTGGGCTCTCCCTCTCTCTCTAAGGCCGGCCCTCTCTCTCTCCAAATCCTCCATGGATTTGTTCCATTAAGTTGTCAAACCACATCACATGTCATGCCATGCTTTGTCCAAACATATCTTAGGCAAAATCTTAGGTGTAAGGCTAAGAAATCAAATAAGATCATTAGGCTTTTTAGGTGAATCTAGGTAATGAAAACCTAGGTCTAGCTTGTAGTCAAATCTTAGGCTAATAAAGGCTAGGATTATGGCCCATCATAGGTTGTCATTAGGCAAAATAGACTTGGGTCTAATGTGGTAGCTTACAAGGCTAGTTTAGTCCTTGGATTGGACTCTTGGAAGATTTGTTGCAATGGAGGAGACATGGGTACAAGATTCTTGGTTTAAACAAATGAAATTGGTACAAAGGAGGACATTGAAGGAAGATATGGAAGATATACATCTTCAATTTTTGAAAAGATGAAGAATCACCAAGTACAAGTCCCATCTTTCTTCTCCTTCCTTCTTCTTTCCTTCTCTCTCTCTCCCTCTCCCTCTTTCTCTCTCTCGGCCTCTCTCCTCTCTCTCCCTCACGGCTCTCTCTCTCTCTCTCTCTCTCTCTCTCTCTCATGTACTATCTATATACATATATATATATATATATATATATATATATATATATATATATATATATATATATATATATATGTACTACTAATGCAAGACAAAAAAATAAATTAATAGGTACTTTTGTACAAAAGATCAAACTAGCCTTTAAGGGTCAAGATTCTACTTAATAAACTAACAAATGGGTACAAGTGTACTAAGGCAATTTACATCATCCAAGTACTTATATACATATATACATATGTACAAATATATACTAGGGCTAAAAGGGTCAAGATTCTCCCAATAAACAATTAAAAGGTACAAGTACTTTAAATAATAAAATAATGTACTTTTGTACTCCCGGGAATCTTAACAAAATATTATTTTAATGGGATAAGTACTTTGTTTGAAAGATGAGCCTATTACCCAATGGTTAATAGAATCCCTAATGGTTATTATCCAAAGGATAATAAGGTACGGGTACTTTAAATACTAAATTAAGTTTTTGGAAAAGACTACATGTCCTTTTTGAAAATACACATGTGATATATATTTATGTACTTACCAAATAAAATAAAGAAAAGGCTTTTGTCCAATGGGTAAAGATTACCCTAATGGTTATTATCCAATGGTCCATAGTTACTTGGGTACTGTTATTAGTAATTTAATCGAAAGTACTTTTCAAAATAATTATAAATGTCAATCATAGTACTTTGTTTAAATCTTTCAAAAATCCTTTTAATATAAAGAAATGGGTTTCTTTTATCCAATGGGTAATAATTCCCCTAACATTTATCGTCCAATGGATAAAGAATAGAACTAAGACAATAAAAGAAAACAATTAAACCATTTCTAGTCTAGGGTTCAAAAGGTTCAAAAGGTTCAAAATGGGCAAAATGGTCCATCTTTGGTTAGGGAAGCGTAACTAGGTGACTTCCTAGTTTGGTTTCTCCAACAAGTCGGTTAGAGGCTAACTAGGCTTGCTAGGTAGGGCTTAAAGTTCAAGAAACGATCCTTGAGGGGCTAAAGTGCAATTAGAGTTTCTAGTCGAGGAATACGGTGATACGGTGTTCAATTGCTTGAATACGAACTACTAGGAATCAAATAAGAAAATCATCGAGAAATTAAGAAAATTTCGATCGGAGTTGTTACACTAAAAAGTCTAACTAGCAAGAAATCAAATAGCCATTCAAGAGAAAATAAGTAATTTAAATAAAATTCAAATATTTAACGAAAATTTTTATTGACCAAAATTGAGGGGCGTTACAGTACAAGTACTTCGTTACGGTTCCAAACCACACCTAAACGGTACAATACCGTACGAGTACTTCCATACGGCACCAAACCACACCAAAATGGTGCAATACCGTACAAGTACATCCATACGGTACGAAACCTCACCAAAACGGTGCAATACAGTACGAGTGCATCCATACGGTACCAAACCACACCAAAACGGTGCAATACCGTACGAGTACATCCACACGGTACCAAACCTCACCAAAACGGTGCAATACCGTACGAGTACATCCATATAGTACCAAACCACACCAAAACGGTGCAATGCCGTACGAGTACATCCATACGGTACCAAACCACACCAAAATGGTACAATACCTTACGAGTACTTCGTTACGGTACCAAACCACACAATAACGGCGCAATACCGTACGAGTACATCCATACAGTACCAAACCACACCAAAACGGTGCAATACCGTACGAGTACATCCATACGGTACCAAACCACACCAAAAGCGTACAATACCTTACGAGTACTTCGTTACGGTACCAAACCACACCAAAATGGTGCAATACCGTACGAGTACATCCATACGGTACCAAACCTCACCAAAAAGGTGCAATACCGTACGAGTACATCCATACGGTACTAAACCACACCAAAACGGTGCAATACCGTACGAGTACATCCATACGGTACCAAACCACACCGAAACGGTGCAATACCGTACGACTACATACATAGGGTACCAAACCACACCAAAACGGTACAATACCGTATGAGTACTTCGCTACGGTACCAAACCACACCAAAACGGTGCAATACCGTACGAGTACATCCATACGGTACTAAACCACACCAAAACGGTACAATACCTTACGAGTACTTCGTTACGGTACCAAACCACACCAAAACGGTGCAATACCGTACGAGTACATCCATACGCTACCAAACCACACCAAAATGGTACAATACCGTACGAGTACATCCATACGGTACCAAACCACACCAAAACGGTGCAATACCGTACGAGTACATCCATACGGTACCAAACCACACCAAAACGGTACAATACCTTACGAGTACTTCGTTACGGTACCAAACCACACTAAAACGGTGCAATACCGTACGAGTACATCCATACGGCACCAAACCTCACCAAAACGGTGCAATAACGTACAAGTACATCCATACGGTACAAAACCACACCAAAACGGTGCAATACCGTACGAGTACATCCATACGGTACCAAAGCACCCCAAAACGGTGCAATACCGTACGAGTACATCCATACGGTACCAAACCACACCAAAACGGTACAATACCTTACGAGTACTTCGTTAGGGTACCAAACCACACCAAAACCGTGCAATACCGTACGAGAACATCCGTACGGTACCAAACCTCACCAAAATGGTGCAATAACGTACAAGTACATCCATACGGTACAAAACCACACCAAAACGGTGCAATACCGTACGAGTACATCCATACGGTACCAAACCACACCAAAATGGTACAATACCGTATGAGTACTTCGTTACGGTACCAAACCACACCAAAACGGTGCAATACCGTATGAGTACATCCATACGGTACCAAACCACATAAAAATGGTAGAATACCGTACGAGTGCTTCGTTACGGTACCAAACCACACCAAAACGGTACAAAACCATACGAGTACATCCATACGGTAACAAAACTCACTAAAACGGTGCAATACCGTTCGCGTACATCCATACGGTACCAAACCACACCAAAACGGTGCAATACCGTACGAGTACATCCATACGGTACCAAACCTCACCAAAACAGTGCAATAACGTACAAGTACATCCATACGGTACAAAACCACACCAAAACGGTGCAATACCGTACGAGTACATCCATACGGTGCCAAACCACACCAAAACAGTACAATACCGTACGAGTACTTCGTTACGGTACCAAACCACACCAAAACGGTGCAATACCGTACGAGTACATCCATACGGTACCAAACCACACCAAAACGGTACAATACCGTACGAATACATCCATACGGTGCCAAACCACATAAAAACGGTACAATACCGTACGAATGCTTCGTTACGGTACCAAACCACACCAAAACAGTACAAAACCATACGAGTACATCCGTACGGTAACAAACCTCACCAAAACGGTGCAATACCCTTCGCGTACATCCATACGGTACCAAACCACACCAAAACGGTGCAATACCGTACGAGTACATCCATACGGTACGAAACCTCACCAAAACGGTGCAATACCGTACGAGTACATCCATACGGTACCAAACCACACCAAAACGGTGCAATACCGTACGAGTACATCCATACAATACCAAACCTCACCAAAACGGTACAATACCGTACCAGTAGTTCGTTACGGTACCAAAACTCACCAAAACGGTACAATACCGTACGAGTACATCCATACGGTACAAAACCACACCAAAACGGTGCAATACCGTACGAGTACATCCGTACGGTACCAAACCACACCAAAACGGTGCAATACCGTATGAGTACATCCATACCGTACGAAACCTCATCAAAACGGTGCAATACCGTACGATTACATCCATACGGTACCAAACCACACCAAAACGGTACAATACCGTACGAGTACTTCGTTACGGTACCAAACCACCCCAAAACGGTGCAATACCGTACGAGTACATCCATACGGTACGAAACCACATAAAAACGGTACAATACCGTGCGAGTACTTCGTTACGATGCCAAACCACACCAAAACGGTGCAATACCGTACGAGTACATCCATACGGTTCCAAACCATACCAAAACGGTGCAAAACCGTACGAGTACTTCGTTACGGTACCAAACCACACCAAAATGGTACAATACCCTACGAGTACATCCATACGGTACCAAACCACACCAAAACGGAACAATACCGTACGAGTACATTCATACGGTGCCAAACAACACCAAAACGGTGCAATACCGTACGAGTACATCCATACGGTACCAAACCACACGAAAACGGTACAATACAGTAGGAGTACTTCGTTACCGTACCAACACACACCAAAATGGTACCATACCGTACGAGTACATCCATACGGTACAAAACCACACCAAAACGGTGCAATAGCGTACGAGTACATCCATACGGTACCAAACCACACCAAAACGGTGCAATACCGTACGAGTACATCCATACGGTACCAAACCACACCAAAATGGTACAATACCGTACGAGCGCTTCGTTACGGTACCAAACCACACCAGAACAGTACAATACCGTACGAGTACATCCATACGGTACCAAACCTCACCAAAACGGTGCAATACCGTACGAGTACATCCATACGGTACCAAACCACACCAAAACGGTACAAAACCATACGAGTACATCCATACAGTACCAAACCACACCAAAACGGTGCAATACCGTACGAGTACATCCATACGGTATCAAACCACACCAAAATGGTACAATACCTTACGAGTACTTCGTTACGGTACCAAACCACACCAAAACGGAGCAATACCGTACGAGTACATCCATACGGTACCAAACCACACCAAAACGGTGCAATACCGTACGAGTACATACATACGGTCCCAAACCACACCAAAATGGTACAATACCGTACGAGTACATCCATACGGTACCAAACCACACCAAAACGGTACAATACCTTACGAGTACTTCGTTACAGTACCAAACCACACCAAAACGGTGCAATACCGTACGAGTACATCCATACGCTACCAAATCCACACCAAAACGGTACAATACCGTACGAGTACATCCATACGGTACCAAACCACACCAAAACGGTGCAATACCGTAAGAGTACATCCATACGGTACCAAACCACACCAAAACGGTACAATACCTTACGAGTACTTCGTTACGTTACCAAAGCACACCAAAACGGTGCAATACCGTACGAGTACATCCATACGGTACAAAACCTCACGAAAACGGTGCAATAACGTACAAGTACATCCATACGGTACCAAAGCACACCAAAACGGTGCAATACCGTACGAATACATCCATACGGTACCAAACCACACCAAAACGGTGCAATACCGTACGAGTACATCCATACGGTACAAAACCACACCAAAACGGTACAATACCTTACGAGTACTTCGTTACGGTACCAAACCACACCAAAACGGTGCAATACCGTATGAGTACATCCATACGGTACCAAACCACATAAAAACGGTACAATACCGTACGAGTGCTTCGTTACGGTACCAAACCACACCAAAACGGTACAAAACCATTCGAGTACATCAATACGGTAACAAACCTCATCAAAACGGTGCAATACCGTTCGCGTACATCCATACGGTACCGAACCACACCAAAACAGTACAATACCGTTCGAGTACATCCATACGGTACCAAACCACACCAAAACGGTGCAATACCGTAAGAGTACATCCATACGGTACCAAACCACACCAAAACGGTACAATACCTTACGAGTACTTCGTTACGTTACCAAAGCACACCAAAACGGTGCAATACCGTACGAGTACATCCATACGGTACAAAACCTCACGAAAACGGTGCAATAACGTACAAGTACATCCATACGGTACCAAACCACACCAAAACGGTGCAATACCGTACGAGTACATCCATACGGTACCAAACCACACCAAAACGGTACAATACCTTACGAGTACTTCGTTACGTTACCAAACCACACCAAAACGGTGCAATACCGTACGAGTACATCCATACGGTACAAAACCTCACGAAAACGGTGCAATAACGTACAAGTACATCCATACGGTACCAAAGCGCACCAAAACGGTGCAATACCGTACGAAAACATCCATACGGTACCAAACCACACCAAAACGGTGCAATACCGTACGAGTACATCCATACGCTACAAAACCACACCAAAACGGTACAATACCGTACAAGTACATCCATACGGTACAAAACCACACCAAAACGGTACAATACCTTACGAGTACTTCGTTACGTTACCAAACCACACCAAAACGGTGCAATACCGTATGAGTACATCCATACGGTACCAAACCACATAAAAACGGTACAATACCGTACGAGTGCTTCGTTACGGTACCAAACCACACCAAAACGGTACAAAACCATACGAGTACATCCATACGGTAACAAACCTCACCAAAACGGTGCAATACCGTTCGCGTACATCCATACGGTACCAAACCACACAAAAACAGTACAATACCGTTCGAGTACATCCATACGGTACCAAACCACACCAAAACGGTGCAATACTATACGAGTACATCCATACGGTACGAAACCTCACCAAAACGGTGCAATACCGTACGAGTACATCCATACGGTACCAAACCACACCAAAACGGTGCAATACCGTACAGTACATCCATACGCTACCAAACCTCACCAAAACGGTACAATACCGTACAAGTACATCCATACGGTACAAAACCACACCAAAACGGTGCAATACCGTTCGAGTACATCCATACGCTACCAAACCACACCAAAACGGTACAATACCGTACGAGTACATCCATACGCTACAAAACCTCACCAACACGGTACAATACCGTACAAGTACATCCATACGGTACGAAACCACACCAAAACGGTGCAATACCGTACGAGTACATCCATACGGCACCAAACCACACGAAAACGGTACAATACCGTTGGAGTACTTCGTTACGGTACCAAAACACACCAAAACTGTACAATGCCGTACGAGTACATCCATACGGTACAAAACCACACCAAAACGGTGCAATAGCGTACGAGTATATCCATACAGTACCAAACCACACCAAAACGGTGCAATACCGTACGAGTACATCCATACGGTACCAAACCATACCAAAATGGTACAATACCGTACGAGCGCTTCGTTACGGTACCAAACCACACCAAAACAGTACAATACCGTACGAGTACATCCATGCGGTACGAAACCTCACCAAAACGGTGCAGTACCGTACGAGTACATCCATACGGTACCAAACCACACCAAAACGGTACAATACCGTACGAGTACTTCGTTACGGTACCAAAAGACACCAAAACGGTACAATACCGTACGAGTACATCCATACGGTACAAAACCACACCAAAACGGTGCAATGGCGTACGAGTTCATCCATACGGTATTAAACCACACCAAAACGGTGCAATACCGTACGAGTACATCCATACGGTACCAAACCACACCAAAACGGTACAATTCCGTACGAGCGCTTCGTTACGGTACCAAACCACACCAAAACCGTACAATACCGTACGAGTACATCCATACGGTAACAAACCTCACCAAAACGGTACAATACCGTACGAGTACATCCATACGGTACCAAACCACACCAAAACGGTACAATGACGAACGAGTACATCCATACGGTACCAAACCACACCAAAACAGTACAATACCGTACGAGTACATCCATACTGTACCAAACCTCACCAAAACGGTGCAATACCGTACGAGTACATCCATACGGTACCAAACCACACCAAAACGGCACAATTCCGTACGAGCGCTTCGTTACGGTACCAAACCACACCGAAACAGAACAATAACGTACGAGTACATCCATACGGTAACAAACCTCACCAAAACGGTGCAATACTGTACGAGCACATCCATACGGTACCAAACCACACCAAAACGGTACAATACCGTACGAGTACATCGTTACGGTACGAAACCACACAAAAATGGTACAATACCGTATGAGTACATCCATACGGTACCAAACCACACCAAAACCGTACAAAACCGTACGAGTATGTCGTTACGGTACCAAACCACACCAAAATGGCACAATACCGTACGAGTACATCCATACGGTACAAAACCACACCAAAACGGTGCAATAGCGTACGAGTACATCCATACGGTACCAAACCACATCAAAACGGTGCAATACCGTACGAGTACATCCATACGGTACCAAACCACACCAAAAAGGTACAATACCGTACGAGCGCTTCGTTACGGTACCAAACCACACCAAAACAGTACAATACCTTACGAGTACATCCATACGGTACCAAACCTCACCAAAACGGTGCAATACCGTACGAGTACATCCATACGGTACCAAACCACACCAAAACGGTACAATACCGAACGAGTACTTCGTTACGGTACCAAACCACACGAAAACGGTGCAATACCGTACGAGTACATCCATACGGTACCAAACCACATAAAAACGGTACAATACCGTACGAGTGCTTCGTTACGGTACCAAACCACACCAAAACGGTACAAAACCATACGAGTACATCCATACGGTAACAAACCTCCCCAAAACGGTTCAATACCGTTCGCGTACATCCATACGGTACCAAACCACACCAAAACGGTGCAATACCGTACGAGTACATGCATACGGTACCAAACCACACCAAAATGGTACAATACCATACGAGTACTTCGTTACGGTACCAAAACACACCAAAACGGTACAATACCGTACGAGTACATCCGTACGGTACAAAACCACACCAAAATGGTGCAATAGCGTACGAGTACATCCATACGGTACCAAACCACACCAAAACGGTGCAATACCGTACGAGTACATCCATACGGTACCAAACCACACCAAAATGGTACAATTCCGTACGAGCGCTTCGTTACGGTACCAAACCACACCAAAACAGTACAATATCGTACGAGTACATGCATACGGTACCAAACCTCACCAAAACGGTCCAATACCGTACGAGTACATCCATACGGTACCAAACCACACCAAAACGGTACAATACCGTACGAGTACATCGATACGGTACCAACCACACCAAAACGGAACAAAACCGTACGAGTACTTCGTTACGGTACCAAACCACACCAAAATGGTACAATACCGTACGAGTACATCCATACGGTGCCAAACCACACAAAAACGGTGCAATACCGTACGACTACATCCATACGGTACCAAACCACACGAAAACGGTACAATACCGTACGAGTACTTCGTTACGGTACCAAAACACACCAAAACGGTACAATACCGTACGAGTACATCCATACGGTACAAAACCACACCAAAACGGTGCAATAGCGTACGAGTACATCCATACGGTAGCAAACCACACCAAAACGGTGCAATACCGTACGAGTACTTCGTTACGGTACCAAAACACACCAAAACGGTACAATACCGTACGAGTACATCCATATGGTACAAAACCACACCAAAACGGTGCAATAGCGTACGAGTACATCCATTCGGTACCAAACCACACCAAAATGGTACAATTCCGTACGAGCGCTTCGTTACGGTACCAAACCACACCAAAACAGTACAATACCGTACGAGTACATCCATACGGTAACAAACCTCACCAAAACGGTGCAATACTGTACGAGCACATCCATACGGTACCAAACCACACCAAAACGGTACAATACCGTACGAGTACTTCGTTATGGTATGAAACTACACAAAAATGGTACAATACCGTATGAGTACATCCATACGGTGCCAAACCACACCAAAACGGTACAAAACCGTACGAGTATTTCGTTACGGTACCAAACCACACCAAAATGGTACAATACCGTACGAGTACATCCATACGGTACAAAACCACACCAAAACGGTGCAATACCGTACGAGTACTTTGTTACGGTACCAAACCACACCAAAACGGTGCAATACCGTACGAGTACATCCATACAGTACCAAACCACATAAAAACGGTACAATACCGTACGGGTGCTTCTTTACGGGACCAAACCACACCAAAAGGGTACAAAACCATACGAGTACATCCATACGGTAACAAACCTCACCAAAACGGTGCAATACCGTTCGCGTACATCCATACGGTACCAAACCACACCAAAACAGTACAATACCGTTCGAGTACATCCATACGGTACCAAACCACACCAAAACGGTGCAATACCGTACGAGTACATCCATACGGTACGAAACCTCAACAAAACGGTGCAATACTGTACGAGTACATCCATACGGTACCAAAACCCCACCAAAACGGTGCAATACCGTACAAGTACATCCATACGCTACCAAACCTCACCAAAACGGTACAATACCGTACAAGTACATCCATATGGTACAAAACCACACCAAAACGGTGCAATACCGTTCGAGTACATCCATACGCTACCAAACCACACCAAAACGGTACAATACCGTACGAGTACATCCATAATTACCAAACCACACCAAAACGGTGCAATACCGTACGAGTACATCCATACGGTACCAAACCACACCAAAACGGTACAATACCTTACGAGTACTTCGTTACGGTACAAAACCACACCACACCAAAACGGTGCAATACCGTACGAGTACATCCATACGGTACCAAACCACACGAAAACAGTACAATACCGTAGGAGTACTTTGTTAAGGTACCAAAACACACCAAAACGGTACAATGCCGTACGAGTACATCCATACGGTACAAAACCACACAAAAAACGGTGCAATAGCGTACGAGTACATCCATACAGTAGCAAACCACACCAAAACGGTGCAATACCGTACGAGTACATCCATACGGTACCAAACCACACCAAAATGGTACAATAACGTACGAGCGCTTCGTTACGGTACCAAACCACACCAAAATAGTGCAATACCGTACGAGTACATCCATACGATACCAAACCTCACCAAAACGGTGCAATACCGTACGAGTACATCCATGCGGTACCAAACCACACCAAAACGGTACAATACCGTATGAGTACTTCGTTACGGTACCAAACCACACCAAAACGGTGCAATACCGTACGAGTACATCCATACGGTACCAAACCACACCAAAACAGTACAATACCGTACGAGTACATCCATACGGTAACAAACCTCACCAAAACGGTACCTTACCGTAGAAGTACATCCATACGGTACCAAACCACACCAAAACGGTACAATACCGTACGAGTACATCCATACGGTACCAAACCACACCAAAACAGTACAATACCGTACGAGTACATCCATACGGTACCAAACCTCACCAAAACGGGGCAATACCGTACGAGTACATCCATACGGTACCAAACCACACCAAAACGGTACAATACCATATGAGTACTTCGTTACGGTACCAAACCACACCAAAACGGTGCAATACCGAACGAGTACATCCATACGGTACCAAACCACATAAAAACGGTACAATACCGTACGAGTGCTTCGTTACGGTACCAAACCACACCAAAACGGTACAAAACCATACGAGTACATCCATATGGTAACAAACCTCCCCAAAACGGTGCAATACCGTTCGCGTACATCCATACGGTACCAAACCACACCAAAACGGTGCAATACCGTACGAGTACATCCATACGGTACCAAACCACACCAAAACGGTACAATACCGTACGAGTACTTCGTTACGGTTCCAAACCACACCAAAACGGAACAATACCGTACGAGTACATCCATACGGTGCCAAACCACACCAAAACGGTGCAATACCGTACGAGTACATCCATACGGTACCAAACCACACGAAAATGGTACAATACCGTACGAGTACTTCGTTACGGTACCAAAACACACCAAAACGGTACAATACCGTACGAGTACTTCGTTACGATACGAAACCACACAAAAATGGTACAATACCGTATGAGTACATCCATACGGTACCAAACCACACCTAAACGGTACAAAACCGTACGAGTATGTCGTTACGGTACCTAACCACACCAAAATGGCACAATACCGTACGAGTACATCCATACGGTACAAAACCACACCAAAACGGTGCAATAGCGTACGAGTACATCCATACGGTACCAAGCCACACCAAAATGGTGCAATACCGTACGAGTACATCCATACGGTACCAAACCACACCAAAAAGGTACAATACCGTACGAGCGCTTCGTTACGGTACCAAACCACACCAAAACAGTACAATACCGTACGAGTACATCCATACGGTATCAAACCTCACCAAAACGGTGCAATACCGTACGAGTACATCCATACGGTACCAAACCACACCAAAACGGTACAATACCGTACGAGTACTTCGTTACGGTACCAAACCACACCAAAACAGTGCAATACCATACGAGTACATCCATACGGTACCAAACCACATAAAAACGGTACAATACCGTACGAGTGCTTCGTTACGGTACCAAACCACACCAAAACGGTACAAAACCATACGAGTACATCCATACGGTAACAAACCTCCCCAAAACGGTGCAATACCATTCGCGTACATCCATACGGTACCACACCACACCAAAACGGTGCAATACCGTACGAGTACATCCATACGGTACCAAACCACACCAAAAAGATACAATACCGTACGAGTATTTTGTTACGGTACCAAACCACACCAAAACGGTACAATACCGTACGAGTACATCCATACGGTACCAACCACACCAAAACGGTAGAAAACCGTACGAGTACATCCATACGGTACCAAACCACACCAAAATGGTGCATACCGTACGAGTACATCCATACGGTACCAAACCACACGAAAACGGTACAATGCCGTACGAGTACTTCGTTACGGTACCAAAACACACCAAAACGGTACAATACCGTACGAGTACTTCGTTACGGTACGAAACCACACAAAAATGGTACAATACCGTAGGAGTACATCCATACGGTACCAAACCACACCAAAACGGTACAAAACCGTACGAGTATGTCGTTACGGTACCAAACCACACCAAAATGGCACAATACCGTACGAGTACATCCATACGGTACCAAACCACACCAAAACGGAACAATACCGTACGAGTACATCCATATGGTGCCAAACCACACCAAAACGGTGCAATACCGTACGAGTACATCCATACGGTACCAAACCACACGAAAACGGTACAATACCATACGAGTATTTCGTTACGGTACCAAAACACACCAAAACGGTACAATACCGTACGAGTACATCCATACGGTACAAAACCACACCAAAACGGTGCAATAGCGTACGAGTACATCCATACGGTACCACACCACACCAAAACGGTGGAATACCGTACGAGTACATCCATATGGTACCAAACCACACCAAAATGGTACAATACCGTACGAGCGCTTCGTTACGGTACCAAACCACAACAAAACAGTACAATACCGTACGAGTTAATCCATGCGGTACCAAACCTCACCAAAACGGTGCAATACCGTACGAGTACATCCATACGGTACCAAACCACACCAAAACGGTACAATACCGTACGAGTACTTCGTTATGGTACCAACACACACCAAAACGGTACAATTCGGTACGAGTACATCCATACGGTACAAAACCACACCAAAACGGTGCAATAGCGTACGAGTACATACATACGGTACCAAACCACACCAAAACGGTGCAATACCGTACGAGTACATCCATACGGTACCAAACCACACCAAAACGGTACAATTCCGTACGAGCGCTTTGTTACGGTACCAAACCACACCAAAACAGTACAATACCGTACGAGTACATCCATACGGTAACAAACCTCACCAAAACGGTGCAATACTGTACGAGCACATCCATACGGTACCAAACCACACCAAAACGGTACAATACCGTACGAGTACTTCGTTACGGTACGAAACCACACAAAAATGGTACAATACCGTATGAGTACATCCATACGGTACCAAACCACACCAAAACGGTACAAAACCGTACGAGTATTTCGTTACAGTACCAAACCACACCAAAATGGAACAATACCGTACGAGTACATGCATACGGTATAAAACCACACCAAAACGGTGCAATAGCGTACGAGTACATCCATACGGTACCGAACCACACCAAAACGGTGCAATACTGTACGAGTACATCCATACGGTACCAAACCACACCAAAAAGGTACAATACCGTACGAGCGCTTCGTTACGGTACCAAACCACACCAAAAAAGTACAATACCGTACGAGTACATCCATACGGTACCAAACCTCACCAAAATGGTACAATACCTTATGAGTACTTCGTTACGGTACCAAACCACACAAAAACGGTGCAATACCGTACGAGTACATCCATACGGCACCAAACCACACGAAAACGGTACAATACCTTAGGAGTACTTCGTTACGGTACCAAAACACACCAAAACGGTACAATGCCGTACGAGTACATCCATACGGTACAAAACCACACCAAAATGGTGCAATAGCGTAAGAGTACATCCATACAGTACCAAACGACACCAAAACGGTGCAATACCGTACGAGTACATCCATACGGTACCAAACCACACCAAAATGGTACAATACCGTACGAGCGCTTCGTTACGGTACCAAACCACACCAAAAGAGTACAATACCGTACGAGTACATCTATACGGTACCAAACCTCACCAAAACGGTGAAATACCGTACGAGTACATCCATACGGTACCAAACCACACCAAAACGGTACAATACCGTATGAGTACTTCGTTACGGTACCAAACCACACAAAAACGGTGCAATACCGTACGAGTACATCCATACGGTAACAAACCTCACCAAAATGGTACAATACCGTACGAGTACATCCATACAGTACCAAACCACACCAAAACGGTACAATACCGTACGAGTACATCGATACGGTACCAAACCACACCAAAACGGTACAATACCGTACGAGTACATCCATACGGTACCAAACCTCACCAAAACGGTGCAATACCGTACGAGTACATCCATACGGTACCAAACCACACCAAAACGGTACAATTCCGTACGAGCGCTTCGTTACGGTACCAAACCACACCGAAACAGTACAATACCGTACGAGTACATCCATACGGTAACAAACCTCACCAAAACGGTGCAATACTGTACGAGCACATCCATACGGTACCAAACCACACCAAAACGGTACAATACCGTACGAGTACTTCGTTACGGTACGAAACCACACAAAAATGGTACAATACCGTATGAGTACATCCATACGGTACCAAACCACACCAAAAAGGTACAAAACCGTACGAGTATGTCGTTACGGTACCAAACCACACCAAAATGGCACAATACCGTACGAGTACATCCATACGGTACAAAACCACACCAAAACGGTTCAATAGCGTACGAGTACATCCATACGGTACCAAACCACACCAAAACGGTGCAATACCGTACGAGTACATCCATACGGTACCAAACCAAACCAAAAATGTACAATACCATACGAGCGCTTCGTTACGGTACAAAACCACACCAAAATAGTACAATACCGTACGAGTACATCCATACGGTACCAAACCTCACAAAAACGGTGCAATACCGTACGAGTACATCCATACGGTACCAAACCACACCAAAACGGTACAATACCGTACGAGTACTTCGTTACGGTACCAAACCACACCAAAACGGTGCAATACCATACGAGTACATTCATACGGTACCAAACCACATAAAAACGGAAAAATACCGTACGAGTGCTTCGTTACGGTACCAAACCACACCAAAACGGTACAAAACCATACGAGTACATCCAAACGCTAACAAACCTCCCCAAAACGGTGCAATACCGTTCGCGTACATCCATACGGTACCAAACCACACCAAAACGGTGCAATACCGTACGAGTACATCCATACGGTACCAAACCACACCAAAATGGTACAATATCGTACGAGTACTTCGTTACGGTACCAAACCACACCAAAACGGTACAATACCGTACGAGTACATCCATACGGTACAAACCACACCAAAACGGTACAAAACCGTACGAGTACTTCGTTACGGTACCAAACCACACCAAAATGGTACAATACCGTACGAGTACATCCATACGGTACCAAACCACACCAAAACGGAACAATACCGTACGAGTACATCCATACGGTGCCAAACCACACCAAAACGGTACAATACCGTACGAGTACATCCATACGGTACCAAACCACACGAAAACGGTACAATACAGTACGAGTACTTCGTTACGGTACCAAAACACACCAAAACAGTACAATACCGAACGAGTACATCCATACGGTACAAAACCACACCAAAACAGTGCAATAGCGTACGAGTACATCCATACGGTACCACATCGCACCAAAACGGTGCAATACCGTACGAGTACAACCATACGGTACCAAACCACACCAAAATGGTACAATACCGTACGAGCGCTTCGTTACGGTACCAATCCACACCAAAACAGTACAATACCGTACGAGTACATCCATGCGGTACCAAACCTCACCAAAACGGTGCAATAGCGTACGAGTACGTCCATACGGTACCAAACCACACCAAAACGGTGCAATACCGTACGAGTACATCCATACGGTACCAAACCACACCAAAACGGTACAATTCCGTACGAGCGCTTCGTTACGGTACCAAACCACACCAAAACAGTACAATACCGTACGAGTACATTCATACGGCAACAAACCTCACCAAAACGGTACAATACCGTACGAGTACATCCATACGGTACCAAACCACACCAAAACAGTACAATACCGTACGAGTACATCCATACGGTACAAAACAACACCAAAACAGTACAATACCGTACGAGTACATCCATACGGTACCAAACGTCACCAAAACGGTGCAATACCGTTCGAGTACATCCATACGGTACCAAACCACACCAAAACGGAACAATTCCGTACGAGCGCTTCGTTACGGTACCAAACCACACCGACACAGTACAATACCGTACGAGTACATCCATACGGTAACAAACCTCACCAAAACGGTGCAATACTGTACGAGCACATCCATACGGTACCAAACCACACCAAAACGGTTCAATACCGTACGAGTCATTCGTTACGGTAAACCACACAAAAATGGTACAATACCGTATGAGTACATCCAAACGGTACCAAACCACACCAAAACGGTACAAAACCGTACGAGTATGTCGTTACGGTACCAAACCACACCAAAATGGCACAATACCGTACGAGTACATCCATACGGTACAAAACCACACCAAAACGGTGCAATAGCGTACGAGTACATCCATACGGTACCAAACCACACCAAAACGGTGCAATACCGTACGAGTACATCCATACGGTACCAAACCTCACCAAAACGGTACAATACCTTACAAGTACTTCGTTACGGTACAAAACCACCCCACACCAAAACGGTGCAATACCGTACGAGTACATCCATACGGTACCAAACCACACGAAAACGGTACAATACCTTAGGAGTACTACGTTACGGTACCAAAACACACCAAAACGGTACAATGCCGTACGAGTACATCCATACGGTACAAAACAACACCAAAACGGTGCAATAGCGTACAAGTACATCCATACAGTACCAAACCACACCAAAACGGTGCAATACCGTACGAGTACATCCATACGGTACCAAACCACACCAAAATGGTACAATACCGTACGAGGGCTTCGTTACGGTACCAAACCACACCAAAACAGTACAATACCGTACGAGTACATCTATACGGTACCAAACCTCACCAAAACGGTGCAATGCCGTACGAGTACATTCATACGGTACCAAACCACACCAAAACGATACAATACCGTATGAGTACTTCGTTACGGTACCAAACCACACCAAAACAGTTCAATACCGTACGAGTACATCCATACGGTAACAAACCTCACCAAAACGGTACAATACCGTACGTGTACATCCATACGGTACCAAACCACACCAAAACGGTACAATATCGTACGAGTATATCGATACGGTACCAAACCACACAAAAACAGTACAATACCGTACGAGTACATCCATACGGTACCAAACCTCACCAAAACGGTGCAATACCGTACGAGTACATCCATACGGTACCAAACCACACCAAAACGGTACAATTCCGTACGAGCGCTTCGTTACGGTACCAAACCACACCGAAACAGTACAATACCGTACGAGTACATCCATACGGTAACAAACCTCACCAAAACGGTGCAATACTGTACGAGCACATCCATACGGTACCAAACCACACCAAAACGGTACAATACCGTACGAGTACTTCGTTACGGTACGAAACCACACAAAAATGGTACAATACCGTATGAGTACATCCATACGGTACCAAACCTCACCAAAACGGTGCAATACCGTACGAGTACATCCATACGGTGCCAAACCACACCAAAACGGTACAATACCGTACGAGGACTTCGTTACGGTACCAAACCACACCAAAACGGTGCAATACCGTACGAGTACATCCATACGGTACCAAACGACATAAAAACGGTACAATACCGTACGAGGGCTTCGTTACGTTACCAAACCACACCAAAACGGTACAAAACCATACGAGTACATCCATACGGTATCAAACCTCCCCAAAACGGTGCAATACCGTTCGCGTACATCCATACGGTACCAAACCACACCAAAACGGTGCATAACCGTACGAGTACATCCATACGGTACCAAACCACACCAAAACGGTACAATACCGTACGAGTACTTCGTTACGGTACCAAACCACACCAAAACGGTACAATACCGTACGAGTACATCCATACGGTACCAACCACACCAAAACGGTACAAAACCGTACGAGTACTTCGTTACGGTACCAAACCACACCAAAATGGTACAATACCGTACGAGTACATCCATACGGTACCAAACCACACCAAAACGGAACAATACCGTACGAGTACATCTATACGGTGCCAAACCATACCAAAACGGTGCAATACCGTACGAGTACATCCATATGGTACCAAACCACACGAAAACGGTACAATACCGTACGAGTACTTCGTTACGGTACGAAAACACACCAAAACGGTACAATACCGTACGAGTACATCCATACGGTACAAAACCACACCAAAACAGTGCAATAGCATACGAGTACATCCATACGGTACCACACCGCACCAAAACGGTGCAATACCGTACGAGTACATCCATAAGGTACCAAACCACACCAAAATGGTACAATACCGTACGAGCGCTTCGTTACGGTACCAAACCACACCAAAACAGTACAATACCGTACGAGTACATCCATGCGGTACCAAACTTAACCAAAACGGTGCAATACCGTACGAGTACATCCATACCGTACCAAACCACACCAAAACGGTACAATACCGTACGAGTACTTCGTTACGTTACCAAAACACACCAAAACGGTACAATACCGTACGAGTACATCCATACGGTACAAAACCACACCAAAACGGTGCAATAGCGTACGAGTACATCCATACGGTACCAAACCATACCAAAACGGTGCAATACCGTACGAGTACATCCATACGGTACCAAACCACACCAAAACGGTACAATTCCGTACGACTGCTTCGTTACGGTACCAAACCACACCAAAACAGTACAATACCGTACGAGTACATCCATACGGTAACAAACCTCACCAAAACGGTACAATACCGTACGAGTACATCCATACGGTACCAAACCACACCAAAACGGCACAATACCGTACGAGTACATCCATACGGTACCAAACCACACCAAAACAGTTCAATACCGTACGAGTACATCCATACGGTACCAAACGTCACCAAAACGGTGCAATACCGTACGAGTACATCCATACGTTACCAAACCACACCAAAACGGTACAATTCCGTACGAGCGCTTCGTTACGGTACCAAACCACACCAAAACAGTACAATACCGTACGAGTACATCCATACGGTAACAAACCTCACCAAAACGGTGCAATACTATACGAGCACATCCATACGGTACCAAACCACACCAAAACGGTACAATACCGTACGAGTACTTCGTTACGGTACGAAACCACACAAAAATGGTACAATACCGTATGAGTACATCCATACGGTACCAAACCACACCAAAACGGTACAAAACCGTACGAGTATTTCGTTACGGTACCAAACCACACCAAAATGGTATAATACCGTAGGAGTACATCCATACGGTACAAAACCACACCAAAACGGTGCAATAGCGTACGAGTACATCCATACGGTACCAAACCACACCAAAACGGTGCAATACCGTACGAGTACATCCATACGGTACCAAACCTCACCAAAACGGTACAATACCTTACAAGTACTTCGTTACGGTACAAAACCACCCCAAACCAAAACGGTGCAATACCGTACGAGTACATCCATACGGTACCAAACCACACGAAAACGGTACAATACCTTAGGAGTACTACGTTACGGTGCGAAAACACACCAAAACGGTACAATGCCGTACGAGTACATCCATACGGTACAAAACAACACCAAAACGGTGCAATAGCGTACAAGTACATCCATACAGTACCAAACCACACCAAAACGGTGCAATACCGTACGAGTACATCCATACGGTACCAAACCACACCAAAATGGTACAATACCGTACGAGGGCTTCGTTACGGTACCAAACCACACCAAAACAGTACAATACCGTACGAGTACATCTATACGGTACCAAACCTCACCAAAACGGTGCAATACCGTACGAGTACATTCATACGGTACCAAACCACACCAAAACGATACAATACCGTATGAGTACTTCGTTACGGTACCAAACCACACCAAAACAGTGCAATACCGTACGAGTACATCCATACGGTAACAAACCTCACCAAAACGGTACAATACCGTACGTGTACATCCATACGGTACCAAACCACACCAAAAAGGTACAATATCGTACGAGTACATCGATACGGTACCAAACCACACCAAAACAGTACAATACCGTACGAGTACATCCATACGGTACCAAACCTCACCAAAACGGTGCAATACCGTACGAGTACATCCATACGGTACCAAACCACACCAAAACGGTACAATTCCGTACGAGCGCTTCGTTACGGTACCAAACCACACCAAAACAGTACAATACCGTACGAGTACATCCATACGGTAACAAACCTCACCAAAACGGTGCAATACTGTACGAGCACATCCATACGGTACCAAACCACACCAAAACGGTACAATACCGTACGAGTACTTCGTTACGGTACGAAACCACACAAAAATGGTACAATACCGTATGAGTACATCCATACGGTACCAAACCTCACCAAAACGGTGCAATACCGTACGAGTACATCCATACGGTGCCAAACCACACCAAAACGGTACAATACCGTACGAGGACTTCGTTACGGTACCAAACCACACCAAAACGGTGCAATACCGTACGAGTACATCCATACGGTACAAAACGACATAAAAACGGTACAATACCGTACGAGGGCTTCGTTACGTTACCAAACCACACCAAAACGGTACAAAACCATACGAGTACATCCATACGGTAACAAACCTCCCCAAAACGGTTCAATACCGTTCGCGTACATCCATACGGTACCAAACCACACCAAAACGGTGCATAACCGTACGAGTACATCCATACGGTACCAAACCACACGAAAACGGTACAATACCTTAGGAGTACTACGTTACGGTACCAAAACACACCAAAACGGTACAATGCCGTACGAGTACATCCATACGGTACAAAACAACACCAAAACGGTGCAATAGCGTACAAGTACATCCATACAGTACCAAACCACACCAAAACGGTGCAATACCGTACGAGTACATCCATACGGTACCAAACCACACCAAAATGGTACAATACCGTACGAGGGCTTCGTTACGGTACCAAACCACACCAAAACAGTACAATACCGTACGAGTACATCTATACGGTACCAAACCTCACCAAAACGGTGCAATACCGTACGAGTACATTCATACGGTACCAAACCACACCAAAACAATACAATACCGTATGAGTACTTCGTTACGGTACCAAACCACACCAAAACAGTGCAATACCGTACGAGTACATCCATACGGTAACAAACCTCACCAAAACGGTACAATACCGTACGTGTACATCCATACGGTACCAAACCACACCAAAACGGTACAATATCGTACGAGTACATCGATACGGTACCAAACCACACCAAAATAGTACAATACCGTACGAGTACATCCATACGGTACCAAACCTCACCAAAACGGTGCAATACCGTACGAGTACATCCATACGGTACCAAACCACACCAAAACGGTACAATTCCGTACGAGCGCTTCGTTACGGTACCAAACCACACCGAAACAGTACAATACCGTACGAGTACATCCATACGGTAACAAACCTCACCAAAACGGTGCAATACTGTACGAGCACATCCATACGGTACCAAACCACACCAAAACGGTACAATACCGTACGAGTACTTCGTTACGGTACGAAACCACACAAAAATGGTACAATACCGTATGAGTACATCCATACGGTACCAAACCTCACCAAAACGGTGCAATACCGTACGAGTACATCCATACGGTGCCAAACCACACCAAAACGGTACAATACCGTACGAGGACTTCGTTACGGTACCAAACCACACCAAAACGGTGCAATACCGTAGGAGTACATCCATACGGTACCAAACGACATAAAAACGGTACAATACCGTACGAGGGCTTCGTTACGTTACCAAACCACACCAAAACGGTACAAAACCATACGAGTACATCCATACGGTAACAAACCTCCCCAAAACGGTGCAATACCGTTCGCGTACATCCATACGGTACCAAACCACACAAAAACGGTGCATAACCGTACGAGTACATCCATACGGTACCAAACCACACCAAAACGGTACAATACCGTACGAGTACTTCGTTACGGTACCAAACCACACCAAAACGGTACAATACCGTACGAGTACATCCATACGGTACCAACCACACCAAAACGGTACAAAACCGTACGAGTACATCGTTACGGTACCAAACCACACCAAAATGGTACAATACCGTACGAGTACATCCATACGGTACCAAACCACACCAAAACGGAACAATACCGTACGAGTACATCTATACGGTGCCAAACCATACCAAAACGGTGCAATACCGTACGAGTACATCCATATGGTACCAAACCATAAAAAACGGTACAATACCGTACGAGTACTTCGTTACGGTACCAAAACACACCAAAACGGTACAATACCGTACGAGTACATCCATACGGTACAAAACCACACCAAAACAGTGCAATAGCATACGAGTACATCCATACGGTACCACACCGCACCAAAACGGTGCAATACCGTACGAGTACATCCATAAGGTACCAAACCACACCAAAATGGTACAATACCGTACGAGCGCTTCGTTACGGTACCAAACCACACCAAAACAGTACAATACCGTACGAGTACATCCATGCGGTACCAAACCTCACCAAAACGGTGCAATACCGTACGAGTACATCCATACCGTACCAAACCACACCAAAACGGTACAATACCGTACGAGTACTTCGTTACGGTACCAAAACACACCAAAACGGTACAATACCGTACGAGTACATCCATACGGTACAAAACCACACCAAAACGGTGCAATAGCGTACGAGTACATCCATACGGTACCAAACCATACCAAAACGGTGCAATACCGTACGAGTACATCCATACGGTACCAAACCACACCAAAACGGTACAATTCCGTACGAGCGCTTCGTTACGGTACCAACCACACCAAAACAGTACAATACCGTACGAGTACATCCATACGGTAACAAACCTCACCAAAACGGTACAATACCGTACGAGTACATCCATACGGTACCAAACCACACCAAAACGGCACAATACCGTACGAGTACATCCATACGGTACCAAACCACACCAAAACAGTTCAATACCGTACGAGTACATCCATACGGTACCAAACGTCACCAAAACGGTGCAATACCGTACGAGTACATCCATACGTTACCAAACCACACCAAAACGGTACAATTCCGTACGAGCGCTTCGTTACGGTACCAAACCACACCAAAATAGTACAATACCGTACGAGTACATCCATACGGTAACAAACCTCACCAAAACGGTGCAATACTATACGAGCACATCCATACGGTACCAAACCACACCAAAACGGTACAATACCGTACGAGTACTTCGTTCCGGTACGAAACCACACAAAAATGGTACAATACCGTATGAGTACATCCATACGGTACCAAACCACACCAAAACGGTACAAAACCGTACGAGTATTTCGTTACGGTACCAAACCACACCAAAATGGTACAATACCGTACGAGTACATCCATACGGTACAAAACCACACCAAAACGGTGCAATAGCGTACGAGGACATCCATACGGTACCAAACCACACCAAAACGGTGCAATACCGTACGAGTACATCCATACGGTACCAAACCACACCAAAAAGGTACAATACCGTACGAGCGCTTTGTTACGGTACCAAACCACACCAAAACAGTACAATACCGTACGAGTACATCCATACGGTACCAAACCTCACCAAAACGGTACAATACCTTACGAGTACTTCGTTACGGTACAAAACCACCCCACACCAAAACGGTGCAATACCGTACGAGTACATCCATACGGTACCAAACCACACGAAAACGGTGCAATACCTTAGGAGTACTTCGTTACGGTACCAAAACACACCAAAATGGTACAATGCCGTACGAGTACATCCATACGGTACAAAACCACACCAAAACGGTGCAATAGCGTACGAGTACATCCATACAGTACCAAACCACACCAAAACGGTGCAATACCGTACGAGTACATCCATACGGTACCAAACCACACCAAAATGGTACAATACCATACGAGCGCTTCGTTACGGTACCAAACCACACCAAAACAGTACAATACCGTACGAGTACATCTATACGGTACCAAACCTCACCAAAACGGTGCAATACCGTACGAGTACATCCATACATTACCAAACCACACCAAAACGGTACAATACCGTATGAGTACTTCGTTACGGTACCAAATCACACCAAAACGGTGCAATACCGTACGAGTACATCCATACGGTAACAAACCTCACCAAAACAGTACAATACCGTACGAGTACATCCATACGGTACCAAACCACACCAAAACGGTAGAATACCGTACGAGTACATCGATACGGTACCAAACCACACCAAAAGAGTACAATACCGTACGAGTACATCCATACGGTACCAAACCTCACCAAAACGGTGCAATACCGTACGAGTACATCCATACGGTACCAAACCACACCAAAACGGTACAATACCGTATGAGTACTTCGTGACGGTACCAAACCACACCAAAACGGTGCAATACCGTACGAGTACATCCATACGGTAACAAACCTCACCAAAATGGTACAATACCGTACAAGTACATCCATACGGTACCAAACCACACCAAAATGGTACAATACCGTACGAGTACATCCATACGGTACCAAACCACACAAAAACAGTACAATACCGAACGAGTACATCCATACGGTACCAAACCTCACCAAAACGGTGCAATACCGTAGGAGTACATCCATACGGTACGAAACCACACAAAAATGGTACAATTCCGTACGAGCGCTTCGTTACGCTACCAAACCACACCAAAACAGTACAATACCGTACGAGTACATCCATACGGTAACAAACCTCACCAAAACGGTGCAATACTGTACGAGTACATCCATACGGTACCAAACGACACGAAAACGGTACAATACCGTACGAGTACTTCGTTACGGTACGAAATCACACAAAAATGGTACAATACCGTATGAGTACATCCATACGGTACCAAACCACACCAAAACGGTACAAAACCGTACGAGTATGTCGTTACGGTACCAAACCACACCAAAATGGCACAATACCGTACGAGTACATCCATACGGTACAAAACCACACCAAAACGGTGCAATAGCGTACGAGTACATCCATACGGTACCAAACCACACGAAAACGGTACAATACCGTAGGAGTACTTCGTTACGGTACCAAAACACACCAAAACGGTACAATACCGTACGAGTACATCCATACGGTACAAAACCACACCAAAACGGTTCAATAGCGTACGAGTACATCCATACGGTACCACACCGCACCAAAACGGTGAAATACCGTACGAGTACATCCATACGGTACCAAACCACACCAAAATGGTACAATACCGTACGAGCGCTTCGTTACGGTAACAAACCACACCAAAACAGTACAATACCGTACGAGTACATCCTTGCGGTACCAAACCTCACCAAAACGGTGCAATACTGTACGAGTACAACCATACGGTACCAAACCACACCAAAACGGTACAATACCGTACGAGTACTTCGTTACGGTACCAAAACACACCAAAACGGTACAATACCGTACGAGTACATCCATACGGTACAAAACCACACCAAAACTGTGCAATAGCATACGAGTACATCCATACGGTACCAAACCACACCAAAACGGTGCAATACCGTACGAGTACATCCATACGGTACCAAACCACACCAAAACGGTACAATTCCGTACGAGCGCTTCGTTACGGTACCAAACCACACCAAAACAGTACAATACCGTACGAGTACATCCATACGGTAACAAACCTCACCAAAACGGTAGAATACCGTACGAGTACATCCATACGGTACCAAACCACACCAAAACGGTACAATACCGTACGAGTACATCCACACGGTACCAAACCACACCAAAACAGTACAATACCGTACGAGTACATCCATACGATACCAAACCTCACCAAAACGGTGCAATACCGTACGAGTACATCCATACGGTACCAAACCACACCAAAATGGTACAATTCCGTACGAGCGCTTCGTTACGGTACCAAACCACACTAAAACAGTACAATACCGTACGAGTACATCCATACGGTACCAAACGTCACCAAAACGGTGCAATACCGTGCGAGTACATCCATACGTTACCAAACCACACCAAAACGGTACAATTCCGTACGAGCGCTTCGTTACGGTACCAAACCACACCAAAACAGTACAATACCGTACGAGTACATCCATACGGTAACAAACCTCACCAAAACGGTGCAATACTGTACGAGCACATCCATACGGTACCAAACCACACCAAAACGGTACAATACCGTACGAGTACTTCGTTACGGTACGAAACCACACAAAAATGGTACAATACCGTATGAGTACATCCATACGGTACCAAACCACACCAAAACGGTACAAAACCGTACGAGTATTTCGTTACGGTACCAAACCACACCAAAATGGTACAATACCGTACGAGTACATCCATACGGTACAAAACCACACCAAAACGGTGCAATAGCGTACGAGTACATCCATACGGTACCAAACCACACCAAAACGGTGCAATACCGTACGAGTACATCCATACGGTACCAAACCACACCAAAAAGGTACAATACCGTACGAGCGCTTTGTTACGGTACCAAACCACACCAAAACAGTACAATACCGTACGAGTACATCCATACGGTACCAAACCTCACCAAAACGGTACAATACCTTACGAGTACTTCGTTACGGTACAAAACCACCCCACACCAAAATGGTGCAATACCGTACGAGTACATCCATACGGTACCAAACAACACGAAAACGGTACAATACCTTAGGAGTACTTCGTTACGGTACCAAAACACACCAAAATGGTACAATGCCGTACGAGTACATCCATACGGCACAAAACCACACCAAAACGGTGCAATAGCGTACGAGTACATCCATACAGTACCAAACCACACCAAAACGGTGCAATACCGTACGAGTGCATCCATACGGTACCAAACCACACCAAAATGGTACAATACCGTACGAGCGCTTCGTTACGGTACCAAACCACACCAAAACAGTACAATACCGTACGAGTACATCTATACGGTACCAAACCTCACCAAAACGGTGCAATACCGTACGAGTACATCCATACGATACCAAACCACACCAAAACGGTACAATACCGTATGAGTACTTCGTGACGGTACCAAACCACACCAAAACGGTGCAATACCGTACGAGTACATCCATACGGTAACAAACCTCACCAAAACGGTACAATACCGTACAAGTACATCCATACGGTACCAAACCACACCAAAATGGTACAATACCGTACGAGTACATCCATACGGTACCAAACCACACCAAAACAGTACAATACCGAACGAGTACATCCATACGGTACCAAACCTCACCAAAACGGTGCAATACCGTACGAGTACATCCATACGGTACGAAACCACACCAAAATGGTACAATTCCGTACGAGCGCTTCGTTACGCTACCAAACCACACCAAAACAGTACAATACCGTACGAGTACATCCATACGGTAACAAACCTCACCAAAACGGTGCAATACTGTACGAGTACATCCATACGGTACCAAACCACACGAAAACGGTACAATACCGTACGAGTACTTCGTTACGGTACGAAACCACACAAAAATGGTACAATACCGTATGAGTACATCCATACGGTACCAAACAACACCAAAACGGTACAAAACCGTACGAGTATGTCGTTACGGTACCAAACCAAACCAAAATGGCACAATACCGTACGAGTACATCCATACGGTACAAAACCACACCAAAACGGTGCAATAGCGTACGAGTACATCCATACGGTACCAAACCACACGAAAACGGTACAATACCGTACGAGTACTTCGTTACGGTACCAAACCACACCAAAACGGTACAATACCGTACGAGTACATCCACACGGTACCAAACCACACCAAAACAGTACAATACCGTACGAGTACATCCATACGATACCAAACCTCACCAAAACGGTGCAATACCGTACGAGTACATCCATACGGTACCAAACCACACCAAAATGGTACAATTCCTTACGAGCGCTTCGTTACGGTACCAAACCACACTAAAACAGTACAATACCGTACGAGTACATCCATACGGTACCAAACCTCACCAAAACGGTGCAATAGCGTACGAGTACATCCATACGGTACCAAACCACACCAAAACGGTGCAATACCGTACGAGTACATCCATACGGTACCAAACCACACCAAAAAGGTACAATACCGTACGAGCGCTTCGTTACGGTACCAAACCACACCAAAACAGTACAATACCGTTCGAGTACATCCATACGGTACCAAACCTCACCAAAACGGTGCAATACCGTACGAGTACATCCATACGGTACGAAACCACACCAAAATGGTACAATTCCGTACGAGCGCTTCGTTACGCTACCAAACCACACCAAAACAGTACAATACCGTACGAGTACATCCATACGGTAACAAACCTCACCAAAACGGTGCAATACTGTACGAGTACATCCATACGGTACCAAACCACACGAAAACGGTACAATACCGTACGAGTACTTCGTTACGGTACGAAACCACACAAAAATGGTACAATACCGTATGAGTACATCCATACGGTACCAAACCACACCAAAACGGTACAAAACCGTACGAGTATGTCGTTACGGTACCAAACCAAACCAAAATGGCACAATACCGTACGAGTACATCCATACGGTACAAAACCACACCAAAACGGTGCAATAGCGTACGAGTACATCCATACGGTACCAAACCACACGAAAACGGTACAATACCGTACGAGTACTTCGTTACGGTACCAAAACACACCAAAATGGTACAATACCGTACGAGTACATCCATACGGTAAAAAACCACACCAAAACGGTTCAATAGCGTACGAGTACATCCATACGGTACCACACCGCACCAAAACGGTGAAATACCGTACGAGTACATCCATACGGTACCAAACCACACCAAAATGGTACAATACCGTACGAGCGCTTCGTTACGGTAACAAACCACACCAAAACAGTACAATACCGTACGAGTACATCCATGCGGTACCAAACCTAACCAAAACGGTGCAATACCGTACGAGTACAACCATACGGTACCAAACCACACCAAAACGGTACAATACCGTACGAGTACTTCGTTACGGTACCAAAACACACCAAAACGGTACAATACCGTACGAGTACATCCATACGGTACAAAACCACACCAAAACAGTGCAATAGCATACGAGTACATCCATACGGTACCAAACCACACCAAAACGGTGCAATAACGTACGAGTACATCCATACGGTACCAAACCACACCAAAACGGTACAATTCCGTACGAGCGCTTCGTTACGGTACCAAACCACACCAAAACAGTACAATACCGTACGAGTACATCCATACGGTAACAAACCTCACCAAAACGGTAGAATACCGTACGAGTACATCCATACGGTACTAAACCACACCAAAACGGTACAATACCGTACGAGTACATCCACACGGTACCAAACCACACCAAAACAGTACAATACCGTACGAGTACATCCATACGATACCAAACCTCACCAAAACCGTGCAATACCGTAAGAGTACATCCATACGGTACCAAACCACACCAAAATGGTACAATTCCTTACGAGCGCTTCGTTACGGTACCAAACCACACTAAAACAGTACAATACCGTACGAGTACATCCATACGGTACCAAACCTAACCAAAACGGTGCAATAGCGTACGAGTACATCCATACGGTACCAAACCACACCAAAACGGTGCAATACCGTACGAGTACATCCATACGGTACCAAACCACACCAAAAAGGTACAATACCGTATGAGCGCTTCGTTACGGTACCAAACCACACCAAAACAGTACAATACCGTTCGAGTACATCCATACGGTACCAAACCTCACCAAAACGGTGCAATACCGTACGAGTACATCCATACGGTACGAAACCACACCAAAATGGTACAATTCCGTACGAGCGCTTCGTTACGCTACCAAACCACACCAAAACAGTACAATACCGTACGAGTACATCCATACGGTAACAAACCTCACCAAAACGGTGCAATACTGTACGAGTACATCCATACGGTACCAAACCACACGAAAACGGTACAATACCGTACGAGTACTTCGTTACGGTACGAAACCACACAAAAATGGTACAATACCGTATGAGTACATCCATACGGTACCAAACAACACCAAAACGGTACAAAACCGTACGAGTATGTCGTTACGGTACCAAACCAAACCAAAATGGCACAATACCATACGAGTACATCCATACGGTACAAAACCACACCAAAACGGTGCAATAGCGTACGAGTACATCCATACGGTACCAAACCACACGAAAACGGTACAATACCGTACGAGTACTTCGTTACGGTACCAAAACACACCAAAACGGTACAATACAGTACGAGTACATCCATACGGTACAAAACCACACCAAAACGGTTCAATAGCGTACGAGTACATCCATACGGTACCACACCGCACCAAAACGGTGAAATACCGTACGAGTACATCCATACGGTACCAAACCACACCAAAATGGTACAATACCGTACGAGCGCTTCGTTACGGTAACAAACCACACCAAAACAGTACAATACCTTACGAGTACATCCATGCGGTACCAAACCTCACCAAAACGGTGCAATACCGTACGAGTACAACCATACGGTACCAAACCACACCAAAACGGTACAATACCGTACGAGTACTTCGTTACGGTACCAAAACACACCAAAACGGTACAATACCGTACGAGTACATCCATACGGTACAAAACCACACCAAAACAGTGCAATAGCATACGAGTACATCCATACGGTACCAAACCACACCAAAACGGTGCAATACCGTACGAGTACATCCATACGGTACCAAACCACACCAAAACGGTACAATTCCGTACGAGCGCTTCGTTACGGTACCAAACCACACCAAAACAGTACAATACCGTACGAGTACATCCATACGGTAACAAACCTCACCAAAACGGTAGAATACCGTACGAGTACATCCATACGGTACTAAACCACACCAAAACGGTACAATACCGTACGAGTACATCCACACGGTACCAAACCACACCAAAACAGTACAATACCGTACGAGTACATCCATACGATACCAAACCTCACCAAAACGGTGCAATACCGTACGAGTACATCCATACGGTACCAAACCACACCAAAATGGTACAATTCCTTACGAGCGCTTCGTTACGGTACCAAACCACACTAAAACAGTACAATACCGTACGAGTACATCCATACGGTACCAAACCTCACCAAAACGGTGCAATAGCGTACGAGTACATCCATACGGTACCAAACCACACCAAAACGGTGCAATACCGTACGAGTACATCCATACGGTACCAAACCACACCAAAAAGGTACAATACCGTACGAGCGCTTCGTTACGGTACCAAACCACACCAAAACAGTACAATACCGTTCGAGTACATCCATACGGTACCAAACCTCACCAAAACGGTGCAATACCGTACGAGTACATCCATACGGTACCAAACCACACCAAAACGGTACAATACCGTACGAGTACTTCGTTACGGTACCAAATCACACCAAAACGGTGCAATACCGTACGAGTACGTCCATACGGTACCAAACCACATAAAAACGGTACAATACCGTACGAGTGCTTCGTTACGGTACCAAACCACACCAAAACGGTACAAAACCATACGAGTACATCCATACGGTAACAAACCTCCCCAAAACGGTGCAATACCGTTCGCGTACATCCATACGGTACCAAACCACACCAAAACTGTGCAATACCGTACGAGTACATCCATACGGTACCAAACCACACAAAAACGGTACAATACCGTACGAGTACTTCGTTACGGTACCAAACCACACCAAAACGGTACAATACCGTACGAGTACATCCATACGGTACCAACCAAACCAAAACGGTACAAAACCGTACGAGTACTTCGTTACGGTACCAAACCACACCAAAATGGTACAATACCGTACGAGTACACCATACGGTACCAAACCACACCAAAACGGAACAATACCGTACGAGTACATCCATACGGTGCCAAACCACACCAAAACGGTGCAATACCGTACGAGTACATCCATACGGAACCAAACCACACGAAAACGGTACAATACCGTACGAGTACTTCGTTACGGTACCAAAACACAGCAAAACAGTACAATACCATACGAGTACATCCATACGGTACAAAACCACACCAAAACGGTGCAATAGCGTACGAGTACATCCATACGGTACCACACCGCACCAAAACGGTGAAATACCGTACGAGTACATCCATACGGTACCAAACCGCACCAAAATGGTACAATACCGTACGAGCGCTTCGTTACGGTAACAAACCACACCAAAACAGTACAATACCGTACGAGTACATCCATACGGTACAAAACCACACCAAAACGGTGCAATAGCGTACGAGTACATTCATACGGTACCAAACCACACCAAAACGGTGCAATACCGTACGAGTACATCCATACGGTACCAAACCGCACCAAAACGGTACAATTCCGTACGAGCGCTTCGTTACGGTACCAAACCACACCAAAACAGTACAATACCGTACGAGTACATCCATACGGTAACAAACCTCACCAAAACGGTACAATACCGTACGAGTACATCCATACGGTACCAAACCACACGAAAACGGTACAATACCGTACGAGTACTTCGTTACGGTACGAAACCACACAAAAATGGTACAATACCGTATGAGTACATCCATACGGTACCAAACCACACCAAAACGGTACAAAACCGTACGAGTATGTCGTTACGGTACCAAACCAAACCAAAATGGCACAATACCGTACGAGTACATCCATACGGTACAAAACCACACCAAAACGGTGCAATAGCGTACGAGTACATCCATACGGTACCAAACCACACGAAAACGGTACAATACCGTACGAGTACTTCGTTACGGTACCAAAACACACCAAAACGGTACAATACCGTACGAGTACATCCATACGGTACAAAACCACACCAAAACGGTTCAATAGCGTACGAGTACATCCATACGGTACCACACCGCACCAAAACGGTGAAATACCGTACGAGTACATCCATACGGTACCAAACCGCACCAAAATGGTACAATACCGTACGAGCGCTTCGTTACGGTAACAAACCACACCAAAACAGTACAATACCGTACGAGTACATCCATACGGTACAAAACCACACCAAAACGGTGCAATAGCGTACGAGTACATCCATACGGTACCAAACCACACCAAAACGGTGCAATACCGTACGAGTACATCCATACGGTACAAAACCGCACCAAAACGGTACAATTCCGTACGAGCGCTTCGTTACGGTACCAAACCACACCAAAACAGTACAATACCGTACGAGTACATCCATACGGTAACAAACCTCACCAAAACGGTACAATACCGTACGAGTACATCCATACGGTACCAAACCACACGAAAACGGTACAATACCGTACGAGTACTTCGTTACGGTACGAAACCACACAAAAATGGTACAATACCGTATGAGTACATCCATACGGTACCAAACCACACCAAAACGGTACAAAACCGTACGAGTATGTCGTTACGGTACCAAACCAAACCAAAATGGCACAATACCGTACGAGTACATCCATACGGTACAAAACCACACCAAAACGGTGCAATAGCGTACGAGTACATCCATACGGTACCAAACCACACGAAAACGGTACAATACCGTACGAGTACTTCGTTACGGTACCAAAACACACCAAAACGGTACAATACCGTACGAGTACATCCATACGGTACAAAACCACACCAAAACGGTTCAATAGCGTACGAGTACATCCATACGGTACCACACCGCACCAAAACGGTGAAATACCGTACGAGTACATCCATACGGTACCAAACCACACCAAAATGGTACAATACCGTACGAGCGCTTCGTTACGGTAACAAACCACACCAAAACAGTACAATACCGTACGAGTACATCCATGCGGTACCAAACCTCACCAAAACGGTGCAATACCGTACGAGTACAACCATACGGTACCAAACCACACCAAAACGGTACAATACCGTACGAGTACTTCGTTACGGTACCAAAACACACCAAAACGGTACAATACCGTACGAGTACATCCATACGGTACAAAACCACACCAAAACAGTGCAATAGCATACGAGTACATCCATACGGTAGCAAACCACACCAAAACGGTGCAATACCGTACGAGTACATCCATACGGTACCAAACCACACCAAAACGGTACAATTCCGTACGAGCGCTTCGTTACGGTACCAAACCACACCAAAACAGTACAATACCGTACGAGTACATCCATACGGTAACAAACCTCACCAAAACGGTAGAATACCGTACGAGTACGTCCATACGGTACCAAACCACACCAAAACGGTACAATACCGTACGAGTACATCCACACGGTACCAAACCACACCAAAACAGTACAATACCGTACGAGTACATCCATACGATACCAAACCTCACCAAAACGGTGCAATACCATACGAGTACATCCATACGGTACCAAACCACACCAAAATGGTACAATTCCTTACGAGCGCTTCGTTACGGTACCAAACCACACTAAAACAGTACAATACCGTACAAGTACATCCATACGGTACCAAACCTCACCAAAACGGTGCAATAGCGTACGAGTACATCCATACGGTACCAAACCACACCAAAACGGTGCAATACCGTACGAGTACATCCATACGGTACCAAACCACACCAAAAAGGTACAATACCGTACGAGCGCTTCGTTACGGTACCAAACCACACCAAAACAGTACAATACCGTACGAGTACATCCATACGGTACCAAACCTCACCAAAACGGTGCAATACCGTACGAGTACGTCCATACGGTACCAAACCACACCAAAACGGTACAATACCGTACGAGTACTTCGTTACGGTTCCAAACCACACCAAAACGGTGCAATACCGTACGAGTACGTCCATACGGTACCAAACCACATAAAAACGGTACAATACCGTACGAGTGCTTCGTTACGGTACCAAACCACACCAAAACGGTACAAAACCATACGAGTACATCCATACGGTAACAAACCTCCCCAAAACGGTGCAATACCGTTCGCGTACATCCATACGGTACCAAACCACACCAAAACTGTGCAATACCGTACGAGTACATCCATACGGTACCAAACCACACAAAAACGGTACAATACCGTACGAGTACTTCGTTACGGTACCAAACCACACCAAAACGGTACAATACCGTACGAGTACATCCATACGGTACCAACCAAACCAAAACGGTACAAAACCGTACGAGTACTTCGTTACGGTACCAAACCACACCAAAATGGTACAATACCGTACGAGTACATCCATACGGTACCAAACCACACCAAAACGGAACAATACCGTACGAGTACATCCATACGGTGCCAAACCTTACCAAAACGGTGCAATACCGTACGAGTACATCCATACGGTACCAAGCCACACGAAAACGGTACAATACCGTACGAGTACTTCGTTACGGTACCAAAACACAGCAAAACAGTACAATACCGTACGAGTACATCCATACGGTACAAAACCACACCAAAACGGTGCAATAGCGTACGAGTACATCCATACGGTACCACACCGCACCAAAACGGTGAAATACCGTACGAGTACATCCATACGGTACCAAACCGCACCAAAATGGTACAATACCGTACGAGCGCTTCGTTACGGTAACAAACCACACCAAAACAGTACAATACCGTACGAGTACATCCATACGGTACAAAACCACACCAAAACGGTGCAATAGCGTACGAGTACATCCATACGGTACCAAACCACACCAAAACGGTGCAATACCGTACGAGTACATCCATACGGTACCAAACCGCACCAAAACGGTACAATTCCGTACGAGCGCTTCGTTACGGTACCAAACCACACCAAAACAGTACAATACCGTACCAGTACATCCATACGGTAACAAACCTCACCAAAACGGTACAATACCGTACGAGTACATCCATACGGTACCAAACCACACCAAAACGGCACAATACCGTACGAGTACATCCATACGGTACCAAACCACACCAAAACAGTTCAATACCGTACGAGTACATCCATACGGTACCAAACGTCACCAAAACGGTGCAATACCGTACGAGTACATCCATACGTTACCAAACCACACCAAAACGGTACAATTCCGTACGAGCGCTTCGTTACGGTACCAAACCACACCAAAACAGTACAATACCGTACGAGTACATCCATACGGTAACAAACCTCACCAAAACGGTGCAATACTGTACGAGCACATCCATACGGTACCAAACCACACCAAAACGGTACAATACCGTACGAGTACTTCGTTACGGTTCGAAACCACACAAAAATGGTACAATACCGTATGAGTACATCCATACGGTACCAAACCACACCAAAACGGTACAAAACCGTACGAGTATTTCGTTACGGTACCAAACCACACCAAAATGGTACAATACCGTACGAGTACATCCATACGGTACAAAACCACACCAAAACGGTGCAATAGCGTACGAGAACATCCATACGGTACCAAACCACACCAAAACGGTGCAATACCGTACGAGCACATCCATACGGTACCAAACCACACCAAAAAGGTACAATACCGTACGAGCGCTTTGTTACGGTACCAAACCACACCAAAACAGTACAATACCGTACGAGTACATCCATACGGTACCAAACCTCACCAAAACGGTACAATACCTTACGAGTACTTCGTTACGGTACAAAACCACCCCACACCAAAACGGTGCAATACCGTACGAGTACATCCATACGGTACCAAACCACACGAAAACGGTACAATACCTTAGGAGTACTTCGTTACGGTACCAAAACACACCAAAATGGTACAATGCCGTACGAGTACATCCATACGGTACAAAACCACACCAAAACGGTGCAGTAGCGTACGAGTACATCCATACAGTACCAAACCACACCGAAACGGTGCAATACCGTACGAGTACATCCATACGGTACCAAACCACACCAAAATGGTACAATACCGTACGAGCGCTTCGTTACGGTACCAAACCACACCAAAACAGTACAATACCGTATGAGTACATCTATACGGTACCAAACCTCACCAAAACGGTGCAATACCGTACGAGTACATCCATACGTTACCAAACCACTCCAAAACGGTACAATACCGTATGAGTACTTCGTTACGGTACCAAATCACACCAAAACGGTGCAATACCGTACGAGTACATCCATACGGTAACAAACCTCACCAAAACAGTACAATACCGTACGAGTACATCCATACGGTACCAACCACACCAAAACGGTACAAAACCGTACGAGTATGTCGTTACGGTACCAAACCACACCAAAATGGCACAATACCGTACGAGTACATACATACGGTACAAAAGCACACCAAAACGGTGCAATAGCGTACGAGTACATCCATACGGTACCAAACCACACCAAAACGGTGAAATACCGTACGAGTACATCCATACGGTACCAAACCACATAAAAACGGTACAATACCGTACGAGTGCTTCGTTACGGTACCAAACCACACCAAAACGGTACAAAACCATATGAGTACATCCATACGGTAACAAACCTCCCCAAAACGGTGCAATACCGTTCGCGTACATCCATACGGTACCAAATCACACAAAAACGGTGCAATACCGTACGAGTACATCCATACGGTACCAAACCACACAAAAACGGTACAATACCGTACGAGTACTTCGTTACGGTACCAAACCACACCAAAACGGTACAATATCGTACGAGTACATCCATACGGTACCAACCACACAAAAACGGTTCAAAACCGTACGAGTACTTCGTTACGGTACCAAACCACACCAAAATGGTACAATACCGTACGAGTACATCCATACGGTACCAAACCACACCAAAACGGAACAATACCGTACGAGTACATCCATACGGTGCCAAACCACACCAAAACTGTGCAATACCGTACGAGTACATCCATACGGTACCAAACCACACGAAAACGGTACAATACCGTACGAGTACTTCGTTACGGTACAAAAACACACCAAAACGGTACAATACCGTACGAGTACATCCATACGGTACAAAACCACACCAAAACGGTTCAATAGCGTACGAGTACATCCATACGGTACCACACCGCACCAAAACGGTGAAATACCGTACGAGTACATCCATACGGTACCAAACCACACCAAAATGGTACAATACCGTACGAGCGCTTCGTTACGGTAACAAAACACACCAAAACAGTACAATACCGTACGAGTACATCCATGCGGTACCAAACCTCACCAAAACGGTGCAATACCGTACGAGTACATCCATACGGTACCAAACCACACCAAAACGGTACAATACCGTACGAGTACTTCGTTACGGTACCAAAACACACCAAAACGGTACAATACCGTACGAGTACATCCATACGGTACAAAACCACACCAAAACGGTGCAATAGCATACGAGTACATCCGTACGGTACCAAACCACACCAAAACGGTGCAATACCGTACGAGTACATCCATACGGTACCAAACCACACCAAAACGGTACAATTCCGTACGAGCGCTTCGTTACGGTACCAAACCACACCAAAACAGAATAATACCGTACGAGTACATCCATACGGTAACAAACCGCACCAAAACGGTACAATACCGTACGAGTACATCCATACGGTACCAAACCACACCAAAACGGTACAATACCGTACGAGTACATCCACACGGTACCAAACCACACCAAAACAATACAATACCGTACGAGTACATCCATACGATACCAAACCTCACCAAAACGGTGCAATACCGTACGAGTACATCCATACGGTTCCAAACCACACCATAATGGTGCAATTCCGTACGAGCGCTTTGTTACGGTACCAAACCACACTAAAACAGTACAATACCGTACGAGTACATCCATACGGTACCAAACCTCACCAAAACGGTGCAGTACCGTACGATTACATCCATACGGTACCAAACCACACCAAAACGGTGCAATACCGTACGAGTACTTCGTTACGGTACCAAACCACACCAAAACGGTGCAATACCGTACGAGTACATCCATACGGTACCAAACCACATAAAAACGGTACAATACCGTACGAGTGCTTCGTTACGGAACCAAACCACACCAAAACGGTACAAAACCATACGAGTACATCCATACGGTAACAAACCTCCCCAAAACGGTGGAATACCGTTCGCGTACATCCATACGGTACCAAACCACACCAAAACGGTGCAATACCGTACGAGTACATCCATACGGTACCAAACCACACCAAAACGGTACAATACCGTACGAGTACTTCGTTACGGTACCAAACCACACCAAAACGGTACAATACCGTACGAGTACATCCATACGGTACCAACCACACCAAAACGGTACAAAACCGTACGAGTATGTCGTTACGGTACCAAACCACACCAAAATGGCACAATACCGTACGAGTACATCCATACGGTACAAAACCACACCAAAACGGTGCAATAGCGTACGAGTACATCCATACGGTACCAAACCACACCAAAACGGTGCAATACCGTACGAGTACATCCATACGGTACCAAACCACACCAAAAAGGTACAATACCGTACGAGCGCTTCGTTACGGTACCAAACCACACCAAAACAGTACAATACCGTACGAGTACATCCATACGGTACCAAACCTCACCAAAACGGTGCAATACCGTACGAGTACATCCATACGGTACCAAACCACACCAAAACGGTACAATACCGTACGAGTACTTCGTTACGGTACCAAACCACACCAAAACGGTGCAATACCGTACGAGTACGTCCATACGGTACCAAACCACATAAAAACGGTACAATACCGTACGAGTGCTTCGTTACGGTACAAAACCACACCAAAACGGTACAAAACAATACGAGTACATCCATACGGTAACAAACCTCCCCAAAACGGTGCAATACCGTTCGCGTACATCCATACGGTACCAAACCACACCAAAACTGTGCAATACCGTACGAGTACATCCATACGGTACCAAACCACACAAAAATGGTACAATACCGTACGAGTACTTCGTTACGGTACCAAACCACACCAAAACGGTACAATACCGTACGAGTACATCCATACGGTACCAACCACACCAAAACGGTTCAAAACCGTACGAGTACTTCGTTACGGTACCAAACCACACCAAAATGGTACAATACCGTACGAGTACATCCATACGGTACCAAACCACACCAAAACGGAACAATACCGTACGAGTACATCCATACGGTGCCAAACCACACCAAAACTGTGCAATACCGTACGAGTACATCCATACGGTACCAAACCACACGAAAACGGTACAATACCGTACGAGTACTTCGTTACGGTACCAAAACACACCAAAACGGTACAATACCGTACGAGTACATCCATACGGTACAAAACCACACCAAAAAGGTTCAATAGCGTACGAGTACATCCATACGGTACCACACCGCACCAAAACGGTGAAATACCATACGAGTACATCCATACGGTACCAAACCACACCAAAATGGTACAATACCGTACGAGCGCTTCGTTACGGTAACAAACCACACCAAAACAGTACAATACCGTACGAGTACATCCATGCGGTACCAAACCTCACCAAAACGGTGCAATACTGTACAAGTACATCCATACGGTACCAAACCACACCAAAACGGTACAATACCGTATGAGTACTTCGTTACGGTACCAACACACACCAAAACGGTACAATACCGTACGAGTACATCCATACGGTACAAAACCACACCAAAACAGTGCAATAGCATACGAGTACATCCATACGGTACCAAACCACACCAAAACGGTGCAATACCGTACGAGTACATCCATACGGTACCAAACCACACCAAAACGGTACAATTCCGTACGAGCGCTTCGTTACGGTACCAAACCACACCAAAACAGTACAATACCGTACGAGTACATCCATACGGTAACAAACCTCACCAAAACGGTACAATACCGTACGAGTACATCCATACGGTACCAAACCACACCAAAACGGTACAATACCGTACGAGTACATCCACACGGTACCAAACCACACCAAAACAGTACAATACCGTACGAGTACATCCATACGATACCAAACCTCACCAAAACGGTGCAATACCGTACGAGTACATCCATACGGTACCAAACCACACCAAAATGGTACAATTCCGTACGAGCGCTTCGTTACGGTACCAAACCACACTAAAACAGTACAATACCGTACGAGTACATCCATACGGTACCAAACCTCACCAAAACGGTGCAATACCGTACGAGTACATCCATACGGTACCAAACCACACCAAAACGGTACAATACCGTACGAGTACTTCGTTACGGTACCAAACCACACCAAAACGGTGCAATACCGTACGAGTACATCCATACGGTACCAAACCACATAAAAACGGTACAATACCGTACGAGTGCTTCGTTACGGAACCAAACCAAACCAAAACGGTACAAAACCATACGAGTACATCCATACGGTAACAAACCTCCCCAAAACGGTGGAATACCGTTCGCGTACATCCATACGGTACCAAACCACACCAAAACGGTGCAATACCGTACGAGTACATCCATACGGTACCAAACCACACCAAAACGGTACAATACCGTACGAGTACTTCGTTACGGTACCAAACCACACCAAAACGGTACAATACCGTACGAGTACATCCATACGGTACCAACCACACCAAAACGGTACAAAACCGTACAAGTATGTCGTTACGGTACCAAACCACACCAAAATGGCACAATACCGTACGAGTACATCCATACGGTACAAAACCACACCAAAACGGTGCAATAGCGTACGAGTACATCCATACGGTACCAAACAACACCAACACGGTGCAATACCGTAGGAGTACATCCATACGGTACCAAACCACACCAAAAAGGTACGATACCGTACGAGCGCTTCGTTACGGTACCAAACCACACCAAAACAGTACAATACCGTACGAGTACATCCATACGGTACCAAACCACACCAAAATGGTACAATACCGTACGAGCGCTTCGTTACGGTAACAAACCACACCAAAATAGTACAATACCGTACGAGTACATCCATGCGGTACCAAACTTCACCAAAACGGTGCAATACCGTACGAGTACATCCATACGGTACCAAACCTCACCAAAACGGTACAATACCGTACGAGTACTTCGTTACGGTACCAAAACACACCAAAATGGTACAATACCGTAATAGTACATCCATACGGTACAAAACCACACCAAAACAGTGCAATAGCGTACGAGTACATCCATACGGTACAAAACCACACCAAAACGGTGCAATACCGTACGAGTACGTCCATACGGTACCAAACCACACCAAAACGGTACAATTCCGTACGAGCGCTTCGTTACGGTACCAAACCACACCAAAACAGTACAATACCGTACGAGTACATCCATACGGTAACAAACCTCACCAAAACGGTACAATACCGTACGAGTACATCCACACGGTACCAAACCACACCAAAACGGTACAATACCGTACGAGTACATCCACACGGTACCAAACCACACCAAAACGGTGCAATACCGTACGAGTACATCCGTACGGTACCAAACCACACCAAAACGGTACAATTCCGTACGAGCGCTTCGTTACGGTACCAAACCACACCAAAACAGTACAATACCGTACGAGTACATCCATACGGTAACAAACCTCACCAAAACGGTACAATACCGTACGAGTACATCCATACGGTGCCAAACCACACCAAAACGGTACAATACCTTACGAGTACATCCACACGGTACCAAACCACACCAAAACAGTACAATACCGTACGAGTACATCCATACGATACCAAACCTCACCAAAACGGTGCAATACCGTACGAGTACATCCATACGGTACCGAACCACACCAAAACGGTACAATACCGTACGAGTACTTCATTACGGTACCAAACCACACCAAAACGGTGCAATACCGTACGAGTACGTCCATACGGTACCAAACCACATAAAAACGGTACAATACCGTACGAGTGCTTCGTTACGGTACCAAACCACACCAAAACGGTACAAAACCATACGAGTACATCCATACGGTAACAAACCTCCCCAAAACGGTGCAATACCGTTCGCGTACATCCATACGGTACCAAACCACACCAAAACGGTGCAATACCGTACGAGTACATCCATACGGTACCAAACCACACAAAAACGGTACAATACCGTACGAGTACTTCGTTACGGTACCAAACCACACCAAAACGGTACAATAATGTACGAGTACATCCATACGGTACCAACCACACCAAAACGGTACAAAACCGTACGAGTACTTCGTTACGGTACCAAACCACACCAAAACGGAACAATACCGTACGAGTACATCCATACGGTGCCAAACCACACCAAAACGGTGCAATACCGTACGAGTGCATCCATACGGTACCAAACCACACGAAAACGGTACAATACCGTACGAGTACTTCGTTACGGTACCAAAACACAGCAAAACGGTACAATACCGTACGAGTACATCCATACGGTACCAACCACACCGAAACGGTACAAAACCGTACAAGTATGTCGTTACGGTACCAAACCACACCAAAATGGCACAATACCGTACGAGTACATCCATACGGTACAAAACCACACCAAAACGGTGCAATAGCGTACGAGTACATCGATACGGTACCAAACCACACCAAAACGGTGCAATACCGTACGAGTACATCCATACGGTACCAAACCACACCAAAAAGGTACAATACCGTACGAGCGCTTCGTTACGGTACCAAACCACACCAAAACAGTACAATACCGTACGAGTACATCCATACGGTACCAAACCTCACCAAAACGGTGCAATACCGTACGAGTACATCCATACGGTACCAAACCACACCAAAACGGTACAATACCGTACGAGTACTTCGTTACGGTACCAAACCACACCAAAACGGTACAATACCGTACGAGTACATCCATACGGTACCAACCACACCGAAACGGTACAAAACCGTACAAATATGTCGTTACGGTACCAAACCACACCAAAATGGCACAATACCGTACGAGTACATCCATACGGTACAAAACCACACCAAAACGGTGCAATAGCGTACTTGTACATCCATACGGTACCAAACCACACCAAAACGGTGCAATACCGTACGAGTACATCCATACGGTACCAAACCACACCAAAAAGGTACAATACCGTACGAGCGCTTCGTTACGGTACCAAACCACACCAAAACAGTACAATACCGTACGAGTACATCCATACGGTACCAAACCTCACCAAAACGGTGCAATACCGTACGAGTACATCCATACGGTACCAAACCACACCAAAACGGTACAATACCGTACGAGTACTTCGTTACGGTACCAAACCACACCAAAACGGTGAATACCGTACGAGTACGTCCATACGGTACCAAACCACATAAAAACGGTACAATACCGTACGAGTGCTTCGTTACGGTACCAAACCACACCAAAACGGTACAAAACCATACGAGTACATCCATACGGTAACAAACCTCCCCAAACCGGTGCAATACCGTACGAGTACATCCACACGGTACCAAACCACACCAAAACAATGCAATACCGTACGAGTACATCCATACGGTACCAAACCACACCAAAACAGAACAATACCGTACGAGTACATCCATATGGTGCCAAACCACACCAAAATGGTGCAATACCGTACGAGTACATCCATACGGTACCAAACCACACGAAAACGGTACAATACCGTACGAGTACTTCGTTACGGTACCAAAACACAGCAAAACGGTACAATACCGTACGAGTACATCCATACGGTACAAAACCACACCAAAACGGTGCAATAGCGTACGAGTACATCCATACGGTACCACACCGCACCAAAACCGTGAAATACCGTACGAGTACGTCCATACGGTACCAAACCACACCAAAATGTTACAATACCGTACGAGCGCTTCGTTACGGTAACAAACCACACCAAAATAGTACAATACCGTACGAGTACATCCATGCGGTACCAAACCTCACCAAAACGGTGCAATACCGTACGACTACATCCATACGGTACCAAACCTCACCAAAACGGTACAATACCGTACGAGTACTTCGTTACGGTACCAAAACACACCAAAATGGTACAATACCGTACTAGTACATCCATACGGTACAAAACCACACCAAAACAGTGCAATAGCGTACGAGTACATCCATACGGTACCAAACCACACCAAAACGGTGCAATACCGTACGAGTACATCCATACGGTACCAAACCACACCAAAACGGTACAATTCCGTACGAGCGCTTCGTTACGGTACCAAACCACACCAAAACAGTACAATACCGTACGAGTACATCCATACGGTAACAAACCTCACCAAAACGGTACAATACCGTACGAGTACATCCACACGGTACCAAACCACACCAAAACGGTACAATACCGTACGAGTACATCCACACGGTACCAAACCACACCAAAACGGTGCAATACCGTACGAGTACATCCGTACGGTACCAAACCACACCAAAACGGTACAATTCCGTACGAGCGCTTCGTTACGGTACCAAACCACACCAAAACAGTACAATACCGTACGAGTACATCCATACGGTAACAAACCTCACCAAAACGGTACAATACCGTACGAGTACATCCATACGGTGCCAAACCACACCAAAACGGTACAATACCTTACGAGTACATCCACACGGTACCAAACCACACCAAAACAGTACAATACCGTACGAGTACATCCATACGATACCAAACCTCACCAAAACGGTCCAATACCGTACGAGTACATCCATACGGTACCGAACCACACCAAAACGGTACAATACCGTACGAGTACTTCATTACGGTACCAAACCACACCAAAACGGTGCAATACCGTACGAGTACGTCCATACGGTACCAAACCACATAAAAACGGTACAATACCGTACGAGTGCTTCGTTACGGTACCAAACCACACCAAAACGGTACAAAACCATACGAGTACATCCATACGGTAACAAACCTCCCCAAAACGGTGCAATACCGTTCGCGTACATCCATACGGTACCAAACCACACCAAAACGGTGCAATACCGTACGAGTACATCCATACGGTACCAAACCACACAAAAACGGTACAATACCGTACGAGTACTTCGTTACGGTACCAAACCACACCAAAACGGTACAATAATGTACGAGTACATCCATACGGTACCAACCACACCAAAACGGTACAAAACCGTACGAGTACTTCGTTACGGTACCAAACCACACCAAAACGGAACAATACCGTACGAGTACATCCATACGGTGCCAAACCACACCAAAACGGTGCAATACCGTACGAGTGCATCCATACGGTACCAAACCACACGAAAACGGTACAATACCGAACGAGTACTTCGTTACAGTACCAAAACACACCAAAACGGTACAATACCGTACGAGTACATCCATACGGTACAAAACCACACCAAAACGGTGCAATAGCGTACGAGTACATCCATACGGTACCACACCGCACCAAAACGGTGAAATACCGTACGAGTGGATCCATACGGTACCAAACCACACCAAAATGGTACAATACCGTACGAGCGCTTCGTTACGGTAACAAACCACACCAAAACAGTACAATACCGTACGAGTACATCCATGCGGTACCAAACCTCACCAAAACGGTGCAATACCGTACGAGTACATCCATACGGTACCAAACCACACCAAAACGGTACAATACCGTACGAGTACTTCGTTACGGTACCAAAACACACCAAAACGGTACAATACCGTACGAGTACATCCATACGGTACAAAACCACACCAAAACGGTGCAATAGCGTACGAGTACATCCATACGGTACCAAACCACACCAAAACGGCGCAATACCGTACGAGTACATCCATACGGTACCAAACCACACCAAAACGGTACAATTCCGTACGAGCGCTTCGTTACGGTACCAAACCACACCAAAACAGTACAATACCGTACGAGTACATCCATACGGTAACAAACCTCACCAAAACGGTACAATACCGTACGAGTACATCCATACGGTACCAAACCACACCAAAACGGTACAATACCGTACGAGTACATCCACACGGTACCAAACCACACCAAAACAGTACAATACCGTACGAGTACATCCATACGATACCAAACCTCACCAAAACGGTGCAATACCGTACGAGTACATCCATACGGTACCAAACCACACCAAAATGGTACAATTCCGTACGAGCGCTTCGTTACGGTACCAAACCACACCAAAACAGTACAATACCGTACGAGTACATCCATACGGTAACAAACCTCACCAAAACGGTGCAATACTGTACGAGCACATCCATACGGTACCAAACCACACCAAAACGGTACAATACCGTACGAGTACGAGTACTTCGTTACGGTACGAAACCACATAAAAATGGTACAATACCGTATGAGTACATCCATACGGTGCCAAACCACACCAAAACGGTACATAACCGTACGAGTATGTCGTTACGGTACCAAACCACACCAAAATGGCACAATACTGTACGAGTACATCCATACGGTACAAAACCACACCAAAACGGTGCAATAGCGTACGAGTACATCCATACGGTACCAAACCACACCAAAACGGTGCAATACCGTATGAGTACATCCATACGGTACCAAACCACACCAAAAAGGTACGATACCGTACGAGCGCTTCGTTACGGTACCAAACCACACCAAAACAGTACAATACCGTACGAGTACATCCATACGGTATCAAACCTCACCAAAACGGTGCAATACTGTACGAGCACATCCATACGGTACCAAACCACACCAAAAAGGTACAATACCGTACGAGCGCTTCGTTACGGTACCAAACCACACAAAAACAGTACAATACCGTACGAGTACATCCATACGGTACCAAACCACACCAAAACGGTACAATACCGTATGAGTACTTCGTTACGGTACGAAACCACACAAAAATGGTACAATACTGTATGAGTACATCCATACGGTACCAAACCACACCAAAATGGTACAAAACCGTACGAGTATGTCGTTACGGTACCAAACCACACCAAAATGGCACGATACCGTACGAGTACATCCATACGGTACAAAACCACACCAAAACGGTGCAATAGCGTACGAGTACATCCATACGGTACCAAACCACACCAAAACGGTGCAATACCGTACGAGTACATCCGTACGGTACCAAACCACACCAAAACGGTACAATTCCGTACGAGCGCTTCGTTACGGTACCAAACCACACCAAAACAGTACAATACCGTACGAGTACATCCATACGGTAACAAACCTCACCAAAACGGTACAATACCGTACGAGTACATCCATACGGTGCCAAACCACACCAAAACGGTACAATACCTTACGAGTACATCCACACGGTAGCAAACCACACCAAAACAGTACAATACCGTACGAGTACATCCATACGATACCAAACCTCACCAAAACGGTGCAATACCGTACGAGTACATCCATACGGTACCGAACAACACCAAAACGGTACAATACCGTACGAGTACTTCATTACGGTACCAAACCACACCAAAACGGTGCAATACCGTACGAGTACGTCCATACGGTACCAAACCACATAAAAACGGTACAATACCGTACGAGTGCTTCGTTACGGTACCAAACCACACCAAAACGGTACAAAACCATACGAGTACATCCATACGGTAACAAACCTCCCCAAAACGGTGCAATACCGTTTGCGTACATCCATACGGTACCAAACCACACCAAAACGGTGCAATACCGTACGAGTACATCCATACGGTACCAAACCACACAAAAACGGTACAATACCGTACGAGTACTTCGTTACGGTACCAAACCACACCAAAACGGTACAATAATGTACGAGTACATCCATACGGTACCAACCACACCAAAACGGTACAAAACCGTACGAGTACTTCGTTACGGTACCAAACCACACCAAAACGGAACAATACCGTACGAGTACATCCATACGGTGCCAAACCACACCAAAACAGTGCAATACCGTACGAGTGCATCCATACATTACCAAACCACACGAAAACGGTACAATACCGTACGAGTACTTCGTTACGGTACCAAAACACAGCAAAACGGTACAATACCGTACGAGTACATCCATACGGTACCAACCACACCGAAACGGTACAAAACCGTACAAGTATGTCGTTACGGTACCAAACCACACCAAAATGGCACAATACCGTACGAGTACATCCATACAGTACAAAACCACACCAAAACGGTGCAATAGCGTACGAGTACATCCATACGGTACCAAACCACACCAAAACGGTGCAATACCGTACGAGTACATCCATACGGTACAAAACCACACCAAAAAGGTACAATACCGTACGAGCGCTTCGTTACGGTACCAAACCACACCAAAACAGTACAATACCGTACGAGTACATCCATACGGTACCAAACCTCACCAAAACGGTGCAATACCGTACGAGTACATCCATACGGTACCAAACCACACCAAAACGGTACAATACCGTACGAGTACTTCGTTACGGTACCAAACCACACCAAAACGGTACAATACCGTACGAGTACATCCATACGGTACCAACCACACCGAAACGGTACAAAACCGTACAAATATGTCGTTACGGTACCAAACCACACCAAAATGGCACAATACCGTACGAGTACATCCATACGGTACAAAACCACACCAAAACGGTGCAATAGCGTACGAGTACATCCATACGGTACCAAACCACACCAAAACGGTGCAATACCGTACGAGTACATCCATACGGTACCAAACCACACCAAAAAGGTACAATACCGTACGAGCGCTTCGTTACGGTACCAAACCACACCAAAACAGTACAATACCGTACGAGTACATCCATACGGTACCAAACCTCACCAAAACGGTGCAATACCGTACGAGTACATCCATACGGTACCAAACCACACCAAAACGGTACAATACCGTACGAGTACTTCGTTACGGTACCAAACCACACCAAAACGGTGCAATACCGTACGAGTACGTCCATACGGTACCAAACCACATAAAAACGGTACAATACCGTACGAGTGCTTCGTTACGGTACCAAACCACACCAAAACGGTACAAAACCATACGAGTACATCCATACGGTAACAAACCTCCCCAAACCGGTGCAATACCGTACGAGTACATCCACACGGTACCAACCCACACCAAAACAATGCAATACCGTACGAGTACATCCATACGGTACCAAACCACACCAAAACGGAACAATACCGTACGAGTACATCCATACGGTGCCAAACCACACCAAAATGGTGCAATACCGTACGAGTACATCCATACGGTACCAAACCACACCAAAACGGTACAATACCGTACGAGTACTTCGTTACGGTACCAAAACACACCAAAACGGTACAATACCGTACGAGTACATCCATACGGTACAAAACCACACCAAAACGGTGCAATAGCGTACGAGTACATCCATACGGTACCAAACCACACCAAAACGGTGCAATACCGTACGAGTACATCCGTACGGTACCAAACCACACCAAAACGGTACAATTCCGTACGAGCGCTTCGTTACGGTACCAAACCACACCAAAACAGTACAATACCGTACGAGTACATCCATACGGTAACAAACCTCACCAAAACGGTACAATACCGTACGAGTACATCCATACGGTGCCAAACCACACCAAAACGGTACAATACCTTACGAGTACATCCACACGGTACCAAACCACACCAAAACAGTACAATACCGTACGAGTACATCCATACGATACCAAACCTCACCAAAACGGTCCAATACCGTACGAGTACATCCATACGGTACCGAACCACACCAAAACGGTACAATACCGTACGAGTACTTCATTACGGTACCAAACCACACCAAAACGGTGCAATACCGTACGAGTACGTCCATACGGTACCAAACCACATAAAAACGGTACAATACCGTACGAGTGCTTCGTTACGGTACCAAACCACACCAAAACGGTACAAAACCGTACGAGTACATCCATACGGTAACAAACCTCCCCAAAACGGTGCAATACCGTTCGCGTACATCCATACGGTACCAAACCACACCAAAACGGTGCAATACCGTACGAGTACATCCATACGGTACCAAACCACACAAAAACGGTACAATACCGTACGAGTACTTCGTTACGGTACCAAACCACACCAAAACGGTACAATAATGTACGAGTACATCCATACGGTACCAACCACACCAAAACGGTACAAAACCGTACGAGTACTTCGTTACGGTACCAAACCACACCAAAACGGAACAATACCGTACGAGTACATCCATACGGTGCCAAACCACACCAAAACGGTGCAATACCGTACGAGTGCATCCATACGGTACCAAACCACACGAAAACGGTACAATACCGAACGAGTACTTCGTTACAGTACCAAAACACACCAAAACGGTACAATACCGTACGAGTACATCCATACGGTACAAAACCACACCAAAACGGTGCAATAGCGTACGAGTACATCCATACGGTACCACACCGCACCAAAACGGTGAAATACCGTACGAGTACATCCATACGGTACCAAACCACACCAAAATGGTACAATACCGTACGAGCGCTTCGTTACGGTAACAAACCACACCAAAACAGTACAATACCGTACGAGTACATCCATGCGGTACCAAACCTCACCAAAACGGTGCAATACCGTACGAGTACATCCATACGGTACCAAACCACACCAAAACGGTACAATACCGTACGAGTACTTCGTTACGGTACCAAAACACACCAAAACGGTACAATACCGTACGAGTACATCCATACGGTACAAAACCACACCAAAACGGTGCAATAGCGTACGAGTACATCCATACGGTACCAAACCACACCAAAACGGCGCAATACCGTACGAGTACATCCATACGGTACCAAACCACACCAAAACGGTACAATTCCGTACGAGCGCTTCGTTACGGTACCAAACCACACCAAAACAGTACAATACCGTACGAGTACATCCATACGGTAACAAACCTCACCAAAACGGTACAATACCGTACGAGTACATCCATACGGTACCAAACCACACCAAAACGGTACAATACCGTACGAGTACATCCACACGGTACCAAACCACACCAAAACAGTACAATACCGTACGAGTACATCCATACGATACCAAACCTCACCAAAACGGTGCAATACCGTACGAGTACATCCATACGGTACCAAACCACACCAAAATGGTACAATTCCGTACGAGCGCTTCGTTACGGTACCAAACCACACCAAAACAGTACAATACCGTACGAGTACATCCATACGGTAACAAACCTCACCAAAACGGTGCAATACTGTACGAGCACATCCATACGGTACCAAACCACACCAAAACGGTACAATACCGTACGAGTACGAGTACTTCGTTACGGTACGAAACCACATAAAAATGGTACAATACCGTATGAGTACATCCATACGGTGCCAAACCACACCAAAACGGTACATAACCGTACGAGTATGTCGTTACGGTACCAAACCACACCAAAATGGCACAATACTGTACGAGTACATCCATACGGTACAAAACCACACCAAAACGGTGCAATAGCGTACGAGTACATCCATACGGTACCAAACCACACCAAAACGGTGCAATACCGTATGAGTACATCCATACGGTACCAAACCACACCAAAAAGGTACGATACCGTACGAGCGCTTCGTTACGGTACCAAACCACACCAAAACAGTACAATACCGTACGAGTACATCCATACGGTATCAAACCTCACCAAAACGGTGCAATACTGTACGAGCACATCCATACGGTACCAAACCACACCAAAAAGGTACAATACCGTACGAGCGCTTCGTTACGGTACCAAACCACACAAAAACAGTACAATACCGTACGAGTACATCCATACGGTACCAAACCACACCAAAACGGTACAATACCGTATGAGTACTTCGTTACGGTACGAAACCACACAAAAATGGTACAATACTGTATGAGTACATCCATACGGTACCAAACCACACCAAAATGGTACAAAACCGTACGAGTATGTCGTTACGGTACCAAACCACACCAAAATGGCACGATACCGTACGAGTACATCCATACGGTACAAAACCACACCAAAACGGTGCAATAGCGTACGAGTACATCCATACGGTACCAAACCACACCAAAACGGTGCAATACCGTACGAGTACATCCGTACGGTACCAAACCACACCAAAACGGTACAATTCCGTACGAGCGCTTCGTTACGGTACCAAACCACACCAAAACAGTACAATACCGTACGAGTACATCCATACGGTAACAAACCTCACCAAAACGGTACAATACCGTACGAGTACATCCATACGGTGCCAAACCACACCAAAACGGTACAATACCTTACGAGTACATCCACACGGTAGCAAACCACACCAAAACAGTACAATACCGTACGAGTACATCCATACGATACCAAACCTCACCAAAACGGTGCAATACCGTACGAGTACATCCATACGGTACCGAACAACACCAAAACGGTACAATACCGTACGAGTACTTCATTACGGTACCAAACCACACCAAAACGGTGCAATACCGTACGAGTACGTCCATACGGTACCAAACCACATAAAAACGGTACAATACCGTACGAGTGCTTCGTTACGGTACCAAACCACACCAAAACGGTACAAAACCATACGAGTACATCCATACGGTAACAAACCTCCCCAAAACGGTGCAATACCGTTTGCGTACATCCATACGGTACCAAACCACACCAAAACGGTGCAATACCGTACGAGTACATCCATACGGTACCAAACCACACAAAAACGGTACAATACCGTACGAGTACTTCGTTACGGTACCAAACCACACCAAAACGGTACAATAATGTACGAGTACATCCATACGGTACCAACCACACCAAAACGGTACAAAACCGTACGAGTACTTCGTTACGGTACCAAACCACACCAAAACGGAACAATACCGTACGAGTACATCCATACGGTGCCAAACCACACCAAAACAGTGCAATACCGTACGAGTGCATCCATACATTACCAAACCACACGAAAACGGTACAATACCGTACGAGTACTTCGTTACGGTACCAAAACACAGCAAAACGGTACAATACCGTACGAGTACATCCATACGGTACCAACCACACCGAAACGGTACAAAACCGTACAAGTATGTCGTTACGGTACCAAACCACACCAAAATGGCACAATACCGTACGAGTACATCCATACAGTACAAAACCACACCAAAACGGTGCAATAGCGTACGAGTACATCCATACGGTACCAAACCACACCAAAACGGTGCAATACCGTACGAGTACATCCATACGGTACAAAACCACACCAAAAAGGTACAATACCGTACGAGCGCTTCGTTACGGTACCAAACCACACCAAAACAGTACAATACCGTACGAGTACATCCATACGGTACCAAACCTCACCAAAACGGTGCAATACCGTACGAGTACATCCATACGGTACCAAACCACACCAAAACGGTACAATACCGTACGAGTACTTCGTTACGGTACCAAACCACACCAAAACGGTACAATACCGTACGAGTACATCCATACGGTACCAACCACACCGAAACGGTACAAAACCGTACAAATATGTCGTTACGGTACCAAACCACACCAAAATGGCACAATACCGTACGAGTACATCCATACGGTACAAAACCACACCAAAACGGTGCAATAGCGTACGAGTACATCCATACGGTACAAAACCACACCAAAACGGTGCAATACCGTACGAGTACATCCATACGGTACCAAACCACACCAAAAAGGTACAATACCGTACGAGCGCTTCGTTACGGTACCAAACCACACCAAAACAGTACAATACCGTACGAGTACATCCATACGGTACCAAACCTCACCAAAACGGTGCAATACCGTACGAGTACATCCATACGGTACCAAACCACACCAAAACGGTACAATACCGTACGAGTACTTCGTTACGGTACCAAACCACACCAAAACGGTGCAATACCGTACGAGTACGTCCATACGGTACCAAACCACATAAAAACGGTACAATACCGTACGAGTGCTTCGTTACGGTACCAAACCACACCAAAACGGTACAAAACCATACGAGTACATCCATACGGTAACAAACCTCCCAAAACCGGTGCAATACCGTACGAGTACATCCACACGGTACCAAACCACACCAAAACAATGCAATACCGTACGAGTACATCCATACGGTACCAAACCACACCAAAACGGAACAATACCGTACGAGTACATCCATACGGTGCCAAACCACACCAAAATGGTGCAATACCGTACGAGTACATCCATACGGTACCAAACCACACCAAAACGGTACAATACCGTACGAGTACTTCGTTACGGTACCAAAACACACCAAAACGGTACAATACCGTACGAGTACATCCATACGGTACAAAACCACACCAAAACGGTGCAATAGCGTACGAGTACATCCATACGGTACCACACCGCACCAAAACGGTGAAATACCGTACGAGTACATCCATACGGTACCAAACCACACCAAAATGGTACAATACCGTACGAGCGCTTCGTTACGGTAACAAACCACACCAAAATAGTACAATACCGTACGAGTACATCCATGCGGTACCAAACCTCACCAAAACGGTGCAATACCGTACGAGTACATCCATACGGTACCAAACCTCACCAAAACGGTACAATACCGTACGAGTACTTCGTTACGGTACCAAAACACACCAAAACAGTGCAATAGCGTACGAGTACATCCATACGGTACCAAACCACACCAAAACGGTGCAATACCGTACGAGTACATCCATACGGTACCAAACCACACAAAAACGGTACAATTCCGTACGAGCGCTTCGTTACGGTACCAAACCACACCAAAACAGTACAATACCGTACGAGTACATCCATACGGTAACAAACCTCACCAAAACGGTACAATACCGTACGAGTACATCCATACGGTACCAAACCACACCAAAACGGTACAATACCGTACGAGTACATCCACACGGTACCAAACCACACCAAAACGGTGCAATACCGTACGAGTACATCCGTACGGTACCAAACCACACCAAAACGGTACAATTCCGTACGAGCGCTTCGTTACGGTACCAAACCACACCAAAACAGTACAATACCGTACGAGTACATCCATACGGTAACAAACCTCACCAAAACGGTACAATACCGTACGAGTACATCCATACGGTGCCAAACCACACCAAAACGGTACAATACCTTACGAGTACATCCACACGGTACCAAACCACACCAAAACAGTACAATACCGTACGAGTACATCCATACGATACCAAACCTCACCAAAACGGTCCAATACCGTACGAGTACATCCATACGGTACCGAACCACACCAAAACGGTACAATACCGTACGAGTACTTCGTTACGGTACCAAACCACACCAAAACGGTGCAATACCGTACGAGTACGTCCATACGGTACCAAACCACATAAAAACGGTACAATACCGTACGAGTGCTTCGTTACGGTACCAAACCACACCAAAACGGTACAAAACCATACGAGTACATCCATACGGTAACAAACCTCCCCAAAACGGTGCAATACCGTTCGCGTACATCCATACGGTACCAAACCACAACAAAACGGTGCAATACCGTACGAGTACATCCATACGGTACCAAACCACACAAAAACGGTACAATACCGTACGAGTACTTCGTTACGGTACCAAACCACACCAAAACGGTACAATAATGTACGAGTACATCCATACGGTACCAACCACACCAAAACGGTACAAAACCGTACGAGTACTTCGTTACGGTACCAAACCACACCAAAACGGAACAATACCGTACGAGTACATCCATACGGTGCCAAACCACACCAAAACGGTGCAATACCGTACGAGTGCATCCATACGGTACCAAACCACACGAAAACGGTACAATACCGAACGAGTACTTCGTTACAGTACCAAAACACACCAAAACGGTACAATACCGTACGAGTACATCCATACCGTACAAAACCACACCAAAACGGTGCAATAGCGTACGAGTACATCCATACGGTACCACACCGCACCAAAACGGTGAAATACCGTACGAGTACATCCATACGGTACCAAACCACACCAAAATGGTACAATACCGTACGAGCGCTTCGTTACGGTAACAAACCACACCAAAACAGTACAATACCGTACGAGTACATCCATGCGGTACCAAACCTCACCAAAACGGTGCAATACCGTACGAGTACATCCATACGGTACCAAACCACACCAAAACGGTACTATACCGTACGAGTACATCGTTACGGTACCAAAACACACCAAAACGGTACAATACCGTACGAGTACATCCATACGGTACAAAACCACACCAAAACGGTTCAATAGCGTACGAGTACATCCATACGGTACCAAACCACACCAAAACGGTGCAATAGCGTACGAGTACATCCATACGGTACCAAACCACACCAAAACGGTACAATTCCGTACGAGCGCTTCGTTACGGTACCAAACCACACCAAAACAGTACAATACCGTACGAGTACATCCATACGGTAACAAACCTCACCAAAACGGTACAATACCGTACGAGTACATCCATACGGTACCAAACCACACCAAAACGGTACAATACCGTACGAGTACATCCACACGGTACCAAACCACACCAAAACAGTACAATACCGTACGAGTACATCCATACGATACCAAACATCACCAAAACGGTGCAATACCGTACGAGTACATCCATACGGTACCAAACCACACCAAAATGGTACAATTCCGTACGAGCGCTTCGTTACGGTACCAAACCACACCAAAACAGTACAATACCGTACGAGTACATCCATACGGTAACAAACCTCACCAAAACGGTGCAATACTGTACGAGCACATCCATACGGTACCAAACCACACCAAAACGGTACAATACCGTACGAGTACTTCGTTACGGTACGAAACCACATAAAAATGGTACAATACCGTATGAGTACATCCATACGGTTCCAAACCACACCAAAACGGTACATAACCGTACGAGTATGTCGTTACGGTACCAAACCACACCAAAATTGCACAATACTGTACGAGTACATCCATACGGTACAAAACCTCACCAAAACGGTGCAATAGCGTACGAGTACATCCATACGGTACCAAACCACACCAAAACGGTGCAATACCGTATGAGTACATCCATACGGTACGAAACCACACCAAAAAGGTACGATACCGTACGAGCGCTTCGTTACGGTACCAAACCACACCAAAACAGTACAATACCGTACGAGTACATCCATACGGTATCAAACCTCACCAAAACGGTGCAATACTGTACGAGCACATCCATACGGTACCAAACCACACCAAAAAGGTACAATACCGTACGAGCGCTTCGTTACGGTACCAAACAACACAAAAACAGTACAATACCGTACGAGTACATCCATACGGTACCAAACCACACCAAAACGGTACAATACCGTATGAGTACTTCGTTACGGTACGAAACCACACAAAAATGGTACAATACTGTATGAGTACATCCATACGGTACCAAACCACACCAAAATGGTAAAAAACCGTACGAGTATGTCGTTACGGTACCAAACCACACCAAAATGGCACGATACCGTACGAGTACATCCAAACGGTACAAAACCACACCAAAACGGTGCAATAGCGTACGAGTACATCCATACGGTACCAAACCACACCAAAACGGTGCAATACCGTACGAGTACATCCATACGGTACCAAACCACACCAAAACAGTACAATACCGTACGAGTACATCCATACGGTACCAAACCTCACCAAAACGGTGCAATACCGTACGAGTACATCCATACGGTACCAAACCACACCAAAACGGTACAATACCGTACGAGTACTTCGTTACGGTACCAAACCACACCAAAACGGTGCAATACCGTACGAGTACATCCATACGGTACCAAACCACACCAAAAAGGTACGATACCGTACGAGCGCTTCGTTACGGTACCAAACCACACCAAAACAGTACAATACCGTACGAGTACATCCATACGGTATCAAACCTTACAAAAACGGTGCAATACCGTACGAGTACATCCATACGGTACCAAACCACACAAAAACAGTACAATACCGTACGAGTACATCCATACGTTACCAAACCACACCAAAACGGTGCAATACCGTACGAGTACATCCATACGGTACCAAACCACACCAAAACGGTACAATACCTTACGAGTACTTTGTTACGGTACAAAACCACACCACACCAAAACGGTGCAATACCGTACGAGTACATCCATACGGTACCAAACCACACGAAAACGGTACAATACCGTAGGAGTACTTCGTTACGGTACCAAAACACACCAAAACGGTACAATGCCGTACGAGTACATCCATACGGTACAAAACCACACCAAAACGGTCCAATAGCGTACGAGTACATCCATATAGTACCAAACCACACAAAAACGGTGCAATACCGTACGAGTACATCCATACGGTACCAAAACACACCAAAATGGTACAATACCGTACGAGCGCTTCGTTACGGTACCAAACCACACCAAAACAGTACAATACCGTACGAGTACATCCATACGGTACCAAACCTCACCAAAACGGTGCAATACCATACGAGTACATCCATACGGTACCAAACCACACCAAAACGGTACAATACCGTATGAGTACTTCGTTACGGTACCAAACCACACCAAAACGGTGCAATACCGTACGAGTACATCCATACGGTAACAAACCTCACCAAAACGGTACAATACCGTACAAGTACATCCATACGGTACCAAACCACACCAAAACTGTACAATACCGTACGAGTACATCCATACGGTACCAAACCACACCAAAACAGTACAATACCGTACGAGTACATCCATACGGTACCAAACCTCACCAAAACGGTGCAATAATGTACGAGTACATCCATACGGTACCAAACCACACCAAAATGGTACAATTCCGTACGAGAGATTCGTTACGGTACCAAACCACACCAAAACAGTACAATACCGTACGAGTACATCCATACGGTAACAAACCTCACCAAAACGGTGCAATACTGTACGAGCACATCAATACGGTACCAAACCACACCAAAACGGTACAATACCGTACGAGTACTTCGTTACGGTACGAAACCACACAAAAATGGTACAATACCGTATGAGTACATCCATACGGTACCAAACCACACCAAAACGGTACAAAACCGTACGACTATGTCGTTACGGTACCAAACCACACCAAAATGGCACAATACCGTACGAGTACATCCATACGGTACAAAACCACACCAAAACGGTGCAATAGCGTACAAGTACATCCATACGGTACCAATCCACACCAAAACGGTGCAATACCGTACAAGTACATCCATACGGTACCAAACCACACCAAAAAGGTACGATACCGTACGAGCGCTTCGTTACGGTAGCAAACCACACCAAAATAGTACAATACCGTACGAGTACATCCATACGGTATCAAACCTCACCAAAACGGTGCAATACCGTACGAGTACATCCATACGGTACCGAACCACACCAAAACAGTACAATACCGTACGAGTACATCCATACGTTACCAAACCACTCCAAAACGGTGCAATACCGTACGAGTACATCCATACGGTACCAAACCATACCAAAACGGTACAATACCTTACGAGTACTTCGTTACGGTACAAAACCACACCACACCAAAACGGTGCAATACCGTACGAGTACATCCATACGGTACCAAACCACACGAAAACGGTACAATACCGTAGGAGTACTTCGTGACGGTACCAAAACACACCAAAACGGTACAATGCCGTACGAGTACATCCATACGGTACAAAACCACACCAAAACGGTGGAATAGCGTACGAGTACATCCATACAGTACCAAACCACACCAAAACGGTGCAATACCGTACGACTACATCCATCCGGTACCAAACCACACCAAAATGGTACAATACCGTACGAGCGCTTCGTTACGGTACCAAACCACACCAAAACACTACAATACCGTACGAGTACATCCATACGGTACCAAACCTCACCAAAACGGTGCAATACCGTACGAGTACATACATACGGTACCAAACCACACCAAAACGGTACAATACCGTATGATTTCTTCGTTACGGTACCAAACCACACCAAAACGGTGCAATACCGTACGAGTACATCCATACGGTAACAAACCTCACCAAAACGGTACAATACCGTACAAGTACATCCATACGGTACCAAACCACACCAAAACGGTACAATACCGTACGAGGACATCCATACGGTACCAAACCACACAAAAACAGTACAATACAGTACGAGTACATCCATACGGTACCAAACCTCACCAAAACGGTGCAATACCGTACGAGTACATCCATACGGTACCAAACCACACCAAAATGGTACAATTCCATACGAGCGCTTCGTTACGGTACCAAACCACACCAAAATAGTACAATACCGTACGAGTACATCCATACGGTAACAAACCTCACCAAAACGGTGCAATACTGTACGAGCACATCCATACGGTACCAAACCACACCAAAACGGTACAATACCGTACGAGTACTTCGTTACGGTACGAAACCACACAAAAATGGTACAATACTGTATGAGTACATCCATACGGTACCAAACCACACCAAAACGGTACAAAACCGTACGAGTATGTCGTTACGGTACCAAACCACACCAAAATGGCACAATACCGTACGAATACATCCATACGGTACAAAACCACACCAAAACGGTGCAATAGCGTACGAGTACATCCATACGGTACCAAACCACACCAAAACGGTGCAATACCGTACGAGTACATCCATACGGTACCAAACCACACCAAAAAGGTACAATACCGTACGACCGCTTCGTTACGGTACCAAACCACACCAAAACAGTACAATACCGTACGAGTACATCCATACGGTACCAAACCTCACCAAAACGGTGCAATACCGTACGAGTACATCCATACGGTACCAAACCACACCAAAACGGTACAATACCGTACGAGTACTTCGTTACGGTACCAAACCACACCAAAACGGTGCAATACCGTACGAGTACATCCATACGGTACCAAACCACATAAAAACGGTACAATACCGTACGAGTGCTTCGTTACGGTACCAAACCACACCAAAACGGTACAAAACCATACGAGTACATCCATACGGTAACAAACCTCCCCAAAACGGTGCAATACCGTTCGCGTACATCCATACGGTACCAAACCACTCCAAAACGGTGCAATACCGTACGAGTACATCCATACGGTACCAAACCACACCAAAACGGTACAATACCGTACGAGTACTTCGTTACGGTACCAAACCACACCAAAACGATACAATACCGTACGAGTACATCCATACGGTACCAACCACACCAAAACGGTACAAAACCGTACGAGTATGTCGTTACGGTACCAAACCACACCAAAATGGCACAATACCGTACGAGTACATCCATACGGTACAAAACCACACCAAAACGGCGCAAAAGCATACGAGTACATCCATACGGTACCAAACCACACCAAAACGGTGCAATACCGTACGAGTACATCCATACGGTACCAAACCACACCAAAAAGGTACAATACCGTACGAGCGCTTCGTTACGGTACCAAACCACACCAAAACAGTACAATACCGTACGAGTACATCCATACGGTACCAAACCACACGAAAACGGTACAATACCGTAGGAGTACTTCGTTACGGTACCAAAACACAACAAAACGGTACAATGCCATACGAGTACATCCATACGGTACAAAACCACACCAAAACGGTGCAATAGCGTACGAGTACATCCATACAGTACAAAACCACACCAAAACGGTGCAATACCGTACGACTACATCCATCCGGTACCAAACCACACCAAAATGGTACAATACCGTACGAGCGCTTCGTTACGGTACCAAACCACACCAAAACAGTACAATACCGTACGAGTACATCCATACGGTACCAAACCTCACCAAAACGGTGCAATACCGTACGAGTACATCCTTACGGTACCAAACCACACCAAAACGGTACAATACCGTAAGAGTACTTCGTTACGGTACCAAACCACACCAAAACGGTGCAATACCGTACGAGTACATCCATACGGTAACAAACCTCACCAAAACGGTACAATTCCATACAAGTACATCCATACGGTACCAAACCACACCAAAATGGTACAATACCGTACGAGTACATCCATACGGTACCAAACCACACAAAAACAGTACAATACCGTACGAGTACATCCATACGGTACCAAACCTCACCAAAACGGTGCAATACCGTACGAGTACATCCATTCGGTACCAAACCACACCAAAATGGTACAATTCCGTACGAGCGCTTCGTTACGGTACCAAACCACACCAAAACAGTACAATACCGTACGAGTACATCCATACGGTTACAAACCTCACCAAAACGGTGCAATACTGTACGAGCACATCCATACGGTACCAAACCACACCAAAACGGTACAATACCGTACGAGTACTTCGTTACGGTACGAAACCACACAAAAATGGTACAATACTGTATGAGTACATCCATACGGTACCAAACCACACCAAAACGGTACAAAACCGTACGAGTATGTCGTTACGGTACCAAACCACACCAAAATGGCACAATACCGTACTAGTACATCCATACGGTACAAAACCACACCAAAACGGTGCAATAGCGTACGAGTACATCCATACGGTACCACACCGCACCAAAACGGTGCAATACCGTACGAGTACATCCATACGGTACCAAACCACACCAAAACGGTACAATTCCGTACGAGTGCTTCGTTACGGTACAAAACCACACCAAAACAGTATAGTACCGTACGAGTACATCCATACGGTAACAAACCTCACCAAAACGGTGCAATACCGTACGAGTAATTCCATATGATACCAAACCACACCAAAATGGTACAATACCGTACGAGCGCTTCGTTACAATACCAAACCACACCAAAACGGTGAAATACCGTACGAGTACATCCATACGGTACCAAACCACACGAAAACGGTACAATACCGTATGAGTACTTCGTTACGGTACCAAACCACACCAAAACGGTGCAATACCGTACGAGTACATCCATACGGTAACAAACCTCACCAAAACGGTACAATACCGTACACCTACATCCATACGGTACCAACCACACCAAAACGGTGCAATACCGTACGAGTACATCCATACGGTACCAAACCACACCAAAACGGTACAATACCGTTTGAGTACTTCGTTACGGTACCAAACCACACCAAAACGGTGCAATACCGTACGAGTACATCCATACGGTAACAAACCTCACCAAAACGGTACAATACTGTTCAAGTACATCCATACGGTACCAACCAAACCAAAACGGTACAAAACCGTACGAGTACTTCGTTACGGTACCAAACCGCACCAAAATGGTACAATACCGTACGAGTACATCTATACGGTACCAACCACACCAAAACGGTACAAAACCGTACGAGTACTTCGTTACGGTACCAAACCACACCAAAATGGTACAATACCGTACGAGTACATCCATACGGTACCAAACCACACCAAAACGGTGCAATAGCGTACGAGTACATCCATACGGTACCAAACCACACCAAAACGGTGCAATACCGTACGAGTACATCCATACGGTACCAAACCACACCAAAAAGGTACGATACCGTACGAGCGCTTCGTTACGGTACCAAACCACACCAAAACAGTACAATACCGTACGAGTACATCCATACGGTATCAAACCTAACCAAAACGGTGCAATACCGTACGAGTACATCCATACGGTACCAACCACACCAAAATAGTACAATACCGTACGAGTACATCCATACGTTACCAAACCACACCAAAACGGTGCAATACCGTACGAGTACATCCATACGGTACTAAACCACACCAAAACAATGCAATACCGTACGAGTACATCCATACGGTACCAAACCCCACCAAAATGGTACAATACCGTACGAGCACTTCGTTACAGTACCAAACCACACCAAAACAGTACAATACCGTACGAGTACATCCATACGGTACCAAACCTCACCAAAACGGTGCAATACCGTACGAGTACATACATACGGTACCAAACCACACCAAAACGGTACAATACCGTATGAGTACTTCGTTACGGTACCAAACCACACCAAAACGGTGCAATACCGTACGAGTACATCCATACGGTACCAAACCACACGAAAACGGTACAATACCGTATGAGTACTTCGTTACGGTACCAAACCACACCAAAACGGTGCAATACCTTACGAGTACATCCATACGGTAACAAACCTCACCAAAACGGTACAATACCGTACAACTACATCCATACGGTACCAACCACACCAAAACGGTGCAATACCGTACGAGTACATCCATACGGTACCAAACCACACCAAAACGGTACAATACCGTTTGAGTACTTCGTTACGGTACCAAACCACACCAAAACGGTGCAATACCGTACGAGTACATCCATACGGTAACAAACCACACCAAAACGGTACAATACTGTTCAAGTACATCCATACGGTACCAACCAAACCAAAACGGTACAAAACCGTACGAGTACTTCGTTACGGTACCAAACCGCACCAAAATGGTACAATACCGGACGAGTACATCTATACGGTACCAACCACACCAAAACGGTACAAAACCGTACGAGTACTTCGTTACGGTACCAAACCACACCAAAATGGTACAATACCGTACGAGTACATCCATACGGTACCAAACCACACCAAAACGGAACAATACCGTACGAGTATATCCATACGGTGCCAAACCACTCCAAAACGGTGCAATACCGTACGAGTACGTCCATACGGTACCAAACCACACGAAAACGGTACAATAACGTACGAGTACTTCGTTACGGTACCAAAACACACCAAAACGGTACAATACCGTACGAGTACATCCATACGGTACAAAACCACACCAAAACGGTGCAATAGCGTACGAGTACATCCATACGGTACCACACCGCACCAAAACGGTGCAATACCGTACGAGCGCTTCGTTACGGTACCAAACCACACCGAAACAGTACAATACCATACGAGTACATCCATACGGTACCACACCGCACCAAAACGGTGCAATACCGTACGAGTACATCCATACGGTACCAAACCACACCAAAACGGTACAATTCCGTATGAGTGCTTCGTTACGGTACCAAACCACACCAAAACAGTACAATACCGTACGAGTACATCCATACGGCAACAAACCTCACCAAAACGGTGCAATACCGTACGAGTACATCCATACGGTACCAAACCACACCAAAACGGTGCAATAGCGAACGAGTACATCCATACGGTACAAAACCACACCAAAACGGTGCAATAGCGTACGAGTACATCCATACGGTACCAAACCACACCAAAACGGTGCAATACCGTACGAGTACATCCATACGGTACCAAACCACACCAAAACGGTACAATACCGTACGAGCGCTTCGTTACGGTACCAAACCACACCAAAACAGTACAATACCGTACGAGTACATCCATACGGTATCAAACCTCACCAAAACGGTGCAATACCGTACGAGTACATCCATACGGTACCAACCACACCAAAACAGTACAATACCGTACGAGTACATCCATTCGTTACCAAACCACACCAAAACGGTGCAATAGCGTACGAGTACATCCATACGGTACCACACCGCACCAAAACGGTGCAATACCGTACGAGTACATCCATACGGTACCAAACCACACCAAAATGGTACAATACCGTACAAGCGCTTCGTTACGGTACCAAACCACACCAAAACGGTACAATACCGTACGAGTACATCCATACGGTACAAAACCACACCAAAACGGTGCAATAGCGTACGAGTACATCCATACGGTACAAAACCACACCAAAACGGTGCAATAGCGTACGAGTACATCCATACGGTACCAAACCACACCAAAACAGTGCAATACCGTACGAGTACATCCATACGGTACCAAACCACACCAAAAAGGTACGATACCGTACGAGCGCTTCGTTACGGTACCAAACCACACCAAAACAGTACAATACCGTACGAGTACATCCATACGGTATCAAACCTCACCAAAACGGTGCAATACCGTACGAGTACATCCATACGGTACCAACCACACCAAAACGGTACAATACCGTTTGAGTACTTCGTTACGGTACCAAACCACACCAAAACGGTGCAATACCGTACGAGTACATCCATACGGTAACAAACCTCACCAAAACGGTACAATACTGTTCAAGTACATCCATACGGTACCAACAAAACCAAAACGGTACAAAACCGTACGAGTACTTCGTTACGGTACCAAACCGCACCAAAATGGTACAATACCGTACGAGTACATCCATACGGTACCAACCACACCAAAACGGTACAAAACCGTACGAGTACTTCGTTACGGTACCAAACCACACAAAAATGGTACAATACCGTACGAATACATCCATACGGTACCAAACCACACCAAAACGGAACAATACCGTACGAGTATATCCATACGGTGCCAAACCACTCCAAAACGGTGCAATACCGTACGAGTACATCCATACGGTACCAAACCACACGAAAACGGTACAATACCGTACGAGTACTTCGTTGCGGTACCAAAACACACCAAAACGGTACAATACCGTACGAGTACATCCATACGGTACAAAACCACAGCAAAACGGTGCAATAGCGTACGAGTACATGCATACGGTACCACACCGCACCAAAACGGTGCAATACCGTACGAGTACATCCATACGGTACCAAACCACACCAAAATGGTACAATACCGTACGAGCGCTTCGTTACGGTACCAAACCACACCAAAACAGTACAATACCGTACGAGTACATCCATGCGGTACCAAACCTCACCAAAACGGTGCAATACCGTACGAGTACATCCATACGGTACCAAACCACACCAAAACGGTACAATACTGTACGAGTACTTCATTACGGTACCAAAATACACCAAAACGGTAGAATACCGTACGAGTACATCCATACGGTACAAAACCACACCAAAACGGTGCAATAGCGTACGAGTACATCCATACGGTACCAAACCACACCAAAACGGTGCAATACCGTACGAGTACATCCATACGGTACCAAACCACACCAAAACGGTACAATACCGTACGAGCGCTTCGTTACGGTACCAAACCACACCAAAACAGTACAATACCGTACGAGTACATCCATACGGTACCAAACCTCACCAAAACGGTGCAATACCGTACGAGTACATCCATACGGTACCAAACCACACCAAAACGGTACAATACAGTACGAGTACTTCGTTACGGTACCAAACCACACCAAAACGGTGCAATACCGTACGAGTACATCCATACGGTACCAAACCACAAAAAAACAGTACAATACCGTACGAGTGCTACGTTACGGTATCAAACCACACCAAAACGGTACAAAACCATACGAGTACATCCATACGGTAACAAACCTCCCCAAAACGGTGCAATACCGTTCGCGTACATCCATACGGTACCAAACCACATCAAAACGGTGCAATACCGTACGAGTACATCCATACGGTACCAAACCACACAAAAACGGTACAATACCGTACGAGTACTTCGTTACCAAACCACACCAAAACGGTACAATACCGTACAAGTACATCCATACGGTACCAACCACACCAAAACGGTACAAAACCGTACGAGTACTTCGTTACGGTACCAAACCACACCAAAATGGTACAATACCGTACAAGTACATCCATACGGTACCAAACCACACCAAAACGGAACAATACCGTACGAGTACATCCATACGGTGCCAAACCACACCAAAACGGTGCAATACCGTACGAGTACATCCATACGGTACCAAACCACACGAAAACGGTACAATACCGTACGAGTACTTCGTTACGGTACCAAAACACACCAAAACGGTACAATACCGTACGAGTACATCCATACGGTACAAAACCACACCAAAACGGTGCAATAGCGTACGAGTACATCCATACGGTACCACACCGCAGCAAAACGGTGCAATACCGTACGAGTACATCCATACGGTACCCAACCACACCAAAATGGTACAATACCGTACGAGCGCTACGTTACGGTACCAAACCACACCAAAACAGTACAATACCGTACGAGTACATCCATACGGTACCACACCGCACCAAAACGGTGCAATACCGTATGAGTACATCCATACGGTACCAAACCACACCAAAACGGTACAATTCCGTACGAGTGCTTCGTTACGGTACCAAACAACACCAAAACAGTACAATACTGTACGAGTACATCCATACGGTACCAAACCTCACCAAAACGGTGCAATACCGTACGAGTACATCCATACGGTACCAAACCACACCAAAACGGTACAATACCGTATGAGTACTTCGTTACGGTACCAAACCACACCAAAACGGTGCAATACCGTACGAGTACATCCATACGGTACAAAACCACACCAAAACGGTGCAATAGCGTACGAGTACATCCATACGGTACAAAACCACACCAAAACGGTGCAATAGCGTACGAGTACATCCATACGGTACCAAACCACACCAAAACGGTGCAATACCATACGAGCGCTTCGTTACGGTACCAAAGCACACCAAAACAGTACAATACCGTACGAGTACATCCATACGGTATCAAACCTCACCAAAACGGTGCAATACCGTACGAGTACATCCATACGGTACCAACCACACCAAAACAGTACAATACCGTACGAGTACATCCATACGTTACCAAACCACACCAAAACGGTGCAATAGCGTACGAGTACATCCATACGGTACCACACCGCACCAAAACGGTGCAATACCGTACGAGTACATCCATACGGTACCAAACCACACCAAAATGGTACAATACCGTACGAGCGCTTCGTTACGGTACCAAACCACACCAAAACGGTACAATACCGTACGAGTACATCCATACAGTACAAAACCACACCAAAACGGTGCAATAGCGTACGAGTACATCCATACGGTACAAAACCACACCAAAACGGTGCAATAGCGTACGAGTACATCCATACGGTACCAAACCACACCAAAACGGTGCAATACCGTACGAGTACATCCATACGGTACCAAACCACACCAAAAAGGTACGATACCGTACGAGCGCTTCGTTACGGTACCAAACCACACCAAAACAGTACAATACCGTACGAGTACATCCATACGGTATCAAACCTCACCAAAACGGTGCAATACCGTACGAGTACATCCATACGGTACCAACCACACCAAAACAGTACAATACCGTACGAGTACATCCATACGTTACCAAACCACACCAAAACGGTGCAATACCGTACGAGTACATCCATACGGTACTAAACCACACCAAAACGGTGCAATACCGTACGAGTACATCCATACGGTACCAAACCACACCAAAATGGTACAATACCGTACGAGCACTTCGTTACAGTACCAAACCACACCAAAACAGTACAATACCGTACGAGTACATCCATACGGTACCAAACCTCACCAAAACGGTGCAATACCGTACGAGTACATCCATACGGTAACAAACCTCACCAAAACGGTACAATACCGTACAAGTACATCCATACGGTACCAACCACACCAAAACGGTGCAATACCGTACGAGTACAGCCATACGGTACCAAACCACACCAAAACGGTACAATACCGTTTGAGTACTTCGTTACGGTACCAAACCACACCAAAACGGCGCAATACCGTACGAGTACATCCATACGGTAACAAACCTCACCAAAACGGTACAATACTGTTCAAGTACATCCATACGGTACCAACCAAACCAAAACGGTACAAAACCGTACGAGTACTTCGTTACGGTACCAAACCGCACCAAAATGGTACAATACCGTACGAGTACATCCATACGGTACCAACCACACCAAAACGGTACAAAACCGTACGAGTACTTCGTTACGGTACCAAACCACACCAAAATGGTACAATACCGTACGAGTACATCCATACGGTACCAAACCACACCAAAACGGAACAATACCGTACGAGTATATCCATACGGTGCCAAACCACACCAAAACGGTGCAATACCGTACGAGTACATCCATACGGTACCAAACCACACGAAAATGGTACAATACCGTACGAGTACTTCGTTACGGTACCAAAACACACCAAAACGGTACAATACCGTACGAGTACATCCATACGGTACCAAACCTCACCAAAACGGTGCAATACCGTACGAGTACATCCATACGGTATCAAACCACACCAAAAAGGTGCGATACCGTACGAGCGCTTCGTTACGGTACCAAACCACACCAAAACAGTACAATACCGTACGAGTACATCCATACGGTATCAAACCTCACCAAAACGGTGCAATACCGTACGAGTACATCCATACGGTACCAAACCACACCAAAACAGAACAATACCGTACAAGTACATCCATACGGTACCAAACCACAGCAAAACGGTACAAAACCGTACGAGTATGTCGTTACGGTACCAAACCACACCAAAATGGCACAATACCGTACGAGTACATCCATACGGTACAAAACCACACCAAAACGGTGCAATAGCGTACGAGTACATCCATACGGTACCAAACCACACCAAAACGGTGCAATACCGTACGAGTACATCCATACGGTACCAAACCACACCAAAAAGGTACGATACCGTACGAGCGCTTCGTTCCGGTACCAAACCACACCAAAACAGTACAATACCGTACGAGTACATCCATACGGTATCAAACCTCACCAAAACGGTGCAATACCGTACGAGTACATCCATACGGTACCAAACCACACCAAAACAGTACAATACCGTACGAGTACATCCATACGTTACCAAACCACACCAAAACGGTGCAATACCGTACGAGTTCATCCACACGGTACCAAACCACACCAAAACGGTACAATACCTTACGAGTACTTCGTTACGGTACAAAACCACACCACACCAAAACGGTGCAATACCGTACGAGTACATCCATACGGTACCAAACCACACGAAAATGGTACAATACCGTACGAGTACTTCGTTACGGTACCAAAACACACCAAAACGGTACAATGCCGTACGAGTACATCCATACGGTACAAACCACACCAAAACGGTGCAATAGCGTACGAGTACATCCATACAGTACCAAACCACACCAAAACGGTGCAATACCGTACGAGTACATCCATACTGTACCAAACTATACCAAAATGGTACAATACCGTACGAGCGGTTCGTTACGGTACCAAACCACACCAAAACAGTACAATACCGTACGAGTACATCCATACAGTACCAAACCTCACCAAAACGATGCAATACCGTACGAGTACATCCATACGGTACCAAACCACACCAAAACGGTACAATACCGTAAGAGTATGTCGTTACGGTACCAAACCACACCAAAATGGCACAATACCGTACGAGTACATCCATACGGTACAAAACCACACCAAAACGGTGCAATAGCGTACGAGTACATCCATACGGTACCAAACCACACCAAAACGGTGCAATACCGTACGAGTACATCCATACGGTACCAAACCACACCAAAAAGGTACTATACCGTGCGAGCGCTTCGTTACGTTACCAAACCACACCAAAACAGTACAATACCGTACGAGTACATCCATACGGTATCAAACCTCACCAAAACGGTGCAATACCGTACGAGTACATCCATACGGTACCAAACCACACCAAAACAATACAATACCGTACGAGTACATCCATACGTTACCAAACCACACCAAAACGGTGCAATACCGTACGAGTACATCCATACGGTACAAAACCACACCAAAACGGTACAATACCTTACGAGTACTTCGTTACGGTACAAAACCACACCACACCAAAACGGTGCAATACCGTACGAGTACATCCATACGGTACCAAACCACACGAAAATGGTACAATACCGTAGGAGTACTTCGTTACGGTACCAAAACACACCAAAACGGTACAATGCCGTACGAGTACATCCATACGGTACAAAACCACACCAAAACGGTGCAATAGCGTACGAGTACATCCATACAGTACCAAACCACACCAAAACGGTGCAATACCGTACGAGTATATCCATACTGTACCAAACCACACCAAAAAGGTACAATACCGTACGAGCGCTTCGTTACGGTACCAAACCACACCAAAACAGTACAATACCGTACGAGTACATCCATATGGTACCAAACCTCACCAAAACGGTGCAATACCGTACGAGTACATCCATACGGTACCAAACAACACCAAAATGGTACAATTCCATAGGAGCGTTTCGTTACGGTACCAAACCACACCAAAACAGTACAATACCGTACGAGTACATCCATACGGTAACAAACCTCACCAAAACGGTGCAATACTGTACGAGCACATCCATACGGTACCAAACCACACCAAAACGGTACAATACCGTACGAGTACTTCGTTACGGTACGAAACCACACAAAAATGGTACAATACCGTATGAGTACATCCATACGGTACCAAACGGTACAAAACCGTACGAGTATGTCGTTACGGTACCAAACCACACCAAAATGGCACAATACCGTACGAGTACATCCATACGGTACAAAACCACACTAAAACGGTGCAATATCGTACGAGTACATCCATACGGTACCAAACCACACCAAAACGGTTCAATACCGTACGAGTACATCCATACGGTACCAAACCACCCCAAAAAAGTACGATACCGTACAAGCGCTTCGTTACGGTACCAAACCACACCAAAACTGTACAATACCGTACGAGTACATCCATACGGTATCAAACCTCACCAAAACGGTGCAATACCGTACGAGTACATCCATACGGTACCAAACCACACCAAAACAGTACAATACCGTACAAGTACATCCATACGATACAATACCGTACGAGTGCTTCGTTACGGTACCAAACCACACCAAAACGGTACAAAACCATACGAGTACATCCATACGGTAACAAACCTCCCCAAAACGGTGCAATATCGTACGAGTACATCCATACGGTACCAAACCACACCAAAACGGTACAATACCGTACGAGTACTTCGTTACGGTACCAAACCACACCAAAACGATACAATACCGTACGAGTACATCCATACGGTACCAACCACACCAAAACGGTACAAAACCGTAGGAGTATGTCGTTACGGTACCAAACCACACCAAAATGGCACAATACCGTACGAGTACATCCATACGGTACAAAACCACACCAAAACGGCGCAAAAGCGTACGAGTACATCCATACGGTACCAAACCACACCAAAACGGTGCAATACCGTACGAGTACATCCATACGGTACCAAACCACACCAAAAAGGTACAATACCGTACGAGCGCTTCGTTACGGTACCAAACCACACCAAAACAGTACAATACCGTACGAGTACATCCATACGGTACCAAACCACACGAAAACGGTACAATACCGTAGGAGTACTTCGTTACGGTACCAAAACACAACAAAACGGTACAATGCCGTACGAGTACATCCATACGGTACAAAACCACACCAAAACGGTGCAATAGCGTACGAGTACATCCATACGGTACCAAACCACACCAAAACGGTGCAATACCGTACGACTACATCCATCCGGTACCAAACCACACCAAAATGGTACAATACCGTACGAGCGCTTCGTTACGGTACCAAACCACACCAAAACAGTACAATACCGTACGAGTACATCCATACGGTACCAAACCTCACCAAAACGGTGCAATACCGTACGAGTACATCCTTACGGTACCAAACCACACCAAAACGGTACAATACCGTAAGAGTACTTCGTTACGGTACCAAACCACACCAAAACGGTGCAATACCGTACGAGTACATCCATACGGTAACAAACCTCACCAAAACGGTACAATACCATACAAGTACATCCATACGGTACCAAACCACACCAAAATGGTACAATACCGTACGAGTACATCCATACGGTACCAAACCACACAAAAACAGTACAATACCGTACGAGTACATCCATACGGTACCAAACCTCACCAAAACGGTGCAATACCGTACGAGTACATCCATTCGGTACCAAACCACACCAAAATGGTACAATTCCGTACGAGCGCTTCGTTACGGTACCAAACCACACCAAAACAGTACAATACCGTACGAGTACATCCATACGGTTACAAACCTCACCAAAACGGTGCAATACTATACGAGCACATCCATACGGTACCAAACCACACCAAAACGGTACAATACCGTACGAGTACTTCGTTACGGTACGAAACCACACAAAAATGGTACAATACTGTATGAGTACATCCATACGGTACCAAACCACACCAAAACGGTACAAAACCGTACGAGTACGTCGTTACGGTACCAAACCACACCAAAATGGCACAATACCGTACTAGTACATCCATACGGTACAAAACCACACCAAAACGGTGCAATAGCGTACGAGTACATCCATACGGTACCACACCGCACCAAAACGGTGCAATACCGTACGAGTACATCCATACGGTACCAAACCACACCAAAACGGTACAATTCCGTACGAGTGCTTCGTTACGGTACCAAACCACACCAAAACAGTATAATACCGTACGAGTACATCCATACGGTAAAAAACCTCACCAAAACGGTGCAATACCGTACGAGTACATCCATATGATACCAAACCACACCAAAATGGTACAATACCGTACGAGCGCTTCGTTACAATACCAAACCACACCAAAACAATACAATACCGTACGAGTACATCCATACGGTACCAAACCTCACCAAAATGGTGCAATACCGTACGAGTACATCCATACGGTACCAAACCACACCAAAACGGTACAATACCGTATGAGTACTTCGTTACGGTACCAAACCACACCAAAACGGTGCAATACCGTACGAGTACATCCATACGGTACAAAACCACACCAAAACGGTGCAATAGCGTACGAGTACATCCATACGGTACAAAACCACACTAAAACGGTGCAATAGCGTATGAGTACATCCATACGGTACCAAACCACACCAAAACGGTGCAATACCGTACGAGTACATCCATACGGTACCAAACCACACCAAAAAGGTACGATACCGTACGAGCGCTTCGTTACAGTACCAAACCACACCAAAACAGTACAATACCGTACGAGTACATCCATACGGTATCAAACCTCACCAAAACGGTGCAATACCGTACGAGTACATCCATACGGTACCAACCACACCAAAACAGTACAATACCGTACGAGTACATCCATACGTTACCAAACCACACCAAAACGGTGCAATAGCGTACGAGTACATCCATACGGTACCACACCGCACCAAAACGGTGCAATACCGTACGAGTACATCCACACGGTACCAAACCACACCAAAATGGTACAATACCGTACGAGCGCTTCGTTACGGTACCAAACCACACCAAAACGGTACAATACCGTACGAGTACATCCATACGGTACAAAACCACACCAAAACGGTGCAATAGCGTACGAGTACATCCATACGGTACAAAACCACACCAAAACGGTGCAATAGCGTACGAGTACATCCATACGGTACCAAACCACACCAAAACGGTGCAATACCGTACGAGTACATCCATACGGTACCAAACCACACGAAAAAGGTACAATAACGTACGAGTACTTCGTTACGGTACCAAAACACACCAAAACGGTACAATACCGTACGAGTACATCCATACGGTACAAAACCACACCAAAACGGTGCAATAGCGTACGAGTACATCCATACGGTACAAAACCACACCAAAACGGTGCAATAGCGTACGAGTACATCCATACGGTACCAAACCACACCAAAACGGTGCAATACCGTACGAGTACATCCATACGGTACCAAACCACACCAAAAAGGTACGATACCGTACGAGCGCTTCGTTACGGTACCAAACCACACCAAAACAGTACAATACCGTACGAGTACATCCATACGGTATCAAACCTCACCAAAACGGTGCAATACCGTACGAGTACATCCATACGGTACCAACCACACCAAAATAGTACAATACCGTACGAGTACATCCATACGTTACCAAACCACACCAAAACGGTGCAATACCGTACGAGTACATCCATACGGTACTAAACCACACCAAAACGGTGCAATACCGTACGAGTACATCCATACGGTACCAAACCACACCAAAATGGTACAATACCGTACGAGCACTTCGTTACAGTACCAAACCACACCAAAACAGTACAATACCGTACGAGTACATCCATACGGTACCAAACCTCACCAAAACGGTGCAATACCGTACGAGTACATCCATACGGTACCAAACCACACCAAAACGGTACAATACCGTATGAGTACTTCGTTACGGTACCAAACCACACCAAAACGGTGCAATACCGTACGAGTACATCCATACGGTACCAAACCACACGAAAACGGTACAATACCGTATGAGTACTTCGTTACGGTACCAAACCACACCAAAACGGTGCAATACCGTACGAGTACATCCATACGGTAACAAACCTCACCAAAACGGTACAATACCGTACAACTACATCCATACGGTACCAACCACACCAAAACGGTGCAATACCGTACGAGTACATCCATACGGTACCAAACCACACCAAAACGGTACAATACCGTTTGAGTACTTCGTTACGGTACCAAACCACACCAAAACGGTGCAATACCGTACGAGTACATCCATACGGTAACAAACCTCACCAAAACGGTACAATACTGTTCAAGTACATCCATACGGTACCAACCAAACCAAAACGGTACAAAACCGTACGAGTACTTCGTTACGGTACCAAACCGCACCAAAATGGTACAATACCGTACGAGTACATCTATACGGTACCAACCACACCAAAACGGTACAAAACCGTACGAGTACTTCGTTACGGTACCAAACCACACCAAAATGGTACAATACCGTACGAGTACATCCATACGGTACCAAACCACACCAAAACGGAACAATACCGTACGAGTATATCCATACGGTGCCAAACCACTCCAAAACGGTGCAATACCGTACGAGTACGTCCATACGGTACCAAACCACACGAAAACGGTACAATAACGTACGAGTACTTCGTTACGGTACCAAAACACACCAAAACGGTACAATACCGTACGAGTACATCCATACGGTACAAAACCACACCAAAACGGTGCAATAGCGTACGAGTACATCCATACGGTACCACACCGCACCAAAACGGTGCAATACCGTACGAGTACATCCATACGGTACCAAACCACACCAAAATGGTACAATACCGTACGAGCGCTTCGTTACGGTACCAAACCACACCGAAACAGTACAATACCATACGAGTACATCCATACGGTACCACACCGCACCAAAACGGTGCAATACCGTACGAGTACATCCATACGGTACCAAACCACACCAAAACGGTACAATTCCGTATGAGTGCTTCGTTACGGTACCAAACCACACCAAAACAGTACAATACCGTACGAGTACATCCATACGGCAACAAACCTCACCAAAACGGTGCAATACCGTACGAGTACATCCATACGGTACCAAACCAAACCAAAACGGTGCAATAGCGAACGAGTACATCCATACGGTACAAAACCACACCAAAACGGTGCAATAGCGTACGAGTACATCCATACGGTACCAAACCACACCAAAACGGTGCAATACCGTACGAGTACATCCATACGGTACCAAACCACACCAAAAAGGTACGATACCGTACGAGCGCTTCGTTACGGTACCAAACCACACCAAAACAGTACAATACCGTACGAGTACATCCATACGGTATCAAACCTCACCAAAACAGTGCAATACCGTACGAGTACATCCATACGGTACCAACCACACCAAAACAGTACAATACCGTACGAGTACATCCATTCGTTACCAAACCACACCAAAACGGTGCAATAGCGTACGAGTACATCCATACGGTACCACACCGCACCAAAACGGTGCAATACCGTACGAGTACATCCATACGGTACCAAACCACACCAAAATGGTACAATACCGTACAAGCGCTTCGTTACGGTACCAAACCACACCAAAACGGTACAATACCGTACGAGTACATCCATACGGTACAAAACCACCCCAAAACGGTGCAATAGCGTACGAGTACATCCATACGGTACAAAACCACACCAAAACGGTGCAATAGCGTACGAGTACATCCATACGGTACCAAACCACACCAAAACAGTGCAATACCGTACGAGTACATCCATACGGTACCAAACCACACCAAAAAGGTACGATACCGTACGAGCGCTTCGTTACGGTACCAAACCACACCAAAACAGTACAATACCGTACGAGTAAATCCATACGGTATCAAACCTCACCAAAACGGTGCAATACCGTACGAGTACATCCATACGGTACCAACCACACCAAAACGGTACAATACCGTTTGAGTACTTCGTTACGGTACCAAACCACACCAAAACGGTGCAATACCGTACGAGTACATCCATACGGTAACAAACCTCACCAAAACGGTACAATACTGTTCAAGTACATCCATACGGTACCAACCAAACCAAAACGGTACAAAACCGTACGAGTACTTCGTTACGGTACCAAACCGCACCAAAATGGTACAATACCGTACGAGTACATCCATACGGTACCAACCACACCAAAACGGTACAAAACCGTACGAGTACTTCGTTACGGTACCAAACCACACCAAAATGGTACAATACCGTACGAATACATCCATACGGTACCAAACCACACCAAAACGGAACAATACCGTACGAGTATATCCATACGGTGCCAAACCACTCCAAAACGGTGCAATACCGTACGAGTACATCCATAAGGTACCAAACCACACGAAAACGGTACAATACCGTACGAGTACTTCGTTGCGGTACCAAAACACACCAAAACGGTACAATACCGTACGAGTACATCCATACGGTACAAAACCACAGCAAAACGGTGCAATAGCGTACGAGTACATGCATACGGTACCACACCGCACCAAAACGGTGCAATACCGTACGAGTACATCCATACGGTACCAAACCACACCAAAATGGTACAATACCGTACGAGCGCTTCGTTACGGTACCAAACCACACCAAAACAGTACAATACCGTACGAGTACATCCATGCGGTACCAAACCTCACCAAAACGGTGCAATACCGTACGAGTACATCCATACGGTACCAAACCACACCAAAACGGTACAATACTGTACGAGTACTTCGTTACGGTACCAAAACACACCAAAACGGTAGAATACCGTACGAGTACATCCATACGGTACAAAACCACACCAAAACGGTGCAATAGCGTACGAGTACATCCATACGGTACCAAACCACACCAAAACGGTGCAATACCGTACGAGTACATCCATACGGTACCAAACCACACCAAAACGGTACAATACCGTACGAGCGCTTCGTTACGGTACGAAACCACACCAAAACAGTACAATACCGTACGAGTACATCCATACGGTACCAAACCTCACCAAAACGGTGCAATACCGTACGAGTACATCCATACGGTACCAAACCACACCAAAACGGTACAATACAGTACGAGTACTTCGTTACGGTACCAAACCACACCAAAACGGTGCAATACCGTACGAGTACATCCATACGGTACCAAACCACAAAAAAACAGTACAATACCGTACGAGTGCTTCGTTACGGTACCAAACCACACCAAAACGGTACAAAACCATACGAGTACATCCATACGGTAACAAACCTCCCCAAAACGGTGCAATACCGTTCGCGTACATCCATACGGTACCAAACCACATCAAAACGGTGCAATACTGTACGAGTACATCCATACGGTACCAAACCACACAAAAACGGTACAATACCGTACGAGTACTTCGTTACCAAACCACACCAAAACGGTACAATACCGTACAAGTACATCCATACGGTACCAACCACACCAAAACGGTACAAAACCGTACGAGTACTTCGTTACGGTACCAAACCACACCAAAATGGTACAATACCGTACAAGTACATCCATACGGTACCAAACCACACCAAAACGGAACAATACCGTACGAGTACATCCATACGGTGCCAAACCACACCAAAACGGTGCAATACCGTACGAGTACATCCATACGGTACCAAACCACACGAAAACGGTACAATACCGTACGAGTACTTCGTTACAGTACCAAAACACACCAAAACGGTACAATACCGTACGAGTACATCCATACGGTACAAAACCACACCAAAACGGTGCAATAGCATACGAGTACATCCATACGGTACCACACCGCAGCAAAACGGTGCAATACCGTACGAGTACATCCATACGGTACCAAACCACACCAAAATGGTACAATACCGTACGAGCGCTACGTTACGGTACCAAACCACACCAAAACAGTACAATACCGTACGAGTACATCCATACGGTACCACACCGCACCAAAACGGTGCAATACCGTACGAGTACATCCATACGGTACCAAACCACACCAAAACGGTACAATTCCGTACGAGTGCTTCGTTACGGTACCAAACAACACCAAAACAGTACAATACTGTACGAGTACATCCATACGGTAACAAACCTCACCAAAACGGTGCAATACCGTACGAGTACATCCATACGGTACCAAACCACACCAAAATGGTACAATACCGTACGAGCGCTTCGTTACAGTACCAAACCACACCAAAACAGTACAATACCGTACGAGTACATCCATACGGTACCAAACCTCACTAAAACGGTGCAATACCGTACGAGTACATCCATACGGTACCAAACCACACCAAAACGGTACAATACCGTATGAGTACTTCGTTACGGTACCAAACCACACCAAAACGGTGCAATACCGTACGAGTACATCCATACGGTACAAAACCACACCAAAACGGTGCAATAGCGTACGAGTACATCCATACGGTACAAAACCACACCAAAACGGTGCAATAGCGTACGAGTACATCCATACGGTACCAAACCACACCAAAACGGTGCAATACCGTACGAGTACATCCATACGGTACCAAACCACACCAAAAAGGTACGATACCATACGAGCGCTTCGTTACGGTACCAAAGCACACCAAAACAGTACAATACCGTACGAGTACATCCATACGGTATCAAACCTCACCAAAACGGTGCAATACTGTACGAGTACATCCATACGGTACCAACCACACCAAAACAGTACAATACCGTACGAGTACATCCATACGTTACGAAACCACACCAAAACGGTGCAATAGCGTACGAGTACATCCATACGGTACCACACCGCACCAAAACGGTGCAATACCGTACGAGTACATCCATACGGTACCAAACCACACCAAAATGGTACAATACCGTACGAGCGCTTCGTTACGGTACCAAACCACACCAAAATGGTACAATACCGTACGAGTACATCCATACAGTACAAAACCACACCAAAACGGTGCAATAGCGTACGAGTACATCCATACGGTACAAAACCACACCAAAACGGTGCAATAGCGTACGAGTACATCCATACGGTACCAAACCACACCAAAACGGTGCAATACCGTACGAGTACATCCATACGGTACCAAACCACACCAAAAAAGTACGATACCGTACGAGCGCTTCGTTACGGTACCAAACCACACCAAAACAGTACAATACCGTACGAGTACATCCATACGGTATCAAACCTCACCAAAACGGTGCAATACCGTACGAGTACATCCATACGGTACCAACCACACCAAAACAGTACAATACCGTACGAGTACATCCATACGTTACCAAACCACACCAAAACGGTGCAATACCGTACGAGTACATCCATACGGTACTAAACCACACCAAAACGGTGCAATACCGTACGAGTACATCCATACGGTACCAAACCACACCAAAATGGTACAATACCGTACGAGCACTTCGTTACAGTACCAAACCACACCAAAACAGTACAATACCGTACGAGTACATCCATACGGTACCAAACCTCACCAAAACGGTGCAATACCGTACGAGTACATCCATACGGTAACAAACCTCACCAAAACGGTACAATACCGTACAAGTACATCCATACGGTACCAACCACACCAAAACGGTGCAATACCGTACGAGTACATCCATACGGTACCAAACCACACCAAAACGGTACAATACCGTTTGAGTACTTCGTTACGGTACCAAACCACACCAAAACGGCGCAATACCGTACGAGTACATCCATACGGTAACAAACCTCACCAAAACGGTACAATACTGTTCAAGTACATCCATACGGTACCAACCAAACCAAAACGGTACAAAACCGTACGAGTACTTCGTTACGGTACCAAACCGCACCAAAATGGTACAATACCGTACGAGTACATCCATACGGTACCAACCACACCAAAACGGTACAAAACCGTACGAGTACTTCGTTACGGTACCAAACCACACCAAAATGGTACAATACCGTACGAGTACATCCATACGGTACCAAACCACACCAAAACGGAACAATACCGTACGAGTATATCCATACGGTGCCAAACCACACCAAAACGGTGCAATACCGTACGAGTACATCCATACGGTACCAAACCACACGAAAACGGTACAATACCGTACGAGTACTTCGTTACGGTACCAAAACACACCAAAACGGTACAATACCGTACGAGTACATCCATACGGTACAAAACCACACCAAAACGGTGCAATAGCGTACGAGTACATCCATACGGTACCACACCGCACCAAAACGGTGCAATACCGTACGAGTACATCAATACGGTACCAAACCACACCAAAATGGTACAATACCGTACGAGCGCTTCGTTACGGTACCAAACCACACCAAAACAGTACAATACCGTACGAGTACATCCATGCGGTACGAAACCTCACCAAAACGGTGCAATACCGTACGAGTACATCCATACGGTACCAAACCACACCAAAACGGTACAATACTGTACGAGTACTTCATTACGGTACCAAAACACACCAAAACGGTACAATACCGTACGAGTACATCCATACGGTACAAAACCACACCAAAACGGTGCAATAGCGTACGAGTACATCCATACGGTACCAAACCACACCAAAACGGTGCAATACCGTACGAGTACATCCATACGGTACCAAACCACACCAAAACGGTACAATACCGTACGAGCGATTCGTTACGGTACCAAACCACACCAAAACAGTACAATACCGTACGAGTACATCCATACGGTATCAAACCACACCAAAACGGTACAATACCGTATGAGTACTTCGTTACGGTACCAAACCACACCAAAACGGTGCAATACCGTACGAGTACATCCATACGGTTGCAATAGCGTACGAGTACATCCATACGGTACCAAACCACACCAAAACGGTGCAATACCGTACGAGTACATCCATACGGTACCAAACCACACCAAAAAGATACGATACCATACGAGCGCTTCGTTACGGTACCAAAGCACACCAAAACAGTACAATACCGTACGAGTACATCCATACGGTATCAAACCTCACCAAAACGGTGCAATACCGTACGAGTACATCCATACGGTATCAACCACACCAAAACAGTACAATACCGTACGAGTACATCCATACGTTACCAAACCACACCAAAACGGTGCAATAGCGTACGAGTACATCCATACGGTACCACACCGCACCAAAACGGTGCAATACCGTACGAGTACATCCATACGGTACAAAACCACACCAAAATGGTACAATACCGTACGAGCGCTTCGTTACGGTACCAAACCACACCAAAACGGTACAATACCGTACGAGTACATCCATACAGTACAAAACCACACCAAAACGGTGCAATAGCGTACGAGTACATCCATACGGTACAAAACCACACCAAAACGGTGCAATAGCGTACGAGTACATCCATACGGTACCAAACCACACAAAAACGGTGCAATACCGTACGAGTACATCCATACGGTACCAAACCACACCAAAAAGGTACGATACCGTACGAGCGCTTCGTTACGGTACCAAACCACACCAAAACAGTACAATACCGTACGAGTACATCCATACGGTATCAAACCTCACCAAAACGGTGCAATACCGTACGAGTACATCCATACGGTACCAACCACACCAAAACAGTACAATACCGTACGAGTACATCCATACGTTACCAAACCACACCAAAACGGTGCAATACCGTACGAGTACATCCATACGGTACCAAACCACACCAAAATGGTACAATACCGTACGAGCACTTCGTTACAGTACCAAACCACACCAAAACAGTACAATACCGTACGAGTACATCCATACGGTACCAAACCTCACCAAAACGGTGCAATACCGTACGAGTACATCCATACGGTAACAAACCTCACCAAAACGGTACAATACCGTACAAGTACATCCATACGGTACCAACCACACCAAAACGGTGCAATACCGTACAAGTACATCCATACGGTACCAAACCACACCAAAACGGTACAATACCGTTTGAGTACTTCGTTACGGTACAAAACCACACCAAAACGGCGCAATACCGTACGAGTACATCCATACGGTAACAAACCTCACCAAAACGGTACAATACTGTTCAAGTACATCCATACGGTACCAACCAAACCAAAACGGTACAAAACCGTACGAGTACTTCGTTACGGTACCAAACCGCACCAAAATGGTACAATACCGTACGAGTACATCCATACGGTACCAACCACACCAAAACGGTACAAAACCGTACGAGTACTTCGTTACGGTACCAAACCACACCAAAATGGTACAATACCGTACGAGTACATCCATACGGTACCAAACCACACCGAAACGGAACAATACCGTACGAGTATATCCATACGGTGCCAAACCACACCAAAACGGTGCAATACCGTACGAGTACATCCATACGGTACCAAACCACACGAAAACGGTACAATACCGTACGAGTACTTCGTTACGGTACCAAAACACACCAAAACGGTACAATACCGTACGAGTACATCCATACGGTACAAAACCACACCAAAACGGTGCAATAGCGTACGAGTACATCCATACGGTACCACACCGCACCAAAACGGTGCAATACCGTACGAGTACATCCATACGGTACCAAACCACACCAAAATGGTACAATACCGTACGAGCGCTTCGTTACGGTACCAAACCACACCAAAACAGTACAATACCGTACGAGTACATCCATGCGGTACGAAACCTCACCAAAACGGTGCAATACCGTACGAGTACATCCATACGGTACCAAACCACACCAAAACGGTACAATACTGTACGAGTACTTCATTACGGTACCAAAACACACCAAAACGGTGCAATACCGTACGAGTACATCCATACGGTTGCAATAGCGTACGAGTACATCCATACGGTACCAAACCACACCAAAACGGTGCAATACCGTACGAGTACATCCATACGGTACCAAACCACACCAAAAAGATACGATACCATACGAGCGCTTCGTTACGGTACCAAAGCACACCAAAACAGTACAATACCGTACGAGTACATCCATACGGTATCAAACCTCACCAAAACGGTGCAATACCGTACGAGTACATCCATACGGTATCAACCACACCAAAACAGTACAATACCGTACGAGTACATCCATACGTTACCAAACCACACCAAAACGGTTCAATAGCGTACGAGTACATCCATACGGTACCACACCGCACCAAAACGGTGCAATACCGTACGAGTACATCCATACGGTACAAAACCACACCAAAATGGTACAATACCGTACGAGCGCTTCGTTACGGTACCAAACCACACCAAAACGGTACAATACCGTACGAGTACATCCATACAGTACAAAACCACACCAAAACGGTGCAATAGCGTACGAGTACATCCATACGGTACAAAACCACACCAAAACGGTGCAATAGCGTACGAGTACATCCATACGGTACCAAACCACACCAAAACGGTGCAATACCGTACGAGTACATCCATACGGTACCAAACCACACCAAAAAGGTACGATACCGTACGAGCGCTTCGTTACGGTACCAAACCACACCAAAACAGTACAATACCGTACGAGTACATCCATACGGTATCAAACCTCACCAAAACGGTGCAATACCGTACGAGTACATCCATACGGTACCAACCACACCAAAACAGTACAATACCGTACGAGTACATCCATACGTTACCAAACCACACCAAAACGGTGCAATACCGTACGAGTACATCCATACGGTACCAAACCACACCAAAATGGTACAATACCGTACGAGCACTTCGTTACAGTACCAAACCACACCAAAACAGTACAATACCGTACGAGTACATCCATACGGTACCAAACCTCACCAAAACGGTGCAATACCGTACGAGTACATCCATACGGTAACAAACCTCACCAAAACGGTACAATACCGTACAAGTACATCCATACGGTACCAACCACACCAAAACGGTGCAATACCGTACAAGTACATCCATACGGTACCAAACCACACCAAAACGGTACAATACCGTTTGAGTACTTCGTTACGGTACCAAACCACACCAAAACGGCGCAATACCGTACGAGTACATCCATACGGTAACAAACCTCACCAAAACGGTACAATACTGTTCAAGTACATCCATACGGTACCAACCAAACCAAAACGGTACAAAACCGTACGAGTACTTCGTTACGGTACCAAACCGCACCAAAATGGTACAATACCGTACGAGTACATCCATACGGTACCAACCACACCAAAACGGTACAAAACCGTACGAGTACTTCGTTACGGTACCAAACCACACCAAAATGGTACAATACCGTACGAGTACATCCATACGGTACCAAACCACACAGAAACGGAACAATACCGTACGAGTATATCCATACGGTGCCAAACCACACCAAAACGGTGCAATACCGTACGAGTACATCCATACGGTACCAAACCACACGAAAACGGTACAATACCGTACGAGTACTTCGTTACGGTACCAAAACAAACCAAAACGGTACAATACCGTACGAGTACTTCGTTACGGTACCAAAACAAACCAAAACGGTACAATACCGTACGAGTACATCCATACGGTACAAAACCACACCAAAACGGTGCAATAGCGTACGAGTACATCCATACGGTACCACACCGCACCAAAACGGTGCAATACCGTACGAGTACATCCATACGGTACCAAGCCACACCAAAATGGTACAATACCGTACGAGCGCTTCGTTACGGTACCAAACCACACCAAAACAGTACAATACCGTACGAGTACTTCCATGCGGTACGAAACCTCACCAAAACGGTGCAATACCGTACGAGTACATCCATACGGTACCAAACCACACCAAAACGGTACAATACTGTACGAGTACTTCATTACGGTACCAAAACACACCAAAACGGTACAATACCGTACGAGTACATCCATACGGTACAAAACCACACCAAAACGGTGCAATAGCGTACGAGTACATCCATACGGTACCAAACCACACCAAAACGGTGCAATACCGTACGAGTACATCCATACGGTACCAAACCACACCAAAACGGTACAATACCGTACGAGCGATTCGTTACGGTACCAAACCACACCAAAACAGTACAATACCGTACGAGTACATCCATACGGTAACAAACCTCACCAAAACGGTACAATACCGTACGAGTACATACATACGGTACCAAACCACACCAAAACGGTACAATACCATACGAGTACATAAACACGGTACCAAACCACACCAAAACGGTGCAATACCGTACGAGTACATCCATACGGTACCAAACCACACCAAAATGGAACAATTTCGTAAGAGCGCTTCGTTACGGTACCAAACCACACCAAAACAGTACAATACCGTACGAGTACATCCATACGATAACAAACCTCACCAAAACGGTGCAATACTGTACGAGCACATCCATACGGTACCAAACCATACCAAAATGGTACAATACCGTACGAGTACTTCGTTACGGTACGAAACCACACAAAAATGGTACAATACCGTATGAGTACATCCATACGGTACCAAACGGTACAAAACCGTACCAGTATGTCGTTACGGTACCAAACCACACCAAAATGGCACAATACCGTACGAGTACATCCATACGGTACAAAACCACACCAAAATGGTGCAATAGCGTACGAGTACATCCATACGGTACAATAGCATACGAGTACATCCATACGGTACCAAACCACACCAAAACGGTGCAATACCGTACGAGTACATCCATACGGTACCAAACCACACCAAAAAGGTGCGATACCGTACGAGCGCTTCGTTACGGTACCAAACCACACCAAAACAGTACAATACCGTACGAGTACATCCATACGGTATCAAACCTCACCAAAACGGTGCAATACCGTACGAGTACATCCATACGGTACCAAACCACACCAAAACAGTACAATACCGTACAAGTACATCCATACGTTACCAAACCACACCAAAACGGTGCAATACCGTACGAGCGCTTCGTTACAGTACCAAACCACACCAAAACAGTACAATACCGTACGAGTACATCCATACGGTACCAAACCTCACCAAAACGGTGCAATACCTTACGAGTACATCCATACGGTACCAAACCACACCAAAATGGTACAATACCGTACGAGCGCTTCGTTACAGTACCAAACCACACCAAAACAGTACAATACCGTACGAGTACATCCATACGGTACCAAACCTCACCAAAACGGTGCAATACCGTACGAGTACATCCATACGGTACCAAACCACACCAAAACGGTACAATACCTTACGAGTACTTCGTTACGGTACAAAACCACACCACACCAAAACGGTGCAATGCCGTACGAGTACATCCATACGGTACCAAACCACACGAAAACGGTACAATACCGTAGGAGTACTTCGTTACGGTACCAAAACACACCAAAACGGTACAATGCCGTACGAGTACATCCATACAGTACAAAAGCACACCAAAACGGTGCAATAGCGTTCGAGTACATCCATACAGTACCAAACCACACCAAAACGGTGCAATACCGTACGAGTACATCCATACGGTACCAAACCACACCAAAACAGTACAATACCGTACGAGTACATCCATACGGTACCAAACCTCACCAAAACGGTGCAATACCGTACGAGTACATCCATACGGTATCAAACCACACCAAAATGGTACAATACCGTACGAGCGCTTCGTTACGGTACCAAACCACACCAAAACAGTACAATACCGTACGAGTACATCCATACGGTAACAAACCTCACCAAAACGGTGCAATACTGTACGAGCACATCAATACGGTACCAAACCACACCAAAACGGTACAATACCGTACGAGTACTTCGTTACGGTACGAAACCACACAAAAATGGTACAATACCGTATGAGTACATTCATACGGTACCAAACGGTACAAAACCGTACGAGTATGTCGTTACGGTACAAAACCACACCAAAATGGCACAATACCGTACGAGTACATCCATACGGTACAAAACCACACCAAAATGGTGCAATAGCGTACGAGTACATCCATACGGTACAATAGCATACGAGTACATCCATACGGTACCAAACCACACCAAAATGGTACAATTCCGTAAGAGCGCTTCGTTACGGTACCAAACCACACCAAAACAGTACAATACCGTACGAGTACATCCATACGGTAACAAACCTCACCAAAACGGTGCAATACTGTACGAGCACATCCATACGGTACCAAACCATACCAAAACGGTACAATACCGTACGAGTACTTCGTTACGGTACGAAACCACACAAAAATGGTACAATACCGTATGAGTACATCCATACGGTACCAAACGGTACAAAACCGTACGAGTATGTCGTTACGGTACCAAACCACACCAAAATGGCACAATACCGTACGAGTACATCCATACGGTACAAAACCACACCAAAATGGTGCAATAGCGTACGAGTACATCCATACGGTACAATAGCATACGAGTACATCCATACGGTACCAAACCACACCAAAACGGTGCAATACCGTACGAGTACATCCATACGGTACAAAACCACACCAAAAAGGTGCGATACCGTACGAGCGCTTCGTTACGGTACCAAACCACACCAAAACAGAGAATACCGTACGAGTACATCCATACGGTATCAAACCTCACCAAAACGGTGCAATACCGTACGAGTACATCCATACGGTACCAAACCACACCAAAACAGTACAATACCGTACAAGTACATCCATACGTTACCAAACCACACCAAAACGGTGCAATACCGTACGAGTACATCCATACGGTACCAAACCACACCAAAACGGTACAATACCTTACGAGTACTTCGTTACGGTACAAAACCACACCACACCAAAACGGTGCAATGCCGTACGAGTACATCCATACGGTACCAAACCACACGAAAACGGTACAATACCGTAGAAGTACTTCGTTACGGTACCAAAACACACCAAAACGGTACAATGCCGTACGAGTACATCCATACGGTACAAAAGCACACCAAAATGGTGCAATAGCGTTCGAGTACATCCATACAGTACAAAACCACACCAAAACGGTGCAATACCGTACGAGTACATCCATACGGTACCAAAACACACCAAAATGGTACAATACCGTACGAGCGCTTCGTTACGGTACCAAACCACACCAAAACAGTACAATACCGTACGAGTACATCCATACGGTACCAAACCTCACCAAAACGGTGCAATACCGTACGAGTACATCCATACGGTACCAAACCACACCAAAATGGTACAATACCGTATGAGTACTTCGTTATGGTACCAAACCACACCAAAATGGTGCAATACCGTACAAGTACATCCATACGGTAACAAACCTCACCAAAACAGTACAATACCGTACAAGTACATCCATACGGTACCAAACAACACCAAAACGGTACAATACCGTACGAGTACATCCATACGGTACCAAACCACACCAAAACAGTACAATACCGTACGAGTACATCCATACGGTAACAAACCTCACCAAAACGGTGCAATACTGTACGAGCACATCAATACGGTACCAAACCACACCAAAACGGTACAATACGGTATGAGTACTTCGTTACGGTACGAAACCACACAAAAATGGTACAATACCGTATGAGTACATCCATACGGTACCAAACGGTACAAAACCGTACGAGTATGTCGTTACGGTACCAAACCACACCAAAATGGAACAATACCGTACGAGTACATCCATACGGTACAAAACCACACCAAAATGGTGCAATAGCGTACGAGTACATCCATACGGTACAATAGCATACGAGTACATCCATACGGTACCAAACCACACCAAAACGGTGCAATACCGTACGAGTACATCCATACGGTACCAAACCACACCAAAAAGGTGCGATACCGTACGAGCGCTTCGTTACGGTACCAAACCACACCAAAACAGTACAATACCGTACGAGTACATCCATACGGTATCAAACCTCACCAAAACGGTGCAATACCGTACGAGTACATCCATACGGTACCAAACCACACCAAAACAGTACAATACCGTACAAGTACATCCATACGGTACCAAACCACAGCAAAACGGTACAAAACCGTACGAGTATGTCGTTACAGTACCAAACCACACCAAAATGGCACAATACCGTACGAGTACATCCATACGGTACAAAACCACACCAAAACGGTGCAATAGCGTACGAGTACATCCATACGGTACCAAACCACACCAAAACGGTGCAATACCGTACGAGTACATCCATACGGTACCAAACCACACCAAAAAGGTACGATACCGTACGAGCGCTTCGTTCCGGTACCAAACCACACCAAAACAGTACAATACCGTACGAGTACATCCATACGGTATCAAACCTCACCAAAACGGTGCAATACCGTACGAGTACATCCATACGGTACCAAACCACACCAAAACAGTACAATACCGTACGAGTACATCCATACGTTACCAAACCACACCAAAACGGTGCAATACCGTACGAGTTCATCCACACGGTACCAAACCACACCAAAACGGTACAATACCTTACGAGTACTTCGTTACGGTACAAAACCACACCACACCAAAACGGTGCAATACCGTACGAGTACATCCATACGGTACCAAACCACACGAAAATGGTACAATACCGTACGAGTACTTCGTTACGGTACCAAAACACACCAAAACGGTACAATGCCGTACGAGTACATCCATACGGTACAAACCACACCAAAACGGTGCAATAGCGTACGAGTACATCCATACAGTACCAAACCACACCAAAACGGTGCAATACCGTACGAGTACATCCATACTGTACCAAACCATACCAAAATGGTACAATACCGTACGAGCGGTTCGTTACGGTACCAAACCACACCAAAACAGTACAATACCGTACGAGTACATCCATACGGTACCAAACCTCACCAAAACGATGCAATACCGTACGAGTACATCCATACGGTACCAAACCACACCAAAACGGTACAATACCGTATGAGTACTTCGTTACGGTACCAAACCACACCAAAACGGTGCAATACCGTACGAGTACATCCGTATGGTAACAAACCTCACCAAAACGGTACAATACCGTACCAGTACATCCATACGGTACCAAACCACACCAAAACGGTACAATACCGTACGAGTACATCCATACGGTACCAAACCACACCAAAACAGTACAATACCGTACGAGTACATCCATACGGTACCAAACCTCACCAAAACGCTGCAATACCGTACGAGTACATCCATACGGTACCAAACCACACCAAAATGGTACAATACCGTATGAGTACTTCGTTACGGTACCAAACCTCACCAAAACGCTGCAATACCGTACGAGTACATCCATACGGAAACAAACCTCACCAAAACGGTGCAATACTGTACGAGCACATCCATACGGTACCAAACCACACCAAAACGGTACAATACCGTACGAGTACTACGTTACGGTACGAAACCACACAAAAATGGTACAATACCGCATGAGTACATCCATACGGTACCAAACCACACTAAAACGGTACAAAACCGTACGAGTATGTCGTTACGGTACCAAACCACACCAAAATGGCACAATACCGTACGAGTACATCCATACGGTACAAAACCACACCAAAATGGTGCAGTAGCGTACGAGTACATCCAGACGGTACCAAACCACACCAAAACGGTGCAATACCGTACGAGTACATCCATACGGTACCAAACCACACCAAAAAGGTACAAGACCGTACGAGCGCTTCGTTACGGTACCAAACCACACCAAAACAGTACAATACCGTACGAGTACATCCATACGGTACCAAACCTCACCAAAACGGTGCAATACCGTACGAGTACATCCATACGGTACCAAACCACACCAAAATGGTACAATTCCATAGGAGCGTTTCGTTACGGTACCAAACCACACCAAAACAGTACAATACCGTACGAGTACATCCATACGGTAACAAACCTCACCAAAACGGTGCAATACTGTACGAGCACATCCATACGGTACCAAACCACACCAAAACGGTACAATACCGTACGAGTACTTCGTTACGGTACGAAACCACACAAAAATGGTACAATACCGTATGAGTACATCCATACGGTACCAAACGGTACAAAACCGTACGAGTATGTCGTTACGGTACCAAACCACACCAAAATGGCACAATACCGTACGAGTACATCCATACGGTACAAAACCACACTAAAACGGTGCAATAGCGTACGAGTACATCCATACGGTACCAAACCACACCAAAACGGTTCAATACCGTACGAGTACGTCCATACGGTACCAAACCACCCCAAAAAAGTACGATACCGTACAAGCGCTTCGTTACGGTACCAAACCACACCAAAACTGTACAATACCGTACGAGTACATCCATACGGTATTAAACCTCACCAAAACGGTGCAATACCGTACGAGTACATCCATACGGTACATAACCACACCAAAACAGTACAATACCGTACGAGTACATCCATACGGTACCAAACCTCACCAAAACGGTGCAATACCGTACGAGTACATCCATACGGTACCAAACCACACCAAAACGGTACAATACCGTATGAGTACTTCGTTACGGTACCAAACCACACCAAAACGGTGCAATACCGTACGAGTACATCCATACGGTAACAAACCTCACCAAAACGGTACAATACCGTACCAGTACATCCATACGGTACCAAACCACACCAAAACGGTACAATACCGTACGAGGACATCCATACGGTACCAAACCTCACCAAAACGGTGCAATACCGTACGAGTACATCCATACGGTACCAAACCACATAAAAACGGTACAATACCGTACGAGTGCTTCGTTACGGTACCAAACCACACCAAAACGGTACAAAACCATACGAGTACTTCCATACGGTAACAAACCGCCTCAAAACGGTGCAATACCGTTCGCGTACTTCCATACGGTACCAAACCACACCCAAACGGTGCAATACCGTACGAGTACATCCATACGGTACCAAACCACACCAAAACGGTACAATACCGTACGAGTACTTCGTTACGGTACCAAACCACACCAAAACGGTACAATACCGTACGAGTACATCCATACGGTACCAACCACACCAAAACGGTACAAAACCGTACGAGTATGTCGTTACGGTACCAAACCACACCAAAATGGCACAATACCGTACGAGTACATCCATACGGTACAAAACCACACCAAAATGGTGCAGTAGCGTACGAGTACATCCAGACGGTACCAAACCACACCAAAACGGTGCAATACCGTACGAGTACATCCATACGGTACCAAACCACACCAAAAAGGTACAAGACCGTACGAGCGCTTCGTTACGGTACCAAACCACACCAAAACAGTACAATACCGTACGAGTACATCCATACGGTACCAAACCTCACCAAAACGGTGCAATACCGTACGAGTACATCCATACGGTACCAAACCACACCAAAACGGTGCAATACCGTTCGCGTACATCCATACGGTACCAAACCACACCAAAAAGGTGCAATAGCGTACGAGTACATCCATACGGTACCAAACCACACCAAAACGGTGCAATACCGTACGAGTACATCCATACGGTACCAAACCACACCAAAACTGTACAATACCGTACGAGTACATCCATACGGTATCAAACCTCACCAAAACGGTGCAATACCGTACGAGTACATCCATACGGTACCAAACCACACCAAAACAGTACAATACCGTACGAGTACATCCATACGTTACCAAACCACACCAAAACGGTGCAATACCGTACGAGTACATCCATACGGTACCAAACCACACCAAAACGGTATAATACCTTACGAGTACTTCGTTACGGTACAAAACCCAACCACACCAAAATGGTGCAATACCGTACGAGCACATCCATACGGTACCAAACCACACGAAAATGGTACAATACCGTACGAGCGCTTCGTTACGGTACCAAACCACACCAAAACAGTACAATACCGTACGAGTACATCCATACGGTAACAAACCTCACCAAAACGGTACAATACCGTACGAGTACATCCATACGGTACCAAACCACACCAAAACGGTACAATACCGTACGAGTACATCCACACGGTACCAAACCACACCAAAACAGTACAATACCGTACGAGTACATCCATACGGTACCAAACCACACCAAAACGGTACAATACCGTACGAGTACTTCGTTACGGTACGAAACCACACAAAAATGGTACAATACCATTTGAGTACAACCATACGGTACCAAACGGTACAAAACCGTACGAGTATGTCGTTACGGTACCAAACCACACCAAAACGGTACAATACCGTACGAGTACATCCATACGGTACCAAACCACACCAAAACAGTACAATACCATACGAGTACATACATACGGTACCAAACCTCACCAAAACGGTGCAATACTGTACGAGCACATCCATACGGTACCAAACCACACCAAAACTGTACAATACCGTACGAGTACTTCGTTACGGTACGAAACCACACAAAAATGGTACAATACCGTATGAGTACATCCATACGGTACCAAACCACACCAAAACGGTACAAAACCGTACGAGTATGTCGTTACGGTACCAAACCACACCAAAATGGCACAATACCGTACGAGTACATCCATACGGTACAAAACCACACCAAAACGGTGCAATAGCATACGAGTATATCCATACGGTACCAAACCACACCAAAACGGTGCAATACCGTCCGAGTACATCCATACGGTACCAAACCACACCAAAAAGGTACAATACCGTACGAGCGCTTCGTTACGGTACCAAACCACACCAAAACAGTACAATACCGTACGAGTACATCCATACGGTACCAAACCTCACCAAAACGTTGCAATACCGTACGAGTACATCCATACGGTACCAAACCACACCAAAACGGTACAATACCGTACGAGTACTTCGTTACGGTACCAAACCACACCAAAACGGTGCAATACCGTACGAGTACATCCATACGGTACCAAACCACATAAAAACGGTACAATACCGTACGAGTGCTTCGTTACGGTACCAAACCACACCAAAACGGTACAAAACCATACGAGTACATCCATACGGTAACAAACCTCCCCAAAACGGTGCAATACCGTTCGCGTACATCCATACGGTACCAAACCACACCAAAACGGTGCAATACCATACGTGTACATCCATACGGTACCAAACCACACCAAAACGGTACAATACCATACGAGTACTTCGTTACCGTACGAAACCACACCAAAACGGTACAATACCGTACGAGTACATCCATACGGTACCAACCACACCAAAACGGTACAAAACCGTACGAGTATGTCGTTACGGTACCAAACCACACCAAAATGGCACAATACCGTACGAGTACATCCATACGGTACAAAACCACACCAAAAGGGTGCAATAGCGTACGAGTACATCCATACGGTACCAAACCACACCAAAACGGTGCAATACCGTACGAGTACATCCATACGGTACCAAACCACACCAAAAAGGTACAATACCGTACGAGCGCTTCGTTACGGTACCAAACCACACCAAAACAGTACAATACCGTACGAGTACATCCATACGGTACCAAACCTCACCAAAACGGTGCAATACCGTACGAGTACATCCATACGGTACCAAACCACACCAAAACGGTACAATACCGTACGAGTACTTCGTTACGGTACCTAACCACACCAAAACGGTGCAATACCGTACGAGTACATCCATACGGTACCAAACCACATAAAAACGGTACAATACCGTACGAGTGCTTCGTTACGGTACCAAACCACACCAAAACGGTACAAAACCATACGAGTACATCCATACGGTAACAAACCTCCCCAAAACGGTGCAATACCGTTCGCGTACATCCATACGGTACCAAACCACACCAAAACGGTGCAATACCGTACGAGTACATCCATACGGTACCAAACCACACCAAAACGGTACAATACCGTACGAGTACTTCGTTACGGTACCAAACCACACCAAAACGGAACAATACCGTACGAGTACATCCATACGGTACCAACCACACCAAAACGGTACAAAACCGTACGAGTACTTCGTTACGGTACCAAACCACACCAAAATGGTACAATACCATACGAGTACATTCATACGGTACCAAACCACACCAAAACGGAACAATACCGTACGAGTACATCAATACGGTGCCAAACAACACCAAAACGGTGCAATACCGTACGAGTACATCCATACGGTACCAAACCACACCAAAACGGTACAATACCGTACGAGTACTTCGTTACGGTACCAAAACACACCAAAACGGTACAATACCGTACGAGAACATCCATACGGTACAAACCACACCAAAACGGTGCAATAGCGTACGAGTACATCCATACGGTACCACACCACACCAAAACGGTGCAATACCGTACGAGTACATCCATACGGTACCAAACCACACCAAAAAGGTACAATACCGTACGAGCGCTTCGTTACGGTACCAAACCACACCAAAACAGTACAATACCGTACGAGTACATCCATACGGTACCAAACCTCAACAAAACGGTGCAATACCGTACGAGTACAACCATACGGTACCAAACCACACCAAAACGGTACAATACCGTACGAGTACTTGGTTACGGTACCAAACCACACCAAAACGGCGCAATACCGTACGAGTACATCCATACGGTACCAAACCACATAAAAACGGTACAATACCGTACGAGTGCTTCGTTACGGTACCAAACCACACCAAAACGGTACAAAACCATACGAGTACATCCATACGGTAACAAACCTCCCCAAAACGGTGCAATACCGTTCGCGTACATCCATACGGTACCAAACCACACCAAAACGGTGCAATACCGTACGAGTACATCCATACGGTACCAAACCACACCAAAACGGTACAATTCCGTACGAGTACTTCGTTACGGTACCAAACCACACCAAAACAGTACAATACCGTACGAGTACATCCATACGGTACCAACCACACCAAAACGGTACAAAACCATACAAGTACTTCGTTACGGTACCAAACCACACCAAAATGGTACAATACCGTACGAGTACATCCATACGGTACCAAACCACACCAAAACGGTACAATACCGTTTGAGTACTTCGTTACGGTACCAAAACACACCAAAACGGTACAATACCGTACGAGTACTTCGTTACGGTACCAAAACACACCAAAACGGTACAATACCGTACGAGTACATCAATACGGTACAAAACCACACCAAAACGGTGCAATAGCGTACGAGTACATCCATACGGTACCACACCACACCAAAACGGTGCAATACCGTATGAGTACATCCATACGTTACCAAACCACACCAAAATGGTACAATAACGTACGAGCGCTTCGTTACGGTACCAAACCACAACAAAAAAGTACAATACCGTACGAGTACATCCATGCGGTACCAAACCTCACCAAAACGGTGCAATACCGTACGAGTACATCCATACGGTACCAAACCACACCAAAACGGTACAATACCGTACGAGTACTTTGTTACGGTACCAAAACACACCAAAACGGTACAATACCGTACGAGTACATCCATACGGTACAAAACCACACCAAAACAGTGCAATAGCGTACGAGTACATCCATACGGTACCAAACCACACCAAAACGGTGCAATACCGTACGAGTACATCCATACGGTACCAAACCACACAAAAACGGTACAATTCCGTACGAGCGCTTCGTTACGGTACCAAACCACACCAAAACAGTACAATACCGTACGAGTACATCCATACGGTAACAAACCTCACCAAAACGGTGCAATACTGTACGAGCACATCCATACGGTACCAAACCACACCAAAACGGTACAATACCGTACGAGTACTTCGTTACGGTACGAAACCACACAAAAATGGTACAATACCGTATGAGTACATCCATACGGTACCAAACCACACCAAAACGGTACAAAACCGTACGAGTATTTCGTTACGGTACCAAACCACACCAAAATGGTATAATACCGTACGAGTACATCCATACGGTACAAAACCATACCAAAACGGTGCAATAGCGTACGAGTACATCCATACGGTACCAAACCACACCAAAACGGTACAATACCGTACGAGTATGTCGTTACGGTATCAAACCACACCAAAATGGCACAATACCGTACGAGTACATCCATACGGTACAAAACCACACCAAAACGGTGCAATAGCGTACGAGTACATCCATACGGTACCAAACCACACCAAAACGGTGCAATACCGTACGAGTACATCCATACGGTACCAAACCACACCCAAAAGGTACAATACCGTACGAGCGCTTCGTTACGGTACCAAACCACACCAAAACAGTACAATACCGTACGAGTACGTCCATACAGTACCAAACCTCACCAAAACGGTACAATACCTTACGAGTACTTCGTTACGGTACAAAACCACCCCACACCAAAACGGTGCAATACCGTACGAGTACATCCATACGGTACCAAACCACACGAAAACGGTACAATACCTTAGGAGTACTTCGTTACGGTACCAAAACACACCAAAACGGTACAATGCCGTACGAGTACATCCATACGGTACAAAACCACACCAAAACGGTGCAATAGCGTACGAGTACATCCATACAGTACCAAACCACACCAAAACAGTGCAATACCGCACGAGTACATCCATACGGTACCAAACCACACCAAAATGGTACAATACCGTACGAGCGCTTCGTTACGGTACCTAACCACACCAAAACAGTACAATACCGTACGAGTACATCCATACGGTAACAAACCTCAACAAAACGGTGCAATACTATACGAGCACATCCATACGGTACCAAACCACACCAAAACGGTACAAAACCGTACGAGTATGTCGTTACGGTATCAAACCACACCAAAATGGCACAATACCGTACGAGTACATCCATACGGTACAAAACCACACCAAAACGGTGCAATAGCGTACGAGTACATCCATACGGTACCAAACCACACCAAAACGGTGCAATACCGTACGAGTACATCCATACGGTACCAAACCACACCAAAAAGGTACAATACCGTACGAGCGCTTCGTTACGGTACCAAACCACACCAAAACAGTACAATACCGTACGAGTACATCCATACGGTACCAAACCTCACCAAAACGGTGCAATACCGTACGAGTACATCCATACGGTACCAAACTACACCAAAACGGTACAATACCGTACGAGTACTTCGTTACGGTACCAAACCACACCAAAACGGTGCAATACCGTACGAGTACATCCATACGGTACCAAACCACATAAAAACGGTACAATACCGTACGAGTGCTTCGTTACGGTAGCAAACCACACCAAAACGGTACAAAACCATACGAGTACGTCCATACGGTAACAAACCTCCCCAAAACGGTGCAATTGTAACGCCCCCAATTTTGGGTACGTTAAGAAGACAATTTATTGATAAAAATCTATAACGCCCTGAATTTTGGGTACGTTAAAAGAACATTTTATTGATACAATCAAATGGAGTCTGGCTCTTATTACAACAACTACTCTCACAAGAGTTCAATATTTTACACAAATGGAGGGGGATTCTAGGGTTCCTAACTACAGCTCCTCAGCTCCTCTATTCTTGCCAGCTCCTCAGCTCCAAAGCCTCCACGGTGATCTGCTAACCCTGATTATCTACAAAATCTGACACATTATACCAGCGTCGCCACCGATATAATATGTCAGGGTCACCAAAAAGGCAACACCGTGAGCTACAAAGCTCAGCAGAGTAATCCCATACCCGCTAACCCATAACTTATAACAAAACTATAATACAACATCAATTTCCACATGATACATATATACGCAGCTTAACAATGACACATCCACATTCGTTAATCAACTATCGTTGGTGTCCAAGAGTTTCGTGTTTCTCCTACGCGACTCATCGTAGACCGTGTCAACATTTTCATTTACAAAACAATCTTTCAAAAACCATTTGTTTAACACAAAAACATTTGCATAGGCTCCGTACCGCGGATAACCAAGCTACACACCCAACCTTTTTAAAATCATTAGCATTGGCTCCATACCGCGGATAACCAAGCCACACATTTTCAAAATCATTTGCATTGGCTCCGTACCGCGGATAACCAAGCTACACACCCAACCTTGGTTCCGCCGCGCCAGGTTCCCAAGTATCCTCACAATGGTTCCGCCGCGCCGGGTTCCCATTGGCACACAAAAATATTTGCATTGGCTCCGTACCGCGGATAACCAAGCATACACACCCAACCTTGGTTCCGCCGCGCCGGGTTCCCAAGTATCCTCACAATGGTTCCGCCGCGCCGGGTTCCCATTGGCACACAAAAAATATTTGCATTGGCTCCGTACCGCGGATGACCAAGCATACACACCCAACCTCGGTTCCGCCGCGCCGGGTTCCCGAGTATCCTCACAATGGTTCCGCCGCGCCGGGTTCCCATTGGCACACAAAAATATTTGCATTGGCTCCGTACCGCGGATAACCAAGCTTTACCTCACCATGGTTCCGCCGCTCCGGATTCCCATGGGAACGCACACATTTAAAAACCCTCGGTTCCGCCGCTCCGGGTTCCCGAGTATTCCCACAATGATTCCGCCGCTCCGGGTTCTCATTGGGTTTTTCAAAACACACCACACAATGGGCTACCATGTCCGGCCACATTGCGGTTTCCAAAACATCTCATTCTTTTCAAAACACGCCTTTTATACACGCACACATCTCACATAATGCCACCCAAAATCGGTCATTCTGTTGTTTCAAAATATTTCCTTCCTCGGAAAACATTTCTTTTAATTAACCACACCCTAGGTGTCATGTTTTCTACTTTCCCGATTCTCGTGTCTCGTTACATGCAAAGACTCCGCGGTAGGACAAACGTAAGCAAGAATCATCCTAACAAGATCATCCAATTCTATATTACTCATCACGCTCAATTACTACTTATAGCATAACGCCACATGTACGGACGCCTTTGGAGTGTATCACTTATGCTTTATTCAAAGCACAACGCCACATGTACGGACGTCTTTGGAGTGAAATCACTTATGCTTTATCACATACCACAAGTAATACAAGCAATCATATACGCATACTCATAACTATCTTAAAGATCAAAATACGAATACTTCTAATCAAACGATAAGTACGTAAATAAAGATAACCTACTTTATATCATACGGTTCTATTCGTAGAGTTAGGGTCAAGGGGTTCTACATTATACTTTCCAACATACAGTTCTACGTTATACGTTGAGTTAGTGGACGAGGGACTCTACCTTACTTCTTGGCGGTAGTCGGCTACGGAAGGTTAGTCGGCTACGGAAAGTACGTCGGTGGTCGGGCGGAGTAACTTCCTACAGTAGGCCTCCGGTAGCTTCGAAAGAGAAAGGTTTCTCTCGAAACTTCTACTTGACTAATACTACCACTACTTTTGGATCGAAGGGTGGTCGAGTGGCGGTTTAGTGGCGGCCTAGGTTGAGTTTCTTTGAAGAACTCAAGAACTACTCAAGAACAAAGGAAGAACAAAAGAAAGAACAAGAATTTCTAGAGAGAAGGAAGAGCAATGAGAAGGTGTGTGTTCAAAGGCAAACATGGGGTGCTATTTATAGGCAAAATTCTTGGCTCCCTCTCCTCTCCATGGCCGGCCCCCCTCTCTCTCTTTCTTCCTCAATTTTTGACACATGGCAAGCAATCTTTGAAGATCAAAGTCTAACCCTAGGCTTGCATGGCTAAGATTGTCCTTGGATGGGATTATGGGAGATTTGGTTGGAAGATTTGGAGACAAAGGTACAAGATTTTGTGCTAAACAAATATAGAAGTACAATGGAGGTTAATGGAGGGCTAGTTTCTTAGCTAGGAAGGAAGATTCACCAAGGATTTTGAAAGATCAAGAAAGATCAAGAAAGTACAACCCATCTTCCTTCCTCCTTCCTCCTCTCTCTCTCTCTCTCTCTCTCTCTCTCTCTCTCTCTCTCTCTCTCTTTCTCTCTCGGGTTCTCTCTCTCTCTCTCTCGGCATCTCTCTCTCTCTCTCTCTCTCTCTCTCTCTCTCTCTCTCTCTCTCTCTCTCTCTCTCTCTCGGCCCTCTCTCTCCTCTCTTCCTAGTACAACTACACACACACACATATATATATATATCAAGTACAAGAAAACAATGAACAAAAGGTACTTTGAATCAAAGAAACTTAAAGACTAAGATTTGCTCAATAAACAAATAAATTGGCACATGTCACATAAAATAAACTAGGGTACTTAGGAGAATATTAGGCCTTAAAGGCTACAAGGCTACTAAGTACTTTCAAATTAAAATATGGGTACTTCATCACATGGGTTTTTAAGAAAAAGACTAGTTTAATAGATTCATGTACTTGGTTGAAAGTATAAGGCTATTACCCAATGGATAATAAAATCCCTAACGGTTAATAACCAAAGGATAATAAGGTAAGAGTACTTTAAATATTAAACTAAGTCTTTGAAAAAGACTACATGTCCTTTTTATTATTACACATGCTTATATATAAATGTACTTACCAAATAAAATAAAGGAAAGGCTTTTGTCTAATGGGTAAAGATTACCCTAACAATCATTGTCCAATGGACAATAGTTACTAGGGTACTTTTATTGGAAAAAAATAATCAAAAGTACTTTTCAAAATAATTATAAAAGTCTATTCAAGTACTTTGCTCAAAACCCCTTTAATATAAAGAATTGGGTTTCTATTATCCAATGGATAATAGTTCCCCTAACTTTTATTGTCCAAAAGACAAACAATAAAACCAAATTAATAAAAAGAAATAAATAAGTAATTTCTAGGGTTTGAAAAGTTTGACTAGTCACATCAACTTTATTGGAAGATTCCCTAGTCACATCGGTACTTTATTTTGGTCAAAAGAGTTATTACCCAATGGTTACTAACTTCCCTAATGGTTATTACCCAATGGATAATGATTTCCCTTGCGGTTAATAACCATTGGACAAAAGAGTACAAGTACCTTTTATAAAAAATAAAATTTTGAAAAGACTACATGTACTTTTATAATAAAAAGTTTATTATCCAATGAACAAAAATTACCCTTGTGGTTATTAACCAATGGATAATGGAGGGGTGGGAAAATCCCCAATAAACAAAGAATAAATGTACTTTGCACATGTTTTTATAAACCATAAAAATATTATATCTTGTACTTACCAAAAATATTTTAATAGGAGGCCTATTGTCCAATGGACAAAGATTACCCTAACCATTATGGACCAAAGGGTAAAGGCAAAGGTTCAAAAGGTCCAAGGGTTTCAAAAGGTCCAACTAGTAACTAGGTAAGTTGGTTGCTCGGTTCCTCCAAGTAGTCGGTTGGAAATTAACCAAATTGGTCACGTAGGGTTTTTCTAGTCAAGAGTTTAACCAAGGACCAAAATTTAACTACGACGAATATTAACAAGAAATCATATAGCCACTCAAAAGAAAATAAGTAAATTAAATAAAATTCAAATTTTTAACGAAATTTTTATAGACCAAAATTCAGGGTCGTTACAATCTATCCCCCTTAAAACAATTTCGTCCCCGAAATTGGCACGCAGCTACAGGTTAGACTAGGTTGCTAAACCGATCTCGGAATCATCGACTATCCCCCTTAAAAATTGGAGTAGGCCACCATCAATCGAATTAAGCCTCATCACTTGCTTAACGAGATGGGATTGAAGTTGCTCCTGCCGTCGAACAGCTTGCCTCGTCGTACGTCTTCGGTAAGGTCTCCACCGTAAATACCAACGCCAAATGCAAAACTTCTTCCAAATCGTCATGCAGACTAGCATCCCACAAGCATTCCTAATACATCCTTGTTGAACCCTCATGCTCCTCGATATTAAACTTATTTCCAAAAGTAGGAAACAATGGGTCCATTCTTCATAATCGTAGGGCATGAGTATCCCATCCTTGGATACCACGTACCTCAAGAACTTAACCACTTCTAGCCAGAACTTGTCTTGGCATAAAGTTGGCTATCTCAGAGTACTCGTAGTACCATCCGAAAGCGTCCTTCGTGCTTCTCCTGATAAGTCATCGAGCCTTGGCAATGGATACTGATTCTTGATGGTGACTTGATTTAGCTCCCTATATAGTTGAAGTGTCCCTCGAACAGTGCGAGCGCTCCCTATGGTGATGTGCTCGGTTTGATAGGCCCTCAGTCCAATAGCTCTTGCAATTGGGTCTTGATCTCCCTTAGTTCCGCGGGGGTCTTTTGGTAAGGCGCCATAGAAATTGGTGCCGTCCACGGTTGGATTCTATGGAGAAGTCTATCTCTCCTAGGGGTGGTAAGCCAGGAAGCTCTTCAGGGAACACGTTGGCGTAATTGTACACGACGCGTGGTAAATCCCACTTCCATTCTATCGGCTTCTCCTTACTAAAAACTAGCGGCCATCCAAGTAGTTGGTTCTTCCATCTTGATACCAAGTTGTGGATTCTGCTACCTCGATCTTTTCGTCGCCGAACTCGCTATCCGTCTATCCCCCTTAAAAGGAATCGAGTCCTTTCTAGGGTATAGGCTGTCACCATTCTTCTGATGGCAGTCTATGACCGCTTGACGTGCAGATCGCCAGTTCATCCCCAGGATTACGTCGAAATCCGCCATGTCGATCACTAGAGGGTTGCAAGCTAGGCGCAGGTCGGCTACTCCTAATTCGCATTCTCAACTCACTAGGCTAACAACTATACTCCCTTCAACTGGTTCATGGCCAAAGCCACACGATCTTCGTCCTGGGTAACTCCGAAGGTGCTGAAGATCATCTTGACCTCATTCAGCCACGTCTCGTCTACGACAGGGTTGGTGTCTCCGTGAAAGGTCGAAGGTCGACGTTTGCAGAACGCGTTCATCGCTCGGGTTCGGGTCATGGATCCATCGTCGTGGTTTTGGTGGTTGGCGTTCAAGGCAGCAACAAACGTTTGCACGATTCGGGTTAGGTCGGGGTTCGCATGAAAGGATTCTCCGTTATCGTATCCTAATCCGCGGCGCGTATTACCAATCTACGAATAAAAATCGAAGGGGGTTTTTGTTTACTAAAACAAATTTTCTTTTTGCAAATAGTCTAACTTTCAAAGGCCAAAAGTAGTTTAACGAATAGTATGCAACGGTACTCTTTAAAAATAAAGCCGATTTTTTTTTTCATAGATAAAAACATCATACAACATAAGCATAGGATTACAAACATAAACATAGAGTTCTACTATAAAACAAATAGATTAGAACACGATTTCCTACTACAAGCTGAGACGGTCCTAATCCTTAACATCCTACATCCCGAAGGATTACAACGATTACTAGTTTTATTCTAAGCACGCCTAAGCAATCTCCTTGGCCTCATAGATCCTTTGGGGTCTCGTCCTCCTCGAGATTCTCTTCACCTTCACCTAACAGGTTTTCCTCCTCGGTCACCTCATTGGCGTCCTTATCACCATCGACTTCTTCCTCTTCAACCTCAAAGTTCTCCATCGGGGGTAAGACACCGAAATACTCATGGTAAGCAAACATGATCGGAAACATTGCAGAAAACCAAGGGTCCTTTTCAACGGGAATAGTGGTATTCTGCTGCACTCTTTGGAAATCTCTCTTTTCCTTAAGTACTGCGGCAATAAAGGCAGGATCTTCCAACACTTGTGCTGTCAGGATTTCTATGGTATTTCTGGGTTGATAGGCTTCGGCTAAAAGATCAACTAGACGTTTCATCTACAGGAAAAAAGTTTCAACCTCAATTAGGAATATCCTACGACAGGTAATCACTTAAGAAGATTTGAATCTATATTCCACTTTCGATTTTTGATTTAAGTCATCATCCAATTGTTCGGGAATTCCCAGCTCAGCGGTACTGCCAATTTCCGCGCCTTGCTTCAATCCGAAGATTGTTTTGACAAAATTCCACCCAATTTGGGACGATAAACTTAAATTCAATTCACGTTCGTGCAACGGTCTAACTTATCTCGTGGTTCTACCCATTCTACCCATGGCCGAGGTTTTGAACCTAAAGCTTTGATACCAAGTTGTAACGCCCCCAATTTTGGGTACGTTAAGAAGACAATTTATTGATAAAAATCTATAACGCCCTGAATTTTGGGTACGTTAAAAGAACATTTTATTGATACAATCAAATGGAGTCTGGCTCTTATTACAACAACTACTCTCACAAGAGTTCAATATTTTACACAAATGGAGGGGGATTCTAGGGTTCCTAACTACAGCTCCTCAGCTCCTCTATTCTTGCCAGCTCCTCAGCTCCAAAGCCTCCACGGTGATCTGCTAACCCTGATTATCTACAAAATCTGACACATTATACCAGCGTCGCCACCGATATAATATGTCAGGGTCACCAAAAAGGCAACACCGTGAGCTACAAAGCTCAGCAGAGTAATCCCATACCCGCTAACCCATAACTTATAACAAAACTATAATACAACATCAATTTCCACATGATACATATATACGCAGCTTAACAATGACACATCCACATTCGTTAATCAACTATCGTTGGTGTCCAAGAGTTTCGTGTTTCTCCTACGCGACTCATCGTAGACCGTGTCAACATTTTCATTTACAAAACAATCTTTCAAAAACCATTTGTTTAACACAAAAACATTTGCATAGGCTCCGTACCGCGGATAACCAAGCTACACACCCAACCTTTTTAAAATCATTAGCATTGGCTCCGTACCGCGGATAACCAAGCCACACATTTTCAAAATCATTTGCATTGGCTCCGTACCGCGGATAACCAAGCTACACACCCAACCTTGGTTCCGCCGCGCCAGGTTCCCAAGTATCCTCACAATGGTTCCGCCGCGCCGGGTTCCCATTGGCACACAAAAATATTTGCATTGGCTCCGTACCGCGGATAACCAAGCATACACACCCAACCTTGGTTCCGCCGCGCCGGGTTCCCAAGTATCCTCACAATGGTTCCGCCGCGCCGGGTTCCCATTGGCACACAAAAAATATTTGCATTGGCTCCGTACCGCGGATGACCAAGCATACACACCCAACCTCGGTTCCGCCGCGCCGGGTTCCCGAGTATCCTCACAATGGTTCCGCCGCGCCGGGTTCCCATTGGCACACAAAAATATTTGCATTGGCTCCGTACCGCGGATAACCAAGCTTTACCTCACCATGGTTCCGCCGCTCCGGATTCCCATGGGAACGCACACATTTAAAAACCCTCGGTTCCGCCGCTCCGGGTTCCCGAGTATTCCCACAATGATTCCGCCGCTCCGGGTTCTCATTGGGTTTTTCAAAACACACCACACAATGGGCTACCATGTCCGGCCACATTGCGGTTTCCAAAACATCTCATTCTTTTCAAAACACGCCTTTTATACACGCACACATCTCACATAATGCCACCCAAAATCGGTCATTCTGTTGTTTCAAAATATTTCCTTCCTCGGAAAACATTTCTTTTAATTAACCACACCCTAGGTGTCATGTTTTCTACTTTCCCGATTCTCGTGTCTCGTTACATGCAAAGACTCCGCGGTAGGACAAACGTAAGCAAGAATCATCCTAACAAGATCATCCAATTCTATATTACTCATCACGCTCAATTACTACTTATAGCATAACGCCACATGTACGGACGCCTTTGGAGTGTATCACTTATGCTTTATTCAAAGCACAACGCCACATGTACGGACGTCTTTGGAGTGAAATCACTTATGCTTTATCACATACCACAAGTAATACAAGCAATCATATACGCATACTCATAACTATCTTAAAGATCAAAATACGAATACTTCTAATCAAACGATAAGTACGTAAATAAAGATAACCTACTTTATATCATACGGTTCTATTCGTAGAGTTAGGGTCAAGGGGTTCTACATTATACTTTCCAACATACAGTTCTACGTTATACGTTGAGTTAGTGGACGAGGGACTCTACCTTACTTCTTGGCGGTAGTCGGCTACGGAAGGTTAGTCGGCTACGGAAAGTACGTCGGTGGTCGGGCGGAGTAACTTCCTACAGTAGGCCTCCGGTAGCTTCGAAAGAGAAAGGTTTCTCTCGAAACTTCTACTTGACTAATACTACCACTACTTTTGGATCGAAGGGTGGTCGAGTGGCGGTTTAGTGGCGGCCTAGGTTGAGTTTCTTTGAAGAACTCAAGAACTACTCAAGAACAAAGGAAGAACAAAAGAAAGAACAAGAATTTCTAGAGAGAAGGAAGAGCAATGAGAAGGTGTGTGTTCAAAGGCAAACATGGGGTGCTATTTATAGGCAAAATTCTTGGCTCCCTCTCCTCTCCATGGCCGGCCCCCCTCTCTCTCTTTCTTCCTCAATTTTTGACACATGGCAAGCAATCTTTGAAGATCAAAGTCTAACCCTAGGCTTGCATGGCTAAGATTGTCCTTGGATGGGATTATGGGAGATTTGGTTGGAAGATTTGGAGACAAAGGTACAAGATTTTGTGCTAAACAAATATAGAAGTACAATGGAGGTTAATGGAGGGCTAGTTTCTTAGCTAGGAAGGAAGATTCACCAAGGATTTTGAAAGATCAAGAAAGATCAAGAAAGTACAACCCATCTTCCTTCCTCCTTCCTCCTCTCTCTCTCTCTCTCTCTCTCTCTCTCTCTCTCTCTCTTTCTCTCTCGGGTTCTCTCTCTCTCTCTCTCGGCATCTCTCTCTCTCTCTCTCTCTCTCTCTCTCTCTCTCGGCCCTCTCTCTCCTCTCTTCCTAGTACAACTACACACACACACATATATATATATATCAAGTACAAGAAAACAATGAACAAAAGGTACTTTGAATCAAAGAAACTTAAAGACTAAGATTTGCTCAATAAACAAATAAATTGGCACATGTCACATAAAATAAACTAGGGTACTTAGGAGAATATTAGGCCTTAAAGGCTACAAGGCTACTAAGTACTTTCAAATTAAAATATGGGTACTTCATCACATGGGTTTTTAAGAAAAAGACTAGTTTAATAGATTCATGTACTTGGTTGAAAGTATAAGGCTATTACCCAATGGATAATAAAATCCCTAACGGTTAATAACCAAAGGATAATAAGGTAAGAGTACTTTAAATATTAAACTAAGTCTTTGAAAAAGACTACATGTCCTTTTTATTATTACACATGCTTATATATAAATGTACTTACCAAATAAAATAAAGGAAAGGCTTTTGTCTAATGGGTAAAGATTACCCTAACAATCATTGTCCAATGGACAATAGTTACTAGGGTACTTTTATTGGAAAAAAATAATCAAAAGTACTTTTCAAAATAATTATAAAAGTCTATTCAAGTACTTTGCTCAAAACCCCTTTAATATAAAGAATTGGGTTTCTATTATCCAATGGATAATAGTTCCCCTAACTTTTATTGTCCAAAAGACAAACAATAAAACCAAATTAATAAAAAGAAATAAATAAGTAATTTCTAGGGTTTGAAAAGTTTGACTAGTCACATCAACTTTATTGGAAGATTCCCTAGTCACATCGGTACTTTATTTTGGTCAAAAGAGTTATTACCCAATGGTTACTAACTTCCCTAATGGTTATTACCCAATGGATAATGATTTCCCTTGCGGTTAATAACCATTGGACAAAAGAGTACAAGTACCTTTTATAAAAAATAAAATTTTGAAAAGACTACATGTACTTTTATAATAAAAAGTTTATTATCCAATGAACAAAAATTACCCTTGTGGTTATTAACCAATGGATAATGGAGGGGTGGGAAAATCCCCAATAAACAAAGAATAAATGTACTTTGCACATGTTTTTATAAACCATAAAAATATTATATCTTGTACTTACCAAAAATATTTTAATAGGAGGCCTATTGTCCAATGGACAAAGATTACCCTAACCATTATGGACCAAAGGGTAAAGGCAAAGGTTCAAAAGGTCCAAGGGTTTCAAAAGGTCCAACTAGTAACTAGGTAAGTTGGTTGCTCGGTTCCTCCAAGTAGTCGGTTGGAAATTAACCAAATTGGTCACGTAGGGTTTTTCTAGTCAAGAGTTTAACCAATGACCAAAATTTAACTACGACGAATATTAACAAGAAATCATATAGCCACTCAAAAGAAAATAAGTAAATTAAATAAAATTCAAATTTTTAACGAAATTTTTATAGACCAAAATTCAGGGTCGTTACAGCAATACCGTTCGCGTACATCCATACGGTACCAAACCACACCAAAACGGTGCAATACCGTACGAGTACATCCATACGGTACCAAACCACACCAAAACGGTACAATACCGTACGAGTACTTCGTTACGGTACCAAACCACACCAAAACGGTACACTACCGTACGAGTACATCCATAAGGTACAAAACCACACCAAAACGGTTCAATAGCGTACGAGTACATCCATACGGTAACAAACCTCCCCAAAACGGTGCAATACCGTTCGCGTACATCCATACCGTACCAAACCACACCAAAACGGTGCAATACCGTACGAGTACATCCATACGGTACCAAACCACACCAAAACGGTACAATACCGTACGAGTACTTCGTTATGGTACCAAAACACACCAAAACGGTACAATACCGTACGAGTACATCCATACGGTACAAAACCACACCAAAACGGAGCAATAGCGTACGAGTACATCCATACGGTAACAAACCTCCAAAAAACGGTGCAATATCGTTCGCGTACATCCATACGGTACCAAACCACACCAAAACGGTACAATACCGTACGAGTACATCCATATGGTACCAACCACACCAAAACGGTACAAAACCGTACTAGTACTTCGTTACGGTACCAAACCACACCAAAATGGTACAATACCGTACGAGTACATCCATACGGTACCAAACCACACCAAAACGGAACAATACCGTACGAGTACATCCATACGGTGCCAAACCACACCAAAACGGTGCAATACCGTACGAGTACATCCATACGGTACCAAACCACACGAAAACGGTACAATACCGTACGAGTAATTCGTTACGGTACCAAAACACACCAAAACGGTACAATACCGTACGAGTACATCCATACGGTACAAAACCACGCCAAAATGGTGCAATAGCGTACGAGTACATCCATACGGTACCACACCGCACCAAAACGGTGCAATACCGTACGAGTACATCCATACGGTACCAAACCACACCAAAATGGTACAATACCGTACGAGCGCTTCGTTACGGTACCAAACCACACCAAAACAGTACAATACCGTACGAGTACATCCATGCGGTACCAAACCTCACCAAAACGGTGCAATACCGTACGAGTACATCCATACGGTACCAAACCACACCAAAACGGTACAATACCGTACGAGTACTTCGTTACGGTACCAAAACACACCAAAACGGTACAATACCGTACGAGTACATCCATACGCTACAAAACCACACCAAAACGGTGCAATAGCGTACGGGTACATCCATACGGTACCAAACCACACCAAAACGGTGCAATACCGTACGAGTAAATCCATACGGTACCAAACCACACCAAAACGGTACAATTCCGTACGAGCGCTTCGTTACGATACCAAACCACACCAAAACAGTACAATACCGTACGAGTACATCCATACGGTAACAAACCTCACGAAAACGGTACAATACCGTACGAGTACATCCATACGGTACCAAACCACACCAAAATGGTACAATACCGTACGAGTACATCCATACGGTACCAAACCACACCAAAACAGTACAATACCGTACGAGTACATCCATACGGTACCAAACCTCACCAAAACGGTGCAATACCGTACGAGTACATCCATACGGTACCAAACCACACCAAAATGGTACAATTCCGTACGAGCGCTTCGTTACGGTACCAAACCACACCGAAACAGTACAATACCGTACGAGTACATCCATACGGTAACAAACCTCACCCAAACGGTGCAATACTGTACGAGCACATCCATACGGTACCAAACCACACCAAAACGGTACAATACCGTACGAGTACTTCGTTGCGGTACGAAACCACACAAAAATGGTACAATACCGTATGAGTACATTCATACGGTACCAAACCACACCAAAACGGTACAAAACCGTACGAGTATGTCGTTACGGTACCAAACCACACCAAAATGGCACAATACCGTACGAGTACATCCATACGGTACAAAACCACACCAAAACGGTGCAATAGCGTACGAGTACATCCATACGGTACCAAACCACACCAAAAAGGTACAATACCGTACGAGCGCTTCGTTACGGTACCAAACAACACCAAAACAGTACAATACCGTACGAGTACATCCATACGGTACCGAACCTCACCAAAACGGTGCAATACCGTACGAGTACATCCATACGGTACCAAACCACACCAAAACGGTACAATATCGTACGAGTACTTCGTTACGGTACCAAACCACACCAAAATGGTGCAATACCGTACGAGTACATCCATACGGTACCAAACCACATAAAAACGGTACAATACCATACGAGTGCTTCGTTACGGTACCAAACCACACCAAAACGGTACAAAACCATACGAGTACATCCATACGGTAACAAACCTCCCCAAAACGGTGCAATACCGTTCGCGTACATCCATACGGTACCAAACCACACCAAAACGGTGCAATACCGTACGAGTACATCCATACGGTACCAAACCACACCAAAACGGTACAATACCGTACGAGTACTTCGTTACGGTACCAAACCACACCAAAATGGTACAATACCGTACGAGTACATCCATACGGTACCAAACCACACCAAAACGGAACAATACCGTACGAGTACATCCATACGGTGCCAAACCACACCAAAACGGTGCAATACCGTACGAGTACATCCATACGGTACCAAACCACACGAAAACGGTACAATACCGTACGAGTACTTCGTTACGGTACCAAAACACACCAAAACGGTACAATACCGTACGAGTACATCCATACGGTACAAAACCACACCAAAACGGTGCAATAGCATACGAGTACATCCATACGGTACCAAACCACACCAAAATGGTACAATACCGTACGAGTACTTCGTAACGGTACCAAAACACACCAAAACGGGACAATACCGTACGAGTACATCCATACGGTACAAAACCACACCAAAACGGTGCAATAGCGTACGAGTACATCCATACGGTACCAAACCATACGGTACCAAACCACACCAAAACGGTGCAATACCGTACGAGTACATCCATACGGTACCAAACCACACCAAAACGGTACAATTCCGTACGAGCGCTTCGTTACGGTACCAAACCACACCAAAACAGTACAATACCGTTCGAGTACATCCATACGGTAACAAACCTCACCAAAACGGTGCAATACTGTACGAGCACATCCATACGGTACCAAACCACACCAAAACGGTACAATACCGTACGAGTACTTCGTTACGGTACGAAACCACACAAAAATGGTACAATATCGTATGAGTACTTCCATACGGTACCAAACCACACCAAAACGGTACAAAACCGTACGAGTATTTCGTTACGGTACCAAACCACACCAAAATGGTACAATACCGTACGAGTACATCCATACGGTACAAAACCACACCAAAAACGGTGCAATAGCGTACGAGTACAGCCATACGGTACAAAACCACACCAAAACGGTGCAATACCGTAAGAGTACATCCATACGGTACCAAACCACACCAAAAAGGTACAATACTGTACGAGCGCTTCGTTACGGTACCAAACCACACCAAAACAGTACAATACCGTACGAGTACATCCATTCGGTACCAAACCTCACCAAAACGGTGCAATACCGTACGAGTACATCCATACGGTACCAAACCACACCAAAACGGTACAATACTGTACGAGTACTTCGTTACGGTACCAAACCACACCAAAATGGTGCAATACCGTACGAGTACATCCATACGGTACCAAACCACATAAAAACGGTACAATACCGTACGAGTGCTTCGTTACGGTACCAAACCACACCAAAACGGTACAAAACCATACGAGTACATCCATGCGGTAACAAACCTCTCCAAAACGGTGCAATACCGTTCGCGTACATCCATATGGTACCAAACCACACCAAAACGGTGCAATACCGTACGAGTACATCCATTTGGTACCAAACCACATAAAAACGGTACAATACCGTACGAGTGCTTCGTTACGGTACAAAACCACACCAAAACGGTACAAAACCATACGAGTCCATCCATACGGTAACAAACCTCCCCAAAATGGTGCAATACCGTTCGCGTACATCCATACGGTACCAAACCACACCAAAACGGTGCAATACCGTACGAGTACATCCATACGGTACCAAACCACACCAAAACGGTGCAATACCGTACGAGTACATCCATACGGTACCAAACCACACCAAAATGGTACAATACCGTACGAGCGCTTCGTTACGGTACCAAACCACACCAAAACAGTACAATACCGTACGAGTACATCCATACGGTACCAAACCACAACAAAACGGTGCAATACCGTACGAGTACATCTATACGCTACCAAATCTCTCCAAAACGGTACAATACCGTACAAGTACATCCATACGGTACAAAACCACACCAAAACGGTGCACTACCGTTCGAGTACATCCATACGCTACCAAACCACACCAAAACGGTACAATACCGTACGAGTACATCCATACGTTACCAAACCACACCAAAACGGTGCAATACCGTACGAGTACATCCATACGGTACCAAACCACACCAAAACGGTACAATACCTTACGAGTACTTCGTTACGGTACAAAACCACACCACACCAAAACGGTGCAATACCGTACGAGTACATCCATACGGAACCAAAACACACGAAAACGGTACAATACCGTAGGAGTACTTCGTTACGGTACCAAAACACACCAAAACGGTACAATGCCGTACGAGTACATCCATACGGTACAAAACCACACCAAAACGGTTCAATAGCGTACGAGTACATCCATACAGTAGCAAACCACACCAGAACGGTGAAATACCGTACGAGTACATCCATACGGTACCAAACCACACCAAAATGGTACAATACCGTACGAGCGCTTCGTTACAGTACCAAACCACACCAAAACAGTACAATACCGTACGAGTACATCCATACGGTACCAAACCTCACCAAAACATTGCAATACCGTTCGCGTACATCCATACGGTACCAAACCACACCAAAACGGTGCAATACCGTACGAGTACATCCATTTGGTACCAAACCACATAAAAACGGTACAATACCGTACGAGTGCTTCGTTACGGTACAAAACCATACGAGTCCATCCATACGGTAACAAACCTCCCCAAAATGGTGCAATACCGTTCGCGTACATCCATACGATACCAAACCACACCAAAACGGTGCAATACCGTACGAGTACATCCATACGGTACCAAACCACACCAAAACGGTACAATACCGTACGAGTACTTCGTTACGGTACCAAACCACACCAAAACGGTGCAATACCGTACGAGTACATCCATACGGTACCAAACCACACCAAAAAGGTACAATACCGTACGAGCGCTTCGTTACGGTACCAAACCACACCAAAACAGTACAATACCGTACGAGTACATCCATACGGTACCAAACCTCACCAAAACGGTGCAATACCGTACGAGTACATCCATACGGTACCAAACCACACCAAAACGGTACAATACCGTACGAGTACTTCGTTACGGTACCAAACCACACGAAAACGGTGCAATACCGTATGAGTACATCCATACGGTACCAAACCACATAAAAACGGTACAATACCGTACGAGTGCTTCGTTACGGTACCAAACCACACCAAAACGGTACAAAACCATACGAGTACATCCATACGGTAACAAACCTCACCAAAACGGTGCCATACCGTTCGCGTACATCCATACGGTACCAAACCACACCAAAACAGTACAATACCGTTCGAGTACATCCATACGGTATCAAACCACACCAAAACGGTGCAATACCGTACGAGTACATCCATACGGTACGAAACCTCACCAAAACGGTGCAATACCGTACGAGTACATCCATACGGTACCAAACCACACCAAAACGGTGCAATACCGTACGAGTACATCTATACGCTACCAAACCTCTCCAAAACGGTACAATACCGTACAAGTACATCCATACGGTACAAAACCACACCAAAACGGTGCAATACCGTTCGAGTACATCCATACGCTACCAAACCACACCAAAACGGTACAATACCGTACGAGTACATCCATACTTTACCAAACCACACCAAAACGGTGCAATACCGTACGAGTACATCCATACGGTACCAAACCACACCAAAACGGTACAATACCTTACGAGTACTTCGTTACGGTACAAAACCACACCACACCAAAACGGTGCAATACCGTACGAGTACATCCATACGGAACCAAAACACACGAAAACGGTACAATACCGTAGGAGTACTTCGTTACGGTACCAAAACACACCAAAACGGTACAATGCCGTACGAGTACATCCATACGGTACAAAACCACACCAAAACGGTGCAATAGCGTACGAGTACATCCATACAGTAGCAAACCACACCAGAACGGTGAAATACCGTACGAGTACATCCATACGGTACCAAACCACACCAAAATGGTACAATACCGTACGAGCGGTTCGTTACAGTACCAAACCACACCAAAACAGTACAATACCGTACGAGTACATCCATAGGGTACCAAACCTCACCAAAACATTGCAATACCGTACGAGTACATCCATACGGTACCAAACCACACCAAAACGGTACAATACCGTACAAGTACTTCGTTACGGTACCAAACCACACCAAAACGGTGCAATACCGTACGAGTACATCCATACGGTACCAAACCACATAAAAACGGTACAATACCGTACGAGTGCTTCGTTACGGTACCAAACCACACCAAAACGGTACAAAACCACACGATTACATCCATACGGTAACAAACCTCCTCAAAACGGTGCAATACCGTTCGCGTACATCCATACGGTACCAAACCACACCAAAACGGTGCAATACCGTACGAGTACATCCATACGGTACCAAACCACACCAAAACGGTACAATACCGTACGAGTACTTCGTTACGGTACCAAACCACACCAAAACGGTACAATACCGTACGAGTACATCCATAAGGTACCAAACCACACCAAAATGGTACAATTCCGTACGAGCGCTTCGTTAAGGTACCAAACCACACCAAAACAGTACAATACCGTACGTGTACATCCATACGGTACCAAACCTCACCGAAACGGTGCAATACCGTACGAGTACATCCATACGGTACCAAACCACACCAAAACAGTACAATACCGTACGAGTACATCCATACGTTACCAAACCACACCAAAACGGTGCAATACCGTACGAGTACATCCATACGGTACCAAACCACACCAAAACGGTACAATACCTTACGAGTACTTTGTTACGGTACAAAACCACACCACACCAAAACGGTGCAATACCGTACGAGTACATCCATACGGTACCAAACCACACGAAAACGGTACAATACCGTAGGAGTACTTCGTTACAGTACCAAAACACACCAAAACGGTACAATGCCGTACGAGTACATCCATACGGTACAAAACCACACCAAAACGGTGCAATAGCGTATGAGTACATCCATACAGTACCAAACCACACCAAAACGGTGCAATACCGTACGAGTACATCCATACGGTACCAAACCACACCAAAATGGTACAATACCGTACGAGCGCTTCGTTACGGTACAAAACCACACCAAAACAGTACAATACCGTACGAGTACATCCATACGGTACCAAACCTCACCAAAACGGTGCAATACCGTACGAGTACATCCATACGGTACCAAACCACACCAAAACGGTACAATACCGTAAGAGTACTTCGTTACGGTACCAAACAACACCAAAACGGTGCAATACCGTACGAGTACATCCATACGATAACAAACCTCACCAAAACGGTACAATACCGTACAAGTACATCGATACGGTACCAAACCACACCAAAACGGTACAATACCGTACGAGTACATCCATACGGTACCAAACCACACCAAAACGGTACAATACCGTACAAGTACATCGATACGGTACCAAACCACACCAAAACGGTACAATACCGTACGAGTACATCCATACGGTACCAAACCACACCAAAACAGTACAATACCGTACGAGTACATCCATACGGTACCAAACCTCACCAAAACGGTGCAATACCGTACGAGTACATACATACGGTACCAAACCACACCAAAATGGTACAATTCTGTACGAGCGCTTCGTTACGGTACCAAACCACACCAAAACGGTACAATACCGTACGAGTACATCCATACGGTAACAAACCTCACCAAAACGGTGCAATACTGTACGAGCACATCCATACGGTACCAAACCACACCAAAACGGTACAATACCGTACGAGTACTTCGTTACGGTATGAAACCACACAAAAATGGTACAATACCGTATGAGTACATCCATACGGAACCAAACCACACCAAAACGGTACAAAACCGTACGAGTATGTCGTTACGGTACCAAACCACACCAAAATGGCACAATACCGTACGAGTACATCCATACGGTACAAAACCACACCACAACGGTGCAATAGCGTACGAGTACATCCATACGGTACCAAACCAAACCAAAACGGTGCAATACCGTACGAGTACATCCATACGGTACCAAACCACACCAAAAAGGTACAATACCGGACGAGCGCTTCGTTACGGTACCAAACCACACCAAAACAGTACAATACCGTACGAGTACATCCATACGGTACCAAACCACACGAAAACGGTACAATACCGTAGGAGTACTTCGTTACGGTACCAAAACACACCAAAACGGTACAATGCCGTACGAGTACATCCATACGGTACAAAACCACACCAAAACTGTGCAATAGCGTACGAGTACATCCATACAGTATCAAACCACACCAAAACGGTGCAATACCGTACGAGTACATCCATACGGTACCAAACCACACTAAAATGGTACAATACCGTACGAGCGCTTCGTTACGGTACCAAACCACACCAAAACAGTACAATACCGTACGAGTACATCCTTACGGTACCAAACCTCACCAAAACGGTGCAATACCGTACGAGTACATCCATACGGTACCAAACCACACCAAAACGGTGCAATACCGTATGAGTACTTCGTTACGGTACCAAACCACACCAAAATGGTGCAATACCTTACGAGTACATCCATACGGTAACAAACCTAACCAAAACGGTACAGTACCGTACCAGTACATCCATACGGTACCAAACCACACGAAAACGGTACAATACCGTACGAGTACATCCATACGGTACCAAACCACACCAAAACAGTACAATACCGTACGAGTACATCCATACGGTACCAAACCTCACCAAAACGGTGCAATACCGTATGAGTACATCCATACGGTACCAAACCACACCAAAATGGTACAATTCTGTACGAGCGCTTCGTTACGGTACCAAACCACACCAAAATAGTACAATACCGTACGAGTACATCCATACGGTAACAAACCTCACCAAAACGGTGCAATACCGTACGAGTACATCCATACGGTAACAAACCTCACCAAAACGGTGCAATACCGTTCGCGTACATCCATACGGTACCAAACCACACCAAAACAGTACAATACCGTACGAGTACATCCATACGGTACCAAACCACACCAAAATGGTACAATACCGTAGGAGTACTTCGTTACGGTACCAAAACACACCAAAACGGTACAATACCGTACGAGTACATCCATACGGTACAAAACCACACCAAAACGGTGCAATAGCGTACGAGTACATCCATACGGTACCAAACCACACCAAAACGGTGCAATACCGTACGAGTACATCCATATGGTACCTAACCACACCAAAACGGTACAATACCGTACGAGCGCTTCGTTACGGTACCAAACCACACCAAAATAGTATAATACCGTACAAGTTCATCCATACGGTACCAAACCTCACCAAAACGGTGCAATACCGTACGAGTACATCCATACGGTACCAAACCACACCAAAACGGTACAATACCGTATGAGTACTTCGTTACGGTACCAAACCACACAAAAACGGTACAATACCGTACGAGTACATCGATACGGCACCAAACCACACCAAAATGGTGCAATACCGTACGAGTACATCCATACGGTACGAAACCTCACCAAAACGGTGCAATACCGTACAAGTATAACCATACGGTACCAAACCACACCAAAATGGTGCAATACCGTACGAGTATATCCATACGGTAACAAACCTCCCCAAAACGGTACAATACCGTACGAGTACATCCATACGGTACCAAACCACACCAAAACGGTGCAATACCGTACGAGTACATCCGTACGGTACCAAACCACACCAAAACGGCACAATACCGTACGAGTACATCCATCTGGTACCAAATCACACTAAAATGGTACAATACCGTACCAGTACAGCCATACGGTACCAAACCACACCAAAACGGTGCAATACCGTACGAGTACATCTATACGGTACCAAACCACACCAAAACGGTACAATACCGTACGAGTACATCCATACGGTACCAAACCACACCAAAACGGTACAATACCGTACGAGTACATCCATACGGTACCAAACCACACCAAAACGGTACAATACCGTACGAGTACATCCATACGGTACCAAACCACACCAAAACGGTGCAATACCGTACGAGTACATCCATACGGTACCAAACCACACCAAAACGGTGCAATACCTTACGAGTACTTCGTTACGGTACCAAACCACAGCAAAATGGTACAATACCGTACGAGTACATCCATACGGTACCAAACAACACCAAAACGGAACAATGCCGTACGAGTACATCCATACTGTGCAAAACCACACCAAAACGGTGCAATATCGTACAAGAACATCCATACGGTACCAAACCACACCAAAACAGTACAATACCGTAGGAGTACTTCGTTACGGTACCAAAACACACCAAAACGGTACAATACCGTACGAGTACATCCATACGGTACAAAACCACACCAAAACGGTGCAATAGCGTACGAGTACATCCATACGGTACCAAACCACACCAAAACGGTGCAATACCGTACGAGTACATCCATATGGTACCTAACCACACCAAAACGGTACAATACCGTACGAGCGCTTCGTTACGGTACCAAACCACACCAAAACAGTATAATACCGTACAAGTACATCCATACGGTACCAAACCTCACCAAAACGGTGCAATACCGTACGAGTACATCCATACGGTACCAAACCACACCAAAACGGTACAATACCGTATGAGTACTTCGTTACGGTACCAAACCACACAATAAAGGTACAATACCGTACGAGTACATCGATACGGCACCAAACCACACCAAAATGGTGCAATACCGTACAAGTACATCCATACGGTACGAAACCTCACCAAAACGGTGCAATACCGTACAAGTACAACCATACGGTACCAAACCACACCAAAATGGTGCAATACCGTACGAGTATATCCATACGGTAACGAACCTCACCAAAACGGTACAATACCGTACGAGTACATCCATACGGTACCAAACACACCAAAACAGTGCAATACCGTACGAGTACATCCGTACGGTACCAAACCACACCAAAACGGTGCAATACCGTACGAGTACATCCAGACGGTACCAAACCACACCAAAACCGTACAATACCGTACGAGTACATCCATACGGTACCAAACCACACCAAAACGGTGCAATACCGTATGAGTACATCCATACGGTACCAAACCACACCAAAATGGTACAATTCTGTACGAGCGCTTCGTTACGGTACCAAACCACACCAAAATAGTACAATACCGTACGAGTACATCCATACGGTAACAAACCTCACCAAAACGGTGCAATACCGTACGAGTACATCCATACGGTAACAAACCTCACCAAAACGGTGCAATACCGTTCGCGTACATCCATACGGTACCAAACCACACCAAAACAGTACAATACCGTACGAGTACATCCATACGGTACCAAACCACACCAAAATGGTACAATACCGTAGGAGTACTTCGTTACGGTACCAAAACACACCAAAACGGTACAATACCGTACGAGTACATCCATACGGTACAAAACCACACCAAAACGGTGCAATAGCGTACGAGTACATCCATACGGTACCAAACCACACCAAAACGGTGCAATACCGTACGAGTACATCCATATGGTACCTAACCACACCAAAACGGTACAATACCGTACGAGCGCTTCGTTACGGTACCAAACCACACCAAAACAGTATAATACCGTACAAGTACATCCATACGGTACCAAACCTCACCAAAACGGTGCAATACCGTACGAGTAAATCCATACGGTACCAAACCACACCAAAACGGTACAATACCGTATGAGTACTTCGTTACGGTACCAAACCACACAATAAAGGTACAATACCGTACGAGTACATCTATACGGCACCAAACCACACCAAAATGGTGCAATACCGTACAAGTACATCCATACGGTACGAAACCTCACCAAAACGGTGCAATACCGTACAAGTACAACCATACGGTACCAAACCACACCAAAATGGTGCAATACCGTACGAGTATATCCATACGGTAACGAACCTCACCAAAACGGTACAATACCGTACGAGTACATCCATACGGTACCAAACACACCAAAACAGTGCAATACCGTACGAGTACATCCGTACGGTACCAAACCACACCAAAACGGTGCAATACCGTACGAGTACATCCATCTGGTACCAAATCACACCAAAACGGTACAATACCGTACCAGTACAGCCATACGGTACCAAACCACACCAAAACGGTGCAATACCGTACGAGTACATCCGTACGGTAGGAAACCTCACCAAAACGGTGCAATACCGTACGAGTACATCCATACGGTACCAAACCACACCAAAACGGTGCAATACCGTACGAGTACATCCATACGGTACCAAACCACACCAAAACGGTACAATACCTTACGAGTACTTCGTTACGGTACTAAACCACAGCAAAATGGTACAATACCGTACGAGTACATCCATACGGTACCAAACAACACCAAAAAGGAACAATACCGTACGAGTACATCCATACTGTGCCAAACCACACCAAAACGGTGCAATATCGTACAAGTACATCCATACGGTACAAAACCACACCAAAACGGTGCAATAGCGTACGAGTACATCCAGACGGTACCAAACCACACCAAAACGGTGCAATACAGTACGAGTACATCCATATGGTACCAAACCACACCAAAACGGTACAATACCGTTCGAGCGCTTCGTTACGGTACCAAACCACACAAAAATAGTATAATACCGTACGAGTACATCCATACGGTACCAAACCTCACCAAAACGGTGCAATACCGTACGAGTACATCCATACGGTACCAAACCACACCAAAACGGTGCAATACCGTACGAGTACATCCAGACGGTACCAAACCACACCAAAACGGTACAATACCGTACGAGTACATCCATACGGTACCAAACCACACCAAAACGGTGCAATACCGTACGAGTACATCCGTACGGTACCAAACCACACCAAAACGGTGCAATACCGTACGAGTACATCCATCTGCTACCAAATCACACCAAAACGGTACAATACCGTACCAGTACCGCCATACGGTACCAAACCACACCAAAACGGTGCAATACCGTACGAGTACATCCATACGGTACGAAACCTCACCAAAACGGTGCAATACCGTACGAGTACATCCATACGGTACCAAACCACACCAAAACGGTGCAATACCGTACGAGTACATCCATACGGTACCAAACCACACCAAAACGGTACAATACCTTACGAGTACTTCGTTACGGTACCAAACCACAGCAAAATGGTACAATACCGTACGAGTACATCCATACGGTACCAAACAACACCAAAAAGGAACAATACCGTACGAGTACATCCATACTGTGCCAAACCATACCAAAACGGTGCAATATCGTACAAGTACATCCATACGGTACAAAACCACACCAAAACGGTGCAATAGCGTACGAGTACATCCAGACGGTACCAAACCACACCAAAACGGTGCAATACCGTACGAGTACATCCATACGGTACCAAACCACACCAAAACGGTGCAATACCGTACGAGTACATCCATCTGCTACCAAATCACACCAAAACGGTACAATACCGTACCAGTACAGCCATACGGTACCAAACCACACCAAAACGGTGCAATACCGTACGAGTACATCCATACGGTACGAAACCTCACCAAAACGGTGCAATACCGTACGAGTACATCCATACGGTACCAAACCACACCAAAACAGTACAATACCGTACGAGTACATCCATACGGTACCAAACCTCACCAAAACGGTGCAATACCGTACGAGTACATCCATACGGTACCAAACCACACCAAAACGGTGCAATACCGTACGAGTACATCCAGACGGTACCAAACCACACCAAAACCGTACAATACCGTACGAGTACATCCATACGGTACCAAACCACACCAAAACGGTGCAATACCGTACGAGTACATCCGTACGGTACCAAACCACACCAAAACGGTGCAATACCGTACGAGTACATCCTTCTGCTACCAAATCACACCAAAAGGGTACAATACAGTACCAGTACAGCCATACGGTACCAAACCACACCAAAACGGTGCAATACCGTACGAGTACATCCATACGGTACGAAACCTCACCAAAACGGTGCAATACCGTACGAGTACATCCATACGGTACCAAACCACACCAAAACGGTGCAATACCGTACGAGTACATCCATACGGTACCAAACCACACCAAAACGGTACAATACCTTACGAGTACTTCGTTACGGTACCAAACCACAGCAAAATGGTACAATACCGTACGAGTACATCCATACGGTACCAAACAACACCAAAAAGGAACAATACCGTACGAGTACATCCATACTGTGCCAAACCACACCAAAACGGTGCAATATCGTACAAGTACATCCATACGGTACAAAACCACACCAAAACGGTGCAATAGCGTACGAGTACATCCAGACGGTACCAAACAACACCAAAACGGTGCAATACAGTACGAGTACATCCATATGGTACCAAACCACACCAAAACGGTACAATACCGTTCGAGCGCTTCGTTACGGTACCAAACCACACAAAAATAGTATAATACCGTACGAGTACATCCATACGGTACCAAACCTCACCAAAACGGTGCAATACCGTACGAGTACATCCATACGGTACCAAACCACACCAAAACGGTGCAATACCGTACGAGTACATCCAGACGGTACCAAACCACACCAAAACGGTACAATACCGTACGAGTACATCCATACGGTACCAAACCACACCAAAACGGAGCAATACCGTACGAGTACATCCGTACGGTACCAAACCACACCAAAACGGTGCAATACCGTACGAGTACATCCATCTGCTACCAAATCACACCAAAACGGTACAATACCGTACCAGTACAGCCATACGGTACAAAACCACACCAAAACGAGGCAATACCGTACGAGTACATCCATACGGTACGAAACCTCACCAAAACGGTGCAATACCGTACGAGTACATCCATACGGTACCAAACCACACCAAAACGGTGCAATACCGTACGAGTACATCCATACGGTACCAAACAACACCAAAACGGTACAATACCTTACGAGTACTTCGTTACGGTACCAAACCACAGCAAAATGGTACAATACCGTACGAGTACATCCATACGGTACCAAACAACACCAAAAAGGAACAATACCGTACGAGTACATCCATACTGTGCCAAACCATACCAAAACGGTGCAATATCGTACAAGTACATCCATACGGTACAAAACCACACCAAAACGGTGCAATAGCGTACGAGTACATCCAGACGGTACCAAACCACACCAAAACGGTGCAATACCGTACGAGTACATCCATACGGTACCAAACCACACCAAAACGGTGCAATACCGTACGAGTACATCCATCTGCTACCAAATCACACCAAAACGGTACAATACCGTACCAGTACAGCCATACGGTACCAAACCACACCAAAACGGTGCAATACCGTACGAGTACATCCATACGGTACGAAACCTCACCAAAACGGTGCAATACCGTACGAGTACATCCATACGGTACCAAACCACACCAAAACAGTACAATACCGTACGAGTACATCCATACGGTACCAAACCTCACCAAAACGGTGCAATACCGTACGAGTACATCCATACGGTACCAAACCACACCAAAACGGTTCAATACCGTACGAGTACATCCAGACGGTACCAAACCACACCAAAACGGTACAATACCGTACGAGTACATCCATACGGTACCAAACCACACCAAAACGGTGCAATACCGTACGAGTACATCCGTACGGTACCAAACCACACCAAAACGGTGCAATACCGTACGAGTACATCCATCTGCTACCAAATCACACCAAAACGGTACAATACCGTACCAGTACAGCCATACGGTACCAAACCACACCAAAACGGTGCAATACCGTACGAGTACATCCATACGGTACGAAACCTCACCAAAACGGTGCAATACCGTACGAGTACATCCATACGGTACCAAACCACACCAAAACGGTGCAATACCGTACGAGTACATCCATACGGTACCAAACCACACCAAAACGGTTCAATACCTTACGAGTACTTCGTTACGGTACCAAACCACAGCAAAATGGTACAATACCGTACGAGTACATCCATACGGTACCAAACAACACCAAAACGGAACAATACCGTACGAGTACATCCATACTGTGCCAAACCACACCAAAACGGTGAAATACCGTACGAGTACATCCATACGGTACCAATTCACACCAAAACGGTACAATACAGTACCAGTACAGCCATACGGTACCAAACCACACCAAAACGGTGCAATACCGTACGAGTACATCCATTTGGTACCAAACCACACCAAAACGATACAATACCGTACGAGCGCTTCGTTACGGTACCAAACCTCACCAAAACGGTACAATACCGAACGAGTACATCCATACGGTACCAAACCTCACCAAAACGGTGCAATACCGTACGAGTACATCCATACGGTACCAAACCACACCAAAACGGTACAATACCGTACGACTACTTCGTTACGGTACCAAACCACACCAAAACGGTACGATACCGTACGAGTACATCCATACGGCACCAAACCACACCAAAATGGTGCAATACCGTACGATTAGATCCATACGGTACGAAACCTCACCAAAACGGTGCAATACCGTACGACTACAACCATACGGTACCAAACCACACCAAAACGGTGCAATACCGTACGAGTACATCCATACGGTAACAAACCTCACCAAAACGGTACAATACCGTACGAGTACATCCATACGGTACCAAACCACACCAAAACGGTGAAATACCGTACGAGTACATCCATACGGTACCAAACCACAACAAAACGGTACAATACCGTACGACTACTTCGCTACGGTACCAAACCACACCAAAACGGTGCAATACCGTACGAGTACATCCATACGGTACCAAACCACACCAAAACGGTACAATACCTTACGAGTACTTCGTCATGGTACCAAACCACACCAAAACGGTGCAATACCGTACGAGTACATCCAGACGGTACCAAACCACACCAAAACGGTACAATACCGTACGAGTACATCCATACGGTACCAAACCACACCAAAACGGTGCAATACCGTACGAGTACATCCATACGGTACCAAACCACACCAAAACGGTACAATAACTTACGAGTACTTCGTTACGGTACCAAACCACACCAAAACGGTGCAATACCGTACGAGTACTTCCATACGGTACCAAACCTCACCAAAACGGTGCAATAATGTACAAGTACATCCATACGGAAAAAAACCACACCAAAACGGTGCAATACCGTACGTGTACATCCATACGGTACTGAACCACACCAAAACGGTACAATACCGTATGAGTACTTCGTTACGGTACCAAACCACACCAAAACGGTGCAATACCGTACGAGTACATCCACACGGTACCAAACCACATAAAAACGGTACAATACCGTACGAGTGCTTCGTTACGCTACCAAATCACACCAAAACGGTACAAAACTATACGAGTACATCCATACGGTAACAAACCTCACCAAAACGGTGCAATACCGTTCGCGTACATCCATACGGTACCAAACCACACCAAAACGGTACAATACCTTACGAGTACTTCGTTACGGTACCAAACCACACAAAAACGGTGCAATACCGTACGAGTACATCCATACGGTACCAAACAACACCAAAACGGAACAATACCGTACGAGTACATCCATACTGTGCCAAACCACACCAAAACGGTGCAATATCGTACGAGTACATCCATACGGTACCAAACCACACCAAAACGGTACAATACCGTAGGAGTACTTCGTTACGGTACCAAAACACACCAAAACGGTACAATACCATACGAGTACATCCATATGGTACAAAACCACACCAAAACGGTGCAATAGCGTACGAGTACATCCATACGGTTTAAAACCACACCAAAACGGTGCAATACCGGACGAGTACATCCATTTGGTACCAAACCACACCAATACGGTACAATACCGTACGAGCGCTTCGTTACGATACCGAACCACACCAAAACAGTACAATACCGTACGAGTACATCCATACGGTACCAAACCACACCAAAACGGTACAATACCGTCAGAGTACTTCGTTACGGTACCAAAACACACAAAAACGGTACAATACCGTATGAGTACTTCGCTACGGTACAAAACCACACCAAAACGGTGCAATACCGTACGAGTACATCCATACGGTACGAAACCTCACCAAAACGGTGCAATACCGTACGAGTACATCCATACGGTACCAAACCACACCAAAACGGTACAATACCTTTCGAGTACTTCGTTACGGTACCAAACCACACCAAAACGGTGCAATACCGTATGAGTACATCCATACGGTACCAAACCACAACAAAACGGTGCAATACCATACGAGTACATCCATACGGTACCAAACCACACCAAAACGGTGAAATACCGTACGAGTACATCCATACGGTACCAAACCACACAAAAACGGTACAATACCATACGACTACTTCGCTACGGTACCAAACCACACCAAAACGGTGCAATACCGTATGAGTACATCCATACTGTACCAAACCACACCAAAACGGTACAATACCTTACGAGTACTTCGTCATGGTACCAAACCACACCAAAACGGAGCAATACCGTACGAGTACATCCATACGGTACCAAACCACACCAAAACGGTACAATACCGTACGAGTACATCCATAAGGTACCAAACCACACCAAAACGGTGCAATACCGTACGAGTACTTCCATACGGTACCAAACCTCACCAAAACGGTGCAATAACGTACAAGTACATCCATACGGTACAAAACCACACCAAAACGGTGCAATACCGTACGAGTACATCCATACGGTACCAAACCACATAAAAACGGTACAATACCGTACGAGTGCTTCGTTACGGTACCAAATCACACCAAAACGGTACAAAACTATACGAGTACATCCATACGGTAACAACCCACACCAAAACGGTGAAATACCATACGAGTACATCCATACGGTACCAAACCACACCAAAATGGTACAATACCGTACGACTACTTCGCTACGGTACCAAACCACACCAAAATGGTGCAATACCGTACGAGTACATCCATACGGTACCAAACCACACCAAAACGGTACAATACCTTACGAGTACTTCGTCATGGTACCAAACCACACCAAAACGGTGCAATACTGTACGAGTACATCCATACGGTACCAAACCACACCAAAACGGTACAATACCGTACGAGGACATCCATACGGTACCAAACCACACCAAAACGGTGCAATACCGTACGAGTACATCCATACGGTACCAAACCACACCTAAACGGTACAATAACTTACGAGTACTTCGTTACGGTACCAAACCACACCAAAACGGTGCAATACCGTACGAGTACTTCCATACGGTACCAAACCTCACCAAAACGGTGCAATAACGTACAAGTACATCCATACGGTACAAAACCACACCAAAACGGTGCAATACCGTACGAGTACATCCATACGGTACCGAACCACACCAAAACGGTACAATACCGTACGAGTACTTCGTTACGGTACCAAACCACACCAAAACGGAGCAATACCGTATGAGTACATCCATACGGTACCAAACCACATAAAAACGGTACAATACCGTACGAGTGCTTCGTTACGGTACCAAATCACACCAAAACGGTACAAAACTATACGAGTAAATCCATACGGTAACAAACCACACCAAAACGGTGAAATACCGTACGAGTACATCAATACGGTACCAAACCAAACCAAAACGGTACAATACCGTACGACTACTTCGCTACGGTACCAAACCACACCAAAACGGTGCAATACCGTACGAGTACATCCATACGGTACCAAACCACACCAAAATGGTACAATACCTTACGAGTACTTCGTCATGGTACCAAACCACACCAAAACGGTGCAATACCGTACGAGTACATCCAGACGGTACCAAACCACACCAAAACGGTACAATACCGTACGAGTACATCCATACGGTACAAAACCACACCAAAACGGTGCAATACCGTACGAGTACATCCATACGGTACAAAACCACACCAAAACGGTACAATAACTTACGAGTACTTCGTTACGGTACCAAACCACACCAAAACGGTGCAATACCGTACGAGTACTTCCATACGGTACCAAACCTCACCAAAACGGTGCAATAACGTACAAGTACATCCATACGGTACAAAACCACACCAAAACGGTGCAATACCGTACGTGTACATCCATACGGTACCGAACCACACCAAAACGGTACAATACCGTACGAGTACTTCGTTACGGTACCAAACCACACCAAAACGGTGCAATACCGTACGAGTACATCCATACGGTACCAAACCACATAAAAACGGTACAATACCGTACGAGTGCTTCGTTACGCTACCAAATCACACCAAAACGGTACAAAACTATACAAGTACATCCATACGGTAACAAACCTCACCAAAACGGTGCAATACCGTTCGCGTACATCCATACGGTACCAAACCACACCAAAACGGTACAATACCTTACGAGTACTTCGTTACGGTACCAAACCACACAAAAACGGTGCAATACCGTACGAGTACATCCATACGGTACCAAACAACACCAAAACGGAACAATACCGTACGAGTACATCCATACTGTGCCAAACCACACCAAAACGGTGCAATATCGTACGAGTACATCCATACGGTACCAAACCACACCAAAACGGTACAATACCGTAGGAGTACTTCGTTACGGTACCAAAACACACCAAAACGGTACAATACCATACGAGTACATCCATATGGTACAAAACCACACCAAAACGGTGCAATAGCGTACGAGTACATCCATACGGTTTCAAACCACACCAAAACGGTGCAATACCGTACGAGTACATCCATACGGTACCAAACCACACCAAAACGGTACAATACCGTCGGAGTACTTCGTTACGGTATCAAAACACACCAAAACGGTACAATACCGTATGAGTACTTCGCTACGGTACAAAACCACACCAAAACGGTGCAATACCGTACGAGTACATCCATACGGTACGAAACCTCACCAAAACGGTGCAATACCGTACGAGTACATCCATACGGTACCAAACCACACCAAAACGGTAGAATACCTTTCGAGTACTTCGTTACGGTACCAAACCACACCAAAACGGTGCAATACCGTATGAGTACATCCATACGGTACCAAACCACAACAAAACGGTGCAATACCGTACGAGTACATCCATACGGTACCAAACCACACCAAAACGGTGAAATACCGTACGAGTACATCCATACGGTACCAAACCACACAAAAACGGTACAATACCGTACGACTACTTCGCTACGGTACCAAACCACACCAAAACGGTGCAATACCGTATGAGTACATCCATACTGTACCAAACCACACCAAAACGGTACAATACCTTACGAGTACTTCGTCATGGTACCAAACCACACCAAAACGGAGCAATACCGTACGAGTACATCCATACGGTACCAAACCACACCAAAACGGTACAATACCGTACGAGTACTTCGTTACGGTACCAAACCACACCAAAACGGTGCAATATCGTACGAGTACATCCATACGGTACCAAACCACATAAAAACGGTACAATACCGTACGAGTGCTTCGTTACGGTACCAAATCACACCAAAACGGTACAAAACTATACGAGTACATCCATACGGTAACAAACCTCACCAAAACGGTGCAATACCGTTCGCGTACATCCATATGGTACCAAACCACACCAAAACGGTACAATACCTTACGAGTACTTCGTTACGGTACCAAACCACACAAAAACGGTGCAATACCGTACGAGTACATCCATACGGTACCAAACAACACCAAAACGGAACAATACCGTACGAGTACATCCATACTGTGCCAAAACACACCAAAACGGTGCAATATCGTACGAGTACATCCATACGGTACCAAACCACACCAAAACGGTACAATACCGTCGGAGTACTTCGTTACGGTACCAAAACACACCAAAACGGTACAATACCGTACGAGTACATCCATATGGTACAAAACCACACCAAAACGGTGCAATAGCGTACGAGTACATCCATACGGTTCCAAACCACACCAAAACGGTGCAATACCGTACGAGTACATCCATTTGGTATCAAACCACACCAAAATGGTACAATACCGTACGAGTGCTTCGTTACGATACCAAACCACACCAAAACAGTACAATACCGTACGAGTACATCCATACGGTACCAAACCTCACCAAAACGGTGCAATACCGTACGAGTACATCCATACGGTACAAAACCACACCAAAACGGTACGATACCGTACGAGTACTTCGCTACGGTACAAAACCACACCAAAACGGTGCAATACCGTACGAGTACATCCATACGGTACGAAACCTCACCAAAACGGTGCAATACCGTATGAGTACACCCATACGGTACCAAACCACACCAAAACGGTACAATACCGTACGAGTACATCCATACGGTACCAAACCTCACCAAAATGGTGCAATACCGTACGAGTACATCCATACGGTAACAAACCTCACCAAAACGGTACAATACCGTACGAGTACATCCATACGGTACCAAACCACACCAAAACGGTGCAATACCGTACGAGTACATCCATACGGTACCAAACCACACCAAAACGGTACAATACCTTACGAATACTTCGTTACGGTACCAAACCACACCAAAACGGTGCAATACCGTACGAGTACATCCATACGGTACCAAACCACACCAAAACGGTGAAATACTGTACGAGTACATCCATATGGTACCAAACCACCCCAAAACGATACAATACCGTACGACTACTTCGCTACGGTACCAAACCACACCAAAACGGAGCAATACCGTACGAGTACATCGAGACGGTACCAAACCACACCAAAACGGTATAATACCTTACGAGTACTTCGTCATGGTACCAAACCACACCAAAACAGTGCAATACCGTACGAGTACATCCATACGGTACCAAACCACACCAAAACGGTACAATACCGTACGAGTACATCCATACGGTACCAAACCACACCAAAACGGTGCAATACCGTACGAGTACATCCATACGGTACCAAACCACACCAAAACGGTACAATAACTTACGAGTACTTCGTTACGGTACCAAACCACACCAAAACGGTGCAATACCGTACGAGTACTTCCATACGGTACCAAACCTCACCAAAACGGTGCAATAACGTACAAGTACATCCATACGGTACAAAACCACACCAAAACGGTGCAATACCGTACGAGTACATGCATACGGTACCGAACCACACCAAAACGGTAAAATACTGTACGAGTACTTCGTTACGGTACCAAACCACACCAAAACGGTGCAATACCGTTCGAGTACATCCATACGGTACCAAACCACATAAAAACGGTACAATACCGTACGAGTGCTTCGTTACGGTACCAAATCACACCAAAACGGTACAAAACCATACGAGTACATCGATACGGTAACAAACCTCACCAAAACGGTGCAATACCGTTCGCGTACATCCATACGGTACCAATCCACACCAAAACGGTACAATACCTTACGAGTACTTCTTTACGGTACCAAACCACACAAGAACGGTGCAATACCGTACGACTACATCCATACGGTACCAAACCTGTAACGACCCTGAATTTTGGTCTGTAAAAATTTCGTTAAATATTTGAATTACTTATTTTCTCTTGAGTGTTATATGATTTCTTGTTGATATTCATCGTAGTTAAATTTTGGTCCTTGGTTAAACTGGTGACTAGAAAAACCTACGTGACCAATTTTGTTAATTTCCAACCGACTGCTTTGAGGAACCGAGCAACCAACTTACCTAGTTACTAGTGGGACCTTTTGAACCCTTTGGACCTTTTGTACCTTTGCCATTACCCATTGGTCCATAATGGTTAGGGTAATCTTTGTCCATTGGACAATAGGCCCCCCATTTAAATATTTTGGTAAAGTACAAGATATAGTATTTTAATGGTTTATAAAAACATGTGCTAGTACTTGTATGCTTTATTTATTGGGGATTCTCCCACCCCTCCATTATCCATTGGATAATAACCACAAGGGTAATTATTGTCCATTGGATAATAAACATTTTTATTTTAAAAGTACATGTAGTCTTTTCAAAATTTTATTTTTATAAAAGGTACTTATACTCTTTTGTCCAAAGGTTATTAACCGCAAGGGAAACTATTATCCATTGGGTAATAACCGCTAGGGAAGTTAGTAACCATTGGGTAATAAAGTCTTTTGACCAAATAAAGTACCGATGTGACTAGGGAATCTTCCAATAAAGTTGATGTGACTAGTCAAACTTTTCAAACCCTAGAAATTTCTTATTTATTTCTTTTTATTAATTTGGTTTTATTCTTTGTCCATTGGACAATAAATGTTAGGGGAACTATTATCCATTGGATAATAGAAACCCAATTCTTTATATTAAAAGGGTTTTTGAAAGATTTGACAAGTACTTTGATCTTTTAAAAGAAATGACATTTATAATTATTTTGAAAAGTACTTTTGATTATTTTTTCTAATAAAAGTACCATAGTAACTATTGTCCATTGGACAAAGATTGTTAGGAAAATCTTTACCCATTGGACAAAAGCTTTTCCTTTATTATATTTGACTAGAGTACATATATATAAACACATGGGTAAAATTCAAAAGGACATGTAGTCTTTTAAAAGACTTAAATTATGATTTAAAGTACTCGTACCTTATTATCCATTGGACGATAACCGTTAGGGTATTTATTATCCATTGGGTAATAGAGTTATTCTTTCACCAAGTACATGGGTTTATTAAATTAATCTTTTTTTCTTAAAACCCCATGTGATGAAGTACCCATATTTTAATTTGAAAGTACTTATTAGCCTTGTAGCCTTTAAGGCCTAAATATTCTCCTAAGTACCTTTGTATTATTTTGTATTGGGGTTTTTTGTACCCAATTGAATTTGTTTAATGGGAGGTGTGATCTACCTAGATTACAAAGTACCCTAGTTTGTTTATTTAAAGTGACATGTGCCTAATTGGATTTCTTTAATGGGTATTTGATTTTGTAAATCTTGTACTTTCTTATTCTTTCTTACATAAGTGTGTATATATATATATATATATATATATATATATATATATGTACCTTTGCAAGAGAGAGAGAGAGAGAGAGAGAGAGAGAGAGAGAGAGAGGAGAGAGATTGCCGAGAGAGAGAGGGAGAGGGGAGCCGAGAGAGAGAGAGAGAGAGAGAGGGAGAGAGAGAGAGAGAGAAGGAAGAAAGGAGGAAGATGGGTTGTACCTTGACTTGACCTTTCTCATCTTTTCAATCCTTGGTGAATCTTCCTTCCTAGCTAAAAAACTAGCCCTCCATTAACCTCCATTGTACTTCTATATTTGTTTAGCACAAAATCTTGTACCCTTGTCTCCTTTCCTTGCAACAAATCTTCCATAATCCCATCCAAGGACAATCTTAGCCATGCAAACCTAGGGTTTAGCCTTTGATCTTCCATAAGTGCATGACATGTGTCAAAATTTGAGGTAGAGAGAGAGAGAGGGGGGCCGGCCATGAGAGGGAGGAGAGGGCCAAGATTTTTCCTATAAATAGGACCCCATTCCAAGCATTGAACTCACACCTCCCATTCTACAACTTCTCTCTCTAGAATTTCCTTGTTCTTTCTTTGTTCTTCCTTTTGTTCTTCTTGTTCTTGAGTCCTTCTTGAGTTCTTCAAGAAACTCAACTTAGGCCGCCACTAAGCCGCCACTCGACCACCCTCTCGATCCAAAAGTAGTAGTAGTAATAGTCAAGTAGAAGTTTCGAGAGAAACCTTTCTCTTTCGAAGCTACCGGAGGCCTACCGTAGGAAGTTACTCCGCCCGACCACCGACGTACTTTTCGTAGCCGACTACCGCCAAGAAGAACGGTAGATTATCCCTATCTACTACTCCTAATTATATGTAGTTCATCCTTACGTACTTATCGTTTGATTAGAAGTAATCGTATTTTGATCTTTAAGATAGTTATGAACATGCGTATATGAGTTGCTTGTATTACTTGTGGTATGTGATAAAGCATAAGTGATTTCACTCCAAAGACGTCCGTACATGTGGCGTTGTGCTTTGAATAAAGCATAAGTGATACACTCCAAAGGCGTCCGTATATGTGGCGTTATGCTATAAGTAGTGATTGAGCGTGTTAAAGTAATATAGAATTGGATGATCTTGTTAGAAAGATACGTGTCCTACCGCAGAGTCTTTGAATGTAAATGAGACGCGAAAACCAAGAAAGTAGAAACATGACACCTAGGGTGTGGTTAATTAAAAGAAATGTTTTCCGAGGAAGGAAATATTTTTGAAACAACATAATGACCGGTTTTGGGTGGCATTATGTGAATTGTGTGGGTGTGTAAAAGAAACATTTGAAAAGGTTGAAATGTTTTGGAAACCACGATGTGGCCGGACGTGGTAGCCCATCGTGTGGATTGTGAAAACCGCAACGTGGCCGGACTTGGTAGCCCGTTGTGTGTATGAAAACTCGTAATGTGGCCGGACTTGGTAGCCCATTGCGTGGATTGTGAAAACCGCAATGTGGCCGGACGTGGTAGCCCATTGTGTGGTGTGTGTTGAAAAACCCAATGAGAACCCGGAGCGGCGGAATCATTGTGGATACTCGGGAACCCGGAGCGGCGGAACTGAGGTTTTGTGTGTGTTGAAAAACCCAATGAGAACCCGGAGCGGCGGAATCATTGTGGGGATACTCGGGAACCCGGAGCGGCGGAACCGATGTTTTTAGATTTCGAAAACCCCAATTGGGAACCCGGAGCGGCGGAACCATTGTGGGATTACTCGGGAACCCGGAGCGGCGGAACCGAGGGTTTTGAAATGTGTGCATTCCCATGGGAACCCGGAGCGGCGGAACCATGGTGAGGTATGCTTGGTTATCCGTGGTACGAAGCCAATGCAAATATTTTTGTGTGCCAATGGGAACCCGGCGCGGCGGAACCATTGTGAGGATACTTGGGAACCCGGCGCGGCGGAACCAAGGTTGGGTGTGTAGCTTGGTTATCCGCGGTACGGAGCCAATGCAAATGATTTTAAAAGGTTGGGTGTGTAGCTTGGTTATCCGCGGTACGGAGCCAATGCAAATGTTTTGTGTTAAACAAATGGTTTTTGAAAGATTGTTTTATAAATGAAAATGTTGACACGGTCTACGACGAGTCGCGTAGGAGAAACTCTGAAACTTTTGGACACCAACGTTAGTTGATTAACGAATGTGGGTGTGTCATTGATTAAACTATGTATATACTTATCATGTGGAAATTGATGTTGTATTATAGTTTTGTTTATAAGTTATGGGTTAGCGGGTATGGGATTACTCTGCTGAGCTTTGTAGCTCACGGTGTTGCCTTTTGGTAACCCTGGCATATTATATGGGTGGCGACGCCTGTATAATGTGTCAGATTTTGTAGATAATCAGGATAAGCAGTTCACCGTGGAGGCTTTTGGAGCTGAGGAGCTGGCAAGAATGGAGGAGCTGAGGAGCTGTAGTTAGGAACCGTAGAACCCCCTTCATTTTTGTAAATATTGAACTCTTGTAGGAGTATTTGTTGTAATAAGAGCCAGACTCTATTTTGAGGTTATCAATAAAATGTCTTCTTAACGTACCCAAAATTCAGGGCGTTACAGATTTTATCAATAAATTGTCTTCTTAACGTACCCAAAATTCGGGGCGTTACAAAACCACACCAAAACGGTGCAATACCGTACGAGTACATCCATACGGTACCAAACCACACCAAAACGGTGCAATACCGTACGAGTACATCCATACGGTACCAAACCACACCAAAACGGTACAATACCGTACGAGTACTTCGCTATGGTACAAAACCACACCAAAACGGTGCAATACCGTACGAGTACATCCATACGGTACGAAACCACACCAAAACGGTACAATACCGTACGAGTACATCCATACGGTACCAAACCTCACCAAAACGGTGCAATACCGTACGAGTACATCCATACGGTACGAAACCTACCCAAAACGGTGCAATACCATACGAGTACATACATACGGTACCAAACCACACCAAAATGGTACAATACCGTACGAGTACATCCATACGGTACCAAACCACACCAAAACGGTGCAATACGGTACGAGTACATCCATGCGGTACCAAACCACACCAAAACGGTATAATACCTTACGAGTACTTTGTTACGGTACCAAACCACAGCAAAATGGTACAATACCGTACGAGTCCATCCATACGGTACCAAACAACACCAAAACAGAACAATACCGTACGAGTACATCCATACGGTACCAAACCACATAAAAATGGTACAATACCGTAGGAGTACTTCGTTACGGTACCAAAACACACCAAAACGGTACAATACCGTACGAGTACATCCATATGGTACAAAACCACACCAAAACGGTGCAATAGCGTACGAGTACATCCATACGGTACCAAACCACACCAAAACGGTGCAATACCGTACGAGTACATCCATTTGGTACCAAAGCACTCCAATAAGGTATAATACCGTACGAGCGCTTCGTTACGGTACCAAACCACACCAAAACAGTACAATACCGTACGAGTATATCCATACGGTACCAAACCTCACCAAAACGGTGCAATACCGTACGAGTACATCCATACGGTACCAAACCACACCAAAACGGTACAATACCGTACGACTACTTCGTTACGGTACAAAACCACACCAAAACGGTACAATACCGTACGACTACTTCGCTACGGTACCAAACCACACCAAAACGGTGCAATACCGTACGAGTACATCCATACGGTACGGAACCTCACCAAAACGGTGCAATACCGTACGAGTACAACCATACGGTACCAAACCACACCAAAACGGTGCAATACCGTACGAGTACATCCATACGGCAACAAACCTCACCAAAACGGTACAATACCGTACGAGTACATCCATACGGTACCAAACCACACCAAAACGGTGCAATACCGTACGAATACATCCATAAGGTACCAAACCACACCAAAACGGTACAATACCTTACGAGTACTTCGTTACGGTACCAAACCACACCAAAACGGTGCAATACCGTACGAGTACATCCATACGGTACCAAACCACACAAAAACGGTGCAATACCGTACGAGTACATCCATACGGTACCAAACCACACCAAAACGGTGAAATACCGTACGAGTACATCGATACGGTACCAAACCACACCAAAACGGTACAATACCGTACGACTACTTCGCTACGGTACCAAACCACACCAAAACAGTGCAATACCTTACGAGTACTTCCATACGGTACCAAACCTCACCAAAACGGTTCAATAACGTACAAGTACATCCATACGGTACAAAACCACACCAACACGGTCCAATACCGTACGAGTACATCCATACGGTACCGAACCACACCAAAACGGTACAATACCGTACGAGTACTTCGTTACGGTACCAAACCACACGAAAACGGTGCAATACCGTACGACTACATCCATACGGTACCAAACCACATAAAAACGGTACAATACCGTACGAGTGCTTCGTTACGGTACCAAATCACACCAAAATGGTACAAAACCATACGAGTACATCCATACGGTAACAAACCTCACCGAAACGGTGCAATACCGTTCGCGTACATCCATACGGTACCAAACCACTCCAAAACAGTACAATACCGTACGGGTACATCCATACGGTACCAAACCACACCAAAACGGTACAAAACCGTACGAGTACTTCGTTACGGTACCAAACCACACCAAAACGGTGCAATACCGTACGAGTACATCAATACGGAACCAAACCACACCAAAACGGTGCAATACCGTACGTGTACATCCATACGGTACCAAACCACACCAAAACGGTACAATACCGTACGAGTACTTCGTTACGGTGCCAAACCACACCAAAACGGTGCAATACCGTACAAGTACATCCATACGGTACCAAACCTCACCAAAACGGTACAATACCGTACGAGTACATCCATACGGTACCAAACCACACCAAAACGGTACAAAACCATACGAGTACATCGATACGGTAAAAAACCACACAAAAACGGTGCAATACCGTACGAGTACATCCATACGGTACCAAACCACACCAAAACGGTACAATACCGTACGAGTACTTCGTTACGGTACCAAACCACACAAAAACGGTGCAATACCGTACGAGCACATCAATACGGTACAAAACCACACCAAAACGGTGCAATACCGTACGAGTACATCCGTACGGTACCAAACAACACCAAAACGGTGCAATACCGTACCAGTACAGCCATACGGTACCAAACCACACCAAAACGGTGCAATACCGTACGAGTACATCCATACGGTACGAAACCTCACAAAAACGGTGCAATACCGTACGAGTACTTCGTTACGGTACAAAACCACACCAAAACGGTACAATACCGTACGAGTACATCCATACGGTACCAAACCTCACCAAAACGGTGCAATACCGTACGAGTACATCCATACGGTACGAAACCTACCCAAAACGGGGCAATACCATACGAGTACATCCATACGGTACCAAACCACACCAAAACGGTGCAATACGGTACGAGTACATCCATGCGGTACCAAACCACACCAAAACGGAATAATACCTTACGAGTACTTTGTTACGGTACCAAACCACAGCAAAATGGTACAATACCGTACGAGTACATCCATACGGTACCAAACGACACCAAAACAGAACAATACGTACGAGTACAACCATACGGTACCAAACCACACAAAAATGGTACAATACCGTAGGAGTACTTCGTTACGGTACCAAAACACACCAAAACGGTACAATACCGTACGAGTACATCCATACGGTACAAAACCACACCAAAACGGTGCAATAGCGTACGAGTACAATCATACGGTACCAAACCACACCAAAACGGTGCAATACCGTACGAGTACATCCATTTGGTACCAAAGCACTCCAAAACGGTACAATACCGTACGAGCGCTTCGTTGCGGTACCAAACCACACCGAAACAGTACAATACCGTACGAGTATATCCATACGGTACCAAACCTCACCAAAACGGTGCAATACCGTACGAGTACATCCATACGGTACCAAACCACACCAAAACGGTACAATACCGTATGACTACTTCGTTACGGTACCAAACCACACAAAAACGGTACAATACCGTACGAGTACATCCTTACGGCACCAAACCACACCAAAACGGTGCAATACCGTACGAGTACATCTATACGGTACGGAACCTCACCAAAACGGTGCAATACCGTACGAGTACAATCATACGGTACCAAACCACACCAAAACGGTGCAACACCGTACGAGTACATCCATACGGTAACAAACCTCACCAAAACGGTACCATACCGTACGAGTACATCCATACGGTACCAAACCACACCAAAACGGTGCAACACCGTACGAGTACATCCATAAGGTACCAAACCACACCAAAACGGTACAATACCTTACGAGTACTTCGTTACGGTACCAAACCACACCAAAACGGTGCAATACCGTACGAGTACATCCATACGGTATCAAACCACATCAAAACGGTGAAATACCGTACGAGTACATCGATACGGTACCAAACCACACCAAAACGGTACAATACCGTACGACTACTTCGCTACGGTACCAAACCACACCAAAACAGTGCAATACCTTACGAGTACTTCCATACGGTACCAAACCTCACCAAAACGGTGCAATAACGTACAAGTACATCCATACGGTACAAAACCACACCAAAACGGTCCAATACCGTACGAGTACATCCATACGGTACCGAACCACACCAAAACGGTACAATACCGTACGAGTACTTCGTTACGGTACCAAACCACACCAAAACGGTGCAATACCGTACGACTACATCCATACGGTACCAAACCACATAAAAACGGTACAATACCGTACGAGTGCTTCGTTACGGTACCAAATCACACCAAAACGGTACAAAACCATACGAGTACATCCATACGGTAACAAACCTCACCGAAACGGTGCAATACCGTTCGCGTACATCCATACGGTACCAAACCACACCAAAACGGTACCACTCCAAAACAGTACAATACCGTACGGGTACATCCATACGGTACCAAACCACACCAAAACGGTACAAAACCGTACGAGTACTTCGTTACGGTACTAAACCACACCAAAACGGTGCAATACCGTACGAGTACATCAATACCGTACCAAACCACACCAAAACGGTGCAATACCGTACGTGTACATCCATACGGTACCAAACCACACCAAAACGGTACAATACCGTACGAGTACTTCGTTACGGTACCAAACCACACCAAAACGGTGCAATACCGTACTAGTACATCCATACGGTAACAAACCTCACCAAAACGGTACAATACCGTACGAGTACATCCATACGGTACCAAACCACACCAAAACGGTACAATACCTTACGAGTACTTCGTTACGGTACCAAACCACACAAAAACGGTGCAATACCGTACGAGTACATCCATAAGGTACCAAACCACACCAAAACGGTACAATACCGTACGAGTACTTCGTTACGGTACCAAAACACACCAAAACGGTACAATACCGTACGAGTACATCAATACGGTACAAAACCACACCAAAACGGTGCAATACCGTACGAGTACATCCGTACGGTACCAAACGGTGCAATACCGTACTAGTACAGCCATACGGTACCAATCCACACCAAAACGGTGCAATACCGTACGAGTACATCCATACGGTACGAAATCTCACAAAAACGGTGCAATACCGTACGATTACATCCATACCGTATCAAACAAATCCAAAACGGTACAATACCGTACGAGTACTTCATTACAGTACCAAACCACACCAAAACGGTACAATACCGTACGAGTACTTCGTTACGGTACCAAACCACACCAAAATGGTACAAAACCATACGAGTACATCCATACGGTAACAAACCTCACCAAAATGGTGCAATACCGTACGCGTACATCCATACGGTACCAAACCACACCAAAACGGTGCAATACCGCACGAGTACATCCATACGGTACCAAACCACACCAAAACGGTACAATACCGTACGAGTACTTCGTTACGGTACCAAACCACACCAAAACGGTGCAATACCGTACGAGTACATCCACACGGTAACAAACCTCACCAAAACGGTACAATACCGTACGATTACATCCATACGGTACCAAACCACACCAAAACGGTGCAATACCGTACGAGTACATCCATACGGTACCAAACCACACCAAAACGGTATAATACCGTACGACTACTTCGTTACGGTACCAAACCACACCAAAACGGTGCAATACCGTACGAGTACATCCATACGGTAACAAACCTCACCAAAACGGTACAATACCGTACGAGTATATCCATACGGTAGCAAACCACACCAAAACGGTACAATACCTTACGAGTACTTCGTTACGGTACCAAACCACACCAAAACGGGTCAATACCGTACGAGTACATCCATACGGTACGAAACCACACCAAAACGGTACAATACCGTACGAGTACTTTGTTACGGTACCAAAACACACCAAAACGGTACAATACCGTACGAGTACATCAATACGGTACAAAACCACACCAAAACGGTTCAATACCGTACGACTACATCCGTACGGTACCAAACTACACCAAAACGGTGCAGTACCGTAGGAGTACATCCCTACGGTACCAAACCACACCAAAACGGTACAATACCGTACCAGTACAGCCATACGGTACCAAACCACACCAAAACGGTGCAATACCGTACGAGTACATCCATGCGGTACGAAACATCACCAAAACGGTGCAATACCGTACGATTACATCCATACGGTACCAAACCAAACCAAAACGGTACAATACCGTACGAGTACTTCGTTACGGTACCAAACCTCACCAAAACGGTGCAATACTGTACGAGTACATCCATACGGTACCAGACCACATAAAAACGGTACAATACCGTACGAGTACTTCGTTACGGTACCAAACCACACCAACACGGTACAAAACCATACGAGTACATCCATACGGTAACAAACCACACCAAAACAGTGCAATACCGTACGCGTACATCCATACGGTACCAAACCACACCAAAACGGTGCAATACCGTACGAGTACATCCATACGGTACCAAACCACACCAAAACGGTACAATACCGTACGAGTACTTCGTTACGATACCAAACCACACCAAAACGGTGCAATACCGTACGAGTACATCCATACGGTACCAAACCACACCAAAACGGTGCAATACCGTACGAGTACATCCATACGGTACCAAACAACACCAAAACGGTACAATACCGTACGAGTACTTCGCTACGGTACCAAACCACACCAAAACGGTGCAATGCCGTACGAGTACATCCATACGGTACGAAACCTCACCAAAACGGTGCAATACCGTACGAGTACATCTATACGGTACCAAACCGCACCAAAACGGTGCAATACCGTACGAGTACATCCATACGGTACGAAACCTCACCAAAACGGTGCAATACCGTACGAGTACATCCATACGGTACCAAACCACACCAAAACGGTACAATACCGTACGGGTACTTCGTTACGGTACCAAACCACACCTAAACGGTACAATACCGTACGAGTACAACCATACGGCACCAAACCACACCAAAATGGTGCAATACCGTACGAGTACATCCATACGGTACGAAACCTCACCAAAACGGTGCAATACCGTACAAGTACAACCATACGGTACCAAACCACACCAAAACGGTGCAATACCGTACGAGTACATCCATACGGTAACAAACCTCACCAAAACGGTACAATACCGTACGAGTACATCCATACGGTACCAAACCACACCAAAACGGTGAAATACCGTACGAGTAAATCCATACGGTACCAAACCACACCAAAACGGTACAATACCGTACGACTACTTCGCTACGGTACCAAACCACACCAAAACGGTGCAATACCGTACGAGTACATCCATACGGTACCAAACCACACCAAAACAGTACAATACCTTACGAGTACTTCGTCATGGTACCAAACCACACCAAAACGTTGCAATACAGTACGAGTACATCCATATGGTACCAAACCACACCAAAACGGTGCAATACCGTACGAGTACATCCATACGGTACCAAACCACACCAAAACGGTACAATAACTTACGAGTACTTCGTTACGGTACCAAACCACACCAAAACGGTGCAATACCGTACGAGTACTTCCGTACGGTACCAAACCTCACCAAAACGGTGCAATAACGTACAAGTACATCCATACGGTACAAAACCACACCAAAACGGTGCAATACCGTACGAGTACATCCATACGGTACCAAACCACATAAAAACGGTACAATACCATACGAGTGCTTCGTTACGGTACCAAATCACACCAAAACGGTACAAAACCATACGAGTACATCCATACGGTAACAAACCTCACCAAAACGGTGCAATACCGTTCGCGTACATCCATACGGTACCAAACCACACCAAAACAGTACAATACCGTACGAGTACATCCATACGGTACCAAACCACACCAAAACGGTACAAAAACCGTACTAGTACTTCGTTACGGTACCAAACCACACCAAAACGATGCAATACCGTACGAGTACATCAATACGGTACCAAACCACACCAAAACGGTGCAATACCATACGAGTACATCCATACGGTACCAAACCACACCAAAACGGTACAATACCGTACGAGTACGTCCATACGGTAACAAACCACACCAAAACGGTGCAATACCGTACGAGTACAACCATACGGTACCAAACCACACCAAAACGGTGCAATACCGTACGAGTACATCCATACGGTAACAAACCTCACCAAAACGGTACAATATCGTACGAGTACATCCATATGGTACCAAACCACACCAAAACGGTGAAATACCGTACGAGTAAATCCATACGGTACAAAACCACACCAAAACGGTACAATACCGTACGACTACTTCGCTACGGTACCAAACCACACCAAAACGGTGCAATACCGTACGAGTACATCCATACGGTACAAAACCACACCAAAATGGTCCAATACCGTACGAGTACATCCATACGGTACTGAACCACACCAAAACGGTACAATACCGTACGAGTATTTCGTTACGGTACCAAACCACACCAAAACGGTGCAATACCGTACGAGTACATCCATACGGTACCAAACCACATAAAAACGGTACAATACCGTACGAGTGCTTCGTTACGGTACCAAATCACACCAAAACGGTACAAAACCATACAAGTACATCCATACGGTAACAAACCTCACCAAAACGGTGCAATACCGTTCGCGTACATCCATACGGTACCAAACCTCACCAAAACAGTACAATACCGTACGAGTACATCCATACGGTACCAAACCACACCAAAACGGTACAAAAACCGTACGAGTACTTCGTTACGGTACCAAACCACACCAAAACGATGCAATACCGTACGAGTACATCAATACGGTACCAAACCACACCAAAACGGTGCAATACCGTACGAGTACATCCATACGGTACCAAACCACACCAAAACGGTACAATACCGTACGAGTACGTTCATACGGTAACAAACCTCACCAAAACGGTGCAATACCGTTCGCGTACATCCATACGGCACCAAACCACACCAAAACGGTACAATACCTTACGAGTACTTCGTTACGGTACCAAACCACACCAAAACGGTGCAATACCGTACGAGTACATCCATACGCTACCAAACCACACCAAAACGGTGCAATACCGTACGAGTACATCCGTACGGTACCAAACCACACCAAAACGGTACAATACCGTACGAGTACTTCGTTACGGTACCAAAACACACCAAAACGGTACAATACCGTACGAGTACATCAATACGGTATAAAACCACACCAAAACGGTGCAATACCGTACGAGTACATCCATACGGTACCAAACCACACCAAAACGGTGCAATACCGTACGAGTACATCCATACGGTACCAAACCAAACCAAAACGGTACTATACCGTACCAGTAGAGCCATACGGTACCAAACCACACCAAAACGGTGCAATACCGTACGAGTACATCCATACGGTACCAAACCACACCAAAACGGTACAATACCGTACGAGTACTTCGTTACGGTACCAAAACACACGAAAACGGTACAATACCGTACGAGTACATCAATACGGTACAAAACCACACCAAAACGGTGCAATACCGTACGAGTACATCCATACGGTACGAAACCTCACCAAAACGGTGCAATACCGTACGATTACATCCATACGGTACCAAACCAAACCAAAACGGTATAATACCGTACGAGTACTTTGTTACGGTACCAAACCACACCAAAACGGTACAATACCATACGAGTACTTCGTTACGGTACCAAACCACACCAAAACGGTACAAAACCATACGAGTACATCCATACGGTAACAAACCTCACCAAAAAGGTGCAATACCGTACGCGTACATCCATACGGTACCAAACCACACCAAAACGGTGCAATACCGTACGAGTACATCCATACGGTACCAAACCACACCAAAACGGTACAATAACGTACGAGTACTTCGTTACGATACCAAACCACACCAAAACGGTGCAATACCGTACGAGTACATCCATACGGTAACAAACCTCACCAAAACGGTACAATACCGTACGAGTACATCCATACGGTACCAAACCACACCAAAACGGTAAAATACCTTACGAGTACTTGGTTACGGTACCAAACCACACCAAAACGGTACAATACCGTACGAGTACTTCGTTACGGTACCAAACCACACCAAAACGGTGCAATACCGTAAGAGTACATCCATACGGTACCAAACCACACCAAAACGGTACAATACCGTACGAGTACTTCGCTACGGTACCAAACCACACCAAAACGGTGCAATACCGTACGAGTACATCCCTACGGTACGAAACCTCACCAAAACGGTGCACTACCGTACGAGTACATCCATACGGTACCAAACCACACCAAAACGGTACAATACCGTACCAGTACAGCCATACGGTACCAAACCACACCAAAACGGTGCAATACCGTACGAGTACATCCATATGGTACGAAACCTCACAAAAACGGTGCAATACCGTACGATTACATCCATACGGTACCAAACCAAACCAAAACGGTACAATACCGTACGAGTACTTCGTTACGGTACCAAACCACATATAAACGGTGCAATACCGTACGAGTACATCCATACGGTACCAAACCACATAAAAATGGTACAATACCGTACGAGTACTTCGTTACGGTACCAAACCACACCAAAACGGTACAAAACCATACGAGTACATCCATACGGTAACAAACCTAACCAAAACGGTGCAATACCGTACGCGTACATCCATACGGTACCAAACCACACCAAAACGGTGCAATACCATACGAGTACATCCATACGGTACCAAACCACACCAAAACGGTACAATACCGTACGAGTACTTCGTTACGATACCAAACCACACTAAAACGGTGCAATACCGTACGAGTACATCCATACGGTACCAAACCACACCAAAACGGTGCAATACCGTAAGAGTACATCCATACGGTACCAAACCACACCAAAACGGTACAATACCGTACGAGTACTTCGCTACGGTACCAAACCACATCAAAACGGTGCAATACCGTACGAGTACATCCATACGGTACGAAACCTCACCAAAACGGTGCAATACCGTACGAGTACATCCATACGGTACCAAACCACACCAAAACGGTACAATACCGTACAAGTACATCCATACGGTACTAAACCACACCAAAACGGTGCAATACCGTACGAGTACAACAATACGGTACCAAACCACACCAAAACGGTACAATACCTTACGAGTACTTCGTTACGGTACCAAACCACAGCAAAATGGTACAATACCGTACGAGTACATCCGTACGGTACCAAACAACACCAAAACGGAACAATACCGTACGAGTACATCCATACTGTGCAAAACCACACCAAAACGGTGCAATATCGTACGAGTACATCCATACGGTACCAAACCACACCAAAACGGTACAATACCGTAGGAGTACGTCGTTACGGTTCCAAAACACACCAAAACGGTACAATACCGTACGAGTACATCCATACGGTACAAAACCACACCAAAACGGTGCAATAGCGTACGAGTACATCCATACGGTACCAAACCTCACCAAAACGGTGCAATACCGTACGAGTACATCCATATGGTACCAAACCACACCAAAACGGTACAATACCGTACGAGCGCTTCGTTACGGTACCAAACCACACCAAAACAGTACAATACCGTACGAGAACATCCATACGGTACCAAACCTCACCAAAACGATGCAATACCGTACGAGTACATCCATACGGTACCAAACCACACCAAAACGGTACAATACCGTACGAGTACTTTGTTACGGTACCAAACCACACCTAAACGGTGCAATACCGTACGAGTACATCCATATGGCACCAAACCACACCAAAATGGTGCAATACCGTACGAGTACATCCATACGGTACGAAACCTCACCAAAACGGTGCAATACCGTACGAGTACAACCATACGGTACCAAACCACACCAAAACGGTGCAATACCGTACGAGTACATCCATACGGTAACAAACCTCACCAAAACGGTACAATACCGTACGAGTACATCCATACGGTACCAAACCACACCAAAACGGTGTAATACCGTACGAGTACATCCATACGGTACCAAACCACACCAAAACGGTACAATACCGTACGACTACTACGCTACGGTACCAAACCACACCAAAACGGTGCAATACCGTACGAGTACATCCATACGGTACCAAACCACCCCAAAACGGTACAATACCTTACGAATACTTCGTCATGGTACCAAACCACACCAAAACGGTGCAATACCGTACGAGTACATCCATACGGTACCAAACCACACCAAAACGGTACAATACCGTACGAGTACATCCATATGGTACCAAACACAACCAAAACGGTGCAATACTGTACGAGTACATCCATACGGTAGCAAACAACACCAAAACGGTACAATAACTTACGAGTACTTCGTTAAGTTACCAAACCACACCAAAACGGTGCAATACCGTACGAGTACTTCCATACGGTACCAAACCTCACCAAAACGGTGCAATAACGTACAAGTACATCCATACGGTACAAAACCACACCAAAACGGTGCAATACCGTACGAGTACATCCATACGGTACCAAACCACACCAAAACGGTGCAATACCGTACGAGTACATCCATACGGTACCAAACCACACCAAAACGGTACAATACCTTACGAGTACTTCGTTACGGTACCAAACCACAGCAAAATGGTACAATACCGTACGAGTACATCCATACGGTACCAAACCACACCAAAACGGTACAATACCGTACGAGTACTTCGTTACGGTACCAAACCACACCAAAACGGTGCAATACCGTACGAGTACATCCATACGGTACCAAACCACCTAAAAACGGTACAATACCGTACGAGTGTTTCGTTACGGTACCAAATCACACCAAAACGGTACAAAACCATACGAGTACATCCATACGGTAACAAACCTCACCAAAACGGTGCAATACCGTTCGCGTACATCCATACGGTACCAAACAACACCAAAACAGTACAATACCGTACTAGTACATCCATACGGTACCAAACCACACCAAAACGGTACAAAACCGTACGAGTACTTCGTTACGGTACCAAACCACACCAAAACGGTGCAATACCGTATGAGTACATCAATACGGTACCAAACCACACCAAAACGGTGCGATACCGTACGAGTAGATCCATACGGTACCAAACCACACCAAAACGGTACAATACCGTACGAGTACTTCGTTACGGTACCAAACCACACCAAAACGGTGCAATACCGTAAGAGTACATCCATACGGTACCAAACCACACCAAAACAGTACAATACCGTACGAGTACTTCGCTACGGTACCAAACCACACCAAAACGGTGCAATACCGTACGAGTACATCCATACGGTACGAAACCTCACCAAAACGGTGCAATACCGTACGAGTACATCCATACGGTACCAAACCACACCAAAACGGTACAATACCGTACGAGTACATCCATACGGTACCAAACCACACCAAAACGGTGCAATACCGTACGAGTACATCCATACGGTACCAAACCACACCAAAACGGTACAATACCTTACGAGTACTTCGTTACGGTACCAAACCACAGCAAAATGGTACAATACCGTACGAGTATATCCATACGGTACCAAACAACATCAAAACGAAACAATACCGTACGAGTACATCCATACTGTGCCAAACCACACCAAAACGGTGCAATATCGTACGAGTACATCCATACGGTACCAAACCACACCAAAACGGTACAATACCGTAAGAGTACTTCGTTACGGTTCCAAAACATACCAAAACGGTACAATACCGTACGAGTACATCCATTCGGTACAAAACCACACCAAAACGGTGCAATAGCGTACGAGTACATCCATACGGTACCAAACCACACCAAAACGGTGCAATACCGTACGAGTACATCCATACGGTACCAAACCACACCAAAACGGTACAATACCTTACGAGTACTTCGTTACGGTACCAAACCACACCAAAACAGTACAATACCGTACGAGTACATCCATACGGTACCAAACCACACCAAAACGATACAATACCGTACGAGTACTTCGTTACGGTACCAAACCACACCAAAACGGTGCAATACCGTACGAGTACATCCATACGGTACCAAACCACCTAAAAACGGTACAATACCGTACGAGTACTTCGCTACGGTACCAAACCACACAAAAACGGTGCAATACCGTACGTGTACATCCATACGGTACGAAACCTCACCAAAACGGTGCAATACCGAACGAGTACATCCATACGGTACCAAACCACACCAAAACGGTACAATACCGTACGAGTACATCCATACGGTACCAAACCACACCAAAACGGTGCAATACTGTACGTGTACATCCATACGGTACCAAACCACACCAAAACGGTACAATACCTTACGAGTACTTCGTTACGGTACCAAACCACAGCAAAATGGTACAATACCGTACGAGTACATCCATACGGTACCAAACAACACCAAAACGGAACAATACCGTACGAGTACATCCATACTGTGCCAAACCACACCAAAACGGTGCAATATCGTACGAGTACATCCATACGGTACCAAACCATACCAAAACGGTACAATACCGTAGGAGTACTTCGTTACGGTTCCAAAACATACCAAAACGGTACAATACCGTACGAGTACATCCATACGGTACAAAACCACACCAAAACGGTGCAATAGCGTACGAGTACATCCATACGGTACCAAACCACACCAAAACGGTGCAATACCGTACGAGTACATCCATACGGTACCAAACCACACCAAAACGGTACAATACCTTACGAGTACTTCGTTACGGTACCAAACCACACCAAAACAGTACAATACCGTACGAGTACATCCATATGGTACCAAACCACACCAAAACGGTACAATACCGTACGAGTACTTCGTTACGGTACCAAACCACACCAAAACGGTGCAATACCGTACGAGTACATCCATACGGTACCAAACCACCTAAAAACGGTACAATACCGTACGAGTGTTTCGTTACGGTACCAAATCACACCAAAACGGTACAAAACCATACGAGTACATCCATACGGTAACAAACCTCACCAAAACGGTGCAATACCGTACGAGTACATCCATACGGTACCAAACCACACCAAAACGGTACAATACCTTACGAGTACTTCGTCATGGTACCAAACCACACCAAAACGGTACAATACCGTACGAGTACATCCATACGGTACCAAACCACACCAAAACGGTACAATACCGTACGACTACTTCGCTACGGTACCAAACCACACCAAAACGGTGCAATACCGTACGAGTACATCCATACGGTACCAAACCACACCAAAACGGTACAATACCTTACGAGTACTTCGTCACGGTACCAAACCACACCAAAACGGTGCAATACCGTACGAGTACATCCATACGGTACCAAACAACACCAAAACGGTACAATACCGTACGAGTACTTTGTTACGGTACCAAACCACACCTAAACGGTGCAATAACGTATGAGTACATCAATACGGTACCAAACCACACCAAAACGGTGCGATACCGTACGAGTACATACATACGGTACCAAACCACACCAAAACGGTACAATACCGTACGAGTACTTCGTTACGGTACCAAACCACACCAAAACGGTGCAATACCGTAAGAGTACATCCATACGGTACCGAACTACACCAAAACGGTACAATACCGTACGAGTACTTCGCTACGGTACCAAACCACACAAAAACGGTGCAATACCGTACGAGTACATCCATACGGTACGAAACCTCACCAAAACGGTGCAATACTGTACGAGTACATCCATACGGTACCAAACCACACCAAAACGGTACAATACCGTACGAGTACATCCATACGGTACCAAACCACACCAAAACGGTGCAATACCGGACGAGTACATCCATACGGTACCAAACCACACCAAAACGGTACAATACCTTACGAGTACTTCGTTACGGTACCAAACCACAGCAAAATGGTACAATACCGTACGAGTACATCCATACGGTACCAAACAACACCAAAACGGAACAATACCGTACGAGTACATCCATACTGTGCCAAACCACACCAAAACGGTGCAATATCGTACGAGTACATCCATACGGTACCAAACCACACGAAAACGGTACAATACCGTAGGAGTACTTCGTTACGGTTCCAAAACATACCAAAACGATACAATACCGTACGAGTACATCCATACGGTACAAAACCACACCAAAACGGTGCAATAGCGTACGAGTACATCCATACGGTACCAAACCACACCAAAACGGTGCAATACCGTACGAGTACATCCATATGGTACCAAACCACACCAAAACGTTACAATACCGTACGAGCGCTTCGTTACGGTACCAAAGCACACCAAAACAGTACAATACCGTACGAGAACATCCATACGGTACCAAACCTCACCAAAACGGTGCAATACCGTACGCGTACATGCATACGGTACCAAACCACACCAAAACGGTGCAATACCGTACGAGTACATCCATACGGTACCAAACCACACCAAAACGGTACAATACCGTACGAGTACTTCGTTACGGTACCAAACCACACCAAAACGGTGCAATACCGTACGAGTACATCCATACGGTACCAAACCACCTAAAAACGGTACAATACCGTACGAGTACTTCGCTACGGTACCAAACCACACCAAAACGGTGCAATACCGTACGTGTACATCCATACGGTACGAAACCTCACCAAAACGGTGCAATACCGAACGAGTACATCCATACGGTACCAAACCACACCAAAACGGTACAATACCGTACGAGTACATCCATATGGTACCAAACCACACCAAAACGGTACAATACCGTACGAGCGCTTCGTTACGGTACCAAACCACACCAAAACAGTACAATACCGTACGAGAACATCCATACGGTACCAAACCTCACCAAAACGGTGCAATACCGTACGAGTACATTCATACGGTACCAAACCACACCAAAACGGTACAATACCTTACGAGTACTTCGTCACGGTACCAAACCACACTAAAACGGTGCAATACCGTACGAGTACATCCATACGGTACCAAACCACACCAAAACGGTACAATACCGTACGAGTACTTTGTTACGGTACCAAACCACACCTAAACGGTGCAATAACGTACGAGTACATCCATACGGCACCAAACCACACCAAAATGGTGCAATACCGTACGTGTACATCCATACGGTACGAAACCTCACCAAAACGGTGCAATACCGAACGAGTACATCCATACGGTACCAAACCACACAAAAACGGTACAATACCGTACGAGTACATCCATATGGTACCAAACCACACCAAAACGGTACAATACCGTACGAGCGCTTCGTTACGGTACCAAACCACACCAAAACAGTACAATACCGTACGAGTACATCCATACGGTACCAAACAACACCAAAACGGAACAATACCGTACGAGTACATTCATACGGTACCAAACCACACCAAAACGGTACAATACCTTACGAGTACTTCGTCACGGTACCAAACCACACCAAAACGGTGCAATACCGTACGAGTACATCCATACGGTACCAAACCACACCAAAACGGTACAATACCGTACGAGTACTTTGTTACGGTACCAAACCACACCAAAACGGTGCAATACCGTACGAGTACTTCGCTACGGTACCAAACCACACCAAAACGGTACAATACCGTACGAGCGCTTCGTACGGTACCAAACCAAACCAAAATAGAACAATACCGTACGAGAACATCCATACGGTACCAAACCTCACCAAAACGGTGCAATACCGTACGAGTACATTCATACGGTACCAAACCACACCAAAACGGTACAATACCTTACGAGTACTTCGTCACGGTACCAAACCACACCAAAACGGTGCAATACCGTACGAGTACATCCATACGGTACGAAACCTCACCAAAATGGTGCAATACCGAACGAGTACATCCATACGGTACCAAACCACACCAAAACGGTACAATACCGTACGAGTACATCCATATGGTACCAAACCACACCAAAACGGTACAATACCGTACGAGCGCTTCGTTACGGTACCAAACCACACCAAAACAGTACAATACCGTACGAGAACATCCATACGGTACCAAACCTCACCAAAACGGTGCAATACCGTACGAGTACATTCATACGGTACCAAACCACACCAAAACGGTACAATACCTTACGAGTACTTCGTCACGGTACCAAACCACACCAAAACGGTGCAATACCGTACGAGTACATCCATACGGTACCAAACCACACCAAAACGGTACAATACCGTACGAGTACTTTGTTACGGTACCAAACCACACCTAAACGGTGCAATAACGTACGAGTACATCCATACGGCACCAAACCACACCAAAATGGTGCAATACCGTACGTGTACATCCATACGGTACGAAACCTCACCAAAACGGTGCAATACCGAACGAGTACATCCATACGGTACCAAACCAGACCAAAACGGTACAATACCGTACGAGTACATCCATATGGTACCAAACCACACCAAAACGGTACAATACCGTACGAGCGCTTCGTTACGGTACCGAACCACACCAAAACAGTACAATACCGTACGAGTACATCCATACGGTACCAAACAACACCAAAACGGAACAATACCGTACGAGTACATTCATACGGTACCAAACCACACCAAAACGGTACAATACCTTACGAGTACTTCGTCACGGTACCAAACCACACCAAAACGGTCCAATACCGTACGAGTACATCCATACGGTACCAAACCACACCAAAACGGTACAATACCGTACGAGTACTTTGTTACGGTATCAAACCACACCAAAACGGTGCAATACCGTACGAGTACTTCGCTACGGTACCAAACCACACCAAAACGGTACAATACCGTACGAGCGCTTCGTTACGGTACCAAACCAAACCAAAACAGAACAATACCGTACGAGAACATCCATACGGTACCAAACCTCACCAAAACGGTGCAATACCGTACGAGTACATTCATACGGTACCAAACCACACCAAAACGGTACAATACCGTACGAGTACATCCATACGGTACCAAACCACACCAAAACGGTACAAAACCGGACGAGTACTTCGTTAAGGTAACAAACCACACCAAAATGGTACAATACCGTACGAGTACATCCATACGGTACCAAACCACACCAAAACGGAACAATACCCAAACCACACCAAAACGGAACAATACCGTACGAGTACATCCATACGGTGCCAAACCACACCAAAACGGTGCAATACCGTACGAGTACATCCATACGGTACAAAACCTCACGAAAACGGTACAATACCGTAGGAGTACTTCGTTACGGTACCAAAACACACCAAAACGGTACAATACCGTACGAGTACATCCATACGGTTCAAAACCACAACAAAACGATGCAATAGCAAACGAGTACATCCATACGGTACCAAACCACACCAAAACGGTGCAATACCGTACGAGTACATCCATACGGTACCAAACCACACCAAAACGGTGCAATACCGTACGAGTACATCCATACGGTACCAAACCACACAAAAACGGTGCAATACTGTACGAGTACTTTGTTACGGTACCAAACCACACCAAAACGGTACAATACCGTACGAGTACATCCATACGGTACTGAACCGCACCAAAACGGTGCAATACCGTCCGAGTTCATCCATATTGTACCAAACCACACCAAAACGGTACAATACCGTACGAGTACTTCGTTACGGTACCAAACCACACCAAAACGGTGCAATACCGTACGAGTACATCCATACGGTAGCAAACCACATAAAAACGGTACAATACCGTACGAGTGCTTCGTTACGGTACCAAACCACACCAAAATGGTACAAAACCATACGAGTACATCCATACGGTAACAAACCTCACCAAAACGGTGCAATACCGTACGCGTACATCCATACGGTACCAAATCACACCAAAACGGTGCAATACCGTACGAGTACATCCATACGGTACGAAACCACACGAAAACGGTACGATACCGTAGGAGTACTTCGTTACGGTACCAAAACACACCAAAACGGTACAATACCGTACGAGTACATCCATACGGTACAAAACCACACCAAAACGGTGCAATACCGTACGAGTACATCCGTACGGTACCAAACCACACCAAAACGGTGCAATACCGTACGTGTACATCCATACGGTACCAACCACACCAAAACGGTAAAAAACCGTACCAGTACAGCCGTACGGTACCAAACCACACCAAAATGGTGCAATACCGTACGAGTACATCCATACGGTACGAAACCTCACCAAAACGGTGCAATACCGTACGAGTACTTCCATACGGTACCAAACCACACCAAAATGGTACAATACCGTACGAGTACTTCGTTAGGGTACCAAACCACACCAAAACGGTGCAATACCGTACGAGTACATCCATACGGTAGCAAACCACATAAAAACGGTACAATACCGTACGAGTGCTTCGTTACGGTACCAAACCACACCAAAATGGTACAAAACCATACGAGTACATCCATACGGTAACAAACCTCACCAAAACGGTGCAATACCGTACGCGTACATCCATACGGTACCAAACCACACCAAAACGGTGCAATCCCGTACGAGTACATCCCTACGGTACCAAACCACACCAAAACGGTACAATACCGTACGAGTACTTCGTTACGGTACCAAACCACACCAAAACGGTACAATACCGTACGAGTACATCCATACGGTACCAAACCACACGAAAATGGTACGAAACCGTACGAGCACTTCGTTACGGTACCAAACCACACCAAAACGGTACAATACCGTACGAGTACATCCATACGGTACCAAACCACACCAAAACGGTACAAAACCGGACGAGTACTTCGTTAAGGTAACAAACCACACCAAAATGGTACAATACCGTACGAGTACATCCATACGGTACCAAACCACACCAAAACGGAACAATACCCAAACCACACCAAAACGGAACAATACCGTACGAGTACATCCATAAGGTGCCAAACCACACCAAAACGGTGCAATACCGTAGGAGTACTTCGTTACGGTTCCAAAACACACCAAAACGGTACAATACCGTACGAGTACATCCATACGGTTCAAAACCACAACAAAACGATGCAATAGCAAACGAGTACATCCATACGGTACCAAACCACACCAAAACGGTGCAATACCGTACGAGTACATCCATACGGTACCAAACCACACCAAAACGGTGCAATACCGTACGAGTACATCCATACGGTACCAAACCACACAAAAACGGTGCAATACTGTACGAGTACTTTGTTACGGTACCAAACCACACCAAAACGGTACAATACCGTACGAGTACATCCATACGGTACTAAACCGCACCAAAACGGTTCAATACCGTCCGAGTTCATCCATATTGTACCAAACCACACCAAAACGGTACAATACCGTACGAGTACTTCGTTACGGTACCAAACCATACCAAAACGGTGCAATACCGTACGAGTACATCCATACGGTAGCAAACCACATAAAAACGGTACAATACCGTACGAGTGCTTCGTTACGGTACCAAACCACACCAAAATGGTACAAAACCATACGAGTACATCCATACGGTAACAAACCTCACCAAAACGGTGCAATACCGTACGCGTACATCCATACGGTACCAAATCACACCAAAACGGTGCAATACCGTACGAGTATAACCATACAGTACCAAACCACACCAAAACGGTACAATACCGTACGAGTACTTCGTTACGGTACCAAACCACACCAAAACGGTCCAATACCGTACGAGTACATCCATACGGTAGTAAACCACACAAAAATGGTACAAAACCGTACGAGTACTTCGTTACGGTACCAAACCACACCAAAATGGTAAAATACCGTACGAGTACATCCATACGGTTCAAAACGACACCAAAATGGAACAATACTGTACGAGTACATCCATACGGTGCCAAACCACACCAAAACGGTGCAATACCGTACGAGTACATCCATACGGTACCAAACCACACGAAAACGGTACAATACCGTAGGAGTACTTCGTTACGGTACCAAAACACACCAAAACGGTACAATACCGTACGAGTACATCCATACGGTACAAAACCACACCAAAACGGTGCAATACCGTACGAGTACATCCGTACGGTACCAAACCACACCAAAACGGTGCAATACCGTACGTGTACATTCATACGGTACCAACCACACCAAAACGGTACAAAACCGTACCAGTACAGCCGTACGGTACCAAACCACACCAAAATGGTGCAATACCGTACGAGTACATCCATACGGTACGAAACCTCACCAAAACGGTGCAATACCGTACGAGTACTTCCATACGGTACCAAACCAAACCAAAACGGTACAATACCGTACGAGTACTTCGTTAGGGTACCAAACCACACCGAAACGGTGCAATACCGTACGAGTACATCCATACGGTAGCAAACCACATAAAAACGGTACAATACCGTACGAGTGCTTCGTTACGGTACCAAACCACACCAAAATGGTACAAAACCATACGAGTACATCCATACGGTAACAAACCTCACCAAAACGGTGCAATACCGTACGCGTACATCCATACGGTACCAAACCACACCAAAACGGTGCAATCCCGTACGAGTACATCCCTACGATACCAAACCACACCAAAACGGTACAATACCGTACGAGTACTTCGTTACGGTACCAAACCACACCAAAACGGTACAATACCGTACGAGTACATCCATACGGTACCAAACCACACCAAAATGGTACGAAACCGTACGAGCACTTCATTACAGTACCAAACCACACCAAAACGGTACAATACCGTACGAGTACATCCATACGGTACCAAACCACACCAAAACGGTACAAAACCGGACGAGTACTTCGTTAAGGTAACAAACCACACCAAAATGGTACAATACCGTACGAGTACATCCATACGGTACCTAACCACACCAAAACGGAACAATACCCAAACCACACCAAAACGGAACAATACCGTAAGAGTACATCCATACGGTGCCAAACCACACCAAAACGGTGCAATACCGTACGAGTACATACATACGGTACCAAACCTCACGAAAACGGTACAATACCGTAGGAGTACTTCGTTACGGTTCCAAAACACACCAAAACGGTACAATACCGTACGAGTACATCCATACGGTACCAAACCACACCAAAACGGTGCAATACCGTACGAGTACATCCATACGGTACCAAACCACACCAAAACGGTGCAATACCGTACGAGTACATCCATACGGTACCAAACCACACCAAAACGGTGCAATACCGTATGAGTACATCCATACGGTACCAAACCACACAAAAACGGTGCAATACTGTACGAGTACTTTGTTACGGTACCAAACCACACCAAAACGGTACAATACCGTACGAGTACATCCATACGGTACTAAACCGCACCAAAACGGTTCAATACCGTCCGAGTTCATCCATATTGTACCAAACCACACCAAAACGGTACAATACCGTACGAGTACTTCGTTACGGTACCAAACCACACCAAAACGGTGCAATACCGTACGAGTACATCCATACGGTAGCAAACCACATAAAAACGGTACAATACCGTACGAGTGCTTCGTTACGGTACCAAACCACACCAAAATGGTACAAAACCATACGAGTACATCCATACGGTAACAAACCTCACCAAAACGGTGCAATACCGTACGCGTACATCCATACGGTACCAAATCACACCAAAACGGTGCAATACCGTACGAGTATAACCATACGGTACCAAACCACACCAAAACGGTACAATACCGTACGAGTACTTCGTTACGGTACCAAACCACACCAAAACGGTCCAATACCGTACGAGTACATCCATACGGTAGTAAACCACACAAAAATGGTACAAAACCGTACGAGTACTTCGTTACGGTACCAAACCACACCAAAATGGTAAAATACCGTACGAGTACATCCATACGGTTCAAAACGACACCAAAATGGAACAATACTGTACGAGTACATCCATACGGTGCCAAACCACACCAAAACGGTGCAATACCGTACGAGTACATCCATACGGTACCAAACCACACGAAAACGGTACAATACCGTAGGAGTACTTCGTTACGGTACCAAAACACACCAAAACGGTACAATACCGTACGAGTACATCCATACGGTACAAAACCACACCAAAACGGTGCAATACCGTACGAGTACATCCGTACGGTACCAAACCACACCAAAACGGTGCAATACCGTACGTGTACATTCATACGGTACCAACCACACCAAAACGGTACAAAACCGTACCAGTACAGCCGTACGGTACCAAACCACACCAAAATGGTGCAATACCGTACGAGTACATCCATACGGTACGAAACCTCACCAAAACGGTGCAATACCGTACGAGTACTTCCATACGGTACCAAACCAAACCAAAACGGTACAATACCGTACGAGTACTTCGTTAGGGTACCAAACCACACCGAAACGGTGCAATACCGTACGAGTACATCCATACGGTAGCAAACCACATAAAAACGGTACAATACCGTACGAGTGCTTCGTTACGGTACCAAACCACACCAAAATGGTACAAAACCATACGAGTACATCCATACGGTAACAAACCTCACCAAAACGGTGCAATACCGTACGCGTACATCCATACGGTACCAAACCACACCAAAACGGTGCAATCCCGTACGAGTACATCCCTACGATACCAAACCACACCAAAACGGTACAATACCGTACGAGTACTTCGTTACGGTACCAAACCACACCAAAACGGTACAATACCGTACGAGTACATCCATACGGTACCAAACCACACCAAAATGGTACGAAACCGTACGAGCACTTCATTACAGTACCAAACCACACCAAAACGGTACAATACCGTACGAGTACATCCATACGGTACCAAACCACACCAAAACGGTACAAAACCGGACGAGTACTTCGTTAAGGTAACAAACCACACCAAAATGGTACAATACCGTACGAGTACATCCATACGGTACCTAACCACACCAAAACGGAACAATACCCAAACCACACCAAAACGGAACAATACCGTAAGAGTACATCCATACGGTGCCAAACCACACCAAAACGGTGCAATACCGTACGAGTACATACATACGGTACCAAACCTCACGAAAACGGTACAATACCGTAGGAGTACTTCGTTACGGTACCAAAACACACCAAAACGGTACAATACCGTACGAGTACATCCATACGGTACCAAACCACACCAAAACGGTGCAATACCGTACGAGTACATCCATACGGTACCAAACCACACCAAAACGGTGCAATACCGTACGAGTACATCCATACGGTACCAAACCACACCAAAACGGTGCAATACCGTACGAGTACATCCATACGGTACCAAACCACACAAAAACGGTGCAATACTGTACGAGTACTTTGTTACGGTACCAAACCACACCAAAACGGTACAATACCGTACGAGTACATCCATACGGTACCAAACCGCACCAAAACGGTGCAATACCGTCCGTGTTCATCCATATGGTACCAAACCACACCAAAACGGTACAATACCGTACGAGTACTTCGTTACGGTACCAAACCACACCAAAACGGTGCAATACCGTACGAGTACATCCATACGGTAGCAAACCACATAAAAACGGAACAATACCGTACGAGTGCTTCGTTACGGTACCAAACCACACCAAAATGGTACAAAACCATACGAGTACATACATACGGTAACAAACCTCACCAAAACGGTGCAATACCGTACGCGTACATCCATACGGTACCAAATCACACCAAAACGGTGCAATACCGTATGAGTATAACCATACGGTACCAAACCACACCAAAACGGTACAATACCGTACGAGTACATCGTTACGGTACCAAACCACACCAAAACGGTCCAATACCGTACGAGTACATCCATACGGTAGTAAACCACACCAAAATGGTACAAAACCGTACGAGTACTTCGTTACGGTACCAAACCACACCAAAATGGTAAAATACCGTACGAGTACATCCATACGGTTCCAAACGACACCAAAATGGAACAATACCGTACGAGTACATCCATACGGTACCAAACCACACCAAAATGGTACGAAACCGTACGAGCACTTCGTTACAGTACCAAACCACACCAAAACGGTACAATACCGTACGAGTACATCCATACGGTACCAAACCACACCAAAACGGTACAAAACCGGACGAGTACTTCGTTAAGGTAACAAACCACACCAAAATGGTACAATACCGTACGAGTACATCCATATGGTACCAAACCACACCAAAACGGAACAATACCCAAACCACACCAAAACGGAACAATACCGTACGAGTACATCCATACGGTGCCAAACCACACCAAAACGGTGCAATACCGTACGAGTACATCCATACGGTACCAAACCTCACGAAAACGGTACAATACCGTAGGAGTACTTCGTTACGGTACCAAAACACACCAAAACGGTACAATACCGTACGAGTACATCCATACGGTTCAAAACCACACCAAAACGATGCAATAGCAAACGAGTACATCCATACGGTACCAAACCACACCAAAACGGTGCAATACCGTACGAGTACATCCATACGGTACCAAACCACACCAAAACGGTGCAATACCGTACGAGTACATCCATACGGTACCAGATCACACAAAAACGGTGCAATACTGTACGAGTACTTTGTTACGGTACCAAACCACACCAAAACGGTACAATACCGTACGAGTACATCCATACGGTACCAAACCGCACCAAAACGGTGCAATACCGTCCGAGTTCATCCATATGGTACCAAACCACACCAAAACGGTACAATACCGTACGAGTACTTCGTTACGGTACCAAACCAAACCAAAACGGTGCAATACCGTACGAGTACATCCATACGGTAGCAAACCACATAAAAACGGTACAATACCGTACGAGTGCTTCGTTACGGTACCAAACCACACCAAAATGGTACAAAACCATACGAGTACATACGTACGGTAACAAACCTCACCAAAACGGTGCAATACCGTACACGTACATCCATACGGTACCAAATCACACCAAAACGGTGCAATACCGTACGAGTATAACCATACGGTACCAAACCACACCAAAACGGTACAATACCGTACGAATACTTCGTTACGGTACCAAACCACACGAAAACGGTCCAATACCGTACGACTACATCCATACTGTAGCAAACCACACCAAAACGGTACAAAACCGTACGAGTACTTCGTTATGGTACCAAACCACACCAAAATGGTAAAATACCGTACGAGTACATCCATACGGTTCCAAACGACACCAAAATGGAACAATACTGTACAATACATCCATACGGTGCCAAACCACACCAAAACGGTGCAATACCGTACGAGTACATCCATACGGTACCAAACCACACGAAAACGGTACAATACCGTAGGAGTACTTCGTTACGGTACCAAAACACACCAAAACGGTACAATACCGTACGAGTACATCCGTACGGTACAAAACCACACCAAAACGGTGCAATACCGTACGAGTACATCCGTACGGTACCAAACCACACCAAAACGGAGCAATACCGTACGAGTACATCCATACGGTACCAGATCACACAAAAACGGTGCAATACTGTACGAGTACTTTGTTACGGTACCAAACCACACCAAAACGGTACAATACCGTACGAGTACATCCATATGGTACCAAACCGCACCAAAACGGTGCAATACCGTCCGAGTTCATCCATATGGTACCAAACCACACCAAAACGGTACAATACCGTACGAGTACTTCGTTACGGTACCAAACCAAACCAAAACGGTGCAATACCGTACGAGTACATCCATACGGTAGCAAACCACATAAAAATGGTACAATACCGTACGAGTGCTTCGTTACGGTACCAAACCACACCAAAATGGTACAAAACCGTACGAGTACATACGTACGGTAACAAACCTCACCAAAACGGTGCAATACCGTACACGTACATCCATACGGTACCAAATCACACCAAAACGGTGCAATACCGTACGAGTATAACCATACGGTACCAAACCACACCAAAACGGTACAATACCGTACGAATACTTCGTTACGGTACCAAACCACACCAAAACGGTCCAATACCGTACGAGTACATCCATACTGTAGCAAACCACACCAAAACGGTACAAAACCGTACGAGTACTTCGTTATGGTACCAAACCACACCAAAATGGTAAAATACCGTACGAGTACATCCATACGGTTCCAAACGACACCAAAATGGAACAATACTGTACAATACATCCATACGGTGCCAAACCACACCAAAACGGTGCAATACCGTACGAGTACATCCATACGGTACCAAACCACACGAAAACGGTACAATACCGTAGGAGTACTTCGTTACGGTACCAAAACACACCAAAACGGTACAATACCGTACGAGTACATCCGTACGGTACAAAACCACACCAAAACGGTGCAATACCGTACGAGTACATCCGTACGGTACCAAACCACACCAAAACGGTGCAATACCGTACGTGTACATCCATACGGTACCAACCACACCAAAACGGTACAAAACCGTACCAGTACAGCCGTACGGTACCAAACCACACCAAAATGGTACAAAACCATACGCGTACATCCATACGGTACTAAACCACACCAAAACGGTACAAAACCATACGAGTACATCCATACGGTAACAAACCTCACCAAAACGGTACAATACCGTACGCGTACATCCATACGGTACCAAACCACACCAAAACGGTACAATACCGTACGAGTACTCGTTACGGTACCAAACCACACCAAAACGGTACAATACCGTACGAGTACATCCATACGGTACCAAACCACACCAAAATGGTACGAAACCGTACGAGCACTTCGTTACAGTACCAAACCACACCAAAACGGTACAATACCGTACGAGTACATCCATACGGTACCAAACCACACCAAAACGGTACAAAACCGGACGAGTACTTCGTTAAGGTAACAAACCACACCAAAATGGTACAATACCGTACGAGTACATCCATACAGTACCAAACCACACCAAAACGGAACAATACCCAAACCACACCAAAACGGAACAATACCGTACGAGTACATCCATACGGTGCCAAACCACATCAAAACGGTGCAATACCGTACGAGTACATCCATACGGTGCCAAACCACACCAAAACGGTGCAATACCGTACGAGTACATCCATACGGTACCAAACCTCACGAAAACGGTACAATACCGTAGGAGTACTTCGTTACGGTACCAAAACACAACAAAACGGTACAATACCGTACGAGTACATCCATACGGTTCAAAACCACACCAAAACGATGCAATAGCAAACGAGTACATCCATACGGTACCAAACCACACCAAAACGGTGCAATACCGTACGAGTACATCCATACGGTGCCAAACCACACCAAAACGGTGCAATACCGTACGAGTACATCCATACGGTACCAAACCACACAAAACGGCGCAATACTGTACGAGTACTTTGTTACGGTACCAAACCACACCAAAACGGTACAATACCGTACGAGTACATCCATACGGTACCAAACCGCACCAAAACGATGCAATACCGTCCGAGTTCATCCATATGGTACCAAACCACACCAAAACGGTACAATACCGTACGAGTACTTCGTTACGGTACCAAACCACACCAAAACGGTACCATACCGTACGAGTACATCCATACGGTACCAAACCACACCAAAACGGATCAATACCCAAACCACACCAAAACGGAACAATACCGTACGAGTACATCCATATGGTGCCAAACCACACCAAAACGGTGCAATACCAAACGAGTACATCCATACGGTACCAAACCACACGAAAATGGTACAATACTGTAGGAGTACTTCGTTACGCTACCAAAACACACCAAAACGGTACAATACCGTACGAGTACATCCATACGGTTCAAAACCACGCCAAAACGGTGCAATAGCGTACGAGTACATCCATACGATACCAAACCACACCAAAACGGTGCAATACCGTACGAGTACATCCATACGGTACCAAACCACACCAAAACGGTGCAATACCGTACGAGTACATCCATTCGGTACCAAACCACACAAAAACGGAACAATACCGTACGAGTACTTTGTTACGGTACCAAGCCACACCAAAACGGTACAATACCGTACGAGTACATTCATACGGTACCAAACCACACCAAAACGGTGCAATACCGGAGTACATCCATACGGTACCAAACCACACCAAAACGGTGCAATACCGTACGAGTACATCCATACGGTACCAAACCACACCAAAACGGTACAAAACCGGACGAGTACTTCGTTAAGGTAACAAACCACCCCAAAATGGTACAATACCGTACGAGTACATCCATACAGTACCAAACCACACCAAAACGGAACAATACCCAAACCACACCAAAACGGAACAATACCGTACGAGTACATCCATACGGTGCCAAACCACATCAAAACGGTGCAATACCGTACGAGTACATCCATACGGTACCAAACCTCAGGAAAACGGTACAATACCGTAGGAGTACTTCGTTACGGTACCAAAACACACCAAAACGGTACAATACCGTACGAGTACATCCATACGGTTCAAAACCACACCAAAACGATGCAATAGATAACGAGTACATCCATACGGTACCAAACCACACCAAAACGGTGCAATACCGTACGAGTACATCCATACGGTACCAAACCACACCAAAACGGTGCAATACCGTACGAGTACATCCATACGGTACCAAACCACACAAAAACGGTGCAATACTGTACGAGTACTTTGTTACGGTACCAAACCACACCAAAACGGTACAATACCGTACGAGTACATCCATACGGTACCAAACCGCACCAAAACGGTGCAATACCGTCCGAGTTCATCCATATGGTACCAAACCACACCAAAACGGTACAATACCGTACGAGTACTTCGTTACGGTACCAAACCACAACAAAACGGTACCATACCGTACGAGTACATCCATACGGTACCAAACCACACCAAAACGGTACAAAACCGTACGAGTATTTCGTTACGGTACCAAACCCCACCAAAATGGTACAATACCGTACGAGTACATCCATACGGTACCAAACCACACCAAAACGGATCAATACCCAAACCACACCAAAACGGAACAATACCGTACGAGTACATCCATACGGTGCCAAACCACACCAAAACGGTGCAATACCAAACGAGTACATCCATACGGTACCAAACCTCGCGAAAATGGTACAATACTGTAGGAGTACTTCGTTACGCTACCAAAACACACCAAAACGGTACAATACCGTACGAGTACATCCATACGGTTCAAAACCACACCAAAACGGTGCAATAGCGTACGAGTACATCCATACGATACCAAACCACACCAAAACGGTGCAATACCGTACGAGTACATCCATACGGTACCAAACCACACCAAAACGGTGCAATACCGTACGAGTACATCCATACGGTACCAAACCACACCAAAACGGTACAATACCGTACGAGTACTTTGTTACGGTACCAAACCACACCAAAACGGTACAATACCGTACGAGTACATCCATACGGTACCAAACCACACCAAAACGGTGCAATACCGGAGTACATCCATACGGTACCAAACCACACCAAAACGGTGCAATACCGTACGAGTACATCCATACGGTACCAAACCACACCAAAACGGTACAAAACCGGACGAGTACTTCGTTAAGGTAACAAACCACACCAAAATGGTACAATACCGTACGAGTACATCCATACAGTACCAAACCACACCAAAACTAAACAATACCCAAACCACACCAAAACGGAACAATACCGTACGAGTACATCCATACGGTGCCAAACCACACCAAAACGGTGCAATACCGTACGAGTACATCCATACGGTACCAAACCTCAGGAAAACGGTACAATACCGTAGGAGTACTTCGTTACGGTACCAAAACACACCAAAACGGTACAATACCGTACGAGTACATCCATACGGTTTAAAACCACACCAAAACGATGCAATAGCAAACGAGTACATCCATACGGTACCAAACCACACCAAAACGGTGCAATACCGTACGAGTACATCCATACGGTACAAAACCACACAAAAACGGTGCAATACTGTACGAGTACTTTGTTACGGTACCAAACCACACCAAAACGGTACAATACCGTACGAGTACATCCATACGGTACCAAACCGCACCAAAACGGTGCAATACCGTCCGAGTTCATCCATATGGTACCAAACCACACCAAAACGGTACAATACCGTACGAGTACTTCGTTACGGTACCAAACCACAACAAAACGGTACCATACCGTACGAGTACATCCATACGGTACCAAACCACACCAAAACGGTACAAAACCGTACGAGTATTTCGTTACGGTACCAAACCCCACCAAAATGGTACAATACCGTACGAGTACATCCATACGGTACCAAACCACACCAAAACGGATCAATACCCAAACCACACCAAAACGGAACAATACCGTACGAGTACATCCATACGGTGCCAAACCACACCAAAACGGTGCAATACCAAACGAGTACATCCATACGGTACCAAACCTCGCGAAAATGGTACAATACTGTAGGAGTACTTCGTTACGCTACCAAAACACACCAAAACGGTACAATACCGTACGAGTACATCCATACGGTTCAAAACCACACCAAAACGGTGCAATAGCGTACGAGTACATCCATACGATACCAAACCACACCAAAACGGTGCAATACCGTACGAGTACATCCATACGGTACCAAACCACACCAAAACGGTGCAATACCGTACGAGTACATCCATACGGTACCAAACCACACCAAAACGGTACAATACCGTACGAGTACTTTGTTACGGTACCAAACCACACCAAAACGGTACAATACCGTACGAGTACATCCATACGGTACCAAACCACACCAAAACGGTGCAATACCGGAGTACATCCATACGGTACCAAACCACACCAAAACGGTGCAATACCGTACGAGTACATCCATACGGTACCAAACCACACCAAAACGGTACAAAACCGGACGAGTACTTCGTTAAGGTAACAAACCACACCAAAATGGTACAATACCGCACGAGTACATCCATACAGTACCAAACCACACCAAAACGGAACAATACCCAAACCACACCAAAACGGAACAATACCGTACGAGTACATCCATACGGTGCCAAACCACACCAAAACGGTGCAATACCGTACGAGTACATCCATACGGTACCAAACCTCAGGAAAACGGTACAATACCGTAGGAGTACTTCGTTACGGTACCAAAACACACCAAAACGGTACAATACCGTACGAGTACATCCATACGGTTCAAAACCACACCAAAACGATGCAATAGCAAACGAGTACATCCATACGGTACCAAACCACACCAAAACGGTGCAATACCGTACGAGTACATCCATACGGTACCAAACCACACAAAAACGGTGCAATACTGTACGAGTACTTTGTTACGGTACCAAACCACACCAAAACGGTACAATACCGTACGAGTACATCCATACGGTACCAAACCGCACCAAAACGGTGCAATACCGTCCGAGTTCATCCATATGGTACCAAACCACACCAAAACGGTACAATACCGTACGAGTACTTCGTTACGGTACCAAACCACAACAAAACGGTACCATACCGTACGAGTACATCCATACGGTACCAAACCACACCAAAACGGTACAAAACCGTACGAGTATTTCGTTACGGTACCAAACCCCACCAAAATGGTAAAATACCGTACGAGTACATCCATACGGTACCAAACCACACCAAAACGGATCAATACCCAAACCACACCAAAACGGAACAATACCGTACGAGTACATCCATACGGTGCCAAACCACACCAAAACGGTGCAATACCAAACGAGTACATCCATACGGTACCAAACCTCGCGAAAATAGTACAATACTGTAGGAGTACTTCGTTACGCTACCAAAACACACCAAAACAGTACAATACCGTACGAGTACATCCATACGGTTCAAAACCACACCAAAACGGTGCAATAGCGTACGAGTACATCCATACGATACCAAACCACACCAAAACGGTGCAATACCGTACGAGTACATCCATACGGTACCAAACCACACCAAAACGGTGCAATACCGTACGAGTACATCCATACGGTACCAAACCACACCAAAACGGTACAATACCGTACGAGTACTTTGTTACTGTACCAAACCACACCAAAACGGTACAATACCGTACGAGTACATCCATACGGTACCAAACCACACCAAAACGGTGCAATACCGGAGTACATCCATACGGTACCAAACCACACCAAAACGGTGCAATACCGTACGAGTACATCCATACGGTACCAAACCACACCAAAACGGTACAAAACCGGACGAGTACTTCGTTAAGGTAACAAACCACACCAAAATGGTACAATACCGTACGAGTACATCCATACAGTACCAAACCACACCAAAACGGAACAATACCCAAACCACACCAAAACGGAACAATACCGTACGAGTACATCCATACGGTGCCAAACCAAACCAAAACGGTGCAATACCGTACGAGTACATCCATACAGTACCAAACCTCAGGAAAACGGTACAATACCGTAGGAGTACTTCGTTACGGTACCAAAACACACCAAAACGGTACAATACCGTACGAGTACATCCATACGGTTCAAAACCACACCAAAACGATGCAATAGCAAACGAGTACATCCATACGGTACCAAACCACACCAAAACGGTGCAATACCGTACGAGTACATCCATACGGTACCAAACCACACCAAAACGGTGCAATACCGTACGAGTACATCCATACGGTGCCAAACCACACAAAAACGGTGCAATACTGTACGAGTACTTTGTTACGGTACCAAACCACACCAAAACGGTACAATACCGTACGAGTACATCCATACGGTACCAAACCGCACCAAAACGGTGCAATACCGTCCGAGTTCATCCATATGGTACCAAACCACACCAAAACGGTACAATACCGTACGAGTACTTCGTTACGGTACCGAACCACACCAAAACGGTACCATACCGTACGAGTACATCCATACGGTACCAAACCACACCAAAACGGTACAAAACCGTACGAGTATTTCGTTACGGTACCAAACCACACCAAAATGGTACAATACCGTACGAGTACATCCATACGGTACCAAACCACACCAAAACGGATCAATACCCAAACCACACCAAAACGGAACAATACCGTACGAGTACATCCATACGGTGCCAAACCACACCAAAACGGTGCAATACCAAACGAGTACATCCATACGGTACCAAACCTCACGAAAATGGTACAATACTGTAGGAGTACTTCGTTACGCTACCAAAACACACCAAAACGGTACAATACCGTACGAGTACATCCATACGGTTCAAAACCACACCAAAACGGTGCAATAGCGTACGAGTACATCCATACGATACCAAACCACACCAAAACGGTGCAATACCGTACGAGTACATCCATACGGTACCAAACCACACCAAAACGGTGCAATACCGTACGAGTACATCCATACGGTACCAAACCACACCAAAACGGTACAATACCGTACGAGTACTTTGTTACGGTACCAAACCACACCAAAACGGTACAATACCGTACGAGTACATCCATACGGTACCAAACCACACCAAAACGGTGCAATACCGGAGTACATCCATACGGTACCAAACCACACCAAAACGGTGCAATACCGTACGAGTACATCCATACGGTACCAAACCACACCAAAACGGTACAATACCGTACGAGCACATCCATACGGTACCAAACGGTACCAAACCACACCAAAACGGTGCAATACCGTACGAGTACATTCATACGGTACCAAACCACACCAAAACGGTACAATACCTTACGAGTACTTCGTTACGGTACCAAACCACACCAAAACGGTGCAATACCGTACGAGTACTTCCATACGGTACCAAACCTCACCAAAACGGTGCAATACCGTACGAGTACATCCATACGGTACCAAAACACACAAAAACGGTACAATACCGTACGAGTACTTCGTTACGGTACCAAACCACACCAAAACGGTGCAATACCGTACGAGTACATCCATACGGTACCAATCCACATAAAAACGGTACAATACCGTACGAGTGCTTCGTTACGGTACCAAACCACACCAGAACGGTACAAAACCATACAAGTACATCCATACGGTAACAAACCTCACCAAAACGGTGCAATACCGTTCGCGTACATCCATACGGTACCAAACCACACCAAAACAGTACAATACCGTACGAGTACATCCATATGGTGCCAAACCACACCAAAACGGTACAATACCGTACGAGCGCTTCGTTACGGTACCAAACCACACCAAAACAGTACAATACCGTACGAGTACATCCATACGGTACCAAACCACACCAAAACGGTGCAATACTGTACGAGTACATCCATACGGTACCAAACCACACCAAAACGGTACAATACCGTACGAGTACTTCGCTACGGTACAAAACCACACCAAAAGCGGTGCAATACCGTACGAGTACATCCGTACGGTACCCAACCACACCAAAACGGTGCAATACCGTACGAGTACATCTAGACGGTACCGAACGACACCAAAACGGTACAATACCGTAAGAGTACTTCGTTACGGTACCAAACCACACCAAAACGCTGTAATACCGTACGAGTACATCCATATGGTACCAAACCACATAAAAACGGTGCAATACCGTACGAGTGCTTCGTTACAGTACCAAACCACACCAAAACGGTACAAAACCATACAAGTACATCCATACGGTAACAAACCTCACCAAAACGGTGCAATACCGTTCGCGTACATCCATACGGTACCAAACCACACCAAAACAGTACAATACCGTACGAGTACATCTATACGGTACCAAACCACACCAAAACGGTACAAAACCGTACGAGTACTTCGTAACAGTACCAAACCACACCAAAACGGTATTGCGGTACCAAACCACACCAAAACGGTGCAATACCTTACGAGTACATCAATACGGTACCAAACCACACCAAGACGGTGCAATATTGTACGAGTACATCCATACGGTACCAATCCACATAAAAACGGTACAATACCGTACGAGTACTTTGTTACGGTACCAAACCACACCAAAACGGTACAATACCGTACGAGTACATCCATACGGTACCAAACCACACCAAAACGGTGCAATACCGGAGTACATCCATACGGTACCAAACCACACCAAAACGGTGCAATACCGTACGAGTACATCCATACGGTACCAAACCACACCAAAACGGTACAATACCGTACGAGCACATCCATACGGTACCAAACGGTACCAAACCACACCAAAACGGTGCAATACCGTACGAGTACATTCATACGGTACCAAACCACTCCAAAACGGTACAATACCTTACGAGTACTTCGTTACGGTACCAAACCACACCAAAACGGTGCAATACCGTACGAGTACATTCATACGGTACCAAACCACACCAAAACGGTACAATACCTTACGAGTACTTCGTTACGGTACCAAACCACACCAAAACGGTGCAATACCGTACGAGTACTTCCATACGGTACCAAACCTCACCAAAACGGTGCAATACCGTACGAGTACATCCATACGGTACCAAAACACACAAAAACGGTACAATACCGTACGAGTACTTCGTTACGGTACCAAACCACACCAAAACGGTGCAATACCGTACGAGTACATCCATACGGTACCAATCCACATAAAAACGGTACAATACCGTACGAGTGCTTCGTTACGGTACCAAACCACACCAGAACGGTACAAAACCATACAAGTACATCCATACGGTAACAAACCTCACCAAAACGGTGCAATACCGTTCGCGTACATCCATACGGTACCAAACCACACCAAAACAGTACAATACCGTACGAGTACATCCATATGGTGCCAAACCACACCAAAACGGTACAATACCGTACGAGCGCTTCGTTACGGTACCAAACCACACCAAAACAGTACAATACCGTACGAGTACATCCATACGGTACCAAACCACACCAAAACGGTGCAATACTGTACGAGTACATCCATACGGTACCAAACCACACCAAAACGGTACAATACCGTACGAGTACTTCGCTACGGTACAAAACCACACCAAAAGCGGTGCAATACCGTACGAGTACATCCGTACGGTACCCAACCACACCAAAACGGTGCAATACCGTACGAGTACATCTAGACGGTACCGAACGACACCAAAACGGTACAATACCGTAAGAGTACTTCGTTACGGTACCAAACCACACCAAAACGCTGTAATACCGTACGAGTACATCCATATGGTACCAAACCACATAAAAACGGTGCAATACCGTACGAGTGCTTCGTTACAGTACCAAACCACACCAAAACGGTACAAAACCATACAAGTACATCCATACGGTAACAAACCTCACCAAAACGGTGCAATACCGTTCGCGTACATCCATACGGTACCAAACCACACCAAAACAGTACAATACCGTACGAGTACATCTATACGGTACCAAACCACACCAAAACGGTACAAAACCGTACGAGTACTTCGTAACAGTACCAAACCACACCAAAACGGTATTGCGGTACCAAACCACACCAAAACGGTGCAATACCGTACGAGTACATCAATACGGTACCAAACCACACCAAGACGGTGCAATATTGTACGAGTACATCCATACGGTACCAATCCACATAAAAACGGTACAATACCGTACGAGTACTTTGTTACGGTACCAAACCACACCAAAACGGTACAATACCGTACGAGTACATCCATACGGTACCAAACCACACCAAAACGGTGCAATACCGGAGTACATCCATACGGTACCAAACCACACCAAAACGGTGCAATACCGTACGAGTACATCCATACGGTACCAAACCACACCAAAACGGTACAATACCGTACGAGCACATCCATACGGTACCAAACGGTACCAAACCACACCAAAACGGTGCAATACCGTACGAGTACATTCATACGGTACCAAACCACTCCAAAACGGTACAATACCTTACGAGTACTTCGTTACGGTACCAAACCACACCAAAACGGTGCAATACCGTACGAGTACTTCCATACGGTACCAAACCTCACCAAAACGGTGCAATACCGTACGAGTACATCCATACGGTACCAAAACACACAAAAACGGTACAATACCGTACGAGTACTTCGTTACGGTACCAAACCACACCAAAACGGTGCAATACCGTACGAGTACATCCATATGGTACCAATCCACATAAAAACGGTACAATACCGTACGAGTGCTTCGTTACGGTACCAAACCACACCAGAACGGTACAAAACCATACAAGTACATCCATACGGTAACAAACCTCACCAAAACGGTGCAATACCGTTCGCGTACATCCATACGGTACCAAACCACACCAAAACAGTACAATACCGTACGAGTACATCCATATGGTGCCAAACCACACCAAAACGGTACAATACCGTACGAGCGCTTCGTTACGGTACCAAACCACACCAAAACAGTACAATACCGTACGAGTACATCCATACGGTACCAAACCACACCAAAACGGTGCAATACTGTACGAGTACATCCATACGGTACCAAACCACACCAAAACGGTACAATACCGTACGAGTACTTCGCTACGGTACCAAACCACACCAAAAGCGGTGCAATACCGTACGAGTACATCCGTACGGTACCCAACCACACCAAAACGGTGCAATACCGTACGAGTACATCTAGACGGTACCGAACGACACCAAAACGGTACAATACCGTAAGAGTACTTCGTTACGGTACCAAACCACACCAAAACGCTGTAATACCGTACGAGTACATCCATATGGTACCAAACCACATAAAAACGGTGCAATACCGTACGAGTGCTTCGTTACAGTACCAAACCACACCAAAACGGTACAAAACCATACAAGTACATCCATACGGTAACAAACCTCACCAAAACGGTGCAATACCGTTCGCGTACATCCATACGGTACCAAACCACACCAAAACAGTACAATACCGTACGAGTACATCTATACGGTACCAAACCAAACCAAAACGGTACAAAACCGTACGAGTACTTCGTAACGGTACCAAACCACACCAAAACGGTATTGCGGTACCAAACCACACCAAAACGGTGCAATACCGTACGAGTACATCAATACGGTACCAAACCACACCAAGACGGTGCAATATTGTACGAGTACATCCATACGGTACCAATCCACATAAAAACGGTACAATACCGTACGAGTGCTTCGTTACGGTACCAAACCACACCAGAACGGTACAAAACCATACAAGTACATCCATACGGTAACAAACCTCACCAAAACGGTGCAATACCGTTCGCGTACATCCATACGGTACCAAACCACACCAAAACAGTACAATACCGTACGAGTACATCTATACGGTACCAAACCACACCAAAACGGTACAAAACCGTACGAGTACTTCGTAACAGTACCAAACCACACCAAAACGGTATTGCGGTACCAAACCACACCAAAACGGTGCAATACCGTACGAGTACATCAATACGGTACCAAACCACACCAAGACGGTGCAATATTGTACGAGTACATCCATACGGTACCAATCCACATAAAAACGGTACAATACCGTACGAGTACTTTGTTACGGTACCAAACCACACCAAAACGGTACAATACCGTACGAGTACATCCATACGGTACCAAACCACACCAAAACGGTGCAATACCGGAGTACATCCATACGGTACCAAACCACACCAAAACGGTGCAATACCGTACGAGTACATCCATACGGTACCAAACCACACCAAAACGGTACAATACCGTACGAGCACATCCATACGGTACCAAACGGTACCAAACCACACCAAAACGGTGCAATACCGTACGAGTACATTCATACGGTACCAAACCACTCCAAAACGGTACAATACCTTACGAGTACTTCGTTACGGTACCAAACCACACCAAAACGGTGCAATACCGTACGAGTACTTCCATACGGTACCAAACCTCACCAAAACGGTGCAATACCGTACGAGTACATCCATACGGTACCAAAACACACAAAAACGGTACAATACCGTACGAGTACTTCGTTACGGTACCAAACCACACCAAAACGGTGCAATACCGTACGAGTACATCCATATGGTACCAATCCACATAAAAACGGTACAATACCGTACGAGTGCTTCGTTACGGTACCAAACCACACCAGAACGGTACAAAACCATACAAGTACATCCATACGGTAACAAACCTCACCAAAACGGTGCAATACCGTTCGCGTACATCCATACGGTACCAAACCACACCAAAACAGTACAATACCGTACGAGTACATCCATATGGTGCCAAACCACACCAAAACGGTACAATACCATACGAGCGCTTCGTTACGGTACCAAACCACACCAAAACAGTACAATACCGTACGAGTACATCCATACGGTACCAAACCACACCAAAACGGTGCAATACTGTACGAGTACATCCATACGGTACCAAACCACACCAAAACGGTACAATACCGTACGAGTACTTCGCTACGGTACCAAACCACACCAAAAGCGGTGCAATACCGTACGAGTACATCCGTACGGTACCCAACCACACCAAAACGGTGCAATACCGTACGAGTACATCTAGACGGTACCGAACGACACCAAAACGGTACAATACCGTAAGAGTACTTCGTTACGGTACCAAACCACACCAAAACGCTGTAATACCGTACGAGTACATCCATATGGTACCAAACCACATAAAAACGGTGCAATACCGTACGAGTGCTTCGTTACAGTACCAAACCACACCAAAACGGTACAAAACCATACAAGTACATCCATACGGTAACAAACCTCACCAAAACGGTGCAATACCGTTCGCGTACATCCATACGGTACCAAACCACACCAAAACAGTACAATACCGTACGAGTACATCTATACGGTACCAAACCAAACCAAAACGGTACAAAACCGTACGAGTACTTCGTAACGGTACCAAACCACACCAAAATGGTATTGCGGTACCAAACCACACCAAAACGGTGCAATACCGTACGAGTACATCAATACGGTACCAAACCACACCAAGACGGTGCAATATTGTACGAGTACATCCATACGGTACCAATCCACATAAAAACGGTACAATACCGTACGAGTGCTTCGTTACGGTACCAAACCACACCAGAACGGTACAAAACCATACAAGTACATCCATACGGTAACAAACCTCACCAAAACGGTGCAATACCGTTCGCGTACATCCATACGGTACCAAACCACACCAAAACAGTACAATACCGTACGAGTACATCCATATGGTACCAAACCACCCCAAAACGGTACAATACCGTACGAGCGCTTCGTTACGGTACCAAACCACACCAAAACAGTACAATACCGTACGAGTACATCCATACGGTACCAAACCACACCAAAACGGTGCAATACTGTACGAGTACATCCATACGGTACCAAACCACACCAAAACGGTACAATACCGTACGAGTACTTCGCTACGGTACCAAACCACACCAAAAGCGGTGCAATACCGTACGAGTAGATCCGTACGGTACCAAACTACACCAAAACGGTGCAATACCGTACGAGTACATCCAGACGGTACCGAACGACACCAAAACGGTACAATACCGTAAGAGTACTTCGTTACGGTACCAAACCACACCAAAACGGTGTAATACCGTACGAGTACATCCATATGGTACCAAACCACATAAAAACGGTGCAATACCGTACGAGTGCTTCGTTACGGTACCAAACCACACCAAAACGGTACAAAACCATACAAGTACATCCATACGGTAACAAACCTCACCAAAACGGTGCAATACCGTTCGCGTACATCCATACGGTACCAAACCACACCAAAACAGTACAATACCGTACGAGTACATCCATATGGTGCCAAACCACACCAAAACGGTACAATACCGTACGAGCGCTTCGTTACGGTACCAAACCACACCAAAACAGTACAATACCGTACGAGTACATCCATACGGTACCAAACCACACCAAAACGGTGCAATACTGTACGAGTACATCCATACGGTACCAAACCACACCAAAACGGTACAATACCGTACGAGTACTTCGCTACGGTACCAAACCACACCAAAAGCGGTGCAATACCGTACGAGTACATCCGTACGGTACCAAACCACACCAAAACGGTGCAATACCGTACGAGTACATCCAGACGGTACCGAACGACACCAAAACGGTACAATACCGTAAGAGTACTTCGTTACGGTACCAAACCACACCAAAACGGTGTAATACCGTACGAGTACATCCATATGGTACCAAACCACATAAAAACGGTGCAATACCGTACGAGTGCTTCGTTACAGTACCAAACCACACCAAAACGGTACAAAACCATACAAGTACATCCATACGGTAACAAACCTCACCAAAACGGTGCAATACCGTTCGCGTACATCCATACGGTACCAAACCACACCAAAACAGTACAATACCGTACGAGTACATCCATACGGTACCAAACCACACCAAAACGGTACAAAACCGTACGAGTATTTCGTAACGGTACCAAACCACACCAAAACGGTATTGCGGTACCAAACCACACCAAAACGGTGCAATACCGTACGAGTACATCAATACGGTACCAAACCACACCAAGACGGTGCAATACCGTACGAGTACATCCATACGGTACCAATCCACATAAAAACGGTACAATACCGTACGAGTGCTTCGTTACGGTACCAAACCGCACCAGAACGGTACAAAACCATACAAGTACATCCATACGGTAACAAACCTCACCAAAACGGTGCAATACCGTTCGCGTACATCCATACGGTACCAAACCACACCAAAACAGTACAATACCGTACGAGTACATCCATATGGTACCAAACCACCCCAAAACGGTACAATACCGTACGAGCGCTTCGTTACGGTACCAAACCACACCAAAACAGTACAATACCGTACGACTACATCCATACGGTACCAAACCACACCAAAACGGTGCAATACTGTACGAGTACATCCATACGGTACCAAACCACACCAAAACGGTACAATACCGTACGAGTACTTCGCTACGGTACCAAACCACACCAAAAGCGGTGCAATACCGTACGAGTACATCCGTACGGTACGAAACCACACCAAAACGGTGCAATACCGTACGAGTACATCCAGACGGTACCGAACGACACCAAAACGGTACAATACCGTAAGAGTACTTCGTTACGGTACCAAACCACACCAAAACGGTGTAATACCGTACGAGTACATCCATATGGTACCAAACCACATAAAAACGGTGCAATACCGTACGAGTGCTTCGTTACGGTACCAAACCACACCAAAACGGTACAAAACCATACAAGTACATCCATACGGTAACAAACCTCACCAAAACGGTGCAATACCGTTCGCGTACATCCATACGGTACCAAACCACACCAAAACAGTACAATACCGTACGAGTACATCCATACGGTACCAAACCACACCAAAACGGTACAAAACCGTACGAGTACTTCGTAACGGTACCAAACCACACCAAAACGGTATTGCGGTACAAAACCACACCAAAACGGTGCAATACCGTACGAGTACATCAATACGGTACCAAACCACACCAAAACGGTGCAATACCGTACGAGTACATCCATACGGTACCAAACCACATCAAAATGGTACAATACCGTACGAGTACCTCGTTACGGTACCAAACCACACCAAAACGGTGCAATACCGTACGAGTACATCCATACGGTACGAAACCTCACGAAAACGGTACAATACCGTAGGAGTACTTCGTTACGGTACCAAAACACACAAAAACGGTACAATACCGTACGAGTCCATCCATACGGTTCAAAACCACACCAAAACGGTGCAATAGCGTACGAGTACATCCATACGGTACCAAACCACACCAAAACGGTGCAATACCGTACGAGTACATCCATACGGTACCAAACCACACCAAAACGGTGCAATACCGTACGAGTACATCCATACGGTACCAAACCACACCAAAACGGTACAATACCGTACGAGTACTTTGTTACGGTACCAAACCACACCAAAACGGTACAATACCTTACGAGTACATCCATACGGTACCAAACCACACCAAAACGGTGCAATACCGTACAAGTACATCCATACGGTTCCAAACCACACCAAAACGGTACAATACCGTATGAGTACATCCATACGGCACCAAACCACACCAAAACGGTGCAATACCGTACGAGTACATTCATATGGTACCAAACCACACCAAAACGGTACAATACCTTACGAGTACTTCGTTACGGTACCAAACTACACCAAAACGGTGCAATACCGTACGAGTACATCCATACGGTACCAAACATCACGAAAACGGTACAATACCGTAGGAGTACTTCGTTACGGTACCAAACACACAAAAACGGTACAATACCGTACGATTCCATCCATACGGTTCAAAACCACACCAAAACGGTGCAATAGCGTACGAATACATCCATACGGTACCAAACCACACAAAAACGGTACAATACCGTACGAGTACTTCGTTACGGTACCAAACTACACCAAAACGGTGCAATACCGTACGAGTACATCCATACGGTACCAAACCACATAAAAACGGTACAATACCGTACGAGTGCTTCGTTACGGTACCAAACCACACCAAAACGGTACAAAACCATACAAGTACATCCATACGGTAACAAACCTCACCAAAACGGTGCAATACCGTTCGCGTACATCCATACGGTACCAAACCACACCAAAACAGTACAATACCGTATGAGTACATCCATACGGTACCAAACCACACCAAAACGGTACAAAACCGTACGAGTACTTCGTTACGGTACCAAACCACACCAAAACGGTGTAATACCGTACGAGTACATCAATACGGTACCAAACCACACCAAAACGGTGCAATACCGTACGAGTACATCAATACGGTACGAAACCACACCAAAACGGTACAATACCGTACGAGTACCTCGTTACGGTACCAAACCACACCAAAACGGTGCAATACCGTACGAGTACATCCAAACGGTAACAAACCTCACCAAAACGGTACAATACCGTACGAATACATCCATACGGTACCAAACCACACCAAAATGGTACATACCTTACGAGTAATTCGTTACGGTACCAAACCACACCAAAACGGTGCAATACCGTACGAGTACATCCATACGGTACCAAACCAAACCAAAACGGTACAATACCGTACGAGTAGTTCGTTACGGTACCAAAACACACCAAAACGGTACAATACCGTACGAGTACATCCATACGGTACCAAACCACACCAAAACGGTACAATACCGTACGAGTACATCCATACGGTACCAAACCACACCAAAACGGTGCAATACCGTACGAGTACGTTCATACGGCACCAAACCACACCAAAATGGTACAATACCTTACGAGTACTTCGTTACGGGACCAAGCCACACCAAAACGGTGCAATACCGTACGAGTACTTCCATACGGTACCAAACTTCACCAAAACGGTGCAATAACGTACAAGTACATCCATACGGTACAAAACCACACCACAACGGTGCAATACCGTACGAATACATCCATACGGTTCCAAACCACACAAAAATGGTACAATACCGTACGAGTACTTCGTTACAGTACCAAACAACACCAAAACGGTGGAATACCGTACGAGTACATCCATACGGTACCAAACCACATAAAAACGGTACAATACCGTACGAGTGCTTCGTTACGGTACCAAACCACACCAAAACGGTACAAAACCATACAAGTACATCCATACGGTAACAAACCTCACCAAAACGGGGCAATACCGTTTGCGTACATCCATACGGTACCAAACCACACCAAAACAGTACAATACCGTACGAGTACATCCATACGGTACCAAACCACACCAAAACGGTACAAAACCGTACGAGTACTTCGTTACGGTACCAAACCACACCAAAACGGTGCAATACCGTACGAGTACATCAATACGGTACCAAACCACACCAAAACGGTGCAATACCGTACGAGTACATCAATACGGTACGAAACCACACCAAAACGGTGCAATACCGTACGAGTACCTCGTTACGGTACAAAACCACACCAAAACGGTGCAATACCGTACGAGTACATCCAAACGGTAACAAACCTCACCAAAACGGTACAATACCGTAGGAATACATCCATACGGTACCAAACCACACCAAAACGGTACATACCTTACGAGTAATTCGTTACGGTACCAAACCACACCAAAACGGTGCAATACCGTACGAGTACATCCATACGGTACCAAACCACACCAAAACGGTACAATACCGTACGAGTAGTTCGTTACGGTACCAAAACACACCAAAACGGTACAATACCGTACGAGTACATCCATACGGTACAAAACCACACCAAAACGGTGCAATACCGTACGAGTACATCCGTACGGTACCAAACCACACCAAAACGGTGCAATACCGTACGAGTACATCCATACGGTACCAAACCACACCAAAACGGTACAATACCGTACGAGTACTTCGTTACGGTACCAAACCACACCAAAACGGTGCAATACCGTACGAGTACATCCATATGGTACCAAACCACATAAAAACGGTACAATACCGTACGACTGCTTCGTTACGGTACCAAACCACACCAAAACGGTACAAAACCATACAAGTACATCCATACGGTAGCAAACCTCACCAAAACGGTGCAATACCGTTCGCGTACATCCATACGGTACCAAACCACACCAAAACAGTACAATACCGTACGAGTACATCCACACGGTACCAAACCACACCAAAACGGTACAAAACCGTACGAGTACTTCGTTACGGTACCAAACCACACCAAAACGGTGCAATACCGTACGAGTACATCAATACGGTACCAAACCACACCAAAACGGTGCAATACCGTACGAGTACATCCATACGGTACCAAACCACACCAAAATGGTACAATACCGTACGAGTACCTCGTTACGGTACCAAACCACACCAGAACGGTGCAATACCGTACGAGTACATCCATGCGGTACCAAACATCACGAAAACGGTACAATACCGTAGGAGTACTTCGTTACGGTACCAAAACACACAAAAACGGTACAATACCGTACGAGTCCATCCATACGGTTCAAAACCACACCAAAACGGTGCAATAGCGTACGAATACATCCATACGGTACCAAACCACACCAAAATGGTGCAATACCGTACGAGTACATCCATACGGTACCAAACCACACCAAAACGGTGCAAAGCCGTACGAGTACATCCATACGGTACCAAACCACACCAAAACGGTACAATACCGTACGAGTACTTTGTTACGGTACCAAACCACACCAAAACAGTACAATACCGTACGAGTACATCCATACGCTACCAAACCACACCAAAACGGTGCAATACCGTACGAGTACATCCATACGGTACCAAACCACACCAAAACGGTACAATACCGTACGAGTACATCCATACGGTACCAAACCACACCAAAACGGTGCAATACCGTACGAGTACATTCATACGGCACCAAACCACACCAAAATGGTACAATACCTTACGAGTACTTCGTTACGGTACCAAGCCACACCAAAACGGTGCAATACCGTACGAGTACTTCCATACGGTACCAAACTTCACCAAAACGGTGCAATAACGTACAACTACATCCATACGGTACAAAACCACACCACAACGGTGCAATACCGTACGAGTATATCCATACGGTACCAAACCACACCAAAACGGTGCAATACCGTACGAGTACATCCAAACGGTAACAAACCTCACGAAAACGGTACAATACCGTAGGAATACATCCATACGGTACCAAACCACACCAAAACGGTACATACCTTACGAGTAATTCGTTACGGTACCAAACCACACCAAAACGGTGCAATACCGTACGAGTACATCCATACGGTACCAAACAACACCAAAACGGTACAATACCGTACGAGTAGTTCGTTACGGTACCAAAACACACCAAAACGGTACAATACCGTACGAGTACATCCATACGGTACAAAACCACACCAAAACGGTGCAATACCGTACGAGTACATCCGTACGGTACCAAACCACACGAAAACGGTGCAATACCGTACGAGTACATCCATACGGTACCAAACCACACCAAAACGGTACAATACCGTACGAGTACTTCATTACGGTACCAAACCACACCAAAACGGTGCAATACCGTACGAGTACATCCATATGGTACCAAACCACATAAAAACGTTACAATACCCTACGACTGCTTCGTTACGGTACCAAACCACACCAAAACGGTACAAAACCATACAAGTACATCCATACGGTAGCAAACCTCACCAAAACGGTGCAATACCGTTCGCGTACATCCATACGGTACCAAACCACACCAAAACAGTACAATACCGTACGAGTACATCCATACGGTACCAAACCACACCAAAACGGTTCAAAACCGTACGAGTACTTCGTTACGGTACCAAACCACACCAAAACGGTGCAATACCGTACGAGTACATCAATACGGTACCAAACCACACCAAAACGGTGCAATACCGTACGAGTACATCAATACGGTACGAAACCACACCAAAACGGTACAATACCGTACGAGTACCTCGTTACGGTACCAAATCACACCAAAACGGTGCAATACCGTACGAGTACATCCAAACGGTAACAAACCTCACCAAAACGGTACAATACCGTACGAATACATCCATACGGTACCAAACCACACCAAAACGGTACATACCGTGCGAGTAGTTCGTTACGGTACCAAAACACACCAAAACGGTATAATACCGTACGAGTACATCCATACGGTACCAAACCACACCAAAACGGTGCAATACCGTACGAGTACATCCATACGGTACCAAACCACACCAAAACGGTATAATACCGTACGAGTACATCCATACGGTACCAAACCACACCAAAACGGTACAAAACCGTACGAGTACTTCGTTACGGAACCAAACCACACCAAAATGGTACGATACCGTACGAGTACATCTATACGGTACCAAACCACACCAAAACGAAACAATACCCAAACCACACCAAAACGGAACAATACCGTACGAGTACATCCATACGGTGCCAAACCACACCAAAACGGTGCAATACCATACAAGTACATCCATACGGTACCAAACCTCACAAAAACGGTACAATACCGTAGGAGTACTTCGTTACGGTACCAAAACACACCAAAACGGTACAATACCGTACGAGTACATCCATACGGTTCAAAACCACACCAAAACGGTGCAATAGTGTACGAGAACATCCATACGGTACCAAACCACACCAAAACGGTGCAATACCGTACGAGTACATCCATACGGTACCAAACCACACCAAAACGGTGCAATACCGTACGAGTACATCCATACGGTACCAAACCACACCAAAATGGTAGAATACCGTACGAGTACTTTGTTACGGTACCAAACCACACCAAAACGGTACAATACGTACGAGTACATCCATACGGTACCAAACCACACCAAAACGGAGCAATACCGTACGAGTACATCCATACGGTACCAAACCACACCAAAACGGTACAATACCATACGAGTACATCCATACGGTACCAAATCACACCAAAACGGTGCAATACCGTACGAGTACATTCATACGGTACCAAACCACACCAAAACGGTACAATACCTTACGAGTACTTCGTTACGGTACCAAACCGCACCAAAACGGTGCAATACCGTACCAGTACTTCCATACGGTACCAAACCTCACCAAAACGGTGCAATAACGTACAAGTACATCCATACGGTACAAAACCACACCAAAACGGTGCAATACCGTACGAGTACATCCATACGGTACCAAACCACACCAAAACGGTACAATACCGTACGAGTACTTCGTTACGGTACCAAACCACACCAAAACGGTGCAATACCGAACGAGTACATCCATATGGTACCAAACCACATAAAAACGGTACAATACCGTACGAGTGCTTTGTTACGGTACCAAACCACACCAAAACGGTACAAAACCATACAATTACATCCATACGGTAACAAACCTTACCAAAACGGTGCAATACCGTTCGCGTACATCCATACGGTACCAAACCACACCAAAACAGTACAATACCGTACGAGTACATCCATACGGTACCAAACCACACCAAAACGGTATAATACCGTACGAGTACATCCATACGGTACCAAACCACACCAAAACGGTACAAAACCGTACGAGTACTTCGTTACGGAACCAAACCACACCAAAATGGTACGATACCGTACGAGTACATCCATACGGTACCAAACCACACCAAAACGAAACAATACCCAAACCACACCAAAACGGAACAATACCGTACGAGTACATCCATACGGTGCATAACCACACCAAAACGGTGCAATACCATACAAGTACATCCATACGGTACCAAACCTCACAAAAACGGTACAATACCATAGGAGTACTTCGTTACGGTACCAAAAGACACCAAAACGGTACAATACCGTACGAGTACATCCATACGGTTCAAAACCACACCAAAACGGTGCAATAGTGTACGAGAACATCCATACGGTACCAAACCACACCAAAACGGTGCAATACCGTACGAGTACATCCATACGGTACCAAACCACACCAAAACGGTGCAATACCGTACGAGTACATCCATACGGTACCAAACCACACCAAAATGGTAGAATACCGTACGAGTACTTTGTTACGGTACCAAACCACACCAAAACGGTACAATACGTACGAGTACATCCATACGGTACCAAACCACACCAAAACGGTGCAATACCGTACGAGTACATCCATACGGTACAAAACCACACCAAAACGGTACAATACCATACGAGTACATCCATACGGTACCAAATAACACCAAAACGGTGCAATACCGTACGAGTACATTCATACGGTACCAAACCACACCAAAACGGTACAATACCTTAGGAGTACTTCGTTACGGTACCAAACCGCACCAAAACGGTGCAATACCGTACCAGTACTTCCATACGGTACCAAACCTCACCAAAACGGCGCAATAACGTACAAGTACATCCATACGGTACAAAACCACACCAAAACGGTGCAATACCGTACGAGTACATCCATACGGTACCAAACCACACCAAAACGGTACAATACCGTACGAGTACTTCGTTACGGTACCAAACCACACCAAAACGGTGCAATACCGAACGAGTACATCCATATGGTACCAAACCACATAAAAACGGTACAATACCGTACGAGTGCTTCGTTACGGTACCAAACCACACCAAAACGGTACAAAACCATACAATTACATCCATACGGTAACAAACCTCACCAAAACGGTGCAATACCGTTCGCGTACATCCATACGGTACCAAACCACACCAAAACAGTACAATACCGTACGAGTACATCCATACGGTACCAAACCACACCAAAACGGTACAAAACCGTACGAGTATTTCGTTACGGTACCAAACCACACCAAAACGGTGCAATACCGTACGAGTACATCCATACGGTAACGAATCTCATCAAAACGTTACAATACCATACGAATACATCCATACGGTACCAAACCACACCAAAACGGTACAATACCTTACGAGTAATTCGTTACGGTACCTAAACACACCAAAACGGTGCAATACCGTACGAGTACATTCATACGGTACCAAACCACACCAAAACGGTACAATACCGTACCAATACAGCCATACGGTACCAAACCACACCAAAACGGTGCAATACCGTACGAGTACATCCATACGATACGAAACCTCACCAAAACGGTGCAATGCCGTACGATTACATACATACGGGACCAAACCACACCAAAACGGTACAATACCGTACGAGTACTTCGTTACGGTACCAAACCACACCAAAACGGTGCAATACCGTACGAGTACATCCATACAGTAGCAAACCACATAAAAACGGTACAATACCGTACGAGTGCTTCGTTACGGTACCAAACCACACCAAAATGGTACAAAACCATACGAGTACATCCATACGGTAACAAACCTCACCAAAACGGTGCAATACCGTACGCGTACATCCATACGGTACCAAACCACACCAAAACGGTGCAATCCCGTACGAGTACATCCATACGGTACCAAACCACACCAAAACGGTACAATACCGTACGAGTACATCGTTACGGTACCAAACCACACAAAAATGGTACAATACCGTACGAGTACATCCATACGGTACCAAACCACACCAAAACGGTGCAATACCGTACGAGTACATCAATACGGTACGAAACCACACCAAAACGGTACAATACCGTACGAGTACCTCGTTACGGTACCAAACCACACCAAAACGGTGCAATACCGTACGAGTACATCCAAACGGTAACAAACCTCACCAAAACGGTACAATACCGTACGAATACATCCATACGGTACCAAACCACACCAAAACGGTACATACCGTGTTAGTAGTTCGTTACGGTACCAAAACACACCAAAACGGTATAATACCGTACGAGTACATCCATACGGTACCAAACCACACCAAAACGGTGCAATACCGTACGAGTACATCCATACGGTACCAAACCACACCAAAACGGTATAATACCGTACGAGTACATCCATACGGTACCAAACCACACCAAAACGGTACAAAACCGTACGAGTACTTCGTTACGGAACCAAACCACACCAAAATGGTACGATACCGTACGAGTACATCCATACGGTACCAAACCACACCAAAACGAAACCATACCCAAACCACACCAAAACGGAACAATACCGTACGAGTACATCCATACGGTGCCAAACCACACCAAAACGGTGCAATACCGTACAAGTACATCCATACGGTACCAAACCTCACAAAAACGGTACAATACCGTAGGAGTACTTCGTTACGGTACCAAAACACACCAAAACGGTTCAATACCGTACGAGTACATCCATACGGTTCAAAACAACACCAAAACGGTGCAATAGTGTACGAGAACATCCATACGGTACCAAACCACACCAAAACGGTGCAATACCGTACGAGTACATCCATACGGTACCAAACCACACCAAAACGGTGCAATACCGTACGAGTACATCCATACGGTACCAAACCACACCAAAATGGTAGAATACCGTATGAGTACTTTGTTACGGTACCAAACCACACCAAAACGGTACAATACATACGAGTACATCCATACGGTACCAAACCACACCAAAACGGTGCAATACCGTACGAGTACATCCATACGGTACCAAACCACACCAAAACGGTACAATACCATACGAGTACATCCATACGGTACCAAATCACACCAAAACGGTGCAATACCGTACGAGTACATTCATACGGTACCAAACCACACCAAAACGGTACAATACCTTACGAGTACTTCGTTACGGTACCAAACCGCACCAAAACGATGCAATACCGTACCAGTACTTCCATACGGTACCAAACCTCACCAAAACGGTGCAATAACGTACAAGTACATCCATACGGTACAAAACCACACCAAAACGGTGCAATACCGTACGAGTACATCCATACGGTACCAAACCACACCAAAACGGTACAATACCGTACGAGTACTTCGTTACGGTACCAAACCACACCAAAACGGTGCAATACCGAACGAGTACATCCATATGGTACCAAACCACATAAAAACGGTACAATACCGTACGAGTGCTTCGTTACGGTACCAAACCACACCAAAACGGTACAAAACCATACAATTACATCCATACGGTAACAAACCTCACCAAAACGGTGCAATACCGGTCGCGTACATCCATACGGTACCAAACCACACCAAAACAGTACAATACCGTACGAGTACATCCATACGGTACCAAACCACACCAAAACGGTACAAAACCGTACGAGTACTTCGTTACGGTACCAAACCACACCAAAACGGTGCAATACCGTACGAGTACATCCATACGGTAACGAATCTGTTCAAAACGTTACAATACCGTACGAATACATCCATACGGTACCAAACCACACCAAAACGGTACAATACCTTACGAGTAATTCGTTACGGTACCAAAACACACCAAAACGGTGCAATACCGTACGAGTACATTCATACGGTACCAAACCACACCAAAACGGTGCAATACCGTACGAGTACATCCCTACGGTACCAAACCACACCAAAACGGTACAATACTGTACCAGTACAGCCATACGGTACCAAACCACACCAAAACGGTGCAATACCGTACGAGTACATCCATACGGTACGAAACCTCACCAAAACGGTGCAATGCCATACGATTACATACATACGGGACCAAACCACACCAAAACGGTACAATACCGTACGAGTACATCGTTACGGTACCAAACCACACCAAAACGGTGCAATACCGTATGAGTACATCCATACGGTACGAAACCTCACGAAAACGGTGCAATACCGTACGAGTCCTTCCATACGGTACCAAACCACACCAAAACGGTACAATACCGTACGAGTACTTCGTTACGGTACCAAACCACACCAAAACGGTGCAATACCGTACGAGTACATCCATACAGTAGCAAACCACATAAAAACGGTACAATACCGTACGAGTGCTTCGTGACGGTACCAAACCACACCAAAATGGTACAAAACCATACGAGTACATCCATACGGTAACAAACCTCACCAAAACGGTGCAATACCGTACGCGTACATCCATACGGTACCAAACCACACCAAAACGGTGCAATCCCGTACGAGTACATCCATACGGTACCAAACCACACCAAAACGGTACAATACCGTACGAGTACTTCGTTACGGTACCAAACCACACAAAAATGGTACAATACCGTACGAGTACATCCATACGGTACCAAACCACACCAAAACGGTACAAAACCGTACGAGTACTTCGTTACAGTACCAAACCACACCACAACGGTACAATACCGTACGAGTACATCCATACGGTACCAAACCACACCAAAACGGTACAAAACCGTACGAGTACTTCGTTACGGTACCAAACCACACCAAAACGGTGCAATACCGTACGAGTACATCAATACGGTACCAAACCACACCAAAACGGTGCAATACCGTACGAGTACATCAATACGGTACGAAACCACACCAAAACGGTACAATACCGTACGAGTACCTCGTTACGGTACCAAACCACACCAAAACGGTGCAATACCGTACGAGTACATCCAAACGGTAACAAACCTCACCAAAACGGTACAATACCGTACGAATACGTCCATACGGTACCAAACCACACCAAAACGGTACATACCTTACGAGTAATTCGTTACGGTACAAAACCACACCAAAACGGTTCAATACCGTACGAGTACATCCATACGGTACCAAACCACACCAAAACGGTACAATACCGTACGAGTAGTTCGTTACGGTACCAAAACACACCAAAACGGTACAATACCGTACGAGTACATCCATACGGTACAAAACCACACCAAAACGGTGCAATACCGTACGAGTACATCCGTACGGTACCAAACCACACCAAAATGGTGCAATACCGTACGAGTACATCCATACGGTACCAAACCACACCAAAACGGTACAATACCGTACGAGTACTTCGTTACGGTACCAAACCACACCAAAACGGTGCAATACCGTACGAGTACGTCCATATGGTACCAAACCACATAAAAACGGTACAATACCGTACGACTGCTTCGTTACGGTACCAAACCACACCAAAACGGTACAAAACCATACAAGTACATCCATACGGTAGCAAACCTCACCAAAACGGTGCAATACCGTTCGCGTACATCCATACGGTACCAAACCACACCAAAACAGTACAATACCGTACGAGTACATCCATACGGTACCAAACCACACCAAAACGGTACAAAACCGTACGAGTACTTCGTTACGGTACCAAACCACACCAAAACGGTGCAATACCGTACGAGTACATCAATACGGTACCAAACCACACCAAAACGGTGCAATACCGTACGAGTACATCCATACGGTACCAAAACCGCACCAAAACGGTACAATACCGTACGAGTACCTCGTTACGGTACCAAACCACACCAAAACGGTGCAATACCGTACGAGTACATCCATACAATACCAAACATCACGAAAACGGTACAATACCGAAGGAGTACTTCGTTACGGTACCAAAACACACAAAAACGGTACAATACCGTACGAGTCCATCCATACGGTTCAAAACCACACCAAAACGGTGCAATAGCGTACGAATACATCCATACGGTACCAAACCACACCAAAATGGTGGAATACCATACGAGTACATCCATACGGTACCAAACCACACCAAAACGGTGCAATACCGTACGAGTACATCCATACGGTAACAAACCACACCAAAACGGTACAATACCGTACGAGTACTTTCTTACGGTACCAAACCACACCAAAACGGTACAATACCGTACGAGTACTTTGTTACGGTACCAAACCACACCAAAACGGTACAATACCGTACGAGTACATCCATACGGTACCAAACCACACCAAAACGGTGCAATACCGTACGAGTACATCCATACGGTACGAAACCTCACCAAAACGGTGCAATGCCGTACGATTACATCCATACGGGACCAAACCACACCAAAACGGTACAATACCGTACGAGAACTTCGTTACGGTACCAAACCACACCAAAACGGTGCAATACCGTATGAGTACATCCATACGGTACGAAACCTCACGAAAACGGTGCAATACCGTACGAGTCCTTCCATACGGTACCAAACCACACCAAAACGGTACAATACCGTACGAGTACTTTGTTACGGTACCAAACCACACCAAAACGGTGCAATACCGTACGAGTACATCCATACAGTAGCAAACCACATAAAAACGGTACAATACCGTACGAGTGCTTCGTTACGGTACCAAACCACACCAAAATGGTACAAAACCATACGAGTACATCCATACGGTAACAAACCTCACCAAAACGGTGCAATACCGTACGCGTACATCCATACGGTACCAAACCACACCAAAACGGTGCAATCCCGTACGAGTACATCCATACGGTACCAAACCACACCAAAACAGTACAATACCGTACGAGTACTTCGTTACGGTACCAAACCACACAAAAATGGTACAATACCGTACGAGTACATCCATACGGTACCAAACCACACCAAAACGGTACAAAACCGTACGAGTACTTCGTTACGGTACCAAACCACACCACAACGGTACAATACCGTACGAGTACATCCATACGGTACCAAACCACACCAAAACGGTACAAAACCGTACGAGTACTTCGTTACGGTACCAAACCACACCAAAATGGTACAATACCGTACGAGTACATCCATACGGTACCAAACCACACCAAAACGGAACAATACCCAAACCACACCAAAACGGAACAATACCGTACGAGTACATCCATACGGTGCCAAACCACCCCAAAATTGTGCAATACCGTACGAGTACATCCATACGGTACCAAACCTCACGAAAACGGTACAATACCGTAGGAGTACTTCGTTACGGTACCAAAACACACCAAAATGGTACAATACCGTACGAGTTCATCCATACGGTTAAAAACCACACCAAAACGGTGCAATAGCGTACGAGTACATCCGTACGGAACCAAACCACACCGAAACGGTGCAATACCGTACGAGTACATCCATACGGTACCAAACCACACCAAAACGGTGCAATATCGTACGAGTACATCCATACGGTACCAAACCACACCAAAACGGTACAATACCGTACGAGTACTTTGTTACGGTAAAAAGCCACACCGAAACGGTACAATACCGTACGAGTACATCCATACGGTACCAAACCGCACCAAAACGGTGCAATACCGTCCGAGTTCATCCATACGGTACCAAACCACACCAAAACGGTACAATACCGTACGAGTACTTCGTTACGGTACCAAACCACACCAAAACGGTACCATACAGTACGAGTACATCCATACGGTACCAAACCACACCAAAACGGTACAAAACCGTACGAGTACTTCATTACGGTACCAAACCACACGAAAATGGTACAATACCGTACGAGTACATGCATACGGTACCAAACAACACCAAAACGGAACAATACCCAAACCACACCAAAACGGAACAATACCGTACGAGTACATCCATACGGTACCAAACCACACCAAAACGGTACAATACCGTAGGAGTACTTCGTTACGGTACCAAAACACACCAAAACGGTACAATACCGTACGAGTACATCCATACGGTACCAAACCACACCAAAACGGTACAATACCTTACAAGTACTTCATTACGGTACCAAACCACACGAAAACGGTGCAATACCGTACGAGTAAATCCATATGGTGCCAAACCACACCAAATTGGTACAATACCGTACGAGTACATCCATACGGTACCAAACCACACCAAAACGGAACAATACCGTACGAGTACATCCATACGGTGCGACACCACACCAAACCACACGAAAACGGTACAATACCGTAGGAGTACTTCGTTACGGTACCAAAACACACCAAAACGGTACAATACTGTACGAGTACATCCATACGGTACGAAACCACACCAAAACGGTGCAATTCCGTACGAGTACATCCATACGGTACCAAACCACACCAAAACGGTACAATACCCTACGAGCGCTTCGTTACGGTACCAAACCACACCGAAACAGTACAATACCGTACGAGTACATCCATACGGTACCAAACCTCACCAAAACGGTGCAATACCATACGAGTACATCCATACGGTACCAAACCACACGAAAACGGTACAATACCGTAGGAGTACTTCGTTACGGTTCCAAAACACACCAAAACGGTACAATACCGTACGAGTACATCCATACGGTACCAAACCACACCAAAACGGTACAATACCTTACGAGTATTTCGTTACGGTACCAAACCACACAAAAACGGTGCAATACCGTACGAGTACATCCATACGGTACCAAACCACACGAAAACGGTGCAATACCAAAACGGTACAATACCGTACGAGTACATCCATACGGTACCAAACCACACCAAAACGGTACAATACCTTACGAGTACTTCATTACGGTACCAAACCACACCAAAACGGTGCAATACCGTACGAATACTTCCATACGGTACCAAACCTCACCAAAACGGTGCAATAACGTACCAGTACATCCATACGGTACAAAACCACACCAAAACGGTGCAATACCGTACGAGTACATCCATACGGTACCAAATCACACCAAAACGGTGCAATACCGTACGAGTACATTCATACGGTACCAAACCACACCAAAACGGTACAATACCTTACGAGTACTTCGTTACGGTACCAAACCACACCAAAACGGTGCAATACCGTACGAGTACTTCCATACGGTACCAAACCTCACCAAAACGGTGCAATAACGTACCAGTACATCCATACGGTACAAAACCACACCAAAACGGTGCAATACCGTACGAGTACATCCATACGGTACCAAACCACACGAAAACGGTACAATACCGTACGAGTACTTCGTTACGGTATCAAACCACACCAAAACGGTGCAATACCGTACGAGTACATCCATACGGTAACAAACCTCACCAAGATGGTACAATACCGTACGAATACATCCATACGGTACCAAACCACACCGAAACGGTACAATACCTTACGAGTAATTCGTTATGGTACCAAACCACACCAAAACGGTGCAATACCGTACGAGTACATCCATACGGTACCAAACCACACCAAAACGGTACAATACCGTACGAGTACTTCGTTACGGTACCAAAACACACCAAAACGGTACAATACTGTACGAGTACATCCATACGGTACAAAACCACACCAAAACGGTGCAATACCGTACGAGTACATCCCTACGGTACCAAACCACACCAAAACGGTACAATACCGTACCAGTACAACCATACGGTACCAAACCACACCAAAACGGTGCAATACCGTACGAGTACATCCATACGGTACGAAACCTCACCAAAACGGTGCAATACCGTACGATTACATCCATACGGTACCAAACCACACCAAAACGGTGCAATACCGTACGAATACTTCCATACGGTACCAAACCTCACCAAAACGGTGCAATAACGTACCAGTACATCCATACGGTACAAAACCACACCAAAACGGTGCAATACCGTACGAGTACATCCATACGGTACCAAATCACACCAAAACGGTGCAATACCGTACGAGTACATTCATACGGTACCAAACCACACCAAAACGGTACAATACCTTACGAGTACTTCGTTACGGTACCAAACCACACCAAAACGGTGCAATACCGTACGAGTACTTCCATACGGTACAAAACCACACCAAAACGGTGCAATACCGTACGAGTACATCCATACGGTACCAAACCACACCAAAACGGTACAATACCGTACGAGTACTTCGTTACGGTATCAAACCGCACCAAAACGGTGCAATACCGTACGAGTACATCCATACGGTAACAAACCTAACCAAAACGGTACAATACTGTACGAATACATCCATACGGTACCAAACCACACCGAAACGGTACAATACCTTACGAGTAATTCGTTACGGTACCAAACCACACCAAAACGGTGCAATACCGTACGAGTACATCCATACGGTACCAAACCACACCAAAACCGTACAATACCGTACGAGTACTTCGTTACGGTACCAAAACACACCAAAACGGTACAATACCGTACGAGTACATCCATACGGTACAAAACCACACCAAAACGGTGCAATACCGTACGAGTACATCCCTACGGTACCAAACCACACCAAAACGGTGCAATACCGTACCAGTACAGCCATACGGTACGAAACCACACCAAAACGGGGCAATACCGTACGAGTACATCCATACGGTACGAAACCTCACCAAAACGGTGCAATACCGTACGAGTACATCCATACGGTACGAAACCTCACCAAAACGATGCAATACCGTACGAGTACTTCCATACGGTACCAAACCACACAAAAACGGTACAATACCGTACGAGTACTTCGTTACGGTACCAAACCACACCAAAACGGTGCAATACCGTACGAGTACATCCATACGGTAGCAAACCACATAAAAACGGTACAATACCGTACGAGTGCTTCGTTACGGTACCAAACCACACCAAAATGGTACAAAACCATACGAGTACATCCATACGGTAACAAACCTCACCAAAACGGTACAATACCGTAGGAGTACTACGTTACGGTACCAAAACACACCAAAATAGTACAATACTGTACGAGTACATCCATACGGTACCAAACCACACCAAAACGGTACTATACCTTACGAGTACTTCGTTACGGTACCAAACATCACCAAAACGGTGCAATACTGTACGAGTACATCCATACGGTACCGAACCACATAAAAACGGTACAATACCGTACGAGTGCTTCGTACGGTACCAAAGCACACCAAAACGGTACAACACCGTACGAGTACATACATACGGCACCAAACCACACCAAAACGGTACAATACCTTACGAGTATTTCGTTACGGTACAAAACCACACCAAAACGGTGCAATACCGTACGAGTACATCCTTACGGTACCAAACCACACCAAAACGGTACAATACCGTACGAGTACATCCATACGGTACCAAACCACAGCAAAACGGTGCAATACAGTACGAGTACATCCATACGGTACCAAACCACACCAAAACGGTACAATACCTTACGAGTACTTCGTTACGGTACCAAACCACACCAAAACGGTGCAATACCGTACGAGTACAACCATACGGTACCAAACCTCACCAAAACGGTGCAATAACGTACAAGTACATCCATACGGTACAAAACCACACCAAAACGGTGCAATACCGTACGAGTACATCCATATGGTACCAAACCGCACCAAAACGGTACAACACCGTACGAGTACTTCGTTACGGTACCAAAGCACACCAAAACGGTACAACACCGTACGAGTACATACATACGGCACCAAACCACACCAAAACGGTGCAATACCGTACGAGTACATCCATACAGTACGAAACCACACCAAAACGGTGCAATACCATACGAGTACATCCATACGGTACCAAACCACACCAAAACGGTACAATACCATACGAGTACTTCGTTACGGTGCCAAACCACACCAAAACGGAACAATACCGTACGAGTACATCCATACGGTACCGAACCACACCAAAACGGTGTAAAACCGTACGAGTACTTCGTTACGGTACCAAACCAAACCAAAATGGTACAATATCGTACGAGTACATCCATACGAAACCACACCAAAACGGAACAATACCGTACCAGTACATCCATACGGTGCCAAACCACACCAAAACGGTGCAATACCGTACGAGTACATCCATACGGTACAAAACCTCACCAAAACGGTACAATACCATACGAGTACTTCGTTACGGTACCAAACATCACCAAAACGGTGCAATACCGTACGAGTACATCCATACGGTACCGAACCACATAAAAACGGTACAATACCGTACGAGTGCTTCGTTACGGTTCCAAACCACAACAAAACGGTACAAAACCATACGAGTACATCCATACGGTAACAAACCTCACCAAAACGGTACAATACCGTACGCGTACATCCATACGGTACCAAACCACACCAAAACGGTACAATACCGTACGAGTACTTCGTTACTGTACCAAACCACACCAAAACGGTACAATACTGTACAAGTACATCCATACGGTACCAAACCACACCAAAACGGTACAAAACCGTACGAGTACTTCGTTACGGTACCGAACCACACCAAAATGGTACAATACCGTACGAGTACATCCATGCGGTACCAAACCACACCAAAACGGAACAATACCGTACGAGTACATCCATACGGTGCCAAACCACACCAAAACGGTGCAATACCGTACGAGTACATCCATACGGTACCAAACCACACGAAAACGGTACAATACCGTAGGAGTACTTCGTTACGGTACCAAAACACACCAAAACGGTACAATACCGTACGAGTACATCCATACGGTACCAAACCACACCAAAACGGTACAATACCTTACAAGTACTTCATTACGGTACCAAACCACACGAAAACGGTGCAATACCGTACGAGTAAATCCATACGGTGCCAAACCACACCAAAATGGTACAATACCGTACGAGTACATCCATACGGTACCAAACCACACCAAAACGGTGCAATACCGTACGAGTACATCCCTACCGTACCAAACCACACCAAAACGGTACAATACCGTACCAGTACAGCTATACGGTACCAAACCACACCAAAACGGTGCAATACCGTACGAGTACATCCATACGGTACGAAACCTCACCAAAACGGTGCAATACCGTACGATTACATCCATACGGTACCAAACCACACCAAAATGGTATAATACCGTACGAGTACTTCGTTACGGTACCAAACCACACCAAAACGGTGCAATACCGTACGAGTACATCCATACGGTACGAAACCTCACCAAAACGATGCAATACCGTACGAGTACTTCCATACGGTACCAAACCACACCAAAACGGTACAATACCGTACGAGTACTTCGTTACGGTACCAAACCACACCAAAACGGTGCAATACCGTACGAGTACATCCATACGGTAGCAAACGACATAAAAACGGTACAATACCGTACGAGTGCTTCGTTACGGTACCAAACCACACCAAAATGGTACAAAACCATACGAGTACATCCATACGGTAACAAACCTCACCAAAACGGTGCAATATCGTACGAGTACATTTATACGGTGCCAAACCACACGAAAACGGTGCAATACCGTACGCGTACATCCATACGGTACCAAACCACACGAAAACGGTACAATACCGTAGGAGTACTTCGTTACGGTACCAACACACACCAAAACGGTACAATACTGTACGAGTACATCCATACGGTACCAAACCACACCAAAACGGTACAATACCTTACGAGTATTTCGTTACGGTACAAAACCACACCAAAACGGTGCAATACCATACGAGTACATCCTTACGGTACAAAACCACACCAAAACGGTACAATACCGTACGAGTACATCCATACGGTACCAAACCACAGCAAAACGGTGCAATACCGTACGAGTACATCCATACGGTACCAAAACGGTACAATACCTTACGAGTACTTCGTTACGGTACCAAACCACACCAAAACGGTGCAATACCTTACGAGTACATCCATACGGTACCAAACCTCACCAAACCTCATCAAAACGGTGCAATAACGTACAAGTACATCCATACGGTAGAAAACCACACCAAAACGGTGCAATACCGTACGAGTACATCCATATGGTACCAAACCGCACCAAAACGGTACAATACCGTACGAGTACTTCGTTACGGTACCAAAGCACACCAAAACGGTACAACACCGTACGAGTACATACATACGGCACCAAACCACACCAAAACGGTGCAATACCGTACGAGTACATCCATACGGTACGAAACCACACCAAAACGGTGCAATACCATACGAGTACATCCATACGGTACCAAACCACACCAAAACGGTACAATACCATACGAGTACTTCGTGACGGTGCCAAACCACACCAAAACGGTACAATACCGTACGAGTACATCCATACGGTACCGAACCACACCAAAACGGTGTAAAACCGTACGAGTACTTCGTTACGGTACCAAACCAAACCAAAATGGTACAATATCGTACGAGTACATCCATACGGTACCAAACCACCCCAAAACGGAACAATACCGTACCAGTACATCCATACGGTGCCAAACCACACCAAAACGGTGCAATACCGTACGAGTACATCCATACGGTACAAAACCGCACCAAAACGGTACAATACCGTACGAGTACTTCGTTGCGGTACCAAACAACACCAAAACGGTGCAATACCGTACGAGTACTTCGTTACGGTACCAAACCACACCAAAACGGTACAATACCGTACGAGTACATCCATACGGTACCAAACCACACCAAAACGGTACAAAACCGTACGAGTACTTCGTTACGGTACCGAACCACACCAAAATGGTACAATACCGTACGAGTACATCCATACGGTACCAAACCACACCAAAACGGAACAATACCGTACGAGTACATCCATACGGTGCCAAACCACACCAAAACGGTGCAATACCGTACGAGTACATCCATACGGTACCAAACCACACGAAAACGGTACAATACCGTAGGAGTACTTCGTTACGGTACCAAAACACACCAAAACGGTACAATAACGTACGAGTACATCCATACGGTACCAAACCACACCAAAATGGTACAATACCTTACAAGTACTTCATTACGGTACCAAACCACACGAAAACGGTGCAATACCGTACGAGTAAATCCATACGGTGCCAAACCACACCAAAATGGTACAATACCGTACGAGTACATCCATACGGTACCAAACCACACCAAAACGGTGCAATACCGTACGAGTACATCCCTACCGTACCAAACCACACCAAAACGGTACAATACCGTACCAGTACAGCCATATGGTACCAAACCACACCAAAACGGTGCAATACCGTACGAGTACATCCATACGGTACGAAACCTCACCAAAACGGTGCAATACCGTACGATTACATCCATACGGTACCAAACCACACCAAAATGGTATAATACCGTACGAGTACTTCGTTACGGTACCAAACCACACCAAAACGGTGCAATACCGTACGAGTACATCCATACGGTACGAAACCTCACCAAAACGATGCAATACCGTACGAGTACTTCCATACGGTACCAAACCACACCAAAACGGTACAATACCGTACGAGTACTTCGTTACGGTACCAAACCACACCAAAACGGTGCAATACCGTACGAGTACATCCATACGGTAGCAAACGACATAAAAACGGTACAATACCGTACGAGTTCTTCGTTACGGTACCAAACCACACCAAAATGGTACAAAACCATACGAGTACATCCATACGGTAACAAACCTCACCAAAACGGTGCAATATCGTACGAGTACATTTATAGGGTGCCAAACCACACGAAAACGGTGCAATACCGTACGCGTACATCCATACGGTACCAAACCACACGAAAACGGTACAATACCGTAGGAGTACTTCGTTACGGTACCAACACACACCAAAACGGTACAATACTGTACGAGTACATCCATACGGTACCAAACCACACCAAAACGGTACAATACCTTACGAGTATTTCGTTACGGTACAAAACCACACCAAAACGGTGCAATACCATACGAGTACATCCTTACGGTACCAAACCACACCAAAACGGTACAATACCGTACGAGTACATCCATACGGTACCAAACCACAGCAAAACGGTGCAATACCGTACGAGTACATCCATACGGTACCAAACCACACCAAAACGGTACAATACCTTACGAGTACTTCGTTACGGTACCAAACCACACCAAAACTGTGCAATACCTTACGAGTACATCCATACGGTACCAAACCTCACCAAACCTCATCAAAACGGTGCAATAACGTACAAGTACATCCATACGGTAGAAAACCACACCAAAACGGTGCAATACCGTACGAGTACATCCATATGGTACCAAACCGCACCAAAACGGTACAATACCGTACGAGTACTTCGTTACGGTACCAAAGCACACCAAAACGGTACAACACCGTACGAGTACATACATACGGCACCAAACCACACCAAAACGGTGCAATACCGTACGAGTACATCCATACGGTACGAAACCACACCAAAACGGTGCAATACCATACGAGTACATCCATACAGTACCAAACCACACCAAAACGGTACAATACCATACGAGTACTTCGTGACGGTGCCAAACCACACCAAAACGGTACAATACCGTACGAGTACATCCATACGGTACCGAACCACACCAAAACGGTGTAAAACCGTACGAGTACTTCGTTACGGTACCAAACCAAACCAAAATGGTACAATATCGTACGAGTACATCCATACGGTACCAAACCACCCCAAAACGGAACAATACCGTACCAGTACATCCATACGGTGCCAAAGCACACTAAAACGGTGCAATACCGTACGAGTACATCCATACGGTACAAAACCGCACCAAAACGGTACAATACCGTACGAGTACTTCGTTGCGGTACCAAACAACACCAAAACGGTGCAATACCGTACGAGTACTTCGTTACGGTACCAAACCACACCAAAACGGTACAATACCGTACGAGTACATCCATACGGTACCAAACCACACCAAAACGGTACAAAACCGTACGAGTACTTCGTTACGGTACCGAACCACACCAAAATGGTACAATACCGTACGAGTACATCCATACGGTACCAAACCACACCAAAACGGAACAATACCGTACGAGTACATCCATACGGTGCCAAACCACACCAAAACGGTGCAATACCGTACGAGTACATCCATACGGTACCAAACCACACGAAAACGGTACAATACCGTAGGAGTACTTCGTTACGGTACCAAAACACACCAAAACGGTACAATAACGTACGAGTACATCCATACGGTACAAAACCACACCAAAATGGTACAATACCTTACAAGTACTTCATTACGGTACCAAACCACACGAAAACGGTGCAATACCGTACGAGTAAATCCATACGGTGCCAAACCACACCAAAATGGTACAATACCGTACGAGTACATCCATACGGTACCAAACCACACCAAAACGGTGCAATACCGTACGAGTACATCCATACGGTACCAAACCACACCAAAACGGTACAATACCGTACGAGTACTTCGTTACGGTACCAAAACACACCAAAACGGTACAATACCGTACGAGTACATCCATACGGTACAAAACCACACCAAAACGGTGCAATACCGTACGAGTACATCCCTACGGTACCAAACCACACCAAAATGGTACAATACCGTACCAGTACAGCTACGGTACCAAACCACACCAAAACGGTGCAATACCGTACGAGTACATCCATACGGTACGAAACCTCACCAAAACGGTGCAATACCGTACGATTACATCCATACGGTACCAAACCACACCAAAACGGTACAATACCGTACGAGTACTTCGTTACGGTACCAAACCACACCAAAACGGTGCAATACCGTACGAGTACATCCATACGGTACGAAACCTCACCAAAACAGTGCAATACCGTACGAGTACTTCCATACGGTACCAAACCACACCAAAACGGTACAATACCGTACGAGTACTTCGTTACGGTACCAAACCACACCAAAACGGTGCAATACCGTACGAGTACATCCATACGGTAGCAAACCACATAAAAACGGTACAATACCGTATGAGTGCTTCGTTACGGTACCAAACCACACCAAAATGGTACAAAACCATACGAGTACATCCATACGGTAACAAACCTCACCAAAACGGTGCAATACCGTACGAGTACATTTATACGGTGCCAAACCACACGAAAACGGTGCAATACCGTACGAGTACATCCATACGGTACCAAACCACAGGAAAACGGTACAATACCGTAGGAGTACTTCGTTACGGTACCAAAACACACACCAAAATGGTACAATACCGTACGAGTACATCCGTACGGTACCAAACCACACCAAAACGGTACAATACCTTACGAGTATTTCGTTACGGTACAAAACCACACCAAAACGGTGCAATACCGTACGAGTACATCCTTACGGTACCAAACCACACCAAAACGGTACAATACCGTACGAGTACATCCATACGGTACCAAACCACAGCAAAACGGTTCAATACCGTACGAGTACATCCATACGGTACCAAACCACACCAAAACAGTACAATACCGTACGAGTACATCCATACGGTACCAAACCTCACCAAAACGGTGCAATACCATACGAGTACATCCATACGGTACCAAACCACACGAAAACGATACAATACCGTAGGAGTACTTCGTTACGGTACCAAAACACACCAAAACGGTACAATACCATACGAGTACATCCATACGGTACCAAACCACACCAAAACGGTACAATACCTTAAGAGTATTTCGTTACGGTACCAAACCACACCAAAACGGTGCAATACCGTACGAGTGCATCCATACGGTACCAAACCACACCAAAACGGTACAATACCGTACGAGCGCTTCGTTACGGTACCAAACCACACCAAAACGGTACAATACCGTACGAGCGCTTCGTTACGCTACCAAACCACACCAAAACAGTACAATACCGTACGAGCACATCCATACGGTACCAAACCACACCAAAACAGTACATTACCTTACGAGTACATCGTTACGGGACCAAACCACACCAAAACAGTGCAATACCGTACGAGTACATCCATACGGTACCAAACCACACCAAAACGGTGCAATACCGTACGAGTACATCCATCCGGTACCAAACCTCACAAAAACGGTACAATACCGTACCAGTACATCCATACGGTACAAAACCACACCAAAACTGTGCAACACCGTACGAGTACGTCCATACGGTACCAAACCTCACCAAAACGGTGCAATACCGTACGAGTACATCCATACGGTACCAAACCACACCAAAATGGTACAATACCGTACGAGTACTTCGTTACGGTACCAAAACACACCAAAACGGTACAATACTGTACGAGTACATCCATACGGTACAAAACCACACAAAAACGGTGCAATACCGTACGAGTACATCCGTACGGTACCAAACCACACAAAAACGGTGCAATACCATACGAGTACATCCATACGATACCAAACCACACCAAAATGGTACAATACCGTACCAGTACAGCCATACGGTACAAAACCACACCAAAACGTTGCAATACCGTACGAGTACATCCATACAGTACCAAACCACACCAAAACGGTACAAAACCGTACGAGTACTTCGTTACGGTACCAAACCACACCAAAATGGTACAATACCGTACGAGTACATTCATACAGTACCAAACCACACCAAAACGGAACAATACCGTACCAGTACATCCATACGGTGCCAAACCACACCAAAACGGTGCAATACCGTACGAGTACATCCATACGGTACCAAACCACACGAAAACGGTACAATACCGTAGGAGTACTTCGTTACGGTACCAAAACACACCAAAACGGTACAATACCGTACGAGTACATCCATACGGTACAAAACCACACGAAATCGGTGCAATAGCGTAAGAGTACATCCATACGGTACCAAACCACACCAAAACGGTGCAATACCGTACGAGTACATCCATACGGTACCAAACCACACCAACGCGGTACAATACCGTACGAGTACTTCGTTACGGTACCAAAACACACCAAAACGGTACAATACCGTACGTGTACATCCATACGGTACAAAACCACACAAAAACGGTGCAATACCGTACGAGTTTATCCGTACGGTACCAAACCACACCAAAACGGTGCAATACCGTACGAGTACATCCATACGGTACGAAACCTCACCAAAACGGTGCAATACCGTACGAGTACATCCATACGGTACCAAACCACACGAAAACGGTACAATACCGTAGGAGTACTTCGTTACGGTACCAAAACACACCAAAACGGTACAATACCGTACGAGTACATCCATAAGGTACAAAACAACACGAAATCGGAGCAATAGCGTACGAGTACATCCATACGGTACCAAACCACACCAAAACGGTGCAATACCGTACGAGTACATCCATACGGTACCAAACCACACCAACGCGGTACAATACCGTACAAGTACTTCGTTACGGTACCAAAACACACCAAAACGGTACAATATCGTACGTGTACATCCATACGGTACAAAACCACACAAAAATGGTGCAATACCGTACGAGTACATCCGTACGGTACCAAACCACACCAAAACGGTGCAATACCGTACGAGTACATCCATACGGTACGAAACCTCACCAAAACGGTGCAATACCGTACGAGTACATCCATACGGTACCAAACCACACCAAAACGGTACAATACCGTACGAGTACTTCGTTACGGTACCAAACCACACCAAAACGGTGCAATACCGTACGAGTACGTCCATACGGTACCAACCCACATAAAAACAGTACAATACCGTACGAGTGCTTCGTTACGGTACCAAACCACACCAAAACGGTACAAAACCATAAGAGTACATCCATACGGTAACAAACCTCACCAAAACGGTGCAATACCGTACGCGTACATCCATACGGTACCAAACCACACCAAAATGGTGCAATACCGTACGAGTACATCCATACGGTACCAAACCACACCAAAACGGTACAATACCGAACGAGTACTTCGTTATGGTACCAAAACACACCAAAACGGTACAAAACCGTACGAGTACTTCGTTACGGTACCAAACAAAACCAAAATGGTACAATACCGTACAATTACATCCATACAGTACCAAACCACACCAAAACGGAACAAAACCGTATGAGTACATCCATACGGTGCCAAACCACACCAAAACTGTGCGATACCGTACAAGTACATCCATACGGTACCACACCACACGAAAACGGTACAATACCGTAGGAGTACTTCGTTACGGTACCAAAACACACCAAAACGGTACAATACCGTACGAGTACATCCATACGGTACCAAACCACACCAAAACGGTACAATACCGTACGAGCGCTTCGTTACGGTACCAAACCACACCAAAACAGTAAAATACCGTACGAGTACATCCATACGGTACCAAACCACACCAACACGGTAGAATACCTTACGAGTACTTCGTTACGGTACCAAACCACACCAAAACGGTGCAATACCGTACGAGTACATCCATACGGTACCAAACCACACCAAAACGGTGCAATACCGTACGAGTACATCCATACGGTAACAAACCTCACCAAAACGGTACAATACCGTACGAGTACATCCATACGGTACCAAACCACACCAAAACGGTACAATACCGTACGAGTACATCCATACGGTACCAAACCACACCAAAACGGTACAATACCGTACGAGTACTTCGTTACGGTACCAAACCACACCAAAACGGTGCAATACCGTACGAGTACATCCATACGGTACCAAACCACATAAAAACGGTACAATACCGTACGAGTGCTTCGTTACGGTACAAAACCACACCAAAACAGTGCAATACCGTACGCGTACATCCATACGATACCAAACCACACCAAAACGGTGCAATACCGTACGAGTACATCCATACGGTACCAAACCACACCAAAATGGTACAATACCGTACGAGTACTTCGTTACGGTTCCAAACCACACCAAAACGGTACAATACCGTACGAGTATATCCATACGGTACCAAACCACACCAAAATGGTACAAAACCGTACGAGTACTTCGTTACGGTACCAAACAAAACAAAAATGGTACAATACCGTACGAGTACATCCATACGGTAGAAACCACACCAAAACGGAACAATACCGTACGAGTACATCCATACGGTGTCAAACCACACAAAAACTGTGCAATACCATACGAGTACATCAATACGGTACCAAACCACACGAAAACGGTACAATACCGTAGGAGTACTTCGTTACGGTACCAAAACACACCGAAACGGTACAATACCGTACGAGTACATCCATACGGTACAAAACCACACCAAAGCGGTACAATACCTTACGAGTACTTCGTTACGGTACCAAACCACACCAAAACGGTGCAATACCGTACGAGTGCATCCATACGGTGCCAAGCCACACCAAAATGGTACAATACCGTACGAGTACATCCATACGGTACCAAACCACACCAAAACGGACCAGTACCGTACGAGTACATCCATACGGTGCCAAACCACACCAAAACGGTGCAATACCGTACGAGTACATCCATACGGTACCAAACCACACGAAAACGGTACAATACCGTAGGAGTACTTCGTTACGGTACCAAAACACACCAAAACGGTACAATAGCGTACGAGTACATCCATACGGTACCAAACCACACCAAAACGGTGCAATACCGAACCAGTACATCCATACGGTACCAAACCACACCAAAACGGTACAATACCGTACAAGCGCTTCGTTACGGTACCAAACCACACCAAAACAGTACAATACCGTATGAGTACATCCATACGGTACCAAACCTCACCAAAACGGTACAATACCTTACGAGCACTTCGTTACGGTACCAAACCACACCAAAACGGTGCAATACCGTACGAGTACATCCATACGGTACCAAACCTCACCAAAACGGTGCAATACCGTACGAGTACATCCATACGGTACCAAAGCACACGAAAACGGTACAATACCGTAGGAGTACTTCGTTACGGTACCAAAACACACCGAAACGGTACAATACCATACGAGTACATCCATACGGTACCAAACCACACCAAAGCGGTACAATACCTTACGAGTACTTCGTCACGGTACCAAACCACACCAAAACGGTGCAATACCGTACGAGTACATCCATACGTTGCCAAACCACACCAAAATGGTACAATACCGTACGAGTACATCCATACCGTACCAAACCACACAAAAACTGCGCAATACCGTACGAGTACATCCATACGGTACCAAACCACACGAAAACGGTACAATACCGTAGGAGTACTTCGTTACGGTACCAAAACACACCGAAACGGTACAATACCGTACGAGTACATCCATACGGTACCAAACCACACCAAAGCGGTACAATACCTTACGAGTACTTCGTTATGGTACCAAACCACACCAAAACGGTGCAATACCGTACGAGTACATCCATACGGTGCCAAACCACACCAAAATGGTACAATACCGTACGAGTACATCCATACGGTACCAAACCACACCAAAACGGACCAATACCGTACGAGTACATCCATACGGTGCCAAACCACACCAAAACAGTGCAATACCGTACGAGTACATCCATACGGTACCAAATCACACGAAAATGGTACAATACCGTAGGAGTACTTCGTTACGGTACCAAAACACACCAAAACGGTACAATAGCGTACGAGTACATCCATACGGTACTAAACCACACCAAAACGGTGCAATACCGTACGAGTACATCCATACGGTACCAAACCACACCAAAACGGTACAATACCGTACGAGCGCTTCGTTACGGTACCAAACCACACCAAAACAGTACAATACCGTACGAGTACATCCATACGGTACCAAACCTCACCGAAACGGTACAATACCTTACGTGTACTTCGTTACGGTACCAAAACACACCAAAATGGTGCAATACCGTACGAGTACATCCATACGGTACCAAACCTCACCAAAACGGTGCAATACCATACGACTACATCCATACGGTACCAAAGCACACGGAAACGGTACAATACCGTAGGAGTACTTCGTTACGGTACCAAAACACACCGAAACGGTACAATACCGTACTAGTACATCCATACGGTACCAAACCACACCAAAATGGTACAATACCTTACGACTACTTCGTTACGCTATCAAACGACACCAAAACGGTGCAATACCGTACGAGTACATCCATACGGTACCACACCACACCAAAACGGTGCAATACCGTACGAGTACATCCATACGGTAACAAACCTCACCAAAACGGTACAATACCGTACGAGTACATCCATACGGTACCAAACCACACCAAAACGGTGCAATACCGTACGAGTACATCCATACGGTACCAAACCACGCCAAAACGGTGCAATACCATACGAGTACATCTATACGGTACCAAACCACCCCAAAACGGTGCAATACCCTACGAGTACATCCATACGGTACCAAACCGCACAAAAACGGTACAATACCGTACGAGTACTTCGCTACGGTACCAAACCACACCAAAACGGCGCTATACCGTACGAGTACATCCATACGGTACCAAACCACACCAAAACGGTACAATACCGTACTAGTACAGCCATACGGTACAAAACCACACCAAAACGTTGCAATACCGTACGAGTACATCCATACAGTACCAAACCACACTAAAACGGTACAAAACCATACGAGTACTTCGTTACGGTACCAAACCACACCAAAATGGTACAATACCGTACGAGTACATCCATACGGTACCAAACAACACCAAAACGGTACATTACCTTACGAGTACTTCGTTACGGTACCAAACCACACCAAAACAGTGCAATACCGTACGAGTACATCCATACGGTACCAAACCACACCAAAACGGTGCAATACCGTACGAGTACATCCATCCGGTACCAAACCTCACCAAAACGGTACAATACCGTACCAGTACATCCATACGGTACAAAACCACACCAAAACTGTGCAACACCGTACGAGTACGTCCATACGGTCCCAAACCTCACCAAAACGGTGCAATACCGTACGAGTACATCCATACGGTACCAAACCACACCAAAATGGTACAATACCGTACGAGTACTTTGTTACGGTACCAAAACACACCAAAACGGTACAATACCGTACGAGTACATCCATACGGTACAAAACCACACAAAAACGGTGCAATACCGTACGAGTACATCCGTACGGTACCAAACCACACAAAAACAGTGCAATACCATATGAGTACATCCATACGATACCAAACCACACCAAAACGGTACAATACCGTACCAGTACAGCCTTACGGTACAAAACCACACCAAAACGTTGCAATACCGTACGAGTACATCCATACGGTACCAAACCACACCAAAACGGTACAAAACCGTACGAGTACTTCATTACGGTACCAAACCACACCAAAATGGTACAATACCGTACGAGTACATTCATACAGTACCAAACCACACCAAAACGGAACAATACCGTACGAGTACATCCATACGGTGCCAAACCACACCAAAACGGTGCAATACCGTACGAGTACATCCATACGGTACCAAACTACACGAAAACGGTACAATACCGTAGGAGTACTTCGTTACGGTACCAAAACACACCAAAACGGTACAATACCGTACGAGTACATCCATACGGTACAAAACCACACGAAATCGGTGCAATAGCGTAAGAGTGCATCCATACGGTACCAAACCACACCAAAACGGTGCAATACCGTACGAGTACATCCATACGGTACCAAACCACACCAACGCGGTACAATACCGTACGAGTACTTCGTTACGGTACCAAAACACACCAAAACGGTACAATACCGTACGTGTACATCCATACGGTACAAAACCACACAAAAACGGTGCAATACCGTACGAGTACATCCGTACGGTACCAAACCACACCAAAACGGTGCAATACCGTACGAGTACATCCATACGGTACGAAACCTCACCAAAACGGTGCAATACCGTACGAGTACATCCATACGGTACCAAACCACACGAAAACGGTACAATACCGTAGGAGTTCTTCGTTACGGTACCAAAACACACCAAAACGGTACAATACCGTACGAGTACATCCATACGGTACAAAACCACACGAAATCGGTGCAATAGCGTACGAGTACATCCATACGGTACCAAACCACACCAAAACGGTGCAATACCGTACGAGTACATCCATACGGTACGAAACCTCACCAAAACGGTGCAATACCGTACGAGTACATCCATACGGTACCAAACCACATAAAAATAGTACAATACCGTACGAGGGCTTCGTTACGGTACCAAACCACACCAAAACGGTACAAAACCATAAGAGTACATCCATACGGTAACAAACCTCACCAAAACGGTGCAATACCGTACGCGTACATCCATACGGTACCAAACCACACCAAAACGGTGCAATACCGTACGAGTACATCCATACGGTACCAAACCACACAAAAACGGTACAATACCGTACGAGTACTTCGTTACAGTACCAAAACACACGAAAACGGTACAAAACCGTACGAGTACTTCGTTACGGTACCAAACAAAACCAAAATGGTACAATACCGTACAATTACATCCATACAGTACCAAACCACACCAAAACGGAACAATACCGTATGAGTACACCCATACGGTGCCAAACCACCCCAAAACTGTGCGATACCGTACAAGTACATCCATACGGTACCACACCACACGAAAACGGTACAATACCGTAGGAGTACTTCGTTACGGTACCAAAACACACCAAAACGGACAATACCGTACGAGTACATCCATACGGTACCAAACCACACCAAAACGGTGCAATACCATACGAGCACATCCATACGGTACCAAACCACACCAAAACGGTACAATACCGTACGAACGCTTCGTTACGGTACCAAACCACACCAAAACAGTAAAATACCGTACGAGTACATCCATACGGTACCAAACCACACCGACACGGTAGAATACCTTACGAGTACTTCGTTACGGTACCAAACCACACCAAAACGGTGCAATACCGTACGAATACATCCATACGGTACCAAACCACACCAAAACGGTGCAATACCGTACGAATACATCCATACGGTACCAAACCACACCAAAACGGTGCAATACCGTACGAGTACATCCATACGGTAACAAACCTCACCAAAACGGTACAATACCGTACGAGTACATCGTTACGGTACCAAACCACACCAAAACAGTGCAATACCGTACGAGTACATCCATACGGTACCAAACCACATAAAAACGGTACAATACCGTACGAAGGCTTCGTTACGGTACAAAACCACACAAAACTGGTACAAAACCATAAGAGTACATCCATACGGTAACAAACCTCACCAAAACAGTGCAATACCGTACGCGTACATCCATACGGTACAAAACCACACCAAAACGGTGCAATACCGTACGAGTACATCCATACGGTACCAAACCACACCAAAATGGTACAATACCGTACGAGTACTTCGTTACGGTACCAAACCACACCAAAACGGTACAATACCGTACGAGTATATCCATACGGTACCAAACCACACCAAAACGTTACAAAACCGTACGAGTACTTCGTTACGGTACCAAACAAAACCAAAATGGTACAATACCGTACGAGTACATCCATACGGTACCAAACCACACCAAAACGGAACAATACCGTACGAGTACATCCATACGGTGTCAAACCACACAAAAACTGTGCAATACCATACGAGTACATCAATACGGTACCAAACCACACGAAAACGGTACAATACCGTAGGTGTACTTCGTTACGGTACCAAAACACACCGAAACGGTACAATACCGTACGAGTACATCCATACGGTACCAAACCACACCAAAGCGGTACAATACCTTACGAGTACTTCGTTACGGTACCAAACCACACCAAAACGGTGCAATACCGTACGAGTGCTTCCATACGGTACCAAACCACACCAAAACGGACCAATACCGTACGAGTACATCCATACGGTGCCAAACCACACGAAAACGGTGCAATACCGTACGAGTACATCCATACGGTACCAAACCACACGAAAACGGTACAATACCGTAGGAGTACTTCGTTACGGTACCAAAACACACCAAAACGGTACAATAGCGTACGAGTACATCCATACGGTACCAAACCACACCAAAACGGTGCAATACCGAACGAGTACATCCATACGGTACCAAACCACACCAAAACGGTACAATACCGTACAAGCGCTTCGTTACGGTACCAAACCACACCAAAACAGTACAATACCGTACGAGTACATCCATACGGTACCAAACCTCACCAAAACGGTACAATACCTTACGAGTACTTCGTTACGGTACCAAACCACACCAAAACGGTGCAATACCGTATGAGTACATCCATATGGTACCAAACCTCTCCAAAACGGTGCAATACCGTACGAGTACATCCATACGGTACCAAAGCACACGAAAACAGTACAATACCGTAGGAGTACTTCGTTACGGTACCAAAACACACCGAAACGGTACAATACCGTACGAGTACATCCATACGGTACCAAACCACACCAAAGCGGTACAATACCTTACGGGTACTTCGTTACGGTACCAAACCACACCAAAACGGTGCAATACCGTACGAGTACATCCATACGGTGCCAAACCACACGAAAATGGTACAATACCGTACGAGTACATCCATACCGTACCAAACTACACCAAAACGGACCAATACCGTACGAGTGCATCCATACGGTGCCAAACCACACCAAAACAGTGCAATACCGTACGACTACATCCATACGGTACCAAATCACACGAAAACGGTACAATACCGTAGGAGTACTTCTTTACGGTACCAAAACACACCAAAACGGTACAATAACGTACGAGTACATCCATACGGTACTAAACCACACAAAAACGGTGCAATACCGTACGAGTACATCCATACGGTACCAAACCACACCAAAACGGTACAATACCGTACGAGCGCTTCGTTACGGTACCAAACCACACCAAAACAGTACAATACCATACGAGTACATCCATACGGTACCAAACCTCACCAAAACGGTACAATACCGTACGAGTATATCCATACGGTACCAAACCATACCAAAACGGTACAAAACCGTACGAGTACTTCGTTACGGTTCCAAACAAAACCAAAATGGTACAATACCGTACGAGTACATCCATACGGTACCAAACCACACCAAAACGGAACAATACCGTACGAGTACATCCATACGGTGTCAAACCACACAAAAACTGTGCAATACCATACGAGTACATCAATACGGTACCAAACCACACGAAAACGGTACAATACCGTAGGAGTACTTCGTTACGGTACCAAAACACACCGAAACGGTACAATACCGTACGAGTACATCCATACGGTACCAAACCACACCAAAGCGGTACAATACCTTACGAGTACTTCGTTACGGTACCAAACCACACCAAAACGGTGCAATACCGTACGAGTGCTTCCATACGGTGCCAAGCCACACCAAAATGGTACAATACCATACGAGTACATCCATACGGTACCAAACCACACCAAAACGGACCAATACCGTACGAGTACATCCATACGGTGCCAAACCACACCAAAACGGTGCAATACCGTACGAGTACATCCATACGGTACCAAACCACACGAAAACGGTACAATACCGTAGGAGTACTTCGTTACGGTACCAAAACACACCAAAACGGTACAATAGCGTACGAGTACATCCATACGGTACCAAACCACACCCAAACGGTGCAATACCGAACGAGTACATCCATACGGTACCAAACCACACCAAAACGGTACAATACCGTACAAGCGCTTCGTTACGGTACCAAACCACACCAAAACAGTACAATACCGTACGAGTACATCCATACGGTACCAAACCTCACCAAAACGGTACAATACCTTACGAGTACTTCGTTACGGTACCAAACCACACCAAAACGGTGCAATACCGTACGAGTACATCCATATGGTACCAAACCTCACCAAAACGGTGCAATACCGTACGAGTACTTCCATACGGTACCAAAGCACACGAAAACAGTACAATACCGTAGGAGTACTTCGTTACGGTACCAAAACACACCGAAACGGTACAATACCATACGAGTACATCCATACGGTACCAAACCACACCAAAGCGGTACAATACCTTACGAGTACTTCGTTACGGTACCAAACCACACCAAAACGGTGCAATACCGTACGAGTACATCCATACGGTGCCAAACCACACCAAAATGGTACAATACCGTACGAGTACATCCATACCGTACAAAACCACACAAAAACTGCGAAATACCGTACGAGTACATCCATACGGTACCAAACCACACGAAAACGGTACAATACCGTAGGAGTACTTCGTTACGGTACCAAAACACACCGAAACAATACAATACCGTACGAGTACATCCATACGGTACCAAACCACACCAAAGCGGTACAATACCTTACGAGTACTTCGTTACGGTACCAAACCACACCAAAACGGTGCAATACCGTACGAGTACATCCATACGGTGCCAAACCACACCAAAATGGTACAATACCGTACGAGTACATCCATACGGTACCAAACCACACCAAAACGGACCAATACCGTACGAGTACATCCATACGGTGCCAAACCACACCAAAACAGTGCAATACCGTACGAGTACATCCATACGGTACCAAATCACAAGAAAACGGTACAATACCGTAGGAGTACTTCGTCACGGTACCAAAACACACCAAAACGGTACAATAGCGTACGAGTACATCCATACGGTACTAAACCACACCAAAACGGTGCAATACCGTACGAATACATCCATACGGTACCAAACCACACCAAAACGGTACAATACCGTACGAGCGCGTCGTTACGGTACCAAACCACGCCAAAACAGTACAATACCATACGAGTACATCCATACGGCACCAAACCTCACCAAAACGGTACAATACCTTACGTGTACTTCGTTACGGTACCAAAACACACCAAAACGGTGCAATACCATACGAGTACATCCATACGGTACCAAACCACACGAAAAGGGTACAATACCGTAGGAGTACTTCGTTACGGTACCAAAACACACCGAAACGGTACAATACCGTACTAGTACATCCATACGGTACCAAACCACACCAAAATGGTACAATACCTTACGAGTACTTCGTTACGCTACCAAACTACACCAAAACGGTGCAATACCGTACGAGTACATCCATACGGTACCAAACCACACCAAAACGGTGCAATACCGTACGAGTACATCCATACGGTAACAAACCTCACCAAAACGGTACAATACCGTACGAGTACATCCATACGGTACCAAACCACACCAAAACGGTGCAATACCATACGAGTACATCCATACGGTACCAAACCATGCCAAAACGGTGCAATACCGTACGAGTACATCTATACGGTACCAAACCTCCCCAAAACGTTGCAATACCGTATGAGTACATCCATACGGTACCAAACCGCACAAAAACGGTACAATACCGTACGAGTACTTCACTACGGTACCAAACCACACCAAAACGGTGCTATACCGTACGAGTACATCCATACGGTACCAAACCACACCAAAACGGTACAATACCGTACTAGTACAGCCATACGGTACAAAACCACACCAAAACGTTGCAATACCGTACGAGTACATCCATACGGTACCAAACCACACCAAAACGGTACAAAACCGTACGAGTACTTCGTTACGGTACCAAACCACACCAAAATGGTACAATACCGTACGAGTACATCCATACGGTACCAAACCACACCAAAACGGAACAATACCGTACGAGTACATCCATACGGTGCCAAACCACACCAAAACGGTGCAATACCGTACGAGTACATCCATACGGTACCAAATCACACGAAAACGGTACAATACCGTAGGAGTACTTCGTTACGGTACCAAAACACACCAAAACGGTACAATAGCGTACGAGTACATCCATACGGTACTAAACCACGCCAAAACGGTGCAATACCGTACGAGTACATCCATACGGTACCAAACCACACCAAAGCGGTACAATACCGTACGAGTACTTCGTTACGGTACCAAAACACGCCAAAACGGTACAATACCGTACGTGTACATCCATACAGTACAAAACCACACCAAAACGGTGCAATACCGTACGAGTACATCCGTACGGTAACAAACCTCACCAAAACGGTGCAATACCGTACGAGTACATTTATACGGTACCCAACCACACCAAAACGGTGCAATACCGTACGAGTACATCCATACGGTACCAAACCGCACAAAAACGGTACAATACCGTACGAGTACTTCGCTACGGTACCATACCACACCGAAACAGTGCAATGCCGTACGAGTACATCCATACGGTACCAAACCTCACCAAAACGGTACAATATCGTACAAGTACGTCCATACGGTAAAAAACCACACCAAAACGGTGCAATACCGTACGAGTACATTCATACGGTACCAAACCTAACCAAAACGGTGCAATACCGTACGAGTACATCCATACAGAACCAAACCACACCAAAGCGGTACAATACCGTATGAGTAATTCGTTACGGTACCAAAACACACCAAAACGGTACAATACCGTACGAGTACATCAATACGGTAAAAAACCACACCAAAACGGTGCAATACCGTACGAGTACATCCGTACGGTACCAAACCACCCCAAAACGGTGCAATACCGTACGAGTACATCCTTACGGTACCAAACTACACCAAAACGGTACAATACCGTACCAGTACAGCCATACGGTACCATACCACACCAAAACGGTGCAATACCGTACGAGTACATCCATACGGTACGAAACCTCACCAAAACGGTGCAATACCGTACGAGTACAACCATACGGTAACAAACCTCACCAAAACGGTACAATACCGTACGAGAACATCCATACGGTACCAAACCACACCAAAACGGTGCAATACTGTACGAGTACATCCATACGGTACCAAACCACACCAAAACGGTTCAATATCTTACGAGTACTTCGTTACGGAACTAAACCACACCAAAACGGTGCAATACCATACGTGTACATCCATACGGTACCAAACCACACCAAAACGGTACAATACCGTACGAGTACATACATACGGTACCAAACCACACCAAAACGGTGCAATACCGTACGAGTACATCCATACGGTACCAAACCACGCCAAAACGGTGCAATACTGTACGAGTACATCCATACGGTACCAAACCACCCCAAAACGGTGCAATACCGTACGAGTACATCGATACGGTACCAAACCGCACAAAAATGGTACAATACCGTACGAGTACTTCGCTACGGTACCAAACCCCACCAAAACGGTGCAATACCGTACGAGTACATCCATACGGTACCAAACCACACCAAAACGGTACAAAACCGTACCAGTACAATCATACGGTACAAAACCAAACCAAAACGTTGCAATACCGTACGAGTACATCCGTACGGTACCAAACCACACCAAAACGGTGCAATACCGTACGAGTACATCCTTACGGTAACAAACCTAACCAAAACGGTACAATACCGTACGAGAACATCCATACGGTACCAAACCACACCAAAACTGTACAAAACCGTACGAGTACTTCGTTATGGTACGAAACCACACCAAAATGGTACAATACCATACGAGTACATCCATACGGTACCAAACCACACCAAAACGGAACAATACCGTACGAGTACATCCATACGGTGCCAAACCACACCAAAACGGTACAATACCGTACGAGTACTTCGTTACGGTACCAAAACACACCAAAACGGTACAATACCGTACGTGTACATCCATACGGTACAAAACCACACCAAAACGGTGCAATACCGTACGAGTACATCCGTACGGTACCAAACCACACCAAAACAGTGCAATACCATACGAGTACATCCATACGGTACCAAACCACACCAAAACGGTACAATACCGTACCAGTACAGCCATACGTTACCAAACCACACCAAAACGGTGCAATAAGGTACGAGTACATCCATACGGTACGAAACCTCACCAAAACGGTGCAATACTGTACGAGTACATCCATACGGTAAGAAACCTCACCAAAACGGTGCAACACCGTACGAGTACATCCATACGGTGCCAAACCACACCAAAACGGTACAATACCGTACGAGTACTTCGTTACGGTACCAAACCACACCAAAACGGTGCAATACCGTACGTGTACATCCATACGGTACCAAACCACACCAAAACGGTACAATACCATACGAGTACATACATACGGTACCAAACCACACCAAAACGGTGCAATACCGTACGAGTACATCCATACGGTACCAAACCACGCCAAAACGGTGCAATACCGTACGAGTACATCCATACGGTACCAAACCACCCCAAAACGGTGCAATACCGTACGAGTACATCGATACGGTACCAAACCGCACAAAAATGGTACAATACCGTACGAGTACTTCGCTACGGTACCAAACCACACCAAAACGGTGCAATACCGTACGAGTACATCCATACGGTACCAAACCACACCAAAACGGTACAAAACCGTACCAGTACAATCATACGGTACAAAACCAAACCAAAACGTTGCAATACCGTACGAGTACATCCGTACGGTACCAAACCACCCCAAAACGGTGCAATACCGTACGAGTACATCCTTACGGTAACAAACCTCACCAAAACGGTACAATACCGTACGAGAACATCCATACGGTAGCAAACCACACCAAAACTGTACAAAACCGTACGAGTACTTCGTTATGGTACCAAACCACACCAAAATGGTACAATACCATACGAGTACATCCATACGGTACCAAACCACACAAAAACGGAACAATACCGTACGAGTACATCCATACGGTGCCAAACCACACCAAAACGGTACAATACCGTACGAGTACTTCGTTACGGTACCAAAACACACCAAAACGGTACAATACCGTACGTGTACATCCATACGGTACAAAACCACACCACAACGGTGCAATACCGTACGAGTACATCCGTACGGTACCAAACCACACCAAAACAGTGCAATACCATACGAGTACATCCATACGGTACCAAACCACACCAAAACGGTACAATACCGTACCAGAACAGCCATACGTTACCAAACCACACCAAAACGGTGCAATAAGGTACGAGTACATCCATACGGTACGAAACCTCACCAAAACGGTGCAATACTGTACGAGTACATCCATACGGTAAGAAACCTCACCAAAACGGTGCAACACCGTACGAGTACATCCATACGGGGCCAAACCACACCAAAACGGTACAATACCGTACGAGTACTTCGTTACGGTACCAAACCACACCAAAATGGTGCAATACCGTACGTGAACATCCATACGGTACCAAACCACACCAAAACGGTACAATACCGTACGAGTACATACATACGGTACCAAACCACACCAAAACGGTGCAATACCGTACGAGTACATCCATACGGTACCAAACCACGCCAAAACGGTGCAATACCGTACGAGTACATCCATACGGTACCAAACCACCCCAAAACGGTGCAATACCGTACGAGTACATCGATACGGTACCAAACCGCACAAAAATGGTACAATACCGTACGAGTACTTCGCTACGGTACCAAACCACACCAAAACGGTGCAATACCGTACGAGTACATCCATACGGTACCAAACCACACCAAAATGGTACAAAACCGTACCAATACAGCCATACGGTACAAAACCACACCAAAAGGTTGCACTACCGTACGAGTACATCCATACGGTACCAAACCGCACCAAAACGGTACAAAACCGTATGAGTACTTCGTTATGGTACCAAACCACACCAAAATGGTACAATACCGTACGGGTACATCCATACGGTACCAAACCACACCAAAACGGAACAATACCGTACGAGTACATCCATACGGTGCCAAACCACACCAAAACGGTACAATACCGTACGAGTACATCCATACGGTACCAAACCACACCAAAACGGTACAATACCTTACGAGTGCTTCGTTACGGTACCAAACCACACCAAAACGGTGCAATACCGTACGTGTACATCCATACGGTACCAAACCACACCAAAACGGTACAATACCGTACGAGTACATACATACGGTACCAAACCACACCAAAACGGTGCAATACCGTACGAGTACATCCATACGGTACCAAACCACGCCAAAACGGTGCAATACCGTACGAGTACATCCATACGGTACCAAACCACTCCTAAACGGTGCAATACCGAACGAGTACATCCATACGGTACCAAACCGCTCCAAAACGGTACGATACCGTACGAGTACTTCGCTACGGTACCAAACCACACCAAAACGGTGCAATACCGTACGAGTACATCCATACGGTACCAAACCCCACCAAAACGGTACAATACCTTACGAGTACTTCGTTACGGTACCAAACCACACCAAAATGGTGCAATACCGTACGAGTACATCCATACGGTACCAAACCACACCAAAACGGTGCAATACCGTACGAGTACATCCATACGATACCAAACCTCACCAAAACGGTACAATAACGTACAAGTACATCCATACCGTACAAAACCACACCAAAATAGTGCAATACCGTAAGAGTACATTCATACGGTACCAAACCTAACCAAAACGGTGCAATACCGTACGAGTACATCCATACGGTACCAAACCACACCAAAACAGTACAATACCTTACGAGTACTTCGTTACGGTACCAAACCACACGAAAACGGTGCAATACCGTACGAGTAAATCATTACGGTACCAAACCTCACCAAAACGGTGCAATACCGTACGAGTACATCCGTATGGTACCAAACCACATAAAAACGGTGCAATACCGTACGAGTACATCCATACGGTACCAAACCCCACCAAAACAGTACAATACCTTACGAGTACTTCGTTACGGTACCAAACCACACCAAAATGGTGCAATACCGTACGAGTACATCCATACGGTACCAAACCACACCAAAACGGTGCAATACCGTATGAGTACATCCATACGGTACCAAACCTCACCAAAACGGTACAATACCGTACAAGTACATCCATACGGTACAAAACCATGCCAAAACGGTGAAATAACGTACGAGTACATTCATACGGTACCAAACCTCACCAAAACGGTGCAATACCGTACGAGTACATCCATATGGTACCAAACCACACCAAAGCGGTACAATACCGTACGAGTACTTCGATACGGTACCAAAACACACCTAAACGGTACAATACCGTACGAGTACATCCATACGGTACAAAACCACACCAAAACGGTGCAATACCGTACAAGTACATCCGTACGGTACCAAACCGCACAAAAACGGTGCAATACCGTACGAGTACATCCATACGGCACGAAACCTCACCAAAACGGTGCAATACCGTACGAGTACATCCATACGGTACCAAACCACACCAAAACGGTGCAATACCGTACGAGTACATCCCTACGGTAACAAACCTCACCAAAAGGGTACAATACCGTACGAGTACATCCATACGGTACCAAACCACACCAAAACGGTGCAATACCGTACGAGTACATCCATACGGTATGAAACCTCACCAAAACGGTGCAATACCGTACGAGTACATCCATACGGTACCAAACCACACCAAAACGGTGCAATACCGTACGAGTACATCCATACGGTAACAAACCTCACCAAAACGGTACAATACCGTACAGTACATCCATACGTTACCAAATCACACCAAAACGGTGCAATACCGTACAAGTACATCCATACGGTACCAAACCACACCAAAACAGTACAATACCTTACGAGTACTTCGTTACGGTACCAAACCACACCAAAACAGTGCAATACCGTACGTGTACATCCATACGGTACCAAACCACACCAAAACGGTACAATACCGTACGAGTACATACATACGGTACCAAACCACACCAAAACGGTGCAATACCGTACGAGTACATCCATACGGTACCAAACCACGCCAAAACGGTGCAATACCGTACGAGTACATCCATACGGTACCAAACCACTCCAAAACGGTGCAATACCGAACGAGTACATCCATACAGTACCAAACCGCACCAAAACGGTACGATACCGTACGAGTACTTCGCTACGGTACCAAACCACACCAAAACGGTGCAATACCGTACGAGTACATCCATACGGTACCAAACCCCACCAAAACGGTACAATACCTTACGAGTACTTCGTTACGGTACCAAACCACACCAAAATGGTGCAATACCGTACGAGTACATCCATACGGTACCAAACCACACCAAAACGGTGCAATACCGTACGAGTACATCCATACGGTACCAAACCTCACCAAAACGGTACAATACCGTACAAGTACATCCATACGGTACAAAACCATGCCAAAACGGTGAAATACCGTACGAGTACATTCATACGGTACCAAACCTCACCAAAACGGTGCAATACCGTACGAGTACATCCATACGGTACCAAACCACACCAAAGCGGTACAATACCGTACGAGTACTTCGATACGGTACCAAAACACACCAAAACGGTACAATACCGTACGAGTACATCCATACGGTACAAAACCACACCAAAACGGTGCAATACCGTACGAGTACATCCGTACGGTACCAAACCGCACAAAAACGGTGCAATACCGTACGAGTACATCCATACGGTACGAAACCTAACCAAAACGGTGCAATACCGTACGAGTACATCCATACGGTACCAAACCACACCAAAACGGTGCAATACCGTACGAGTACATCCATACGATACCAAACCTCACCAAAACGGTACAATAACGTACAAGTACATCCATACCGTACAAAACCACACCAAAATAGTGCAATACCGTAAGAGTACATTCATACGGTACCAAACCTCACCAAAACGGTGCAATACCGTACGAGTACATCCATACGGTACCAAACCACACCAAAACAGTACAATACCTTACGAGTACTTCGTTACGGTACCAAACCACACCAAAACAGTGCAATACCGTACGTGTACATCCATACGGTACCAAACCACACCAAAACGGTACAATACCGTACGAGTACATACATACGGTACCAAACCACACCAAAACGGTGCAATACCGTACGAGTACATCCATACGGTACCAAACCACGCCAAAACGGTGCAATACCGTACGAGTACATCCATACGGTACCAAACCACTCCAAAACGGTGCAATACCGAACGAGTACATCCATACAGTACCAAACCGCACCAAAACGGTACGATACCGTACGAGTACTTCGCTACGGTACCAAACCACACCAAAACGGTGCAATACCGTACGAGTACATCCATACGGTACCAAACCCCACCAAAACGGTACAATACCTTACGAGTACTTCGTTACGGTACCAAACCACACCAAAATGGTGCAATACCGTACGAGTACATCCATACGGTACCAAACCACACAAAAATGGTGCAATACCGTACGAGTACATCCATACGGTACCAAACCTCACCAAAACGGTACAATACCGTACAAGTACATCCATACGGTACAAAACCATGCCAAAACGGTGAAATACCGTACGAGTACATTCATACGGTACCAAACCTCACCAAAACGGTGCAATACCGTACGAGTACATCCATACGGTACCAAACCACACAAAAGCGGTACAATACCGTACGAGTACTTCGATACGGTACCAAAACACACCAAAACGGTACAATACCGTACGAGTACATCCATACGGTACAAAACCACACCAAAACGGTGCAATACCGTACGATTACATCCGTACGGTACCAAACCGCACAAAAACGGTGCAATACCGTACGAGTACATCCATACGGTACGAAACCTAACCAAAACGGTGCAATACCGTACGAGTACATCCATACGGTACCAAACCACACCAAAACGGTGCAATACCGTACGAGTACATCCCTACGGTAACAAACCTCACCAAAAGGGTACAATACCGTACGAGTACATCCATACGGTACCAAACCACACCAAAACGGTGCAATACCGTACGAGTACATCCATACGGTATGAAACCTCACCAAAACGGTGCAATACCGTACGAGTACATCCATACGGTACCAAACCACACCAAAACGGTGCAATACCGTACAAGTACATCCATACGGTAACAAACCTCACCAAAACGGTACAATACCGTACAGTACATCCATACGGTGCCAAACCACACCAAAACGGTGCAATACCGTACAAGTACATCCATACGGTACCAAACCACACCAAAACTGAACAATACCTTACGAGTACTTCGTTACGGTACCAAACCACACCAAAAAGGTCAAATACCATACGAGTACATCCATACGGTACCAAACCACATAAAAACGGTACAATGCCGTATGAGTGCTTCGTTACGGTACCAAACCATACCAAAACGGTACAAAACCATACGAGTACATCCATACGGTAACAAACCTCACCAAAATGGTGCAATACCGTACGCGTACATCCATACGGTACCAAACCACACCAAAACGGTACAATACCTTACGAGTACTTCGTTACGGTACCAAACCACACCAAAATGGTGCAATACCGTACGAGTACATCCATACGGTACCAAACCACACCAAAACGGTGCAATACCGTACGAGTACATCCATACGGTACCAAACCTCACCAAAACGGTACAATAACGTACAAGTACATCCATACGGTACAAAACCACACCAAAATAGTGCAATACCGTAAGAGTACATTCATACGGTACCAAACCTCACCAAAACGGTGCAATACCGTACGAGTACATCCATACGGTACCAAACCACACCAAAACAGTACAATACCTTACGAGTACTTCGTTACGGTACCAAACCACACGAAAACGGTGCAATACCGTACGAGTAAATCCATACGGTACCAAACCTCACCAAAACGGTGCAATACCGTACGAGTACATCCGTAAGGTACCAAACCACACCAAAACGGTGCAATACCGTACGAGTACATCCATACGGTACCAAACCACACCAAAACGGTACAATACCGTACGAGTACTTCGTTACGGTACCAAACCACACCAAAACGGTACTATACCGTACGAGTACATCCACACGGCACCAAACCACACCAAAACGGTTCAATACCGTACGAGTACATCCATACGGTGCCGAACCACACGAAAACGGTGCAATAACGTACGAGTACATCCATACGGTACCAAACCACACGCAAACGGTACAATACCGTAGGAGTACTTCGTTACGGTACCAAAACGGTAATATACTATACGAGTACATCCATACGGTACCAAAAAACACCAACACGGTACAATACCTTACGAGTATTTCGTTACATTACAAAACCACACCAAAACGGTGCAATACCGCACGAGTACATCCTTACGGTACCAAACCACACCAAAATGGTACAATACCGTACGAGTACATCCATACGGTACCAAACCACAGCAAAACGGTGCAATACCGTACGAGTACATCCATACGGTACCAAACCACACCAAAACGGTACAATACCTTACGAGTACTTCGTTACGGTACCAAACCACACCAAAACGGTGCAATACCGTACGAGTACATCCATACGGTACCAAACCTCACCAAAACGGTGCAATAACGTACAAGTACATCCATACGGTACCAAACCTCACCAAAACGGTGCAATACCGTACGAGTACATCCATACGGTACCAAACCACACCAAAACGGTACAATACCTTACGAGTACTTCGTTACGGTACCAAACCACACCAAAATGGTGCAATACCGTACGAGTACATCCATACGGTACCAAACCACACCAAAACGGTGCAATACCGTACGAGTACATCCATACGGTACCAAACCTCACCAAAACGGTACAATACCGTACAAGTACATCCATACGGTGCAATACCGTAAGAGTACATTCATACGGTACTGAACCTCACCAAAACGGTGCAATACCGTACGAGTACATCCATACGGTACCAAACCACACCAAAACGGTGCAATACCGTACGAGTACATCCATACGGTAACAAACCTCACCAAAACGGTACAATACCGTACAATACAACCATACGGTACCAAACCACAACAAAACGGTTCAATACCGTTCGAGTACATCCATACGGTGCCAAACCACACGAAAACGGTGCAATAACGTACGAGTACATCCATACGGTACCAAACCACACGAAAACGGTACAATACCGTAGGAGTACTTCGTTACGGTACCAAAACACACCAAAACGGTACAATACTGTACGAGTACATCCATACGGTACCAAAAAACACCAACACGGTACAATACCTTACGAGTATTTCGTTACATTACAAAACCACACCAAAACGGTGCAATACCGCACGAGTACATCCTTACGGTACCAAACCACACCAAAATGGTACAATACCGTACGAGTACATCCATACGGTACCAAACCACAGCAAAACGGTGCAATACCGTACGAGTACATCCATACGGTACCAAACCACACCAAAACGGTACAATACCTTACGAGTACTTCGTTACGGTACCAAACCACACCAAAACGGTGCAATACCGTACGAGTACATCCATACGGTACCAAACCTCACCAAAACGGTGCAATAACGTACAAGTACATCCATACGGTACCAAACCTCACCAAAACGGTACAATACCGTACGAGTACATCCATACGGTACCAAACCACACCAAAACGGTACAAAACCGTACGAGTACTTTGTTACGGTACCAAACCAAACCAAAAGGGTACAATACCGTACGAGTACATCCATACGGTACCAAACCACACCAAAACGGTTCAATACCGTACGAGTACATCCTCACGGTCTGAAACCTCACCAAAACGGTGCAATACCGTACGAGTACATCCATACGGTACCAAACCACACCAAAACGGTGCAATACCGTACGAGTACATCCATACGGTAACAAACCTCACCAAAACGGTACAATACCGTACAGTACATCCATACGGTACCAAACCACACCAAAACGGTGCAATACCGTACAAGTACATCCATATGGTACCAAACCACACCAAAACGGTACAATACCTTACGAGTACTTCGTTACGGTACCAAACCACACCAAAACGGTGCAATACCGTACGAGTACATCCATATGGTACCAAACCACATAAAAACGGTACAATACCGTATGAGTGCTTCGTTACGGTACCAAACCATACCAAAACGGTACAAAACCATACGAGTACATCCATACGGTAACAAACCTCACCAAAACGGTGCAATACCGTACGCGTACATCCATACGGTACCAAACCACACCAAAACGGTACAATACCTTACGAGTACTTCGTTACGGTACCAAACCACACCAAAATGGTGCAATACCGTACGAGTACACCCATACGGTACCAAACCACACCAAAACGGTGCAATACCGTACGAGTACATCCATACGGTACCAAACCTCACCAAAACGGTGCAATACCGTACGAGTACATCCGTATGGTACCAAACCACACCAAAACGGTGCAATACCGTACGAGTACATCCATACGGTAACAAACCTCACCAAAACGGTACAATACCGTACAGTACATCCATACGGTACCAAACCACACCAAAACGGTGCAATACCGTACAAGTACATCCATACGGTACCAAACCACACCAAAACGGTACAATACCTTACGAGTACTTCGTTACGGTACCAAACCACACCAAAATGGTGCAATACCGTACGAGTACATCCATACGGTACCAAACCACACCAAAACGGTGCAATACCGTACGAGTACATCCATACGGTACCAAACCTCACCAAAACGGTACAATACCGTACAAGTACATCCATACGGTACAAAACCACACCAAAACGGTGCAATACCGTAAGAGTACATTCATACGGTACCAAACCTCACCAAAACGGTGCAATACCGTACGAGTACATCCATACGGTACCAAACCACACAAAAACGGTACAATACCTTACGAGTACTTCGTTACGGTACCAAACCACACGAAAACGGTGCAATACCGTACGAGTAAATCCATACGGTACCAAACCTCACCAAAACGGTGCAATACCGTACGAGTAAATCCATACGGTACCAAACCTCACCAAAACGGTGCAATACCGTACGAGTACATCCGTATGGTACCAAACCACACCAAATCGGTGCAATACCGTACGAGTACATCCATACGGTACCAAACCACACCAAAACGGTGCAATACCGTACGAGTACATCCATACGGTACGAAACCTCACAAAAACGGTGCAATACCGTACGAGTACATCCATACGGTACCAAACCACACCAAAACGGTGCAATACCGTACGAGTACATCCATACGGTAACAAACCTCACCAAAACGGTACAATACCGTACAGTACAACCATACGGTACCAAACCACACCAAAACGGTTCAATACCGTACGAGTACATCCATACGGTGCCAAACCACACGAAAACGGTGCAATAACGTACGAGTACATCCATACAATACCAAACCACACGAAAACGGTACAATACCGTAGGAGTACTTCGTTACGGTACCAAAACACACCAAAACGGTACAATACTGTACGAGTACATCCATACGGTACCAAACCACACCAACACGGTACAATACCTTACGAGTATTTAGTTACATTACAAAACCACACCAAAACGGTGCAATACCGTACGAGTACATCCTTACGGTACCAAACCACACCAAAACGGTACAATACCTTACGAGTACTTCGTTACGGTACCAAACCACACCAAAACGGTGCAATACCGTACGAGTACATCCATACGGTACCAAACCTCACCAAAACGGTGCAATAACGTACAAGTACATCCATACGGTACCAAACCTCACCAAAACGGTGCAATACCGTACGAGTACATCCATACGGTACCAAACCACACCAAAACGGTACAAAACCGTACGAGTACTTTGTTACGGTACCAAACCAAACCAAAAGGGTACAATACCGTACGAGTACCTCCATACGGTACCAAACCACACCAAAACGGTTCAATACCGTACGAGTACATCCTCACGGTCTGAAACCTCACCAAAACGGTGCAATACCGTACGAGTACATCCATACGGTAACAAACCTCACCAAAACGGTACAATACCGTACAGTACATCCATACGGTACCAAACAACACCAAAACGGTGCAATACCGTACAAGTACATCCATATGGTACCAAACCACACCAAAACGGTACAATACCTTACGAGTACTTCGTTACGGTACCAAACCACACCAAAACGGTGCAATACCGTCCGAGTACATCCATATGGTACCAAACCACATAAAAACGGTACAATACCGTATGAGTGCTTCGTTACGGTACCAAACCATACCAAAACGGTACAAAACCATACGAGTACATCCATACGGTAACAAACGTCACCAAAACGGTGCAATACCGTACGCGTACATCCATACGGTACCAAACCACACCAAAACAGTACAATACCTTACGAGTACTTCGTTACGGTACCAAACCACACCAAAATGGTGCAATACCGTACGAGTACATCCATACGGTACCAAACCACACCAAAACGGTGCAATACCGTACGAGTACATCCATACGGTACCAAACCTCACCAAAATGGTGCAATACCGTACGAGTAAATCCATACGGTACCAAACCTCACCAAAACGGTGCAATACCGTACGAGTACATCCGTATGGTACCAAACCACACCAAAACGGTGCAATACCGTACGAGTACATCCATACGGTACCAAACCACACCAAAACGGTACAATACCGTACGAGTACTTCGTTACAGTACCAAACCACACCAAAACGGTACAATACCGTACAAGTACATCCACACGGCACCAAACCACACCAAAACGGTGCAATACCATACGAGTACATCCATACGGTAACAAACCTCACCAAAACGGTACAATACCGTACAGTACATCCATACGGTACCAAACCACACCAAAACGGTGCAATACCGTACAAGTACATCCATACGGTACCAAACCACACCAAAACGGTACAATACCTTACGAGTACTTCGTTACGGTACCAAACCACACCAAAATGGTGCAATACCGTACGAGTACATCCATACGGTACCAAACCACACCAAAACGGTGCAATACCGTACGAGTACATCCATACGGTACCAAACCTCACCAAAACGGTACAATACCGTACAAGTACATCCATACGGTACAAAACCACACCAAAACGGTGCAATACCGTAAGAGTACATTCATACGGTACCAAACCTCACCAAAACGGTGAAATACCGTACGAGTACATCCATACGGTACCAAACCACACAAAAACGGTACAATACCTTACGAGTACTTCGTTACGGTACCAAACCACACGAAAACGGTGCAATACCGTACGAGTAAATCCATACGGTACCAAACCTCACCAAAACGGTGCAATACCGTACGAGTAAATCCATACGGTACCAAACCTCACCAAAACGGTGCAATACCGTACGAGTACATCCGTATGGTACCAAACCACACCAAAACGGTGCAATACAGTACGAGTACATCCATACGGTACCAAACCACACCAAAATGGTGCAATACCGTACGAGTACATCCATACGGTACGAAACCTCACAAAAACGGTGCAATACCGTACGAGTACATCCATACGGTACCAAACCACACCAAAACGGTACAATACCGTACGAGTACATCCATACGGTAACAAACCTCACCAAAACGGTACAATACCGTACAGTACAACCATACGGTACCAAACCACACCAAAACGGTTCAATACCGTACGAGTACATCCATACGGTGCCAAACCACACGAAAACGGTGCAATAACGTACGAGTACATCCATACGGTACAAAACCACACGAAAACGGTACAATACCGTAGGAGTACTTCGTTACGGTACCAAAACACACCAAAACGGTACAATACTGTACGAGTACATCCATACGGTACCAAACCACACCAACACGGTACAATACCTTACGAGTATTTCGTTACATTACAAAACCACACAAAAACGGTGCAATACCGTACGAGTACATCCTTACGGTACCAAACCACACCAAAATGGTACAATACCGTACGAGTACATCCATACGGTACCAAACCACAGCAAAACGGTGCAATACCGTACGAGTACATCAATACGGTACCAAACCACACCAAAACGGTACAATACCTTACGAGTACTTCGTTACGGTACCAAACCACACCAAAACGGTGCAATACCGTACGAGTACATCCATACGGTACCAAACCTCACCAAAACGGTGCAATAACGTACAAGTACATCCATACGGTACCAAACCTCACCAAAACGGTGCAATACCGTACGAGTACATCCATACGGTACCAAACCACACCAAAACGGTACAATACCTTACGAGTACTTCGTTACGGTACCAAACCACACCAAAATGGTGCAATACCGTACGAGTACATCCATACGGTACCAAACCACACCAAAACGGTGCAATACCGTACGAGTACATCCATACGGTACCAAACCTCACCAAAACGGTACAATACCGTACAAGTACATCCATACGGTACAAAACCACACCAAAACGGTGCAATACCGTAAGAGTACATTCATACGGTACCAAACCTCACCAAAACGGTGCAATACCGTACGAGTACATCCATACGGTACCAAACCACACAAAAACGGTACAATACCTTACGAGTACTTCGTTACGGTACCAAACCACACAAAAACGGTGCAATACCGTACGAGTAAATCCATACGGTACCAAACCTCACCAAAACGGTGCAATACCGTACGAGTAAATCCATACGGTACCAAACCTCACCAAAACGGTGCAATACCGTACGAGTACATCCGTATGGTACCAAACCACACCAAAACGGTGCAATACCGTACGAGTACATCCATACGGTACCAAACCACACCAAAACGGTACAATACCGTACGAGTACTTCGTTACAGTACCAAACCACACCAAAACGGTACAATACCGTACGAGTACATCCACACGGCACCAAACCACACCAAAACGGTGCAATACCGTACGAGTACATCCATACGGTACCAAACCACACCAAAATGGTGCATACCGTACGAGTACATCCATACTGTACCAAACCACACCAAAACGGTGCAATACCGTACGAGTACATCCATACGGTACCAAACCACACCAAAACGGTGCAATACCGTACGAGTACATCCATACGGTACGAAACCTCACAAAAACGGTGCAATACCGTACGAGTACATCCATACGGTACCAAACCACACCAAAACGGTGCAATACCGTACGAGTACATCCATACGGTAACAAACCTCACCAAAACGGTACAATACCGTGCAGTACAACCATACGGTACCAAACCACACCAAAACGGTTCAATACCGTACGAGTACATCCATACGGTGCCAAACCACACGAAAACGGTGCAATAACGTACGAGTACATCCATACGGTACCAAACCACACGAAAACGGTACAATACCGTAGGAGTACTTCGTTACGGTACCAAAACACACCAAAACGGTACAATACTGTACGAGTACATCCATACGGTACCAAACCACACCAACACGGTACAATACCTTACGAGTTTTTCGTTACATTACAAAACCACACCAAAACGGTGCAATACCGTACGAGTACATCCTTACGGTACCAAACCACACCAAAATGGTACAATACCGTACGAGTACATCCATACGGTACCAAACCACAGCAAAACGGTGCAATACCGTACGAGTACATCCATACGGTACCAAACCACACCAAAATGGTACAATACCTTACGAGTACTTCGTTACGGTACCAAACCACACCAAAACGGTGCAATACCGTGCGAGTACATCCATACGGCACCAAACCTCACCAAAACGGTGCAATAACGTACAAGTACATCCATACGGTACCAAACCTCACCAAAACGGTGCAATACCGTACGAGTACATCCATACGGTACCAAACCAGACCAAAACGGTACAAAACCGTACGAGTACTTCGTTACGGTACCAAACCAAACAAAAAGGGTACAATACCGTACGAGTACATCCATACGGTACCAAACCACACCAAAACGGTTCAATACCGTACGAGTACATTCATACAGCACCAAACCTCACCAAAACGGTGCAATACCGTACGAGTACATCCATACGGTACCAAACCACACCAAAACGGTACAATACCATACCAGTACAGCCATACGGTACCAAACCACACCAAAACGGTGCAATACCGTACGAGTACATCCATACGGTACGAAACCTCACCAAAACGGTGCAACACCGTACGAGTACATCCATACGGTACCAAACCACACCAAAACGGTACAAAACGGTACGAGTACTTCGTTACGGTACCAAACCACACCAAAATGGTACAATACCGTACGAGTACATACATACTGTACCAAACCACACCAAAATGGTGCAATACCGTACGAGTACATCCATACGGCACCAAACCACGCCAAAACGGTGCAATACCGTACGAGTACATCGATACGGTACCAAACCACCCCAAAACGGTGCAATACCGAACGAGTACATCCATACGGTACCAAACCGCACAAAAACGGTACAATACCGTACGACTACATCGCTACGGTACCAAACCACACCAAAACGGTGCAATACCGTACGAGTACATCCATACGGTACCAAACCACACCAAAACGGTACAATACCGTACTAGTACAACCATACGGTACAAAACCACACCAAAACGGTACAATACAGTACGAGTACAACCATACGGTACCAAACCACACCAAAACGGTACGATACCTTACGAGTATTTCGTTACGGTACAAAACCACACCAAAACGGTGCAATACCTTACGAGTACATCCTTACGGTACCAAACCACACCAAAATGGTACAATACTGTACGAGTACGTCCATACGGTACCAAACCACAGCAAAACGGTGCAATACCGTACGAGTACATCCATACGGTACCAAACCACACCAAAACGGTACAATACCGTACGAGTGGTTCGTTACGGTACCAAATCACACCAAAACGTTACAATACCGTACGAGTACATCCATACGGTACGAAACCACACCAAAACGGTGCAATACCGTACGAGTACGTCCATACGGTACCAAACCACACCAAAACGGTGCAATACCGTACGAGTACTTCGTTACTGTGCCAAACAACACCAAAACGGTACAATACCGTACGAGTACATCCATACGGTACCAAACCACACCAAAACGGTACAAAACCGTACGAGTACTTCGTTACGGTAGCAAACCACACCAAAACGGTACAATACCACACAAGTACATCCATACGGCACCAAACCACTCCAAAACGGTGCAATACCGTACGAGTACATCCATACGGTACGAAACCACACCAAAATGGTGCAATACCGTACGAGTACGTCCATACGGTACCAAACCACACCGAAACGGTACAATACCGTACGAGTACTTCGTTACGGTGCCAAACCACACCAAAACGGTACAATACCGTACGAGTACATCCATACAGTACCAAACCACACCAAAACAGTACAAAACCGTACGAGTACTTCGTTACGGTACCAAACCAAACCAAAAGGGTACAATACCGTACGAGTACATCCATACGGTACTAAACCACACCAAAATGATGCAAATACCGTACGAGTACATTCATACGGTACCAAACCTCACCAAAACGGTGCAATACCGTACGAGTACATCCAGACGGTACCAAACCACACCAAAACGGTACAATACCTTACGAGTACTTCGTTACGGAACCAAACCACACAAAAACGGTGCAATACCGTACGAGTAAATCCATACGGTACAAAACCTCACCAAAACGGTGCAATACCGTACGAGTACATCCATATGGTACCAAACCACACCAAAACGGTGCAATACCGTACGAGTACATCCATACGGTACCAAACCACACCAAAACGGTACAATACCATACGAGTACTTCGTTACGGTACCAAACCACACCAAAACGGTGCAATACCGTACGAGTACATCCATACGGTACCAAACCACACCAAAACGGTGCAATACCGTACGAGTACATCCATACGGTAACAAACCTCACCAAAATGGTACAATACCGTACGAGGACATCCATACGGTACCAAACCACATAAAAACGGTACAATACCGTACGAGTGCTTCGTTACGGTACCAAACCACACCAAAACGTTACAATACCGTACGAGTACATCCATACGGTACTAAACCACACCAAAACGGTACAAAACCGTACGAGTACTTCGTTACGGTACCAAACCACACCAAAATGGTACAATACCGTACGAGTACATCCATACGGTACCAAACCACACCAAAACGGAACAATACCGTACGAGTACATCCATACGGTGCCAAACCACACGAAAACGGTGCAATACCGTACGAGTACATCCATACGGTACCAAACCACACGAAAACGGTGCAATACCGTACGAGTACATCCATACGGTACCAAAACACACCAAAACGGTACAATACCGTACTAGTACATCCATACGGTACCAAACCACACCAAAACGGTGCAATACCGTACGAGTACATCCATACGGTACCAAACCACACCAAAACGGTACAATACCGTACGAGCACTTTGTTACGGTACCAAACCACACCAAAACAGAACAATACCGTACGAGTACATCCATACGGTACCAAACCTCACCAAAACGGTACAATACCTTACGAGTACTTCGTTACGGTACCAAACCACACCCAAACGGTGCAATACCGTACGAGTACATCCATACGGTACCAAACCTCACCAAAACGGTGCAATACCGTACGAGTACATCCATACGGTACCAAAGCACACGAAAACGGTACAATACCGTAGGAGTACTTCGGTACGGTACCAACACACACCGAAACGGTACAATACCGTACTAGTACATCCATACGGTACCAAACCACACCAAAATGGTACAATACCTTACGAGTACTTCGTTACGGTACCAAACCACACCAAAACGGTGCAATACCGTACGAGTACATCCATACGGTACCAAACCACACCAAAACGGTGCAATACCGTACGAGTACATCCATACGGTAACAAACCTCACCAAAATGGTACAATACCGTACGAGGACATCCATACGGTACCAAAACCACACCAAAACGGTACAATACCATACCAGTACAGCCATACGGTACCAAACCACACCAAAACGGTGCAATACCGTACGAGTACATCCATACGGTACGAAACCTCACCAAAACGGTGCAACACCGTACGAGTACATCCATACGGTACCAAACCACACCAAAACGGTACAAAACGGTACGAGTACTTCGTTACGGTACCAAACCACACCAAAATGGTACAATACCGTATGAGTACATACATACGGTACCAAACCACACCAAAATGGTGCAATACCGTACGAGTACATCCATACGGCACCAAACCACGCCAAAACGGTGCAATACCGTACGAGTACATCGATACGGTACCAAACCACCCAAAAACGGTGCAATACCGAACGAGTACATCAATACGGTACCAAACCGCACAAAAACGGTACAATACCGTACGACTACATCGCTACGGTACCAAACCACACCAAAACGGTGCAATACCGTACGAGTACATCCATACGGTACCAAACCACACCAAAACGGTACAATACCGTACTAGTACAACCATACGGTACAAAACCACACCAAAACATTGCAATACCGTACGAGTACATCCATACGGTACCAAACCACACCAAAACGGTGCAATACCGTACGAGTACATCCGTACGGTACCAAACCACACCAAAACAGTGCAATACCATACGAGTACATCCATACGGTACCAAACCACACCAAAACGGTATAATACCGTACCAGTACAGCCATACGTTACCAAACCACACCAAAACGGTGCAATACCGTACGAGTACATCCATACGGTACGAAACCTCACCAAAACGGTGCAACACCGTACGAGTACATCCATACGGTACCAAACCACACCAAAACGGTACAATACCGTACGAGTACTTCGTTACGGTACCAAACCACACCAAAACGGTGCAATACCGCACGAGTACATCAATACGGTACCAAACCGCACAAAAACGGTACAATACCGTACGAGTACTTCGCTACGGTACCATACCACACCAAAACGGTGCAATGCCGTACGAGTACATCCATACGGTACCAAGACCACCAAAACGGTACAATATCGTACAAGTACATCCATACGGTAAAAAATCACACCAAAACGGTGCAATACCGTACGAGTACATTCATACGGTACCAAACCTCACCAAAACGGTGCAATACCGTACGAGTACATCCATACGGTACCAAACCACACCAAAGCGGTACAATACCGTACGAGTAATTCGTTACGGTACCAAAACACACCAAAACGGTACAATACCGTACGAGTACATCCATACGATACAAAACCACACCAAAACGGTGCAATACCGTACGAGTACATCCGTACGGTACCAAACCACCCCAAAACGGTGCAATACCGTACGAGTACATTCTTACGGTACCAAACCACACCAAAACGGTGCAATACCGTACGAGTACATCCATACGGTACCAAACCACGCCAAAACGGTGCAATACCGTACGAGTACATCCATACAGTACCAAACCACCCCAAAACGGTGCAATACCGTACGAGTACATCGATACGGTACCAAACCGCACAAAAATGGTACCATACCGTACGAGTACTTCGCTACGAAACCTCACCAAAATTGTGCAATGCCGTACGAGTACATCCATACGGTACCAAACCACACCAAAACGGTGCAATACCGTACGAGTACATCCATAGGGTAACAAACCTCACCAAAACGGTGCAATACCGTACGAGTACATCCATACGGTACCAAACCACACCAAAACGGTTCAATACCTTACGAGTACTTCGTTACGGTACCAAACCACACCAAAACGGTGCAATACCGTACGTGTACAGCCATACGGTACCAAACCACACAAAAACGGTACAATACCGTACGAGTACATACATACGGTACCAAACCACACCAAAACGGTGCAATACCGTACGAGTACATCCATACGGTACCAAACCACGCCAAAACGGTGCAATACCGTACGAGTACATCCATACAGTACCAAACCACCCCAAAACGGTGCAATACCGTACGAGTACATCGATACGGTACCAAACCGCACAAAAATGGTACCATACCGTACGAGTACTTCGCTACGGTACCAAACCACACCAAAACGATGCAATACCGTACGAGTACATCGATACGGTACCAAACCACACAAAAACGGTACAAAACCGTACCAGTACAGCCATACGGTACAAAACCACACCAAAACGTTGCAATACCGTACGAGTACATCCATACGGTACCAAACCACACCAAAACGGAACAATACCGTACGAGTACATCCATACGGTGCCAAACCACACCAAAACGGTGCAATACCGTACGAGTACATCCATACGGTACCAAACCACACCAAAACGGTACAATACCTTACGAGTACTTCGTTACGGTACCAAACCACACCAAAACGTGCAATACCGTACGTGTACATCCATGCGGTACCAAACCACACCAAAACTGTACAATACCGTACGAGTACATCCATACGGTACCAAACCACGCCAAAACGGTGCAATACCGTACGAGTACATCCATACGGCACCAAACCACGCCAAAACGGTGCAATACCGTACGAGTACATCCATACGGTACCAAACCACTCCAAAACGGTGCAATACCGAACGAGTACATCCATACGGTACCAAACCGCACCAAAACGGTACAATACCGTACGAGTACTTCGCTACGGTACCATACCACACCAAAACGGTGCAATGCCGTACGAGTACATCCATACGGTACCAAGACCACCAAAACGGTACAATATCGTTCAAGTACATCCATACGGTAAAAAACCACACCAAAACGGTGCAATACCGTATGAGTACATTCATACGGAACCAAACCTCACAAAAACGGTGCAATACCGTACGAGTACATCCATACGGTACCAAACCACACCAAAATGGTGCAATACCGTACGAGTACATCCATACGGCACCAAACCACGCCAAAACGGTGCAATACCGTACGAGTACATCTATACGGTACCAAACCACCCCAAAACGGTGCAATACCGTACGAGTACATCCATACGGTACCAAACCGCACAAAAACGGTACAATACCGTACGACTACATCGCTACGGTACCAAACCACACCAAAATGGTGCAATACCGTACGAGTACATCCATACGGTACCAAACCACACCAAAACGGTACAATACCGTACTAGTACAGTCATACGGTACAAAACCACACCAAAACGTTGCAATACCGTACGAGTACATCCATACGGTACCAAACCACACCAAAACGGTACAAAACCGTACGAGTACTTCGTTACGGTACCAAACCACACCAAAATGGTACAATACCGTACGAGTACATCCATACGGTACCAAACCACACCAAAACGGAACAATACCGTACGAGTAAATCCATACGGTGCCAAACCACACCAAAACGGTGCAATACCGTACGAGTACATCCATACGGTACCAAACCACACCAAAACGGTACAATACCGTAGGAGTACTTCGTTACGGTACCAAAACACACCAAAACGGTACAATACCGTACGAGTACATCCATACGGTACAAAACCACACCAAAACGGTGAAATACCGTACGAGTACATCCATACGGTACCAAACCACGCCAAAACGGTGCAATACCGTACGAGTACATCCATACGGTACCAAACCACACCAAAGCGGTACAATACCGTACGAGTACTTTGTTACGGTACCAAAACACACCAAAACGGTACAATACCGTACGTGTACATCCATACGGTACAAAACCACACGAAAACGGTGCAATACCGTACGAGTACATCCGTCCGGTACCAAACCACACCAAAACAGTGCAATACCATACGAGTACATCCATACGGTACCAAACCACACCAAAACGGTATAATACCGTACCAGTACAGCCATACGTTACCAAACCACACCAAAACGGTGCAATACCGTACGAGTACATCCATACGGTACGAAACCTCACCAAAATGGTGCAACACCGTACGAGTACATCCATACGGTACCAAACCACACCAAAACGGTACAATACCGTACGAGTACTTCGTTACGGTACCAAACCACACCAAAACGGTGCAACACCGTACGAGTACATCCATACGGTACCAAACCGCAAAAAAACGGTACAATACCGTACGAGTACTTCGCTACGGTACCATACCACACCAAAACGGTGCAATGCCGTACGAGTACATCCATACGGTACCAAGACCACCAAAATGGTACAATATCGTACAAGTACATCCATACGGTAAAAAACCACACCAAAACGGTGCAATACCGTACGAGTACATTCATACGGTACCAAACCTCACCAAAACGGTGCAATACCGTACGAGTACATCCATACGGTACCAAACCACACCAAAGCGGTACAATACCGTACGAGTAATTCGTTACGGTACCAAAACACACCAAAACGGTACAATACCATACGAGTACATCCATACGGTACAAAACCACACCAAAACGGTGCAATACCGTACGAGTACATCCGTACGGTACCAAACCACCCCAAAACGGTGCAATACCGTACGAGTACATTCTTACGGTACCAAACCACACCAAAACGGTACAATACCGTACCAGTACAGCCATACGGTACAAAACCACACCAAAACGGTGCAATACCGTACGAGTACATCCATGCGGTACGAAACCTCACCAAAACGGTGCAATACCGTACGAGTACATCCATACGGTACCAAACCACACCAAAACGGTGCAATACCGTACGAGTACTTCGTTACGGTACCAAAACACACCAAAACGGTACAATACCGTACTAGTACATCCATACGCTACAAAACCACACCAAAACGGTGCAATACCGTACGAGTACATCCGTACGGTACCAAACCACGCCAAAACGGTGCAATACCGTACGAGTACATCCATACGGTACCAAACGATACCAAAATGGTACAATACCTTACGAGTACATACATACGGTACCAAACCACACCAAAACGGTGCAATACCGTGCGAGTACATTCATACGGTACCAAACCTCACCAAAACGGTGCAATACCGTACGAGTACATCCATACGGTACCAAACCACACCAATGCGGTACAATACCGTACGAGTACTTCGTTACGGTACCAAGACACACCAAAACGGTACAATACCGTACGAGTACATCCATACGGTACAAAACCACACCAAAACGGTGCAATACTGTACGAGTACATCCGTACGGTACCAAACCGCAAAAAAATGGTGCAATACCGTACGAGTACATCCATACGGTACGAAACCTCACCAAAACGGTGCAATACCATACGAGTACATCCATACGGTACCAAGCCACACCAAAATGGTGCAATACCGTACGAGTACATCCATACTGTAACAAACCTCACCAAAACGGTATAATACCGTACGAGTACTTCGCTACGGTACCAAACCACGCCAAAACGGTGCAATACCGTACGAGTACATCCATACGGTACCAAACCCAACCAAAACGGTACAATACCATACGAGTACTTCGTCACGTTACCAAACCACACCAAAATGGTGCAATACCGTACGAGTACATCCATACGGTACCAAACCACACCAAAACGGTACAATACCGTACGAGTACATCCATACGGTACCAAACCTCACCAAAACGGTACAATACCGTACAGTACATCCATACGGTACCAAACCACACCAAAACGGTGCAATACCGTACAAGTACATCCATACGGTACCAAACCACACCAAAACGGTACAATACCTTACGAGTACTTCGTTACGGTACCAAACCACACCAAAACGGTGCAATACCGTACGAGTACATCCATACGGTACCAAACCGCACCAAAACGGTATAATACCGTACGAGTACATCCATACGGTGCCAAACCACACCAAAACGGTGCAATACCGTACGAGTACATCCATACGGTACCAAACCACACCAAAACGGTACAATACCTTACGAGTACTTCGTTACGGTACCAAACCACACCAAAATGGTGCAATACCGTACGTGTACATCCATACGGTACCAAACCACACCAAAACTGTACAATACCGTACGAGTACATACATACGGTACCAAACCACACCAAAACGGTGCAATACCGTACGAGTACATCCATACGGTACCAAACCACGCCGAAACGGTGCAATACCGTACGAGTACATCCATACGGTACAAAACCACTCCAAAACGGTGCAATACCGAACGAGTACATCCATACGGTACCAAACCGCACCAAAACGGTATAATACCGTACGAGTACATCCATACGGTACCAAACCGCACAAAAATGGTACAATACCGTACGAGTACTTCGCTACGGTACCAAACCACACCAAAACGGTGCAATACCGTACGAGTACATCCATACGGTACCAAACCCCACCAAAACGGTACAATACCATACGAGTACTTCGTTACGGTACCAAACCACACCAAAATGGTGCAATACCGTACGAGTACATCCATACGGTACCAAACCACACCAAAACGGTTCAATACCGTACGAGTACATCCATACGGTACCAAACCTCACCAAAACGGTACAATACCGTACAAGTACATCCATACGGTACAAAACAACGCCAAAACGGTGTAATACCGTACGAGTACATTCATACGGTACCAAACCTCACCAAAACGGTGCAATACCGTACGAGTACATCCATACGGTACCAAACCACACCAAAGCGGTACAATACCGTACGAGTACTTCGTTACGGTACCAAAACACACCAAAACGGTACAATACCGTACTAGTACATCCATACGCTACAAAACCACACCAAAACGGTGCAATACCGTACGAGTACATCCGTACGGTACCAAACCACGCCAAAACGGTGCAATACCGTACGAGTACATCCATACGGTACCAAACCATACCAAAATGGTACAATACCTTACGAGTACATACATACGGTACCAAACCACACCAAAACGGTGCAATACCGTACGAGTACATCCATGCGGTACCAAACCACACCAAAACGGTGCAATACCGTGCGAGTACATTCATACGGTACCAAACCTCACCAAAACGGTGCAATACCGTACGAGTACATCCATACGGTACCAAACCACACCAATGCGGTACAATACCGTACGAGTACTTCGTTACGGTACCAAAACACACCAAAACGGTACAATACCGTACGAGTACATCCATACGGTACAAAACCACACCAAAACGGTGCAATACTGTACGAGTACATCCGTACGGTACCAAACCGCAAAAAAATGGTGCAATACCGTACGAGTACATCCATACGGTACGAAACCTCACCAAAACGGTGCAATACCGTACGAGTACATCCACACGGTACCAAACCACACCAAAATGGTGCAATACCGTACGAGTACATCCATACTGTAACAAACCTCACCAAAACGGTATAATACCGTTCGAGTACTTCGCTACGGTACCAAACCACGCCAAAACGGTGCAATACCGTACGAGTACATCCATACGGTACCAAACCCAACCAAAACGGTACAATACCATACGAGTACTTCGTCACGTTACCAAACCACACCAAAATGGTGCAATACCGTACGAGTACATCCATACGGTACCAAACCACACCAAAACGGTACAATACCGTACGAGTACATCCATACGGTACCAAACCTCACCAAAACGGTACAATACCGTACAGTACATCCATACGGTACCAAACCACACCAAAACGGTGCAATACCGTACAAGTACATCCATACGGTACCAAACCACACCAAAACGGTACAATACCTTACGAGTACTTCGTTACGGTACCAAACCACACCAAAACGGTGCAATACCGAACGAGTACATCCATACGGTACCAAACCACACAAAAACGGTACAATACCTACGAGTACTTCGTTACGGTACCAAACCACACCAAAACGGTGCAATACCGTACGAGTACATCCATACGGTACCAAACCACATAAAAACGGTAAAATACCGTATGAGTGCTTCGTTACGGTACCAAACCATACCAAAACGGTACAAAACCATACGAGTACATCCATACGGTAACAAACGTCACCAAAACGGTGCAATACCGTACGCGTACATCCATATGGTACCAAACCACACCAAAACGGTGCAATACCGTACGAGTACATCCATACGGTACCAAACCACACCAAAACGGTACAATACCGTACGAGTACTTCGTTACGGTACCAAACCACACCAAAACGGTACAATACCGTACGAGTACATCCATACGGTACCAAACCACACCAAAACGGTACAAAACAGTACGAGTAATTCGTTACGGTACCAAACCACACCAAAATGGTACAATACCGTACGAGTACATCCATACGGTACCACACCACACCAAAACGGAACAATACCGTTCGAGTACATCCATACGGTGCCAAACAACACGAAAACGGTGCAATACCGTACGAGTACATCCATACGGTACCAAACCACACGAAAACGGTACAATACCGTAGGAGTACTTCGTTACGGTACCAAAACACAACAAAACGGTACAATAACGTACGACTACATCCATACGGTACCAAACCGCACCAAAACGGTACAATACCGTACGAGTACTTCGCTACGGTACCAAACCACGCCAAAACGGTGCAATACCGTACGAGTACATCCATACGGTACCAAACCCAACCAAAACGTTACAATACCTTACGAGTACTTCGTCACGGTACCAAACCACACCAAAATGGTGCAATACCGTACGAGTACATCCATACGGTACCAAACCACACCAAAACGGTGCAATACCGTACGCGTACATCCATACGGTACCAAACCTCATCAAAACGGTACAATACCGTACCAGTACATCCATACGGTACAAAACCACACCAAAACGGTGCAATACCGTACGAGTACATTCATACGGTACCAAACCTCACCAAAACGGTGCAATACCGTACGAGTACATCCATACGGTACCAAACCACACCAATGCGGTACAATACCGTACGCGTACTTCGTTACGGTACCAAAACACACCAAAACGGTACAATACCGTACGAGTACATCCATACGGTACAAAACCACACCAAAACGGTGCAATACCGTACGAGTACATCCGTACGGTACCAAACCGCACAAATATGGTGCAATACCGTACGAGTACATCCATACGGTACGAAACCTCACCAAAACGGTGCAATACCGTACGGTACCAAACCACACCAAAATGGTGCAATACCGTACGAGTACATCCATACGGTAACAAACCTCACCAAAACGGGACAATACCGTACGAGTACATCCATACGGTACCAAACCACACCAAAACGGTGCAATATCGTACGAGTACATCCATACGGTACCAAACCACACCAAAACGGTGCAATACCGTACGAGTACATCCATACGGTACGAAACCACACCAAAACGGTGCAATACCGTACGAGTACATCCATACGGTACCAAACCACACCAAAACGGTGCAATACCGTACGAGTACATCCATACGGTAACAAACCTCACCAAAATGGTACATTACCGTACGAGTACATCCATACGATACCAAACCACACCAAAACGGTGCAATACCGTACAAGTACATCCATACGGTACCAAACCACACCAAAACGGTACAATACCTTACGAGTACTTCGTTACGGTACCAAACCACACCAAAACGGTGCAATACCGTACGAGTACATCCATACGGTACCAAACCACACCAAAACGGTACAATACCTTGCGAGTACTTCGTTACGGTACCAAACCACACCAAAATGGTGCAATACCGTACGAGTACATCCATACGGTACCAAACCACACCAAAACGGTGTAATACCGTACGAGTACATCCATACGGCACAAAACCACACCAAAACGGTGCAATACCGTACGAGTACATTCATACGGTACCAAACCTCACCAAAACGGTGCAATACCATACGAGTACATTCATACGGTACCAAACCACACCAAAACGGTACAATACCTTACGAGTACTTCGTTACGGTACCAAACCTCACGAAAACGGTGCAATACCGTACGAGTAAATACATACGGTACCAAACCTCAACAAAACGGTGCAATACCGTACGAATACATCCATAAGGTACCAAACCACACCAAAACGGTGCAATACCGTACGAGTACATACATACGGTACCAAACCACACCAAAACAGTACAATACCGTACGAGTACTTCGTTACGGTACCAAACCACACCAAAACGGTACAATACCGTACGAGTACATCCATACGGCACCAAACCACACCAAAACGGTGCAATACCGTACGAGTACATCCATACGGTACGAAACCACACCAAAATGGTGCATACCGTACGAGTACATGCATACGCTACCAAACCACACCAAAACGGTACAATACCGTACGACTACTTCGTTACGGTGCCAAACCACACCAAAACGGTACAATACCGTACATGTACATCCATACGGCACCAAACCACACCAAAACGGTGAAATACCGTACGAGTACATCCATACGGTACGAAACTGTAACAACTCCGATTTTTCGTGCAATAAAAATCTCGTTGTTATTGAAATTTCTTAATTTCTCGTTGATGTTCTTATTTGATTTTCTTGTGGTTTGTATTTAAGCAATCGATCGCCTTATCATCGTAATTCTCGACTAGAAACCCTAATCGCACTTTGGACCCTCGAGAATCGTTTCTCGACTACTTAGTCCGACCTAGCAAGCCTAGTTAGCTTCTAACCGGCTCGATGGAGTAACCAAACTAGAAAGTCACCTAGTTACGTTTCCCTAACCGAAGATGGACCATTTTGCCCATGTTGAACCTTTTGAACCTTTTGAACCCTAGACTAGTAATTGTTTAATTATTTTCTTTTATTATTTTGGTTTTATTCTTTATCCATTGGACGATAGATGTTAGGGGAATTATTATCCATTGGATAATAGAAACCCATTTCTTTATATTAAAAGGATTTTTGAAAGATTTGAACAAGTACTTTGATCTTTTAAAGAAATGACATTTGAAAAGTACTTTTGATTATTTTTTCTAATAAAAGTACCCAAGTAACCTTGGACCATTGGATAATAACCATTAGGGTAATCTTTACCCATTGGACAAAAGCCTTTTCTTTATTTAATTGGTTAAGTACATATATATATAAACACATGGGATTTTACAAAAGGACATGTAGTCTTTCCAAAAACTTATTTTAGTATATAAAGTACCCGTACCTTATTATCCATTGGATAATAACCATTAGGGATTCTATTAACCATTGGGTAATAGGCTCATCTTTCAACCAAAGTACTTAACCCATTAAACTAATGTTTGTTAAGATTCCCGGGAGTACAAAAGTACATTATTATATTAATTAAAGTACGGTACTTTTTGTATTGGTTTAAAGAGTGAATCTTGACCCTTAAAGACTAAATTACCCTTTTGTACAAAAGTACCTATTATTTATTTGTATTCTTTCATGTTAGTACATACATATATATACATATATAGTTAGTACATGAGAGAGAGAGAGGGAGAGAGAGGAGAGAGAGGCCGAGAGAGAGGAGAGGAGAGAAAGGCCGAGAGAGAGAGAGAGAGAGAGAGAGAGAGGGAGAGAGAGAGGAGGAAAGAGGAAGGAAGAAGAAGATGGATTTGATGTGTGACATTAGTCTTTCAAAGTACTTCAAATCTTTGGTGATTCCTTTCCTAGCCAAATCTTAACCCCATTAACCTCCTTTGTACCAATTTCATTTGTTTAAACCAAGAATCTTGTACCCATGTCTCCTCCATGGCAACAAATCTTCCAAGAATCCCATCCAAGGACCAAAGTAGCCATGCAAGCCTACCATTTAGCCATTGATCTTCCAACCAAGCCTTAACTTCACCCATCAAGCTTTCAATCAAGCTTGACAAGTGAAAGAAATCAAATTTGTAGAGAGAGAGAGAGAGATTCGGTTGAGAGAGGGAGAGGAGAAGCCCTTGCCTATAAATAGAAGCTCATTCCAAGCTTAAACTCACACCTTCTCACTTTGCTCCAACTTCTCTCTAGAATTTCTTAGTGTTCTTCCTTTCAAAGTTCTTCTTTTCTTGTGTTCTTGAGTGTTCTTGAGAGAAACCACCAAACCACCTCCCAAAACCACCGTTAGATCTTTTAAAGTAGCTTAGTTAGTTAGAAAGTTGTTTCTAGGAAGAGAAAAGATCAACTCTCTTCCTTCCGAAGCAAACCGACGCCGTTACGCCACCGAAATCCAAAACCGACGACCGAATCTTCTTAGCCAACTACTACCGCCAAGAAGCAAGGTAGGATTTCCTTAACTTCCATCCCGGTAGAAATTTCTTATCTCTATTCCTAAGTATAAGTAGTTTTGTATCATAACTCAAAAATAAGTTCATTTGAAAGTAACTTTGTTCATTAAAGCTTATGTAGATAAGGTTATCTTTGTTTAAGAATGTATGAGATGCATGATGTTGTTATTGTGATTCAAGCATGTTATGTGGTCAAGAGTTGGATAATATTGTTGTATTCATTTTTGAAATTTATAAATGCTCGTTTATGTGGAAAGTCCTACACCACGGAGTCTATGTATGTAACGTGACACGAAAACCAAGAGAATAGAGACATGGCACCTAGGGTGTGTTAACGAAGATAAAAATGTGTATCCGAGGGAGGAAATATTTTGAAACTACATAATGACCGGTTTTGGGTGCATTATGTGAGTTGTGTGTGTGTATGCCAATGGGAACCCGGCGCGGCGGAACCATTGTGAGGATACTCGGGAATCCAGCGCGGCGGAACCGAGGTTGGGTGTGTGCTTGGTTATCCGCGGTACGGAGCCAATGCGGTTGTGTGCCAATGGGAACCCGGCGCGGCGGAACCATTGTGAGGATACTCGGGAAACCGGCGCGGCGGAACCGAGGTTGGGTGAGTTAAAAAGGAGTTTTTGGGTAAAAAGGGAAGTGAAGTAAAAACACGGTCTACGACAAGTCCAAGTAATGAACACAACGTTAGTCAAGTAAGGATTGTAGAATCGAATATTTGTATGGACTATATGCATGATTTAAGTGGAATTGTTGTTATTATGTTCTTCGTTCATAAGTTAAGGGTTAGAGGGTTTGGATAGTTCTATTGAGCTTTTTGGCTCACGGTGTTGCCTTTTTGGTGACCCTGGCATATTATACCGGTGGCGACGCGGGTATAATATGTCAAATCTCATAGATGAGCAGGGCGAGCTTTACACCTTGGAAGCCGAGGAGCCGAGGAGCTAGCTGTGATGGAAGAACAAGCGGAGCTGTAGATTAGAAGCCTTAGTTTCCTTCCGTTTGTAATAAAAGTACTCCTTTTCATGTTTTTGTTGTAATAAAAGAGCCAGACTCAGTTTTTATTTCAATAAAATGTTTTATTTAACGTACCCAAATTTCGGGGCGTTACAACTTGGTATCAGAGCTTTAGGTTCAAAACCTCGGCCATGGGTAGAATGGGTAGAACCACACAATAAGTGGACCGTTGCACAAACGTAAATTGAATTTAAGTTTACCGTCCCAAATTGGGTGGAATTCTGTCAAAACAATCTTCGGATTGAAGCAAGGCACGGAAATTGGCAGTACGGCCGAGCTGGGAATTCCCGAACAATTGGATGATGACTTAAATCAAATATCGAATGTGGAATGTAGAAACCTAAAAAGTTTTCTCTAAGTTTTACTAAAACTTCTTTTCAAAAATTTGACTGATAGAAATTTTTCCTTGTAGATGAATCACTTGAGTGCATACCAAATCAACCTGCTAGCCGAAGCACACCATCTCGCGAGTACCCTAAGGTCGATGACAAACCAGCTGATAGAAGATCCTTACTTTCCTTATGCCTTTCCTTACACCAATGACTTCTATCGAGAGCATGGCTCGATCATACTTCCCGAGGGAGGAGGTGATGTCGAAGCGGCACCAGTTCTAGTCCAAATAGCACCTCCCATTGACGTAGAATTCCTAATGGAGGGTAATGGAGAAGGCAATGCGGGAGCAGCCCTCGCCCAGATTCCGATGATCCCACCCATCAACATGATTGCTGGAGAACCGGAAGAGGACCCCGAGGAAGATCCGGAAGAACCGGAAGAGGACCCTGAAGAATTCAGCGACGAAGAAGATTGGGAGCAAGCGATGAACGGACCCGATCTCGATGCACCAACCGATGACGAAGATTGGGAATCCGATGAGGAGGCAGAAGCATTCCTAGGAGCGGAACCCGAAGTCATGGATATAGCCACTGACTCCGGAGACGTGCCACCACCACCTTTTGAGACCGACATAGGCGCTTATCGGATGGAGTTCCCTAGGATTTTCTAGAGTAATTAAGGAAGCTTAAGAAGTAGTGGGACTTTTTCTGTCTATGTAATCAGTTCTAGTAGGAAGTTGTGACTAGCAAAGCCTTCTATGTTGTACCTGTTTATTATGAAATAAGAGACTTGTGCTTCTATTTAGACTTGATCACTGTTTATGTTTAAATTGTATGCATGCGATTGCATTCCACCATCTTAAGTCTAATATATAACTTCCTTATTGTAGATATGGATTGCCGTACCCTTATCACCGTAGCAGACCTGCTGTACTACAAGACCTTGATATCACCTGAGAGCCCTATTCCCATCCCACACTTGGGAGTTCGTGACCCCGAGACTGGTGAACAGCTATACGAGATAGTTGTAATGACACCCTACACCAGCAAGGATCAGTACTTGGCGCTCGATCCTCAGGACTCACCACTGAGGGAACTTGCGGAGAAGATTCACCGCGAGGGAGAACGTTGGCTCGAGATCCGGGAGAAGGAGTGGATGGAGCAGCTGAGAGAGTCATTCGGACTCATTCCACCTCGTCAGTAGAGTAGTAGTGTTAGAATAAGGTTTTGATAGTTTGAGTTGCCTTTGAAGCGCTAAAGCTAGAAGAACCATGTAGTAGGATCATTTCATCTTGTAGTAGGAATCTCATTTTCAATCTACTTGTTTTATAGTAGAACTCTATGCTTATGATTGTAATTTCCTGCTTATCAATGAAAAGCTTGCTTTTTTTACTATTGCGTGTTATATGATAAGATTGCGTGTACCAAAGAAAATGTTTTAAGTAGACTAAACCGCCCCCGTACAATTTTTACTCATAGATGGTGAACCGACGCAGCGGACTAGGATACGAGAACGGAGAATCCTCAAACACTAACACCGACCTAGCTCAAGTCATGCGAGCACTCGTAACCGCCCTGAACGCTAACCGCCATAACCAAAACCACGATGATGGACCAATGACCCGCACCCGGGCGATGAATGAATTCTGCAAGCGTCGACCCCCGACCTTCAATGGAGATCCTAACCCTACCATGGCGGAAGCCTGGCTGAAAGAAACCAAGGTGATCCTGGACACCTTGGAGATCACCCGGAACGGAGACCGTGTGGCCTTAGCCACTTACCAGCTGAAGGGAGAAGCTCGTTACTGGTGGGAGTTGATGGAAGCCACCCATGCCATAGCCACCATGACATTTGCCGAGTTTGAAAACCTTTTCCTCGACAAATACTTCCCTACACCCCTTCGCCTAGCCAAGGAGCAGGAATTCATGAACCTGAAACAAGGGACAATGACCGTGACCCAGTACGCGGCCAAGTTTGAAGAGCTGTCCCGTTACGCCCCAACTGCTGTGGCAACAGAAGGCAGTAAGGCAAGGAGATTCGAGTGGGGGCTGACTACTGCTCGAAGGGCCGTAGTGGCACAAGCCTTTACCACCTATAATGGTGTGGTTCAGTGTGCCCTCCGCCTGGAAAGCGAGGAGGCTGACTTCAAGACTCGATGGAGGAAGGCAACGGGCAACACTGGCGGGCCAATCCGAAACCAGCCACCCAACAACAACCGTGGACCTTACCCGACCAAGCCATTCACCTCAGCTCAAAGCAACCAACCCTGGAGGACTGTTGCATCCGGACATAGTGAACAACAGAGGGGCAGCCAGAACAAGGCATTTGTGCAATGCTTCAACTGCCAGGCCATGGGCCACTACAAGCGTGATTGCCCCCAGCTTCAGAGGGAGAGGAATGGGAGCTTTGGGAACCAGAAAACTCAACAGCTCGGGCAGGCCAGCTTTGTGAAGCAAAACCCTGGAGGCCCACCGCAGCAGCAGAACGGGCAGAACAAGGGAAAGCAGCCCATTGGAACCCAGCAAGGCACTGGAGGGCGTATCTTTGCCCTGCAGACCGAGGAGCAGGAGCAGGACTCCTCTGTGATCCAAGGTACACTACTATTGTATAGCACCTGTGTACAAGCTTTATTCGATTCTGGAGCATCGCATTCGTTCATATCTACTACTTGCGTAACTGCCCTAGCACTAGAAACGGAACCCCTGAGCAAAAGTACTAAAGTAGTATCACCAACGGGGGGGAGCATAACTGTTAATCTAGTGTGTAGAGGGTGCGAGTTAGAAGTAGCCAACCTACGCCTGACCTGCGACCTCAGAGTGATCGACATGGTGGATTTCGACGTGATACTAGGCATGGACTGGCTATCGGCTCACCGAGCAGTCGTAGACTGTCATCAGAAGACAGTGACGGCCTACGCCCCTGAGGGAACTCGTTTTCGTTTTAAGGGGGATAGAGAAGCAGCGAGTTTGACAACGAAGAGATCTAGGTGGCAGAATCAACTATTTGGATGGCTAGCTAGTCTCCAAATGGAAGAAACTGACAGAATGGACACTACAAGAAAAATCAAAATTGGTGACGAAAAAGTGGCGACGAAATTTAATTTTGTCACTAAATGAGTATATTTGGCGATGAAAAAATAAATTCGTCACCGTTTTGACATCTTCCGTGACGAAATAATTTTGTCACCAATTATACCTGTTTAGCGACGAAAAAAATATTTTCATCACCAAAAGTACCCATTTGGCGACGAAATACATTTTTCGTCACCAAAGCTTAAAAAATGTGACGAAATTATTTTTTGTCGCCAAAGATAATCATTTGGTGACAAAAAATATATTTCGTCGCTAAAATGAGACCAATTTAGTAACGAAATATTTTTTTCGTCACCAAATGCTTAACTTTGGTGACAAAAAATAATTTCGTCACCATTTTAACGCTTTAAGGGACGAAAAATATATTTCGTCATCAAATGGGTACCTTTCATGACGAAATTTATGAATTGCGCTTTGTCACTAAATGTATTTCGGACATAACTCTTTACTAAAAACTCCGATTGAGATAATTCAAATTGTGTTTGAACAATAACTCAATTGCCTACAACTTTCATGTTTATCAAAATTACTAATTTTAATGTTTAAAGGTTCAAAATTGCATTCAAAATATATTTTAATGTTAAACATATATGTTATATATTAGATATTTCAAATACTTACTGAAAAGTGTGTGTGGTGCAGTTGGTTAGAGCTTGCGCGAAAAACTCAAGAGACTCGGGTTCGAAACCTAGCAGGAGCAAGAAAGAAGGATTTTTTTCCCATATGAAAACGTCTTTTGCAACGAAAATTTTCGTCACCGATGAGACTCATCAGTGATGAATTTTTTCGTCGCCAAAAGGAATAATTTATGACAAAAAATTTCGTTATCAAAAAGCGCAATAAGCGAGGAAAAAAATTTCGTCACCAATTATTCACTTTTTGATGACGAAGTATTTTGTCATCAAAAGACACTATAGGTGACGAAAAATAGATTTCGTCACCAGGTAGGAATCCTCGACAACCTTTAGTCGACAAATTTTTTTTCGTCACCTATATTATTTGTGATGAAAAACAAGCAATTTGTAACGATTTTCATTCGTCACCCAATGTAATTTTTCTTGTAGTGGGAGTTAGGATTACCTCACATCGTGTGCGAATACGCCGATGTTTTTCCTGAGGAACTTCCTGGCTTACCACCTCCTAGAGAGATAGACTTCTCTATAGAACTTCAACCAGGAACGGCTCCAATCTCGATGGCGCCATACCGAATGGCCCCGGCCGAACTAAAAGAGCTCAAGACCCAGTTGCAAGAACTGTTGGACCAGGGATTTATCAGGCCGAGTACTTCACCGTGGGGAGCGTCCGCTCTGTTCGTGAAGAAGAAAGAAGGGACGCTGCGATTGTGTATCGACTATAGGAAGTTGAATCAAGTCACAATCAAGAATCGATATCCGTTGCCTAGGATCGATGACCTTTTTGATCAATTAAGGGGAGCAACCTGCTTCTCTAAAATCGATCTCCGATCAGGCTATCATCAACTACGGATTCGAGACGAGGATATTGCCAAGACGGCTTTTCGTACCAGATACGGCCACTACGAGTTTGTAGTAATGCCATTTGGGCTGACCAATGCTCCGGCAGTATTCATGTGTCTCATGAACAAGATCTTTCAACCCTACTTAGACAAGTTTGTAGTGGTGTTCATTGATGATATATTGATATACTCTGCCAACAAAGAAGAGCACGAAGAGCACCTTCGGATAGCACTACAAGTACTCCGAGATAACCAACTCTATGCCAAGGCGAGTAAATGCGAGTTTTGGCTAGAAGTGGTTAAGTTCTTAGGACATGTAGTATCCAAGGAAGGGATTGCAGTGGACGAAGGAAAGGTCGAAGCAGTGCTGAACTGGAAACAGCCGACCTCAGTGTTCGAAATCAGGAGTTTCCTAGGATTGGCGGGTTATTACCGAAGATTCATCCCGGACTTCTCAACCTTGGCCAAGCCAATGACCAAGTTAACTCAGAAAGGAGTGAAGCTGGATTGGAATGAAGCATGTGAGAAATCTTTCCAAGAATTGAAGAAAAGACTGACCAACGCACCAGTACTTATCGTCCCTGAGCGAGGAGTAGATTATACCGTTTATTGTGACGCTTCAAGAGATGGTTTAGGATGCGTGCTGATGCAGAATGGGAAGGTCGTAGCCTACGGATCTCGACAACTTCGACCTCACGAGAAGAATTATCCTACCCATGACCTAGAATTGGCCGCAGTAGTGTTCGCCCTTAAATCTTGGCAATACTACCTGTGGGGAGAACAATTCGAAGTTTTCACCGACCACAAGAGTCTCAAGTATCTTTTCACTCAGAAGGAGTTGAACTTGAGGCAGCGCCGATAGATGGAATACTTGGAGGACTACAAGTTTACGCTCCAGTATCACCCTGGCAAGGCCAACGTGGTAGCTGACGCTCTGAGTCGAAAGGACAGAGCACAGAAAGTCAAGACTGCCATCAAAGAATGGGAGATGGTGGACACCCTGAACGAGTTCAACCTGCGACCATCATCAGAGAGCGGAAACGCACGACTGTACGCTCTAGTTGCGGAGCCAGCACTCCATCAGGAAATTTTGCTAGCCCAAACCTTCGAGCAGAATTGTGAGTTCGTCCGACATCGAATCCGAGAAGGAAAGGCGGTGCCAGGATGGACTATCGAGGAGAATAACAGCCTGAGATTCAAAGGGAAGGTATTTGTGCCTAATGTTGGAACCCTTCGAGAAGATGTACTCCGAGAAACTCACCATTCGAACTTCGCAGTTCACCCCGGCGGTACAAAGATGTATCATGACTTGCGGAGAACGTACTGGTGGGAAGGAATGAAGAAAGATGTAGCACGGTTTGTGTCTACCTGTTTGGTGTGTCAACAAGTCAAGGCTGAGCATCAGAAACCTGGAGGAGCTCTTCAACCCTTACCAATACCGACCTGGAAGTGGGAGCACATCTCGATGGATTTCGTGACGGGACTGCCAAAATCTGCCAAGACCAACACAGCCATCTGGGTGATCGTAGATCGACTCACCAAGTCTGCACACTTTCTGCCTGTCAAAATGACAGAAAACGTGGAGCAACTAAGCATGTTGTACATTCGAGAAATCGTACGCCTCCATGGAGTACCAATCTCGATAGTCTCCGACAGGGACCCACGTTTTGTATCACACTTTTGGAAAGGATTGCAAAAAGCATTGGGAACAAACGTAAGGCTTAGCACGGCCTTTCACCCCCAAACCGACGGACAAACGGAGAGGACTATTCAAACCTTTGAAGATATGCTGAGAGCCTGCGCCTTGGATTTCTCTGGAAACTGGGAGCAGCATTTACCGTTGGTGGAGTTCGCCTACAACAACAGCTATCAAGCAAGCATTGGGATGGCACCATACGAAGCTCTATACGGTCGACCCTGCCGATCTCCAGTCTGCTGGACCGACACTGGGGAAACAGGATTGATTGGGCCTGACATAGTACGAGATACCACGGAAAAAGTCAAGACTATCAGACAGAGGATCCAGACCGCTCAAAGCCGACAGAAGAGTTATGCGGATAAGAGGAGCCGACCATTGACTTTTGCTGTGGGAGATCATGTGTTCCTGAAAATCAGACCAAGGAAAGGAGTCATCAGATTTGGGAAGAAGGGGAAGTTGTCTCCGCGCTTCATCGGACCATTTGACATCGTGGAGAAAATCGGGAAGGTTGCATACCGCCTCGCACTACCACCCCAGCTGGACCGAGTGCATAACGTGTTTCACGTTTCCATGCTTCGCAAGTATCTAGCATTACCCACCCATGTTCTCAATTGGGAAGATATCACCGTTGAGGAAGATGCGACATACGAAGAGGAACCGATAGAAATTCAAGACCGAAGCGAGAAGACTATCCGAAACAAGACCATTAAGTTGGTACGAGTTTTGTGGAAGCACCGAGGAGCTGGAGAAACCACATGGGAGAGGGAAGAAACCATGAAGATGAAATACCCTCATTTATTCGAATCCTAGCGTACACCTAATTTCGAGGACGAAATTGTTTAAGGGGGATAGGTTGTAACAACTCCGATTTTTCGTGCAATAAAAATCTCGTTGTTATTGAAATTTCTTAATTTCTCGTTGATGTTCTTATTTGATTTTCTTGTGGTTTGTATTTAAGCAATCGATCGCCTTATCATCGTAATTCTCGACTAGAAACCCTAATCGCACTTTGGACCCTCGAGAATCGTTTCTCGACTACTTAGTCCGACCTAGCAAGCCTAGTTAGCTTCTAACCGGCTCGATGGAGTAACCAAACTAGAAAGTCACCTAGTTACGTTTCCCTAACCGAAGATGGACCATTTTGCCCATGTTGAACCTTTTGAACCTTTTGAACCCTAGACTAGTAATTGTTTAATTATTTTCTTTTATTATTTTGGTTTTATTCTTTATCCATTGGACGATAGATGTTAGGGGAATTATTATCCATTGGATAATAGAAACCCATTTCTTTATATTAAAAGGATTTTTGAAAGATTTGAACAAGTACTTTGATCTTTTAAAGAAATGACATTTGAAAAGTACTTTTGATTATTTTTTCTAATAAAAGTACCCAAGTAACCTTGGACCATTGGATAATAACCATTAGGGTAATCTTTACCCATTGGACAAAAGCCTTTTCTTTATTTAATTGGTTAAGTACATATATATATAAACACATGGGATTTTACAAAAGGACATGTAGTCTTTCCAAAAACTTATTTTAGTATATAAAGTACCCGTACCTTATTATCCATTGGATAATAACCATTAGGGATTCTATTAACCATTGGGTAATAGGCTCATCTTTCAACCAAAGTACTTAACCCATTAAACTAATGTTTGTTAAGATTCCCGGGAGTACAAAAGTACATTATTATATTAATTAAAGTACGGTACTTTTTGTATTGGTTTAAAGAGTGAATCTTGACCCTTAAAGACTAAATTACCCTTTTGTACAAAAGTACCTATTATTTATTTGTATTCTTTCATGTTAGTACATACATATATATACATATATAGTTAGTACATGAGAGAGAGAGAGGGAGAGAGAGGAGAGAGAGGCCGAGAGAGAGGAGAGGAGAGAAAGGCCGAGAGAGAGAGAGAGAGAGAGAGAGAGAGGGAGAGAGAGAGGAGGAAAGAGGAAGGAAGAAGAAGATGGATTTGATGTGTGACATTAGTCTTTCAAAGTACTTCAAATCTTTGGTGATTCCTTTCCTAGCCAAATCTTAACCCCATTAACCTCCTTTGTACCAATTTCATTTGTTTAAACCAAGAATCTTGTACCCATGTCTCCTCCATGGCAACAAATCTTCCAAGAATCCCATCCAAGGACCAAAGTAGCCATGCAAGCCTACCATTTAGCCATTGATCTTCCAACCAAGCCTTAACTTCACCCATCAAGCTTTCAATCAAGCTTGACAAGTGAAAGAAATCAAATTTGTAGAGAGAGAGAGAGAGATTCGGTTGAGAGAGGGAGAGGAGAAGCCCTTGCCTATAAATAGAAGCTCATTCCAAGCTTAAACTCACACCTTCTCACTTTGCTCCAACTTCTCTCTAGAATTTCTTAGTGTTCTTGCTTTCAAAGTTCTTCTTTTCTTGTGTTCTTGAGTGTTCTTGAGAGAAACCACCAAACCACCTCCCAAAACCACCGTTAGATCTTTTAAAGTAGCTTAGTTAGTTAGAAAGTTGTTTCTAGGAAGAGAAAAGATCAACTCTCTTCCTTCCGGAAGCAAACCGACGCCGTTACGCCACCGAAATCCAAAACCGACGACCGAATCTTCTTAGCCAACTACTACCGCCAAGAAGCAAGGTAGGATTTCCTTAACTTCCATCCCGGTAGAAATTTCTTATCTCTATTCCTAAGTATAAGTAGTTTTGTATCATAACTCAAAAATAAGTTCATTTGAAAGTAACTTTGTTCATTAAAGCTTATGTAGATAAGGTTATCTTTGTTTAAGAATGTATGAGATGCATGATGTTGTTATTGTGATTCAAGCATGTTATGTGGTCAAGAGTTGGATAATATTGTTGTATTCATTTTTGAAATTTATAAATGCTCGTTTATGTGGAAAGTCCTACACCACGGAGTCTATGTATGTAACGTGACACGAAAACCAAAAGAATAGAGACATGGCACCTAGGGTGTGTTAACGAAGATAAAAATGTGTATCCGAGGGAGGAAATATTTTGAAACTACATAATGACCGGTTTTGGGTGCATTATGTGAGTTGTGTGTGTGTATGCCAATGGGAACTCGGCGCGGCGGAACCATTGTGAGGATACTCGGGAATCCGGCGCGGCGGAACCGAGGTTGGGTGTGTGCTTGGTTATCCGCGGTACGGAGCCAATGCGGTTGTGTGCCAATGGGAACCCGGCGCGGCGGAACCATTGTGAGGATACTCGGGAAACCGGCGCGGCGGAACCGAGGTTGGGTGAGTTAAAAAGGAGTTTTTGGGTAAAAAGGGAAGTGAAGTAAAAACACGGTCTACGACAAGTCCAAGTAATGAACACAACGTTAGTCAAGTAAGGATTGTAGAATCGAATATTTGTATGGACTATATGCATGATTTAAGTGGAATTGTTGTTATTATGTTCTTCGTTCATAAGTTAAGGGTTAGAGGGTTTGGATAGTTCTATTGAGCTTTTTGGCTCATGGTGTTGCCTTTTTGGTGACCCTGGCATATTATACCGGTGGCGACGCGGGTATAATATGTCAGATCTCATAGATGAGCAGGGCGAGCTTTACACCTTGGAAGCCTTCAGAGCCGAGGAGCTAGCTGTGATGGAAGAACAAGCGGAGCTGTAGATTAGAAGCCTTAGTTTCCTTCCGTTTGTAATAAAAGTACTCCTTTTCATGTTTTTGTTGTAATAAAAGAGCCAGACTCAGTTTTTATTTCAATAAAATGTTTTATTTAACGTACCCAAATTTCGGGGCGTTACAGAAACCTCACCAAAACGGTGCAATACCGTACGAGTACATCCATACGGTACCAAACCACACCAAAACGGTACAATACCGTACGAGTACTTCGTTACGGTACCAAACCACACCAAAACGGTGCAATACCGTATGAGTACATCCATACGGTACCAAACCACATAAAAATTGTACAATACCGTACAAGTGCTTCGTTACGGTATCAAACCACACCAAAACGTTACAATACCGTACGAGTACATCCATACGGTACTAAACCACACCAAAATGGTACAAAACCGTACGAGTACTTCGTTACGGTACCAAACAACACCAAAATGGTACAATACCGTACGAGTACATCCATACGGTACCAAACCACACCAAAACGGAACAATACCGTACGAGTACATCCATACGGTGCCAAACCACACGAAAACGGTGCAATACCATACGAGTACATCCATACGGTACCAAACCACACGAAAACGGTACAATACCGTACGAGTACATCCATACGGTACAAAACCACACCAAAACGGTGCAATACCGTACGAGTACATCCGTACGGTACCAAACTGCACAAAAACGGTGCAATACCGTACGAGTACATCCATACGGTACGAAACCTCACCAAAACGGTGCAATACCGTACGAGTACATCCATACGGTACCAAACCACACCAAAACGGTGCAATACCGTACGAGTACATCCATACGGTACTAAACCTCACCAAAACGGTACAATACCGTACAGTACATCCATACGGTACCAAACCACACCAAAACGGTGCAAAACCGTACAAGTACATCCATACGGTACCAAACCACACCAAAACGGTACAATACCTTACGAGTACTTCGTTACGGTACCAAACCACACCAAAACGGTGCAATACCGTACGAGTACATCCATACGGTACCAAACCACAATAAAACGGTACAATACCATACGAGTACTTCGTTACGGTACCAAACCACACCAAAACGGTGCAATACCGTATGAGTACATCCATACGGTACCAAACCACATAAAAACGGTAAAATACCATATGAGTGCTTCGTTACGGTACCAAACCATACCAAAACGGTACAAAACCATACGAGTACATGCATACGGTAACAAACGTCACCAAAACAGTGCAATACCGTACGCGTACATCCATACGGTACCAAACCACACCAAAACGGTGCAATACCGTACGAGTACATCCATACGGTACCAAACCACACCAAAACGGTACAATACCGTACGAGTACATCCATACGGTACCAAACCACACCAAAACGGTACAAAACAGTACGAGTAATTCGTTACGGTACCAAACCACACCAAAATGGTACAATACCGTACGAGTACATCCATACGGTACCAAACCACACCAAAACGGAACAATACCGTACGAATACATCCATACGGTGCCAAACCACACGAAAACGGTGCAATACCGTACGAGTACATCCATACGGTACCAAACCTCACCAAAACGGTACAATACCATACAAGTACATCCATACGGTACAAAACCATCCCAAAACGGTGCAATACCGTACGAGTACATCGATACGGTAACAAACCGCACAAAAATGGTATCATACCGTACGAGTACTTCGCTACGGTACCAAACCACACCAAAACGGTGCAATACCGTACGAGTACATCGATACGGTACCAAACCACACAAAAACGGTACAAAACCGTACCAGTACAGCCATACGGTACAAAACCACACCAAAACGTTGCAATACCGCACGAGTACATCCATACGGTACCAAACCACACCAAAAGGGAACAATACCGTACGAGTACATCCATACGGTGCCAAACCACACCAAAACGGTGCAATACCGTACGAGTACATCCATATGGTACCAAACCACACCAAAACGGTACAATACCTTAAGAGTACTTCGTTACGGTACCAAACCACACCAAAATGGTGCAATACCGTACGTGTACATCCATACGGTACCAAACCACACCAAAACTGTGCAATACTGTACGAGTACATCCATACTGTACCAAACCACTCAAAAAAGTACAATACCGTACGAGTACATCGTTACGGTACCAAACCACACCAAAACGATACAATACTGTACAAGTACTTCGTTAGTGTACCAAACCACACCAAAACGGTATAATACCGTACGAGTACATCCATACGGTACCAAACCACACCAAAACGGTTCAATACCTTACGAGTAAATCCATACAGTACCAAACCACACTAAAACGATGCAATAACGTACAAGTTCATCCATACGATACCAAACCACACCAAAACGGAACAATACCGTACGAGTACATCCATACGGTACCAAACCACACCAAAACGGTGCAATACCGTACGAGTACATCCATACGGTACCAAACCACACCAAACCGATGCAATACCGTACGAGTTCATCCATACGGTACAAAACCACACTAAAACGGTCCAATACCGTAAGAGTACATCCATACGGTACCAAACCACACCAAAATGGTGGAATACCATACGAGTACATGCATACGGTACCAAACCACTCCAAAACGGTACAATACCGTACGATTACTTTGTTACGGTACCAAACCACACCAAAACGGTACAATAACGTACGAGTACATCCATACGGTACCAAACCACACTTACACGGTACAATACTGTACGAGTACTTCGTTACGGTACCAAACCACGCCAAAATGGTACAATACCGTACGAGTACATCCATACAGTACCAAACCACACCAAAAGGTTCAATACCGTACGAGTACATCCATACGGTACCAAACCACACCAAAATGGTACAATACCGTACGAGTACTTCGTTACGGTACCAAACCACACCAAAATGGTCCAATACCTTACGAGTTCATCCATACAGTACCAAACCACACCAAAATGGTCCAATACCGTACGAGTACATCCATACGTTACCAAACCAGACAAAAATGGTACAATACCGTACGACTACTTCGTTACAGTACCAAACCACACCAAAACGGTATAATACCGTATGAGTACTTCCATACGGTACCAAACCACACCAAAACAGGGCAATACCGTACGGGTATATCCATACGGTACCAAACCACACCAAAATGGTGCAATACCGTACGAGTACATCCATACTGTGCCAAACCACACGAAAACGGTAGAATACCGTACGAATACGTCGTTACGGTACCAAACCACACCAAAATTGTAAAATACCGTACGAGTACTTCGTTACGGTACCAAACCACACCAAAACGGTGCAATACCCTACGAGTACATACATACGGTACAAAACCACACAAAAACGGTAGAATACCGTACGAGTACTACGTTACGGTACCAAACCACACCAAAACGGTACAATACCGTACGAGTACATCCATATGGTACCAAACCACCCCAAAACGGGGCAATACCGTACGAGTACATCCATACGGTACCAAACCACACCAAAACGGTGCAATACCGTACGAATACATCCATACAGTGGCAAACCACACCAAAAGAGTACAATACCGTACGAGTACTTCGTTACGGTACCAAACCAAACCAAAATGGTCCAATACCTTACGAGTTCATCCATACCGAACCAAACCATACCAAAACGGTCCAATACCGTACGAGTACATCCATACGGTACCAAACCACACGAAAACGGTACAATACTACGAGTACTTCGTTATGGAACCAAACAACACCAAAATGGTACAATACCATACGAGTACATTCATACGGTACCAAACCAGACCAAAATGGTACAATACCGTACGAGTACTTCGTTACGGTACCAAACCACCCCAAAACGGTACAATACCTTACGAGTACATACATACGGTACCAAACCACACCAAAACGGTGAAATACCATAAGAGTACATCCATACGGTACCAAACCACACCAAAACGGTCCAATACCGTACGAGTACATCCAAACGGTACCATACCACACCAAAACGCTGCAATACCGTACGAGTACATCCATACGGTACCAAACCACACCAAAACGGTACAATACCGGACGAGTACTTCGTTACGGTACCAAACCCCACCAAAATGGTCCAATACCTTACGAGTTCATCCATACTGTACCAAACCACAGCAAAACGGTCCAATACTTTACGAGTACATCCATACGGTACCAAACCGAACCAAAACAGTACAATACCTTACGAGTACTTCGTTACGGTACCAAACAACACCAAAACGGTACAATACCGTACGAGTACATCCATACTGTACCAAACCACACCAAAACGGTACAATACCGTACGAGTACTTCGTTACGGTACAAAACCACGCCAAAATGGTAAAATACCGTACGAGTACTTCGTTTCGGTACCAAACCACACCAGAAGGTACAATACAGTACGAGTACTTCGTTACGGTACCAAACCACACCAAAATGGTCCAATACCTTTCGAGTTCATCCATACAGTACCAAACCATTCCAAAACGGTCCAATACCGTACGAGTACATCAATACGGTACCAAACCACACCAAAACGGTACAATACCGTACGAGTACTTCGTTATGGTACCAAACAACACCAAAACGGTACAATACCGTACGAGTACATCCATACGGTACCAAACCAGACCAAAAATGGTACAATACCGTATGAGTACTTCATTACGGTACCCAACCACACCAAAACGGTACAATACCGTACGAGTACATCCATACGGTACCAAACCACACCAAAACGGTGATATACCATACGAGTACATCCATATGGTACCAAACCACACCAAAACGGTCCAATACCGTACGAGTACATCCATAAGGTACCAAACCAATACCGTAAGAGTTCATCCATTCTGTACCAAACCACACCAAAACGGTACAATACTGTACGAGTACTTCGTCACAGTACCATACCACACCAAAACAGTACAATACCGTACGAGTACATCAATACGGTACCAAACCACACCAAAACGGTACAATACCGTACGAGTACTTCATTACGGTACCAAACCACACCAAACGGTACAATACCGTACGAGTACTTCGTTACGGTACCAAACCACACAAAAACGGTGCAATACCGTACGAGTACATCCATACGGTACCAAACCACACCAAAACGGTACCAAACCACACCAAAACGGTACAATACCGTACGAGTACTTCGTTACGATACCAAACCACACCAAAATGGTCCAATATCTTACGAGTTCATCCATACAGTACCAAACCACACCAAAACGGTGCCATACCCTACGAGTACATACATACGGTACAAAACCACACAAAAACAGGAGAATACCGTACGAGTACTACGTTACGGTACCAAACCACACCAAAACGGTACAATACCGTACGAGTACATCCATACGGTACCAAACCACCCCAAAACGGGGCAATACCGTACGAGTACATCCATACGGTACCAAACCACATCAAAATGGTGCAATACCGTACGAGTACATCCATACAGTGCCAAACCACACCAAAAGAGTACAATACCGTACGAGTACTTCGTGACGGTACCAAACCAAACCAAAATGGTCCAATACCTTACGAGTTCATCCATACCGAACCAAACCATACCAAAACGGTCCAATACCGTACGAGTACATCCATACGGTACCAAACCACACGAAAACGGTACAATACTACGAGTACTTCGTTATGGTACCAAACAACACCAAAATGGTACAATACCATACGAGTACATCCATACGGTACCAAACCAGACCAAAATGGTACAATACCGTACGAGTACTTCGTTACGGTACCAAACCACACCAAAACGGTACAATACCGTACGAGTACATTCATACGGTACCAAACCACACCAAAACGGTGAAATACCATACGAGTACATCAATACGGTACCAAACCACACCAAAACAGTCCAATACCGTAAGAGTACATCCAAACGGTACCATACCACACCAAAACGCTGCAATACAGTACGAGTACATCCATACGGTACCAAACCAGACCAAAATGGTACAATACCGGACGAGTACTTCGTTACGGTACCAAACCACACCAAAATGGTCCAATACCTTACGAGTTCATCCATACTGTACCAAACCACAGCAAAACGGTCCAATACTTTACGAGTACATCCATACGGTACCAAACCGAACCAAAATAGTACAATACCTTACGAGTACTTCGTTACGGTACAAAACAACACCAAAACGGTACAATACCGTACGAGTACATCCATAGTGTACCAAACCACACCAAAACGGTACAATACCGTACGAGTACTTCGTTACGGTACAAAACCACGCCAAAATGGTACAATACCGTACGAGTACTTCGTTTCGGTACCAAATCACACTAGAACGGTACAATACAGTACGAGTACTTCGTTACGGTACCAAACCACACCAAAATGGTCCAATACCTTTCGGGTTCATCCATACAGTACCAAACCATACCAAAACGGTCCAATACCGTACGAGTACATCAATACGGTACCAAACCACACCAAAACGGTACATTACCGTACGAGTACTTCGTTATGGTACAAAACAACACCAAAACGGTACAATACCGTACGAGTACATCCATACGGTACCAAACCAGACCAAAAATGGTACAATACCGTATGAGTACTTCATTACGGTACCCAACCACACCAAAACGGTACAATACCGTACGAGTACATCCATACGGTACCAAACCACACCAAAACGGTGATATACCGTACGAGTACATCCATACGGTTCCAAACCACACCAAAACGGTCCAATACCATACGAGTACATCCATACGATACCATACCACACCAAAACGCTGCAATACCGTACGAGTACATCCATACGGTACCAAACCACACGACAACGGTCCAATACCGTACGAGTACTTCGTTACGGTACGAAACCACACCAAAATGGTCCAATACCTTACGAGTTCATCCATACAGAACCAAACCATAGCAAAACCGTCCAATACCGTACGAGTACATCCATATAGTACCAAACCACACCAAAACAGTACAATACCATACGAGTACTTCGTTATGGTACCAATCAACACAAAAACGGTACAATACCGTACGAGTACATCCATACGGTACCAAACCACACCAAAATGGTACAATACTGTACGAGTACTTCGCTACGGTACCAAACCACACCAAAATAGTACAATACCATACGAGTACATCCATATGGTACCAAACCACACCAAAACGGTGAAATACCGTACAAGTACATCCATACGGTACCAAACCACACCAAAACGGTCCAATACCGTACGAGTACATCCATACGGTACCATACCACACCAAAACACTGCAATACCGTACAAGTACATCCATACGGTACCAAACCACACCAAAACAGTCCAAATACCGTACGAGTACATCCATACGGTACCAAACCAATACCGTACGAGTTCATCCATTCTGTACAAAACCACACCAAAACGGTACAATACTGTACGAGTACTTCGTTACAGTACCATACCACACCAAAACGGTACAATACCGTACGAGAACATCCATACGGTACCAAATCACATCAAAACGGTGCAATACCGTACGAGTACATCCATACCGTACCAAACCACACCAAAACGGTACAATACCGTACGAGTACTTCATTACGGTACCAGACCACACCAAACGGTACAATACCGTACGAGTACTTCGTTACGGTACCAAACCACACAAAAACGGTGCAATACTGTACGAGTACATCCATACCGAACCAAACCACACCAAAACGGTGCAATACTGTACGTGTACATCCATACGGTACCAAACCACACCAGAACGGTACAATACCGTACGAGTACTTCGTTACGGTACCAAACCACACCAAAACGGTACAATACCTTACGTGTACTTCGTTACGGTACCAAAGCACACCAAAATGGTACAATACCGTACGAGTACTACCGTACGAGTATTACGTTACGGTACCAAACCACACCAGAACGGTACAATACCGTACGAGTACTTCGTTATGGTACCAAACCACTCCAAAACGGTCCAATACCTTACGAGTTCATCCATACGGAACCAAACCATACCAAAACCGTCCAATACCGTACGAGTAAATCCATATAGTACCAAACCACACCAAAACTGTACAATACCATACGAGTACTTCGTTATGGTACCAAACAACACGAAAACGGTACAATACCGTACGAGTACATCCATACGGTACCAAACCACACCAAAATGGTACAATACCGTACGAGTACTTCGTTACGGTACCAAACCACACCAAAATAGTACAATACCGTACGAGTACATCCATATGGTACCAAACCACACCAAAACGGTGAAATACCGTACAAGTACATCCATACGGAACCAAACCACACCAAAACGGTCCAATACCGTACCAGTACATCCATACGGTACCATACCACACCAAAACGCTGCAATACCGTACGAGTACATCCATACGGTACCAAACCACACCAAAACGGTCCAAATACCGTACGAGTACATCCATACGGTACCAAACCAATACCGTACGAGTTCATCCATTGTGTACCAAACCACACCAAAACGGTACAATACTGTACGAGTACTTCGTTACAGTACCATACCACACCAAAACGGTACAATACCGTACGAGAACATCCATACGGTACCAAACCACACCAAAACGGTGCAATACCGTACGAGTACATCCATACCGTACCAAACCACACCAAAACGGTACAATACCGTACGAGTACTTCATTACGGTACCAAACCACACCAAACGGTACAATACCGTACGAGTACTTCGTTACGGAACCAAACCACACAAAAATGGTGCAATACCGTACGAGTTCATCCATACCGTACCAAACCACACCAAAACGGTGCAATACCGTACGAGTACATCCATACTTTGCCAAACCACACCAAAACGGTACAATACCATAGGAGTACTTCGTTACGGTACCAAACCACACCAACATGGTACAATACCATACGATTACTTCGTTACGGTACCAAACCACACCAGAACGGTACAATACCGTACGAGTACTTCGTTATGGTACCAAACCACACCAAAACGGTACAATACCGTACGAGTATTTCGTTACGGTACCAAAGCACACCAAAATGGTACAATACCGTACGAGTACTACCGTACGAGTACTACGTTACGGTACCAAACCACACCAGAACGGTACAATACCGTACGAGTACTTCGTTGTGGTACCAAACCACACCAAAATGGTCCAATACCGTACGAGTTTATCCATACATTACCAAACCGCACCAAAACGGTCCAATACCGTACGAGTACATCCATAGGGTACCAAACCACACCAAAACGGTACAATACCGTACGAGTACTTCGTTATGGTACCAAACAACACCAAAACGGTACAATACCGTACGAGTACATCCATACGGTACCAAACCAGACAAAAATGGTACAATACCGTACGAGTACTTCGTTACAGTACCAAACCACACCAAAACGGTATAATACCGTATGAGTACTTCCATACAGTACCGAACCACACCAAAATAGGGCAATACCGTACGAGTACATCCATACGGTACCAAACCACACCAAAATGGTGCAATACCGTACGAGTACATCCATACTGTGCCAAACCACAAGAAAACGGTACAATACCGTACGAATACTTCGTTACGGTACCAAACCACACCAAAATTGTACAATACCGTACGAGTTCTTCGTTACGGTACCAAACCACACAAAAACGGTGCAATACCCTACGAGTACATACATACGGTACAAAACCACACAAAAACGGTAGAATACCGTACGAGTACTACGTTACGGTACCAAACCACACCAAAACGGTACAATACCGTACGAGTACATCCATACGGTACCAAACCACCCCAAAACGGGGCAATACCGTACGAGTACATCCATACGGTACCAAACCACACCAAAACGGTGCAATACCGTACGAGTACATCCATACAGTGCCAAACCATACCAAAAGAGTACAATACCGTACGAGTACTTCATGACGGTACCAAACCAAACCAAAATGGTCCAATACCTTACGAGTTCATCCATACCGAACCAAACCATACCAAAACGGTCCAATACCGTACGAGTACATCCATACGGTACCAAACCACACGAAAACGGTACAATACTACGAGTACTTCGTTATGGTACCAAACAACACCAAAATGGTACAATACCATACGAGTACATCCATACGGTACCAAACCAGACCAAAATGGTACAATACCGTACGAGTACTTCGTTACGGTACCAAACCACACCAAAACGGTACAATACCGTACGAGTACATTCATACGGTACCAAACCACACCAAAACGGTGAAATACCATACGAGTACATCCATACGGTACCAAACCACACCAAAACGGTCCAATACCGTACGAGTACATCCAAACGGTACCATACCACACCAAAACGCTGCAATACAGTACGAGTACATCCATACGGTACCAAACCAGACCAAAATGGTACAATACCGGACGAGTACTTCGTTACGGTACCAAACCACACCAAAATGGTCCAATACCTTACGAGTTCATCCATACTGTACCAAACCACAGCAAAACGGTCCAATACTTTACGAGTACATCCATACGGTACCAAACCGAACCAAAATAGTACAATACCTTACGAGTACTTCGTTACGGTACCAAACAACACCAAAACGGTACAATACCGTACGAGTACATCCATAGTGTACCAAACCACACCAAAACAGTACAATACCGTACGAGTACTTCGTTACGGTACAAAACCACGCCAAAATGGTGCAATACCGTACGAGTACTTCGTTTCGGTACCAAATCACACCAGAACGGTACAATACAGTACGAGTACTTCGTTACGGTACCAAACCACACCAAAATGGTCCAATACCTTTCGAGTTCATCCATACAGTACCAAACCTTACCAAAACGGTCCAATACGGTACGAGTACATCAATACGGTACCAAACCACACCAAAACGGTACATTACCACACGAGTACTTCGTTATGGTACCAAACAACACCAAAACGGTACAATACCGTACGAGTACATCCATACGGTTCCAAACCAGACCAAAAATGGTACAATACCGTATGAGTACTTCATTACGGTACCCAACCACACCAAAACGGTACAATACCGTACGAGTACATCCATACGGTACCAAACCACACCAAAACGGTGATATACCGTACGAGTACTGTAACGCCCCGAATTTTGGGTACGTTAAGAAGACAATTTATTGATAAAATCTATAACGCCCTGAATTTTGGGTACGTTAAAAGGACATTTTATTGATAACATCAAATGGAGTCTGGCTCTTATTACAACAAATACTCTCACAAGAGTTCAATATTTTACACAAATGAAGGGGTTCTAAGGTTCCTAACTACAGCTCATCAGCTCCTCTATTCTTGCCAGCTCCTCAGCTCCAAAGCCTCCACGGTGATCTGCTTACCCTGATCATCTACAAAGTCTGACACATTATACCAGCGTCGCCACCGATATAATATGTCAGGGTCACCAAAAGGCAACACCGTGAGCTACAAAGCTCAGCAGAGTAATCCCATACCCGCTAACCCATAACTTATAAACAATAGGAAATAACACATCAATTTCCACATGATAAGTATATATACGTAGTTAACAATCAATGACACATCCACATTCGTTAATCAACTATCGTTGGTGTCCAAGATTTCAGAGTTTCTTCTACGCGACTCATCGTAGACAGTGTCAACATTTTCACTTACAAAACAACCTTTCAAAAACCATTTGTTTAACACAAAAACATTTGCATTGGCTCCGTACCGCGGATAACCAAGCTACACACTTTCAAAATCATTTGCATTGGCTCCGTACCGCGGATAACCAAGCTACACACCCAACCTTGGTTCCGCCGCGCCGGGTTCCCAAGTATCCTCACAATGGTTCCGCCGCGCCGGGTTCCCATTGGCACACAAAAATATTTGCATTGGCTCCGTACCGCGGATAACCAAGCATACACACCCAACCTTGGTTCCGCCGCGCCGGGTTCCCAAGTATCCTCACAATGGTTCCGCCGCGCCGAGTTCCCATTGGCACACAAAAATATTTGCATTGGCTCCGTACCGCGGATAACCAAGCATACACACCCAACCTCGGTTCCGCCGCGCCGGGTTCCCGAGTATCCTCACAATGGTTCCGCCGCGCCGGGTTCCCATTGGCACACAAAAAATATTTGCATTGGCTCCGTACCACGGATAACCAAGCATACACACCCAACCTCGGTTCCGCCGCGCCGGGTTCCCGAGTATCCTCACAATGGTTCCGCCGCGCCGGGTTCCCATTGGCACACAATTGCATTGGCTCCTCTCCGCGGATAACCAAGCCATACCTCACCATGGTTCCGCCGGTCCGGGTTCCCATGGGAACGCACACAACCTCATAATGGTTCCGCTTTTCCCGGATTCCCATTGGAACGCACACAACCTCACAATGGTTCCGCTATTCCGGATCTCCATTGGAACACACACAACCTCACAATGGTTCCGCTTTTCCCGGATTCCCATTGGAACGCACACAAAACACACACCACACAATGGGCTACCACGTCCGGCCACATTGTGGTTTTCACAATCCACGCAATGGGCTACCAAGTCCGGCCACATTACGAGTTTTCATACACACAACGGGCTACCAAGTCCGACCACGTTGCGGTTTTCAAAATCCACACGATGGGCTACCACGTCCGGCCATATCGCGGTTTCCAAAACATTTCAACCTTTTCAAATGTTTCTTTTACACACGCACACAACTCACATAATGCCACCCAAAACCGGTCATTATGTTGTTTCAAAAATATTTCCTTCCTCGGAAAACGTTTCCTTTCATTAATCACACCCTAGGTGTCATGTTTCTACATTCTCGGTTCTCGTGTCTCGTTTACATTCAAGACTCCGCGGTAGGACACGTATCTTTCTAACAAGATCGTCCAATTCTATATTACTTTAACACGCTCAATCACTACTTATAGCATAACGCCACATATACGGACGCCTTTGGAGTGCATCACTTATGCTTTATTCAAAGCACAACGCCACATGTACGGACGTCTTTGGAGTGAAATCACTTATGCTTTATCACATACCACAAGTAATACAAGCAACTTATATATACATACTCATAATCATCTTAAAGATCGAAATACAATATTTCTAAACAAACGATAAGTACGTAAATAAAGATAACCTACTTTATACTTGGGTTGGAAGACAAAGAGATCCTACTTATACTTAGGGAAGTGAGTAGAGGTATTCTACCTTACTTCTTGGCGGTAGTCGGCTACGGAAAGTACGTCGGTGGTCGGGCGGAGTAACTTCCTACGGTGGTCTCCGGTAGCTTCGAAAGAGAAAGGTTTCTCTCGAAACTTCTACTTGACTAACACTACTCTACTTTATGGATCGAAGGGTGGTCGAGTGGCGGTTTAGTGGCGGCCTAGGTTGAGTTTCTTGAAGAACTCAAGAACTACTCAAGAACATGAAGAACAAAAGAAAGAACAAAGAAAGAACAAGAATTTCTAGAGAGAGAAGTTGCTAGGTGAAGGTGTGAGTTCAAATGGCATGGGAAGGATTCTATTTATAGGCACAACCTTGGCCCTCTCCTCCCTCTCATGGCCGGCCCCCCTCTCTCTCTCTCTACCTCAAATTTTGACACATGGCAAGCAATCTTTGAAAGATCAAAGTCTAACCCTAGGCTTGCATGGCTAAGATTGTCCTTGGATGGGATTATGGGAGATTTGGTTGGAAGATTTGGAGACAAAGGTACAAGATTTGTTTTGAACAAATCCTAGAAGTACAAATGGGAGTTATATTTGGTTAGGAAAAAGATTCTCCATGGACTTTGAAAGATCAAGAAAGTACAACCCATCTTCCTTCCTCCTTCCTCCTCTCTCTCTCTCTCTCTCTCTCTCTCTCTCTCTCTCTCTCTCGGGTTCTCTCTCTCTCTCTGTCTCTCTCCTAGTACACTACACACACATATATATATATATGCACACATAAGAAAGAATAAGAAAGGTACAAGATTCACAAAACCAAATACCCAATAAAGAAATCCAATTTAGGCACATGCCCCTTTAAATAAAATAAACTAGGGTACTTTGTAATCTAGAAAGATCAAGTCCCCAATAAATAAATCCAATTGGGTATAAAACCCCAATACAAAATAATAAAAGAGTACTAAGGAGAATATTAGGCCTTTAAAGGCTACAAGGCTACTAAGTACTTTCAAAATAAAATTTTGGTACTTCATCACATGGGTTTTAAGAAAAAAAAGACTAGTTTAATAAGCCCATGTACTTGGTGAAAGGATAACTCTATTACCCAATGGATAATAAATACCCTAACGGTTATCGTCCAATGGATAATAAGGTACGAGTACTTTAAATTATAATTTAAGTCTTTTAAAAGACTACATGTCCTTTTTGAAATTTACCCATGTGTTTATATATATGTACTTAGCCAAATATAATAAAGGAAAAGCTTTTGTCCAATGGGTAAAGATTACCCTAACAATCATTGTCCAATGGACAATAGTTACTAGGGTACTTTTATTAAAAAAAATAATCAAAAGTACTTTTCAAAATAATTATAAAAGTCTATTCAAGTACTTTGCTCAAAACCCCTTTAATATAAAGAATTGGGTTTCTATTATCCAATGGATAATAGTTCCCCTAACTTTTATTGTCCAATGGACAAAGAATAAAACCAAATTAATAAAAAGAAATAAATAAATAATTTCTAGGTTTGAAAAAGGTTGACTAGTCACATCAACTTTATTGGAAGATTCCCTAGTCACATCGGTACTTTATTTGGTCAAAAGTCTCTATTATCCAATGGTCACTAACTTCCCTAACGGTTATTACCCAATGGATAATAATTTCCCTTGCGGTTAATAACCATTGGACAAAAGAGTACAAGTACCTTTAAAATAAAATTTTGAAAAGACTACATGTACTTTTTATAAAAAGTTTATTATCCAATGGACAAAAATTACCCTAATCATTATGGACCAAAGGGTAAAGGCAAAGGTTCAAAAGGTCCAAGGGTTTCAAAAGGTCCAACTAGTAACTAGGTAAGTTGGTTGCTCGGTTCCTCCAAGTAGTCGGTTGGAAATTAACCAAATTGGTCACGTAGGGTTTTTCTAGTCAAGAGTTTAACCAAGGACCAAAATTTAACTACGACGAATATTAACAAGAAATCATATAGCCACTCAAAAGAAAATAAGTAAATTAAATAAAATTCAAATTTTTAACGAAATTTTTATAGACCAAAATTCAGGGTCGTTACCAGTACATCCATACGGTACCAAACCACACCAAAACGGTCCAATACCATACGAGTACATCCATACGGTACCATACCACACCAAAACGCTGCAATACCGTACGAGTACATCCATACGGTACGAAACCACACGACAACGGTCCAATACCGTACGAGTACTTCGTTACGGTACGAAACCACACCAAAATGGTCCAATACCTTACGAGTTCATCCATACAGAACCAAACCATAGCAAAACCGTCCAATACCGTACGAGTACATCCATATAGTACCAAACCACACCAAAACAGTACAATACCATACGAGTACTTCGTTATGGTACCAATCAACACAAAAACGGTACAATACCGTACGAGTACATCCATACGGTACCAAACCACACCAAAATGGTACAATACTGTACGAGTAGTTCGTTACGGTACCAAACCACACCAAAATAGGACAATACCGTACGAGTACATCCATATGGTACCAAACCACACCAAAACGGTGAAATACCGTACAAGTACATCCATACGGTACCAAACCACACCAAAACGGTCCAATACCGTACGAGTACATCCATACGGTACCATACCACACCAAAACACTGCAATACCGTACGAGTACATCCATACGGTACCAAACCACACCAAAACGGTCCAAATACCGTACGAGTACATCCATACGGTACCAAACCAATACCGTACGAGTTCATCCATTCTGTACCAAACCACACCAAAACGGTACAATACTGTACGAGTACTTCGTTACAGTACCATACCACACCAAAACGGTACAATACCGTACGAGAACATCCATACGGTACCAAATCACACCAAAACGGTGCAATACCGTACGAGTACATCCATACCGTACCAAACCACACCAAAACAAAACAATACCGTACGAGTACTTCATTACGGTACCAAACCACACCAAACGGTACAATACCGTACGAGTACTTCGTTACGGTACCAAACCACACAAAAACGGCGCAATACCGTACGAGTACATCCATACCGTACCAAACCACACCAAAACGGTGCAATACTGTACGTGTACATCCATACGGTACCAAACCACACCAGAACGGTACAATACCGTACGAGTACTTCGTTACGGTACCAAACCACACCAAAACGGTACAATACCGTACGTGTACTTCGTTACGGTACCAAAGCACACCAAAATGGTACAATACCGTACGAGTACTACGTTACGGTACCAAACCACACCAGAACGGTACAATACCGTACGAGTACTTCGTTATGGTACCAAACCACACCAAAATGGTCCAATACCTTACGAGTTCATCCATATAGAACCAAACCATACCAAAACCGTCCAATACCGTACGAGTACATCCATATAGTACCAAACCACACCAAAACTGTACAATACCATACGAGTACTTCGTTATGGTACCAAACAACACGAAAACGGTACAATACCGTACGAGTACATCCATACGGTACCAAACCACACCAAATTGGTACAATACCGTACGAGTACTTCGTTACGGTACCAAACCACACCAAAATAGTACAATACCGTACGAGTACATCCATATGGTACCAAACCACACCAAAACGGTGAAATACCGTACAAGTACATCCATACGGAACCAAACCACACCAAAACGGTCCAATACCGTACGAGTACATCCATACGGTACCATACCACACCAAAACGCTGCAATACAGTACGAGTACATCCATACGGTACCAAACCACACCAAAACGGTCCAAATACCGTACGAGTACATCTATACGGTACCAAACCAATACCGTACGAGTTCATCCATTCTGTACCAAACCACACCAAAACGGTACAATACTGTACGAGTACTTCGTTACAGTACCATACCACACCAAAACGGTACAATACCGTACGAGAACATCCATACGGTACCAAACCACACCAAAACGGTGCAATACCGTACGAGTACTTCATTACGGTACCAAACCACACCAAACGGTACAATACCATACGAGTACTTCATTACGGTACCAAACCACACCAAACGGTACAATACCGTACGAGTACTTCGTTACGGAACAAAACCACACAAAAATGGTGCAATACCGTACGAGTTCATCCATACCGTACCAAACCACACCAAAACGGTGCAATACCGTACGAGTACATCCATACTTTGCCAAACCACACCAAAACGGTACAATACCATAGGAGTACTTCGTTACGGTACCAAACAACACCAAAATGGTACAATACCGTACGATTACTTCGTTACGGTACAAAACCACACCAGAACGGTACAATACCGTACGAGTACTTCGTTATGGTACCAAACCACACCAAAACGGTACAATACCGTACGAGTATTTCGTTACGGTACCAAAGCACACCAAAATGGTACAATACCGTACGAGTACTACCGTACGAGTACTACGTTACGGTACCAAACCACACCAGAACGGTACAATACCGTACGAGTACTTCGTTATGGTACCAAACCATACCAAAATGGTCCAATACCGTACGAGTTTATCCATACATTACCAAACCACACCAAAACGGTCCAATACCGTCCGAGTACATCCATAGGGTACCAAACCACACCAAAATGGTACAATACCGTACGAGTACTTCGTTATGGTACCAAACAACCCCAAATTTGTACAATACCGTACGAGTACATCCATACGGTACCAAACCAGACAAAAATGGTACAATACCGTACGAGTACTTCGTTACAGTACCAAACCACACCAAAACGGTATAATACCGTATGAGTACTTCCATACGGTACCAAACCACACCAAAACAGGGCAATACCGTACGAGTACATCCATACGGTACCAAACCACACCACAATGGTGCAATACCGTACGAGTACTTCGTTATGGTACCAAACCACACCAAAATGGTACAATATCGTACGAGTACTTCGTTACGGTACCAAACCACTCCAAAACGGTGCAATACCCTACGAGTACATCCATACGGTACAAAACCACACAAAAATGGTAGAATACCGTACGAGTACTACGTTACGGTACCAAACCACACCAAAACGGTACAATACCGTACGAGTACATCCATACGGTGCCAAACCACACCAAAACGGTGCAATACCGTACGAGTACATCCATACCGTACCAAACCACACCAAAACGGTACAATACCGTACGAGTACTTCATTACGGTACCAAACCACACCAAACGGTACAATACCGTACGAGTACTTCGTTACGGTACCAAACCACACAAAAATGGTGCAATACCGTACGAGTACATCCATACCGTACCAAACCACACCAAAACGGTGCAATACCGTACGAGTACATCCATACTTTGCCAAACCACACCAAAACGGTACAATACCATAGGAGTACTTCGTTACGATACCAAACCACACCAAAATGGTACAATACCGTACGATTACTTCGTTACGGTACCAAACCACACCAGAACGGTACAATACCGTACGATTACTTCGTTACGGTACCAAACCACACCAGAACGGTACAATACCGTACAAGTACTTCGTTATGGTACCAAACCACACCAAAACGGTACAATACCGTACGAGTACTTCGTTAAGGTACCAAAGCACACCAAAATGGTACAATACCGTACGAGTACTACGTTACGGTACCAAACCACACCAGAACGGTACAATACCGTACGAGTACTTCGTTATGGTACCAAACCACAACAAAATGGTACAATACCTTACGAGTTTATCCATACATTACCAAACCACACCAAAACGGTCCAATACCGTACGAGTACAACCATAGGGTACCAAACCACACCAAAACGGTACAATACCGTACGAGTACTTCGTTATGGTACCAAACAACACCAAAACGGTACAATACCGTACGAGTACATCCATACGGTACCAAACCAGACAAAAATGGTACAATACCGTACGAGTACTTCGTTACAGTACCAAACCACACCAAAACGGTATAATACCGTATGAGTACTTCCATACGGTACCAAACCACACCAAAACAGGGCAATACCGTACGAGTACATCCATACGGTACCAAACCACACCAAAATGGTGCAATACCGTACGAGTACATCCATACAGTGCCAAACCACACTAAAACGGTCCAATACCGCACGAGTACATCCATACAGTGCCAAACCACACAAAAACAGTACAATACCGTACGAGTACTTCGTTACGGTACCAAACCAAAATAAAATGGTCCAATACCTTACGAGTTCATCCATACAGAACCAAACCATACCAAAACGGTCCAATACCGTACGAGTACATCCATACGGTACCAAACAACACCAAAATGGTATAATACCGTACGAGTACTTCGTTATGGTACCAAACAACACCAAAATGGTACAATACCGTACGAGTACATCCATACGGTACCAAACCACACCAAAACGGTACAATATCGTACGAGTACATCCATACGGTACCAAACCACTCCAAAACGGTCCAAATACCATACGAGTACATCCATACGGTACCAAACCAATACCGTACGAGTTCATCCATACTGTACCAAACCACACCAAAACGGTACAATACTGTACGAGTACTTCGTTACAGTACCATACCACACCAAAACGGTACAATACCGTACGAGAACTTCCATACGGTACCATACCACACCAAAACGGTGCAATACCGTACGAGTACATCCATACCGTACCAAACCACACCAAAACGGTACAATACCGTACAAGTACTTCATTACGGTACCAAACCACACCAAAACGGTGCAATACCGTACGAGTACATCCATACCGTACCAAACCACACAAAAATGGTACAATACCGTTCGAGTACTTCGTTACGGTACCAAACCACACCAAAACGGTACAGTACCGTACGAGTACTTCGTTACAGTTCCAAACCACACCAAAACGGTACAATGCCGTACGAGTACATCCATACGGTACCAAACCACACAAAAACGGGGCAATACCATACGAGTACATCCATACGGTACCAAACCACACCAAAACGGTGCAATACCGTACGAATACATCCATACTGTGCCAAACCACACCAAAACTGTACAATACTGTACGAGTACTTCGTTACGGTACCAAACCACACCAAAATGGTACAATACCATACGAGTACATCGTTGCGGTACCAAATCACACCAGAACGGTACAATACCGTACGAGTACTTCGTTACGGTACAAAACCACACCAAAACGGTCCAATACCTTACGAGTTCATCCATACAGTACCAAACCAAACAATACCGTACGAGTACTTTGTCATGGTACCAAACAATACCAAAACGGTACAATACCGTACGAGTACATCCATACGGTACTAAACTAGACCAAAAATGGTAGAATACCGTACGAGTACTTCGTTACGGTACCTAACCACACCAAAATGGTCCAATACCTTCCGAGTTCATCCATACAGTACGAAACCACACCAAAGCGGTCCGATACCATACGAGTACATCCATACGGTACCAAACCACACCAAAACAGTACAATACCGTATGAGTACTTCGTTATGGTACCAAACAACACCAAAATGGTCCAATACCGTATGAGTACATCCATACGGTACCATACCACACCAAAACGGTGAAATACATACGGTACCAAACCACACCAAAACGGTCCAATACCGTACGAGTACATCCATACGGTACCATACCACACCAAAACGGTGAAATACCATACAAGTACATCCATACGGTACCAAACCACACCAAAATGGTCCAATACCATACGAGTACATCCATACATTACCATACCACACCAAAACGCTGCAATACCGTACGAGTACATCCATAGGGTACCAAACCACACCAAAACGGTGAAATACCGTACGAGTACATCCATATGGTACCAAACCACACCAAAACGGTCCAATACCGTCCGAGTACATCCATACGGTACCAAACCACACCAAAACAGTACAATACCGTACGAGTACATCCATACGGTACCAAACCACACCAAAACGGTGAAATACCGTACGAGTACATCCATACGGTACCAAACCACACCAAAACGGTCCAATACCGTACGAGTACATCCATACGGTACCAAACCACACCAAAATGGTGAAATACCGTACGAGTACATCCATATGGTACCAAACCACACCAAAACGGTCCAATACCGTCCGAGTACATCCTTACGGTACCAAACCACACCAAAACAGTACAATACCGTACGAGTACATCCATACGGTACCAAACCACACCAAAACGGTGAAATACCGTACGAGTACATCCATACGGTACCAAACCACACCAAAACGGTGAAATACCGTACGAGTACATCCATACGGTACCAAACCATACCAAAACGGTCCAATACCTTACGAGTTCATCCATACAGTACCAAACCATACCAAAACGGTCCAATACCGTACGAGTACATAAATACAGTACCAAACCACACCAAAATGGTACAATACCGTACGAGTACTTTGTTATGGTACCAAACAATACCAAAACGGTACAATACCATACGAGTACATCCATACGGTACCAAACTAGACCAAAAATGGTAGAATATCGTACGAGTACTTCGTTACGGTACCAAACCACACCAAAATAGTACAATACCGTACGAGTACATCCATACGGTACCAAACCACACCAAAACGGCGAAATACCGTACGAGTACATCCATACGGTACAAAACCACACCAAAACGGTGAAATACCATACGAGTACATCCATACGGTACCAAACCACACCAAAACAGTACAATACCGTACGAGTACTTCGTTATGGTACCAAACAACACCAAAACGGTACAACACCGTACGAGTACATCCATACGGTACCAAACCACACCAAAATGGTACAATACCGTACGAGTACTTCGTTACGGTACCAAACCACACCAAAATAGTACAATACTGTACGAGTACATCCATATGGTACCAAAACCACACCAAAACGGTGAAATACCATAAGAGTACATCCATACGGTACCAAACCACACCAAAACGGTCCAATACCGGACGAGTACATCCATACGGTACCAAACCACTCCAAAACAGTCCAAATACCGTACGAGTACATCCATACGGTACCAAACCTCACCAATACGGTCCAATACTGTATGAGTACATCCATACGGTACCATACCACACCAAAACGGTACAATACCGTACGAGTACTTCGTTACGGTACCAAACCACACCAAAACCATACAATACCGTACGAGTACATCCATACGGTACCAACCTCACCAAAACGGTGCAGTACCGTACGAGTACATCCATAGGGTACCAAACCACACCAAAAGGGTACAATACCGTACGAGTACTTCGTTACGGTACCAAACCACACCAAAACGGTACAATACCGTACGAGTACATCCATACGGTACCAAACCACACCAAATCGGTACAATACCGTACGAGTACTTCGTTACGGTATTAAACCACACCAAAACGCTACAATACCGTACGAGTACATCCATACGGTACCAAACCTCACCAAAACGGTGCAATACCGTACGAGTACATCCATACGGTACCAAACCACACCAAAACGGTCAAATACCGTACGAGTACATCCATATGGTACCAAACCACACCAAAACGGTCCAATACCGTACGAGTACATCCTTACGGTACCAAACCACACCAAAACAGTACAATACCGTACGAGTACATCCATACGGTACCAAACCACACCAAAACGGTACAATACCGTACGAGTGCTTCGTTACGGTGCCAAACCACACTTAAAGGGTACAATTCCGCACGAGTACATCCATACGGTACCAAACCACACCAAAACGGTACAATACCGTACGAGTACTTCGTTACGGTACCAAACCACACCAAAACCATACAGTACCGTACGAGTACATCCATACGGTACCAACCTCACCAAAATGGTTCAGTACCGTACGAGTACATCCATACGGTACCAAACCACACCAAAACGGTCCAATACCGTACGAATTCATCCATACGGAACAAAACCACACCAAAACGGTACAATACCGTACGAGTACTTCGTTACGGAATCAAACCAAACCAAAATGGTCCAATACCTTACGAGTTCATCCATACAGTTCCAAACCATACCAAAACGGTCCAATACCGTACGAGTACATCCATACGGTACCAAACCACACAAAAATGATACAATACCGTACGAGTACTTCGTTATGGTACCAAACAACACCAAAACGGTACAATACCGTACGAGTACTTCGTTACACTACCAAACCACACCAAAATGGTACGAGTACATCCATACTGTGCCAAACCACACCAAAACGGTACAATACCGTACGAGTACTTCGTTACGGTACCAAACCACACCAAAACGGTACAATACCGTACGAGTTCATCCATACTGTACCAAACCACACCAAAATGGTACAACACTATACGAGTACTTCGTTATAGTACCATACCACACCAAAATGGTACAATACCGTACGAGAACATCCATACGGTACCAAACCACACCAAAACGGTCCAATACCGTACGAGTACATCCATACGGTACCAAACAAAACCAAAACGGTGCAATACCGTACGAGTACATCCATACTGTACCAAACGACACCAAAACGGTACAATACCATACGAGTACTTCGTTACGGTACCAAACCACACCAAAACGGTACAATACCGTACGAGTACTTCGTGACGGTACCAAACCACACCAAAACGGTACAATACCGTACGAGAACATCAATACGGTACCAAACGACACCAAAACGGTGCAATACCGTACGAGTACATCCATACGGTACCCAACCACACCAAAACGGTGCAATACCGTACGAGTACATCCATACGGTACCAAACCACACCAAAACGTTACAATACCGTATGAGTTCATCCATACGGTACCATACCAGACCAAAACGCTGCAATACCGTACGAGTACATCCCTACCGTACCAAACCACACCAAAACGGTCCAATACCGTACGAGAACATCCATACGGTACCAAACCACACCAAAACGGTGCAATTCCGTACGAGTACATCCAAACGGTACCAAACCACACCAAAATGGTGCAATACCGTACAAATACATCCATACGGTACCAATGTGTTATCTAATGACACCAAAACGGTTCAATACCATACGAGTACATCCATACTGTACCATACCACACCAAAACGGTACAATACCGTACGACTACATCAATACGGTACCAAACCACACCAAAATGGTACAATACCGTACGAGTACATCATGCGGTATCTTATGACACCAAACTGGTACAATACCGTACGAGTACATCCATACGGTACCAAACCACACCAAAACGGTGCAATACCGTACGAGTACATCCATACTGTACCAAACCATACCAAAACGGTACAATACCGTACGAGTACTTCGTTACGGTACCAAACCACACCAAAACGGTACAATACCGTACGAGTACTTCGTTACGGTACCAAACCACACCAAAACGGTACAATCCCATACGAGTACTTCGTTACAGTACCAAACCACACTAAAATGGTACAATATCGTACGAGTACATCCATATAGTACCAAACCACACCAAAACGATACAATACCGTTCGAGTACTCTGTTACGGTACCAAACCACACCAAAACGGTACAATACCGTACGAGAACATCCATACGGTACCAAACCAAACCAAAATGGTGCAATTCCATACGAGTACATCCAAACGGTACCAAACCACACCAAAATGGGGCAATACCGTACGAGTACGTCCATACGGTACAAAACCACACCAAAACGCTGCAATACCGTACGAGTACATTCATACGATACCAAACCACTCCAAAACGGTGAAATACCGTACGAGTACATCCATACGGTACAAAACCACACCAACACGGTCCAATACCCTACGAGTACATCCATACGGTACCATGCCACCCTAAAATGCTGCAATACCGTACGAGTATATCCATTCAGTACCAAACCACACCTAAACTGTCCAATACCGTACGAGTACATCCATACGGTACCAAACCACACCAAAACGGTGCAATACCGTACGAGTACATCCATACTGTACCAAACCACACCAAAACGGTACAATACCGTACGAGTACTTCGTTACGGTACCAAACCACTCCAAAACGGTACAATACCGTACGAGAACATCCATACGATACCAAACCACACCAAAACGGTCCAATAACGTACGAGTGCATCCATACGGTATTATACTACACCAAAACGCTGCAATACCATACGAGTACATCCATACAATACCAAAGCACACCAAAACGGTCCAATACCGTACGAGTACATCCATACGGTACCAAACAAAACCAAAACGGTGCAATACCATACGAGTACATCCATACTGTACCAAACCACACCAAAACGGTACAATACCATACGAGTACTTCGTTACGGTACCAAACCACACCAAAACGGTACAATACCGTACGATTACTTCGTGACGGTACCAAACCACACCAAAACGGTATAATACCGTACGAGAACATCAATACGGTACAAAACCACACCAAAACGGTGCAATACCGTACGAGTACATCCATACGGTACCAAACAACTCCAAAACGGTGTAATACCGTACGAGTACATCCATACGGTACCAAACCACACCAAAACGGTGCAATACCGTACGAGTACATCCATACGGTACCAAACCACACCAAAACGTTACAATACCATATGAGTACATCCATACGGTACCATACCACACCAAAACGTTACAATACCATATGAGTACATCCATACGGTACCATACCACACTAAAACGCTGCAATACCGTACGAGTACATCCATACTGTACCATACCACACCAAAACGGTACAATACCGTACGACTACATCAATACGGTACCAAACCACACCAAAATGGTACAATACCGTACGAGTACATCATGCGGTATCTTATGACACCAAACTGGTACAATACCGTACGAGTACATCCATACGGTACCAAACCACACCAAAACGGTGCAATACCGTACGAGTACATCCATACTGTACCAAACCATACCAAAACGGTACAATACCGTACGAGTACTTCGTTACGGTACCAAACCACACCAAAACGGTACAATACCGTACGAGTACTTCGTTACGGTACCAAACCACACCAAAACGGTACAATCCCATACGAGTACTTCGTTACAGTACCAAACCACACCAAAATGGTACAATATCGTACGAGTACATCCATATAGTACCAAACCACACCAAAACGATACAATACCGTTCGAGTACTCTGTTACGGTACCAAACCACACCAAAACGGTACAATACCGTACGAGAACATCCATACGGTACAAAACCACACCAAAATGGTGCAATTCCATACGAGTACATCCAAACGGTACCAAACCACACCAAAATGGTGCAATACCGTACGAGTACGTCCATACGGTACAAAACCACACCAAAACGCTGCAATACCGTACGAGTACATTCATACGATACCAAACCACTCCAAAACGGTGAAATACCGTACGAGTACATCCATACGGTACAAAACCACACCAACACGGTCCAATACCCTACGAGTACATCCATACGGTACCATGCCACCCTAAAATGCTGCAATACCGTACGAGTATATCCATTCAGTACCAAACCACACCAAAACTGTCCAATACCGTACGAGTACATCCATACGGTGCCAAACCACACCAAAACGGTGCAATACCGTACGAGTACATCCATACTGTACCAAACCACACCAAAATGGTACAATACCGTACGAGTACTTCGTTACGGTACCAAACCACTCCAAAACGGTACAATACCGTACGAGAACATCCATACGATACCAAACCACACCAAAACGGTCCAATAACGTACGAGTGCATCCATACGGTATTATACTACACCAAAACGCTGCAATACCGTACGAGTACATCCATACAATACCAAACCACACCAAAACGGTCCAATACCGTACGAGTACATCCATACGGTACCAAACAAAACCAAAACGGTGCAATACCATACGAGTACATCCATACTGTACCAAACCACACCAAAACGGTACAATACCATACGAGTACTTCGTTACGGTACCAAACCACACCAAAACGGTACAATACCGTACGATTACTTCGTGACGGTACCAAACCACACCAAAACGGTACAATACCGTACGAGAACATCAATACGGTACCAAACCACACCAAAACGGTGCAATACCGTACGAGTACGTCCATACGGTACCAAACCACTCCAAAACGGTGTAATACCGTACGAGTACATCCATACGGTACCAAACCACACCAAAACGGTGCAATACCGTACGAGTACATCCATACGGTACCAAACCACACCAAAACGTTACAATACCATATGAGTACATCCATACGGTACCATACCACACCAAAACGTTACAATACCGTATGAGTACATCCATACGGTACCATACCACACTAAAACGCTGCAATACCGTACGAGTACATCCATACTGTACCATACCACACCAAAACGGTACAATACCGTACGACTACATCAATACGGTACCAAACCACACCAAAATGGTACAATACCGTACGAGTACATCATGCGGTATCTTATGACACCAAACTGGTACAATACCGTACGAGTACATCCATACGGTACCAAACCACACCAAAACGGTGCAATACCGTACGAGTACATCCATACTGTACCAAACCATACCAAAACGGTACAATACCGTACGAGTACTTCGTTACGGTACCAAACCACACCAAAACGGTACAATACCGTACGAGTACTTCGTTACGGTACCAAACCACACCAAAACGGTACAATCCCATTCGAGTACTGTAACGCCCCGAAATTTGGGTACGTTAAATAAAACATTTTATTGAAATGAAAGCTGAGTCCGGCTCTTTTATTACAACAAAAACATAAAAGGAGTACTTTTATTACAAACGGAAGGAAACTAAGGCTCCTAACTATAGCTCCGCTTGTTCTTCCATCACAGCTAGCTCCTCGGCTCCGAAGGCTTCCAAGGTGTAAAGCTCGCCCTGCTCATCTATGAGATCTGACATATTATACCCGCGTCGCCACCGGTATAATATGCCAGGGTCACCAAAAAGGCAACACCGTGAGCCAAAAAGCTCAATAGAACTATCCAAACCCTCTAACCCTTAACTTATGAACGTAAGAACATAATAACAACAATTCCACTTAGACCATGCATTTAGTCCAACAAATATTCAAATCCACATTCCTTACTTGACTAACGTTGTGTTCATTTCTTAGACTCATCGTAGACCATGTTTTTACTTCACTTTCCTTTTACCCAAAAACTCCTTTTTAACTCACCCAACCTCGGTTCCGCCGCGCCGGTTTCCCGAGTATCCTCACAATGGTTCCGCCGCGCCGGGTTCCCATTGGCACACAACCGCATTGGCTCCGTACTGCGGATAACCAAGCACACACCCAACCTCGGTTCCGCCGCGCCGGATTCCCGAGTATCCTCACAATGGTTCCGCCGCGCCGGGTTCCCATTGGCATACACACACACAACTCACATAATGCACCCAAAACCGGTCATTATGTAGTTTCAAAATATTTCCTCCCTCGGATACACATTTTTATCTTCGTTAACACACCCTAGGTGCCATGTCTCTATTCTCTTGGTTTTCGTGTCACGTTACATACATAGACTCCGTGGTGTAGGACTTTCCACATAAACGAGCATTTATAAATTTCAAAAATGAATACAACAATATTATCCAACTCTTGACCACATAACATGCTTGAATCACAATAACAACATCATGCATCTCATACATTCTTAAACAAAGATAACCTTATCTACATAAGCTTTAATGAACAAAGTTACTTTCAAATGAACTTATTTTTTGAGTTATGATACAAAACTACTTATACTTAGGAATAGAGATAAGAAATTTCTACCGGGATAGAAGTTAAGGAAATCCTACCTTGCTTCTTGGCGGTAGTAGTTGGCTAAGAAGATTCGGTCGTCGGTTTTGGATTTCGGCGGCGTAACGGCGTCGGTTTGCTTCGAAAGGAAGAGAGTTGATCTTTTCTCTTCCTAGAAACAACTTTCTAACTAACTAAGCTACTTTAAAAGATCTAACGGTGGTTTTGGGAGGTGGTTTGGTGGTTTCTTTCAAGAACACTCAAGAACTCAAGAAAAGAAGAACTTTGGAAGCAAGAACACTAAGAAATTCTAGAGAGAAGTTGGAGCAAAGTGAGAAGGTGTGAGTTTAAGCTTGGAGTGAGCTTCTATTTATAGGCAAGGCTCTCCCTCTCTCCCTCTTTGGCCGGCCCCTCTCTCTCTCTCTCTATGTCACACTTTATTTCACATGTCATGCTTTGATTGAAAGGTTGGAAGCTAAATTGGTAGGCTTGCATGGCTAGTTTAGTCCTTGGATGGGATTCTAGGAAGATATGTTGCTATGGAGGAGACATTGGTACAAGATTCATGGCTTAAACAATTGAGTTTTGTACAATGGAGGTTAATGGGGTTAAGATTTGGCTAGGAAAGGAATCACCAAAGATTTGAAGTACTTTGAAAGACTAATGTCACACATCAAATCCATCTTCTTCTTCCTTCCTCTTTCCTCCTCTCTCTCTCCCTCTCTCTCTCTCTCTCTCGGCCTCTCTCTCCTCTCCTCTCTCTCGGCCTCTCTCTCCTCTCTCTCCCTCTCTCTCTCTCATGTACTAACTATAGATGTATATATATGTATGTACTAACATGAAAGAATACAAATAAATAATAGGTACTTTTGTACAAAAGGGTAATTTAGTCTTTAAGGGTCAAGATTCACTCTTTAAACCAATACAAAAAGTACCGTACTTTAATTAATATAATAATGTACTTTTGTACTCCCGGGAATCTTAACAAATATTAGTTTAATGGGTTAAGTACTTTGGTTGAAAGATGAGCCTATTACCCAATGGTTAATAGAATCCCTAATGGTTATTATCCAATGGATAATAAGGTACGGGTACTTTATATACTAAAATAAGTTTTTGGAAAGACTACATGTCCTTTTGTAAAATCCCATGTGTTTATATATATATGTACTTAACCAATTAAATAAAGAAAAGGCTTTTGTCCAATGGGTAAAGATTACCCTAATGGTTATTATCCAATGGTCCAAGGTTACTTGGGTACTTTTATTAGAAAAAATAATCAAAGTACTTTTCAAATGTCATTTCTTTAAAAGATCAAAGTACTTGTTCAAATCTTTCAAAAATCCTTTTAATATAAAGAAATGGGTTTCTATTATCCAATGGATAATAATTCCCCTAACATCTATCGTCCAATGGATAAAGAATAAAACCAAAATAATAAAAGAAAATAATTAAACAATTACTAGTCTAGGGTTCAAAAGGTTCAAAAGGTTCAACATGGGCAAAATGGTCCATCTTCGGTTAGGGAAACGTAACTAGGTGACTTTCAAGTTTGGTTACTCCATCGAGCCGGTTAGAAGCTAACTAGGCTTGCTAGGTCGGACTAAATAGTCGAGAAACGATTCTCGAGGGTCCAAAGTGCGATTAGGGTTTCTTAGTCGAGAATTACGATGATAAGGCGATCGATTGCTTAAATACAAACCACAAGAAAATCAAATAATAACATCAACGAGAAATTAAGAAATTTCAATAACAACGAGATTTTTATTGCACGAAAAAATCGGAGTTGTTACAAGTACTTCGTTACAGTACCAAACCACACCAAAATGGTACAATATTGTACGAGTACATCCATATAGTACCAAACCACACCAAAACGATACAATACCGCTCGAGTACTCTGTTACGGTACCAAACCACACCAAAACGGTACAATACCGTACGAGAACATCCATACGGTACCAAACCATACCAAAATGGTGCAATTCCATACGAGTACATCCAAACGGTACCAAACCACACCAAAATGGTGCAATACCGTACGAGTACATCCATACGGTACAAAACCACACCAAAACGCTGCAATACCGTACGAGTACATTCATACGGTACCAAACCACTCCAAAACGGTGAAATACCGTACGAGTACATCGATACGGTACAAAACCACACCAACACGGTCCAATACCCTACGAGTACATCCATACGGTACCATGCCACCCTAAAATGCTGCAATACCGTACGAGTATATCCATTCAGTACCAAACCACACCAAAACTGTCCAATACCGTACGAGTACATCCATACGGTACCAAACCACACCAAAACGGTGCAATACCGTACGAGTACATCCATACTGTACCAAACCACACCAAAACGGTACAATACCGTACGAGTACTTCGTTATGGTACCAAACCACTCCAAAACGGTACAATACCGTACGAGAACATACATACGATACCAAACCACACCAAAACGGTCCAATAACGTACGAGTGCATCCATACGGTATTATACTACACCAAAACGCTGCAATACCGTACGAGTACATCCATACAATACCAAACCACACCAAAACGGTCCAATACCGTACGAGTACATCCATACGGTACCAAACAAAACCAAAACGGTGCAATACCATACGAGTACATCCATACTGTACCAAACCACACCAAAACGGTACAATACCATACGAGTACTTCGTTACGGTACCAAACCACACCAAAACGGTACAATACCGTACGATTACTTCGTGACGGTACCAAACCACACCAAAACGGTACAATACCGTACGAGAACATCAATACGGTACCAAACCACACCAAAACGGTGCAATACCGTACGAGTACATCCATACGGTACCAAACCACTCCAAAATGGTGTAATACCGTACGAGTACATCCATACGGTACCAAACCACACCAAAACGGTGCAATACCGTACGAGTACATCCATACGGTACCAAACCACACCAAAACGGTCCAATACCGTATAAGTACATCCATACGGTACCAAACCACACCAAAACGGTACAATACCATATGAGTACATCCATATGGTACCATACCACACCAAAACGTTACAATACCGTATGAGTACATCCATACGGTACCATACCACACCAAAACGCTGCAATACCGTACGAGTACATCCATACTGTACCAAACCACACCAAAATGGTACAATACCGTACGAGTACTTCGTTACGGTACCAAACCACACCAAAACGGTACAATACTATACGAGAACATCCATACGGTACCAAACCACACCAAAACGGTGCAATTCCATACAAGTACATCCAAACGGTACCAAACCACACCAAAATGGTGCAATACCGTACGAGAACATCCATACGGTACCAATGTGTTACTTTAGGACACCAAAACGGTTCAATACCATACGAGTACATCCATACTGTACCATACCACACCAAAACGGTACAATACCGTGCGACTACATCAATACGGTACCAAACCACACCAAAATGGTACAATACCGTACGAGTACATCCATGCGGTATCTTACGACACCAAACTGGTACAATACCGTACGAGTTCATCCATACTGTACCAAACCACACAAAAATGGTACAACACCATACGAGTATAACCATATGGAACCATACCATACCAAAATGGTACAATACAGTACGAGTACAACCATACGGAACCGCCCCACACCAAAATGGTACAATACCGTATGAGAACATTAATACGGTACCAAATCACACCAAAACGGTAAAATATCAAACTAGTTCATCCATACGGTGTCAAACCACACCAAAACGGTACCAAACCACCCAAAAAGGGTATAATACTGTACGACTACATCCATACGGTACGAAATCACACCAAAATGGTACAATACCGTACGAGAACGTGCATACGGTACCAATTGTAGGGAGGTATTCCCGAACAGGTCCAAAACGAGCCCGAGCACGGTCAAAGAAAAGGTCAACGCGCTATGGACCAGTGACATGAGAAGTCGATGGTCTAGAGAGGTTGTACGATTCTCGGTGCAATAACACGAGACGTTATTTGACCAAATACAAGAAAAATGACATGAGATGCCACTGTTCAAGAAACTTGTTCGGCAAGAGAGAGCCGAACAGGAGGGGAGCTCCTTAGAAAGGAAATGGTCCAAATTGCTTCCTTAGGACCAGTTACATGTGAAGTAACTGGTCCAGGCCGTCTGTTCGGCCATGAGATGGCCGAACAAAGAGAGAAGTCCTATTAGAGGGAACACTCTAGAAGGGTCCAGAATCACTGGTATTCCGTTAAGGGATGAGATCCCAAGAATATAGGATCTAAAAAAGATACCCAACGAGTATGGGATGTTCGGCTTGTTATGGAAAGAGTCCTACAAGGATTAAGGAAATAAACTAATAAGGGAACGAGAATCCAAGAGATCCTAGTTTTCCTATACGAGGTAGGAAACCTAGGGCAATATGGATACTTGGGCAGCAAGCATCCATAAATCTATAAATAAGAGGTAAACCTAGAGGTAAAAGGTACGCAATACATTGTATTATTCGATATACTCCTACTGATAATTAGGGTTTCTTTAGTACGAAATACTAACAAAGGCATCGGAGGGCCTTTGCCACGAGAGGCAAAGGTGCACTCACTCCTTGTCTGTTTTGCAGGACAAGGGTTTCGTTGACAAACTAGGATTCCGGTCAAGAGGCACGTGAAGCCACTGCATTCCAGTGCTGTTAAGAGCACTACTTGCAAATTTGTCCACCTACAATTGGCACCGTCTGTGGGAAACGAAAGAGTTCCCTTTGAAATACGACCATGGTGGAAGTAGATCCAGCAACACCACACGACCCAAAGGATGTGTTAGTTGGAGGAGGGGATAAATCTCCACCCGGGGCTCCGAGAAAGCCCGAGGGAGGACACAAGAGGACCACGAGTAAGGGCCGCCCCCTTGCCATCCACGGCAACTCCAAAAATAGAGATGGAGAGACGGCATCGAAATCCACGAGAAGGACTAAATCCCATCGAGGGGATGAATCGATTGCACACTCCAGGAGTGTGTACCGTAGCGAAGTCGTTCTTGACAAAAAGAGGCAAGAGATCGAGGAGTATGCTCGTTTGATCAAAAAACGAGAATATGAGATCAGAGAACAAGAGAGGATCAGGGAACATCCGGAGGATTCCGGACTATCTCGAAGAAATTCTAGAGGCAATGAATATGCTTTGGTACAATACAAAAAGGCTCCTTCACGAGGAAGAAGGAGCAGAAGCAGAAGTCCGACCCCAAGGCGACATAAAGCTTCCGCACGAAAAGGAAGGAGCAAGACCGGAACACCCGAGCGAAGGAGGGTTTCTCCGAGAAAGAGGAGATGTAACGCCCTTGAATTTTGGTCAGTAAAAATTTCGTTAAATATTTGAATTTTATTTAAATTACTTATTTTCTCTTGGGTGGCTATATGATTCTTGTTATTTTCCGTCGTAGTTAGATTTCGGTCGTTGGTTAAACTCTCGACTAGAAACCCTACGTGACCAATTTAGTTAGTTTCCAACCGACTACTTGGAGGAACCGAGCAACCAACTTACCTAATTACTAGATGAACCTTTTAGACCTTTTGAAACTTTTGAACCTTTTGCTTTTATCCATTGGTCCATAATGGTTAGGGTAATTTTTATCCATTGGACAATAGGCTTTCCTTTAAAATATTTTGATAAGTACAAGGATATAGTATTTTAATGGGTTTATAAACTCATGTGCAAAGTACATTTATTCTTTGTTTATTGGGGATTCTCCCACCCCTCCATTATCCATTGGTTAATAACCACAAGGGTAATTTTTGTCCATTGGATAATAAACTTTTTATTATAAAAGTACATGTAGTCTTTCAAAATCTTATTTTAAAATAAATGGTACTTGTACTCTTTTGTCCAATGGTTATTAACCGCAAGGAAAATTATTACCCATTGGGTAATAACCGTTAGGGAAGTTAGTGACCCTTGGATAATAGAGTCTTTTGACCAAATAAAGTACCGATGTGACTAGGGAACCTTCCAATAAAGTTAATTTGACTTGTACTTTATTATTATTTTAATGGGGAGAATCCTAGCCTTTTTATTTAATTGGGGTACTTGGTACCACACCTATATTTAATATAGAGCTTTTGTCACATGCTTTAAAAGTACTCCTTGATTATTTTAATATAAAAGTTTTCTAGTAGCTATTATCCATTGGACAATAACCGTTAGGGTAATCTTTACCCATTGGTCAATAGCCCTTCCTTTATTATATTTGGTTAGTACTTGTGTAAATTTCAAAAGGACATGTAGTCTTTTAAAAGACTTAGTTTAGTATTTAAAGTACTCGTACCTTACTATCCTTTGGTTATTAACCGTTAGGGATTTTATTATCCATTGGGTAATAGCCTTATTCTTTCAAACTAAGTACATGGGTTTATTAAATTAGTCTTTTATTTTATCCCCATGTGATGAAAGTACATTATTTTATTATAAAAGTACTTAGTAGCTTTGTAGCCTTTAAGGCCTAATATTCTTCTAAGTACCTTTTTATTATTTTGTATTGGGGTTTTGTACCCAATTGGATTAATTTATTGGGGAGTGGATCTTCCTAGAGTACACTAGTTTATTTATTTAAAGGGGCATGTGCCTAATTGGATTTCTTTAATGGGTATTTGATTTTGGAAAATCTTGTACTTTGTACCTTTCTTATTCTTTCTTGCATTTGTATATATATATATATATAGGAGAGAAAGAGAGAGACCCGAGAGAGAGAGAGAGAGAGAGAGAGAGAGAGAGAGAGAGAGAGAACCCGAGAGAGAGAGAGAAAGAGAAAGAGAGAGAGAGAGAGAGAGAGAGGAGGAAGGAGAGAAGAAGATGGGATTGTACTTTCTTGATCTTTCATATCTTCCTACATCTTTCAAGTCCATGGGTGAATCTTTCTCCTAACCAAACTTAACTCCCCATTGTACTTCTATGCTTTGTTTAAAACCAAATCTTCCAACAAATCTTCCATAATCACATCCTTGGTACAAATTAGCCATGCAAGCCTACCTTTTAGCCTAACCTAGCCATGCAAGCCTACCAAGTAGCCTTTGATCTTCCATGATTACATGCCATGTGTCAAAATTTGAGGTAGAGAGAGAGAGGGGGGGGCCGGCCTTGAGAGAGAGGAGAGAGCCAAGGTTTTGCCTATAAATAGAACCATTCCCATGCCATTTGAACTCACACCTTCACCTAGCAACTTCTCTCTCTAGAAAAATTGTGTTCTTTCTTTGTTCTTTCTTTTGTTCTTCATGTTCTTGAGTTGTTCTTGAGTTCTTCAAGAAACTCAACCTAGGCCGCCACTAAACCGCCACTCGACCACCCTCTCGATCCAAAAGTAGTGGTAATAGTCAAGTAGAAGTTTCGAGATAAACCTTTCTCTTTCGAAGCTACCGGAGACCACCGTAGGAAGTTACTCCGCCTGACCACCGACGTACTTTCCGTAGCCGACTAACCTTCCGTAGCCGACTACCACCTAGAAGAACTGTAAGGAAATCCTTACCTACTTCCCATTTACTTACTTACTTAAGTATAAAGTAGGTTATCTTTATTTACATACTTATCATTTGTTTTGAAATATTGTATTTTGATCTTTAAGATGATTATGAGTATGCATATATGAATTGCTTGTATTACTTGTGGTGTGATAAAGCATAGGTGATTTCACTCCAAAGGCGTCCGTATATGTGGCGTTGTGCTTTGAATAAGCATAAGTGATACACTCCAAGGGCGTCCGTACATGTGGCGTTATGCTATAAGTAGTAATTGAGCGTGATAAGTAATATAGAATTGGATGATCTTGTTAGAATAGTTCATGCTTATTGTTGTCCTACCGCGGAGTCTTTGCATGTAACGAGACACGAGAATCGAGAAAGTAGAAATATGACACCTACGGTGTGAGTAATGAAAGGAAATGTTTTTCGAGAAAGGAAATATTTTGAAACTACATAATGACCAGTTTTGGGTGGCATTATGTGAGTTGTGTGCGTGTGTAAAAGACGTATTTTGAAAAGGGTTTGAATTTTCGAAAACCGCAATGTGGCCGGACGTGGTAGCCCATTGTGTGGTGTTTGTTGAAAAACCCAATGAGAACCCGGAGCGGCGGAATCATTGTGGGAATACTTGGGAACCCGGCGCGGCGGAACCGAGGGTTTTTTTTTTTTAAATTGTGTGCGTTCCCATGGGAACCCGGAGCGGCAGAACCATGGTGAGGTATAGCTTGGTTATCCGCGGTACGGAGCCAATGCAAATATTTTTGTGTGCTAATGGGAACCCGGCGCGGCGGAACCATTGTGAGGATACTTGGGAACCCGGCGCGGCGGAACCAAGGTTGGGTGTGTGCTTGGTTATCCGCGGTGCGGAGCCAATGCAAATATTTTTGTGTGCCAATGGGAACCCGGCGCGGCGGAACCATTGTGAGGATACTTGGGAACCCGGCGCGGCGGAACTAAGGTTGGGTGTGTAGCTTGGTTATCTGCGGTACGGAGCCAATGCAAATGATTTTTGAAAGTTGGGTGTGTAGCTTGGTTATCCGCGGTACGGAGCCAATGCAAATGTTTTTAAAAAGGTTGGGTGTGTAGCTTGGTTATCCGCGGTACGGAGCCAATGCAAACGATTTTTGAAAGGTTGTTTTGCAAATGAAATTGTTGACACAGTCTACGATGAGTCGCGTAGGAGAAACCCGAAAATCTTGGACACCAACGATAGATGATTAATGAGTATGGATGTGTCTGTATATATACTTATCATGTGGGAATTGATGTTGTATTATAGCTTAGTTTGTAAGTTATGGGTTAGCAGGTATGGGATTACTCTGCTGAGCTTTGTAACTCACGGTGTTGCCCTTTTGGTGACCCTGACATATTATATCGGTGGTGACGCTGGTATAATGTGTCAGATTTTGTAGATGATCAGGGTAAGCAGTTCACCGTGGAGGCTTTTGGAGCTGAGGAGCTGGCAAGAATGGAGAAGCTGAGGAGCTGTAGTTAGGAACCGTAGAACCCCCTTCATTTTTGTAAATATTGAACTCTTGTAAGAGTATTTGTTGTAATAAGAGCCAGACTCCATTTGATGTTATCAATAAAATGTCCTTTTAACGTACCCAAAATTCGGGGCGTTACAGGAGAAGCAGAGGTCGAAGCTCTACCCCTGAGGAGGAAGGGAGTAGGAAACATCATAGGGACAGGTACGAGAAACCTGATTCTGACTGGGAAAGAACTAGATCCAAGAAAGGACCAGAGGATGAAACCATGACTGCACGGGAAGCAGCACGGAAAGCACTTCAGAATATAGCATCCTCCCCTTTTGCAAAAAAGTTACAGGAGGCTAGGTTGCCGACCAGAGTAAAACACGGAACGTTCATCCTCTATGAGACAGATGCTGATCCCGTGGCACATATACAGCATTACCAGCATGCAATGTTTATGCATGAAGGAGATGATGCAATTATGTGCAAAATGTTCCCGTCGAGTTTAGGGAAGGTTGCTTTGTCTTGGTTTCACAGATTGGGCTCACGCTCCATCCGAACATGGGTGCAGTTGGCCGAGGAATTCACTGCACGGTTTTTGACGAGCAGGAAAGCTCCGAAAACTTTTGAGAGCCTTTCCTTTATGAAGCAAGGCGAGGACGAGCCGATCAGGACATATGCAAAGAAGTACTGGGAAACCTTCAACGAGATTGAAGGTTGTAGCGAAGAATACGCAATAGCCACGTTCAAGACAGGCTTACCTGTTCGGGGGGAACTGCGTAAGTCCCTAAACATGAGTCCCGTGCAGACATTGGCAAAACTGATGGAGCGAATTGAGCAGCACGCCAGGAACGAGGATGACATTCTACGGGAGGATGGTAAGCTGGCCGCCGAGCAAGTAAAGGGGACTCAAAACTTATCGTGAAAAAAAAGATTATAGGCAGGCGAAGAAAGAGCAGTACAAGGATAAACAAGCCCCGCATCCCAAGTCATTCTTTTCAATAAGCACGGTTTGGAAAGAGCCCATTTACAGGATTCTTTATCGAATAAAGAATCAACCTTATTTCAAATGGCCCCCAACTCTTGGTGGGAATAAAGATGCAAAACGTGCTACGAATCAACACTGCAGTTACCATAAGGATTGGGGCCATGTGACTGAGGATTGTGAGATGTTTAAACGGCATCTTGATGATTTGGTTTCGCGAGGTTATCTCAAAGAATTTATCCAAGAAGATCCCAAGGATAAAGACAAAGCAATGGAGTTGGATTACGAACAAAATCCAAAAGGGGTAATCCATATGATACATGGATTAGCCGAACCTTATACGAGAAATGAGGTGAGATTGCTTCAGAGACAAGTGAAACATGACCAACATGTGATGCAGTTAGGGAAGAAAAGAGGGCGCAACGAAGGGGCAGGCAACGAGGGCATAGTTTTTATGGATGAAGATCTGGGAGGAGTCCAGGTACCTCACAATGATGCTTTGGTCATAACCCTACGAGTTGGGGAATATGATATGGAAAGAATCCTGGTGGATTCAGGGAGTTGCACCGAAGTGCTATACTACGATGCATTCGAGAAACTGGGGCTCACTCAAGAAGATTTGGTACAATCAGTAACTCCTTTGGTCGGATTTGGAGCAGGAGCAGTTTGGCCGTTAGGCAAGGTAACTCTGCCTGTTCGGGCTGGGACAGTGGTGCTACGAACCGACTTCCTAGTGGTGGATGTACCGTCTTCCTATAACGTGATTATAGGGAGAACATGGTTGCACAAGATGAGGGCAGTCTCTTCAACTTTCCATCAGATGGTAAAGTTCCCAGGGTCTAATGGGATTGAGCACATCAAAGGTAACCAAAAGGTAGCTCAACAATGTTTGGTATCCATCATAAAGAGAGTCCATAATGCCCACCATGTTAATACTGTGGAAATTCCGGATCTGCCGACCATTGCGGATATTGGAAAAGACCCAACCGAGAGGGTAGTTGAGGATTTGAAGAAAACACTGATCAACGAGACTGATCCAGATAGGTATTTTCTGATTGGGGAATCACTGCCAGAAGAGGAAGAGACTGAATTGAAAAGTTTCTTAAAAACTTATGTCGACGTGTTTACCTGGACACCAGAAGAAATGCCTGGGGTAAGTGCAGACGTAATTTGGCACCATTTAAACATTGATCCTCAGCATAAGCCAATCGTTCAGAAAAAACGGAGGGCAGCCGTGCAGCATGTGGATGCAGTTATCGAAGAGGTCGATCGATTGTTGGAGGCCAAAGCAATACGTGAGGTCTACTACCCAGAGTGGTTATCCAACACCGTTGTGGTGAAGAAAAAGAATGGAAAATGGCGTGTTTGTGTAGACTTCACAGATTTAAACAAATCATGCCCAAAGGACAGCTTCCCTCTTCCAAGGATAGACCAACTCGTTGATGCCACTGCAGGATACGAGCGAATGAGTTTTCTCGATGCATATCGAGGATATCATCAAATTGCCATGTTTGGGCCAGATCAAGAGAAGACTTCTTTTATTACACCACGAGGGTTGTACTGCTACAATGTCATGCCCTTTGCATTGAAGAATGCAGGGGCAACATATCAGAGATTGGCAACCATCATGTTCAGAAAATTGCTTGGCAAAACTATGGAAGTTTACATAGATGACATGGTGGTGAAAAGTAAAGCTGGGCAAGGCCATATTGCAGATTTGAGAGAGGCTTTTGAGATTTTGAGGAAATACAAGTTGAAACTCAACGCCTCGAAGTGTGCGTTTGGAGTCGGTTCTGGAAAGTTTTTGGGCCATCTTGTAACTCTAAGGGGGATAGAGGCGAATCCCGACCAAATAAAGGCCTTACAGAATCTACAGAGTCCTCGGACAACGAAAGAAGTCCAACGGTTGACTGGGATGGTAGCGACTCTTAATCGATTTATTAGCCGGTCAAGTGACAAGTGCAGACCTTTCTTTCAACTGTTAAAGAAAAGGGAAGGGTTCAAATAGGGAGCAGAATGTGAACAGGCCTTCCAGGATCTGAAGGGATATTTGGCCTCTCCTCCCCTTCTTTCGACTCCAGAGCCAGGTGAGTCCCTAGTTTTGTACTTAGCTGTTTCTGAGCATGCTGTGAGTGCAGTCCTCTTGAGAAACAAGGGATCCGAGCAAATCCCTGTTTATTATGTGAGCAAAACGTTGTTAGATGCGGAAACAAGATATCTGCCCCTCGAGAGGTTAGTCCTAGCCCTAAGGACAGCAACCAAAAAATTGCCGCATTATTTCCAGACCCATAAAGTTGTGGTTTACACAAAGTTCCCATTAAAATCACTACTACGAAAAGCAGACTTCTCGGGAAGGATTTCAACTTGGTCCGTTGAGTTGAGCCAATACGACATTGATTATCAGCCGCGCACAGCAATCAAAGGCCAAGTGTTGGCTGATTTTGTGGCAGAATTCTCACCCACAGTTGCACGTTTGGCTCCTACGAGAAAGGAGTGTGAAGTAAAGACACATGTAACGAAGAAACAGGAATTAGCCGAACAAGATCCCCTGGAATGGAAGCTGTTCGTTGATGGATTAGCCTGTAACACTGGATCAGGAATCGGGGTTGTGCTTTTACCCCCTGAAGGATCAATGTTGGAACTATCTGTTCGGCTAGGGTTCAATGCATCAAATAACGTGGCAAAGTACGAGGCACTCTTAGCTGGTTTGAGAAGTGCAAAAACCCTAAAAGCTAAACGTGTCAGGGTGTATTCTGATTCACAACTCGTAGTCCATCAACTGTCCGGACAATATGAAACCCGGAGCGAGAAGATGGCAGCCTATGTACAAGCGACCAGAGACCTGCTCGATACCTTCGAAAGGGTGTATATTGAGCAGATAAGTTCTGGAAAGAATGCTCATGCAGATTCATTGGCATGGTTAGTTGCAGCTGTACCATCTGAGTTTAAAAGAAAAATAGCCGTGGAGTATCTGACTGAGCCGAGCATTGGGAGAAGCATGGAGATGGTCTTGGAAGTGAACCAAGGACCAAGTTGGATGGACCCGCGGATCAAAAAAAAAAAAAGTTGGATGGACCCAATAGTGGAGTTTTTACGAGATGAAACACTCCATTTGGACAAAAAGGAGGCTCATAAAATCCGGACCAAATCTGCTCGGTTCTGGTTATCCCCAGAGGGAAAATTGTATAGAAAGTCTTTTACAGGACCCTATTTACTTTATGTGCATCCTGAAATGGTGCAAAAGTTCCTCCACGAAATTCACGAGGGAACTTGTGGAAGCCATGCTAGTGGCCGGTCCATAGCCCACCGAGCAATCACCCAAGGATATTGGTGGCCGTACATGCAAGAAGACGCTAAGGTGTACGTTAAAATTTGTGAGAAGTGTCAGAAATTTTCACCAATGATTCGAAAACCAGCCGAGGACCTGGTGCCGCTGACAAGTCCCTGGCCGTTTGCTCAATGGGGAATGGACATAGTGGGTCCACTACACAAAGCAATTGGGAATCGAAAATTCGTGCTAGTTGCGACAGACTATTTCACTAAGTGGATTGAGACAGAACCATTGGCCAAGATCACTGTACCTATGATAGAAAGGTTCGTGTGGAAGAGCATTATTACTCGTTTTGGGGTCCCATACTCATTGATTACAGACAATGGATCCCAGTTTCAGAAAAAGTTTAAAACTTTCTGTGTCCAGTATGGGATAAGAAATTACTATTCGACTCCAGCCTACCCTCAAAGCAACGGACAAGCTGAAGCTTCTAACAAAACAATTCTTGATGGGATTAAGAAGCGTTTGGATAAAGCAAAGGGGAAATGGCCTGATGAATTACCATTGGTACTTTGGGCATACCGAACAACGCCTAGGAGGTCTACGAGAAAGACCCCCTATTCATTAGCATATGGAACAGAGGCTGTTATTCCATTGGAAATAGGTCTGCCGACCAACAAGACCACTTTGGTTGAAAGTGGAGGAAATGATAGAGCCTTGGAGATTGAATTAGACCTTGCCGAGGAACGACGAGAACGGGCCCTGGTGCACTTGGCCTCATACCAAGAGCAGCTCATCAAAAGTTACAACAAGAATGTACACCCACGAGAGTTTGGTGTTGGAGACCTTGTGCTACGAAAGGTGCTCGGCAATACTAAAGTGGCTAATGAGGGAAAGTTAGGGGCAAATTGGGAAGGCCCATATCGAGTTACAGAAATCGTGGGCATTGGGGCTTATCGATTGGCAGACTTGGACGGGAACCCAGTGCCAAGACCTTGGAATGTCCATAATCTGAGAAAGTTTTTTATATGAATATATTTTTCTTTCTGCACATCGTGATTGTGTGAGAGTTACGAATAAAACTCTCTTGTGTTCTAGTTTTGTTATTTTAGTTGCAAGAGGTACGAATAACGCCCTCTTGAGTGTTATAGATTTTGAATGAAGTTACTTTTTTAGTATAACTGTTGTGTTCTTGGTATTTGTTTTAAATACGAACTACGAGATTAGTTTCCCTCATTCGTATTGGGGAGCAGGGTATAGGGTATACATTTAAGTACGTGACACTTAAACACAAGTATGAAACACTTGTATGATTTTCATTGATTTAAGTACGTGAAACTTAAACACAAGTTTAAGTACGTGAAACTTAAACTTAAACACAAGTATGAAACACTTGTATGATTTTCATTGATTTAAGTACGTGAAACTTAAACACAAGTTTAAGTACGTGAAACTTAAACTTAAACACAGGTACGAAACACTTGTGTGATGTTCTAAGTACGTGAAACTTAACGAATACAAGTATGAAAATACTTGTATGGAATTTAAACGCTTGAGATGCATACGAATACGTGCATAAAGTACGAGAAACTTAGACAAGTACGAATTACTTGAAACATGCACAAGTACGAGAAACTTAAACCACTTGGCTTCATACATGCTTAAAAGTACGAAAGACTTACAAAAGTACGAAATACTTAACGTTTCAAACACCCATGATAAAACCCAAACATTTGGAACTGGTATCTTGAAGGGAACAATTCAAAACAGATGCCAAACAGAAAAAGAAAACTAAACTCATTCATCTTCAGTGAGGTCTTGGACAGTTGAAGGAGCAGTTCTAGGAGCTGCAGGTACAGTCGAGTCTTCCGTGGCATTATTATCTCCAGGTTGACCACCACTGACTTCCTTTTGGCCAGGGTTGGTCATATCATTACCAGGTTCAACATCATCAACAGGAAGCTCAGATGTGTGCACTTCTTGCTCTTCATCTCCCTCCACTATGATGTCTTCTTCTTGACTAGCAGCACTTGGCAGTTCAATGTTGGTCCAGAGGGGAGATGATTCAGGAATCTCAGCTTTTGCAAGACAAGCTATCCAGGAGGCCACCCAAACTTGGTCTTGAATCCCAGGCATCTGGTTCGTGTAGCTTTCCGTAGCTACTTTGATTCCTTCGTTGTATCCTTTTTCAAAAGCAGCTTTGGCTTCAAATTGGCTCGCCTCGAGTTCTTTAAGAGTTTGATTCAGGCTGTCCTCAGCCCCCTTCAGTTGTCCCTTTAAGCCATCTGCTACCCCCAGGGCCTGGTTTCTTCCTCTCTCAAGCCTGATAATGATACGTTGCAATTTGGCATTCTCACTGACAAGCTTGAGATGTTGGGGCTCGGACTGGCTAAGCTTTTGAGCCATGGCCACCATTTTTTGCATCACCTGGAACGTTCAAAACAGTTAAACATGGATACCAAATGCTATGGTACGCTATGGTTTACAAAGTAGTTATGTTACCTTGGCATTGTGAGACATGAATGAGCTTAAAAGGTTGTCAGGCGAGCTTGCCACCTCCTTCTGCATGTCTCCTGGCAGCAGAAAGGCTTGGGACAGGGCAAGGGCAGTGCCTTCTGACTCAACACTGTCCCGAGCAGTGATAGCTTGGTTCCCGTGCGAGAAAGGAGGAGCCCAGTTAGGAGCAGGAGATGAAGAGGATGGTGGGGGTCTTTCTTGAGATTCTTCCACCCGTTGACGTTTTTCTCTGTGGAGGGCTTCAATTTCCTTTGGAGAAAATCCTAGGGGAGCATCGGTTTGAGTCTGGGGGCGACGACCACGACCTTGACCACCTTGGCCCCGAGCAACGTTACGACCCCAACCAAGAATGGTGAGAAGGCTGCCTAAGTCAATTGGACGGTTCATCTCCGGAGGTGAGGGGGTGAAATCACTGGAAGAAGAGCTGGATGTGGAAATGGAGGCCTCCTCAGCAAGAGGGATCGGTTCGTCAGAGATTGGAGGTGTCCGAGAACACCTTTCTTCTTGTTCGGGAACTGGTCTTGAAGGACCAGCAATAACGGGATTGTCGGCTGCACGGGTTCGCCGATCAATAAACCCACCGTACGAGGCTTTGTAGCTAAGAAGTACCTGAGCTGCTCTTGCTCGGCCTGCAAGGTATGTCCCTTCACCGTTGAATGCAAGTGCTCGTCTGATATCTGCTACATGAACTTGAGGGGTTATGATATTATAGCCTCGATTGATGTTTGATGCTGAAACATAAACAAAGTACAATTAATCAGAAGCATGAAAAAGCTTTTCCTATGAAAAAAGGAAGAACATACGAATTAAGAGGAAAGCACTAACGTGGGCTCCCGAATACGTGAGGGGCATGAAAACCAATCACTTGGCCGTCCTCATCTCTGGGTTCGAAGTTGCCCGTAACGATCAGAAAGTCGTCGTCATCCCCTCGAGCAGAGTCAGGGAGTTCAAGGACTAGCTTCTTTCTAGAATCCCTACTTTTTAAATAATATGTAAGGGCATCCCCGGTTCTGGAGATACTATATAAATGGTGAATATCGTATAAACCTAAAGAAGTCCCTAACATCTGATTTAGGGCATTTATACCCATAACTACTCGAAAGAAATTGGCTGAAACCTGCATTGGGGAAAGCCTATAGTATGCTAGGACCTGACAAAGTAGGGGAGCTAAGGGAAACCTAACTCCGCCTTCAACGACGGCTACTACTGGAATGTGAAGGGTGTCGAAATCAAAACATTCACAAATGGCATCCTCAGGAGCCAAAACAGTAGCCACGTTGTCAGGAATCTCATAGCGAGATCTGAAACTCAGCAGGGTTTGAGGAGTATTACAATGCCTCCGGAATCTTCCCATAACCAGAAAAGTTCTTTGAAATAGAGAGGAAGAGGGAGGATGAAACCCTAAAGAGATTGTAAACAATCCACCAGGGAAATGGAGCAGTAAGAAGAAGAATGATGACTTACGAATTGATTTGAAATCCCTAAAAGCAGAAAGGAGGAGGCCTTGAGGTGGTGAACAGAGCTTCAATGGCGGGTGAGAGCTCGAACCTTCTTTTTTGCAGAGGGAGTCTAAGAGAGAGAATGGGGTTTTGAAAAATGGGACGAAAACCCAAAAATACCCTAAAAGAGGGGATGGCGTATGTCAAACGTCACCCCAGACGCCGTTTGAGCGTTCCGTTCCCCAAAACACGCCTGTCTGCATTTAATGTAAAGCAATACAATGATTGACACGTGTAAAGATTATGGCTAAAAGCCTGTGACGGCCAAACGAAAAGATGTTTTCGCCTTGGTAAAATGATGAAACATTGCACCAATATATGAAATAGGGTGCAGGGACAAAATGAATTTGCTCGGTAAAAGAGCTTTACTCGTCATCTGAGTAAAATATAAACGAGTAAGGCTGGGGAGCAATTGTAGGGAGGTATTCCCGAACAGGTCCAAAACGAGCCCGAGCACGGTCAAAGAAAAGGTCAACGCGCTATGGACCAGTGACATGAGAAGTCAATGGTCCAGAGAGGTTGTACGATTCTCGGTGCAATAACACGAGACGTTATTTGACCAAATACAAGGAAAATGACATGAGATGCCACTGTTCAAGAAACTTGTTCGGCAAGAGAGAGCCGAACAGGAGGAGAGCTCCTTAGAAAGGAAATGGTCCAAATTGCTTCCTTAGGACCAGTTACGTGTGAAGTAACTGGTCCAGGCCGTCTGCTCAGCCATGAGATGGCCAAACAAAGAGAGAAGTCCTATTAGAGGGAACATTCTAGAAGGGTCCAGAATCACTGGTATTCCGTTAAGAGATGAGATCCCAAGAATATAGGATCTAAGAAAGATACCCAACGAGTATGGGATGTTCGGCTTGTTATGGAAAGAGTCCTACAAGGATTAAGGAAATAAACTAATAAGGGAACGAGAATCCAAGAGATCCTAGTTTTCCTATACGAGGTAGGAAACCAAGGGCAATATGGATACTTGGGCAGCAAGCATCCATAAATCTATAAATAAGAGGTAAACTTAGAGATAAAAGGTACGCAATACATTGTATTATTCGATATACTCCTACTGATAATTAGGGTTTCTTTAGTACGAAATACTAACAAAAGCATCGGAGGGCCATTGCCACGACAGGCAAAGGTGCACTCACTCCTTGTCTGTTTTGCAGGACAAGGGTTTCGTTGACAAACTAGGATTCCGGTCAAGAGGCACGTGAAGCCGCTGCATTCCAGTGCTGTTCAGAGCACTACTTGAATTTGTCCACCAACACCAAATCACACCAAAACGGTACAATATCGTACGAGTACATTCATAGGGTGTCAAACCACAGCAAAATGGTACAATACCGTACGAGTACATCCATACCATACCAAACCACACCAAAACGGTACAATACCGTACGAGAACCTGCATACCGTACTAAACGACACCAAAATCGTACAATACCGTGCGAGTACATCCATACGATACCAAACCACACAAAAACAGTACAATAACGTACGAGTACATCCATACGGAACCAAACCACACCAAAACGGTACAATACCATACAATACCATACCACACCAAAATGGTACAATACCATACGAGTACATCCTTACGATACCAAACCACACCAAAATGGTACAAAACTGTACGAGAACCTCCATACGGTACCAAACCACGCCATAACGGTACAATATAGTACGAGTGCATCCATACGGTTCCATGCAACACAAAAATGGTACAACACCGTACAATTACATCCATATTGCACCAAACCACACAAAAACGGTACAATACTATACGACTACATCCATACGGTACAAAACCACACAAAAACGGTACAATACCGTAAGAGTACATCCATACGGTACAATACCACACCAAAATGGTTCAATACCGTACGAGTACGTCCATTCGGTACCAAACCACACCAAAATGGTACAGTACCGTACGAGAACCTCCATATCGTACCAAATCATGCAAAAACGGTATAATACCGTACGAGTACATCTATACGGTACCATACCACACCAAAATGGTACAATACCATACGACTACATCCATACGGTACTAAATCACACCAACATGGTACAATACCGTACGAGTACATCCATGCACTACCTTACGACACCAAAATGGTACAATACCGTACGAGTACATCCATACTGTACCATAGCACGCCAAAACGGTACAATACCGTACTAGTACGACCATACAGAACCGTAGCACATCAAAATGGTACAATACCGTACGAGAACGTTTATACGGTACCAAATCACACCAAAAACACACAATACCGTACGAGTACATCCATACGGTGTCAAACCACACCAAAACGGTACAACACCATACGAGTACATCCATACCGTACCAAACCATACCAAAACGGTACAATACCGTACGAGAACCTGCGTATCGTACTAAACAACACCAAAAGGGTACAATACCGTGCGAGTACATTCATACGGTACCAAACCGCACAAAAATGGTACAATAACGTACGAGTATATCCATACGGAACCAAACCACACCAAGACGGTACAATACCATACAGTACCATACCACACCAAAATGTTACAACACCGTACGAGTACATCCATACGGTAACATACCACACCAAAACGGTACAATACCGTACAAGTACATCCATACCGTACCAAACCATACCAAAACGGTACAATACCGTACGATAACCTACATACCGTACTAAACAACATCAAAAGGGTACAATACAGTGCGAGTACATTCATACGGTACCAAACCACACAAAAATGGTACAATAACGTACGAGTATATCCATACGGAACCAGACCACACCAAGACGGTACAATACCATACGGTACCATACCACACCAAAATGTTACAACACCGTACGAGTACATCCATACGGTAACATACCACACCGAAACGGTACAGTACCGTATGAGTATGACCATACGAAACCATACTACATCAAAATAGTACAATTCGGTACGAGAACCTCCATACAGTATCAAACCACACAAAAATGGTACAATACTGTATGACTACATCCATACGGTACCAAACCACACCAAAATGGTACAATATCGTACGAGTACATCCATGCGGTATCTTACGACACCAAACCGGTACAATACCGTACGAGTACATCCATACGGTACCATACCACACCATAACGGTACAATACCATACGACTACATCCATACGGTACTAAATCACACCAAAATGGTACAATACCGTACGAGTACATCCATGCGCTACCTTACGACACCAAAATGGTACAATACCGTACGAGTACATCCATACTGTACCATACCACACCAAAACGGTACAATACCGTACTAGTACGACCATACAGAACCGTAGCACACCAAAATGGTACAATACCGTACGAGAACGTTTATACGGTACCAAATCACACCAAAAACACACAATACCGTATGAGTACATCCATACGGTGTCAAAGCACACCAAAACGGTACAATACCGTACGAGTACATCCATACCGTACCAAACCATACCAAAACGGTACAATACCGTACGAGAACCTGCGTATCGTACTAAACAACACCAAAAGGGTACAATACCGTGCGAGTACATTCATACGGTACCAAACCACACAAAAATGGTACAATAACGTACGAGTATATCCATACGGAACCAGACCACACCAAGACGGTACAATACCATACAGTACCATACCACACCAAAATGTTACAACACCGTACGAGTACATCCATACGGTAACATACCACACCAAAACGGTACAATACCGTACAAGTACATCCATACCGTACCAAACCATACCAAAACGGTACAATACCGTACGATAACCTGCATACCGTACTAAACAACATCAAAAGGGTACAATATAGTGCGAGTACATTCAAACGGTACCAAACCACACAAAAATGCTACAATAACGTACGAGTATCTCCATACGGAACCAGACCACACCAAGACGGTACAATACCATACGGTACCATACCACACCAAAATGTTACAACACCGTACGAGTACATCAATACGGTAACATACCACACCAAAACGGTACAGTACCGTACGAGTATGACCATACAGAACCATACTACATCAAAATGGTACAATTCGGTACGAGAACCTCCATACAGTATCAAACCACACAAAAATGGTACAATACTGTATGACTACATCCATACGGTACCAAACCACACCAAAATGGTACAATATCGTACGAGTACATACATGCGGTATCTTACGACACCAAACCGGTACAATACCGTACGAGTACATCCATACTGTACCAAATCACACAAAAACGGTGCAATACCGTACGAGGACATCCTTATCGTACCAAACCACACCAAAACGGTGCAATACCGCTCGAGAACCTGCATACCATACTAAACGACCCCAAAATCGTACAATACCGTGCGAGTACATCTATACGACACCAAACCACACAAAAATGGTACAATAATGTACGAGTACATCCATACGAAACCAAACCACACCAAAACGGTACAATACCATACTGTACCATACCACACCAAAATGGTACAATACCGTACGAGAACGTTTATACGGTACCAAATCACACCAAAAACACACAATACCGTACGAGTACATCCATACGGTGTCAAACCACACCAAAACGGTACAATACCGTACGAGTACATCCATACCGTACCAAACCATACCAAAACGGTACAATACCGTACGAGAACTTGCGTATCGTACTAAACAACACCAAAAGGGTACAATACCGTGCGAGTACATTCATATGGTACCAAACCACACAAAAATGGTACAATAACATACGAGTACATTCATACGGAACCAGACCACACCAAGACGGTACAATACCATACAATACCATACCACACCAAAATGTTACAACACCGTACGAGTACATCCATACGGTAACATACCACACCAAAACGGTAAAATACCGTACAAGTACATCCATACCGTACCAAACCATACCAAAACGGTACAATTCCATACGATAACCTGCATACCGTACTAAACAACATCAAAAGGGTACAATACCGTGCGAGTACATTCATACGGTACCAAACCACACAAAAACGGTACAATAACGTACGAGTATATCCATACGGAACCAGACCACATCAACACGGTACAATACCATACGGTACCATACCACACCAAAATGTTAAAACACCGTACGAGTACATCCATACGATAACATACCACACCAAAACGGTACAGTACCGTACGAGTATGACAATACGGAACCATACTACATCAAAATGGTACAATTCGGTACAAGAACCTCCATACAATATCAAACCACACAAAAACGGTACAATACCGTACGAGTACATCCTTATCGTACCAAACCACACCAAAACGGTACAATACCGTTCGAGAACCTGCATACCGTACTAAACGACCCCAAAATGGTACAATACCGTGCGAGTACATCCATACGACACCAAACCACACAAAAATGGTACAATAACGTAAGAGTACATCCATACGAAACCAAACCACACCAAAACGGTACAATACCATACTGTATCATACTACACCAAAATGGTACAATACCGTACGAGTACATCCCTAAGGTACCAAGCCCCACCAAAACGGTACAAAACTGTACAAGAACCTCCATACGGTACCAAACCACACCAAAACGGTACAATATTGTACGAGTGCATCCATACGGTTCCATACAACACAAAAGTGGTACAACACCGTACAATTACATCCATACGGTACCGAACCACACAAAAATGGTACAATAATGTACGACAACATCCATACGGTACAAAACCACACCAAAATGGTACAATACCGTAAGAGTACATACATACGGTACCAAACCACACCAAAATAGTACAGTACCGTACGAGAACCTCCATACAGTACCAAATCACACAAAAACGGTATAATACCCTACGAGTACATCTGTACGGTATCATACCACACCAAAACGGTACAATACCTTTCGAGTACATCCATGCGGTATCTTAGGACACCAAAATGGTACAATACCGTACAAGTACATCCATAACGTACCATTCCACACAAAAACGGTACAGTACCGTACGAGTATGACCATACGGAACCTTACTACACCAAAACGGTACAATTCGGTTCAAGAACCTTCATACAGTACCAAACAACACCAAAATGGTACAATACTGTACGAGTACATCCATACGGTACCAAACAACACCATAACGGTACAATACTGTACGAGAACCTCCATATTGTACCAAACCACACCAAATGATACAATATCGTACGAGTACCTCCGTGCGGTACCTTGCGACACAAAAACGGTACAAAACCATATGAGTACATCCATACGAGTACATCCATACGAGTACCAAACCATAGAAAAACGTTACCATACCATACGATTGCTTTCATACGGTGCCAAGCCACACCAAAATGGTACAATACCGTACGAGTACATCCTTGCGGTATATTACGACACCAAACTGGTACAATACCGTACGAGTACATCCATACTGTATCATCGCACACAAAAACGGTGCAATACCATACAAGTATGACCACACGGAACCAAACCACACCAAAAGAGTACAATACCGTACTAGCACGACCATACGGAACCATACCACACCAAAATGGTACAATACCGTACCAGAACATCCATACTGTACCAATCCCCACCAAACGGTACAATATCGTGCGAGTACCACCGTGCGGTACCTTATGACACAAAAATGGTATAAAACCGTACGAGTATATCCATACGGTACCAAACCACATAAAAATGGTACAATACCGTACGACTACATCCATACGGTACTAAATCACACCAAAATGGTACAATACCGTATGAGTACATCCATGCGCTATCTTACGACACCAAAACGGTACAATACCGTAAGAGTACATCCATACTATACCATTCCACACCAAAACGGTACAATACCGTACGAGTATGACCACACGGAACCTTACCACACCAAAACGGTACAATACCATACTAGTACGACCATACGGAACCGTACCACACCAAAATGGTACAATACCGTACGAGTACATCCATACGGTGTCAAACCACACCAAAATGGTACAATACCGTACGAGTACATCCATACCATACCAAACCATACCAAAACGGTACAATAACGTACGAGAACCTGCATACCGTACTAAACGACACAAAAATGGTACAATACCGTGCGAGTACATTCATACGGTACCAACCACACAAAAATGGTACAATAACGTACGAGTATATCCATACGGAAATAGACCACACTAAGACGGTACAATACCATACGGTACCATACAACACCAAAATGTTACAATACCGTACGAGTACATCCATACGGTAACATACCACACCAAAACTGTACAGTACCGTACGAGTATGACGATATGGAACCATATTACATCAAAATGGCACAATTCGGTACGAGAACCTCCATACAGTACCAAACCACACAAAAATGGTACAATACTGTATGACTACATCCATACGGTACCAAACCACACCAAAATGGTACAATACCGTACGAGTACATCCATGCGGAATTTTACAACACCAAACCGGTACAATAGCATATGAGTACATCCATACTGTACCATACCACACCAAAATGGTACAATACCGTATGAGTATGATCATACGGAACCATACCATACCAAAACGATACAATACCGTACGAGTACAACCATGCGGAACCGTACCACACTAAATCGGTACAATATCATACGAGAACGTTCATACGGTACCAAATCACACAACAGCGGTAAAACACCACATGAGTACATCCATACGGTGTCAAACCACACAAAAACGGCACCAAACCACACCAAAATGGTACAATACCATACGAGTACATCCATACGGTGTCAATCGACACCAAAATGGTAAAATACCGTAAAAGTACATCCATATCGTACCAAACCACACCAAAACGGTACAATACCGTACGAGAACCTGCATACCGTACAAAACGACACCAAAACGGTACAATACAGTGCGAGTACATCCATACGGTACCAAACCACACAAAAACGGTACAATAACGTACGAGTACATCCATACGGAACCAAACCACACCAAAATGGTACAATACCATACGAGTACATCCATATGGTACCAAACCACGCCAAAACGGTACAACATCGTACGAGAACCTCTATACGGTACCAAACCACCCCATAACGGTACAATATTGTACGAGTACATCCATTCGGTTCCATAGAACACAAAAATGGTTCAACATCGTACAAGTACATCCATATGGTACCGAACCACAGAAAAACGGTACAATACCGTACGAGTATACGGAACCAAATCACCCAAAAACGGTACAATATTGTACGAGTACATCCATACGGTACCATACCACGCCTAAACGGTACAATACCGTACGAGTATACCGTACCAAATCACACAAAAATGGTACAATACCGTACGAGTACGTCCATACGGTACCATACCACAACAAAACGGTACAGTATCGTACGAGTATGAGTACCGTACGGAACCATACTACATCAAAACGGTACAATTCGGTACAAGAACCTCCATAAAGTACCAAATCACACCAAAATGGTACAATACTATACGCGTATATTCATACGGTACCAAACCTCACGAAAACGGTATAATGCCGTACGAGAACCTCCATACTGTACCAAACCACACCAAATGGTACAATATCGTACGAGTACCTCCGTGCGGTACCTTGCGACACAACAATGGTATAAAACCATAAGAGTACATCCATATGGTACCAAACAACACAAAAATGGTACAATACCGTACGACTACATCCATACGGTACCAAACCACACCAAAATGGTACAATACCGTACGAGAACATCCATGCGGTGTCTTACGACACCAAACCGGTACAATACCGTACGAGTACATCCATACTGTACCATACCACACCAAAACGGTACAATACCGTACGACTATGACCATACGGAACCAAACCATACCAAAACGGTATAATACCGTACAAGTACAACCATACGGAATCGTACCACACCAAAATGATACAATACAGTACGAGAACGTTCATACGGTACCAAATCACACCAAATTGGTAAAATACCGTATGAGTACATCCATACGGTTTCAAACCACACCAAAATGTATAATACCGTACGAGTACATCCATACGGTACCAAACCACACCAAAATGGTTCAACACCGTACGAGAACCTCCATACGGTACCAAACCACACCAAAACGGTACAATATTGTACGAGTACATCCATTCGGTTTCATACAACACAAAAATGGTACAACACAATACAAGTACATTCATACGGTACCGAACAACAAAAAAATGGTATAATACCGTACGACTACATCCATACGGTACAAAACCACACTAAAACGGTACAATACTGTAAGAGTACATCCGTACGGTACCATACCACACAAAAGTGGGACAATACCGTACGAGTATACCGTACCAAATAACCCAAAAATGGTACAATACCGTACGAGTACATCCATACGGTACCATACCACACCAAAACGGTACAATAACGTACAACTACATCTATACGGTACTAAACCACACCAAAATTGTACAATACCGTACGAGTACGACCATACAGAACCGTACCACATTAAAATGGTACAATACCGTACGAGAACATTCATACGGTACCAAATCACACCAAAACGGTACAGTACTATACGAGTACTTCCATACGGTGTCAAACCACACCAAAATGGTACAATACCGTATGAGTACATACATACCGTACCAAACCACACCAAACGGTACAATACTGAATGATTACATCCATACGGTACCATACCACACCAAAACGATACAATGCCGTACGAGTATACCATACCAAATCACACAAAAATGGTACAATATCGTACGAGTACATCCATACGGTACCAAACCACACAAAAACGGTACAATACCGTACGACTACTTCCATACGGTACCAAACCACACCAAAATGGTACAATACCGTTCGAGTACATCCATGTGGTATCTTACGACACCAAAACGGTACAATACCGTACAGGTGCATCCATACTGAACCATACCACACCAAAACGGTACAATACCGTATGAATAGGACCATATGGAACCATACCACACCAAAATGGTATAATACCGTACGAGTACATCCATATCATAGATAACCACACCAAAACGGTACAATACTGTACGAGAACCTGCACACCAAAACGGTACAATACCATACGAGAAACTGCATACCGTACTAAACGACACCAATACGGTACAATACTGTGCGAGTACATCCATACGGTACCAAACCACACAAAAATGGTACAATAACGTACGAGTACATCCATACGGAACCAAACCACACCAAAATGGTACAATACCATACGGTACCATACCACACCAAAATGGTACAATACCGTACGAGTACATCCATACGGTAACATACCACACCAAAATGGTACAATACCATACGGTACCACACCACACCAAAATGTTACAATACCGTACGATTACATCCATACGGTACCAAACCACATCAAAACGGTACAATACCGTACGAGATCCTCCATACGGTACCAAACCACACCAAAACGGCACAATACTATAGGAGGACTGTAACGCCCCGAATTTTGGGTACGTTAAGAAAACAATTTATTGATAAAATTTGTAACGCCCCGAATTTTGGGTACGTTAAAAGGACATTTTATTCATAAAATCAAATGGAGTCTGGCTCTTATTACAACAAAACTCCTACAAGAGTTCAATATTTACAAAAAATGAAGGGGGTTCTACGGTTCCCAACTACAGCTCCTCAGCTCCTCCATTCTTGCTAGCTCCTCAGCTCCAAAAGCCTCCACGGTGAATTGCTTACCCTGATTATCTACAAAATCTGACACATTATACCGGCGTCGCCACCCATATAATATGTCAGGGTCACCAAAAAGGCAACACCGTGAGCTACAAAGCTCACCAGAGTAATCCCATACCCGCTAACCCATAACTTAAAACAACAGGAAATAATAACACATCGATTTCCACATGACACGCAGCTAATCAATGACACATCCACGTTCATTAATCATCTATCGTTGGTGTCCAAGATTTTCGTGTTTCTCCTGCGCGACTCATCGTAGACCGTGTCAACATATTCATTTACAAAACAATCTTTCAAACACCATTTGTTTAACACAAAACATTTGCATTGGCTCCGTACCGCGGATAACCAAGCTACACACCCAACCTCGGTTCCGCCGTTCCGGACTCCCGAGTATCCTCACAATGGTTCCGCCGTCCCGGGCTCCCATTGGCACACAAAAATATTTGCATTGGCTCCGTAACGCGGATAACCAAGCTACACACCCAACCTCGGTTCCGCCGTTCCGGACTCCCGAGTATCCTCACAATGGTTCCGCCGTCCCGGGTTCCCATTGGCACACAAAAAATATTTGCATTGGCTCCGTACCGCGGATAACCAAGCTATACCTCACCATGGTTCCGCCGCTCCGGGTTCCCATGGGAACGCACACATTTCAAAACCCTCGGTTCCGCCGCTCCGGGTTCCCGAGTCTCCCACAATGGTTCCGCCGCTCCGGGTTCCCAATTGGGGGTTTTCGAAATCTAAAAACATCGGTTCCGCCGCTCTGGGTTCCCGAGTATCCCCACAATGATTCCGCCGCTCCGGGTTCTCATTGGGTTTTTCAACACACACAAAACCTCGGTTCCGCCGCTCCGGGTTCCCGAGTATCCATAATGATTCCGCCGCTCCGGGTTCTCATTGGGTTTTTCAACACACACCACACAATGGGCTACCATGTCCGGCCACATTGCGGTTTTCGAAAATTCAAAACCTTTTCAAAACACGCCTTTTACACACGCACACTCACAACTCACATAATGCCACCCGAAATCGGTCATTATGTTGTTTCAAAATATTTCCTTCCTCGAAAAACATTTCCTTTCATTACTCACACCCTAGGTGTCATATTTCTACTTTCTTGATTCTCGTGTCTCGTTACATGCAAAGACTCCGCGGTAGGACAACAATAAGCATGAACTATTCTAACAAGATCATCCAATTCTATATTACTTATCACGCTCAATTACTACTTATAGCATAACGCCACATGTACGGACGCCCTTGGAGTGTATCACTTATGCTTATTCAAAGCACAACGCCACATGTACGGACGTCTTTGGAGTGAAATCACTTATGCTTTATCACATACCACAAGTAATACAAGCAACTCATATACGCATACTCATAACTATCTTTAAAGATCAAAATACGAATACTTCTAATCAAACGATAAGTACGTAAATAAAGATAACCTACTTTATACTTGAGTAAGTAAATAAATAGGGAGTAAGTAAGGATTTCCTTACAGTTCTTCTAGGCGGTAGTCGGCTACGGAAAGTACGTCAGTGGTCGGGCGGAGTAACTTCCTACCGTGGTCTCCGGTAGCTTCGAAAGAGAAAGGTTTCTCTCGAAACTTCTACTTGACTATTACTACTACTACTTTTGGATCGAGAGGGTGGTCGAGTGGCGGTTTAGTGGCGGCCTAGGATGAGTTTCTTGAAGAACTCAAGAACTACTCAAGAACATGAAGAACAAAAGAAAGAACAAAGAAAGAACAAGATTTTTCTAGAGAGAGAAGTTGCTAGGTGAAGGTGTGAGTTGAAATGGCATGGGAATGGTTCTATTTATAGGCAAAACCTTGGCCCTCTCCTCTCTCTCTCCCCCCCCCCCCCCCCCCCCCCCCCCCCCCCCTCTCTTTCTACCTCAAATTTTGACACATGGCATGCAATCTTTGAAAGATCAAAGGCTATCCTAGGCTTGCATGGCTAGGTTAGGCTAAATGGTAGGCTTGCATGGCTAGGATTTGTCCTTGGATGGGATTATGGGAGATTTGTTGGAAGATTTGGAGACAATGGTACATGATTTGGTCATAAAACAAATATGGAAGTACAAATGGGGAGTTAAGTTTGGTTAGGGGAAAGATTCTCCCATGGACTTGAAAGGACCATGGAAGATCAAGCATGGTACAACCAATCTTTCTCTCACTTTCCTCCTCTCTCTCTCTCCTCTCTCCCTCCTCTCTCTCGGCATCTCTCTCTCTCTCTCTCTTTCTCTCTCTCTCTCTCTCTCTCTCTCTCTCTCTCCTAGTACACTACACACACACACACACACACACACACATATATATATTTATATAAAACAAGGAAGAATAAGAAAGTACAAGATTCACAAAATCAAATATCAAATAAAGAATTACAATTTAGGCACATGTTGATTAAATAAATAAACTGGGTACTTTGTAATCTAGGTAGATCACACCTCCCATTAAACAAATCCAATTGGGTACAAAACCCCAATACAAAATAATATTAAGGGTACTTAGGAAAACTTAGGTTTGAAGGCTACTAAGTACTAGCATAATAAAATATTTGTACCTCATCCCATGGGGTTTTTGAAAAAGACTAGTTTATTAAACCCATGTACTTGGTGAAAGAATAAATCTATTACCCAATGGATAATAAATCCCGTAACATTTATTGTCCAATGGATATTAGCTACAAGAAAAGTTTTTATAATCAAAAAGGTACCTTAAAGTAATTTTATAAAAATCTATAATAGTACTTTGTCCAAATCTTTCTTTAAACCCATTTAATATAAAGAATTGGGTTTCTATTATCCAATGGATAATAGTTCCCCTAACTTTTATTGTCCAAAGGTCAAAGAATAAAACCAAATTAATAAAAAGAAATAAATAAGTAATTTCTAGGGTTTGAAAAGGTTGACTAGTCACATCAACTTTATTGGAAGGTTCCCTAGTCACATCGGTACTTTATTTGGTCAAAAGACTTTATTACCCAATGGTTACTAACTTCCCTAGCGGTTATTACCCAATAGATAATAATTCCCCTTGCAGTTAATAACCAATGGACAAAAGAGTACAAGTACTTTTTAAAATAAAATTTTGAAAAGACTACATGTACTTTTATAATAAAAAGTTTATTATCCAATGGACAAAAATTACCCTTGTGGTTATTAACCAATGGATAATGGAGGGGTGGGAGAATTTCCAATAAACAATGCATATAAGTACTAGCACATGTTTTTATAAATCATTAAAATACTATATCTTGTACTTACCAAAATATTTTAATAGGAAGCCTATTGTCCAATGGATAAAGATTACCCTAACCATTATGGACCAATGGGTAAAGACAAAGGTTCAAAAGTTTCAAAAGGTTCAAAAGGTTCATCGAGTAACTAGGTGAGTTGGTTGCTCGGTTCCTCCAAGTAGTCGGTTGGAAACTAACTAAATTGGTCACGTAGGTTTTTCTAGTCACGAGTTTAACCAATGACCAAAAATCTAACTACGACGGAAATTAATAAGCAATCATATAGCCACACAAGAGAAAAATAAGTAATTCAAATAAAATTTAAATATTTAACGAAATTTTTATTGACCAAAATTCAGGGTCGTTACAAGGACATCCATTCGGTTCCATACAACACAAAAATGGTACAACACCGTACAAGTACATCCATATGGTACCGAACCACAGAAAAACGATACAAAACCGTACCAAATCACACAAAAACGGAACAATACTGTACGAGTACATCCATACGGTACCATACCACAGCAAAACAGTACAATACCGTTCGAGTATACCATACCAAATCACACAAAAATGGTACAATACCGTACGAGTACATCCATACGGTACCATACCACACTAAAATGGTACAGTACCGTACGAGTATGACCGTACAGAACCATACTACATCAAAACGGTACAATTCGGTACAAGAACCTCCATAAAGTACCAAATCACACCAAAATGTTACAATACTGTACGAGTACATTCATACGGTACCAAACCACACCAAAACGGTACAATACCGTACGAGAACCTCCATACTGTACCAAACCACACCAAATGATACAATATCGTATAAGTACCTCCGTGCGGTACCTTGCGACACAAAAATGGTACAAAACCGTACGAGTACATCCTTACGGTACCAAACAACACAAAAACGATACAGTACCGTACGACTACATCCATACGGTACCAAACCACACCAAAATGGTACAATACCGTACGAGTACATCCATGCGGTGTCTTACGACACCAAACCGGTACAATACCGTACGAGTACATCCATACTGTACCATACCACACCAAAACGGCACAATGCTGTACGAGTACATCCATTCGGTTCCATACAACACAAAAATGGTACAACAGCGTACAAGTACATCCATATGGTACCGAACCACAGAAAAACGGTACAATACGGTACGAGTATACGGTACCAAATCACACAAAAACGGTACAATATTGTACGAGTACATCCATACGGTCCCATACCACACCAAAACGGTACAATACCGTACGAGTATACCGTACCAAATCACACAAAAATGGTACAATACCGTACGAGTACATCCATACGGTACCATACCATACCAAAACGGTACAGTACCGTACGAGTATAAGTACCGTACGGAACCATACTACATCAAAACGGTACAATTCGGTACAAGAACCTCCATAAAGTACCAAATCACACCAAAATGGTACAATACTATACGCGTATATTCATACGGTACCAAACCTCACCAAAACGGTATAATGCCGTACGAGAACCTCCATACTGTATCAAACCACACCAAATGGTACAATATCGTACGAGTACCTCCGAGCGGTACCTTGCGACACAAAAATGGTACAAAACCGTACGAGTACATCCATACGGTACCAAACAACACAAAAATGGTACAATACCGTACGACTACATCCATACGGTACCAAACCACACCAAAATGGTACAATACCGTACGAGTACATCCATGCGGTGTCTTATGACACCAAACCGGTACAATACCGTACGAGTACATCCATACTATACCATACCACACCACACCAAAACGGTACAATACCGTACGACTATGACCATACGGAACCAAACCATACAAAAACGGTATAATACCGTACGAGTACAACCATACGGAATCGTACCACACCAAAATGATACAATACAGTACGAGAACGTTCATACGGTACCAAATCACACCAAATTGGTAAAATACCGTATGAGTACATCCATACGGTTTCAAACCACACTAAAATGTATAATAACGTACGAGTACATCCATACGGTACCAAACCACACCAAAACGGTACAACACCGTACGAGAACTTCCATAGGGTACCAAACCACACCAAAACGGTACAATATTGTACGAGTACATCCATTCGGTTCCATACAACACAAAAATGGTACAACACCATACAAGTACATTCATACGGTACCGAACAACAAAAAAATGGTATAATACCGTACGACTACATCCATACGGTACAAAACCACACAAAAACGGTACAATACTGTAAGAGTACATCCATACGGTACCATACCAAACAAAAATGGGACAATACCGTACGAGTATAACGTACCAAATAACCAAAAAATGGTACAGTACCGTACGAGTACATCCATACGGTACCATACCACACCAAAACGGCACAATAACGTACAACTACATCTATACGGTACTAAACCACACCAAAACAGTACAATACCGTACGAGAACGTTCATACGGGACCAAATCACACAAAAACGGTACAGTAGTGTACGAGTACTTCCATACGGTGTCAAACCACACCAAAATGGTACAATACCGTACGAGTACATACATACCGTACCAAACCACACCAAACGGTAAAATACTGAACGATTACATCCATACGGTACCATACCACACCAAAATGATACAATGCCGTACGAGTATACCGTACCAAATCGCACAAAAATGGTACAATATCGTACGAGTGCATCCATACGGTACCAAACCACACAAAAACAGTACAATACCGTACGACTACTTCCATACGGTACCAAACCACACCAAAATGGTACAATACGTACGAGTACATCCATGCGCTATCTTACGACACGAAAATGCTACAATACCGTATGAGTACATCCATACTGTGCAATACCACACCAAAACGGTACAAATACCGTACGAGTACATTCATGCGGTGTCTTACGACACCAAACCGGTACAATACCGTACGAGTATATCCATACTGTACCATACCACACCAAAATGGCACAATACTGTACGAGTACATCCATTCGAATCCTTAAAACACAAAAATGGTACAACAGCGTACAAGTACATCCATATGGTACCGAATCACAGAAAAATGGTACAATACCGTACGAGTATACGGTACCAAATCACACAAAAATAGTATAATACTGTACGAGTACATACATACGGTACCATACCACACTAAAATGGTACAGTACCGTACGAGTATGACCGTACAGAACCATACTACATCAAAATGGTACAATTCGGTACGAGAAACTCCATAAAGTACCAAATCACACCAAAACGTTACAATACTGTACGAGTACATTCATACGGTACCAAACCTCACAAAAACGGTACAATACCGTACGAGAACCTCCATACTGTACCAAACCACACCAAATGGTACAATATCGTATGAGTACCTCCGTGCGGTACCTTGCGACACAAAAATGGTACAAAACCGTACGAGTACATCCTTACGGTACCAAACAACACAAAAACGATACAGTACCGTACGACTACATCCATACGGTACCAAACCACACCAAAATGGTACAATACTGTACGAGTACATCCATGCGGTGTCTTACGACACCAAACCGGTACAATACCGTACGAGTACATCCATACTGTACCATACCACACCAAAACGGCACAATGCTGTACGAGTACATCCATTCGGTTCCATACAACACAAAAATGGTACAACAGCGTACAAGTACATCCATATGGTATCGAACCACAGAAAAATAGTACAATACCGTACGAGTATACGGTACCAAATCACACAAAAAAGGTACAATATTGTACGAGTACATCCATACGGTACCATACCACACCAAAACGGTACAATACTGTACGAGTATACCGTACCAAATCACACAAAAATGGTACAATACCGTACGAGTACATCCGTACGGTACCATACCATACCAAAACGGTACAGTACCGTACGAGTATAAGTACCGTACGGAACCTTACTACATCAAAACGGTACAATTCGGTACAAGAACCTCCATAAAGTACCAAATCACACCAAAATGGTACAATACTATACGCGTATATTCATACGGTACCAAACCTCACCAAAACGGTATAATGCCGTACGAGAACCTCCATACTGTATCAAACCACACCAAATGGTACAATATCGTACGAGTACCTCCGAGCGGTACCTTGCGACACAAAAATGGTACAAAACCGTACGAGTACATCCATACGGTACCAAACAACACAAAAATGGTACAATACCGTACGACTACATCCATACGGTACCAAACCACACCAAAATGGTACAATACCGTACGAGTACATCCATGCGGTGTCTTATGACACCAAACCGGTACAATACCGTACGACTATGACCATACGGAACCAAACCATACAAAAACGGTATAATACCGTACGAGTACAACCATACGGAATCGTACCACACCAAAATGATACAACACAGTACGAGAACGTTCATACGGTACCAAATCACACCAAATTGGTAAAATACCGTATGAGTACATCCATACGGTTTCAAACCACACTAAAATGTATAATACCGTACGAGTACATCCATACGGTACCAAACCACACCAAAACGGTACAACACCGTACGAGAACCTCCATAGGGTACCAAACCACACCAAAACGGTACAATATTGTACGAGTACATCCATTCGGTTCCATACAACACAAAAATGGTACAACACCATACAAGTACATTCATACGGTACCGAACAACAAAAAAATGGTATAATACCGTACGACTACATCCATACGGTACAAAACCACACAAAAACGGTACAATACTGTAAGAGTACATCCATACGGTACCATACCAAACAAAAATGGGACAATACCGTTCGAGTATACCGTACCAAATAACCCAAAAATGGTACAGTACCGTACGAGTACATCCATACGGTACCATACCACACCAAAACGGCACAATAACGTACAACTACATCTATACGGTACTAAACCACACCAAAACGGTACAATACCGTACGAGAACGTTCATACGGGACCAAATCACACCAAAACGGTACAGTAGTGTACAAGTACTTCCATACGGTGTCAAACCACACCAAAATGGTACAATACCGTACGAGTACATACATACCGTACCAAACCACACCAAACGGTAAAATACTGAACGATTACATCCATACGGTACCATACCATACCAAAATGATACAATGCCGTACGAGTATACCGTACCAAATTGCACAAAAATGGTACAATATCGTACGAGTGCATCCATATGGTACCAAACCACACAAAAACAGTACAATACCGTACGACTACTTCCATACGGTACCAAACCACACCAAAATGGTACAATACGTACGAGTACATCCATGCGCTATCTTACGACACGAAAACGCTACAATACCGTATGAGTACATCCATACTGTGCAATACCACACCAAAACGGTACAAATACCGTACGAGTACATTCATGCGGTGTCTTACGACACCAAACCGGTACAATACCGTACGAGTATATCCATACTGTACCATACCACACCAAAATGGCACAATACTGTACGAGTACATCCATTCGAATCCTTAAAACACAAAAATGGTACAACAGCGTACAAGTACATCCATATGGTACCGAACACAGAAAAATGGTACAATACCGTACGAGTATACGGTACCAAATCACACAAAAATAGTATAATACTGTACGAGTACATACATACGGTACCATACCACACTAAAATGGTACAGTACCGTACGAGTATGACCGTACAGAACCATACTACATCAAAATGGTACAATTCGGTACGAGAAACTCCATAAAGTACCAAATCACACCAAAACGTTACAATTCTGTACGAGTACATTCATACGGTACCAAACCTCACAAAAACAATACAATACCGTACGAGAACCTCCATACTGTACCAAACCACACCAAATGGTACAATATCGTATGAGTACCTCCGTGCGGTACCTTGCGACACAAAAATGGTACAAAACCATACGAGTACATCCTTACGGTACCAAACAACACAAAAATGATACAATACCGTACGACTACATCCATACAGTACCAAACCACACCAAAATGGTACAATACCGTACCAGTACATCCATGCGGTGTCTTACGACACCAAACCGATACAATACCGTACGAGTACATCCATACTGTACCATACCACACCAAAACGGCACAATGCTGTACGAGTACATCCATTCGGTTCCATACAATACAAAAATGGTACAACAGCGTACATGTACATCCATACGGTACCGAACCATAGAAAAACGGTACAATACCGTACGAATATACGGTACCAAATCACACAAAAACGGTACAATATTGTACGAGTACATCCATACGGTACCATACCACACCAAAACGGTACAATACCGTACGAGTATACCGTACCAAATCACACAAAAATGGTACAATACCGTACGAGTACATCCATACGGTACCATACCACACCAAAACGGTACAGTACCGTACGAGTATGAGTACCGTACGGAACCATACTACACCAAAACGGTACAATTCGGTACAAGAACCTCCATAAAGTACCAAATCACACCAAAATAGTACAATACTATACGCGTATATTCATACCGTACCGAACCTCACCAAAACGGTATAATGCCGTACGAGAACCTCCATACTTTATCAAACCACACCAAATGGTACAATATCGTACGTGTACCTCCGAGCGGTACCTTGCGACACAAAAATAGTACAAAACCGTACGAGTACATCCATACGGTACCAAACAACACAAAAATGGTACAATACCGTACGACTACATCCATACGGTATCAAACCACACCAAAAAGGTACAATACTGTAAGAGTACATCCATACGGTACCATACCAAACGAAAATGGGACAATACCGTACGAGTATACCGTACCAAATAACCCAAAAATGGTACAATACCGTACGAGTACATCCATACGGTACCGTACCACACCAAAACGGTACAATAACGTACAACTACATCTATACGGTACTAAACCACACCGAAACGGTACAATACCGTACGAGTACGACCATACAGAGCCGTACCACATTAAAATGGTACAATACCGTACGAGAACGTTCATACGGTACCAAATCACACCAAAACGGTACAGTAGTGTACGAGTACTTCCATACGGTGTCAAACCACACCAAAATGGTACAATACCGTACGAGTACATACATACCGTACCAAACCACACCAAACGGTACAATACTGAACGATTACATCCATACGGTACCATACCACACCAAAACGATACAATGCCGTACGAGTATACCGTACCAAATCGCACAAAAATGGTACAATATCGTACGAGTACATCCATACGGTACCAAACCACACAAAAATGGTACAATACCGTACGACTACTTCTATACGGTACCAAACCACACCAAAATGGTACAATACCGTTCGAGTACATCCATGTGGTATCTTACGACACCAAAACGGTACAATACCGTATAGGTGCATCCATACTGAACCATACCACACCAAAACGGTACAATAACGTACGAGTAGGACCATATGGAACCATACCACACCAAAACGGTATAATACCGTACGAGTACATCCATATCGTAGATAACCACACCAAAACGGTACAATACCATACGAGAACCTGCACACCAAAATCGTGCAGTACCATGCGAGAACCTGCATACCGTACTAAACGACACCAATACGGTACAATACTGTGCGAGTACATCCATACGGTACCAAACCACACAAAAACGGTACAATAACGTACGAGTACATCCATACGGAACCAAACCACACCAAAACGGTACAATACCATAGGGTACCTTACCACACCAAAATGGTACAATACCGTATGAGTACATCCATACGGTACCAAACCACACCAAAATCGTACAATACCGTACGAGAACCTCCATACGGTACCAAATGACACGAAAATGGTACAATACTGTACGAGTACATCCTTTCGGTTACATACAACACAAAAATGGTACAACACCGTACAAGTACATCCATACGGTACCGAACCACAGAAAAATGGTACAATACCGTACGACTACATCCATACGGTAGCAAACCACACCAAAATGGTACAATACCGTACGGTTACGTCCAGGCGGTATCTTACGACACAAAAACGGTACAACACCGTACGAATACATCCATACGGTACCATACAACTCCAAAACGGTACAATACCGTACGAGTACGACCATACAGAACCATACCATATTAAAATGGTACAATACCGTACGAGAACGTTCATACGGTACCAAATCACATCAAAACAGTACAATATTGTACGATGTAGGGAGGTATTCCCGAGCATATACATTTAGTTGCCGAACATGTGGTGTATAAGAACACGTGTTCAAATTGAACATGACTGATTGACGGTCAGTGCTGACTGTTCGGCAGATAGAGACATTCCGATTACATTAGATCAAGTTACATGTGAAGTAGCTAGTCCAAGCAGACTGTTCGGTTATGATACAGTCGAACAGATGATATAAGAACCAAGCACGTGATACGAGGGATCACGGGTTGAAAGCAATGCAATTCATATCCGAACAAATGGTACGTGGGACCATAGTTTGAATATAGACAGGACAGTCATCATGCTAGACAGATGATCGGCAATATCGACTAGTGACATGAGAAGTCAATGGTCCAGGAAGGTTGTACGGGCTCGAGTACCAGTTACATATGAAGTAATTGGTCCAAACCGTCTGTTCGGCCATGAGACGGCCGAACAAAAGAAAGGACTTTAGTCAAGTATTGGAGCATAGGGAACATTCTGGAAGAATCCAGAAACAGAGGTAATCCGTTAAGGAATAAGATCCCGAGAATGTAGGGTCTGAGAAAGATACCCAATGAGAATGAGATGTTCAGCTCATTATGGAAATGAATCCAAAGAGGACTCTTTTAATGAGCTGATAAAGGAAACGAGAATCCTTGATATCCTGGGTTTCCTATACGAGTTGGGAATCCTATGGCAATAGGGATGCTTGGGCGCCAAGCAGACGAATGTCTATATAAACAGAGTAAACCTAGAGGTAAAAGGTACGCAATACTTTGCATTCTTGCTTTCCTACTGATAATTAGGGTTTGACTGCTAGTACGTGATACTAAATTTGGCATCGGAGGGCCTTTGCCATGAGAGGCAGAGGTGTGCTCACCCCCTGTCTATTTTGCAGATTAGGGTTCCGACGACAAATTAGGGTTCTGGTGAAGAGGCACGAGAAAGCCGTTGCAATCCAGTTGATCCAAAGCATCAATTGTTTTCATCCCCCTACATACGAGTACATCCATACGGTGTCAAACCACACCAAAACGGTACAATACCATACGAGTACATCCATACCGTACCAAACCACACCAAAATTTTACAATACCGTACGAGAACTAGCATACCGTACTAAACGACACAAAAACGGTACAATACCGTGCGAATACGTCCATACGGTACCAAACCACAAAAAAATGGTGCAATAACGTACGAGTCAAAACGGTACAATACCGTACGAGTACATCGATTCGGTACCAAACCACACCAAAATGGTACAGTACCGTACGAGAACCTCCATACTGTACCAAATCACACAAAAACGGTATAATACCGTACGAGTACATCCATGCAGTATCTTAGGACACCAAAACGGTACAATATCGTACGAGTACATCCATACGGTATCATACCACACCAAAACGGTACAATACCATACAAGTACATCCAAACGGTACCATACCACACCAAAATGGTACATTACCGTACGAGTACATCCACACGGTACCAAACCACACCAAAACGGTACAGTATCGTACGAGAACCTCCATACCGTACCATACGACACAAAAACGGTACAATACTGTACGAGTATACCGTACCAAATCACACAAAAATGGTACAATACCGTACGAGTACATCCATACGGTACCATAGCACACCAAAATGGTACCGTACCGTACGAGTATGACCATATGGAACCTTACTACATCAAAACGGTAAAATTCGGTTTGAGAACCTCCATACAGTACCAAACCACACCAAAACGGTACAATACTGTACGAGTACATCCATACGGTACCAAACTACACCAAAATGGTACAATATCGTACAAGAACCTCTATATTGTACCAAACCACACCAAACGGTACAATATCGCACGAGTACCTCCGTGCGGTACCTTGCCACACAAAAACGGGACAAAACCATACGAGTACATCCATACGGTACCAAACCACACCAAACTGGTACAATACGTACGAGTACATCCATGCGCTATCTTACGACACGAAAACGGTACAATATCGTATGAGTACATCCATACTGTGCAATACCACACCAAAACGGTACAAATACCATACGAGTACATACATGCGATGTCTTACGACACCAAACCGGTACAATACCGTACGAGTATATCCATACTGTACCATACCACACCAAAACGGCACAATACTGTACGAGTACATCCATTCGGATCCATAAAACACAAAAATGGTACAACAGCGTACAAGTACATCCATATGGTACCGAACCATAGAAAAATGGTACAATACCGTACAAGTATACGGTACCAAATCACACAAAAATAGTATAATACTGTACGAGTACATACATACGGTACCATACCACACTAAAATGTATAATACCGTACGAGTATACCGTACCAAATCACACAAAAATGGTACAATACCGTACGAGTACATCCATACGGTATCATACCACACTAAAACGGTACAGCATCGTACGAGCATGACCGTACGGAACCATACTACATCAAAACGGTAGAATTCGGTACGAGAACCTTCATAAAGTACCAAATCACACCAAAACGGTAGAATACTGTACGAGTACATTCATACGGTACCAAACCTCACCAAAACGGTACAATGCCGTACGAGAACCTCCATACTGTACCAAACCACACCAAATGGTACAATATCGTACGAGTACCTCCGTGCGGCACCTTGCAACACAAAAATGGTACAAAACCGTACGAGTAGAACCATACGGTACAAAACAACACAAAAATGGTACAATACCGTACGACTACATCCATACGGTACCAAACCACACCAAAATGGCTACTATACCGTACGAGTACATCCATGCGGTTTCTTAGGACACCAAACCGGTACAATACCGTACGAGTACATCCATACTGTACCATACCACACCAAAACGGTACAATACCGTACGACAATGACCATAGGGAACCATACCATACCAAAACGGTATAATATCGTACGAGTACAACCATACGGAATCGTACCACACCAAAATGGTACAATACCGTACGAGAACGTTCATACGGTACCAAATCACACCAAAACGGTAAAATACCGTATGAGTACATCCATACGGTTTCAAACCACACCAAAATGTATAAAACCGTACGAGTACATCCATACGGTACCAAACCACACCAAAACGGTACAACACCAGACGAGAACCTCCATACGGTACCAAATCACACCAAAATGGTACAATATTGTACGAGTACATCCATTCGGTTTCATAAAACACAAAAATGGTACAACACCGTAGAAGTACATTCATAATGTACCGAACCACAAAAAAATGGTATAATACTGTACGACTACATCCATACTATACAAAACCACACCAAAACTGTACAATACTGTATAAGTACATCCATACGGTACCATACCACACCAAAACGGGACAATACCGTACGAGTATACCGTACCAAATAACCCAAAAATGGTATAATACCATACGATTACGTCCAGGAGGTATCTTACGACACAAAAATGGTACAACACTGTACGAATACATCCATACGGTACCATACCACACCAAAACGGTACAATAACGTACGAGTACGACCATACAGAACCATACCACATTAAAATGGCACAATACCGTACGAGAACGTTCATATGGTACCAAATCACACCAAAACGGTACAGTACTGTACTAGTACTTCCATAGGGTGTCAAACCATACCAAAATTGTACAATACCGTACGAGTACATCCATACCGTACCAAACCACACCAAACGGTACAATACTGAACCACTACATCCATACGGTACCATACCACACCAAAACGATACAATACCGTACGAGTATACCGTACCAAATCACACAAAAATGGTACAATATCGTACGAGTACATCCATACGGTACCAAACCACACAAAAACGGTACAATACGGTACAACTACTTCCATACGTTACCAAACCACACCAAAATGGTACAATACCGTTCGAGTACATCCATGTGGTATCTTACGACACCAAAACTGTACAATACCGTACAAGTGCATCCATACTGAACCATACCACACCAAAACGGTACAATACCGTACGAGTGCATCCATATCGTAGATAACCACACCAAAATGGTACAATACCGTACGAGAACCTGCACACCAAAAGGGTACAATTCCATACGAGAACCTGCATACCGTACTAAACGACACCAATACGGTACAATACCGTGCGAGTACATCCATACGGGACCAAACCACACAAAAATGGTACAATAACGTACGAGTACATCCATACGGAACCAAACCACACCAAAACGGTACAATACCATACGGTACCATACCACACCAAAATGGTACAATACCGTACAAGTACATCCATACGGTACCAAACCACACCAAAACGTACAATACCGTACGAGAACCTCCATACGTTACCAAACCACACCAAAATGGTACAATACTGTACGAGTACATCCATTCGGTTCCATACAATACAAAAATGGTACAACACCGTACAAGTACATCCATACGGTACCGAACCACAGAAAAATGGTACAATACCGTACAAATACATCCATACGGTAGCAAACCACACCAAAATGGTATAATACCATACGATTACGTCCAGGAGGTATGTTACGACACAAAAATGGTACAACACCGTACGAATACATCCATACAGTACCATACCACACCAAAATGGTACAATAACGTACGAGTACGACCATACAGAACCATACCACATTAATTAAAATGGTACAATACCGTACGAGAACGTTAATACGGTACCAAATCACATCAAAATGGTACAATACTATATGAGTACATCCATAAGGTGTCAAACCACACCAAAACGGTACAATACCGTACGAGTACATCCATACCGTACCAAACCACACCACACCAAAACGGTACAATACCATACGAATACATCAATGTGGTATCTTAAGATACCAAAACGGTTCAATACCGTACGAGTACATCCATACGGTACCATACCACACCAAGACTTTACAGTACCGTATGAGGATGACCATACGGAACCATACTACTTTAAAACGGTACAATTCGGTTCGAGAACCTCCATATAGTACCAAACCACTCCAAAATTGTACAATACTGTATGAATACATCCATACGGTACCAAACCACACCAAAACGGTACAATACCGTACGAGAACCTCCATAATGTATCAAACCACACCAAACGGTACAATATCGTACGAGTACCTCCGTGCGGTACCTTGCGACACAAAAATGGTACAAAACCGTACGAGTACATCCATACGGAACCAAACCACAAAAAAATTGTACAATACCTTACGACTACATCCATACGGTACCAAACCAAACCAAAATGGTACAATACCGTACGAGTACATCCATGCGGTATCTTATGACACCAAACCGGTACAATACCGTACGAGTATGACCATACGGAACCATACCACACCAAAACGTTACAATACGAGTACATCCATATGGTATCTTAGACATCAAAACGGTACTATACCGTACGAGTACATCCATACGGTACCATACCACCCCAAAATGGTGCAATACAGTACGAGTACATCCATATGGTGCCAAACTACTCAAAATGGTAAAATACCGTACGAGAACCTCCATACGGTACGAAACCACACCAAAATGGTACAATACCGTACGAGTACATCCTTATGGTACCAAACCACAAAAAAATGGTACAATACCCTACGACTACATCCCTACGGTACCAAACCAAACCAAAATGGTACAATACCGTACGAGTACATCTATGCGGTATCTTACGACACCAAACCGGTACAATACCGTATGAGTATGACCATACGGAACCATAACATACCAAAACGTTACAATACCGTACGAGTACAACCATACGGAACAGTACCACACCAAAATGGTACAATACCGTACGAGAACGTTCATACGGAACCAAATCACACCAAAATGGTACAATACCGTACGAGTACATCCATACGGTGTCAAACCACACCAAAACGGTACAATACCGTACGAGTACATCCATACTGATGAGCGTAAAATATTGACATATTGAAGCCTCGATATCATATATTTTCTAGTTCTTTACTGTGCCTAATTAAATATAGTTATCATCTTTTTGATCATTTATGCTAAATTACTTACGTATGCAGGAAAGATGATAATTGCATTCAAAGCAAATGGGAGTCCAATTAAGTGGTGATTTGGAATCAAGAATAGGCCGCAACGGATTTGGTTCTAATACAAGAAAAGATTTGCAACACGTCATTTTGTTCTGCACGTGATTAGGACTCGGTTAAGGCAAGTCATTGATTCATGATTTAGGAGCATGTACTGGTAATTGGAAATCTACACGCAGCTAAGAGTTTATTCTTAGAAATCCAAGGCTATCATAAAAGGCAGAATTGGGTTTGAGAATCAAGGGAAAAAGGAAAGACAATTTCTAAGAGAAATCTTTGAGTGGACCAAGTAAAAAGGATTCTCCTTGTTAAGGAAATAAATCTCGGCAGTGTGTATAAAAAAAGGGCATTAGGCTTTGCATGAAAAATATATAAAATTGGAGTTGACGATCACGACGGCAATTCGAAGAACAGAAGCATTACCTCGGCTGGAGCAAGGAGGAATAAGTGTTGAACATCTTTTCATATTTTGTGAGACCTTATTTTCTTCAATGGAGTTCTTTTATTATTTGAGTATGTGTTTTGACTTCATGAGCGGCTAAACTCTTCAACTAGGGTTGATGTAGAGACCCGTATTTTTTTTTTTATTTCAACAATTTTAATATTCTAATAAAAGTTAGAATTATGGGATAATATGAAATGTTATGTGAATATGTGATATGGGTTGAATGTGATAGAACTTGAAAGTTAGGGGTGTTAGTGTAATGCAAAAGTACATGAGTATATATATATGGGTGTGTGAGAGCCACACAATCATTTTCCTCACCCTCTCTTCTCACACACGACAGATCTCTCTCTCTCTCTCTCTCCGTCCGACGCACCCTCTCCCTCTCTCTCTCTCTTGGGTCTTGCATCCATAGCTCAAACCCATGGAAACCCAACCTCTCTATGCCGTGTTCTAACTTCCCCGACGTGTGAGTTGCGTTGATTAAGCTTGGAAGGGGTGTATCTCGGTGGATTTCGAATTTGAAGCCCTAGAGTTCGATTGAGCTTGAGCTTGTGCTTTCGATCTTTGAGGTAGGGAAATCTAACTACTTTTATGTGTTTTTGAGTTAGTGTGATGTGTGGATATTGTGATTGATTTTACTTTTGTTGATTGTTTGGGATTTGGCCTTGAAAATCCCTTATTTTCGTCACTTTTCTGCTCCTGGCCGGACTGGTTCAAGTTTTTTTTGCAGATCTTGCAGAAATTCCCTAGGACTCTACAAAGCTCCATTTTGGTTGATTCTTGCGCCAAAAGTTCCGTGTTTGAGTCTACTATCTAGGAAAAATATGAACAGAAATTCATACTCATAAATTATACCCAGAAACGTCCATTCTCCAATCTGTATTCCAGATCTGGATGTGTTGTTTTTGTTCCCTGACAGCAGTTCGTATTTTGGGCATAACTCTTTCATGCGACGTCGGTTAGATTCGATTCAAATTGCGTTGGACAGCTGATTCGATCCTCTACAACTTTGTTTGAATACTTGCTTTCGGATTCTGAGGTTTGGTGGACCAAAATGGGCTTGCAATCAGAGTTGAGAAACTCGAAACACTTGGTTTTTGTACAATCTGTTAAATTAATAGCGTTAGCGGACTTGTATTGGTTATTATGTGAAATAGTTTATAAATGATGAGTGGTTAATAGTGATAATTACGAATGAGATGGGTGCCGACTTGGGATAGTTAGTCCTTCAGGTTTCATTTATTGAATTTTTGTTACATGTTTGGTACTTGTTGGTATAAGCCGATGGTGTGAGGTCTATAGGCCTGAACATGAGATTGCGTAAGATGAAGTGGGAATAGTGCGAGGTCCCAAATGCTCAGTAGGGGATAGTGCGAGGTCCCGAATGCTCAGATTAAAATCGTATGGCAAGGATACGGAAATGAGATGTATGATACATTTAAAATGCCTGATGTAGTGGTACTTCGATAGAAATAGAAATAGACGAGTAGCGATTCCACGTGTTGGGTTGTTTCGTTAAGTTCGTAAAGTCATAGGTAAAAGATGGAACGTGGGTAGAAATGGTATTGATTGGGCATTAAACTCCTTATTCGGTTTAAACTTTCTTGTTGGCGACTCAGTGAATTGTGTCCTCATTCATTCATTACACTTTACTCAATTCATATAAACGTAGCGCCGATTTCTCTACTGGGCTAGTGTAGCTCAACCTATCATCATTTTCAGGTACACCTCAAGGGCATTGATTTTGGAGTGCATGAAGTGCATCTTTTACATCGTATCTTTTGAAAGCCGACAATCAGGAGTTGTTCTAGCATCTTTGTATACTCCCTTTTGAAAGATGCAATTGTAACTTCATTTGAACGCTTTTGACTTTGGGAATCATGTAATCGCTAAACTTATCCTCTTTTGACTAATTCTGGAAATTGGGCCAAGGTGTCAATATTGTAACTCTATTCAAACTTGATTTTATTCTCTCGCATGAATTATGAAAAATATTTTGGGGTATTATGATGTATTATAACGTTGGACTTTTGTTGGAAATGCTATTATTATTATGTTGAAAATCCAGGGCGTGACAGTTGAGGATGAAGCCCCATTAACGATTATTATTTATATATTTATGAGATTTGATTTTACCCAAATATGCGGTTTCAATTATGATTAAATTGTTCTTACTCCAAATCAATTGTTAGGGATAAAATTTTGAATATGAGTTCAACCATGTTTTTCTCATGATTTGGAATTGTCTTTATCATTGAACGCTGATTTTTCATCATTAACTATAAAACTGGATATTTATTGTGATTTGTTAAAAGCGGATACAATTAATGATTTGGTTTTATACTTGCGAGCGGAGAGGAACAAACATTAAACTTTTTGATGAACTTTCACGATGATATTTTCCGTGGTAACAGAATTAGCTTTCAGATTATCATGAAGGAATTTTGGGTAAAGTCAATGATCATGAATATCTAATGATACTAGTTAATGTGTGTGGATTCCGAAACCTTAGTATTTTCTCCTTTGGTTAAAAAGAAGCTTTAATTTTCTTGTCTTTGATAGTTTAGTCTATTATTTTTACTGTTCACTTTTAGTTAAAAAAATCAATCACAACTTTTTGTCAACTAGGTTAGGGTTTAATCACTTTAAAATTATTTAGTTTTCCTATAAAAAATCACAAGTTCCTGTGGGTTCGACCTCGCTCTTGCATTACTATACTTCGGTACGATTCGTGCGCTTGCGAGTACATTAAAATTTCACATCACATACCGTACCAAACCACACCACACCAAAACGGTACAAATACTGAACGACTACATCCATACGGTACCATACGACATCAAAATGATACAATACCGTACGAGTATACCGTACCAAATTACACAAAAATGGTACAATACCGTACAAGTACATCCATACGGTACCATACCACACCAAAACGGTACAATACCGTACGAGTACGACCACACAGAACCATACCACATTAAAATGGTACAAAACCGTACGAGAACGTTCATATGGTACCAAATCACACTAAAACGGTACAATACCGTACGAGTAAATCCATACAGTGCCAAACCACACCAAAACGGTATAATACCGTACGAGAACCTCCATACCGTACCAAATGACACAAAAGTGGTAAAATACCGTACGAGTACATCCATACGGTACCATACCATAGCAAAATGGTACAAAACCGTACGAGTACATCCATACGATACCAAACCACACCAAAACGATACATTACTGCACGAGTACAAGCATACGGTACAAAACCACACCAAAATGGTACAATACCTTACGAGAACCTCCATACCGTATCAAATCACACAAAAATGGTACAATACCGTACGAGTACATCTATACGGTACCATACCACACCAAAACGGTACAATACCATAAAAGTACATGCAAACGGTACAAAACCACCCCAAAACGCTACAGTACCGTACGAGAACCTCCATACCGTACCAAATCACTAAAAAATGGTACAATACCGTACGAGTACATCCATACGGAACCATACTACACCAAAACGATACAATATCGTACGAGTACGTCTATACGGTACCAAACCACACCAAAAGGGTACAATACCGTACGACTACATCCATACGGTACGAAACCACTCCAAAATGGTACAATACCGTACGACTACAACCATGCGGTATATTACGACACCAAAACGGTACAATTCCATACCAGTACATCCATACGATACCATACCACACCAAAACGGTATAATACTGTACGAGTACATCCATTCGTTTCAATAGAACTGCAAAACTGTACAATACCAAACGAGTACATCCATACGGTACCAAACAACACAAAAACGGTACATTACCGTACGAGTACGACCATACATAACCATACCGCATTAAAATGATACAATACCGTAAGAGAACGTTCATAGGGTACCAAATCACACCAGAACGGTACAAGACCGTACGAGTACATCCATACGGTACCAAACCACACAAAAACGGTACAATACCGTACAAGTACATCCATACGGTACCATACCACACCGAAATGGCATAATACAGTACGAGTACACCGTACCAAATTACACAAAAATGGTACAATACCACACGAGTACATCCATACGGTACCATACCACACCGAAACGATACATTACCGTACGAGTACATCCATACCATACCAAACCACACCAAAATGGTACAATACCTTACGAGAACCTCCATACCATATCAAATCACACAAAAATGGTACAATACCGTACGAGTACATCCATACGGTACCAAATCACACCAAAACAGTACAATACCGTACAAGAACCTCCATACCATACAAAATGACACAAAAGTGGTACAATACCGTAGGAGTACATCCATACGGTACCATACCATACCAAAACGGTACAATACCGTACGAGTACATCCATACGGTACCAAACCACACCGAAACGATACATTACCGTATGAGTACATCCATACCGTACCAAACCACACCAAAATGGTACAATACCTTACGAGAACCTCCATACCATACCAAATCACACAAAAATGGTACAATACCGTACGAGTACATCTATACAGTACCATACCACACCAAAATGGTACAATATCGTAAAAGTACATACAAACGGTACAATACCACCCCAAAATGCTACAGTACCGTATGAGAACCTCCATACCGTACCAAATAACTAAAAAATGGTACAATACCATACGAGTACATCCAGACGGTACCATACTACACCAAAACGGTACAATACCATACGAGTACGTCCATACGGTACCAAACCACACCAAAACGGTACAATACCGTACGACAACATCCATACGGTACGAAACCACTCCAAAATGGTACAATACCGTACGACTACAACCATGCGGTATCTTACGACCCCAAAATAGTACAATTCCGTACGAGTACATCCATGCGGTACCATACCACACTAAAACGGTACAATAGCATACGAGTATACCATACCAAATCACACTAAAATGGAACAATACTGTACGAGAACATCTATACGATACCATACCACACCAAAATGGTATAATACTGTACGAGTATATCCATTCGTTTCCATAGAACAGCAAAACTATACAATACCAAATGAGTACATCCATACGGTACCAAACCACACAAAAACGGTACAATACCGTACGAGTACGACCATACATAACCATACCGCATTAAAATGGTATAATACCATCAGAGAACGTTCATATGGTACCAAATCACACCAAAACGGTACAATACCGTACGACTACATCCATACGGTACCAAACCACACCAAAATGGTATAATACCATACGAGTACAACCATGCAGTTTCTTACGACACCAAAACGGTAAGATACATTACGTGTACATCCATCCGCTACCAAACCAGAGTGAAACGGTACAATAGCGTACGAGTATACCGTACCAAATCACATAAAAACAATACAATACCGTACGAGTATATCCATTCGGTTCCATACAACACCAAAATGGTACAATACAATACGAGTACATCCATACGGTACAAAACCACACCAAAACGGAACAATACGGTACGACTTCATCCATACGGTACAAAACCACACCAAAACGGTACAATACCGTACGAGTACATCGACGCGGTATCTTACGACACCAAAATGGTACAATACCGTACGAATACATCCATACGGAATCATACCACACAAAAATGGTACAATACCGTACGAGTACGACCATACAGAACCATACCAAATTAAAATGGTACAATACCGTACGAGAACGTACATACGGTACCAAATCACAACAAAACGGTACAATACCATACTAGTATATCCATACGGTGCCAAACCACACCAAAATCGCACAAATACCGTACTAGAACCTCCATACCGTACCAACCGACACAAAAGTGGTACAATACCGTACGAGTACATCCATACGGTACCATACCACACCAAAACGGTACAACACCGTACGAGAACTTTCATACCATACTAAACGACACAAAAATGGTACAATATCGTGCGAATACATCCATACGGTACCAAACCCCAAAAAAATGGTACAATACCGTACGAGTACAGCCATACGGAACCAAACCACACAAAAACGGTACAATACCATACGAGTACATCCAAACGGTACCAAACCACACCAAAATAGTACATTACCGTACGACTACATCCACACGGTATCAAACCCAACCAAAACGATACAGTATCGTACGAGAACCTCCATACCGTACCATATCACTTAAAAATGGTACAATACCGTAGGAGTACATCCATACGGTACCATATCACACTAAAACGGTACAATACCGTACGAGTACATCCATTCGGTTCCATACAACATCCATACGGTACCAAAGCACACAAAAATGGTACAATACCGTACAACTACATCCATACGGTACGAAACCATACCAAAATGGTATAATACCGTTCGAGTACATCCATGCGGTATCTTATGACACAAAAAAGGTACTATACCATACGAGTACATCCATACCACCCCAAAATGGTACAATACCGTACGAGTACATCCATATGGTACCAAACTACACAAAATGGTAAAATACTGTACGAGAACCTCCATACGGTACAAAACCACACCAAAATGGCACAATAACATCAGAGCACATCCATACGGTACCAAACCATAAAAAAATGGTACAATACCGTATGACTACATCCATACGGTACCAAACCAAACCAAAATGGTACAATACCGTACGAGTACATCCATGCGGTATCTTACGACACAAACCCGGTACAATACTGTACGAGTATGACCATACGGAACCATACCATACCAAAACGTTACAATACCGTACGAGTACAACCATACGGAACCGTACCACACTAAAATGGTACAATATCGTACGAGAACGTTCATACGGTACCAAATCGCACCAAAACGGTACAATATAGTACAAGTACATCCATACGGTGTCAAACCACACCAAAACGGTATAATACCGTACGAGTACATCCATACCGTACCAAACCACACCAAAACGGTACAGTACTGAACGACTAAATCCATACGGTACCATACCACACCAAAACAATACAATACTGTACGAGTATACCGTACCAAATCACACAAAAATGGTTCAATACCGTACGAGTACATCCATACGGTACCATACCACACCAAAACGGTATAATACAGTACGAGTATACCCTACCAAATTACACAAAAATGGTATGATACCGTACGAGTACATCCATACGGTACCATACCACACCAAAACGGTACAATACCGAACGAGTATACCGTACCAAATCACACAAAAATGATACAATACCGTACGAGTACATCCATAAGGTACAAAACCACACCAAAATGGTACAATACCGTACGAGTACGACAATACAAAACCATACCACATTAAAATGGTAGAATATCGTACGAGAACGTTCATACGGTACCAAATCACACTAAAACGGTACAATACCGTACGAGTACATCCATACGGTGCCAAACCACACCAAAATCGTACGAGATCCTCCATACCATACCAAATGACACAAAAGTGGTACAATACCGTACGAGTACATCCATACGGTACCATACCACACCAAAATGGTACAATACCGTACGAGTACATCCATACGGTACCAAACCACACCAAAACGATATATTACCGTACGAGTATAACCATACGGTACCAAACCACACAAAAATGGTACAATACCTTACGAGAACCTCCATACCGTACCAAATCACACAAAAACGATACAATACCGTAAGAGTGCATCAATACGGTACCATATCACACCAAAATGGTACAATACCGTAAAAGTACATCCAAACGGTACCAAACCGCCCCAAAACGGTACAGTACCGTACGAGAACCTCCATACCGTACCAAATCACTAAAAAATGGTACAATACCGTACGAGTACATCCATATGGTACCATACTACACCAAAACGATACAATACCGTACCAGTACGTCCATACGGTACCAAACCACACAAAAATGGTACAATACCGTACGACTATATCCATACGGTACGAAAGCATGCCAAAATGGTACAATACCGTACGACTACATGCATGCGGTGTCTTACGACACCAAAACGGTACAATTCCGTATGAGTACATCCATACGGTACCATAGCACACTAAAACGGTACAATAGCATACGAGTATATCATACCAAATCACACAAAAATGGTACAATACCGTACGAGTACATCCATATGATACCATACCATACCAAAACGGTATAATACCGTACGAGTACATCCATTCGGTTCCATACAACACCAAAATGCTACAATACCGTTCGAGTACGTCCATACGGTACCAAACCACACAGAAACGGTACAATACCATACGACTACATCCATACGGTATCAAACCACACCAAAACGGTATAATACCATATGAGTACATCCATGCGGTATCTTACGACACCAAAACGGTACAATACCGTATGAGTACATCCATATGGTACCATACCACACTAAAACGGTACAATAGCGTACGAGTATACCGTACCAAATCACAGAAAAATGATACAATACCGTACGAGTACATCCATTTAGTTCCATACAACACCAAAATGGTACAATACAGTACGAGTACATCCATACGGTATAAAACCGCACCAAAATGGTACAATACGGTACGACTACATCCGTACGGTACCAAACCACACCAAAACAGTACAATACCGTACGAGTACATCCAGGCGGTATCTTACGACACCAAAATGGTACAATACCGTATGAGTACATTCATACGGAATCATACCACACAAAAATGGTACAATACCGTACAAGAACGACCATACAGAACCATACCAAATTAAAACGGTACAATACCGTACGAATACATCCATACGGTACCAAACCACACCAAAACAGTGTTTGCCATAGGTTTCCCAACTCGTATAGGAAACCTAGGATATCAAGGATTCTCGTTTCCCTTATCAATTTATTAGAAAAGAGTCCTTTTAGGATTCTTTTTCATTACTGGCCGAACATCCTATTCTCATTGGGTATATTTCCCAGATCCCATATTCTCGGGATCTTATTCCCTTACGGGACATGACTATTCTGGAACCTTCCAAAGTATTCCCTCTGCTCCTACTCTTGATTGGAGCTCTTTCTTTGTTCGGCCATCTCAAGGCCGAACAGACGGCTTGGACCAGTCACTTGACATGTAACTGGTCCTTTATCAATTATTTGGACTAACGACCTCACATGCCTTTTGTCTTTATTAGCCGATCAGACTGCATGGATCAATGACTTCCCATATCATTGGTCCATATCGCCGTTCACCATACTGCCCGGCGATAAGTCCTATCATACTTACCACGTGCTCCCAAATATCACGTGTTTGGCAACTAAAAGTATCTGTTCGGGAATACCTCCCTACACACGCGCGCGCACAAACATGGAAGCTAGTAGCAGCAATAGCACCACCACCGGCGACAGGGGCGAGTTTAGAGCAGAAGAGGCCGTTGGCGGCAACGCCGAAGCGCTTCAAGCCCTTAGGGAACTCATCACCTTCCCTCTCCTCTACTCCCGTCAATCCCGAAAGCTCAGCCTAAGAGTACATCTCTCTCTCTCTCTCTTCGAGATTATCAATTGATGATAGTATAACTTCTAAATTGACGTACTTTCTTCAGTGGCCTCGAGGTTTGCTGCTCTACGGCCCCCTGGCACCGGATAGGTACCATCTTTGTATTCAATTTTTATCTCTATCTCGTGCTAACTGGTGAAAATATCAGCTTAATGATTGGTTTAGAATCTCTCTGTTGTCGATTTTTAAAAAAAAATTCTTTTTTTTTTTTTGGGGCCTCCCCTGTTCTTTTGAATTGTCTCAGACGAGCTTGGTTCGAGCGGTGGTTCGCGAATGCGGTGCACATTTAATTGTTATAAGGCACTGGATTCTTCGTGTTTGCACATTTTGTTTCCTTTGACTTTCACACAACAATAACTCAGAGATGCTCTGGTAATTATAGAATGGTTTGTTCAGTTGCTATTGCTTCATTCCTTTCACATTGTTCGACATCTTGCGTGATTGTAGGGGGATGAAAACAATTGATGCTTCTGATCACCTTGGATTGCAACGGCTTATTCGTGCCCTTTCACCGGAACCCTAATTTGTTGTTCGTGCCTTAATCTGCAAAACCGACAAGGGGTGAGTGCACCTTTGCCTCTCGTGGCAAAGGCCCTCCGATGCCAAAGTTAGTCTCTCATACTAGCAGTCAAAACCCTAATTATCAGTAGGAAAGTAATAAGAATGCAATGTATTGCGTACCTTTTTCCTTTAGGTTTACCTCATATTTATAGATTTTCGTATGCTTGTTTGCCCAAGCATTCCTGTTGCCCTAAGATTCCCAACTCGTATAGGAAACTCAGGATATCAAGGATTCTCTTTTCCTTTATCAGTTTATTAGAAAAGAGTCCTTTTAGGATTCTTTTCCATTACTGGCCGAACATCCCATTCTCATTGGGTATCTTTACCAGATCCTATATTCTTGGGATCTTGTTCCTTTATGGGACATGACTATTCTGGGATCTTCCAGAGTATTCCCTCTGCTCCTATTCTTGTTTGGAGCTCTTTCTTTGTTTGGCCATCTCATGGCCGAACAGACGGCTTGGACCAGTCACTTCACATGTAACTGGTCCTTTTATTTGTACCAACGACCTCACATGCCTTTTGTCTCGATTAGCCGAACAGACTGCATGGATCAATGACTTCCCATATCATTGGTCCATATCGCCATTCACCGTACTGTTCGGCGATAAGTCCTATCTTATTTACCACGTGCTTCCAAATATCACGTGTTCGGCAACTAAAAGTATCTGTTCGGGAATACCTCCCTACAGTGACCATGAAGGTTTGGTCATCTGATGGTGTTGTGTATCAAATCTTCCATAGCCTTAGATCATTTTGAATATGGACATTAAGTTTATGTTTGACAGAACGACGTAATGTAATAATTATACCCAAATATAGTAGAAACTAGGAGACAAACAACCGAAAAGGCCGTGCCAAAAAGTCACAAAAAAGCTAGGCCAGGCAGAGCATTCCTTCAAAATAGGAGAATGGGAAAGTATAAAAATATAGTCCAAAGTTTATAAAAATTCACTAAAGATAACCAAAAAGACACTAAAAGACTTTCTTTTTGATTCCCTTCGTCGAGCCGAATGATGTGACATAAAATTATACCCAAATTTAGTACAACTAAAGAGAACACAACAAAAAAGACCATGCCAAAAAGTCACAAAAAAGTTCTTAAAGTGAGCCCTAATTAAGTAATTATACTGGACTACTGGTGAGCGGATTAGAAAAAGGTATTGTATTCCATGTTTTGTGGATTGGTTATGTAAGGAAGGTCGGATCGAATGGTCGGGGCCGTCTGGACGCTCAGTCGTTGTACGCTTCCTGGGAACAAGTTTGTCCAATCGTTCATATTCCTTTCTATTTGGGGCGGCGCTAACCGATTTCCTGGGAAAGCGCTCTTGGCGGTGATGGTGGTAGCTGTCCTGAGCGGAAGGCTCGAGGCGCTCGGTGATCGGGCTCCTGCTATGTGCGCCGCCGGGGTGCTTGACGATGGAGCTTCTGGCTCCGGGACCCTTTAGGCACTCGCGGTATCCCCTGGTCTGGATCTCCATAAGGCCGTCATCTCCCCTGGCTGCCCTTGTGAGGCTAGGGGTAGATTCCCGGCCTGTCCTGCCCACTTGGACCGAGTGAGTGGAGGAGGCAGAGACGCTCCCAGCACCGAGCCTCTCGAAGGTCGATGGTCTCCTTCGAAGTTGCACGGGGGAGCCGGAACGGTCCCTGTGCGACATGTCTTTTGGGGCTCGAGCGTCCGCCGCTCTTGGTGACTCGAAACGATCCTTGACTGAGGGGCGGGGTCTATGCTCTAGCAGGTGACCGACTTCGTGACTGTGAGGGGGGGGGGGGGGGGGGGGGGGTGGCACGGTCTTTCCTTCCGCCGCGACTCCCAGAGGAATGAGACGGGGAGATTTGGAGGAAGTGTTTGATCTCTGCCAACTCATCTCGGACGTGTCTGTCGCGCTCCATCACCGTCGTGAGATCGTCGATTTTTCGCTCAAGATGGCGGATGTAGGAGTGGAGCTCGGAAGATGGGCCTGCGTCTGGAACTGACGCTCCGGCGCCAATTCCGACGGATACATGGGTCTTTCCTAGGGCGGCCGGAAGCCAGGCTATGATCCATGAGGGAACCAAGCCCGTGGGCGGTGCCACCGTGATGCGCGTCGTCGACCTCAACCATGTTTGATTCAGGAACGCTGAATGGAGCAGAAAAAGGGGAAGAGGTGAAAGGTGAAAGGGTGGCTAGGTCCCCAGCAGAGTCGCCAATTGTGGGGGTTCGATTTGGAGGGACCTTGACCTGAGTAAAGATTCCTCTCCCGTTGCTCTGCTCCCCTTCCTCCGGACCTGCAACAAGTCACTAGGGCTGGAATAGCCCAGTGACCCTCCGATGATCAAGTTAGATCTCAAGGAAGGATATAGATCTAGGGTTAGGGAAAGATAGCATACCTCCCAGAGATGAGTATCCCTTGGTATTTATAGACCTAAGTTTACTTGGCCTCCAGGCTAGCGCGTGGAGGTCACGCTCAGGTAACCGCCTCGGGTGACATCATAGATGACGCACGGATAAGGCAGTTACGAAGCACATGGCCAGGTCTGATTCTCATGATTCCATCTGCCCTGTGATCTCTATGAACCCTCCTTAGCGTAGCTTTTCTAGGGATGCTAAGGGAGCACCGAAGCGAGAGCATACCGCGTCATCATCAACCGAGCCTCAAACCGAACCTTATGACAAGACTTCTAGCCGCCACTGTCTGACGACCGCGCCTCCAAGGGGGGCATTGGTTCAGAACACATGGCCCGGTTACCGTCTCGGTAACCGAGGCCTCTACGACATGATATGCTGGCCATTTTTGGTTGAACAAAATCAAAGACATCCTGTGAGAAGGATCTCATTTCCTGTAACATTTATTCAAGATTCTATCTTATGGTATTTTAATGTAATTCAAGTTCCTGGAATTTATATTTTAGAAACCTTCATGTAATCTATTATTCATACTTTTGCTTACATTGGCAATGGAATACAAAAGGAATAATGGAGGTAAAATTGTACGTGTTGCATGCTTGGAGGGAAGCATTAGAGTCAAAAGGGTTTTCGGATAAGTAGGAGTAAAACTGAGTATATGGTGTGCAAGTTTAATGGTAGCAGTAATGCGCATGAATAAAGAATGATGATCCAAGACCAGGAGATATCAAAGAGTGATCATTTTAGGTATTTAGGCTCAATTGTTAGTAGAGATGGAGAGATTGCTGATGATGTGACCCATAGGATCCAAATGGGGTGACTCAAGTGGAGAAGCGCTACTGGTGTACTATGTGACAAGAGGTACCCGCAAAATTGAAGGGAAAATTCTATGGAACTGCCATAAGACCAGCGATGCTTCATGGGGCAGAATGTTGGCCTATTAAGAAACAACATGTGAGCAAGATGAGTGTAGCGGAAATGAGAATGTTGAGGTGGATGTGTGGTAAGATTAGACGAGACAAGATTAGAAATGAAACAGTTCGTGAGATGGTAGGTGTAGCACCTATAGAGAAGAAATTGAGGGAAAATAGGCTAAAGTGGTTTGGGCATATCTACCGTAGACCAAAAGATGCAGTAGTTAAGAGAGCGGATAGGATAGCTCTCGGTAACAATGTTACAGAGAGGGGTAGACCTAAATTGACATTAGATGCTGTAGTGTGCAAAGATATGAGTATAATGGGTTTGTGTGAACATGTAGCCTTTGACAGAGCTCAATGGAGGAAACAGATTTTGTAACGCCCCGAATTTTGGGTACGTTAAAAAGACAATTTCATTAAAAACCTCAAAATAGAGTCACAATTTATTGATAACCTCAAAATAGAGTCTGGCTCTTCTTACAACAAATACTCTCACAAGAGTTCAATATTTACACAAATGAAGGGGGTTCTAAGGTTCCTAACTACAGCTCCTCCTTCTTCTCCATCCTAGCCAGCCCCTCAGCTCCAAAAGTCTCAACGGTGATCTGCTTACCCTGATCATCTACGAAATCTGACACATTATACCGGCGTCGCCACCCATATAATATGTCAGGGTCACCAAAAAGGCAACACCGTGAGCTACAAAGCTCAGCAGAGTAATCCCATACCCGTTAACCCATACTTATAAACAAAGGAATAACACATCGATTTCCACATGATACATATATACGCAGTTAACAATGACACATCCACATTCGTTAATCAACTATCGTTGGTGTCCAAGAGTTTCGTGTTTCTCCTACGCGACTCATCGTAGACCGTGTCAACATTTTCATTTACAAAACAATCTTTCAAAAACCATTTGTTTAACACACACAATTTACAAAATCATTTGCATTGGCTCCGTACCGCGGATAACCAAGCTACACACCCAACCTTGTTTCCGCCGTTCCGAACTCCCGAGTATCCTCACAATGGTTCCGCCGTCCCGGGTTCCCATTGGCACACAAAAATATTTGCATTGGCTCCGTAACGAGGATAACCAAGCTACACACCCAACCTCGATTCCGCCGTTATGGACTCCCGAGTATCCTCACAATGGTTCCGCCGTCCCGGGTTCCCATTGGCACACAAAAAAAATATTTGCATTGGCTCCGTAACGCGGATAACCAAGCTACACACCCAACCTCGGTTCCGCCGTTCCGGACTCCCGAGTATCCTCACAATGGTTCCGCCGTCCCGGGTTCCCATTGGCACACAAAAATATTTGCATTGGCTCCGTAACGCGGATAACCAAGCTACACACCCAACCTCGGTTCCGCCGTTCCGGACTCCCGAGTATCCTCACAATGGTTCCGCCGTCCCGGGTTCCCATTGGCACACAAAAATATTTGCATTGGCTCCGTACCGCGGATAACCAAGCTACACACCCAACCTCGGTTCCGCCGTTCCGGACTCCCGAGTATCCTCACAATGGTTCTGCCGTCCCGGGTTCCCATTGGCACACAAAAAAAAATATTTGCATTGGCTCCGTACCGCGGATAACCAAGCTATACCTCACCATGGTTCCGCCGCTCCAGGTTCCCATGGGAACGCACACATTTCAAAACCCTCGGTTCCGCCGCTCCGGGTTCCCGAGTATCCGCAATGATTCCGCCGCTCCGGGTTCTCATTGGGTTTTTCAACACACACCACACAATGGGCTACCACGTCCGGCCACATTGCGGTTTTCGAAAATTCAAAACCTTTTCAAAACACGTCTTTTACACACGTACACACACAACTCACATAATGCCACTAGAAATCGGTCATTATGTTGTTTCAAAATATTTCCTTCCTCGAAAAACATTTCCTTTCATTACTCACACCCTAGGTGTCATATTTCTACTTTCTCGATTCTCGTGTCTCGTTACATGCAAAGACAACGCGGTAGGACAACAATAAGCAAGAATCATCTTAACAAGATCATCCAATTCTATATTACTCATCACGCTCAATTACCACTTATAGCATAACGCCACATGTACGGACGCCTTTGGAGTGTATCACTTATGCTTTATTCAAAGCACAACGCCACATGTACGGACGTCTTTGGAGTGAAATCACTTATGCTTTATCACATACCACAAGTAATACAAGCAACTCATATACGCATACTCATAACTATCTTAAAGATCAAAATGTGAATACTTCTAATCAAACGATAAGTACGTAAGTAAAGATAACCTACTTTATAATTGAGTAAGTAAATAGGAAGTAAGTAAGGATTTCCTTACAGTTCTTCTAGGCGGTAGTCGGCTACGGAAGGTTAGTCGGCTACAGAAAGTACGTCGGTGGTCGGGCGGAGTAACTTCCTACGGTGGTCTCCGGTAGCTTCGAAAGAGAAAGGTTTCTCTCGAAACTTCTACTTGACTATTACTACTACTACTTTATATATCGAAGGGTGGTCGAGTGGCGGTTTAGTGGCGGCTTAGGTTGAGTTTCTTGAAGAACTCAAGAACAACTCAAGAACAAGAAGAACAAAAGCAAGAACAAAGAAAGAACACTAATTTTCTAGAGAGAGAAGTTGCTAGGTGAAGGTGTGAGTTGAATGAGAAGCATGGGGTGCTATTTATAGCCAAAACTTTGGCTCCCTCTCCCTCTCTAATGGCCGGCCCTCTCTCTCTCTAAATCTCCCATGGATTTGCTCCATAACTCAATCTTTCACTTGTCAAACTTTGATTGAAAGCTTGATGGGCTAGGGTATTAGGCTTGCATGGCTAGGATTTGTACCAAGGATGGGATTAAGGAAGATTTGTTTGGAAAGGAGGAGACAAGGGTACAAGATTTTGTGCTAAACAAATATAGAAGTACAATGGAAGTTAATGGAGGGCTAGTTTCTTAGCTAGGAAGGAAGATTCACCAAGGATTTGAAAAGATGAGAAAGATCAAGGAAAGATCAAGCATGGTACAACCAACCTTCCTCTCTCCTTCCTCCTCTCTCTCTCTCTCTCTCTCTCTCTCTCTCTCTCTCTCTCGGCATTCTCTCTCTCCCTCTCTCTCTCTCTCTCCCTAGTACACACACACACATACACACATATATATATAAATGAAAGAAGGAAATAGAAAGGTACAAAGTACAAGATTTACAAAATCAAGTAAGAATCTTAATTAAACACATGTTTCCAATAAATAAATAAACTAGTGTACTTTGTAATCTAGGTAGATCACACCTCCCATAAAACAAATCCAATTGGGTACAAAACCCCAATTCAAAATAATAAAAAGATACTTAGGAGAATATTTAGGCTTTAAAGGCTACATAAAATATGGGTACTTCATCACATGGGGTTTTAAGAAAAAAGACTAATTTAATAAACCCATGTACTTGGTGAAAGAATAACTCTGTTACCCAATGGATAATAAATACCCGAACGGTTATCGTCCAATGGATAATAAGGTACGAGTACTTTAAATCATAATTTAAGTCTTTTAAAAGACTACATGTCCTTTTTGAAATTTACCCATGTGTTTATATATATGTACTTAGCCAAATATAATAAAGGAAAAGCTTTTGTCCAATGGGTAAAGATTACCCTAACAATCATTGTCCAATGGACAATAGTTACTAGGGTACTTTTTATAGTAAAATATTCAAAAAGTACTTTTAAAGTAATTATAAAAGTCTACTTCCAAAATATTATAGTACTTTGTTCAAATCTTTCAAAAATCCTTTTAATATAAAGAATTGGGTTTCTATTATCCAATGGATAATAGTTTCCCTAAAATTTATTAACCAAAGGATAAAGAATAAAACTAAAACAATAAAACAAAATTACCCTTGTGGTTATTATCCAATGGATAATGGAGGGGTGGGAGAATCCCCAATAAACAAAGAATAAATGTACTTTGCACATGTTTATAAACCCATTAAAATATTATATCCTTGTACTTATCAAAATATTTTAAAGGAAAGCCTATTGTCCAATGGATAAAAATTACCCTAACCATTATGGACCAATGGGTAAAGGCAAAAGGTTCAAAAGTTTCAAAAGGTCCAAAAGGTTCATCTAGTAACTAGGTGAGTTGGTTGCTTGGTTCCTCCAAGTAGTCGATTGGAAACTAACTAAATTGGTCACGTAAGTTTTTCTAGTCGAGAGTTTAACCAATGACCAAAAAATCTAACTACGACGGAAATTAATAAGCAATCATATAGTCACACAAGAGAAAAAATAAGTAATTCAAATAAAATTCAAATATTTAACGAAATTTTTATAGACCAAAATTCAGGGTCGTTACAGATTTATGTAGCCAACCTCAAATGATTGGGACGTAAGACTCGGTTTGGTTTGGTTTGAGAGAAAAAAAGAAGAGAATAGGACCAAACGGAGCATATTAAGGAATAGTAAAGCTTAATCTTTATTTTTCTCACATTTTCCTTCTTCATTGCTAGTGTTTTTCTTTTCCTTTTTCTCACTTTCTTTTATCTTTTCATTATTCTCTTTTAAGTTATGGTCACTGCACATTTTTTGGTCCATATTTTCTTGCATAAGGCCCACTGTCTAGCTCAGGGCGTAGCCCAATTTTCTCAAAAATTATTCAATGCCCTGCACCGAAATGGGTGTCCCAATCTCATCATTCACCACATATTTGTGAGACATTACAGAATATGTGGAACCCACAAAATGAATAGATTTTGGTCACTTGGCCTATTTTGGCCAAATAATCCAAATGATTTTTTTTTGTTTTTATTTAAAAAATATCGCATTTATTAGTTTTGCATCGATTTTTTTTAGATTATTGTTTCGTTATGACGAGGAATCTAAAAAGTAATATTTTCGTCTTTATTAAGCAAAATTAGATTTTGATGTTAATATTTTATTTTTTAGATTCCTCTCTCTATAACGAAGCAATTAATCTATGAAAAATTAATGCAAAACTAAAAAATGTAATTTTTTTAAATAAAAATAAAAAAAATTTATTTGAATTATTCGGCCAAAATATGCCGGCACTAGGGTTAATTACTCCCAATTTTCTCACACACACACACACAACAGCTGTAAGTCTCTCCCCTCTCTCTCTCTCTCTCCATATGTTTCAAAATCACACACATTCATACACGCGCGCGCACAAACATGGAAGCTAGTAGCAGCAACAGCACCACCACCGGCGACAGCGGCGAGTTTAGAGCAGAAGAGGCCGTTGGCGGCAACGCCGAAGCGCTTCAAGCCCTTAGGGAACTCATCACCTTCCCTCTCCTCTACTCCCGTTAGTCCCGAAAGCTCGGCCTAAGAGTACATCTCTCTCTCTCTCTCTCTCTCTCTCTCTCTCTCTCTTCGAGATTATCAATTGATGATAGTATAACTTCTAAATTGACGTACTTTCTTCAGTGGCCTCGAGGTTTGCTGCTCTACGGCCCCCCTGGCACCGGAAAGGTACCATCTTTGTATTCAATTTTTATCTCTATCTCGTGCTAACTGGTGAAAATATCAGCTTAATGATTGGTTTAGAATCTCTCTGTTGTCCATTTTTTAAAATTTTGTCTTTTTTTTTTTTGGGGCCTCCCCTGTTCTTTTGAATTGTCTCAGACGAGCTTGGTTCGAGCGGTGGTTCGCGAATGCGGTGCACATTTAATTGTTATAAGGTACTGGATTCTTCATGTTTGCACATTTTGTTTCCTTTGACTTTCACACAACAATAACTCAGAGATGCTCTGGTAATTATAGAATGGTTTGTGCAGTTGCTATTGCTTCATTCCTTTCACATTGTTCGACATCTTGGGTGACCATGAAGGTTTGGTCATCTGATGGTGTTGTGTATCAAATCTTCCATAGCCTTAGATCATTCTGAATATGGACATTAAGTTTATGTTTGACAGAACGACGTAATGTAATAATTATACCCAAATATAGTAGAAACTAGGAGACAAACAACCGAAAAGGCCGTGCCAAAAAGTCACAAAAAAGCTAGGCCAGGTAGAGCATTCCTTCAAAATAGGAGAATGGGAAAGTATAAAAATATAGTCCAACGTTTATAAAAATTCACTAAAGATAACCAAAAAGACACTAAAAGACTTTCTTTCTGATTCCCTTCGTCGAGCCGAATGATGTGACATAAAATTATACCTAAATTTAGTGTAGGGGGATGAAAACAATTGATGCTTCGGATCACCTTGGATTGCAACGGCTTATTCGTGCCTTTTCACCGGAACCCTAATTCGTCGTCGGAACCCTAATCTGCAAAATAGACAGGGGGTGAGTGCACCTTTGCCTCTCGTGGCAAAGGCCCTCCGATGGCAAAGTTAGTTTCACGTACTAGAGAAACCCTAATTATCAGTAGGAAATATAAAATAATGCAATGTATTGCGTACCTTTTGCCTTTAGGTTTACCTCATATTTATAGATTTGCATATGCTTGCTGCCCAAGCATATCCCTGTTGCCCTAGGATTCCCATCTCGTATAGGAAACCCAGGATATCAAGGATTCTCGTTCCCTTATCAGTTCATTACCTTAGTCTTTTTAGGACTATTTTCCATAACTGGCCGAACATCCCATTCTCGTTGGGTATCTTTTCCAGATCCTAAATTCTCGGGATCTCATTCCTTTACTGAATACCACTGTTTCCGGAACCTTCTAAAGTGTTCCTGCCGCCTCACGAATTAGGGCAACCTTTTTCCCTGTTCAGCTATCTTCTTGCCGAACAGTAGACATGGACCAATGACCTTACATGCATCTGGTCCTCATCGTTAGTATTTTAGACAAAACGACCTCATATGTCTTTTGTCTTTATCAGCCGAACAGACTGCATAGATCAATGACTTCCCATATAATTGGTCCATATCGCCATTCACCACACTGCCCGGCGATAACTCCTGCCATACTTACCACGTGCTCCCAAATATCACGTGTTCGGCAAATAATTGTACCTGTTCGGGAATACCTTCCTACAATTGCTCCCCAGCTTTACCTATTTTCCACTTTTCGGGGGTAATGGGTGAAGCTTTTAGAGACAAACGTTTAGACATGAATTTCCTCTAATACCGAGCAGTCATAGTATTTAATACTTATTGATGCTCTTTGGCGCCTTTGTCATTATACCATCTCGAGGTAGTGACTCCACGTGGCATGTTTCGTACGCAATTCATTAATTTCAAACTGATGTTTTTATCAAACGTCGTCAGAACGGCACCTGCTTTCCATTACTTTAACTTGTAACGGCGTGAGACGAGACGTTTCGTCTCCGTCTCATTCATTTGAATCCCAAAGAGGGATTTTCTTTGGAATTTTTTATCCAAACCACTGTGTCCCGTCTTTATCTTCCTCAAAAGTCAGGCGAGAAAAAACTCCCTTTCTTCCGCCATAGCCGCCGCCTGCAACTTGCTCATGTCACAGGGACCTTTTAATTGAACTCGTAAGATCTCTATTTCTTCTGTTTAGGTTTCCCATTAAGATTTCTCTCCTATTCCATTTGTTTCCATCTGAGATCTTATTTCTCAGATTTTGGACCACTTCTAGGGTTTCGATTCGTACCCATTTCCAATTTTCGTTTTCTTTGAGTATATTCATGGCGAATGCACATGATCCCAAGCCTAGCAAATTTAGGAAACTCTGTGACACCCCTGCTGCCTTGGCAGCATTTAGAGCAAAATATAACATTCCTGAAAATGTAGGACTCGAACTTGCTCCATTAGGAGCAGATAGAGATGCTGGCTCTTGGGACAGGATGTGTATCCTAATTGTAGCTATCGTTGAGGGCGGAATCCGTTTCCCCCTACATCCATTACTCCGCCAGATTCTGAACTGGTATCGTCTTACTCCCATGCAAGTTTCAACCAATGTTTTCAGGCTGATAATGGGGATTATAGCCCTAAATGGGATTCTAGGGACCCAATTAGGAATCTGGGATATTCAATGGTGGTATAGTATAGTACTAAACCCCGAGTACAATACTTACTACTTTAAGGTTAGGAGGGCAGACAAACGTCTCGTACTTATTCTGCCAGATTCTGCTCGTGACCACGAAATCGACTTCCTCTATGTAACTGGAGCATTCGAGCCTATAGGGGAAGATGGCCAAGTGTTGGGGCTCCATTGCCCCCACATATGGGGCTATCCACGTATGCTCTTGCTTTTAACTTTTGCAATTCTTCGTTTATTGCTTTCTCGTAGCTTTTCTATATGTCTAATTTTGGTTTTTCAACTTCGATCTTGTAGCTGAAAACGCTAACAGGCATCCTAGACGAGTACCGTGCTACGTCCGAACAGAGGACATCAACAAGATCTTAAAGTACGCGGGCGAGCCTGGTACCCGAACAGCAGGTCGGGGCCGGAACGCTGATGTGCTTTTAAGATACGACCCCTCTTACAGAGGTGTTATAGACAGAAGACTTGCCCATCCCAGCACCAGTGCTGCCTCCACATCAACTGCTCCCCAGCCACGTAATTCAAGACTGCAAGCTGGTGTTACCGTTGCTGGTCAACCTGGTGAAATTCCCATTTCAGAAGGCGTGCCGCTTCCCCGTTTGAGACTTAGAAGATCTACGCGTGGACTAGTTTCTGAACAACAGCCCGAACAGCTGGTTTCAAATCGTGATACCAGCCAATCATCCTCTTCTGGTTATTCTCCATCTCCTCGAGATCCAGGTACTATGACCCGTCAACCCCTTAATCTCAGCACCCTTCTCACTGTCTCCACTAGGGGACGTGGTGCTGCCTGTAGGGCGGCCTCAATTGCCCCGCCCCCCCCCCCCCCCCCCCCCACGATCTCGTCGCACTAGGGGGGGATCAACCCGATCATCTTCTTCTCCTCGGGAACACGATAGTTCCCTTGAGGCTATCGATGCTCATCGGGACAAACATCCCAGGAGTGAAGAAGTTGGAGATGCTTCTGCCCAAGCTGCAGCCTCACTTCAACAACCCCTTTCTTCGAGCACTCAAGCGCTTCCTCAAAACTGGCCCCCCTACTCATTAGGGGTGATCGGCCTATCCACATTGGAGACAGCACCAGCTCTTCAGAAATAGCACTTGCACTCGCCCAAGGTCTGCTTCTTCCTGTTGATATGCAGAAAGAAAACGAAGCCGCACCTGACCGGCTTGTCTCCACTGGTCTCGTTAGTGGGATGAAGGTATAGTGTTCTCGTCACTTGTAGGCATACTTCATGTTCCTTTTGTTTTCTCACAGTATCACCTTGTTGATTTCCTTGCAGTTTATTCAAAAGATGATTACATTGGGCCAGAAGTTCCAAGATGCTGATACTGAACGGATCACACTTTTAAACAACAACACCAGGTTGCTCCGCACCATAACCAGACTAGAGAGGGAGAGAGACAAAGCCAAGGCCGACTTTCAAGAGGCAAAAGACAAACTTGGGACAGCCGAAGATAACCTCCACCAGGTTTTGGTAGAAATTGAGAAAACAAAAACAACTGCTCACGAGGAAGGCTATCAAAAAGGTTTTGATGCTGCAACTGCCAGCTACGTGGAACAAATGCCGGCTATACAAGATCAGATCTGGGCTTCCAGCTGGGAGGCTTGTCTGACAAAGGTTGGCGTTGCTGAAGACTCAATCCTGTGGGTGGAAAATGACCTGCGAGCAAACAAGCTTCAATCACTGTAGATGATTTGGAGGAAGACGTTGATCAACAAATCGAAAACTTTGCTGAGGTAGATGAGGAGACCCCTGCCGACAACCGTGGTACTATTGTTGATGATTCACTTGTTCAAGATATGACTAATGAACCTATTAACCTGGAGGAGAATCCAGTTGGAGATGGTGCTGGACCGAGACTAGTGCTGATGTTCCACATGAAACTCCTCCAGAGGTCCAGAATGTGGACTGATTGGTAAGTGGTTTGTCATGAACTGTTTTAATGTTTTGAAAACGTTTTGGTTGGTCCTGCGTGACCGTAAGTTGTTTGGCCCTGCGTGGCACCAGTATTATAAAAACTTTTGATGATACAGGTATTCGGCCCCTTGTGGCATAACTTTATAATTTGCTCGGCTACTCTTGTCTTTGCATCTGTTCGGATGCAAATAGTTTAATCTTTAAGTATTTCGTACTTTGATCCTATCCTTTTGTTTGCTTGTGTATAAGTTTGTTCAGTATTGTAACAAATCCTGTGAACATACTTTCTTGTACTCTTTCATGTACTTAGAAACAAACTCTCTAAGTTTAAGTTTCACGTACTTATGAATTCCTAAGTTTCTCGTACTACTAAAAACATACAAGTGTATTCATACTTGTTTAACTTTTAAGTTTCACGTACTTAAAAAAGACATACAAGTGTTTTCATACTTGTTAAAACATACAAGTGTTTCATACTTGTATTCTTAAAACATACAAGTGTTTTCATACTTGTTAAGTTTCACGTACTTTTTTTTTTAAAAATACATACAAGTGTATTCATACTTGTTAAGTTTTACGTACTTAAAAAAGACATACAAGTGTATTCATACTTGTTAAGTTTCACGTACTTAAAAAATACATACAAGTGTATTCATACTTGTTAAGTTTCACGTACTTAAAAAAGACATACAAGTGTATTCATACTTGTTAAGTTTCACGTACTTTAAAAAATACATACAAGTGTATTCATACTTGTTAAGTTTCACGTACTTAAAAAAGACATACAAGTATAAGTGCTTGTTCCCTGCTCCCCAATACGAATGAGGGAAACCAAGCCCGTAGTTCGTATTTTTAAAATATTAAGAACGCAATATTCATACTGCAAAAAAGTGATTTTATTCATAATCTGTGAAACTCAAGAGGGCGTTATTCGTACCCCTTGCAACTAAAACAATGAAACTAGAACAAGGGAATTATATTTGTAATTCCCACACAATCACGTAGTGCAATCTAAAACAGAACTCAATGCTTTTAAACAAAGAATTTTCGTAGATTATGGATATTCCAAGGCCTCGGAATTGGATTACCATCCAGATCTGCCAATCTATAGGCCCCTATTCCTACAATCTCGGTTACTCGATACGGGCCTTCCCAGTTGGCCCCCAGCTTGCCTTCGTTGGCCACCTTGGTGTTGCCGAGCACCTTCCGAAGTACGAGGTCCCCAACACCAAACTCTCGAGGGTGAACGTGTTTGTTATAGCTTTTCATCAGCTGTTCCTGGTAAGAAGCCAGATGCACCAGGGCCTTTTCCCTTCTTTCTTCGGCGAGATCAAGCTCAATCTCGAGGGCTCTGTCATTGCGCCCACTTTCAACCAAAACGGTCCTGTTGGTCGGCAGACCTACTTCCAGAGGTATGACAGCCTCTGTTCCATATGCCAATGAATAGGGGGTCTCTCCCGTAGACCTCCTAGGCGTTGTTCGGTGAGCCCACAAAACTAACGGTAACTCGTCAGGCCACTTCCCTTTGGCTTTGTCCAGCCTTTTGTTGATCCCATCAAGGATAGTTTTGTTAGACGCCTCAGCCTGCCCTTTACTCTGAGGGTAGGCTGGGGTGGAATAATAATTTCGTATTCCATACTGGACACAAAAATCCTTGAATTTCTTCTGAAATTGGGATCCATTATCTGTAATCAATGAGTAAGGGACCCCAAAGCGAGTGATGATGCTCTTCCACACGAACCTTTCTATCATGGGTTCAGTGATTTTGGCCAATGGTTCTGCCTCAATCCACTTAGTAAAATAATCAGTTGCCACTAGCAGGAATTTTTGATTCCCAGTTGCTTTATGTAGTGGACCCACGATGTCCATCCCCTATTGAGCAAACGGCCAGGGACTTGTCAAAGGCACCAGATCCTCGGCGGGTGTTCGAATCATTGGTGTGAATTTTTGACACTTCTCACAAATCTTCACATACACCTTTGCATCTTCCTGCATGTGTGGCCACCAATAGCCTTGGGTAATTGCTCGGTGGGCAATGGAACTGCCTCCAGCATGGTTCCCACATGTTCCCTCGTGGATTTCATGAAGAAACTTTTGCCCCATCTCAGGATGTACGCATAGCAAATATGGGCCTGTAAAGGATTTTCTGTATAACTTACCCTCTGGGGACAGCTAAAACCTAGCAGATTTGATCCTTATCTTATGAGCCTCCTTTTTGTCAGAAGGGAGTATCTCATCTCGTAAGAACTCCACGATTCGATCCATCCAACTTGGTCCTTGGTTCACGTCCAAGACCAAGTCTACACTCCTCCCAATGCTCGGCTCACCCAGATATTCTACGGCCACTTTCCTTTTGAACTCAGTTGGTACAGCTGCAGCCAACCATGCTAACGAATCTGCGTGGGCATTCTGTCCTGAACTTATCTGTTCAATGTATATCCTTTCGAAGGTATCAAGCAGATCTTTGGCTGCCTGAACGTAGGCTACCATCTTTTCACTACGGGTTTCATATTCTCCGGACAGTTGATTGACCACAAGCTGTGAATCACAATACACCCTAACCTGTTCTGCTTTCAGGATTTTTGCACTCCTTAATCCAGCCAAGAGTGCCTCATACTCAGCCACATTATTTGATGCACTAAAATCGAGCCGAACAGATAGTTCTATCAGTACTCCTTCAGAAGGAAAAAGGACAACCCCAATTCCTGAACCAGTATTACATGCTGATCCATCAACGAATAGCTTCCATTCCATAGGATCCTGTTCGGCTGAGGGTTGATTCTTGATGGGTGATGTCTTAGTTGCCTGTTCCTTTCTCGTAGGAGGTAAAGGAGCCACCGTAGGAGAAAACTCTGCCACAAAATCTGCCAATACTTGGCCTTTGATTGCCGTACGTGGCTGATAATCGAGATCGTACTGGCTTAACTCAACGGACCATGTCGAGATCCTTCCCGAGAAGTCTGCTTTTCATAGCAGTGATTTTAATGGAAACTCAGTATAAACCACAACCTTGTGGCTTTGGAAGTAGTGTGGCAATTTCCTTGTGGCTGTCCTAAGTGCCAGGACAAGTTTTTCTAAAGGCAGATATCTCGTCTCTGCATCTAGCAATGTCTTGCTAACATAATAAATAGGGATTTGTTCGATTCCCAAATCCCTCAATAGGACTGCACTTACTGCATGCTCAGAAACGGCTAAATACAGAATTAAAGACTCACCTGGCAGTGGAGTTGACAAAAGTGGGGGCTCGGCCAGATAATTCTTCAGATCCTGGAAGGCCTGCTCGCACTCTGCTCCCCATTCGAATCCCTCCCTCTTTTTCAATAATTGAAAAAAGGGTCTGCACTTGTCACTTGACCTGCTGATGAATCTATTAAGTGCTGCAGCCATGCCAGTCAACCTTTGGACTTCCTTAGTGGTTTTGGGACTCTGAAGTCTTTGTAGGGCAGCAATTTGATCGGGGTTAGCCTCAATCCCTCTCATGGTTACCAAATGGCCCAGGAACTTTCCTGAACCAACTTCAAACGCACATTTTGAGGCGTTGAGTTTCAGTTTGTACTCCCTCAAGATTTCGAAAGCTTCTTTTAAATTAGCTATATGCCCCCGTTTATTTTGGCTTTTCACCACCATATCATCTATGTAAACTTCCATAGTCTTTCCAATGAGCTTCTTGAACATGATGGTTGCAAGTCTTTGGTATGTTGCCCCAGCATTCTTTAGCCCAAACGGCATAACACTATAGCAGTACAACCCTCGTGGTGTGATAAACGAAGTCTTCTCTTGATCAGGTCCAAACATAGCAATTTGATGATATCCTCGATATGCATCGAGAAAACTCATTCGCTCATAACCAGCAGTTGCATCAACCAACTGGTCAATCCTTGGAAGAGGAAAACTATCTTTAGGACACGCTTTGTTTAGGTCTGTGAAGTCTACGCAGACACGCCACTTTCCATTCTTTTTCTTCACCACAACGGTGTTGGATAACCACTCTGGGTAGTAGACTTCACGTATTGCTTTAGCCTCTAGTAAACGATCAACCTCTTCAATTACTGCATCCACATGCTGCACGCCTGCCCTCTGTTTTTTCTGAATGATCGGCTTATGCTGAGGATCAACGTTTAAATGGTGACAGATCACACCTGCATCCACTCCGGGCATTTCCTCTGGTACCCATACAAATACATATTCCTTCAGAAATCTTATTGATTCAGTCTTTTCCTCCGCTGGTAATGATTCCCCGATTAAGAAATATCTTTCAGGATCAGTCTCGTTGACCTGAATTTTCTCCAAGCCTTCAACCACCTTTTCAGCCGGACTTCTTCCAACATCGTCGATAGTTGGTTGATCTGGTACTTCTAATGTATGAACGTGGTGGACCTTTGGGGCTCTTTTAATGATGGAAATCAAACATTGTTGTACCACTTTCTGATTGCCTCTAATTGCTTCAACCCCATTCGATCCTGGGAATTTCACCATCTGGTTGTAAGTCAAGGAGATAGCTCTCATTTTGTGCAGCCATGTCCTCCTTATAATCGCGTTATAGGAGGAAGAAACGTCAACAACTAAGAAATCTGTCCTCAACACTACTGACCCAGCCCGAACAGGTAGTGTTACCTTTCCAAGAGGCCAGACTGCTCCTGCACTAAACCCGATCAGAGGTGTTGTAGATTGCTCTAAGTCTGTTTGGGCCAGTCCCAACTTCTTGAATGCATAGTAGTACATCACCTCTGTACAACTTCCTGAGTCCACTAGAATCCTCTCAATGTCATATTCCCCAACTCGCAGGGTTATGACCAAAGCATCGTTGTGGGGTATTAGGACCTCTCCTAGGTCATCATCAGTGAATGCTATGCTCTCATTGCACACATCATTCTCTCGCCCTCTCTTGTTTCCCAGTCGCATTACGTGCTGATCGTGCTTGACTTGCCTTTGTAATAGCCTAACCTCATTTCTCGTATAAGGTGTGGCCAACTCATGTATCATATGGATTACTCCTTTAGGGTTTTGATCGTAACCCAGTTCCATAGCTTTCCCTTTCTCCTTTGGATCCTCCTGGATAAATTCCTTGAGATAGCCTCGAGAGACCAGATCATCAAGGTGTCTCTTGTATATCTCACAATCCTCAGTCATATGGCCCCAATCTTTATGGTAACTGCAGTGCTGATTCGTAGCACGTTTTGCTTCCTTGTCTCCGCCTAGACTCGGGGGCCATTTAAAATATGGCTGATTCTTTATTCGATAAAGAATCCTATAAATTGGTTCCTTCCAAACCGTAGTGATAGAAAAGAAAGATTTGGGGTCAGGAGCTTGCTTATCCTTGTACGGCTCTTTCTTAGCCTGCCCATACTCCCTTCTCTCTCTATAAGTCTTGGGCTCTGGCTTATCCACCTTTTTGACAGGTGCCTTTGGCTGCTCGTCAACAATCCTGCCATCCTCACGGAGTATGTCATCCTCCATTCTGGCGTGTTGTTCTATCCGTTCCATCAATTTAGCCAATTTGGCTACCGGATGTTTATTTAATGAGCGACGCAGCTCTCCCCGAATAGGCAATCCAGTCTTGAAGGTGGCAATTGCATACTCCTCACTGCAGCTTTCAATCTCATTGAAAGTCTCCTAGTACTTCTTTGCATAATCCCTGATCTGTTCGTTTTCCTCCTGTTTCATGGTGGAAAGACTTTCAAAAGTTTTTGGGGCTTTTCTGCTTGTCAAGAACTGAGCAGTGAATTCCTCAGCCAACTGCCTCCATCCTCGTATGGATCGTGGGGCTAGTTTATGGAACCAGGCTAAAGCCACCTTGCCAAGACTAGAGGGGAACATCTTGCATAAGATGGCATCATCCCCCTCATACATAAACATAGCCTGTTGATAATGCTGTATGTGCGCCACGGGATCCATATTTGTTTCGTAAAGTACGAACGTACCGTGCTTCACTCTGCTCGGCAACCTAGCCTCTTGAAGCCTCCTTGTAAAGGGGGAGGCTGCAATATTACTTAGGGCCTTTCGTGCTGCTTCTCGTGCAGTTACTGTCCCATCCTCGAGCTCCTTTGATTTGTGAGCTGTAACCTTGATCCAATCGGCATCAGGTCTCTCGTACCTATCTCGATGATGTTTCCTTGTTTCCTCGTTTCCTCCTCTTCTGGGGTGGAACTTCGGTCTCTGCTCCTCATTTTTCTTGAAGAAGCCCTTCTCTCCGGTGTTCGGCTTTTACTTCTGCTTCTCCTTTTTCGTGGAGAAGCTTCGTAACTCCTTTTGTTAGGACTCCTGCTCGTTCTCCTTCGTGAATGAGTCTGCTTATGGACTACCAGAGTCCGTCCGTCCTTCTGGGAATTCCTACGAGAAAGTCCAGAATCTTCTGGGTGCTCTCGTACCCGCTGCAATTCCTGTATCTCGTACTCTCATTTTTTAATCAAACGAGCGTACTCCTCGATTTCCCTTCTCTTTTTATCGAGGACATCGTTATCATTGTATATACTTCTTGAATGGGTGACTGACTCTTCTCTTCGATGAGACTTACTCCTTCTCGTGGAGCCAGTAGCAGTTTTGTCTCCTTTTTCTTTGGAGTTATCTCTGTCATGTCTACCAGTGGGCTTTCTCGGAGCGCCTGGTGGGGATTTATCTCTTCCCCCACCCAACTGGTCCTTTGGACTAAACGGAGTAACTGGATCTTCTTCCATCGTGATTACTTTTCAGAAAAGTTTGTTCGTTTCCCACAGACGGCGCCAATTGTAGGGGGATGAAAACAATTGATGCTTCGGATCACCTTGGATTGCAACGGCTTATTCGTGCCTTTTCACCGGAACCCTAATTCATCGTTGGAACCCTAATCTGCAAAATAGACAGGGGGTGAGTGCACCTTTGCCTCTCATGGCAAAGGCCCTCCGATGGCAAAGTTAGTATCACATACCAGAGAAACCCTAATTATCAGTAGGAAATATCGAATAATGTAATGTATTGCGTACCTTTTGCCTTTAGGTTTACCTCATATTTATAGATTTGCGTATGCTTGCTGCCCAAGCATCCCTGTTGCCCTAGGATTCCCATCTCGTATAGGAAACCCAGGATATCAAGGATTCTCGTTCCCTTATCAGTTCATTACCTTAGTCTTTTTAGGACTCTTTTCCATAACTGGCCGAACATCCCATTCTCGTTGGGTATCTTTTCCAGATCCTAAATACTCGGGATCTCATTCCTTTACTGAATACCACTGTTTTCGAAACCTTCTAAAGCATTCCTGCCACCTCACGAATTAGGGCAACCTTTTTCCCGGTTCGGCTATCTTCTTGCCGAACAGTAGACATGGACCAATGACCTTACATGCATCTGGTCCTCATCGTTAGTATTTTAGACAAAACGACCTCATATGTCTTTTGTCTTTATCAGCTGAACAGACTGCATAGATCAATGACTTCCCATATAATTGGTCCATATCGCCGTTCACCACACTGCCCGGCGATAACTCTTGCCATACTTACCACGTGCTCCCAAATATCACGTGTTCGGTAAATAATTGTATCTGTTCGGGAATACCTCCCTACATTTAGTACAACTTAAAAGAACACAACAAAAAAGACCATGCCAAAAAGTCACAAAAAAGTTCTTAAAGTGAGCCCTAATTAAGTAATTATACTGGACTACTGGTGAGCGGATTAGACAAAGGTACTGTATTCCATGTTTTGTGGATTGGTTATGTAAGGAAGGTCGGATCGAATGGTCGGGGCCGTCTGGACGCTCAGTCGCTGTATGCTTCCTGGGAACAAGTTTGTCCAATCGTTCATATTCCTTTCTATTTGGGGCAGCGCTAACCGATTTCCTGGGAAAGCGCTCTTGGCGGTGATGGCAGTAGCTGTCCCGAGCGGAAGGCTCAAGGCGCTCGGTGATCGGGCTCCTGCTGTGTGCGCCACCGGGGTGCGTGACGATGGGGCTTCTGGCTCCGGGACCCTTCAGGCGCTCGCGGTATCCCCTAGTCTGGATCTCCACAAGGCCATCATCTCCCCTGGCTGCCCTTGTGAGGCTAGGGGTAGATTCCCGGCCTGTCCTGCCCACTTGGACCGAGTGAGTGAAGGAGGCAGAGACGCTCCCAACACCGAGCCTCTTGAAGGCCGTTGGTCTCCTTCGAAGTTGCACGGGGGAGCGGGAACGGTCCCTGTGCGACGTGTCTTTTGGGGCTCAAGCATCCGCCGCTCTTGGTGACTCGAGATGATCCTTGACTGAGGGGCGGGGTCTATGCTCTAGCAGGTGACCGACTTCGTGACTGCAAGGGGGGGTGTGATGGTCTTTCCTTCCGCCGCGACTCCCAGAGGAATGAGACGGGGAGATTTGGAGGAGGTGTTTGATCTCCGCCAACTCATCACGGACGTGTCTGTCGCGCTCCATCACCATCGTGAGATCTCTGATTTTCCGCTCAAGATGGCGGATGTAGGATGGAGCTCGGAAGATGAGCCTGCGTCTGGAACTGACGCTCCGGCGGCAATTTCGATGGATACATGGGTTTTTCCTAGGGCGGCCGCTCCGCCGGTAGCCAGGCTTTGATCCACGAGGTAACCGAGCCCATGGGTGGTGCCACCGTGATGCACGTCGTCGATCTCAACCTTGTTTGATTCAGGAACGCTGAATGGAGTAGAAAAAAGGGAAGAGGTGAAAGATGAAAGGGTGGCTAGGTCCCCAGCAGAGTCGCCAATTGTGGAGGTTCGATTTGGAGGGACCTTGACCTGAGTAAAGATTCGTCTCCCGTTGCTCTGCTCCCCTTCCTCCGGACCTGCAATAAGTCACTAGGGCTGGAATAGCCCAGTGACCCTCCGATGATCAAGTTAGATCTCAGGGAAGGATATAGATCTAGGGTTAGGAAAAGATAGCGTACCTTCCAGATATGAGTATCCCTTGGTATTTATAGACCTAAGTTTACTTGGCCTCTAAGCTAGCGCGTGGAGGTCACGCTCAGGTAACCGCCTCGGGTGACATCATAGATGACGCACCGGATAAGGCGGTTACGAAGCACATGGCCAGGTCTGATTCTCATGATTACGTCTGCCCTGTGATCTCTATGGACCCTCCTTAGCGTAGCTTTTCCAGGGATGCTAAGGGAGCACCGAAACGAGAGCATACCGCGTCATCATCAACCGAGCCTCAAACCGAACCTTATGACAAGACTTCTAGCCGCCACTGTCTGACGCCGCGCCTCCAAGGGGGGCATTGGTTCAGAACACATGGCCCGGTTACCGTCTCGGTAACTGAGGCCTCTACAACATGATATGCTGGCCATTTTTGGTTGAACAAATTCAAAGACATCCTGTTAGAAGGATCTCATTTCCCGTAACATTTATTCAAGATTCTATCTTATGGTATTTTGATGTAATTCAAGTTCCTGGAATTTATATTTTAGAAACCTTCATGTAATCTATTATTCATACTTTTGCTTACATTAATTGGCAATGGAATACAAAAGGAATAATGGAGGTAAAATTGTACGTGTTGCATGCTTGGAGGGAAGCATTAGAGTCAAAAGGGTTTTCGGATAAGTAGGAGTAAAATTGAGTATATGGCGTGCAAGTTTAATGGTACCAGTAATGCGCAAGAAGAAAGAATGATGATCCAAGACCAGGAGATATCAAAGAGTGATCATTTTAGGTATTTAGGCTCAATTGTTAGTAGAGATGGAAAGATTGATGATGATGTGACCCAGAGGATCCAAGTGGGGTGACTCAAGTGGAGAAGCGCTACTAGTGTACTATGTGACAAGAAGGTACCCGCAAAATTAAAGGGAAAATTCTATGGAACTGCCATAAGACCAGCGATGCTTCATGGGGCAGAATGTTGGCCTATTAAGAAACAACATGTGAGCAAGATGAGTGTAGTGGAAATGAGAATGTTGAGGTGGATGTGTGGTAAGATTAGACGAGACAAGATTAGAAATGAAACAGTTCGTGAGATGGTAGGTGTAGCACCTATAGAGAAGAAATTGAGGGAAAATAGGCTAAAGTGGTTTGGGCATATCTACCGTAGACCAAAAGATGCAGTAGTTAAGAGAGCAGATAGGATAGCTCTCGGCAGCAATGTAACAGAGAGGGGTAGACCTAAATTGACATTGGATGCTGTAGTGTGCAAAGATATGAGTATAATGGGTTTGTGTGAACATGTAGTCCTTGACAGAGCTTAATGGAGGAAACAGATTTATGTAGCCAACCTCAAATGATTGGGACGTAAGACTCGATTTGGTTTGGTTTGAGAGAAAAAAAGAAGAGAATAGGACCAAACGGAGCATATTAAGGAATAGTAAAGCTTAATCTTTATTTTTCTCACATTTTCCTTCTTCATTGCTAGTGTTTTTCTTTTCCTTTTTCTCACTTTCTTTTATCTTTTCATTATTCTCTTTTAACTTATGGTCACTGCACATTTTTTGGTCCATATTTTGTTGTATAAGGCCCACTGTCTAGCTCAGGGCGTAGCCCAATTTTCCCAAAAATTATTCAATGCCCTGCACCGTAATGGGTGTCCCAATCTCATCATTCACCACATATTTGTGAGATTCTCATTACAGAATATGTGGAACCCACAAAATGAATAGATTTTGGTCACTTGGTGTATTTTGGCCAAATAATCCAAATGATTTTTTTTTGTTTTTATTTAAAAAATATCGCATTTTTTAGTTTTGCATTGATTTTTTTTTAGGTTATTGTTTCGTTATGACAGGAGGAATCTAAAAAGTAATATTTTCGTCTTTATTAAGCAAAATTAGATTTTGATGTTAATATTTTATTTTTTAGATTCCTCTCTCTATAACGAAGCAATTAATCTATGAAAAATTAATGCAAAACTAACAAATGTAATTTTTTTAAATAAAAAAAATTATTTGAATTATTTGGCCAAAATATGCCAGCACTAGGGTTAATTACTCCCAATTTTCTCACACATTTACTCACAATTTTCTCACACACACACACACATACACGACAGCTGTAAAGTCTCTCCCCCCTCTCTCTCTCTCACACATATTCATACACGCGCGCACATAAACATGGAAGCTAGTAGCAGCAACAGCACCACCACCGGCGACAGCGGCGAGTTTAGAGCAGAAGAGGCCATTGGCGGCAACGCCGAAGCGCTTCAAGCCCTTAGGGAACTCATCACCTTCCCTTCCCTCTCCTCTACTCCCGTCAGTCCCGAAAGCTCGGCCAAAGAGTACATCTCTCTCTCTCTCTCTCTTCGAGATTATCAATTGAGGATAGTATAACTTCTAAATTGACGTACTTTCTTCAGTGGCCTTGAGGTTTGCTGCTCTACGGCCCCCCTGGCACCGGAAAGGTACCATCTTTGTATTCAATTTTTATCTCTATCTCGTGCTAACTGGTGAAAATATCAGCTTAATGATTGGTTTAGAATCTCTCTGTTGTCGATTTTTGAAAATTTTGTCTTTTTTTTTTTTGGGGCCTCCCTTGTTCTTTTGAATTGTCTCAGACAAGCTTGGTTCGAGCGGTGGTTCGCGAATGCGGTGCACATTTAATTGTTATAAGGTACTGGATTCTTCGTGTTTGCACATTTTGTTTCCTTTGACTTTCACACAACAATAACTCAGAGATGCTCTGGTAATTATAGAATGGTTTGTGCAGTTGCTATTGCTTCATTCCTTTCACATTGTTCGACATCTTGGGCGACCATGAAGGTTTGGTCATCTGATGGTGTTGTGTATCAAATCTTCCATTGCCTTAGATCATTCTGAATATGGACATTAAGTTTATGTTTGACAGAACGACGTAATGTAATAATTATACCCAAATATAGTGGAAACTAGGAGACAAACAACCGAAAAGGCCGTGCCAAAAAGTCACAAAAAAGCTAGGCCAGGCAGAGCATTCCTTCAAAATAGGAGAATGGGAAAGTACAAAAATATAGACCAAAGTTTATAAAAATTCACTAAAGATAACCAAAAACACACTAAAAGACTTTCTTTCTGATTCCCTTCGTCGAGCCGAATGATGTGACATAAAATTATACCCAAATTTAGTACAACTTAAGAGAACACAACAAAAAAGACCATGCCAAAAAGTCACAAAAAAGTTCTTAAAGTGAGCCCTAATTATGTAATTATACTGGACTACTGGTGAGCAGATTAGACAAAGGTATTGTATTCCATGTTTTGTGGATTGGTTATGTAAGGAAGGTTGGATCGAACGGTCGGGGCCGTCTGGACGCTCAGTCGCTGTACACTTCCTGGGAACAAGTTTGTCCAATCGTTCATATTCCTTTCTATTTGGGGCAGCGCTAACCGATTTCCTGGGAAAGCGCTCTTGGCGGTGATGGCGGTAGTTGTCCCGAGCGGAAGGCTCGAGGCGCTCGGTGATCGAGCTCCTGCTGTGTGCGCCACCGGGGTGCGTGACGATGGGGCTTCTGGCTCCGGGACCCTTCAGGTGCTCGCGATATCCCCTGGTGTGGATCTTCACAAGGCCGTCATCTCCCCTTGCTGCCCTTGTGAGGCTAGGGGTAGATTCCCGGCCTGTCCTGCCCATTTGGACCGGGTGAGTGGAGGAGGCAGAGACGCTCCCAGCACCGAGCCTCTCGAAGGCCGATGGTCTCCTTCGAAGTTGCACGGGGGAGCGGGAACGGTCCCTGTGCGACGTGTCTTTTGGGGCTCGAGCGTCCGCCGCTCTTGGTGACTCGAGACGATCCTTGACTAAGGGGCGGGGTCTATGCTCTAGCAGGTGACTAACTTTGTGACTGCGAGGGGGGGTGTGACGGTCTTTCCTTCTGCCGCGACTCCCAAAGGAATGAGACGAGGAGATTTGGAGGAGGTGTTTGATCTCCGCCAACTCATCTCGGACGTGTCTGTCGCGCTCCTTCACCGTCGTGAGATCGTCGATTTTTCGCTCAAGATGGCGGATGTAGGAGTGGAGCTCGGAAGATGGGCCTGCGTCCGTAACTGACACTCCGGCGCCAATTCCGACGGATACATGGGTCTTTCCTAGGGCGGCCTCTCCGCCGGAAGCCAGGCTGTGATCCACGAGGGAACCGAGCCCATGGGCAGTGCCATCGTGATGCGCGTCGTCGATCTCAACCATGTTGATTCAGGAACGCTGAATGGAGCAGAAAAAAGAGAAGAGGTGAAAGCTGAAAGGGTGGCTAGGTCCCCAGCAGAGTCGCCAATTGTGGGGTTTCGATTTGGAGGGACCTTGACCTCAGTAAAGATTCCTCTCCCGTTGCTCTGCTCCCCTTCCTCCGGACCTGCAACAAGTCACTAGGGCTGGAATAGCCCAGTGACCCTCCGATGATCAAGTTAGATCTCAGGGAAGGATATAGATCTAGGGTTAGGGAAAGATAGCGTACCTCCCAGAGATGAGTATCCCTTGGTATTTATAGACCTAAGTTTACTTGGCCTCCAGGCTCGCGCGTGGAGGTCACGCTCAGGTAACCGCCTTGGGTAACATCATAGATGACGCACCGGATAAGGCGGTTACGAAGCACATGGCCTGGTCTGATTCTCATGATTACTTCTGCCCTGTGATCTCTATGGACCCTCCTTAGCGTAGCTTTTCTAGGGATGCTAAGGGAGCACCGAAGCGAGAGCATACCGCGTCATCATCAACCGAGCCTCAAACCGAACCTTATGACAAGACTTCTAGCCGCCACTGTCTGACGACCGCGCCTCCAAGGGGGGCATTGGTTCGGAACACATGGCCCGGTTACCGTCTCGGTAACCGAGGCCTCTAAAAAATGATATGCTGGCCATTTTTGGTTGAACAAAATCAAAGACATCCTGTGAGAAGGATCTCATTTCCCGTAACATTTATTCAAGATTCTATCTTATGATATTTTAATGTAATTCAAGTTCTTGGAATTTATATTTTAGAAACCTTCATGTACTTTATTATTCATACTTTTGCTTACATTGGCAATGGAATACAAAAGGAATAATGGAGGTAAAATTGTACGTGTTGCATTCTTGGAGGGAAGCATTAGAGTCAAAAGGATTTTCAGATAAGTAGGAGTAAAACTGAGTATATGGTGTGCAAGTTTAATGGTACCAGTAATGCGCATGAAGAAAGAATGATGATACAAGACCAGGAGATATTAAAGAGTTATCATTTTAGGTATTTAGGCTCAATTGTTAGTAGAGATGGAGAGATTGCTGATGATGTGACCCATAGGATCCAAGTGGGGTGACTCAAGTGGAGAAGCGCTACTGGTGTACTATGTGACAAGAAGGTACCCGCAAAATTGAAGGGAAAATTCTATGGAACTGCCATAAGACCAGCGATGCTTCATGGGGCAGAATGTTGGCCTATTAAGAAACAACATGTGAGCAAGATGAGTGTAGCGGAAATGAAAATGTTGAGGTGGATGTGTGGTAAGATTAGACGAGACAAGATTAGAAATGAAACAGTTTGTGAGATGGTAGGTGTAGCACCTATAGAGAAGAAATTGAGGGAAAATAGGCTAAAGTGGTTTGGGCATATCTCCCGTAGACCAAAAGATGCAGTAGTTAAGAGAGCGGATAGGATAGCTCTCGGTAGCAATGTTACAGAGAGGGGTAGACCTAAATTGACATTAGATGCTGTAGTGTGCAAAGATATGAGTATAATGGGTTTGTGTGAACATGTAGTCCTTGACAGAGCTCAATGGAGGAAACAGATTTATGTAGCCAACCTCAAATGATTGGGACGTAAGACTCGATTTGGTTTGGTTTGAGAGAAAAAAAGAAGAGAATAGGACCAAACGGAGCATATTAAGGAATAGTAAAGCTTAATCTTTATTTTTCTCACATTTTCCTTCTTCATTGCTAGTGTTTTTCTTTTCCTTTTTCTCACTTTCTTTTATCTTTTCATTATTCTCTTTTAACTTATGGTCACTGCACATTTTTTGGTTCATATTTTGTTGTATAAGGCCCACTGTCTAGCTCAGGGCGTAGCCCAATTTTCCCAAAAATTATTCAATGCCCTGCACCGTAATGGGTGTCCCAATCTCATCATTCACCACATATTTGTGAGATTCTCATTACAGAATATGTGGAACCCACAAAATGAATAGATTTTGGTCACTTGGTGTATTTTGGCCAAATAATCCAAATGATTTTTTTTTGTTTTTATTTAAAAAATATCGCATTTATTAGTTTTGCATTGATTTTTTTTTAGGTTATTGTTTCGTTATGACAGGAGGAATCTAAAAAGTAATATTTTCGTCTTTATTAAGCAAAATTAGATTTTGATGTTAATATTTTATTTTTTAGATTCCTCTCTCTATAACGAAGCAATTAATCTATGAAAAATTAATGCAAAACTAACAAATGTAATTTTTTTACATAAAAATAAAAAAAAATTATTTGAATTATTTGGCCAAAATATGCCGGCACTAGGGTTAATTACTCCTAATTTTCTCACACATTTACTCCCAATTTTCTCACACACACACACGGCAGCTGTAAATTCTCTCCCCTCTCTGTCTGTCTCTCTCTCTCCGTATGTTTCAAAATCACACACATTCATACAGACGTGCACACAAACATGGAAGCTAGTAGCAGCAACAGCACCACCACCGGCGACAGCGGCGAGTTTAAAGCAGAAGAGGCCGTTGGAGGCAACGCCGAAGCGCTTCAAGCCCTTAGGGAACTCATCACCTTCCCGCTCCTCTACTTCCTTCAGTCTCGAAAGCTCGGCCTAAGAGTATATCTCTCTCTCTCTCTCTTCGAGATTATCAATTGATGATAGTATAACTTCTAAATTGATGTACTTTCTTCAGTGGCCTCGAGGTTTGCTGCTCTACGGCCCCCCTGGCACGGGAAAGGTACCATCTTTGTATTCAATTTTTATGTCTATCTCGTGCTAACTGGTGAAAATATCAGCTTAATGATTGGTTTCGAATCTCTCTGTTGTCGATTTTTGAAAATTTTGTCTTTTTTTGTTTTTTTTGGGGCCTCCCCTGTTCTTTTGAATTGTCTCAGACGAGCTTGGTTCGAGCGGTGGTTCGCAAATGCGGTGCACATTTAATTGTTATAAGGTACTGGATTCTTCGTGTTTGCACATTTTGTTTCCTTTGACTTTCACACAACAATAACTCAGAGATGCTCTGGTAATTAAAGAATGGTTTGTGCAGTTGCTATTGCTTCATTCCTTTCACATTGTTCGACATCTTGGGTGACCATGAAGGTTTGGTCATCTGATGGTATTGTGTATCAAATCTTCCATAGCCTTAGATCATTCTGAATATGGACATTAAGTTTATGTTTGACAGAACGACGTAATGTAACAATTATACCCAAATATAGTAGAAACTAGGAGACAAACAACCGAAAAGGCCTTGCCAAAAAGTCACAAAAAAGCTAGGCCAGGCAGAGCATTCCTTCAAAATAGGAGAATGGGAAAGTATAAAAATATAGTCCAAAGTTTATAAAAATTCACTAAAGATAACCAAAAAGACACTAAAAGACTTTCTTTCTGATTCCCTTCGTCGAGCCGAATGATGTGACATAAAAGTATACCCAAATTTAGTACAACTTAAGAGAACACAACAAAAAAGACCATGCCAAAAAATCACAAAAAAGTGCTTAAAGTGAGCCCTAATTAAGTAATTATACTGGACTACTGGTGAGCAGATTAGACAAAGGTACTGTATTCCATGTTTTGTGGATTGGTTATGTAAGGATATGTAGGAGGATACGTGAGTAATCACATGGGATTATATTGAGCTGGTTACCCAAGGTTAGTGTATTCCATGTTTTGCGGGATTGGTTATGTAAGGATATGTAATCTCTCCTCTGTTTGTTGTATGTTTTAATGACGAGAATGCAGTCTCTTTGGATTTGTTTCCAATCCGATTTCTACTCCGGAAATGAAACATAACCTACATGAAATGGTGTCTGATGGGAAGTAAGTATTGAGTATTTGTCAAAATGGTCACTGTACGGCAATTACTACAGTTACCATTCTTGCCTTTTCAACAATGACATCATTCAGATTGGCCCTTGAGGCCTTGAAATGCTAGAAAATAAAATGGAGCTCTAAATTCCATTTGGAATGTCTGCTCTCCGATAAGTTATTTTGTGAGGTGTGGTAATTTGTGTTATTATGGTTTGTGGCGTGTATCTTGCAGTCCCCATGCTGTTCATAGGGCACATGCTGGAGAAAGTGAGAGAATTTTGCGAAACGCTTTTGCTGAAGCATCATCTCATGCAAAGTTGGGCAAGCCATCGGTTATCTTCATTGATGAAATTGATGCACTTTGTCCTCGCCGTGATTCTAGGCATGTGATAACTGACTGAGCTTGAGCCAACTATGAATTATCTTTTCGATTGATATACATTCTATAGGTTGTACTTGCTAATGATGATGAGTTTGGTAACAAAGTACTTTCTCTTGATTAACTGACCATTTCTTTGTTCTCTAGCTATCTTGGCGAAACTACTGAGAAAAGTGAGAAAAAAACAATATTCAGAGTAGAGAATCATGCCATCATCTATATGCACCTGCTTACACAATTCATTTACTCTTGAAATGCAGAAGAGAGCAAGATATTCGTGTAGCATCTCAGCTTTTTATGCTGATGGACTCCAACAAGCCATCAGCAAAATCTAAGCTGCAAGTGGTTGTGGTGGCATCAACAAACAGGTTAATGCTGTACTTATTTGTGCTGAAGGCCCACGTTGTTGCTGGATAGTTGTAATTTGTTGCTGGATAGTTGTAATTTGTTGCTGGATAGTTGCATTTGGCCATTCTTTCATTTTATTTAGAAACCTCAAAGAGTGTACGAATGTTTCTTTGAAGTACTGTGGTAAAGGGTTTCATTGTAGTCTTGCAATTTAAATTGGTAAAGGTTGGCCCAGGATTCAATTTTGTTAGCCAATAACGGATACTTTGTAAATTGTTTTGTATCATGGGAAACATCTTCATTCTATGTTACTTGACTAGACTTTTTCATCAAAATTATCAGATGATTTTATTCATCAATCAATGCATCAATTTTTTAGAACTTCCTTTGGTATTTATATCTATGTTCTCGATCGTATTCGTTGAACGAAAATTTTTTTTTTGATAAGTGCACAATCTTTTATTAAGCTCTAACCAAGAACAAAGAACTAGGGATAGGCTTCCTGACAAGACACAAATTACAGTAGCTACTACAAAGTAGGAAACAAGAACAACAATCCTACCCTATCTATACAGATTGTAGAATCCTATCTGATTGCCCTCGCATCTCACAAATGTATTTGTTTTGAGTGGAGTTTTTCATCTTCCTTCTTGAACTAAGGAAATCCCAGATGCCATTTATAATCCTTTCAGCTACCTGAGCCAATGTTTTCAAATCGGGATACGTATCGTGTATCGTTTTTTCACTGGTATAGTTTGTATTGAGATACGTAGCGTGTATCTTGAGATACGTTTACTAGAAGAGTAGGAGTTTCTATTGTGTAGTTGGACAATATTTTAGGAAGAGTGAGAATACTAAAGACAAGAGTGGGGAAGAAAAGTATTTGAATTGCACTTGAACTCAAACTTTTTTTTGGCTTGGTACAAATGGTTAGAACCCATGCCTATTTGTACTATTTCATGGAAGACTCTAGTACAAAGATATTTTCATACAAGATAAACTTTGAGGTAATTCTAGAATTACACATGAGACTAATTCTCACAAAAAAACTCTAGATATTTCACAAGGATATTCTAGAGCTTCTGAGCCAGATATTTTAGAGTTTCTAAAGATTAGATATTTATATCTTTTTCGATAATATCTATCATATTTGGGTTTTGTCAATTGTAACTTTGTCAAAATACTAAATTTAGTTTATGTTTCAACAACGTTAATCATAATTAAAATATAATTAACTAGTAGATACACCTAATAACACCAACAAACTATGCTTACATTTAAAAAAAAAAATTTAAGATGCAAAATTTCAAGTCTCTCAACTGGGACCTATTACATTAAGGCTTTATGTTCCCTTTGTTATTAGGAAAAGAAAAGTAAGACAAAATACAATCGAAGTATGGTTCTTTCTTTTACAAGACCTACATTGAGGTTGAATTTCTATCAACGGGTTTGAAAGATGTCATAATTAGATTAAACGGGTTAGATTAATGCATTTGGGGTTCCGCTTCTTGAAATCAGGGCTGACTTTTTTCGAATAAGTAATCATAGGATACGTATAGAATTAGGATACGCGTATAAATCGTAGGATATGCGGTCGTATCGTAGGATTTTTATACAAAAAGATACATGATGGGATACGTATCGTGTATCGTAGGTTTTTAACAACTATGACCTGAGCATGTCCCTTAGTCACAGCACGAAAGATACGAGAATTTCTCTCCTGCCATAACCCATAAACTGTTGTAGCCAGAGTACATTTCGAACTTATGAAGTTGAGATCTCCCCCAGATACAGAAGTTCGTAACCAATCAAGAACATCTTCTAGTTGGTTAGGCATGGTCAAGACTCTGTTCTTAGCCATCAATTGCTGCCAAACTGCTACAGAATACGAGCATGCAAAGAATAGATGTTGGTGAGATTCCTCTTCATTCTGACAAAAACAACATACCACATCCACTGCCATACACCCCAGCTTTTCAACATGTCTTTAGTATTGAGTCTACGAAGCACAGTCAGCTAGAGAATAAAAGACCAACAAGGAACAATATGACAGCCCCACACAATCTTATGCCAGGGTTGGACTGGAAAATTCTCCCTTATAGCTTCCCATGCAGATTTAGTGTTGAAAACACCACTAGAGTGAGGCAACCAGAGAACAAAATCCTCTCTATCAGGATGAGGGATGAGATTCTGAGGAGTTTGAGTGATAATAGTTTGGATAAGGGGGTTCCATACCCATTGTCGATTATGGAAGCCACCTTAGCTCTAAGAGATCTGCCCACATTGTTCACCACCCTATCACCAAGTCTAGCATACAAGGGACCAATTGGGTGCCAATTATCCCACCACAAAAAGGTTTGCACACCATTACCAATTTGATATCTAATAAGAGGTTGGCCTAATTGTCTGAGACCAAGTAGTTTCCGTTGAACGATTTTGGTTAAATGCGCAAGCTGATGGACTCGTGGTTAAATGTTAGAATTGTCTGTACGATGTCCTACAATGCCATAAATTTGAGTCTCCAGGGGTGGATTTCTTCCCCAAAAAATTAGTCAGTGCGATAATACTGAATAGCTTGATATATATTGTTGGGTCGTTTCCTAACAGCTTAAGCTTTTGCGACAATTGATAACTTAACATGGTATCAGAACTCCTCCAGTTGCGAGAGGTCTTGAGTTTAACTCTCTCTGGTAGCATTTGTTCCCCATTTGCATCATGCTTCTCTCCTTTGCATTCTTTCGCGTTATGTATGTATGTTTGCATCTCCATGTGCAAGATGGGGTTGCACATGAGGAAGGGTGTTGAATATATATGTTGTTGTGTCCATTTCCTAACGTCTTAAGCTTTTGGGACAATTGGTAACTTAACAAATACCATTTTGTTTTTTGTCTCCCAATTTAATCTCTCTCTGATTACAAGTTCTTCCCGCAGTCTTTACCCTTTGTCTTTTTACCCTGCCCCTGAGGTTGTAGCTAATTGTGATAAAGAGAGAAAAAAAAACCCTTTTCATAGTTCTTTGGATGTATCTGGTACATAGTTGTACTGAAGCTCAGCCAATGCATCGGTAGAGGGCTTAAAAGGAATGGCATTGCAAAGTAAAAACCAGTTTTTCTCTTGCTTATTGCTGCGTTGGTGAAGCATCTAAAATCACTTGAAGAATGTTTAATCTGGATAAAATTCCCACACTTAGTTGCATACTACCATGTTTGTTTGAATTTCCAAGCCAATTTGGAGAGAGACCATAGCTAACTCATTTACTGGTGTCATTGTAGGTATTATTGCTTATGCATCGTTCATTAGATACTTAATTTTATTTATTTGGATTTCAGTTTCACATATACCATAAAGTTTATTATTGGTATCTGGTTTTCATGTACAAAGAGTGGATTCAATTGACCCTGCTCTCAGAAGGTCAGGGCGTTTTGATGCCGAAATAGAAGTTACTACACCTAATGAAGAAGAACGCTTTCAGATACTTAAGGTGAGATTTTAACATTTTCGGAGTTTGTTTGTGGAAAGGATTTTGTGTTGCCCACCAGCCGCATGGCCAATGGTTGCTCATCTGGAAAACTCAACTGTTACACAACCTAATGCTAAATAAGGTTCTTATGGAATTGAAGGTGATAGTTTGTTCCCATCTAATGCATTTTGCAGCTTTATACAAAGAAGATTCCTTTGGATACCAGTGTTGATTTGCGAGCCATTGCTGCCTCTTGCAATGGCTACGTTGGGGCTGATTTGGAAGCTTTGTGTCGTGAGGCTGCCATGCGTGCAGTGCAAAAATCTTCAGAAACAAATGAGGAAGCTGGTATGCCTAGCTTAAGAATGGAGGACTGGAAGCATGCAAGATCTGTTGTGGGCCCGAGCATAACGAGGGGTGTCACTGTGGAAATTCCCAAGGTTTCTTGGGAGGATATTGGAGGACTGAAAGATTTAAAGGTACGTGACCGTCAAATGTGTGGGATGCCTTGGCTTTTTTTTACCCTCCACTACAAGAAAAAAGGGCATACCCGGCACTTAGTTGCCGGCATTTGTGAAAAACCCCGGTAAATATCCAAAAGTTACTGTAGCGGAGCAGGACAAAATTACACTATCCCCTCTTTTATCCAAAGCCCTCGTCTGCGACAAAAAGAACCCATCGCAGCCCCCCACAAACCCTCCATCAGAAAAACTCTCTCGCCACAATCCCCCCACAATCCAACGCGACCCTCCTTTCCTCCCCCCTCCCTCTCTCTCTCTTCCCCACCGACATGATCTGAGCCCCCCCTCCGCCATCATTCTGAGCGCCCCGTGGCCCTTCTCCCTTGCATCGTTCCTGCTCCAGTCGTCCGCCGTTCGTCGCCGTTTTCCTCTTCGACCGTTTCGATCTGGTTTTCCTCCGTCGATCAGAGCCCCCATCACCGTTGGTCTGCCGTCACCATTACTCTCAGCGTCGATCTTCACCTACATCCGTTGCCGTTGGCGCCTCAGATCTGGTTTCCTGAGCAGTCGGTCAGAGTACCAGTGGATCTCCCGTGATCTGGGTTTAGGTTTTTTCTCTCCCTGGCGTTGTTGTTTTCGGTTGTGTGGTCCGTCTTCTTTTGCTTGCATATGCTTTTATAATTTGATCTTAGTTTTTGGATTTCCAGTAAATCCGCATAGCTCTTACGCATGATTTCTTTTATGTATTGCCGGAATTCTTAGCGTGTTCTTATTTTGGGTTGCGGCGGGCCCTAATCTGTTAGGGTTAAGGTCATTTAGGGCTGCGATGGGTTGTTTTCAGTTTGTGTTGGTGGCGGTAAGTGTTGGGCTTTGGTTATGTGTCGTTGGCTGACCGATCCGTGTTGGCCACCATTAATATGGGTACGATCCATTCGGCGGTCTAGTCCTGGTTTACAGTATTTTGGTTATTGTATGCACACACAGTTACACTTTCACACATACCCACTGGTCTTTGGAGGTTTGATCGGTATCAGCAGGATCCGAACAACGGCTATCTACACCAGTGTTCCCTTTTTTGGGTAGTGTTAGTCTATTTTAGTGTTTACTGATCGGCCAAGTGTACTTTTGTTTTTACTTTTTGGTCTCTTGAATGTGATTAGGGGTTGGACAAGTTGGGGATGGTGGTTAGGGATTAGAAAGATTTAGGGATTTTTTGTTATATTGTGATTAAATTTGGGGCTTTTGTAGACATTGATTAACAGTTTTACACTCAACATCGGAGCTCTTCAATAAGGCCACTAGATTTTCTGTTTGCTTCCTGTTCTTACTCGGTTTTGTTTCCACAAGGTTTTCCCCCCCTCCTTTATGTGTATTCTCAGATTAACTGATGTGTGAATTAAAAGAATATTGTCAATTTCTGAAAAAACAAAAGCAAAAAAGTATTGTCGTTTTCACTCGAGTTCTTAATCTTAGGCCCAATGTCCTTTTATTACTCTTTGGAATATGTTAGGAATATAGATCTTCTTATGTGATACATGCGAATCTTTAGGGAAGTTTATTAGTACTCAGTAATGGGGGATTGTCTCTGTTGTTGTGAATGCCAAGGAATTGGTCGTATGTTTTTCTATCTTTTCATACGTATCTTAATTATCGGAAAAAAAGTTTTCTATATGTATCCTTGGGGCAATAGTTTGTAGCCTTGCTGCTCTCGTTCTGCCTTTGACGATGGAAAGGATTTTGAAGAAACCTTCTATCATAAAGCATTGCAGCCTTAATTAAGTACATGTATTGTGTTTCTCCCTTTTTCGGTGGTGATCATTCCATGTTCTTCACTTGACCTAGGATTATAGGAAGCTACAAATGTTTGGTTTCTATGCAAAGTCTTAATTATTGACCTGTTGACCATATTGATTCGGTGCTCCTGCTCTTTTATTGTAGCAGTATAGTAATTATATCTTTTCAGAAATGGTAATTTGAACTCGACGGTGTCTCTTTGTGAATGTGATGACAACAGGACTACCTGCTAACTGCTTTTGACAATTTTAGGGCAAATGTGGTTGTGGATGGGAGCACGATTAACTTAGGGCTGTGGGATACTGCAGGTAAGCTTGTTGTATGTATCATTTAAGGTTCCCCCTATTGCATAATTTGGTCAAATTTGATGGTGGATCTATAGCATTTCGATGTTTGAAATTGAAATAGATGAAAGATTTATGCGAAAGGAGGCAGCCATGCCTCAAGCATCACATTGAAGTCGAGGACACGAAATAGATGTGTGCCGAAACTCTTTCAAGCAATAGGTAAATTGGGCTCTTTTTCAAGTTCCTTTTTTGGCTCTTTTGTGGGTGAACTGAGAAATCTATTTACTCACAGGTTGCACATTAACTACCCTATCCGCATACAGCCCTCAAGGTTGAATCCACGTCACTATTTATGCATATATACACATTGCAGGTAATTGGAAGATTATAAATTGAAATGTCTGTTTCTCTCATTCTCTTCCTATGAGATTTTTTGTTTGTAATAGAACCTGATTTTGGCTTTTAGATCTACATAAGAACCTTGCCAAGCATTCTTTGCTAATAGGAAGAGCAAGTTAGTTTATTTCGTTTGTCATTCGAAATAAATGATTGCAGTAGCTAGTGATATTGTTCTATTTGCATGGTCATAAAAGGTTGATATGTTTTGGTTACTATCTATTTCAGGTTTGGTTGGCATGTTACTTGTACGTGTTGCTGAAGCTTTCTTCTTGACAGGTAAAGGTCTTTTTTTCCCGTCTGGTGTGTCTTTTGTGTAAGGCCTTTGCCATGATCTTCTCTCTATGATCCTGCTGCTGTTGTGCTACCTTTCCTCTGCTCCTCCTGGAAGTGGAATATCTCTTTTGCTCAATTATTGAAGTTGGTTCTCCTATTCCTTTGGAAAGCTTAACTTTAGGAGATGCTTTTGTTGTACTTATCCAATATTATGCCTTGGATTGCTGTCCTTGATACTGTTGCTGATTTCATCTTGTTTGATGATATATTTGGTTGGATCTATTGCTGCTCTGTCTTCTTGTTGCTGCTTAATGCTGAATATGTAAGGATCTGTGGCTACTCTATCTTTGTTGCTGCAATGTGGCTGCACTATCTTTGTTGATGAAAATGATTCTGATTTCCTTGTTAGCTGCTATAGTGCTTAGCTCTTGCAAGCTTCTAGTGCTGCTTCATGATATTTTCAACTGGATGTTATGTGTTACAGACTTATAGCTGCTCCTTGATGTTCGCGCTTGGAATGTTTTGCTGTTGGGAAGCTGCTTAGGTTTCATCCGTTGCCATCTCTGGAGTGCTAATAATGTGGTTTTTGCTACTGACTGATATCTTGGCCTTTGACCCCTTGTATCTTTTTGCTTCCAGCACTTCATGTCTTTACCATGTTGCCTTTATTTGGCTTGGATTTTATCTTGGATGTACCATTTGTCGAGTTTTAATAAATTTTGTGGATTTGTATGTGTGTATTTGTTATTTATTACTTATGTGTTTGTTACGTTGAACGTGAGCAGATGTTAATGAATTATGAACAAGTGAAAATAATAGTAAATGGGTAAAATGGCATAAGTAATTTTTTTTTTTAATAAAAAAAGGGTCTATTCCTGAAACGCGGGGATACCAGTATTTAGAAAGAAAAAAAAAAAAGACTATTCCCGGCGTTTCGTAAACGCCAGGAATTCCTTCACCGGCGGCGATATTGATTCTTACCGGAAAACTTTTTCTGGGGTTTCATAAACGCTGGGAATTCCTTCACAGGCAGTGATATTGATTCTCACCGGAAAACTTTTTCCGGGGTTTAATAAACGCTGGAAAAAACGCGGGGATTATTCCCGGCGTTTATAAAACGCCAGGAAGTATTCCCGACCCGGGCAGGTGCGGCGTTCACGAAGAACGCCGGGAAGACTTTTACCGGCGTTTTTTTCACTTTTTTCGGCGTTTAAAAAACGCCGGGAAAGCCGTGATTTCTTGTAGTGCTCTTAGCCTTATTTCTGTTTTTAGTGAACTTATCTTCGCTTCAAGTCAACATATTATGGTTATCGACTCGTTTGGACAAGAGAAACTGAGAGAGTCAACACTTATGGTCCAAATCTGAAAATAAGCCAGTCCAAATTGCCTTATTTTTGTCTTTAGTGAACCCTTGTCCATTTGGTTTATATTTTGTTTTGAGACGAAATAGAGAAGTAAGAACTTTTTACCTTAAGTTAATAAAAAGATTTGAAAAAACCCAAAGTACGACAGAAAAAAGAAGCTGTAAATTATGAGATGCCAATCAACAAATAATGAATTATGTATTTGATGTGAAACTCTAACTGACCTCTAACGACGTCTCCATATGTGGAACAGAAAAAGCTACAGCAAGTTGTTGAGTGGCCTTTAAAACATTCTGCTGCGTTTTCAAGGCTGGGAGTATCACCTGTCCGTGGGATCCTTCTTCATGGACCTCCAGGCTGCTCAAAAACTACCCTTGCCAAAGCTGCAGCTCATGCTGCACAAGCTTCTTTTTTTTCCTTGAGGTTTGATCCTCTTTTATTCTCTTCAGCTTGATAAATGGATTTGGGATGGTTCAAATGATGAACTGGCAAATACTACATTGTGATAGCTTAACCTTTTCATTTTTGGGTGGGGGTGGGGATGGTCAGGAGAAGGTCAATGTCAACTTGAGGGTAGGCATACAGTTGATATGGCTGGCAATAGAGTGAGATTAGTTGGCAGTAGCTTTTTTGGGTATGAATGTGTTGCCTCTCTTTGTTGTCCAAGTTTGCTTCATAATTGGATATTAGCTTTGATTTTAGAAGTTCATTGTTTGTCAACACCTTCCATGTCTTCGAGACATTACCTTTTCCTCTCCCGAGCTTTAGATTTTGGAAACATTACATTCCATTGAGAAATTGTGTTGTCATCCTCTACTGTTCCCGGCCCCTCTTATCACCCCTCTAAATGCTTTGTTTGTTGGTACATAAGCAGCAGGATAATCGTAAATATCCATCCATGTGAATTTGGAATACGACCTGCTATAGCTAGGGGTTTTTTTTTTTTTAAATTTCTGATCAGTATTTTTTATAGTTGGATGTCATGAAAATTCATGAATGATGAATCAGTGGTGCAGAATTATACTCAATGTATGTTGGAGAGGGTGAAGCTTTGTTGCGGAATACGTTTCGGAGAGCTCGCCTTGCAGCACCAAGCATAATATTCTTTGATGAGGCAGATGTTGTTACTGCCAAAAGGTTAGCGTTCTGTCTTCATTTGGTTGGGCACTTTTTATTGTCAATTAAAACTGAACATGACTTGTCTTTACACAAGGATAACCTTCCTTCTTTTACTTCAAGTTTTAGGTTCATGTAAGTGTCAATTTTGGTATGTGCAAATAAATGGAGGTTTTATGATGTCATCACGTGCAGTGATAGTTCAATGTTTGCGTGCATGTGCGACCTAATAAGTACTCTTGCTTCACAAGTCTTTCCTCCTTTTACTTCGCTTTGTGAAAAAATGACAAACAGCATGGTATGTTAAAATCTGCTGGTAGGCAAATTCATTTATGCTATTGTTGACGCTTGTCTAGTTGTCTTCCTCTACTTGTTTGAATGGGGGGTTTTTTTTTTATTTTTATTTTTGATAAACAATGGGGGGTTTATTTCATATTGGTTTTATTGTTTCCTTTTGTCACTCTCTTTCCTTTGGCAGAGGAGGGAAATCAAGCAGTAACATCGCAGTGGGAGAGAGGCTTCTATCTACTCTACTAACTGAAATGGATGGTTTAGAACAGGCAAAAGTAAGCATTGAACTTCGTAAATGAATTTGATCCCAATTGATTTCAAACCATCACCTTTTGGAAATTACAGGTGAGAATTAAGTCAATTAACAAACTAAACTTAATTTTTGCTGATTTCTTCCGTAGGGAATTTTTGTTTTAGCAGCCACAAATCGCCCTCATGCTATTGATGCCGCACTTATGAGACCTGGACGCTTTGATCTTGTAAGAATTTTTTCTCAGAACTCGTCCCTGGTTTCTTTTCCTTTTAGGATGTGTTTGGTTCGATGGAATGGAATTGACGACGGAATTGAAGTTGGAATGGAATTGGAGGAAATGAGATTGGAGTATATTTCCATTCCCAAGTTTGGTTGTACTTAGGAATAGCCATTCTTATCCGTAATGGAATGACATGGCAATAGTAGTTTTTGGTGTGGCAATAGCAATTTTTGGAGTGGCAAAAGTAATTTTTAGTGTGGCAATAGTAATTTTTGGTGTAGCTATAGTAATTTTTGGAGTGGCAATAATGAATCTTAGAGTGGCACTAATAATTTAGGTGTGGCAAAGAAATGGAATGATCATTCCTTAGTTTTTTGAGTGGAATGATCATTCCTTAGTTTTTTGAGTGGAATGACAATTCTTTTACTGAGGTGAATAGTGATTTCATTTGGAATGATCATTCCATCATTAATGGTGAACCAAACATGAGAATAAGAATTTCATGGAATAACCATTCCATTCCAACGTTGATTCCTTAATTATATAAGATCCTGTTAATTCCCGAAGAAAGAAAATGAATCGGCTGCAATTTTCATGCAACCTTCTCTACCACTTGCCTTTCCAAAATTGGTTACCCAAGGTGAATCTTGACATGCCCAAGTAACAATTTTTATTTTTATTTTGACTAATATTGTGGCGACTTAAAGCAATAGTTTCCCTCTAACTATGTCGGTATTTGTAGGATTCTTGGATATGACTGTGGTTTGTTCAAGGTTTTCCTTTTCTAGTGTCTTTTTTTATTGACTAATATTGTGGTGACTTCAAGCAATCATTTCCCTCCAACTAGGTTGGTATTTGTAGAATTCTTGGATATCATTGTGATTTGTTCAAGGTTTTCCTTTTCTAGCGTCTTGCCTTTTTTCTTTTTTGATTGGCGTCGTTTTTTTTGAAAGCCAACAACTTTCATTTTCTGTCCTCTCTTTTTTTCTTGCTTATTTTTGCGTCCTAGTGAGCAAAGCAGAGCAATATTTTGATTAGTGTTGCTAATTTCTCTCCAATGAAATTTTAGGTTCTTTATGTGCCGCCACCTGATTTAGACGCTCGATATGAGATACTTAATGTACATACTCGTGAAATGAAAGTGGACAATGATGTTGATCTCAAACAAATAGCAGAGGATACTGAGCTTTTCACAGGGGCGGAGCTTGAGGGATTATGCAGGGAAGCTGGAATCGTGGCTCTGAGAGAGGACATATCTGCCACTGTAGTCTGTAATCGTCACTTCCAGACTGTGAGGAAGTCATTGAAGCCATCTCTAACTATAGAAGAAGTCAATGTGTATTCTTCGTTCATGAAGAACCCTTCTCTAATTTCCTCCGGCTCATTCAGATCCAGTGGTAAAGACAGCAGTGAACACAGTAAGAGTTTGGTGGTTCCCGTTTCGATGAGCTTATTAAGCTTTCTTTTACTTGCTGGTGCAAAGTACTTTTTCATGCACATTAGTCGTTTGCAAGATGAACTAGCCACAACGTGAAGAATTTACCAATGCTGCCCTCCATGACTGGTGAGCCTCTCTCTCTCTCTCTTCCCACCCCCCCCCCCCCCGCCCTTATCTTTTTATTTTTGGCTAAATCTCTCTCACCATCATCTTGTCACAATTGTTTGCCTGATCAGAAAATATGATGTGTTGCATAAAGCACAACTACCATAACTCTATGTAGAAGTTCCACTATTTTGAGCTTTTGTTCTCTGAGAGTTTTACACCAAGAAGAGCTATTCTCTGGGGAAATTTAGTCTAATTGGTATTCTTTTCATGCTTGATTTTTCTGTTTTCGAGAACAAAAATGATGAGAAGTTCGAAAATGCCCATGGATTTCATATAGTCTTCAATAGCCTGAAAACCAGTTTTCGTTAATCTGGAAATGCGCAAGTGTTCCCTTAGGAGCAGAGCATTTTCAGAAAACTTTCCAGAAACACTGTTTGTTAAACAAGTTTTCCATATCAGTTTTCTGCTCGACATAACCGATAACCGAAACTGTCTTACAATGGCATAGAGAACTACTAAGTTGGTAGTTTCTGAATTATCGAAAGGGAAGCTCCTGGATTTGGATCACTCTTGATGGACCACTCTTTGTATTGAATTTGCAGGGTTGAATCTAATCCCACCCACACCATAAACAGATGTCCTAGCCGATCCATTTCAAATCCTGTTCCCCTTTGGCGCTTTCCATCATTCAACCAAAAGGTTCCTGTTGAAAATCCTCTTAGATCTCCTGGAACTCCTAGTTGCTGCACTGTGAAAGAACCTCTGACGTAGATCCTTGTTTTTTGATATTTATTTGTTTAGCCTAGATCTTCTCTCATTTTTTGAATATATTCCAATGGAAAGTTTCTGGGAAGCAGAAGCTGTTTACCTTGCCTTGTTAAAGTCCAAGATTTTGCTTGATTGTGTAATACTGCATCACAAATCAGGATTCTTTCATTGTGATGGTTCCCGGTGTCCCTCATGTGAGTCAAAAAGGAATCCATGACCATCCCATCTGTTGGGAAACCGAATCCCCAAGACCCAGTAATGACGCGTACAGATTAGACAACAAAAATTGTAAAACCCTATAAAGCGGAATTAGGGTTCTACCTCAACTCCCTGCGACACGAACGCTGGTTGAACTTGTTATAGCACGTCTTGCTATAAACCACGAATACTGCTCGACCGTACCTTACGATCTTCTATCGTATTCCTTGCACGTCTAGAACACGAACCAAGTGTGGACTCTTTCGTGATCTGTTTGCTCTCTCTAAGCCTGCCTCTATTTACTGAATAATAGAAAAACATCCATCATGACCTAAAGAGCATAACGTTTATATATAGGGCTGCGATAGGGACCTAAGGAGTAATAAGTCTGGGCTCCCAGTGTAAATAAGAAAACTTAATCCCACCAGGATTCTATTTCTTATTTCACTAATTATAATTCACCCCACTACAGAATTATAATTGCACTCCCGTCCTTATCTCAATTATATTACGAGCTCCATGATATTAAATACTCATTAATCTCCCCACGTTAAGATTACAGATACCCGTTAATTAAAATAAATTACTAACAATCTCCCACTTAATCAACATCTTAACTTGAGACTATCCGCTTAACTTATTCGATATGTCGGATACAAATATCCACCTGCAGGGTTTGACATAATCGAAACTTATAAGCTTACTCAAGGGGTATCATCAATCCCTATCGGGACGTGGATTCCATTAATAATTAATAGTTGTCATATACATAATGTTGCTACCCAATTCACCGAGACTATTGACCGTACAAAGATCTCACTCTTTAATGAATCAAAGTCAACAACATTAAATATATACTTCTAATAATTATCTTTGAATTAAGAGCATAAGTATTCATAATAACCATGAGATTCCAATTGTCTTATAAAGTTAGTATAAAGACAATTACCTCAATACGGTCCCGTTCAATACACACAAAATATACTAGCACAATGAGTTGGAATTAACACCATTCCCTGTAGTCAAGAAAAACCTACTAAAATATTGTGCTACAGTCCTACCGATGGTGTGTCAAATTCCATCTAAGACTGTGAACCATAACTTATATTCCACAAGAACCGATGATCCAATCTTCTGTGTGTAAGCCGTACTCTACACACTGGATTATCTACTACGTAGAATAAAAGACACACATGCACAACATACAAAATTATCATGCAAATATTGCCCATAAAAGATTCTCATCAAAAATGGATAAAACTGATTAATAATTAAATATTAATCCATCATATAAAAACATAACTTTTACATAATCTCCTAACAAACTCCCACTAAGACTCAAAACCATACTGTCATGCATCTCACTCCCATTCCTTCTACGTGACTATCAAAAGTCTTGGCTGGTAAGCTCTTCGTAAAAGGATCTGCCAGGTTATTCGCTGATGCAATCTTGGTCACAGCAACATCACCTCTCTGTACGATCTCTCGAATCAGATGATACTTACGCTCAATGTGTTTGCCCTTCTTGTGAGTCCTTGGCTCCTTCGAATTAGCAACTGCACCGCTATTGTCACAATAGAGTGTAATGGCTGATTGCACTGAAGGGACCACTTCCAGATCCAACAAAAAGTTTCTAAGCCAAACAGCCTCCTTGGCTGCTTCAGAAGCTGCCACATACTCTGCCTCCATGGTAGAATCAGCAATGCAAGATTGTTTGATACTCCTCCAACTTATAGCTCCACCTCCCAAGGTAAACACATATCCTGAGGTAGACTTTCTGGAATCCCTATCTGACATGAAGTCTGAGTCTGTGTACCCATGAGGTACCAGACTATCTGACTGGAACACCAACATATGATCTCTAGTTCTTTTCAGATACTTGAGTATATGTTTCATTGCAGTCCAATGTTCTTGCCTTGGATTAGACTGAAATCTGCTAACCATGCCAACGGCAAAGCAAATATCAGGTCTAGTACACAACATAGCATACATAAGGCTTCCTACTGCCGAGGCATAAGGCACTGCCTTCATTTTCTCCATCTCTTCAAGTGTTTTAGGACACTGATCCTTGGATAGATTGATTCCATGTCTAAAAGGGAGGAACCCTTTCTTGGAATCTTGCATGCTAAAACGGGCTAGAATGACATCGATATAAGTAGCTTGTGATAAGCCCAACATCCTACTCTTGCGATCTTGTATAAGCTTAATCCCTAGGATGTGACCAGCTTCTCCCAAGTCCTTCATTTCGAATTGGCCGGATAACCACACTTTCACTGAAAATAACACTCCCACATCGTTTCCGATGAGCAGGATATCATCGACATATAGTACTAAAAACACTACAACTTTTCCGTTGCACTTCTTGTACACACATGACTCATCCGGACATTGATCAAAACCAAAAGACTTGATTGCTTGATCAAAACGAATGTTCCAAGATCTAGATGCCTGCTTAAGCCCATAAATAGACTTCTTAAGCTTGCACAACATGTGCTTCTGACCTTTTGCTATGAATCCATCTGGTTGCACCATATAGATACACTCATCCAGATTTCCATTAAGGAACGCGGTTTTTACATCCATTTGCCAAATCTCGTAATCGAGATGAGCCGCAATGGATAAGAGAATCCGAATGGACTTAAGCATGGCTACTGGCGAAAAAGTTTCCTCATAATCGATCCCTTCTTTCTGAGTATACCCTTTCGCAACAAGCCTAGCTTTGAAGGTATGCACCTTCCCGTCCGCCCCTCTTTTCTTCTTATAGATCCACTTGCACCCAATGGGTTTAATCCCTTCAGGTGGTTCTACAAGATCCCAGACCCGATTAGAGTACATAGACTCCATCTCTGATTTCATAGCCTTTTGCCAAAGTTCCACATCTTTATCTTGAAGTGCCTCATTGTAGTTACAGGGTTCAGCATGTTGATCATCAGGGATCATTTCAAAAAACTCTCCCAACAACGTATACCGACTGGGTGGAACAGTAACCCTCCCACTACGACGAGGTACCAATGTGTCAATAGGTGCCTCTACAAATATCTCTTGTGGCATTTCCTCCTGCACTATTGGTGGTAAAGAAGTTTGTGCCAGTCTCTCTCCTCTCAATTCTTCTAGAACAATTTTACTTCTGGGTTTGTGGTCTATCACATAGTCCTCTTCTAAGAACCGGGCATTAGTGCTAACAATGACCTTCTTATCCGCAGGACTATAAAACAGTCCACCTCTCGTTCCTCTAGGGTACCCCACAAACAAGCAAACTTCTGTTCTCGATTCCAACTTATCTGCGTTCCCATTCAGCACATGTGCTGGACTACCCCAAACCCGAACATGCTGGAGACTAGGTTTGCGCCCAATCCATAGTTCTGTGGGTGTAGATGGTACTGACTTAGATGGTACCAAGTTAAGAATATACGCTGCTGTTTCTAGTGCATGTCCCCAAAACGAAATTCGTAAATCTGAATAACTCATCATTGATCTTACCATATCCATAAGAGTCCTATTCCTTCTCTCTGCTACACCATTTTGTTGTGGCATACCTGGAGCTGACAATTGGGATGTAATCCCTTCAGCTGACAAGTAGTCCCTAAACTCTCCCAAGAGGTATTCACTACCACGATCAGATCGTAGTGTCTTGAGACATTTTCCCAAACGCTTTTCCGTTTCCGCCCTATACTCCCTGAATTTCTCAAAGCATTCGGACTTACGGTGCATCAAATAAATGTATCCATACCTTGAGTAATCGTCAATAAAAGTGACAAAGTACTCAAAACCACCTCTAGCTTGGATATTCATAGGCCCACACAAATCAGAGTGAACCAATTCTAACGGCTCTTTGGCTCTATATCCTTTTGCTGAAAAAGGCCTTTTGGTCATCTTACCTTCCAAACATGATTCACAGACTGGAAGTTCCTTAACTTCTAATGAACCTAAAGGTCCATCTCTAACCAGTCTAGAAATCCTATTCAGATTAATATGACCAAGACGTAAGTGCTAAAGATACGTTTGGTTCAATTTCGAAGGCTCTTTTCTCTTGCATGGTAAATTATTAGTGTTATTCAATTCATGCAGTTGCACTGTAGGAAATATAGGATTTATAATGTAGAGATCATCCACCAATGAACCAGAACAGATAAAACGTTTATTTAACTTAATAACCACAGAGTCACTAAAATAAACCAAATATCCATCCTTTATTAACTTAGAAACTGAAACCAAGTTTCTTCTAATAGTAGGAACATAAAGACAATCTCTCAAAATTAAACTCCTATTACTACTAAAATTTAAAAAAATATTTCCTACTGCAACTGCTGCCACTCTCGTAGCATTTCCCATATGTACATAAATCTCCCCATCACTGAGTCTTCTGGTTTCCTGGAACCCCTGCAATGAATTGCAAACATGATTAGTGGCTCCCGTATCTACACACCAGGTACTGGTAGATAACACAGTTAAACATGATTCAACAACTAGTGAAAAAGATTTACCTTGTTTGTTCACTTTATTGAGAAAAAACCGGACATTCCTTCTTTCAGTGTCCTTTCTGCTTGCAGTGAAAATACTTGCCCGTAGGCTTTTTCACTCCACCTTGAGGCGCATGAACTGCCTCCACAACCTTTTTCTGAGACTTATTCTGCTTCTTCTTGCCTTTCGGCTTAGAAGTAGAAGCCTTCTCAGCCACTAGCACTGATGGTGGTTTCTTCGCAACCAAAAGACCCTCAGCTGCTTGGAGTTCCTTAAGAAGTTCCGCCAAAGATAAATGCATTTTGTTCATAGAATAAGTCAGGCGAAACTGCTTAAAACTCTCAGACTGCAGTGAGTTGAGAACGAAATCGATCTGGGTTTCCCCATCAATTTCAGCTCCAAGGATCTCTAGTTCATTAAGAAGAGCTATCATCTTTAGAACATGATCCCTAACCGGGGTCCCTTCAACATGGGTGATGCTCACCAATTCTTTCATAGCAACTAGCCTTGCTGCCTGATTCTGATCCCCAAACATTTCTTTGAGGTTCAGCATCATATCAGAAGCAGTTTCCATAGCTTGATGCTGATGTTGCAATATATTCGACATAGAAGCCAAAATATAACACCGCGCCATCTCATCAGCCTTAACCCAATCTTTATAAGGCTTTGCTTCCTGTTCTGTGGCATTTTCTTCAGGTATAGGAGGGCACGCCGTAGTAAGCACATATTTGTGGCCCTCAGCAGTTAACACAATATTCAAGTTTCTTTTCCAGTCAACATAGTTTGGTCCAGTAAGTTTATTTTCTTTGAGAATAATGGCAAGTGGATTGAAAGAGCCCATTTTTGAATCTGAGAATCAAATAACATAACAATCAATTATAAAGGGCAATAAAAATTTTGAATTTCATTTTAATATTGGTTCCCTCTACCACATGTTAAAAGAAAAACATTGGCAACCCTACACACCGTGAAGAGCATGCCTCGATGGGAAGTCTCTACTCTTTATCATTCGTGTAGATAGGCACAATCTTTTAATTTTACTATCTAGACACTATACCGTGCCAAGCAAAATTAAATAGCCAATATAACTTCGGTCCTATAAATAATAATAGTGACTCAGATGGTGAGGATATTATTATTTACAGCTAAGTGTATACCATTACCTAGCCCCATGACCCATTGTTCCGTTATGAATTACCTCAGATGGTGTCGTAATTCACACAACAATCATCATAGACCTATCCTTTAAGGAAGTCTGTACCGATGATGGCATAATTAATTTTGCCCGATGGGGGTGAAGGTTCTAAAACCATCACACAAAATTAATTACATCATCTACATACTAGTAATGGAGACCGTGGGATTTATAAAAATAAACTCCCTCTCCCACTTAGTTATTTAAAAAAAAATTTGTGAGGGTTATCAAAAATTTTAATTTTGCAAAAAAACGTGATCTAGGTCAAAAGCCATATATTATCATGTTGTCCCAATATGGTAAACTATCACATATGCAAACAATCATAGAAACATGCATAAACATGATTTAGGAAACATAATAAAATATGCATCCCAACTATTATGGTCAAAGATGCAATCCTTGAGCAACAAGGAATCCTTCCAAACTTGAAATCCTTAAGCAATAAGAAGTCCTTCCAAACTTGAAATCCTTCGGCTATACTTGTGTAGAAGACTTAGATAGTTTGAATCAATCAAGAAAACCAAAATCCAACCGTGCTTAGGCAAAAAATTTCGGATTTAACATATTCCCGCGTAAACTGCACAGCCTTCAGTATTTTGGCCATATCTTCTTCATCTGACCTCCAATTGAAGTGATTCAAATTGGGTTGGATTCGAAATTCAATTATCTACAACTTTCGTGAAGAACAGATTTTCTGATTCCAATGTTTACTGGGTCGAAATAGCCCTGCAATCAGACCCTACGAATTTGGAAAAAAACTGTTGCGAGCCAAATAACTTGAATCTTTTGTATCTACTATCTTTGATCTCCGAATAACCGTCGAATGCTATTAGAATTGAAGAAACATACAAATATCGATCTTATGCCTCAATTGGAGTTCACATGCTACGTTAATTATTACAACCACGAAAAATAATCGTGGTACCCAATAAATAACAATAACCACGAAAAAATTATCGTGGGATCCAATCACATAAAACCAATAAAAATCATGTGACCATAATAGCTGGGTAAGAACGCTGCAAAACAAGGGTTAGCACAGTTCTACGTTCTACCCTCTATAACCTACGGACAACATGGCCTGTTTAATCCATACGCGTGATTACAGCCTGCTCTGATACCACTGTTGGGAAACCGAATCCCCAAGACCCAGTAATGACGCGTACAGATTAGACAACAAAAATTGTAAAACCCTATAAAGCGGAATTAGGGTTCTACCTCAACTCCCTGCGACACGAACGCTGGTTGAACTTGTTATAGCACGTCTTGCTATAAACCACGGATACTGCTCGACCGTACCTTACGATCTTCTATCGTATTCCCTGCACGTCTAGAACACGAACCAAATGTGGACTCTTTCGTGATCTGTTTGCTCTCTCTAAGCTTGCTTCTATTTACTGAATAATAGAAAAACATCCATCATGACCTAAAGAGCATAACGTGTATATATAGGGCTACGATAGGGACCTAAGGAGTAATAAGTCTGGGCTCCCAGTGTAAATAAGAAAACTTAATCCCACCAGGATTCTATTTCTTATTTCACTAATTATAATTCACCCCACTACAGAATTATAATTGCACTCCTGTCCTTATCTCAATTATATTACGAGCTCCATGATATTAAATACTCATTAATCTCCCCACGTTAAGATTACAGATATCCGTTGATTAAAATAAATTACTAACACCATCAACAACCCGAGTCATTCATGTTGTAGTTCTCCATGTGTCAGTGCAAAAAAATCAAGGTTATCAGAAATTGATGTATGGTTTTACATTTTATGGCTTTTTGTTTTTCCTCAATGTCGTGTAATAATCGTCACGGGTTAAACAATCGAATTAGATCCTTACGCCTATGGGGAGTGCTGGAAAAATATGCATCCGGCCCTCGATCTAGCGCTACTGGTTCAACAACTACTTTTGCCCGAGGGATCTAGAGCTACTGGTTGAAAATAATAGGGAATCGTTATACTGCTTACATTCTTATTCTCAAATGAAGATTTGCTTCATAGTCAAAAAAAAATGAAGATTTGCTTAATTTAACCATAAGTTGTGGGGAAGGAAAAATTCTACAGCTCCAATTACTATTGAGTTTGGTTTTGGGCAAAGACTTGAGGCTGTCCAAGCAATTGGAACCTGACTTTCTATTACTTGACTTGCTATATAGGAAATAAAACTTGAATTACTACTAATACAATTAAACTTTAGTTACTAATATCAACAATTTGAAAAGGATAAGATTTTCCATTGCCAAATACATGACTTCCATTGAGTTTTACTACCAGATTCAATTTCCATTCCCAAATAAAATTTTCCTATTCAGCTTAATTTCTCACATTTTTATTTTTATTTTTATTTTTCTAGTATACAACTTATTTTTTCTGGCAAACCATTTTATTTAATAGATTCTTAGTTTTTTTTTTATTCTTCTAAGTTCTAACTGAGATAGGAAATTTTACTTAGATTGAACGTTTTTTACGGTAACGAGGAAATAATTGTTGTGCCCAAAATATGTTACTCATCATACAAGGAAATGATTTAAAACTAGCATCTTGCCCATTTGATATACAAGGACAGACAAAATATCAATGTGCATTAGTGGGTCGGCTAGTATGGCTCTTGAATTTATTTTCTTTTCTCTCTAAAAAGTTAGAAAAATTCCGAAACTATGAAAAAAAACAAAGAAAAAAGATTGTCGGTTTCAGGCAAAATAAATGAGTATATTTTTGTTTTGTTGTTGATTGAACTTAGCTGTCTTTTCAAACAAGGGTAGAATAATGAATAAATTTTTAAAAAAAATTTAGAAAATTCCCCACTTGATGTAAAATTCCCTAAATTAAAAAGTGATTTTGTGCGCAAGTATTTAGGTTTTTTTGGTCTCTTTTTTCTCTTCCAATTTTTATGCAGTTTTCACTGGCCCAAAAGCGGCGCCACCCAGTTCGAGCAGGTGCCCCGTTCCCTAATCCCTAGCCAAACGAGCCACCCGTTTCCTTTTAACCACCGCCGCAGACGGCGGTGCCCGGTTTGAAAGCTCTGGTCTTTCGACAGCAAGACTACTCTCTCTCTCTCTCTCTCAAAATAGCGACCACCATACCAGTAAAACGGAGCGCAGTCTTTCTTTGTACTTTTGAGACTAGCGTTTCGCCTCGACCAGTGAGGTCCAAGTGGGTCTCCAATCAGAACCACCAAATTTCATCGGCTTGCGATCGAAGGCAAGTTCCGTTGCTTGCTTTTTTACCGGGGGCGTAATCGGTAGAAAGCTTATGCACGCAGAAGAGTCTTATAGCCCCACAACAAAGGGGAATATCGGTTTTAGTAGTTCCTTTAAGACCATATATAATAATACTCACACAGCGACAATCTCCCTTTACGCTCGTAAGATGCCATCAATGGACCCTGCCGGAAGCGAAGGTTCCAATGGCGGCCCCAAAGCCGACTTCTTCGCCAGGTCTCATACACTTTCCATCCATATCTGATTTTTGTCATTCTATTTGTGCGTGTGTATGCATTATAGTACTATTACTAATACGTATTTTAATACACTCACAGGAAGCAAAGGATTGCGCAGCAGAGAAAATCCCTCCCTATTGCTTCAGGTACTTCTTTTTCCTAATGTTTTGATTTGATGCTGGTGAAAACTTGTATTGGTTACTGCTCTAGTTATCGTCGTCTTTCCAATTCCACTGTTCCTTTCAATTGTTATTCTAGTTTGTTTTTATATATATTTTTCATGTGATTAAATACAACATATCAACCCCTTTTGTGCTCAATTTTTTGTTTAGATCATCTACAGCCCTTTACTCCAAATTTCACTTAGAATAGAAGCTTTATTTGATATGAAGCACTAGGCAAGCCAGATTCAGGCATAAAGCTTGGGTAAAAGCTTCAAATCTGGTGGAGCAGTAAATTTGAAAGCCACAAAGTAGTCTTGGAAATTTTGATTAAGTGTCTCATGATGTGGGTAACAAAAATGGAAGAGTTAAACTGATTTCTATATGAGCTTGAGTAATCATAGAGAAGGATTTGGGAGGTTTTACGAGAATTAAAAAATGGTTAAAGATTTTTTTTTGGTCAAATGGAAAATAATTCAAGATTTGAGTAAGGGCTACAAATGCTAATCGTTCTGAATTCGAAGTTACATATCCAGTTTTGAAAAAAGTTAGTCTGAGGTGTTTCCCTGTGGTTGAGGCATTTTTTCGGGGGAATTAGAGGAGATTCAGGCCGTGGTTTTTAATCTTTTAACGATTAATTTCCAAAATCTGCTTACAGATGTTTTATTTTCGCAAAAAGCTAAGGCTTGGAAAAAGTTTCGAGGGCATCTCTATTGACCTGCTGTGGACAGATAGTCGTTCCCTCCTATTGGATCTTTGTGGTGTTTTTGTCATTGCATAGTTTTCCCCTGGCAAAAACTAGGCTGTCCAATTTGTTAACATAGTGGTGTATTTTTTGTTTCTAGTCGAGACATTGGAGGGATGTCATTGCACCTGTCTCTAATATGCAACTGCCTTAATAATACTAGGAAGCATGAGTATTGAAGTGTCATTTTATATAGGTAATATAATAATTGACAAAAGGTTGGTTCCTGTGATGCCATATCATCTCCCAGCACTCCTTGGAACTGATAATAATCTTTAGCTTTCCTTGTTTCACTCAGATTGAGTACAACCTCTTTACTTAATGGAGGAACATATAAATGAAATTTGGGTACCATCAAATATGTAATCACATGATATGCTGGCCATTTTTGGTTGAACAAAATCAAAGACATCCTGTGAGAAGGATCTCATTTCCCGTAACATTTATTCAAGATTCTATCTTATGGTATTTTAATGTAATAATTCAAGTTCCTGGAATTTTTATTTTAGAAACCTTCATGTAATCTATTATTCATACTTTTGCTTACATTGGCAATGGAATACAAAAGGAATAATGGAGGTAAAATTGTACGTGTTGCATGCTTGTAAATTTGTCCTCTTTCTTATGGTTTCTAATCTTGATGATTTCCTAGTTGAAAAATGACTCATGGATGAGGTCAGGAGTCACGACATTCTTATAATTGTTGGTGAAACTGGAAGTGGAAAAACAACACGTAAGTTCTTGTTTTTTGGCCCTATGAATGTGTGGTTATTAGTTTTTATTTCCTTTCTATTTGGGCTATTTGGTCTTATGGGCTCTGAGGGTTTGAAGAAAGTTTCCAGTGGAGTATATGTATGGTGTTTCATATTGTTATGCATCATATATGTTCTTTGGTACTTGGTAGATTGAAATATGTTTTTTTTTTTTTTTTTTTTTGCGTATTCCTGTCCTAAATTATTGCATATTTCTTCAAATGCCCCAACAATGCACTGTGAATGTGTGATTAAGTTGTATGCAATAGTTAGTGGGTGTCTTCATGTGATAGTTTGTTTTTTAGTGGTAACTGGTAAATGAGCATTAATAAAAAGAGAAAACAGTTCAAGCGTTATTCAGAGTAAGACAAGGAAAAAGACTAGCTCATTAATAGACCTCTCAGTGTAGACTGTAGAAGTGCATTTCACTTGAGAAAGTGAAGACAGCTGAGGAATGGCTCCTTCGAGATACTGTTAGCCTTTTGTTTTGAAGAAAGAATCGCGTTGATCCTAACTTGACTGCCTAGCGATCTAATTCAATTCATAGACATGTATACTCGGTAACATGTTCATAATTCAGCTCTGGTTTATGTCTCGTTTTTTACGTCAAGTGGGACTTATATTTCCCCTTTGCCTTGATTTAGTTTCTATGCAATGACCTTCAACTCCTCCAAATGGTAAATTTGCTCACTAAAATAAAATTGGGTGATGAAAGGATCTATCCAAAACTACCATGAAGCTCTTCTCTATTCTAGATTCCCCCCATACGCTGGGCAAAAGGGAAAAAATGTTAACTTTACTCACCTTGTATTTTGCCTCTGCACACCTTATCTTCATCTAATCTTCTTCTTTTATATGTTGGCTATTACTTTGGGTAGAGTTGCCACAATATCTATTTAATGCGGGATTCTGCCGTGATGGGAAAATCATCGGGATCACTCAACCTAGACGTGTTGCCGCTGTTAGTGTTGCAAAACGGGTAGCTGAGGAATGTGGTGTTGAAATGGGCCAAAGAGTTGGGTATTCCATTAGATTTGATGACATGACTTCCAGTTCCACACGGATCAAATACATGACAGATGGGTTGTCATTGAGGTAAAAATCCACGACTTCATCGCATTAGTTTGTTTTAGTTCAATGGTTGCATGTTTTGGAAAAGTGTTTCATACTTTTTTTTGGCTTCTTGATTTGTCACTTCACTTTGGAGGTGCTTTTAAATGGCAGCAAAAGTATGTGCCTACATTGTCCAAGCTGGTACGATTATGTTGGAGATTATGGGTCCAATGTGAGTGCATAACTAAAGGGCTTCAAGCTCAAATAAGTCACTTTCGGTGAAATGGATTTCACCACTAAGGAGAGCAAGTTTAAGAATGTAAGAGGAACAGGGGATTTTAGTACAATTAGAGCAATGGTGGTGTGTGATGTGACAACATAGCCCCCGTGGTGTGTTTAGTGTTAGACTTGTCCCACATCGCTCATCTAAGCCACCTAAGCTTGGTTAATAAAATCTAGAGGCTACTCCACCTATTGCCAATTGGTTTTAGGTTGGAACCTTCCAAGAAATCTAACATGGTATCAGAGCTAGGTCTTGGGTGGCCTCACCTCTCGTGGGAAAGTCTCTGTCATCTTTGTCGCCCGAGTCAGTCAGTCAGCTCCTGGTCTGTCACCTCCACGTGCATCTGGGCTGCACGCGAGGGGGAGTGTTAGACTTGTCCCACATCGCTCATCTAAGCCATCTAAGCTTGGTTAATAAAATCTAGAGGCTACTCCACCTATTGCCAATTGGTTTTAGGTTGGAACCCTCCAAGAAATCTAACATTTAGTCCCACGACGCAGTTTGCATAGGGATCTTCATGTCTTCCAATTATGGTGTCGGAGTTTCCGATTTTGTTTTAAAGCAGTCGTGAACTGATTATAGGGTTGCTTACTAACTGGAGCTTTTCATGATATCATTTTGGTAAAAACTAATGTAAGGTTCACTATGCTTGCAGGGAAGCATTATTGGACAAATATCTATCTAAGTACTCTGTTATTATTGTTGATGAGGCTCATGAGAGAACTGTTGACACTGATGTCTTGCTGGGCATACTGAAAAGTGTACAGAAAGCTAGGTCGGGACCCATCAATCAACTCCCTAATATCGATCACACAAAGGCAAACAATGGAGTGGTGATAGACGAAGAAAATGATTCTCAACGTGCTCGTAGTCTCAATCGATGCCGAGGCCTAAAGCTCAGTCCCTTGAAGTTAATCATCATGTCTGCCAGTCTGGATGCACGTGGTTTTTCTGAGTACTTTGGTGGTGCAAGAGCTGTTCATGTTCAAGGGCGACAGTTTCCTGTTGATATATTCTACACTAAAGCTCCTGAGATAGATTACCTTGATGCCACTTTAATAACTATATTTCAGGTTGTTCATTGAGCCTCTCTAGTAACCCAGTATTATATTTCATTTTGGGTGAATTGTAAATTTATTGAAAAAAATAGTCTTAAAAAAGCCAATGCAAGCATACCTTCTGTAAACAATGTCTCCACTAAGAAGCTGAGGCCTTTTGAGAATATAAATAATAAAGTTGCTCATCTCTCTAACATCTTAAGCTTTTAAATGAGTTGGTGGTTAACAATCTAACATGGTATCAGAGCTTGGTTTTCGGAGTCTTTTGGACAAGACTCTATGTCATTGATGGTTGGTTCCCCTTGTTGTCGTATGTGTTGAATTGTTTGTTTACCTCACCACGTGCGAGTGAGGGGTTGCACGTACGGTAGAGCGTTAGAGCTTGTCCCACATTGGTTAAATATAACCTTCAAACCTAGCATATGAGCTTGGGCGGCTTCTCCACTCATTACCAATTGGTTTTAGGTTGCAACCCTTCAAGAAATCTAATATGGTATCAGAGCAGGCAATTAATCATGTGTTCGAACCTTACCGCCTACCTGATGATTAAAATTTACTCGTGTTTAGCCCGCTTATGGGGGGAGAGCTTGGCTACACGCGAGGGGGCGTGTTGAGAATTTAAATAATAAAGTTGCTTATCTCTCTAATAGCTTAAGTTTATAGATGAGTTGGTGGTTAACAATCTAATAAGGCCAAATCTTATGCGGGATTTGGAAGAGGCTACAAATCATGTTGTTTAGGGGAGTTTGTTTTACAGAAGAAAATCAGAAACTCCTAATACAAATATCAAACAGATCTTGTCTAGGACAGTGGAATATGGTATATAGCTATCTTGATCTTGCTTGAGTCCTACCTTGAGCTGAATACACTACAGAGGTTTGGTTCCTTCTTCTTTGTTGTCTGTGTGGTGGTTTCTTTAAAGGCTCTTTTGGATATTTTGTTCCTGCCATTCCTTTTTATTTTCATCATCCCCTTTCTTTTGACATGGGAGGACTCAATTTTCCAGTTATTCTTCAAGTATGTCTCAAGGGCCTTCTTTTTATTTTTTTGATAAGTAATTTATTAACAAAAAGGCATTAAGGGAATGCCGCCCATATACAAGAGAGGCCAAATACAAGGGCCTTCTGAAAACTATATATATCTTGGTCTTGACTTAAATCAAGTTGGCTGTGCAATTGTTTTGTTACTAGACATTGTTTATCATCATTAAATTCAATGTTATAACTTTATTTGCTCAATTTTCATATTGGTAGATACATTTGGAAGAGGGTGCTGGTGATGTACTTGTGTTCCTTACTGGCCAAGAGGAGATTGAATCGGTCGAGAGGCTTGTCCTAGAAAAACTTCAACAGTTACCTGAAGAAAAACGGAAGTTAAAAGTTTTGCCTATATACTCATCTCTTCCATCTGAAAAGCAGATGCAGGTCTTCATGCCAGCTCCAATTGGATTTCGCAAGGTAGATTTTTCATTCATGTTTGAGTTCTTTTCAGTCGTGTATGATCTGGATGCTTTTGGTTATGTATGTTTTCGGACAAGTATTATTGACATTAATATTTGGTTCCTTTTACACTGTGATTTTGGATAAAAAAAAAACTAGTAATGACTATTTTTTATGGCTGTCCTGATTGACTATGTTTTTGGGACATGAATATTTGTTCCCAGGAGTGTCCTCTCTTGGTTGAAGCAGATTATTTAAGAATGACTTTACTTAGGCTGCAGAGGTCCACACTTTCATAAGAAATGCTGCACAATGTCGTCCAAATTGACATATTGTTATGTGCCATATGATTTGAAATTTTGTAAAGCATGCCTATTATTCTTGTCTGAAGCTATATATACGAACATGGTTGATGAAAAAAGAATGAGATATAAAACATTATTCCTAACTGAAGCACGTGAATATCAACAGCGGCAATACCCTTAATTAGCTGATGCACGTCAAGTAAACTGACAAGAGTTATACTGGACTATGACTTTGGTGAGTGGTACAATCTACTTACCTCACACCTGTGGTTAGCTTGTATGCTATTTGAAGCTTAATAAAGAGTTAAAAAGGTACAGGCAAGTGCATCAGAAACATGGTTTCTGTTGAATTCTGTGGAAGTTTCACAGGTGTATCTACTGGATAGATCACTGACTGTTGTTATATGATGTCCCTGGAGATGCTGTCATGTACTTCACGGTTCATTTAATCCTCTAAGATGTCGATTCATGTGTATGATTGATGTTTCTGTTGAGATATATTGCTGCAGTCCTGTTAAATGTGATGCAGTAGATATAGAGTATTTGTGTCGTTCTGGCATCATCTAGTGGTAGAAAAGTCTTGAGTCTATAAAAATAGGTGTGTGAGTCCTTCATGTGGTAGTTTTTGATGAATTAATATATTGATTCTAGAGCTAGAGCTCTTTATTCCGTAGTATTGGGATTATCTCTCTCTTATTGATTCTTACAATTGAATTGGTTTGCATCATTATGTTCCGCTGTTTAGTATTGGACCGCTTTTGCTTTTCGATTTTCATAGTTCTTTTGGCAGTAATTTTGAAGAGGCTACACATTCCCTTCTGTTATTCACTTAAAGGTGCTGAGTGCACTTGCATTTTGGTCCATCATTTTATTGTGCTTATGCACTGTTCTAACAATATTAATATCCTCATATTTTCTGTTTAGGTAATACTAGCAACCAATATTGCTGAGACATCTGTAACTATACCTGGAATTAAGTATGTGATCGATCCTGGATTGGTGAAAGCACGCACCTACTCTGCTCGTACAGGAATGGAATCGTTGGTTGTTGTTCCAACTTCAAAAGCACAGGCTCTTCAAAGGAGGTAGGGAGCACAGCACGCTGGGTTCTATATGCATGGCTAAATCCACCAGTTTTTGTTCTTATTTCATTTCTTAGTGTTAGTGATTTTGTTATTCCTCCCCTGTTTTTTCTTACTTGCTTTTTTTTTTATAGACCAACGGCAAATGGGTTTTTCACTTCTGCCTGCAATGTTTTATCACAGTGGACGTGCAGGCCATGAAGGACCTGGCAAGTGCTTCCGCCTCTATCCGGAGAGGGAATTCGAGAAACTCAGTGATTCCACAGTTCCAGAGATCAAGCGTTGCAACCTCTCAAAAGTCGTTTTGCAACTTAAGGCTCTTGGTGTTGATATTATTGGCTTCGACTTCATGGAAAAACCGTTAAGGTAGACAAAATAAGATAATGTGTTTGTTTATCACTTTGCTCAGCGTTGCAGGTTTGGCCATTGGTTCATGTACTTTAATGACTCCTGATTGTGTTTACTTTGCTGAGCCCAATTTAATTTTTAGGGGTCCTCATCATATTTGCTTATTCACTCTATATCTTTGTATCCTTGATTGTCCGCCTCTCTTTTTTTTCCAAGAAAGTAATGACAAATACGATTTAGAACCCTCTATTCTTTACTGTAGGAAGCTCTTCTGGGGTTATTAGTATGGGGTTTTGCTGCCTAAAAATTAGTGCAGGAAATTAGCTTTTAAGGTTGAGCACGTGTGTCTCTGAGAGAGAGAGAGAGAGAGAGAGAGAGAGAGAGAGAGAGAGAGAGAGAGAGAGAGAGATCTTCATACTATCATTCTAGGGGCCCACCTGTACTTGGTACGACCACATCCCTGAAGTGTCAATCCCGATTTGGAGCAAGGGTCTCCTCCCCCCAATATTCTATCAGTGTATGAAGGCACGTCCAGTTTAGTATGGCGTGTAAAGGCGGCGGCAAACTTCTTATAGTATTGAGAGAGAGAGAGAGAGAGAGAGAGAGAGAGAGAGAGAGAGAGAGAGAGAGAGAGAGAGAGAGAGAGAGAGAGAGAGAGAGAGAGAGAGCTGAATTTTGCATCCGTCCGTGCCAAAAGAAAAGGAGAGAAAAATCACTTTGGCATTAGCCTGAGAGTTACACGTCACACAATCTTCAATACTCGAAAAACTGCTCTGCGCTATGTACCAGAAAACTATTGGCATTTAACATTTACTGAATTTTATAAGCTATTCTTGCTGAATTTGATTATTGTATACCTTGGAGAAATTTATCACCATTAATTTTATCTTTGAGCAGGGAAGCTGTTATCAAATCATTGGAGTTTCTGGCCTTGCTAGGTGCTCTAACAGAAGAATCCAGATTGTCAAAACCAGTTGGACATCAAATGGCCCGGCTGCCGTTAGATCCAACTCATGCCAAGGCACTGATCTTGGCTAGTCAGTTTAATTGCTTGGAAGAAATGTTAATAACTGTCGCAATGCTCTCAGTGGAATCTATTTTCTATGTGCCTCGTGAGAAGCTAGAGGAGGTAGCAGTTGATAATTTGTTTCAAATGCATGTCACTTGTGTTCTTGCAGCTGTTAGGTTTTACATAAAGAGTGTGTGTGTGTGAGAGAGAGAGAAATGTTAATAACTGTCACAATGCTCTCAGTGGAATCTATTTTCTATGTGCCTCGTGAGAAGCTAGAGGAGGTAGCAGTTGATAATTTGTTTCAAATGCATGTCACTTGTGTTCTTGCAGCTGTTAGGTTTTACATAAAGTAAGTGTGTGTGTGTGTGTGTGTGTGTGAGCTTAATTTGGAAATCAAGCCTTTCCAAACTGGTTTTCCCCCTTTTGGCCAGGCTCGGACTGCAGCAAAGTGCTTCTCAAGTCTGGAGGGAGACCATCTGACATTGATTAATGTATACCGTGCTTCTGATGAGTTATTTGAGAAGAGCAAGATAGGAAACAACAGAGAAAAAGCTGAAAAAAACATGAGAAAATGGTGCAAAGAAAATTTCATCAATAGCCGCTCCGTAAGGCAAGCTCGAGACATTCACAGGCAAGCTACATCCTCTTTTTTGGGTTTCAAGCCAAAATATGACTGGTTTCCTGTTTGTTTCAATTTTAAAGTTATTAATTTGACTTTTGATTTTTTGGGGATGCACTCGCCCATCGTCTAAACGTTTTCACCTAGAGAGTATCTCCAATGCAGATGCGGATGGGTCAATTCTTTATCTTTTGTTGCTTCAATGTACTTGCGAAATGAGTTGCCAGCTTTTGGCAATGCTATACTTTGTGCCGTTTATGACATATAAAATGTGGCATGCCAACTTTCCTCTCTTTCTCACGTAATGGGGCTCACATGCTGTTTGAATTGGGGATTTCTTGAAGAAACTAAATGAATTGCATTTCTAGCCATGGAGTAAGGTTGCTAAAATTTGGCAATTTAAGTTCTGTAGCTGTAGCATTCCAAAATTTAGTTTGACATGTTATTTTAGGCGTTTTGCATTGGAGATGCTCGTATTTAATCCATGAGAGACTTTCTGATATATGATAGTCTCTCAGATGTGCATTCCTAGTTTTAATCCCTTGTGCTTTGTTTCAGGCAAATTCGGGAAAATGTTGAACAGATGGGTCTGCATGTTGCTTCTTGTGGAGACGATATGCTTCAATTTCGTCGTTGCCTTGCTGCTGCATTTTTCCTCAATGCAGCTTTGAAGCAGCCTGATGGTACATACAGGTACCTAGTGCAATACTTTTCTCATAGCAGGTGCTTCTGGGTTACTGCTAGAACTACTTTCGAAAGGATAGCGTATATTCTTTCCTGTTATTTCCAAATGCTGATTCCCTTGCCCACCTTTACTAGCAAACCTTGAGGTTGTTTTGGAGATGAAATCCAAGGTGGTTTAGGATTCTATATTTGGGATTTAATCAGATGCTAAATTTTTTTGGGAGAGATTTGGCAAATAGATTCTGCATCACATTAGCGTATGGGAGTATCATCTGAGAAATAGATTTTTGATGTGGATTTCTGCAAAGTTCGCTTCCTGGTTTGTGTGGAACTGTGAGAAAACAGAAATTATTTGGTGGTGGGTGGAGGTGGCGGTAATTTCATTAAAAGTTTTCCGAAGTGCGTAAAGGAATCGGAGAAGGGGAATGATTTTTGTTCTCCACATTTTTTGTAAATGCACTCAAAAGTTGTCTTTTAGTGCTTCAATTACCCACAATAAAATAGCTAAAAGACAAAATTATGAGTGCACTTATAAAAAAGTAGAGTGCAAAAATCATTTAACATCGGAGAATCACTTTTGGTTTTGGATAATCCCTTCAAAAAATCTATGCCAAACATCTCAAAATGTATGTGGGAGAATCAATTATTCTCCCAAAAATAATGTCCTCAATTTTATATTTGTATCTTGCTTTTGCTATTTATTTGGAAATGGTCTTCCTCTCCCCTTTGTAAGACATCTCACATTTCACTTTAAATGGCAGGGTTTTTTCAAGTGGTCAGTCGGTGCAGATCCACCCTTCTTCTGTGTTATTCAGGACAAAACCAGACTGCTTAATTTTTGATGAACTAGTACGTACAAATCATAATTACATTCGAAATGTGTCTAGAGTTGACTACTTGTGGTTACCTGAGCTGGCTCCTCAATACTACACATTGAAGGAGTAGAAAGTCATGGCATCAATATTGAAGGTGAGAATGACTTGTTTTTGTCGTTCTGTATTTTCGAGGTTGCAATTTCGTGTCTTCTTTGCTACGATGACGCCATTCACGTTGTCTCAAGTTACCTGCATAAGTAATTGCAGGCATGGGGTAGCATGGACTATTTTGGCTCTCTGAGCATAAAGATACAGACTTTGATGGATAGTCCCTAATCGTTTTATTCAGGTTTCACTGATTGTGTGAGGCGACTTGGTGTGGTTCTGTTTTCAGAATCAAACAGAACCAGTCTTTGGCACAATTATTCAGAAAACTTGTTTGGTTTGATGGGGTTTAAAACTCTTAACAAGAACAGTTTTGGAAAAGAACCGACTTTTACGAAAACACGAAAAAGATGTTTTCTAATTCTCAAAAACCAACTTCGCGCTAAAATAAGTACACTATAGATGAGTGTTTGTTTGTAAATTTTTCTTGTCTCGTCTCCTTCAAACCTTTATATCTTCAGGTTTGATGTAGATATTGATTGCTTTGTTGGAGGGGACTTGTTCAACTGCATCTGATTCTTGGAAAGGGGTCTAAAAGGTTGATAAGCCTGCCAAGTATTTGCAGGTGCATGTTTGTTTTGTGGCAAGGAGTTTCCAGGAAAGGTGATCTGTTCTCAAGCCAACATTCTTAGCCCCATTTATTGAAAGGCTCTATTTCAATCTGAAAACAAAGCTGGAGTGAGGTTATGGCAGCCATTTTTCGGCGTTGGCTGTGTCTCTTCAACGGTATTTTCGTGTACAAATATATGCACTGTAATGCACTTTCGATTTGATAATGTAGTCTAGTTAGGTATGGTCAATTGTGCTTGCGGGGGTGCGGTTCTTTGAGTTCTTTAGTTGCTTCACAGTCTTGCTTTTGGCAAGCTCTTTAGTCTTTCACAATGTTAAGGGAAGTGGAGAGGATGAAGGGGAGGGAAAGGCTGGGGCCTGTTTGGTTACATTGCTTAAAGGTACTCCCTCCGTCCCTTTATTATAGTCCAGTATTTCATTTTGGGCTGTCCCTTAATAAGTGTCCATTTGGTAAAGTTAGTGAGTAAAAATTGGTACATTGTTTATTTTGTCCCTAAAAGTAGATTCCATTTTGAAAAGTTAGTGAGTAAAAAGTGTAATGATGATGGGTAAGTAGGAAAAGTGGAGGAAAAAGTTGATGTGAAAGGTATAATGATGATGTTTTTTTAATAAGTTGGAGTTAAGAAGTAGGACATTTAAAAAGGGACGGATGGAGTAATTTGTTTGTTGTTTATCCATACGAAATTGGAGTAACAAATAAGCGATGTTAACTTAAGGGGATTTCCGTATTTCTCGTATTTGGATTCTTTTGGGCTGTATTTACCTTTTTGACCATTGATTTGTGTAATGAAAGAAGAATGGTAAGTGGTAATATTGGATTTATGCTTTAACCATACAGGTATAGGCAAGATACTTTTGGGGTTTGTTTCCTCTTAAGGTATTAGGTTCAAAACCTTTCATGCGATATACATTCAGGACTCCCGCTAGCGAACGGGTGGAATTGCTCGATTGGTTGTAAGATTTGTCAAGGTGCGTATAAACTGGTCCGAACACCGGAGTTATAAAATTTAATAGCAGTCGCTCAGAATGCAAGCAACACGTGGAACGTGAATTCATTTCCGTCCGACATGCTCGACCGAGTCACCGACTACAGCATGGAAGATTCTATTTCCATGCCCCGTTTGCTGTCTCCAGTGATTCCTCATCATTTGCCTCTCTTTTTTGGAAGTCGAGTGAAATTGACTCGAATGGAAAAATGTGAACAATTCTTTTCCATCTAATAATGCCCAACTTTCCACTCTCCACATTGGAGGAATCTCTGTTAAAATCTCCACACCCCCTCCCATGTTCTCTCTCCACCCCTCCCCATGTTATCCCTCTCCCTCAATTTAAATAAATACAAAAGCACAATGTTAAGAATTTAGAATTGGAGGTTTGTGGAGGCTCATTACCTTTTATGTAGTATTGATAGATAGATAAATTGAAGTGTCCCCCCTCCCACCCCTGCAAAAAAAAAAAAAGAAGATAAATTGAACAAAGAGTTAAATATATGAAGAATTTAATTAAATCTGATTCACGTAAATGAAAAATTTACACAACAAATGCTGGGATTTTTGTCTCACGTTTTCAATTTTTATGGTAGTCTTCTGTCCTCCCAATGTCAATTTCGGAATTAAGTTACCGAAGTATTTTAATTGGTAGAAGGACGTTTTCATAAAATCTATGGGACGGCAAATGACATTTTGAAAATATTACTGGAGTACATAAAATGAAAGAGTTATAGTTGAGATAATATGTTATGAGGACAATATGATCGCGATTTTATTTTAAAATTCTTTTAGTCTTTTTTAGGTCCTTCAGATAGTGATGTATGAGTCGAAATATACTGAATATTGGATTCGGTAAGATCTAAAAATGAACCAATAAACCTCCTTCATTTATTTTATTTCACCCTATGGTGACAAACGAATTGAAAAAGATTGAATACATGATTCGGGTAAGATCTAAAAATGAATCAGTAAACTTTATTTATTTATTTCACCCTTCTAATAATTATTCAAATAAATCTGAGACTTTGTTTGGTTTACATTTTAAAAAGTAATTTTTGAGAGTTTGAGTGATAATGAGTGAAGAGAGATAGAGAGAAAAATTTATTGAAAACTGTGCCGAGAGTTAAAAGTAACTCTCAAAATGTTAAACCAAACGAAGTGATAAAGATTCTTCTTCTTCCTTTCTCCCACTCTCTCACAATGCAATTGCATCCACAAAATAATGTAAAGTAGTACTCCCTCCGTCCCTTATTTATAGTCCGGTATTCCATTTTAGGCTGTCCCTTAATAAGTGTCCATTTTGTAAAGTTAGTGGGTAAAAATTGGTGAATTATCTATTTTGTCCCTAAAAGTAGATTCCATTTTAAAAAATAAGTGAGTAAAAGTGTAATGATGATGGGTAAATAGGAAAAGTGGAGGAAAAAGTTGATGTGAAAGGTATAATGATGATGTCTTTTTAATAAGTTGGAATTACGAAGCAGGACACTTAAAAAGGGACGGAGGGAGTAACATCAATTCTCCCTCACTTTAGGGGAAAAGAAAAGAAAAACCCATAAATTCTACCCCTGTAAAATACTCCACCACTACTAGGTACGTACCTGGAAATTGTAAAGTTGACGTGCCAATAGCGCATTTGTTCATAGTTGGAGTACCATCAATCATCAGCTTTCACATCCTCACTCACTCACTCACTCTCTCTCTCTCTCTCTCTCTCTCTTGTTCACCAGATCCCGATCCAGAAGAAGCTAAGGTAACGAAACCCTAGACCTAGATCTCTTATTACATGCTCGATTTATGGAATGTGTGATTGCTCGCCTCTCACATTTGGGATTTCATTTTCATGCTAAGTAGTTTATTTCTCTCTAAACTAATCTCTGGTGCTACCGATGATTTTCGATGCCAATGCATTTCCCGTTTTCTTAAATTCTTGTGGCTTTTTATTGCTTAATCTGTGAAAAAAACCCAACAAATTTTGTGAATGTATATACTTGTCTCCAACCCTTTGATCGTTTTCTCACTTAAACTCAAAATTCAAGTGAAAGCACTTTCATATTCTCAACTCCACCCCTCGAATCGAACTTATATCAGAGTTTTGGTTGAGTTTTTACTCGAGTCGAGGGAGACTCAGGTCCGTACTCATATTTTAGAAGGCTATTTTTGCCTCTCAATTTTACAACTGTGCCATTAATGAAGCTTTTACTCAAATTTATGGTTAGATTCGAGTTTTGAGCAAAAGTATAGGTGAAGGCTGGAGATGCTCGTACTTGTGCATCTACATGTTGTAGAGATCGATGTTGAAATTCAACTTTTTTCTTGGAAGTGTTTTCCCTTAGCATCGTTTTTGTTCTCTAGGGGAAGGGATGGGTTCAATTGGGTATATCTTTAGATTGTAGATTATGTTTCTTTTGTAGGAGACTTGTTTTGATGTCCTCTATATCATCTACGGGTGCTTGAGAAATGTATCAGATCGATTCTTTTTAGGGAGTAGATATGATTGCAACTTAAAAAATGTAAGGCGAAGGGATGTTTTGTGAAAGGATACAACAAGGACCTATTAATGAAATACAGGATCAACGAGCATTTTACCAAATTTGATTGTATTCAATGGAGGGAGAAACGTTGTACATAGTTGGTTCATTGAAAGAAGGAAAAGCTATCAACCTATATTAGCAGCTCACATTTTCATGGTAGAGATTCAAGGCTAGAGAAATTGGACATTTTGAGCTTTGTTCGGGCTTGGTGAGGCTTGAACTCGACAGTTATGGTGGAGCTTATCTAACACAGTTTTCATGTCTTAGAATCAAAAGTGAGATGCGGAAATGTTGTGCCTTATGTTGAGTATTTCCTTTCTTTTTAGTAGCTTTTTTCCGGAGTCGATTATGGCAGTTGAATCAATTAAAGGAGCTTTGTAAGGTTTGGGAATCAAGCTTCCTATACGGCTGGACAGGCTAGGTTGACATAAGTTTTCTCTCAAACAGGAAATAGAGTTCTTAATGTGCCAGTGTGATGGTGTTTCACGTGCCACTATCCCATGGATTGCAATCCACAATCTCTGCTATTGCACACACTGGTATGGTTTGTATATGCAGTCCGGCAGTTTATATCCCAACTTCCTTTAGGTTTACTTGGACTGGTCTGTCAACTGGTGACCTTAGTACTGTTAGCACTGCTTTCAACTAGGGTTTGCTGGCACTACCTACGAGAAGCCATAGAGGCTGGATTTTTTGTCATGCAACGAATTTGTCTGAGCCAAAGACCAAGCTGTCGTCTATCTCGCCTTTGTGTGAGGCCAGCAAATATACATGCCATGGTAAGGTTGTCAAAACGCCAAGACATGATGAACTGTTGTCAATAAGCAAGAATGCTAATGTTCTGTTTTTGCAAAATGAGTTCATTGAAGTGAATCCTAACCTAGTTCTCGTGATCATGCTTGTCTGTTGTTCCTGATTCTAGTTTCTAGCTTCTCAATTGACTTCTTTCAACGTTTATTTCCCTACTTGTACTCCTTCCTTCGTTGATTCTGTGTACTATACATTACGTTTGTGTAACCTACTTTATACTGTGAGCAGGGTAAAGTTTCTGTATTTGGCACATGAATCAGTGCGTCATGAAGAACTGCAGCTATGTTCTTGGTCCGAAATGGAAGCACTTTTTCGTGTCATAGCACTTGCTTATAAATTCATCTACACAGTCGTCTTTCCAACGGAAGTGGCAAGCCATGTGCGACGAGTTTAGCCAATTCCCGACCCTCATAACTTACTTGAGGGAAACATGGTTTAAGGCCGTACAAAGAGCGGTTTGTTTCAGCATGGACAGATACATGTATGTATCTTGGAAGCAATTAAAGTCAAAGTTATAATCACTTTATAACTTTACTATTTCAATTTTGTGTATTTCACTACTACACTAAGGAATACTTTTTGATACTTTCCTATTTAAACACAGTGCATTATTCTATTATAGGGCACAGTCTGCACATGCGAGGCTAAAGCTATATTTGGGGGATACTATGTCATCGCGACAAACATCTTTTGATAAAATAGAAAATATGTTAATTGAAAAATCAGTTCGGGGAAATTAAGAACGATGGAGAAATTAAGAAGTCATTCGAGAAATCTATGAACATTCCACGCCACAAACAATTACGTGACGACATTTTTGATCAAGTATGGTGTCGTAGTTCATTAGAGGCAATGAAGTTCATATATGTTCAGCTAGAAAGCGCTTTAGAAGTATCCCCCACATAGCCGGCTATTGCAACTGTACGATCAAAATCACACGCGGATTGTCATGCATACACGATCTTGCATATTATCGTTCCATTTCCACTCCAGTTCCGCTATGGAGTATCCACGCTGATTAGATTAGGTTATCTATGCACGCAAACGAGTTTAATGACAAGGGAACACGACCAGATAGGACATCTCAGGTTGTTGAGATATTAGATGAAATGGATCCGTGTATGCGAGAGCATATCATAGGCAAGTTTATCAATATGACAGATCCATCTCATAGCACAGTTCGACCTCCATCGTACAACACAGAACATAGAGGTCGACCTGTAGGTAGAGATGAGCAAAGTACACGTCGCATACCTTCTTTTTCAGAAACATCCACTTCAGGATCAAGGACTGCAACATCGCAAGTGAGAGGGAGAGGGAGACGTGGGAGGGGGTCGGGGGTTCGCAACACTCAACCAACCCATTCTCAATCTTTAGTTCCACCCATCCCTGATCGCTACATTCAGCGATTACCTCAGGCTTATCAGCGTTATATTTCCCACACTGTTGACGTCAAAGGTGACGGTCATTGTGGATTCAGGGCGATAACTGCACAAATTGGGTATAGTGAAAATGATTGGAATCGAGTACGAGAGGAGCTTATTGAATAGATTTGACAAAATTATGCTCTATACAGTGTGATTTATCCAGCACATGATTGGGCAAACCATCTACTACACTACTAGATTGCTTTGAGCCTAGGGCACCAATGGCACATTGGATGGAGTCGATGACTTTGGGAGTTGTCATCGCAACAGGGTACAATCTTGTACTGCATACATTTGAGGTGAATGCTATCAGTTATTTTACTCACTTGCCATTGAGGTCCCCTCAAGTTCCAATTGAAGACCACCGGGAAATTGCTATTGCCCGTTTTGACTATCACTTCGTGCAAGTTTTCTTAGAACCTCATTACCCTGTTCCCCCTTTCCCTACATGGTGGTGGGAGCATGTATCGAACGAAGCTACAGGATGGGCTGCTAGTTATGGAACACGTATGCAATTGTGGTACGAAGTAATGGGTACAAGCGCGCTAGAAGCAGAATTTGGAGGAAATATTAATTAGAATTTATGTTTTTATGTATTTTCATGTATTGACAATATGTACTCAATTTTATTTAAATTTATTATTTTTAATTAGAAGTTATTTTTATTATTCATTATTAAGACAAATTGATTAACTAATTAAAATAATATAAATTTCTTAAATATAAATTCAATTTTAATTGAAAATATAATTTGAGTTAACCAAATTAAAATTAAAGAGTGGTGCTTAAATAAATAAAGAGTTGCCCAATTTTAAATTTAAACTCAAATTTGAGTAGAAACTCCTCGAATCACAAACATCTCACCACTTTATTAAATTTGAGTAAAAATATGAGTAAAAGACGCTTTCATGCTTCTGTACTAGCACCGGCACGCGTATTATGTTACCCTAAAAATCACGTGTAATTTATTCCCAGTTTGGTTTCCATTTGCTATTAGTTGTACAGACAGTGGGCCTGTTTGGATACCCCATTTTCAGCTTTTCCATTTCTACTACTTTTGGGTTTTGGGTGTTTGGCAACCCAAAGCCAAACCTCATTCTGAGAAAATGACTTCTCAAATTTTGAGAAAAGAAGCAAAAACCAAGAATTAGCTCCAGAGCCCCTTTTCCCATTTTGCCTTTTACTATTTTCCATTGAATTACCAAAATACCCATTTCATTTAACACTATTTTTACATTTGTTAACACAATATAATAAGGTCAAGGGCAACTTGGTAAAAAATCAATCCATAATTCATTTTCATCATTCATCTACCAAACACTTCTATTGTTCCAAAATACATTTTGCACATATTTCCCAAACACTCCTTCATACTCCAAAACACATTATGACCATAATCCAAAAAGTCAAAAAGCCAAAAAGCTAAAAATGAAAAGCCAAAAAGTAGGCTCCCAAACACCCCCAGTATGTGCTTCAGAATTCGGACACAAACATGTTTGAAAGTGTTCGATGCATGTGAACCAACCGCGAGTCAAGTAACTATTCTTAAATCGGGACAGTTCCAGGAACACCTAAAAAAACACCCTAAATCTCAATCTCATAGTTCCCAATCAAATTTTTATTATCTGAACCGTTAAATGTGTGCAGAATGTGATTTTTTAAGGGTGCCCGTGAGAAATTAGCAAAAAATATGACCGGAAAGTGCTTGTTTTGAGAAGTTTTTAATTGAATTGTTCATCAAATATGAGCTAAAAATTGCTCAGATCAAAGCCCTTTCCGATCATTTTTTTTTCCTGAGTTCTCGCTGGTACCCTTAAAATCACGTTCTGATCACATTGAGCGGCTCGGATCATCAAAATCTGATTGGAATTATGAGATGTTTTTTTTAAATGTTTTTATAGGTGTCCCCGGCATAAACTTTAATTTTGAATAATTTGTAAAAATAGATAATCATTAGTTTTAAAATAGCATGTTTGGTTAATATGCAGTAGGAAATTGATTTTGACAGTCCAGTTATATCCACTAGCAATCCACTTTATGTCTTGGTCATGTGAAATTGCAAAACAAAAAGTAAAATGCCACTAGCTAAAACTTGAGTACCAAAATCACATCCCTAGCATCCCAAATTCAAATTAACTATAACCTGCAGCGTTCAAATAACGTATACTTCTCCAATCATATTCTTGGGACAGAAATCTAGTTTATCAAATAATTGGCAAATAAATGGACGGAGTTAACTCTTTAGTTTCCTAGGAGTACGTCCAATCATGCTTTTGTTTTTCAAGGCACAAACATTCCAATATGCTAGAGTGGCAACTGTTTCAATAGAAATTATTCAACAGCGGCAGCAGCAGCAAAAAGCCTTAAAGAGCTGAGCAAAATCACACTTTTACAGTAGTGATAATCAACCAAAAATGTGATTATGTATTCACTTTCTAATGTTACAATCATCTGCTCAAAACTGAAAACAACTGATGGGGCAATGGCCAAAAAAGCCACAAGCAGGAAGAAAGAATTCCCATTCAATCAGAGTTTTAAATACAACAGAAAAAACTGAAAATAGTACAAAAAGCAGGCTTAATTATTCCTACTTCCATTGCTCAAACACCACATCAACTAATTTTAGCTTAAATAGAACCAACCTAAAACGAAGTTCATAAAATCCTTCCACACAAAGGATCATTTCAGTTGTCACACTTTATTCACGAAAACATGACACCAATCTTCTTTGCAAAATCATCGCCGTCATCGTCATCAAAATACTCTTCTTCACCTTCTGCATTCTCAGCTTCATCTAGGGTATAGTCTTCTCCATCAATCTGTTCGTAATCAGATTCCCCGTCTCTCTGATCAAAGGCTTCAGGCTCGTGATCTTCCGCTGGATCTTCAACAATCATCCCTTCTTCCGTTTCAAGCTCACTCACATTAGCAGACTTGGCTTCTTCTCTATTGATAGCTAAGCTTCTTTCTTCTTCTTCCTTGTGGTTATTGTCTTCTTTATTTTGAGAAATCAAACTGTTTCCAGGAACCATTGTTTCCGCTACTTTTTTCTTCTTCAAAATCTCACTCAAAGGCTTTGGTCCTTCAAATAAGACATCGCTTTCAGATTGTTGCTGGATCTCTAAAGTTGGGTATTTCCGCTTCCCAAGAGCAAGTGAAAGTCGATCATTATTATTCATATGCTGATCCTTGTTTTCAGCAATCTTTCCACCCTTTTTCAGCTCTGCAAGACTTTTAGGACCAGCAAAATTGGCATTATTGTCATTTACTGCCTCTCTCATTCGTGGACCCCTAGAACTTCTTCCCTCATTGCTGATTTCCTCTTGCACCCTTCCTTTTATTCTGTCTCGAAGCCTCCCATGATGGATAGAAGAAACCAGCGGCTCCCGGTTCCTTCCCCTATCCATTTCCCTTTCTGGGCGCAAATCACTTCCATTGACTGGAGAAGACGATCTCCCCGGAAGTTTTATTCTTCCGCGAAGCCGGTTACTAACAACAGAGCTCTCTTTGGGGGTAATTAAACGGTGTGCGTCCCTTCGAGATGAGCCCCGGTGATTCCGATCCTCCGAATGGTTGTCGCGAGCGTAATCATGACTAATGACCGATCTCAAACCATTAGCCCTCCTCTGCTTTGACAAATGATGCCTCAAATCTGCGATCCTATCGGGACTATCACCCTTAGGGTACCGGCTCCTTTCCACAAGCGCAGAACCTACCCCAACCATCCTCTCAGGCGAAGCCCTGCGCTTCTCCCTACCATACTGGCCTTGCATCTGCTCGTAAGAATCATACCGCCGCAGATCACGATACGCATCTCGGTCGACATCTACCGTCGCATCATAATCCGCAGAACGGTCAATGTCGTAATCATGACTCCCTGATCTTCCATAATGGTGATCCTCGTTGTGATAGTAATCGGATTCTCCAAGCTCGTCATCTACAAGAACATCAAAACCAGGGGAGGGCTCCCTTGAGAATTCACCGGCTTCCCTACCATTGAGGACATCGTGATCATCTGATACTAGCACTTGTTGCACATGGTGGGACCTACTCATAGAATCTCCATTGGTATCAGGAGGATTAATATCTGTCGGTCTGTTGTACCTAGGAGGCCCTTCATTAACAACAGGTGATGGTGCTGAATATCTGTTAAAAGTAACCCCGTTTTTTATTGGAGCTGCTTCTTCAACCTTGGCCTGCAGGTTGCCCTGTGAAATTAAATCTGCAGACTTGGGTACATTGGCTTGTGGAAACTTCGGCTCCTGACTACACTTTTCAAGGCTACCGAAAGGCTTCTTAAGAGACGGTGGCTCTGCAGTATTGGTAATTGCAGGCCTCGGTGGGACCAACTTCTTGTAGATTATGGTGCTTGCCGGTGCATGAAAGAAGGGACATCTGTCGCCTTTTAAGCAAAAACCCTGCTGAAAGAAAATGCAGGGGACACCTTGCTTTCCTGCATTATAAGGAGCACTAGTAACAGGTAGAGGTATGGTCAGTGTTGAAGGCTGAGAAGATCCCACAGGAGTTGATACTTGGGTGCCTAATAATCCATCAAGAGGCTGCAAAGGGGGAAAAAAAATTTACTGTGGTTATCATTAATTCTACCAATATCTAACAAAGGAGACACAAAGTATATTATAGAGAAGAGGGAGGACTTACAGGATGTCGGAAAGCACATTTTGGATTCAAGCAACTACCATTCAACCAGTACCAGCAATCCCTGGGGTTAAGCCGAGCATTGTCACTATGCCGATACTCGCACTCAGCTCCCTGTTCAAATGGAACCCAAGTGCTTATTAGATTCAATACAAACACTAACTAAGCGTATCACTAATTAAATATGTTTATTGCAGCACTGAATCACTACATCAACCCAATTCAACATCATTAACTTGGTTGATAAAAGAGAGAATAATGCGATGCTAGAAAATGACTAAATATGCCCAGTAAGATGATAGGACGGCCTAAAAAACTAAGCATTTAAGACTAACGCATCGGTGCAGATATTCATTTCACAAAACCGCCCAACCGCAGAAAGAAACATATGTATTTCAAGTGTCGGTAGATTTAATCAACATATTACCCCTGAGATCTCATGGCTGACCAAACAAGTATAGTATTAAATGCTTGGAACAGAAAATACTAACTAAAGCTAAACAGAATGTCTCAAAGAACAGCGACAATAGTCTCAACAAACAACATGACAAGTCTAAAAGAATAACGACAAAAGCAAACATAATAGCAAAAATAGCAAGCAGACACCAATAGGTATATGAAATACAATCAGCACAATAGAAAGATGGCCAAAAGAACATATATACAGAAAATGACTAGACACGCCCTGTAAGAAGAAGATAGGAAGGCGAGAGTCTAACAAAATAAGCGTTCAAGAATAACACATTGCTGCAAAATTTCGCTTTACAAAACCCGCAGAGAGAAACTCAAGTATTTCATGTGCCAGTAGATTTCATGAACTTGCAACCTGAGATCTGATAGCTGACCAAAAGACTACAGTATTAAATGCTTGGAACAGAAAGTCTCAAAGAATAACAACAGTCTCAATAAATAATAACAAAACTCCCGAAGAATAACGACAAAAGCAAACATAATAGCAAAAAAATCAAGCAGACACGAGTGTATGAAATACAATCATCATATCATCAAATATCAATAAACATGGCCAAAAAACACAAAACAAAACATGATTGAGCTAACTACTTTTGGATAACTCCCTTAACATGCTTAAAGAATTTTCTTATATGAAAGACACTTATGTATGAAGTTTCTTCCATTGCAAGTGTCTCATGAACATCAGCCTGTCCACAAAAAGCAAACCAGAAACAAAAAATTCTCCTGTCTCAACTCAAAGCGAAACACTCTTTATTCTTCCTCATTCTACTACCTTCCTCCCTATATCAGTATTTAGGACTAGACATGCACGTTTACTATACTTGGAATTTATCAACTCATAAATCTTCTAACTGTCCCTCTCTTATCTAACAATTCCATCCTAATTATTAAGCCAAAGAATTTCCCCTTACAACTGTATTTGCAAGAAAACACAAGACCATTTCACTCAACACTACAGACGTACTGCTTAAACAACAAGAACAACAACAAACTTGTGCAACAAAGAACGAATCAAAAATAATTCCTTCACTGGACTGCCCTAGAGAATGCTCTGTTTTATTTCTGACACGATCCAATACTTAACCCAACCCAATTACAAGTACTAATCAAGACCCAGATCCCAAAATAACCCCTTTAATGCAAGAAGCACACATAGATCCGCAGACAAAATCCAAAAACCCTAGTACCCAATTACAACAACAAAGGACTTCACATGGGGAAAAACAACAGCTACCCACTTGAAATCCGTCCATACGGAGAAAGACAGAGATAAAGATTCAAACTTTGCAGGTTAACCAACCCAATTAGCAATATTAATTCAAGACCCAGATCCAGAATTAACCACTTTAATCTAAAAAGAACACCAAAAGATACCGCAGGCAAAATCCACATAAACCCTAGTATACAATTACCACCCAAAAAAGGAGAAGAAGACGACTTCATGCACCACCACATCCATCAATCAACATACACATGGGAAAAAGCTATCCCAATCAAATCCGTAAATTCAAAGAGCGAGATAAGAGGTAAAGATTCGAACTTTTTTGCAGGTCAAAGGGGAGGCGAGGAAGTAAACGCAGTCGGTGTTCCTCTTCAAGGCTTCTTCTTCGGCAGATGTTTTCGCCGTCGCCGTAGTAACCGTCAGAGCTTGAGGGTTCGGTTGTTGTTGTTGTTGTGTGGCTCCAACCATGGCGATTATTTTCACAGCTAACCCTAATTACAAGATCGATCGAAGAAGAGATCGATTATTAGGGTTTTGAGAGAAGGGGGGGGGGGGGGGGGGGGGGGGGGGGGGGCGGGCTGTTAATGCATCGTGGATAAGTCGTCCTTGAGCTGGCCGCACATAACAATAGGAGGAGGAACCGATCCAATCTGAGGAACCGGGGGGGGGGGGGGGGGGGGGGCGCGCGCGAGAAAGGGGAGAGGCTTTTTAGAGAGAGAGCGAAAGGGAGAGAAGGGCTTCTAAAATAGGAAGTGGTGGAAGGTACATCCGTTTGTATCTTACCTGTGAGTTTGGAATTGGGAGTTTGGGTTGGGTTAAGGAGCGTTGGGCGGCTTATTGTCGGCCTACTAGGTTTACAGTTTTTGTTGTCTGTTCCATTGGACTTGGACTTGTCCAATTTATTTATAAGCGTGTCTCAGATTTATATTTCAAAACATAGGGGTTAGTGTTGGTTCTCCTTAGCTTTTCGTGTTTTTTTTTTATAAGCGTGGCTCAAATTTATGTTTCAAAACATAGGGTTAGTGTTGATTCTCTTTAGCTTTTCGTGTTTTTTTTTTTTTTAAGCGTGGCTCAAATTTATGTTTCAAAACATTGGGGTTAGTGTTGGTTCTCCTTAGCTTTTCGTGTTGGTTTTTTTTTTTTTTTTATCTTTATTCAAATGTTGTTCGTGTTTATTAGTTTTGTGTCAAAATTTTGTAGTTCATTGATTTGTTTTGTAGGAAAAGTTAAAAAAAGAAGAAGTATGTCTTTACTCTCTCTATCTTTCTTGTAGAAATTGGGCTTTTCATGGATATTTTTCAAAAATACTCGTATAAAAGTAAACATTTTACTTTTTAATTTCCCTCGTCGAGATGAATCAATAATTCACAAAAATTTGCCATTAAACCAACAAACGTAAAACAAAATTCCGAAAAGCTAAGAGGAACAGGGTGACTTGGTCCCAGATCAACTTCTCATAGCTCTTTATTAGGGTTAAACATATTCCTAACTCCACTCCACCACACTTGATGGGATTCGGTCTCAACATAGGTGCAGTGGAGAATGTGGAGTCTGCTACAGATGTTGTATGACGGGACAATACTCTCTTACGAAGGGAAAATACTCTCTGATAGAGGTGATGGAGTACCATATTTGCACTTTCATTTTGTTTACCAAAATAAAAAAAGAGAATTGACCTTCGTAGTCCACATTTTTAAAATGCACTTCAAGACTTGTCTTTTAGTGGTTCATATTACAAAGTATACAATTTTTAAAGCACATTTTATGAAAAAAATTAGAGAGTAGCTATAAAAAAAAAATGGAGTACAAAAATCATTTTCCTAAGTATAATCATGAAAAACTTACTAAAATTGTGTTGGGATAGATTTTGAGTCCTATCAAGTTATATGTAGTCAACTAAATCTATTTTTGACGATTCAGTAGAGAATAGTTTTATTCCTTTGTAATAGTCTGTTTTTATAGAAAACGATATGTAATGCTCCTAATTTTGGGAATGTTAAATAGACAATTTTATTGAAAACTAAATAGAGTCTGACTTGATATTACAACATAACTTGTACAAAAGTACTTTTATTCAAACATGGAAGGGAAACTAGGGTTCCTATTTACTGTTCCTCCTGTTCCTCCATTCTAGCCAGCTCCTCGGCTCCAAAAGCTTCCAAGGTGTAGAGTTCACCCTGTTCATCTACAAATTCTGACACATTATTCCAACGTCGCCCCTAGTATAATATTCAGGGTCACCAAAAGTAACACCGTGAGTTACAGGAGCTCAATAGAATAATCAATACCCACTAACCCTTTAACTTACACACATTAGATCATAATATTAACGATTTCCACATAATACACGTATATCTAACAAAAACAGTTAACAAAGACACATCCATATTCACTATTCAACTATCGTTGATGTCCATGATTTCTGAGTTTCTCCTATGCGTCATTTCGTAGACCGTGTCACTAGTTTCACCTTTCATTTACCAAATCAACATTTTCAAAATCGTTTTTAACACGCCCAACCTCGATTCCGCCGTTTCGGCCTCCTGAGTATCCTCGCAATGGTTCCGCCGCACCGGGTTCCCATTGGCACACAAAATTTGCATTGGCTCCTCTCCGCGGATAACCAAGCTACACACCCAACCTCGGTTCCGCCGTTTCGGTCTCCCGAGTATTCTCACAATGGTTCTGCCGCATCGGGCTCCCATTGACACACACACACACACCATACACATAATGGGCTACCATGTCCGGCCACATTGCGGTTTCCAAAACCTTTCTCTTTTTCAAATCACTTCTTTCCATTAACCACACCCTATGTGTCATGTTTATACTTTCTCAATTTTCATGTCTCGTTTTCATGCAACGACTCCGCGGTAGGACTTTTCACATACGTAGTCATAATCATTCATTGTAATCTTGAAACTAAACTAGCAAGATCATCCAACTCTATATTACTAATCATGCTCAAATCACCACTTAAAGCATAACGCCACATGTTCGGACGCCTTTGTAGTGAAAATCACTTATGCTTTTATCACAAAACAAGAAATACAAATGATTCATGTATACATGCTCATAACCATCCTAAAGATCAAAATACGAATACTTCTAATCAAGCGTTAAATTCTTATCTTTCAAAAACCGTTCTTTCTTCCTTTGTGGGAAGTTCAAAACAACATAAGTTTATTAGATTAAAAGTCAATTATTCCAACATGCTCATGCTTCTATTAGCAAAAATAAGTTTGTTAACTATCATGCATTCCAAACATTATAAGTAATAAATAACTTTATATACTTAGAGACAGGGGATAAGAAGATTCTACCGTTCTTCTTTGGCGATAGGGCGGCTACGGAAAGTGAGTTGGTTATCGGACGGAGTAACTTCCTACGGTATACTTCCGGTAGTTTCGAAAGAGAAAGGTTTCTCTCGAAACTAGATCTTGACTAAGCTACTAAGCTTTTTGGATCGAAAGGGTGGTCGAGTGGTGGTTTAGTAGCGGCCTAGGATGAGTTTCTTGAAGAACTTAGGAAGAACTCAAGAACAAGAAGACCAAAGTAAGAACACAAGAATTCGAGAGAGAGAAGTTGAAAGGTTGGAAGGTGTGAGTTAAATGGTAGGAGGGAGGGTGCTATTTATAGCAAAAATCTTGGCATTCATTGGCAAGACTAACTTCTATTATCCAAGGAATAAAATTTTCCCTAGCAATTATTGTCCAATGGGTAAAGGGGCAATTATGATAGGTATGGCCTTGTATTGTCCTAGGATGGTTTGCTTGCAAGGAAGATCAAAATCATGGGCTAGGTTTATGATTAAAGTAGCCTAAAAGATGGTTGTAAAGTGATGCTAGGCTTGAGTGTGAGGATGGTTAAAGTAGGTAACTTGTTAGGGTGTACAAAACACATGCACACACTCCACCCTCTCCCTCACTCTCTTGGCCTCCCTCTCATCTCTCTTCTCGGCTCTCTCTCTCTCTCTCTCTCTCTCTCTCTCTCTCTCTCTAGTACAATGTGTGTGTGTGTGTATATATATATAGCTATACATCTAGAGAAAATCTAGTAAAGTAAGCCTTGGAGGGTAACTATTAGGTTCAAGGCTATTAGTCTTAGGTTGGCATGCATGGCAAGGCTAAGTTTGCTTCTTTTGGAAGCAAAATGATGGCTTCCTATGGTCCATGATTTGTCTTGTCAAATCTATATACACATTGGCAAGTCTAGTTTTTATTATCCAAGGGATAAAAATTTCCTTAATAATTATTATCCAATGGGTAAAAGAATAATGATGAGAAGTAAGGTCTTGATGTGACTAAACATGTAAGTATATGTTGTATGGCCCGTGATCCTTGGTTCAAGTTCCTCCTCCGCTGGGTTACTGATTTCCTGACCTTCTCGCTCTAATCCTGCACAGTGAACGCACGACTAAGACCTGACCGGGGGTTGCCCAACAAGGCCCTCCAACGAGAGGATGAGAATGTGCAGAGAGCAAAGAAGAAGATTAGGGTTTCAATATTTTCTGGCGTGTACCTCCCTAGACTGTGATCCTTCAGTAATTTATAGTCTCCTTAGCTTGCTCTCCAAGTACAGGCACGTGCCCTGCACAAGCTAGGTGACATCATTATGATGTCATAGAATAGATCTGGTAACCGTTTTGGCGTGAGCTGGCACCTCCCATGTGCGCTCATCATTATCTTTTGGTGTAACTGTTTTAGTCACGTGAGAAAGCACGCGACTCAGCGGGTGGCCGAGCCCCGCACCTGGCCGAGCCCAGTGGGCGACTCAAGCGAGGAACCCTCTGCTAGAGCCGTCTTCCCGAAGGTGGCTGAGCCTAAATGACACATTTCTGGCGCTAGGCACAAAGTAAGCTGAAATGGATGAATAACAGGCTCCGATTCAAACTCGAGCCCTACATCAGGTACGGCCACGATGACCAGGCATGAGCGATTACGTTTGGCCCACTACAATAGCCCCTCAATCTCTGCCATCGCTGAGTGCCCGGTAGGGATTGACGTTGAGCTTCGGCCGAGCACTTTTGAATGTCGAACGTGAATTACAGTTGCGGGGTAGAATTTTAGCCGAGCTTCAATCATCCTTTCAGCAACCGTCACAGATAAGCACAAATGGAGGGGTGCCAGGTGTCCTTCTATGGTTGGGTTCGGCTGATAAGAAGACGGTTTGCATGCGTGAAGTTCTGCAAGGTCGTTTTATGTTTTGCCACGTGTCGAACATCGATTGGCCATTGGTTCGGCAGTTCAGTGTAGGGCGGGAAATTCAAAACCCTAACCCACCCCTATATATAGGACGGTGGGAGGAGAGAGAAACATTACAAGCATTTTCTCTCTCTTCAAACCTCCATTGTAGAGCTTCTCTCTCTTCTTTCTTGGTGCAGATTCCATCCAAACCCATCTTTTATAGCAAATCCTGCTTTGAGATCACCAGGTATGCTTTGTTTCTTGTTTCTTCTTATATTTATGAAGTTTTCAAGCCTTTCGGTATTGCTTTTTTGGGATTTTTGGGAACTTTTTGTTCTGTGTGAACAATATGGAGGCTGAGATGAATGAACTATTCATCTTCTCCTTCAATCTGTTCTTTCGAGCCCCAGTTTTGATGCCGATGGGCTTGGCCAATGCTGGTGTTGGCCGAGCCCCATGACTCAAGTCTCTCACGTTTCCCGAGCATGAGTCTTTATAAGGTGAACTCAGGGTGGGCCAGTAGGGTTGCCGAGCGTAGCAAGATCCTTGTCCGTTTTCGACGATAAGGTTTCTCATTACTTTCTTTTGTTGATAGGTCTAGCTCACCCGGTCATTGTCATTTCTTCTGACTCTGAAAGCTCAGGGGATGACTCTGGAGATTTAGTTATCCGAGAGTACTTAGAGAAGCACAGGAGCCGACGTCAGACTTCCTCAATTGCTTCAAAGATGTCAGGCTCCAGTGATTCTGACGCCGAACGTGATCATGAGTACAACAGCAGGTTCAACACCGAGCCTGAAATATCCTTTACCCCTTCTACTCACTCCGATGTCGAACCCGAGTTGGGGCCTGAAGCCGAATCTAGGTTTCGTTCGCAGGCCGAAGCCACTACTTCTTCTCAGTCCAGGCTTAGTGAAACCCCATCCGAGAATAAGGAGGTTGCCGACCTTTACGAGAGGGGCCAGGTTTGTCCTCACGCCCACTATTTTAGTGGGAATCCCAGTGAGTATGAGAATTTTTGCCGAGAGTACAACATCCTTGATGATGTTGTTATTAGTCAGGTGGCCAGCAACTGTATAAGAGATAGGAGAGAACACCGTTCCGAGCATATAACGGTTCCTTTAATGGCCATCTGTGAGGCTAGGCTCCGGTTCCCTCTTCACCCATTTTTAAGGGAGTTGCTTGCTCTGTTTGACCTGGTACCTCATTACTTTGCCATTAACAGTTGTAGGATAGTAATGGCCATGATCAAGTTGAAGGAACTCCATAACCTTAACTTCACGGTCGTTGACCTTTTTCATACGTACGTAATGTCCAGGAATGGCAAGACCGAGCGTAGGTACCTATTGACATGTAGTAATAAGGAGCCGTTGATAGAGGGGTTGCCTGATACTGATAAATGGGCCAACTTTTACGTCGAACTAAGTGGTAATTACAAGTTCGGCGATCAGACAATGAGGTTACACCATGTGCCGAAGATAAAAGATTTTCAAGGTTGTCTGTCTTCCTGTACTCCGCCGAGCCTGACTTTTACTTTGTATTTTTGAGTTTCCAATGTTGATTGGTTGATACTTCTTGCTGATCATCGTGCAATAACTAAGAGAGAGCAATCGCTGGCTGTTGAGCAAAACGTTGAAATTTTGAAGGCCCAAATCTGTCGTGACGTGCCGACTCTGTTGGGCCACATTCCTTCGTACAAAGAGAAGTTTAAGAGGAGGGAGAAGGAAAGTGTGCCGAGCACAAAAGTCGAAGGCAGCAAAAAGGTTGCTGAGCAACTTGGTAGGGAAAAGCAAGCAACCGAAGCCAAGCAATAAGGAGAAGGAGCCGAGGGTGAAATTCCCCACATTCAGGAAGCCTGCCGAATTTTGGTTCCAGGAGAGCCAGTAATCCGAGTCTCCAGGTATAAATATCGCTCTTCAGACTCTTGTTCCCGAATTTATCGGAGAGATGGGAAGGAGAAATGTGGTTCGCGTGAACATCATGGAGAGTGCTATTGTTCGACAGAAAGAAACTGACGTGCCCGAGCCTGTTGAAAAGAGGCAAAAAATCACTTTTTTCCCAACTAAGCCACAGACTCCTCTTCCGAGCGAGAAGGACAGGACCGAGTCATCAGCTGCTGCGGGCGGATCAAAGGAGGTCTAGAGGTCAACGGGCTCGACCGGCCCGATTGTTGTTCAGTAGTTTGCTCCATCTTATGCCCTGGGCAGGATTGTCACTGTGGAGGACTCTGTCAAGATGGAGCCGGGGCTGGCTGTTGCAATGCTCCAAGGTCTGGCTCTGCCGCGTGACATGCAAAAGGTTCCGGAGGATCTTCAGTCGAGCCTGGCGCATGCGAGTGCTTACCTCGTTCAGGTGCGTCCGAGCTTGGGTCTTCTTGATTTTCTTTTTTGTGCTTGTCTCCGAGTGCGTCTTTGTTTGTCAGCTTTTTTATGCTTATCTTGTTTTGTTTTACAGGCTGGGCAGGCTTTGCTCCGGGCTTCGAACAAGGCCGAGCTCGTTACTGCCAAGCGGTCTCGTTACCGTGACGATCTTAAGACCGAGCGTGAAAAGGTGAAGTCACTGAAGACCAGCCTCAAGGCGGCGAAGGCTTGGGTGGCCGACTTGGAGAAAGAGAGAGATGTGGCCAAGGAAAAAATAAAGAAGACCGAGCGTGACCTTGGGAAAGTTTTGAAAAGGGAGAAGAGACAGATGAAGGAAGTTGATGAAAAGGCTTATCAGGCTAGTTTTGACCGAGCCGAGGCCAAGTATATTAGAGATGCTCGAAAGATGGTAAACGAGGAGGTGGAGAAGAGGGTGCCCGTGGCTTATAGGAAAGGTTACAAGGATGGTGTGGCTGATGCCACCAGCACTCTTCAGTTGGAGCTTGACTCGAATTTGTACAAGTCGATTCCAGCACCTGTTGTTCCCGAGCTTGTCCTCCTGTACACTGAAGAAGAGTGTGCGCCGCTTCCTCCCGAGGATTTCCTCGAGAGTGATGACGATGTTGAGGATGTCTCTGGGGATGATGCCGAGGGTGGAGATGAGGCTGCTGGGCAGGAGACTGGTGAGGTCGGGACTGAGAAAGTGGCCGAGGGTGTTGAGAAGGTGGCTAAGGGAGCTGATCACGAGCTGATGAATGTTGATAATGTCGAGGTTGGAGCTGATGTCGCTGCTGAGGATGCTGTTTGAGTTTGAGCAAAAGATTATACCAAGTTTCTTAATTTTTTGTTTGAACATCTACTTTTGTTGGACTGGACAGATTCGAGCCTGGATTTTGCTGTTCCAGATGTAGTAGTTTGTAAGGGGGTTGGCACCGAACGATATATTACGCCATGCCTACCAGCTAGGAATATTTGCAATGTTTGCGTTTTTGAATGATTGTCTTATCTTTCTGATTTGCAATGTTTGCTTACTTTGCTGAATTTTGATTGGTTATTCCCATGCCTTGGAAAATTTTAATAATCTTGCTTGTTTGGATGGTAGTTGTTTGTAGCCCCCACTTTGGTTTGGGTTCCGCTGAGTAGGTGGACATGGACCAAAGTAGAAATTGCTTAAATGTTGTTGGACGGTTGTTGAGCCTTGACCAAAGTAGAGTGGTCATATAGAGTTTATAGTTTGCCGAGGTTGGCGTTATCCTAGGCCATTGTGGTAGTTTAATGGATAATGCCTAGGTTAGCAACCAAGAGTTTGTTTGGTGCCCCTAAATGTGGTTTGGGCTCGGCCAAGGTGCCAGCCTCTAGCCATCTTCTCAAGGGCTTGAGATGTTGAATGTTTTATGGGTGGTTTGCTCACTAAAGCGTGAGTGTAACCGGGTGTTGGCCGACATTACTGTCTTGCCAAGTCGAACCGAAGCCTAAATTCTAGCCGCAATGTGTGCCTTAGGCTCGGTGGACCATATGTCCGATATGATTTTTGCTTCTTTGGGCAGCGATGGTGGCCGAAGCAGGGGGGTAAAAAGCCATTTATGGGTGTGACCGAAGTCAACGTTTGTGGTTGGCATATATGCCGAGAGTGAATTGTTTTCTTAATAAACATAATTTTGAATCGATCTAAGAAGTGCAGAAGGCATCAATTGCCGAACAAGATCCTTCATAGTATTGATAAAACTTTGGAGTACAAGAATGAAATTGAAAACTAAGGGCCAAAGCCATTCTAAAAATGGAGTACAGGTTAAGTACAAATTGGCTAAAGATGGTTTGTGGCCGAGCACAGAAATAATTGGAGAAGAGGGATCACATGTATGCCTTCTTCAAATTTTGTGCATTCCACGGGTTTGTAAGGATTTTTCCATTCATGTCCTATAGGACGTAAGCACTTTCACCAGCAATTTTGACAACACAAAACTTGTTGGCTTGCACAACTTTTTGCCAAACCAAGTCGTCTGGCTTGAAGGTCTTGGTTCGCAAACTTCGGTTGTAGCCTTTTGCCACTTGTTGTTGGTATTCAGCGAGCTTTAATCGGGCATCATCACGCTTTTCTTTTGCCAAAATTAACTCCTGTTCCACGGCTTCATCGTAGGTCTTTGGGTCAAAATTCTTTGTTCTTAAAGTGGGGAACCTGGACTCTAGTGGGATTATGGCCTCCATGCTGAATGCCAGGGAAAAGGGTGTTTGGCCTATTGAGCTCTTTGGTGTAGAATAGTTAGCCCATAGAACGCGGAGTAATTCTTCTGCCCATTTCCCTCTTTTAGAGTTTAGCCGACGGTTGATCCCTGCGCAAACTATTTTGTTCGTAGCCTCGGTTTGGCCGTTCCCTTGAGGGTAAGCTGGAGTTGAGTTGAAGAAGCGTATCCCGAATTTGGCGCAGAGGCTGGTTAGGTCCTTGCTGACGAATTGGCTTCCATTGTCTGAGACGATGGCGTAAGGGATGACGAATCTAGTGACAATTTTCTCCAGACGAATCTTCTTACATCGGCTTCGGTGGTTGTTGCAAGAGGTTCAGCCTCTACCCATTTTGAGAAGTAGTCCGTTGCCGTGATCAGAAACTTGAAGCCTTCAGGGGTTGTTGGCAGCTTTCCCACAATATCGAGCCCCCATTGTGCAACGGGCCAGGGACTTGTAATGGGGGAAAGATTTTGGGCTGGTTGCTTTGGGATAGGGGAAAAAAGTTGGCTCGGTCGGCACTTGCGGACGACTTCTTCGCAGTCTTTCTTCATGTTCTTCCAAAAATAACCTTGGCTTATTGCGCATTGGCAGAGCGAACGACCACTAGAGTGACAGCCACAACTACCTGAGTGAAGCTCGGTGAGAATCGTGGGAACTTGGGTTGGATGGACGATGAGGAGATAAGGGCCCGAGATAGTTTTCCTGTAGAGTTTGCCACTTTCAGATAGCCAGTAGTAAGCGGCCTTGTTCCTGATGCAATAAGCTTCCTTTTTGTCTGTTGGAAGCGTATCATGTTTAAGGAATGCCACGATCTCGTCCATCCAGCTTGGATCGAGTTCAACGTTGAGTACATCTAGAGTGGTGTCAAAGCTTGGGTGGTCGATGCTGCCAAAGTTGATAGTCCTGAATTCAGAGGCTTTGGAGGCTGAGGCTGAGGCAAGGCTAGCGAGTGCGTCTGCATGAGCGTTGTGTTCGTGGTTGATCTATTCAATTTTGAAATTCTGGAAGCACGGGATGAGCTCGGTTGCCATTGCTTGGTATTTCGACATTCGCGGGTCCCGAGCCTCGTAGTCCCCAAGTACTTGGTTAACTATGAGTTGGGAGTCACAATAAACAACAAGATCGGAGACTTTCATCGCAACTGCGGAGCATAAGCCAGCAAGGAGGGCTTTGTATTCAGCTTCATTATTGGTGGCGGGGAAGTCGATGCTTAGAGAACTTTCATGAAGTGTGCCACAAGAGGAAACTAAGACAACCCCTGCCCTGGCTCCGTTGCTGTGGGAAGCCCCGTCGACATGTAGTTGCTAGATGTTGCCTTGAAAGAGTTGCCAAGGCATTAGTGCTTTTGTTGATTCTGTGATAGGTTGAGGAGTGGGAATGTTGAGAATATCAGTATCTTTCAGTGTTAATTCTGTGATGAAGTCGGCAAGAATTGGACCCTTGATCGCCGTCCGTGGCTCAAAACGGATGTCAAAGTTTGCTAATTTGACTGCCCATTTGGAGACCCTGGTGGATAGATCAGCTTTTCGAAAAAGGCTTTTTAAAGGGTGCTCTGTTAAAACGGTGATGGTGTGGGATTGGAAGTAAGGTAAGAGTTTCCTGGCTGTCGAGATGAAAGCGAGTGCCAATTTCTCAAGTGGTAGATAGCGTGTTTGCGCTGGGAGGAGTGTTTTGCTTGTGAAGTAAATGGGCATGTCGTCTGTGTCGACTTGTCGCACTAGTGCTGAACTGATTGCATGGGCAGAGACTGCAAGAGACAGATACAAGGTCTCAAACTCCTTTGGTTTTACCAGTAGTGGGGCTGAGCTTAAGTATTCTTTAAGTTCGGCCAGGGCGGAGTCACAATCCGGGGTCAACTCAAAACTGCGTCGACTCTTACCCTTCAAGGCATGGAAGAATGCGTGGCACTTGTTTGATGATTTGCTGATGAATTGGTTTAGAGCTGCTGCCATTCCAGTGAGCCTTTGTACTTCCTTGTTCGTTCTCGGTAGGCGCAAGTCTTTTACGGCTTTGATCTGGTTGAGGTCGGCCTCAATACCACGTCGTGTGACCAAGTGTTCAAGGAATTTCCCTGCGCTCACACTGAATGCACACTTTTCAGGGTTTAGGCGGAGCTTGTGTAGTTTAAGGATTTCAAAGACTTCTGCCAAATCTTGGAGGTGGTTGGATTCCTTCTGGCTCTTGACAATGAGGTCGTCGATGTAAGCTTCAACGGTGTGGCCAATTTGTGCCTGCAACATCTTGAATATGGCTCGGTTGAATGTGGCACCCGAGTTCTTGAAGCCAAAGGACATGACTCAGTAGTAAAAGATGCCATATGGTGTAATAAAAGTAGTTTTTTCCATGTTGTCCCGGTCCATGGCTATTTGGTGGTAGCCACGGTAGGCGTCTAGGAAGCTTAATCGAGCGTGGCCTGCCGTTGCGTCCACAAGTTGATCAATCTTGGGGAGTGGGAACCAATCCTATGGAAAAGCATCATTGAGATTGGTATAATCAACGCAAACTAGCCAATTGCCGTTTTTCTTCTTTACGACCACTATGTTGGACAGCCTTGTTGGGTATTGTACTTCTTGGATGGCGTTGGCTTCCAGCAAACGTTTGATTTCTATGACGACAGCGTCGGCGTGTTCAGCTACAAAATGCCACTACTTCTGGACGACAGGCTTGGTGTCTTTCTTGATGTTGAGAGAGTGACTGATAAAATTGGGGTCGACCCCCGGCATCTCGTTGGGGGTCCAAGCAAAAACTTCTATATTTTGCTTGAGGTATTGGAACATTTCTTTGCGTTCGGCGTCACTGATGGAAGAGCTGAATAAGAAGAAACGGGAGCCATCCTCGTTGATGGGCATTTGTATGAGGTCCTCTTGTGCTTTGTCCTCAGCATTTTCGCCGATGTTGTCAATAATTGCCATGTCGGGGACCTCAACCCATTGAACTTGCTTGGCTTTGGTAGAATTGTGGACAGCTGAAACGTAACACTTTTTAGAGGCGACTTGATTGCTGCGTAGATCTTCTTGCCTTCCATTTGTGCTAATGAATCGGACGACCTGATGGTAAACGGAAGCAATGGCCTGCATGCCGTGGAGCCAGGTTCGGCCGAGAATTGCATTGTATGGGCTCGGCACATTGACGACAATGAATTCAATACTCAATGTTTTTTAGCCAACCACGACTGGTAGGAAGATTCGTTCGAGTGGCCAAGCAGGTGCTCCGTTGAATCCGATGAGAGGTACTTCGACGGGTTGCAACGCCGATTTTGGTAGATCAAGTTTTTTGAACAAGTCATAGTACATGACCTCTGCCGAGCTTCCCTGATCGATGAGGACGCGCTTGACATCGTGGACTCCAATTTGGATAGTTACAACGACAGCGTCAGAATGTGGGGTTTGCACATGCTCGAGGTCGCGCTCGGTGAAAGCTATTGTGCACTTAGGCAATTCTTCTTGACGTGGACGTTTGGATCTAGATCCTACAGCGAGTACCTACTTGGAAGTGGATGCACGATCAAGATCGGCACGAAGGCTTGTTTTAGATTCCTTTTGTCATTGGGCCATGGATAACGTGTATAGTTGGTCGCGGCTCGTTTGGGTTGGGATTTTCGGCAGAATAATAGGTGGGTGTTTTGGTTCGATCAATGCACTGGTCAAGGTGGCCTTGGGCCGTCAAACGCTCTAACAGTGCCTTGTACGAGGCGCATGCCGTTGTATAGTGACCGAGCTCGTTATGATACGAGCATTTCTTCCTGGGGTTCTGATCTTTTTGGCCAGTGTCAGTGCCAAGATTCCTTGTTGGCCACTTGAACCATGGTTGACTCATTATCTCCTTTAGGAAAGACCAGATAGGCTCTTTGAAGTATGTGGTCTCAGCTACGTAGTCGTGAACCTTTGGTGGTCATTTCTTTCCTTTCTTGATGTTGTTGACGTGTTTCTTTTGCTGGGACTGATGGGTTATAATTGGCGCTGGCAACTAAGACGTGGCTGTTGGTAGTGGGGTAGTTGGTTTTGGTATTCCCTGTGTCGCTCGGTCCATGTATAATTCTTCAAGAGCGCAGAATCGTTCTACGATGCGCATCAATTTGCCCATGCCATGAGATGGGCGGATAGCAAGTTCGTCCAGGATCTTGCTTCCAGTTTCCAAGCCATTTTTAAAAGTTCATGCAGCCCAGTACTCGTCGATTCTAGGGATTTCGTTGAACAATTGCCAGTATCGTTCGGCATACTCCCTGAGTGTTTCAAATGGGAGCTTCCTCATCTGGGATAGTAACTCGGGCTCCTTGGCGGTCCTGTTGCTTGTGATGAAGTGAGTGTTGAAAGCACGTTCAAGGTCGGCCAGGTTCTGTATGGATCTAGCGGGCAGTTTGTTGAACCACTGAAGTCTAAGGGAGCCGAGGCTGGACGGGAATGCTATGCATTTGATCTCGTCTTTTGTGGTGCATAGTTCAATTGTTTGAAGGAAATGAATAAGGTGGGTGTAGGCCTTGCAAGTGGTTGGATCGAACTTCGTGAACTTCGACAAGTGGAAGTTGGATTCGGCGGTTGTGTTGATTATGTGGGATGTGAAAGGTGATACTCCGAGATCCTTTAGCTGTCGTTCAAAGCCTGGGTGCGACGGTTTGCTGAGCCCCTCTGACCGAGAACGTTTTGAGTCCCTTTCTTTGGACTCCTTTTCTGAGGGTTTCTCCCCATCTCATTGTCGAAGTTTGTTTCTTAAATCCGTAATTGTTCGATGGGGACCTTCGAGGGACTTCTCGTTCACGATGATTTTTGGGGTCATCGTTCGGCCCTTCAATGCATATGCCTTTCCCATTTCTTCGAGATCGATTTTCATTTTCCAGGTTTTCAGGTGGGATTTCCCCGAGACGTTCGGAGACATGGCGCCTGGTCTCCACAAAATTTCAGCTACGGTGGGAAACCGTTGTGCGAGAAAACTCCGCGCGACTAGTCGAGTATGTGCTTATGAATGACTCGGTATCTCTTGTGTTGGTTCGATCATGATGGCTCTTTGAGCGATGTGTTCCAGATATTGTAGGCCATTTGTAAAGGATTATATCCCTTGCATCGCCCATGTCTGGAGTGAAACCAAGGCAATCTTTGAAGGAGCCATGATGGCCTGTTTCGTGAGGATGCTCTAGTGGTGGTAGTGGGGGTGGTGGAGGTGGTGTTTGTCTTCATCGCCTGCTGCCTCCTACAGATCTGGATGTGGCAGGAGCGGTGTCTTGCTGCATTTGTTGTTTCATTTGGGCCACTTTCGCCCTCAGACCTGCCAGTTCGTTGTCTCTTTCATCGTCGCAACGTTGTAGCAAGCGGATGTAGGCCGTCGTTACGTCGTCTGCCGCTGGGGAGAGTCCGGAGCTAGGGGAGAGAGATGGACATGTGCCTCTTTGAGAACAGTGGAAGAATCGTGTTTCCACTGGCGTCTTTTGCCCCTGAGATGGTGATGTCAGTCAGATCTTTGCCCATGGTGGATGGGATTGTGGTTGTTGTTGGGAGGAGAGGGATGGATTGAAGGAGATTGGAGTCGTTTGAATCAGAAGTTTAATTCACATCGGGTTCACCAATTGTGTGGCCCGTGATCCTTGGTTCAAGTTCCTCCTCCTCTGCGTTGCTGATTTCCTGACCTTCTCGCTCTAATCCTGCGTAGTGAACGCACGACTAAGACCTAACCAGGGGTTGCCCGGCAAGGCTCTCTGGCGAGAGGATGAGAATGCGCAGGGAGTAAAGAAAAAGATTAGGGTTTCAATATTTTGTGGCATGTACCTCCCTAGACTGTGATCCTTCAGTCATTTATAGTCTCCTTAGCTTGCTCTCCAAGTACGGGCACGTGCCTGCACAAGCTAGGGGACATCCTTAGCTTGCTCTCCAAGTACGGGCACGGGCCTGCACGAGCTAGGTGACATCATTGTGACGTTATAGAATAGATCTGGTACAATAGCCCCTCAATCTCTACCATCGCCGAGTGCGCTTTAGGGATTGACGTTGAGCTTCAGCCGCGCCCTTTTGAATGCCGAACGTGAATTACAGTTGTGGGGTAGAATTTTGGCCGAGCTTCAATCATCCTTTCAGCAACCGTCATAGATAAGCTCGAATGGAGGGGCGCCAGGTGTCCCTCTATGGTTGGGTACGGCTGATGAGAAGACGGTTGGCATGCGTGAAGTTCTGCAAGGTCGTCCTATGTTTTGCCACGTGTCGAGCATCGATTGGCCATTGGTTCGGCGGTTCAGTGCAGGGCGGGAAATTCGAAACCCTAACCCAATCCTATATATAGGACGGTGGGAGGAGAGAAAAATGTTACAAGCATTTTCTCTTTCCTCAAGCCTCCATTGCAGAGCTTCTCTCTCTTCTTTCTTGGTGCAGATTCCATCCAAACCCATCTTTTACAGCAAATCCTGCTTTGAGATCACCAGGTACACTTTGTTTCTTGTTTCTTCTTATATTTCTGAAGCTTTCAAGCTTTTCGGTATTGCTTTTCTGGGATTTTTGGGAACTTTTTGTTCTGTGTGAACAGTATGAAGGCTGAGATGAACAAACTGTTCATCTTCTCCTTCACTCTATTCTTCCGAGTCGTAGTTTTGACGCTGGTGGGCTTGGCCGACGCTGGTGTTGGCCGAGCCCCATGACTCGAGTCTCTCATGTCTCCCGAGCTTGAGTCTTTATTGGGTGAACTCAAGGTGGGCCAGTAGGGTTGCCGAGCATAGCGAGATCCTCGTCCATTCCCGACGATAAGGTTTCTCATTACTTTCTTTTGTTGATAGGTCTGGCTCACCCGGTCATTGTCATTTCTTCCGACTCTGAAAGCTCAGGGGACGACTCTGGAGATTTAGTTATCCAAGAGTACCTGGAGAAGCACAGGAGCCGACGTCAGACTTCCTCAATTGCTTCGAATATGTCAGGCTCTAGTGATTCTAACGCTGAACGTGATCATGAGTACGACGGCAGGTTCAATACCGAGCCTGAAATATCCTTCACCCCTTCTACTCACTCCGATGCCGAACCGGAGCTATGGCCTGAAGTCGAATCCAGGTTTCGTTCGCAGGCCGAAGCCATTACTTCTTCTCGGTCTAGGCCTAGTGAAACCCCATCAGAGAACAAGGAGGTTGCCAACCTTTACAAGAGAGGCCAGGTTTGTCCACATGCCCATTATTTTAGTGGGAATCCCAGTGAGTATGAGAATTTTTGCCGAGAGTACAACATCCTTGATGATGTTGTTATTAGTCAGGTGGCCAGCAACCATATAAGAGATAGGAGAGAACACCGTCCTGAGCATATAATGGTTCCTCTATTGGCCATCTGTGAGGCTGGGCTCTGGTTCCCTCTTCTCCCATTTTTAAGGGAGTTGCTTGCTCGGTTTGACCTAGTACCTCATTACTTTGCCATTAACAGTTATAGGATAGTAATGGCCATGATCAAGTTGAAGGAACTCCATAACCTTGACTTCACGGTCACCGACCTTTTTCATACGTACATAATGTCTAGGCACAACAAGACCGACCGTAGGTACCTATCGATGCGTAGTAATAAGGAGCCGTTGATAGATGGGTTGCCTGATATTGATAAATGGGCCAACTTTTACGTCGAAGTGAGTGGTAATTACGAGTTCGGCTATCAGACAATGCGGTTACACCATGTGCGGAAGATAAAAAGATTTTCGAGGTTGTCTATCTTCCTATACTCCGTCGAGCCTGACTTCTACTCTGTATTTTTGAGTCTCCAATGTTGATTGGTTGATACTTCTTGTAGATCATCGTGCAATAACTAAGAGAGAGCAATCGCTGGCCGTTCAGCAGAATGTTGAAATTCTGAAGGCCCAAATCTGTCGTGACGCGCCGACTCTGTTGGGCTACAGTCCTTCCTACAAAGGGAAGTTGAAAAGGAGGGAGAAGGAAAGTGTGCCGAGCGCGAAAGTCGGAGGAAGCAAAAAGGTTGCTGAGCAACTGGTAGGGAAAAGCAACCAACCGAAGCCGAGCAATAAGGAGAAGGAGCCGGAGGGTGAAATTCTCCACATTCAGGAAGCCTGCTGAATTTTGGTTCCAGGAGAGCCAGCAATCCGAGTCTCCAGGTGTAAATATCCCTCTTCAGACTCTTATTCCCGAATTTACCTGAGAGATGGGAATGAGAAATGTGGTTCGTGTGAACATCAGGGACGGTGCTGCCGTTCGGCAAAAAGAGACTGACGTGCCAGAGCCTGTTGAAAAGAGGCAAAAAATCACTCATGATTTTTCCCAACCAAGCCGCAGACTCCTATTCTGAGCGAGAAGGATAGGACTGAGTCATCAGGTGCTGCGGGCGGATCGAAGGAGGTCCATAGGTCAACGGGCTCGGCCGGCCCAGTCGCTGTTCAGGAGTTTGCTCCATCTTATGCCCTAACCGAAGGCTGGATTGTCACTGTGGAGGACTCTGTCAAGATGGAGCCGGGGCTGGCTGTTGCAATGTTCCAAGGTCTGGCTCTGCCGCGTGACATGCAGAAGGTTCCGGAGGATCTTAAGTCTAGCCTTGTGCATGCGAGTGCTTACCTCGTTCCGGTGCGTCCGAGCTTGGGTCTTCTTGATTTTCTTTTTTGTGCTCATCTCCGAGTCCATCTTTGTTTGTCAGCTTTTTTATGCTTATCTTGTTATGTTTTGCAGGCTGGGCAGGTATTGCTTCGGGCTTCGAACAAGGCCGAGCTCGTTACTACCGAGTGGTCTCGTTACCGTAATGATCTTAAGAACGAGCATGAAAAGGTGAAGTCATTGAAGACCAGTCTGAAGGCGACGAAGGCTTGGGTGGCCGACTTGGAGAAGGAGAGAGATGTGGCCGAGGAGAAAATGAAGAAGATCGAGCGTGAGCTTGGGAAAGTTCTGAAAAGGGAGAAGAGAAAGATGAAGGAAGTTGATGAAAAGGCTTATCAGGCTGGTTTTGACCGAGCTGGGGCCGAGTATATTAGAGGTGCTCGAAAGATGGTAAACGAGGAGGTGGAGAAGAGGGTGCCCGTGGCTTATAGGAAAGGTTACAATGATGGTGTGGCTGCTGCCGCCAGCGCTCTTCAGCTGGAGCCTGACTCGAATTTGTACAAGTCGATTCCAGCACCTGTTGTTTTCGAGCTTGTGCTCCTGTACACTGAAGAAGACTGTGCGCCGGTTCCTCCCGAGGAATTCCTTGAGAGTGATGACGATGTTGAAGACGTCTCTGGGGATGATGCCGAGGGTGGAGATGGGGCTGCTGGGCAGGAGACTGGTGAGGTCGGGAATGAGAAAGTAGCCGACGGTGCTGAGAAGGTGGCTGAGGGGGCTGATCACGAGCTGATGAATGTTGATAATGTCGAGGTTGGAGCTGATGTCACTGCTGAGGATGCTGTTTGAGTTTGAGCAGAAGATTATACCAAGTTTCTTAATTTTTTGTTTGAACATCTACTTTTGTTGTACTGGACAGATTCGAGCCTGGATTTTGCTGTTCCTGATATAGTAGTTTGTAGGGGGTTGGCACCGAACGATATATTACGCCGTGCCTGCCAGCTAGGAATATTTGCAATGTTTGCGTTTTTGAATGATTGTCTTATCTTTCTGTTTTGCAATGTCTACTTACTTTGCTGAATTTTGATTGGTTATTCCCATGCCTTGGAAAATTTTAATAGTCTTGCTTGTTTGGATGGTAGTTGTTTGTAGCCTCAACTTTGGTCTGGGTTCGACTGAGTAGGTGGACATGGACCAAAGTAGAAATTGCTTAAATGTTGTTGGACGGTTGTTGAGCCTTGACCAAAGTAGAGTGGTCATATAGAGTTTATAGTTTGCCGAGGTTGGCGTTATCCTAGGCCATTTTGGTAGTTTAGTGGATAATGCCTAGGTTAGCAACCAAGAGTTTGTTTGGTGCCCCTAAATGTGGTTTGGGCTCGGCTAAGGTGCCAGCCTCTAGCTATCTTCTCAAGGGCTTGAGATGTTGAATGTTTTGTGGGTGGTTTGATCACCAAAGCGTGAGTGTAACCGGGCGTTGGCCGACTTTACTGTCTTGCCAAGTAAAACCGAAGCCTAAATTCTAGCCGCAATGTGTGCTTTAGGCTCGGTGGACCATATGTCCTATTTTGGCTTCTTTGGGCAGCGATGGTGGCCGAAGCAAGGGCGTAAAAAGCAGTTTGTGGGTGTGACCGAAGTCAACGTTTGTGGTTGGCATATATGCCGAGAGTGAATTGTTTTCTTAATAAACATAATTTTGAATCAATCTAAGAAGTGCAGAAGGCATCAATTGCCGAACAAGATCCTTCATAGTATTGATAAAACTTTGGAGTACAAGAATGAAATTGAAAACTAAGGGCCGAAGCCATTCTAAAAATAGAGTACAGGTTAAGTACAGATTGGCTAAAGATGGTTTGTGGCCGAGCACAGAAATAATTGGAGAAGAGGGATCACATGTATGCCTTCTTCAGATTCTCTGCATTCCACGGGTTTGTAAGGATTTTTCCATTCATGTCCTCTAGGACGTAAGCACCTTCACCTGCATTTTTGACAACACGAAACTTGTTGGCTTGCAACACTTTTCGCCAAACCAAGTCGTCTGGCTTGAAGGTCTTGGTTCGCACACTCTGGTTGTAGCCTTTTACCACTTGTTGTTGGTATTCAGCAAGCTTTAATCAGGCGTCATCACGCTTTTCTTCTGCCAAAATCAACTCCTGTTCCACGGCTTCATCGTAGGTCTTTGGGTCAAAATTCTCTGTTCTTAAAGCGGGGAACCTGGACTCTAGTGGGATTATGGCCTCCATGCTGAATGCCATGGAAAAGGGTGTTTGGCCTGTTGAGCGCCTTGGTGTAGAACGGTACGCCCATGGAACGCGGGGTAATTCTTCTGCCCATTTCCCTCTTTTAAAGTTTAGCCGTTGCTTGATCCCTGCACAAACTATTTTGTTCGTAGCCTCGGCTGGGCCGTTCCCTTGAGGGTAAGCTGGAGTTGAGTTGAAGAAGCGTATCCCGAATTCGGCGCAGAGGCTGGTTAGGTCCTTACAGACGAATTGGCTTCCATTGTCTGAGACAATGGTGTAAGGGATGCCGAATCTAGTGGCGATTTTCTCCAGACGAATCTTCATACGTTGACTTCGGTGATTGTTGCAAGAGGTTCAGCCTTTACCCATTTTGAGAAATAGTCCATTGCCGTGATCAGAAACTTGAAGCCTTAAGGTGTTGTTGGCAGCTTTCCCATAATATCGAGCCCCCATTGTGCAAAGGGCCAGGGACTTGTGATGGGGGAAAGATTTTGGGCTGGTTGCTTTGGGATAGGGGAAAAAAGTTGGCACAGTCGACACTTGCAGACGACTTCTTCGCAGTCTTTCTTCATGTTCTTCCAAAAATAACCTTGGCTTATTGTGCATTGGCAGAGCGAACAACCGCCAGAGTGATAGCCACAGCTACCTGAGTAAAGCTTGGTGAGAATCGTGGGTACTTGGGTTGGGTGGACGACAAGGAGATAAGGGCCCGAGATAGTTTTCTTGTAGAGTTGGCCACTTTTAGTTAGCCAGCAGTAAGCGGCCTTGTTCCTGATGCGATAAGCTTCCTTTTTGTCTATTGGAAGCGTATCATGTTTGAGGAACGCCACGATCTTGTCCATCCAGCTTGGACCGAGTTCAATGTTGAGTACATCTGGAGCGGTGTCAAAGCTTGGGTGGTCCATGCTGCCAAAGTTGATAGTCCTGAATTTAGAGGCTTTGGAGGCTGAGGCAAGGCTAGCGAGTGCGTCTACATGAGCCTTGTGTTCGCGGTTGATCTGTTCAATTTTAAAATTCTTGAAGCGCGTGATGAGCTCGGTTGCCGTTGCCTGGTATTTCGACATTCGCAGGTTCCGAGCCTCATAGTCCTCAAGTACTTGGTTAACTATGAGTTGGGAGTCACAATAAACAACACGATAGGAGACTTTCATTGCAACTGCAGCGCATGAGCCAGCAAGGAGGGCTTTGATTCAGCTTCATTATTGGTTGCGGGGAAGTCGATGCTTAGAGAACTTTCATGAAGTGTGCCACAAGAGAAAACTAAGACAACCCCTGCCCCGGCTCCGTTGCAGTTGGAAGCCCCGTCGACATGTAGTCTCTAGATGTTGCCTTGAAAGAGTTGCCAAGGCATAAGTGCTTTTGTTGATTCTGTGATAGGTTGAGGAGTGGGAGTGTTGAGAATATCAGTATCTTTCGGTGTTAATTCTGCGATGAAGTTGGCAAGAATTGGACCCTTGATCGTCGTCCGTGGCTCGAAACGGATGTCAAAGTTTGCTAATTCGACTGCCCATTTGGAGACCCTGTTGGATAGATCAGCTTTTCGGAAAAGGCTTTTTAAAGGGTGCTCTATTAAAACGGTGATGGTGTGGGATTGGAAGTAAGGTAAGAGTTTCCTAGCTGTCAAGACGAGAGTGAGTGCCAATTTCTTAAGTGGTAGATAACGTGTTTGTGCTGGGAGGAGTGTTTTGCTTGCGATGTAAATGGGCATGTCGTCTGTGTCGACTCGTCGCACTAGTGCTGAACTGACTGCTTGGGTAGAGACTGCAAGGCACAGATACAAGGTTTCAAACTCTTTTGGTTTTACCAGTAGTAAGGCTGAGCTTAAGTATTCTTTAAGTTCAGCTAAGGCGGAGCCACAATCCGGGTCCACTCAAAACTGCGTCGACTCTTGCCCTTCAAGGCATGGAAGAATGCGTGGCACTTGTTTGATGATTTGCTGATGAATCGATTTAGAGCTGCTGCCATTCCAGTGGGCCTTTGTACTTCCTTGATCGTTCTCGGTAGGCGCAAGTCTTTTACGGCTTTGATCTGGTTGGGGTCGGCCTCAATACCACGTCGTGTGACCAAGTGTCCAAGGAATTTCCCTGCGCTCACGCCGAACGCACACTTTTCAGGGTTTAGGCGGAGCTTGTGTTGTTTAAGGATTTCAAAGACTTCTGCCAAATCTTGGAGGTGGTTGGATTCCTTTTGGCTCTTGACAACAAGGTCGTCGATGTAAGCTTCAACGGTGTGGCCAATTTGTGCCTGCAACATCTTGAATATGGCTCGGTTGAATGTTGCACCCGATTTCTTGAAGCCAAAGGACATGACTCAGTAGAAAAAGATGCCATATGGTGTGATAAAAGTAGTTTTTTCCATGTCGTTCGGGTCCATGGCTATTTGGTGGCAGCCACGGTAGGCGTCTAGGAAGCTTAATCGAGCGTGGCCTGTCATTGGGTCCACAAGTTGATCAATCTTGGGGAGTGGGAACCAATCCTATGGACCAGCGTCGTTGAGATTGGTATAATCAACGCAAACTAGCCAATTGCTGTTTTTCTTCTTTACGACCACTGTGTTGGACAGCCATGTTGGGTATTGTACTTCTTGGATGGCGTTGGCTTTCAGCAAACGTTTGACTTCTACAACGACGGCGTCGGCGTGTTCAGCTGCAGAATGCCATGACTTCTGGACGACAGGCTTGGCGTCTTCTTGATGTTAAGAGAGTGACTGATAAAATTGGGGTCGAACCCCGGCATCTCGTTGGGGGTCCAAGCAAAAACTTGTATGTTTTGCTTGAGGTATTGGAACATTTTCTTCACGTTCGGCGTCACTGATGGAAGAGCTGAGTAGGAAGAAACAGGAGCCATCCTTGTTGATGGGCATTTGGATGAGATCCGCTTGTGCTTTGTCCTCAGCATTTTCGCTGATGTTGTCAATAATTGCCATGTCGGGGACCTCAACCCATTGAACTTGCTTGGCTTTGGTGGAATTGTGGACAGCTGAAACGTAACACTTTTTTGAGGCGACTTGATTGCCGCGTAGATCTTCTTGCCTTCCATTTGTGCCAAAGAATCGGACGACCTGATGGTAAGTGGAAGCAATGGCCTGCATGCCGTGGAGCCATGTTTAGTCGAGAATTGCGTTGTATGGGCTCGGCACATTGACGACAATGAATTCAATACTCAATGTTTTCGAGCCGACCACGACTGGTAGGAAGATTCGTTCGAGTGGCCAAGCAGGTGCTCCGTTGAATCCGATGAGAGGTACTTCGGCGGGTTGCAACGCCGATTTTGGTAGATCAAGTTTTTTGAATAGGTCATAGTACATGACCTCTGCCGAGCTTCCCTGATCGATGAGGATGCGCTTGACGTCGTGGACTCCAATTTGGACAGTTACAACAAGAGCGTCAGAGTGTGGGGTTTGCACACGCTCAAGGTCGCGCTCGGTGAAAGTTATTGTCCACTTAGGGAATTCTTCTGGACGTGGATGTTTGGATCCAGATCCTACAGCGAGTACCTACTTGGAAGTGGATGCACGATCGAGATCGTCACGAAGGCTTGTTTTAGATTCCTTTTGTCATTGGGCCGTGGATAACATGTATCGTTGGTTGTGGCTCGTTTGGGTTGGGATTTCCGGCAGGATAACAGATGGGTGTTTTTGTTCGATCAATGTACAGGTCAAGGTGGCCTTGGGCCGTCAAACGCTCTAATAGTGCCTTGTACGGGGCACATGCCGTTATATTGTGACCGAGCTCGTTGTGATACGAGCATTTCTTCTTGGGATTCTGATCTTCTTGGCTAGTGTCCATGCCGAGCTTCCTTGTTGGCCACTTGAACCATGGTTGCCTCATTATCTCCTTTAGGAAAGACCAAATAGGCTCTTTGAAGTCTGTGGTCTTAGCTATGTAGTCGTGAACCTTTGGTGGTCGTTTCTTTCCTTTCTTGATGTTGTTGACGTGTTTCTTTTGCTGGGACTGATGGGTTATAATTGGCGCTGGCAGCTGAGGCGTTGCCGTTGGTAGTGGGGTAGTTGGGTTTGGTATTCCCCGTGCCGCTTGGTCCGGGTAAAATTCTTCAAGAGCGCAGAATCGCCCTACGATGCGCATTAACTCGCCCATGCCGTGGGATGGGCGGATAGCGAGTTCCTCCAGGATCTTGCTGCCAGTTCCCAAGCCGTTTTTAAAAGTTCGTGCAGCCCAGTACTCGTCGATTCCAGGGATTTCATTGAACAATTGCCAGTATCGTTCGGCATACTGCCTGAGTGTTTCAGATGGGAGATTCCTCATCTTGGATAGTGACTCGGGCTCCCTAGCGGTCCTGTTGCTTGTGATGAAGTCAGTGTTGAAAGCACGTTTAAGGTCGGCCAGGTTCTGTATGGATCCAGCGGGCAGTTTATTGAACCACTGAAGTGCAAGGGAACCGAGGCTGGACGGGAATGCCTTGCATTTGATCTCGTCTTTTGTGGTGCATAGTTCAATTGTTTGACGGAAATGAATAAGGTGGATGTAGGCCTCGCAAGTGGTTGGATTGAACTTCGTGAACTTCGGCAAGTGGAAGTTGGATTCGGCGGTTGTGTTGATTATGTGCGATGTGAAAAGTGATACTCCGAGATCCTTTAGCTATCGTTCAAAGCCTGGGTGCGACGGTTTGCCGAGTCCCTCTAACTTAGAACATTTTTAGTCCCTTTCTTTGGACTCCTTTTTTGAGGGTTTCTCCCGGTCTCGTTGCCGAAGTTTGTTTCTCAAATCCGTAATCGTTCGGTGGGGACCTTTGATGGACTTTTCTCGTTCACGATGATTTTTGGGGTCGTCGTTCGGCCCTTCAATGCGTATGCCTTTCCCATTTCTTCGAGACCGATTTTCATTTTCCAGGTTTTCTGGTGGGATTTACCCAAGACGTTTGGACACATGGCGCCTGGTCTCCATGGAAATTTGGCTACGGTGGGAAACCATTGTGTGAGAGAACTCCGCGCGACCAGTCGAGTATGTGCTTGTGAATGACTTGGTATCTCTTGTGTTGGTTCGATCATGGTGGCTCTTTGAGCGAAGTGTTCCAGATGTTGTAAGCCATTTGTAAAGGATTATATCCCTTGCATCGCCCGTGTCTGGAGTGAAACCAAGGCGATCTTTGACGGAGCCACGATGGCCTGTTTCGTGAGGATGCTCTAATGGTGGTGGTGGGGGTGATGGAGGTGGTGTTTGTCTTCGTCGCTTGCCGCCTCCTACAGATCTGGATGTGGCAGGAGCGGTGTCTTGCTGCATTTGTTGTTTCATTTGGGCCGCTTTCGCCCTCAGAGCCGCCAGTTCGTTGTCTCTTTCATCATCGCGACATTGTAGCAAGCGGATGTAGGCCGTCGTTACGTCGTCCGCCGCTAGGGAGAGTCCGAAGCTAGGGGGAGTGAGATGGACATGTGCCTCTCTGAGAACGGTGGAAGAATTGTGTTTCCACTAGCGTCTTTTGCCCCTGAGATGGTGATGTCAGTCAGATCTTCACCCATGGTGGATGGAATTGTGGTTGTTGTTGGGAGGAGAGGGGTGGATTGAAAGAGATTGGAGCCGTTTGAATCAGAAGTATGGTTCACATCGGGTTCACCAATTGTGCGGCCCGTGATCCTTGGCTCAAGTTCCTCCTCCACTGCGTTGCTGATTTCCTGACCTTATTGCTCTAATCCTGCGCAGTGAACGCACGACTAAGACCTAACCAGGGGTTTCCCGGCAAGGCCCTCTGGCGAGAGGATGAGAATGTGCAAAGAATAAAGAAGAAGATTACGGTTTCAATATTTTGTGGCGTGTACCTCCCTAGACTGTGATCCTTCAGTCATTTTTCAGTCTCCTTAGCTTGCTCTCCAAGTATGGGCACGTGCCCTGCACGAGCTAGGTGACATCATTATGACGTCATAGAATAGATCTGGTAACCGTTTTGGCGTGAGCTGGCACCTCCCATGTGCGATCATCATTATCTTTTGGTGTAACTGTTTTAGTCACGTGAAAGAGCACGCAACTAAGCAGGTGGCCGAGCCCCGCACCTGGCCGAGCCCAGTGGGTGACTCAGGCGAGGAACCTTCCGCTGGAGCCGTCTTCTTGAAGGTGGCCGAGCCTAAATGACACATTTCTGGCGCTAGGCACAAAGTAAGTTGAAGTGGATGAATAACAGGCTCCGATTCAAAGCCGAGCCCTACATCAGGTACGACCATGATGACTAGGCATGAGCGATTACGTTCGGCCCGCTACAATAGCCCCTCAATCTCTACCATCGCCGAGTGTGCAGTAGGGATTGACGTTGAGCTTCGGCCGAGCCCTTTTGAATGCCGAACGTGAATTACAGTTGCGGGGTAGAATTTTAGCCGAGCTTCAATCATCCTTTCAGCAACCGTCATAGATAAGCTCAAATGGAAGGGCGCTAGGTGTCCCTATATGGTTGTGTATGGCTGATGAGAAGACGGTTGGCATGCGTGAAATTCTGCAAGGTCGTCTTGTGTTTTGCCACGTGTCGAGCATCGATTGGCCATTGGTTCGGCAGTTCAGTGCAGGGCGGGAAATTCGAAACCCTAACCCACCCATATATATAGGACAGTGGGAGGAGAGAGAAATGTTACAAGCATTTTCTCTTTCCTCAAACCTCCATTGCAGAGCTTCTCTCTCTTCTTTCTTGGTGCAGATTCCATCCAAACCCATCTTTTACAGCAAATCCTGCTTTGAGATCACCAGGTATGCTTTGTTTCTTGTTTCTTCTTATATTTCTGAAGCTTTCAAGCTTTTCGGTATTGCTTTTCTGGGATTTTTGGGAACTTTTTGTTCTGTGTGAACAGTATGAAGGCTGAGATGAACGGACTGTTCATCTTCTCCTTCAATCTATTCTTCCGAGTCATAGTTTTGACGCTGGTGGGCTTGGCTGACGCTGGTGTTGGCCGAGCCCCATGACTCGAGTCTCTCACGTCTCCCGAGCTTGAGTTTTTATAGGGTGAACTCAGGGTGGGCCAGTAGGGTTGCCGAGCATAGCGAGATCCTCGTCCATTCCTGACGATAAGGTTTCTCATTACTTTCTTTTGTTGATAGGTCTGGCTCACTCGGTCATTGTCATTTCTTCCGACTCTGAAAGCTCAGGGGACGACTCTGGAGATTTAGTTATCCGAGAGTACATCAGACTTCCTCAATTGCTTCGAATATGTCAGGCTCCAGTGATTCTAACGCTAAACGTGATCATGAGTACGACGGCAGGTTCAACACCGAGCCTAAAATATCCTTCCCCCTTCTACTCGCTCTAATGCCGAACCAGAGCTATGGCCTGAAGTCGAATCCAGGTTTCGTTCGCAGGTCGAAGCCACTACTTCTTCTCGGTCTAGGCCTAGTGAAACGTCATCAAAGAACAAGGAGGTTGCCAACCTTTACAAGAGGGGCCAGGTTTGTCCATACGCCCACTATTTTAGTGGGAATCCCTGTGAGTATGAGAATTTTTGCCGAGAGTACAACATCCCTTATGATGTTGTTATTAGTCAGGTGGCCAGCAACCGTATAAGAGATAGGAAAGAACACCGTCCCGAGCATATAATGGTTCCTCTAATCGCCATCTGTGAGGCTGGGCTTCGGTTCCCTCTTCACCCATTTGTAAGGGAGCTGCTTGCTCGGTTTGACCTGGTACCTCATTACTTTGCCATTAACAGTTATAGGATAGTAATGGCCATGATCAAGTTGAAGGAACTCCATAACCTTGACTTCACGGTCGCCGACCTTTTTCAGACGTACATAATGTCCAGGCACAGCAAGACCGAGCGTAGGTACCTATCGACGCGTAGTAATAAGGAGCCGTTGATAGATGGGTTGCCTGATATTGATAAATGGGCTAACTTTTACGTCGAAGTGAGTGGTAATTACGAGTTCAGCTATTAGACAATGCGGTTACACCATGTGCCGAAGATAAAAAGATTTTCGAGGTTGTCTATCTTCCTATACTCCGCCGAGCCTGACTTCTACTTTGTATTTTTGAGTCTCCAATGTTGATTGGTTGATACTTCTTGCAGATCATCGTGCAATAACTAAGAGAGAGCAATCGTTGGCCGTTGAGCAGAATGTTGAAATTCTGATGGCCCAAATCTGTCGTGACGCACCGACTCTGTTGGGCTACAGTCCTTCGTACAAAGGGAAGTTGAAGAGGAGGGAGAAGGAAAGTGTGCCGAGCACGAAAGTCGGAGGCAGCAAAAAGGTTGCTGAGTAACTGGTAGGGAAAAGCAACCAATCGAAGCCGAGCAATAAAGAGAAGGAGCCGGAGGGTGAAATTCCCCACATTCAGGAAGCTTGCCGAATTTTGGTTCCAAGAGAGCCAGCAATCCGAGTCTCTAGGTATAAATATCCCTCTTCAAACTCTTGTTCCCGAATTTACCTAAGAGATGGGAAAGAGAAATGTGGTTCGCGTGAACATCAGGGACGGTGCTGCTGTTCGACAGAAAGAGACTGACGTGCCCGAGCCTGTTGAAAAGAGGCAAAAAATCACTCATGATTTTTCCCAACCAAGCCGCAGACTCCTCTTCCGAGCGAGAAGGACAGGACTGAGTCATCAGTTGCTGCGGGCGGATCGAAGTAGGTACAGAGGTCAATGGGCTCGGCCGGCCTAATTGCTGTTCAGGAGTTTGCTCCATCTTATGCCCTGGCCGAAGGCAGGATTGTCACTGTGGAGGACTCTGTCAAGATGGAGTCGGGGCTGGCTGTTGCAATGCTCCAAGGTCTGGCTCTGCCGCGTGACATGCAGAAGGTTCCGGAGGATCTTAAGTCGAGCCTGGGGCATGTGAGTGCTTACCTCATTCAGGTGCGTCCGAGCCTGGGTCTTCTTGATTTTCTTTTTTGTGCTCATCTCCGAGTCCATCTTTGTTTGTCAGCTTTTTTATGCTTATCTTGTTTTGTTTTGCAGGCGAGGCAGGCATTGCTTCGGGCTTCGAACAAGGCCGAGCTCGTTACTACCGAGCGGTCTTGTTACCGTAACAATCTTAAGAACGAGTGTGAAAAGGTGAAGTCACTGAAGACCAGCCTGAAGGCGGCGAAGGCTCGGGTGGCCGACTTGGAGAAAGAGAGAGATGTGATTGAAGAGAAAATGAAGAAGACCGAGCGTGAGCTTGGGAAAGTTCTGAAAAGGGAGAAGAGAAAGATGAAGGAAGTTGATGAAAAGGCTTATAAGGCTGGTTTTGACCGAGCTGGGGCCGAGTGTATTAGAGATGCTCGAAAGATGGTAAATGAAGAGGTGGAGAAGAGGGTGCCCATGGCTTATAGGAAAGGTTACAAGGATGGTATGGCTGCTGCCGCCAGCGCTCTTCAACTGGAGCCTGACTCGAATTTGTACAAGTCCATTCCAGCACCTGGTGTTCCCGAGCTTGTCCTCCCGTACACTGAAGAAGACTGTGCGCCGCTTTCTCCCGAGGAATTCCTCTAGAGTGATGACGATGTTGAGGACGTCTCTGGGGATGATGCCGAGGGTGGAGATGGGGTTACTGGGCAGGAGACTGGTGAGGTCGGGACTGAGAAAGTGGCCGAGGGTGCTGAGAAAGTGGCTGAGGGGGCTGATCACGAGCCGATGAATGTTGATAACGTCGAGGTTGGAGCTGATGTCGCTGCTGAGGATGCTGTTTGAGTTTCAGCAGAAGATTATACCAAGTTTCTTAATTTTTTGTTTGAACATCTACTTTTGTTGGACTAGACAGATCCGAGCCTGGATTTTGCCGTTCCAAATGTAGTAGTTTGTAGGGGGGTTGGCACCGAACGATAAATTACGCCGTGCTTGCCAGCTAGGAATATTTGCAATGTTTGCATTTTTGAATGAGTGTCTTATCTTTCTGATTTGCAATGTCTGCTTACTTTGCTGAATTTTGATTGGTTATTCCCATGCCTTGGAAAATTTTAATAGTCTTGCTTGTTTGGATGGTAGTTGTTTGTAGCCCCCACTTTGGTCTGGATTCGGCTGAGTAGGTGGACATGGACCAAAGTAGAAATTGCTTAAATGTTGTTGGACGGTTGCTGAGCCTTGACCAAAGTAGAGTGGTCATATAGAGTTTATAGTTTGCCGAGATTGGCATTATCCTAGGCCATTGTGGTAGTTTAGTGGATAATGCTTAGGTTAGCAACCAAGAGTTTGTTTGGTGCCCCTAAATGTGGTTTGGGCTCGGCCAAGGTGCCAGCCTCTAGCCATCTTCTCAAGGGCTTGAGATGTTGAATGTTTTGTGGGTGGTTTGCTCACCAAAGCGTGAGTCTAACCGGGCATTGGCCGACCTCACTGTCTTGCCAAGTCGAACCAAAGCCTAAATTCTAGCCGCAATGTGTGCCTTAGGCTCGGTGGACCATATGTCCTATTTTGGCTTCTTTGGGCAGCGATGGTGGCCGAAGCAGGGGCGTAAAAAGCCATTTGTGGGTGTGACCGAAGTCAACGTTTGTGGTTGGCATATATGCCGAGAGTGAATTGTTTTCTTAATAAACATAATTTTGAATCGATCTAAGAAGTGCAGAAGGCATCAATTGCCGAACAAGATCCTTCATAGTATTGATAAAACTTTGGAGTACAAGAATGAAATTGAAAACTATGGGCCGAAGCCATTCTAAAAATGGAGTACAGGTTAAGTACAGATTGGCTAAAGATGGTTTATGGCCGAGCACAGAAATAATTGGAGAAGAGGGATCACATGTATGCCTTCTTCAGATTTTGTGCATTCCACGGGTTTGTAAGGATTTTTTTTCCATTCATGTCCTCTAGGATGTAAGCACCTTCACCAGCAATTTTGACAACACAAAACTTTTTGGCTTGCACAACTTTTCGCCAAACCAAGTCGTTTGGCTTGAAGGTCTTGGTTCTCACACTCTGGTTGTAGCCTTTTGCCACTTGTTGTTGGTATTCAGCGAGCTTTAATTGGGCGTCATCACGCTTTTCTTCTGCCAAAATCAACTCCTGTTCCACGGCTTCATCGTTGGTCTTTGGGTCAAAATTCTCTATTCTTAAAGTGGGGAACCCGGACTATAGAGGGATTATGGCCTCCATGCTGAATGCCATGGAAAAGGGTGTTTGGCTTGTTGAGCGCCTTGGTGTAGAACGGTAAGCCCATTGAACACAGGGTAATTCTTCTGCCCATTTCCCTCTTTTAGAGTTTAGCCGACGCTTGATCCCTGTGCAAACTGTTTTGTTCGTAGCCTCGGCTTGGCCGTTCCCTTGAGGGTAAGCTGGAGTTGAGTTGAAGAAGTGTATCCCGAATTCGGCGTAGAGGCTGGTTAGGTCCTTGCCGACGAATTGGCTTCCATTGTCTGAGACAATGGCGTAAGAGACGCCAAATCTAGTGACGATTTTCTCCAGACGAATCTTCTTACGTCGGCTTCAGTGATAGTTGCAAGAGGTTTAGCCTCTACCCATTTTGAGAAGTAGTTTGTTGCCGTGATCAGAAACTTGAAGCCTTCAGGGGTTATTGGTAGCTTTCCCACAATATCAAGCCCCCATTGTGCAAAGGGCCAGGGACTTGTGATGGGGGAAAGATTTTGGGCTGGTTGCTTTGGGATAGCGGAAAAAAGTTGGCACAATCGGCACTTGCGGATGACTTCTTCGTAGTCTTTCTTCATGTTCTTCCAAAAATAACCTTGGCTTATTGCGAGTTGGCAGAGCGAACGACCGCCAGAGTGACAGCCACAGCTACCTGAGTAAAGCTCAGTGAGAATCATGGGTACTTGGGTTGGGTGGACGACGAGGAGATTAGGGCCTAAGATAGTTTTCCTGTAGAGTTGGCCACTTTTAGATATCCAGTAGTAAGCGGCCTTGTTCCTGATGTGATAAGCTTCCTTTTTGTCTATTGGAAGCATATCATGTTTGAGGAATGCCACGATCTCGTCCATCCAGCTTGGACCGAGTTCAACGTTGAGTACATATGGAGTGGTGTCAAAGCTTGGGTGGTCGATGCTGCCAAAGTTGATAGTCCTGAATTCAGAGGCTTTGGAGGCTGAGGCAAGGCTAGCGAGTGTGTCTGCATGTGCATTGTGTTCGCGGTTGATCTGCTCGATTTTGAAATTCTGGAAGCGCGTGATGAGCTCGGTTGCCGTTGCCTGGTATTTCGACATTCGCGGGTCCCGAGCCTCATAGTCCCCAAGTACTTGGTTAACTATGAGTTGGGTGTAACAACTCCGATTTTTCGTGCAATAAAAATCTCGTTGTTATTGAAATTTCTTAATTTCTCGTTGATGTTCTTATTTGATTTTCTTGTGGTTTGTATTTAAGCAATCGATCGCCTTATCATCGTAATTCTCGACTAGAAACCCTAATCGCACTTTGGACCCTCGAGAATCGTTTCTCGACTACTTAGTCCGACCTAGCAAGCCTAGTTAGCTTCTAACCGGCTCGATGGAGTAACCAAACTAGAAAGTCACCTAGTTACGTTTCCCTAACCGAAGATGGACCATTTTGCCCATCTTGAACCTTTTGAACCTTTTGAACCCTAGACTAGTAATTGTTTAATTATTTTCTTTTATTATTTTGGTTTTATTCTTTATCCATTGGACGATAGATGTTAGGGGAATTATTATCCATTGGATAATAGAAACCCATTTCTTTATATTAAAAGGATTTTTGAAAGATTTGAACAAGTACTTTGATCTTTTAAAGAAATGACATTTGAAAAGTACTTTTGATTATTTTTTCTAATAAAAGTACCCAAGTAACCTTGGACCTTTGGATAATAACCATTAGGGTAATCTTTACCCATTGGACAAAAGCCTTTTCCTTATTTAATTGGTTAAGTACATATATATATAAACACATGGGATTTTACAAAAGGACATGTAGTCTTTCCAAAAACTTATTTTAGTATATAAAGTACCCGTACCTTATTATCCATTGGATAATAACCATTAGGGATTCTATTAACCATTGGGTAATAGGCTCATCTTTCAACCAAAGTACTTAACCCATTAAACTAATGTTTGTTAAGATTCCCGGGAGTACAAAAGTACATTATTATATTAATTAAAGTACGGTACTTTTTGTATTGGTTTAAAGAGTGAATCTTGACCCTTAAAGACTAAATTGCCCTTAGTACCAAAAGTACCTATTGTTTAAATGTATCCTTACATGTTAGTACATACATATATATACATATATAGCTAGTACATGGGAGAGAGAGAGAGAGGAGAGAGGAGAGAGAGAAAGCCGAGAGAGAGGAGAGGAGAGAGAGGCCGAGAGAGAGAGAGAGAGAGAGAGAGGGAGAGAGAGAGGAGGAAAGAGGAAGGAAGAAGAAGATGGATTTGATGTGTGACATTAGCCTTTCAAAGTACTTCAAATCTTTGGTGATTCCTTTCCTAGCCAAATCTTAACCCCATTAACCTCCATTGTACAACTTTCAATTGTTTAAGCCATGAATCTTGTACCAATGTCTCCTCCATGGCAACAAATCTTCCAAGAATCCCATCCAAGGACTAACATAGCCATGCAAGCCTACCAATTTAGCTTCCAACCTTTCAATCAAAGCATGACATGTGAAATAAAGTGTGACATAGAGAGAGAGAGAGAGGGGCCGGCCAAGAGGGAGAGAGGGAGAGCCCTTGCCTATAAATAGAAGCTCATTCCAAGCTTAAACTCACACCTTCTCACTTTGCTCCAACTTCTCTCTAGAATTTCTTAGTGTTCTTGCTTTCAAAGTTCTTCTTTTCTTGTGTTCTTGAGTGTTCTTGAGAGAAACCACCAAACCACCTCCCAAAACCACCGTTAGATCTTTTAAAGTAGCTTAGTTAGTTAGAAAGTTGTTTCTAGGAAGAGAAAAGATCAACTCTCTTCCTTTCGAAGCAAACCGACGCCGTTACGCCGCCGAAATCCAAAACCGACGACCGAATCTTCTTAGCCAACTACTACCGCCAAGAAGCAAGGTAGGATTTCCTTAACTTCCATCCCGGTAGTAACTTCTTATCTCTATTCCTAAGTATAAGTAGTTTTGTATCATAACTCAAAAATAAGTTCATTTGAAAGTAACTTTGTTCATTAAAGCTTATGTAGATAAGGTTATCTTTGTTTAAGAATGTATGAGATGCATGATGTTGTTATTGTGATTCAAGCATGTTATGTGGTCAAGAGTTGGATAATATTGTTGTATTCATTTTTGAAATTTATAAATGCTCGTTTATGTGGAAAGACCTACACCACGGAGTCTATGTATGTAACGTGACACGAAAACCAAGAGAATAGAGACATGGCACCTAGGGTGTGTTAACGAAGATAAAAATGTGTATCCGAGGGAGGAAATATTTTTAAACTACATAATGACCGGTTTTGGGTGCATTATGTGAGTTGTGTGTGTGTATGCCAATGGGAACCCGGCGCGGCGGAACCATTGTGAGGATACTCGGGAATCCGGCGCGGCGGAACCGAGGTTGGGTGTGTGCTTGGTTATCCGCGGTACGGAGCCAATGCGGTTGTGTGCCAATGGGAACCCGGCGCGGCGGAACCATTGTGAGGATACTCGGGAAACCGGCGCGGCGGAACCGAGGTTGGGTGAGTTAAAAAGGAGTTTTTGGGTAAAAGGAAAGTGAAGTAAAAACATGGTCTACGATGAGTCTAAGAAATGAACACAACGTTAGTCAAGTAAGGAATGTGGATTTGAATATTTGTTGGACTAAATGCATGGTCTAAGTGAAATTGTTGTTATTATGTTCTTACGTTCATAAGTTAAGGGTTAGAGGGTTTGGATAGTTCTATTGAGCTTTTTGGCTCACGGTGTTGCCTTTTTGGTGACCCTGGCATATTATACCAGTGGCGACGCGGGTATAATATGTCAGATCTCATAGATGAGCAGGGCGAGCTTTACACCTTGGAAGCCTTCGGAGCCGAGGAGCTAGCTGTGATGGAAGAACAAGCGGAGCTGTAGTTAGGAGCCTTAGTTTCCTTCCGTTTGTAATAAAAGTACTCCTTTTATGTTTTTGTTGTAATAAAAGAGCCGGACTCAGCTTTTATTTCAATAAAATGTTTTATTTAACGTACCCAAATTTCGGGGCGTTACATTGGGAGTCACAATAAACAACAAGATCGGAGACTTTCATCGCAACTACGGAGCATAAGCCAGCAAGGAGGGCTTCGTATTTAGCTTCATTATTGGTGGCGGGGAAGTCGATGCTTAGAGAACTTTCATGAAGTGTGCCACAAGAGGAAACTAAGACAACCCCTGCCCCGGCTCCGTTGCTGTTGGAAGCCCCGTCGACATGTAGTCACTAGATGTTGCCTTGAAAGAGTCGCCAAGGCATTGGTGCTTTTGTTGATTCTGTGATAGGTTGAGGAGTGGGAGTATTGAGAATATCAGTATCTTCCGATGGTAATTCTGCGATGAAGTCGGCAAGAATTTGACCCTTGATCACCGTCCGTGGCTCGAAACGGATGTCAAAGTTTGCTAATTCGATTGCCCATTTGGAGACCCTGTTGGATAGATCAACTTTCGAGAAAAGGCTTTTTAAAGGGTGCTCGGTTAAAACGGTGATGGTGTGGGATTGGAAGTAAGGTAAGAGTTTCCTGGCTGTCGAGATGAAAGCGAGTGCCAATTTCTCAAGTGGTAGATAGCGTGTTTACACTGGGAGAAGTGTTTTGCTTGTGAAGTAAATGGGCATGTCATCTCTATCGACTCGTCGCACTAGTGCTGAACTGACTGCGTGGGCGGAGACTGCAAGATACAGATACAAGGTCTCAAACTCCTTTGGTTTTACCAGTAGTGGGGCTGAGCTTAAGTATTCTTTAAGTTCGGCCAGGGCGGAGTCACAATCCGGGGTGCACTCAAAACTGCGTCGACTCTTGCCCTTCAAGGCATGGAAGAATGCGTGGCACTTGTTTGATGATTTGCTGATGAATCGGTTTAGAGCTGCTGCCATTCCAGTGAGCCTTTGTACTTCCTTAATCATTCTCGGTAGGTGCAAGTCTTTTATGGCTTTAATCTGGTTGGGGTCGGCCTCAATACCATGTCGTGTGACCAAGTGTCCACGGAATTTCCCTGCGCTCACGCCGAACGCACACTTTTCAGGGTTTAGGCGGAGCTTGTGTAGTTTAAGGATTTCAAAGACTTCCGCCAAATCTTGGAGGTGGTTGGATTCCTTTTGGCTCTTGACAACGAAGTCGTCGATGTAAGCTTCAACGGTGTGGCCAATTTGTGCGTGCAACATCTTGAATATGGCTCTGTTGAATGTTGCACCCGAGTTCTTGAGCCCAAAGGACATGACTCAGTAGCAAAAGATGCCATATGGTGTGATAAAAATAATTTTTTCCATGTCGTCCGGGCCCATGGCTATTTGGTGGTAGCCACGGTAGGCGTATAGGAAGCTTAATCGAGCGTGGCCTGCCGTTGCGTCCACAAGTTGATCAATCTTGGGGAGTGGGAACCAATCCTTTGGACAAGCGTCATTGAGATTGGTATAATCAACGCAAACCAGCCAATTGCCGTTTTTCTTCTTTACGACCACTGTGTTGGACAGCCATGTTGGGTATTGTACTTCTTGGATGGCGTTGGCTTCCACCAAACGTTTGACTTCTACGACGACGGCATCTGCGTGTTCAGCTGTAGAACGCCACGACTTCTGGACGACAGGCTTGGCGTCTTTCTTGAGGTTGAGAGAGTGACTGATAAAATTGGGGTCGACCCCCGGCATCTCGTTGGGGGTCCAAGCAAAAACTTCTATGTTTTGCTTGAGGTATTGGAACATTTCTTTGCGTTCGGCGTCACTGATGGAAGAGCTGAGTAAGAAGAAATGGGAGCTGTCCTCATTTATGGGCATTTGGATGAGGTCCTCTTGTGCTTTGTCCTATGCATTTTCGCCGATGTTGTCAATAATTGCCATGTCGGGGACCTCAACCCATTGAACTTGCTTGGCTTTCATGGAATTGTGGACAGCTAAAACGTAACACTTTTTGGAGGGGACTTGATTGCCGCGTAGATCTTCTTGCCTTCCATTTGTGCCAATGAATCGGACGACCTGATGGTAAGTGGAAGCAATGGCCTGCATGTCGTGGAGCCAGGTTCAGCCGAGAATTGCGTTGTTTGGGCTCGGCACATTGACGACAATGAATTCAATACTCAATGTTTTCGAGCTGACCACGACTGGTAGGAAGATTTGTTCGAGTGGGCAAGCAGGTGCTCCGTTGAATCCGATGAGAGGTACTTCGGTGGGTTGCAACGCCGATTCTGGTAGATCAAGTTTTTTGAATAGGTCATAGTACATGACCTCTGCCGAGCTTCCCTGATCAATGAGGACACGCTTGACGTTGTGGACTCTAATTTGGATAGTTACAATGAGAGCGTCAGAGTGTGGGGTTTGCACATGCTCGAGGTCGCACTCGATGAAAGTTATTGTCCACTTAGACAATTCTTCTGGACGTGAACGTTTGGATCCAGATCCTATAACGAGTACCTGCTTGGAAGTAGATGCACAATTGAGATTGGCACGAAGGCTTGTTTTAGATTCCTTTGTCATTGGGCCGTGGATAACGTGTATCGTTGGTCGCGGCTCGTTTAGGTTGGGATTTTTGGCAGGTTGACGGGTGGGTGTTTTGGTTCGATCAATGTACTGGTCAAGGTGGCCTTGGGCCGTCAAACGCTCTAACAGTGCCTTGTACGGGACGCATGCCGTTGTATAGTGACCGAGCTCGTTATGATACGATAACTTCTTCCTGGGGTTCTGATCTTCTTGGCCAGTGTCCGTGCCGAGCTTCCTTGTTGGCCACTTGAACCATGGTTGCCTCATTATCTCCTTTAGGAAAGACCAGATAGGCTCTTTGAAGTATGTGGTCTCAGCTACGTAGTCATGAACCTTTGGTGGTCGTTTCTTTCCTTTCTTGATGTTGTTGACATGTTTCTTTTGCTGGGACTGATGGGTTATAATTGGCGCTGGCAGCTGGGACGTGGCCGTTGGTAGTGGGGTAGTTGGGTTTGGTATTCCCTGTGCCGCTCGGTCCGCATAAAATTCTTCAAGAGCGCGGAATCGCTCTACGATGGGCATCAACTCGCCCATGCTGTGGGATCGGCGGATAGCGAGTTCGTCCAGAATCTTGCTGCCAGTTTCCAAGCCATTTTTAAAAATTCGTGCAGCCCAGTACTCATCGATTCTAGGGATTTCGTTGAACAATTGCCAGTTGTAGACACCCCAATTTGGATGCTTCCATATCTTTTAAGTCCCCGATGATGATAAAAGGATTTCATATTAAACTAATACCATTCTGGAATGAATCTTTCAAAAGTCAACATAAAGTCAACTCTATCGTACGGCACACACTCCACCGTGCATTACCCATACGTCACCCTAACCGCCTTACAGTTAGGGCGGTTGTAATTTCCACCGCACGGTACAAAACACTCTACCGTACGGTAGACATGTGTACCGTACGGTACATCGGAACTTGCACTACCTTTTCAGATTTATCGACCAAGGCATCTCAGGCCATCATGGCCTGGCCCGTAGCCTTCCATGGCCGGCATAGGCTTGTAGCAGGCCGGTGGGTGCTTGAAGACCAAGCTAAAATTCCTCTATAAATACCCTAGGGTTTTTCTGAAAAAAGACATGAAAATACATTTTGAAAATTGCACTAAAAAAAAAGATGATTGCACACTAAAAAATGTTTTGAAGATTCCCTGTTTGTTTCCTTCCATTTTAAAACACCAACACCAGCCCAAATTCACCCAAAAGACTCTTGCAATCACTACAATTTTCCAAAGAAGATTCATTCCAAAAAGGTATAACTTTTCTGTCCTTATATTCTGAGGAGAACCAACAGGTTTAGGGTGGTTCATAATACCACTCCTAGACCTAAATTGTTCAATGCTTGCAAAGAAATAAAAGTTTGAATCCTGCATAACTTCACCATACGGTACGTATATCTACCGTACGGTAGATGTGTTTCAAGGAACAGTCTCTCGTCTGCTATTTCTCTTTCTCCTTATAATTGATGTGAAATTACATGACTGATATAAGATACCATGTTGTTTCATGTTATATGATTAAATTCATGTTCAGTTTTAAACAATATATGCCATGCTTTGATTCATGAAAATTATTTTAGTTATGTTTCGACATAAGAATCCTTTACTTGTTACATAAACTCACATGCTTTTTTTTTAGGTCCCTGAATACCCTGTTAGTCTAGGTTAAGCTGCTGGCCACAAAGTGTATATACCGTACGGTACATATTTCTGCCATACAGTGGTAATTATCATGGAACAAAACCCGTACTCTTCCCCAATTGTTAATTTTTTAATGAAGCATGATGGTTGATATATTCATATGATAAAACTTTTTATATCTTGTAGCTGTTTTATGTACAAAACAAACCACAGAACATGTACCGTACGGCATACACTTCTATCGTACGGTAGAGTTTTTGTGGGAAAATCTGTGTGTTTTCTGCTGTTCATCAGATATATGTAAGCATGCCTTAGCCTTAGCCATCTCATGTAAACTGTTACATATGTCTGCCCGTTTGTATTAGCGACTTGTTTATGTTTCCGTCGATAAAATGCTTACATGTTTATAAACTGTTAAAGCAATAAAATGAATTTCAAAATCCCACAAATATTAGTAAAGACCGATTTTATTGGGCGAGGGGGGTGCTTTTCTAAACAAAACCTTCCCCTCTCGTAACCTGGCTCCCGAACCCAATCTCTAGTTTATTTTCAAATTCAAATATCATTTTCAAGTTCCAGGTTTTCTCGGGTAGCAAACCATTTTACAAAAACCCGGGTGGCGACTCTTCAATTTTTTTTTCTTCTAACGAGCGTACAACAGGGGGTGGCCTCCGAAAAGGCCCATCTCGGGCTCTGGTAGCCCACAGTGGCGACTCTGCTGGGGACTTTATTAATTTATATTTTTTAAGAATTAGTACACTTGTGAAAATAACCCTTATCAAAAGTCTATCAAAAAGATAAGCTTTGCGCTGTCTAAGAAAGGTGTGGTGATTCTAACAGGGCTCTGCCCTACCACCTGGCCTGGGACTTTTCGGTTATTTCATTCGTGTAATTTTTCTCAAGAATATAATTTAATTTGAGAGCCAAGCTTGAACATATTTGTGGGATTTTTCATATTATTGCTTAACTTTTAGCATTGCACGTGCATCGATGTTGGATAGCCTCGCCGCTACATTTTGGTTACCCTACCCGGCTTGCCGGTGTTAGGACATCCCAAAATGCTCGGCAACCTTGGACAATGATGAGTCAGCCTGCCGTTTGACCGTTGCCATGCAGTACACTTGGCAATAGGGAGGCAAATTATTGGCTCTAGTCTGGGGAACCCTTCTAAACCAAAACCGGCTTTCTGCATATAGAAAAAAAAACATACAACTTTTGCCAAAACTAAGACAGGGCCCTGGCATTAGGATTATGTGATATATCCTGCCTTCGTGTTTACTGTCTTTCTTATACCCTGCCTACGTGTCAAAATGCTTTTTTTTTCTTCTTCTTTTTACTAGTCATTATGCTTCTAAGTCGTTAACCCTATCAAGCTTAAAAGAGTTGCCTTAACCAATGAAGAGTCATGCGTGATGAAAAATGCATGTTTTAAACTCCTTAGTAGCAATAAAACTTGGGGGAAAATCAAAATCAAGCCATAAACATCATCTTGGCGATAGTTTCCAAATTAAACTAGCTCGTTGAGGTTCTGACCCCCAATGACTAGCTTTTTCAAGATAAAATTAGCACATTAAGGCCTTATCCTTAATAACTAATTTTCCTTCAAAATTTGAAATTTAATTGTTGGAATTCGATTTCCAATAATTAGTTTCTTTTCAAATCATAATAAAAAGTCTCAATGATCTTTTCAATCATAAGTTAGTTCATTAAGACCTAACTCTTAATGAGTAACTTTTCAAGATTAACCCATTAGGACCTAATCAATTTTCAATGATTTTGGCTTGACGAAGTTTTCCCCCTTTTTAATGCCCCTCATAAAGGATACATTACCAAACAACTGAGGATTAAGGCAATTCTCCTAAGCTTGCAAGCATCTCGAGTGAAGGTACCATAATTATCATTTATAGAAATTAGGTAAAACCACAGATTACTAAAATTCGTCTTTTGTTTTTTTTGTTTTTGCTAGACGTTCTAAGCAATTGGTCCAAGGAAAAGGCAGCATTACGTACTCGGTTGGACTCGACCCGAACAACGATTGACAAGGTTAGAATCTGTGCCAATTCAGTCGGAAATATCGAAGCCATTAGAATTGGGAGGTAAATCATCAGAAACGGGGGGAAATACCGAACCTTAAGGAAGAAATGGGGGAGCAAAAGGAACGATATGACAACCAAATTGCCCAATTAATGATCATGATTCAAGATCTCTCTATTCCCAAGAAACCCACTGCTACAGATGCGATAATGGCCAAGCTCACCAAGTTGGAGGAGTCTGTCAAAAAGCAGGAAAAAATGGCTGCCACTGGGATATATATGGAGAAGTTGTGCTTGTTCCCGAATGCTAAGCTGCCTGACCATTTCAAACCGATTGACTGGGAAAAATTTGATGGCACTGGGGATCCAAAAGCTCATTTACAAACATACGTGGGCACTCTATCCATGTACAGAATTGAAAAAGATGCAATGGCGCAAATGTTTCAGCACACACTTAAGGGGCCTGCCCTTCGGTGGTTTCTTATTTTGGATGATTCAAGAAAGAAGAGTTGGGATGATATCGGGGCAGCTTTCGTTGCTCATTACAACTACAACATTCAGCTGGAAATGACTCTGAGGGAGCTGGAATCTACCAAAATGGAGGCAAACGAGTCTTTTGCTGATTTTGTTAAGAGGTGGAGGGGAAAGGCTTCTCAAATGATCGATCGACCATCCGATAAAGAGCAAATGAGAATCATGACTAGAAACTTGGCTCCTGATTTTGCCAGGCATCTAGTGGTGTTCCAAACCACTGCTAATTTTAAAACCTTCTACAAAGCTGGACTTGCTGTTGAGGATGCACTTCGCTTGGGTATCGTTGAGAAAACTGAAAAAAAAAAAACCAAAAACAAAAAGGTCTACTCTGGCAACAGTAATGCCCTATTTGGAAGCAACTACCAAAACCCGTCCAACTCTAACTCCAACTCCAACTCCAATAACCAGAAGCCAAATGAAGCCAAACTAGTCAACCAAATAAACACACAGCCAAATAAGCCCAGAAGACAATTCCACCAATTTGCCAATCCTTTGTCCTTTGTCTACCAAAAGCTCCTTGAAAAGAAACTTATCAAACCCCTTGAACCTCGTGAACTACCCAAAGAACTTCCTGCTAACCACAACCCAAAAGCCTTTTGTGACTACCACCAAATGCCCGGTCACTATACCAACAATTGCTTCCACTTTCGGCATCAAATCCAAGACCTCATTGACAATGAAACCCATCCAATTCCACCAAAACCCAACACTGCTACCAACCCGATGCCTGAACATAAACCCGACAACCAAATCAGCCACATCACCTTTTGCCCCACTCAAAATGGCCTCAAACCCACAGAATTCAATCCCAACCATTACATTATCCCTGAAATCGACCCAAAACCCGTCGTGCAAGTACCCAATGATAACAAAGTCAATTTTCTCGAAGAAATGAAGTATGAATGGACAATCAAATGGGGCGATCTTGTGGAAGGATGGTTGGAAGGAGAAGCTGCAGAACTCCACGTTCGGAATCAATTCGAGCCCGGGAATGAAATCATGGGTACCCTTCAAATCCATGACGAGTGGTTAATGACTTATGTTGACTACACAGACAATAACAATCAAGATGAATGGGAATGGATTCCAACACCTAATGAATGGCAGATGTTGGAAGAAGTAGACCCGTTGGATTATGTCACATTGCCTCTCCTTTTTGCCAATTATGAATACGAGTTTGCCTATAATGATCAGGTGTACCAGCAACCATTGGGCAACCACCTGAAAACCTGGAAAATTTCTTTGGAAATGTTCAGTCTTGGGAACAAGAATTTGTTGAAATTGAATGGGATCTTGAGCCAACAGAATACCAATTGATAAAGAAGGATGATCCTTTAGACACATTCTCTTTGTCGCACCTCTTCGGGCATGAAATGCGATTGACTCTCACTAAAATAAATAGGCAGCATCAAGCCATGAATATGTTTGGAAAAGAGTATAACTCCGATCCAAGCAAATTTATTGTGCCTGATACTGAGCCTAAGCCAATCATTTATGTACCTGAAAAGCCCGAGGTGCTTGCCTTCGAAAGCTTTGAAATGGAAAATAGGCATATGATGGAAGGCTGGACTGAGAGAGAAACTGTGGAGTTTTTTATGGGAGGTGAACCAATCATAGGTGACGAAAATTGGGGTAACGTTGTGCAGAATTGGGAGTCATTTCAGGCCAACTTGTTGGGCTATTACTCTCTTTTTGAAATATTTCAAGAACCAGAGCCTATGATGGAAGAAGAGAAAATGGACGAAAAATCTCATAGCTTCGTACCCTCCATGGCCTTCGACAAGTCCAACTGTGGACCCTTCGAAGATTCTTATCACACGGGCCATGAGGAGTATGCTGCATTTAACACTAACCAATTCATTCAAGCGCCTGAAGGATACGAACGGGAAGGTGAAATAGACGACATGACACTCCCTTTCCCTTGGAAAGATGATCCTCGTCAACCTATGGTCGAAACAGTTTTTGAGGATACTGATTGGTTCCCCCAGGCATACATCATTGGAGAATCTCTTCCCCGACCAGCTGCACCTTTTCCCCCATAGCCTGATGTTGCAATGCTGGAGCATACTCTTTTTGATAACTTTTGGGATGAAGACGAGGTGATGGATATTCAAGTCGGGAATGGTGAAGTTTGGACAGTCAACAAAGCCATGATAGATGATTCTTTTTGGATGGATGGCGCCATAGATGGTTTAAGTAAAAGGTTGAAAGTCGTTGACATCAACAAACGTAAGGCCAAAGAAACTTTCGTAGATATATGGATAGAAGATCCCGATATGAGATGAAAGATGGAAGAAATCAAGAAGGGGAAACGCAAGATTGGTGAGGATATATGGGGAAGCAACCAAGGCCTGTGGAATGAAACTGTGAGCCGTTTAACCCGAAGTGGCCGGGTTTACCAACCTGATCGTCTCCAAAATGGAAACCCAACCCAACCTTCTCAAACTTAAAATGATGACTTTTAGGGTGAAATCATCCAGTCCGAACTCATCCAGACCAAATCTGAACCTATCCAGGCCAAACTTGCCCAAACCTCGCCTACCCAGAAAGACCCTATCATAAAACAACTCAACAAAACCCCAGCTCCAATCTCCATTTGGGACCTTCTGTCTACTTCTTCAGAACATCGCCAAAAGCTTATCCAAGCTCTGTCTCGTATGACCATACCCATTGATATCACTTCCGAAGCCATCATAGCCTTTCTTATGCCCAAACCTGTTGAGCATTCTGTAACCTTTACCAAGAAAGACTTACCCGCCGAAGGAGCCAGTCATAATAAGCCACTCCATATCATTTTTAAGTGCATGGGAAAATGGGTCCCCATCTATTTGCTTGACAATGGATCTGCCTTAAATGTTTGCCCACTTCGGATAGCTTATTGCCTTGGATTGACCAATAAGGATTTTGAGCCATCCAACTTAGGGGTGCGTGCTTATGACAATACTCGACGTAATGTGGTCGGAATAGTTCTATTGGAGATATCTGTTGAAGGATTTAGTAATAAAGTGGAGTTTCATGTCTTGGATATTCCAGCATCCTTCAATTTGCTTTTGGGAAGGCCTTGGCTCCATCATCCCGACATAATGGTTGTGCCGTCTTCTCTACATCAAAAGGTGCAATTAGGCTTGGCTGATGGTACCCTCGCTATATATGGGGATTCCGGGATCCGTCCCCATGCTGCTGATAATGCACCAGTCTTAGAAATTTTGCATGGAGAGGAGGATGTTGCCTTGGGAGGGTTTTCCTTTGACACTACTGATACCGTGCATACTATCAAGATAAATGAGGATTTTATGATAAGTTATGTAGTTGTCAAAATGATGAAGAAAATGTTCTACATGTCTGGTATGGGACTTGGGTGTCACAATCAAGGAATTCCAGAATTCCCGAAGTTCCCAGTAAACAATGGTCATTTTGGCCTAGGATATGTGCCTACTGGTGAAAATAGGGCGGTTGCAAAGAAAGGACCTATCCATTTTGTCAAAGCTAAGGAGGAAAGGTATCTGGGACAACCGAAGCCTTTTTGGGATTCTGAAACCAATACACAATTGCCAGGATTCGAGATCTTTGCCAATAACACATGGGATAGTGATGATGAGGTTGAAAAATTGACTAAATTGGTGAAGGCACTCAACATTGACTGGATTGAGTACCTGGATTCTAACTATCTGTCATCGCTGTTCGAGGAGGGTCCAATGAGTACGAATCAAGATGGAGCTGCTGTCATGATGGTGGGAGAAGAAGCACCTGAGGATTTCACTTCTTTCATAGTAGATGCTATTGGGAGTTATAAAAATAGCACTTTTGTACCACATGTGGGCTCTATCAACACTGAGTTTGAATTTGAGTCTGTCCTATCTGAGTCTGATTCTAGGTTGGAGTTCGTGCCTCTTGGCCCTGCACGTCAGTCTTTCTATTTTGAGTTTGAGTCAACTTTGATGTACAATGCCTCTGAGGCCACCTTTGATGATGAAATGAACGAGGACAACTTTGCTTACTTTGCTGTCTCTGAGATAAACTGTGTTGACCCTAATGGCGAAGAAATAGAAAATGACGAAGAAATCCCTAAAGAACTTCAAGCTTTACTTCAAAAGGAAAATGAAAGATATGCTCAGCCAATAAAAGAAGAAGTTATTTTTATAAACTTGAAAGATGGAACTAACCCACGAATGGTTCAAGTTGGTTCTGGGCTGTCTTCGGAGGGGTTCAAAGCATTTTCAGATTTGTTAAAAGAATTTGAAGATGTTTTTGCTTGGTCCCACGCACATATGCCCGGAATTGACCCTAAAATCGTGGAACACCAAATCCCACTTTATCCTGATGCGAAACCTATTAAACAGAGGCTAAGGAAAATGAGACCTGATTGGGCATTAAAAATTAAATAGGAGGTTCAAAAGCAAATTGACGCGGGATTTTTGATTATAACAGAATACCCCAAATGGATTGCAAATATTGTACCTGTACCTAAAAAGAATGGCAAAATAAGAATTTGTGTAAATTTGATTTAGACAGGACAGTCATCGTGATAAACAATGTTCGGCAATATGGACCAGTGACATGAGAAGTCAATGGTCCAGGAAGGTTGTACGAGCTTAAGGACCAGTTACAAGTGAAGTGATTGGTCCAGACAGTCTGTTCGGCGATGAGAAAGCCGAACAGGGAAAGAAATCCAATCAGATGTTGGAGTAAAAAGAACACTCTGGAAGGATCCAGAAACAGTGGTATTCCGTTAAGGGATGAGATCCCAAGAATATATGATCTGAGAAAGATACCCAACGAGTATGAGATGTTCAGCTCATTATGGAAAAGAATCCAAAAAAGGACTCTTTTCTAATAAACTGATAAAGGAAACGAGAATCCTTGATGTACTGGGTTTCCTATACGAGTTAGGAATCCTATGGAAACAGGGATGCTTGGGCAACAAGCATACGAAAATCTATAAATAAGAGGTAAACCTAGAGGTAAAAGGTACGCAATACATTGTTTTCTGATTGCCTTCCTACTGATAATTAGGGTTTGATTGCTAGTACGTGATACTAACTTTAGCATCGGAGGGCCTTTGCCACGAGAGGCAAAGGTGCGCTCACCCCCTGTCTATTTTGCAGATTAGGGTTCCGACGACGAATTAGGGTTCCGGTGAAGAGGCACGAATAAGCCGTTGCAATCCAGTTGATCCGAAGCATCAATTGTTTTCATCCCCCTACATTAAAGACCTCATGAGTTTGACATTGTTCCCAATCAAATTTTGAAGATCCGAACCGTCCAATGTGTTTAAAATGTGATTTAAAGAATACAAGCGAGAAATTGACAAAAAGTATGACCGGAAAGGGCTTTATCTGAGCAGTTTTTTATATAAATGCTATAAATGCATTTTTATGAAAAATTGTTCGGATCAAGTCCTTCCCGGTCATATTTTTTGCCAATTTCTTAATATCCTTAAAATCACGTTATGCAAACATTGAATGGTTTAGATCATCAAAATTTAATCGGGAAGATGAAGCACTTCCCGGTCATTTTTTTTGCTGATTTCTCGCGAGTATAAAATCACGTTCTGATTATATTGAGCGGCTCGAATCATCAAAATTTGATCGGGAACTTTTGGTTGGGTGGGTGGGTGGGTGGGTGGGGGGGGGGGAGGGGGGTTCAGAGGTTTTTTTTAAGGGCCCCCAGAATCGGTGTATGTATGTGTGTGTGTGTGTGTGTGTGTATATATATATATATGGGGTCGGTTCTAGAGACAATATTTTTGACAACACATTTTTTGGAGCCCCACGTGAATAATCGGAGCCGTTCAATTTGTTTAAAGCATATTTTTAAGGGTTTTTGTAAAAAATCAACTCATTTAGATATCGACAAAGGCTTGATTGGCTCATTCAATTTTATCCTGTCAAATTTGACAGGAATCAACTAAATGAGTCGATCAAGCCCTTACTGATATCCAAATGAGTTAGTTTTTTTAAGGACCCCTTAAAAACATCTTTTAAATACATTGAATGGCTCCGATTCGATCAAGCCCTTTTCGGTCCTTTTTTTTTTTTGCTGATTTCTTGCGGGTCTTCTTAAAATTACGTTTTGAACACATTGAAAGGCTTGGATTATCAAAACTTGGTCGGAAAAGGAGAGAAAAGTGGACGTCCACATTTTATTTAAAATACGGATGCCCTTATGAGAAGCCGACTCTGTGTGTGTGTGTGTGTGTGTGTGTGTGTGTGTACAGTCTTTATCTCTTGAGGGATCCCTCATTTGCGGACCTCCCTTCCCAATCGAATTTCGATGATCCGAGCCGCTCAATGTGTTCAGAACGTGATTTTAAGGGTTGTAACGACCCTGATTTTTGGTAAATAAAAATTTTATTTTATTTACTTGAATTTTTGCTTTTAAAATTTTCTTTTAACTATAGTAATCCGTCATAATTAGATTTGAGACTTATAAAATTTTATCTTTTCGCACCGGACAATTTAGTCAAAGTATGTTTATAAAAGCACTTATATATTTTCCTAGCGAGTTAAATAAAATCTTTAAATTATATTTATTGGCTAGAGATTCTACTTGGCAAGTATAGTTAGATTCTAACCAATTAGTTGGAGAAACCTAAACCTAGATGAACCTTTACCCATTGGACAATAAAAATTAGGAAAACTTTTATCCATTGGACAATAGGAAACCTAGATTTTCCACCTAAGGTACCATTCTAGATTTATGAAAGTACATATATAAGATTATATAGTCCTATGTACTTCATAGATTATTATAAGCATAGTCATCTCAAATATTATTCTAGAATATAATACCTCACTCCTTTAACCATTGGTCAATACATGCTAAGGTAAACTTTACCCCTTGAATAAAAAGGTTGGTCTACCAACAAGTACTAGGTTTTTATTAAATAATCACTTCCTAGATTTCCCATGTGATTATATCTTTAAAAATATGTATATATACCTTATAAATATATTGCCCTAGATTTTCTAAAGATATTGTACTCTACTATAATAATGTAATAGGAACATGTGCTTATTAAATTAGTTTATTAGGAAATCTTGACCTTATAGTTTTTTATTGGATACTTGGAAATCTTAGTAGATTACATAGTACATTATGTACTTCTTTAGTTATATATATACTTGGTCATACATATATATACTCACACCTAGTACTAGAAAGAGAGAGAAAATCTTGTTGTACCTTGTTGGGTGAAGAACAAGCCATCCTAGATTTTCTTCTATCAAATCCAAGTTATATATAGATAAATGTACCTTATAAAGTTATTTTTCCTAGATTTGCTAAGTACACCTATATAGTACCTCGTAGCCATTATTATATTTCTAAGGAATCCTAGACCATACTCCTAACATTTGCCCATTGGATAATAAATACTAGGGGAATTTTACCCCATGGATAATAGAAAACCTAGACTTGCCATTGACCTCCAAAGATATTGTACTAAGATTTTTAGGTACACATATATGGTTATATATAGATATGAGTACTTCTTAGCTTATTTTATTTTTAGGAATCTTGACCATATTTTCCCTAGATTTTTCTAGATACTTATATATGTACCTCATAGATTATTTTAGCCATGCCTATATATGTCTAAAGGACATATAGACTTTCTAGGAAAGTCTTAACCATTGGTTAATAACTACTAGGGAAAGTTTTATCCATTGGGTAATAAAAAGATAGTCATGCCAATAAAATATTTAGATTTATAAGACTAGATTTCCTATGTACTTAAATATACTTATATATGCATAGTTACATATATATATATATATATATGGGGAGGGATTTAGGGACAGAATTTGCCAAAACAATAGACACTAAATCCTAGCCATTAAAATGAATGGTTGAGATTAAAAAATAAAAGATACATTCTCTCTCTTCCCCATCAACTCATGTGTTCTCCCTCTCTAACTTTCTCCTCTCTCTCTCTCTCTCTCTCTCTCTCTCTCTCTCTCTCTCTCTCTCTCTCTCTCTCTCTCTCTCTCTCTCTCAATTTTAAATCTTAAAATGTACATAACTTTTGTTTTACAAATTCAATTTTTATAAATTTTATATTTCTGAAATCTACTTGAAAAACTCTACAAAATGAGATCCATAATGCATGTAAAATTATGTAAAGTAAATTTTTTAATTTTTCCATGTGGCAATAATTTTTTTGGGATCATGTAGAGGAATTTGTTGGAAAAAACTATTTTTAATATCTTCTCAATATTCCAAATTTTTTCCCATAAGAATAAATGAAAAAGTAACAGTAAAAGTGAGAACTATATAAGGTTTTATTTTCACAGAAACAAACCAAGAAAAAAATATCCTCAAGAAGTGAAAATTACTTCAAATCCTGAGGGATTTTGAATGATAATGAATTTTTGTTGAAGTATGCGGCAAAATATCCTCAAGAACTAAAAATGTGTTCTATTAATTTTTTTGCAATCTCTAAATCCCTCCGGATTTGAAGTAATTTTCACTTCTTGAGAATATTTTTTTCTTGGTTTGTTTCTATGAAAATAGAACCTTATATAGTTCTCTCTTTTATTGTTACTTTTTCATTTATTCTGATGGGAAAAAATTTGGAATATTGAGAAGATATTAAAAATAGTTTTTCCAATAAATTCCTCTACATGATCCCAAAAAAATTATTGCCACATGGAAAAATTAAAAAATTTACTTTACATAATTTTACATTCATTATGGATCTCATTTTGTAAAGTTTTTTAAGTAGATTTCAGAAATATAAAATTTATAAAAATTAAATTTGTAAAACAAAAGTTATGTACATTTTAAGATTTAAAATTGAGAGAGAGAGAGAGAGAGAGAGAGAGAGAGAGAACATAGAAAGTTAGAGAGGGAGAACACGTGAGTTGATGGGGAAGAAAGAGAATGTGTCTTTTACTTTTTAATCTCAACCATCCATTTTAATGGCTAGGATTTAGTGTCTATTGTTTTTGCAAATTCTTTGTCCCTAGATCCTTCCCCTGTACCTTGTACTAGTGAAAGATATGGAGAGATCTGGGGAAGATTGAGAGAGTACCTTTATATGATTTACTTATGCATTTCTTTAAGTCAAATCTATCCACCATTGTCCTTTTATATATAACTTACTAGACCAAATCTTTGAACCATCCTTTCATTCTCCATCAAATCTTCCAAAATCTACCCAAAGTACAAAATCTAGTCTTCCATTGATGGTTACTTGTACACTACCCTTCAACCTACCCACCAAGCCATGCTTTGACATGACAAAAGAAAAAAAAGATAGGAGAGAGAGAGAGAGAGAGAGAGAGAGAGAGAGAGAGAGAGAGAGAGAGAGAGAGAATACAGGTGAGAGAGGGAGAGGGAGATCCCTTGGCCTATAAATAGCAAGCTCACTTCAAGTCATTCTCACACATTCACTCTTTGCTCTCACTTCTCTCTAGAATTTCTAAGCTTTCTTAGTTCCAAAGTTCAAGTTTCTTTAAGTTCTTGAAGTTCTTGAGAGCTACCACCAAACCACCTCCAAAAACCACCCCTAGATCTTTAAAGTGGCCTAGTTTAGTTAGCAAAGTTGTTTCTAGGAAGAGAAAATCGATCTCTCTTCCTTTCGAAGCACTTCGGAGCCGTTACGCCGCCGATTCGCAAAATCGACGACCTATTCTCAAAACCGACCAACCGCCAAGAAGTAAGGTAGAGTCCCTTGTCCACTAACTCAACGTATAGCGTAGAACCGTATGTTGGAAGGTAGCATGTCTATACTCTTTAGTTCAAAGTATAATGTAGAATATCCTTAACCGTTTTCTTTAGGTAGATAAGGTTATCTATCATTTATAAGGTTTGAAATGCATGATAGTTACAACTTAATTTCGCTAATGGAAGTATGAGCATGTTAGAATAATCGATTTTTACTTTAATAAATATATGTTGTTTTGAACTTCCCACAAATGGAGGAAAGAACGGTTTTCGAAAGATAAGACCTATTGTTTGATAGAAGTATTCGTATTTTGATCTTTAGGATGGTTATGAGCATGTATACATAATTGTTAGAATTACTTGTCTTGTTGTGTGCTAAAGCATAAGTGATTTTCACTCCAAAGGCGTCCGTACATGTGGCGTTATGCTTTAAGTTGTGGTTTGAGCATGTTGATTAATGTAGAGTTTGATGATCTTGCTAGTTTAATTTCAAGATTACAATGAATGATTTATGATTACGTATGTGAAAAGTCCTACCGCGGAATCGTTGCATGAAAACGAGACACAGAAATCGAGAAAGTAGAAACATGGCACCTAGGGTGTGGTTAATGATGAGATGTGTTTTGAAAAAAGAAATATTTTGAAACCACAAATGAGGCCGGACGTGGTAGCCCATTGTGTGGTGTGTGTGTGTGTGTGTATGCCAATGGGAACCCGGAGCGGCGAAACCATTGTGCGGATACCCGGGAACCCGTAGCGACGGAACCAAGGTAGGGTATGTGGCTTGGTTACCGCGGAGAGGTGCCAATGCCAATTGTGTGCCAATGGGAACCCGGAGCGACGGAACCATTGTGCGGATACTCAGGAATCCGGAGCAGCGGAACCGAGGTAGGGTGTGTGGCTTGGTTACCGCGAAGAGGTGCCAATACCAATTGTGTGCCAATGGGAATCCAGAGCGGCGGAACCATTATGCAGATACTCGGGAACCCGAAGCGGCGGAACCGAGGTTGAGTGTGTAAAAACGATTTTGGAAATGTTGATTTGGGAAAATGAAATGTGGAAAATGGAGACACGGTTTACGAGATATTGCGTAGGAGAAAATCAGAAATCACGAACACCAACGTTAGTTGAATAGTGAATGTGAATGTATCATTGTTAATTGTTTTGTTAAAATACACATGTACTATGTGGATCTCATTGATTCTATGCCCTATTATGTGTAAATTATGGGTTAGCGAGTATGAGATTGTTCTGCTGAGCTTTCGTAGCTCATGGTGTTACCTTTGGTGATCCTAACATATTATACTAGTGGCGACGCTGGTATAATGTGTTAGACTTCGTAGATGAACGGGGAAAACTCTACACCTTGGAGACTTTCGGAGCCGAGGAGCTGGCTAGGATGAAGGAGCAGGCAGAGCAGTAGATAGAAACCCAAGTTTCCCCTCCTTTTGTTGAATGAAATTACTCTTGTGAGAATTATGATGTAATATTGAGCCAGATTCTATTTAGATTTTCAATGAAAATGTCTATTTAACGTTCCCAAAATTCGGGGCGTTACAAGGGTACTCACGAGAAATCAGCAAAAAAAAAATGACTGGGAATGACTTGATTTGAGCAGTATTTTTATAACCGTTCAAAAAAAATTGTTCGGATGAATCCCTTCTCGATCATTTTTTGTTTGTTGATTTCGCGCGGGTACCCTTAAAATCACGTTCTGATCACATTGAGCAGCTCGGACCACCAAAATTTGATCGAAAAATGGGAGAAATGGGGAGGTTCGCATTTTAACTAAAATGAGAACCATCTAATTTATAACAGACCGTATCTATGTATGTATATATATAGTCAGTCTCCCACGAGGGGGTCCTCATTTTAGTTAAAATGCGGACCTCCTCATTTCTTCTATTTTTCAATCGAATTTCGATGATCCGAGCCGCTCAATGTGTTCAGAACATGATTTTAAGGGTACTTAAGAGAAATCGGCAAAAAAAAATGACCGAAAAGGGCTTGATTTGAGCAGTCTTTATTTGAACTGGTAGATAAAAACAAAAAATAAAACTGCTCGGATGAAGTCCTTCTCAGTCATTTTTTTTTTGCTGATTTCACACGAGTACCCTTAAAATCACGTTCTGAATACATTTACCAGCTCAGATCATCAAAATTCTATCGGCAAGGGAGGTCCGCATTTTATTAAATTAAGGTGGTCCTTATACGAAGTGGACTTATATATATATATATATATATATATATATATATATATATATATATATATATATTACACACACACACAGAACCCTTCAGCTGCGGATGCCCTTAGAGGCAAAAAATGCAGACTTCGCATGTGAGCCGTTGGATCTCATCCAATGGCTGGGATTTTAAAAACGAAACTCGCGGGTAAAATGGGGATATGGGTCGGGTAAAAAACACTCGCGGGTCATCCGGATCATAACAACACCTCCCATTTCTCAGAAATCTAACAAAGAGAGAAAGAGAGAAGACGATGAACTTCATAGAAGAAGAAGCCAACTCGATCAATCAAAGAAGAGGACGACCCACACCCACAACCGCAAGGTCTCTCTCTCGTTCTCTGTCTCTGTCTCTCTCTCACTGTATCTCGATCTTTCTTGTTCCAGAAACCCTAACCTGAGAATACCATGAAATCAAAGGAGACGAAGACGATCGACTGAGAACAAGGTAACTTCTCTTCTCTTCTCTTCTCTTCTCTTCTCTTAACTCTTCTCTTCTCTTCTCTCTCTCTCTCTCTCTCTCTCTCTCTCTCTCTCTCTCTCTCGTTTTGGAAATCTCAGAAGTTAGGATTTTTTTTCAGATCCATAAAGAAGAGGACGACAAAGAACAGGACAAGAAGAACCCTAACTCCAAAGGTCTCTCTCTCTCCCTGGCTTTGAATCTTTTTTTTTTCTTTCTCGAATTTAAAATTTGTGGATTTTTTTTAAAGTGCTTATATTTTCCTGGAACAAAATGGGTATTTTAGAAACCCTAACTGATTTATGCAGATTGGTTTGATTCTAGGTTGATTGACTGAATTTTTTTGCAAAAACCATAAATTTAATCGAACCCTCCTTTCCTCATTTTCCAGTTAACTATAATTTTGCAAATAAAAAAACCCTAATGCTAATTTTTTTACATGATGGTGTTAGGGTTAGGTTTCATTTTGATTAGTATGACTATTACTAGAGATCAAAAAACCAGACGCATAGTTGAGTTAGTAAATTTTGCTGCACTTTTTTTACCCAAAAAATCAAGTCTTTTATGCAAATAGAAGTATGTTTACTAATGTGGAACCATTTTTTGCAATATTAGGGAGACATTTGAAGCCAAAATGTCTTCAAGCACAACGGAAAGCTCTAAAAATCAAAACTATATCAAGTATAAGAACAGGACATGCCACTGTGGGAAAAGGGCTGCGGTGAAAATTTTTAAATCCGTAAAAAATCCAGGAAGGCTATATTATCGTTGTGAACTTGAGGTTAAGTAAGGTTGCTGCCATGCTTGGGACTGGTGCAACCCCATCAATATGCATAACCATTTACAAGTTCCAACATCTACATATGCACCTAATGACAATGTGGATGCAATATCTGTGGTGGAGTTGGTACCACCGGTGCAAGAGTTCGAAAGGAAGGCAACAAACACGAACTTCATAACTGTTGTAAGCTTGATATTTTCTAGAATAGCTCTTCTAATGGCCATGGCAGCTATAATGAAGTCTTAAGCTTGTTGGAAAGGGTGGTGTTGGCATTTGTAAGAGTACCGATGGGATCTTTGTTGTATTTAATGTACATTATGTTAAGAATTGAAATCTGTTTCTAGATTTTATTTCTTTCGGCAAGTGAATGAGATTATTTTGACTACCTGGATGATTGATGTGTCGCTTAAATCTGTGCAAGAGAATGCTTGAGACCGGTAATAGAGACTTGAATTTAAAAAAGTAACTTGTTTTTGTATGCATGACCAGAGCTATTTTTTGTTCAATACCCATTTGTTCACATGTACAATTAAAAAAAAAGAGAGGAGTCAGTTGGCTTGATTAACAGTTTGAATAGGTGTCGCTTGAATTTGTGCATTAGTATTTGTAGTCTATGCACATGGTTGCTAAGAAAGGGATGGTAGAATCTGAATGAAAAGGGAAACGATGGCGTGACTCTTTCTAATCCATCCTAGCTTGATACCAAAAAGTTTGCAAGTTTTTCCCTTCTACGTTCATTCTTTCTGCTTACGATGTGCAGATCGTGGAAAAAATGGTCCTCAAATGAATGAGGAGATACAAAAGGATGCCATAAGTTTACTAGCAGATTGTGGTAAAAATGGTCCTGAAACGAATGAAACTTGCTTTTGTTATGTTGGCCATGGTTTTGGCAAAAAATAAACCCGATTCTATTCCATTGTCTTCCAAATTCTAGATTGTACCCTGAGTTGTTACAAAGTTTCCACTAACTTTCAACAATACAAAAAAATAAACCAGAGTACGAGCACAATACATCCCATACATAAGAAAAAACATAGCTCTAGTATTAAAACAGTTCCAATAAATGCAAAAAATAGTTCCAAACAAGCACCAATCCAAGCAGTTCCAAACAAGCAGATAACATTCAACGGGACAGCAGCAGCCGTAGGATTCAGCAGCTTGCAGCCTTAGGATACACCATCCAGACTCGAGCAATTAACGTAACAGAGAACAATACTAGACAGCAGGAACTGTATGAACAACTACAGCCATGGCCAATGCAGCAACCTACAGTAGCAACCTGTAGCAGAAAAGCAGATTGCTGGACTACACACAAAACAACAACAGACCAGCACAATAGGCCTTAGAATAGCAGCAATAGATGTGCCAAGCAAACAATAACAGCAACAAAGTAGTAGCAGAAGCCTACTAGACAGTCACACTACTAAGCAGCCACACAGCAAAACAGATCACTATCAATAGACAGCCATAACAGACTGTTGCAGCAGCAACACGACAATAGTAACATCCAAAACAGATAGCCAAAAACTGGGCAGCAGTAGCAGATAGGTGAAGCAAAAGAAGTAGCAAACATAGCTCTAGTATTAAAACAATTCCAATAAATACAGAAAATAGTTCCAAACAAGCACCAATCCGAACAGTTCCAAAGAAGTAGCAAACATTCCAAAAAGCTTCAAATTCATCTACATTTGGAAGCATCAATCCATGTGCAAGCACCAATCTATCCTGCAACCCGAATAAGTAATACTATCAATAGAAGAAAAAATAGGCATGAACAACTAAAGAAATAAACTTAGATGTACAAACTTAGATGTACCACAAACACTTACACTCATTGTCAACATCGTCATCGTCCTCATCATTAACATCTTGCGAAGAACTAAGAAACAAATATGACTATTAACATTTTAACAGCTAAACAATCAAATTTAGGACAAGTAAAGAATTAAGAAACAAATACACGTACATGTTGTGAAGTTTTGGACAATTTCTTTTGTCATGTGACTGTCCTATTAACCCACAACCATTACAACGCCTATTCTTCTTGACCGCCTTCTCTTTTCCTCCCTTCAATCGCTTACCACAACCCTTTACCCTAACTTGAAGCAGTTCTTTAAAAATATGTTCACGAGGAATAGACACTTAGATAGCACTCAATTTGCCACATTCGCTTCCAAGATTCATGGCACATATCTTATTTCGAACCGAACACAAAGCTTCTTCCGAAAGCTCACTTCTGTCTTCAGTTAATACGGCGTCATCAATTACACTAGAAGCAAGTTTGAAGAGCTTATTTTACCTTTCGAACACAGAAGTGTCACATATTTCTTTGACAGACCCACCCAAATCATCTACAACTGTTTTAATTTTTGCTGATTTAATCCACCTCGCCAAGATGAACTTATGAGGCAGATCAAGGATCTGCATTCTATTGAAGTAAGACAACAAATGCCGACATGGAATTCTATTACATTCAAATAGCTTACAACTGCAACTTACATGTTTTGATGACTTATTTACCAAAAGATTACGAACCCTCGACTCACTCACCTTTGCTCTCTCAACAATGTAGAAACGATAGTGTTCATCCTCATGTGTCATCTTAACCATGTACGCCCCAATTTGAAAGAGTTCATCTTGAAACTTGTTAAATATGGCCAATGTATACAACTCACTCATTGTAGACTCCATGGGAAATGATGTTTTCGATTGTGGCTTCTCATTGAGATCTTTATGATCCAAATCCAATTCATTATGCCGTATGTGAGAAAGCGCCCTAGCAAACTGCGTGACAAAGTCGTACAATGAATTATTTAAAGAAACATACTTCTTGAAGAAAGAATAAGAACTCTCAGCCCTTTGACTACTGGTCATGTGGGCGGAAAACATGTGTTTCACAAATGCCGGAATCCATCTCTCACGGATTTCATACATGGCTTTCAACCATTCATTGGAGGATAAGTTGGCTTTGTGTACAACATCTACCCATTTAGCCTCAAACTCTTCAGGGCTCTCAGAATTCCATATGCATTGTTTGAACTCATCATAATGTTCTTTATAAGATAATGCACTTATCTTTTCAGAAAATTTACTCACAATATGCCAAATGCAATATCTGTGGTGCATATTTGGAAGAATATTAGCAAATGCCTTTGTCATTGCCAGATTCTGATCAGTTATGATCATTTTGGGCGGGCCTCTTGGCATTGCTTTCAACCATTCTTTGAAAAGCCACTCAAAAGAATCACTTGATCCATCAGTTAAAAGCCCACACCCAAATAACGTAGTCTGCCTGTGGTGATTAACCCTAGTATAGGTGCAAAGATCATTTTGTATCAGTTTGTGTTGTACGTTGTATCAAAAATCACAACATCCCCAAAATACAAGTACGACTTTCTAGACGTGGCATCCGCCCAAAAACAATGAGTCAACCTCCTTTCATCTTCTTTCTCCATTGTAAACATAAACCCTGAGTTCTTTTGTTGTTGAATTTGGAAATACTCATACAATATATTGGCTTCTTGCCCTAGTAACGCATTCCTTATATCCCTTTCAGTATTATAGAGATCTTGCAGTCCAACCCCAACATTTTTCCAAACCTCCTGATTGCACCTTGAAAATACTCATTTGTTGGCAAGTTGGCACATTTGCTTGTGATAGTTGTTGCGCCAAAGCTCTTTTGGCAGCTGACACTTTACAATGAGATCGCAATAAATGCTACCTCCTTGGAGATGCAAGAGGGTGGTTATGTGCCTCAACAAATTGGGAGACAACATACTTGTCACCGAACTTGGCTCTCACAATAGCCAATTTCGCGCCACAATTCTCTCTAATTATCCCCCCACGCCATTTAGAGGATCCACTATTTTGTATAGGTTTTTTGGGCACCGACTTACCTTCTTTGCAGCAAACATACTTTTTCCTAATGACTTGTTTATCCCCATTCTTCCTGTTAGAATGTGCTCGCGTACCAAATCCCGACTCTTTCGCATAATTGTTGTAAAAATTTTGAACGGCGTCTAAAGTGTCAAACTCTTGATTAATTCTCGATATCACGTCATTCTTAACGTGAGGAATGTAAGGTATTTGACAAGAATTAGCAAATGATTGACACACTTTAGATGGTAATGGTGAGACTACGTCCATATCTTCCAAACACTGCATTTTAAAAACCAAAAGACAAAATATATGGTCCTTTGAGAAAACAGTCATATTTAGAAGTTTTAGTGGTTTTATTTTTGGTTTGTTGATAAACATGAAAAAAACCCTTTCTCGAACAAAATCAACCAAGAATCAAACCAATCCGCATAAATCAGTTAGGGTTTCTAAAATACCCATTTTTTTTCGAGGAAAACAAAAACACTTTAAAAAAAATCCACAAATTTTAAATTCCAGAAAGAAAAAAAAAACAGATTCAAAGCTAGGGAGAGAGAGAGACCTTCAGAGCTAGGGGTTCTTCTTGTCCTCTTCTTTGTGGATTTGAAAAAAAAAATCCTAACTTTTGAGATTTCCAAAACGAGCCAGAGAGAGAGAAGAGAAGAGAAGTTATCTTGTATTCAGTAAATCATTTTCGTCTCCTTCGATTTCATGGTATTCTTGGGTTAGGGTTTTTGGAACAAGAGAGATCAAGATACAGAGAGAGAGAGAGAGAAAGAGAGAGAGAGAGAGAGACCTTGTGGTCGTGGTCGTGGGTGTGGGTCGTCCTCTTCTTCGATCGATCGAGTTGGCTTCTTCTTCTTCGAAGTTCGTTGTCTTCTCTCTTTCTCTCTCCTTGTTAGATTTCTGAGAAATGGGAGGCATACTGTGGAAGACTGGAGTGGATCCAGTTGTTATGACCCGGATGACCTGCGAGTGTTTTTTACCCGACCCATGTCCCCATTTTACCCGTGAGTTTTGTTTTTAAAATCCCAGCCGTTGGATGAGATCCAACGGCTCATATGCGAAGTCCACATTTTTGGCCTCTAAGGGCGTCCGCAGCTGAAGGGTTCTAAGGGCGCCCTCATTTTAAATAAAATGCGGACGTCCCCTTTCTCATCTTTCCCGATCAAATTTCGATAATCCGAGCCGTTTAATGTGTTCAGAACCTGATTTTAAGGGTACTCGCCAGAAATTAGCAAAAAAAATGACCAGGAAGGGCTTGATTTGAGCAGTTTTTATTTGAACCATTCGATAAAATACAAACAAAAACTCCTCGGATCAAGCCTTTTCCGATCTGTTTTTTTGTTGAATTCTCGCGGGTAACCTTAAAATCACATTCTGAACATATTGAGCAGCTCGGATCATCGCAAATTGGTCGAGAAAGGGACGTCCTTAACTTAATACGGTAAGGGCGCCCTTACTTGAAGTTGTGTGTGTGTGTGTGTGTGTATATATGAGTCCCCTTCAGGTAAGGGCATTCTTATTTTAAATAAAATGCGAACGTCCCTTTTTCTCATCTTTTCCGATCAAATTTTGATGATCTGAGCTGCTCAATGTGTTCAGAATATTATTTTAAGGGTATCTGCGAGAGTTTTGCAAAAAAAAAAAGACCGGGAAGGGCTTGATTTGAGCAGTTTTTATTTTAACCGTTCGATAAAAAATAAACAAAAACTGGTCGGATCAAACCCTTTCCGGTCTTTTTTTTTGCTGATTTCTCGCTGGTAACTTTAAAATCACGTTCTGAACATATTGAGCGGCTCGGATCATCGCAAATTGGTCGAGAAAGGGACGTCCTTAACTTAATACGGTAAGGGCGCCCTTACTTGAAGTTTTGTGCATGCACGCACACACACACTTGGCTTCACACAAAGTCGACCTCAAATTTCTTATATGCGGACTGTAACGACCCGGATTTTCGACCCTATTTTTTTTTTTATAATAGCGTTAATATTATTAATAGCATTAATGATATTATTATTAGTATTACTTTCTTAATACTTTTTTTCTTCTAATATATATATATATATATATGCATGCATTTATACTACATGCATGCATTCTTCTTTCTTTTCTTTTTTTCCGTGCATGCATGCACACACTCTCATCTCCCTCACCTCACTCTCCTACAGTCTCTCTCCCTCCCACAGCTCCATCTCTCTCCAGCCATTACTCGCTCCCTTTACTTTTTCTCCAAGAAAATCAAAATTCATCCCCCATTGCCCAAAACAAAAAAAAATCCTTCATCACCAAGCTAATCCGAATTCAATCCGTTCATATCCATTCTCTGCCTCCTCTCTAATCCCAAATTCGGCCCCAATTCATCCATTCCAAATCCCATGAACCCAATTCCATTAAATTTGATCTTATCACCTTATTCAAAATTCACCTATATATACCCCATCACTTCAACCCACGAGCTCCCCATTGCAACCACCACCCTCCACTAAGTAAAAACCGAGAAGAAACCATGGCTAATTTAAGCTCCAATCCATGGAGTTTTAGAGAGAGAAAGTGAGAGAGAGAAAAATGGGTTTTGTATCTACACCCAACCGAAACCCAATTCAACTATACCAATCACCTTCTACAACCCATGGCATCCCCAAAACAACATTCAATTCGGTCCCAAGGTTCCTCCATAACCAAAACCGTAGTCATCTTCTCCAAATTCAAAGTTTCGATTTTTGATCCAATTCTACCAACCCGAGGTACTATAATCCTATCCAACCTTCTCTCTAAGTATATTTATGTATTTTTAGGCCTAAAGTATAGCCCATGTGACCCCATGCATCGAAACCGAAGAGAAACAAAAAAATTTCGAATCCAACGTTCAACCTTGGGGCCGGTTTGGGCCGCAAGAACTAGGTTCGACCTTGCGGCAAGAACAGTTTTGGTTCGAAAGCGTTTTGCGACCTTCCAAACTTGGTTTTTGACATCCGGACTATTTTTCCTAGACTTTTCACACCTCAAGGATCATAACTTGTTAATATCATATTTTTATTTTATTATCTATTTATTATATATTTTTACTTGTTTTCATTTAAAGTTTACAAACGAAAAATCCTTGCGACCTTCCGAAGAACGTTTTTACCACCCAAACTATTTTTTTTAGACTTCTTGCATCTCAAAGATGATATCTTGCTAATTTCATATTATTTTTATTAAATTTACTATTTATAATTATTTTTAAAGTGTTTCCAATCAAAATTACTTTACGACCTTATAAACTATGTTATTATTACCCGAATAATTTCTTTTGACTCTTTACACTCCTAAGATGAAACTTTGTTAATCTCAACATATTTTATTTATTAGATTATTTATTATCTATTTATTTTACTTTCGGCAACTTTCGTTAATATCCTTTCTTAAATATTTTCGCGACCCTCCGAATCTAACTCTTGATACTCGAACATATTGCATAGGACTGTAGGACTCATTTTAAGGTTATGCTACTTCACTCAATATTATCATCTTTTTTTTTTTTTTGTATTTATCACAGTTATTTATCTATTTTAAATTCTTAAATAAAACTAGTATAAGCCTAGGCTTACTAATTTTTGACCAAAATTAATATTTTCCTTCTTAATAATTAGATAAAAGTTTCGTGCATATTTATTAACTTCTTGGCCATACAAGACTAAGGGCAACGGCTCATTCAGAAAAAGTTATGTGATTGCATTGCTTGTTATTATTTTAACTACTATTTTGATTAATTGCGTATTGTTCAAATACTTGATTTGAATGCTAGATTGGACCCTAGAGACATTGAGTGGTATGCGGATAGAATTAACCTAGACAATGCTAAGTTAATGGAAAAAATGGTAAAGTGTTGAAGTTATGAGATTGTGGATTATGATTTGGCCATGGCTAAGGGTGACCTACGGGGCCCGATGATGTTATTGTGGTGACCCTAACGTATGGTACGCCATGAGAATTTCCAAAGGGTAATCATGCCTTACAAGGCCAGCAAGGGGGATTGTTCCATGACACGGTCATAGTTAATGGCTTCAGTATGGTGGCAACCCTAACATATGGTACACCATGGAACGTTCCAAAGGGTAATCGTGCCCCCTGCTATGGTCTTAAATGAATTCATGTGAGGTACATAACTTAGGTGAATTCATTTAGGACCCCGTGTGCAGGACAAGCAATGGGGGATTTTCCATGGCACGGTCATAGTTAGTGGATATGGGAGGAAGAGATCTTGTGGAAGAGATCTTAGATTTCAGTAGGGTTAATGGATAGTAAGAAACCGGTTTATGTGAAAAATCTCTGTTTTACTTCTTCGCATCATTATTATATTGTTTGCTTGCTAACTGTAAAGTAAGAGGGTAGTTGGGTTGGATTATTCTACTGTGTGATTTATTACTCACGGATACGTCTGTATTCTGGTAAATCGGTTACTTCGGCGATCAATTTGCCAGAGGGCGCAGGATTCAATGGAGGGGATTCAATGATGGTACAGTCCGACACGGAAAGAATATCAGGAACGAAGATCAAGTATGCTTGAGATTCGTATCAAGCCTAAAGTCAACTTTGAAGTTAATGTATTTTGAGCCAGTAAATTTATCTTGTGATTGAATAGCTAAACCTTTATTTTGAAAAATTATATTTATTTAGCAAAATTTTCTTGAGAAATTATTTTATATTACTTCCGAAAAATCGGGGCGTTACACAAACGTTTTATATCAGCCGTTGGATCTCATCCGTTGCCAAAAGAAAGGGAAACTCGCGGGCGAAGTGAGAGGCGGGTTACGGGTCAAAACCAGTTCGCGGTTCAAAATGGGTTATAACACCACAAACGGGTCACTCCTTCCCCATTTTGTTTTTCACATTCAAACACGCACTGAGAGAAGCGACGACCGAGTGAAGATGGACGACGAACGACACAGATCCTTCCCCTGACCACCACCAAGGTCTCTCTCTCTCTGGTTTGATTTATTCTTCGCATCTGTAATTATTTTGGTAGTTAGGGTTTGGGACATTGGGTTGGGGTTTGTGACATTGGGTCTCTCTTTCTCTCTCTCTCTCACTCTCTCTCTCTCTCTGGTTCGATTTACCAGAAATTAGGATTAGGCTTTGTGACATTGGATCTCATTCGCTCTCTCTGGTTGGATTTACCCTAAATTAGGGTTTGGGGTCTACGGGTCTTCCACAGTCAAAATACGTGTGTGGCCCGTGATCCTCGATCTCCTCCTCCGCTGGTGGATTGGTGGTCGAGTCTTCTCCTAGCCTGCATAGTGAGCGCACGACTAAAGACCAGGCCGGGGATTGTCCCGGCAAGGCCCTCCGGCGTGAGGATGAGTAATGTGCAGAGAGAGTCGGCAGAAGATTACGAGAGTGAATATGTAGTAGCGTGTACCTCTTTAGGGTTTCCACCGCTAGGTATTTATAGCTCCTTCACTTGCTCTCCAAGCACCAGCACGTGCCTTGCGCGGGTCAGGCAGTGTCATCATGACGTCACCAAATAGATCTGGTAACCGTTTTTAGGGCTGAGCCGGTACACCCATGTGCGGCCACGATCATCTTCTGTTATAACCGCTTTTACACGTGGAAAGACATGCAAATCAGCGGCTAGCCGTGGTCGGCAGTGGCCTTGCTCCGCGGGTGGCCGAACACGCCTTTGCCGATCGTGCACAAGATTGACAGGAGAGGACAGTCACAAACGACCGCCGTGGAAGGTGGCCGAGAACGAGATGACCCAACGACGAGTCTGTGGCAAAAGAAATGGTTGACGTAGAACAGGGACGGGAGCCGTGCTCAAGGTGCGTGCTCGGCAAAGCACGGGCTCGGTCGTTATATAGCGAACTCATGTTCGGCCTGCTACAATAGCCCCTCAATCTCGGTCGTCGCCGAGTGCACGGTTGAGATTGATGTTAACTTTGGCCGAGCATGGAACTAGATTATTGGGCAGAATTGAGCCGAGCCTAAAACCCTTTTCAATAAAACAGCCAATGACGGGGACCAATGGGGATTCGCCAGGTGTCGATTTCTTGTTGGGTACGGCTGACAGGGAGACGGTGGGCACGCGTGGAGCTCTGCCAGCCCGTCTCATCAGGCCACGCGTCAGCTGTTTATTGGTTGCAGGTTCGGCGGTACAGTGACATGGGCGGGAAACTCGAATCTCAAAACCTTACATCTATATAAAGAGCTGGAGTTAGAGAGAGAAGCCACCGTTGCTTTCTCTCTCTAGACCTCCATTGCCAGAGCTTCGTTCCTTGCCCGTTCGCCTTCCAGCCTTGATTCTTAGCAGATTTTCATCAAATCTCGTTGAAATTTACAGGTATGTGTTCGATCTTTATCCCTCTTATAGTTCGTGTCATTTTTCCATGCTTTCCTTTCTGCTTTCTTGGGTTTTTTGGGAGTTTTTTGTTCTGAGTGAACAGTAAGAGGTCTGGAGATGAACGACTGTTCATCTTCGTCTTCGACCTGTTCTTCCGAGCACGAGTTCTGTAACGATGCCGTGCTCGATCTTTGTTGGGATTTGCCGAGCCCAGCATCGGGCGCAGATAGGCCGAGCCCCATTTCGTGTCTTAGAACTTCCCGAGCTTGAATCTCGAAAGGACAAATAGGGTAGGGTAGCCGAGCATAGAGATCCCTTGCCTCCTTGCCGATGACGAGGTTTCTCATTGTTTTCTTCTTGTTTTTGTTAGGTCTGGCTCACCCAATCATTGTCATCTCTTCCGACTCTGAAAGCTCAGGGGGAGTCTCTGGGGATACGTTTTTCCGTGAGTGGTTGGAAGAACACAGACGCCGACACCAAATATCGTCCATTGCCTCAAATATGTCCGACTCCTGTGACTCGAACGCCGAACGTGTTTTTGAATACTGTGCCGACGAGTTCATAACCGATCCTGAGATATCATTTACACCATCGACCCATTCTGATGCCGAGCCTCAACTGGGACCAGAGGCCGAGTCCAGATTCATCCCTCAGGCCGACGCCCCAACCCCTATCCTTTCAGGGCATAGTGAATCCCAATCCGAGGGTAGAAGGTTAGACGATCTTTATGAGAGGGGCCAAGTTTGCCCCTATGCCCATTTTTTCACCGGAAGTGCTAGGGAGTACCAAGATTTTTGCCGAGAGTACAGCATCCCAAACGACGTAATACTCAACCAAGTGGCGAGCAACAGAATCACGGATACGAGGGGGGACCATCCCGAGCATATCACTGTCCCATTGATGGCGATATGTGAGGCTGGTTTGAGGTTCCCTCTCCATCCCTTCTTGAGGGAACTTCTTGCTCGGTTCAGCATCGTCCCACATTATTTTGCCATTAATAGCTACCGAATAGTAATGTCGGTGATTAAGCTGAAGGAGCTTCACAACCTTGAATTTACCGTAGCCGACCTTTTCCATACTTACATTATGTCTAGGCACGGCCAAACCGAGCGTCGGTACTTGTCCACACGTGGCAAGAAACAACCATTAGTAGATGGTTTGCCCGATACTGACAAATGGGCAAATTTTTATGTCGAAGTGAGGGGCAACTTTGAGTTCGGCGACCAGACCGTACGTAAGTATACAGTGTCGAAGACGAAAGATTTTCGAGGTAACTACGTTTCTTCTGCTCAGCCGACGTTAACTTTTCTTTCGATGCATGTGATTTTCCTAACAGTTGAATACTTTTGCAGATCACCGAGCCATAACAAAGACTCAACAGACCCTGTCAGTTGAGGCGCACATTGATATTCTTTTGTCTCAAGCTTGTAGGGACGTGCCGACGCTTCTTGGCTACGAGCCGTCTTACAAGGGCAAGCTAAGGAGGAGGGGAAGGGAGGCGGGGCCGAGCACAGAAGGTCAGGGCCGAGGGAAGAAGGCGAGGCAAACAGGAGGCAGTAAGCAGCCGAGGGTGAAGTTGCCGACGTTCAGGAAACCAGCAGAGTTTTGGTTCGGAGAAGAACAGGCCGAACACCCAGGAGTTAACGTTTCATTAAAAACTCTCGTGTTCGATCTTGCCAGTGACATGGGCCGTCGGAATGTTGTCCGTGTTAATATACGAGATGGCAAAGCGGTTCGACAGGAACCTGGATTTGCCGAGCCTGGTGAGAAAAGGCAGAAGCTCACCCATGACTTCTTCCCGACGAAGCCGTCGACTCCCCATCCGAGCGTGCAGGAGAAGACGGAGTCATCGGCTGCTGGGGGCTCAAAGACAGCTCAGATGCCTTTAGGTTCGGCTGACGCCGTCGCCGTTCAAGAGTTCACTCCCTCTTTCGCCTTGGCCGAAGGCAGGGTCGTCACTGTGGAAGATTCTGTTAAGGTCGAGCCAGGGCTTGCTACTGCGGTGCTTCATGGTTTAGCTCTTCCGAGGGATATGGAGAAAATTCCTGAAGGTCTTCAGCCGAGCATAGTTCATGCAAGTGCTTACCTCGTTCAGGTTTGACCCGAACCCAGCTCTCTTTATTTTCCATCATATTTCCTGTCAAGTGAACTCACATTCTTACTTTTGAATAGGCCGGACAAGCCTTGCTCCGCTCATCAAAAAATGCCGAGCTCGTCCTTGCAGAGCGCGCTCGTTTTCATGATGACTTAAAGGTCGAGCGAGAAAAAGTGAGAAGCTACAAGGGTAGTTTAAAGGCGGTGAAAGCGCAGGTGGCCGAGCTTGAGAAGGAAAGAGATGAGATGGAGGAGAGGATGAAGAAAGCCGAGGGCGAGGTGGCCAAGGTGCTCAAGAGAGAGAAGAGAAAAATGAAGGAGGTGGATGGGGCGGCGTATCAAGCTGGTTTTGACCGTGCCGGTGCCGAGTACATGCGGGAGGCTCGGTCCATGGTCAATGACGCCATCCGAATGAGGATCCCCATCGCCTACCGAACAAGATACAAAGACGGGGTGAATGCAGCTTGTGGAGTCATGCAGCTGGAGGCTGACATGAATTTGACCGAGTCTATTCCAGCCCCAGTCACTCCCGAGCTTGTATTGCCGTATACCGAGGAGGAGTGTGCACCTCTTGCTCCTGAAGAATTTCCCGAGAGCGAGGATGAAGTTGAGGACCTGACCGACGCCAACGTCATTGCGCAAGATCTGACTGGTTTGGAGAAAGACAGTGATGGCAAGACAGCTGCTCCTGATGCCGAGCAAGAGCGTGTGATCGTCAATCAGGATGCTCTTGCCGAAGATGGTGCTGGTGCAGGTGTAGCTGGGACAGGAGTTGAAGTTGGAGAGGCTGCCCAAGGTTGAGAGAAGTTGTACGCGGATGCTGGTTTCGGCAAAGATGTTGCTGTAGTTACTTTTTTTTTTTTTCGTACTTTGTTGAACTCTTGGACTGGGCGGATCCAAGTTCGGACTTTACCGTTCCAGATGTAATGGTCTTTGGCTGTAAAGTTTTTGCCGAGCTTGCGTTACTTGATCTTTTGAAATGAATGACTTCTATTCTGCAACGCTTTCTTGAATGTCATTTTTGCTCGATTTGAAATTTGTTTGAGGTTATTTAGGTTTTCCGTAGCCCCTTCTATTGTTTTGGGTCGGCTGAGTTAAGTTGACATGTTGCAAAGTAGATATTGCTTCCCAATTTGGTGTTGGCCGAGCTTGAATCAATGCATAATATTGTTAAATGCCGAGCCTGGGCCACATTAGATTTGTGTTAATGTGAAAGTTTGCCGAGCCTTGGCTTATGGAGTAGTAGTTACCCTGTAGCCCCCACTTTGGTTTGGGTTCGGCCTGATGGCAGGAATTCTTGTCTGATTGCTTAAGTTACTAGCTGTAGGTATTGCCGAGCTTGAACCAAAGTAGAGTAAAAGAATAAAGAGAGCTTTGCCGAGCGTGTGTTGGTCTCGGCTAGTTGCTAGTATAGTTGATAGTGAGATTGTTCGCCAAAGTTGTGGAGGGCATACAACCGTAGTTTGGGGCTCGGTAAATTTTTCTGGCCTTAGTCTGTAAGTAAAGTGTCTAATGTTTGTGGGTGGTTTGCTCACCAAAGCGTGAGTGTAACCGGGCTGTAGCCGACCATAATGTCTTGCTAAGTCGTACCGGAGCCCAAATTCCAGCCGTATTGTGTGTCTTTGGGCTCGGTGGGCCTGATGTCCGTTTTGCTTCTTTGGGCAGTAATAGTGGCCGAAGCAGAGGCATATGAGCCGTTTGTGGGTGTGACCGAGGTCAACGTTTGTGGTCGGCTGAGTTAGCCAAGATAGTATATATAAAGTAACAAAGAATAGCTTTGAATTGCAAAATGAAAGCTTGTCAGATAAAATTTCTTTGATTCTTCAATCATGAAGTACAGGTTGAAATTGTAAAGACATGGGCCGAAGCCGAAAGAAAAATAGGATAGGTAGTGGCCGAACATGGGGCACACTGTTGGGGTTTCGGCTACATGTATGCCTTCTTGAGGTTCTGTGCATTCCATGGGTTACTGAGAACTTTCCCATTCATGTCCTCAAGCACGTAGGCACCTTCACCAGCAATCTTGACAATGCGAAAGGGACCCTCCCAGTTAGGTTTGAACTTTTGCTTCTTGCTAGCTTGCACCACCTTTCGCCAAACCAAGTCGTCAGGTTTGAAGGTTTTGGTTCGAACACTTCGGTTGTAGCCTCTTGCCACTTGTTGTTGATATTCGGCGAGCTTTAACTGAGCGTCGTCGCGTTTTTCCTCTGCTAAAATCAATTCTTGTTCCACTGCATCTTCATTGGTCTTTGGATCGAAATGTTCTGTCCTCAAAGTGGGGAACTTGGATTCTAGTGGGATAACGGCCTCCATGCTAAATGCCATTGAAAAGGGAGTTTGGCCGGTTGAGCGCCGGGGTGTAGAACGGTAAGCCCAGAGGACACGTGGTAATTCTTCAGCCCATTTTCCTCTCTTGGAGTTCAGTCGTCGCTTGATCCCAGCGCAAACGGTCTTGTTTGTAGCTTCGGCTTGTCCGTTCCCTTGTGGGTATGCTGGTGTGGAGTTGAAGAAGCGTATCCCAAATTCCTCACAGAGGCTGGTTAGATCTTTACCGACAAATTGGCTTCCATTGTCTGATACGATGGCGTAAGGAACTCCGAATCTTGTAACAATGTTTCGCCAGACAAATCTGCGAACGTCAGCTTCTGTGATTGTCACAAAGGGTTCAGCCTCTACCCATTTGGAGAAGTAGTCCGTTGCCGTGATCAAGAACTTGAATCCTCCTGGAGCTGTTGGTAGTTTTCCGACAATGTCGAGCCCCCATTGTGCAAAGGGCCAAGGGCTGGTAATAGGGGAGAGGTTCTGGGCGGGTTGCTTTGGTATAGGTGAAAACAGCTGGCAAGGTCGGCATTTGCGGACAACTTCTTCGCAGTCTTTCTTCATGTTCTTCCAGAAGTAACCTTGGCTCATGGCTCGTTGACAGAGGGAGCGGCCGCCTGAGTGACATCCGCAGCTGCCTGAATGAAGTTTTGTCAAAATGTCTGGCACTTGGGTTGGGTGGACAACGAGGAGATACGGTCCGGAGATGGATTTCCTGTATAATTGGCCTCTTTCAGAAAGCCAGTAGTAAGCGGCCTTATTTCTCACACGGTAAGCCTCTTTCTTGTCTGTGGGCAGGGTGTCGTGCTTTAGAAACGCAACGATCTCATCCATCCAGCTGGGACCGAGCTCAACGTTGAGTACCTCTGGAGTTTGCTCAAAAGACGGACGGCCAATGCTGCCGAAGTTGATGGTTCTGAATTCTGAGGCTGTGGATGCCGATGCGAGGCCAGCAAGTGCGTCCGCGTGTGCGTCCGCGTGTGCGTTGTGCTCGTGGTTGATCTGCTCAATTTTGAAATTGGGGAAGTTTGTGATTAGTTCGGCAACGGTTGCTTGGTATTTTGACATCCGCGGATCCCGAGCCTCATAGTCCCCAAGTACTTGGTTAACTATGAGTTGGGAGTCACAGAAAACGACAAGGTTGGAGATTTCCATGGCAACGGCAGAGCGTAAGCCAGCTAGGAGCGCTTCATATTCGGCTTCGTTGTTGGTGGCGGGGAAGTCGATGCTGATAGCACTTTCGTGTAGTGTTCCGCAGGGGGAGACTAGGACGACCCCGGCCCCTGCTCCGTTGCTGTTTGACGCTCCGTCGACATGCAGACGCCATATGTCGCCTTGGAAAAGGTACCAAGGTGCTGGTGACAATTGATGCTCAGCGACGGTTTGTGTTGGGATTGGTGTGTTGAGGAGTTCAGTGTCTACTGGAGTAAGCTCAGCAATGAAATCTGCAAGAACCTGTCCTTTGATTGCCGTTCATGGTTTGAAACGGATATCAAAGTTTGCTAGCTCAATTGCCCACTTGGAGACCCTGTTAGACAGATCCGCCTTTCGAAAGAGAGCTTTGAGGGGGTATTCTGTTAGGACGACGATTGAGTGTGATTGGAAGTAGGGCAGGAGCTTCCTGGCCACTGAGACGAGAGCAAGGGCTAACTTTTCAAGCGGTAGGTAACGAGTTTGAGCTAGAAGGAGGGTCTTGCTTGTGAAATAGATTGGCTTGTCATCGGCGCCTTCCCGCCGTACAAGTGCAGAGCTGGTTGCGTGGGCGGACACGACGAGATAGAGATAAAGAGTTTTGAACTCTTTGGGTTTTACCAACAGCGGGGCCGATTTCAAGTAGTCTTTTAGTTCGGCAAAGGCTGAGTCACAATCTGGGGTCCATTCAAAGCTGCGTCGGCTTTTGCCCTTCAAGGCGTGGAAGAATGCGTGGCATTTGTCTGAGGATTTGCTGATGAATCGGTTGAGAGCCGCTGCCATCCCAGTGAGCCTTTGAACTTCCTTGATCGTCCTGGGTGGGCACAAATTTTGAACAGCTTTGATTTGGTTGGGGTCGGCCTCGATACCTCTTCGAGTGACCAGGTGTCGGAGAATTTCCCAGCGCTTACCCCGAACGTGCACTTCTCAGGATTCAGCCATAGCTTGTGTAGCTTGAGGATGTCAAAAACTTAGGCCAAGTCTCGCAGGTGGTTAGATTCCTTCTTGCTTTTGATGACCAGGTCGTCAATGTAAGCTTCCATAGTGTGGCCGATTTGTTCTTCCAACATCTTGAATATTGCTCTGTTGAACGTTGCCCCAGAATTCTTGAGTCCAAAGGGCATGACGCAGTAGCAAAAGATGCCATATGGCGTGATGAAAGCAGTTTTCTCCTTGTCGTCGGGGTCCATGGCAATTTGGTGGTAGCCACGGTAGGCGTTCAGAAAGCTGAGCCGAGCATGTCCTGCCGTTGCGTCCACAAGTTGATCAATCTTCGGCAGGGGGAACCAATCCTTTGGACAAGCGTCGTTGAGATTGGTATAATCCACGCAAACTCGCCACTTGCCGTTTTTCTTTTTTACGACCACAGTGTTGGACAGCCATGTCGGGTATTGTACTTCTTGGATGGCGTTGGCCTCCAGCAGATGCTTGACTTCTTCGACGACGGCGTCGGCGTGTTCGGCTGCAGATTGCCATGCCTTCTGGATGACAGGTTTAGCGTCCTTTTTGATGTTGAGGGAGTGACTCATGAATTTCGGGTCGACCCCCGGCATTTCGTTGGGGGTCCAGGCAAAAACTTAGATATTTTTCTTGAGGTATTGAAACATTTCTTCGCGGTCAGCCTCGCTGATGGCAGAGCTGATGAGGAAGAATCGGGAGCCATCCTCGTTGATCGGCATCTGGACCAGGTCTTCCTTTGCTTTGTCTTCTGCTTTTTGGCCGACGTCGTCGGTTACTACCATGTCGGGGACTTCAACCCATTGTACTTGTTTGGCTTTGGCGAAGTTGTGGACGGCGGAGACATAGCACTTTTTGGAGGCCACTTGGTCACCCCGCAAATCTTCCTGTCGTCCTGTGGCGCCGATGAAGCGGACGACCTGGTGGTAGGTAGAAGCAATGGCTTGCATTCCGTGGAGCCAGGTTCAGCCAAGGATGGCGTTGTATGGGCTTGGTGCGTTGACAACGATGAATTCGACGGTCAGAGTTTTTGAGCCAACGACGACTGGGAGGAAGATTCGGCCAAGCGGCCAGACGGGTGCACCGTTGAAGCCGATGAGGGGTACGTCGGTAGGTTGTAGGGCTGACTCAGGTAGATCCAACTTTTTGAAAAGGTCGTAGTACATGACCTCTGCTGAACTTCCTTGATCGACAAGAATGCGTTTGACGTCATGCACTCCAATTTGGACGGTTACGACGAGGGCGTCGGAGTGCGGTGTTTGCACACGTTCAAGATCGCGCTCGGTAAAAGTAATCGTCCATTTGGGCAACTCTTCTGTCCGTGGACGTTTGGATCCAGGTCCTACTGCGAGTACCTGCTTGGAAGTTGATGCGCGGCTAAGGTCGGCCTGAAGAGTTGATTCAAATTCCTTTGACACTGGGCCGTGGATGACGTGTATTAGTGGGCGCTGTTCATTGGGGTTGGGATTTGTCTGCCGGGTGGGCATTTTTGATCGGTCAATGTATTGATCGAGATGGCCTTGAGTCACCAAACGTTCCAACAGTGCCTTGTAGGGGGCACATGCCGTCGTGTAGTGGCCGAGCTCATTGTGATACGAGCACTTCTTTCTCGGGTTCTGATCAGCTTGGCTGTTGTCTGTGCCGAGCTTGCCCGTCGGCCACTCGAACCATGGTTGCCTCATTATCTCTTTCAGAAAAGACCAAATGGGTTCCTTGAAATGGGTGGTTTCGGCCACGTAGTCATGCTCTTTTGGCTGGCGTTTTTTTCCTTCTTTGATGTTGTGCACCTGCTTCTTGGGTTGGGGGTGCTGGATGATTGCTGGTGCCGGCAGTTGGGCTGCGGCCGAGGTGAAGGATGCTGTCCAGCTCGGGATGCCCTTGGCCGCACGGTCCGCATAAAACTCTTCAAGAGCACAGAATCTCTCCACGACGCGCATTAATTCTCCCATGCCGTGTGGTGGGCGGATGGCGAGTTTGTCTAGGATCTTGCTGCCAGTTTCCAGACCGTTTTTGAAAGTACGCGCAGCCCAATATTCATCGATTCCTGGAATTTCGTTGAACAGCTACCAATAACGCTCGGCGTATTGTCTTAGTGTTTCATTTGGGAGCTTCCTCGTCTGGGACAAGGATTCAGGCTCCTTGGCTGTCCTGTTACTGGTGATGAAGCGAGTGTTGAAGGCGCGTTCAAGGTCGGCCAGGTTCCGTATGGATCCAGCGGGCAATTTGTTGAACCATTGGAGTCCAAGGGAGCCGAGGCTGGATGGGAACGCTTTGCATTTGATTTTGTCTCTGGTAGTGCATAGCTCGATGGTTTGACGGAAGTGGATAAGATGGGTGTAGGCTTCGCATGTGGTAGGGTCAAACTTTGTAAACTTGGGCAGGTGGAAGTTGGGTTCGGCCGTCGTGTTGATTATGTGGGGGGCGAAGGGAGAGACGCCGAGATCCTTTAGTTGCCGCTCAAAACCAGGGCGTGGCGGCCTGCCGTGCTCGTCCGTCCTTGTTCTCTTGGACTCTCTATCTGAAGACTTCTCGCGGTTCCGGCGCCGGAGTTTGTCTCGTAGATCTGTTGTTACCCGGCAATGTTCATCAATCATTTCCCCCCTGTCCTTTCGGGATTTGGTCTCCTTTGGCTCGTCAATACGCACGCCCTTTCCGTTTCGTTGGCCACGGTTGCTGTTTTCGGGCTTTTCTGCAGGGATTTCTCCGAGTCGTTCAGATACATGGCGTCTAGTCTGCGCGAAATCTCGGCTACGGTGTGAAACCGTTGTGCGAGAGAATTCTGCGCGGCCAGTGGAGTAGGTGCTTGTGAACGACTCGGTATCTCTTGTGTTGGTTCGATCGCGGTGTTCTTTTGAGCGGTGTGTTCTGGATGCGGTGGGTCGCTTGTAAAGGATAATTTCTCTGGCGTCGCCCGGTGCCGGGGTGAAGCCTAGGCGGTCTTTCACGGACCCTCGTTGGCCTTCCTCGTCCTGACGTCTTTGCGGTGGTGGTGGAGGTGGTGTTTGCCTTCTTCCACCCCCTCCTCCACCAGATCTGGATGCGGCGGGGGTGGTGTCTTGCTGCATGTGTTGTTTCATTTGGGCCACCTCCGCCCTTAGCGCGGCCAACTCGTTATCGCGTTCTTCGTCGCGACGCTGCAACAATCGGATGTAGGCCGTCGTCACGTCGTCCGTGACTGGTGAGAGGCCGGATCCTGGTGCGAGGGAGATGTACATGTGCCTTTCATGGGGTGTTGTGGGGATGACATTTCTGCTAGCGTCTTTAGTCCCTGAGATAGCTACACCCGTCTGATCTCCGCCCATGGTGAGTGGTTTGGTCGTCGTTTCACGGAGGAGTGGGGGGTTTGGAGGATGTGAGAGCCGTTTGAATCAGAAGCGAGTTCACGTCGGGTTCACCAATTGTGTGGCCCGTGATCCTCGATCTCCTCCTCCGCTGGTGGATTGGTGGTCGAGTCTTCTCCTAGCCTGCACAGTGAGAGCACGACTAAAGACCAGGCCGGGGATTGTCCCGGTAAGGCCCTCCGGCGTGAGGATGAGTAATGTGCAGAGAGAGTCAGCAGAAGATTACGAGAGTGAGTATGTAGTAGCGTGTACCTCTTTAGGGTTTCCACCGCTAGGTATTTATAGAGCTCCTTCACTTGCTCTCCAAACACCAGCACGTGCCTTGCGCGGGTCAGGCAGTGTCATCATGACGTCACCAAATAGATCTGGTAACCGTTTTTAGGGCTGAGCCGGTACACCCATGTACGCCCACGATCATCTTCTGTTATAACCGCTTTTACACGTGGAAAGACATGCAAATCAGCGGCTAGCCGTGGTCGGCAGTGGCCTTGCTCCGCGGGTGGCCGAACACGCCTTTGCCGATCGTGCACAAGATTGACAGGAGAGGACAGTCACAAACGACCGCCGTGGAAGGTGGCCGAGAACGAGATGACCCGACGACGAGTCCGTGGCAAAAGAAATGGTTGACGTAGAACAGGGACGGGAGCCGTGCTCAAGGTGCGTGCTCGGCAAAGCACAGGCTCGGTCGTTATATAGCGAACTCATGTTCGGCCTGCTACAATACGTACAAAAAAAACAAACATATTTTTTTGATGGGGAAAGAAGAATAGGGGTCTCCCACATTCCAAACATATATTGTTGAAAATTTGCAGTTTTTATGTTCTGAATATTAAATGAATTGATTTGGGGGAGATTGTTATTTCATGCATTGATGGATCCGTGGCTAGGAAAAAATTAATTGTTGAGAAAGAAGGTACCCAATTGATTGCTGAGAAAGAATATTATTGGCTTTAGGATTAGCCCTGTAGAACCATTTTAGTGGATTAGATCAGTGATTTTTATACAACATCTGCTTGCAAGTTGCAAATTAATGCTGTGATGAGAAAGCTAACATGTAAGAAGAATCCACTTTGTGTGTTTTCTCCGATGAAATATCTTGTTACGCTTGACTTCTGAGCATTGTTTCTGCAGACAAAATGCAAGGGGTTCCACTTTGTGTGTGGTTGACTTATGTTGTGAAAGGGGTTCCACTCTAACTTTTTTTTCCTAGATGTGGTATAGTATCTCATAATGCCTCTCTCTCTCTCTCTCTCTCTCTCTCTCTCTCTCTCTCTCTCTCTCTCTCTCTCTCACACACACACACACACACACCAGAAAATTGGGAAAAAGGGTTCAAACTAGATTGAAGAAGGAACGAAGAAGAAGAAATGGAACAAAAAGATATTTTCAGCATTTCAGAATGGGAGAACGACTCGCTTGGAGTTGTTTGTTTTCTAATGGAATGTCGTTACCCGGTTCATGAAACACGTGTTTACATTTTCAGTATCTTTTCTTGTAGGTTTCCATTAGTTGTGCTTGACTATTATTTTCATGAAGTTGTTCATGAAAGTTGTGCTGTTAGATGTATATAAAAAAAAGGGCCCATGGATTCAATTAGTGGACTTGATGCTTGTATTTCGGATGGGTGTTGTTCACATCTTTTGGAGACTTGATTTTGGGTGTTGCAAAATTGGTTGTTTTTTTGTAATCTGGATGAACTTTGATTGCTTGAACGAGGATGTTTTTCTTTTTTGTAATCTGGACGAACTTTGATTGCTTGAATGGTGAGTCGACAACTTTTTTGGAATGAAATGGACAGTGGATGAGAGAAGTTATAAGAGGGGATGAGAGATGTCGGTCTCTGGAAAGAAAACAAACAGGGCATTGAACTGTGTCCAATATGTCTAACTCCTTTCATCATTCTCACCAGTCTACTTTATATTCTCCTCAGCAAAATGAGCCATATGGTTCTGTTATGTTCCAAAAGTACCTAATGGATACTCTGAAGATATGATAAGTAAATACAAATGGCAAGTCCTATCCCATTCAAACCTCTTGAAACTGCCACCTAAAATAGCTAGTCAGGACAAGTAAGCACTAGACATGATGAAATATTAGATTTTCAATGAGGACTAGTTGCTCTATCTTTTTTTTCTTTGAAACGTATTAAATTACATTGCAAAACAAATGGCAAAGCCCATAACTAACATAACAATCAACAAAAAGCTGGAGTTTCAACACTCTGGCTTCAGACAATGTTAAGGACTTCACCAACTCTTCATTTCTCTTCGATAACTGATGGTGATTGATGGTTGTTGCACAGACAATGTTAAGCTGGGTTGTCATCTGTCTTGAATGTTGTTTGCTATTACCAGAGCTGCTACTTGTCATGGAACAAGACATGATCTAACAATGCTTTGAGATTAGGTTTTGCACAACACCGTCAGCTTACTTGCTAATCTAGCCAAACAGTACTGGAAAGAAAAATACTAACCTGTGAAAATACAACAGAAAGAAAGGTTAAATTTTGAGAATGACCATACCTGTCGTAAAGCTTGGGTACCTTCTTTCTCAACAATTAATTTTTTCTTTCTCAAGAAAAAGTTACATAGTTGCATTACATTCATCAAATGACATCTCCCTCATGGCAAGAATGCCAAGAACTATATGACCTTGTTCGTTTTGGGTATTTTGAATTTGGATTTATAGGTAATGAGTGTCGAGGGAAGTAGAGTAATGATTAGTAGGGGTCTATGTTTCCTGTTACATAGCCAAGAAATCAGCAAAAAAAATGATCATGAAAAGCTTGATTTGAGCAATTTTTATTTGAACCGTTCGATAAAAAACAAACAAAAATTGATCGGATCAAGCCCTTTCTCGGTCTTTTATTTTTTTTGCTGATTTCTCACAGATACCCTTAAAATCACGTTCTGAACATATTGAGCGGCTTGGATCATCGCAAATTGGTCGGGAAAGGGTACGTCCTTAACAAGTTAAGAGCGTCCTTACTTGAAATTTTGTATATATATATATATACGAGGCGGTTCAGGAGACACCCAAAAAAACACCTCATAGTTTCCGATCAAATTTTGATGATCCAAGCCGCTCAATGTGATCAGAACGTGATTTTATGGGTACTTGCGAGAAATCAGCAAAAAAAATGACCTGGAAGGGCTTGATCCGAACAGTTTCGAACAGTTTTTTATTGAACGGTTCAAATAAAAATTGCTCAAATCAAGCCTTTTCCGGTCAGTTTTTTTGCTAATTTCTCGCGAGCACCCTTAAAATCACATTCTGCACACATTGAACGGTTCGGATCATAAAAATTTGATCAGAAACTATGAGATTGAGAGCATCCTTACTTGATATATATATATATATATATATATATATATATATATATATATATATATATATATATATATATATGAGGAGGGATCTAGGGACAAAAAATTTGCCAAAACAATAGACACTAAATCCTAGCCATTAAAATGAATGGTTGAGATTAAAAAATAAAAGACACATTCTCTCTCTTCCCCATCAACTCACGTGTTCTCCCTCTCTAACTTTCTCCTCTCGCTCTCTCTCTCTAACTTTCTGTCACTATTCTCTCTTTCTCTCTCTCTCTCTCTCAACTTTAAATCTTAAATTATACATAACTTTTGTTTTACAAATTCAATTTTTATAAATTTTATATTTCTGAAATCTACTTGAAAAACTCTACAAAATAAGATCCATAATGAATGTAAAATTATGTAAAGTAAATTTTTTAATTTTTCCATGTGGCAATAATTTTTTTGGGATCATGTAGAGGAATTTGTTGGAAAAAACTATTTTTAATATCTTCTCAGTATTCCAAATTTTTTCCCATAAGAATAAATGAAAAAGTAACAGTAAAAGTGAGAACAATATAAGATTTTATTTTCACAGAAACAAACCAAGAAAAAAATATCCTCAAGAAGTGAAAATTACTTCAAATCCTGAGGGATTTTGAATGATAATGAATTTTTATTGAAGTATGCGGCAAAATATCCTCAAGAACTAAAAATGTGTTCTATTAATTTTTTTGCAATCTCTAAATCCCTCCGGATTTGAAGTAATTTTCACTTCTTGAGGATATTTTTTTCTTGGTTTGTTTCTATGAAAATAGAACCTTATATAGTTCTCTCTTTTACTGTTACTTTTTCATTTATTCTTATGGGAAAAAATTTGGAATATTGAAAAGATATTAAAAATAGTTTTTCCAATAAATTCCTCTACATGATCCCAAAAAAATTATTGCCACATGAAAAAATTAAAAAATTTACTTTACATAATTTTACATTCATTATAGATCTCATTTTGTAAAGTTTTTCAAGTAGATTTCAGAAATATAAAATTTATAAAAATTAAATTTGTAAAACAAAAGTTATGTACATTTTAAGATTTAAAATTGAGAGGGAGAGAGAGAGCGGAGAAAGTTAAAGAGGGAGAACACGTGAGTTGACGGGGAAGAAAGAGAATGTGTCTTTTATTTTTTAATCTCAACCATCCATTTTAATGGCTAGGATTTAGTGTCTATTGTTTTGGCAAATTCTTTGTCCCTAGATCCCTCCCCTATATATATATCTAGTCCGTTTCAAATGAGATGGTCTTCATTTTAGTTAAAATGCGAACCTCCCATTATATATATATGGTTTTTCTTTGGTTAAAAAAAAAAAAATAGAAACAGAATCAAGAAAATTTTACTAGGCAACATTCAATGGGTAAATTTTGGATATAGGATCTCGAAAGTTCACACTGTACAAGAAATTTAGATCTCAAAAATATTCACTTTACTATTCTTATGTAAGGGAGAAAACCTTCGTAGAAAACGAGAATATTGTGGTTCCATTTGGTATTTGCACAAAATTTACACGAACAAGAGGAAATTGTCGTCATTTATTCTCAACATATCCTCCCCAAAGAAAAGCAACAAAGAATATTTTGCTGCATCACAATGAATCTTGGGAAATCCGTAAACCACGAATTTATCCAACCAAATACCTGTTAAGTACCCAAATATAAATTAAGGCCGGAATATTCTCATAGTTTTTGTCACTTGTAGACGACAGAACGGACACCTGGAAACAGCAGATGAGCACCTCCGACACATAACATGACCACACGGGACTATGGTGTTATCGACTTCATTGGTCAAACAGATACGGCACAACCATGATGCTTTAGCTGTATCTGCTTCTTTGGCTGCCAAGTCAGATTTTTCCTGCAATATTGTGCTCTCTCAGTTAAAAAACTCTACAATGATTGTAACCACTAGTTTGCACTTATTAGAGGGCCTTCGAAGTAAAGAAAGTAACCCTGCAAAGCAAACAGACTGCTCTTGTTGTGAAGACAAAAAAGATGTGACCATGCCAGAAATTGGGGCCTATATTGGCCTCGATGAGAAACATCTAACTCGGGCAAGACAATTCGGTGGTGTGGAATTAAATGAAACAATAAAACTGAAAAAATTGGTTTACAAACTCTCTTCTATTTGATTGCCCATGTTTCTAATTTGGGAAGTCTCAAATCCAAATTCATTTCGAAAACTCAATGCATTAAATCTTCGAGTTTTCCAATACTAACCCACACAAATTGCTATGTGTAGTGGCCCAAATAAATGGGGCTCCGTACTGACTCCGAAGACATACCACCGAGCCCCGTACCGACTCCGGAAGCATATTACCGAGGGCTCCGTACCGACCCCGGAGACATACCACCGAGGGCTCCGTACCAACCCCGGAGACACAACACCGAGGGCTCCCGAGCAAGTCTCCTACGCCTAATAAGACACATCATCGAGAAGAATCCTCGCGAAGGGCTGACCTGGCCATGTGCTCCGTAACTGCCTTATCCGGTGCGTCATCTATGATGTCACCCGAGGCGGTTACCTGAGCGTGACCTCCACGCGCTAGCTTGGAGGCCAAGTAAACCAAGGTCTATAAATACAAAGGGATACTCATCTTTGAGAAGTATGCCATCTTTCCCTAACCCTAGACCTATATCCTCCTCTGAGATCTAACTTGATCGTTGGAGGGTCACTGGGCTATTCTAGCCCTAGTGACTTGTTGCAGGTTCAGAGGCGGGGGAACGGAGCAGCAGAAGAGGAATACTAACTCAGGTCAAGGTCCCTCCAAATCGAACCCCTACACTATGAATACTTTAAAAGGTGGGAATAATGAGGCAATGCTGTAAAACAATTCCCTTTCACTTGAATTAGAGTGCATTCCATGCAGGTTCCTTTAAAAAGGTTGGATCTCCCAAAATGAACTAGCATCGCAATTTGATTGAGGATCACTTCAAATCAAGCATACATTCCCAAGTATTGTTCTAGAGAAGTCATGACGCCTCATGGCAGCATCTTGAACATCTTGTTGAATACTAGAAGAAACCCTCTCTTGCACAGCTCCATGTCATGGTTCCCCCTCTTCTCACAAGGCAGTGGGGGATATAAAACCATTACATAAAATACTTTCACCTGCCGTGAACTCAAATGGTCCACTGTCTCTAAAGAAGGGTTGAGGGACAAAATTCTAACCAGGAGTAATTTTTCTGTCTCAATCATCATTTGTCCGGACTCATTGGAGTAAGTTCCTTAGCTTGGACAGAACATATAATATATGTCGCACTTGAATCCGCTTGGATCAGATAGATGCAGGGCGTCTGTGTGTGTGTGTCCCTTATTCTCTCTCTTATAGCAATACAAAGTTGTCATAGCTTAGTTGCAGGGAGCTCCTAAAGTGGTGCCGCTCCCACCTTAGGAGCCCGCTTTTGTGCTCCCAACTAAGGAGCTTAACGGGAGCCCGCTCCCGTTGAGATGGGAGCTCGCTCCTTTCAAAGATGGGGGAGCTTTTGTATGATCTTGGTATAGAAAAACAGGGATTTATCACTTGGTTTTATTAATTAGTCTTTGATGAACTCATATATCTAGCCCAAGTCATGATATCTTGAAAAGAAAACCATACGGTATTGTAACACTAGCCCATTTCTTACACTTAGAGGACTAATTGGCCCATATTTTTACTTCTGAAAATGATTTTACTTTTAAAGTGAATACTCTATGCTACATTATTTTCATAATATATGTACACGCTCCTCTCACACTCTCAACCTTGGGAGCTTCTGTATTCCCTCGCTCCCACGCTCCCATCCCCGCTTTTGCTCCCGCTCCCGCTTTGTGCAACTAAGTGCCATAGTGCTCTATCAGCTGTGCACAGTGTTATACGTGCCCACTGAACGTGAACACAGGAAATATCATATTTGGAATCTGTAATATCAGTTTTGCAAAATCCTTTTATAAATTAGGTTCGTAAACCAAGACATCCTAATATCAGATTCTTTTCGAGTAAAAATAGTTGTCAAGAACGTCAAAACATCATTTTAATGTTTTGTCTAAAAAGGATTCTTTTACACAGATTCCTAAAAACACATGTTCAGAAAACTGTCGGCTCAAAAAGTTCTGAAAAAGTGTCGCACAAAACTCATTTGAAAAACAACAATGTACCACTCATAATTTGTGGCGTATGAGAAAGAAAAGAAACCGGAACTTTGACAATGTGACATAAGATACTATGGTAAATCATAACAGCGTGGCATACTGAGACTATGGTAAATCATAACAACGTGGCATACTGAGACTATGGTAAATCAAGTAATACAAACCTGCTCTAGCAACAATGTTGCCTGAGACTCTTTCAGTTGTTCTTGCAAGGTCAATGTCGTTTGCAACAGGGACTGTCTCTCCACATCCAAATTAATACCTGCCGTTGAAAGCATCTCATGAACTGCTTGCACCAGCTCTGCAGCTGAGACTCGGCCATACTGAAGATCCTTATTTGCCTGCCAACCATACAAACAGCCCTTCTTAGCTAACTGAATGACCCTTCTCAAAAAAAATAAAATAAAACCAAACCACAGCTAAGTGAATAAAGAAACAGGGAATGTTCAAGAGACGAGCACAGAAGTTGAAGAAAATATTCCTTCACATGCATTTCCACAAAAAAATGCCAATATTCCTTCACATCTTTCTCAGGAAGTTTGGTTTTGTGGTTTTCAGAACTTGTTATCTTGCAATTTTTGGAAAAGAAGAAAGAGTGATGATCCAAGACCAGGAGATACCAAAGAGTGATCATTTTAGGTATTTAGGCTCAATTATTAGTAGAGATGGAGAGATTGCTGATGATGTGACCCATAGGATCCAAGTGGGGTGGCTCAAGTGGAGAAGCGCTACTGGTGTACTATGTGACAAGAGGGTACCCACAAAATTGAAGAGAAAATTCTATGTAACTGCCATAAGACCAGCGATGCTTTATGGGACAGAATGTTGGCCTATTAAGAAACAACATGTGAGCAAGATGAGTGTAGTGGAAATAAGAATATTGAGGTGGATGTGTGGTTAGACTAAACGAGATAGGATTAGAAATGAAACAGTTCGTGAGATGAGATGGTAGGTGTAGCACCTATAGAGGAGAAGTTGAGGGAAAATAGGCTAAGGTGGTTTGGGCATGTCTACCGTAGACCAGAAGATACAGTAGTTAAGAGAGCGGATAGGATAGCTCTAGGTAGCAATGCTACGGGGAGGGGTAGACCTAAATTGACATTAGATGCTGTTGTGCGCAAAGATATGAGTATAATGGATTTGTGTGAACAAGTGGCCCTTGACAGAGCTCAATGGAAGAAATTGATTCATGTAGCCGACCCCAAGTGATTGGGACGTAAGGCTCAGTTTGGTTTGGTTTGGTTTGGTTTAAGTATTTTCTTAGAAAACATTTAAAAAAAGATTTTTGGAGCATTTCTTGCTACAAAGTAATAAGATGTGAAAATGGTGAATTTTGTGTTCTTGAAATTTGCGAAAATTGTTTTGGAAAAGTAACTCTTAAAACATCAACCCGACTGCAATTTTCAATTGGCAGTTGCGACAACATGATTCTGAACATGAAGCAAGCAATTAACCAACCCCAACTCCTATCACCTTATTTAGCTATTTGTGCAGATGGTTTAAACCTTTCACGAGTACACTTGACCAAACAAAACCAAGAAAAAGGGGAGGAGATCATTCATGAAAATTTTCTAGATTCAAGGAAAACAGTAGAAAACCTATACCCTCAAGGGACTGGAGAGCTGATTTCTTTAGATTATTAAACAGCGCTTGAAAGCTAGAGTGACATGGGAGCTAATTGAATAGATAATTAGCTATTGGCTACTTGAGAACTGTACGCTACTATTTCTTTATTATTCTTTTATTATTATTATTATTATTATTATTATTTTTTGTAATGGTTTTATATCAGCATTAAACAAGAGATCATTAAATACAAAATCAGCATTCGCTGAACACAGCGCCCGTAAATAGAACTAAAATCAATTTTCATGACATTACGTCAACATTCAAATGGATTCGCGATATTTAACAGCAAAGGCAGTGCCATTCTTTCCAGAGATGCAATATGAGGCCAATGAATTAACAAAGAAGTAATTAAGAACAGAAAATTACCAGAGTAGATTTTGATTTGCCACTTCTAGAACCTTCTGGCCGCTCGACATGCACCCTGTTTTGAGCAGCTTTGCGGTTGCCGTTATCCTCCACCGCGGTTGATGAAGAAGCCTCATTGCCAATTGATACACCTTTGAATGAGAAAATGTGTGAAGAAAGAAGAGGTTCAATCACACCATGGGAAATTTCCACCTTGAATCTGTATAGTGCTTGCCCTGCTGACGGTCTCACATCCTCTAGAACTCTGCCATACTTCAATTTTTCTCCATTTTGAGACCGCCAAGCAACAATTTCTCCTGAATAAAAGGGTCTCAAAGGGTGAAGTTGTACTTGAATAGAATCTTGAGGTAGTATTACTCTTCCAAGAAAACTGTTTTTTCCACCTGTGCCTTCATTTACTCTTTTTTCGGGACGAAGTTTCAAGAGATTCACAATTGCAGTCTCTGAGTCTTCAGGACAGAGAAATAACGATCCAATAGGAAGTGGGACTCGGCAACCTAAAACCTGGCTCAAAATAATTGCAATAATGTCTAGAACTGACATATAAGTCGGTGGTTCGGCAACTAACATGCGGGTCTTCAACCGGTCAATAAAATAAAGAGTTCTATGTTTGGATTCGCCTTCCCATTCCAGAATTTTAGATTCATTCCCTAAACGGGTAATGTCTAAATATTGCGGCAGAAGCAGAAAGCGAGTACGAAGGCATTGAACAAACTGCAACTTCTCTGCAATAACTACCAGAGAGGTCTGTATTTCCTCCAAAGTTAGACTATCAAAGTCTGGAATGTCACTGCTTATACTATTGACAACACTCCATACTGCAGACTGAAATGATTTGCTTAGCAATTTTTGTCTGATAGCAACTATTGGCACTGAGCCAATCTGTTCCAAGCTCTGTAGATGCTCCCCGTGATCTAACTCCTACAGCATATTTGGAGATTTTGATCATATTACACAGAAACAAAAATAAAACCTAGATATGTAACAATGCAAGGATCAAACATTCACTTTTGTATGTCGTTTCAATTAGTTAGGAAGAAAACGGTCTGAAACAATTCAGAAGGTTTGCAGAAATATTTCTTATGTGTTGAAATAACTCAATGTTTTGGTTGTTTCGTAGAATTTGACTTGTTTGGGTGCATTTCGGTTGGTGTTGGCAATGATTTGTGATTCCACTCATGTTTTGTTTCAGTCTCCTAGGAAACAGAAACATTTAGCCCGTTTAGATAGAGATGAAACAAAAAAAATTCTCCTCGAGTCAATGGAACTGATAAAATAGCAAAACAAATTGCAGCAGACCATGTTCGTACCTCTACAACTATCTCAGATAGCATCTTGATCCCAAGGGCTGTACATATTTTCTCAGGAACATCTGGGTTAACTAACCTCAGCCTGGAAGTGTCAATGTGTTTGATATACCAAGAGCCATAAGAATCGACATACACACAAGATTTTGCATGAACAAGTCTGCATCCATCATCAGGCACTATGGCTCCTGATTCCCAGTTGGATAGATCTGACATGTTTGCTTCAATGGTTTTATCACACACAAAATGCAGAATTTCCATCACAGCACGGAGCTCATTTGGATTTAGACGCTGATACCCACATGCTTTCTGAAGATTTGAGAGAAGATCCTTTGCACAAGTAACTGATAGCATGTCCTTAAGCCCCATATCTCTAAGAATCTTGACAAAAGGGAGATATATACTAGGGAGCTCAAATGCAAATGGCGAGAGGTTGATTGTCAAACGCACGAAAAGAGAGCTAGCGGTCACCAAGCGTGTTCCATTCGCAGCTGGCATGAATGCCACTCTCTGCAACTCTGCTATGTCTGGCAAAGAAAGACAGATAAAATACCTTTAGTACCTATTTCTTTAGCCAATATTAGGAAATTGGTAGATAGAATGGTGTTAATTTGATCATCACATAGCTTCACCCATCAGCTTCTTGCCTTCTTTGCGTTACTCCATAGTTAATATAGACACGAAGAGGAAGTTTCTTAAATAAAGAGAACTGGAAATTACCAGTTTCAATATTGCAGAAGGAATCCCTGAATAAATTGATAGCGGAAAATCTGGGTAAACCCATCAAACCACCTTGACAAATTAAAAAGTTGCCATAAAAAGATAATGTTCCTTTTTGAACCATTGTCCGAATGAACTTTCAAGAACAAAAGTGAGCATGTGATAAACAAAGGCAATCCAAGGCGGTATATGACACCCAAGCTCATGGTTCTGAATGTTTAAGATGGATGACCACATAATTATGCATGACGTTAAGGCTGCAAACGAGCCAAGATGAGTCTTGTAGTGTTAGGCTCGGCTCGCAAAAAATGAGGTCAGCTCGAGCTCAGCTCAAACTCGAAACGAGCTGCAAGAACTGGGCTCGCTGAAATTTTTGCAAACCTCAAGCTCAGCTGCCAATTGCTCAAAATATTTAACCAAATTCAGGCACTAGAGACAGCGTAACGGCAAAATGGTTGGGCTCTGTTCAAGGGTTCTGGCTTTATCATTTGGGTTGAATATCTAGTGTGGGACTAAAGGAGAAGGATTCACGCCTTCTGCAGGCATTTTACTTGGACAAAAACTCTTGTCCCACATCGAAAAAGTGGAAGCTTTATAGAGGCATCAGTTTTTTTATAGAGGATCTTGATGACACACAGTTTTTGTTGGCAGGAAAAGTTAAAAGTCTTCAAAATTTATTATAACAATGCTATTAATAGCAATTAGTTGTTATAAATTAATGTACAGACTAGGCTCAGCTTGTATATCAAATGAGCTGAGATACTTGGATCGAGCATGTTCATTTATTTTCATGAGTCGCACTTGAACAAGCCAAGCCTCGAGCTGGCTTACGAACAACTCGGTTCATTTGTAGCTCTACATGTCATGAATAAAGTCAAACATCTTTTTGTTTTCTTAACCTAAACACAGTCAAATTTCAAAATTTTAGATTTTTGATATTCCAAAAAGGGATTCCCATTTATCAAACTCCTTCCATCCCCCTTGTCCTAATTTCAGGATTTTGGACAAGAGACCTCTGCTGAGTCTTAAAGTCCTCGTCCCCTGGAAACTACTGCAATCCGAAAGGGATTCCCATTTAACAAGACAATCAAAAGTGCACAATTTTTCATCCAGCTACACCTTCCTCCTATCGACCATATTCTCAAGACACTACTGCTTGAAACATTGAGGTCCCAATGATCGGAACCTGGACCAGTTGATCATTCTAACTATTCAACCAGACTGTATGACGTGTATAACAACAAAAGAGGAACTTACCTATAGAAGAGAGGGAACCCCAGACCTTGTCAAGGTACTTTAAGACTTCAAAAGAAGCTTCCTCAACGGTAATTAAGCCTGACACAGTAGGCCAGTGAGCAAGAGTATCCTCACCACTATTTCTCCCAATTACCTGCAATATATAACTATATGTTTATATGCATAGAACATTAACTTCCAAAAAGCATGGATGGAATCTCAATTTGATACCTGCACGTGTTTCAAAACAATAGAAAAGGCTGGAGGGCTCCTCAGATGAAGCGCTCCCCAAGAGTACTCGGGTGGTATAACACTCTGTCTAGAGAGAATGGGAGCACAACTCCATGCTAGTGGCCAATCCTTCAATATAATTGCCTCATTGTATGAGCACAGTACTCTCTTGCCTCCTCTTGTACTACCTACATTTGGAAATCCCTTTTCAGCAGGTACGCATGCAATTTTTCCAAGTATGTTGCAGAAGTTGTTGCCATAAAGCACCGCGAAATTCGAGAATATGGCTCTCATGACAGATTCAGCTAACAACCATGTTTCCAAAGGAACTTCGTTTTGAGAGTTGAATGAATCTGTCTCAAATTCGTCCACAACCCCTTTACTTTTTATATATTCAGCTCCAAGGGACTCCACTCTCCTGGCACACTCAAGTATGACATCTGTTTCTACTGCAGTTCGAAGGCCTGTTTTTCTTAATATACTAAGCCATCCATCAGTACCAAACCTTTCTCCAGGAAATTTCTTCCTCTCACCAGCAAATACAGAGGATAATAAAACATCTCCAGGATCAAATAGATCCTTGGGCTTAGATAGTTCCAGAGAAGGTTCTTCAGCATTTTTTACGAAATTAGACTCCCTCAAGGCTTCAATGACAGATGAATCGAGCTGAAGATCTTGCCAATTGGCATAAAGATAAATCAAAATGTCCTCTTGCTCAGACTCAGGTTTTAATTCAAACCCAGGCAATCCGAACCTAACAAAAATTTGTTGATCATGCAAAATAGGAACCCCAAGGGCTTGGAGTAGTGAGCTTTCATTGGAATCTGTCAAGTAAGAAAGGCAATGCTCGTGATATGGCTTGAGGAATGAATTTGAAGAAATCAAACAAAGCTCTTGGGCGTGTAGTTTGGTGTATGACCCTACTACGGTTTTGAAAATAGGCAGATCACACAACACTTCCAGTTCTTCGCTCTCATACTTTGAGCCATTTGAAGAGAAATCAGAAGCCAAAAGCGCAAAGATTTCATCACGCTCGGCAGCTGCAAATGAAGAGATTTCAGGAAAATAGCCAGCATGTTTAGCTGCAACAAGTTTGGATGCAATAACTTGTCCCAGTGATTGGTCAGGTGTGGGAAAGAAATTACATGGAGCAGCACAATCCATGAAAGAAACATCAAAAATGGGAATGTTGCATTGGTACAAGAACGATAACAACCAAGGGTATCGATTCTTGGCAACTTCGAAAGCTAAAATGTAAGGCTGGTACAACTCAGAAGCTAATTCAGACAGATCACTTTCTGCTGCTCCTGTTTCCGAGGAAGCATTTGCAGAGTTCGGGTTCACAATGGGAGGTGGAATGAAAACCAGTTGACGTTCTCTAACGCGGCACAAGACTTGCCTACCAAGAAAAGAAGGGATAAGAGGCCAATCAGCAAAAAGGGAAAGATCTTCCAAAGAACCAGTAAAACTTCTCCAGAAAAGCCTTATCCATTCAGGAGAAGGGCCTCCCTCACCATCATAACTTGCAGTACTCTGCCATGAAAACCAGGGAGCTCTATTTGAGTCCATCACATGATTCACCCAGTTTACATGAAAAAGTAGTCTCATATGTTTAGCCAGCAAGTGAAGAGAAAAATTTTGCAGTTTCAATAATGGTTGAAGTGCGCAGGTTGAAAAAAGGGCAGCCAAGATTGGTCTATCCAATACTTCTGGATGGATAAACTTTGACGCTAATGAAGTCATCAGGGTTTGTTGCTCCTTGTTTCCAACCCAAATTTCAGTAACCCCCAACTTCGCTAGAATGTTTGTTGCAGTTGGGCACGGTAACCCTCTGAGCTCAGCAGCTATACGTAGAAGATTCTGGTCCCCATTTCTCCTGATACTGTCACTGCTGCCGGTGTTTCTCTGAACCAAGGGCCCACCTGCCTTGCCAATATCTTCCACAACTACCCGGCCAAAATCAAATAAAGCCTTTCCTAAAGTAGTCACCATTTCAAGTGCATCTCCTCCTGAATTGGCAGAATTCTGGGTAGACATTCCGTAAAGTTTGTGCAACTCTGGAATTGATGCAGAACCCGAACCGCTGTCTTCTTTAATTGCCCTATATGCATTATCAAAGGTAAAGGTGTTCATCATTGCATTAGCTGAACTTGAATGAGATAGCTCATCAACCCAAATATCAGACAAGCAATACTCAAGAACATCCACAAAAGTATCAACAGCCCGAAGGACAATAGAGGCTGAAGACACCTTAAGAAGGTCCCGAACCATCCTAGGTTTGATTTCACGAACTATAACTCCCACAGCCTGGATTTCAGTCACCAATTGCCACGGAACAGAAAATACAGGATAATGTTCCTTCACAAAGGTACAAACTCTTGCTGGTAGCACATTATCACCCACTGCACCCCCAGGTTGTGAAAGAAACATACCCTCTTCAGCCTTGACAAGATTTCCAGAGTGCAGTTGCCATACAGGGAGGTCAACAAGACGAGCATAGAAAGGCCTGATTACTTGCTGAATTATACATTCCCAATCTGCTTTGAGCACCTTATTTGAAAATAGCTTACAATCACCACCTGATTCATGAATCTGAGCATGCCCACTAGCCCTTGGCCAGAAAGAATAATGGTCACTGTGCGAATTCAAAGACACACTAATTGCACGGGTCAAACTAGAATCCAGATTAGAAATTGATGGTTCCCTTCTTAACTTCTGAATTTCCAAAACCATCTCGATATAGGAATCACGGACACAAGACATCAGCTCTCTGTTCCAAGCTTCTATCAGTGCATTTCCGGCATCAGGCTGCGCCTCAGCCAAATCTTCCACATTTTGGTATTTAAAGAGGCAACGGCCTCGATTGTGACGGACAAGGAAATATCCAACAATAGCGACAGGTATGTTTACAGAACCAGATAATGGAAGAGGGCACATAACTGAACTTGATGGATAAGCCTCAGCTGGTTGACCATTGCGACATATGAGTGCTGCAACTCCGGCAACAGGTGTCAAGTTGTATGCTAGATACCGCCTGGTAAGAAAATGATTATCTCGTGATTAAACCATGACATAAGTTATAATGCATGTTACCAAATAACAAATGTAGTGATTAAAACAAAAACAAGAAGAATACACTTTCTTACGTACCTATCAAGGGCCATATTTCTTGTCTGACCAGAACCCAGGCTAAGCACAACGAGCCACCGGTCAACAACTCTACTTCCTCCTTGATACAGATTCACATCGATTATATGCAATTTGATTGCAGCATTTGAGCTACTAAATAGCCTAGATATTTGGAACTTTCTCCACTTCTTCTCTGAAAAAGGATTTCTCATAATACCAAGTGAAGAATCGACACAAATGGAGTAATCCTGGGAAAGCTGTGGGCTTCCTTCCTCCCATGTGGATAGTGTGACCTGGAAATTTGTTATTTTTAAAGCAAACACAGTGATATCATACTCAACATACCATTTGAGCTACATGAATAAAAACTCCCGTTACATGAAAAATCCATCTTCTCAAGGGGTCAACTCTAACAACAGGAGACCTATCAAAAACAGGAAATCTTTTTTACAAACCTGATGAGATGCTGGTGCAAAAACCAGAAATGATGATGCCACTCCAATTATTTTCCTTATGTCCCACTAGGTGCAGCCACATTTCCTAATGACCATCTCTCCAAAATTTGCTTTGCCAAAAGACTAATTTAAAAATATGATTCCAATCGTTATTTGTGAAGCTCATTGGCCCTAAAGTCCTTGCACTATGGTGTGGTATCCCCCCTTCTTTTGTGCGCATGTGTGTTGGGGGGTGTGGTAAAAAACCTTCTTGAAATAACAGCACTTCCAGAGGGAACTAGGATTACAAATCATGCAGAAACTAGTTGCTATGAGGCGCATGCTTGGTTGGGACCTTATTTGTTCTGGCTTTTAATTCACAATGGCTGGGATAGAGCAGTTCTCAAGGTCAAGGTTACATCATGGTAGCTGTAGTTTAAACTATTTCAAGCATGCAGCAGACAAACAGCAGATTGAAAACCACTTTGCTGCATCAGCTTCTAATAAATGCTTCGATTAGTTAAATATTTGTGATTCGTCTATGACTTCTCCTCAGCCCTACAGGCTCCAGGAAAGCAATGGCTGCATAGGCAACTAACAAGAGTTATTCCATATCAGATCTTACCTGCAAAACCGACTTCAAGAATAAAAGTACTCTAGAACCATGCTCCATAAATTTGTCAAATATATCTTCTATTCTCTTTAGTCCACACTCAAGTCCATTTTTCATGCACTCAGAGGACAGAGGCATGCGGATAACAGTAGAATCTGATGATGACCATGGCATACTTTGGCTAATCAACAGGGGATTAAACTGATCAAGAAATTGCTCCATCAAATTAGTACCTGATATCAGATTAGGGAAACTGTCAGTTCTTAATTGCTCTTGGAGGCTGAATAGACATAGCGAACTGATCAATTCTGTCATAAAGAAGAAAATAGCAGAGAGAGAGAGAGAGAGAGAGAGAGAGAGAGAGAGACCATGAGTGGTCAGGCTTTTTGAACCAAACTAGCTATCCCATAGACTTCAATTGACATTAGAGCATGCTTTGAAACATCCCATAAAACATGCGACTCTCTGCTCTCTATATGGCTTACGGAAGTAAAATAATGCTTTATTTGTTTGAGTTTGTGGGGTAGGGCAGTAAGTTCCCTTTCAAGGAGATAGACCATATAAACTGATAGCTCCAAAGACGAGGGAACCTTCTCAGACTACAAAAAACCAAGAACCTTTCTGAGAAGTTCACAACAAGAACAGCTTATATAATGGACATACGCTCATCGCACCATAAATTTCAAATACCAAAGTTCTTTGTATTCCATCATTGTCTACCCTAATTGTCCCCACGAATCATAACAGTACCCCAACAAATCAACATAGATATTACCATGCAAGAGTATAGCTGTATATTGATACTCCAAGTGGTGATGATACTGAATGCATGCACGCGTGCTAACAAATTACCTATCAAGGAGAACATTTTTGCTGCAGAAGAAGAACTTGAAGGCACAGCAAAGGCCAGACCACGAGGATCAAACATGTAAAGGCAGCCACCAGATACAACTGATGGGAGATCACATATGTGGAAACAGCTAAGCAGACCTAAACCGTAGTTTAGGGTATCACCACGCAGTCTCCAAGGAGGAAGAAACTGGAGGTTACTCAATTCCTCCCTACTCAAGCTGACACCTTCCAAGATGGCAAGAAGGGCAGGCCCTTGAAATTCACCTGATCCAGAAGAGTTTCCATGATGTGTGTATGACATAAGATCATTTGAGAAAAAGAAAACTTGGAAAAGGCTACAGACATAATCCACCAATGAGCTGAATTAAGGATTCAGCAGAGCAACATGGAGCAGTTAAATCACACAACCCCTAAAGAAGTCCCAGACTTTCATTCAGATAGACTGAGCATGCAACTAAGTAGGACATTTATCATAAGCTAGTGCAACTCTCTACATATGGAACAGGCATGTGGTCATATGACAATTTGAAAGACAAATTAAATATCACTACCCTAAATGTTATATTGACACATGATGCAACAACTAAGACCAGAATTAGAGAAGTACCTAGATTGTGCTGCAATAAAGACTGACGTGGATGTTCCCTCTTGTCAAATATTAGGTGGAACTTTTTTGCTTTGCAGCAATCTGCCAACTCAAGAAGGTCAAAGGACAAAAACTCACTATTCCCATACAATGTCAGAAGCTCGCAAATTCTAGCGTAGTCCATGCATGGTAAATCTTTAGTCAATTCTTCGCTGACTAAGGAGAGACAGCGCAGTGATTGGACCCCCAACCTATTTGCCAAGTCATTACTGATACTTGGATGTACAAAGTGTCTCCCAACAAGGGTGTTCTCCAACCATGGTGCATCATTATAAACAAGATCTGCAGCAGGAGTTAGAAAACCAAAAGAATCTGGAATTAATAGTGGGGCAGTAGAAGCGTCAAATGGCCTGTCAGAGTAACAGTCTGCAACAGCTTCTAGGACACGATTGACAAAACTCAATTGATCAGATAACAGTGTGGACCCTTTCATATCCATCTGCAAGTGTTGTAGCACATGCAGATAGTCAGAAACATCAAAACTGTGTCTAACACCTAATGCCAAAAGCAAATCTCTGAACTCCGATAACTCTGAAGGTACCACGTACAAATAAGGACTAAATTTAACAGGCGAATCAAATGCGAGAGAATTTGGGGATACAAAATCATCTCCAATCCAAACCCACGAAACACCATTCAATGCAGATTTTAGAACCAGAAAATCATCAGTACTAAGGAATTCCTGTAGTCTTTTATAAAGTGGAGGAAGTTCCTTCTGAAGTGCAGCATCAAAATCTAGTGCCTCTGGGGAATGTAACTTGAGTTGGGCATAGGACTTGGAAAGGCCAATTAATTGCGTGGATAAAACATCCACAGATGGGAGATCCATCCAACCCAGTTTACTCTGTAAGTACAAAGAGCGGCATTCGCCATCTAGTATGTTCATCTGAGATGAAACCAACCACATCTGTGATTTAGGTCTCACATTCACCGGAGCTGCCACTGATTGACTTGACCCTAACCATGGAAGTCCTTGCAAAGGTGGAGAATCAGCATAAACAGGACACCAGGGTATGGCTTTTAGTTCTGACCAAAATTCTTCTCCTGGACTGTCACCAATCAAGTTTCCTACAAATGAGTCAACGTCCAGCCCCTCTGCAAAGCAATTCTCAGATCTCTGTGGAAAGGACTTTCTTATTTCATCATCAGCAGAACTGCTGTTCTGACATTCAATGCCACTTCTAAATTCATTACCACAGTTGTGCTGGTCTTCATGCGTTGACAGCTTGAACGCTATTGCATCTAAACAAACAAGTAACCTCCTCCCATAATTGACTGTTTCCAAGTCTTTCAAGTCATACAACATGGAAACAGACCTAGCACAATCAAGCAAACCGGTAAAACCCAAGCTTTGTCGAAGTCCAAGGCTAACTAGGGTCTCCAGAGTTTCAGGATCTGAGAATTTCTCTGAAGGAAAGAAAACGTCACTCTGCAGCACCTTTTGTAGCTTAGTAATGCGAGGATCATATAGCCTGCCAAAAGCAATGTACGTACTTACTTTCTCATCTGTACATAATTTCTGAAAGAGGAAAAAGTTTAAATTCTGAAGGTTGACTTGCTAATGTGTTTTAGCAGGCAGCGTAGTAAACTTTCCATCTCAGTAGCTCTAACTGAGATCCTTTCACAGGTACTTTTTAAGTTTTTTACTCATTCATTTTGTGCACTGCAGTTTTGTCTGTGGGCCACAAGAAAAGTACAACATGTCATGCTTTGAGTTTTCATAGAGAACTCTCATTTTGGGCATCCTGAACTAGAAAGACTGACAAAATGGGATGGAGAGAGTAGTTAATGTAAGGGTAAAATGATCAATGCCAAGGCTATTTTGAAACATCAAACATCATAATTGACACTAAACGCACTGATCTCATGCGGCTTCACCAGAGTATTAGTTGAGATGTAGATAAAAAACACGAATATGGAGGAACTGTAGTTGATAACACAAAGAGTCTGCCTCCGCGGGGGGGGTGTGGGGGGTGGTGTGGGGTTTGGTTGTGCTACGACTGCACCAAAGGAAGTAAATAGCTACTAGCTGTATTTAGTTCAACTTAGTTCACCTTCATGACCATATGCACTTGCATTACAACTGGCAAATGACAGGGCATGATGCGAGATAACAAAAAGTGAAGTTCAAGTAACAGATTCAACATAATTCATAAGGCACTGATAGGTACTGGTTATCAACTAAGCAGAATAGGCAACCAATAAAAGAAGCAGAAAAATGTTGGATGTATGGTAACCTTAGCAGCATATTCTATACTTCAACAAAGCCTTTTCCTAACTACTAGGGGTCCTACAAACACTAAAACAATATAAATTCCAGGCACAGGTCACATTTTTCAAGTTCACAAATTTCAAGGACCATAGGATTGCGTGCCTTCATCTAATCTCTACCCCAAAGCATTCTCATCGGAAAATAAGTCATTTTATGAAAAAGCCATTCCAACATATGGATCAGAAGAAATGAACACATACCTGGATGGCTCCTTCCAGGATCCATTGCGTGCCAACACAAAAGCGGTACTGGAAACTGCTGTTCTGAGAGAGTTATCTTCTGCAATCAAAAGCTTAACATCCTCTAGAATGTCAAAGAGAGCTTCCTGATGCGACATAAATTCAGGCATGCGATTGAGTACATAATCCTTATAAAATTCTGCCCTCGAAAGTTCTCTAATCTCCAACATATCTCTCAGAATGGTTTTTTCTTTATCCGATTCTGTACGTATAAAGTTATCATCTAAAAGATCCTCACGCACACCATTTGGTTTAAGCCATTTCATAGGTCTACTCAAACAAACTAATTTTCTACTCCTGAAGGACTCAAAAATGGGAAGCTGTTTGATGACATCAATATGCCTTGCATCCATTGACTCTTCACTGAACCACTTGGACTGGAGAATAAAACTCCGAAGTTCATGCATCTCACCTTCGGATGCATCTCTGAAGAGCCCATCAACGTTCTCTGAATGACCAGCAACTGAGAGTAGGGCATTTAATAGGCCAGTAGCCGTTGGAGGCTGCACATAACTTCTCAATTGGGTATGTTCAATCGCAAGGTCACTCCTCAAGATTAGGCAACCTACTCTGAGCAACAGAGAAGACATGTTCTCACTCCAGCCATCATCTTCAATAACATTTGAATTCTTAACAAGCTGCAGAAGATAGTCCTTTCCAACAGGCAAAATAGGCCACTTAGAAAATACTGACAGATCATCGCAAGACAATTTTAGGTAACCCCATAGTAATCTCATCCATTCCAAACTAGGCTGGCCTTCAACACCAGGGGCCCAAGTTACCTGTTTAGCATGCTGCCACTCGAGCGGAAGTAAACTCGGAAGGAGCTTTTCAAGCAAATCACATGTCAAAAAAGAAACATTGAAATTCTCACTTCGTGCTAGATCACATAGCTTCCCGTGAAGAACATCAGAGATTCCAAAGTCTACAAGTTTATGAGGGACTGAATCCTTAAGAAGACCATACTCATCTCCTCGCGCAATATATATTCTTTCACCTGCCCCTCGTTTCTCAAATGACGTGAAAAAACCATTAGAAAGAGGTACCAAAGGTAAACCATACAAAGTATCACACTGAAAAGGAACTCTTACATCGAGTAAGCAATACTCAAGGGTCAAGATCATTGAATTCCTGTCCCTAAATCCACGCTTCCGCCGAATCAACAATGTTTGCAGTAATTGAGGTGTAAGGTAATGCAACAACGGACAGAACTCCATAAATATCTCCACAAGCGGCTTAGAAACAGTCACTACTGGTAAACCAGCATCAGATAATGCCTCAACAAGCTCATCAGTTTTATGAAAAGTGAAATCAGGAAAAATAGCTTGTTTGGTTGAGATCCATTGGCCCCCTCTGGCTTTTGTATACAACACACGAAGTCCGAAGTCAGCGATGAACAGGTAAAGTTTCCGCACCATTGATACCCAAGGTTCTAATCCTACTGTCGTAGGCCACAGCGAAAAGAACAAATTGCATGGACCAATTTCTGATGCAACTTTCTCAAGCAAGTGACCATAAGCCGGGGCAAGAACATCTTCAAGAAGGTATATATTCCAGTCTGAGCGTTTTTTCCCACCCCCTGCCATGTCATTGCCGAACCAAATATCCCTCCGGTTTGATGACAATTCAAAATATGCATTAATATGCACCGGAAGACCAGTGTTTATAGGAAGTGGTAAAAAGCAAAAGGCACGACCGTCAAAATTCTTTCTATCTTGAATGGAAGCTATGGGAACTTGAAGTACATCAGGAATAAGGATGCAAGGTTCCTCTGTGTTTGCTATATCACTGAATTCTGTATCCACCTTCGCAGAGTGTAAATATGAAGCAACGCAAGCCCACGGGATAAATTTGTGAGACTTGTTATTAAATTTTTCTGGGTTTTCCTTAAGAAACCCACTTCCTAGACATTCACTAGTTATCCACAGGTGTGACTTTTCGCCACCAGCTAAACTTTGCTCTCTCACCACAACCTTTTGTGTTTGCCATGGCAAAACTGTATCCACAGATTTGCTCAGTTTATTAAGGAACTGGTCCTTATCCACTCCATCTTGTTGATTTCCATGCATAAAGCTAAACAAATTACTACTGGCTTCAGCTTCAGGATCACGAACACAATGCTTGTGGACGCGATGTACAAGTTGCATTTCATTGCTACCTCCTTTGACAAAAATGGAGATGGTTTTCACATTGCGGAGAAATAGGAGTGTTTCAGAAACCACCTCAGAAAAAGAAGAAAAGAGTGAGAAGACATCATCAGATGAATAACCTTCTTTCTTTATTTGGCTTCGGGAAGCAACAGCTCCACTCCTGAGGGGAAACCGGAATAGCGTTCCAGGAAACGGATGCAGCAAGTCGCAGCCAAAATGCAGGAAAGGTGAAAATTGATCAGGAAATTGTTCCAAAATCCTTCTGCCAACAAACTGAATCCGGAGACCAGGGTGAGATGGAGAGATCCCAGGCAAGTTACAAGCATGAGGATCAAACATGACAATGTTTTCCCCAGAAACAAATGTGGGGATGTCTGTAAAGTGATAGACACTATTAAACCCTAGCCCAAACCTTCCAATTGCAAAGGGTTTTTCTAATTTACTTTCCTGACCAATACGCGAGATCGCGTATAAATCTTGGGGGCTGAAAACAGAGTCATTAAAACAGTACAAAGCGGGACCCTGCCAGTCTGCCATTTCAGGAGAAAGAAGTGATGATGTCCCATACTGTGTCTTATCCAAAAGAAATGTCACTTCAGAAGCTCGCGCATCTTCAGCATTCTGAACAAGCTCAAAGAGAATACCAGGTCCATCCGCGTACATTTCAAGTATGTGTTTCAATCTAGTTGTCAAGGCTTCATGCTGTCCAAATGCTTCCGCTGCACCAGATAAACTTAAATTCATGGAATCAGCGCTTTCAGCGAGTAACGTCCTCCGAAGTGAACGAACACCGAGCTTCTCAGCCACATCATTGGATATGTTCCCATGCACAAACCTTTGAAGAGTTCTTTTTGCAGTTAAAGCCAGGGTTGATGCATTTCCAAACGAGTTATTAGGCTCTTCCGAGCCAGGCAACCAGGGAGCATCATTATAAACTAAATCAGTGGCAATAATAAGTCTACCTGACACGTCAGGTAAATAAATCTTAATTTCTGCTTCATTAGACCGGACATCAACCAGATGTTGTGCAATCAATATTGCAGCCCTGATTTCCTGCGCAACAAGGGGTGTGGAGCCTTTCCTCATAGCCATTCTGCATAATATATTGGCGTAATCACTGGGTTTCAAGAATTCCTGAATTCCAAGCTCCAGAAATAAATCCTTAAAAACAGCTAAATCAACAGGTATAACACGTACGTAAGGAGCCAAATGAAGAGGACCATTAAGGACGACCTCTTCCGAGGTCGCAAACCCATCCCCCACCCAAATCCATCGACACCCTTCAAGAACAGCTTTAACAACATCCATCTCATCGGACCCCACCATGCCCAGAAGTATGGTGTATATCCTTGGCATTGCTAAGGCCAACTCCTGCCGCAGTAACTGATCAGTCACGATCTCACTGTTTTTCCCAAGCTCAAGAAGTTGACCAGCAATTACACTACCCCCAGGTGGAGAAGACCACCCCAGCTGCTGTGATAAGGCCGTGGATGAACATTCCCCATCAAGTATCCGCATGCTCGCTGAAGTGAGCCACAAATCTCTATAAAGCCTTACGAGCTTAGGAGGTGCAACCATCGACGAAACAGCAGGCCAGGGTAAAGATTGACAAGGGGAAGAAACAAGGACAGGGCACCAGCAAATCATCCGGAGATCATTCCAGAATTTTTCCATGTCCGATTTTAAGTTGCGAGGCCGAAACGCAGTTGCTGCTCGTTGCACCATTCTATTCAGTGTTCCGTGATCTTCATTTGGTAGATTTGTTACCCACTTCAATGTGTTTACTTCTAGGTAGGAAAGAAGAACTTTTCCTCTCAAGTATGCCCTCTGTTGATCCTCATGCATTAACTGCTCCACCTGTCGAGCACTTTTTATGACAGTTTCAGGAGAGACAGCCATCCCAAGTCCCAAACCTTGTAGCATGTCCAAAATGCCTGATTCTTGGAAAACACCACAAGGAAAACTATCAGAATCGTCTAATAGAGCATATAATTCTTCATTACGAGGATCGTATAGTGCAGCAGGAGACTTCAAAGAACCATTAGACGTTGAGACAAATTCCAAACTTCTCAGACAATCTCTGAATGATGCATCCTCAATACATAATTGTGGGAGCTCCTTCAGAAGAGAAAGCATGATGCTGTCACGAACCTCAGGACGCAACTCCTTAACTTTGTGTAAAACATGCTGCTTATAGAAACTCGCCTTCCTCATTGGCTCAATTCCATAATATCTGTTTAAGACCTCTTCTTCGATACTTGACGAACTATAGATAAATTCAGCACCAAGAAAGCACTCAGGAACATCCCTTGGTGGTAAGTATTTGGGAGGGTTTTCCAAATCTGAAAACTGTCGGGTGTGAGGAGATTCTCCAACATAGACCCTATAAATAGGCAGCCTCTTGCAATTCCATATGTTAGAATTAGACAAATGGCTTCCAATATACCATTTCATATCTAGGAGAAATTGACGAAGCTCATCCCTCTCTTCTGCTTTAACAGTATGAAATGCATGTGTGATGCTATTATCTGAAGAGACAACATCAAAGATTGATTCCAAAACACCAGAAGCATCAGAATCACTCACATAATGAGATAAATCCGGATGTTCAACGCCGTAACTATTGCTTAGAATCTTACACCCAAGTTTACTGAGACTGTCTCGCATCGTTTCAGACAACTTCTCCACATTCAACAGTTTTGATTGCAATGAAGGTCTGTGAAGATGCCCAGAAAGAGATGGAAAGATAGGCCAATCACCAAACAAAGACAACTTGTCACACCCATCTCGAAGATACTGCCAATAAAGTACAAACCACGATGAAGTTGGATGGTTAAGATTAGATTTTGGGTCCCAAATTACTTTATTGTTGTATTTCCAATCAGCAGGTACAAATTTAGAGAAAAAATACAGGAAATAATTAACATTGAAGACAATAAGGTTCGCCTTTGAGGACTTTGCAATAGATAATAGCCTGCCAAATAGGGCTGGAGGGATGTCGCGATCAATAATCCTATATGAGATTTGTTGAATAAGCTTATATTCCATATCATTGCAGAAAAAGTAAGAAACCCCTTTGGCGACCTCAGACAACAACCCAAAGTCACCACTTGCCAAGGGGAGCAAAGGCAGGTTATATGCATGTCTACTAACATCATCATCAAGAAGGTCTTCAAGACAATATTCCAACACAACAAGCTTGTATGATCTGCTTAGTGTGGTTAAACTTCTGCATTCCCTAAGATAATGTCGTACTGAATCAGGAGTAACCACTTTCTGCTGAAAACTACATGCGCATTTCAAGAGCATATCAAGCAAATCTTTGCGCAAATGAACTACAGGCATTCCAAGCTGTACAAGAGCTGCCCCAAGTTCCTTACTTCCAGAGAATTCCTCATCATGAAGAAAAGCCTCCAATGGTGAAACCCATTTCCCTCCTTCAAGTTCCGAATACAAAACAGGAGCATTACCAATGTTCTGGTAAATATGCTCAACACAAATACTCCATGGCTCTTCAAAGGAGCCACTGGGCCACAAAGCATAATAGGATTCTGTTAGACCTAGTAACTTTTGCACTCCAAGCAACAATTGTGTGAAAGTAGGGGCCACCACGTCCTCTAAAAGAAGCCTGTTCCAGAGAGAACGAATTCTCCCACTTCTGTCCATGTCGGCACCATACCAAATGCCACGACGGTTAGACGAAACCTCAAAGTACCCATTAACTTGGACAGCCATTCCAGTTCTAACAGGCAAAGGAAGAAAGCAAAATGCTCTTCCAATCTTAAGAATGTCATCCTGTTCAGCAGCACAATAAACAAAATAAGAATCTGATATGATAAGCAACCAAGGGAATTTTTAGAGAAGAAAGGTAGGTAATTTCCATAAAACTAGAAGCAGCATATACAGAATCTTAGTTTAAAGTTAGTTGGATGCACAAATGTGCCCTACCAGTCCATGTCATCCTGTCTACGATCATGAAACCACTGCCCTAGCTACTTCCAATTGACCACTTGCATTAAAGGTCCAGATGGCACTTCCACCGTCAGCTACTTAACTCCTAAATCACTAAAGATAGTGCAATCACCTACCGGTGTAGGAAAGTCATAGATGTCAATATGAAACTGCATCACCTAGTAGTCTCATGACTGGTTACTTATTTAGCACCAAAATAAGAATAATACATCGTGGCACTCATTATGATTATTTTCCTTCCAAGAATCCCTGCTTATCAGATAATTTAATTGAAAACATAAAGAAGGAAACAAACAGAAGATTCCAGATCCACAAAACAGATCTGACAGAAGCCTCAGCCAAGATGAGAATATGGAGGCGACAGAGGAACTTCCAGTCTTCTCAGTTCCACCTTCGGATTTCTCCTAAATTTTGGATGGAAACCACTCCCACGCTATGGTTGCATTATAAAATGGCTTTGTTTGAGTGATAAAATTCAATTATGCTCCTCTATGCATTAGTCACTGAAGCACCAGATTGATAAGTAATTCTTAGCTGGTACCACACGTATTATCCTATTTCCATCATTTTCCACGATAATTTACATAAACAAAATGGGTGCATTAATGCGTTTCAGTGTATTTCTGCTCTGTTTAGAGGGCATATGTATTGGACATCAAAACTCACAACAAACAACGCAGTTATCTCATTTTGAAAAAAAAAATGTAACACAGTTCATGGCATTGCACAACAGCACTCAAATGCTGAACAGATACGCGCCAGTGCCCCAGCAAATATCAACACCATAAATATTAAAATATATACATATATAAGCAAAGAGTATCTACCAACTATATGCCTAAGGCATCAAGTTTGAAATATTAGTCGCATGGAAAGTGCATCAGTAACCAGTTTATCGCATTCTAATGTTGTGCAACAGCTATATATGCACGACTCACATGCACTCACACAAGCATTAAAGTATTCAAGATTACATTGGATGAATCATCTGAGATGCACGCAGCAACTGAAGCCCAAGGTAACAGATGAATATCATAATTTTTGGATGCAGCAGCAGCAAAAGAACCAATCCTACTGGTAGCTGATGCCATTGTTTGCACTATGTAGAAAGTATCTGTCCTCTTCTGGGAAAGAGAGTCAGCAACTGCCTCACTCAAGAATTCCAATGAAAAGGCATCCATCACAGAATCAGCTGAATCTATTGACCTGGACAATCTAAGAAGTGCCTGGCGATGCCTAACTGTGTCATCATTCGCAGAGTTAATGGAGCATGAATAGACCTTCCTTGGCTCAGGAATTCCAACATCCCATATATACATTTCAATAGAGAGTACATTCTTAAGAAAAAGTAGTGTGAAAACTCCTTCCTCGTACAGCTGAACAAACATGGAAGAAATGTTTTCTTCCAAGTACACTTGCTTTGAGAGCTTACTATTAGATGCCTGATCTGTATTCCTCAAAGGAAAACGGAATAAGGTACCAGCGAATGGAATTTTCATGTCACAACCAAAAGCGCGATACGGAAGAAACTGGTCTTTATACAATGAGAGAGCTGAAGAAGTAACAAACTCTATCCGCTTTCCAGGATTTGCAATAGAGACATTCGGAAGGTAAACACCCTGAGGATCAAAAATTACCACATATTTACCACTTACAAAAGAGGGCAAGTCCGTTAGATGGTACACCGAGTTGAAGCCAACCCTGAGAAAGAAAGCAACAAAACACCATCAAAGATGGAAGATACACATAAAATAAAAAGAGAATTAAATACAAAGCAATGGAAGTACACATCCATGGCCAGACAGCAAGTACATAGCAAGCCACATCTAAGAAACCTAAAGTTGCATTCTGTAAAATGTTAAAAAGTCGGCTAGTGGCAAACACGCAAGGGATACTATGGGATAAAAATAATCCCACAAAAAAGGATCAGGAACATAGACCCATAAAAGTGAAACCATTCACTTGTAAGTTTCTTGCCTAACTCCAAACTCTGTATTCTATAAAGTTGTTTTCTTTCCTATTGGAACAGTGCCCCCTTGAGGTAAGTAGCGCATTCTCAGCAAATCTACATGCTTTGTCCAACCCCTCCAAAGAACTGTAGCCACGTGTCCGGAAGCTTCAGTCTTGATGAAAAACTACATGACGAAGTGGAGGCTCTTCATTTTTCATTGTCGTACAGAGCACTATGGAATTGCACACCCAGAAGAAGGCAGACCGCACCAACATTTAAACAATAATGGCCAAGTGTTGCTTCTCATGAGACAAAAAACAAGAGCCTAGAACTTCTGAAAAAAACTGGACCACCTTCCAATGCTAGAACCCTATCCCACTATGTACCACTTGTGCATGCTTGTGCTCTAAGAATCCAAGCCCAATACAAGAAATAACTGGGAATTTTGTTGCCATGGCCCATCTTTCCATGAAGCCGTCAGAGGGAAATGGTAATTGTTGCTTCTTTGGTTACTGGGGGGAAAATTTTAATTTTTAACACAGTGAAATTCTGAGAAACGAAACCAGCTAAAATATAATCTACAAAGATGGGTTTTTTTTCCCCTGTATAAGTACGAAGACAGAAAAAATTCGCTAAATTAAACATCACTCCTCAGGTTTTCAAAGGTTGAAATCAAACATTAAAAAAAGGTTAAAACAACACTAATCTAAGCCCAATATTCCTTTGGCTAATTCAGTTTTCCTGTTTCCAGTTCATCTCCTTCCCTGCCTTTTCTCGTCACCCAAATTGATCATAACCAACAACTCAAACAGTAGTGCAAGTAACAATAGCTCGCTGAACAAGAGACAGAAAGGTGGAGAGGGGATTAGGCGGCAGTTGAGAGAGCTGCTCGAAAGCTTGACGAACAAGCCCTCACTCTTTTTTTAGTAACCACAGGAAGAAAGCGGGAGAAAGGTACAATTTGCCAATAAAGAAGGTTGAGGTTACATCCTGATGGCACGGTTGAGGGAGTTCACGCTGCTGGGAAACGAGGAAAAGGATTAGATAGAGAGAATTGTATGGACGATAAGTATATTCAACTCGGCATCTCCTGCCCTTACTGATATTGATGTGGACAACACAAAATAATAAATGGCTAGATGAGGATATTTTGTTAGTTGCCGAGACTCTAATCAAGAGCTGCATGGTTCGTATGAGGATTGGTAGATCAAGGATAAGCCGTAGTAGTTTGGTAGTTAAAGGGTCATTATTAATTTAGTGCTTGCATTATTATTCATCTAGATGCATTAAACACAGGCTTAATTTCAAAAACACCCCCTTAACTATCACGTTTTGTCAACATAACCCCCTCAACTATCAAAATCTAGCAATATCACCCCCTCCGTCCAAATCCGTAAAAATTTTGGACGGAAACAAGTGAAAAGACTAAAATAGCCTTGTTATGTTAAATCCTCTCCTCTCTTTTCCCATCTCACTTTTCCTTCTCCTTTCTTCTACGTTCTCTTCTCGGCATCAATCACAACCCGCCGCCGCCGCCACGGAGCGGCAGTGCTGCAACACACAGCCGTTGCTGTTGTTCCTACTTCCCATCTCTCTCTCCTCTCCCTCCACCACCACCAACCTAACACCCAACCACCATCACCACCATAACACCATCACACTCGAACCACCACCCCCATCGTAAATCAGTCCACCGCACACATCCCATGCCACCACTACAGATCCGCACCTCATTGCCGCTGCTACAACCCAAAGCCACCACTGGGCACAGCTCCGAGCAGTCTCCTAACAATAACATCCCCGGATGTCTCACTCTTCTACCGTAATCTCCTTCACCTCCCCCACACCCGCAATTCTCTCTCTCTCTCGCATGGATTTGAATAGAGAAATGAATAGTTATAAATGGGTACGTGGGAATTTTATGGGCAGCCCACTAAACATTTAGGGCACCCATGTACTTTCTTTTTCACCACCCCATTAAATAGTAAAAAATGTTCGTGGGGTGGGGGCCTGAATGATCACATTCATCACTGAGCAAGATGAGTTTGTCAACGAAATTCGAGAGCCACTCTAGTTCGTATATTGGTTTTCTATACATGAGCAAGATGGATATTGGGCTGTCTATCCTGGCATGGTTCTTGGTGGTGATAATGAGCAAGATTGGGTCGCCGGCGACGGAGGATGGGATGGTGGTGATTGAGGCGGTGGGAGGTGGGGCGGAGGTGATTGGGTATGTGGGGATGGGAGGAGATGACAAGAATTTTTTTTTTTTTTTTTTTTTTGGGGGGGGGGGGGGGGGGATGATTTGGAAAGGGCATTTTAAGCTTAAGAAATTCATTTCCTGTTAAACTTATCTATTTTCCGTCCAAAATGTTAATATTTGTTAACGGATTTGGACGGAGGGGGTCATGTTGCTTGATTTTGATAGTTGAAGGGGTCATGTTGATGAGTTTTTTAGTTGAGGGGGTGATGTTGACAAAACGTGATAGTTGAGGGGGTGTTTTTGAAATTAAGTGCCTAAAACACATGTTAGTAGGTTCAATGTATACATTTATATCTAGGTTCATTCACACATCTTTTTGAATGTATTCATTAATTAGGTTCATTTCATTTAGAGTTCTAGGAATTCGAAGAGTCTTTCCCATGGATTATAAATTGAGATGTAATCTTTCTTTTGGAACAGAGTTGATTAATGAATTGAGTTTTACAAGGTTGAGGCCATTGTAATTGGGGTTTGGGTTGCGGTCCTTCCTTGCAGAAACCACCTAACCCTTGCGAGGGTGAAGCACCTCTATCTTTCTTTCTCTCTATTTCTTCTTTGTGCACACTCTTCTCCTTCTCATTCTTCCTTTCTTCTTCTAAGCACACTTATTCAAATAATATTCTTATTTCCCCACCCAAAAGCACCACGGTTCTTATTGTAGGCAACAATATTCTGAGTGTTCTAAAACCGTCCTAAATCAGATATCTTTATTCAGATTGGAGTAAAGAATTCTCTAAAATCCTCTTCACTCTTATGCCCAAACTCCTATTGAAATAAGTTTACCTATATTGTACTCAATTCTATGGAGACTTTCCTTTAACCAAAATTTTCAAGTCACTTTGGTGTGGCTTTCAAATTCAAAACCTGTCATTAACGAAACATAAGTCAAATCTGGGTTTAACCAAACGAATAAAGCCTTCGTAAAATCCATGTAATTCAAGCATAAATTCATTCCACACAAGCAAAGTCCCTAGGACAACGCACATATATGTGCAACTTGCATATTGAAGTCTACTACTCATTATGAACACATACTTTTTAGTTACGGACACAATCTATAGTCAACTGAGTTTTCACCGCTGCCAAAAGATAAAATCAACTTTGGAGAGAAATATCACAAGTATTCAAAGCCATAAGTAGAAAACACTTGATAATCATTCCATTAGTTCCAAAGGTATTATTTAAACATCACTATTCAAGCATTCGCATTTTTAATGGCAAAGGCACTATCAAACTCTCAAACAACTTTTGTGTATAAACATAATACGAGAGTGTACAATCATTCCATTTAGTTGAAAACATATTGTGTGGCCCGTTGATCCTTAGTCTGAGCTCCTCTTCAATTGGTTCAAGTGTTTCCTAGCCGTCTTGCCCTAACCTGTACAGTGAACGCACGACTAAGACCTGGCTAGGGTTGACGGGCAAGGCTCTCCGGTGAGAGGATGAGAATGTGCAAAGAGTAAAGCAAGAGACTAGGGTTTTAGGGATTGAGTAGCATGTACCTTTTAGGGCTGCTATCCTTTGGTATTTATAGAGTTTGCTTGACTTGTTCTCCAAGTACGGGCATGTGCCCTGCACGGGTCGATTGACGTCACTGATGAGATCTGGTAACCATTTTTGGTGTGTGCTGGCACCCCATGTGCGCTCATCATTATCTCTTGGCGTAACGGTTTCAGCACGTGGAGCGACGCATGGTACCACGGTTGGCCGAGTCTCGCCATTGGCCGAGCCTGAAAGTAGGTAATGCCACGGATGAATGGCACTAATGGGGGTTAACAATCCTGACGGTAGCCAAACCAAAAGGTTCTTCTCCTTGGCCGAGCCTTCAGATAAGTAGGGGGCCATTCCCAGCTCTGATTGTAGCCGAACCTGAGCATCGAGGACACGGCCACCCCCATGGTGAGGCCTCAATTCGCATTCGTTGAGCAGGGGTTCACGACATTAAGTTTGGCCTACTACAATCGCCCCTCAATTTCTGCCGATGCCTTTGCATGGTAGGAATTGATATCGAACTTTGGAATTTGCCGAACCTGAATGATTGTGGATGTGGCCACTGCTTGACCGAACCATGCAGTCTTCTGTCTCTTCGAAAGAAAGCTATAACCACCGGTGTCACCCCAATTGATGAATGCCAGGTGTCATTTTCTGCACGGGTGCGGCAGATGAAAGGACGCCTGGCATGCGCTACGGTTTTGCACGACTGCCCCATTAAAGCCACGTGTCACTGGTTCTGCGGTGTAATAATGGGAGGGAAATTCGAAACCCCTTCCCTTCCCCTATATAAGCGGCAACAGAAGGAGACAGAAAGCTTACAGACCCTCTTTCTCTCTCTAAAACTCCATAGCCAGAGCATCTCTCCACTTTCCTACTTCCAGCTTCGATTTCTCGAAGATCCACCATCAGATCTTCTCAAAATCTTCAGGTATGTCTTCGATTCACGTCATTTTTCTCTTTTCTGCAGTTTTCACGCCATTTTCCATTGTTTTTTGACATTTTCTTCGAAGTTTTTGTTTTGAATGAATAGTACGAAAACGGGGATGAACAGTAATGTTCATCCCTGTATTCAACCTGTTCTTCCGAGCCCTAGCTCTGATGCTGGTTGGCTCTAGCCGACATTGGATAGCGCCGAACCCCCAAATCTAAATTTCGAGAGATTTACGAACTTGTGTCCGTAGAGTAAACTAGGGTGGGCCAGTAGGGTAGCCGAACTTAGCGAGACCCTTGTCTTTCTACCGACGATGAGGTTTCTCATTTGCTTTCCTTTTGATTTGTTAGGTCTGGCTCACCCAGTGATTGTCATCTCTTCCGATTCCGAAAGCTCGGGGGATGACTCCGACGATGCGTTGATCCGAGAGTGGTTGGATAGGAGTAGGAGCCGACACCAGAATTCCTCCATAGCTTCGAACATGACCGAGGCTGTGCCACATAGGGGGCCGGAGGCCAAATCTAGATTCAATTCTGGGGCCGGGGCCTCGACATCTGTAAAGTCAGGATGCGATGCCGCTCTGGCTGTTGACACGAAAGTCGCCGACCTCTACGAGCGAGGTCAGGTTTGCTCTCACGCCCATTTCTTTAGTTGCGTCCCCGGAGAATATGAGAACTTCTGCCGAGAGTACAACATTCCAGATGATGTGATCTTTAGCCAAGTGACTAGTGACCGGATCAAGGATAGGAGGGAGCACAGGCCCGAGCATATCACAGTTCCTCTTATGGCCATTTGCGAGGCTGGGCTTCGGTTCCCTCTACACCCATTTTGAGGGAGCTCCTGGCTCGGTTCAGCCTCGTCCCTCACTTCTTCGCTATCAATGGCTTTATTATCGTGATGGCTGTGGTCGCATTAAAGGAAAGCCACGGGTTGGACTTCTCCGTCGCTGATCTCTTCGACACATACATCATGTCTCGGCACGGCCGCACCGAGTGTAGGTACCTTTCAACGCGCCGAGGCAAAGAGCCCTTAATGGATGGGTTGCCCAACACTGACAAATGGGCAAACTTCTACGTGGAGGTACACTTCAGAGGTTGCTCAATTTCCTTCTTTCCTTTATTTTGTCGTGCCTGTTTTTCATTCGTTGAATTGCTTCATGCATATTGTCTGTTTTCACCTTTTTTTGCAGATCACCGAGCCATCACCAAGACTTTGCAATCTCAATCCACCAAGAAGAATGTTGACGTCTTGAGATCGCAGGCTTGCCGAGACATGCCAACGATGTTGGGCTACATCCCTTCTTACAAGGGCAAGCTTAAGAGGAAGGAGAATGAGGCAGGTGAGCCGAGCAAGAAGGCCGAGACTTCGAGGAAAGGTGGGAAAAAGGGAAAAGAGCCGAGGGTGAAGTTCCCGACCTTCACGAAGCCAGCTTCCTTTTGGTTCAATTAGAGTCAAATAAAGGTGCTACCGGGTATTGACGTGCCTCTCCAAACCATTCTGCCCGAATCCGCCGAGGAGATGTCAAGGAATGTCGTGCGCGTGAACCTAAGGGATAACGTCTCGGCTCTGGCAAGCGGGGTCCGACCCGACCGAGCCCCAAGGTAAAAGATAGAAGGTAACCCATGACTTCTTTCCCTCCAAGCCTCCCACTCCTCGCCCTTCAGAGAAAGAACGGCCCTAGGCATCAGCCGTTGGTGGTTCAAAGGAGGCTCTGAAATCAATCAGTCCTGCCGAGCATGTGGTTGCTCAGGAGTTTACGCCTTCTTATGCTTCGGTAGATGGGAGGCTGGTGATCGTTAAGGATAGTATCAAGGCCGACCCTGGTCTTGCCGTCACAATGCTCCAAGGTCTCGCCCTGCCGAAGGATATGGAGAAGGTTCCTCAGGAGCCGAGCTTAGTCCATGCGAGTGCCTACCTTGTACAGGTTCGTCCGAGCCCCACTTTCTTTGTTTTTGTTCTTTTTATTTTCCCGAGCTTGATGAATCTTCTTATGCAAGCTGGGCAGGCTCTGCTCAATGCTACAAACAAAGTTGCACTTGCAACTGCCGAAAGATCCCGCTACTGCAAGGATCTGAAATTGGAACGTGACAAGGTCAAATCACTAGAGCAACAGCTGAAGGTCGTTGAGGCCAAGAATGGGGAATTGGAGGAGAGGGACGTAGATCTTGGTAGGGCAAAGACCGCTGAGCGCGAGTTGGGGAGGATGAAAGAGGGGAGAAGAGGAAGATGAAGGAGGTGGATGCCAAGGCCAACCAGGCAGGTTTTGACCAAGCTGGGGAGGAGTATAAGAGGGATGCTCGGAAGATGGTGAATGAGGAGGTCGTGCTTAGGGTGCCCATCGCCTAAAGGACGGGGTACAAGGATGGTGTGGCTGTGGCAGCCGGAGTTCTTCAGCTAGAGGCTGACATGAATCTGACCAAGCAGATTCCAGCACAGGTTGTGCCCGAACTCAATCTGGTGTACACAGATGAAGAATGCGCCTCTCCCCCCGAAAGAGTTTCTCGAGAGTGACGAGGAAATCGAAGAAGTTTCCGGTGAAGAGGGCGAGGGTGGATCTGCCCAAGCTATTGCTGATGATGCTACGAATGCTAACCTTAATGCCAAGGTGAACGCCAAGGCTGGAAATATTGAAAAGATCTGAAGATAACATCCGCAGGTGCTGACTTTGGGGTGGTCGGTTACCACAGTTGTCAACGCTTTTCTTTTAAATACTTGTCTCTTTTTTACTTCAAATCTTATGGACTGGATGGCTCCGAACATTGGAGTTTGTCGTGCCAAATTGTAATAGTTTGTGGGGGGTCGGCATCAAACGGTTTACCACACCTTACCTCCCTACTTGGGGGATTTTGCAACTCTTTATTTTGAACGGATGAATGCCTCGATTGAATTCCTTTTCTGCAATGCTCTACTTTACTTTATGCCTTGGAGAAAGTTTTGATTATGTTGTTGCCTTGAATGATAATTATCCGTAGCCCCCACTTTGGTTTGGGTTCAGCTAAGTAGCCGAGCCTTGACCAAAGTAGTAGAAACTGGATGTTGGGGCTTCGGTCAAAATGCTATTCCTTAACCAAAGTATATAAATCTTTGCAAAGTCGAATAGGGATCTTGTCTTATGGTTCGGGCTCGGTCTTATTGTCAACCCTTAACCAAAGTACTTGAGTTTGGATCGAGAGTTTGGTTGGTGCCCCCTACTTTTGATTGGGGCTCGGCAGTGATTTAAAAAGCACGTGAAGCGCGCGCTATAGCGCGAGGCACAGCGCAGCGCAGGTTATGCGCTTCGAAGAATGGCGCTATAGCGGAAAACATCAAGGCGCAGAATAGGCGCCAAGGCGCACGCTATGGCGCAGAGGCGCAGAAGTGCACACTTTTTGTCTATGATCCAAAAATTGACCCGACGGTGCAGATTCTACAGAAAACACACACGATGCACTGAATAATATTTGCTTTTAAGTCTGATTTCAACCCTAATCGGCTAATCGATCATACACGATTCATACCCAGCAGCAGAGCGGCTTCAGCGACAGGCGATCGACGATCGATTGAGATAGCAGCTTCAGGCTTCACTCTTCAGCGAGGTAACCTCCTCCTCCTCCTCCTCTTCCTTCTCCTCGGACGTCGACATCTTCTGGTTCTGCTGTTCTGGTTCTTCTTCTTCTTTCTTCTTCCTTTTTCTTTCTTTTTCTTCAGACGCCTGTTTCTTTTTCTTGTTTTTTTATTTTACCTCCTGGGCAATTTTTTTTCTTTATGTTTTTCCTCTGCACTTCAGTAACTCCACTCCAGGTCAGTTTTTCCGTTTTTTTTTTACCTGGCCAGTGGGCTGTTCCGTTGTTTGTTTTTTTGTTTTTTTCCCAGCATGTATATGTGTTTATCACTTTATGGTATTATTTGTACTTGTTAATTGTAGATGACATCTGAAAATACTAGTAAAAAGGACCCTGGTTGGAAGTATTGCGAAAAGGTTGATCCACACAATTCTACCAAGTTGAAATGTATTTTTTGTAACGAAGTGAAAAATGGGGGTGTGTCAAGAATCAAGCAACACCTTGCCGGAGGAGCTAAAAGGAATACGGCGGCATGTCGCCGATGCCCACCTAAGGTTAGAGAGGAGATGAGGGAGCTCATACGTAAAAGGGATGAAGCAAAGAGTCAAGTTAAGTTTATACTAGATTTTGATGATGCAATGAATGATGATGATTATGACCTCGACGATGATGATATTGTTGAATCCAATCCCCATTCTAAGAAATCTTCTACTCACGGAAGCACTACCGCATCTATTCATTCTAAGCCTAAGAAACCAAGAACCATATGGCCTCTTGATACTTACTACACTCTTGAACCAAAGGTGGTGGTGGAAAATAGAAAAGCCAAGGGCAGACAGCCAAAAATTGATGAGATTGAACCACATAAGAAACTATTGAAAGACCGGGCTCATCAAGCTATTGCAAGGTGGATATATGATTGTGCGATATCTCTAAATGTTGTGAACAATGATAGTTTTGCACCAATGATAGAGGCTATTGGGCAATATGGTCCAGGTTTGCCCCCACCAACTTATCAGCAAGTGCGAGTTCCTCTTCTAAAAAAAAGAGGTGGAACATGTTAACAAGTTGATGGAGGAGCACAAAAAAGACCAGGAACAATATGGGTGTACGCTAATGAGCGATGGGTGGACTGATAGGGAAATAGAACATTGATGAATCTTTTGGTGAATTCTCCGAGAGGGACCATGTTTCCTAAATCTATGGGTGCGTCTAGATTTGTAAAGGATGCAGAAATGATATATAAATTGCTTGATGGGTGGGTGGAGCATATTGGAGAAGCAAACGTGGTTCAAGTTGTTACGGATAGTGCTGCGGCCAATGTGGCGGCAGGTGAGAATTTCAATTTGCTATTTGGTTGTTTTACTTACTTGAAGTTATGAAAAATTGAAAATCACTTATTATTCTAGTTCTAACTTCTAACACCTCTTATTTATAACAATTACCATGGAGGTTGTTGGAGGTAAAACGACCTCACTTGTTTTGGTCTCCGTGTGCTGCCCATTGCTTGGACTTGATGTTAGATGACATTTTCAAGTTACCAAATTTGAAGACAACTTGGGAAAGGGCAATAATGATACACGGTTATATTTATAAACGACCATGTTTGTTGAATATGATGAGGCAATTGACCCAGAGGAAGGAGCTCCTTAAGCCACCAAAAACTCGGTTTGCAACCGCTTTTTTGACTTTACAAAGGGTTTATGAACAAAAGAGAAACTTAAGGAAGATGTTTACTTCAGAGAAGTGGACCAATAGCAAATGGGCAAAAGAGCAACAAGGACATGATGTAGAAAAAGTCATGTTAATGGCCTCATTTTGGAGGAATGTGCTCCTTGCCCTCAAGTTCGCTTCCCCACTTGTTAAGGTACTTAGATTGGTTGATGGAGAAGTCAAGCCTCCAATGGCATACATTTATGAGGCTATGGATCAAGCTAAAGAAACCATTGCAAATTCCTTCAATCAAAATAAGGCGATGTATGATGAGGTCTTTAAGATAATCGACAAGAGGTGGGATGTCCAATTGCATTGACCTTTGCATGCAGCTGGTTTTTACTTAAATCCTGAATTTTTTTACAAAGATCAAGAGGCTTGCAAAGTTCCAGAAGTCATTGGAGGCCTATACAAATGTATCACAAAGTTGATTCCCAATAATGATACACAAGACCTTGTTTGTGCTAACTTGATGAAGTATGAGAGAGCTGAAGGACTCTTCGGTAACCCAATGGCAAAGAGGCAAACAGGTACAAGGGCACCAGGTATCACCATCACACCATGTTAACCTTAATCTAGTAACTAATTTAAGTCCTAAGAGTTGCACTTTAAGAATGTTTTCCAATATCTATATTCTATGGTGTGCAGCTGACTGGTGGGCCTCTCATGACACTCCCGACTTGCAAAAATTTGCCATCAAAGTTCTTAGCCTTACTTGTAGTTCCTCAGGATGCGAGCGTAATTGGAGTGTCTTTGAGCATGTGAGTATATGATAATCAAGTGCATTCACTGACTTCCTTTAGTTATGTATGATCATGAATTTAAGTCCCTTTTATAATTAATTGTTAATGCAGATTCACAAAAAAAAAAGGGAATAGACTAGCTCAAAAGCGTCTCAATGATTTGGTATTTGTTAAGTACAATAGAGCATTGAAATGTCGATACCTCAAACGTGATCACATTGATCCCATATCCTTGAAAGAAATTGATCAGAGCAATGAATGGTTGGTTGGGAAGATGGAGGAAGAGTTTGTGTTTGAGGGTGATGGTGATGATTTGAATTGGGATGATGTTGCTTTGGCTTCTGGAGCCAAAGAACCAAGGAAAACAACGAGAGCATCAAGTTCAAAGTCAACAGACTCAACACCTATCGCGAAATTGGCAAAACCAACTCCAAAGGCTAAGGCTTCAAGAGGAAAGACATCTCTTATAGATGAGGAGAATGAAGAGGAAGAATGGGAGACGGATGATGAGGAAGAAGATGTGGAAGGATATAAATCAGAATCATCAGATGATGATGAAGAACAAGATGAAGTTCTTGGTTCTGAGAATGATGATTAATGCCTATGCATGCCTCTAGATTTTACTGCCTTTAATCCTTTTGTTATGTCTCTAAAGCTAAACATTATTATGTTAGCTTTTCACGGATGATATGTTTAGTGTTTGGTACTTTCGTTTAACCATTGACATGTTATGTTTTATGACATTTGAAAGTTTTACAAGTGTTTGTTTGTGTTGAAAACTTGTTCTAATAAAATTTGCCTTGTTGCAAAGAATTTTTTTTTTTTGCGCTTCGCGTCAATAAAGCGCGCGCCGCCCCTTGCGCCTTGCACTAAAGCCCTAGGGGACGCCTTTCGCCATTTAAAACACTGGGGCTCGGCCAAAGTGCCAGCCCCTAGCCAAAGTACGAAGGACTTAGATGTTTGAAGTTTGTGGGTGGTTTGCTCACAGAACCGTGAGTATAACCGAGCTGTGGCCGACCTTATTGTCTTGCCAAGCTAAACCGTAGCCTAAATTCCAGCCGTAATGTGTGCCTTAGGCTCGGTGGACCATATGTCCGGGGTGCTTCTAGGGACCCCTTCGAGGGCATCATAATGGCCGAAGCAGTGGCGCAAGCGCTGTTTGTGGGTCTGACCGAAGTCATCATTTGCGGTTGTCAGCAAGTGCTGACGTGGGTTAAAATTTTAGTAAAAAACTAGGAAAAATTGAACGTAAAGAACATCAATTGCCGAGTAAGACATTGTACTTGTATTAAAAACTAGGATGGAATACAAGTTGAAACGAACTTTCCCGAATTACAGTTTGACCATCATGAACATAGATAGTGGCCAAGGCCGACGCAACACAAAAATGGAAATCAAGGCCTGGGGCCGAAACAAAATATAAGCTAAAATGGATAGTGGCCGAGGACTTGGCACACTAGAGGAGTTTCACATATATGCGTTTTTCAAGTTCTAGGCGTTCCACGAGTTTGTGAGGACCTTTCCGTTCATCTCCTCCAAGACATAAGCTCCTTCACCAGCAATCCGAACCACACGAAATGGTCCCTCCCAGTTTGGCTTGAATTTTGTCTTCTTGTTGGCTTGCAAAACTTTCCTCCATACCAAGTCATCTGGCTTGAAGGTTTTGGTCCTCACACTACGGTTGTAGCCCTTGGCGACCTGTTGTTGGTATTCGGTGAGCTTCAGTCGTGCGTCATCACGCTTCTCCTCTGCTAGAATCAGCTCTCGTTCGACAACTTCTTCATTAGTTTTTGGGTCGAAATTTCCAGTCCTTAAGGTGGGGAATCTGGACTCTAGAGGGATTACGGCCTCCATGGCAAACGCCATGCAAAACGGTGTCTTGCCTGTGGATCGCCGAGGTGTAGAACAGTACGTCCACAGGACTCGTGGCAACTCCTCGGCCCATTTTCCTCTTTTGGAGTTAAGCCAACGTTTAATCCCAGCACAGACTGTCTTGTTTGTTGCTTCGGCTTGTCCATTTCCTTGAGGGTATGCAGGGGTAGAGTTAAAGAAATGTATCCCAAATTCTGCACAGAGGCTGGTGAGGTCTTTGCCGACAAACTGGGTCCCGTTGTATGAGACGATGGCATAAGGGACGCCGAATCTGGTAACGATATTCCGCTAGACCAACCTCCGAACGTCAAGCCTCTGTGATTGTCACAAGAGGCTCGGCTTCTACCCACTTCGAGAAGTAATCCATTGCCGTGATGAGATATTTGAAATCACCTGGTGCTACTGTTGGCAACTTGCCGACAATGTCAAGCCCCCATTAGGCAAAAGGCCAAGGCTTGGTTATTGAGGAGAGATTCTGTGCAGGTTGCTTAGGAATGGGGAAGAATAACTGGCACGGTCGGCATTTGCGAACAATCTCTTCGCAGTCTTTCTTCATGTTCTTCCTAAAATATCCTTAACTCATCGCGCGTTGACAGAGGGAACGACCGCCAAAGTGACAGCCGCAGCTACCTGAATGGAGCTCAGCAAGAATTTTTAGCACTTGTGTTGGATGAACAAGTAGGTACGGCCCAGAAATGGATTTCCTGTAGAGTTGACCGCTTTCGGAGAGCCAATAATAAGCAGCCTTATTCCGGATGCTGTAAGCCTCTTTTTTATCTGCTGGTAGCATGTCGTCTATGAGGAATGCAACAATTTCGTCCAACCAACTTGGACTGAGCTCGATGTTGAGTACTTCTGGAGTTGTTTCAAAAGTTGGATGGTCGATGCTATCGAAGTTGATGGTCCGGAATTCTAAAGCCTTAGATGCCGAAGCGAGGCTGGCGAGTGCATCGGCATGGGCGTTGTGCTCGCGGCTGATTTGCTCAATCTTGAAGTTCTTGAATTGTTGGATGAGTTCGGCCGCTGTTGCATGGTATTTCAGCATCGTGGGGTCCCTCCCCAAAACCTGATTGACTATTAGTTGGGAATCGCAGAAGACAATCAGATCAGCGACCTTCATTGCTATCGCGGTGCATAAACCAACCAAAAAGGGCCTTGTATTCGGTTTCATTGTTTGTGGCAAGGAAGTCGATGCTGATAGCGCTTTCATGTAGCGTCCCACAAGGGGAGACCAGGACCACTCCTACCCCCGCTTCATTGTTGTTGGAAGCACCGTCAACATGGAGGCGCCAGATGTCTACTTGAAAAAGGTGCCAAAGCTGTTGGGCTGTTTCTTATTCTTCAACGGGTTAGGGTGGTATGGGGGTGTTGAGGATGTCCGTGTCTTCTGGAGTCAATTCGGCTATGAAGTCGGCGAGGATTTGCCCTTTAATTGCTGTCCATGGCTCAAAGCGAATGTCGAAATTTGCTAGTTCAACGGCCCACTTGGAAACTCTGTTGGAGAGGTCGGCTTTCCGAAAAAGGCTCTTGAGATGGTGCTCCATTAGGACGGTTATAGTGTGAGATTGGAAGTACGGCAGTAGCTTCCTTGCAGCAGAGAGGAGTGCAAGTGCCAACTTCTCGAGAGGGAGGTAGCGTGTTTACGCGGGTAGGAGCGTTTTGCTTGTGAAATAGATAGGCATGTCATCGGCGCCTTCTCGCCGAACCAATGCTAAGCTGACGGCGTGAGCCAAGACGGCGAGGTACAGGTAAAGAGTCTCAAATTCTTTTGGTTTCACCAAAAGTGGAGCCGAGCTAAGATAGCCTTTGAGTTCGGCTAATGTCAATGTTTTAAATGGCGTTTGGCAGTAGTCGGGCGGAGACCCACCTCCAAGCACCAAGCCGCCTAGGTAGCGCCAAGCCGCCTAGGTGGCGCCAAGCAATTCGGCGGATTTTTTTTTTTTTTTAACAAACCATTATCCAATCAAACTATATTTCATGTATCCATAATGCAAGTTCAAACTTCAAAGTACAAACCCAAATGAAATTAAGTAGTAGCAATTAGCAAATAAGTTGAATAAAACAATAAGTAGCAGGGCTTCGCTCACCTCCCCCGTATTATTTTTTTTATTTTTTTTTTAGGCCACGAAAGGCCTCCAAAGGCGCCGACAACGCCGCCAAGACCGCCAAGGCGGCCGCCAAACACCACCAAACCTCCCTGGGCGCCAAATCAAACGCCAAAGGCTATTGGCATGGCAACAAGGCACCTCCAAGCGCCTAGGCGGCCTGGGCGGCCACCATTTAGAACACTGGCTAATGTTGTGTCGCAGTCTGGAGTCCACTCAAAATTGCGTTGGCTTTTACCTTTCAATGCGTGAAAAAATGCATGGCACTTGTCTGATGACTTGCTGATGAACCGGTTTAGAGCTGCCGCCATGCCCGTTAGTCTCTGGACTTCTCTGATTGTTCGTGGTAGTCGGAAGTCTGCAACGGCCTTGATTTGGTTGGGGTCAGCTTCGATGCCACGCCTGGTGACCAAGAGGAGCCGAGCGTCTTGCCTACTGGATGACTAGTTTGGAATCTTTTTTGATGTTGAGTGAGTGACTAATGAAGTTTGGATCGACCCCTGGCATCTCGTAGGGGGTCCATGCAAACACTTCGATATTGTCCTTGAGGAATTGGAACATTTCTTTGCGTTCGGCGTCACTGAGGGATGAACCGAGTAGAAAGAAGCAAGAGCCGTCCGCGTTGATTGGCATGGATACGAGGTCTTCGATTACTTTGTCCTCGGCTTTTCGCAGACGTCTTCAATGACTGCCATGTCTGGTATTTCGACCCATTGGACTTGCTTTGCTTTGCTCGAGTTGTGAACGGCCGAGACGTAACACTTTTTGGAGGCGACTTGATCGCTACGTAGATCCTCTTGCCTTCCGTTTGCGCCGATAAAGCGGACGACATGGTGGTAGGTGGAAGTACTGGCTTGCATACCATGAAGCCAGGTTCGGCCAAGAATGGCATTGTATGGGCTCGGCGTTGACGACGATGAACTCAACGCTCAACGTTTTTGAACCAACGACGACAGGAAGATGCAGCCGAGCGACTAGATGGGGGCCCCATTGAAGCCGAAGAGGGGAACTTCGGCTGGCTGTAGTGCCAACTCTGGGAGATCGAGTTTCTTAAAGGGGTCGTAATACATGACCTCTGCAGAACTTCCTTGATCGATGAGGACTCGCTTAACATCATGGATGCCAATCTGGACGGTAACCACAAGGGCGTCGGAATGATGGGTTTGTACCATCTCGAGGCCACGCTCGGTGGAGGTGATTGTCCATTTTGGTACGTCCTATGGGCGTGGTCGTTTTGACCCAGGTCCCACCGAGAGTATCTACTTGGAGGTTGAAGCGCGATCAAGATCGGCTCGAATGGTGGTTTCGGATTCCTTGTTGATTGGGCCATGGATGATGTGGATAGTCATTCGTGGCTCATTGGAGTTTGGGTTTGTGAGAGGCTGGCGAGCGGGTGTCTTGGCTCGGTCAATATATTGGTCGAGGTGTCCTTGAGATGCAAGGCACTCCAAGAGTGCTTTGTATGGGGCACTGGCAGAAAGACCAAATTGGTTCCTTGAAAACTGTTGATTCGGCCACATAGTCGTGTTCCTTCGGTGGATGTTTCTTTCCTTTCTTGATGTTGTTGATGTGCTTATTGGGTTGGGATTGCGGGGTGGGAATTGGTGCCAGCTGCTGAGGAGTGACTGTCGGCAGTGGAGTAGTTGGGTTGGGAATCCCCTGAATTGCTCGGTCTGCATAGAGTTCTTCAAGGGCACAGAACCTCTTCACAATCCTCATTAATTCGCCCATGCTATGCGGAGGACGGATTGCGAGTTCGTCCAAGATCTTGCTGCCAGACTCCAATCCGTTTTTGAAAGAACAAGCGGCCCAGTACTCATCGATCCCAGGGATTTTATTGAAAAGTTGCCAATATTGCTCCGAATACTGCCCGAGCGTCTTCGTCGGGAGCTTCCTCATTTGTGACAAGGATTCAGGTTCCTTGGCGTTCTGTTGCTGGTGATGAAGCAGGTATTAAATACCCATTCAAGGTCGGCTAGGTTCCGGATGGATCCAACGGGCAAATTTGTTGAACCACTGGAGTCCAAGGGAGCCGAGGTTGGCGGGGAATGCTTTGCATTTGATTTCGTCCTTCGTGGTACATAGTTCAATGGTTTGGCGAAAATGGATCAAGTGCGTGTAGGCTTCACAAGTGTTTGGGTCAAATTTAGTGAACTTTGGGCAAGGGGAAGTTGGGTTCAGCCGTTGTGTTAATTATATGGGGTGTGAAGGGCGAGAAGCCGAGGTCCTTCAGTTGACGCTCAAAGCCCGGGCGCGGTGGCTTGCCGTGCCTGTCGGTCCTTGACCTCTTGTGTTCTCTATCTTTAGAATCTTTGTCCGAAGGTTTCTCGTGGTCTCGGCGCCTGAGTTTGTCTCTCAAATCGGTTTCTGCTCGGAGTGGTCCATCAATTGATTTCTCTCTCTCTCACAACGGACTTTTTGGTCATCATCATGTTCTTCGATGCGGATGCCTTTCCCGTCTCGCCGAGTCCTCTTCTCGTTTTCCAAGTTTTCAAGTGGTATTTGGCCGAGTCGCTCGGAAACGTGTCGCTTTGTCTCTAGGGAGCCTCGGCTATGGTGGGAAGCTGTGGTGCGGGAGAACTCCGCGCATCCGGTAGAGTACGTGCTTGTGAAGGACCCGGTGGTGTCCCTAGATTCTGCTCTGCTCCTGGTGGCTCCTTGAGCAGTGCGTCGCAGAGGTTGTTGGCTGTCTATAGAGGATTGGTTCTCTTGCATCGCCCTTCTCGGGTGTGAATCCAAGACGGTCCTTCACTAAACAGCAGTAGCCCGTCTCGTAGGGCTGCTCCTGCGGTGGTGGAGGAGGTGGAGGGGGGAGGTGTTTGCTTGCGCCGCCCTCTATCGCCAGCAGATCTGGATGTGGCAGGTGCGACTTCTTGTATGTGCTGCTTCATTTGAGCCAATTTAGAGCACCAGTTCGTTGCCCCTTTCGTCATCCCGTCGTTGTAACAGGCAGATGTAAGCCATCGTTACATCGTCCTGAGCTAGAGATAGCTCAGAGCTAGCGGGAATCGAGACGTACATGTGCCTTTCCAGGGGTGGAATGATTGGATTTCTGCTGGCATCTTTGGCCCCCGAGATGGTAACGTCTGTCAGATCTCCGCCCATCGTGGCTGAGATTGTGGTTGTTCTTTGGAAGAGGAGGGTGGTTTGAGTGAGATTCGAGCCGCTTTGAATCAGAAGCATTTCACGTCGGGTTCACCAATTGTGTGGCCCGTTGATCCTTGGTCTGAGCTCGTCTTCGATTGGTTCAAGTGTTTCCTAGCCGTCTTGCCCTAACCTGCACAGTGAACGCATGACTAAGACCTGGCCGGGGTTGCCCGGCAAGGCCCTCCGGCGAGAGGATGAGAATGTGCAGAGAGTAAAGCAAGAGACTAGGGTTTTAAGGATTGAGTAGCATGTGCCTTTTAAGGCTGCTATCCTTTGGTATTTATAAAATTTGCTTGACTTGCTCTCCAAGTACGGGCATGTGCCCTGCACGAGTCGATTGACGTCACTGATGAGATCTAGTAACTATTTTTGGTGTGTGCTGGCACCCCATGTGCGCTCATCATTATCTCTTGGCGTAACGGTTTCAGCGTGTGGGGCGACGCATGGTACCACGGTTGGCCGAGTCTCGCCATTGGCCGAGCCTGAAAGTAGGTAATGCCACGAATGAACGGCAATAATGGGAATAACAGTCCTGAAGGTAGCCGAACCAGAAGGTTCTTCTCCTTGGCCGAGCTTTCAGATAAGTAGGGGGCCATTCCCGGCTCTGATTGTAGCCGAACCTGAGCATCGAGGACACGGCCACCCCCATGGTGCGGCCTCGGTTCGCATTCGTTGAACAGGGGTTCGGGACATTAAGTTCGGCCGACTACACATATTATTCGAACATCATTGAATTTTTCGTCACCGAAAATCCAATGATGTTCGCATACTAATTTTGTATATGAGCACAATGTGAGTACAATCATTTCATTGGATATAAAGATATTATTTCAACATCACTATTCTCTCCACGCAATTTTGTGGCAAAAGCAGTAATAAACTCACATACTAATTTTGTGTATAAGCATAATACGAGAATACAATTAATTTGGAGACCCTGAAATTATATTATTGCGGCCCACTATGGTCACACTGTCTCTTATGCCCGGGCCTTGAAAATTATACCAAGGAATTGGCTCACATACACATATTTTTAGTGCATGCATATTTTTTGGCTCATTAGTTACAAACTTTATAGTACGTAACACCTTTTTTTTTTCATGAAGCAACAGATAAGAGTACACCCAAAAAACTTACGCAAAATTTTGGTTAGCTAAGCATTCTTTTGGTATTAGTTTCACATTTTCCTTACATTCTTTTTGGTAAGCAACTTAACAGGGCCATACACAAAATGCACAAACAATTTGGGAAAAAAAGCGAAGTTGTCTCCTAGTTCAGTTGGTAAAGCAAGTAATGGCAGCCCCAGGGTTAATCCGGTTGGTTGGTGGGTTTGCTCCCCACACAATTGACCACTATTTAAGTCTTGCGGTCAAGCCGCAAGAAAGTAATTTGTTGTGAATTCCCTAGTTCCGGCGTGTGCTTTTGACCGGACCATGGGAGGGGATTAGCTCAGTTAGGGTATCTGGTTCAGCCAAACAAACCCTGCTCTGTCAACTCTATCACTTGGTGCAGCTCTGTAGTTAGGGTGCCTTAATACCCAAGCCCAATATAAGGGCGTGTCTTTCATTACTGGCTGCGCCATTTCCTCTCCCTCACTAACCTCCTTCACCGTGCTGCCATTCATTCACTCAACTATCCCACTCGCATACTCTTCCTCTCATCATACTAAAGGGGCTTGGGCTCGAAAGCTAGCCTTACTCAACAAGCCCCTTTATTAGGTTGGTTGCTTGTCTCCACTCATTGAAGATTCTATCTACAAAAGAAGGTCAACGGGGGATACTCAAATTGCTCTCATTGACACCATCTACGAGAAGGTGAGGTCGTCTTTCTTTCCAATGCTTCTAGACACCATACGGTCGACCTTAAAGCCTTAAAGGCGGAGAAGGGGAGGAGCAGCTCTCTCTGAATACGGTCTTTGTCGGCCTTTGTTCCGGTCAAGCTCTCTCTTTTTTTGTCCATCACATTAAGAAGGTGCACGTAAACTGGCCCAGACACCTTCGAACCAAAAGAGAGAGAGAGAGAGCAGGTAATGGCACTTCACTTGGTGATGGTCAAACCCACCCCACACTCCCATAACCCCTTGGACAGTAAAATGGGAAATTAGTTGACCGGACGGGGAATTAGTTGAATGCGCGCAAGCTGACCCGGACACCCTCTCACCGGTAATGGCACTTCACTTGGTGATGGTCAAACCAAACCCGACTCCCATTTCCCCCAGGACAGTGTAGAACATAATTTTCTTGGATAAAAAGAAAAGGGAAAAAAGCTTTACCCGAATCGACCAGTCTTCCAAGCTTGACCGATCTTATTACTCCCTCCTATCCTCGAAATACTGACGAAATCCTCCTCGGTGAACTCGGCATTGTTATAAGCCAACAGAGCCGGGCCCTGCCACTGAGCCAACCCGGGCGACAACAGCGAGTCGTAGCCGTGGCGCCGCCGGTCCAGGCACAAGCAGACCCTGGTGGCGCCCGCGTCGTCGGCGTTCTGCACGAGCTCTCTCAGCACCGTCGTCCCCTCGGGGTAATTCGATAAGACCTCTCGGATCCTGCGAGTTAGGTCAACCTTCTGGCCGAAATCTTCCAGGAGGAGTGGGTCCCCTCGAGACTCCATGGGATTTGGAGAGAGAACGGGTGAAGGTCTCTGGTGTCAATCCATTGGTGAAGTGATGATGAGAATTCTTTTTGCAGTGATGATGAGCATTGGATTGAATGTGAATTTTTCTGAGCCAATTTTATAAGGTACCGACGGTGTAAAGAGAGAGAGAGAGAGAGAATTAGAGTCGGCGACTGTTTCTGATGTGTTCGAATTTATACGATTTTTTTTTTTATAAATTTTTTTTTTTTTTTAATCCGCATGTATGTGGTACCTTTTTTTTTTTTTTTTTTGATCCGCCATGTATGTGGTACTTCCTCCTTCCCAAATTACTACTCCCTCCATCCATTAAATAAGTGTTCGGCGGGTAAAATTAGACCTTTAAAAAGATGCATTTGTTTCGTTAAAAAAATTAATTTTTTATCACAAATCAATAGATAACAATAAGTTCTATTAGATTGTGAAAAAAATTAAATTTTTTTATGAAAAATATGCATGTTTTGTAAAGCCTAGTTTTGCGCGCCGGACACTTATTTAGGGACTGAGGAAGTATTATTTTTTCATTCCGAAGTTTATTTTAGTAATGCCAAATGGCACTTTTAATGAATCCATCCGAATGTATACAATAAAAAAAATCTACGAACTACCCACCATAGAAAATATACATGAAAAAACACAAGGAGAAAGAGACAAGCTAGTGTCTAGATTCTATGCCGAGCCAAGCTCAATCCACACCGCCTCACAAGGTTGGGTCACGTGGTGCAGTAATCTGTCCACCAAGCCACCTTGGGCAGGCGAAACCCAAACAAAGACAGCAATCATGCTCTGTTGGAAACAGACTGAATGTAACGACCCTGATTTTTGATAAATAAAAATTTTGTTAAATATTTAAATTTTATTTTAATTATTTGGATTGCTTTTGAAATTTCTTTTTAATTTATAATAATCCGTCATAATTAGATTTGATACTTATAAAATTATATTTTTTCGCACCAAACAATCTAATCATTTTCTAAAGACAAGTATGCTTATAGAAGCACTTATTTTCTTAATGAGTAAAATAAAATCTTTAAATTATATTTCTTGGCTAGAAATCCTACTTAGCAAGTAGAATTAGCTTCCAACCGATTAGTTGGAGAAACCGAACTACTTCACCTAGTTACAATATCCTAACTCTAGATGGACCTTTTTGACCATCTTTGAGCCTTATGGACCCCTCTCAACCCTAATTGAACCTTTTAGACTTAGGGAGGTAATCATTATACTTCATGTCTAGTCATTTCAACCTTACTTATCATCAATATTCCTCTACTCATTGGATAATAGTTGCTACGGAAATTTTTATCCCTTAGATAATAGAAACTAGACTTGCCAATGTATATATAGATTTGACAAGACAAATCATGGACCATAGGAAGCCATCATTTTGCTTTCAAAAGAAGCAAACTTAGTCTTGTCATGCATGCCAACCTAAGACTAATAGCCCTAAACCTAATAATTACCCTCTAAGGCTTACTTTCCTAGATTTTCTCTCGGTATATATATACATACCTACATACATAGTACAAGAGAGAGAGAGAGAGAGAGAGAGAGAGAGAGAGAGAAGGCCGAGAGGAGAGAGAAGAGTGAATGTGTGTGCATGTGTTTTGTGTACTCTAGCAAGCAACCTCACATACACCTTTTGGCCAACCTTGCACTCAACCTAGTGACCTTTGACAACTCATTCTTAAACCTATTCAAGCACACAATTTTAGCCTTTAATCAACCGAGGAATTGACTACAGCCTAGATCTAAGATTGACTAGACATGGAAAGACTACTCTCTAGCCTAGCTATTATTTCTTTCTTACTTGCAAGACTTGCTAACCTAGACTATAATTACTTAGGAATTACTTACAAGCCTTAGGAAATCTCCATAATAACCTATACTTACACCTAGGATGGATTGACAAGGCTTTGGCTTGTTGAAAAGCTTGATTGGATAAGACATGGAGCAAAAAAATGAGATAAGAAGAGGGGGGGGGGGGGGGGCGGCCATGAGAGGGAGGAGGAGAGTCCATCCATTTGCAATAAATGGCACCCCATTCTTGCCATTCAACTCACACCTTGAAACCTTTCAACTTCTTTATCTAGAAATCTTGTGTTCTTACTTTGTTCTTCAGTGTTCTTGAGTTGTTCTTGAGTTCTTCAAGAAACTCATCCTAGGCTGCCACTAAACCACCACTCGACCACCCTTTCGATCCAAAAAGTTTAGTAGTATAGTCAAGATCTAGTTTCCAGAGAAACCTTTTTCTTTCGAAACTACCGGAAGCTTACCGTAGGAAGTCACTCCGTCCGATAGTCGACTTACTTTTCCATAGCCGCCCTACCGCCAAGAAGAATGGTAGAATGTCCTTACTTTCTAACTCTATGTATACGTAGAATATCCTTAACCACTTTCACTAAGTATATAAAGTTGTTTATTGCTTATAATGTTTGGAATGCATGATAATTAACAAACTCATTTTTGCTAATGGAAGTATGAGTATGTTGGAATAATTGACTTTTACTCGAATAAACATATGTTGTTTTGAACTTTCTACAAAGGAGGAAAGAACTGTTTTTGAAAGATAAGAATTTAACGCTTGATTAGAAGTATTCATATTTTGATCTTAGGATGGTTATGAGCATGTATACGTGTTTACTAGGATTATTTGTCTCGATGTGTGATAAAGCATAAATGGTATCCACTCCAAAGGCGTTATGTTTTAAGTGGTGATATGAGCATGATAAAGTAATATAGAGTTGGATGATCTTGCTAGTTTAGTTTCAAGATTACATTGAATGATTTATGATTACATATGTGAAAAGTCCTACCGCGGAGTCGTTGCATGAAAACGAGACACAGAAATCAAAAAAGTAGACACATGACACCTAGGGTGTGGTTAATGGGAAAATGTGTTTTGAAAAAGAGAACTGTTTTGGAAACCGCAATGTGGCCAGACATGGTAGCTCATTGTGTGGTGTGTGTGTGCCAATGGGAACCCGGCACGGCGGAACCATTGGGAGGATACTCGGGAGACCGGCGCAGTGGAACCGAGGTTGGGTGTGTGGCTTGGTTATCGACGGAGAGGATCCATTGCAAAATTTTGTGTGCCAATGGAAATCCGGCACGGTGGAACCATTGTGAGAATACTCGGGAGATCGGTGCGGCGGAACCAATGTTGGGTGTGTAAAACGGATTTTGAAAATGTTGATTTGGTAAATGAAAGGTGAAACCAGTGACACGATCTACGAAATGACACGTAAGAGAAACTTAGAAATCATGGACACCAACGATAGTTGAATAGTGAATGTGGATGTGTCATTGTTAACTGTTTTTGTTAGATATACATGTACTATGTGGAAATCGTTAATATTATGATCTAATGTTTGTAAGTTAAAGGGTTAGAGGGTATGGATTATTCTATTGAGCTCCTGTAGCTCATGGTGTTTCCTTTGGTGACCCTGACATATTATACTGAGAGCGACGCTGGTATAATGTGTCAGACTTTGTAGATGAACGAGGTGATGTAATACCCCGACTTTTAATTGTGTTTAGAATTTAAGTATGTGTTGAACTTGATGTTAATTATGTGATTTTGGCTTTCTTTTGCTAGTTATTAGGAAATGGAACATATGTGGTTATAGGTCTCACCTACACATGATAATTTTTCTTGCACTCTGTTAAAATGAAAGAAACGTGTAATATTTCCCGTCATCCTCATCACGTAGAGAGAGAGAGAGAGAGAGAGAGAGAGAGAGAGAACCGTTCGGTGGAAAAGAAGAAGAAGTGAAAGAAAAAAAAAGAAAAATTGGAGATTTCTTCTTAGACTTGGATTGAAGCCTAATTTGGTAAGTACATGACTAGAAGAGTAAGATTTCTTGTTCTTGATGTTCAATTTTTGCTACAAGTGCTGAATCTAAGTGGGTTTAGGGTAGAGATTGAAGTTTGGATTGGAAACCCATGAACCTCCTTTAAATTCCTAGAAATTGACATGTTTGAAGTTGTGTAATTCATGAATTTGGTATATTTGAGGTAGCCCATGAGTATGTTCAAGTTTACTTATGTTTTGTGAAGCTTTTGTATGAGTTTTGATGTGAATTTTAGGGTTTTAATTCAGAAATTCGTCCAGGTTGTGGGTAGGCAATTTAGAGCTTCAACAAAATCGAATCTGCCATGTTCTTGAGGGATTTTTCTCACCAACTTCCTGACCTTGATATTTTTACTGTAAATGCCTGTATGTGTCTTCTTTATTGTGTAAAATTTTCAGAACCTAACTCAAAATGTGGAAAGAGTTAAAAATCGTTAACTGACCTGCTGTTCTGGTATCTGCAGTGCTGACAGCATCGTCGCACTTTACGGAAACGGTCATATTTTTCAGCTCAGGTGATGAAATTTCGATCCGATTTCTGATTTTGAAACTAGACTCATAGACCTAAAAAAATGCATGAAGATTGTGTCTTAGTTATTCTTGTGCAAAGTCAGTTTTTGCGTTAAAGTGGATAGAACTGCAGATTCTGTGACTATTTTCTTGAGGCTAGCTTTCTAACTTCATATGTCTACCTTAGGACCTTATGTTCATAAAAATAGGCTTGTTTAACATCTTCTAATCATGTTGTTATTGCCTAATTATTTTAGGAGGTTCGGGTGATAGGTGGATACGAGGTGAGTGATTTAATACCTAAACACATGGTTTTGAACTTGTTTCCCTTATCGAACTTATTTGAACATGTTTTATAAATTGTGTACTCCATGGATACCAATGGAAGGTGGATCTATTTGTGAAATATTTGCGAATCTATTTAATGGCATTCCCAACGTCCGGTCTTGCTAGGGGACGGCTTAATGGCTAGCAAGGGTGTTTGAGGTTGGTGTGTGTTTTGGGATAATGCATAGACGTATGGCTTATCCACTATCGGGAACGCCCGGTAGCTTTTGAATTTTGAATAGCGGTATGTGCATTATATTTGGCCTATAGATTTGAGTTCTTTGTTTTGAAATTCTATCAAATTATTTTGCATTGTCCATGGAAAGCATGTGAGTTATGTATTAATCATTCACATGAGCTTTGGCTTATGTATTTTCTTTTCCACCTTTCAGGAAGCAACGTGTAGGGTGGCGTGGTGTTTTACTTTTGGAATGTGTCGTATTTCTTTTTGAAAACTTGTATAGAGGAAATTATGCTTGTGGACACTTAGCTTTGTACATGGTTTGTTAGCTTTTGAGTTTGTAGTTTGTAAGCACAGCTCTGATAAGTTTACTTTTGGTTTGTAAAACCTATGTGAGACTTTGATTTGTTATCAATAAAATCGCTTGTTTAGGTGATATTTGATTTGTGATTTGGCCTTAGTGAGAAATCACTGGCATTTGTCATGATTAAGACCTCAAGGGGCGGGTCAGGGTCGTGACAGGTGAGTTGTACACCTTGGAGGCCTTTGGAGCCAAAGAGCGGGCTAGGATGGAAGAGCAAGCGGAGCTGTAGTTAGGAACCTTAGTTTCCCTCTCTTTGTATAATTATGGGGATTATGATGTAATAATGAGCTAGACTCTATTTAGATTTTCAATAAAATTATCTATTTAACATACCCAAAATTAGGGGCGTTACACTGAATACAAGCAGACTGTTGTCGTGCCACCTTGTGTAGCCCTAATAAGCATGCCGGCCTGCTCCGACCGTTGGATGCATGCCCTATGCTACCTGATGCATGGACGAACCACAACCGAAGCGATGGAGTTATAAACTCCGCCAAGCCCTCGCTGGCATGACAGGCTCCGGGCACAACGAACGGAAAAGAAATCCTCTTGGGCTAAAATTCTGAGCGACACATGACCATGGCGACCGATGAAACGGGGCACCACAGCTTACCTATTCAATCCCAATAGCTAAAAACTAACAAATCCCTCCATGAGCCAAGCCCATGAGTAATATTCTCCCACTTTCAGCACCCATCAAATAGACACTACCTTATCACCCACCACCGTACCCTCCGAATCTGGGGAAACCCAGACTAGAAACAAATCGGACTGGGAAACTAGCCGGTGGAAGAAAGGAAAAAAATTGAAAAAATAAACCGGAAAGAAAACCCTTAACCTCTAAACCCAGCTGCCATCCTTATTAGCCTCACCGCCGCCCCTATCTCCCCGAAAATTGGAGACAACGGGGGAGATCCAATGAGGAGGCACCGCGCACCGCCGCATGCGACGCCAGAAACATCACCACCATTTGACCCAATTGGGGAGAGAAGAAAACGGTCAGGAGGAGAGAGGGAGTAGAAGGGGAGAGGGGAAGAAAACTCGTGATAGTTGTCATACTTCCAGAGTACAGTATTTGGGGCACAGAGCCTGAATTTGTAGTACGAAGGATCCTTGGGTTTGATGAGCAAGAACTTGGAGTTCATGATCCTTAAGGATCAAGCAATGGGCAATTGTGAATTTTTTGCTCAAAGAGAACTTAAAAGACCTGAAGCGGGTTCAACACCGGTGTTTGAGATTCCTCATGCTCGAGGATGCTCCCAAAGCTATTTCAATCATCTTCTGTCAATGGTTCTGTTGGTCATGGAACCAAAACTTCATAATTGCTTAATTGGTGCTTTAAACAAAATCTATTGCTTCTGTATGAAAACGATCTGTTGGCCAACAAATTGATTTGGTGGCCAAGAGATTGAAGGACCGACCGTGGGAACGTCAAAAGTCAAAATATTAATTTAAGTTTGGCTTAATCGATCCAGCGGCTCGCTCTTCCGATTTTCCCCTCTTTCTCATATCTTCTTCTCCTTCCTTCGTCCAACTCCACTCTCCCCCTCCCCTCTCTGATCACCGTCGTGCACCACCACCACATCCTTTGTCGCCGCCTTCCTCTTTCTTCCATATTTCCCCTCTTTTGATATTATGGCCTCACCACCACCTCTACCGGAAATCATAACCACCACCACTATTCCTCCTGCCTCCGCTACTGCCACACTGCTAATTACTTCCACATTGCAATCACTAGCGGTTAGTCCGTCCACGACTGTGCCTAGAGACGCAGGCAAGGCCCCAGCCATGGAAACCACCATCCTTGGCGGGATTTCTCACACGGGCACTCCTCGTATTTTGGCAATGGCCCTTCGCACCCCTTTTACTGGGGGTAGTTCTTCGCAGCCAGATCCTCTTAAAACAGAGCTTGAGACTTCCTCCGATGACAATGAGGACGTTCTACCTCCATTCAACCCGGCCACCTATGCTCCTCAAGTCCATATAGCTGGTCGTGGTGGTTCGTTGCGATACCATCCTTCGTTGGTGATGCGTTGCCCAAAGTGTTGTATCGTGAACCCGAACATCATCTTAGTCTTACCAACATTAAGGTAATTTTCATTCCTCTAAGAAATGCCCCCTACATAGGTGATGCTCTCAATTAATCCTTGTTTTCCTTATGGTATATCATTGACCCTTTCTTGTTTTGCATTGCTAGGAAAACAAAAAGTTGCACGCATGGGGAAGTTGCCCTCAGGTTTATGAATGGTATAAGAGACTCCCCAAGACGCCAAGGATGCGGTGGCTCTAACCGGCTTCGAGAGCTTGGTCTTTGGTTTTTGCCTCCCAAAAGCAGAGCAGGGATTAACCACGGCCTTGGTGGAGAGAAGGTGGGATATAACCAATACCTTCCACTTTCCAAAAGCCAAGGAGATAACGATCACACCAAGTGACTTTGCTTTGCTCACAGGTTTGAGAGTTGGCGGTGACCCCCTCCCATAAGACTCGAGGATTCACGAGAGAGAGGGCGCCCTTCAATTCCTTTTGGGGAAGATTCCTGATGTGTTGGAGAGCGGACATGTCATTTATTCATGGCTTCGGGCACAGTATGATCGAGAGGGTATTTTGATAGAAGTGTCAGTGCAGCAGCTGGTACGGGCTTACCTTTTTGGCTTCGGGCACAGTATGATCGAGAGGGTATTTTGATAGAAGTGTCAGTGCAGCAGCTGGTACGGGCTTTCCTTTTTTACCTCATTGGGCAAACTTTATTTTGCAAGAAAGAGAACTCTTTCCACGTTCAGTTCCTAGCAGCCTTGGTGAACCTTGATGCTATTGCAGAGTTTTATTGGGGAACTCCAGCCTTAGCTATGCTATATGGACACTTGAGCACTTGTTCTCGAAGGGTCAGCTTGTCACTAGATGGGCACCATCACGTTCTTGAGGTACGTGCCTTGATTTTCCACATTCCTCATTTTTAGATTTCATAGTACCTATTCTCATGCTCTCTTTATGTTTTTTGTTTGCAGCTTTGGGCTTTCGAGCATCTTCTTCAGTTCCCACCTCCTACCAAGCATGGGGAGCCCATGTTTGTCCCATGGGTGGCTCACTGGCTGAGAGGACCTCGACAAACGAGGTCACTTGCTATGGACTTGCTGGCTTGGTAATGAGTCTTAGACCGGTTGACGATGGACCAGGTATGGCATGATCGTCTTTTTGCCCCATCACCCTCTTATTCTGTCATTTTGATATGAACTCTTCTTACAGGTGCAGTTTGACTCATGGGTCAACTTGCTTGAAAATGCGCCCCTAGAGTTGACTTTAGCCCGAGCACTAGATAGCTAGCACTTCCTCTTGAAGGGACCTTTTTCAAGAGCTTGATACCTTGGAGAGAGAGTAGACTACAAGAAAATCGGGATCTAGCAACGGTCAAAAGTGTCACTAAAGAACACAAAAAGCATTGCTAAAGGCTATACCAATGGTTCACTAACCATCAGCCAAACCGTCGCAATATATCTATCACTGTAGAGGTATAGCGACGGTTTTGACGAGCATTGGTACATATATTTTTCTTATAATCGTTACTAAAGACATTTTTTTTTTTGAAAAATCACCGTTGTGGGACATAATGGCCACGTGTCCTCCATGTGGTGCTGACGTGGCACCCACATGTCACCCATGTGGCACTGATGTGGTGCCCGCATGGTAGCGTACAACAAATTTTGCTTCTCCTGGGAATCGAACCCAAGACCTCGCAATCTTATGCACGCACGCGAACCAACTTCGCTTGTGTAAAATGAAGCACCTACTAATATTTATACTATATTAATCAGATTTTTCTTAATCAAATTTTTTAGTAACGGTTATTAAAAACCGTCGCTATAGTCGGGTTTATAGTAACGGTTATTGGAAACCGTCGCTATAATCCAATTTTGAGTAACGGTTATTAAAAATCGTTGCTATACTCTTGTAATCTAGTAACGGTTGCATGAAAACCGTCACTATAGTCCTGTTTCTAGTAACGTTTTGCAAACCGTCACTATACACCATCTATGCCGACAGTTTTTCTAAGCGTTACTAAAAAAACCTTTGGGAGATCCCAAATTTCTTGTAGTGGTAGCGAGTCAGTACTTTCAACGCGTAGAGGCACTATAGTTTGTTCCTTTTCCCCCTCCAACAGGAATGAGGTCCACTCACCTCTTAACGAGACAAAACTTACTTCTTGCCTTTGAGCGATGGTCGACGACTAAGTTCCTAAAATTGAGGGACTATACAGCCTTTCGTCTTGTTTCATTGACTCCTCCAGCCGCTACCATTGCAACTACCACTCCTCCCATTTGGCCACGGCTCTCACCTTTATTTCTTTCCATAGTGTAAATGGAGAGGAGGAGTGTTTGATGCTTAATCCCTGTGCGACTCAATTCTACATACTGCCTGCTGGGGTTCAACAAGTATTTTGTAAAGTTTAACCATTTTAATTCCCTTTAGTCTCCGCATGTATCTTGTACTGAACATTACAATGCCTTTGTAGGTGCCTGCTGATGTAGTGCAAGGGTGGTTGCATGCGTTCCAGAGTGCGGAGGCCCTGGTCCGGAGACAACACAACCAAATACTTGAGGTATAAATCTTCCAATTCTTTTTACCATATCGTATCCTTCTTCATATCTAAACGCCCATACTGTGTTTTGTAGCTTGAGGCTGAGCGAGCACCGACGGCGTCCATCACTTAAAGTGTTGGTGCCGACGAGGGCGAGAGCATAAGAGCTAGTAGTGGAGGTGGAGGAAAGAGGATTCACATTCTAGTTCCTGAGCGCTTTCGCCCTCCCTCTTCTCGGTGCCCATCTAAGAAGGGCCGTGGACAGTAGTCTTTAGGCTTTTTCCTTTCTCTTTTCCTTTTTGCACCCATCTTGTTCCTGCATAGTTAGTACCAATAGGCAGGAGTATGTATATTTATTTCTGAAATAAAAGCAATCATAGCATGCTATGACAAGCTTTTGTAATCAAACTTTTGTTTTTATGAAATGAGGATGCGTTTCAGGCTCGAGATTGCATGTAGTGGTTAGAACATAGCATCACAAACCGTTTTGAACAGGTTTTTGTTGTGTTGGATAAGCAACATGAGTTGTTGATCCTGAAACAATTTTATAGCAGGCTGTTGTTAAAAGATATGACAAGGAGTGTCGGCCGTTGAACGGATCTAACGGTCGGGGAATCGATCAACTTTCATTGAAAACTTTGTCATGCCCGCAATCCTTCGGTTGTGGATTTGATTTCTCGACTGGGGAATTGATCCTTCGGCTGTTACTTCTATTTCTTAAAGGAAGCCAGATTTGTTTAACCAAATGATATCTCCTTTTCCTTTCTTCCCTATGCTTATAACCAATTTACGCCCTCTTTTGCTTTTGCCATATTCCACAGTCCCTTTGCCAAATATAGGAATCTTATAGACCTTGCCCCTTATATCTATGACTTTCGAGTCAGAAAGGATGAACAATAATTCTCATAACTTTGCCCCTATCATTCCTTTGAAAAATGGCATACTCATCTTTTGCGAGCTCAATACGCAGAGTTAGCCATACCCATCACTTAGCACAAATTTTATTTGTGCACGACATTTCTTCCTTCTCTCAACATATTTGGGCCGCATCTCAATGTGAGATTGCCTACGTATCCCAATCAGGGGAACATACCTTTTACATAGTTCCAAGTTACAACTTTTGGGGTTGGGGGTCCACTCATGGTTTTTCTCCTCTCACATGCTATTAATTTTGCCTAAGTTGCCTAATGGAGGCTGAGACCCTAGCAAGCTTTTTCAATGCCTTGACTTTTGCCTAGATGCTTTTTGCAATTTCTTGTCCTAGTAGGCTTGCTCTTACTTTTGTTTGGGTTCTTGACATCCCAACGAGCATTTCTCAAATAGGGTTTTGTACTTAGAAGAAGATTCTAGCGGAGACATTCTTTAGAGCCTCCTTTGTGTTTGTGCCTTCATAATGGACAAGATAACTCTAAGTGTTCTCACGGAGATAAAGCCTCCTCTCTTTAATTTTGACAAAAACTTAGTTTTAAGCAATTAAAGCTCGTCCCTGCTTTCCTTTCTATTAACAACACTAGGAACTTGATTCTTAATTTTCCCTTATTTGGCAAAGAGACCATGGTGCAAAACAATTGCAATTCAAGAATCAAAACATCGATAAGCATAATTTAGAAGATAGTGGCCCAAAACATGTCTTAACTTGATTTAGAAAATAGAAGTAATGTTTATTGTTTTGTCATGTCATGACATTGCAGCTACTATAGCATCTTGGGGATCGCCTCTTTTTCCTTGTCTTCTTTCTTCATAGTTTCATAGTACTCCTCTTGACTCACTTTCTTGCCAAATAGAATATGTAGATCAACCTCAGCCAACACCTCGATCCAGTCTTTGGAGGCAGGAGATGGGTTTCGTGGTTCTTCCTCTATGTTACTGTCAATCCATTCTTGATCAAAGAAGATTTGCAACCCAAGATACCTTTGCTTGGAAGCTCCATCTTCCCATGTTTCCACAAAACCGCAGAATGGGAAATCCTCTCCTTCTCTTACAAACCATCCATTGAGCGTTTTTGGGACCACCAGCTTTTTTTCCCTTTACCAGTGCCTCCTCTTGCCATAGCTCTTTCCATGGTCCTTTCTCTTCTTTTCCACCTCACCATGCGTCGGGGTGTAGCCAAGACCAAAGGCATATTGATTGTGCGGTAAGTCAATCAATTGCGGTATGCCTTTCAACCTTTTGCCTAAACCCCATCCGGGAAGGTAGTTTTGCTTTTTCATCATCCGTATGGCAGAAGCACTTACGTAAAAGTTCCTATCAGCCATTAGGGCTTGGACAACAACTGCTTCGTCGAGACTAAACCTAGTGAGGAAGGTTTCTTCAGCTTTCGCCCCTACTTCTTGTATCGGAGTGTCCAAATGCGGACGAATAGAGGAGTCACCTAAAATGGTCATAATCCTTCCATCCACCATGAACTTGACCTTTTGGTGTAGGGTGGATGGAATTGCCCTAGTGTCATGCAGCCAAGGCCTTCTTAGCACCAGGTTGAAGGTGGCCGATGTATCCATTGCATGGAATTCCACATCTCTCTTGACTTTTTCCACCTCCAATGGCAAGGCAATACACCCAACCACGCTTCTCTTGGAATTGTCATACCCTCTCACCCCTTGGTTTGATGGGCGTATTTCAGCAACATCAACTCCTAACTTGTTGAGGGTTCTTCGAGGGCATACATTTAAGGCGGATCCATTATCCACCAGCACTAGTGAAATCCACTTGGTGAGGCATTTCAATGAGATGTATAGGGGCTTGTTGTGTGCAGGGCCTTCAGGAGGTAGATCATTATTAGTGAAAGCTATCGTTGACTTCGGCACTTTGGATGCAATTATGAGATTGACCAGAGCCTCGGGAGTAATATCAATGGGGACTTTGGTTTTCCCCAAAGTTTTGAACAAGAAGTGACGATGCTCGCAGGAAGACGTAAGCAATCCCCAGATGGAGATGTCGGCTTGGATCTTCATTAACTACCTTAACACTCTATTTTCCTTAAGTTCCTCTTCTCGAATTTCCTCTTCCTCCTCCATCATCCAGGCCGTGGCCGGACTTTCTCCTCTAAGCTTGGTGGGATTGTATACCCTCCCACTTTGAGTAAGATGGCCAACTTCTTCTTCTTGAGTACCTCATGGGTCCGCTGGTACAATCTCATTGGTCTTCCAGTCGCTGGGTAGGGCCTCATGCATTTCTAATCACCATTCTCCGTCGTCAATTACACACATGCTAGCTGCTTCTTCCAAAGAAGTCCCATTTAGCGAATTATCGCATTCCCCTTCCAACTCATCAAAGTCGCCCTCACCAGTTTTGTACGGATTCACCCATGGGAAATCCAGATACTATTCTTCTTCTTCTACCCACTTGTTGTAATCATATTCCTCGTATGAATTTACCCATGGTTGCCTTTGAAATTTCTCCTCTTCTTTTATGAAATTGATCATCTCCCAAACAATGGGGGGGAGTTGGAATTCTAGGAAGGTTGATTGGTACATGTAGACACATCAATCTGGACTTTCCAGATTAGTTTACTTTTGGTTTTTGATTCCCCAATGATGAAACGGATCAAGAACACCCCGGGAATGGTTAGTGGTTGAGCTTTAAGCATTTTGAAACCCCAATAAACTTTCTAGAACCCAACTGGCATGCACTGGTTGAGAACCAGCACGCGCGGGTCAAAGTGCCAAGTGTTGGTCAAATGGTTCTGATGACCGTTGACCAGCATGTGATCATTTGGACCTGCGCGCACGTGTCCACGACCCATGCGTGCTGGTTAAAGTTGCAGTTGACCTTATACTTTCCATTTTTGGAAGGTTTCTGGAAGGTTTCCATTAATGGAGGGTGTTTGCCCTATAAATACCCCCCTCACTCTTTCAATTAAAGGGTTAGAAAATCTTACACCCCATTTTCAAAGCTCAATACTCTATCAAACCCAATAACCAAAGGTATAACACCTTTGTTCTGTATTCTGTTCTGATCCCTAAGGGGGGCAGGTAAGGTCAAGGCTGATAATCAATACCAAGCCCTGGCCCACAAGCTAGCAAGGTTTCAAAAACCGTAGTGAAAGGAACCAGCGCACGCCCCCCATGAGTATGCGCGCGCCACTCTATGGCTGCGCATGCAGGTTTTGTGTGGGGACTAGTGTCTTATTGTTTTGTCTTCTCCTTTCCATATACATCACTGTGAGCAAGATAAAAACTAGTTTACTACATTCCTTAGTTAAAACTGCTCGCTTTTATTTATTATTCGTAGTTGTTGCTTTGGAATACACCTGGGGCCTTTTTGAACCTGTCTCAGATCCCAAAAACATGTAAAACCAAGCACTGGTTTGTTGACTCAAACCTGCGTGCAACAGTGGTTTACCCGCGTGCGCAGGTTTAGTCTCGACCAGTGGCTGGCCTTGCATGGGTAACTAGGCCTTGGCCTTTATTTTTACCCCCACACTGTTTATGGGGTGCTTATTATTTTGGTGGTCTCTGAGCCCATTCAAACTGCCTATAAATTGTATATGAACTGCCTATAAATTGTTTGGCTTGTCCTAGGTGTGCACTGGTCATTTCCAAAGCCCAGAGGATTTAAAAACAAGAACTGTGGGTTTAAACCTATTGGCGCGCAGGTTTGGGGGGTGGCACGCACATGTTATATTAGCATGCAGTGACTTGATCAATGCATACTGGTTTCATCCTGCAGGGGCCTTTCCAGTCTGTTTGAACTCCCACATGAGTCTATTTTCATCCTATACTAACTATTCAATAAGCGAGCATGCCATCTGTCACATCCTGCCAACATGTTACAGGTTTAAAATCCTTTAAACTGTTCCCCCGCGCTAATTGGCTTAAAATTGATTAATGAGAGAGAAGCGCAAATGATTTACAAATGCATGAGTAGAGACTGATCTCCGAATTGGGCGAGAGGGGTGCCTTAAAACTCTTCCCCTCTCGTAACCTGGCTCCTAAACCTCGGATATCAAAGGTGAGGACTGACGACGGACTAGTCTACAAACCTTTTTAAAATCAACGAACGTAGCAAAAACATTTCAAGTTCGGTTCCTTGGGTGTCTTCCTTCCAACCCAAGTGGCGACTCTGAATTGAGCGTTTCGCAGCGTTTTAAAAAAAAAGGGCGCACCCGCATTATCGTGATCGATTTTCGGGGCATGTGCCATAGTTGCGACTCTGCTGGGGACTTTCTTTATTAGTTTATACATTAAGTTTAATACGCTTGAGAACAATCCCATAAAGGTCTGTCAAAACAGAAAGCTTCGTGCTGCTAAAAAATAGAATGGTGATTTAACAGGATCTTCGTATTCGACCAATCCAGACCGGGACTTTTTCGATTGTTCACTTGAGTAGTTTTCTCCAAGTATCAATTAATAAAAGTGAGCCAAATTTTAAAAGGCATTTTTGCAAACGTTGCGATTCTCTCTCATTAATCAAACTTTTAGCATTTTCATGTGCATCGATGTTGGCTAGCCGCGTTGAGGTGTTTTGGGTAACCGACACAGTTACTGGAGCTCGGGGTCCTCGAATGCCCAGCAACCTTGGACGATGATAAGTCATTACTCTACAATACAAATTACAGCGGGAGGTATATCTTGGCTTTAGTTCGAGGAACCCCTTCAAACCAAAACCGGCCTTACAAAGCACTATAACTCTCCAAACTAAGACAAGTACCCGCAATGTAACGCCCCCAATTTTGGGTGCGTTAAATAAACATTTTATTGATAAAACCACATGGAGTCTGGCTCGTTATTACAACAAAACTCCCACAAAAGTTCAATAATTACACAAATGAGGAGGGTTCTAGGGTTCCTAACTACAGCTCCACCTGCTCCTCCATCCTAGCCAGCTCCTCAGCTCCAAAAGCCTTCAAGGTGTACTATTCATCTTGATCATCTATAAGGTCTGACACATTATACCGGCTTCGCCACCAATATAATATGTCAGGGTCACCAAAAGGTAATTCCGTGAGCTACAAAAGCTCAATAGAGTAACCCATACCCACTAACCCTTAACTTACAAACATTAAACCATAAAAATCGAAGATTTTCACATAGATCAAACATACTTGACAGACAACGACGCACCGCATTCATTATTCAACTAGCGTTGGTGTCCAAGATTCTCTGGGTTTCTCCTACGCGACTCCTCGTAGACCGTGTCAATATTTTATCCAAATTTTCATAACCATATCACATTTTCAAAAAAATCGTTTTTAACACACCCAACCTCGGTTCTGCCATTCCGGGTTCCCGAGTATCCTCACAATGGTTCCACCGTCCTGGGTTCCCATTGGCACACATTGCATTGGCTCCTCTCCGCGGATAACTAAGCCATTCCTCACCATGGTTCCGCTGCTCCGGGTTCCCATGGGAATGCACACAACCTCACAATGGTTCCGTTGATCCGGAATCCCATTGGAACACTCACAACCTCACAATGGTTCTGCCTTTCCGGATCTCCATTGGAACACACACAACCTCACAATGGTTCCGCTTTTCCGGATCTCCATTGGAACACACACAACCTCACAGTGGTTCCGCTTTTTTCGGATTCCCATTGGAACACACACAACCTCACAATGGTTCCGCTTTTCCCGGATTCCCATTGGAACACACACAACTCCCATTGGAACACACACAACCTTACAATGGTTCCGCTTTTCCCGGATTCCCATTGGAACACACACAACCTCACAATGGTTCCGCTTTTCCCGGATTCCCATTGAAACACACACAACCTCACAATGGTTCTGCTTTTCTGGATTTCCATTGGAACACACACACACATTCCCACAACGGGCAAGTCCGACCACATTGGGGTTTCAAAACTTTTTCTCCTTTTCAAAACACGCCTTGTCATTAACACACCCTAGGCGTCATGTTTCTACTTTCTTGATTTCCGTGTCTCGTTCTCATGCATAGACTCCGCGGTAGGACTTTTTCACAATAGTAAACTTAAATCATTCATTGAAATCTTGAAACTCAACTTGCAAGATCATCCAATTCTATATTAGTAATCATGCTCATAACTATCCTAAAGATCAAAATACGAATACTTCTATCAACGATAAGTCTTTATCTTCCGAAAACCGTTCTTTTTTCCTTTATGGAGAAATTCAAAACAACATATGTTTATTGAAGCAAAAGTCAATTATTCAACATGTTCATACCACCATTAGCAAAATGAGTTTGTTAACCATCATGCATTCTAAACATAATAAACAATAGATAACCTTATCTTCTTTAAAAAATACTTCAAGTTATACTTTGAACTAGAAAGTAGGGACATCCTCTTTCTCAACATATGGTTCTACACTATACTTGGGTTTAATGGACGAGGGACTCTACATATACTTAGAGATAGTGTATATGGGACTCTACCTTACTTCTTGGTGGTAGGGCGGCTACGGAAAGTACGTCGGTGATTGAGCGGAGTAACTTCCTACGGAATGCTTATGGTAGCTTCGAAAGAGAAAGGTTTCTCTTGAAACTAGATCTTGACTACTACTACTACTACTTTTGGATCGAGAGGGTGGTCGGGTGACGGTTTAGGACGAGTTTCTTGAAGAACACAAGAAGAACTAAGCAAGAACAAGGGAAGAGTACAAGTTTTTTTTTCTAGAGAGAAGTTGGAGCAAGAAGTGAAGGTGTGAGTTTAAACTTGGAATGGCTTGCTATTTATAGGCCAAGGCTCCTCCTCTCCCTCTCTCTCTCTACATCTTTGATTTCTTTCACTTGTCAAGCTTGATTGAAAGCTTGATGGGTTAGGCCATGGGGCTATCTAGGCTTGCATGGCTAGATTTTTGTACCTTGGGTTGGATTATGGAAGATTTGGTGGAGGGAAGAAGGGTTTGTACAAGATTTGGTGTTTAAACAAACATAAAAGGACAATTGAGAGGTAGATTTTTGGTTAGGAAGAATATGCACCCATGGATTTGAAAAGATGCAAGAAGATTATGGTGATGAAAGCATGGTACAACCCAATCTTTCTTTCTTCTCTCTCTCTCTCTCTCTCTCTCTCTCTTTCTCTCCCTCTCTCTCGGCAATCTCTCTCTCTCCCTCTTTCTCTCTCCTAGTACACTATATATATATATGCATATATAATATTGTAGAAGTACAAAGGTACTAGATTTTCAAAATCAAATATCCCATTAAAGAATTCTAATTAGGCACATGTTTCTATTAAACTAATAGATATTGTACTTTTGGAAATCTATATCTATATATAATATTGTATATATGTACACATGCCTATATATACATAGGTACCAAGAATATATGGCTTAAGATTTCTCCATTAAAATATAATATAGGTACTAGTACTAATTCATTAAAAAAAATACTAAAAAATCTAGGGTTTAGATTTACCCACATATTCTAATGCATAAAAGCACATGGGAAAATCAACACTGGAATATTCAATAGGATTCTAGTACTTAGTAGGAAGATTAGAGCTATTACCCAATGGGTAATAGTTTCCCTAGCGGTTAATAACCAATGGATAATGGGAAAAAAATGATATCTAATAAACAATACATATATGTCCTTTGCACATGTGTATATATAACTATATATTACTATATCCTTGTACTTATCAAATATTCTAATGGAAGGCCTATGGTCCAATAGACAAAGATTACCCTAACATTTATTGACCAATGGGTAAAGGTTAAAGGTCCAAAGGGTTCCACTAGGGTTTGAAAGGTTCAAGAAGGTTCAAAAAAAGCTCATCTAGGGTTAGGAGAAAGTAACTAGATGAATTGGTAGTTAGGTCCCTCTGACTAATTGGTTAGAATCTAGCTATACTTGCCAAGTAGAATCTCTAGCCAAGAAATATAATTTTAAAAGGCTAAAATTCTAATTATGACGGATTTATAGGAATTAAAAGGGATTTCAAAAGCAATCCAAGTAATTAAAAATAAAAATTCAAATTTTTAACGAAATTTTTACTTACTAAAAATCGGGGTTGTTACATGCAAGGTAAGATTATTTGCATCTAACCCCCATATAATGTCTATGTGTTACTGCTTTTCCTATCGCATGCATTGTACATACATACCGTTCTGCGTAGGAGCATGTTTAGGGCGGCTTCTAGGTCGTCTCTCTTTCGAGCTTGTCTTATGATTACTACGACGCTGCTTGGCCCGATGAAGAGTCGTGCATCTCGATGGTGCACGTTGTCAATTTTCAAAGTTCTTGGATCAATGAAGCTTTGGGAAATCAAGACTTTCTAAGTCCTTGTCTAAATGCCCGATCCAGGTTTCAAACAGAAAACAAGGAACAACGGAGAGAATGCCTTGATACTTACACCACCCAGGTTAAACTGGTAATCACTTACACCACCCCGGCTAAGGCGCGAAGTCGATGATGCCACCCCGGTTAAGGTATCATGTCATCTTAACCGAGTTGTTCTGACTCCAAAGTTGAAGCTTCGAGAACGGAATAGTCAAAGGCTTAGACTATTTTGACATCTTTTAGGGTTAGTCGATTCAAACAAGATAAACCCTCGAAAAGAATTCTGAGGATTATGGCAGCTTCTGAACATCACGAGGCAAGTGTCGTTAGTTGTAGAGTCTAGGAGGACACCGACGACGATAACATGTGCATTGCATTCTAGCTATTGTGGGAACCTCACTAAGTTCTTATTTACTTTGTTGTCCAAATCTTTAGGCCATTTCACCAAAGGGAAGAACCAAACCTACTTGGGAGCATCTGCCGGGGCTATTTCACTGTCACTTCCAAGGCCATATCACCCTTTTCAATCCTCAATCCAAAATGGCAGCACAAACAGAGCTGGCTGAGCTGAAGAGGGCTGTACAAGAAATGAACTAGAAAATGGACAAACAAATGGTTATGGTTCAAGGGCTAGTTGACCTTTTTACCTCTGCCATATCAAAGCCGGATCTGGGGCTAGTCAAAGAACCTCCACAAGCCTGCCACACTCCTGCAGTCGAAATCAAGCTGTGCACGAAAAACGTGATCAACAATCTAGCCGAATTCCATAGGCTAGAGTCCACCCAAAGAAGGATGTTGATTCTTTGTCTAAGGCCAATCCCAAAAGGGAAGATATGCACGATAATGAAATCAGCCTTAAAGGCAAAAGAGTGTGTCCTGTTGATGGCGCAGTGTTATGCAGCTGTAAAGCAAGCAAAGGTTCCACCTTGAACCCTCAATCCAGTCGTTTGAACCAACTAAGGACTTTCTTATGCTTCCCTACACCTTTGGCCTCAGTTTACGAGAAGCTCCTCGATGCAGGTTCCATCAGGCCTCTAACCCTAACTCCATTGCCTAAGGTTTTCCCTATCATCCACAACCCCTACCACTTCTGCACCTACCATCAAATGCCTGGCCATTCCACCAGTGCCTGCTACTGCATCCGACATGCCATTCAAGATCTCATCGATAATGGCACCATTCCAGCCCAATGTTATCTCCAACATCATGCCTCAACACAATTCCAACCCACATGTTAGCCAGATATCCCTCACCTTCGCTCAAATCAAACCAAGCTCCACCATATTCAACCCAACCCTCTACATTATCCCAGAAAATCAATCCAAACCAATTATGTCTTTCCCGTCAGGACCCGAGGTTAACATGATGGCCATAGGTTGGGCAATTGAGGTCTTCGCTGTCGACACCCGATTGACAGTGATGAGGAGCCTGCCAAGGGGGAATTCGAGAGGAAGCTTAATCAATTAAAGGAGAAGACGAACTAGCTGAGGTCCTTCAATCATGAGAGCTTGGAGCTGCTATTCTTGGAGTTCTCTCAAGTGGGTTTGGTCGAAGATGCTAAGGAGGCGAAAGTGTCGATGCTTGGGCCTGACATCCTCTAGGATTCTACCTCTCTGTAAGGAAGCCAAGGGTAAGTCTAAAAGTTGCATTTCAAATCGTGTCTATTTTGCATTGACACTTTTGAGTTTGAGTCTGACACAGTGCTATCGAGTTATTGACGTCTAGCTCTGAGTCGAAGTTTATGCCTCTTGGCCTTCCATGTCATAGCTTCTATTTTCAATTCGAGTCTTTTGCTGTACTTGGCAACCCCGAGGGTTTTTATGATATGCATTATCTTGCTTCTAAGTACTTCGCTAGCTTTTGAATAAACTGTGTCAACCCTGACGACGAAGGGATAGATTTTGATGGGATCATCCCCAAGGAAATGTGTGCCTTCGCCGAAAGGGAAGATAAAAGGCATGCTTAGCCAATTAAAAGAAGAAGTAGTTTCAATCAACTTAAAAGACGAGATAAACCCCCGAATGGTTCAAATTGGTTCAAAGCTATCCCCAGAGGAGCATTCTGCCCCAGTCAGACAGGCTTGAAGAATCCATCGATGTCTTGTCATGGTCCTACAAAGGCACACCTGATGTTGATCCTGAGATAAAGAAGCATCAAATCCCCCTGCTACCGGATACCAAGCCAGAAAGCAGAAGCTCAGAAGGCTCCGAGCCTTGTATTATGTTCAAGGGTATCAATAAAGAGTTGCTCATGCATTCAATTCGAAGACAAAGTCTAGAGACCTGGTAAAGGGGGATCTGGTTACTAAGGAGGACTGTGCTTCGATAAGTCAACCTCCGCGGAAGGTTCTGACCGAAGCGCTTTGGGCCTTTCATTATCAAAGCTATTTTATCTAAGGCTGCGATCAAAGATCATCGACCTCGACGGCAACAAATTCAATAACTTGGTCAACATGGATCAATTCAAAAGGTACTTTTCCTTGAGAGAAGCTCGTTGGACCGAATAACTCCAAGGGTGGGCGGTTCCAAGCAAAAGTTAGAGCCAGCCTGCTAGACCAAAAACCTATGAAGGCGGTCTAGGCAAAAGTACATAGGCAACCTAGACCGGAAACCTGAGAAGGTGGTTCTATGCAAAAGTTAGAGCGTAAAAGGTGAGGTAAAACACACGAGTGAACCTTTGTCCAAACTATGCTTTGACCTGATTCCTTGAAAAGGAATATGTAGGCAATTTCTCCTTGAGATTCGGTCATAGTATATCAATTGGATCCATGGTTGATGTTTTGGTATACATCAAGGGTCGAGAAGGGTTGAGAACAAGACAAGCTTCGCCGGAGAATCAAAAGGGGGAAAACCTTTCGTGTTTCAATCTTATTTCAAACTACTACTTCGATTTGAAGCTGAGCAAAAGCCTTAAAAATATTTGAAGCATAAAAAACATAACGAAATGCTTGCGAGGCCTAATGGCCAAAATTTATTTTAAGTTCAGCGAAGTCTGGTGTGACCAGCTGCAATGGACTTGTAGTCACGCACGCTAGTTTAAGGTTCATGCGCGTTTGTTCAAAGTGATGAGCGTTGGTCTCAAACCTGCGCGCGCTTTTTCAATTCTTGTAGCAAAAAGTAGCAGTCAGCTTCTACCTTCGAATTCTGTTCAAGGGGCTTTTGCCAAGTTCAGTTATACCGTACATGTCATATGGGCCTTTTGTGACTGTGTGGGGGCATCGGTTTCAGTCCGGGCCTATACGAGTCTTTATTTGCGTCTCATGTCCGTTTTTGTGACATTTTTCCAGTTTTTCAAATCCATTGTCATTTCGGGATGCCTTTCCCAATTTTGTCGGTTCGTACAGGTCATTGTACATCTATTTAACCTTACGCAAGTGTCAGTTTCACCTGTCTATGGATATTTTGGATGTTCGCCCGTTAATACCCAAAATTTCATTATTTTCCATGTGTCTAAGAGTCTGTGTCGCATCCAGGGGCTCTTCTTCCTTTTCTCGTTCGACCTAGGCGAGTTTGTATATGTGCACATGTCTGTTTGTTGATTCAGTTCGCTTGTCAATGAAAGTTAGATATTAGCGGATTGTTTTTGCATTCTCTTAGACACTTGCAAAGGAGTCAATAAACTGGAAAATGAAAATTTTACATTGCTACCCAAACATCTGTAATACGCAAGCAGTGGAATCTCGTGAATGGCAAGGGCACATCGGCCCAAGGCCAAGCAAAGCATATCTATGGGGCACATTCGCCCAAGCATCAAAGAAGGGGCATGCAGACCCAATGCCACTACTAAATGTCGATTGGGGCACGCCGACCCGCTCAACGTCTATATATTTGGGTGCGCATCTTAGAAGTGAAGACAGTAAAGTAATGGGGCTCAGTGGTAGTCCTCAGGCACTGTTGTCTTCCATAGGAGCCATCCTTAGTTTGCATCTGCATTTTCAATTTGTGCATTCAATTTAGTATACATATCATTGCATATTGTATATCAAAATGTGGAAAGCAGGAAAAGTCTACCAAGTGCCAAGGCACGCTTATCCAGCATCGAAAGCAGCAATGGCTTGTGCCACCCAAATTCCAAATCCACAAACGACGGCCTATCCCGTCCACCTAAATGACAACATGTCCTGTCCCACTTAACGACAATCGGCCATGTCCAAATCAACGACAGCCTGTCTTGTCCAAATCCATAACGACGGCCTGTCCTGTCCCACTCAATGACAACCGGTCCTATCCAATTCCCGATGGTCTGTCTTGTCCACCTCAACAATGGTCAGTGTCATCCTTAATAATGATCTCTCCGTCCAACTCAATGACGGTCTGCCCGTCCATTCAATCCACAACGATGGCATGTCCCATCCACCTCAACGATGGTCGGTATCATCCTCAATGATGATCTCCCCGTACAACTCAATGACGGTCCGCCTGCCCATTCAATCCACAATGACGGCCTGTCCCGTCCACCTCCACGAAGGTCTATGCCATCCTCAATGATCATCTCTCTGTCAAACTCAATGACGGTCCGCCCCGTCCATTCAATACACAATGACGGCCTATTCTGTCCACCTCAATGATGGTCTGTGTCATCCTTAACGATGATCTATCCATCCAACTCAATGACTATTCGCTCATCCATTCAATCCATAACGACGGCCTGTCCCATCCACCTCAACGATGGTCCGTGTCATCCTCAATGATGATCTTTCCGTCCAACTCAATGACGGTCCGCTCATCCATTCAATCCACAATGACGGCCTGTCCCGTCCACCTCAACGATGGTTCGTGTCATCATCAAAGATGATCTCTCCGTCCAACTCAATGACGTTCCACTCGTCCATTCAATCCATACCGACGGCCTGTCCCATCCACCTCAACGATGGTCCATGTCATCCTCAACGATGATCTCTCTGTCCAACTCAATGATGGTCCGCCCGTCCAGTCAATCCACACCAGAGGCCTGTCTTGTCCGTCCACCTTAATGATGGTCCATGGCATCCTTAACGATGATCTCTCTGTCCAATTAAATGATGGTCCGCTCGTCCATTCAATCCAAAATGACGGCCTATTCCATCCACCTCAATGATGGTCCGTGTCATCCTCAATGATGATCTTTCCGTCCAACTCAATGACGGTCCGCCTGTCCATTCAATCCACAATGACGGCCTGTCCCGTCCACCTCAACGAAGGTTTGTGTCATCATCAAAGATGATCTCTCCGTCCAACTCAATGACGGTCCGCTCGTCCATTCCATGACGGTCCACCCGTCCATTCAATCCAAAACAATGGCCTGTCCCGTCCCTCTCAAAGATGGTCCATGTCATCATCCTCAATGATGATCTTTCCGTCCAACTCAATGACGGTTCACCCGTCCATTCAATCCACAATGACGGCCTGTCCCGTCCACCTCAACGATGGTTCGTGTCATCATCAAAGATGATCTCTCCGTCCAACTCAATGACGGTCCGCTAGTCCATTCAATCCACACCGATGACCTATCCCGTCCACCTCAACGATGGTCCGTGTCATCCTCAACGATGATCTCTCCGTCCAGCTCAATGACGATCCTCTCGTCCATTCATTCGAAAATGATGGCCTGTCGCGTCCACCTCAACGATGGTCTGTGTCATCCTCAATGACGATCTTTGCGTCCAACTCAATGACGGTCCGCCCGTTCATTCAATCCACAATGACGGCTTGTCCCATCCACCTCAACGATGGTCCGTGTTATCCTCAATGATGATTTCTTAGTGCAACTCAATGATGGTCTGCCCGTCCATTCAATCCACAATGACGGCCTATCTCGTCCACCTCAATGATGGTCTGTGTCATCCTCAATGATGATTTTTTTGTCCAATACAACGATGGTCCGCCAGTCCATTCAATCCACAATGATGGCCTATCCCATCCGCCTGAACGATGGTTTGTGTCATCTTCAGTAATGATCTCTTCGTCCAACTCAATGACAGTCCGCCAGTCCATTCAATCGACAACAAAGGCTTGTCCCGTCTACCTTAACGATGGTGTGTGTTATCCTCAATGATGATATTTCCATTAACTCAGTGATGGTTTGCCCGTCCATTCAATCCACAACGGCGGCCTGTCCTGTCCACCTTAACGATGGACCGTGTCGTCCTCAATGAGGATCTCTCCGTCCAACTCAATAACGGTCTGCTTGTCCATTCGATCCACAACGACTGCCTCTCCCGTCTACCTAAACGATGGTAAGTGTCATCCTCAATGATGATCTCTCCGTCCAACTCAATGACGGTCCGCGCGTCCATTCAATTCATAATGACGGCCTCTCCCGTCTACCTAAACGATGGTCTGTGTCATCCTCAATGATGATCTCTCCGTCCAACTCAATGATGGTTTTCCTGTGCATTCAATTCACAACGATGGCCCATCCCGTCCACCTCAACAATGGTCCGTGTCATCCTTAATGATGATCTCCCCGTCCTACTCAATGACAGTCCGCATGTCCATTCAATCCACAACGACGGCCTGTCTTGTCCACCTCAACGATGGTCCGTGTCATCCTCAATGATGATCTCTCCGTCCAACTCAATGATGGTCTGCGCGTCCATTCAATTCATAATGACGGTCTCTCTCGTCTACCTAGACAATGGTCTGTGTCATCTTCATTGATGATCTCTCCGTCCAACTCAATGATGGTTTTCCTGTGCATTCAATTCACAACGATGGCCCATCCCGTCCACCTCAACAATGGTCCGTGTCATCCTCAATGATGATCTCCTCGTCCTACTCAATGACAGTCCGCCTGTCCATTCAATCCACAATGACGGCCTGTCTCGTCCACCTCAACGATGGTCCGTGTCATCCTCAATGATGATCTCTCCATCCAACTTAATGGCGTTCCGTTCGTCCATTCAATCTGCAATGACGGCTTGTGTAACGCCCCTCAATTTTGGTCAATAAAAATTTTCGTTAAATATTTGAATTTTATTTAAATTACTTATTTTCTCTTGAGTGGCTATAGGATTTCTTGTTTTCGTCGTAGTTAGATTTTTGGTGTAACAAACTCCGACTTTTCATTCAATAAAAAAAATCTCGTTGTTATTCGAAATTTCTTAATTTCTCGATGATTTTCTTATTTGATTCCTAGTAGTTCGTATCACTGTAATCCTCGACTAGAAACCCTAATTACACTTTAGCCCCTCAAGAATCGCTTCTTGACTTATATGCCCTATTTAGCAAGCCTAGTTAGCTTCTAACCGGCTTGATGGAGTAACCAAACTAGGAAGTCACCTAGTTACTTTTCCCTAACCGAAGATGGACCGTTTTGCCCATCTTGAACCTTTTGAACCTTTTCAACCCTAGACTACAAATTGTTTAATTGTTTTCTTTTACTGTTTAGATTTATTCTTTATCCATTGGACGATAAATGTTAGGGGAATTATTATCCATTGGATAAAAGAAACCCATTTCTTTATATTAAAAGGATTTTGAAAGATTTAAACAAAGTACTATGATTGACATTTATAATTATTTTGAAAAGTACTTTTCAATTAATTTACTAATAAAAGTACCCTAGTAACTATGGACCATTGGACAATAACCGCTAGGGTAATCTTTACCCATTGGACAAAAGCCTTTCCTTTATTTTATTTGGTAAGTACACATATATATATATATATATATATATATATATATCACATGTGTATTTTCAAAAAGGACATGTAGTTTTTTCCAAAAACTTAGTTTAGTATTTAAAGTACCCGTACCTTATTATCCTTTGGATAATAACCGTTAGGGATTTTATTATCCATTGGGTAATAGGCTCATCTTCCAACTAAGTACTTATCCCATTAAAATAATATTTTGTTAAGATTCCCGGGAGTACAAAAGTACATTATTATATTAATTAAAATACTTGTACCTTTTAATTGTTTATTGGAAGAATCTCGACCCTTTTAGCCCTAGTATATATTTGTACATATGTATATATGTATATAAGTACTTGGATGATGTAAATTGCCTTAGTACACTTGTACCCATTTGTTAGTTTATTAAGTAGAGTCTTGACTCTTAAAGGCTAGTTTGATCTTTTGTACAAAAGTACCTATTAATTTATTTTTGTCTTGCATTAGTAGTACAAATATAGATAGTACATGAGAGAGAGAGAGAGAGAGAGAGAGAGAAAGAGAGAGAGAGAGAGCCGTGAGGGAGAGAGAGGAGAGAGGCCGAGAGAGAGAAAGAGGGAGAGGGAGAGAGAGAGAAGGAAAGAGGAAGGAAGAAGAAGAAAGATTTGATGTGTACCTTGTCATTAAAAGTACTTCAAAATCTTTGGTGATCTCTTTTCCTAGCCAAATCTTAACCTACTTGTCCTCCTTTGTACATCTTTCAATTGTTTAACCAAGAATCTTGTACCAATGTCTCCTCCTTTCCAACATATCTTCCAAAGATCAAATCCAAGGACCAAAGTAGCCATGCAAGCCTACCATTTAGCCATTGATCTTCCAACCAAGCCTTAACTTCACCCATCAAGCTTTCAATCAAGCTTGACAAGTGAAAGAAATCAAAGATGTAGAGAGAGAGAGAGAGAGAGAGAGAGATTCGGTTGAGAGAGGGAGAGGAGAAGCCCTTGCCTATAAATAGAAGCTCATTCCAAGCTTAAACTCACACCTTCAACCATTGCTCTCACTTCTCTCTAGAAATTCCAAAAGTTCTTGCTTTCAAAGTTCTAGTTTTCTAGTGTTCTTGAGAGAAACCACCAAACCACCTCCCAAAACCACCGTTAGATCTTTTAAAGTAGCTTAGTTAGTTAGAAAGTTGTTTCTAGGAAAAGAAAGCACAACTCTTTTCCTTTCGAAGCAAAACCGACGCCGTTACGCCGCCGAAATCCAAAACCGACGACCAAATCTTCTTAGCCGACTACTACCGCCAAGAAGGAAGGTAGGATATCCTTATCTTCCATCCCAAGTAGTTATCTTTACCTATTTTCCCAAATATAGTCTTGTACACAATTATAAGTTCGTTAGGAAGAAACTTTAATCATGTCATTTAAAGTAGATAATGTTATCTTTTGTTGAAAGTATATGAAATGCATGATGTTTGTTATTAAGTGATTCAAGCATGTCAAGTAGTTTTAAAATGGATGATCTTGTTAGTTGGAATAGTATAATGAATGATATCGTATGTGAAAAGTCTCACCGCGGAGTCTATGCATGAGAAACGAGACACGAAAATCAAGAAAGTAGAAACATGACACCTAGGGTGTGGATAATGATGAGATGTGTTTTGAAACCGCAATGTGGCTGGACTTGGTAGCCCATTGTGTGTATGGAAACCCACGATGCGGCCGGACGTGGTAGCCCATCGTGTGGATTGTGAAAACCGCAACGTGGCCGGACTTGGTAGCCCGTTGTGTGTATGAAAACTCGTAATGTGGCCGGACTTGGTAGCCCATTGCGTGGATTGTGAAAACCACAATGTGGCCGGACTTGGTAGCCCATTGTGAAGATTGCCAATGCGGCCGGACGTGCTAGCCTCATTGGTAATATGGCTTGGTTATCCGCGGAGAGGAGCCAATGCAAGTTTTGTGTGCCAATGGGAACCCGGCGCGGCGGAACCATTGTGAGGATACTCGGGAGACCGGCGCGGCGGAACCGAGGTTGGGTGTGTAGCTTGGTTATCCGCAGTACGGAGTCAATGTAAATTGTGTGAGTTAAACAAATGGTTTTTGAAAGGTTGAGTTGTAAATGAAAATGTTGACACAGTCTACGACGAGTCGCGTAGGAAAAACACGGAAAATCTTGGACACCAACGTATATTGATATTCGAATATGGATGTGTCAATGTTAGCTTTGTATATACGTATCATGTGGAAATCGATGTGATGTTATAACCTGCTGTTTGTTAGTTATGGGTTAGCGGGTATAGGATTTTTCTATTGAGCTTTCGTAGCTCACGGTGTTGCCTTTTTGGTGACCCTGACATATTATATCGGTGGCGACGCTGGTATAATGTGTCAGACTTTGTAGATGATCAATGTAAGCCGTACACCTTGGAGGCCTTTGGAGCTGAAGAGCTGGCTCAGATGGAGGAGCAGGCGAAGCTGTAGTTAGGAACCTTAGTTCCCTTCCGTTTGTAATAAAAGTACTCCTTTTAAGTTTCTGTTGTAATAAAGAGCTTGACTCAGTTTATTTTCAATAAAATTACTTATTTAACGCCCAGACTCCATTTGATTTATGAATAAAACGTCTTTTTAACGTACAGAAAATTCGGGGCGTTACAACTTGGTATCAAAGCTTTAGGTTCAAAACCTCGGCCATGGGTAGAATGGGTAGAACCACGAGATAGTTTGACCGTTGCACAAACGTGAATTGAGTTTAAGTTTACCGTCCCAAATTGGGTGGAATTCTGTCAAAAACAATCTTCGGATTGAAGCAAGGCGCGGAAATTGGCAGTACCGCTGAGCTGGGAATTCCCGAACAATTGGATGATGACTTAAATCAAGGATCGAATGTGGAATTTAGAAATTGAAAAAAAATATTTTTGGTAATTAAACCTTTGCCTAAAAACGTTGCTAATTGAGCAAATTTTATTTACTAGTTCGTGGAGGAGCCGTTCTTGAATAAATATTTTAAGGGACGAGAGTGGGAGCCTTGCACCGAGTGGGTGCCGGGCATAGCCCCATTAGGCCGGCAAACCACACTCCCCCCTAAACTTCAAATTTTAAATTTTAACCTCCAAAAGTTCAAATTTCAAACTTCAAACCTTTTCCCTCCTCCACCCACCTTTTCGGCCCCTATATATACCCCACCACCACTTCCATTTTTTTTCATCTCTCTCACCATCATAACTCCCCCAAAATCTCCATCCTATCCTACCGAGCCGAGCCGAGCCATGGCAACCCGACGACGAGGATTTCCGGAAGACGCCATATTCCGAGAAATCGAGCGAGCCGAAATAACCATATCAATCCAAACCCTATGGTTGCAACTCTTCGGCCTCGCCTTGTTTTGTGCGGTACTCACCATAGGCATGCCACGGTGGTTCGCCGAGAACAACCGTCTCAACACCTTTTGGTACTGGGCTCTCGCCGTGATCGTCGCACTCGCCGCAACCATAAAGGAGTACGAACGCCATTTACGCCAAGCTTTGGATGAGAGATGGTAGAGAATCTCAAGGATGGGCGAGACCCGAAACCAACGACGCCGATTAGGCATATCTTAGGCCGATTGTAATCCTTCGGGATGTAGGATGTTAAGGATTAGGATCGTTTTCAACTTGTATTAGGAAAATCTCGTGTCTCTACTTGCCTTATAGTAGAACTTTATGTCGATGATTGTATCTTTCTGCTTATGTATGGAAAATTTTGCTTATGTTGTATGATGTTCATATTTATGAAAAGTTTGTCTTTAGAGCACTATTGCATACTATATGCCTTTTATACCAATAGTTTAGTTAGATTAAACCTTCCCATTCCGATTATTTCTCGTAGATGGTGAACCGACGCAGCGGAATAGGATATGAGACCGGTGACTCCTCTAACCCTAATCCCAACCCCGACCTAGCACAAATCATGCAAGCACTCGTAACCGCCTTGAACGCCAACCGCCAAAACCAAAACCACGACAACGAGCCTATGACCCGAACTCGAGCAATGAACGAGTTCTGCAAACGTCGACCCCCAACCTTCAATGCAGATACTAACCCCACCGTGGCTGAAGCTTGGCTGAAAGAAACCAAGGTGATCCTGGACACTTTGGAGATCACCCGGAATGAAGATCGTGTGGCCTTAGCCACTTACCAGCTGAAGGGTGAAGCCCGCTACTGGTGGGAGCTAATGGAGGCCACCCATGCCATAGCCACCATGACATTTGCCGAGTTTGAAACCCTATTCCTCGACAAATACTTCCCTACACCCCTTCGCCTAGCCAAGGAGCAGGAATTTATGAACCTGAAACAAGGGACGATGACCGTGACCCAGTACGCGGCCAAATTTGAAGAGCTATCCCGTTACGCCCCAACCGCTGTGGCAACCGAAGGCAGTAAGGCAAGAAGATTCGAGTGGGGGCTGACTATTGCTCGAAGGGCCGTAGTGGCACAGGCCTTTACCACCTATAATGGTGTGGTCCAGTGCGCTCTCCGCCTGGAAAGTGAGGAGGCTGACTTCAAAACCCGATGGAGGAAGGCAACGGGCAACACTGGCGGGCCAATCCGAACCCAACCATCCAATGGCAACCGTGGACCCTACTCCACCAAACCCTTTACCCCGTCTCAAAGCAACCAACCCTGGAAGACTGCAATCTCCGGAAGTGGCGAGCAGAAGAGAGATGGTCGAGACTTAACGACAGTTCGGTGCTACAACTGTCAGGCTATGGGCCACTATAGTCGCCAATGCCCGCAACCTCAGAAGGAGGATAATGGGAGCTTGGGACAGACAGGTTTTGTGAAGCAAAACCCTGGAGGCTCATCACAGCAGCAGAATGGGCAAAACAAGGGAAAGCAGCCCATGGGATACCAGCAAAGCACTGGAGGGCGTATCTTTGCGCTACAAACTGAGGCACAGGAGCAGGATCCCTCTGTGATCCAAGGTACGCTACTATTGTATAGTACCTGCGTACAAGCTTGAGCATCGCATTCATTTACATCTACTACCTGCATAACTGCACTAGCACTAGAAACAGAACCCCTAAGTACGTGTACGAAAGTAACATCACCGTCTGGGGGGGAGTATAACTGTTAGTCTAGTGTGTGGAGAGTGCGAACTCAAGGTAGCTTACTTATGCCTAACTCGCGATCTTAGAGTGATCGGCATGGAGAAATTCGACATAATTCTAGGATGGATTGGCAATCTGCATGTCGAGCAGTCATAAACTACCATCAAAGGATAATGACAGTCTATACCCTAGAAGGGACTCGATTCCTTTTAAGGGGGATAGACGAACGGTGAGCCCGACGACGAGAAGATCCGAGTGGTAGAATCAACTATTTAGATGGCTCGCTAGTCTCAAATTGGAAGAAGCTGATAGAATGGAAGTGGGATTGCCACATATCGTTGGCGAATACGCCAATATTTTCCCTGAAGAACTTCCTGACTTGACACCCAATGAGAGATAGATTTCTCTATAGAACTCCAACCGGGAGCAGCACCAATCTCTATGACACCATACCAAATGGCCCCTGTGGAACTAAAGGAGCTCAAAGACTCAATTGCAAGAACTATTTATCAAGCCAAATACGTCACCAGGAGGGAGCGCCTATGCTGTTCGTGAGGAAGAAAGAAGGATCATGCCTGAGACACTATACTTGTAGTACCTGCCAAAACCTCTAAGCAGTAGCTGTGTAGTGTCAAACCATCTTTGGTGTTTCATTCGTTCCTTAACCTCACCCCTCACCTATTCGAAACCTAGCGCGCGCCAATTTCGGGGATGAAATTGTTTTAAGGGGGATAGATTGTAACGCCCCTCAATTTTGGTCAATAAAAATTTTCGTTAAATATTTGAATTTTATTTAAATTACTTATTTTCTCTTGAGTGGCTATAGGATTTCTTGTTTTCGTCGTAGTTAGATTTTTGGTGTAACAAACTCCGACTTTTCATTCAATAAAAAAAATCTCGTTGTTATTCGAAATTTCTTAATTTCTCGATGATTTTCTTATTTGATTCCTAGTAGTTCGTATCACTGTAATCCTCGACTAGAAACCCTAATTACACTTTAGCCCCTCAAGAATCGCTTCTTGACTTATATGCCCTATTTAGCAAGCCTAGTTAGCTTCTAACCGGCTTGATGGAGTAACCAAACTAGGAAGTCACCTAGTTACTTTTCCCTAACCGAAGATGGACCGTTTTGCCCATCTTGAACCTTTTGAACCTTTTCAACCCTAGACTACAAATTGTTTAATTGTTTTCTTTTACTGTTTAGATTTATTCTTTATCCATTGGACAATAAATGTTAGGGGAATTATTATCCATTGGATAAAAGAAACCCATTTCTTTATATTAAAAGGATTTTGAAAGATTTAAACAAAGTACTATGATTGACATTTATAATTATTTTGAAAAGTACTTTTCAATTAATTTACTAATAAAAGTACCCTAGTAACTATGGACCATTGGACAATAACCGCTAGAGTAATCTTTACCCATTGGACAAAAGCCTTTCCTTTATTTTATTTGGTAAGTACATATATATATATGTATATATATATATATATATATATATATATATATATATATCACATGTGTATTTTCAAAAAGGACATGTAGTTTTTTCCAAAAACTTAGTTTAGTATTTAAAGTACCCGTACCTTATTATCCTTTGGATAATAACCGTTAGGGATTTTATTATCCATTGGGTAATAGGCTCATCTTCCAACTAAGTACTTATCCCATTAAAATAATATTTTGTTAAGATTCCCGGGAGTACAAAAGTACATTATTATATTAATTAAAGTACTTGTACCTTTTAATTGTTTATTGGAAGAATCTCGACCCTTTTAGCCCTAGTATATATTTGTACATATGTATATATGTATATAAGTACTTGGATGATGTAAATTGCCTTAGTACACTTGTACCCATTTGTTAGTTTATTAAGTAGAATCTTGACTCTTAAAGGCTAGTTTGATCTTTTGTACAAAAGTACCTATTAATTTATTTTTGTCTTGCATTAGTAGTACAAATATAGATAGTACATGAGAGAGAGAGAGAGAGAGAGAGAGAGAGAGAGAGAGAGAGAGAGCCGTGAGGGAGAGAGAGGAGAGAGGCCGAGAGAGAGAAAGAGGGAGAGGGAGAGAGAGAGAAGGAAAGAGGAAGGAAGAAGAAGAAAGATTTGATGTGTACCTTGTCATTAAAAGTACTTCAAAATATTTGGTGATCTCTTTTCCTAGCCAAATCTTAACCTACTTGTCCTCCTTTGTACATCTTTCAATTGTTTAACCAAGAATCTTGTACCAATGTCTCCTCCTTTCCAACATATCTTCCAAAGATCAAATCCAAGGACCAAAGTAGCCATGCAAGCCTACCATTTAGCCATTGATCTTCCAACCAAGCCTTAACTTCACCCATCAAGCTTTCAATCAAGCTTGACAAGTGAAAGAAATCAAAGATGTAGAGAGAGAGAGAGAGAGATTCGGTTGAAAGAGGGAGAGGAGAAGCCCTTGCCTATAAATAGAAGCTCATTCCAAGCTTAAACTCACACCTTCAACCATTGCTCTCACTTCTCTCTAGAAATTCCAAAAGTTCTTGCTTTCAAAGTTCTAGTTTTCTAGTGTTCTTGAGAGAAACCACCAAACCACCTCCCAAAACCACCGTTAGATCTTTTAAAGTAGCTTAGTTAGTTAGAAAGTTGTTTCTAGGAAAAGAAAGCACAACTCTTTTCCTTTCGAAGCAAAACCGACGCCGTTACGCCGCCGAAATCCAAAACCGACGACCAAATCTTCTTAGCCGACTACTACCGCCAAGAAGGAAGGTAGGATATCCTTATCTTCCATCCCAAGTAGTTATCTTTACCTATTTTCCCAAATATAGTCTTGTACCCAATTATAAGTTCGTTAGGAAGAAACTTTAATCATGTCATTTAAAGTAGATAATGTTATCTTTTGTTGAAAGTATATGAAATGCATGATGTTTGTTATTAAGTGATTCAAGCATGTCAAGTAGTTTTAAAATGGATGATCTTGTTAGTTGGAATAGTATAATGAATGATATCGTATGTGAAAAGTCTCACCGCGGAGTCTATGCATGAGAAACGAGACACGAAAATCAAGAAAGTAGAAACATGACACCTAGGGTGTGGATAATGATGAGATGTGTTTTGAAACCGCAATGTGGCCGGACTTGGTAGCCCATTGTGTGTATGGAAACCCACGATGCGGCCGGACGTGGTAGCCCATCGTGTGGATTGTGAAAACCGCAACGTGGCCGGACTTGGTAGCCCGTTGTGTGTATGAAAACTCGTAATGTGGCCGGACTTGGTAGCCCATTGCGTGGATTGTGAAAACCACAATGTGGCCGGACTTGGTAGCCCATTGTGAAGATTGCCAATGCGGCCGGACGTGCTAGCCTCATTGGTAATATGGCTTGGTTATCCGCGGAGAGGAGCCAATGCAAGTTTTGTGTGCCAATGGGAACCCGGCGCGGCGGAACCATTGTGAGGATACTCGGGAGACCGGCGAGGCGGAACCGAGGTTGGGTGTGTAGCTTGGTTATCCGCAGTACGGAGCCAATGTAAATTGTGTGAGTTAAACAAATGGTTTTTGAAAGGTTGAGTTGTAAATGAAAATGTTGACACAGTCTACGACGAGTCGCGTAGGAAAAACACGGAAAATCTTGGACACCAACGTATATTGATATTCGAATATGGATGTGTCAATGTTAGCTTTGTATATACGTATCATGTGGAAATCGATGTGATGTTATAACCTGCTGTTTGTTAGTTATGGGTTAGCGGGTATAGGATTTTTCTATTGAGCTTTCGTAGCTCACGGTGTTGCCTTTTTGGTGACCCTGACATATTATATCGGTGGCGACGCTGGTATAATGTGTCAGACTTTGTAGATGATCAATGTAAGCCGTACACCTTGGAGGCCTTTGGAGCTGAAGAGCTGGCTCAGATGGAGGAGCAGGCGAAGCTGTAGTTAGGAACCTTAGTTCCCTTCCGTTTGTAATAAAAGTACTCCTTTTAAGTTTCTGTTGTAATAAAGAGCTTGACTCAGTTTATTTTCAATAAAATTACTTATTTAACGCCCAGACTCCATTTGATTTATGAATAAAATGTCTTTTTAACGTACCCAAAATTCGGGGCGTTACAGCTTGTCCTGTCCACCTCAACGATGGTCCGTGTCATCCTCGATGATGATCTCTCCGTCCCACTCAATGACGGTCCACCCATCCATTCAATCCACAATGACACCCTGTCCAATTCGATGACGGTTCACCTGAATCAGTCCACAATAACCGTCTACCTGTCCTGATCCATATCAATCTAAACCATTAGCGCATCTTCCAGCAGCCTTATTGCTCTATCTCAGATGGTCTTTGATAAGGAGATTGGCTCTGATTCTGAATAGATGGAATTTAACCTGCCTGACATGACCTACCCATGATTGTTGGAAATTGTTTGTGCCGAGGATAGTTTTGATCCCCAGCAACGATAGCCTGTCATGTCCAATTCAACGACCATATGTCCCGTCCATGTCTGCAACGATAGCCTGTCCTGTCTAACTCCATCAACAAGCGGTGATTCACTTGTCCAAGCCTACCATTATCCTCAGCAATGGCCCGTCCGTCCAATTCAATCCATCAGTTAGGTTCCTTAAGTTTACATGTCTACTTTTCTAGTATGCTCTGTTCTGGATAGCCTATAGGGTGTCTAGAAATCTTTGACGTTACTTGTACCAAGTCGATGGTGCTTCAAGTGCCGTCAAAGAGGGGCTACTGTAGACCCCTCAATTTAGACTTTTTAGATTAGTTTACTTTCGATTTTTGATTCTTCGATGATGAAACGGATCAAGAACAGCCCAGAAATGGTTAGTGGTTGAGCTTTGAGCATTTTGAAACCCCAATAAACTTTCTAGAACCCTACTGGCACGCGCTGGTTGAGAACCAGCACATGCGGGTCAAAGTGCCAGGTGTTGGTCAAATGATCCTGATTGACCGTTGACTAGCACATGATCATTTGGACCTGCGCAAAAGTGTCCACGACCTGCGCGCGCTGGTTAAAGTTGCAGTCGACCTTATACTTTCCATTTCTAGAAGGTTTCCATTATGGAGGGTGTTTGCGCTATAAATACCCCCCTCACTCTTTCAATTAAAGGGTTAAGAAAAAGGTAAGAAAATCTTACACCCCACTTTCACACCTCAATCACCCTCAAACATCAAAGCTCAATACTCTTTCAAACCTAATAACCAAAGGTATAACACCTTTGTTTTGTATTCTGTTCTAATCCCTGAGGGGGGATTGGCAGGGTCAAGGCTGATAATCAATACCAAGTCCTGGCCCACAAGCTAGCAAGGTTTCAAAAACCGTAGTGACAAGAACTAGCGCACGCCGGCCGTGAGTACGCGCGCGCCACTCCGTAGCTGCGTGTGCAAGTCTTGTGTGGGGACTGGTGTCTTGTTGTTTTGTGTTCTCTTTTCCATATAAATCACTGCGAGCATGATAAAAACTAGTTTACTACTTTCTTTAGTTAAAATTGCTCGCTTTTATTTATTATTCTTAGCTATTGCTTTGGAATACCCATGGGGCCTTTCTAAACCTGTCTTAGAGCCCAAAAACATGTAGAACCAGCACTAGTTTGTTGACTCAAACTTGCGCGCAGTAATGGTCTGCCCGTGCATGCAAGTTCAGTTTTGACCAGTAGCTAGCCTTGCATGGGTAACTAGGCCTTGGCCTCTGTTTTTATTCCCACACTATTTATGGGGTGCTTATTATTTTGGTGGGCTTTGAGCCCATTCAAACTGCCTATAAACTATATATGAACTACCTATAAACTGCTTGGCTTATCCTGAGTGTGCACTGGTCACTTCCAGAGCCCAGAGGATTTGAAAACAAGAACTCTGGGTTTAAACCTACTGGCGCGCGCAAGTTTATGGGTGGTGCGTGCATGTTATATTAACATGTAGTGACTTGATCAGTGCATGTTGATTTTGTCCTACGCTCGTCACTCCAAAACAGGGGCCTTCCAGTCTGTTTAACCTCCCATAGAAGTCTATTTTCATCCTATACTAACTATTTCAATAAGCAAGCATGCTATCTATCACATCCTGCTAACATGTTATAGTTTTAAAATCCCTTAAACTATTCCCCCGCCCTAATTAGCTTAAAATTGATTAATGAGAGAGATACGCAAATGATTTACAAATGCCCGAGTAGAGACTGATCTCTAGATTGGGCGAGAAGGGTATCTTAAAACCCTTCCCCTCTCGTAACCTGGCTCCCGGACCTCGGATATCAAAGGTGATGATGGACCAGTTTACTAACCTTTTCAAAATCAAACAACATACTAAAAATATTTTTAAGTTTTGTTCCTTGGGTGTCATCCTTCAAACCCAAGTGGAGACTCTGAATTAATCGTTTCGCCGCGCTTTAAAAAAAAGGGGCACACTCTCATGATCGCGATCGATTTTTGGGGCGTGTGCACACAGTACCACAATCTGAGTTGGGTCAAATCGTGCGTGTCTTTTCATCACAATCACTACGCCAAATTTTACCCTTAGCGGCATTAGAAAACCGCCAGAAATCGTCCAAAAACCGCTGGTAATAGTAATAATCGTCGGTAATAGTCAAAAAACCGCTGGTAATGGACCGCCAGTAAAGCAATTGTCGGGAAAATAAAAAAGGCGGTAACAAACGCCGGTAATACCAAAAACAACATTACAAAACCGCCAGAAATATTACCGCCGGCAATAAAATAGGCCGTGAATTTTTTTTCGCTTTCCTCATGAGTCGAACCCGGAACCTCCGGATCTACGCACACACGTGTGACCAACTGGGCTAATCCGCATTTTGGGTCGAATAGGATAAATAATAATATTTATATTATACGGGTCAATTTTATTATAAGCAGCGGTAATAAACCGCCGGTATTAAAAACAATCGTATATTTTACTTTTCTCGGCGGTAATTTAAAAAACCGCCGGTAAAAGTCACTAAAAACGGAAGTCTTAGTAAAACCGCCTTTTTAGGGTAATTATTCCCGGCGGTCTTATTAATACCGCTAAAAGTGTCTTTCAACGTCATTTATTTAATGCTGGTAATACTACCACCGGTAAAGCCAAAATTTGGCGTAGTGAATAATCCTTTACTTTTCCTTCTTCCTATTCTCGAACCAAAGATGAAGCCATTTGTCGTCCTCTATGAATGGAATATCCCGCTCCTCCATATTGTGTTTCGCCCGTGAGTGTTCCTTCCATTTCTCTTCCTTTCTTACCCACTCTTCCTCTTCCTTATCACTTTTGCCAGGTGTGTTGGGGTCAATTACTTCTGGCCATTCGGACTCATTACCTTCCTCTTCTCCTTCCATTAGAAAACACCCCTCTTCTTCAAGAAAAGTTAGGTTTGGTTTAGGCTGGGCATTGGAAAAGATGTATAGGCTAGGATCATATGTGGAGCTGTGGGATAGGCTTATGACATTGATATTTTGAGGTGGTGGTTCGGCATTGTGGGCAGGGAGTGGATTGGCTTGTACATTGGGTTTCAGTGGTTTTATGGCTCAGCTGTCGATAAGGTGCAGACACCCCAATTTGGCCTAACGAGTATTTCAAGTCCCACCTTGGGGACCATCCCGATGATGAATAGGATAAAGTGATTGATGATTGACTTCTCGTAAACCTGAGGACTTTGTGATTGATGATTGCTTTCTCATCGTGTCTAAAGTGTGCGGGGAACTTTGATTTTTTATTACATAATTGACTTCTGTCCGCACACTTTGAGAGTTTATTAGATGCACCTTGTTTCGAGCGTTTTCTTTTGTTGAGTGCATGACATGGTGAAAATTGAAGTCGAGACTCGGTCCGGAGAGAGTACTTGGTTGCGATTCACTTGTGGTCAAGGTCTTTACTCACTCACGCTAAGTTTGGATGCCATGATTAATTTCTATGTTTTGATAGCATCTAGAACTACTGTTGCGTATGCTATATTCTTGGCATTGGTGTATCAATGAGTTGCATTGCAGTTTTTGGGTTCTATGTGGAGAGGATTCACGGTGTTTTGTGGGTAATCATTGCTGAAAACCCTCACGAGACTTCACTCGTCCTATCGGGGCTGCCCGAGGGTTTAAAAGAAATATCCATTTTAATTAGTTGCATTTGTTTTGGTTTGCTAGGGACTAGCAAAGTGTAAGTTGGGGGGTGTGATAAGTGCTAAAATATATATATTTTGGCCCTCCAAACTATATTTGTTAGTAATTTATTTTGGTTAATTGATTTTTATTTCGCTCTTTTGTTGTTTATAGGTTGTTCGAGCCCGTTGTCCAAGACTTTGGATAAAAAGAAGATTTTATAGAAGTTTGAGGTTCAAATCCGAAATGATTCAAAATTGAATGGTTCATTTGTTATTTCATGAAGGTCAAAGGGGCTTTGTGTGATTGAAGTTTTCAATACATATATAAATGATTTAACCTACTGTTGGAAAAAGGGGGCTGCCGTGGGAAAGAAAAAAAGGGACGAGCAGGTGCGGAAAAGAAGAAAAAAAGGCTGCCGACTGCGCGATCGTTCTGAATATTGTTAAGTTTTCTTCTGTGTTCTTTTTTTCCATCAAGTTTTTTATGTTTTGTTCAATTACTTGCTTGCCGGTAATTCGTATTAATTTTTGTCATTCATTAAAGTTGTTCGTTGGTACTTGTTTATTAATTTATTTCTTTTGCTTATTTCGTATTCGGAAGTATGTTTCAATCTAGGATTTCTTTTATTTTTTATTTGATGTTGAGTGAGTAGTTATTTAGGTAGAGTCGCGGGGTGATTAGCACGCCGTGATCAGTTCGGGTACTGCTCCTGTTTTCAAACAATGTAAAAATGATTTAAGATTGGAAAAATACTTCCCGCGGACGAATCTGGGCATTGTCGGAGCCCATGTGAACGGGGGAATGGGGGTCCAAAACCCATTCTCCGTTGCGCATGGGTAAACGGCGACCATAGAGTCTCGCATCTTGCGGGGTATCTTTTTCAATCTCAGATCGAACGTTTATAAGAATACTGAATGGAGCAAGTTAATCCGGACTGATTACGAGTGCTATGAATCCTACGACTGTACCTTTCTTTTAATTATTTGAAAAGTACAATCAATTTCTAGGTTTTAATTTAATCTCAATCAAAATGACAAGGGGTGGCTACCTAAGAGTCCGTTTAAATTATAACAACCCGAATTTTTAGTTAGGGGCACTTTTCAATGCAAGAAGCACTATTCTCTCGGACGAAAAAACAAAGATAGGGGCTGCCGTGATATCTTCTGGGGATCACGCTGTCAGAGAAAAAAAAGGCAGACCGAGAGCTATGAATGAAAAGGAGGCAATTTTCCCACGGACAGAAGAAGGCTGTTGACTGCCGAGTTCCGAATATTGTTAGTTTTATTGCTTCAGTTGTTTTTCCAATCATGTTTTAAAGTTTTGTTCAATTATTCATACTTCGGTAACTCATATTGATTTTCGTTCTTTATTAAAGTTGTTAGTTTGGTTCTTGTTTAATTTTGGATTTTTTGTTTATTTTTCCTATCGAGTAATAGAAGCATGATTAATTCTAGGGTTTCTTTCCTTTTATTTTTAATAATAAGTGAGTAGTTTTTCTGAGGTTTGGTTGCTGGGTAAAGGCGCGCCGCGACCCAATTAAGACTCGTCTCGCAATTTTTCGCACATTAATTTGATTAAATAATTTAGTTGGTGAAAATTACGTCCGTTGGACGAATCCGAGGCATTGCCAGGGCTCATGTGAGCGGGAACAGGGGACCAAAATTTGTTTGCCGCTGTGTACGGGACCGACAACCTTAGGATTCGCATCCTTCGGAGTTTCCAATTCTCCCTAAATTTAACTATTTTTTTAGAACCTTGAAAAGCGAGCGGATTCTGATTGGGTAGCGAGTGCTGGATTCCCTACGACCGTGCCTCTCTTTTTAATCGTTTGAGCAAATTATCTGTTAGTTGTAGTTACTTAATCAAATCGACAAGGGGTGGCTACCTAAGAGCTGTTTTTTAATAGTAACAACCCGAGTTTTTAGTCAGCACACATCACCGTCTCTGTTGATTCGACTCCGGTCCTACCGGATATTATGCTGCGTCGGTCTCCGCCCTACGCTTGGGGCAACCCGTTGTTTTAGGACTAGGAATCCGTCAAGCATTTTTGGCGCCGTTGCCGGGGACGGTAACGTGTGTTAAAGAATTCGGGTTGTTATTTTTTTTATTTGTTTTCTTTTTAGTTCTTTATTTATTTTTAATTGTTGAAAAGCAAAAAAAAAAAAGGCCCATTTTGCAATGTGGTATGGAGGTTATACAAACCAATTTGATTATTCAGTGTCACTGCCTATATTTTATGGTTTGCCCTCAGAAAATTCTTTTTCGCATATTCATGACCTTGAGGAAGCTTTTGCTAGCGATGAAGTGGCTCTTTTCCATGTATTTTCAGCATCTTTGCGTGATAGTGCTCTAGATTGGTTTAATTGTTTGAGTTCAAGATTGACATGGGGTGAGATTGTAATACAATTTTTCAATCATTTCAATCCCTCATATGAGACTCATATGCTTTTACAAGAACTATCAAATTTCTCTCAACATGATGATGAGTCTTTGTCACAGTGTTGGGAGCGATTTAAATTTGTTGTATTCTCCTGGTCGAGTTTTAATTGTGAGCTTGGCAGTCTTCTGGTTATCTTTTGCCGTGGTTTAAACCTTAAGCCATGCGAGGTGGATTTTAGGTCCACTGACGAATTCCTGGATAAAACCCCTGAAGACGCTTGGGATTTCTTAGATGAATTAACCCAAAAGCTCCAATTTTGTGAGTTGACTGAAAGTTTTGAGGGTACCAATTTTGATGATAGAGAAAAAGAGAAAATAGAGCCGCTTTCTGAGGATATTAATTCTGATGCGAGGGAAAAAGAGGAAATAGAGTCACTTCCTAAGGATTTTGATGTGAGAGAAAAAGAGGAAATAGAGCTGCTTGTCATTAGTGAAGGCTATATGCCTTTTGAGGAGTCATTGCCAATAGTTGCACTGAATAATCAAGTAATCTCAGCTCTAGATTGTGCCACCCCTGCTACTGAGTCTCCACTTTCGCAAGAGGTTTTAAATGTGAAGCAGATTGATTTTCTTTGTGTTGATAAATTTAATTTAGTTTGTCATTCATATCTTGTGGACTTTGTCAACGCTTTGAAAATTGATCTAGTTTGGGCTAAGCACTTGGTTGAACTTAAGTGTCTAAATCGAATTCGGCAAATGCGCTATTTATCTTATCTTGTGGCATGGTCGAATTCAATTTTTGATAAAAGATGTAGAATGGAGTTCTATGTTCATTGTCTTAGCTCTTGTTGGCATAATAAATGTTCGGTACCTGCATTTGGCTGTTCGTATATGATTTTTTTTTTTTTTGGTCTGGTATAGCCACCCGTTTCTCGCTTGAGAAATGGGGAGAAAAGTAGTACCCGTGTCTTTCGCGTGAAGAAAGTGGATGATTTTTTATCTTTCATTTTATTTCTTATCTTGTTTATTTCTTTCAGTTATTTTTCTTCTTATTTTGGAGGCTAACTTTTTGCAGGTTGTTCAATCCAAGTTGGGGGTCTCCCTCTAAACGTCATTTACTCTGCTTAGCCCCTCCTTTTCGAGGTGATATCTCTCCTCTCTTATACGTTTATGTCCTATCGTTATTTTTCATGCTTTCAATGCGGACATTGAATGGTTCAAGTTGGGGGGAGGGATCACTTTGTTCTTTATCTTGTTAACAAAAATTTTTTTTCGAAAATTAAAAAAATACTTGTTGGATCCTGTTTGATTGAGTCTTGGAGATTGCGATATCTACTTGTTGGTTGCTAGTGTTGAGAATTGTTGGGCATTACTTGAATATGATATTGCATGGTAGTTCTTTTTGCTAACTTGGCGATAGAAATTTATTCCGGCATACATTCTTAGCATCTTTGCACTGCACATTTCTTGGACCTTGACTGTTTGTGAGTTGTGACTTGAGTGCTTTTAATGGCTAGATTAGTGGAGACTTATGCCCATGTGAGCTTTAGTGCCCTATCTTTCTTTGGAGCGATGTCACATAAACTCTTCGTTTGTCATAAAAAAGAAAGAAAGAGAAAGAAGCTTGATCGTTGTTGATCTCATTATCTTTGTCGTCAAGTATTAGGACTTAATGCATGCATATTAGGACTTTTGGGAATGGAAAGTTACATGGTTGTATTGCCCTTAGGAGATGATAGTAGGCCATTTTTTTTTTGCTTTGAGCCGGTTCGTTTCTTTTTCTTAAACACTTTATCCCTTGCAAGCCACATTGTGCCTTTTGCATGAGCCTTTTTCTTGTTAAGCTTCACCAACCATATTGTGTCTTGAGAATGACAAGTTAATCATGTGAAGGTTAAGTTTTGAAGAGAATGGAGAAAGTGTTTTTGAGAGAGATGTGCTTGAAATATTGTGTGTTCTTCCCCATAGCTAAAAAGAAAAAAATTGTGCAAATTACAAAGAAAAAAAAATAATGGAACTTGAATGAAAAAGGGGAAGACACTCATACATTTGTTTGAAGAAAGAAACGTGTAAACTTTAAAGGGGAATTGTGTGAAGGGTGAAAAATAAGAGAGATGTGGAGGAGTTGAAAAGAATGATAAGAGGGTGCACATTGTTACACTTGCCCTATGTTGTTATAGCCAATTCTCGGACACTTGCTTATGATTTATCCTAACCTTTGAAGCACTTTTCCTTACCCAATGATATAACCGAATAAAAGTCCTATTTGATCTTAGGGGCAATGGGTTATGGATCGATGGATAGATAGTCTTTAATGCTTGACATTCCTTTCATGAGATCATGTGTCTACCTTAAAAAGCTTTCTCTTCATGTCTAAAGTGTGCGGGGTACTTTGATTTTTTATTACATAATTGACTTCTGTCCGCACACTTTGAGAGTTTATTAGATGCACCTTGTTTCGAGCGTTTTCTTTTGTTGAGTGCATGACATGGTGAAAATTGAAGTCGAGACTCGGTCCGGAGAGAGTACTTGGTTGCGATTCACTTGTGGTCAAGGTCTTTACTCACTCACGCTAAGTTTGGATGCCATGATTAATTTCTATGTTTTGATAGCATCTAGAACTACTGTTGCGTATGCTATATTCTTGGCATTGGTGTATCAATGAGTTGCATTGCAGTTTTTGGGTTCTATGTGGAGAGGATTCACGGTGTTTTGTGGGTAATCATTGCTGAAAACCCTCACGAGACTTCACTCGTCCTATCGGGGCTGCCCGAGGGTTTAAAAGAAATATCCATTTTAATTAGTTGCATTTGTTTTGGTTTGCTAGGGACTAGCAAAGTGTAAGTTGGGGGGTGTGATAAGTGCCAAAATATATATATTTTGGCCCTCCAAACTATATTTGTTAGTAATTTATTTTGGTTAATTGATTTTTATTTCGCTCTTTTGTTGTTTATAGGTTGTTCGAGCCCGTTGTCCAAGACTTTGGATAAAAAGAAGATTTTAAAGAAGTTTGAGGTTCAAATCCGAAATGATTCAAAATTGAATGGTTCATTTGTTATTTCATGAAGGTCAAAGGGGCTTTGTGTGATTGAAGTTTTCAATACCTATATAAATGATTTAACCTACTGTTGGAAAAAGGGGGCTGCCGTGGGAAAGAAAAAAAGGGACGAGCAGGCGCGGAAAAGAAGAAAAAAAGGCTGCCGACTGCGCGATCGTTCTGAATATTGTTAAGTTTTCTTCTGTGTTCTTTTTTTCCATCAAGTTTTTTATGTTTTGTTCAATTACTTGCTTGCCGGTAATTCGTATTAATTTTTGTCATTCATTAAAGTTGTTCGTTGGTACTTGTTTATTAATTTATTTCTTTTGCTTATTTCGTATTCGGAAGTATGTTTCAATCTAGGATTTCTTTTATTTTTTATTTGATGTTGAGTGAGTAGTTATTTAGGTAGAGTCGCGGGGTGATTAGCACGCCGTGATCAGTTCGGGTACTGCTCCTGTGTAGGGAGGTATTCCCGAGCAGATACATTTAGTTACCAAACACGTGATGTTTGGGAACACGTGGTAAATACGACTGGACTTATCGCCGAGCAGTTCGGTGAACAGCGATATGGACCAGTGATATGAGAAGTCATGGCTATAAATAGACTGTTCGGTTATGATACAGCCGAACAGATGATGTAAAGAACCTAGCACGTGATACGAGTGATCACGGGTTGAAAGCAATGCAATCGATATCTGAATAAATGGTACGTGGGACCATAGTTTGAATATAGATAGGACAGTCATCATGCTAAACAAGTGTTCGGCAATATGGACCAGTGACATGAGAAGTCAATGGTCCAGGAAGGTTGTACGGGCTCAAGGACCAGTTACATGTGAGGTAACTAGTCCAAGCCGTCTGTTCGGCTATGAGATGGCCGAACAAAGATGGAACTCCAATCGAGAGTAAGAGCAGAGAGAATACTCTGGAAGATTCCAGAATAGTCATGTCTCATATAGGGATAAAGATCCCAAGAATATAGGATCTGAGAAAGATACCCAACGAGTATGGGATGTTCGGCTCTTAAAGGAAAAGAATCCTAAAAGGACTCTTTTCCATAAATTGATAAAGGAAACGAGAATCCTTGATATCATGGGTTTCCTATACGAGTTGGGAATCCTATGGCAATAGGGATGCTTGGGCACCAAGCATCCGAATGTCTATATAAACAGAGCAAGCCTAGAGGTGAAAGGTACGCAATACACTGCAATCTTATTGCTTTCCTACTGATAATTAGGGTTTGATCATTAGTACGAAATACTAACAAAGGCATCGGAGGGCCTTTGCCACGAGAGGCAAAGGTGCGCTCACTCCTTGTCTGTTTTGCAGGATAAGGGTTTCTCTGACGAATTAGGGTTACGTTCAAGAGGCACGTGGAGCCGCTGCACTCCAGTGCTGTTCAAAGCACTACTTGAATTTATCCACCTACAATTGGCGCCGTCTGTGGGAAACGAAAGAGTTCCCTTTGAAATACGACCATGGTGGAAGTAGAGCCAGCAACGCCACACGACCCAAAGGATGTGTTAATTGGAGGAGGGGATAAGTCTCCACCCGGGGCTCCGAGAAAGCCCGACGGAGGACACAAAAGGACCACGAGTAAGGGCCACCCCCTTACTATCCACGGCAACTCCAGAAATAGAGATGGAGAGACGGCATCAAAGTCCACGAGAAGGACTAAATCCCATCGAGGGGATGAATCGATTGCACACTCCAAAAGTGTATTCCGTAGCGAAGACGTTCTTGATAAAAAGAGACGAGAAATTGAGGAGTATGCTCATTTGATCAAAAAACGAGAACATGAAATCAGAGAACTAGAGAGAATCAGAGAACATCCGGAGGACTCTGGACTATCTCGAAGAAATTCTAGGGGCAGTGAATACGCTTTGGTACAGTACCAAAAGGCTCCTTCACGAGGAAGGAGGAGCAGAAGCAGAAGTCTGACCCCGAGGCGACGTAAAACTTCTCCACGAAAAGGGAGGAGCAGGATCCGAACACCCGAGCGAAGGAGGGTATCTCCAAGAAAGAGGAGAAGCAGAGGTCGGAGTTCTACCCCCGAAGAAGAAGGGAGTAGAAAACATCATAGGGACAGGTACGAGAGGCCTGATTCCGATTGGGAACGAACTAGATCCAAGAAAGGACCAGAGAATGAAGCCATGACTGCCCGGGGAGCAGCACGGAAAGCACTGCAGAATATAGCATCCTCCCCTTTTGCAAAAAAGTTACAGCAGGCTAGATTGCCGACCAGGGTAAAGCACGGGACATTCATCCTCTATGAGACAGATACTGATCCCGTGGCCCATATATAGCATTATCAGCAAGCAATGTTTATGCATGAAGGGGATGATGCAATTATGTGCAAGATGTTCCCGTCGAGTTTGGGGAAGGTTGCTCTGTCCTGGTTTCACAAATTGGGCTCACGCTCCATCCGAACATGGGTGCAATTGGCCGAGGAATTCACTGCACGGTTCTTGACGAGCAGGAAAGCTCCTAAAACCTTTGAGAGTCTTTCTTTTATGAAACAAGGAGAGGACGAGCCGATCAGGACTTATGCAAAGAAGTACTGGGAGACCTTCAACGAAATTGAAGGATGTAGTGAAGAGTACGCAATAGCCACGTTCAAAACGGGTTTACCTGTTCGGGGGGAACTGCGTAAGTCTCTAAACATGAGTCCCGTGCAGACGTTGGCAAAATTAATGGAGAGGATTGAGCAGCATGCCAGGAACGAGGATGACATCCTACGAGAGGATGGAAAGTTGGCCGCCGAGCAAGTAAAGGGGCCTACAAAGAAAGCTGACAAGCCAGAGCCCAAAACCTATCGTGAAAGGAAAGATTATGGGCAGGCAAAGAAAGAGCAGTACAAGGATAAACAAGCCCCGGATCCCAAGTCATTCTTTTCAATAAACACGGTTTGGAAAGAGCCCATTTACAGGATTCTTTATTGAATAAAGAGTCAACCATACTTCAAATGGCCCCCAACTCTTGGTGGGAATAAAGATGCAAAACGTGCTACGAACCAACACTGCAGTTACCATAAGGATTGGGGTCACATGACAGAGGACTGTGAGATGTTTAAACGACATCTTGATGATTTGGTCTCACGAGGTTACCTCAAAGAATTTATCCAAGAGGATTCCAAGGATAAAGACAAGGCAATGGAATTGGATTACGAACAAAATCCAAAAGGGATAATCCATATGATACATGGATTGGCCGAACCTTATACGAGAAATGAGGTGAGATTGCTTCAGAGACAAGTGAAACATGACCAGCATGTAATGCAGTTGGGGAAGAAAAGAGGTCGCAACGAAGGGGCAAGCAACGAGGGCATCGTTTTTACTGATGAAGATCTGGGAGGAGTCCAGGTACCTCACAATGATGCTTTGGTCATAACCCTACGAGTTGGGGAATATGATATGGAGAGAATCCTGGTGGATTCAGGGAGTTGCACCGAAGTGCTATACTACGATGCGTTCAAGAAACTGGGGCTCACACAAGAAGATTTGGTACAATCAGCAACTCCACTGGTCGGATTTGGAGCAGGAGCAGTTTGGCCGTTAGGCAAGGTAACTCTGCCTGTTCGGGCTGGGACAGTGGTGCTACGAACCGACTTCTTAGTGGTGGATGTACCGTCTTCCTATAACGTGATTATAGGAAGGACATGGTTGCACAAGATGAGGGCAGTCTCTTCAACTTTCCCTCAGATGGTAAAGTTCCCAGGGTCTAATGGGATTGAGCACATCAAAGGTAACCAAAAGATAGCTCAACAATGTTTGGTATCCATCATTAAAAGAGTCCATAATGCCCACCATATTAATACTGTGGAAACTCCGGATCTGCCGACCATTGAGGATATCGGAAAAGACCCAACCGAAAGGGTGGTTGAGGATTTGAAGAAAACACTGATCAACGAGACTGATCCAGATAGGTATTTTCTAATTGGGGAATCACTGCCAGAAGAGGAAGAGAATGAACTGATTAGTTTTTTGAAAACTTATGTCGATGTATTTGTTTGGACACCAGAGGAGATGCCTGGGGTGAATGCAGATGTTATCTGCCATCATTTGAATATAGATCCACAGCATAAACCGGTCATTCAAAAGAAACGAAGGGCGGCCGTACAGCACGTTGACGCTGTAATTGAAGAAGTGGATCACTTGTTAGAAGCCAAGGCAATAAGGGAAGTTTATTATCCAGAGTGGCTATCAAATACTGTTGTCGTCAAGAAAAAGAACGGAAAATGGCGTGTATGTGTTGACTTCACAGATTTAAACAAGGCGTGTCCTAAAGACAGTTTTCCTCTTCCAAGGATTGACCAGTTGGTTGATGCAACAGCGGGATATGGACGGATGAGTTTTCTCGATGCATATCGAGGATACCATCAAATTGCAATGTTTGGACCAAATCAGGAGAAGACGTCTTTTATTACACCACGAGGGTTGTACTGTTATAATGTCATGCCTTTTGGATTGAAGAATGCAGGGGCAACGTATCAGAGACTGGCGACCATCATGTTTAGAAAATTGCTCGGCAAAACTATGGAGGTCTACATAGATGACATGGTGGTAAAGAGTAAATCTGGGCAAGGCCATATTGCAGATTTGAGGGAAGCTTTCGAGATTTTGAGGAAATACAAGTTGAAACTCAATGCCTCGAAGTGTGCGTTTGGAGTCGGCTCTGGAAAGTTTTTGGGCCATCTTGTAACTCTAAGGGGAATAGAGGCAAATCCCGACCAGATAAAAGCCTTACAGAATCTGGAAAGTCCTCGGACAACGAAAGAAGTCCAACGATTAACTGGGATGGCAGCAGCTCTTAATCGATTTATTAGCCGATCAAGTGACAAGTGCAGACCTTTCTTTCAGTTATTGAAGAAAAGGGAAGGGTTCGAATGGGGAGCAGAATGTGAACAAGCCTTTCAGGATCTAAAGGGATATTTGGCCTCTCCTCCCCTTCTTTCGACTCCAGAAACAGGTGAGTCTCTGATTTTATACTTAGCTGTTTCTGAGCATGCTGTAAGCGCAGTACTTTTAAGAGATAAGGGATCCGAGCAAATCCCAGTTTATTATGTGAGCAAAACTTTGTTAGATGCCAAAACAAGGTATTTGCCCCTCGAGAAATTGGTCCTAGCACTAAGGACAACAACTAGAAAATTGCCACATTATTTCCAGAGCCATAAAGTTGTGGTCTACACCGAGTTCCCATTAAAATCACTGCTCCGAAAGGCAGATTTCTCGGGAAGGATCTCAACTTGGTCCGTTGAGTTGAGCCAATATGAAATCGACTATCAGCCGCGCACAACAATCAAAGGCCAGGTGTTGGCAGATTTTGTGGCAGAGTTCTCACCTACGGTTGCACCTCTGCCTCCTACGAGAAAGGAGTGTAAAGCAAAGTCTCCTGTAATGAAGAAACAGGCGTTAGCCGAACAAGATCCCCTGGAATGGAAGCTGTTTGTTGATGGGTCAGCTTGCAACACCGGTTCAGGTATTGGAGTTGTGCTTTTACCCCTTGAAGGGTCAATGTTAGAATTATCTGTTCGGCAAGGGTTCAATGCATCAAATAATGTGGCAGAGTATGAGGCACTCTTAGCTGGTTTAAGAAGTGCAAAAACCCTAAAAGCTGAACGAGTTAGGGTGTATTCTGATTCACAGCTCGTAGTCCATCAACTGTCCGGGCAATATGAAACCCGGAGCGAGAAGATGGCGGCATATGTACAGGTGACCAGAGATCTACTTGATACCTTCGAAAGGGTGTATATTGAACAGATAAGTTCTGGGAAGAATGCTCATGCAGATTCATTGGCATGGTTAGCCGCAGCTGTACCATCTGAGTTTAAAAGAAAAATAGCCGTAGAGTATTTGGCTGAGCCGAGCATTGGCAGGAGTGTAGAGATGGTCTTGGACGTGAACCAAGGACCAAGTTGGATGGACCCAATAGTGGAGTTTTTACGAGATGAAGTACTCCCTTTGGACAAAAAGGAGGCACATAAAATCAGGACCAAATCTGCTCGGTTCTGGTTATCCCCAGAGGGAAAACTATATAGGAAGTCTTTTACAGGACCCTACTTGCTTTGTGTGCATCCTGAGATGGTGCAAAAGTTCCTCCACGAAATTCACGAGGGGACTTGTGGAAGCCATGCTGGTGGTCGGTCCATAGCCCACCGAGCAATCACCCAAGGGTATTGGTGGCCGTACATGCAAGAAGATGCTAAGGTGTACGTAAAAATTTGTGAGAAGTGTCAGAAGTTTTCACCAATGATTCGAACACCAGCCGAGGACCTGGTGCCGCTGACAAGTCCCTGGCCGTTTGCTCAATGGGGAATGGACATAGTGGGTCCACTACACAAAGCAACTGGGAATCGAAAATTCCTATTAGTTGCAACAGATTACTTCACTAAATGGATTGAGGCTGAGCCGTTGGCCAAGATTTCTGAACCTATGATAGAAAGGTTTGTATGGAAAAGCATCATAACTCGCTTTGGGGTACCCTATTCGTTGATTACAGACAATGGGACGCAACTTCAGAAGAAATTCAAAACTTTCTGTGCCCAGTATGGGATAAGAAATTATTACTCGACTCCAGCCTACCCTCAAAGCAACGGACAAGCAGAGGCTTCGAATAAAACGATCCTTGATGGGATTAAGAAACGTTTGGATAAAGCAAAGGGGAAATGGCCCGATGAATTGCCATTGGTCCTATGGGCATACCGACCAACGCCTAGGAGGTCTACGGGAGAGACCCCCTATTCATTGGCATATGGAACGGAGGTTGTTATTCCATTGGAAATAGGTCTGCCGACCAACAGGACCACTTTGGTTGAAAGTGGAGGAAATGAAAGAGCCTTGGAGATTGAGTTAGACTTTGCCGAGGAACGACGAGAACGGGCCTTGGTGCACTTGGCCTCATACCAAGAGCAGCTCATCAAAAGTTATAACAAGAATGTACACCCACGAGAGTTTGGTGTTGGAGACCTTGTGCTACGAAAAGTGCTCGGCAATACTAAAGTGGCTAATGAGGGAAAGCTAGGGGCCAATTGGGAGGGCCCATATCGAGTTACTGAGATTGTAGGCATTGGGGCTTATCGACTGGCAGACCTGGATGGGAAACCGGTGCCAAGGCCTTGGAATGTCCATAATTTGAGGAAGTTTTTTATATGAAAAATACTTTTTCTTTGTACACATCGTGATTGTGTGAGAGTTACGAATAAAACTCTCTTATGTTCTAGTTCTGTTATTTTAGCTGCACGGGGTACGAATAACGCCCTCTTGAGCTCTATAGCTTATGAATAAAGTCGCCTTTTTTTATAACTATTGTTGTTTCTGGTATTTGTTTTAAATACGAATTACGAAGTAAAATTCCCTCATTCGTATTGGGGAGCAGGGTCTATGACATCCATTTAAAGTACGTGACACTTGAACACAAGTTCGAAATACTTGTGTAAATTGAACACAAGTTCGAAATACTTGTGTAAATTTCAAACATTTAAGTACGTGAAACTTAAACGTTTAAAGTACGTGAAACTTAAACTCTACGAGACTATGCAAAGCATATGAATACATGCATAACCATACGAGAATATGCACAAAACTGTTCAAATCATACAACGAATGTGCACAGACTTAGAAGCATTCAAATATATGCATAAGTACGAGATACTTAAAGACAAGTACGAAATACTGTTAGAATTTTTAAACACTTTGGCTAGGCCCAGAAACAGAAAGCCAAACATATTGTCACAATACAAAGACATATTCACTCATCTTCAGTCAGGTCTTGAACGGTTGTAGGAACAGTTGGAGGAGCTTCAGCTGCAGTTGGATTCTCATCTTCAAGTTGACCACCACTGGCTTCCTTTTGGCCAGAGTTGGTCATATCACTCTGAGGCTCCACTTCGGTAACAGGAGGCTCCGCTGTCTGCACGACCTGTTCTTCATCTCCCTCTTCAACAATTTCCTCTTGATCACCAGCTGCTGCGCTTGGAAGCTCAATGTTGGTCCAAAGTGGAGATGACTCAGGAATCTCTGCTTTTTCAAGGCAGGCCCTCCAAGACGCCACCCAAACTTGATCCTGAATTCCAGGCATCTGGTTTGTGTAGCTCTCTGTGGCAACTTTGATTCCTTCGTTATACCCCTTTTCAAAGGCAGCCTTGGCTTCATTCTGGGACGTCTCGAGCTCCTTCAAAGTCTGGGCAAGACTGTCCTCAGTCCCCTTCAACTGTCCTTTCAGGCCATCTGCAACCCCCTGGGCCTGGTTCCTTTCTCTCTCAAGCCTGATGATGGTACGTTGGAGCTTGGAGTTTTCACTGACAAGTTTTGCTCGTTAGGGCTCTGATTGGCTAAGTTTTTGAGCCATGGCCACCATTTTTTGCATCACCTGGAAACATTCAAAACAATTGTGATAAACATAACTGTTAAGTTCTGTGTACACTATGATCACAAAAAGAAATTTTACCTTGGCGTTGTGGGACATGAAGGAACTGAGAAGATTGTCTGGAGACATTGCAACTTCTTTTTGCATGTCCCCAGGCAACAAAAAGGCCTGGGACAATGCAAGGGCAGTCCCTTCGGTCTCGACAGTGTCCCGAGCAGTGATAGCTCGGTTCCCATGAGAGAAAGAGGGAGCCCATATTGGAGCAGGAGACGAGGAGGAAGGTGGGGGTCTTTCTTGAGGCTGTTCCACCCGTTGACGTTTTTCTCTGTGGATGGCCTCGATTTCTTCTGGGGAAAAGCCAGGAGGAGCATCAGTCTGAGTCTGAGTACGGCGGCCACGACCTTGGCCATCTTGGCCCCGAGCAGCGCCACGACCTCGACCAGGTATGGTGAGAAGACTCCCTAAATCAATTGGCTGGTTCATTGCTGGAGGTGAAGGCGTGTAACCGCTGGAAGAAGAACTTGATGTGGGACTGGAGGCTTCTTCGGCAAGGGGAATTGGTTCGTCGGAGATTGGAGGTGTCCGAGAACGCCTTTCTTCGGGAACAGGTCTTGAAGGACCAGCCGCTGCAAGGTTGTCCGCTGCTCGGGTACGCCGATCAATAAACCCCCCGTATGACGCTTTGTAACTCAGCAGAACCTGAGCCGCTCTTGCTCGGCCAGCAAGGTAAGTCCCTTCGCCGTTGAAAGCAAGTGCTCGCTTGATATCAGCTACGTGCACTTGAGGGGTTATGATATTATAACCCCGGTTAATGTTCGAAGCTGCAGCCGAGCAAAGCATAAATAATTAGAAAGCATGAAAAAGCTTTTCCTATGAAAAAGGACAAGGATTTGAAATTAGGGGAAAGCACTAACGTGGGCTCCCGAATACATGAGGAGCGTGAAAACCAATCACTTGGCCGTCCTCATCTCTGGGTTCGAAGTTGCCCGTGACAATCAGGAAGTCGTCGTCATCCCCTCGAGCAGAGTCAGGGAGTTCAAGGACAAGCTTCTTCCTAGAATCCCTACTCTTTAAATAATATGTGAGGGCATCCCCGGTTCTAGAGATACTATATAGGTGATGAATGTCGTATAAACCTAACGAGGTCCCTAACATCTGATTTATGGTGTTGATGCCCATAACTACTCGGAAGAAGTTGGCAGAGACTTGCATTGGGGAAAGTCTATAATACGCCAAAACTTGGCGAAGCAGAGGAGCCAAGGGAAACCTAACTCCGCCTTCAACGACGGCTACTACTGGAATATGAAGGGTGTCAAAATCGAAGCTTTCACGAATGGCATCCTCAGGAGCCAAAACAGTGGCTACGTTGTCAGGAATCCCATATCGAGATCTAAAATTAGCCATGGTTTGAGGAGTATTACAATGTCTACGAAATCTCCCCATTACCAGAAAACCTTTTGGGGTTCTTAGAGGTATAAAGAAAGGGGACGATGAAACCCTAACGAAAGATTGTGAACAATCTACCAAGAGAAAAAGAGCAGTAAGGAGAGGAATGATGACTTACGACAAATAGTCGATTGAATCCCTAAAAGCAGAAAGGAGGAGGTCTTGAAATGATGAACAGAGCTTCAATGGCGGGTAAACCTTGAAATCGCCTCTTTCTGCTGAGGAAGTCTAAGAGAGAGATTGAGATTTTTGAAAATGGGACGAAAACCCAAAAATACCCCAAAAGTGGGTGGCGTACGTGAAACGTCATCCCAGACGCCGTTTGAGCGTTCCGTTTTCCCATAAACACGTCTGTTCGTATTTAATGAAACGCAATACGATGATCGACGCGTGTAAAGGTTAGGGCTAAAAGCCTGTGACGGCGACAAGAAAAGATGATTTTTTCTTAAGCAAAGTGATGAAACATTGCACCAATATGTGAAATAGGGTGCAGAAACAAAGTGAATTTGTTCGGTTAAAAGCTTTACTCGTCATCTGAGTAAAATATAAACGAGCAAAGCTGGGGAGCAATTGTAGGGAGGTATTCCCGAGCAGATACATTTAGTTACCAAACACGTGATGTTTGGGAACACGTGGTAAATACGACTGGACTTATCGCCGTGCAGTTCGGTGAACAGCGATATGGACCAGTGATATGAGAAGTCATGGCTATAAATAGACTGTTCGGTTATGATACAGCCGAACAGATGATGTAAAGAACCTAGCACGTGATACGAGTGATCACGGGTTGAAAGCAATGCAATCGATATCCGAATAAATGGTACGTGGGACCATAGTTTGAATATAGACAGGACAGTCATCATGCTAAACAAGTGTTCGGCAATATGGACCAGTGACATGAGAAGTCAATGGTCCAGGAAGGTTGTACGGGCTCAAGGACCAGTTACATGTGAGGTAACTAGTCCAAGCCGTCTGTTCGGCTATGAGATGGCCGAACAAAGATGGAACTCCAATCGAGAGTAAGAGCAGAGAGAATACTCTGGAAGATTCCAGAATAGTCATGTCTCATATAGGGATAAAGATCCCAAGAATATAGGATCTGAGAAAGATACCCAACGAGTATGGGATGTTCGGCTCTTAAAGGAAAAGAATCCTAAAAGGACTCTTTTCCATAAATTGATAAAGGAAACGAGAATCCTTGATATCCTGGGTTTCCTATACGAGTTGGGAATCCTATGGCAATAGGGATGCTTGGGCACCAAGCATCCGAATGTCTATATAAACAGAGCAAGCCTAGAGGTGAAAGGTACGCAATACACTGCAATCTTATTGCTTTCCTACTGATAATTAGGGTTTGATCATTAGTACGAAATACTAACAAAGGCATCGGAGGGCCTTTGCCACGAGAGGCAAAGGTGCGCTCACTCCTTGTCTGTTTTGCAGGATAAGGGTTTCTCTGACGAATTAGGGTTACGTTCAAGAGGCACGTGGAGCCGCTGCACTCCAGTGCTGTTCAAAGCACTACTTGAATTTATCCACCTACATCCTGTTTTCAAACAATGTAAAAATGATTTTTAAGATTGGAAAAATACTTCCCGCGGAAGAATCTGGGCATTGTCGGAGCCCATGTGAACGGGGGAATGGGGGTCCAAAACCCATTCTCCGTTGCGCATGGGTAAACGACAACCATAGAGTCTCGCATCTTGCGGGGTATCTTTTTCAATCTCAGATCGAACGTTTATAAGAATACTGAATGGAGCAAGTTAATCCGGACTGATTACGAGTGCTATGAATCCTACGACTGTACCTTTCTTTTAATTATTTGAAAAGTACAATCAATTTCTAGGTTTTAATTTAATCTCAATCAAAATGACAAGGGGTGGCTACCTAAGTGCCCGTTAAAATTATAACAACCCGAATTTTTAGTTAGCACACATCATCGTCTCTGTGGATTCGACTCCGGACTTACCGGATATTGTGCTACGTCGGTCTCCGCCCTACGCTTGGGGCAACCCATTAATTTTAGGTCTAGGAAATCGTCAAGCAGTAGTAGCTGTTCTTCTAGAAGTGGTATTATGCTTGTTCTCTGGGTTGATCGGAGTATTAGTAGCTTGGTCTGCTTATTCCATCTCTGGAGTATTTGGTGATTGGTAGTGGGCGGAGAGCGGGTTGTTTCTGGTAAGCCTTAGGATTGGATGATGGAGTATTAGGCCGGATGGAATGGGCATGGTGTGCAGAGTGGGGCCCCCTATCGGATGCCGTCATCTCTGGTTCGAGCCTCTCTTGGTGCCATGTTCCTCTGTAGTAGCTGTTCAGCTTCCCTTGATGTCTTATTGCTCGTTGCTGCTAGTCCTCAGTTTTGGTTAACATTTGGTCATCTCTGGCCATTACTATTGATTTGATTTCCTAGCCTGGCGGGATATGCCAAGTAGTACTAGTTCATTTTCATTTTCATGTTATTACTCATAGTATCACATCATATCATACCCCGTTGTACTATTCTTCCACTTAGATGGATAGTACAACGGGGGTATGATCTCATTACACATGACACTTTCGTTATGTTATTTACTCTACCTTACTTGCATTCCTTACTCTTATCCTGCTCTCCATGCGGGTTGTGCATGGTTATCGCACTTTTTTCACTCTTCTTTTTTTTCTTTTTTCTTTCCTCCTGGGGTATGTCCCTTGTAGGTTGTACATTTAGTTAACCTTTTTTAATTTCAAGCTAATTTACCAAAAAAAAAAAATAAATAATGAAAGCATGCATCAGGAATTAGCAGAAAACAAACAGGCTATCCCAGAGAATGTGTAACGACCCTGAATTTTGGTCTATAAAAATTTCGTTAAAAATTTGAATTTTATTTGAATTACTTATTTTCTCTTGAGTGTTATATGATTTCTTGTTGATATTCATCGTAGTTAAATTTTGGTCCTTGGTTAAACTCGTGACTAGAAAAACCTACGTGACCAATTTTGTTAATTTCCAACCGACTACTTGGAGGAACCGAGCAACCAACTTACCTAGTTACTAGTTGGACCTTTTGAAACCCTTGGACCTTTTGAACCTTTGCCTTTACCCTTTGGTCCATAATGGTTAGGGTAATTTTTATCCATTGGACAATAGGCTTTCTTTTAAAATATTTTGATAAGTACAAAGATATAATATTTTAATGGTTTATAAAAACATGTGCTAGTACTTATATGCATTGTTTATTGGGGATTTTCCCACCCCTCCATTATCCATTGGTTAATAACCACAAGGGTAATTTTTGTCCATTGGATAATAAACTTTTTATTATAAAAGTACATGTAGTCTTTTCAAAATTTTATTTTTATAAAAGGTACTTGTACTCTTTTGTCCAAAGGTTATTAACCGCAAGGGAAATCATTATCCATTGGGTAATAACCATTAGGGAAGTTAGTAACCATTGGGTAATAACTCTTTTGACCAAAATAAAGTACCGATGTGACTAGTGAACCTTCCAATAAAGTTGATGTGACTAGTCAAACTTTTCAAACCCTAGAAATTACTTATTTATTTCTTTTTATTATTTTGGTTTTATTCTTTGTCCATTGGACAATAAAAGTTAGGGGAACTATTATCCATTGGATAATAGAAACCCAATTCTTTATATAAAAGGGGTTTTGAGCAAAGTACTTGAATAGACTTTTATAATTATTTTGAAAAGTACTTTTGATTATTTTTTCTAATAAAAGTACCCTAGTAACTATTGTCCATTGGACAATGATTGTTAGGGTAATCTTTACCCATTGGACAAAAGCTTTTCCTTTATTATAGTTGGCTAAGTACATATATATAAACACATGGGTAAATTTCAAAAAGGACATGTAGTCTTTTAAAAAGACTTAAATTATGATTTAAAGTACTCGTACCTTATTATCCATTGGACGATAACCGTTAGGGTATTTATTATCCATTGGGTAATAGAGTTATTCTTTCACCAAGTACATGGGCTTATTAAACTAGTCTTTTTTCTTAAAACCCATGTGATGAAGTACCAAAATTTTATTTTGAAAGTACTTAGTAGTCTTGTAGCCTTTAAAGGCCTAAGATTTTCCAAAGTACCCTTTTATTATTTTGTATTGGGGTTTTTACCCAATTGGATTTATTTATTGGGGACTTGATCTTTCTAGATTACAAAGTACCCTAGTTTATTTTATTTAAAGGGGCATGTGCCTAATTGGATTTTTGTTTATTGGTTTTAGATTTGTAAGAATCTTGTACTTTTGTACCTTTGATATTATATGTGTGTATATATATATATATATGTGTGTGTGTGTGTGTGTGTGTAGTGGTACTAGGGAGAGAGAGAGAGAGAGAGACAGAGAGAGAGAGAGAGAGATGCCGAGAGAGAGAGACAGAGAACCCGAGAGAGAGAGAGAGAGAGAGAGAGAGAGAGAGAGAGAGAGAGAGAGAGAGAGAGAGAGAGAGGAGGAAGGAGGAAGGAAGATGGGTTGTACTTTCTTGATCTTTCTTGATCTTTCAAATCCTTGGTGAATCTTCCTTCCTAGCTAAAGAACTAGCCCTCCATTAACCTCCATTGTACTTCTATATTTGTTTAGCACAAAATCTTGTACTCTTGTCTCCAAATCTTCCAACCAAATCTCCCATAATCCCATCCAAGGACAATCTTAGCCATGCAAGCCTAGGGTTAGACTTTGATCTTCAAAGATTGCTTGCCATGTGTCAAAAATTGAGGAAGAAAGAGAGAGAGGGGGGCCGGCCATGGAGAGGAGAGGGAGCCAAGAATTTTGCCTATAAATAGCACCCCATGTTTGCCTTTGAACACACACCTTCTCATTGCTCTTCCTTCTCTCTAGAATTTCCTTGTTCTTTCTTTGTTCTTCCTTTTGTTCTTCTTGTTCTTGAGTCCTTCTTGAGTTCTTCAAGAAACTCAACTTAGGCCGCCACTAAGCCGCCACTCGACCACCCTCTCGATCCAAAAGTAGTAGTAGTAATAGTCAAGTAGAAGTTTCGAGAGAAACCTTTCTCTTTCGAAGCTACCGGAGGCCTACCGTAGGAAGTTACTCCGCCCGACCACCGACGTACTTTTCGTAGCCGACTACCGCCAAGAAGAACGGTAGATTATCCCTATCTACTACTCCTAATTATATGTAGTTCATCCTTACGTACTTATCGTTTGATTAGAAGTAATCGTATTTTGATCTTTAAGATAGTTATGAACATGCGTATATGAGTTGCTTGTATTACTTGTGGTATGTGATAAAGCATAAGTGATTTCACTCCAAAGACGTCCGTACATGTGGCGTTGTGCTTTGAATAAAGCATAAGTGATACACTCCAAAGGCGTCCGTATATGTGGCGTTATGCTATAAGTAGTGATTGAGCGTGTTAAAGTAATATAGAATTGGATGATCTTGTTAGAAAGATACGTGTCCTACCGCGGAGTCTTTGAATGTAAATGAGACGCGAGAACCAAGAAAGTAGAAACATGACACCTAGGGTGTGGTTAATTAAAAGAAATGTTTTCCGAGGAAGGAAATATTTTTGAAACAACATAATGACCGGTTTTGGGTGGCATTATGTGAATTGTGTGCGTGTGTAAAAGAAACATTTGAAAAGGTTGAAATGTTTTGGAAACCACGATGTGGCCGGACGTGGTAGCCCATCGTGTGGATTGTGAAAACCGCAACGTGGCCGGACTTGGTAGCCCGTTGTGTGTATGAAAACTCGTAATGTGGCCGGACTTGGTAGCCCATTGCGTGGATTGTGAAAACCGCAATGTGGCCGGACGTGGTAGCCCATTGTGTGGTGTGTGTTGAAAAACCCAATGAGAACCCGGAGCGGCGGAATCATTGTGGATACTCGGGAACCCGGAGCGGCGGAACCGAGGTTTTGTGTGTGTTGAAAAACCCAATGAGAACCCGGAGCGGCGGAATCATTGTGGGGATACTCGGGAACCCGGAGCGGCGGAACCGATGTTTTTAGATTTCGAAAACCCCAATTGGGAACCCGGAGCGGCGGAACCATTGTGGGATTACTCGGGAACCCGGAGCGGCAGAACCGAGGGTTTTGAAATGTGTGCATTCCCATGGGAACCCGGAGCGGCGGAACCATGGTAAGGTATGCTTGGTTATCCGTGGTACGGAGCCAATGCAAATATTTTTGTGTGCCAATGGGAACCCGGCGCGGCGGAACCATTGTGAGGATACTTGGGAACCCGGCGCGGCGGAACCAAGGTTGGGTGTGTAGCTTGGTTATCCGCGGTACGGAGCCAATGCAAATGATTTTAAAAGGTTGGGTGTGTAGCTTGGTTATCCGCGGTACGGAGCCAATGCAAATGTTTTGTGTTAAACAAATGGTTTTTGAAAGATTGTTTTATAAATGAAAATGTTGACACGGTCTACGACGAGTCGCGTAGGAGAAACTCTGAAACTTTTGGACACCAACGTTAGTTGATTAACGAATGTGGGTGTGTCATTGATTAAACTATGTATATACTTATCATGTGGAAATTGATGTTGTATTATAGTTTTGTTTATAAGTTATGGGTTAGCGGGTATGGGATTACTCTGCTGAGCTTTGTTGCTCACGGTGTTGCCTTTTGGTAACCCTGGCATATTATATGGGTGGCGACGCCTGTATAATGTGTCAGATTTTGTAGATAATCAGGATAAGCAGTTCACCGTGGAGGCTTTTGGAGCTGAGGAGCTGGCAAGAATGGAGGAGCTGAGGAGCTGTAGTTAGGAACCGTAGAACCCCCTTCATTTTTGTAAATATTGAACTCTTGTAGGAGTATTTGTTGTAATAAGAGCCAGACTCTATTTTGAGGTTATCAATAAAATGTCTTCTTAACGTACCCAAAATTCAGGGCGTTACAGATTTTATCAATAAATTGTCTTCTTAACGTACCCAAAATTCGGGGCGTTACAGAATGGATCCCTCGGCCGGTGAATAGATGTCACAGCCGAGGAATCCTTTTGGATTGATGTATCGGCCGTGGGAACGATGTCCCAGCCGATGTTCTTCCTCACACCAGATTAAATGATTAACAGAAAGTCAGAATGCTGCGATTAAAGTACGAAAGCATAAAAGAATCAAACCAAAGGCCCCTAGGCCTCACCACCTTGATCCCTCAATTGCTTGATTGCTTCGGATTGAGGGTGATTAACTGACTTGCTTCTTGAAAACCCTAGGGTTAGGGTTTGTACTTCAGGGGTTTGATCGTCGGATTGCGGCTACCTTCGGGATGTTAGGGCTTTTGTAGAGGAGATATGGGAGAGTATTTCTACAGAGTATTATTGCTATTGAGGGTGAATTGTGTGTATAATTTTGAAACCCTAAGGGTCCTTTATATAGGCACCGAATGACATCACTCCAACCAATCACAATGGATGAATTAATACGAAGTATATATGCACAAGATCTCTTCTTAGAATCTCCTTTCGTAGCCTAAAAGAATCAGAATTTGGCTGCTAGGGTTTGAGCATCAGATCAAACGATTGACAGAATATTCCAGAAGCTAAAAAAAGGACGATCTGGTGGCCGAGGAATGGTTCTCGCAGGCGAGGAATCAATCTCTCAGGGAGATTTTCAAACAACATGTTTCTCGGGTGAAAGAATGATGTAGAGGCCGTTGGATCAATATTACAACCGACAGTTGTATTTTCCTAGGATGCTGTATTTCTGTCTGAAAGGCTATTTGGCTTTGAAATGGGTCCTCTAAGTAGCTAAAAACACTCACCAAAAGTCCATGGGTTTACAAAAAGTCAATCAGCAACCACATGTATCCATTCTTCATCGAGATGGTCCCCAAGGTGGGACTTGAAATAATCGTTAGGCCAAATTGGGGTGTCTACAGATGCCCCTCTTTAACTGAACTTAGACGGATCACGAGACATGTTTAAGTAAGAGTCAAAGCCGTGAAACAGCTTCAATTTGGTCGAACAAGTATTCCAAGGGTTTTTGAGAAACGTTTTAGTTATGGTTGGGCTGGGAGGCTGCTTACGTATTCCATAAGGGAAATTCAGACCAATCGTAGTTCGGGGCAATGAAAATAAAAAATAACAGAGGGTTGAGAACAGAAGACATACCTTCAGGCTTTAAAAGCCGTAGTGCAACGTACCTGGGCTATGCCAGGATTTGGCAGAGAGTAGTTGAAGGAGTGCGGGGCTGCTGGGGAAATTTTGCAGAGATCATCCTCAGTATTTTGGGGTAGATCAATACACGGTGGGTGAGTCGATTACTTTTCATGATCATCCTTACTTTGACCGAGGGGAGCTCGGTTGGGTAGCCTATCCTTGCGAATGAGCTTGATGGAATTGATGTAATTTGGGGTGGAATCTAAACCGTCTTCTGGAGAAGATCGGATGCCGATTTTGAGATATGGGGGCACAAGGCCAGCAATTGGAGCATGGAGCCTGAGGTGAGAGAATCGAGGCACAGAGCCGGTTACAATCAAGAGTAGGGCACAGTGCTTGAAGTGATCGAGCTGAGGTGCGGAGCCGGTTATAATCATAGGGCTAGAGCCTGAGAGTTGAAGCTTGGAGCTTAGAGTGACAAAAATAAGGCACGGAGCCGGTTGAGAGTCAGATCATAGAGCTTGAAGTGAGAGAACTGAGGCGTAGAGCTAATTGTAAACATAAGACCTTGAAGGTCTGAGCACGAAGCTTTTCCATCTTCCACAAATTTTGGTGTAGAGCCAGAGGATCGAGGCATGGGACCAATCAATAAAATCAAGGTGCGGAGCCAGTTGGGCGCAGGGTTGACCTGTTTCATGAGTGAGAGAGATGCAAAACATAGTATGTGGTATGATGATTGTTATATGTGGACATATATGATGATGCAGACTCGATGATGACAATGGTGATGCAATATGTGCACGGGCCCATTGTAGACACCCTATTTTGGACTGTCCAGACCAGCTTATTTACGGATTTTGATTCCCCAATGATGATTGTGGTCAAGAACACCCCGAGGCTAGTGGTGTGTTTGAGCTTTGAGCGTCCTGAACCTCGTTCAAACCTTTGTCAAGCCTGACCCAGACCCTTTAAGCCAGAACCAAATGGCCTCAGCAAAACCATACTCGCTTATGCCAGTACCGTGCCGGCGTGCGCCGGTCAACTGCCACGTGTCAGTCACCGACCGTTGACTCAGTTCTTACCGGCGCACGCAGGTAAATCTTCGGCGTACGCTAGTCAAACCCAATCAAATATCACTATTCAACCACGTGCTCGGGACTTTTGTGGCCACCCTGACGTAGGCTACAGTTCCCCTGATGATTATACTCTGCAGAGACGTTCCCCTCTCTCTCCTACATCCCCCATCACCTAGTCCCATGCATTTAATGCATGGGAGGCTCTCTTCCTAACCTAACCAGCCCTTAACCCAACTGATCAGCCCTCTCCTGGCCTATAAATACCCCCGTTGCATTTATATGCAAGGGGTTCACAATGTTAAGACTCTTAAAGAGCATTCAAGCCCTCTCTCTCTTTCTTCTCCCATCAGTTGAAAAAGAGAAAGCCAACCTTCTTCCATATACTCATCACACCCTCATACCCGTCATCCATCCTTCAAACTAAAAGTTCAAAGCTCAAACCTTCCACCAAAGGCCAATAAAAGGTATACCACCTTTTCTTCTGTGTCTTGTTCTGACCTCTGAGGGGTGCTAGCAGGGTCAAGACTGGTAATCAATACCAGTCTTGGCCTCAAAGCTGGCAAAGATTCAATGATCGTGTGTGATGATAAGTGGCGCGCGCCAGTAATTACAAGCCGTGCGCCAGTTATGGCTGTACGTGCACCACTGGCGTGGGGACCACCAATCATCCTGTTCTTGTTTTATTTTATCTTATCACCTTTATGCATGCTAAAAACCAATTTACTACTTTCTATACTTTAGAATTGCGAAGCTGCTTTTCTGTTATTCGTATTTTTAAGCCCTCTGGGACCCTTCTGGTCGTGTTCCAGAGCCCAGATCATGCAAAGCCAAGCATTGACTGAGTAGTGTAACTGGTGTACGGGGTCTTCGGACTGGCGTACGACAGTTATAATGGGTCCAGTGGCTGGCCCTTGCATGTCAGCTAGTTCTGGCCTCTATCAACTTCCCCACACTGTTTATGGGGTGCACCGTTCATCTTATTTCTTTGGATCCACTGTCGTTGGCTGTAGTCACGTTCATTCTGCTATATTAACTGCGTGGTTTGTCCTGGGTGTGCACTGGTCCTTCCAGAGCCCAGAGGGTTGAGAAATATGAGCTGTGAAGTTTAGATTTACCAGCGCACGCTAGTATACCGGTGGTGCACGCGAGTCGTCTCTGCATGCAGTGGCCTGGCCAATGCATACAGCTTCTTATTGCGTGCTCCATTCTGGGACAGCATGCCCCAGTTCATTTGAAACACTCACAGGTGCTTGTTCTCAATCTATTATTATCTGTTTCAACAAGCATCATTCACCATCATTTTGTCATATAATGCAACTTGTTATAGTTTTAATCCTTTTTAACTGTTCTCCCGCCCTAATTGGCTAAAAAAAATAATTAAAGAGAGAAAAATGCAAACGTTTTTTATAAAATGCCCGAGTAGAGACCGGTCTTCGGATTGGGCGAGAGGGGTGCCATAAATCCCTTCCCCTCTCGTAACCTAGCTCCCGAACCTCAGATATCGAAGGTGACGACGGTCCAGTCTACAAGCTTTTTCAAATCAAACAACATAGCAAAACATTTCAAGTTCAGTTCCATGGGTATTTCACCGCTAAAACTTGAGTGGCGACTCTGAATCGAAGCATTTCGCCGCGCTTCTCAAAAAGGGCGCACCCGATTTTATGCATAAAAACTAGAATTTTTGGGGCATGTGCCCATAGTGGTGACTCCGCTGGGGACTCATTGCGTTGATTAACATTTGGCAATTAATACATAAATGAACAATTTTCCAAAAGTCAGTCAAAACAGTACGCTCCGCGCTGCTGAAGAACGGAATGGTAACATAACAGGATCTCAGTATCCGACCAATCTGAACTGGGGCTTTTACTATTGTTCACTTGTGTAGTTTTCTCCAAATGTTAATCAATAAAAGTGAGCCAAACTTCAAAAGGCATTTTTTCAAAAACATTGTGTTTCTCTCTCTTTCGATCATTCTTCGTCATTCTTCCATTCACATCGATGTTGGTCAGCCCCGTTGAGGTGTTTTGGGTAGCCGACACAATTTATTGGAGCCCGGGGTCCTCGAACGCCCAACAACCTTGGACGATGATGAGTCGTACTACCGTTCGACCTTTGCTTTGCTCTACGCGTTGCAATGGGAGGTATATTGCGGCTCTAGTCAGAGGAACCCCTTAAACCAAAACCAGCCTCTACATGTGTACGAAGCACTAGAACCTTTCAACATAGGACAGGAACCCGCAGGGTAGGATTATTTGCATCCAACCCCCATTTGTTGTCTATGTGTTACTGCTTTCCCTATTGCATGCCTGTGCATTCATTCATACCGTCTTGCGTAGGAGCATGCAAGGGCGGCTTTTTAGGATGTCTTTTGTCGAGTCTGTCTTATGCCTGTTTGACGTTGCCTTGGATCGATGACGAGTCGTGCATCCCGATGCTGCACGTTATCAAAAATTTTCAAGTCCTTGATCAATGAGACTTTGGGAAATCAGTACTTTCTAAGTCCCTATCTAACGCCCGATCGAGGTTTCAAACTGAAAAACTAGGAACAACGGAGAGAATGTCGTGATACTCACACCACTCAGGTTAAAAGTGATAATCACTTACACCACTCAGGCTCCTGTACAGTGCTGCTTACGCCACTTCGGTTACGGTATCACGCCATCTACACCGAGTTGTCCCGAACTCAAACTTTGAAACTTCGAGGAGGAAAAAGTCAAAGGCTTAGGCTGTTTTGGCATCTCTTAGTGACAGTTGATCTAACCAAGGATACACCGTCGGAAAGAAATCCGAGGATGCCATGGCAACGTCCTAATGTCATGAGACGGCCTCTCTCTAGTTCTAGAGTCTAGAAGGACACCGACGACGTTGACATGCTCATTTTCCATTCTTTTCGATTCTTTCAGATAAAATTGTTGCAGGCTATCACTGAGCTCCTATACTTTGCTGTCTAGCCATGCCGATATCAAAGCAAGGGTCCACAATTAAGAGCCAAACCTATTTGGGATTGTCCACCGGGCCCGTTTGAAGGTTTGATTTGGGGTTCATTTTTTAGTCGGTCACAACGGAAGCTCTGGTCTGCACCTTGTCAAGGGAGGATTCGCCACCAACTACTCCACACGAGTCCCTTCCGTCCACTCCATCTCCGCCCGCATCGCCGAAACTCGTTAAGACAGAAGCTCTAGCCATGGCAGATGTTCCACCCCAAAATCTCGCTACTGTATTGGCAGATCTCCAGCACAACCTAGCCATCATGCAGCAAAGGGCCGACCAAGCCGACGCCTCTATGGCCAATCTTCGCACCCTAATCGAAGAAAGACTTCCTCTTGTAGCAGGAGGGGAAGGCGGTGAAAGGCGCGAGCGGGAAGTCACTGCCGAAGAGGTCCTTTTGATCGAAAACCTAGCTCCACGCCCAAAAATGGCTGAGTTAATCGCCAAAATGGCAAAACTGGAAGAAGGAGTCGCTAAGTCCGAAAGGAAAGGAGCAGGTGTGCTAGACATGGATTGCCTTTGCCCATTCCCTAATTCAAGATTGCCCGAAAGGTTCAAAATGCCCGACTTCGCGAAGTTCGACGGGACTGGAGATCCGAAAACTCACCTGCTGGCTTATCATGGTGCAATGAAACTACACGGTGTCGAGGAAGATGCAATGGCTCAGTTATTCCCACAAACTCTCGCCGGTCCCGCTTTCCAGTGGTTCTTATCACTCGCATTGCCAAAAGAAGAACGTGGGAAGATATCGGCACTGCCTTCAACGCTCAGTACAGCTACAATGCCCAGCTCAAGATGACCACTCGGGAATTGGAATCAACTAAGATGAGTGCAAAGGAGTCTTTTGCGGACTTTATCCAGAGGTGGAGGGCCAAGGCAGCTCTCATGTCCGATCGCCCGAGCGAAACCTTCTATGATTCCGGTTTAGCCATTGAAGAAGATCTCCAAATGGGTGTTCTACCCAGAAGTGACGCCTCCTCCTTTACCTCAGCCTTAAAGTCGAAACCCCGTGCGTACACTGGAAACAGCACAGCTCTGTTTGGCAGTAACAATTATGCCAACACAACTTCTGCCAACAACGCCTCTGCCCAAAGCTTCAATCACATTGCCAATGTCAACCAAGTTCAAACCCCTCAAAGATCCCGGAACCGCAACCAACCCCGTAACTTCGCCAATTTCGAGGCACCACTGTCCTCGGTATTGGAAAAGTTAGTCAAAACTGGACACCTTAGGCCTCTAGCCCCGACTCCACTCCCTCAAAATCTACCCCCCAGCCATAACCCCAACGCTTTCTGTGCATATCACTAGATGCCTGACCATTACACTGACTCTTGTTATCCCCTTCGTCATGCGATACAAGATTTGGTGGACAATGGTACCCTTCCAACGCCACCTACTGAACCCAATGTCATTACTAACTCCTTGCCTAAACACGACTCCAACCCCCGAGTAAACCAGATCATAACTCTCAGCTCCACCATATTCAACCCCACCGACCACATTACCTCAGCCAACAACCCTAGGCCAGTCGTACCCTTTCCTTCTGAGCCAAGCGTTAACATGATGGTAGCCGAATGGGCCATGGAGGACAAAGCTAGGGAATGAGAGGAGCTTTGTACCGATTGGATTGAGCAGTACAACATGGGGTTTTTCGCACACCCTCAAGTCAATCAGATATGGCTAAGCCAGTGGGAAGGAGAGTGGAATGCAGCACAGCTGACCCTCTGGACAGTCTGTCTTTGTTCGCACTCTTCTACCAGCCTGAACTAGACCAAGTTGAGATAGAAGCTGAAGAATACATACGGGACCCACAACCTGATGGATGGCAAATAGGTCAAGGTCTCAAGGCTGATTTGGACCAGAGTGATATCAGCGAAGAATACTGGGGTTACTATCAAGAAGGGGAAGTCGTGCCCGATGTCCGTTGCCCACTCAGCGCCATGCTACCTCTGGTAGATTCAATTGCAGGCACGGTCGACCGCCGTATCCATGAGTTTGATCCTACACTCGACATTGTCTCTATGGAACAACCTCGCCCTATCGTTTTTGCTTCCGGAGATGACTGCTCGATCATGGTCTTGGATGCACCTCCTCCTGACCTTTGGGATACAGATGAGACCATCAAAACTCCACCGCCTACCGATATTTGGGATGTGGATAACATTGTCGATCTGAACATGGGAAGCGAAGTGTGGACTGTCAACATCGCCCTTGTCGATGGAGGATTTTGGGACGTTCCGTTTGTCACCAACCCGGGGGCACCCTTTGATGAAGATGCTGCGCAGGATCTTGCTTTTTGGGAGGGATTAGTGATGGAGGATTTGGAATGGGACTCGGCTCTGGGACCAGACTCGACCGCAATAGTTGCGTTAACAGATAAAGGAAAGCGCAAGTTGGAGGATGCACCAGCTGATCTGTGGGATTTTGTTGACTCGTCTTCCTGGTGGGATGTTGCCAACGTCACAAGGAGCGGCTGAGTGTTCCGGCCAGCTGTCTAATCTACAGGCTGGAAGCTCGTCCAATCTGCTTGCTCAGAAGACCACCGCTCCCGCCGCTTAGAGGAATGATCCGGTTGTTCCAAATGGGGTTCCCAAAAAAGACGCTATTCTGAGACATCTCGAACGGATCCCTGCCGCTGTGTCCATCTGGGGTTTGATATCGTCATCAAAGGAGCATCGCGAAAAGCTATCCTCAGCATTGGCCCGGCTCACGATACCGACTGACATTACCCCTGAAGCCATGATCGCCCTTGTACTACCGCTTCTCTCTAAACACTCCGTCACATTTATCGAGAAGGACCTGCCCATCGAGGGAACCGCTCATAACCGCCCGTTACACATCACTGTCAAGTGTCGGGGACATTGGGTGCCAACTGTGCAAATTGATAATGGCTCTGCCATTAATGTTTGCCCAATGAGGGTTGCCTACCGCTTAGGGCTCACAAAGAATGACTTAACGCCTTCCAATCTGGCCGTCAAAGCATACGACAGCACTCGCCGTGTGGTGGAGGGGACTCTGATTCTCAAACTCGATACTGAGGGCTTTGAAATGGACATAGAATTCCACGTAGTCGATGTCCCTACTACCTTCAACCTGCTGCTGGGCAGGCCATGGCTTCATAGGGCTGACATCATGGCGGTGCCTTCAACTCTGCATCAAAAGGTCATGCTGGGGCTCCCTACCGGTACTTTGACGATTTGTGGGGATTTTGGGATCCGCCCGCTCACGGATGATGGAACGCCTGTTTTGGGGATCATGCATAGGGAAGAAGACTCGGATTATGGGGGTTTCTCTTTTGACACGTCAGGCTCAGTCCTCGCCATTGCCATGGATGATGATTTTACCATAAGTTCAACTGTTCTCGAGATGATGAGAAAAATGTCATTCATGCCTGGCCTAGGACTCGGGATCAACCAACAAGGGGTCGCTGAGTTCCCTATCTTTCCTTTCACCGAAGGCCGCTTTGGTTTGGGTTACACTCCACCGGCCAAAGACGCCAAAAAAAGGAAAGATACGGGAAAACCTCAAACCCTTTTTGGTAACCCCGACAGCTATTTTGTTCGGGAAGGAGGAGACTCTGCTTACTCGGGATAGATAGAGCCATTTTGGGATCCAGAGACTTGCACTTGGCTACCAAGTTTTGAAATCTTTGCTGCAAACACCTGGTCTGATGATGAAGAGGAGATAGCCAAAGAGGAGCTCGCTAAGGGGGAATTCAAGAAACAACTGGCTCGGATCAAGGAAGAGGCTGACTAGCTAAGGGCTTTCGATCAAGGAAATCTGGAGATGCTATTCTCCCAAGTAGGTTTGGTTGGCAAGAGCGAAGAAGTTGAAGTGCTGATGCTTGGGCCCGACTCATCAGATATTCTCGAGGATCCTACCTCTCTCATCGTGGAGGCGAAGGGAAGTATTAATAACTGCATTTTCACTCCACGCTTGACATGCATTAACGATGTATCTGAATCTGACACAGAGTCTGTCAAGTCTAGGTCTAGCTCAGAGTCGGAGTTTGTGCCTCTCGGCCCTCCACGTCGTAGCTTTTACTTTGAGTTCGAGTCATTTGTACTTGGCCACCCTGTTGGGCTTTATGAAATGCATGATCCTGCTTCTGATTACTTTGCTAGCTTCTATATAAACTATGTCGACCCTGACGATGAAGGAACAGACTTCGACGGGAACATCCCGGCTGAGTTGCGTTCCCTCATCGAAAAGGAAGACGAAAGGCGTGCTCAGCCTCTAAAAGAAGAAGTAATTTTTATAAACTTGAAAGACGAGGATGACCCCCGAATGATGCACATTGGTGCAAATCTGTCCCCGAAAAATCACGCTGGAACAATCGAGCTACTTAAAGAATTCCCCGAGGTGTTCGCATGGTCTCACAAGGATATGCCTGGCATCGATCCTAAAATAGTACAGCATCGAATCCCGTTAGAGCCCGGGGCTGTCCCTGTCAAACAGAAGCTCTGCAGAATGAGGTTGGATTGGGTTCAGAAAATCAAAGAGGAGGTCACCAAGCAGATTGACGCAGGATTCTTAAGGGTCGTAGAGTATCCCAAATGGGTCACCAACATCGTGCCTGTTCCTAAGAAGGATGGAAGAATCCGAGTCTGCGTCGACTTCAGGGACTTGAACAAGGCAAGCCCCAAAGACAGTTTTCCTTTGCCACACATCGACGTGCTTGTGGACAACACGGCGGGGCTTGCCTTGCTCTCTTTTGTCGACGGATTCTCAGGATACAACCAGATCTCTGTGGCACCCGAGGACCAAGAGAAAATGACATTTGTCACAGAATGGGGCACTTATTGCTATGTGAAGATGTCATTTGGGTTGAAGAACGCCGGTTGTACTTTTCAAAGGGCCCAGACAACCTTATTTCATGACTTTATCCATAAGACTGTTAAGATCTACGTCGACAACATGATTGTGAAGGCAAAGGAGGAAAAGGACTATCTTCCCTCACTCAGGCAGTTTTTTGAGAGACTTCGCAAGTACAACGTACGTTTGAACCCGCAAAAGTGCACATTTGGAGTCACGGCAGGCAAAATGTTAGGATTCTTGATCACCGCAAGGGGAATAGAAGTAGATCCCTCCAAAATAAAGGCGATTCTCGAAATGGAGCCACCGAAATCTGAGAAAGGCGTGCGAAGCTTTCTAGGGAAGGTCCAGTTCATTAGCAGGTTCATCGCCAAGCTAACCTTAACCTACGAACCGCTGTTCCATTTGCTCAAAAAAGGGGTCCCGTTCGAATGGACAGATAAGTGCCAAGCCGCCTTCGAATCTATTCAGAGGTATTTGCAGAACCCGCTACTATTGATGCCGCCTACACCGGGTCAACCGTTGATTCTTTATCTATCGGTCACTCCAACGGCCATGGGATGTCTGCTGGCTTAAGAAGGGAGCAATGGGGTCGAGAAAGTCGTTTACTAGCTGAGCAAGAAAATGGTGGGGTCTGAAGAGCGCTATACCCCTTTGGAAAAGACATGTTGGGCGCTGGTTTGGGCTACTAAAAAGCTTAGACACTACATGCTAGCCTATCCGGTGAGACTGATTTCTCGGATGGATCCTATCAAGTACCTGTTCGAGAAGCCCGCACTCACCTATAAGCTAGCACGTTGGTTGCTTCTGCTGGCTGAGTTCGAACTCCAACACGTCATAAGAAAGTCTGTAAAGGGGCGTGCTGTGGCCGAATTCTTGGCCGATCACCCAATCGATGGCCCAGAGGATGCGGATTTCACTTTCCCTGATGAGGAGGTGCTGACAGTGGTCGAGAAAGTATGGACGCTCTATTTTGATGGAACTGCTAATCAAAAAGGGTTCGGGATTGGAGTGTTGTTGATCACTCCTGCCGGCGCTCACATTCCGCTTGCTTTCAAGTTGAATTTCGATGTTACCAATAATCAAGCTAAGTATGAGGCCTGCATTGTCAGAATGGAAGCTGCTATTGCTTTAGGGGTCGAGAAGCTCAAAGTAATTGGAGATTCAAACTTTGTGGTCTCCCAAGCCAATGGAGATTGGAAGGTTCGTGAGGAAAAGCTGAAGCCTTATCACCGAGATTTGGAAGAACTGATTCCTCGCTTCAATAAGGTGACTTTCACCCATGTCCCACGCTTGAAGAATCAGTTTGCTGATGCTTTGGCGACTTTGGCTTCAATGATCGAACTTCCAATAGGCATTAAGCTGCGGCCGATTGTGATCGAACAGAGGGATTTTCCTGCTTATGAATATGTCAACGCCATTGATGATGTCGATGATGGCCTACCCTAGTACCATGACATTTGGAACTTTGTGGAGCGCGGGGAGTTTCTTGCCGAGGCTACGAAGAAAGATCGGATTGGTTTTCAAAGGTTGGCTTCACAGTACATCATCTGTGGAGGGAAACTGTATCGAAGGTCTCACTGTGGGATGCACAAGCTCTGTGTCAACAGTGCCGAAGCAACAAGGATAATGGAAAAGGTTCATGAAGGAGTCTGCGGACCTCATATGAGCGGCGTCATGCTCGCTAGGAAAATCCTCAGGCAGGGTTATTACTGGTCTACGATGGAATCACAGTGTATCGAGTACGTACGGCGCTGTTACAAATGTCAAATCCACGCGAACCTGCAGCATGTTCCTCCATCTAAATTCTATGGCATGACCTCCCCATGACCTTTCTCTGTCTAGGGTATCGATGTTATTGGAATGATCAGACCGTCTGCTTCGAATGGCCATAAGTTCATACTGGTGGCGATAGACTACTTCACCAAGTGGGTCGAGGCTGAGTCCTACAAAAACCCTGACAACGGTTCAAGTTGCTCAATTCATTCGAAAGAACATCATCTATCGGTACGGTGTTCCTCAGGCGTTTGTATCGGATAACGAAAGTCATTTCAAAGGGAGGGTTCTGGAGCTCTTTGAGGAATTTGACATCGAGATCCATCATTCAACGACCTATCGTCCATAGACAAATGGAGCAGTCGAGGCCGCAAACAAGAATGTCGAGATGATCATCAAGAAAACTACCGAGTCTGCAAAGGACTGGCAGGAACAGCTGCCTCTCGCCCTGTGGGGGTACCGAACGTCGATCCGCATGTCAACTGGTGCAACTCCTTTTTCCTTGGTCTATGGAATGGAGGCAGTGCTTCCTATCGAGCTCGAGGTCCCGTCGTTGAGAATCATGGCTGAAAGTGGTCTTGAGGAATCTGAATGGTTGAGTGGCCGGTTTGTCGAACTAATGCTATTTGATGAGAGGAGGCTCCGGGCTTTGTATCATGTTCAGGGTTATCAGCGTCGAATTGCTCACGCATTCAACAAAAAGGTGAAACCCAGGGGCTTAGTCGAGGGAGACATGGTTACAAAGGAAATCTGCGCCCCAGTGTTTCATCCCCGTGGAAAGTTCAAGCCGAAGCAATCCCGGCCTTACATCATCAAGACCATCCTATCTGGGGGTGCTGCTAAGCTCATCGACTTCGACGGCAACGAATTCAACACCCTGGTCAACTTGGATCAACTCAAGCGTTACTATCCCTGAGAGATGCTCGTTGGATCGAAAACCACAAGGGTGGGCGATTCCAAGCAAAAGTTAGAGCAACCTGCTAGACCGAAAACCTAAGGAGACGGTTCTAGGCAAAAATAAATAGCCCAAAAGTCGAAAGCTCGCTAGACCGAAAATCTAAGAAGGACGGTTCTAGGCAAAAGTTAGAGCATAAAAGGAGAGGTAAAATACACGAGTGAACCTTGACCTGAACTACGTTCTGACCTGATTCCTTGAAAAGGGATACGTAGGCAATCTCACTTTGAGATTCGGTCATATTCTATCAAACCTGATCCAGGGTTGACATTTTTGGGTCCACGTCACAGTTTGAGAAGGTCGAGCACAAGTCAAAGCCGCATTGAAGGAAATTAGAAAAGGGGAAACCCATCGTCTTTCGATTTTATTACAAATGACTACTTTTGATACATAAGCTGAGCATAAAAGCCTTAAAACAGTTGAGGCATGAAAAACAGAACAAAATGCTTGAGAAGCCTAACGGCTCGCAGTTTATTCTAAGCATAGCAAAGTGGTCCGGAGTCAGTCAATGTTTTCCCTTGCGTTTACATCCGCTCTCAACCACTATCTGTAGCGATTCCTTAGCCCAGTGATGAAATCCGGCAATTCTTCTTGAAGGACTCTAAGGCCCCAGCACCTCTGATAACCGTTGAGTGTTTGGGCATTGAAATTGCGGAAGTCCCCAGTACTGATGCGGTGATTCTCTTGAGAAACGCCCAGTTAGCGAAGGATACGGCCGGGAATGTAGAAAGTAAAGCTTGACAGTCCTGCAATCACCATCCTATCAAATCCATCGGAGTGAATAGCCATATCCGGGAGGTCCAGCCAAGAGCACCTCCAGACGATCTCGTCAGGCTGCATTTGCTGTATGAATTCATACCAACCTTCTATATCCATGTTAGGGTACCGCATCTCCCTTTGATGAATCCTCTTTGGAAAAAGATTCCAACCTTCCACCGGTGGATGCAGCAACCCAAGCTTGTCTGATAGCCATAGCTGCATGAGCGAAAAGACAAGTAAGAAGCCAGATATAGCCTTAGCGGAAAAACAAGCAAGAGCTAGGAAGCAGCCTAAGCCGAGTGACGAGGTAAAACGAGAAAGTGTGAAAAATCGAAAAAAGGTGAGCTGAGTGAGTTTACCTGAAGCAGAAGCGGACTCCCGATAAAGGTGTTCATTTGACCTGTATACACCAAGTCCAAACCGAGGAATGTTTCCGCTAAGATAAGAGGCACCACGTTCCTTCGCGCCCCCATCTGAGCAGCAACGCTCACCAACGAGGGACACACGCGCCCATCAGCAGGAATGAGCAGGTAAGCGGCTAGCAAGTAGATAACCAAGGCAAATTGGCGCCGAGCCTGCACAGCGTTGTCATCCAAATCACCGTCTGGACTGTACCGCTCAATCAGACGCATGATGTTGATTTGACCACCCTCGAGCAAAGTATTGGCCAAACCCCTGGAAATGTCGAGTGAGGACGCCAATAGCCTTGGCATGCTAACTTGGTAGGGAGGGATGACGATTGTCGCAGACGCAAATGTCCGGAGATACGCCTGAAATTCCTCAGCAGTCGGACATATCTCATCGTCACCAAAATGGATGACATGGACGTCAGGATCCCAAAATCGGAGGGTGGCCCTCAGAAGTGCTGGCCGGAGTGGCACGTGTCGAAGATACCAGAACGAGGCCAGGCCGTGGTATTGGAAGTTTAGCCAGTCAATGCTAAAAAATTGTGCTAGCCAAGGCCTGAGCAAGGTTGGGAGTGGGTTTCCCATATTGGAAATGCAATGGGATATAAAGTATTGAAATGGAAATGGTACGGGGATGGGACAATGCATGCATTTCCTCTTTATTGGCCAATGAATCATCTTGTTTCCTGTGACATATTCAAAGCCAACCACTAAAGGTCCAAACATCCTTACAAGCAAGGACTCTGCCTCCTGAAAGCCCAGAAACCGTGTTCAAAATGTGTGGAAATGAAGACAAGGGCTCCTAGAAAAAGGACGTTTGGTCAGACAAGTGGATCTGCATTTTACCAAATCGGCGCACGCCAGTTATTTACTGGCGTATACGTGTCCCCCGATCTTGGCGTACGCCATTCCAATCGTGGTGCACGCTAGTCAAAGTACCAGAAACAGGTTCTGCAGCAGCTACTGTCGTTGAGTGTGCATTTTTGATCTCGAGGCCTGTTTTGCAGGTTTGGTGGTTCACACAAGTCATGAATGGTATATGGGACTATGTCAAAACGCCGGATACCAAGCGTCGCGTTTAACAAAGATTTCAGATGTCCGGTGGCTCGTTTCAGTTCAAATCAAGGTTTCGGGAAGTCAAAATCCATTCCAAGGGCTTTTGCCAAGTTTTGTCATACCATGCGCGTCATATGAGCCTAATGTGACTGTACGGGGGTGTTGGGTTTCGGTCCGGGACTAAATTGAGTCATCTTTTGTGTTTTATGTCCATTTTTGTGACATTTTTAGCATTTTTCAGTGTATCCCTCGCCTCGGGGCATGCCTTGCCAGTTTTGTCAATTCGTACAAGTCATGGAGCACTTATGGGGTCATGTCAAAGTGTCAGTTGCCCTTGTTTAGGAGAACTTCGAGTTTTGGCCCGTTAATGCCCAAAATTTCATTATTTCCCGTGTGTCTTGGGGTACGTGTCATATCCTGAGGCTTTCCTATCCTTTTCTTTCGAGCTAGGTCAGTCGTGCACATGTGCAAGTGTGGATTTGTCAATTCAGATCATTTATCAATGCATGTTAGGTATTAGTGGATGGTTTATTCTTTCTTCTGCCAAATGCCCATCAAAAGGAGATCAATAAACGGAAAACATAGTTATTATATACTAGCAAGTCGATGTCTACAAAGCAAAAGGACGGAATGTACTAAAGCGGCACAACGGCCTGAGCAAAGCAGGACTAATATGTATTAGGCACATCCGCCTAAAAGTCAAAAAGGCACGTAGGCCCCCATCTCCAAAGTAGAGTATCAAATATCAAAGTCAAAAGACAGCAAAGTGACTGAAGCTCAGTGGTAGCCCTTAGTCGTCGAAGAGGTCCTCGTCGTCATCGTCCTCTCTCTCCTTTGGGTCTATCCTGAACCCAGGATCGTCGGCAATGTCGTCGGAGCCGCTGTTGAAGGGCGACTGCACCTCCTCCTCTTCCTCTTCCTCCTCCTCTTCTCTTCTTTTCTTCTGGGATGGCCCCTCCGCTGGCCTCTTCTCTGCAGGCCTCTTCCTCAGCTCTCTGCGGAACTGTGGCTCATCGCTCCTGGAAGCAATCTCGACTCCTCTAGTCCCTGGCCTTGCAGAGCTGGCCCGCCTCTGTGTAGTGGCCGGAGTGGAGGAGGATCCAGCTGTCTTCTTCTGTGGAAGTAGCCGCACGCTTTTTCTCCTAGGAGCCGCCCTAGCCTGTCCCTGCATGGTCATAGTCATTAAATGCTTAGCATACATTGTGCATATTGTATATATTGAAATGCTGAACGCAGGAAGTGTCAAAGAGCAACTCTATCAGGCATGTTATCTATCTAAGTATTCATCAGGGTACACTTTTTCAGTCGATTTCAAAGGTGTTTCGTTCATCATGTCATGGCAATCTACCTAGCCGAATTCAAGTTCAAGGGACTATGTCATCAGTCGAAGCAGCCTACAATTGATTCAAGCTTGGCCTTGGCAAATTTCGTCTAAGTTATTGATGCTCTACGCTCCAATTTTGCTATATGACAAGTGTTTTATCAGTCGAATCAAGTTCCAAGGTCGAGGTATACTATCAAATTCTACTTACTAAGTTGAGTTACAGTTCAAGGTCTTAACCTACGTGCATTGCAAGCTATGCTACGCCAATTCAAGCTACGTACAGTTACAATGACATAACATGAACATCAAAGCAAGTCCAGAAATATACCTGCGCCTAATCCACAGATAGGTGCCTCTCTAGATCCCTCAGTACGAGCTCTGCGTCATAACTATCCCGCAGAGGCGCGAGGCTCTCAACCCCGGACGATATGAACAAGTGTGGCTCCGGTAAAATGTACGTGTCCGCAACAAACCTAGCACGGGGTGCCTGCCGTAAGGACTCCGCAAGTGTCACTGCACGCTCGAATGACCATACCTCCCCCTAAGCCTCCTCGGCTAACTCGGTCTCACGCGCAAAGGCCTCCTCCTCGGCCCTGGCTCTCTCAGTCTCCGCTCTCAAGCGCTCCTCCTCCTGGACTCTCTCAACCTGTCTTTGCCGATCCTCTCGCGCTGCTATCACTGCAGCCACCACCCCCAGATTCTCTCGGAGCAAACGGCCAAGCTCCTCCTCTGTCACAAACTCGGCAAAGTCTCCGCGCGTAATAGGAACGTGCACCGAAGGCCCCACTGTAGGCCTAAACTCAACCTCTTCTACAGGTAACTCCCCGGATATCCCCTCCTCAACCATCGGGTCCTTACCCCTTGCCGGGTTTCTAGGTGGTGTCTCCGACCGACCATCATCGCCACCACTACCACTGCCGCTGTCGTCGGCTCCGGCCGGGCCCAGGCCGGTGATCACTAACCCCTCTACACCACTTCTTGAGTTTAGACGACGAACCCGTGGACCCCCTGGCTCAGCAACAGCTGGCGTACGCCCCACCGCCCCTGGCTTACGCCGCCCGTCGCCGTCGCCGCCCTCTGCTGCATGGCCACCATCGCCGCTGCCACCACTTGGAACCTCTGCATCAGTGATCCACGACGCTTCTGGGGCCGTCTGATCGTCGATTGGAGACCCCGGAGTCTCGATGCCACCCCTTGGTTGGTTTTCCTCCTCACCGGCATTGCCATTGCCGCCACCACCACTGGGTTCTGCCATGGATGAGTATAGGAACGTGGGTTTTGGAGAAAAATGGAAGAATGAGGAAGAGATTAAGAGATTTGAGGGAGTTTGGAAGCCCCAGGGAGTTCAAAGCCGAAGGATGGCGGTTTCTGCACTGGCTTAGAAGTTTATACGACATGAGAGAGTAGCTGGGCTGGGTTTGGGCTGGATCTAGGCTCGGGCCGATCAGGTTTTCCGGCGTACGCCAGTGTTATCTGGGCCTCAGGCCCAAATCACTTTTGGAGTCGAAATTCATTCTCGGCATGAAAGCCTAAGTGGCCCAGTTTCACATTGGTACCTGTGGTGGACCCATCCCCAAGCAGAGGCCCATATGATCAAATCAACGACGATCCATCCGTCCAATTTCAAATCAATGACGATCTATCCGTCCAATTTCAAATCAACGACGGTCCATCCGTCCAAATATCTTCTTTCCCCAATAGAGTCGATGCTCTTGCAGAGGGTTATTCCCCAGGAAAGTCCGCCTTTTATGGAGCCCTGTGCTGCCCTTCCAATACAATTAAGCGGCGGTCCACCCATCTATATTATCCCCGGCAGCGGCAATTTTCCTCAATGATTCGCTTGGCCGGACTCAACCCAACAAGTTCTTAAAGTTCATGTATGTCTTGTTCTGGATAGCCTAGAAGAGGGTGTTTAGAAAACCTTTGACGTTACTTGTACCAAATCAATGGTGTTTCAAGTGCTGTCAAAGGGGGGCTACTGTAGACACCCTATTTTGGACTGTCCAAACCAGTTTATTTACTGATTTTGATTCCCCAATGATGATTGTGGTCAAGAACACCCCGAGGCTAGTGGTGTGTTTGAGCTTTGAGCGTCCTGAACCTCATTCAAACCTTTGTCAAGCCTGACCCAGACCCTTTAAGCCAGAACCAAATGGCCTCAGCAAAACCATACTCGCTTACGTCAGTACCATGCCGGCGTGCGCCGGTCAACTGCCACATGTCAGTCATCAACCGTTGACTCAGTTCTTACCGGCACACGCAAGTAAATCTTCGGCGTACGCTAGTCAAACCTGGTTAAATATCACTATTCAACCACGTTCTCGGGACTTTTGTGGCCACCCTGACGTAGGCTACAGTTCCCCTGATGATTATACTCTGCAGAGACGTTCCCCTCTCTCTCCCACATCCCCCATCACCTAGTCCCATGCATTTAATGCATGGGAGGCTCTCTTCCTAACCTAACCAGCCCTTAACCCAACTGATCAGCCCTCTCCTCAGTCCACTCCTGGCCTATAAATACCCCCGGTGCATATATATGCAAGGGGTTCACAAGGTTAAGACTTTTAAAGAGCATTCAAGCCCTCTCTCTCTTTCTTCTTGCACTCTTTCTTCTCCCATCAGTTGAAATAGAAAGCCAACCCTCTTCCATACACTCATCACACCCTCATACCCGTCATCCATCCTTCAAACTACAAGTTCAAAGCTCAAACCTTCCACCAAAGGCCAATAAAAGGTATACCACATTTTGTTCTGTGTCCTGTTCTGACCTCTGAGGGGTGCTAGCAGGGTCAAGGCTGGTAATCAATACCAGTCTTGGCCTTAAAGCTGGCAAAGAATCAATGATCGTGTGTGATGATAAGTGGCGCGCGCCAGTAAATACAAGCCGTGCACCAGTTATGGCTGTACGTGCACCACTGGCGTGGGGACCACCGATCATCCTGTTCTTGTTTTATTTTATCTTATCACCTTTATGCATGCTAAAAACCAGTTTACTGCTTTCTGTACTTTAGAATTGCAAAGCTGCTTTTCTATTATTCTTATTTTTAAGGCCTCTGGGACCCTTCTGGTCGTGTTCCAGAGCCCAGATCATGCAAAGCCAAGCATTGACTGAGTAGTGTAACTGGCGTACGGGGTCTTCGGACTGGCGTACGACAGTTATAATGGGTCAAGTGGCTGGCCCTTGCATGTCAGCTAGTTCTGGCCTCTATTAACTTCCCCACACTGTTTATGGGGTGCACCGTTCATCTTATTTCTTTGGATCCACTGTCGTTGGCTGTAGTCGCGTTCATTCTGCTATATTAACTGCGTGGTTTGTCCTGGGTGTGCACTGGTCCTTCCAGAGCCCAGAGGGTTGAGAAATAGGAGCTGTGAAGTTTAGATTTACCGGCGCACGCCAGTATACCGGTGGCGCACGTGAGTCGTCTCTGCATTCAGTGGCCTGGCCAATGCGTACAGCTTCCTCTTACGTGCTCCATTCTGGGACAGCGTACCCCAGTTCATTTGAAACACTCACAGGTGCTTGTTCTCAATCTATTATTATCTGTTTCAACAAGCATCATTCACCATCATTTTGTCATATAATGCAACTTGTTACAGTTTTAATCCCCTTTAACTGTTCTCCCGCCCTAATTGGCTTAAAAAAATGATTAAAGAGAGAAAAATGCAAACGTTTTTTATAAAATGCCCAAGTAGAGACCGGTCTCCGGATTGGGCGAGAGGGGTGCCATAAAACCCTTCCCCTCTCGTAACCTGGCTCCCGAACCTCAGATATCGAAGGTGACGACGGTCCAGTCTACAAGCCTTTTTCAAATCAAACAGCGTAGCAAAACGTTTCAAGTTCGATTCCTTGGGTATTTCACCGCTAAAACCCGAGTGACGAATCTGAATCGAAGCGTTTCGCCGTGCTTCCCAAAAAGGGCACACCCGATTTTATGCACAAAAACTAGAATTTTTGGGGCGTGTGCCCACACCCATGCATGTATGTTCGTTTTAAGCATAGAGCTTCTTTCAAGTTCTGGACTTGAGCATTTAGAGCGTAGAGTTTGAGCATTTGAAGGGTAGAATCCGAGCATTCAAAGTGCAGGCTTTGAGCATCCAGTACACGGTGGTTGGGCATTCAAATGTAGAGCTTGAGCATTTAAAGTATGAGCTTTAAGCATTCGAACATAGAGTTCGAGCATCCAGAACGCAGTGGTAGGGCATTCAAGCATAGAGCTTGAGCATTCAAGTGTGGAACTTGAGCATCCAGTACACAGTGGTTGGGCATTCGAAGAGCTTTGAGCATTTAAAGTGTAGAACTTTGAGCATTCAAGCATAGAGCTTGAGAACAGATAATATCTTGGTGATCATGGCATGGAGCCAGTTGAGATAGTGAGCACATGGGCACGAAGCCGCTTAGATAGCGAGTGTAGAGCTGCTAAGATGGGTAGCTTGGAGCTGTTGAGTTATGGGCATAGAGCCATTGAGTAATGGGCGTAGAGCCGCTGAGTAGTGGGCGTAGAGCTGCTGAGATAGCGAGTACATGACGCTGCTGAGATAGCGAGCGTGGAGCTGCTGAGATAGCGAGCGTAGAGCTGCTGAGATGGTTAGCTTGGAGCTGCTGAGTTGTGGGCTTAGAGCCGCTGAGTTTGTGAGCATAGAGCTACTGAGCTTGGATTAATGAGTTTGAGCATGGGACTGCTGAGTAGTGAGTTTATGGGCATAGAGTCGCTGGGTAGCTTGGTGGTAGTGATCATGAGCACGAATCTTGTTGAGATGGTGAGTATAGAGCTGTACGGATTTGCTGAGCTTTGAGCATAGAGCTATTGCTAAGTGACTTGAGCATAGGGCTCCTGAGATGGTGCAGAGTTACTGAGATGGTGAGCATAGAGCTGCGGGGCTGCTGGAGTGAGTCTACAGGCATGGAGTCGCTAAGATGATCGAGCTTTTGCATAGGATATGATGGCTGTCGTACTTTCGAAGTACAGCAATTGGGGCATGGAACCTGAGTATGAGGTATCGAGGATCCTTGGGAGCAAGAGCTTGTATTTCATAATGGTCAAATGACTAGTAATTGGTGAGCTTACTACTGAGAAGAGTTGTAACGCCCCTCAATTTTGGTCAATAAAAATTTTCGTTAAATATTTGAATTTTATTTAAATTACTTATTTTCTCTTGAGTGGCTATATGATTTCTTGTTTTCATCGTAGTTAGATTTTTGGTGTAACAACTCCGATTTTTCATTCAATAAAAATCTCGTTGTTATTCGAAATTTCTTAATTTCTCGATGATTTTCTTATTTGATTCCTAGTAGTTCGTATTCAAGCAATTGAACACCTTATCACCGTATTCCTTAACTAGAAACCCTAATTGCACTTTAGCCCCTCAAGGATCGTTTTTTGAACTTTAAGCCCTACCTAGCAAGCCTAGTTAGCTTCTAACCGACTTGTTGGAGAAACCAAACTAGAAAGTCACCTAGTTACTTTTCCCTAACCAAAGATGGACCGTTTTGCCCATCTTGAACCTTTTGAACCTTTTGAACCCTAGACTAGAAATGGTTTACTTATTTTCTTTTATTGTTTTAGTTTTATTCTTTATCCATTGGACGATAAATGTTAGGGGAACTATTATCCATTGGATAATAGAAACTCAATTCTTTATATTAAAAGGATTTTGAAAGATTTGAACAAGTACTTTGATCTTTTAAAGAAATGACATTTGAAAAGTACTTTTGATTATTTTTTCTAATAAAAGTACCCAAGTAACTTTGGACCATTGGACAATAACCATTAGGGTAATCTTTACCCATTGGACAAAAGCCTTTCCTTTATTTTATTTGGTAAGTACATAGATATATATATATATATATATATATATATATATATATATATATATATATATATATATCACATGTGTAATAACTAAAGTACATGTAGTCTTTTCCAAAAACTTAGTTTAGTATTTAAAGTACCCATACCTTATTATCCTTTGGATAATAACCGTTAGGGATTTTATTATCCATTGGGTAATAGGCTCATCTTTCAAACAAAGTACTTAACCCATTAAAATAATATTTTGTTAAGATTCCCGGGAGTACAAAAGTACATTATTTTATTAATTAAGTACTCGTACCTTTATATTAGTTTAAAGGGGAAATCTTGACCATAAATCCTTTTAGATTTAAAAGTACCAAAGTACCCTTTTATTTATTTGTATTCTTACATGTTAGTACATACATATATATACATATATAGTTAGTACATGAGAGAGAGAGAGAGAGAGAGAGAGAGAGCCGTGAGGGAGAGAGAGGAGAGAGGCCGAGAGAGAGAAAGAGGGAGAGGGAGAGAGAGAGAAGAAAAGAGGAAGGAAGAAGAAGATGGATTTGATGTGTACTAGACCTTGGTCTTCCAAAGTACTTCAAAATCCTTGGTGATTTCTTTTCCTAGCCAAATCTTAACTCCATTGTCCTCCATTGTACAAACTTCAATTGTTTAAGCCATGAATCTTGTACCCATGTCTCCTCCTTTCCAACATATCTTCCAAAGATCAAATCCAAGGACCAAAGTAGCCATGCAAGCCTACCAAATTAGCTTCCAACCTTTCAATCAAACCTTGAAATGTGAAAGAAAGGTGAAGGAGAAAGAGAGAGAGAGGAATTCGGCTAGAGAGAGAGAGAGGGAAGCCCTTGCCTATAAATAGAAGCTCATTCCAAGCTTAAACTCACACCTTCAAACCATTGCTCCAACTTCTCTCTAGAAATTCCAAAAGTTCTTGCTTTCAAAGTTCTAGTTTTCTTGTGTTCTTGAGTGTTCTTGAGAGAAACCACCAAACCACCTCCCAAAACCACCATTAGATCTTTTAAAGTGTTAGTTAGAAAGTTGTTTCTAGGAAAAGAAAGTACAACTCTTTTCCTTTCGAAGCAAACCGACGCCGTTACGCCGCCGAAATCCAAAAACCGACGACCGAATCTTCATAACCGACTACTACCGCCAAGAAGAACGGTAGGATCTCCTTATCTTCCATCCCAAGTAGTTATCTTTACCTATTTTCCCAAATATAGTCTTGTACCCAACTATAAGTTCTTTAGGAAGAAACTTTAATCATGTCATTTAAAGTAGATAATGTTATCTTTTGTTGAAAGTATATGAAATGCATGATGTTTGTTATTAAGTGATTCAAGCATGTCAAGTAGTTTTAAAATGGATGATCTTGTTAGATTGAATAGTATAATGAATGATATCGTATGTGAAAAGTCTCACCGCGGAGTCTATGCATGAGAAACGAGACACGAAAATCAAGAAAGTAGAAACATGACACCTAGGGTGTGGATAATGATGAGTTGTGTTTTGAAACCGCAATGTGGCCGGACTTGGTAGCCCATGGTGTGTATGGAAACCCACGATGCGGCCGGACGTGGTAGCCCATCGTGTGGATTGTGAAAACCGCAACGTGGCCGGACTTGGTAGCCCGTTGTGTGTATGAAAACTCGTAATGTGGCCGGACTTGGTAGCCCATTGCGTGGATTGTGAAAACCACAATGTGGCCGGACTTGGTAGCCCATTGTGAAGATTGCCAATGTGGCCGGACGTGGTAGCCTCATTGGTAATATGACTTGGTTATCCGCGGAGAGGAGCCAATGCAAGTTATGTGTGCCAACGGGAACCCAGCGGCGGAACCATTGTGAGGATACTCGGGAGACCGGCGCGGCGGAACCGAGGTTGGGTGTGTAGCTTGGTTATCCGCGGTACGGAGCCAATGAAAATTGTGTGAGTTAGACAAATGATTTTTTTTTGAAAGATGAATTGGTATGTGAAAATGTTGACACGGTCTACGATGAGTCGCGTAGGAGAAACTCGGAGAATCTTGGACACCAACGATAGTTATATAGCGATTGCGGATGTGTTATTTATGTTGTCTTTTGTAGCTGTGTATACACATATCATGTGGAAATCGATGTGATGTTATAACCTGTTGTTTGTAAGTTATGGGTTAGCGGGTATAGAATTTTTCTGCTGAGCTTTTGTAGCTCACGGTGTTGCCTTTTTGGTGACCCTGACATATTATATCGGTGGCGACGCTGGTATAATGTGTCAGACTTTGTAGATGATCAAGGTGAGCAGTACACCTAGGAGGCCTTTGGAGCTGAAGAGCTGGCTCAGATGGAGGAGCAGGCGGAGCTGTAGTTAGGAACCTTAATTCCTTCCCTTGTGTAATAAAAGTACTTCTCTTTAGTTTTGTTGTAATAAAGAGCCAGACTCAGATTATTTTCAATAAAATTTTCTTTTTAATGTACCCAAAATTCGGGGCGTTACAAGAGTCCAAAGTGGGTTCAATATCAGTGCTTGAGATTCCATATGCTCGGGGATGCCCCCAAGGCTAGTTCTGATCATATTGCATTTGTTCGGAAGTGCCCCCGGGGCTATTTCAATTGTTGTCCATCATTGTTTCTATTGGTCATGGATCCAGAATTTCATAATTGCTTGAATTGGTGCACTGAACAAGATCAGATGTTGCTGTGAGGATTAGATTAGGGGGCCAGGAGATTGATTAGGCGACTGAGAGAACGAAGGACCGGCCGTGGCATCGTGTAATTTCAAGAGTCCTATTTAAACGCACAGATCTGCGTTTCATCTCTCATTTTCCTTTTCATCCGTTCCCTTCTGCTTTCCTCCTCTACTGACTACTTCGGCTATAGCTGCCATCTCCGTTCCTCTCCGTCCCTTATTCTCATCGAACTTTGATCAATGGGCTGTGTGCGAGTGCGGTCGGCGATCGCGGAGGGAGGCCATGATGTTTTTGGTCCTGTCTTGAAGTTTGATTAGAGACTTCCCCATGGGGGGGGGCTTGCTTCCGTGACCTGAAGCTCCAAGGGTGGTGCTTGCACACGGTATGATGATTTTTCTGGGCCATGTGGTGATCCTTTTGAGCCATATGATGATTTTTGTGCACTGTGGTGCTTCTCCGGTATATGCCACCTCAGGGGTGTTCTCCTATTTTTTGCAGCTGGTCTTTAGTGTTCGGACCACCAGAGGATTTGGCATCCTCTTCTCATCTTCCCTTGTTTTTCTATTTTTCTTCCTGCATGAGTTACTCCGGCAGAAAACTGATGTATAGTTTGTTTAGGAAATGTGGGATGATTCACCTTGTGTTATAAAAAGCTTTTGATTTATATGAAACAAAATCTTTTGCTCTGATATTTGATTGTGTATGTTGTAACTGTAGCATAAATTCGTAATTCGGCGAACTGAGCAGAACCGTGGAATTTCTCTATAAATAAGCCATTCTGGCGGCCGATTAATCGTTTAGGTAGCCAAGTAATCGATTCCTCTTTCTGAGGGCTGACTTGAGTCAACCTTGATTTTCATGGGCTAGGGAATCGATCCCACGGCTGCCATATCGAAGTTTCGGCCAAGAGACCGATTTGATTAATGCAAATTTAGAATTCGATTCCGATTCACACTAGGACTCAACCTATCCTATAAGTACGCGTTCTACGAACTCGATAGTTTTGTCAGCAGCAGTCCCTAACACATGGCACAACCGGTTCTTGATCAATGGATGAATTCTTTCAATGGCCTAGACCGTCTACACTTTAAGTCCTTCGGTATGGACTTCCTCTTCTCTCTTCACCAAATTCCTGTGAATTTTACTTTTCTCCGTGTAGCCACCAGCTTGTGGGATCTTGTTCTTCATGTTTCTGGTCTATCGTTTTCGTACCAAAAATATAATTTATAAAACCAAGGAATTAACTAGTATTTCGAAGAACAGTGGTTAAGTCTAGGATCGTCCGCAGGGAGTAAAAAGCTGAGTTGTAGTAGTTTCAATTAATTTCTGATTTAATTCGGAAAGTAAAGAGAAGTTGGATTTTGATTTGGATTGATGAAACTAAAACTAAACTAGAAAGCAGATCAAAGGAGTTTGAAACAAATGAGAGAAAGGACTAAGGTTTTTGATTCAGTCTCCCCTTATAACATAATTATTTCGAAACCTAGGGTTCACATTCAACATTCAACCAGACCACCGTAGGGTAGCAATTCTTATCGATAATTCCCAAAAAGATAATCAAGATTCGTACTCCGTATAGGCTATCTCAACACGGCACAGATCGTCTCATTGGATTTAACCACGGCACGACCCGTCTGACGTCATATAGTCTATCTCAAAGCCTATCCTGAAATATTAGAATCCATTGTATGACAGTGCTTGAAACCATGAATACAAACACATTCGAAGATTGGAAAAATATAAAATTTCATAAAAAGTTATGAATCGATCAAGTCATACAGTCAAGTTGAATATAAAACCCTAAGAATCAGACAACTACGCTACTTGGAGAGACCTCCTCGTTACCCTAGCCGAGTAGATTAGTCGTGCATGGAGGAGAGGATCATCATGCAAAGATAAAATTCCATTGGAACTTCTGTCGCAGCCGTAGTGCTCTCTGTTTCTACGTTCGCGAAGTTCCCCGATGCCGCTGCTCTTCTTCTCTGTTTATGCGTGAGAAGAAAAGTAATTTCAGAAAACGAAACCCTTGCTGCCTTTTTATAACCCATTTTTAGCCGTGTGAACCTTTGTTATGTATAGCTCTCCTCTGGCCCACTAATAATTTCCATCCAATAATACCAAGGCCTCCATGTAATCTTTCTTCTTGATGCAAAGTCAAACTCCAATTTCCAGCCAATTAAAGATTGGGCCACAATGGATTTTGACCAGGATAATATTAGGAAAGCCCATCAATTGCCACGGGCTGGCATATTTATCATATTTTTCTCGATTTAGCTTCGAGTGTTATCCCACGGCTCTGCGGGTCCTGAAATAAAGAAAACGAGTATCAAACTCCAAATAATATAATAAACGGACATAACAAGAGTAAATTAGGGGGTGTAAATGGGCATATTTATGCACCTATCACATCCCCCAACTTACATTTTGCTAGTCCCTAGCAAAGAAAGGAAAAACAAATAAAAGAAAGCAACTAACTAAGGGATAGATCTTTTAAACCCCTGGGTGGCCCCAGTAGGACGAGTGGACGAGTGAAGTCTCATGAGGGTTTTCAGCAGTGATCACCCACAAAACACCACGGATCCTTTCACTTAGAACCCAAAAACCGGTAATGCAACTCATCGATACACCAATACCAAGTATATAACATATGCAATAATAGTTCTAGACGCTATCAAAACATAGAAATAAATCATGGCACCCAAATTTAGCATGTGTGAGTAAAGACCCTCGACTACAAGTAAACCACAACCGAGCACTCTCTCAGGACCGAGTCTCGACTTCAATTCTCACTGTGTCATGCACTCAACAAAAGAAAACACTCGAAACAGGGTGCATGTAATAAACTCTCAACGTGTGCGGGCGGAAGTTATGCGATAAAGAACGAAAGTATACCGCACACTTAGACACAAAAAGAAAGCTTTTTAAAGTGGACACAAGATCTTATGAAAGGAATGTCAAGAATTGAAGACTATATCTATCCATCGATCCATAACCCATTGCCCCTAAGATCAAGTAGGACTTTTATTCGGTTATATCATTGGGTAAGGAAAAATGTTAGGATAAATCATAAGCAAGTGTCCGAGAATAGGCCAAAACAACATAGGGCAAGTAATAATGTGCGCCCCCTCTCATCATTCTTTTTAACTTCACCTTATCTCTTTTATTATTCACCATTCACACAATTCCACAATGAAGTTCACACGTTTCTTTCTTCAAATAAATGCATGGGTGTCTTCCCCTTTTTTCATTCAAGTTTTTTTTTTCTTTTGCAATTTTCTCAATTTTTTTTAGCCATGGGGAAGAACACACCACAATCAAGCACATCATTCTCAAATACACTCCATTCTCTTCAAAAATTAACATTCACATGATTAACTTGCCATTCTCGAGACACAATATGGTTGGTGAAGCTTAACAAGAAAAAGGCTCATGCAACAGGCTCAATGTGGCTTACAAGGATAAGTATTTAAGAAAAAGAAATGAACCAGCTCGAAGCAACAAAAATAGCCTACTATCCTCTCCTAGGGGCAATACAACCATGTAATGATCCAATCCCAAAAGATAAAATAATAGGCATGCATTAAGTCTCAATACTTGACGACAAAGGATAATGAGATCGATAACGATTAGGCTTCTTTTTTTTTTTTCCCGACAAACAAAGAGTTTATGTGATACCGCTCCAAAAGAAGGTAAGCACTAAAGCTCAAGAAGGTAAGGCACTAAAGCTCACATGGGCATAAGTCTCCACTAATCTAGCCATTGAAAGCACTCAAGTCATAACTCACAAGCAGTCAAGGTCCAAGAAATGTGCATGTGCAAAGATGCTAAGAGTGTGCGCCAAGATAAATTTCTATCGCCAAGCTAGCAAAAAGAACTATCATGCAACAGAATATCCAAGTAATGCCCACAGATTTTCAGCACAAGGAACCAACAAGTAAACATCACAATCTCCAAATCTCAAGTAAACATGATCCAACAAGTATTTTTGAATTTTTTTAAAATTTTAATGTTTTTTTTCGTAAAAAGATAATGAGTTTTTTTTTTGAAGATAATGAGCAAAGTGATCCATCCCCCAACTTAAAATGACACTGTCCTTAGTGACGGCTCAAGCATAGAAAAATAAAGACAAGCTGAAGAAAGAAAGGAGAGATATCACCTCACATAGAAGCAACAAAAAGCAAGGCAAAAGAAAAGGTGGGAGGCATCCCCCAACTTGTTGCGTAAACCTGCGCTTCATTAGTCCCACAACACAAAATATATAGAATAAAAGAAATTAAAACAAAAGACACAAAGCGAAGAAAAAGAAAAAAAATGATTACAAATACTCCCTAAAATACTCCACCAAGACAAAAACGTTTACACTTTCTCGTCGTGAAAGACACGGGTACTACTTTTCTCCCTTGTCAAAGGCTGTGGTTCCCTATTTGTTGGAAGGACAATATGTGCAGGATTCAATGATATCTTGAGAAGTAGTGCCATCATCTAATATGCTGTCACTCCCTCTGGAGTTGCCAGATCCCTTACCCACCACTTGGTTTATGAACCAATCTCCACCAAGTTGGACATTAAAATCAGATGGTTCAGACAGAATTCTCGCTGCTAACTACACACCTACCGCCAGACCCAACCTCCTAAGTACTACATACATAGCTTTGACAAGGTGGCTATACCAAACCTTTAGAAGCCGTTTGAGCATGACAAACACTGGAGGTCTCTCAAACTCCATAGATTTCAAGTCTCCGAGACTCATTGAAAGCGCTTAAAGGTTAGGGTACACTGGGTCCACCAAATTGATGGACTCAATTTCACCCTCTTCACTCAAACCGTCCACATATGGCTTCAATCATTGGCCATTAACCTTAGATACTTGGCCATCACGTGGATCCCGAATTTCAATCGCACCATGAAGGAAAACACGAGTAATAACATAAGGTCCATCCCACCTAGAGTTCAACTTGCCCGGAAATAATTTCAAACGTGAGTTGAAGAGCCACACCTTTTGATTAGGCTCAAAGGACTTTCTGTGTATGTGCTTATCATGGAATGCTTTAGTCCTAGCCTTATAGATTTTAGAGCTCTCATATGCATCATTACAAAGTTCTTCTAATTCATTGAGTTGGAGTTTATGATTCGAACCGGCAACAGCCATATCGAAATTAAATTTCTTAATGGCCCACATGGCCCTATGTTCCAACTCTACATGCAAGTGGCATGCTTTACCGTAAACCAACCGGTAAGAAGACATGCCAATGGGAGTTTTAAAAGCCGTACGGTAGGCCCACAAAGCATCATTAAGCCTAAGCGACCAATCTTTCCAATCGGGCCTAACCATTTTCTCAATAATTGATTTAACCTCCCTATTCGAGACCTCTACTTGGTCACTAGTTTGAGGATGATAAGGTGCTGCCACCTTGTGGGTGATAGAATATTTCTTTACTAGCGCCGCGAAGTATTTGTTTAGGAAGTGGGTTCCATCATCACTTATAATCGCACGTGGGTAGCCAAAGCGACTAAAAATGTTACTTTGCAAGAATTCGACCACAACCTTGTGGTCATTAGTCCGCGTTGCTACCGCTTCCACCCACTTCGAGACATAATCGACTGCTACTAAAATATACTCATTCGCAACAGAGGTTGGGAATGGTCCCATAAAATCAATTCCCCACACGTCAAAAATGTCTACCACAAGAATATCGGACAAAGGCATCATGTCTCGGTGGGATATGTTACCAACCTTTTGGCAACGAAGGCATGCCTTGCAAAACTCATGGGCATCCTTAAAAAGTGTGGGCCAATAGAACCCGCATTACAAGACCTTCGCCGAGATCCTCTTACCGCTAAAATGTCCCCCACACTCGAGAGAATGACAAAAAGTCAATATGCTCTGTTGCTCACTTTCAGGGACACATCGCCGAATCACTTGATCCGAGCAATATTTGAACAACTCCGGATCCTCCCAAAAATAATTACCGACTTGCGCAAAGAATATGTCCTTGTCTTGCTTGGACCAATGGGAAGGTATGGCGCCAGTGGCATGGTACTTTACAATGTTCGCGTACCAAGGGGGTTAACTATGTGACACCGCAAAAAGTTGCTCATCCAGAAGGGAGTCTTTTAAGGGTAAAAAGTCACATGCGGAGTCAATCAAGATCCTCGAGAGGTGGTCAGCTATGGAGTTTTCGAAACCTTTCTTGTCTCGGATTTCTAAGTCAAATTCTTGTAGCAACAAAACCCACCTAATCAACCTAGGCTTCGTGTCCTTCTTTGAAATCAAGTACCGCAGCGCGGCATGGTCAGAGTACACGATAATCTTCGACCTCAGGAGGTAGGATCGAAACTTATCCAAGGCAAACACTATCGAGAGCATGTCCTTCTCCGTAGTGGTATAGTTCAATTGAGCATTAGAGAGAGTCTTGCTCGCATAGTAAATGGCGTGAGGCACCTTATCCACCTGTTGGCCAAGGACCGCACCGACCGCATAGTTGGATTGGTCTGTCGTTTCGTACCAAAAATATAATTTATAAAACCAAGGAATTAACTAGTATTCCGAAGAACAGTGGTTAAGTCCAGGATCGTCCGCAGTGAGTAAAAAACTGAGTTGTAGTAGTTTCAATTAATTTATAATTTAATTCAGAAAGTAAAGAGAAGTTGGATTTTGATTTGGATTGATTAAACTAAAACTAAACTAGAAAGCAGATTAAAGGAGTTTGAAACAAATGAGAGAAAGGACTAAGGTTTCCGATTCAGTCTCCCCTTGTAACATAATTATTTCGAAACCTAGGGTTCACATTCAACATTCAACCAGACCACCGTAGGGTAGCAATTCCTATCGATAATTCCCAAAAAGATAATCAAGATTCATACTCCGTATAGGCTATCTCAACATGGCATGGATCGTCTCATTGGATTTAACCACGGCACGACCCGTCTCACGTCGTATAGTCTATCTTAAAGCCTATCCTGAAATATTAGCAACCATTGTATGACAGTGCTTGAAACCATGAATACAAACACATTCGAAGATTGGAAAAATGTAGAACTTCATAAAAAGTTATGAATCGATCAAGTCATACAGTCAAGTTGAATATAAAACCCTAAGAATAGGACAACTACGCTACTTGGAGAGACCTCCTCGTTACCCTAGCCGAGTAGGTTAGCCGTGCATGGAGGAAAGGATCATCATGCAAAGATAAAATTCCATTGGAACTTCTGTCGCAGCCGTAGCGCTCTTTGTTTCTACGTTCAAGAAGTTCCCCGATGCCGTTGCTCTTCTTCTCTGTTTATGCGTGAGAAGAAAAGTAATTTCAGAAAACGAAACCCTTGCTGCCTTTTTATAACCTATTTTCAGCCATGTGAACCTTTGCTATGTATAGCTCTCCTCTGGCCCACTAATAATTTCCATCCAATAATACCAAGGCCTCCACGTAATCTTTCGTCTTGATGCAAAGTCAAACTCCAAATTCAAGCCAATTAAAGATTGGGCCACAATGGATTTTGACCAGGATAATATTAGGAAAGCCCATCAATTGCCACGGGCTAGCATATTTATCATATTTTTCTTGATTTAGCTTCGAGTGTTATCCAACGGCTCTGCGGGTCCTAAAATAAAGAAAACGAGTATCAAACTCCAAATAATATAATAAACGGACATAACAAGAGTAAATTAGGGGGTGTAAATGGGCACATTTACGCACCTATCATTTTCCGATTCAGAAGGGAAGAATTGGGTCCCACCCTTAAAGAATTTGCAGCTATTATGGGTCATTCGGATAGAGAAAGTCTCATTGTCCCTAACCCTTTGTTTAATCGCGGTGACCTTTTGAAGGTCTTGCTCCAAGTTCAGAAACACGAAACTAGGTTCTTTACAGTGAATGGAAGGTTGGAAACCCTACAGTTTATTCAGTGCTTTGGTATAGCTGAAGCTCACCGCCAGATTCCTCAACAGAAATCGTGTTTCCATGCCTTATGCGTTTGTCTTCTCCACTACTACTTGCTAGGCCCTTCCTCTGGCCATGCTGACTCCATGTTGCTTGATTTTGCTCAACAGATTGGCAGACGTGTAGGTTTTGCTGGTTTAGTGTTGGTAGAGACTTTGATGGGTCTCAATGTAGTAAACGGTAATCCAACAACCCAGTTCTTAGGCAATCTTTTGTTACTGCAGGTTCACTCTTTTATTTGTTTATTTGGTCGTCAAATTATCTTTCCACTCATCGCTCTTTTGTTTTGACTCACATGTTCTCATAGCTCGCAATTTTCCTTAATTTTCTGCAAGTGTGGCTTTTCGAGAAACTGAGGGTATGGGATGCGCCAGAGCGGTTTCCCTATAGTCCAGACCATTGCATGCTGCGTTGTGTAATCAGGCAGTTTCCAACTGAGGCTGCTTGCAAGGCATGGATGGAGACTCGCAAGGGCGACCGGATTCAATGGGTTTGTCCTTAGTATGGCATTTAGAGCATGACTATAAGTACCATGAGTCATTTTGGTGTTGCGGTGATTGGTATTACTCAAGTTACTTTCTATTTTCCTACTCATTTTTAAAGACAGTTCGGGGCTGAACAAGCCAAAGTCTTGGGTGATCCTGAGTATGCTACTTCCAAGGCCCATGATGCCAACCTCGGTCGCAATGTGCTTCGTCTATGGCCGAATTGGGTGATGCAAGATATTGCTAAGAACTTTGCTGACAAGCTATCTGGTTCGTATATGTGCTGGTTGGAGAGAAACCATTTGGAAGACAAAAGTGCAAAGAGAACGAATACTTAGAGATTTAACACATTGCTTATGCTTTAAAAGATGTTATTTTTCATTTTTAATTCTAGCTTTCATAGATCAAGAATTGTTCAAGCTTGCTTTTCCTTTTTCCTTGGAAATAATAAAACATTGGTTGCTTTATTAAAAATGCCTTTGCCATGGTTTGATAGTGAGTGTGCTTAGGATAGACCAAAAATTTAGAAGTAGTAGTGGTAGCAGTGGTCGAATCTCAGTCAAGAGATTGCCTACGTATCCCATGGAAGGGAATCAGGCTATAAACGTAGTTCCAAAAAAGATTTGTTTGTGTTTTTTTTTTTAGCTAGGATTCACTCGGGTATTTTCCTCTCCTTTCATGCTCTTGATTTTGCCTAAACTGCCCTTGCGGGTTTTCAGTCTAGCGAGCTCTTTGTTTATGCCTTAATTTTTGCCTAAGCCGCCCTTGCGGGTTTTCGACCTAGCAGGCTACTCTAATTTTTGCTTGGGTCCGCCCACCCTTGTGGTTTTCGGCCCAACGGGCGTCTCTCAGGGGTAATACTTCCTCAACTTGTCGATGTTGACCGGTGTTGCGAATTCCATCCCATCCAAATCTACAATGTATGTTGCTCCTCCAGATAGTATGCGCTTGACAAAGTAGGGTCCTCCCTAGTTTGGTCTAAACTTGCCTCTCGGGTCTGAAACGTGGCGACGGATTGCTTTGAGCACCATATCTCGCACCTTGATGACCCTTGGCTTAACCTTTTTGTTAAATGCTCGCGCAATGGGACATTGATATCCTTGTATGCGGTATAATGCCCTCAGCCTTCTTTCATCCAGCAATGCCAACTCATCATAGCGGTTTTGAAGCCAATCCTCTTCAATCATGTCAGTCTCAGCCAAAAACCTTAGTGTAGGGGGATGAAAACAATCGGTATCTTGAACTGACGTTTAGAGTAGCACTTTGATTGCAAACGGCTACTCGTGCCTCTTCACTGGAACCCTAGTTTGATGCCTGAACCCTAATCTGCAAAACAGACAAGGGGGAGCGCACCTTTGCCTCTCGTGACAAAGGCCCTCTGATGCCTAAGTTAGTATCACGTACTAGCAGGAAAACCCTAATTAACGGTAGGAGAATAATGCGAGTGCTATGTATTGCGTACCTTTTACCTCTAGGTATACCTTATATTTATAGATTCATGGATGCTTGCTGCCCAAGTATCCGTGTTGCCCTAGGTTTCCTACCTCGTATAGGAAACCCAGGATATCTCAGATTCTCGTTCCCTTATCAGTTCATTACCTTTGTCCTTGTAGGACTCTTTTCCATAACAAGCCGAACATCCCATTCCCGTTGGGTATCTTTTCCAGATCCTATATTCTCGAGATCTCATTCTTTAACGGAATACCACTGTTTCTGGACCCTTCCAGAATGTTCCCTTTACTCCAACATCTGATTGGATTTCTTTCCTTGTTCAGCTATCTCATCGCCGAATAGACTGCCTGGACCAGTCACTTCACATGCAACTGGTCCTTTATCAATTATTTGGACCATTGCCTTCTTAGGAGCTCTCCTCCTGTTCGGCCTTCTCATTGCTGAACAAGCTTCTTGGACTAATGACTTCTCATGTCACTGTTCCTTTATTAGTTTCTTGGTCCAATAACTTCTTCTTATGCTAATTGGACCAGAACCCGTACAAGCTTCCTGGACCAATGGCTTCTCATGTCACTGGCCCATGTCCGACCACTGTTTTGTGCGGCGGCTTCCCCAATCGCACCTATCTCATGGTCCCTCTCATCACGTATTCGGGCCCTACCTATATCTGTTCGGAAATACCTCCCTACACTTAGTGAGGGTAGTTCAAGTTCAACTTGCAAAACAGCTTCCATTCCATAGACTAGAGAATAGGGAGTAGCCCTAGTTGAAGTCCTTTCAGTCATTCGATACCCCCACAGTGCTAGAGGTAGCATTTCTGGCCAGTTCGTGTAGATGTCGGTGGTCTTCCGCAGAATCCTTTTGATGTTTTTATTTGCAGCTTCAACTGCTTCATTAGTTTGAGGCCGATAAGTAGATGACCGATGGTTTTATATCCCAAACTCAGCGAAAAGCTTCTTTGTTGCCCCCTTGAAGTGCGATCTATTGTCACAAATGAACTCGTGAGGTAGACCATACCGATAGATGATATTGGTGTGGATAAACTTGGCCACATGAGTGGTTTTGAGGGTAGCGTAAGAAGTTGCTTCTACCCACTTGGTGATGTAATCAATGGCCACCAGGATGAACTGATGCTTGTATTTCCCTTTTGGATTAATATTCCCAATGACATCAACCCCCAAGTGGAGAATGGCCAAGGAGATGTCATGCTATATAATTCCGTAGGGGGAATACGTAAGCGATCAGTGTGAGTTTGGCATTTGTAGCAGCTGCGGACATAGCTAGCACAGTCGGCTTTCATTGTAGTCCAATAGTATCCTTGACGTAGGATCTTCTTTGCCATTGTTGCCCCACTCATGTGTGGCCCACAAATTCCTTCGTGTATTTCCTCCATCACCTATTGACTTTCTTCTATTGTGACACAAAGTTGATTGGGGCCCAGATGTGCTTTCCGATACAATGTTCCATCGCAAACTACAAATCGGGCAGCAAACTTCCGCAGAGCCATCTTGTCCTTTGATGTGGCTTTAGAGGGATATTCTCCTTTTTTTCCAGGAATTTCTTCATGTCCTCATACCATGGTTTTCCATCGTCCTCACCTTCCTCAGTGAAAGTGCACACACATGCTAGCTTGACCTTTTGCTTGATCATTAGCGGCCGCATTGTGAATCCCAAGGGTATCTCGACCATAGAGGCCAATGTTTTTTTTTTTTTTTTGGGTAAATCAGCTTGAAAATAAAAAAGGCTAACCGGATATACAGCCTACAAGGGGCATACCCCAGGAGGAAAACAAAAGAAAACTAAGGTTGGGAAGATTGAAATCTATGCCAAGTGGCTACATAAAATGAATCTAGATGGAGACAAAACAAATAAAGATACATTTGTTTCCTAACCATCTACAAAAGGGATAACACCATTCCAAATAATTGAAACGGACCGGGGAGTGAGCTACATGGAGGAGCCGAGGAGGAACCACCAATGAGGAACCAGCATTGGCTTCTAGCAATAAACCTGAGTAGCTTGACATACGAACTGAACTAGATAGATTCAGAATCTGCCACCAATGATTCTACAGTAGATAACAATCACAAATTAGCTACTTCCATGGCAGTAGCCTTAGATAATAGAACAGATGTAGCTCTAGGAAGCACTAGTAGAACAGTTGACTTGAAAACGGTATCCTAACAGATGATCAATGGCACCACATTAGTACCATAACAGCAGCAAAGCAATATGTAAGCGAAAACAGCAAACAGAAGGGGCATGCAGTTGTGGCAGCAGCAGTAGCAATAGAGAGTTGTTACCATGATAGTAGCAGACAGCACAACAGCAACCCATATATTGAGAACCAAAGCAATAGTAGCAGAACCAAACTACAGCAGCAGTTGGGGGATAATGGTGCTGAAGATAGCTAGGGACAGTCCCCTAGAAAAGCATAAATGGTCCTAGGGATAACCCCCCAAGGATAGGACAGCACAAAAGCAAAGTAACTATAAAATTGGAACAAAGCTGAAAGTGAGAATTACCCAACAAAACCTAGCTTCACAGAATACGTCAAGACTATAGTAGAGCAGAACAGCTATGAACTGCCACCAGCCATAACAAGCAACTCATAACCCTTCGCACAACAATAGTGCAAAGCAGATAGTTGCTCAGCAAAACAGCAAAATAGTTAATACATTTGAATACCAGGTATATAAGCCTAGAATAACAGCTAAACAGAAGCCAGATAGCATCAACAACCAGCTATCGGAATTACAATCACTACAAGGAGCCACCACAAACAGACAAGAGAGAGGACAAGCTAGAACACATCCTCCCAGCTAATGGTTGGATCCTAACTCCCTCCACTCTCCCTCACAAAGTGCCTCCCATTAAATATTACCTCCACTCTCAAGAAGATTGAGGCTCAAACACACATTTCGCAGGTTTTAGATATACTGGCACCCTCAGAAGCTCCAAAGAGCAAAAGCAACCCTCTCTTCCGATCTAGCTCCAAAATAAGAAAACAATTGCAGCAGCAGCTGCTTGAGAGTAAGGTATTTACTTTGTACATAGAAGTAATAGTAGTCCAGAATTTAGTCCCCCCACAATGGTAGCTCCTATCAAATTTTCCTCGAGGGAATATCACAAACTAAGTAGATAAAGGTAGGAAAACAAATGAAATATGCATGTTAAATTAACTTCCAACCACACCAAGATATTATTGGCCACTAAGATTCCATTCATTTACCACATAGTCTGCTTGAGATGGTGGCAGCACTTGTAATGATAAAAGTCTCGCCCTTACCATGGAATAAATTTTATGAGCAACTACCTCCCCAGAACAGAATGCGCTTTGAAATTTCCTTATATTCCTCTCAATCCACACATGATAAATTGTAGCCGTAAATACCAGTTTAGTAAGTACAACATGAAAAGATTTGCCCTTTTTATTAGAGAAAAAAGTGACCCACTCAGACCATGGTCGAGAGTGCCAATTTTCATGAAGTTTAGTAAGCATAGTGTCCCACACCTGTTGGGAGAATGGACAATTAAAGAAAAGGTGGTCATGACTTTCACTTCCTTGACAAAAGCTACACTGAGTGGAGTTGGTAATGCCAAACAACATCAATCGATCAGCAGTGGATAGCCTTTGCTGTACAGCCAGCCAAGTAATGAAGCTACACTTTGGTATGTGGCCTGAGAACCACACCAACTTGTGCCACCCAACTTTTGGGAAGGAAGTTCTCAATTTATCCCACAATGATGCAGTTGAGAACTAACCATTTGCATTAAGAGACCATCTAATGTAATCTGACTCATCCAACTTGGAGGAGAGAAGAGGTGGCAAAGATCTTCTGACCTCATTGAGTTCAATAGTTTGTGTAATGGGAAAAGCCCAATTTGAATTGTGGATAATGTGGGATACAGTAGCATCCCGAGGTATACCAGCATCTAAAGCAATCCTGGCACCAAAGTTTGCTATCAAGGGACCAAGTGGAAGCCAATTATCATACCACAAGGAAGTGGGATGGCCATCACTTAACACACTAATAATAAAGGGTTGCACCAATGGTCTGAGGTTCAGTGACTTCCTCCAAACCCAAGTGCAGATTCCAGGAATTTTTAGATTCCAAAAATTCCTCCCTTTTATTAAGTAGGATTTGACCCATTGACACCACATGGACTGTTCCCCTCCACAAATGAGGAACCAAATATTCGTGGCGATAACTGCCTTATTCCATGTTTGCATGGATTTAAACCCAAGCACTCCCTCCTGTTTAGGAGAGCATAAGTGTTCCCACGAGACCTTAGCACCAGTTCTCCTGAGATCAGGGCCTGACCAAAGAAATGCTTTTAGAATAGCCTTCACCTCTTTTATCACCTTTTTAGGGATGATAAATAAGGAGGACCAATAGGTTTGCATGGAAAACAAAACATTCTTTATCAACTGCACCCTATCAGCATATGTTAAATCTTTATTTGTCCAACACTTTGTTTTAGCAGTAATGCTATCCATTAAGCGTTGATAGTCAGAGGCTTTGAGTTTAGTGGAGATAAAAGGTAAACCAAGATAACTAACAGGTAGTGTGCCTTCTTTAAACTCTAGGACATCCATAATGGCTAGCCTGGAGGTGGCATTGACTCTAGAAAAAAAGATGCTACTTTTTCCAGGACTAGGGGATAGGCCTGACATCTCCTGGAACTCAGTGAGAGCATCATGAATATGATTGACTGAGGACAGATCCCTTTTGCTGAAAATCATCAGATCATCAACAAAACAGATATTGATAATCTTGGTATTACCACATCTCCAATGAAAGTGAAAATCAGGAAGGAAGGATTTCTCTCTCAACAAACAAGTGAGTACCTCCATCACAATTACAAACAAGTATGATGACAAAGGATCCCCATGCCTTAGCCCTCTTTTCCTAGGGATGTACCCAGTGGCTTCACCATTAATACTTATCGAGTAATTAGCTGTGGTGACACAAGCCTGAAGCCATTTAACCATGGTAGGGTGAAAGTTCATGGTAGCTAGTACAAGCTTGAGGCCAATGTTGCCAGTGCATCTGTGAACCTATTACTCACTCATGGAGTGTGTGTGAAGATAACATAGTCGAATTGTGGAATTAGAGCTTCTAGCACAGAGTGATATAGTTTCAGTGTGTTTTCTTTAACCTTCCAGTCTCCTCTTGCTTGGGACACCACTAGGTTTGAATCTCCAATGACCTCTACTCTTTTTGCCCCTAGTTCCAGGGCTGCCTCCATTCCAGCAATGCAGACTTCGTACTCAGCTTGGTTGTTGGTGACTTCAAACCGTAGCTTATACGACAGAGTGATATGAGAGTCTTTTGGGGAAACTAGCAATACCCTTATGCCATACCCACATTGGTTTGATGCATTATCTAAGTAAAGCTGCTAGGTGTCGTCTAGGAGAAATAAGATGTCTTCGTCTGGGAACATGAAGTCTTCTACCTCGACCTCTGTTACAGGATGATCTGCCAAGAATTCTGCCACAGCCCTTCCTTTCACTGATTTCCTTGTCATGTATTTGAGGTCAAACTCTGCTAGCAGTAATAACCATCTAGCGAGGCTCCCAATAAGTGCTGGTTTCTCGAAAAGATATTTGATTTGGTCTAAACAAGAAACAAGAACTACCAAATGCGTTAATAGGTAATGCCTTATTTTCTTCATGGCCCATACTAGCCCTCAGCAGTTCTTCTCGAGGGAATGTATCTCGTCTCGTAATCCATCATCTTTTTGCTGAGGTAATATATGGCGCACTTTACTTTAGCATCATTTTCTTGTGCTAGCATGCATCCATGGACATGTCCGTCACTGAGAGATACTGTGGGCAACATGCCCTTAGAAATTTTGTTTTCTAAAGCAAGGCTCGGATCGAGGGAGCGCTAGCGGGACGAGTGCTCAATTCAGAGTTGCCACTTGGGTTTGAAGGTCCGAACCCCAAGGAACCGAACTTGAAGTGTGTTCTACGCTATTTTGATTTGAAAAAGTGAAGGTACCAGTCCGTCATAACCATATCTGAGTTCGGGAGCCAAGTTACAAGAGGGGAAGGGTTTTAAGGCACCCATCTTGCCCAGTCCGGAGATCGGTCTCTACTTAGACATTTTGTGAAAAGTTTCGAGATTCTTCTTTATTAATCAATTTTTAGCCAATTAGGGCAAGGAAACGGTTAAAATGGGGGTTAAAACGGTAACAGTTCGTAGGATATGATAAAATAGCATGGATGGATGAAATAGTAAGCAATAAATGAGATAAAAGTCAAAATACTGCTCTCTTTTTTTTTTGATCCGAAGTCAAATACTGCTGGAATAGCCAAAATAGTACACTATTTGAAATTGGCACGAATAGTGATCAACTTGCATGCAATGATCTATGTGCATGCAAGCAGATCTACATGCGCCAAAGTCACACCAGCACGCATGCATTGACTTGTCTTAACAACTTTGATTTTTATCCCTTTTCTGGGCTCTGGAATGACCAGTGCTCACCAGTTTATATGTACAATGAGACTATATAATTACAAACAGAATGGAACATAATTGAAATGCATCCCATAAACAATGTGGGGGATAAAACAAAGGCCAAAGGCCAAGTTACCCCCATACAAAGCCAATCGCTGGGGTCAGTTGTCAATATGTGCCCGCAAATCCAAGACAGGCTCGCTCCTATTCTAACTGGACTTCCAGTAATTGGTGTTGCATGCCTAGGCTCTGAGACATATTCAGAAGCCACCCAGGGGTATTCCAAAGCATCAAACATGCATATTGAACAAGAATAAGCAATTTTAACATGTAAAACAGTAAAAACTGGTTTTTATCATGCATCAAGGTGACCTATATGATAATAAAACATAAAAAGACCTGCACCCCTGTCCCCATGCAGGTCAGCGCGCGCATCCAAGGATTGACGCGTGCATACAGTCGACTAACGCGCGCAGGTATGAAGGTCACACGGTTCTTGTAACCCTGCTAGCTTTAGGACCAGGACTAGTATAGATTACCAGCCTTGGCCCTGCTAGCCCCCCTCAGGGATCAAATCAGGAAAACTGTAAGTGTTTATAACTTTGTTTGAGGTTTGGAAAAGGATTTGAAAATGGATGTTGAGAGTGTTTTAATTGTAATGGGGAATGTGAATTTTGATGTAATAGGATTTGGGGTTTGAGAATTTATGACTTGATCACCTTAGGGTTTGAGAATTTTTTGTAACCTTTGAAATTTTGTTACCCTTCAAATGGGAGATGAATGGGAGTATTTATAGGCAAAGAGGAGGTGGAAATGGTGGAGATACAACTAGCCAACAAGGCTGGTTGTGGTTGCTTAGTGGTGAGGGTTCCCCAAAAGGTGATGGGAGTGGTTGTGTGGGGAGGCACCCCAAAACCTGCTGGAATACTGTTCAGGCAATGAAATCAGGGTTCTATGGGTAATAGACCCTTGATGATCACAAAATCCGGCTGGCAAAAAGGTGAAAGGGACAGATGTTGACCAGCGCGCGCAGGTCGTAGGCAAGCGAGCGCGTGTGCAACCTGCCATCGCGCTGGTCAATGGTCAAAGTTTGACCTTTGACCACCACCTGGCAAGTTGACTAACGCGCGCAGGTTCCACACCAACGCACGTTGGTCAAACCTCCGGCTAGGGTTTTTGATTTAGGGTTCAAGGTTCAAAAGGGGTTCCAAACACTCAAAGCTCAAATCCTTTTCATACTCAAAATTGTTCTTGATCCAATTCATCATCGGGGAAACAAGAAACCAAAAATGAAGTAAATCAATTGGGAGACCCATATTGGGGTGTCTACGGATACAGAATCAATGGTTTCCCAGGGATGGGTGGTGATAATACAGGCAGGTTCTGAAGGTACTCCTTAACTGCCTCGAATGCTCATTGACAGTCTTGATTCCACTCAAAATCTGTGTCATTCTTCAAAAGCTTAAAGAGAGGTTCGCAAGTGGCTGTGAGTTTGGAAATAAACCAACTGATGAATTGCACATTTCCTATAAAGCTCCTTTGCGGAGACCTGTAAATTATTATAATTTCAGAAATTGTCTAATGCGTGAAAAAATTGTATTATTAATAAAGTTGTACGTTTGTTTGTGGGGGTGTACGGATATACGTCTACCGTTGTGTATCGGACATTCAGAGAATAGTTGGATTTTGAGTTTCGGTGTTGAAATGATGTGTGGAAGTGTTGGTAGCAATTAGGGTTTGATTTGATGAACGTTGGCAAAAAATTTCGAATCTGTCTTTCATGTACATGTATAGCTTTTTCCAGTACAGGTACATCGCGACCGGAAACTGTGAAATGCTGAAATTTCTTGGTACCTGTATCGGTACTATCATTCCACGGTACCGGTACATCATGCAAAATTTCTGATTTTTTAGCACGCATGACGGCTCACTATAAATACCTCATTTTACCATTTTTCACACACGAAACCGTCGAACCAAACTTGGAAACACCCCCTCTCACCTACCCAATTCCAATCTCACCCAAAACTCTTGATTTCAACATCAAATCTTCAAGATCCAAGGGTTTTCTTCCTCAAAATCACAAGATTCTCGCATTTGGTGAACCAAGGGTGAGTTTTGTGTTCTTGTTCTCACTCCTTGAAGCTCTACCACATTTTTCTCTCTCTCCTCTCGATTATTTGTTGATCTTTGCTTGTTATTCATGTTTTTGGGCTATATTTGCTCTTGATCTTGTATCCAAGCTTGGGTGAAGCTTGTCTTTGAAGGATTCAAGCTTATTGCTCTTGGTAGACCTAGGGTTTTGCTTAAAACCCATCTAGGTAGGGATTTCTCTCTTCTTCTACATGTTTTGTGGTGACTATGTGTGATTTAGGTGTTTATTTGCTATATATGGTCAAATAGAAATGTTTTATGGCTTGAGGATTGCATTTTCTTTGATAGTGGTATTGTGGTAACGAGTGCCATGGTCCATGAGCTATATGTGTCGTATTAGATAATGCCGGTGTGTGTGGAATGAGTTTATGGCATTGGTATCAATTGTGACGATAGTATGGTTATTGTTGTTGTGAAGTGAATGGGAGATTTAGTGTGACGCAAAGGGTGGAAACACACGGTTCGCAAGGGGTGGAGTCTATTGTGACGCAAGGGGTGGAAACACAATCTCGCAAGGGGTGAAATTTTGTTGGAAGAAGTGTGTGTGCGTGTAACGCCCCAAATTTTGGGTACGTTAAATAGACAATTTTATTGCAACTTCAAAATAGAGTCTGACTCTTTATTACATCATAACCTCTGTAAGAGTACTTTCATTACAAAAGGGAAGGGAAACTAAGGTTTCTAACTACAGCTCCACCTGTTCTTCCATCTTAGCCAGCTCTTCGGCTCCAAAAGCCTCCAAGGTGTACAGCTCACCCTGTTCATCTACAAAGTCTGACACATTATACCAGCATCGCCACCGATATAATATGTCAGGGTCACCAAAGGTAACACCATGAGCTACAAAAGCTCAATAGAATAACCCATACCCACTAACCCTTAACTTACAAGCAGAAGATCATATTACTAACGATTTCCACATAATACATGCATATCTAACAAAACAGTTCACAATGACATATCCACATTCGCTAATCAACTACCGTTTGTGTCCATAGTTTTCTGAGTTTCTCATACACGACTCATCGTGGACCGTGTCACCATTTTCCATTTTTCATTTTCCAAATCATCATTTCCAAAATCATTTTTTTACACAACCAACCTCGGTTCCGCCGCTCCGGGTTCCCGAGTATCCATACAATGGTTCCGCCGCTCCGGGTTCCCATTGGCACACAAAATTTGCATTGGCTTCTCTCCACGGATAACCAAGCCATACCTCGGTTCCGTCGCTCTGGGTTCCCGAGGATCCTCACCATGGTTCCGCCGCTCTGGGTTCCCATGGGAACGCACACAACCACACAATGGTTCCGCTGCTCTGGGTTCCCATTGGCACACAAAATCATTGAATTTGACATTGGCTTCTCTCCACGGATAACCAATCCACAATTCAAAACCCTCGGTTCCGCCGCTCCGGGTTCCCGAGTACCCTCACAATGTGTAACGACCCTGAATTTTGGTCAATAAAAATTTCGTTAAAAATTTGAATTTTATTTAAATTACTTATTTTCTCTTGAGTGGCTATATGATTCTTGTTATTTTCCGTCGTAGTTAGATTTCAGTCGTTGGTTAAACTCTCGACTAGAAAAACCTACGTGACCAATTTAGTTAATTTCCAACCGACTAATTGGAGGAACCAAGCAACCAACGTACCTAGTTACTCGATGAACTTTTTTGACCTTTGGACCTTTTGAACCTTTGCCTTTACCCATTGGTCCATAATGGTTAGGGTAATTTTTATCCATTGGACAATAGGCTTTCCTTTAAAATATTTTGATAAGTACAAAGATATAATATTTTAATGGTTTATAAAAACATGTGCTAGTACTTATATGCATTGTTTATTGGGGATTCTCCCACCCCTCCATTATCCATTGGTTAATAACCACAAGGGTAATTTTTGTCCATTGGATAATAAACCTTTTATTATAAAAGTACATGTAGTCTTTCAAAATTTGATTTTAAATAAATGGTACTTGTACTCTTTTGTCCAATGGTTATTAACCGCAAGGAAAATTATTACCCATTGGGTAATAACCGTTAGGGAAGTTAGTGACCCTTGGATAATAGAGTCTTTTAACCAAATAAAGTATCGATGTGACTAGGGAATCTTCCAATAAAGTTGATGTGACTAGTCAACCTTTTTCAACCCTAGAAATTATTTATTTATTTCTTTTTATTAATTTGGTTTTATTCTTTGTCCATTGGACAATAAAAGTTAGGGGAACTATTATCCATTGGATAATAGAAACCCAATTCTTTATATTAAAGAGGTTTTGAGCAAAGTACTTGAATAGACTTTTATAATTATTTTGAAAAGTACTTTTGATTATTTTTTCTAATAAAAGTACCCTAGTAACTATTGTCCATTGGACAATGATTGTTAGGGTAATCTTTACCCATTGGACAAAAGCTTTTCCTTTATTATATTTGGCTAAGTACATATATATAAACACATGGGTAAATTTCAAAAAGGACATGTAGTCTTTTAAAAGACTTAAATTATAATTTAAAGTACTCGTACCTTATTATCCATTGGACGATAACCGTTAGGGGATTTACTATCCATTGGGTAATAGATTTATTCTTTCACCAAGTACATGGGTTTATTAAATTAATTTTTTTTCTTAAAACCCCATGTGATGAAGTACCCATATTTTATTATGTAGCCTTTAAGCCTAATATTCTCCTAAGTACCTTTTTATTATTTTGTATTGGGGTTTTGTACCCAATTGAATTAATTTATTGGGGAGTTGATCTTCCTAGAGTACATTAGTACACTAGTTTATTTATTTATTGAAAACATGTGTTTAATTAAGATTCTTACTTGATTTTGTAAATCTTGTACTTGGTACTTTGTATTTATTCTTTCTTGTTTATATGTATATATATATATATATGTAGTACTAGGAGAGAGAGAGAGAGAGAGAGAGAGAGAGAGAGAGAGAGAGAGAGAAAGAGAGAGAGGGAGAAAGGAGGAAGATGGGTTGTACCTTGACTTGACCTTCCATGATCTTTCCTTGATCTTTTCTTCATCTTTGGAGAATCTTTCTCCTAACCAAACTTAACTCCCATTTGTACTTCTAGGATTTGTTCAAGACAAATCTTGTACCTTTGTCTCCAAATCTTCCAACCAAATCTCCCATAATCCCATCCAAGGACAATCTTAGCCATGCAAGCCTAGGGTTAGGCTTTGATCTTTCAAAGATTGCTTGCCATGTGTCAAAATTTGAGGTAGAGAGAGAGAGAGGGGGGCCGGCCATGAAGAGGGAGAAGGAGCCAAGGTTTTGCCTATAAATAGCACCCCATGTTTGCCATTCAACTCACACCTTCACCTAGCAACTTCTCTCTCTAGAAAAAATCTTGTTCTTTCTTTGTTCTTGTTAGTTCTTTCTTTGTTCTTGAGTTCTTCAAGAAACTCATCCTAGGCCGCCACTATACCGCCACTTGACCACCCTCTCGATCCAAAAGTAGCAGTAGTATTAGTCAAGTAGAAGTTTCGAGAGAAACCTTTCTCTTTCGAAGCTACCGGAGGCCTACCGTAGGAAGTTACTCCGTCCGACCACCGACGTACTTTCCATAGCCGATGTGCTTTCCGTAGCCGACTACCGCCAAGAAGTAAGGTAGAATCCCTCGTCCACTAACTCAACGTATAACGTAGAACTGTATGTTGGAAAGTATAATGTAGAATCCCTCGTCCACTAACTCAACGTATAACGTAGAACTGTATGTTGGAAAGTATAATGTAGAAACCCTTGACCCTAACTCTATGTATAGAACCGTATGATATAAAGTAGGTTATCTTTACTTACGTACTTATCGTTTGATTAGAAGTATTCGTATGTTGATCTTTAAGATAGTTATGAGTATGCGTATATGAATTGCTTGTATTACTTGTGGTATGTGATAAAGCATAAGTGATTTCACTCCAAAGACGTCCGTACATGTGGCGTTGTGCTTTGAATAAAGCATAAGTGATACACTCAAAAGGCGTCCGTATATGTGGCGTTATGCTATAAGTAGGAATTGAGCGTGATAAGTAATATAGAATTGGATGATCTTGTTAGGATGATTCTTGCTTATTGTTGTCCTACCGCGGAGTCTTTGCATGTAACGAGACACGAGAATCAAGAAAGTAGAAACATGACACCTAGGGTGTGAGTAATGAAAGGAAATGTTTTTCGAGGAAGGAAATATTTTTGAAACAACATAATGACCGATTTCGGGTGGCATTATGTGAGTTGTGTGCGTGTGTAAAAGATGTGTTTCGAAAAGGTTTTGAATTTTCGAAAACCGCAATGTGGCCGGACGTGGTAGCCCATTGTGTGGTGTGTGTTTTGTGTGTGTTCCAATGGGATCCGGGAAAAACGGAACCATTGTGAGGTTGTGTGCCAATGGGAACCCGGCGCGGCGGAACCATTGTGAGGATACTCGGGAACCCGGCGCGGCGGAACCGAGGTTGGGTGTGTATGCTTGGTCATCCGCGGTACGGAGCCAATGCAAATATTTTTGTGTGCCAATGGGAACCCGGCGCGGCGGAACCGAGGTTGGGTGTGTATGCTTGGTTATCCGCGGTACGGAGCCAATGCAAATATTTTTGTGTGCCAATGGGAACCCGGCGCGGCGGAACCATTATGAGGATACTTGGGAACCCGGCGCGGCAGAACCGAGGTTGGGTGTGTATGCTTGGTCATCCGCGGTACGGAGCCAATGCAAATATTTTTGTGTGCCAATGGGAACCCGGCGCGGCGGAACCATTGTGAGGATACTCGGGAACCCGGCGCGGCGGAACCGAGGTTGGGTGTGTATGCTTGGTTATCCGCGGTACGGAGCCAATGCAAATATTTTTGTGTGCCAATGGGAACCCGGCGCGGCGGAACCATTGTGAGGATACTTGGGAACCCGGCGCGGCGGAACGAAGGTTGGGTGTGTATGCTTGGTTATCCGCGGTACGGAGCCAATGCAAATATTTTTTTGTGTGCCAATGGGAACCCGGCGCGGCGGAACCATTGTGAGGATACTTGGGAACCCGGCGCGGCGAAACCAAGGTTGGGTGTGTGTAGCTTGGTTATCCGCGGTACGGAGCCAATGCTAATGATTTTAAAAAGGTTGGGTGTGTAGCTTGGTTATCCGCGGTACGGAGCCAATGCAAATGTTTTGTGTTTAACAAATGTCTTTTGAAAGATTGTTTTGTAAATGAAACAGCTGACACAGTCTACGATGAGTCACGTAGGAGAAACACGAAACTTTTGGACACCAACGTTAGTTGATTAACGAATGTGGATGTGTCATTGATTAAACTGTGTATATACTTATCATGTGGAAATCGATGTGTTATTATTTCCTGTTGTTTATAAGTTATGGGTTAGCGGGTATGGGATTACTCTGCTGAGCTTTGTAGCTCACGGTGTTGCCTTTTGGTGACCCTGACATATTATATCGGTGGCGACGCTGGTATAATGTGTCAGACCTTGTAGATGATCAGGGTAAGCAAATCACCGTGGAGGCTTTGGAGCTGAGGAGCTGGCAAGAATGGAGGAGCTGAGGAGCTGTAGTTAGGAACCCTAGGATCCCCTTCCGTTTATGTAAATATTGAACTCTTGAGAGAGTTTTGTTGTAATAACGAGCCAGACTCCATTTGATTTTATGAATAAAATGTCCTTTTAATGTACCCAAAATTCAGGGCGTTACAGTTTTTATCAATAAATTGTCTTCTTAACGTACCCAAAATTCGGGGCGTTACACAATGGTTCCGCCGCTTCGGGTTCCCATGTGGGTTTTCAAAAAATCATTAAACCAATTGTGTTGGCTCCTCTCCTCGGATAACCAAACCACAATTCATCCCTCGGTTCCGCCGCTTCGGGTTCCCGAGTATACCATAATGGTTCCGCCGCTCCGGGTTCCCATTTGGTTTTTTTCAAAATCATTCCAAACCCTTGGTTCCGCCGCTCCGGGTTCCCGAGTATTCCTACAATGGTTCCGCCGCTCCGGGTTCCCATTGGGTTTTCGAAAGAAAACACACACCACACAATGGGCTACCACGTCCGGCCACATTGCGGTTTCCAAAACAGTTCACCTTTTTCAAACACGCCTTTTCATTAACCACACCCTAGGTGTCATGTTTCTACTTTCTCGTTTTTCGTGTCTCATTTTCATGCATCAACTCCGCGGTAGGAGTTTTCACATATGCAATCATAAATCATTCATTGTAATCTTGAAACTAAACTAGCAAGATCAAATCATCATGCTCAAACCACAACTTAAAGTATAACGCCACATGTACGGACGCCTTTGGAGTGAAAATCACTTATGCTTTACAACAAGGCAAGTAATACAAACAATTCATAATACATGCTCATATCCATCTTAAAGATCAAAATATGAATACTTCCATGCATTTCGATATACAAACAACATACAATATACGTAGAGTAAGTAGAGGTATTCTACATATACTTAGAGCTAGGAGACAAGAATAATCTACAAGATCGTAATTTCATTTCAAGATTTTAGTAAAACGAGCTTGCTAACTATTTCTAATACATTAAATTGCCTTATCATAAGCAACAATAACTAAAGTTATACTAGGGAGAATGAGTAGAGATTAATTTACCTTGATCCGAAACTAGTCGGGGCCGAATAAGCTAGTTGGAAAATCCTACGGGTGGTGAAATCGCAAATCTGGACCGAACTTTGGATGGCAGTAAGTTGGTCAATCTCTGGCCGAATATGATCTTTCTTGGGTTTAAATCGAAGCTCTAGAAGCGCTCTACAACTTTTGTGAAGGCAGTTGATCCTAGAAACTACTTTAGGTGGAGAGAAATGGTGATAAAGGAAGAGACAGTATGCTGTCTGGAACTGGAAATCCGAGATTTTTAATGAACTTCGGATGTCAGTATCTTTGTCGTTTCTTGACCAATTAGGTGGTTCTTGGGTCTAACTTGAAGGTCTTGAAGTGCTCTACAACTTTCCCAAAGGGAGTTGGTTCTAAAAGCTACTTTAAGCAGGAGAAAAATGAGGATTCATGAAGGGCAGTAGGCTATCTGAAATTGGTTTCTAGAGAGAAGTGAGAGCAAAGGAGTGAAGGTGTGAGAAATTACTTGGGCAAGGGTGCTATTTATAGCAAAAGTCTTGGCCATTACCCAAGGGATAAAATTTTCTCTAACAATTATTGTTCAATGGGTAAAGATTTTCCTAATAAACTATTCTAATAAACACATGATACTTGTAATAAAATAAGTATATATAAATCCAAGTACATATATATATATATATATATGTGTGTGTGTGTGTGTGTGTGTGTGTGTGTATAAATAAGTACTATGAAATCTAGGGTATATATTATAAAGTACACACATATATATTTATATAAATACATCATCACATGGGAAATCTAGAAAATAATATATTAAATAACCCTTGTACTTACTAATTTTATTATCCAATAGGTAATAATTTCCCTAGCAGTTATTGACCAATGGATAAAAGGGTGAGGTACTATATACACAAGAATAATACCATATGTCCTTTAGGCATGTGTATATATACCTATATATAACTATATATTTGTACTTAACAATCTAACATAGATATCTTTCTTAATGGAAAGTCCATTGTCCAATGGATAAAAGTTTCCCTAACTTTTATCGTCCAATGAGTAAAGGTTAAAGGTCCAAAGAGTTCCACTAGGGTTTGAAAGGTTCAAAAGGTTCAAGGAGGTTCAAAAGGCTCATCTAGGGTTAGGAGAAGGTAACTAGATGAATTGGTAGTTAAATTCTTCTAACTAAATGGTTAGAATCTAACTATACTTGCCAAGTAGAATCTCTAGCCAAGAAATATAATTTAAAAAAAAAAAACTAAAATCTAATTATGACGGATTATTAGAAATACAAAAGGAATTTTTGGAAGCAAATTCAAGTATTAAAATAAAATTCAATTTTTTAACGAAATTTTTATTTACTAAAAAATCAGGGTTGTTACAGTGCGTGTGTGTATGTATGGGTTTGTGATTGGGAATTGTTATGACATTTGCAAAAGGGTGTTGATGTGCATTATTTGGATTTGTCATTTTATTTGATTTGTTTATGCTTATCATCTCATTGCATGTAGATTTTGTAGAGAATTTCCTACTGGGCTAGTGTAGCTCAGCAAAATCCTTCTTTTTCAGGTTCGAACGCAGGGCAATAGGTTGCATGACATGGTGTATTTGGAAACGAAGACTTTTGTAAGCCAACATGACTTAGTTACCCATCCATCTTTGTATTAGTCTACTTTTGGATAGAGATGGTATTGTAACTAATGTACTTTGTTTGATCTTTTGACATAAGATTGTAATATTCTAAATACTTTGCACATGTATTTAACTTAATTTGGGCCACGGTGCCAAGGATGTATTTTTTTAAAACTTGGGGACTTCGTTTGTAATTAAACAGGTGGGAAACCATTTTGGGTATTATTCGTCCTATGAGAGGATCTTTTATCGAAATGATTTATTTATTTATGTTGAAAATCGAGGGCGTGACAAATTGGTATCAGAGCGTCTAGGTTTGAAGACTCTGAGGCCGTGGGGAGGCTTCTAGTCTTATGGGTTCAAAATGTCACGCCTCTTTCCATACCATATGTGTGCTTGTGTGCATTGACATTACATGGCTTATGTGGCATTGCATTTCAATATAATAGAGTGGCGTAGAGTTGCTTTGATCCGTGTTGGGATAGTTGAGGGCTTAGACCTCATTAAATGATGTTGTTATTGATGAAGCTTTTCTTTTTTTATAACTTGTAGTAAGATGCCACCGAGAACGCGTGCTAGAGCAGGTGAGGGCGAAAGTCGGGGTGGTCGTGGTCGTGGCCGCTGCGGTGGCCGTGGCCGTGGCCATGGACGAGAGGCGCCAGTGGAGGATGAGGTTAGCCAGTTAGGGGAAAATCCGAATGGGAATCTAGGGGAAAGGGCCGGACATGGTCGAGGAGAGGAAGTTCCGATCGTTCAAAATCCCTTTGCTAGGGACTTCGTTGCGGCTCTTGCGGCCACAAACCTTTTAAACCCAGCTCTTAGGGAAGGTGCAGACAGTCGCGCCTTATCGGCAATGAGGGAATTCAGTCGTAGGAATCCACCAACGTTCGATAGGTCGAGCAGTGACCCACTTGTGGCCGACCATTGGCTAGCCCAAATCCGAAAACTTTTTAGGGCTCTTGGGATCACGGAGGATGACTTGCGAGTCAATATTGTGGCTGTTCAACTTATAGGGGAAGTGAATGAATGGTGGGAGTCGGTTTTAGAATCGAGGAAGGATGTGAGGAGAGCGGCAAGGACCGCGGCTCAAGCGAATGAGCCGGATGTGGAAAACTTAACTTGGGCCGAGTTCGAAGTGCTATTCGAGGAGCAATATTTTCTGGAAACTAGTCGAGATCAATTGAGGGATGAGTTCGAAAAGTTAGAACAATGGAATATGACCGTGTCAGAATACGCTTTAAAATTCCAATCTTTGTCCCGTTTCGCACCGGAGTTGATGGCTACCGAGGAAAGGAAGTGTAGGCGGTTTGAGAGAGGGTTACATGAAACCGTGAAGAAGTTTATTGTGGCACAACGCAAAGGGAAGTTTTTCGAGGTTGTAGAGTGTGCGAGGAGCATCGAGACCCCTAAGGAGGCACCACGAAATCCTAAGGTTTGGGAACCGAGGCAACCGGTAGGGGGTATGAGCTCTTCTTCGGGGAGTTCCGATAGTCAGGGGAGAAAGAGACAGCGAGATCAATTTTCGGCTTTGCAGGGTCCGTCAAACTTTAGGCCTCCATCATTCTCTTCTTTTGGGACTCGGGCAAATCCAAATAGGCCTCCGATTGTGTGTCACGAGTGTGGTCAAGCGGGGCACATTCGTGCTCAATGTCTGCAAATTTTGGCTACGTGTTTTACTTGTGGGAAAGCCGGTCATTTTGCAAGAAATTGTCCTCTTGGGGAAGGGACACGAAGCGAGTCTGGTTCGGTGCAGCAGCCGAGGGGTGGTCAAAGTTCTGGTCGGCAATCATTTCGGGGTATTCAAAGGCAGTAGCAGCCTCACTTTCGTCAGACCACGTCAGCTCATGGATCTCAGGTTGAGAGAGGAGTGAGTTCTTCGACACCTACTCAGGGTTCCGGACAGCAAGGTGGGCATGTTCAGAGTCAGATGACTCAGGGAAGGGCGTTTGCTATCACTTCTACAATTCCACCTCCGCCACCTCCTGTCACTTCTCAAGCCCCAGAAACTTCGGTTGTGAGGGGTACATTTCTTCTGTTTAACTCCTTTGCTAAAGTATTATTTGATTCTAGAGCATCGCATTCATTCATTGCTGCATCATTTGCTTGTGCTTTGGAACTGGAAATTGAGAATATTAGTCCTTCGTTGTTCGTTGAGACACCTACAGAAGGTAGGTCGCCATTGGATCGTATTTGTCGGGATTGTGAGCTCATTTTTCGAGATCGTAGTTTCACTTTTGATTTCATTGTGTTGAATATGTCGGGGTTCGACCTTATTTTGGGCATGGATTGACTATCTACATTTCACGCAACCATAGATTGCTTCAAGCGTCGGGTCCGTATTTGTCCGCCCGGGGGTTCTTGTTTTGAGTTCTTTGGGGAGCGTCGGGAACCGTTAGAGCCATATTTGTGTGGGTCTCGGAAGCAAGAGTCAATGTATGCGTTATTAGTGAGTTTGGCCTTAGATGAGGACGTATCCGCGCGTGAGGAGTTACCCCTTGTTGTTTGTGATTTTTCGGACGTGTTTCCGAAGGAGTTACCTGGTTTGCCACCCGAGAGGGAGATTGAGTTCACCATTGACCTACTTCCTAGTACCACTCCCATTTTCGTACCTCCTTATCATTTCGCGCCTGCCGAGTTAAGGGAATTGAAGACTCAATTGCAAGAATGGGAGGGTTTGGGCTTTATCCGTGCGAGTATGTCACTGTGGGGAGCACCGACTTTGTTTGCTCAAAAGAAGGATGGGTCACTTCGTTTGTGCATCGATTATCGTAAGTTGAACCGTGTCATCGTAAAGAATAAATATCCAATGCCTAGAATTGACGATTTGTTTGACCAACTTCAAGGTGCAACGTGTTTTTCTAAGATCGACTAGAGGTCCGGTTACCATCAATTGAGGGTTCGGAGGGAAGACATTCCTAAAATCGCTTTTCATACTCGATATGGCCACTACGAATTCGTTGTTATGCCCTTTGGATTGATGAACGCACCGGCGACTTTCATGGACTTGATGAACCACATTTTTCGTGCCTATCTTGATCGCTTCGTAGTAGTGTTTGTGGACGATATCCTTATCTACTCGCCTTCGGAGGAGGAACACCAAATTCATCTAACTATCGTTCTTGAACTCTTGAGAGAGCACCACTTGTATGCCAAACTTAGTAAGTGTGAATTTTGGTTGCCCAAAGTCAAGTTTTTAGGTCACGTTGTGTCGAAGGATGGGGTGTTCGTTGATTCGGGGAAGATAGAGTCCCTAATGAATTGGCAGAGACTGAAGAATGTATTCGAGATTCATAGTTTCTTGGGCTTGGCTGGGTATTATCGTCGTTTCGTACTAGATTTCTCTCGCCTAGCGGCTCCGTTGACTAAATTGATCCGTAAGGGGACTCGTTTCGTCTGGAGTGATGCGTGTGAGATGGCCTTTCAGGAATTGAAGAAAAGGTTAACTACTGCGCCGGTTTTGGTGGTGACCGAACGGGGAGTCGGTTATTCCGTGTATTGTGACGCTTCAAAAGAGGGATTGGGGTGTGTGTTGATGCAAATGGGATGAGTTGTAGCGTATGGATCACGGCAATTGAAAACTCATGAGCGAAACTACCCTACCCATGACTTAGAACTTGCGGCTGTCATTTTTGCTTTGAAGAGTTGGCGTCATTACCTTTACGGTGAGAGGTTTGAAGTCTTTTCCGATCACAAGAGTCTAAAGTATTTGTTTTCTCAAAAGGAACTTAACTTGCGACAACGTCGTTGGATGGAGCACCTAGAAGATTACAATTTCGAATTGCAATATCACCCGGGAAAGGCAAACGTGGTTGCGGATGCATTAAGTAGAAAATCAACACATCTAGAGAGTTTGGCTATCTATGAGTGGAAAACGATAAAAGACTTAGGTTCATATGCATTGCATTTTGAGGAAGTTCAAGATGGAGTCACCTTGTGTAACTTAACCGTTCAATCGACCTTATCGACTCGAGTGATTTAGGCTTAACAACAAGATGAAGAAGCGGAGGAATTTCACACCAAATTCCTTAGTGGAAAAGCTCGAGAGGGGTGGATGATTCTTGCTGATCAAGGATTGCGATACCAAGAAAAATTGTCCGTACCCATTTCGTGTCGGGAGGAAATATTGAGAGAATTTCACCATTCACCGTTAGCCGTGCATCCGGGAGGAACGAAAATGTATCATGACTTGCGTAGACAGTTTTGGTGGCCGGGAATGAAGAGGGACGTCGTCATTTTCGTGTCCAAGTGCCTTACGTGCCAACAAGTGAAAGCCGAACATCAACGACCCGCGGGGGAGTTACAACCATTACCTGTGGCCGAGTGGAAGTGGGAAAATGTGACTATGGACTTCGTTACCGGTTTGCCGAGGTTGCCGAGGGGGCATGATGCCATTTGGGTGATAGTCGATCGATTGACCAAGTCAGCACACTTCTTACCTATTTAGGTTACGGATTCGATAGATACGCTTAGTCGTTTGTACATTCGTGAGATTATTCGCCTTCATGGAATTCCTGTTTCTATCGTATTAGACCGAGATCCAAGGTTTACCGCGCGCTTTTGGCAGAGTCTGCAAGCCACTCTTGGCACCAATCTCTTATTTAGCACCGCTTATCATCCTCAAACATATGGGCAATCTGAGAGGGTGATCCAAATTTTAGAAGATATGCTTCGGGCTTGTGTTATGGACTTTCGGGGCAATTGGGAAGATCACCTACCGTTGGTCGAATTCGCGTACAACAATAGTTACCAATCTAGTATCGAGATGGCACCGTATGAAGCTTTGGTATGGGAGACTTTGTCGATCACCCGTTTGTTGGACCGAGTTGGGCGAGGCTACGTTGGTTAGGCCAGAATTGATCTAAGAAACTTCCAAGAGCATGAGAGCGATTCGTCAACGTCTTCTTGAAGCACAAAGGAGAACCACCGAGCAAGTCAAAGTGATTCGTCAACGGTTGTTAACCGCGCAAAGTAGGCAAAAGAGTTATGCCGATCGTCGTCGCCGACCATTATCGTTTGAAGTGGGAGATCACGTGTTCCTTAAGGTGTCGCCACGTCGGGGATTATCTCGTTTTGGGCAAAAGGGCAAGCTTTCACTGCGTTTTATAGGACCGTTTGACATTATTGAGAAGATTGGGGAAGTCGCGTACCGATTGGCCTTACCACAAAAGTTATCGGGCGTTCATAACATGTTTCACGTATCGATGTTGCGAAAATATGAACCGGATCCGTCACACGTTCTTGAGTGGTCCGAACTAGAGTTGGAAGCCGATGCATCTTATGGGGAGGAGCCGATACGTATCCTAGATTCGTGTGACCTAGTTTTGAGGGGTAAGACCATACCGTTGGTACGAGTTCTTTGGAGTAATCTCAGAAAAGAGGAATCGACATGGGAAAGGGAAGATGAGGTTATGGAGAAGTATCCGCAACTATTTTCAAATTGAATCAATGTGAGTTCCAAATCCCGATTTTGTGATTGTTAACTTGTTGTTTGACGATACGTGTTGCGGTGTGAGCATGTTTACTTGTTGTTTGATGATACGTGTTGCGGTGTGAACATGTTTACTTGATGCATGAGTTTATTTGACTTGAATTGTATATTTCAGGACGAAATTTCTTTAAGGAGGATAGATTGTGGAGACCCGTAAATTATTATAATTTCAGAAATCGTTTAATGCGTGAAAGAATTATATTATTAATAAAGTTGTACATTTGTTTGTGGGGGTGTACGGATATACGTCTACCGTTGTGTATCAGACATTTAGAGAATAGTTGGATTTTGAGTTTCGGTGTTGAAATGATGTGTGGAAGTGTTGGTAGCAATCGGGGTTTGATTTGATGAACGTTGGCAAAAAATTTCGAATCTGTCTTTAATGTACAGGTATAGCTTTTTCTAGTACAGGTACATCGCGACCAGAAACTGTGAAATGCTGAAATTTCTGGGTACCTGTATCAGTACTATCATTCCATGGTACCGGTACATCGTGCAAAATTTCTGATTTTTTAGCATGCATGACAGCTCACTATAAATACCCCCATTTACCATTTTTCACACCCAAAACCCTCGAACTAGACCTGGAAACACCCCCTCTCACCTACCCAATTCCAATCTCACCCAAAACTCTTGATTTCAACATCAAATCTTCAAGATCCAAGGGTTTTCTTCCTCAAAATCACAAGATTCTTGCATTTGGTGAACCAAGGGTGAGTTTTGTGTTCTTGTTATCACTCCTTGAAGCTCTACCACGTTTTTCTCTCTCTCCTCTAGATTATTTGTTGATCTTTGCTTGTTATTCATGTTTTTGAGCTATATTTGCTCTAGATCTTGTATCCAAGCTTGGGTGAAGATTGTCTTTGAAGGATTCAAGCTTATTGCTTTTGGTAGACCAAGGGTTTTGCTTAAAACCCATCTAGGTAGGGATTTCTCTCTTCCTCTACATGTTTTGTGGTGACTATGTGTGATTTAGGTGTTTATTTGCTATATATGGTCAAATAGAATGTTTTATGGCTTGAGGATTGCATTTTCTTTGATAGTGGTATTGTGGTAACGAGTGCTATGGTCCATGAGCTATATGTGTCGTATTAGATAATGTCGGTGTGTGTGGAATGAGTTTATGGCATTGGTATCAATTGTGACGATAGTATGGTTGTTGTTGTTGTGAAGTGAATGGGAGATTTAGTGTGACGCAAAGGGTGGAAACACACGGTTCGCAAGGAGTGGAGTCTATTGTGACGCAAGGGGTGGAAACACAATCTTGCAAGGGGTGGAATTTTGTTGGAAGAAGTGTATGTGCGTGTGTGTACGTATGGGTTTGTGATTGGGAATTGTTATGACATTTGCAAAAGGGTGTTGAGGTGCATTATTTGGATTTGTCATTTTATTTGATTTGTTTATGCTTATCATCTCATTGCATGTAGATTTTTTAGAGAATTTCCTACTGGGCTAGTGTAGCTCAGCAAATCCTTCTTTTCAGGTTCGAATGCAGGGCAATAGGTTGCATGACATGGTGTATTTGGAAACGAAGACTTTTGGAAGCCAACATGTAACGCCCCCAATTTTGGGTACGTTAAATAAACATTTTATTGATAAAACCATATGGAGTCTGGCTCGTTATTACAACAAAACTCCAACAATAGTTCAATAATTACACAAATGAGGAGGGTTCTAGGGTTCCTAACTACAGCTCCACCTGCTCCTCCATCCTAGCCAGCTCCAAAAGCCTCCAAGGTGTACTATTCATCTTGATCATCTACAAGGTCTGACACATTATACCGGCGTCGCCACCAATATAATATGTCAGGGTCACCAAAAGGTAACACCGTGAACTACAAAAGCTTAATAGAGTAACCCATACCCACTAACCCTTAACTTACAAACATTAAACCATAAAAATCATAGATTTTCACATAGATCAAACATACTTGACAGACAACGACACACCGCATTCACTATTCAACTAGCGTTGGTGTCCAAGATTCTCTAGGTTTCTCCTACGCGACTCCTCGTAGACCGTGTCAACATTTTATCCACATTTTCATAACCATATCACATTTTCAAAAAAATCGTTTTTAACACACCCAACCTTGGTTCCGCCGTTCCGGGTTCCCGAATATCCTCACAATGGTTCTGCCGTCCCGGGTTCCCATTGGCAAACATTGCATTGGCTCCTCTCCGCAGATAACCAAGCCATTTCTCACCATGGTTCCGCTGCTCCGGGTTCCCATGGGAACGCACACAACCTCACAATGGTTCCGTTGATCCGGAATCCCATTGGAACACACACAACCTCACAATGGTTCCGCCTTTCCGGATCTCCATTGGAACAAACAAAACCTTACAATGGTTTCGCTTTTTCGGATCTCCATTGGAACACACACAACCTCACAATGATTCCGCTCTTCCGGATCTCCATTGGAACACACACAACCTCACAATAGTTCCGTTTTTTTCGGATTCCCATTGGAACACACACAACCTCACAATGGTTCCGCTTTTCCGGATTCCGGATTCCCATTGGAACACACACAACCTCACAATGGTTCCGCTTTTCCTGGATTCCCATTGGAACACACACAACCTCACAATGATTCCGCTTTTCCCGGATTCCCATTGGAACACACACAACCTCACAATGGTTCCGCTTTTCCGGATTCCCATTGGAACACACACAACCTCACAATGGTTCCGCTTTTCCCGGATTCCCATTGGAACACACACAACCTCACAATGGTTCCGCTTTTCCGGATTCCCATTGGAACACACACACACATTCCCACAATGGGCAAGTCCGGCCACATTGGGGTTTCAAAACTTTTTCTCCTTTTCAAAACACGCCTTGTCATTAACACACCCTAGGCGTCATGTTTCTACTTTCTTGATTTCCGTGTCTCGTTCTCATGCATAGACTCCGCGGTAGGATTTTTTCACAATAGTAAACTTAAATCATTCATTGAAATCTTGAAACTCAACTTGCAAGATCATCCAATTCTATATTAGTAATCATGCTCATAACCATCCTAAAGATCAAAATACGAATACTTCTACCAACAATAAGTCTTTATCTTCCGAAAACCGTTCTTTCTTCCTTTATGGGGAAATTCAAAACAACATATGTTTATTGAAGCAAAAGTCAATTATTCAACATGTTCATACTACCATTAGCAAAATGAGTTTGTTAACCATCATGCATTCTAAACATAATAAACAATAGATAACCTTATTTTCTTTAAAAAATACTTCAAGTTATACTTTGAACTAGAAAGTAGGGACATTCTCTTTCTCAACATATGGTTCTACACTATACTTGGGTTTAATGGACGAGGGACTCTACATATACTTAGAGATAGTGTATATGGGACTCTACATATACTTAGAGATAATGTATATGGGACTCTACCTTACTTCTTGGCGGTAGGGCGGCTACGGAAAGTACGTCGGTGATCGAGCGGAGGGAGTAACTTCCTACGGAATGCTTATGGTAGCTTCGAAAGAGAAAGGTTTCTCTTGAAACTAGATCTTGACTACTACTACTACTACTTTTGGATCGAGAGGGTGGTCGGGTGGCAGTTTAGGACGAGTTTCTTGAAGAACACAAGAAGAACTTCAAGAACAAGAAGAACTAAGCAAGAACAAGGGAAGAATACAAGTTTTTTTCTATAGAGAAGTTGGAGCAAGAAGTGAAGGTGTGAGTTTAAACTTGGAATGGCTTGCTATTTATAGGCCAAGGCTCCTCCTCTCCCTCTCTCAACCGAATCTCTCTCTCTCTACATCTTTGATTTCTTTCACTTGTCAAGCTTGATTGAGAGCTTGATGGGTTAGGCCATGGGGCTATCTAGGCTTGCATGGCTAGATTTTTGTACCTTGGGTTGGATTATGGAAGATTTGGTGGAGGGAAGAAGGGTTTGTACAAGATTTGGTGTTTAAACAAACATAAAAGGACAATTGAGAGGTAGATTTTTGGCTAGGAAGAATATATACCCATGGATTTGAAAAGATGCAAGAAGATCATGGTGATCAAAGCATGGTACAACCCAATCTTTCTTTCTTCTCTCTTTCTTCCTCCCTCTCTCTCTCTCTCACTCGGCTACTCTCTCTCCCTCTCTCTCGGCAATCTCTCTCTCTCTCTCCCTCTTTCTCTCTCCTAGTACACTATATATATATATATATATATATATATATATATATATATATATATGCATATATAATATTGTAGAAATACAAAGGTACTAGATTTTCAAAATCAAATATCCCATTAAAGAATTCTAATTAGGCACATGTTTCTATTAAACTAATAGATATTGTACTTTTGGAAATCTATATCTATATATAATATTGTATATATGTACACATGCCTATATATACATAGGTACCAAGAATATATGGCTTAAGATTTTCCCATTAAAATATAATATAGGTACTAGTACTAATTCATTAAAAAAAATACTAAAAAATTTATGGTTTAGATTTACCCACATATTCTAATGCATAAAAGCACATGGGAAAATCAACACTTGAATATTCAATAGGATTCTAGTACTTAATAGGAAGATTAGAGCTATTACCCAATGGGTAATCGTTTCCCTAGCGGTTAATAACCAATGAATAATGGAGAAAAATGATATCTAATAAACAATACATATATGTCCTTTGCACATGTGTATATATAACTATATATTACTATATCCTTGTACTTATCAAATATTCTAATGGAAGGCCTATGGTCCAATGGACAAAGATTACCCTAACATTTATTGACCAATGGGTAAAGGTTAAAGGTCCAAAGGGTTCCACTAGGGTTTGAAAGGTTCAAGAAGGTTCAAAAAAAGCTCATCTAGGGTTAGGAGAAAGTAACTAGATGAATTGGTAGTTAGGTCCCTCTAACTTATTGGTTAGAATCTAGCTATACTTGCCAAGTAGAATCTCTAGCCAAGAAATATAATTTTAAAAGGCTAAAATTTTAATTATGACGGATTTTTAGGAATTAAAAGGGATTTCAAAAGCAATCCAAGTAATAAAAAATAAAAATTCAAAATTTTAACGAAATTTTTTCTTACTAAAAATCAGGGTTGTTACACAACATGACTTAGTTACCCATCCATCTTTGTATTAGTCTACTTTTGGATAGAGATGGTATTGTAACTAATTTACTTTGTTTGATCTTTTGACATAAGATTGTAATATTCTAAATACTTTGCACATGTATTTAACTTAATTTGGGCCACGGTGCCAAGGATGTATTTTTTTAAAACTTGGGGACTTTGTTTGTAATTAAACAGGTGGGAAACCATTTTGGGTATTATTCGTCCTATGCGAGGATCTTTTATCGAAATGATTTATTTATTTATGTTGAAAATTGAGTGCGTGACATCCTCACCTACTTCTCTGTCTTCGGCGGCGGTACGGTATTTCCATGATAGCTTGTATCTTACAAGGGTCCACCTGAATTCCTCTTTGAGTGATAAGGAATCCTAGCATTTTTCCAGCGGTTACCCCAAAAATGCATTTTTGAGGATTAAGACATAACTTAAATTGCCTAATCCTTTCAAAGAACTTTTGAAGTGCTTCGTAGTGTCCTTCCCTTTCTTTCGATTTGACTATCATATCATCGACGTACACCTCTACTTCTTTGTGCATCATGGTCATGCAGCAGTGTTGTTGCAATCCTTTGGTAAGTGGCTCCAGAATTCTTCAACCCAAATGGCATCACTTGATAGCAGTAGGTTCCCCATGGTGTGGTAAAGGTGGTTTTCTCCCTATCCTTAGGAGACTTCAGTATCTGATTATACCCAGAAAATCCATCCATGAAAGATAATAGTGCATGCCCTGTGGTATTGTCCACAAGTTCATCTATATGCGGTAACGGAAAATCATCCTTCGAGCTGGCCTTGTTGAGATCTCGGAAATGCACACAGACCCTGATTCCCCCAGTCTTCTTTGGCACTGGAACGATGTTAGCTACCCATTGCGGGTATTCATTGACTATAAGAAAACTAGCATTGATTTGTTTAGTGACCTCTTCTTTTATCTTTAAGACCCAGTCAGGGCGCATACGTCTTAGCTTTTGTTTAACAAGCTTTGCATCAGGATAAAGAGGAATTTTTTGTTGAACAATTTCGGGGTCTATACCAGGCATGTCCTTGTATGACTAGGCAAAAACATCTTTGTATTCTTTTAGCAAAAGGATTAATTTTTCACTTTCTTGAGAAGATAGTGTTGCACCAATTTTAACCAATTTGGGCTCATTTTCAGAGCCTATGTTTGCTATAATTATTTCCTTAGAAAAAGGTTTGGCGTGCCTCTCTTCTTCTCTCTCGATGAATTCTAGAATTTCTTCCTAAAAAATTGGATTATCAGAATCCACGCAGTTAATCATAGGCAAAGTGAAATACTCTAAATCCTCCTTTTCATTGCTAAAATTGTCAAAAGACATTTCAAAGTTAAAATTCAAAATAAATATTGTGCCTTGGTGTTTTGACCGGGCTTTCCTTACTAGACTCAGTAGTTTGAAAAGATGAAAAACTAGGCTCGGATTGAGTTGACTCGGAGTCAGAGTCAGAATCGGAACTAAGATTGTAGTCAACATTTTTTATCTTCTATTTTAGAGTGTGTTCCACGATCCAGTTCGGGTAAGCCCCTTCTGCAACATCCACAATTAGCTCAGAGCAATCTTTTTCCTCACCAAGGTTGATCATCAACACTTTACTGTCATCTTGATTCGCACTTTTATTATTGTCACCATGTAAGTCTTGGAGGGTCATTTGGTTTGCCACTGTTGTTGCTTCTTCTAGTTGAGCTTAACTTCTGCTTCATCGCTGTTGTCGACTTTCCGTGTGCCAACAAATCCCCACCAGTTGCCAAATCTATATGTGATGGGATGGATTACCCTTATTTCGTCATCGGTAACCCCCTCATCAAAGCGTAGGTTTAATGATACTTCATCTAGTGGTTCTGTTACGCCCTCAATTTTTAACATAAATAATAATAACTTTAGATAATTGAAAACCTCGCGACAATATAGGTAATACCCCAAAAGACATTACAATTCCCACATTCGGATGAACTTGATTAACTGTTACAACATTCCTAAAAAAATAAACAATACAATGCAGTATGGTTTTCTTTACAATGATACTAGGATAACTTCTGAAAATAGCCTTTGATAGTGATATCGGCATGCACTCCACACACTCCATGACAGTGACCTGCAATGTACCTGAAAAGGATAGGTTGAGCTACACTAGCTCAGTAGGAAAATCTATTCTAACATTATGTATATATGAGAAGACAAGTGCAAAGGAAGAAACATCGTTAGAAAATGGCAATTTGAACCAACCATGAGTATAATACATAGTCAAGACGTTTAAGAACTCAAAGGACTCTTTCGTGCCAGCCTTCTCATTCTTATGTCCTGTATCGTCATCTATCATATCCCTACAATCAGATTCCGTTTTTAGCCTAACGTGCGAATGCCTGTACCGGTCTTCCTCAATGTGTCACACTATGGCAGGTCATCTATGCCTCTTTGGCAAACACTGTACCAAATGAAAATTTGAATGACAGGTAATAACAAGAATAGTGTAGTTAAAATTTCACATGAAACCCGTTACCACAAGTCACCACACACTACAATGATATCTCAAATTCTTAGTTCAATACAATCAACATTGCCCTTATAGTTACCACAGCTTTCCCTGAGTCTTTTCCCTAAGTTAAACCGGAAGAGAGTCACCGTGGCTTTACCTAGGTCTATGCTCATATCCGGAGAGTAGTTGGGTCCCCACGGCTTTACCCGGGTCTATTTCCTCTTTCACAGCGTAACAGGGTCACCATGGCTTGACCCAGGTCTATTCCCGCATTCATGAGGCACTTGGGTCACCACGGCTTTACCCGGGTCTGTTCCCATAATCACAATTACTCACGATGTAAACTTGTCGTTACGATTTCATAACAGGGTCTAATACATTACAATCAACACCCACATACCAACGAGTATAACAATCACGCCCATCTCACATTTTCCACGATCGTCATCATTTCAACCAAGACTCATCATAAATTCATAACTCAACCTTTGAGCAATATTTAAGGTCTATCAAACTCATTATTAAGTTGTGGCAACTAACCACCATTTACTTCTGTAGTCCTAACTTTTTGTATACTTAACCTGTAAACGTAATTTTGGTGGCAATTAAAAGATGACTTCAAAACCTTGAAATCGATATATCATATGCTTGAATTGGACTTCGGATGAGGAAGTTATGGCCAGTCGAAGTTGGGCAAAAACCCAGAAAATGATAGCAACAGCAGAAAACGAGGCAGCTAACACACCTTCACTCCTATGAGCATAACTTTCTGTGTACTTAGAGTCTTAAGGTGATTCTGGCGGCCCTGGAAAGCTAACTTCAAGACCTCAAATTCAGTATATAGTTTGCATGTTTTCGATATCGTATGAGGAAGTTATAACTGTTTGAAGTTGGGAAAAATCTCAGAAAAACGGACAGTAGCAGAAAAAAATGGGACACCAAGAGAATTTTGGGGATTTTGAAGGAATTGAACAACAAATCTCAATACAATGATCAATAGCAAGTCTTAAACACTATATCAACTGATAAATACATAAAAGTAGTCAGATTTCCCTACCACAATGGGTTTTGAGCAAAACCCTAATTGATCCAAGCTTAAAACCACCAAGATCTACCTACTCCCAAGCTGCAATACAAGACCTAGGTCCAAGATTCTCCAAGATCAAGAGGAATAAGTGAGGTTCAACAAGTGATTGATAGGAGAGAGAGAGAAACTCGAAAATGATGGAGTTCTTACCTCTTTGAGTGCAATAGCCTTGATTCCGGATGAGATTATGATGAACAGCCCATAGATCTTGAAGATTTTGAGGTGCAAATCCAAGGATTTGGGTGAGAGATTGAAGAGAGAAGGGAGAGGGGCGATTTTAGGGCTTGGTTCGTGGTCTTGGAGTGAGAAAATAACATAAGGGGTCTATTTATAGTGTCTAAATCGCGTGCTGAAACTTTAGAATTTTTTGCAGGGTGTATCGGTACTGGGAAATGATAGTACCGGTATAGGTACCCCAAAAGATTCAGGATTCGCTTCGGGCTGAGGTGTATCTGTACTGGGAAAAGTTGTACCTGTACACCATGGACAGATTTGAAATTTTTGCTAACATTCAACGAATCAAACCCCGATTGCTACCAACACTTCCAAATATCATTTCAACACCGAAACTCAAAGTTTAACTATTCTCCAAGTGTCCGGTACACAACGGTAGGCATATCTGAATAACCTCATTAATAAACATATAATTTAATTTAAATACGATATTTTACATATTAAACGATTAAAGAAAATAGAAAAAATTTACGGGTCTCTACGGGATCATTGTCAACAGACTCTTCTTCCTTTGCTCCGTCAACTTCGAGTTGTCCACCTCGTATATTGGCCAGTAGTCATCGGTAAGTGCATAAGGGTCATAGAAATAGATTGGGAACCTACGGAATTCTTCTTCTTCAATTATTTCTTCCATCTTTTCATTGTTGACTGTTCTTGTGAACATGCTGTGGTTATGTTCAGAGATAATTACTCCAGGCTTCAGTTGATTCATCGGAGTTATGTACTTGGAAGGGTAAAAAACCTTGACAATGGGATTGGACGAGCCAAACAGCTTGTTGACAATTTGAAAGTGCGAATCGAACATGAATAGTGATGCGGCCATTTTTACCTGAAATTTTTTGCTTTAGTTAGATTGGTTAGCTTACCCCATTTTTCTTGATTTCAAAAGCCCCTAAAGTTCTCCTACAAAAGAGAATTTTACAACATACATATATACAATGGGTGTGAGGAAGAACTTTTACAAACAAATGCAAGTAGATTCCTAGCCTGCAGGTTCCTGTCTTATTTTAATAAGTTCTATGGCTCTTCTAATCACATGTATGGTTTAGGTGGTCTCAAGGGTGCTCCATTGTCAAAGGGCACCAGTTCTTTCATCGGCCCATCATAGGCAGCAATTGGGTGATCCCCTTTTTGATATACCACTAGGTACAAGTGACTGTGGAGTTTGTTGGAACCCCAAACATAGCCCGTGACATGCCGGGATATTAGGTGAGCTCAACGAGGCTGCTCGCTCGATTCATATGAAACAAGAATTAAATAAAACAAGTATTAATCTCATGTCAAACTTTCTGGTTATGGCTCTCAAGTTCCCAGCGGAGTCGCCAAAAACTGTAGACATCTCCCAGATGGGCATCGCCATACAGATTGATCATGTTTGTTTGGTTCCACTTCATAAATCAAGATCGTGGATATTCCCATGGCTAGGAACATTGCTGCACGATAACGATTATCATCAAAATGGAGTCGCCACCTAGTTTATAAAAACTAAGAAAAACAGATAGAGATTCTAGGTACGGGAGCCAAGAGTACAATAAGGGGAAGGTGTTAGGCACTACTCTTTACGCAGCTGTGAGACTGACCCATAATCGTTCGACACATGATTAGTACTTCCTTTATTTAATTCTAAACATGTAATCTATTTTTGTAACACCTCTAATTTTTGGTAAATAAAAATTTCGTTAAATATTTGAACTTTATTTTAATTACTTGGAATTTTTTTTTAAAATTCCTTTTTAATAATTCGTCATAATTAGATTTGAGACTTATAAAATTATATTTTTTCGTCCCGGACAATTTAGTCATTTTTTAAAGACAAGTATGCTTATAGAAGCACTTGTATATTTTTCTAGTGAGTAAAATAAAATCTTAAAATTATATTTCTTGGCTAGAAATCCTATTTGGCAAGTAGAATTAGCTTCCAACCAAATAGTTAGAGAAACCTAATTACCATTTCAACTTAGTTACATTCTCGTAATTCCTAGATGAACCTTTCCACTCGCCCTTGAACCTGATGAACCTTTCTATACCTTAGTTGAACCTTTTCAACACTAGACTAAGAAATCATTGCATTTTCATGACTAGTCATTTCAAGACTTTATTACTCATCATTACTTTTTCCAAGAATATATTTTCTCATCATTTCCTCTTTACCCATTGAATAATAGTTTGTAGGGTAATTTTTATCCTATGAGTAATACAAATAAGACTTCCTATTGTCTAGAAAATAGTGCTACCATGGACTTGTCTAATCAAGACCAAGTTTGTTCTTCCAACAACCATGATGATTATGTATTGTCACATCAAGAATGCCATAATTCATCATCATATCTTTTTCTTCCATAGGTAATAGTGTTGAACCTATTATTGACTTATAAGTAGCCTTTCTTAGATTTTTCTAGGCATAAATATATAATAGCCTACCATAATCATACCTATAGATACATAGATATACTTTCTAGGAAAATATTACCCAATGGACAATGTTCTTGTCATTGGAAGCCACCTTTAATCATTACCCTTTCCTCCTAGGCTTAATAGGACCAATTAGTACCTAAGTATTCTTAGCTATGTATATGTGTGTGTGTGTGTGTATATATATATATATATATAGACATATACCCTTTCTAGGGGAAGTATTTGTTGGGAAACTGAATCCCCAAGACCCAGTAATGACGCGTACAGATTAGACAACAAAAATTGTAAAACCCTATAAAGCGGAATTAGGGTTCTACCTCAACTCCCTGCGACACGAACGCTGGTTGAACTTGTTATAGCACGTCTTGCTATAAACCACGAATACTGCTCGACCGTACCTTACGATCTTCTATCGTATTCCCTGCACGTCTAGAACACGAACCAAGTGTGGACTCTTTCGTGATCTGTTTGCTCTCTTTAAGCTTGCCTCTATTTACTGAATAATAGAAAAACAACCTATTGACCTAGAGAGCATAACAAGTATATATAGGGCTACGATAGGGACCTAAGGAGTAATAAGTCTGGGCTCCCAGTGTAAATAAGAAAACTTAATCCCACCAGGATTCTATTTCTTATTTCACTAATTATAATTCACCCCACTACAGAATTATAATTGCACTCCCGTCCTTATCTCAATTATATTACGAGCTCCATGATATTAAATACTCATTAATCTCCCCACGTTAAGATTACAGATACCCGTTGATTAAAATAAATTACTAACAATCTCCCACTTAATCAACATCTTAACTTGAGACTATCCGCTTAACTTATTCGATATGTCGGATACAAATATCCACCTGCAGGGTTTGACATAATCGAAACTTATAAGCTTACTCAAGGGGTATCATCAATCCCTATCGGGACATGGATTCCATTAATAATTAATAGTTGTCATATACATAATGTTGCTACCCAACTCACCGAGACTATTGACCGTATAAAGATCTCACTCTTTAATGAATCAAAGTCAACAACATTAAATATATTCTTCTAATAATTATCTTTGGATTAAGAGCATAAGCATTCATAATAACCATGAGATTCCAATTGTCTTATAAAGTTAGTATAAAGACAATTACCTCAATACGGTCCCGTTCAATACACACAAAGTATACTAGCACAATGAGTTGAAATTAATACCATTCCCTGTAGTCAAGAAAAACCTACTAAAATATTGTGCTATAGTCGTACCGATGGAGTGTCAAATTTCATCTAAGACTGTGAACCATAACTTATATTCCACAAGAACCGATGATCCAATCTTCTGTGTGTAAGCCGTACTCTACACACTGGATTATCTACTATGTAGAATAAAAGACACACATGCACAACATACAAAATTATCATGCAAATATTGCCCATAAAAGATTCTCATCAAAAATGGATAAAACTGATTAATAATTAAATATTAATCCATCATATAAAAACATAACTTTTACATAATCTCCTAACAAACTCCCACTAAGACTCAAAACCATACTGCCATGCATCTCACTCCCATTCCCTCTACGTGACTATCAAAAGTCTTAGCTGGTAAGCTCTTCGTAAAAGGATCCGCCAGGTTATTCGCTGATGCAATCTTGGTCACAGCAACATCACCTCTCTGTACGATCTCTCGAATCAGATGATACTTACGCTCAATGTGTTTGGCCTTCTTGTGAGTCCTTGGCTCATTCGAATTAGCAACTGCACCGCTATTGTCACAATAGAGTGTAATGGCTGATTGCACTGAAGGGACCACTTCCAGATCCAACAAAAAGTTTCTAAGCCAAATAGCCTCCTTGGCTGCTTCAGAAGCTGCCACATACTCTGCCTCCATGGTAGAATCAGCAATGCAAGATTGTTTGATACTCCTCCAACTTATGGCTCCACCTCCCAAGGTAAACACATATCCTGAGGTAGACTTTCTGGAATCCCTATCTGACATGAAGTCTGAGTCTGTGTACCCATGAGGTACCAGACTATCTGACTGGAACACCAACATATGATCTCTAGTTCTTTTCAGATACTTGAGTATATGTTTCACTGCAGTCCAATGTTCTTGCCCTGGATTAGACTGAAATCTGCTAACCATGCCAACGGCAAAGCAAATATCAGGTCTAGTACACTACAAAGCATACATAAGGCTTCCTACTGCCGAGGCATAAGGAACTGCCTTCATTTTCTCCATCTCTTCAGGTGTTTTAGGACACTAATCCTTGGATAGATTGATTCCATGTCTAAAAGGGAGGAACCCTTTCTTGGAATCTTGCATGCTAAAACGGGCTAGAATGACATCGACATAAGTAGCTTGTGATAAGCCCAACATCCTATTCTTGCGATCTCGTATAAGCTTAATCCCTAGGATGTGACCAGCTTCTCCCAAGTCCTTCATTTCGAATTGGCCGGATAACCACACTTTCACTGAAGATAACACTCCCACATCGTTTCCGATGAGCAGGATATCATCGACATATAGTACTAGAAACACTACAACTTTTCCGTTGCGCTTCTTGTACACACATGACTCATCCAGACATTGATCAAAACCAAAAGACTTGATTGCTTGATCAAAACGAATGTTCCAAGATCTAGATGCCTGCTTAAGCCCATAAATAGACTTCTTAAGCTTGCACAACATGGGCTCCTGACCTTTTGCTATGAATCCATCTGGTTGCACCATATAGATACACTCATCCAGATTTCCATTAAGGAACGCGGTCTTTACATCCATTTGCCAAATCTCGTAATCGAGATGAGCCGCAATGGATAAGAGAATCCGAATGGACTTAAGCATGGCTACTGGCAAAAAATTTTCCTCATAGTCGATCCCTTCTTTCTGAGTATACCCTTTCGCAACAAGCCTAGCTTTGAAGGTATGCACCTTCCCGTCCGCCCCTTTCTTCTTCTTATAGATCCACTTGCATCCAATGGGTTTAATCCCTTTAGGTGGTTCTACAAGATCCTAGACCCGATTAGAGTACTAGACTCCATCTCTGATTTCATAGCCTTTTGCCAAAGTTCCACATCTTTATCTTGAAGTGCCTCATTGTAGTTACAGGGTTCATCATGTTGATCATCAGGGATCATTTCAAAAGACTCTCCCAACAACGTATACCGACTGGGTGGAACAGTAACCCTCCCACTACGACGAGGTACCGATGTGTCAATAGGTGCCTCTACAAATATCTCTTGTGGCATTTCCTCCTGCACTATTGGTGGTAAAGAAGTTTATGCCGGTCTCTCTCCTCTCAATTCTTCTAGAACAATTTTACTTCTGAGTTTGTGGTCTATCACATAGTCCTCTTCTAAGAACCGGGCATTAGTGCTAACAATGACCTTCTTATCCGCAGGACAATAAAATAGTCCACCTCTCGTTCCTCTAGGGTACCCCACAAACAAGCAAACTTCTGTCCTCGATTCCAATTTATCTGCGTTCCCATTCTGCACATGTGCTGGACTACCCCAAACCCGAACATGCTGGAGACTAGGTTTGCGCCCAGTCCATAGTTCTGTGGGTGTAGATGGTACTGACTTAGATGATACCAAGTTAAGAATATACGCTGCTGTTTCTAGTGCATGTCCCCAAAACGAAATTGGTAAATCTGAATAACTCATCATTGATCTTACCATATCCAGAAGAGTCCTATTCCTTCTCTCTGCTACACCATTTTGTTGTGGCATACCTGGAGCTGACAACTGGGATGTAATCCCTTCAGCTGACAAGTAGTCCCTAAACTCTCTCAAGAGGTATTCACCACCACGATCAGATCGTAGTGTCTTGAGACATTTACCTAAACGCTTTTCTGTTTTCGCCCTATACTCCCTGAATTTCTCAAAGCATTCGGACTTACGGCGCATCAAATAAATGTATCCATACCTTGAGTAATCCTCAATAAAAGTGATAAAGTACTCAAAACCACCTCTAGCTTGGACATTCATAGGCCCACACAAATCAGAGTGAACCAATTCCAACGGCTCTTTGGCTCTATATCCTTTTGCTGAAAAAGGCCTTTTGGTCATCTTACCTTCCAAACAGGATTCACAGACTGGAAGTTCCTCAACTTCTAATGAACCTAAAGGTCCATCTCTAACCAGTCTAGAAATCCTATTCAGATAAATATGACCAAGACGTAAGTGCCAAAGATACGTTTGGTTCAATTTCGAAGGCTCTTTTCTCGTACATGGTAAATTATTAGTGTTATTCAATTCATGCAGTTGCACTGTAGGAAATATAGGATTTATAATGTAGAGATCATCCACCAATGAACCAGAACAGATAAAACGCTTATTTAACTTAATAACTACAGAGTCACTAAAATAAACCAAATATCCATCCTTTATTAACTTAGAAACTGAAACCAAGTTTCTTCTAACAGTAGGAACATAAAGACAATCTCTCAAAATTAAACTCCTATTACGATTAAAATTTAAAAAAACATTTCCTACTGCAACTGCTGCCACTCTCGTAGCATTTCCCATATGTAGATAAATCTCCCCATCACTAAGTCTTCTGGTTTCCTGGAACCCCTGCAATGAATTGCAAACATGATTAGTGGCTCCCGTATCTACACACCAGGTACTGGTAGATAACACCGCTAAACATGATTCAACAACTAGTGAAAAAGATTTACCTTGTTTGTTCACTTTATTGAGAAAAATCAGACATTCCTTCTTCCAGTGTCCTTTCTGCTTGCAGTGAAAACACTTGCCCGTAGGCTTTTTCACTCCACCTTGAGGCGCATGAACTGCCTCCACAACTTTTTTCTGAGACTTATTATGCTTCTTCTTGCCTTTCGGCTTAGAAGTAGAAGCCTTCTCTGCCACTAGCACAGATGGTGGTTTCTTCCCAACCAAAAGACCCTCAGCTGCTTGGAGTTCCTTAAGAAGTTCCGCCAAAGATAAATGCATTTCGTTCATAGAATAAGTCAGGCGAAACTGCTTAAAACTCTCAGACTGCAGTGAGTTAAGAACGAAATCGATCTGGGTTTCCCCATCAATTTCAGCTCCAAGGATCTCTAGTTCATTAATAAGAGCTATCATCTTTAGAACATGATCCCTAATCGGGGTCCCTTCAACATGGGTGATGCTCACCAATTCTTTCATAGCAACTAGCCTTGCTGCCCGATTCTGATCCCCAAACATTTCTTTGAGGTTTAGCATCATATCAGAAGCAGTTTCCATAGCTTGATGCTGATGTTGCAATATATTCGACATAGAAGCCAAAATATAACACCGCGCCATCTCATCAGCCTTAACCCAATCTTTATAAGGCTTTGCTTCCTGTTCTGTGGCATTTTCTTCAGGTATAGGAGGGCACGCCGTAGATAGCACATATTTGTGGCCCTCAGCAGTTAACACAATATTCAAGTTTCTTTTCCAGTCAACATAGTTTGGTCTAGTAAGTTTATTTTCTTTGAGAATAATGGCAAGTGGATTGAAAGAGCCCATTTTTGAATCTGAGAATCAAATAACATAACAATCAATTATGAAGGGCAATAAAAATTTTGAATTTCATTTTAATATTGGTTCCCTCTACCACATGTTAAAAGAAAAACATTGGCAACCCTACACACCGTGAAGAGCATGCCTCGATGGGAAGTCTCTACTCTTTATCATTCGTGTAGATAGGCAAAACCTTTTAATTTTACTATCTAGACACTATACCGTGCCAAGCAAAATTAAATAGCCAATATAACCTCGGTCCTATAAATAATAATAGTGACTTAGATGGTGAGGATACTATTATTTACAGCTAAGTGTATACCATTACCTAGCCCCATGACCCATTGTTCCGTTATGAATTACCTCAGATGGTGTAGTAATTCACACAACAATCATCATAGACCTATCTTTTAAGGAAGTCTGTTCCGATGAAGCCATAATTAATTTTGCCCGATGGGGGGGAAGGTTCTAAAACCATCACACAAAATTAATTACATCATCTACATACTAGTAATGGAGACCGTGGGATTTATAAAAATAAACTCCCTCTCCCACTTAGTTATTTAAAAAAAAAAATTTGTGAGGGTTATCAAAAATTTTAAATTTGTAAAAAACGTGATCTAGGTCAAAAGCCATATATTACCATATTGTCCTAATATGGTAAACTATCACATATGCAAATAATCATAGAAGCATGCATAAACATAAATTAGGAAACATAATAAAATATGCATCCCAACTATTATGGTCAAAGATGCAATCCTTGAGCAACAAGGAATCCTTCCAAACTTGAAATCCTTAAGCAATAAGGAGTCCTTCCAAACTTGAAATCCTTCGGCTATACTTGTGTAGAAGACTTAGATAGTTTGAATCAATCAAGAAAACCAAAGTCCAACCGTGCTTAGGCAAGAAATTTCGGATTTAACATATTCCCGCGTAAACTGCACAGCCTTCAGTATTTTGGCCATATCTTCTTTATCTGACCTCCAATTGAAGTGATTCAAATTGGGTTGGATTCGAAATTCAATTATCTACAAATTTCGTGAAGAACAGATTTTCTGATTCCAATGTTTACTGGGTCGAAATAGCCCTGCAATCAGACTCTACGAATCTGGAAAAAAACTGTTGCGCGCCAAATAACTTGAATCTTTTGTATCTACCATCTTCGATCTCCGAATAACCGTCGAATGCTATTACAATCGAAGAAACATACAAATATCGATCTTATGCCTCCATTGGAGTTCACATGCTACGTTAATTATTACAACCATGAAAAATAATCGTGGCACCCAATAAATAACACATGCTACGTTAATTATTACAACCACAAAAAATAATCGTGGTACCCAATAAATAACAATAACCACGAAAAAATTATCGTGGGATCCAATCACATATAACCAATAAAAATCATGTGACCATAATAGTTGGGTAAGAACGCTGCAAAACAAGGGTTAGCACAGTTCTACGTTCTACCCTCTATAACCTACGGACAACATGGCATGTTTAATCCATACGCGTGATTACAGCCTGCTTTGATACCACTGTTGGGAAACTGAATCCCCAAGACCCAGTAATGACGCGTACAGATTAGACAACAAAAATTGTAAAACCCTATAAAGCGGAATTAGGGTTCTACCTCAACTCCCTGCGACACGAACGCTGGTTGAACTTGTTATAGCACGTCTTGCTATAAACCACGAATACTGCTCGACCGTACCTTAAGATCTTCTATCTTATTCCCTACACGCCTAGAACACGAACCAAGTGTGGACTCTTTCGTGATCTGTTTGCTCTCTTTAAGCTTGCCTCTATTTACTGAATAATAGAAAAACAACCTATTGACCTAGAGAGCATAACAAGTATATATAGGGCTACGATAGGGACCTAAGGAGTATAAGTCTGAGCTCCCAGTGTAAATAAGAAAACTTAATCCCACCAGGATTCTATTTCTTATTTCACTAATTATAATTCACCCCACTACAGAATTATAATTGCACTCCCGTCCTTATCTCAATTCTATTATGAGCTCCATGATATTAAATACTTCTTAATCTCCCCACGTTAAGATTACAGATACCCGTTGATTAAAATAAATTACTAACAGTATTGACCATTGGGTATTGTCTAGCACTTGAAAGCCTTGACTATCATCATTACTCTCCCTTAGACTCATAAAGCTACTTGGACCTAAACATGATTAGTCTAACACACACACACACACACACATATATATACACATATATACATACATAGTACGAGAGAGAGAGAGAGAGAGAGAGAGAGAGAGGAGCCGAGAAGAGAGAAAAGAGAGAGGCCGAGAGAGAGAGGAGAGAGAGAAAGAGAGAGAGAGAGAGAAAGAGAGAGAGAGAGAGAGAGAGAGAGAAGTGTGTGTGTGTGTGCATGTGCCTATTTTCACCTAGAAAGCTATGCTTTCTCACACCATCTTTAGCCCATTCTTACACACAACCTAGCACTACTTGACAACCCAATCCTAGACTACTTCAAGCACAATCTAGCCTTTAATCATCCTAGAACCTAACCCTTAATTACCCTAGATTATGACTACAACCTAGACCTAGGATTGACTAAACATGGAAGGCTAACCTCTTAGACTTGTAAGACTTGCTAACCTAGGTTATAATCACCTAGGATTGCTTTAAGGCCTTAGAAAATCTCCATGATTACCTAGTCTTGCACCTAAATTGGATTGACCAGACTTTGGCATGCTAGGAAGGCTTGATGTGACCATTCAATGGTACGTGCAAATCCATGAGAGATAGAGAGGGAGAGAGGGAGGCCGGCCAAGAGGGCAGAGAGGGAGACAAGTTTTTGCTATAAATAGGACCCCCCTCATGCCATTCAACTCACACTTTCCATCCTTCAACTTCTCTCTCTAGAAATCCTTGTGTTCTTGCTTGTTCTTCCTTTGTTCTTGAGTTCTTCAAGAAACTCATCCAAGACCGCCACTAAACCACCACTCGACCACCCTCTCGATCCAAAAAGTTTAGTAGTTTAGCCAAAAACTAGTTTCGAGAGAAACCTTTCTCTTTCGAAACTACCTGAAGCTTACCGTAGGAAGTCACTCCGTTTGATCGCCCACTTACTTTTTCCGTAGCCACCCTACCGCCAAGAAGAATAGTAGAGTCCCTTGTCCACTATCCCAAAGTATAAAAGTAAAATCGTATGTTTGAAATGAAAGTAGATTTTCCCTTACTCATTAATCATAAATATAGAAAATTTGTATGATCATGTAGAATATTCTTACCCCTTACCTCTAAGTATAATTAAAAATGTGTATATCGTTTGTATTGTTTGAAATGCATGAGAACTTGAAAAGTGTTTTACTAAAGGCTTGAAAAGAAATATGACTATGTTGAATAACTTGACTTTATTTTCCGGAAGAACATATATTGTTTTGAACTTCCCAAAAAGGAAGAGAGAATGGATTTTGGAAACATAAACTTGAATGAAAGTATTCGTATTTTGATCGTAAGGATAGTTATGAGCATGTATATGTGATTACTTAGATTACTTACTTGATGTGTGATAAAGCATAAGTGGTATCCACTCCAAAGGTGTCCATCCATGTGACACTATACTTTAAGTTGCATGCAAAATGTTTAAGCATGATTGCGTGAACTTAGGGATAATATGAGCATCATAAGTAATATAGAGTTGGATGATCTTGATAGTTTAGTTTCAAGATTACAATAAATGATTATGTATACTTACGTGAAAAGCCCTATCGCGGAGTCTATGCATGTAACGAGACACATAAATTGAGAAAGTAGAAACATGACACCTAGGGTGTGTTAAAGACAAGGTGTGGTTTTGAAACCGCAATGTGGCTGGACTTGCCCATTGTGTGGTGTGTGTGTGTTTTTCAAAAACCCAATGGGAACCCGGAGTGGCGGAACCATTGTGGTATACTCAGGAACCCGGAGCGGCAGAACCGAGGGATGAATTGTGGTTTGGTTATCTGCGGAGAGGGGCCAACGCAATTGTTTTAATGATTTTCAAAAACCCAAATGGGAACCCGGACCGGCGGAACCACTGTGGGATACTCGGGTAACTGGAACGGCAGAACCAAGGGTTTTGAATTGTGGATTGGTTATCCGTGGAGAGGAGCCAATGCCAAATTCCATATTTTTATGTGCCAATGGGAACCCAGAGCGGCGGAATCATTGTGAGGATACTCAGGAACTCGGAGCGGTGGAATCGAGATTGGGTGTGTAAAAACAATTTTGGAAATGTTGATTTGGTATATGAAAAATGGTGACACGGTCTACGACAAGTCGCGTAGGAGAAACTCAGAAAATCATGGACACTAACGTTAGTTTGAATAGTGAATGTGGATGTGTCATTGTTAACTGTTTTGTTAAATATGCATGTACTATGTGGAAAAAGTTAATTTTATGATCTATTGTTTGTAAGTTAAGGGTTAGTGGGTATGGATTATTCTATTGAGCTCCTATAGCTCATGGTGTTACCTTTGATGACCCTGACATATTATACTGAGGGCGACGCTAGTATAATATGTCAGACTTTGTAGATGATCAGGATGAGCTGTACACCTTGGAGGCTTTCGAAGCCAAAGAGCTGGCAAGAATGAAGGAGCATGCGGAGCTGTAGTTAGGAACCTTAGTTTCCCTTCCCTTGTGTAATAAAAGTACTCTCATGGGAGTTATGATGTAATAATGAGCCAGATTCTATTTAAGTTTTCAATAAAAATGTCTATTTAACGTTCCCAAAATTAGGGGCCTTACAATTTTTAGCCTTTAACAGTTGATATGGTGAGCCAGAACAATAATGAAAGCATGCATCAGGAATTAGCAGAGAACAAACAGGCTGTCCCAGAGAATGAATCCCTCGGCCGGTGAATAGATGTCACGGCCGAGGAACCCTTCTGAATTGATGTATCAGCCGTGGGAATGATGTCTTAGCCGATGTTCTTCCTCACACCAGATTAAAAGATTAACAGAAAGTCAAAATGCTATGATTAAAGTACGAAGCATAAAAGAATCAAAATAAAGGCCCTTGGGCCTCACCACCTTGATCCCTCAGTTGCTTGATTGCTTCGGATTGAGGGTGATTGACTAACTTGCTTCTCCAAAACCCTAGGGTTAGGGTTTGTAGTTCAAGGGTTTGATCATCGGATTGCGGCTGCCTTCGGGATGTTAGGGCTTTTATAGAGGAGAAATGGGAGAGTATTTCTGCAGAGTATTATGGCTATTGAGGGTGAATTGTGTGTACAATTTCGGAACCCTAAGGGTCCTTTATATAGACACTAGATGACATCACTCCAACCAATCACAATGCACGAATTAATAGGAAGTATATATGCACAAGATCTCTTCTCAGAATCTCCTTTCGTAGCCCAAAAGAATCGTAATTTGGCTGCTAGGGTTTTGAGCATCGGATCAAACGATTGATAGAACATTCTAGAAGCTGAAAAAAGGGTTGATCTGGCAGCCAAATGATCGATCTGGCGGCCGAGGAATGGTTCTCGCAGGCGAGGAATCGATCTCTTAGGGAGATTTTCAAACAACATGTTTCTCGGGTGAAAGAATGATGTGAGGCCATTGGATCAATACTACAGTCGATAGATGTATTTTCCTAGGATGTCGTATTTCTGTCTGAAAGGCTATTTGGCTCTGAATTGGGTCCTCTAAGTGGCTAAAAGCACTCACCAAAAGTTTATGGGTTTAGAAAAGTCAATCAGCAATCACATGTATCCATTCATCATCGGGATGGTCCCCAAGGTGGGACTTGAAATAATCGTTAGGCCAAATTGTGGTATCTACAGCTTCATGCATAGTTTAGTTACTGGGCACATTGCCCAATTTTGGGCTCAAATGTTGTGCAACTTAATGTGGAGCTCCAATAAATTCCATAATTCTTTGATTCACTAGTCTGGTTCTTTAGCGTAGTGTGGTGTGACTGGTCTTTCATTAACTAGATTGGTGGTCATGCACTGATTGAAAGGGGGCTTCGCGGGTTGTCATTGATTAGATTGGTAGTAGTGCACTGATTGAAAGGAGCAGCTTGGTTTCACCTGCGGTTCGAGTGGCCACATGTTGTGGCTCCTCATTCTGTCCCACTTTTAGATTATAGCGAGCCTAGGGGATTAGGTTGAGGGTGTAATAGTCTGGATGGAATGGGCATGGTGTGCAGGGTACGTAGGAGGGTAGCCTTGTAGGATGCCAACATCTCCAATTCGAGCCTATTCTCGGTGCCTAGTTCCTCTGTAGTAGCTATTCTTTTAGAAGTGGGTATTATGCTTGTTACTCTGGGTTCGGTTGGAGTATTAGTATTAGTATCGTGGTTTGCATATCCCATCTCTGGAGACTGTGGTGATTGGAAGTTGGCTGAAAGCGGGTAGTTTTCTGTCGAGCCTTGGGAATTTGGTTGAGGGAGTTGTAGTTCGAGCAGTATGGGCATGGTGTGTAGGGTTGGGCCCTTTGTCGGATGCCAACATTTCTGGTCAAAGCCTCTTTTTGGTGCTTTGTTCCTCTGTAGTAGCTGTTCAACCTTCCCTCGATGCTGAGTTGCTATGTTACTGCTTCCTCAGTGGGTTCATTAATTGGTCATTACCCGACCGTGACTATTTACTTTATATCCTAGCCTGAAGGGATGTGCCAGGCAGTAGGTAGCTATCATTATCTGTTATTACTTGGATTACATTGCATATTTTGTATCATCCTGTATCCTACCCTCGTTACTCTATCTTTCTTCACAGATGGACAGTGCAACGGGGGTAGGATACCAAACCACATTGCATGTTGTTGTGTTACATTACTCTACTCTACTCTCTATGTGGGTTGTGCATGGGTTATCGCACTTTTTTCACTCTTCTTTTTCTTTCTTTTCTTTTCCGCCTGGGGTATGCCCATTGTAAGTTGTACATTCGATTAATCTTTTTTAATTTCAAGCTAAATTACCCAAAAAAAATCTCATCATGACCCCTACATAGCATCTAGCCGACTCTAAGTCTGCATAGTCGTTCCTCCTCAGTTTTTCCCTATAAATAGAGGTGTTTAGAGCCATGTATATATTCCTTCCAACTCTGAAAAAAATCTATCTCTCTCTCTCTCTCTCTCTCTCTCTCTCTCTCTCTCTCTCTCTCTAAAATACTTACAACTTATATTTTGGATTTCTCTCATATATACTTGAGAAAACCCTCGAAATATTCTGTGCCTTAAGGGAAAAATCCTATTTCCATCCCAAAACTCCCCATTTCTTCAGTACTCTACCCATAAAACTTCTCTCGTCATTCTCCAACTCAAAACATCCATCGAACCATCCAAAGCAAGCCTCAAAGTCTTGATCAAGCACTCAAAAGGTAGTAAGCTACCTACATTTTTGGTTTCTGTTCGAGGAAACCAGGAACCCAAAGCAGGGCTACGAGCAGGCTAACGTGATCGTGGGCTTTTCTTACGAAAAAATGTGATCGTGTGTGTTTTGTGCTGGGGAGTCACTCCCCAGCGCTTGGCATCTCCTCTTGGGCTCGCTGATCATTTCAAATATAAGTGGGGTCCAGGGGCTTTTACATCTATTTTTAGCATTTATTACTTGTTTTCAATACTGTCTTTTTACTATTTTATGTAAAAACATCTCAAAACATTTTCAAAAGCTATTATCCATGTATTTTACCAATTAATTCACTATTTGGATAAAAAAAACATTTTCAGAAACTGATCTGGACAAGTGCTTTGTGTTGGGCACAAGGAATCCAGCACAAAGGAGTTATATCCATTTCTTGCAGTTTTTGACAGTTTGCATTCTCTTCATTCATCACATGTAACTTTTTATACTATTCTACTTTTGTAAATATCGTACACTTCAGCACATGTCTACATGATACACTCTATTTGCTACGTGTTTCTAAAGGTTAAGAATTTAAGCATTTTCTAAAAACCCCACAAATATTTAGTAGAGTCGATCCTTGTATCGAGCGAGAAGAGTGCCAAATAAAAGCCTTCCCTTTTCGTAACTTGGCTCCCGAGCCTGAAAATTTCTGGTTTATTTTTAAACTCAAATATCACTTTCAAGTTCCAGGTTTCACGAGTGGCAAACCATTTTACATAAACTTGGGTGTCGACTCTAAAACCATTTTGAAAACATCGAGCCTATTGGCGAAATCCTCCGGGCACAGTAGCCCACAGTGGCGACTCTGCTAGGGAGTAACTAATCCATGCTTTGAATTTAATACACTCATGAACAATCCCTCAAAAGTCTGCTAAAAACAACTAATGCTCTATGCTTGTTAAGGGAGGAAATGGTGATTCTAACTAGATCCTTGTATCCGACCTTTCCAACCTAGGATTTTACCGACTGTTCATATGTGTTGTCTTTTCAAAGTATTGATTAAAGAGAGCCAAACTTGAAAAATATTTGTGTGATTTTAGAAAATGTTTATATTCTTAATTTTTGCCTTACACTTGCACTGTTCACTAGCCACGCTGGCGTATTTTGGCAATCCTGTTAAACGTCAGGGAATCCCAAAATGCATAGCAACCTCCGACAAAGAAGGGTCACACTGCCATTGACCACTGCTCGGTGTACGTTCAGTAGTGAAAGGCATACCTGTGACCCCGAGTCCGAGGAACCCCTCTCAAACCAAAACCCGGCATTTTGCACTTGTACATAGCCATAGAACTTTCCCAACTAGGACAAGAACCTATGTTTAGGACTATGTGACGTATCCTGCTTACATGCTGCATTTTTCCTGCTTACATGCTACATGGCATCATCATGTTACATCACACATGTATAGTTCTATTGTTAGGTTTGTCCTAGAGCTTCTTTTTCTCTAACCTGCGGTCCAAAGAGGTTGCCAAGACCCAATGAAGAGTCGTGCCCATGGGACGCACGTTGCTTGAGCTAATCCTTGAAACAATGAGCCTTATGGGAAATCAACATTTTGCCAAGTCTTCAATACATTTTTCAATCAAGGATTCAATGGAGAATGAGGGAACGATCAATTGATAATGTCGTGACACTTACACCATCTAGATTACAGTGTCATGCCACTTACACCATTTTGGCTAACAGCGCCACATCGCTCACGCTACCTCGGTTATGGTGTCACGTCATTCTTACCAAGTCGTTTCCAAAATCAAAATTGAAACGTTGAAAGAAGAATGGGTTGAAGATTTAGCTCGTTCTGGCATCCCCTGAGGCTTACAATTTTCAAAGGACACATCGTCAAAAGAGACGCTGAGGATCAAGGCAACCTTCGAGGGCTATTTCCAAACAGTCTAAGAGACTTAAAATCTGTGGAGTGTACCTCCAGTGTTAGCCGTGCTCGAACGGCTCTCCGCATTCTTGTTTAACTTTAAGATTGGTATCTAGGTTGCGACAACCTTATTGCCCTATCTCGAATGGTCAAGATAAGGAGATTGGCGCTGATTCTCGAACAAGAGGAATTTACCCTACTTGACACGACTTACCTGTGGTTGTTGCAACCCTTAGTGCAATGGCTCTTAACTGAAACAAGGGCCGACGGATAGGTCTAGGGAGACTTAGATGGCAACGATGATACATGGACACGACATCCTTTCATGATAAGAACATCGCTCTTGAACCAGTCTTTTGCTTTACTATCAGTTCTGAGTCATTGGGAACAAGAGCCAATGATGCTGGGAGATGAAGCTAATGAAGACCCAACCTCGTTCATCGTGGAAGCCACTGGGACTTATAAAAATTGCATTTTCACACCTGTTGTAACTTGTACTAGAACTAACACTGAGTCCACTAAGTCCGACACTCAGAGTCTAGCTTTGAGTCAGAGTTTGCACCTCTGGGCCCTCCCCATCATACCTTTTATTCTAAGTTCGAGTCCAGTGCTGTGTATCCCCCTAAGGGAACTTCTGATGAAATGAATGAAGTGACTGATTCCGCTTATTCCTCAGTGTTCGAAATAAATTGCATTGACCCTGATAGAGTTTCTGTCACGCCTTCGATTTTTAACATAAATAAATAAACCTTTTCAACAAAAGATTCTCGCATATCATAGATATTACCCAAAAGAGTTCCCACCTGTTTAATTTTACAAACAAGTCCCCAAGTCAAAAGATATACAGCTTTGGCTCTCCGGCCCCAAATAAACTTAAATACAAGTGCGAACAAGTTATCAAGTTACAAACGGTTTAGTCAAAAGAAAATTCTAGAAGGATTAGTTTCAAGCCCATCTTTATCAAAAGAATGTCATTACAAAGATGATAGTGTAACTAAATGAAATTAGCTTCCAAAAAGTCTTTCACTTCCAAGCACACAAGCAAGTAAGCTACTGTCCAACATTTGAACCTGAAAAGAAAGATTAGGTTAAGCTACACTAGCCCAGTAGAAAAATCTTTACCAATTCTATGTGCAAATATGGAGACGATTGCAAAGGAAGTAGATAAGAAGATATAGCTCAATCACCAGATAACAATCAACACAAAGGTATGCCAACATTCACTACGATCGTTCTAAGACATGGTATTATCACAACTAGCCACAAGATTCACAAGACATCAATAGCTCTAACAATCTCGACACAACATGCTATCACCAATCTCCACCGTCTATATTTCCACCCCTTGCGTTACGAAGAACCCTAGCTATTTGGATCACCATATTACCACCCCTTGCATTACGAGACTCACTTGAGTCTCCGTATTACCACCACTTGCGTTACGAGACTCTCTATCCCAACTACCGACCCCAAACGACTACTTTCTTACTCAACATGCGAACTAAAACTTTCTCATGATCACGTTCATACATAAATCATCATACGTCATGCCAACAAACATTGTGCCATAAATACTCTCAAGTAGTCAATCAATCAATAAGATACATTTTGACACATTTTTAACCGAGAAATTCCCTATACACTCCTCATTAGCAGAAGGCTAACGAATTAAGTTAACATCGATTAATCAAGGAAAGTCAATTAAACATGCTTGAGAGAGGTTAGAAGGTGTCAAAAAGGTACTAGAAGTGTCCGGGGTTCAAAACAATCGAAGTGGGAGCAGCATGAACAAAACTGCCCATAAGGCTCCAGTATTGATACAACCAAAATGGTTGTATCGATACAGCAAGCAAATCAGCAATTCCTGAAGTTACTATTTTCTTATGGTAGCGATACGGCAAAGGCCTGTATCGATACAGAGAGGCTTCGAGCAGATTTTCTGCAGATTTTTGAGGGCTCAACAACAACATGAACAACACCTATTTTAGGCATAAATTTCACACCAAATCAACGTATTTACACATAAAGAAGGCAAAGAAATCCCTACCTTGAGTCAAGGAGTGAAACCCAAGAGATTTGAACGAGCCCTAGCTCCAAACTCTTGAAAATCAACAGAGATCTTCTTTTTGAGCCTTAGCCAATGCAATATGAGCCCATGGTCGCGTAGAGGAGGAGAAATGAGGATGGATTCTTGAAGTTTTGGTGAAATGGAGTGAAGTTTTGAATGAGAGCAAGAGAGAGAGAGGGAGAAAGGATGAGAGAGAGAGAGATGGGAGATGAAATAATTCTCTACATACACACACACCCACTATTTATACCCACATATCTTTGAATCACACATACACTCCCTCATGTCTCTATTCTTTCACTTCAATCCTCAATTCAATTAACCACCAAACAAACCACATTTTCTCAATTAGGCAATTAACAAGCATTTCAATAATTAAAATTATCCGGGTCTCTACAGTTCGAGGGGGACATCCCCAAAAGAACTGAGATCTCTAATTGAAAGGCATGCGCAGCCTATAAAAGGAAAAGTAATTTCAATAAACTTGAGCATCAAGGAGAATCCCCGAATGGTTCAAATCGGTTTTGCGTTGTTGTAGGGAGGTATTCCCAAACAAGTTCAAAGAGGGCCTGAACAGGCTGGTACGAGGGACCATGGTGTAAAAATAATAGGGACAGTCGCCGTGCAAGACGGTGTTCAGCGACATGGACCAGTGACATGGGAAGTCATTGGTCCAGAAAGGTTGTACGGAGTCTTGGTCCAGTAAACATGAGAAGTTATTAGACCAAGAGGCTAATAAAGGAGCAGTGACATGTGAATTCATTGGTCCAAGTAGCCTATTCGGTAATGAGAAGGCCGAACAAGAGGAGAAATCTGGGGAAAGCAGCCTCAGGAGCAAGGAATACTCTAGAAGGGTCCAGAAATAGTGGTATTTCGTTAAGGAATGACATCCTGAGAATGTAGGATCTGGGAAAGATACCCAACGGGAATGGGATGTTCGGCCAGTTATGGAAAAGAGTCCTAAAAGGACTAAAGTTATGAACTGATAAGGGAATGAGAACCCAAGATATCCTGGGTTTCCTATACGAGATAGGAATCCTAGGGCAACAGGGATGCTTGGGCAGCAAGCATCTATGAATCTATAAATGCATGGTAAACCTAGAGGTAAAAGGTACGCAATACGCTGCACTTTGCATTATACGAGTTTCCTACTGATAATTAGGGTTTATTGCTAATACGTTATACTAACTTAGGCATCGGAGGGCCTTTGCCACGAGAGGCAAAGGTGCGCTCACCCCTTCTTTGTTTTGCAGATTAGGTTTTCGACGATGAACTTGGGTTCCGGTGGAGAGGCACGAGTAGCCGTTGCAGCACCAATTGTTTTCATCCCCCTACAATTGGCGCCGTTTATGGGAAATGAAAGAGTTCTCTTTGAGAAACGACCATGGAGGAAGAAAATCCAATGACGCCGCTGGACCCGAAGAATTTGCTAGGTGGGGGAGGTGATAAATCCCCACCAGGGGCTCCGAGAAAGCCAGAAGGCGGACATGGGAAGAGGGTGACAAGTAAGGGTAACCCTCTGACCGTCCTGGATAGCTCCAATAATAGGGAGGGCAGGACGGCTACGGGGTCCGAAGGAGTAAATCCGGCTGTGAAAGTGAATCAGTTGCACACTCAAGAAGCGTGCACAACAATGGAGATATCCTTGACAAAAAGAGGCAGAAAATCGAGGAGTTTGCTCGTTTGATCAAGAAACGAGAACATAAGATTCGAGAGTTGGAACAGATCCGAGAACATCCCGAGGATTATGCATATTCACGAAGAAATTCCAGGGGAGACAGACATGCTATGGTGGATTACAAGAAGGCTCCTTCACGAATAAGAAGGAGCAGGAGTCCTACTCCTAGGCGGAACAAGATTTATCCACGAAGAAGGAGGAGCAAATGCAAAAGTCGAACACAAGAGCGCAAGAGGACTTCTTCACGAAAAAGAAGGAGCAGGAGCCGATACCCCACTCCCGAGGAAGAAGGGACCAGAAAACATCACAGGGATAGGTATGAGAGACTGGATTCTGATTGGGAGAGGAGTGCTCCCAAACATATGAAGGAACGTGAAGAGGGGACCATGTCTGCACGAGAAGTAGCACGAAAGGCCCTCAGCAATATAGCATCCTCCCCTTTTGCAAAGAGGTTACAAGGGGCAAGATTACCGGGTAGGGTGAAGCACGGTGCGTTCATCCTCTATTAAACAAACACGGATCCCGTGACACACATACAGCATTACCAGCAGGCAATGTTTATGCACAATCGGGATAATGCAATTATGTGCAAGATGTTCTCATCAAGTTTGGGGAAGGTAGCTTTGTCTTGGTTCCATAAATTGGGTCCGTGCTCCATCCAAGGATGGAGGCAGTTGGTTGAGGAATTTACTGCTCAGTTCCTAACGAGCAAAAGAGCACCTAAGACTTTTGAGAGTCTCTCCGTTATGAAGCAAGGAGAGGACGAGCCGACCAGGGACTATGCGAAAAAATACTAGGAGACTTTCAACGAGATTGAAAGTTGTAGTGAGGAGTATGCAATAGCCACGTTCAAAACTGGGCTGCCTATTCTGGGAGAACTGTGTAAGTCATTAAACATGAGTCCAGTAGGAACACTGGCAAAACTAATGGAACGAATAGAGCAGCATGCCAGGAACGAAGATGACATACTCCGGGAAGACAGCAAGGTGGTTACCAAGCAAGCCAAGGGGCCTGCGAAGAAGGTAGATAAACCAGAGCCCAAAACTTGTAAGGAGTGAAGAGAATATGGGCAGGCTAAGAAAGAGCCGTATAAGGAGAAACGAGCTCCAGACCCCAAGTCCTTCTTTTCAATAAATACGGTTTAGAAAGAACCAATCTATAGGATTCTTTATCGAATAAAGAATCAGCCTTACTTGAAATGGCCCCTAAACCTGGGAGGAGATAAAGACACAAAACGGGCTATGAATCAACACTGCATCTACCATAAGGACTGGGGCCACATGACTGATGACTGTGAGATGTTTAAGAAACACCTTGATGATTTGGTCTCTCATGGCTACCTCAAAGAAATTATCCAAGAAGACCTCAAGGATAAAGAGAAAGCAATGGAGTTGGACTACGAATAAAATCCAAGGGGCGTAATCCATATGATACATGGATTGGTTGAACCTTATACGAGAAATGAGGTGAGATTGTTCCAGAGGCAGATTAAACACGACCAACATGTCATGCAAATGGGAAAGAAAAGAGGACGTGAAGAAGTATACAACAAGGGCATAGTCTTCACGGATGAGGACCTGGGAGGAGTCCAGGTGCCCCATAACGATGCTTTGGTCATAACCCTATGAATTGGGGAATATGACATAAAGAGGATTTTGGTGGACTCAAGAAGCTGCACGGACGTACTATACTACAATGCGTTCAAAAAGTTGGGATTGACCCAGGCGGATTTGGTGCAGTCAATAACCCCTCTCGTAGGATTTGGAGCAGGTGCAGTTTGGCCATTGGGCAAGGTAACTCTACCTATTCGGGCAGGGATAGTAGTGCTACATACCGACTTCCTAGTAGTGGATGTTCCGTCTTCTTATAATGCCATTATAGGAAGAACCTGGTTGCACAAGATGAGGGCAGTTTCCTTTACCTACCATCAGATGGTAAAATTTCCTGGGTCCAATGGAGTTGAAAAGATTAGTGGAAACCAGAAAGTTATCCAACAGTGCCTATTTCTATAATCAAGAAAGCACCTAAAGCAAAATTGGTCCAAGCCGTAGAGATTCTGGACTAGCCGACCATCGAGGATGTCGGAGGGGAGCCGCCGAGAAAGTGGTAGAAGGTTTAAAGAAGATTCAGATCAATGAGACTGATCCAAAAAGGTATTTCCTGATTGGGGAAAACCTGAGCAAAAAAGAAGAACAAGAGTTGGTTGGATTCCTGAGGGAATACATTGACGTGTTTGCCTGGGTCCCCGAAGAGATGCCTGGGGTGGATGCAAACGTGATTTGTCACCACTTAAATGTGGATCCACAACACAAGTCCATGATGCAGAAAAAATGAAGATCAGCCGTATAGCACGTGGATGCTGTAATTGAGGAGGTTGACTGCTTGTTAGAAGCAAAGGCTATACGAGAAGTTTTGTTACCCAGAGTGGTTGTCTAACACTGTGGTAGTAAAGAAAAAGAATGGGAAGTGGCATGTCTGTGTGGACTTCACGGATTTAAACAAGGGCTGTCCAAAGGACAGTTTCCCCCTCCCAAGGATAGATCAATTGGTGGATGCAACAGCTGGGTATGGGTGGATGAGTTTTCTCAACGCATATTGGGGGTATCATCAGATTGCCATATATGGGCCCGATCAATAGAAGACTTCATTTATCACACCAAGAGGGCTCTACTGTTACAGTGTCATGCCTTTTGGTTTGAGGAATGCCGGTGCAACATACCAAAGGTTGGCAACGATTATGCTAAAGAAGTTGCTCGGCAAAACTATGGAGGTGTACATAGACGACATGATGGTCAAAAGCAAGGAGAAGCAAGACCACATAGCTGACTTAAAGGAAGCCTTTGAAATTCTGAGAGAGTACAGGCTGAAACTCAACGCCTCGAAGTGTGCGTTTGGAGCAAGCTCAGGGAAATTCTTTCGTGACCATAAGAGGGATAGAGGCAAATCCCGACCAAATAACAGCTTTGTAGAGACTTCAAAGTCCAAAGACCATGAAGGAGGTCCAAAGATTAACTGGAATGGCAGCAGCTCTGTAGAGACCCGTATTTTTTTTTTTTATCATTTGAATTGTTTATTAATTGACTAATTAAAAGAATATAGTTTATTTTGTGGCTATTTGGATTAAGGATTGAAATGAGGGAATTGAATCTTGAGGGAGTGGGTGTGTGATTAAAAGATATAGGGGTATATATAGTGGGTGTATGCATTGTAGGAGATTAATTTTCATCTCTTCTCTCTCTCTCTACCATCCCTCTCTCTCCCTCTCATTCGAAATTTCTCCCTCTCATCTCCTTTCACTCAAAACTCCTCCAAGACCTTAAGAACCTTAAAGATCAACCACCCCTCGGCCCTCCAATCGCGTTCTCGAGCTCAAAATTTCGTGGGTCAAGCTTGGAGGGAAGTTCTTGGTCGCTTTGGAGGTCTGGGGCTCGCTTGGATTTCGATCAATCGCTTGGGTCTCGTTCAAATCACTTGAGGTAGGGATTTCTTACTCTCTCTATGTGTTTATGGGCTAATTATGTGCCTTGATCGTGCTTGGTTCGTTGTTTGTTATTGGAGTTTCATTGTTGAAAAGCTAAAAAATCTGCAGAAAAACTCTGTGGTATTGATACCCTTAAAAGGGGTATCGATACCCCACTCTCCTTTGGACCAGACTCTGGCCAGGTATTGATACCTCGATCAGGGGTATCAATACCCCTTTTCTGTTCCGGACAGATTTGGTTCTTTTGTTTCTTCTCGTGCCGATTCGAACCCCGAACACTTCAAACACCTTTTGAATAGCTTCCAATCACTTCCAACTTAATTGTTCGTACCTCGACAGATTCATTGACCAATCGACCACTTTGGGCCCTCGTCGTAGCTTAGAAAAGTGTAGAATTAAACGGTTAGGATACTCGTTCTTTATTTTACACTTTTGGTTTATTGAAGTAGATGTTGTAGTATGTCTTAATGATCGCTATAGACTTGTTAAGCATTATTAAATGACGTGATGATTGGTGAATTGAGAAATGTACTATGGAGGCGTTATTGAGTACCGTAGGCCATAAAGTATATCGTAGGGTACATCGTTGGTCGATGGGGGTTTTCCTAACGGTCTAGATGAGAATAGAGTAACCCGTATCCTCATGCTTCATTTTATTGACCTTCCTAGGTTCTTTTGGCATCTAATCTATAAGATTCTCATTTAGAACCTAGCGGATGATGTGTTGTAGAGTCATTTTTGGGTTCGGTACGTGACATAAGGCATCGTGATAGACTTTGAAGGATAACATGAACCTAAGGTATTTAATGATGTACAAAAGGACATGTTTATGAGTTTATAATATATTGAATGATGATGAATGAAAGCATGTGACCTTGGGAAGTGTTGTCTCCTTGTATTCGGATTGTTAATGCTTATGTGTTTATGTGAGTTGTGAATTTTGAATTGAGGGTCTTGCAACGCAAGGTGTGGTAATGCAGAGACTCTAGAGGGCCCGTTACGCAAAATGTGGTAAGGCGGAAACCCAGGTAGAAAGAGAGTTCACTGTCACGCATGGGGTGGTAACACAGTTGAATTTCTCATAAAATGAAGAATGTTGAAGTTGATGTCAGAAGTATACGTTGTTACTTGAACTGTTTGCTGCTTGAGATGATGACCGTTAAAGAAAGAGATAAACAACTGACTCTACTAAGGATTTGAAAAGAAAGGAACTTGTCTTTTTTTGAAAAAGGATTTTTATTAAAATTCTCCGGCTATTCTTGAGTGAATCAACGGTTTCTGGTATTCGTGCGCAGAATCAATGGACTCCGGCTATTCAAACTCGAATCAACGGAGTTTGACTAGTAGAGGTCGAGAGTATTTCTCAAAATTATTTTGAAAATCAAAAAGGAATGTTTTCTTTTATGAAAAGAGGCTTGATGGTAAATGGAAAAGGATGGGAAAGTCAAGTGTGGCATTCATTTGAGGAGACTTGAATTGGTTTGAGAAATTGTCGTTGTCATTTTGATTGATGTGTGTTTAACGCTACCTCTAGATTGATGTATAAATGGCTAGGCATATCTATAAGACGTATTGAATTCCGTAGTCGTTGTTCGTCGGTTTATTGTGCCTTTTGTACCTTCGATCGTTCATTGAAAATCATTCACTCTTATTGCGTGTTTCATCGCATTTACATATAGCTTGAGTACAAAAATTTCTACTGGGCTAGTGTAGCTCAACCTATCATTTTCAGGTATATCTTAAAGACCTTGACGCGAAGTGCATGGTGTGCATGCTTGATCTTATCTCTTTTGAAAGCCGCCGAGAAGTGATTTCATCGTCTTTTGTATGATCTCTTGGAAAGATGAAATTGTAAATTTATTTGAAGTCTTTTAATTTCAGATATTATGTAACCTCTAAATTTTACTCTTTTAACTAGCTATGGAATTCGGGCCGTGGTGCCAATGTTGTAAATGTTTAAACTTGGGGAACTTGGTTTGTAAATAATCTTTTGAAAATTCTCTTTTGGGTATAATATATATATTGTGCGAGGATCATTTATTGAAATGGATTATTTATTTATGTTGAAAATTGAGGGCGTGACAAGCTCTTAACAGATTCATCAGCCGGTCCAACGATAAGTGTAGGCCCTTCTTTCAGTTGCTGAAAAGGAGAGAAGGATACGAATGGGGAGTTGAATGCGAAAAGGCGTTCCAAAACCTGAAGAAGTACTTGGCAGCGGCCCCGCTCTTGTCTACTTCTGAACCAGGTGAGTCCTTAACTTTGTACTTAGCAGTCTCTGAACATGCTATTAGTGTAGTATTATTGAGGGACAAGGGATCCGAGCAAATCCTTATTTACTACGTGAGTAAGACATTGTTAGACACAGAAACGAGATATCTGCCACTTGAGATATTGGTCCTGGGACTAAGAACAACGGCAAGGAAGTTGCCTCATTATTTCCAGAGTCAAAGAATTGTGGTTTACATAGAGTTTCCGTTGAAATCATTGCTACGAAAAGCAAATTTCTCGGGATGAATATCGACTTGGTCGGTGGAACTTAGCCAGTACGATATTGACTATCAGCCACGCATAACAATTAAAGGATAGGTGTTGGCAGATTTTGTAGCAGAGTTTTCTCCTGCAGTAGCTCCACAGCCTCCTATGAGAAAGGAGCAGCTAGTTAAGCCATAACCAGGAAGGTTAAGGCATCTGCCGAATAGGATCCCTTAGAATGGAAACTATTCATTGATGGTTCCGTATGCAATACTGGTTTAGGGATTGGAGTTGTGCTCTTTCCTCCTGAGGGAGTAATGTTGGAATGGTCCCTTCGACTGGGTTTCAGTGCTTCAAACAATGTGGCGGAGTATGAGGCATTCCTAGCAGGTTTAAGAAGTGCAAAGACCATGAAGGTAAAGAGAATAAGGGCGTACTGTTATTCACAGCTTGTGGTGAACCAGCTATCCGAACTATATGAGGCCCGGAATGAGAAAATGGCAGCCTATGTGGAGGCCGCCTAGGATTTGCTTGACACGTTTGAGAATGTGTACATTAAGCAGATAAGTTTTGGGCAGAATGCCCATGCAGATTCGCTGGCATGGTTGGCTACAACTCTGCCAACCGAGTTAAGAGGAAGGTGGCAGTGGATTATCTTGCTGAGCCAAGTATTGGAAGAAGTGTGGAATTGGTCTTGGACGTGAACCAAGGATCAAGTTGGATGGATCCAATTGTGGAGTTTTTACGAGATGGATCACTCCCCACGGATAAAAAGGAGGCTCACAAGATAAAGAAAAAATCTAGACTATTTTGGCTGTCACCTAAAAGAAAGTTATACAGAAAGTCCTTCACTGGACCATACTTACTTTGTGTGCACCCCAAGATGGTGCAAAAGTTTCTCCATGAGATTCACGAGGGAACATGTGGAAGCCATGCTGGAGGCAGGTCCATTGCCCACTGAGCAATAAACCAGGGTTACTGGTGGCCGCACATGCAGGAGGATTCAAAGGTGTATGGAAAGATTTGTGAGAAGTGCCAGAAATTCTCACTGATGATCTAAACACCAGCCGATGATCTGGTGCCGTTGACAAGTCCTTGGCAATTCGCACAATGGGGGATGGACATCGTGGGTCCACTCCACAAGGCAACTTGGAATAGGAAATTTCTGTTGGTAGCAACAGATTATTTCACTAAGTGGATTGAGGTAGAGCCATTGGCCAAGATCACTGAACCTATGATAGAAGGTTCATGTGGAAGAGTATTATTACTTGATTTGGGGTCCCTTATTCGTTGATTACGGATAATGGGTCCCAATTTCAGAAGAAGTTGAAGGCCTTTTGTGCCCAATATGGGATTAGGAATTATTACTCGACCCCAGCCTACCCATAGAGTAATGGGCAAGCGGAAGCATCCAACAAAACCATACTTGACGGGATCAAGAAGAGGTTGGACAAAGCAAAGAGGAAGTGGCTCGAACGAATTGCCATTGGTCCCGTGGGCGCACTGAACAACTCCTAGGAGGTCTATGGGAAAGACCCCCTATTCATTAACATATGGAACAGAGGCTGTTATTCCATTGGAGGTGGGTTTGCCAACCAACAGGACCACTTTGGTTGAAAGTGGAGGCAATGATAGAGCCTTGGAGATTGAATTGGATCTGGCTTAGGAACAGAGAGAAAGGGCTCTGGTTCATTTGGCCTCATATCAGGAGCAGCTGATGAAAAACTACAACATGCATGTCCACCCAAGAGAATTTGGCATTGGAGACTTTGTGCTTCGTAAGGTGCTTGGCAATACCAAGGTGGCCAACGAGGGCAAGTTGGGGGCCAATTGGGAAGGCCCATATCGAGTAACTGAGATAGTGGGCATTGGGGCTTATTGTTTGGCAGACCTAAACGGGAACCTGGTACCAAGGCCTTGGAATGTCCATAATTTGAGGAAGTTCTTTGCGTGAAAGACTTCAGTTTATTTTTTCATTCTGTTTTACGATGCACATCGTGATTGTGTGGGAATTACGAATAGAATTCTCTTGTTTTTTATCTCTTGGTAGTTGCAAGGGGTACGCATAACGCCTCCTTGAGTTATCAGTTTATGAATAAAGATTTTGATTATAAATTTTTACAAACTTTATGGCCTCTTATGATTATGAATTTCCACTTCTTTCTTTTATTTGAATACGGAGCTAGAAAGTTGTACACCTCCTTTTCTCGCTTCTTATTGGGGATTAGAGAGGTGTAATACGTGCAGTATGAATTATGAGCAAATTCAAAACTTGACCAAGTATGAATAAACTTGGGATGCATACGACAGACATGCACCATTTTGCCAATGTATGGATACATTTGGGCACCAGTCTAAGTATGGGACACTTAGAAGCAATAAATCTCTAAGTATGAAATACTTAGGTGCATATGATCACATGCACAGACAGCTAAGTACGAGAAAACTTAGGAACTTAACCAAGTTTGAACAAACTGGGGTGCATACGAGGACATGCAAATCATCCAAGTACAATTACTTGAGTATTTTTTCATAAGTATGAGTAAACTTAGTGGGCATTTATCCAAGTATGTGAAACTTGGGGAGCATATGTGAACATGCAAATTTATCTAAATATGAGAAACTTACGAGCCTGTCAAAGTATGAACAAACTTGGGGTGCAAATGAGAACATGCAACGTTAAGCTAAGTATGAAAACACTTAGGCAACTTACACGCATATTAGCACTTATTCTCTAAAAGTACAAAGAACTTTGAGTGCATACATAAAGCGTGCAATATATTGAAATTGCACAGTTGGGGCAACAAATGGCTACGAATAGCCACTAACAGAAGTTTAAAGTCACTACATGTAGGCCTGGCAAAGCCAAGCAAGCAAAAGTCAGTGTTATGCCTCGAGAGGCCAAATACTTGTTTTAACAAATGTTTGAAAATGTACCATGTGCCGCGCAAGGCAAGCTCTAAGGCCAAGCGGGGCCAACTAATTGTTCTGAAAAGTTAAAGATTGTTCATAAGGGATGAAATTATACTTACTCTTTGGCGGTAAGGTCTTGGATGGCAGGAGGGGAAGCTTGAACGAGTGTGTCCTCCACAACCGTGCTACCTTCAGCAGGACCACCACTGGCTTCCTTTTGGCTAGGGTAGGGCACTTCATCAGCTTGATCAGCATCAGCACCAGGTTGCTCGAAGATTTGTGCATTCAACTCCCTGTCCAGGCTATCCTCCTCCTCCAGAACTTCTTCCTCGGTCAACGCTGCCATAATACTCGGGAGATTGTTTTCAATCCACAGCGGGGATGATTCAGCCGTACTTGATTTCCTGAGGCATGTTGTCCAAGACGCAGCCCAGATTTGGTCTTGGATAGCAGGCATCTGGGTCTTGTAACTTTCAGTAGCTACGTTGACACCTTCGTTGTACCCCTGCTGATACGAACCCTTGGCTTCATTTTTACTTGCTTCTAGTTCCATGAGGGTCTGGTTCAGGCTGTCTTTAGCCCCGTCTAGTTTGCTTTTCAGCTCATCTGCAAATCCCCGAGTTTGGTTTCTCTCTCTCTCAAGGTGAGCAATTGTGCGTTCCATATTGGCATTATCACTGGCCAACTTAGCGCACTGTGGTTCCACCTGGCCAAGCCTTTAGGCCATTGCCACCATTTTTTGTACAGACTTGACACAGCATACAGAACTTAGTAAATACAAGTACAACAAAATACAGGTGCGAAAGGTTAAAGGGGCAAACGTTAGCACTGTGAACCATGAGGGAGCTGAGAAATTTGTCAAAAGAGTTTTGCACCTCCCTTTGCATATCTCCAGGAAGTAAGAAGGTTTGAGACAGGGCCAGTGTAGTGTCCTCGGATTTAGCACTGTCTCGTATGTTTACGGGACAATTTCCATGACATAGATGAGGAGCCCAGGCTGGAATCGTGGTTGTGGACCAACGGGTTGTAAGGGTTCCATCAGGAGCAGCAATATCGATTGAAGATGAATCAAGGCGTTGATGCTTGTCACGATGAGCGTCGGCCACCTCACTTGGTGAAAACCCTAGGAGGTGCTTTAGTTTGAGTATGGGCCCGACGACCATGGCCCTGGGAACTACTGTAGCTCCGAGAAATGCCACGACCCCGACCAGCGCCGGGAACGGTTAGAAGGCTGCCAAGGTTGATTGACTGGTTCATCTCTTGAGTTGAAGGTGGAGGAGAAGGAGTGTAGCCACTTGATGTGGAAGTAGAAGTTTCCTCGGCGAGAGGAATAGGATCGTAAGGAATTGGAGGGTTTGAGAATGCCTTTCTCCTTGTTGTTCGGGGTTTGAGCTCGAAGGGCCAAGGAGTGCTGGGTTATTAGCTGCATAGGTTTGCCGGTCAATGAACCCCCCGTAAGACGCTCTGTAGCTGAAAAGCACTTGGGCTGCTCTTGCTCGACCAATAAGATGTGTGCCTTGCCCGTTGAAAGCTAACGCCTGATTGATATCTGCGACGTGGACTTGTGGGGTGATGATGTCGTGACCCTGGTTGACGTTTGTGGCTGCAACGAAATATGCAACATAAAACATTAGTAAAAGCATGAGGAAGCTTTGATTAAAAGAAAAACAAACAAAACAAGAGGAAATAACTAACGTGGGCGCCCAAATCTGTGAGGGGCATGGAATCCTATCACCTGGCCATCCTTATCTCTGGGCTCAAAATTCCCCGTGATGATAAGAAAATCGTTGTCATCCCCCCGAGTAGAGTCAGGAAGCTCAAGGACTATTTTTTTTCTAGAGTCCTTGCTTTTCAAATAGTATGTAAGGGCATCTTTTGTTCTAGAGATGCTATAAAGAAGGTGAATGTCATGTAAACCTAGGGATGTGCCTAGCATTTGATTGATGGCATTGACACCCATGACAACACAAAAGAAATTGGCAGAAACTTGCATCGGGGATAGTCAATAATGGGCTAGGACCTGATGAAGCAGGGGTGCCAAGGGAAACCTAACACTACCCTCAACAACGGCGACTACTGGAATGTGGAGGGTGTCATGATCAGGACACTCGCGTATGGCGTCCTCAGGGGCTAGAGCAGTGGCCATGTTATCAGGGATCTTGTAACGAGATCTGAATTGGGCCATCGCTTGGGGAGTGTTGCAGTGCCGCCTGAACCTTCCTAATGCTAGAAGGTGTGTTTTACAGACGAGAAATGGGGTGTTGAAAAAACCCTAAGCGAGAAAGAAACCCTAAATCAAAAATAATGAGGGAAAATAGAGAACAATGACTTATGGAGTAACGATCAGGGTTCCTAAAATGCAAAAGGGAAGGGGCCTCGAGACGATGAACAGTGCTTCAATGGTGGTTATGCACAAGTCTTCCTTTTGCAGACGGAGTCTTAAGAAGGAGTGGGGGTTTCAAAAAGGGACGAAATCCCACATATACCCTAATGAGTGGGGTGGCGTATGTGAGACGTCACTTCAGACGCCGTTTGGGCATCCCGTTCCATAGAGGATGTCCATTCGCATTTAATATGGGCGGTACGAGGCATGCCACCTGTAAAGGCAGGTGCGGGAAAAGCCTGTCTAGCCCAAACGAAGAGACGTTTAGCCTGGACTAATGATGAGTGTTGCACCAAATATGCGAAATGAGGTGCAGAAGCAGAATAAATTTGCTCGATGCTTGGGAGCTTTGCTCGTTATTCAAAGTAGAAATAACGGGTAAAGCTGGGGAGCAATTGTAGGGAGGTATTCCCGAACAGGTTCAAAGAGGGCCCGAATAGGCTGGTACGAGGGACCATGGTGTAAAAATAATTGGGACAGTCGCTGTGCAAGACACTGTTCAATGATATTGACCAGTGACATGGGAAGTCATTGGTCCAGAAAGGTTGTACGGAGTCTTGGTCCAGTAAACATAAGAAGTTATTAGACAAAGAGGCTAATAAAGGAGCAGTGACATGTGAAGTCACTAGTCCAAATAGCCTGTTCAGCAATGAGAAGGCCGAACAAGAGGAGAAATCTGGGGAAAGCAACCTCAGGAGCAAGGAATACTCTAGAAGGGTCCAAAAATAGCGGTATTCCATTAAAGAATGACATCCCGAGAATGTAGGATCTGGGAAAGATACCCAACGGGAATAGGATGTTCAGCTAGTTATGGAAAAGAGTCCTAAAAGGACTAAAGTAATGAACTGATAAGGGAACGAGAATCCAAGATATCCTGGGTTTCCTATACGAGATAGGAATCCTAGGGCAACAGGGATGCTTGGGCAGCAAGCATCTATGAATCTATAAATACAAGGTAAACCTAGAGGTAAATGGTACGCAATACGCTGCACTTTGCATTATACGAGTTTCCTACTAATAACCAAACCAAACCAAACCGAGCCTTAAGTCTCATTCACTTGGGGTCGGCTACATGAATTCTTTTCCTCCATTGAGCCCTGTCGAGGGCCACTTGTTCACACCAACCTACTATACTCATATCGTTGCGCACCACGGCATCTAATATCAATTTAGGTCTACCGCTCCCCATAGTATTGCTACCCAAAACTATTCTATCTGCTCTTTTAACTACTGCATCTCCTGGTCTACGGTAGACATGCCCAAACCATCTTAGCCTATTTTCCCTCAACTTCGCTTCTATGGGTGCTATGCCTACCATCTCACGAACCATTTCATTTCTAATCCTGTCTCTTCTAGTCTTGCCACACATCCACCTCAACATTCTAATTTCTGCTACACTCATCTTGTTCACCTGTTGTTTCTTAATAAGCCAACATTCTGTGCCGTAAAGCATCGTTGGTCTGATGGCAGTTCCACAGAATTTTCCCTTCAATTTTATGGGTACCCTCTTGTCACACAATACACCATTAGCGCTTCTCGACTTGAGCCACCCCACTTGGATCCTATGGGTCACATCATCGGCAATCTCTCCATCTCTACTAATGATTGAGCCTAAATATCTAAAATGATCACTCTTAGGTATCTCCTGGTCTTGGATCATCACTCTTTCTTCTTGCGCACTGCTGGTACCACTAAATTTGCACACCATATACTCGATTTTACTCCTACTTATTTGAAAACCCTTTGACTCTAATGCTTCCCTCCAAATTTCTAGTTTCGTATTAACACCTCTAGTGGTTTCATCTACGAGGACAATGTCACCTGCAAACATCATACACCATGGGATATCCTCCTGAAATTGTCTAGTCAATTCATCCATAACTAAGGCAAAAAGGTACGGGCTCAAGGCTGACCCTTGATGCAATCCTACAGTGATTGGGAATTCACTTGTTTCCCCTACCGATGATCGAATGGTAGTGACGGCACCTTCATACATGTCTCTAATTACCTCGATATACCCTTTGGTCACTCCCTTTCTCTCCAGAACCCACCATATGATGTCTCTAGGCACCCTATCATAAGCCTTTTCTAAGTGTATGAAAACCATATGGAGATCCTTCTTCTTTGCTCTATGTTTTTCTACCATTCTCCTTAATAAGTAGATAGCTTCCATGGTTGATCTTCCAGGCATGAACCCAAACTGTTTCTCTGACACCGTAGTCACCATCCTCAAGCGATGCTCAATAACTCTTTCCCGCAACTTCATCGTATGACTCATCAATTTAATACTTCTATAGTTGTTGCAGCTTTGGATATCCCCTTTATTCTTATAGATAGGTACTAGAGTGCTCCTACTGATAATTAGGGTTTATTGCTAGTATGTGATACTAACTTAGGCATCGGACCCGTGGCAAAGGTGCGTTCACCCCTTCTCTGTTTTACAGATTAGGTTTCCGACGACTAACTAGGGTTCCGGTGGAGAGGCACGAGTAGCCGTTGCAATCTAGTGCTATCCTAAGCACCAATTGTTTTCATCCCCCTACAGTTGTCTCCGGAGGAGCGCCAAGAATACATAAGTTTACTCAAAGAACTCAAAGACGTCTTTACATGGTCCCACATGCCTGGAATCGATCATGAAATCGCGGAACACCGAATTACCCTCTATCCCAATGCAAAAGCTGTTAAGCAAAATAGAGAAAAATCGGGCATTGCTCGAAATATCGAAGTAGACCCTTCGAAAATCCAAGCCATTCTTGAAACGAAGCCGCCGCAATCTAAGAAGGACGTGCAAAGCTTCCTTGGAAAAATCCAACTCGACCTCAACTTGTGTGCCGATGTTTCGTCAAAAGGTCTCTTTGATGCCACCAGTCCCAGGAAAACTTTTGATCCTTCACCGCGTCCTCAATGGGATGCAAGCTGGCACAAGAAGGAGACGATGGGGTTGAGAAGGCAATTAACTATCTTAGCAATCCTTGAGAAAACCACTGAGTCGATACAGAATTGACACGAGCAATTGCCACTAGCACTTTGGGGGTACCGGACATCCGTATGTACTCCAACTGGAGCAACACCCTAGTACTTGGTGTACGGCACGAAAGCCGTTCTCTCCATCGAGTTATAGGAACCATTGCTAAGAGTCATGGCAGAATGTGACGTAAGCAAACTAAAAGCCCTTTACCATGTGTAAGGCTATCAACGAAGAATCGCCCATAAATTCGACAAAAAGGTGTAATCCAGAAATCTAATGGAGGGGGACATGGTTATGAAGGAAATCCGAGCACTTGTCGTTGATCTAAGGGGAAAGTTCTGACGAAAGTAGGTTGGGCCCTACATTATCAAGACCATTCTGTCCGGAGGAGCAGCATAACTCATCGACCTTAACAACAACAAATTCTTAACACTAGTCAATGTGGATCAACTCAAGCACTACTACCCCTGAGAGAAGCTCGTTGGGCTGAAAACCACAAGGGCGGGCAGACCCAAGCAAAAATTATAGCAAAAGCCTGCTAGGCTGAACACCTGCAAGGGCGACTTAGGCAAAAGTTAAGGCACAAAAATCAAAGAAAAAGCTCACTAGGCCGAAAACTCGAAAGGGCTGTACTAGGCAAAATTTAGAGCGCAAAAGGAGAGTGTCAATACTCGAGTGAATCCTACCCTAAACTACGTCATGACCTGATTTCTTTGCAAAAGAATATGTAGGCAGTCTTATCTCGAGGTTCGGTCACATTTTCAAATAAAATCAAAAATTGACAAGTGTTAACAAGTACGGATTTGATGAACCAAAAAGGAGAAACTCTCATAACTCAATTTTATTCTAATTACTCTTCAAATACAAGTATGGGCATAAAAAACAAGAAAATGCATCAAAAGGGTCTGCACTTTATCTCGAACACAAAGTGGTCAAGTCATAAGCACAGTCAAAGTGTGGGAAACAGGCATAATGGTAGACAAAGTAACCTTGGGGAACAACAGAAATTGGTTTTTGAAGCAAGTGTTCAGGACAAAAGAACCAGAACCAGGTGTTGGGTATCAAACTCAACATCACTCCCTAGCACTGGACACCAGTCTGCAATTTTCTGCAGAAACTACTTTTGATCACTCAAAACCACTTCTAAGCTTTTAAACTTACTTCCAACTGTCCAGACATGTTTCAATGAGATAAGATGACTTCACGGCAATGTTCTTTGTCTGTTCAAATCAAAATCAGAGGGTTTAGTACGAAAAGCGCCATTTTTTCCATTCAAATGAGCTCGCAACAAGTCCAAACTCATTTCGAAGCAACTTTTGGACATTTGGCCACCTCACACAGGTCATGTTACGTATTTGTGACTGTGTGGAAGTGTCAATTTTGTCGGTTCACATAAATTTGTGTTTTTGGTACAAAAAGTGTCATTTTTCCAATCAAATGCCTCCGTGGCACATCCAAATTCAATTCAACCGAACTTTCGATCGTTCAGGATGTAGGGAGGTATTCCTGAACAGGCTCAAAGAGGGTCCGAACACGTGCTACGTGGGACCATGGTTTGATTAAGATAGGATAAGTCGTCGTGCAATACAGTGGTCGGCAATGAGGACCGGCGACATGAGAAGTCATTGGTTCAGGAAGTCTATAAGAGGTCAAGGTCTAGCAAACATGAGAAGTTGTTGGACCAAGAGATTGATATAGGTACAGTGACATGTGAAGTCACTGGTTCAAGTAGCCAGTTTGGCAATGAGAAGGCCGAACAGGAGGAAAAATCTGGTCCAAGTAGCCTGTTCGGCAATGAGAAGGCCGAAAGGAGGAAAAATCTGGTCCAAGTAGCCTGTTCGGCAATGAGAAGGCCGAACAGGAGGAGAAATCTGGGGAAAGTAGCCCCAGGTGCAAGGAACACTTGGGAAGGTTCCAGAATAGTGGAATTTCGTAAAGGAATAAGATCTTGAGAAAAAGGATCAAGGAAAGATACCCAACGGGAATGGGATGTTCAGCCACTAATGGAAAAGAGTCCTAAGAGGACTAAGGTAATGAACTGATAAGGAAACAAGAATCCAAGATATCTTGGGTTTCCTATACGAGTTAGGAATCCTAGGGCAACAGGGATGCTTGGGCAGCAAGCATCTATGAATCTATAAATACGAGGTAAACCTAAAGGTAAAATGTACGCAATACGTTGCATTATTCGATACTTCCTACTGTTATTTAGGGATTTCTCTAGTACGTGATACTAACTTAGGCATCAGAGGGCCTTTGCCACAAGAGGCAAAGGTGCACTCACCCCTTGTCTATTTTTTAGATTAGGGTCCTGACAATGAACTAGGGTTCTGGTGAAGAGGCACGAGAAGCCGTTGCAATCTAGTGTTATTCTAAGCACTAATTGTTTTCATCCCGCTACAAATGGCTTCATCTATGGGAAACGAAAGAGTTCTTTTTGAAAAACGACCATGATGGAAGAAAATCCAATGACGCCACTCGACCTAAAGAATCTGCTAGGTGGTGGAGGTGATTAATCCCCACCAGGGGCTTCGAGAAAGCCTGAAGGTGAACATGGGAGGAAGGTGTCAAGCAAGGGTAACCCTCTGACCGTATTGATAGCTTTAAGAATAGGGAGGGCAAGACGGCCACGGAGTCCACATGGAGGAGTAAATCCCACCGTGAAAGGGAATCAGTTGCACACTCAAGAAGTGTGCACAACAGTGAAGATATCCTCGACAAAAAGAGGCAGGAAATCGAGGAGTTTGCTCGTTTGATCAAGAAACTAGAACACGAGATTCGAGAGTTGGAAGGGATCCAAGAACATCCTGAGGACTCTGGACTTTCACGAAGAAATTCCAGGGGAGACAGACATGCTATGGTGGACTACAAGAAGCCTCCTTCACGAAGAAGGAGCCAGAGTCCTACTCCTCGGCGGAATAGAGCTTTTCCACGAAAAATGAGGAACAGAAGTAAAAACTAAACACTAGAGCAGCAGAGGACTTCTTCACAAAAAAGAAGGAGCAGGAGCTGAAATTCCTCTTCCTCGAAAGAGGAAATAAGGAAACACCACAGGGACAGGTACGAGAGGCCTGATTCAGATTGGGAAAAGAATGCTCCCAACAAGTCAAAGGAACGTGAAGAGGGGACCATGTCTGCACGAGAAGCAGCACGGAAGGCCCTCAGCAATATAGCATCCTCCCCCTTTGCAAAAAGGTTGTAAGAGGCAAGGCTACCGAGCAAGGTGAAGCACGGTACGTTCATCCTCTATGATCCCATAGCACACATACAACACTACCAACATGCAATATTTATGCAATGTTTATGATCCCATCGAGTTTGGGTAAGTTAGCGTTGTCTTGGTTCCATAAGTTGGGTCCGTGCCCCATCCGAGGATAGAGGCAGTTAGCCGAAGAATTCACTACTCGGTTCCTAACGAGCAGAAGAGCACCAAAGACTTTTGAGAGCCTCTCCATTATGAACCAAGGAGAGGACGAGCCGATCAGGGACTATGTGAAAAAGTACTGGGAGACTTTTAACGAGATTGAAAGTTGTAGTGAGGAGTACGCAATAGCCACGTTCAAGACCAGGTTGCCTGTTTGGGGGGAGCTACGTAAGTCATTGAACATGAGTCCAGTAGGAACACTGGCAGAGCTAATGGAACGAATAGAGCAGCATGCCAGGAACGAGAATGACATACTCCAGGAAGACAGCAAGGTGGTTGCCGAGCAAGCCAAGGGACCTGCGAAGAATGTAGATAAACTAGAGCCCAATACCTACTGGGAGCGAAAAGAATATGGGCAAGCTAAGAAAGAGCCGTACAGGGAGAAACGAGCTCCTGATCCCAAGTCCTTCTTTTCAATAAATACGGTTTGGAAAGAACCAATCTATAGGATTCTTTATCGAATAAAGAATTAGCCTTATTTCACATGGCCCCTAAGCCTGGGAGGAGATAAAGACGCAAAGTGGGCTACGATTCAGAACTGCAGCTACCACAAGGACTGGGGCCACATGATTGAAGACTGTGAGATGTTTAAGAGGCACCTTGATGATTTGGTCTCTCATGGCTACCTCAAAGAATTTATCCAGAAAGACCCCAAGGATAAAGAGAAAGCAATGGAGTTGGATTACAAACAAAATCCAAGGGGCGTAATCCATATGATACATGAATTGGCCAAGCCTTATACGAGAAATGAGGTGAGATTGCTCCAAAGGCAGATTAAGCACGACCAACATGTCATGCAAATGGGAAAGAAAAGAAGACATGAAGAAAAAATATGCAACGAGGGCATAGTCTTCATAGATGAGCACCTGGGAGGAGTCCAGGTTCCACATAATGACGCTTTGGTCATAACCTTACGAATTGGGGAGTATGATATCGAAAGGGTTCTGGTGGATTCAGGAAGTTGCATTGAGGTGCTATATTACGATGCTTTCAAGAAGCTGGGACTGACCCAGGCGGATCTAGTACAATCAATGACTCCTTTGGTCGAGTTTGATGCAGGAGCAGTTTGGCCATTAGGCAAAGTAATGTTGTCTGTTTGGGCAGGAACAGTGATATTGCGAACTGACTTCCTAGTAGTGGATGTACCATCTTCTTATAACGCGATTATAGGAAAAATGTGGTTGCACAAGATGAGGGCGATTTCTTCCACTTACCATCAGATGGTAAAATTTCCCGGATCTAATGGCATTGAAAGGATTAAAGGAAACCAGAAGGTTGCCCATCAGTGCTAGATTTCTATAATCAAAAAGGCACCCAAAGCAAAGTTGGTCCAAGCTATTGAAAATCCAAATCAGCCGACCATCGAAGATGTTGGGGCAAATCCCGCCGAGAAAATGGTGGAAGGATTGAAAAAGGTCCAGATCAATGAAACTAATCCAGAAAGGTATTTTCTGGTTGGGGAAAACCTGTGCAAAGAAGAAGAAAAAGAGTTGGTGGGATTCCTCAAGGAACATGTTGACGTGTTTGCCTGGGTACCCGAAGAGATGCCTGCGGTGGATGCAAACGTGATTTGCCACCACTTGAATGTAGATCCACAACACAAGCCCATGATGCAGAAAAAGAGACGATTAGCCGTACAACACATGGACACTATTATCGAGGAGGTTGACCGATTACTGGAAGCAAAGGCCATACGAGAAGTTTACTACCCATAGTGGTTGTCCAACACTGTAGTGGTAAAGAAAAAGAATGGGAAGTGGCGTGTCTTTGTGGACTTCATGGATTTGAACAAGGCCAGTCCAAAGGACAATTTCCCCCTCCCAAGGATAGATCAACTGGTGGATGCAACAGCTAGGTATGGGCGGATGAGTTTCCTTGACGCATATCGGGGGTATCATCAGATTGCCATGTATGGGCCCGATGAAGAGAAGACTTCCTTTATCATACCAAGAGGGCTATACTGTTACAGTGTCATGCTTTTTTGTTTGAGGAATGTCGGTGCAACATACCAAAGGTTGGCAACGATTATGCTAAAAAAGTTGCTCGGCAAAACTATGGAGGTGTACATAGATGATATGGTGGTCAAGAGCAAAGAGAGGCAGGACCACATAGCAGACTTAAAGGAAGCCTTGGAGATTCTGAGAGAGTACAAGCTGAAGCTCAATGCCTCGAAGTATGCGTTTGGAGTAAGCTCAGGGAAGTTCTTGGGTCACCTTGCGACCATAAGAGGAATAGAGGCAAATCTTAACCAAATAATAGCTTTGCAGAGGCTCTAAAGTTCGAGGACCACGAAGGAGGTCCAAAGACTGATTGGAATGGCAGCAGCCCTTAACAGATTCATCAGCTGGTCCAGCGATAAGTGTAGGCCCTTCTTTCAGTTGCTGAAAAAGAGAGAAGGATACGAATGGGGAGCAGAATGCGAACAGGCATTCCAAAGACCTAAAGAAGTACTTGGCCGCGGCCTCACTTTTGTCTACTCCTGAACCGAGTGAGTCCTTAATTTTGTACTTAGCAGTCTCTGAACATGCTGTTAGTGCAGTATTTTTGAGGGGCAAGGGATCCGAGCAAATCCCTGTCTACTACATGAGCAAGACGTTGTTAGATGTAGAAACGAGATATCTGCCTCTAGAAAAATTGGTCCTGGCATTGAGGACAGCAGCTAGAAAGTTGCCCCATTATTTCCAGAGTCATAGAATTGTGGTTTACACTGAGTTTCCGTTGAAATCTTTGCTACGAAAGGCAGATTGCTTGGGACGTATATCAACCTGGTCGGTAGAGTTGAGTCAGTACGATATTGATTACCTGTCACGCACTACAATAAAGGGGCAGGTATTGGCAGACTTTGTAGTAGAGTTTTCTCCTGCAGTGGCTCCACAACCTCCTACGAGAAAGGAGCAACCAGTTGAGCCATCAACCAGGAAGGGCAAGGCACCTGTCGAAAAGGATCCCTTAGAATGGAAACTATTCGTTGATGGTTCCGCATGCAATACTGGATTAGGGATTGGGATTATGCTTTCCCCCCCCCCCCCCCCCCCCCCCCCAAAGGAGTAATGATGGAATTGTCTATTCGGCTGGGTTTCAGTGCATCAAACAATGTGGCAGAGTACAAGGCATTCTTAGCCAGCTTAAGGAGTGCAAAGACCCTAAAAATGAAAAAGATAAGGGTGCACTATGACTCACAGCTTGTGGTAAACTAGTTGTTCGGGGAATATGAAGCCTGGAATGAAAAGATGGCAGCCTACGTGGAAGCCGCCAAAGATCTGCTTGACACTTTTGAAATGGTGTAGATTGAGCAGATAAGTTCTGGGCAGAATGCCCATGCAGATTCACTAGCTTGGTTGGCTGCAGCTGTACCAGCAGAGTTCAAAAGAAGAGTGGCAGTGGATTATCTTGCTGAGCCAAGTATTGGAAGAAGTGTGGAATTGGTCTTGGACGTGAACCAATGACCAAGTTGGATGGATCCAATTGTGGAGTTTTTACGAGATGGGACACTCACCACTGACAAAAAAGAGGCACACAAGATAAAAACAAAGTCTGCACGTTTTTGGTTATCTCCTAAAGGGAAGTTGTATAGGAAGTCCTTCACAGGTATGTACTTACATTGTATGCACCCCGAAATGGTGCAAAAGTTTCTCCATGAGATCCATGAGGGAACATGTGGAAGTCATGCTGGGGGCAGGTCCATTGCCCACCGAGCAATCACCCAAGGTTATTGGTGGCCACACATACAAGAAGATGAAAAGGTGTATGTGAAAATCTGTGAAAAGTGTCAAAAATTCTCACCAATGATCTGAACACCAACCGAGGATCTGGTGCCGTTGACAAGTCCTTGGCCATTCGCACAATGGGGAATGGACATCGTGGGTCCACTCCACAAGGCAACTGGGAATAGGAAATTTTTGTTGGTAGCAACAGATTATTTCACTAAGTGGATTGAGGCAGAGCCATTGGCTAAACACTGAGTCTATAATAGAAAGGTTCGTATGGAAGAGCATTATTACTCGATTTGGGGTCCCTTATTTGTCGATTACAGATAATGGGTCCCAATTTCAAAAGAAGTTTAAGACTTTCTATGCCTAATATAGCACAAGAAATTATTACTCAACCCCAGCCTACCCTCAGAGTAGTGGGCAGGCAGAGGCGTCCAACAAAACCATCCTTGGCGGGATCAATAAGAGGTTGGACAAAGCAAAGGGCAAGTGGCCCGACGAATTGCCACTGGTCCTGTGGGCGCACCGAACAACTCCTAGGAGGTCTACGGGAGAGACCCCTTATTTATTAGCATATGGAACAGAGGCTGTTATTCCATTAGAAGTTGGCATGCCGACCAACATGACCATTTTGGTTGAAAGTGGAGGCAGACAGAGCCCTAGAGATTTGTGTTGGATCTGGCTGAGGAATGGAGAGAGAGGGCTCTGGTTCATTTGGCCTCATATCAGGAGCAGCTGATGAAAAGCTACAACAAGCATGTCCACCCACGAGAATTTGGCGTTGGAGACCTTGTGCTTCGTAAGGTGCTCGACAATTCCAAGGTGGCCAATGAGGGCAAATTGGGGGCCAATTGGGAAGGCCCATATCGAGTAACTGAGATAGTGGGCATTGGGGCTTATCATTTGGCAGACCTGGACGGGAACCCGGTGCCAAGGCCTTGGAATGTCCATAATTTGAGGAAGTTCTTTGTGTGAAAGACTTCAGTTTATTTTTCATTCTATTTTCGGATGGACATCGTGATTGTGTGGGAATTACGAATCAAATTCCCTTATTTTTTATTCTTTGATAGTTGCAAGGGGTACGAATAACGCCCCCTTGATTTATCAGATCATGAATAAGGAATTTGATTATGAGTTTTTTCAAATTGACGGTCTTTTATGGTTATGGATTTTCACTCCACTCCTTTGTTTGAATACGGAGCTAGAAAGTTGTACACCGTCTTTCCTGGCTTCGTATTGGGGAGCAGAGGGGTGTAGTATAAAGCAAAATTACGAGCAATTCAAAAATTTGCAAGTACGAATATACTTGGTTATTTGTACAGGTATGAATAAACCTGGAATGCATACGTGAACATGCACAATTCTGCCAAATATGAATCCATTTGAGCACTCGTCTAAGTATGGGAAACTTACTAGTATAACCTAAGTATGAATACAGTTAGGAATATTTCCAAGTATGAATACACATAGGATATTTTCTGAGTACGTGACAACTTGGGGAACAGGGTATGGGTACATTTACCCGAGTGCGTACATATACACACAATGATTGGCTAAGTACGAAAAAACTTAGGAACTTGACCAAGTTTCAAAACACTTGGGTGCATACGAATATATGCAATACACTTGTCCAAGTACGAGAAGGCTTGGGGAGCATACGAGAACATGCTCAAATTATCTAAGTATGAGAAACTTATGAACTTGTCCCGGTACGAGAATACATGGGTTGCATATGTGGACATGCCAAACAGCTAAGTACAAGCATACTTAGGAATTTATCCAAGTATGAACAAACTTGGACAGCACACAAGAACTTACAACGAATGAGTTAAGTATGAAATACTTAAACACATACGAGAACATGCAAGTATGACAGAACTTAGCAAGCAAATAGAAATCGTGCCACGAAGGGCCAAATACCTGTGTTAACCGTGTTCTAAAATATACCAGTGCCACGTAGGGCCAGTAAATTGTTCTGAAAAGTTAAGATTGTTCATAAGGGATGAAATCATACTTACTCTTCGGCGGTAAGGTCTTGGATGGCAGAAGGAGAAGCCTGAACGGGTGTGTCTTCCACAACCGTGCTACCTTTAGCAGGGCCATCACTGGCTTCCTTTTGGCCAGGGTTGGTCACTTCTTCAGTTTGATCAGCATCAGCACCAGGTTGCTCAGAGACTTATGCGTTCAACTCCCTGTCCAGGCTGTCTTTCTCCTCCAGAACTTCTTCCTCAGTCAATGCTGCCATGGTACTCGGGAGATCGTTTTCAATCCATAGTGGTGATGATTCAGCTGTACCTGGCTTCCTGAGGCATGCTGTCTAAGCAGCAGCCCAGATCTCATCTTGAATTGCAAGCATATGGGTCTTGTAACTCTCAGTAGCTACGTTGATTCCTTCGTTGTAGCCCTGTTGGTATGCAGCCTTGGATTCATTCTTGCTTGTCTCAAGTTCCATGAGGGTTTGGTTTAGACTATCCTCAGCTCCATCCAGTTTGACCTTCAACTCATCCACCATACAATGTGCCTGATCCCTCTCTCTCTTGAGTATGATAATTGATCTTTGCAACTTGGCGTTCTCACTAGCCAACCTAGCACGCTCAGGCTCAGCTTGGCCAAGCTTTTAGGCCATTGCCACCATCTTCTATATAGACTGAACAAAGCATACAGGGCTTAATAACGAGTATAAAGTTTTACTAACATGAGAAGTTATGAAGGGGAGCAAACCTTGACACTGTTTACCATGAAGGAACTAAGGAGTTTGTCAGGAGCATTCTCCACTTCCTCCTGCATGTCACCAGGAAGTAAGAAAGCTTGAGAGAGGGCCAGAGCAATTTCCTTGGATTCTGCACTATCCTCAGCAACCTCATTGGGTGAAAACCCTGGTGGTCAATCTGTTTGGACAGAGGCCTGACGACCGTGGCCCTGAGAACCACTATGGCCACGAGCAGTGCCACGTCCTTGGCCAGCACTAGGAATGGTAAGTAAGCTGTTGAGGTTGATTGGTTGGTTCATCTCCTGAGGTGGAGGAGAAGGGGAATAACCACTGGAAGTAGAAGTGGAGGTTTCCTTGGAAAGTTTGATAGGTTTGTCAAGAATGGGAGGAGTCTGAGAACAACTGCTTCTTCCTTGATGGAGATTTGAAGAAGAATGGGCTGTGAGGTCTGGATTATCTGCTGCTCAGGTGCAACGGTCGATAAATCCGCCGTATGAAGCTCTGTAACTGAAGAGCACCTGAGCATCTCTTGCTCGGCCTGCAAGATATGTACCTTGGCCATTGAAGGCAAGTGCCCGGTTGCTATCCGTCACGTGGACTTGAGGGGTTATGATGTCATGACCTTGGTTGACATTTGTGGCTGCAAAGAGAATGCAACAGAGTGAATTAGCAAAGTACGAGTAAACTTTGAGCAATAAAGGATGTAGCAAGTGAAAGAAACTAACGTGGTTGCCTAAATCTATGAGTGGCGTGGAAACCTATCATTTGACCATCCTCATCTCTGGGCTCAAAGTTCCCCGTGATGATAAGAAAATCGTCATCATCTCCCCGAGTAGAATCAGGAAGTTCAAGGACAAGTTTCTTCCTAGAATCCCTACTCTTCAGATAATAGGTTAGGGCATCCTTGGTTCTGGAAATGCTGTACAGATGATGAACATCATGTAAACCTAGGGATGTGCCTAGCTGATTTATGACATTTATGCCCATAACGACACAAAAGAAGTTGGCAGAGACTTGCATAGGGGAAAGCCTATAGTGGGCTAGAACCTGGCAGAGCAATGGGGCCAAAGGGAACCTGACCCCGCCTTCTACGACGGTGAGAACAGGGATGTGGAGAGTGTTGTTATCAGGACTCTGGCGAATAGCGTCCTCAGGGGCCAGTTCAGTGGCGACGTTATCTGGAATATCGTATCGAGTCCTAAAATTGGTCATGGCCTGAGGAGTATTACAGTGCCTCTTAAATCTCCCCATTGATGCAAATTCAAGATTGCAAACGAAAATAAGGGAACGAAGAAACCCTAGAAGAAACGAAAACCCTAATCGACGAGAGAAATAGGGCGAGATAGGGAACGATGACTTACGGTTTGAAGATCGGAGTTCCTAAAATGCAGAAAAGAGGGGGCCTTGAGACGATGAGCAGTATTCCAATGGCGGGTGAACGAAAACCTTCTGTCTGTAGAGGGAGTCTAAAAAAGAGATTATAGGTTTCAAAATGGGACGAAAACCCAGATATACCCTGATGAGTGGGGTGCTATATGTGAAACGTCACCCCAGACGCCGTTTGGGCGTTCCGTTCCCCAAAGGCATCCGTCTGCATTTAATGTCAGCAGTACAACGAACGCCACGTGTAAAGGTAAGGGCAGGAAAAGCCTGTCCAGCCCAAATGATGAGACGTTTTGCTTGGACTAATGATGAGAATTGCATCAATTTTGTGAAACAAAATGCAGAAGCAGAATGAATTTGCTTGGTACTTGGGAGCTTTGCTCGTCATTTGAGTAAAAGTAACGAGTAAAACTGGCGAGCAATTGTAGGGAGGTATTCCCGAACAAGCTCAAAGAGGGCCCGAACACGTGGTACATGGGACCATGGTTTGATTAAGATAGGATAAGTCGCCGTGCAATATGGTGGTCGGCAATGATGAGGACCGGTGACATGAGAAGTCATTGATCCTGGAAGTCCGTACGGGGTCAAGGTCTAGCAAACATGAGAAATTGTTGGACAAAGAGATTGATATAGGTACAGTGACATGTGAAGTCACTGGTCTAAGTAGCTTGTTCGACAATGAGAAGGCCGAACAGGAGGAGAAATCTGGGGAAAGTAGCCCCAGGTGCAAGGAACGCTCGGGAAGGTTCCAGAATAGTGGAATTTTGTAAAGGAATAAGATCTTGAGAAAAAGGATCAAGGAAAGATACCCAACGGGAATGGGATGTTCGGCCACTTATGGAAAAGAGACCTAAAAGGACTAAGGTAATGAACTGATAAGGGAACGAGAATCCAAGATATCCTAGGTTTCCTATACAAGATAGGAATCCTAGGGCAACAGGGATGCTTGGGCAGCAAGCATCTATGAATCTATAAATACGAGGTAAACCTAAAGGTAAAAGGTACGCAATACGTTGCATTATTCGATACTTCCTACTGTTATTTAGGGATTTCTCTAGTACATGATACTAACTTAGGCATAGAGGGCCTTTGCCACAAGAGGCAAAGGTGCGCTCACCCCTTGTCTGTTTTGCAGATTAGGGTCTCGACGACAAACTAGGGTTCCGATGAAGAGACACGAGTAGCCGTTGCAATCAAGTGCTATTCTAAGCACCAATTGTTTTCATCCCCCTACACAGGAAGCTTGTACAGGTCATGTTATCCATTTGTGAATGATCGAGGACGCTGGTTTCATTGGAATGTTAGAACTCAAGATTTTAGGCACGAAATTCGCCAAAATCTCGTTGTTTTTAATCCAAAAGGCATCATTCTATTCCCCTATCCATTTCTTTCTAGCTAGATCATGGCATACAGCTGCGAATTAATTTGTCTTAGGTCTCGGGGTCATTGCCAGTACAAATTATCAAAACATTGTTCATAATCTCTAAGTTGTTTAAGCTAATAACAACAAATGATCAAAAGAAACTGCATTTTTCATATATATCCATTGGAATCCATGAGTCAAGGTACAAAAATACATGTCAATATGAAGGACGCTAACTACCGAGGCATGCAAGCCCAATGCAAAGAGTCAAAAGGGGCAAACAGGCGCCCAAAAGTCCAAAATGGGCGTGCAAGCCTAACTACTACCTCTGCTCCTATAATCTACGGGGGTGTGCAAACCCAATGTCAAAAGAAAAGACAGTAAAGCAAAAGAAACTCAAGTGCGAGGCTTCTTCCTTGCTGGAGGATCATCGTCATCATCATTATCGTCATGGATCAAAAAAAAAATAGAAACCCCAAGCGCAATGGACCTGGCGCGACTGTCAAAGGACTCGAGGCCTCCACACTCTCGCTAGATCCCTACTCGCTCTCCTCTGCCGAGGGCTCCGTGGCCCTCTAGTCTCTCGACGAGGTGACCACTCTCTGAGAACTCCTCGAAGACGCCGCCGGAGTGTCTTCCACCCTTTTGCTCCGTGCCTCACGACCAGTAGGCCTGTTAGTCTTGGGAGGAGGGCCCTGCATGAACACATAAGAATAGGTTCAAAAGCCATAATTTAAAAAGTCAAAAAGCAAAACAAACGATAAGCAATACCTGAGTCAGAGGAGGCTCACTCGGCCGACTCATAGGCAAACGGTGACCTGCGGTGGCTCGTCGCAACATGTTCTCCATTGTAAGCATTTGGCAACGCGCCATATCTGCCAACTCCACCGGCACCTCGAAATTACAAGTTTAGGGAAAAAAGATTCATGGACTCAAGTAATTCATTTGTAATCTAAATTGTACCTGACAAGTAATCGACTCAAACAGCTCATCTGGTTGCGGTAAGTCAATCACCATCTGAGCCCCCAAAGCTGCCATTACCTCAACCTCCCACGATAGCTTCGGGAGCCCTTCCATCACCTTGGCACCACCCTGACCTTTCTCTCTCCTCCTCGCCGTAGTGGCACTGAACTGGACTTGCCGAAACTCCACAAACCTTAAAGGACCAGCCAGGTGCCTCTCTCTCCAAGCAGCATAGTCCTTAGTAGGACGTAAGTATGGGGAGAGGTCGGTCTCAAGCACTGTGAACCTCTCCAACTCTACGACAATATACCCCCAAGGCCACGGCAGGAAAGCTGGAGGAAGGGCGGGCACTTGAAATGCCGGCAAGCGAAGTGACTGCTGAGTCACTCTCTCTCCAATGTACCATTGCCACCCATAAGGTGACTCAAGCAGCACTCGACCTCGAGTGACCTCCCTGCTCCGTCCTAGGTAGGGCTCGTCGAGCCTGTCCTAAAGGTCCCAGTGTACCTGTGACAAGAGAATCGATTGTGCGTCAACGATCAAATCTTAGATATCGATCTCAACACCAATAAAGTGTCTCGAACTCACCAACACACTAGTCATCCCATCCAAGAAAGCTCGGTAGGCACTAGCTTTGCATCCTTGTGCTTCTTAAGTGTGTTGAGCAAGCAATAGCCCAAAGCCCGTGACATCGGACGCTGGACCGGTCCTGTAACCTCTGGGGATACATCCCCAACACCTCGTAAGCCCAAAGCTGCAAGTTTCAAATATAAAAAGCATCAACATGAGATAAATCACATAGTGAAGGTAATGAGGCAAATTGAAGCAAAGATGTGACAAGTTTGTTACCTCCCAGATCCTTCAGTACCTGCTAGTTGTAGTAGAAACACCTCGAGAAACAGCTCCCATAAAGCTATAACAAGCCGCAAGCGTGCTGCCACCCCAGTCAAAACAGCTAGCCGTCTGCAAATGCCGCAAGGCCGGTAAGAAGGACAGGTGTACCCAACTGTGCCTGTTCGGAAACAAGGAAGCACCAAAAAGGTACAACAAGTAAGCTCTGGCCATTTGCTTGGCATCCTCTATTGGGAAACCGAATCCCCAAGACCCAGTAATGACGCGTACTGATTAGACAACAAAAATTGTAAAACCCTATAAAGTGGAATTAGGGTTCTACCTCAACTCCCTGCGACACGAATGCTGGTTGAACTTGTTATAGCACGTCTTGCTATAAATCACGAATACTACTTGACCGTACCTTACGATCTTCTATCGTATTCCCTCCACGTCTAGAACACGAACCAAGTGTGGACTCTTTCATGATCTGTTTGCTCTCTCTAAGCCTGTCTCTATTTACTGAATAATAGAAAAAACATCAATCTGACCTAGAGAGCATAACGTGTATATATAGGGCTACGATAGGGACCTAAGGAGTAATAAGTCAGGGCTCCCAATGTAAATAAGAAAAACTAATCCTGCCAGGATTCTATTTCTTATTTCACTAATTATAATTCACCCCACTACAGAATTATAATTGCACTCCCGTCCTTATCTCAATTATATTACGAGCTCCATGATATTAAATACTTATTAATCTCCCAACGTTAAGATTACAGATACCCGTTAATTAAATTAAATTACTAACAATCTCCCACTTAATCAACATCTTAACTTGAGACTATCCACTTAACTTATTCGATATGTCGGATACAAATATCCACCTGCAGGGTTTGACATAATCGAAACTTATAAGCTTACTCAAGGGGTATCATCAATCCCTACTGGGACATGGATTCCATCAATAATTAATAGTTATCATATATATAATGTTGCTACCCAACTCACCGAGACTATTGACCTTATAAAGATCTCACTCTATAATGAATCAAAGTCAACAACATTAAATATACACCTCTAATAATTATTTTTCGATTAAGAGCATAAGCATTCATAATAGCCATGAGGTTCCAATTGTCTTATAAAGTTAGTATAAACACAATTACCTCAATGCGGTCTCGTTCAATACACAAAGTGTACTAGCACAATGAGTTAGAACTAGACCATTCCCTGTAGTCAAGACAGACCTACTTAAATATTGTGCTACAATCCTACCGATGGTGTGTCAAATTCCATCTAAGACTGTGAACCATAACTTATATTCCACAAGAACCGATGATCCAATCTTCTGTGTGTAAGTCGTACTCTACACACTGGATTATCTACTACGTAGAATAAAAGACACACACGCACAACATACAAAAATATCATGCAAATATTGCCCATAAAAGATTCTCATCAAAAATGGATAAAATTGATTAATGATTATATATTAATCCATCATATAAAAACATAACTTTTACATAATCTCCTAACAAACTCCCACTAAGACTCAAAACCATACTACCATGCATCTCCCTCCCTACGTGACTATCAAAAGTCTTAGCTGGTAAGCTCTTCGTAAAAGGATTTGTCAGGTTATTCACCGATGCAATCTTGGTCATAGCAATATCACCTCTCTGTACGATCTCTCGAATCAGATGATACTTACACTCAATGTGTTTGCCCTTCTTGTGAGTTCTTGGCTCCTTCGAATTAGCAACTGCACCGCTATTGTCACAATAGAGTGTAATGGTTGATTGTACTAAAGGGACCACTTCTAGATCCAATAAAAAGTTTCTAAGCCAAACAGCCTCCTTGGTTGCTTCAGAAGCTGCCACATACTCTGCCTCCATGGTAGAATCAGCAATGCAAGATTGTTTGATACTCTTCCAACTTATGGCTCCACCTCCCAAGGTAAACACATATCCTGAGGTACACTTTCTGGAATCCCTATCTGACATAAAGTCTGAGTCTGTGTACCCATGAGGTACCAGACTATCTGACTGGAATACCAACATATGATCTCTAATTCTTTTTAGATACTTGAGTATATGTTTCACTACAGTCCAATGTTCTTGCCCTAGATTAGACTGAAATCTACTAACTATGCCAGCGGCAAAGCAAATATCAGGTCTAGTACACATCATAGCATATATGAGGCTTCCTACTGCCAAGGCATAAGGAACTGCCTTTATCTTCTCCATCTCCTCAGGTGTTTTACGACACTAATCTTTGGATAGGTTGATTCCATGTCTAAAAAGAGAGGAACCCTTTCTTGGAATCCTGCATGCTAAAACGAGCAAGGATCTCATTGATATAAGTAGCTTATGATAAGCCCAACATCCTATACTTGCAATCTCACATAAGCTTAATCCCAAGGATGTGACCGGCTTTTGTCAAGTCTTTCATATCGAACTGGCCAGATAATCACACATTTACCGAAGACAACATTCCCACATCGTTTCCGGTTAGCAGAATATTATTTACATATAGTACCAGGAACACCACCATTTTTCCGTTGCGCTTCTTGTACACACATGACTCATCCGGACATTGATCAAAACCAAAAAAAACTTGATTGCTTGATCAAAACAGATATTCCAAGATCTAGATGCTTGCTTGAGTCCATGAAAAGACTCCTTAAGCTTGCACAAACCGTGCTCTTGACCCTTTGCTATGAATCCATCTGATTCCATTATGTGGATGCAGATTTCACAGCGTTTTGCCAAAGTTCCGCATCTTTACCTTCTAGTTCCTCATTGTAGTTGCAGGGTTAGCATGTTGTTCTTCGGGATCATATCATAAGATTCTCCCAAGAACGTATACCGATTGGGTGGGACAACAACCCTCCCACTACGATGAGGTACCGGTGTGTCAACAATTATGTCTTGTAGTGTAACTCCTATAGTATTGGTGTTGAACAAGTCTTTATCGGTCCCTCTCCTCTCAATTTCTTTAGAACAATCTTGCTTCTGGGCCTGTGTTCTATTACATAGTCATCTTCTAAGAACCGGGCATTAGTGCTAACAATGACCTTCTTATCTTTAGGACTATAAAACAGTCCACCTTTCGTTCCTCTAGGGTACCCTACAAACAAGCAAATATCTGTCCTCGATTCTAATTTATCTGCGTTCCCATTCAGCACATGTGCTGGACTACCCCAAACCCGAACATGCTACAGACTAGGTTTGCACCCAGTCCATAGTTCTGTGGGTGTAGATGGTACTGACTTAGATGGTACCAAGTTGAATGTACGTTGTTGTTTCTAGTGCATGTCCCTAAAATGAAATTGCTAAATCTGAATAACTCATCAATAATCTGACTATATCCATAAGAGTCCTATTCCTTCTCTCTGCTACACCATTTTATTGTGGCATACCTGTAGCTGACAACTAGGATGTAATCCCTTCAGCTGACAAGTAATCCCTAAACTCTCCCAAGAGGTATTCAACACCACGATCAGATCGTAGTGTCTTGAGACATTTACCCAAATGCTTTTCCGTTCTGCCCTATACTCCTGAATTTTTCAAAGCATTCGGACTTACGGTGCATCAAATAAATGTATCCATACCTTGAGTAATCGTCAATAAAAGTGACAAAGTACTCAAAACCACCTCTAGCTTGGACATTCATAGGCCCACACAAATTAGAGTGAACCAATTCCAACGGCTCTTAGGCTCTATATCCTTTTGCTGAAAAAGGCCTTTTTGGTCATCTTACCTTTGAAACAGGATTCATAGACTGGAAGTTCCTTAACTTCTAATGAACCTAAAGGTCCATCTCTAACCAGTCTAGAAATTCTATTCAGATTAATATGACCAAGACATAAGTTCTAAAGATACGTTTGGTTCAATTTAGAAGGCTCTTTTCTCTTACATGGTAAATTATTAGTGTTATTCAATTCATGCAGTTGTACTGTAGGAAATATAGGATTAATAATATAGAGATCATCCACCAATGAACCAGAACAGATAAAACGTTTATTTAACTTAATAACCACAAAGTCACTAAAATAAACTAAATATCCATCCTTTATTAACTTAGAAGCTGAAACCAAGTTTCTTTTAAGTATGAGAACATAAAGATAATCTCTCAAAATTAAATTCCTATTATTACTGCTGCCACTCTCGTAGCATTACCCATGTGCAGATAAATCTCTCCATCACCTAGTCTTCTAGTTTCCTAGAACTCATGCAACAAATTGCAAACATGATTAGTGGCTCCTGTATCTACACACCAAGTACTGATAGATAACACCACTAAACATGATTCAACGACTAGCGAAAAAATCTATCTTGATTATTCACTTTATTGAGATAGAATAGACATTTCTTCTTCCAGTGTTCTTACTGCTTGCAGTGAAAACACTTTGCCCTTAGGCTTTTTCACTCCACCTTGAGGCGCATGGACTGCCTCCATAACATTTTTTCTGAGACTTGTTCTGATTCTTCTTGCCTTTCAGCTTAGAAGTAGAAACCTTTTCTGCCACTAACACTGATGGTGGTTTCTTCACAACCAAAAGACCCTCAGCTGCTTGGAGTTCCTTAAGTAGTTTCGCCAAAAATAAATGCATTTTGTTCATATAATAGTTCAGGCGAAATTACTTAAAACTCTCAGATTGCAGTGAGTTAAGAACGAAATAGATCTGGGTTTTCCCATCAATTTCAGCTCCAATGATCTCTAGTTCATTAAGAAGAGCTATCATCTTCAGAACATGACCGCTAATCAGGGTCCCTTCAACATGGGTGATATCCATCAATTTTTATAAAATTTTGCTTCATGTTTTGTGGCATTCTTATCAGGTCTAGGAGGGTACACCTCAGATAGCACAAATTTGTGCCCCTCAGCAGTTAACACAATATCCAAATTCCTTTTCCAGTCAATATAATTCGATCCAGTAAGTTTATTTTCTTTGAGAATAATGACAAGTGGATTGAAAAGAGCCCATTTTTGAATCTGAGAATCACATAACATCAATTATGAAGGGCAATAAAAAATTGAATTTCCTTTTAATATTGGTTCCCTCAACCACATGTTAAAAGAAAAACATTGGCAACCCTACACACCGTGAAGAGCATGCCTCGATGGGAAGTCTTCTACTCTTCATCATTCGTGTAGATAGGCACAACCTTTTTAATTTTACTATCTAGACACTATACCGTGCCAAGCAAAATCAAATAGCCAATATAGCTTTGGTCCTATAAATAATAATAGTGACTCAGATGGTGAGGATACTATTATTTACAGCTAAGTGTATACCATTACCTAGCCCCATGACCCATTGTTCCTTTATGAATTACCTCAAATGGTGAAGTAATTCACGCAACAATTATCTTAGAGCTATCCCTTTAGGAAGTTTGTACCGATGATGCCACAATTAATTTTGTCCGATAGGGAGGAAGGTTCTGAAACCAACACACAAAATTAATTATATCACCTACGAACTAGCAATGGAGACCATGGGATTTATAAAAATAAACTCCCTCTCCCACTTAGTTATTTAAAAATTTGTGAGAGTTATTAAATTTTCGAGTTTGCAAAAAGCGTGATCTAGGTCAAAGGCCATATATTACCATGTTGTCTCAATATGGTAAACTATCGCATATGCAAACAATATGGAAACACAAATAATAAGAAAACACAAGATAAAGAATCCAGCTATTATGGTCAAAGATGCAATCCTTGAGCAACAAGAAATCCTTCCAAACTTGAAATCCTTAAGCAATATGGAGTATTTCCAAACTTGAAATCTTTAAGCAATCCTTCCAAACTTGAAATCCTTCAGCTATACTTGTGTGGAAGACTTAGATATTTTGAATCTATCAAGGAAACCAAAATCCAACCATGCTTAGGCAAGAAAATTCGATTTGACATATTCCAGCGTAAACTGCACAGCCTTCAGTATTTTGGTCATATCTTCCTCATCCGACCTCCAATTGAAGTGATTCAAATTGGGTTGGATTCAAAATTCAATTATCTACAACTTTTGGGAAGAACAGATTTTCTAATTCCAACGTTTAATGGGTCGAAATAGTCCCACAATCAGACCCTACCAATCTGGAAAAAATCTATTGCGAGCCAAACATCTTGAATCTTCTGTATCTACCATCTTCAATCTCCGAATAACCGTTGAATGCTATTACAATCGAAGAAACATACATACGTCGATCTTATGCCTCCATTGGAGTTCACATGCTACATTAATTATTACAACCACGAAAAATAATCGTGGCACCTAATAAATAACACATGCTACGGTAATTATTACAACCACAAAAAATAATCATGGTACCCAATAAATAACAATAACCACGAAAAAATTATCGTGGGATCCAATCACACAAAATCAACAAAAAAACATGTGACCATAATAGCTGGGTAAGAACGCTGCAAAACAAGGGTTAGCACAGTTCTACATTCTACCCTCTATAATCTACGGACAACATGGCCTGTTTAATCCATACGCACGATTATAGCCTGCTTTGATACCACTATTGGAAAACCGAATCCCCAAGACCCAGTAATGATGCGTACTGATTAGACAACAAAACTTGTAAAACCCTATAAAGCTGAATTAGGGTTCTACCTCAACTCCCTGCGACACGAACGCTGGTTGAACTTGTTATAGCACGTCTTGCTATAAACCACGAATACTGCTCGACCGTACCGTACGATCTTCTATCGTAATCCCTCCACGTCTAGAACACGAACCAAGTATGGACTCTTTTGTGATCTGTTTGCTCTTTTTAAGCCTATCTCTATTTACTGAATAATAGAAAAAACATCAATCTGACCTAGAGAGCATAACGTGTATATATAGAGTTACGATAGGGACCTAAGGAGTAATAAGTCAGGGCTCCCAATGTAAATAAGAAAAACTAATCCTGCCAGGATTCTATTTCTTATTTCACTAATTATAATTCACCCCACTACAGAATTATAAGTGCACTCCCGTCCTTGTCTCAATTATATTACGAGCTCCATGATATTAAATACTTATTAATCTCCCCATGTTAAGATTACAGATACCCGTTGATTAAATTAAATTACTAACATCCTCATCATTGGCAAGATCATGGTTCCACCGCCGCCTCAAACTCATATACATGATTGAGCTATTATCCGCTCTGGGCACAAAACCCAAGAACCATTGCAGTGCCACATCATCATTCGCAAGGCCTGTGTCGAAGGGGATTGGGTCACCGCCAACTCTTAAACTTGTAATTGCTGCGAAGTCGAGCGGCGTCACTATATCTCCCCAGGCAGGAGGTGGAAGGTATTAGTGGTATCCCACCACCTCTTCACCAAGGCTGTCAGCAAAGCGTGGTCATTTCGAATAGGCATTATCAAAACCTGAATGAATGTACCAAACCCTGCGGCATCCACCAACCCTCGAACCACGGCAGGGAGTTCTTTGTAAAACTCTAAGGACTGAACCAACCCTCCAAAGCCTTACAACGTCGTCTTCCTCTGCATTGAATCAAATGAAGTCATCAATCTCAAATGACATTGGGCAATTAAAACTATCAATCTTACTGCAAGACACGATAAATGTTGTTAAACTTGGAAAAATCATGCGAAGGCAACCCTTTGAATGATGTTTTTGAGGATAATAACACTTATCACTTTTCATTAATTTGTTTGTTTCTATTTAGCAAGCATATTGTGTGTGAATTGAACTCATGCTTTGATTAATACACAATAAATTGATAAACTGAAATTGACAAAGTAAGGTCAAAGAAAGTACCTCCAAGCAGCCCTCCCTCAAGTGAAAGGTCTAGTCTTGCAAGACCGAGCTCTCGTCATAAGTCTCCCAAGTCATCTTGTAAGGATCCAGAAACTGAGGAACAAAGAAGTGTGCTCTCGGTGCATACGTCGCTACATTAAAGGCCATCCTCGCGACCTTCTGAGCCTCTTGCATCACAGGCACCCTTGGCACAACCTCAGCCTCCGCGGCCTCCCTCTCAAACTCCCTCAACACCTATCTCCCTCCTCTACTGGCTCCGCGCGCCATGATAACTCTTCTCGCTCTGCCTCCCGCACACGAGACTCAAACACTATCGCCACAATCCTTGGCTCCTCCATCTCGGCCTCAAGGACATCCTCGTCCTCCACGAATTCCTCGTAGCCTAAAAGAGTGACCCACCGAGTCAACTTTGCCCTCAGATCCCCGGGTGGTCTGTCAAAGATAGGGACCACCACCACAGGTTCCTCCTTGATCACCAAGGCCTTCTCCTTCTCCTCTCGGGTCAGCCGAGACCCTCCGGACTCCACCTCTATCTCCATAACCGGTGGGCCACCATTTTCACCCTCATCCTCCATCTTAATCTCACCATCATCATCTATCTCCATCTCCACCGCGCCCATGCCACCCACCGTATCACCACCACTCTCTTGTGCATCTTTCCTCGCGGCCTCATCCAAGACATCCTCAATCGGAACTACCGGAGAGGGAATCACAAGAAGCCATAGAGCCCAGCCACCGGGCCCAATTGCTATGCTCGGCAGGACCCTGGGTCCCTCCTTCTCAGCCTTCGCGATCGACAGAGCCCGCAGCTCCTCTCCTGCTATCGCTGTAACAGTTGGAGTCCCCTGGACTCTGACACCACTATAATCGCAGGGGGTTCCTCCCCTGTGTTCGCTGCCATCGCTGGAGCGACGGGTCTCTGCCCCCGTTGTCGCTGTAGCCGCCGGCGCACCAATCGGAGCCCACCCGGGTTTCGACGCCTTAGCAACCACACCCCGTGGTGCCTTCGGACCCCCGTGAGGAATCAATCAGAAATCGGGAGAGAGAGATGAGAGAGGGAAAGTACCTTTTGAATTTTTCGAGCACGAATGCGAAGAACCCTAGCACAAGAGAAGGGAAAAAGAAAAAAAGAAACTGTTCGCATTTAGGCTGGGTCTGAAACCTCGTCCCCAGCACAAAGCATTGGATACCAAGCGCTAGGCACTATTTCCAGGAGATAGTGGGCCTTTATTAGGCCTCGTCCAGTTTGGTCCCTTTTTGGGCTATCATGGTCCAGAGTTCGTATCCGGAAACCAATTCCAAGGGTCCGTCCCATTCTAAAAATTTCCAAGGGTCTGTCCCATTCTAAAAAACAATTCCAAGGGTCCATCCCATTTCTAAAATCTAAAGGTCCGTGTCCTGTCTCTAAAAATCCAAGGGTCCGTGTCTCGTCTCTAAGATCCAAAGGGTCCGTGTCCCGTCTCCAAAACCCAAAGGGTTTGTGTAATGTCTCCAAGATCCAAAGGGTCCGTGTCTCATTTCCAGGGAGGCGGAGGCTGAGGCTGAGGAGAGAGGCGGGCTTAACAAGGGGGTGCTGCGGCAGACGGCCATTGAGGTGGCCCGGTTGAGGGAGCACGCGGCGTTTGTAGAGGAGACCTACGCACCACCAGAGCCACACTTGTTTGTTCCCTCTGGGTTCGACAACTACATGCCGCAATGGGATGACTACAACCCTGAGTTAGTGTTGAGGGACCCCACAGTGCACCTTTCGACGACCTGGACAAAGAGGTATACTTTTAATACTTGCTTTAACCTCCATTTGCATTATTTGTACTTGAGTAAACTTAAATTGAATCGACCAAACTTGTACCAAATTTGTAACTTGAACCATCAATAAACTTGAACTCGACTTGATACTTAGAACTTGAATTGGCACAAGATGCTTTGAATCGACTTAGGATGCCTTGACATTGAATTTTGAACTCGAATCGACTTAGAATGCCTCGACTTCGCAACTTAAGATTGAATCAATTTTTAGGATGTCTTGATGTTGAATTTTGAACTTGAATTGACTTTTAGGATGCCTCGACTTTAGAACTTGAACTTTGAATCGACTTTAGGATGCCTTGACTTCAAACTTGAGCTTGAATCGACTAATGTTGAAATATAGAACTTGTGTTTCCATTGATTGCATCAACTATTGAATCTTGAATTGCCTATGTATTGATGCATTTCTCTTTGTTTGTTTTTTCCTTAAACAAAGGAGGAGACCGATCATACGCGGACACGGGGGAAAGGCTAACTCACTCGCACTATATAGGGGGTTGCCAGAGCAGGTCAAGATGTTGGACGACCAGGCGGGGTTTGGTCAGTTTATCCAGATACTGACACAGGCAAAGAACGAACATGCCGTCTTGGTCGCACTAGCAGAGAGGTGGCACGATACAACCAACACCTTCCACTTTCCGTTGGGGGAGATGACCATGACCTCTTTGGACTTCGCGGCCATTATAGGCCTGAGAGTTAGAAGGGAGCCTATCCCATTTGGCACGGGGATCCACAGAGACGAGGCAGCCTTGGGGTGGTTCTTGGGTAGAGTGCCCCACCAGGATGAGGAGATGGTGAAGTATGCCTAGTTTGAGGAGTACTTAAAGGTGACCCCGACTACTAAGCGATAGGAGGAGTAGATGGCGAGGGCCTACTTGTTGTACCTGTTTGGTGTGTCCCTGTATCCGAACAGGCGCAGTCAGGTGCACTTGTCTTACTTGCTAGCCCTGTGGGACCTTCGTACTGCTTCACGGTTCGATTGGGGAAGAGCAGCTCTAGGTGCGTGCTACGATTTCCTCGGAGACTTCATAAGGACCCAGAGAGCAGTCGGTGGCTACTAGAGAGTGTGGGAGGTATGATTTCAAATCAAACTTGTAGTTCAACTTCAATACGTACTTGTACCCTTGATTTGTATAGCCTTGACTTGTATAGACTGTATCTTATGCTTTGCCTATTTTAAACCCTGCTGCTGTGAGCCTACGAAATGCTGAAAATGTACCCACCACAGAACAAATGTCCCGACTTGAGGACTCTCCCTCGTGCGCTAATCTGGGTCCTTTGCATAGAGGGGATAAGAGGTTGAAAGGGAGCTTTCGTGCTTTCTGAGCTTACCTCGACGAGTTGTCGAGCGTTCAGGTAATCCAAAACTTTTCTAGTAGCTTTCACCTTAAATTGCTTTAATGTTGTCGCTGATATACTTTGTCTTGGATTTTTGATTGTGTTAAACTGCAGGTAGAGTGGAACTCATGGGGTGGTGCGGTGCCAGAGCTAGAGTACTTGGCAAGGAGCAGAGTGGTGAGGCAAGTCGAGTGCTGTTGGAGTCGGCCTTCGGTTGGCAGTGGTACTTGGGCGACCGTGTGACGCCACAGTCATTTGGTTTGCTCGAGTTCTAGGTCCCAGGGCCACTTCTGCCCCTGCTTCACACACAGACCGGTACACATTGGCTGAGCTGCAGCGGTCTACGACGCCGATGACTGACCTATCACACTTCTTGAGACCTGGGCATGATTACTCCATTTACCAGAGGCAACACTTGGCGGGACCATTGGGGGTGATGAACTATGGAGAGTCATTGGGTCAGGCCCTTCATGGCTGGAGAGGAAAGGCATGAGGCGGCCGATAGGCAGAGGGGAGAACCTGTTCGCCCTAGACAAAAGAGAGGAGGTGCAATGAGAGGTGGACTTCCCCGGCTTTCTTGGATGGTGGATGTGAGCGACCCACATGGAGAGCATGCCGTAGTCTAGCTTACCCCGGCCAGGGTAGAGCCTGAGCCGATGACCGGTCTGGTAAGATGTAGCTTCTATTTGTACCATTCAATTCCTTTGCACTTGTACTTGAACGACATTCTGATTCTCAAAAATGTATTTCAGGTGCCAGTGGAGTGGGCAATGGAGGCCGTACGCTTGATAATTGCACTAAAGAATGAGATACGGAAGGCAATGAGCAATAACCAATTGCAGTTGCAGTACCCCAGAGCAGAGGCTCCACCTCCCATACCAAACTTGATGAGGCCTCAGGTATAATCTCAAAAACATGTTCAATTCCAGCTTTCGATACCAGATAGACTTGCTTTTGATACATGATATGCCCTACAGACTTGCTTCAACACTTGATAGATAGTTCCTGCTTTCAATATTCAATATATACAATATGCACAGTGTATACTAAACGAATGTAAAAATTGACAATGCAGGCACAGGGTAGGGCGACTCCTAGGAGGAAGACGACATGACTGCTGACACAAGCGCCGCCTCAGATGACTATGAGAGCTACACCAAGTACCTCTGTCACTCCAGTCACAGCTCAGAGACAAATGAGCACCACACGACCAGCAGGTGGAGTCGCGCAGAGAGCTACAGAGAGCACGACTCATGCCTAGGAAACAGAGGAGACCCTCCAAAGGAGGTTGAGGGAGAGGAGAGGAAGGTGACGGAGCCCCAATTTTTTAAGAGTGAAAGCGAGGAAGATGAGGAGCACTCGATCAGCAGCGGCTCCGATGACACCGCCAACGACCTTGGGTACCGGATTGACCCAAGAGAGCGCCACGACAACGGTGACGATAAAGACGAGTTCGACGACTAAGGACTACTACTGAGCCTCATTTACCTTACTGTCTTTTTGCTTTTTAGATTTAGGCCTGCGCGCCCACGTAGATAGACTTAGTAGTAGTATCAGGCCTGCCTACCCCTTTTGACTTTTGGGCAGATATGCCTCATAGATATACTTTTGCTTTGGGCCGGTGTGACTCGTTGTACATGATATTCCACCATTGTTTCACGGATATTGCTAGTAGTATATAAAACCTGCATTTTCTGGTTTATCGATTCTCTTTTTAGGAAAATTGATATTAAGAAAGTGTAAACCAAGCCACTAATATCCAACTTACATTGATGAAGGATCTGAGTCTACAAATAGATGCCTATATATGTGTAGACTTGCCTAGCTCGACTGAAAAAGGAAGAAAAGTCCCAGGATACGACACAAACTCTTCGACACATGGAAAATATTGAAATTTTGGGCATTAATAGGCCAAAACTCAAAATATTCCTAAACAAGTGAAACTGACATTTGTGTAAGGTCAAATAGATGTACAATGACCTGTACGAATCGACAAAATCAAGAAAGGCATCCCGAAAATGCGAAATAGATCGAAAAATTTGAAAAATGTTGCAAAACGGACATAAGATGCAAAAGATGACTTGTATAAGGCCCAAACTGAAACCGACACCCCGCACAGTCACATTAGGTCCATATGAGCTGTACGGTATGACAAAGCCGTCAAAACCTCGATTTGAACTTGAAATGGGCTGCCGGGGGTCCAAAATCTTCGTTAAGCGCAACAATTCGGATCCGATGCTTCAACATGACCATATACCTTTTGTGACATGCTTGAACTGACAGAAGTGCAAAACAAGCCTTGGAATTGAAAATGGCCTGTTGAAGGTAGTAGCAAACTGTTACTATTTGAGGCTGGAACTGTAGCCACGCGCGCGTATCTGTTACCAACATGCGTCACAGAGGACACGCGTGTGCAAGTCTGGGATCAGCGCGTGCAGCTACAATTCTGCTGCAGGTGCGTTTGTTTGACAAGTCGCCTTTTTGATGGGGAAAGGCCTTGTCCTCACTTCACATAGTTTGTACACGATTTTGATCAGTAGAGTGGAGTGTCCTTGCATGCAAGGTGGTGAGCCACCAAGGCATGGCCTTTAACTCCGGTATGCGAATCGAGGTTGATATTTTGAGGTTTTTTCTGATAAATACGAAGTGCTAGCAACATTGTAATCACATTCCCACTTCCAAACTCATAAATCCTCTAGCATTCTAGATGGAAAATCCTCTCCCAACCTTGCTTAGGCCTTGGTTAACATGGTTTGTGACCATTGATTGGGTGAACTTTCGATTGCATGGTCTTGCTTCAATCCAATACCTTTAACATGTGGGGATACGCCCCAACCTCCTCAAAGCTACTCTCAGGTTCTAGAATCCCGACATTCACGTCTTTCGATTTGGTGATGATAAGATGTGTCCAACCGTCAAAGAATTTCAAACTTATCTTCGAAGCTTTGCCTCTACAGTTCCTATCATTCCACCTTACCAAGAGAGTATGCTGATGGTCTTGATGAGTTCGCTTGACATTATCGGAAGGCTAGAACAGCTTTGAATCGTGGTGGCGAACTCAACGTTATGTGCCTAATTGAACTGTACAGCCCGGACGGCGACTTGGACAGTACTGTTGTGGAAGCTTGGCGCTAGTTTGCCCTATCAATCTACACGTTGGCTGCCCACATGCTGGTCTCTGCTAACGAATGGGTTAGCCCTGGTGAGCATAGCTGCTCAAATGGAGGCTCGTAGGAACGTCATACCTCTGGTTCTTGCTGAGACATTAATGGGCTTGGATTTGATGTGTACTGGCAAAACAGACACGTTTAACTGCAGTCCACTTCTTCTGTAGGTAAACTCACTCAGCTCACCTTTTTCTGATTTGCACTTTCTCATTTTACCTCGACACTCGGCTGAGGCTGCTTCTAGTTCCTTACTTGTCTTTTTTGCTCAAGTTTTTCTGGCTCCTTACTTGTCTTTTCGCTCGTATAGCTGTGGCTTTCGGACAAGATCGGATTGCTTTACACCCCACAGGCAGGCTGGGGCCTATTTTTGGGGCAAATCCTTCAAAGGTCAATGAGGTTCCCCGAGATGTCGCTGGACGAGTGGTACGAGTTTCTAAGACACCTACAGCCCAATGAGATTGTCTGGAGGTGCCCTTTGTTGGATTTTGCCCGACATGGCCATACATTTTTAAGGTTTCGATAGGATGGTGATTGCCGGATTGACAAGTTTCACCTTCTATATCCCGGGACGCATTCTCTGCCAACTAAGCATTAGGCAAAGGAGAAACTATGTTGGCATTGAGAACTTCCTCCTTCCTAACTTCAGTGCATAGACACTCCAAGGGTTTCAAAGGAACTGGGGCTGTAGAGGGCTCGAAGGGGCAGATCGAGATTTCAACCCAAGGCTAGAGAACCGCTATAGGAGGTGGTTAAAGAGAGAAATCAAAGCGAGGCAAAACATCAACTGACTTTAGAGTTGACTTCGCTTGTAACGCCCCGATTTTTCAAAGAATTTCGGGCGCGTTACTCTAAAAATACGCTGAATTTTACAAACTACTAGGCTCTTATCTGTACTTATACAAAATTACAATCTCAAAAAAAATACAAAAATCTACATTTTATTTGAAAACAACTCCAGAGCAACTCTAGTTTTGACACGGAATCAAAGCAACGTTGGCTCAGCCTCCGTCCTAAGTGTCCCACTTGTATCAACTGCTCCACTGTAGAATCCTTCACACTCTGGCAAATTGATCACTGAAGCAAACGATTTGCCAAAATACAAACGTATCCTGAGTAATAATTCACCAAGTAGAAATCCTAAAACCCAATACCACAATTTACAATTTTCAATGAAATAACACAAAATTATACATCAATTACAATACGTAGTCACAAGTAGCCTTTTATGAATTTATCTTGTATTTAAACAGTTTCTATAGTTCTCCTCCATCGAGAATCTTTTCCTCCCAATAATTTCCAACCAAGATTGTCCCATGATTAAATTCCCTCTTGTTGTCCTACAACGGGGCCCTAAATGAGTGCGTCTAAGTTATTTACCTAGCAAACTCACTTATTACCATGGTAAGAGGTAAAGGTCCCACCGAAGTTAATCATGACTGTCATAACCAAAATCCCAATCTCAGAACCAATATCATCTTTGTATCATCTCATCTCATGTACCATCTCTTGTATCAACTCATTCTCCCCCCTTAGGACATTGCACATACATCACAATTCCCTTGGATGCACATACAGTGCATGAGGATGCACATACAGCGCATGAGGATACACATACAACAACACTCCTCGAGAACTCACATCAACTCACGGGGATGCACATACAGCACATTCCTCTCAAAATCTCGCATACAGCACACAATCTTCAATCACTGATCACTTTTGTGACACTTGCCTTATTAACGTCTATTCAGTTTTAATTCAGCCACGAATACCCTCAGGGTACCTATTGTCCAATTTCTATAATCACGTAGCAATTCAAATTACAATAATTCACGTAACAATCAATAGCATTAGAAATTCAACAAAACTCACAAAATACAATATCACATGCATTAAGTCCAACATAATAAGTCCAACACATGGAATAACAAATTTTTAAATTTTATTAGATATCATTGGATGAATAATCTAAATAAGTATACGGCGAAGTGAATGGAATAATTATCCTAGAGGATAAAGTTTTTTTTTAAATAAAAAAATAGTATATAAACATTTTTTTAAAAATATCTATGTTAATCTTTATTTGCAATCCTCATATTTAAAAATAGATACTTTCTACAAATTTTTCATTGGTAAATATATTTTCTTTTATAAAAAGTTTTTCATATTTTACTTGTGGGGGTTCGATTTGACAGAATCCTGACCGTGGTTCGGATCCTAGCTCCTTCCTTCTCAGCTCCGTGCTCTTACCGGTGGACCTGCAATAAGTCACTAGTGCAATGGTTGCCCAGTGACCCTCCGACAATAAAGTTAGATCTCAGGAGAAATGTATAGGTCTAGGGTTAGGGTAGAATGACATACCTCTCTAGGCTAGTATCCCTTCATATTTATAGACCTTGGTTTGCTTGGCCTCCAAGCTAGCGCGTGAAGGGTACGCTCGAGTAACCGCCTCGGGTGATGTCATAGCTGACGTAGGGGATAAGGCAGTTACGGAGCATGTGGTCAGATCAGATCCCAATGATTACCCTTGGTGTAACCTCATGAGACCCTCCTAGAATAACTGCTTTCCTTCAAAAGGCCTCGAGTGATCGGGGTCGTGTAGGCCCCGAGACATTAAGCAATGGCGGAGCCCCGACCGGACATCCCCTCTACTGAGTGACATACCCAGGGAAGTGCCATGTTCCTCTTGATTCTCCTGTCATAGCGGATAGATGTTCCCGCGACGGCTCGGTGCCTTGTGGCTCGGTAGGATGACCAAGCCTCGGTTCTAGAGCCACTACAATAGCCCCTCAACTCGCCGGAGCGTCTTCTTCGAGCTCGGGGTTGACTTTGCTCGCAAACTGTCAAACTATTGGAGCCCTTGATCCTCAAGTAACTGATGCGAAAAGCGGCCTCGGTAACCGTTAATCAATTAGCCTCAGCCTTAGGAGCCACATGTCGATCATCGCCAGGCTGCTTCGCATTGATATGTGTCCCAGCACGTGCCATGTCAGTTGATTGGTACAAAACGTCCCCTCGGGGACACGTCTAGTGGCTCAGTGATTGGCGCTTCGACTGACACGCTCGCGATTTTCAACATAAATAAACATAACTTTTCATAAATAAATTCCTCACATTATCGTACATAATACCCAAAAAGAGTTCACCATGTCCTAGTCATTAAGTTACATATCCACTCCAACAGTTTAAACATATTACATCATTAAAAGAAATAGAGTTAAGGTTTTATTACATTCCCAAAATATGTTTTACCAAAAAGTCCATGAGTCTCCTTTACCACCTCTTCCGAAAATACGGACTACAATGCATGCACTTCACTCCATGCTACTGCTCCGAGATCATACCTGAAAAATGATAGGTTAAGCTACACTAGCCCAGTAGAGAAATCTACACAACCATTATATGCAAATGGGATGACAGGTAGAATGAATAACAGAAACAAGGTATGGTATCTCAAAGGAGAAACAAAACATGACTACTAATTGTCTCAACGTTGACGACATAAATGAAGTACCATGACTACTCCAAGACTCTAGTTTAACCACGAGGACTTACTACCTATACAATTTTCTCATGACTGCACTGCCCCTCATCTTATTTCGAATCACCAATCAGATATCTTGACTTATGAAACTATCAAAATCAAAGAGTCGCAACGCCAATGTCTTTCATACCACTCATACTTTCACCATGATACCCCCTTTTCATTCACATCATGTCACAATTTTCTTATCGTTCTATATCATGAGCAAAAGCTCCTGCCGGGCCATTTAAGGGATCCAGATACCCCCTACCAGACATCTTACCCATTAGTAGGTCCTGAAAATATTATGAGCATTTGCTCTTACTGGGCCATTTACGGAGTCCTGTTACTCCCCACTGGTACCTCCCTCACTGATGGAGCTAATTCAAGTCGCACATCATAGGTCACCATACCACAATTCCTTCAATACACTTTACAATTTAGTCATTCATCTCAATCACATGTAGTGAACTCACAACGAAAACTTATTCACATAGAAGTGGTACAGATAATTTCATCTCAATCAACTCACTATCATTACATTATTAGTTTTCTCATAACCATACAAGCACTCACATATCAAGGGATATTCTCTCACAATGATTCCTAGATTTCCACCCTGCAACCCATGAAACTGTACAAGTCATGCAAGCGATGTACCATATATCAATCATAAGGAGAATGTATCATGTATCCACGCCTAGTGTTGTTTAACTCAAAGGAGTGTTCTACGTATTCATTTTTCACATCACATGTCAACACATACAACCTTTGCCCACCTATATCCCTTATGTTCTCTAAACCTTCATTTCGGTGTCAAAGGACTCATACAAAACCCAATGACCACTACAAAGCCTTAAATATACCACTAGCCTCATCAAACCATTCAATTAAGTACTCAGGAGAACTTAAGAACATCCATGTCTCACCCAAACGATTCTAAGGAAAAGGTTTTCCCAACATATACGAACATATCTATCTTATTTTGGCTACCAGACCTAATCGGCTAAGAATTAGGCTATGATATCACCACAATTAGAAAGTAAACCTTCCGTACATCAATTTCGATATCAAATTTGCCCAAAACGAAGTTCGGATGAAAAAGTTATGCTCGCTCGAAGTTTTGCCAAAAATGCAGATTTTTCATTTCCTACCGGTAGGAGACCAGAATTTCACAAAATGACACTACTGGACAGCGTTTCTACCAGTAGGGCTAAAACTCCAACCGGTAGGACCTGGGTTTTCAGTGCACGATTTTCAGATTTCGCAAGAACAAGTCCAACAACAAAACCAACGATTTAATGCACGATTCAAACACCAAATCAACAAATTAACACATACTAGAAGTGAGAAATCCCTACCTCAAAGTCGAAGAACGAAACCCAAGCTCAATCAAGCAAGCCCTAGCTCCGAAAACCTTCAATCAACCGAATACTCCTCTCCGAGCTAAACCCAACGAAATATGAGCTCAATTCAAAATCACGTGTGGAAGGTGGAATGAAGGTTAATCTTCGTGGGTCTCAAGTTTGTAGGCTTGTTTTTTAGAGAGAGAGTGAGAGAGATAGAGAGCCCAGTGAGATAGAGAGGACTGAGAGAGAGAGATGTGAGAGTAGAGAGAGAAGGGAAATGAGAAATTTATTCTCTACACACACACCCCTATATATATATATATATATATATATATATATATATATATATATATAGACACACACTCATACACATATGCCTAACACTCATACCCCAAACTTCCAAATTCTATCACATTCTCCACATTATTGTTATTATTTACATAATTTGCAACTCGAGCATTTATCAAGCATCAAAATTATTAGAATTTAATACGGGTCTCTACACCGACTCCGTTGCAGACTTTTCGACACTGACCGTCTGATCACTGCCACGCGTCAAAGATCCAACGACTCGGTGCACGACGCTCCATTTCCCGCGCAACCCTTCAAATCTTCCTACAAAAGGGATGCCTAGAGAGAGAACGGGCAATTTCTCCCTCCCTCTACGATGAACTGCTGCCGCAGTTGCTCCCCTTTTTCGATCGAGGTTTCAAGCAATTTGGACGCGAATCTTCTTACGAAATTCAGGTATGTTGATCTCTTCATGTTATTCTTCAGCCTTTGATAATTTCTTTCAAGTTTTTCATTATTTTTTGAACGTGTTGAGGCGAAGATTCCGTCTGCCATCATCTCACTACAACAAAGTTGGTCTACGGCGACGAAAATTAGCGACGAAATTTATTTTCGTCGCCAAAGGAGGGCTATTGGCTAGGAAAAAAAATTTCGTCGTCGAAGGCTTAGTTTTTGGCGACAAAAATAATTTCGTCGTCAAATGCAAATTTTTGGCGAGAAAATTCCAAATTTCGTCGTCAAATGCAAATTTTTGGCGAGAAAATCCCAAATTCGTCGTCATAGAGCAGCTTTTTAGCGAAGAATTCAAAATTCATCGTCATAGGGGAGCTATTTAGCGAGTAAAAAAAATTCGTCGACAAAGGTTGGCTTCTAGCGATGAAAATTTAGAATTCGTCGGCGTTGACCAAATTTTTTGGCTGATTATTTTTTAATATTTAATTTTTTATATATTATTTAGCATAAAAAATAAATAAATATATACATATTAAATAAAATATACATATATAGTTTAGTTTAAAATTTAATCATAAAAAGGTAATATATATTATACATAGTTTAGTTTAAAATTTTCGATAGTTATCCATTGGCGATGGTGGCGGCATGGTGGGTGGCCTGGGTGGAGTTGTAGGAATGGTGGTGGTGGTGTAGTGGTGATGTGGTGGTTGCGGTGATTGTTGATGTGGTGGTGGTGGTGGAATGGTGATTGTGCTGGTGGTGGTGGAGTGGTAATTGTGGTGGTGGTGTTGGCGGCGGAGTGGTGATTGTGGTAGTGGTAGTAGTGGTATAGTGGTGGTGGTGGTGGTAGTGGTGGCGTCGTGGTGGTGGTGGTTTTGGAAAAAAAAAAAACTAATCAGAAATAGTATATATAATAAATATTAGTCTTCTAGTAATAGATGTTGTGTTGGTGTAGTGGTAAGGGCTTGGGTGTTGTAGGCACGAGGTCATGAGTTAGAAACCCACTGGGAGCAAAAACAATGAGCATAAGGATGGAAATTTTTTTTTCGTGCAAACACATTCACCGACGAAAAATTTCCTCGCCAAAAAAAACCAATGCCGACAAAACTTTTTCGTCGCCCAAAATCGAAATAGACGACGAAAAAATTCCTCGCCAAAACCAAAAAAGGCCGACGAAAAAAAAAATCATCGTCAGGGGCCTTTCTCGATCAACATAAAACGACGAATGGGGACGACGAAATTTTTCGTCGGCAATCAATTTGGCAACGAAAATCATATAATTGCCGACAATTTTTTCCTCGTCTTTGACCTTTTTTGTTGTAATGTCTGGAAGGTGGCGGTGCCCTGTTTATGGCATTGTTCATGTTCTTCCCGACACGCATATTCTTCCTGATTCATGTCTTCTTCCCGAGGCCTTCGAAACAATCCCAGGCCCCAAATGCTCTTCCTGAGGAAGGGTATCCCACTGCTACTCGAGATTTAGAGGTTCCGAGGAGTAATGTCCATTTCGTCCCGAGCGCTAGATTTTCCTGCTCCCCCAAGCATGTAGCTAACAGGTCTTGCACATCCTTTTTGCTTGGTAGGGGCGAATGGTCATTAAAGTCTCCTCGGACAGTTCCAGTAGCTCTGCTTCCTCTCCAGTTATCGACGAGCAGATACTCGAAACACTTCGGATCTAAGCATTCTACCAAACTCCAATCGATTTCATTGAGCCCTTCGATCCTTTGAGAGCCCCGCACCCAGTTACAGCATTTGACCCTTGGGAAATGGAGGCTCCCAGTACCTCAAACCATGGACCGGGACCTTTTGCAGGTGCCCCGAGGAAGTTCAAGGACGCAGGAGGCCGGTGAGGCCTTGCCCCTATCAGAACCAATTCTTGAGCGGTGCATCGGGCACCCTCGAGAACTTTAGGAGGCTTTATAGTTTCCCCCCATACGTCCAGGTTTGGTTGCTGCCAAACACCGACCCTTGCCAACTGCCTCACCGCCTAGGGGAACTAATCTTCCCCTTTATGGCCATCACCGAGGGTGGGATTAGGTTTCCTCTCCACCAGTTCATGCATCGGGTGCTTCAGACCCTTTCGCTCACTTCCTCCCAGCTTACTGTCAACTCCTACCGGATCATTACGAGCATCATAGAGCTGAGAAGGCAATATAACTTGACATTCTGGTTGGAGGAGCTTCTCGGGGTATACTTGGTTGGTGTCAACCGAGAGAGTGACCGGTATTACCTTTCCTGTCAGTCGGGGTTTGACGAGTTCTTAATTGATCATCTGCCTGACTCCGAAGAATGGGCAAGTATATATGTCTCAGTATTTGAAAATTTCATGTTTAGGACCGGTGAGAACATCGACACTATGACCATGGTTCAGTTTGGGACAGGTACACCCGGTTGGTAGATTTCTTTCTGTCAAACACCTGTACATTTATTTCCTCCTTTGCATGTGTTGATTTCTTTTTTCCTTTGGTGGCATTCTGCAGTTGATGGACTCGTGCAAGAATTCCAAGAGAGGGCGAACCGAGCTTAATTAACGCTGCCTACGCTATCCCCCTCATAAGCCGATTCGCTTCGGATCTGCTTGGGTACACCCCGACCTATACACGCTTCTTGAAGAAGAAGCCGAGGCAACAGGGGGTCTCGAGGGCAGGCCGTGGAAGAGGTAGAGGTAGAGGGGAAGGAAAAGGAGGAAGGGAAGGAAGTGGAGGAGGAGTCGGTACACCCAAAGCAGAGGGCAGCAACTCAGGGCCTCGGGAGAATATCTGTGAAGAGATCGACAGGGAGACTCCTGAAAGGACCAGGCTCAAAGGAGAAATGTTAGGCCGAGGCATGAGGGTGGTGCTGAATCTCAGGCGCCAGAGGCCAAGGGGTCGTGGCGCCAGTTCCTCTCCTGGGGCGCTAGGTGCTGGAAGCTTAAGGGCCGCCTCTATCTCTCCTGAGGGCCCCTCAGAGGAGAGGGCTCGAAACGAGGTGGGGGATAGCAGTAGAGGGAAAGACAAGGAAACTGTTGTGGGCACACGCCTCTGGAAATTTGGGTTCGCACTTTTTTGGAACAGCATGGCGAAATGCTTCGATTCAGAGTCGCCACTCGAGTTTTAAAGTAAACACCCAAGGAACCAAACTTGAAACGTTTGCTACATTTTGATTTTGAAAAAGGCGTAGACTGGTCCGTCGTCACCTTCGATATTTGAGGTTCGGGAGCCATGTTACGAAAAGGGAAAGGTTTTAAGGCACCCCTCTCGCCCAATCTGGAGATCGGTCTCTACTCGGGCATTTTATAAAACATTCGATTCTCTCTTTTGATCAACTTTTAGCCATTTAGGGCGGGGGAACAATTTAAGGGGATTAAAACTGTAACATGTCGGTAGTAGGTCATAAAATGGTATGTTTGCTCTATTGAAACAAATAGTATAGATTGAAAACAGGCTTCTATGGAAGTCTTCAGTAGACTGGAAGACAATGTTCAGGAGTGACATGCGCAGGAAGAAAGCCAACATGCACTGACCAAGTCACTGCAAGCAGACTTGACTTGCGCACGCCACACATGGACCGGCGTACTTTGGTAAACTTAAACTCACAGCTCTTATTTTCAACCCTCTATGCTCTAGAAAGGACCAATGCACATCCAGGGAAAACTGCACAGTTTATATCACAGTTTATATAGTTATAAACATTTAAAAAGGCTTTAGAGCCATAAAATAAACAGAATACCCGATAAATAGTGTGGGGGAGTAAACAGAGGCCAAGGCCTAGTTGCCATGCAATGGCCAGCCACTGGACTAGATCTGACTGGCGTACGCCAGTATTAAGGTACCGTATGCCATAAAGGTGTCAAATCGGCACGGCCCGTTTAACTTCGTGCTAATCGTGCTTCGTGCCATGCCGTGTCAGCCCGTTTACTTTATTTACTTAAATCGTGTCGTGTCCTGTCGTGTCGTGCCATTTGTCAATCGTGCCGTGCCGTGCCGGCCCGTTTACTTAAATCGTGTCGTGCTGTGCCGTGCCATTTGCCAATTGTGTCGTGCCGTGCCGGCCCGTTTCTGAAATCGTGTTGTGTCGTGCCGGCCCATTTTCTTAAATCATGTCGTGTCGTGTCGTTTTCAATCGTGTCGTGTCGTGCCGGTTCGTTTTCTTAAATCGTGTCGTGTCATGCCTGCCCGTGTTCTTAAATCATGTCGTGCCGTGCCGTTTTCAATCGTGTCAAGATGTGCCGGCCCATTTACTTAATCGTGTCGTGCCGGATCGGGCCGGGCCGTTTTAAGTCGTGTCGTTTTAGTCTGCCCTAACATGTGTGGGTTTACTTAAGGCATAACTAATCTTGCATCAGATATGCAACCATTGTATACATTTGGTTTTTTGGCATATTGGAAACTCAGCGACATTGGGCAAGGACAGAGAGATTCTTGCATTCACTGCATCCTCATAAAAAATAAGGGATGAGTGTGTGTGTTTGAGAGAGAGAGAGAGAGTGAAGTTGCTATTCAACTTCGGTTGCCCCTTCTTTTTTCTTTTTTTTCTTTGAACGTCCCCTCTTTTTCCTCGCTTTTTCAGCTTCCTACTTAATAAATCTTAGACAACTTTTTGGTTAGTATACAGGCGAGTTTGGTAAAGGACTCAATCAATCTACAGTTGCGCTTTCAATTCTTATTGTCGCACATTTGAATAGTTTGAGGTGTTTTCTTAAAAAAGCTTTTACCTTTTTACGCTCCTACTAGTGCACGAGAATTATGTTAGGCAAAAGGTCTACACTCGGTCTAAGAATATCATAATCACTCTGTAACTTGCAGAAGAGAAAAAGGAGAGGACAATTCACAATGAAAGGAGAAAAATAACAATGGACGCTGCATTTTCATATACCATGGCACGCCAAAAAAATTTAACAATTAAAAAAATAACATATTACAACCCCTAATTAAAAAGAAATTCTTGGTCTTAATAAAGTAAAATTTAACAATTAAAAAAATAACATATTACAAATGGTCCTATTGTCCTAGTCCAAGCTGTCCAGCTAACCCTTATTTATATATTTTTTCCCTTATTTCTACTATGTATTTTTTTTCTTTTTCGGTTGACACTTTTTTTTTTTAATTTCTTGTTAGATTTGGGGTAAATAATATATGACTTTTGCACGTTTCCTTTCATATTAAATTACTCTTGCACCATAAATATTTTGATAAGTTTTTTTAATTTTACTTGTTATCTTGTATTGCAATGTTAAATTTGCAAACCAAAGGTCCAAAGCCTATTTAATTTTACTAACAAAAACAAAATAAATATTTTTACCGAATAAAATTTGATAGTTTTTTAAAAGTGAAAAAAATAATTTTTTAAAAACATGATTTTTTAATAAATTGTTTTTTTAAAAAAATTAAATATCTTAGTTGTTTACCTTTAGAAAAAGGTAAACAAATATTTTTTACCGAATAGAAATTGTTTAATTTTTTTAAAATTTAAAAAAAAAAAGCCATTTGGCTTATTTAATCTTTTTTCCCGTGCCTCGTGCCGTGCCCATGTCGTGCCTGGTCGTGTCCATGCCCGTGCCCATGCCTTGCTAGAACCGTGTCGTGCCGTGCCGTTCCTGTCCACTTGTCGTACCCGTCTACGATCGTGTCATGCCGTGCCGTGCCAGGCCAACTTTCGTGCCATGCCCGTGCTGCGCCGCCCCCTTCCGTGCCCGTGCCGTGCCTCGGGCCCACTACAATCGTGCTGTGTCGTGTCGTGCCAGGCCAATACCATGCCTGTGACGTGCTGTGCTGCCCCCGTGCCCGTGCCGTGTCCGTGTCGTGCCGTGCCGGCACGGCCCATTTGACACCTCTAGTACGCCAGTCACACTTTTTTTCTAGTGCTTGGCTTTACATCTTCTGGGTTCTGGAGCATGACCAGAAAAATCCCATAGGCATTCTAAAGCAGCAGAAATGAATATTAAGCACTACAGCTAAGCATGTCTAAATATTAAAAGCAGTAAATTGGTTTTAACATGCAAAAAGGTGATGATAGTGGAAAGAAAAAGCAAAAAATAGCTAGTCACTGATCCCCACGCCAGTATTGCATGTACAGCCTTGACTGGCGTACGGCACAATACGACTGGCATGCGCCAGTGATAACTGCATACGATTTTTGAAACCTTGCCAGCTTTAGGGCCAGGACTGGTATTGATTACCAGCCTTAACCCTGCCAGCCCCCCTCCGGGGTCAGAACAGAAAGCTTTACAAAGGTGGTATACATTTGGTTGTGGAGCTTATAAATGTGTTTGAGCTTTGAACTTGGGATTTGATGCGTGGATGATGAGTGTTTGGAGGTGATGGGTGTATGGAGAGGCTACTTGCTCACTCTTTCAAAGGGGTGGAAGAAGAGCAAATAAGGAGCCAAAAGAGAGAAGAAGGACTAGGAGAGAACTTATGTTGGTAACCCCTTGCATATAAATGCAAGGGGGGTTTATATAGGGGATGGAATGAAGGAGAGAGGCTGTAACCAGTTGGGTGGGTTTAGGGCTGGTTAACCTTGAGAGAGTAGTCTCCATGCATTAAATGCATGGGACTTGCTTGATAGAAGTTAAAATGATATGAATGTATGAGTACACCAACCAGACGAATGTACAGGATTCTAGAGGCCCAAAAGTCTTATGCACGTGGTTGAATAAAGGTGATTTGACTGGCTTAGACTGGCGTACGCCTGTAAGGAACCTACGTGCGCCAGTAACAATTTGGTCAACGGTCGATGACCGACACTTTGCAGTTTACCCACGTACGCTAACGTGGTACTAGCATACTTAGGTAGGTTTTGTTGGGGCCTTTTGGTTCTGGCCCAAATGGATTGAATGTGGTTTAAAAAGGGGTTTGAATGAGGTTCGGAATGCTCAAAGCTCAAACACACTAACAATCTCGGGGAGTTCTTGACCTTGATCATCATTGGGGAATCAAAGACCGTAAGTAAACTAATCTGGACAGTCCAGAATAGGGTGTCTACAGTACGCCTTGGACAGCACTTGGAGCACCATGGACTTGGTACAAGTAATGTCAAAGGTTTTCTAGACACCCTTCCAAGCTATTCAGAACAGAACATACGAGTCAAAGTAAACACGAATTCTTAAATGATTGGTTGATTTGACGAGACAGGCTATCGCGGAGGCAACTCCCTTGGGGAATAATTAGTTGCAAGCGAATCATCGCTGCTGGGGGTATAATTGATTTGAGGGACCGGGTAGACCATCGTTGATTGAATTGATTTAAGGGATGGCCGGACCGTCATTGATTGAATTGATTTTAGGGACTTGCGGATCGTCGTTGATTGAATTGTCTTGAGGGACGGACGGATCGTCATTGATTGAATTGATTTGAGGGACGGGCGGACCGTCGTTGATTGAATTGAGTTGACGGATGGGCAGACCGTCGTTGGACTTGATGGACGAGCGGACCATTGTTGATTGAATTGACTTGATGGACGGGCAGACCGTCGTTGATTGAATCGATTTGATGGACGGGCAGACTGTCGTTGATTGAATTGATTAGATGGACAGGCGGACCGTCGTTAATTGAATAGTAAGGGCACGGATTGGTGTAACATGGACTGCTATTTCGGAGATTTAGGTGCAAAACTTTGATTGGGCCTCAGGCCCAAATTTCACTGGCGTACGCGGGTCCTTAACAATCGTGCGCTGGTAAAACCAACAAGCCTGATTTCTAATTCAGCCCAGACCTGGCCCAGCTTCTTCCCTCTTCGTTTATAACTCCTAAACGTGTATGGGAACCGCCATTCGGTAGTTTTCAAAACTCCTCCTCCTCTTCAAACTCCCTCCCACAATCATCTCTCTTCTTCTTCCTTGATTTCTTGCACAAAACCCAATATCCACATACCTTAGACATGGCAAAGCCTAGTAGCAGTAGCAATGGCGATGGAGAGGTGAGATGGCTCAGCCGTAGGACGGGGCTAAAACCTCGAGGCCTCAAATCGATGATCAAACAGTAGAGAATGCGTCGACGGGTGTTGGTGTAGAGGTACGGAGTGGTGGTGACAGCGGTGATGGCCATGCACAGGAGGTTAGTGACGAAGCAGATCGGCGTACGCCTATGGAGGAGGGGCGTACGCCAGTAGTGTCTGAGGCAGGGGGCCCACGATTGCAACAACTGGGCTCAAAGGATGCCGTGGAAGGCTTCGTGATTACTAGGAGAGGCCACGGTGGGGCCGCTGGCAGTAGCAATTGCAGTGGTGGCGATGATGTCCAATTGAGTTCTCCGCCGAGGGATCCGGCAATGGGCAAGGACCCTATGGTTGTGGAGGAGACTTTCGGAGAGGTACCAGCGTGTCTGATGGAGTTTAGGCTAGCAGCGGGGTCCTCGGCGCACGTACCCATCACACGCGGAGACTTCGCGGAGTTTGCGATTAAGGAGGAACTCGGCCGATTGCTCTGAGAGAATCCGGCGGTGGTTGCAGCAGTGATTATGGCCTGAGAGGAGAGAAAGAGGCAGGTTGAGATGGCCCAAGAGGAGGAGAGACTTAGAGCCCAGGTCGAGAGGACTAGGGTTGAGGAGGAGGCCTTTATGAGAGAGACCGAGACAAAGAGTGGGTCCAGGAGGAGGCGGCATGGGCGCAGGAGTCAGCTGTGACGGTGGCTGAGTCTAGGGCAAGGGAGTCTCGTGCTGAGTTCATTGCAGAGACATACACGCCACTGGAGCCACACGTCTTCGTTTCGTCGGGGTTTGAGAGTTACGTGCCTCGTCGGGTGAGCTATGACGCCGAGCTTGTGCTGAGGGACCCCAAAGAGCACTTGGCGCGGTCTTGGGAGCAGGTATACCCTTAAAACTTGCTTTTACCTTCCATTTTGTACTGTCGTATCTGCATAGACTTGTATTTGATATTGCATGTAACTTGAACCATTGCACTTGACTTGTCGTGTAGAACCCTTGAATGATATGCCCTAAATCAACTTAGAATGCCTCAACCTCGAATTTAGAACTTGAATCGACTTGAATAATTGAATTTGACTTTGTAATGCCTTTATAATTCGATTGTAGAATGCTTTTGACAATCTGACCGTTAATGTAGCTTGGAATAGCCTCAGTTGACTATAGAATGTCTCGACTTTTGACTTCAACCACAGTATACCTGAAGTAGCTTGAAAAGACAAATAAAATGCCCTAGATCTTGATTCGACTGAATAGTATGCCCTTGAGAGTTGATCGACCATAGAATACCTTGAAGTAACTTAAATTGATAGATAAAATGCCCTAGATCTTGATTCGACTGAATAATATGCCCTTGAGATTTGATCGACCATAGAATACCTTTGAAACTTGAAATCGACAGTAGTATGCCTTGAATGCTAGCTCGACTGATAATGTAGCTTGGAATTACTTGAATCAACTAATGGAGATGCCTTGACTGTAGAATTCGATGGCAAGATGCCTTTGAAAATTTGAAATTGACTTCAGTATGCCTTGATGATTAATAATTGCCTATTGAATCTTGGATTGCTCGAGCACTGACACATTTCTTTTGTCTGTTTGCTATTTTGAACAGAGGAGAATGGCCAACTCCCGAGGGCATGGAGGAGCAGCGAGCTTGCTTGAGCTTTACAGAGGCTGCCCGAGCGAGTGCGGGAGTTAGTGGATGCTGTAGGGTTTGGGCAGTTCATTATTACACTGACACCAGTGAAAAAAGACCATGCTGTACTTACTGCATTTGGTGAGAGGTGGCAAGCTACGTCTAACACCTTTCACTTTTCGACCGGGGAGATGACTGTGACCCCCTTAGACTTCGCGGCCATTACGGGCCTAAGGGTAGGTGGAGAGCCGATCCCGTTTGACTTAGGGATCCACAGGGATAAGACGACACTGAGGTGGTTCCTGGGCCGAGTGCCTGAGAAAGGAGAGGAGATGGTCTGGTATGAGTAGTTCCAGGGCTACTTGAGGAGGATCTCGACCATAGAGCAGGAGGAGGAGCAAATGGCGAGGGCCTATCTACTGTACCTAATCGGGGCTACGCTGTACCCAACAAGCATGCCATGGTGCACTTGTCTTACCTGCCGTCTCTTTTTGACTTACGCACGGCCTCTCGGTACGACAGGGGAGGTGCGGCCTTAGGGACATGTTATGGCTTCATGGGAGAGTTCACGCGGTACAAGAAGGCAATTGCTGGCTACTAGAGAGTGTGGAAGGTATGAATTCCAACTTGTAATTTCATTGCAATCCATACTTGTACTTTGAATTGTATATGCCGTATTCTGATGCTTTGCTTGTTTGAAACCTTGCAGTAGTGGGCTTACGAGGTGTTACAGATGTATCCTTCGGAGAATAAGTGCCCGGACATAAGGATTCTCCCACGTGCGATGATCTGGGGGCCGCTACATAAGGGCAAAAAGAAGTCGATGGGGAGCCTCCTAGCCTTTAGAGCCTACCTCGACGAGCTGTCGAGCAGTCAAGCAAACAAAATCTTCATCGGAAACCATTGCCTTGAATTGCTTTAATGCTGTCGTTGATGCCTATTTGGTTTTGGCTTTTGAATGTATTGTAGGTGGAGTGGAACCCGTGGGACGGCGTGGTACCTGAGCCAGAGTTCGTGGCTAGAAGCAAAGCGGTGACAGTGAGCCAAGTGCTATTGGAGTCGGCTTTCGGGTGGCAGTGGTACTTGGGCGACCGGGTGACGAGACAGTCACTTGGTTGCTTGAGTTCCAGGTCCCTGGGCCACTTTCGCCTCGTGCTTCGCACCAGGCCGTTGTTGGAGAGGCCATAGAAGCCAGCGAGGTCAAAGAGAGAGGACGGCTAACTCAAGGGAGAGGTCCAACTATGCGGCAGCAACTGTTTTGCCTCAGCTTTCTTGGACTCTAGCAATGCAGGACGCGTAGGGAGAGGCTGCGATAATCGAGTTCAAGCCAGTCAGGACTGAGCCTGCCCGGGTCACAGGACCAGTATGATGTACTTCCAACCTGTATCATTTCCTTGTATCATATTTGAACTGTATTTTGAACTTTGTTTCCAAAATGTCTCTCAGGTTCCAGCAGAATGGGTGGAGGAGGCAACACTCTTGAAGCTTGCCATGGAATAGGAATTTCATAAGATAGCAAGTGGCACTCCTTTGCGATTGAAGTATCCACCGGTGACTCCAGCCCCGGCGTCTGTACAGACGAGGCCTCAGGCATAATCCTAGAAACTTGTTCAATTCTGCTTGATAACCTGCTCTTGATTCCTGGTTTCAGCATTTAATATACACAATATGCACAATATATGTTGAAATGATATGAATTGATAATGCAGGGACAGGCTAGGGCGGCTCTTAGGTGAAAGAGTGTGTGGCCTCCTCCTCACCAGAAGAGGGTGAGCACTTCCACCACTTCTGCCGTAGCCTAGAGACAGGCGAGCGCATCACGACCAGCTGCCATAGGAGTAGAGATCATCTCGAATAGCGACAAGTTACAGTTTTGCAGAGAGCTGAGGAAGAGGCCAGCTCAGAAGAAGCCAGCTTAGGGGCCATGACGGAAGAAAATGAGACAAGAGATTGAGAGCGAGGAGGGAGAAGAAGATGAGGAGGAGGAGGAAGAAGAAGAGGAACGCTCGCCTTTCAGCAGCAGTTTTGACGACTCCGCCGATGACCCCAAATACAAGATGGATTCGAGAGAGAGAGATGACGACGAGGACGAGGACGTTTTTGATGATTGAGGGCAACCACCAAGCCTCATTTGTTTTACTGTCCTTTGCTTTTGATTTGGGCCTGCGTGCCCACATAGATAGACTTGATGATGGGCCAGCATGCCCTAAACTTGATATTTTGGTGGATAGCTGGGCCATGCGTGCCTTCTTTGACTTTTCAACACATGTGCCTTGTTCATATCACTTTTTGCTCGGGCTGTTGTGCCGCTATGTACATTGTTTCACCTTTTGCTTTTGGATATTGACATTGTTGTATATAAAATTTGCATCTTCTGTTCATTAATTCTCTTTGTAAAGAAAATTGACTAAAGAATATGTAAACCAACCCCTAATATCCCACTTGCATTGATAAGTAGTTATCTGAATCGACAAACAAACACGCGCGTATGTACAAAACTTGACTTAGCTCGAAAGAAATGGAAAGAAAAGTCCCAAGATACGATACGAAACATAAGACACATGGAAAATAATGAAATTTTGGGCATTAATGAGCCAAAATCCGAAATTCTCCTAAACAAGGGAAACTGACACTTTTGCAAGATCACCTAGACATACAATGACTTGTATGAACCGACAAAACCAGGAAAGGACCTCCCGAAACAAGAATTGAACCGAAAAACTAAAAAAAATGTCTCAAAATGGACATAAGACACCAAAGATGACAAATTTTAGTCCTGGGCAGAAACCGACACCCCCGTACAGTCACATTAGGTCAATATGACGTGTTCGGTATGACAAAACTTGGCAAAAGTCCTCGGAATGGATTTCAACCTTCTGAAACCTTGATTTGCACTTGAAACGGGCCATTGGAAGTCCAAAATCTTCGTTAAGCGCGATGTTTGGAATCCGATGCTTCGACACAATCCCATATACCATTTATGACTTGTAGGAACCATCACAAGTGCAAAATAGGCCTTGGAATACAAAACGACCATGCGGAGGCAGTGGCTGTCTGAAACTGTTTTCTGGTGCATTGAACTGGCTTATGCTAGCTACTATCTTCGTGCGCCAGTTTGAGAGGATACGTGCACGCTAGTAATGGGATGGCGTATGCAGGTAATGTCTACTGCAGATCCACTTGTCTGACCAACTGTCCTTTTTCAGGAAACACCTTGTCTTCATCCCTACACGGTTTGAACACGGTTTCTGAGTATCAAAAGGCAGTGTCCTTGCTTACTAGGGTTGTTTGGACACTAATGCTTGGTTTTAACTTCGACACACAAATCGAGGCTCATTTTTGCCTATAAATGGAAGGTGCAAGCATTGTTAAACCCACATTCTCACTCCTCATATTCAGCAACTTTTTGCATCCTCGATGGATAATCCACTCCCCACTTTGATCAAACCTTGGTTATTAGAATTTCTGTCCATTGATTGGTTGAACTTCCAATCTCATGGCCTTGCCTCATTCCGATACCTTAGGCATGTGCCACTCCGTCTTGAGCTTTTGAGAGCTGCTCTTAGGTTTTGGGACCCCGATGTCCATGTCTTCTGCTTTAGCGATGATGAAATGTGTCCGACTGTTGAGGAGTTCCAAGCCTATCTTCGAAGCTTCGCATCTCATACACTTGTTGTCCCACCCTATCAAGTGAGCATGCCAGGGCTGCTAGCGACCTCACTCAACATTTCTCGGGGTTTGGCCAACACTTTATTTGAAGGTGGCAAATCAACATTCTCCGCCTAATTGAAAGGTACAGCCCTAATGGCAATTTGTACAATGATGTTGTGTAGGCCCGGCGCCGCTTTGCCTTGGTGGTGATCTATCTATTGGCTGCCTACCTACTAGTTCCTGCCGATGGGCGAGTTAGCACTCTCTTGGTGAGTGTTGCTGCTCAGATGGGTGTAGACACCCCAATCTGGATCTCCCGATTGATTTACTTTGTTTTTTGGTTTCTTGTTTCCCCAATGATGAACTAGATCAAAAACAGTCTTGAGAATGAAATGGTTTGAGCTTGGAGCAAGTGGAATGCATTCTAAACCCCAAAACCCCAAGTCAAAACCCTGACCTCAGGTTTGACTATCGCACGATGGAATGGAACTCACACGCAATGCTCTACTTGCCAGGTGTTGGTCAAAGTCAAAGCCTTGACGACCATCGCATGGGTTGGTACAACCGTCGCGCGATGAAGTCACTCCCTCGCGCGATGGTCAACACCTGTCACTTTCACCTTTTTCCAACTGGATTTCGTAATGATCAGGGGGCTACTGACCTGTGGAACCCCGTTTTCCTCGACTGAAGAGCATTTGCAGGTGCATGGGTTGCACCACCCTCAGAACCACTCCCATCACCTTGTTGGCCTCTTTCTCCACCAAGGGAAGCTGGCCAGCCTTGTTGGCTGGTTGCTAGGCCAAGTTTACCACTAACCATACACCTCATCTTGCTCTATAAGTGCCCCCTATTGGTCTTCCAAGAGAAGGGTTACAAAAAAATCAAGCAAAAAAGGCTACATAACCCCTAATACTCTCGATATTTCCTCACTCTTGCCATCTTCATACACTTATTTCACAAGCTCTACCACTTTCTTCAAGCCATTTCCATATCACTCAAGCAAAGGTATAACTTTTCTGCCTATGTACTATTTTGATCCCTGAGGGGGGCTGGCAGGGCCAAGGCTGGTAATCAATACTAGTCTTGATCCTAAAGTCAGCTCGGCTACGAGAGTTGTGTTACTGGTACTCCCGCGCGCGACGGACCCACTATCAAGCGCGACTGTCCGAGTCGGCACGCGATGGTCCTCATGGGGATGGGATGCTAGTCCTTTCCTATTTTACAGTATCATAAATCACTGTGAAGCATGACTAAATTTAACCCACGGTCTTACATGTTAAAAATTGTAGGTTAGCTTAGATTATTTGTTCGTTCACTTTGGAACGCCCTTGGGTTGCTTCTGAATATGTCTCAGAGCCCAGGCATACAAAGCAATTCCTGGAAGTCCAGTCATGACACTCGCGCGGTGAACTGACTCCGTCGAGCAATGGTCAGCCTATTTCCAGTGGTTGCCCTTGCATGGGCAACTCGGTCCATGGCCTTTGTTTTAATACCCCTACTGTTTAGGGGTTATATCTTATTCCTGTTCATCCTATTTGCAATAGTTACTCTTTCAGTACATATAAACTGCTTGGTTTGTTCCTGGGTGTGCACTGGTCCTTCCAGAGCCTAGAGGGAGGCAAAACCGAATCTGTTGGAAGGATATTGACCATCGCGCGATGGTATGGGTCTGACGCGCAATGGTGGACTTGAATGCTGGCAGATCCATGCATGCAAGTTGGCCACTGCTTGTGTCAAATTCATACCAACGCACTGTTTTGATATCCAGTCACAGTGTTGGGTTTTAACTCATTTATTTTTCCAAATATTTCATCCATCCATGCTATTTTCGATCACATCCTGCAATGTGTTATAGTTTTAATCCCCGATTAACTGTTTTCCCTCCCTAATTGGCTAAAAATTGGTTAATAAAAGAAGAATCGCAAATATTTTCACAAAATGCTTAAGTAGAGACCGATCTCCGGATTGGGCGAGAGGGGTGCCTTAAAACCCTTCCCCTCTCGTAACCTGGCTCCCGAACCCAGCTATGGTTATGACGAACTGGTTCCTTCACTTTTTCAAATCAAAAAGCGCGGCAGGTGCTTCGAAATATGGTTCCTTGGGTGTCGGACCTTCAAAACCCGAGTGGCGACTCTATATTTTTAAGTGCTTGCCATCAGCGCTCGCGCTCCCTCGATTCTGGGCCCTCGCGTTTGGAAATCCAGAAATTTCCAAGGGCATGCTGCCCACAATGGGGACTCAAAGGAACGCAGTGCCTCTTGTACTTGCAGAGACACTCTAAGGCCTAGACTTGATAAGCACTGATCAGACCAACATCTTCAGTGGCAGTCCGCTTCTTCTTCAGGTAAATTCAATCAGCTCACCTTTTTCCGGTTTTGGCACTTTCTCATTTTACCTCGACACTCGACTCAGGTTGCTCCTAGCTTCTTACTTGTTTTCTCGCTCTGGCCTTATCTGGCTCCTCACTCTTTTTTTTGCTCATGTAGTTGTGGCTATCGGATAAGATCGGGCTGCTTCACCCTCCGGAGGAAGGCTAGAACCTCTTTCTATGATGGATTCATCAAAGGCAGATGAGGTTCCCCGAGATGGATTTGGAAGAGTGGTATGAATTTCTAAGGCACGTGCAGCCCAACGAGATTGCTTGGAGGTGCACTTGGTTGGATTTGCTTGACATGGCCACTCATTCGGACGGGCTCGACAGGATGGTGATCGCTGGGTGACAAGTTTCACATTCTATATCCCTGGTCGCAACCTTCGCCAGCTAGGCATTTCCCAGGTAAACAATCTCATTAGCACCGAAAATTTCCGTCTTTCCAACTTCAATGCTCAAACACTCAATGGATACCAAAGGCGCTGGGGTCTTAGAGACATTCAAGCAGTAGATCCAGATTTCAACCCAACATTAACGAATTGGTATAAAAGAGGGCTGCGAGCAGAGATAACCGAAAGACAAAACATCGACTGACTTTGGAGCTGACTTTTCTATATTTAGAATAAGCTATGAGCCGTTAGGCTTCTCTAGCATTTTGTTTTGTTTTTGATGCTTCAAATGTTTTAAGGCTTTTATGCTCAGCTTGTGTATTAGAAGTAGTAATTTGCAATAAAGTTGAAAGACGAAGGGTATCCCCCTTCCGGTTCTCCAATGCAACTTGAATTATTCTCAACCTCTTCGACCTTTGATATGTGCCAAAATTGGTCAACCATGGATTGACTTGAAAGATTGTGACCGAATCTCAAGGTGAGATTGCCTACGTATCCTTTTTCAAGGAATCAAGCCAGAATGTAGTTCAAGCTAAGGTTCACTCGTGTATTGTACCTCTCCCTTTTACGCTCTAATTTTTGCCTAGAACCGTCTTTTTAGGTTTTTGGTCTAGTGAGCTTTTGACATTTTGCCTGTTTATTTTTGCCTAGACCGCCTCCTTAGGTTTTCGATCTAGCAGGCTGCTCTAACTTTTGCTTAGAACCACCCACCCTTGTGGTTTTCAGTCCACAAGCATCTCTCAGGGATAGTAACGCTTGAATTGATCCAGGTTGACCAAAGTATTGAATTCATTTCCGTCGAGATCGATGAGTTTAGCAACACCCCCAGATAGGATGGTCTTGATAATGTAAGGTCCAGAACGCTTCGGCCGGAACTTTTTGCAAGGATCAAACACTAAAGCACGGATTTCCTTTGTAACCATATCCCCTTCTATTAAGTCCCTGTACTTCACTTTCTTGTTGAATGACGAGCGATCCACCATTGATACCCTTGAACATGATACAAAGCGCGGAGCCTTCTCTCATCAAATAGCATCAACTCGACAAACCTCCCGCTGAGCCACTCAGATTCCGTGAGACCACATTCTGCCATGACTCTCAGTGATGGTACTTTAAGCTCGATGGGGAGTACTGCCTCCATCCCATAGACTAGGGAATAGGGAGTTGCACCAGTTGAAGTTCGGATCGACGTTAGATATACCCAAAGTGCTAGAGGCAGTTGCTCGTGCCAGTCTCTTGCAGACTCAGCAGTCTTCTCAATGATCACCTTGACATTCTTGTTTGCAGCCTCGACTGCTCTATTTGTTTGTGGACAATAGATTGTCGAATGATGGATCTGGATCTTAAATTCCTCAAAGAGCTCCAAAACCCTACCCTTGAAATGAGACTCGTTATCCGATACAAATGCCTGTGGGACACCTTACCAATAAATGATGTTCTTCCGAATGAACTAAGTGACTTGAACCGTTGTCAAGGTTTTGTAAGATTCTACCTCGACCCATTTAGTGAAGTAGTCTATCGCCACTAGTATAAACTTGTGACCATTTGAAGCAGAAGGCTTAACCATGGCGATGACATCGATGCCCCAAATAGAGAAAGGTCAAGGCGAAGTCATGCCATACAAAGTTGATGGAGGAAAATGTTGTAGGTTAGCATGGATTTGGCACTTGTGACACCGTCGCACGTAGTCAATGCATTGAGACTCCATTGTGGACCAGTAATAGCCTTGCCTTAGGATTTTCCAGGCAAGCATGACACCACTCATATGAGGACCGCAGACTCCTTCGTGAATCTCCTCCATTATCCTTGCTGCTTCAATGCCGTTTACACACAGCTTGTGCATCCCACAATGAGACCTTCGATACAGCTTCCCTCCACAAATGATGTACTGGGCAGCTAACCGTTGTAAAGCAACTCGATCTTTTCTAATGGCCTCAGCGGGAAAATCCCCATGCTCGACAAAGTTCCATATGTCATGGTACCAAGGTTGGCCATCATCGGCATCATCTATGGCGTTGATGTACTCGTATGCGGGCAAGTCCCTTTGTTCAATCACGATAAGTCGCAGCTTGACTCCTGTTGGAAGTTCAATCATTGAAGCCAAAGTTGTCAAAGCATCGGCCAATTGATTCTTCAGGCGTGGAATATGGGTGAAAGTCACCTTATTGAAGCAAGGAATCAGTTCTTCCAAATCTTGGTGATAGGGCTTTAGCTTTTCCTCACGAACCTTCCAATCTCTATTGGCCTAGAGACTACCAAGTTCGAATCTCCAATTACTTCAAGCTTTTCGACTCCAAGAGCAATTGCAGCTTCCATTCCGACGATGTAGGCCTCATACTCAGCTTGATTATTCGTGACATCGAAGTTTAACTTGAAAGCAAGCGGAATATGAGCACCGGCAGGCGTGATCAACAGTACTCCAATCCCAAATCTTTTCTGATTAGCAGCCCCATCAAAATAGAGCGTCCAAACTTCCTCGACCATCGTTAAAACTTCTTCATCAGGGAAGGTGAAATCTGCGTCCTCCGATCTATCAATCGGGTGGTCAGCCAGAAATTCTGCCACAGCACATCCTTTCACTGATTTCCTTATGATGTATTGGCGATCGAACTCTGCCAGCAAAAGCAACCAACGCGCTAACTTATGAGTAAGTGCAGGTTTCTCAAATAAATACTTGATAGGATCCATCTGAGAAATCAGTCTCACCGAATAAGCCAACATGTAGTGCCTTCTCTTTTTAGAGGCCCAAACAAGCGCCCAACACGTCTTTTCCAGAGGAGTATAGCGCTCCTCAGATCCTACCATCTTCTTGCTCAGATAGTAGATAGCCTTCTCGACTCCATTATCCCCTTCTTGTGCTAGCAAACATCCCATAGCCATCGGAGTAACGTACAAGTACAAAATCAAGGGTCAACCCGGTGTAGGAGGCATCAGCACTGGTGGATTCTGCAAATATTTTTGGATTGACTCGAAAGCGGCTTGGCACTTATCTGTCCATTTGAACGGGACGTCCTTCTTGAGCAGACGAAACAATGGTTCACATGTTAAAGTCAATTTGGCGATGAATCTGCGTATGAATTGAACCTTGCCCAGAAAGCTTCACACTCCCTTTTCGGACCGTGGTGGCACCATCTCGAGAATCGCCTTAATTTTAGAGGTATCTACCTCTATTCCTCTTGCAGTAATTAGGAACCTCAACATCTTGTTTGTCGTGACCCCAAATGTGCACTTCTGCGGGTTGAGATGCACTCGGTACTTACGAAGTCTTTCGAGGAACTGCCTGAGTGCCAGAATGAAATCCTCTTGTTCCTTTGCCTTCACAATCATGTCTTCGACATAGACCTCAATCGTCTTATGGATAAGGTCATGTAACATGGTCATCTGGGCCCTTTGAAAGGTGCAACCAGCGTTCTTTAGTCCAAACGGCATCATCACATAGCAGTAGGTACCCCATTCAGTGACGAACGTTGTCTTTTCCTGATCCTCCGGTGCCACAAAGATCTGGTTGTATCCAAAGAATCCGTCGACAAATGAAAGCAAAGCATGCCCCGCCGTATTGTCCACAAGCACATCGATGTGCGGCAAGGGAAAATTGTCTTTGGGGCTTGTTTTGTTCAAGTCCCTGAAATTGACACAGACTTGGATTCTTCCATCCTTTTTAGGTACAGGCACAATGTTAGCGACCCATTTAGGATACTCTGCAACCCTTAAAAAACCTGCATCAATCTGCTTGGTGACTTCTTCCTTGATCTTTTGCACCCAGTCTGGCCTCATTCTGCGGGGTTTCTGCTTGACTGGTGTAGCTCCAAGTGTCAAGGGAATTCGATGTTGCACTATTTTCGGAATCAATGCCAGGCATATCCTTGTGAGACCATGCAAAGACTTCGAAGAATTCCTTGAGCAGTTTGATTAACACGGTGCGAACCTCCGGGGATAAAGTCGAACCAATTTGCATCATACGAGGGTCATCCTCGTCTTTTAAATTTACAAAAATCACTTCTTCCTTTAGAGGCTGAGCATGCCTTTCGTCTTCCCTTTCGATGAGGGAACGCAACTAAGCCGGGATGTTATCGTCAAAATCTGTTCCTTCATCGTCGGGGCCGACACATTTTATATAAAAGCTAGCAAAGTAGTCAGAAGCAGGATCATGCATTTCATAAAACCCTTCAGGGTTGCCAAGTATAGTCAACTCAAACTCAAAGTAAAAGCTACGACGTGGAGGGCCAAGAGGCACAAACTCTGACTCTGAGCTTGACCTAGACTCGACCGACCCTGTGTCAGATTTAGACGTGTCATCAATGCTAGTTAGACGTGGTGTGAAGATGCAATTTTTAATACTACCCTTGGCCTCCACGATGAGAGAGGTAGGATCTTCGAGAGTGTCGGGCCCAAGCATCAGCACTTTAGCCTCCTCAGCATCGCCAACCAAACCTACTTGGGAGAATAGCTGCTCCAAGCTTCCCTGATCGAAAGTCTTTAGCTAGTCGATCTTCACTTTGATCTGACCCAACTGCTTCTTGAACTCCTCTTTAGCCAGCTCCTCATCCTCACTATCAAACCAACTGTCAGCAGTGAAGACCTCAAAACCCGGCAGCCAAGTACAAGTTTCTGGATCCCAAAACGATTCAACTTGCCCCATGTAAATAGTGCCTCCTCCTTCACGTACAAAGTAACTGTCCGAATTACCTTGAAGGGTTCGAGGCTTTCCCATACCTTTCCTCTTTTTGGCATCTTTGGCAGAGGGAACATATCCCAAACCAAAACAGCCTTCGGTGAAAGGAAAGATAGGGAATTCAGCGATCCCTTGCTGGTTGATCCCAAGTCCTAAGCTAGGCATATAAGACATCCTTCTCATTATCTCAAGGGCAACTGAACTTATGATGACATCGTCGTCCATGGTGATGGCAAGGACTGAACCAGACGTGTCAAAAGAGAAACCTCCAAAATTAGCATTCTCCTCCCGTGCTGAATTCCCAAGATCAGTGCTCCATCTTCAATGTGCAGACGGATTCCAGAGTCCCTGCAGATTGTCAAAGTCCCAGCAGTGAGTCCCAGCATGACTTTCTGGTGAAGAGTAGATGGTACAGCCATGATGTCCGCTCTGTGAAGCCACGGCCTGCCCAGCAGCAGGTTAAAAGTAGCGGGAATGTCAACAACATAAAACTTGACATCCATCTCAAAACCCTCAGCGTCGAGTTTGAGCATTAACGTCCCCTCCACCACACGGCAAGTGCTATCGTAGGCTTTGACTGCCAAGTTAGACGGTGTAAGATCCTTCATGGTGAGACCCAGGCAGTAAGCGACCCTTAGAGGGCAAACATTGATTGTGGAGCCATTGTCAATGAGGATAGTTGGCACCCAATTTCCTCTACACTTGATAGTAATGTGCAACGGGCGATTATAAGCAGCTCCATCAACAGGGAGATCCTTCTAAGTGAAAGTGACAGAGTGCTTTGAAATGAACGGCAATATGAGGGTGATCATAGCCTCTGGAGTAATGTCGGTAGGCACTGTGAGATGAGCAAGAGCTAAAGACAACTTCTCATGATGCTCTTTAGAAGAACATATCAGTCCCTAGACAGAGATTGCAGCGGGGATCCGTTCAAGTTGCTTTTTAATGATATCGTCCTCCGGAGCACCACTTGGAACTATTGGAATGGTAAGGGGAACGTTCCTTTGAGCAACAAGAACATTGGACCTTTGAGCAGATGGATTAGACGAGCTTCTGGCCTGAAGATTAGGAGGTTGGAAAATTCGACTGCTCCTTGTGACATTGGCAACGTCCCATAGAGAAGACATACTGTCTAAATCCCATAGATCAGCAGGAACTTCTTCCAACTTGCGCTTTCCCTTGTCGACCGAAGCTACCATTGATGACGCATCTTGCCCCAGAGCTAAATCCATAGCCAAATCCTCCATAACCAATCCTTCCCAAAAAGCAGGGTCTTGAGCAGCAGCATCCTCGAAAGGTATTCCCGAGTTGGTAACAAATGGCACATCCTAGAGACCTCCATCCACTAAAGCCAAGTTGACAGTCCAGATTTCATCACCAACAGTTACATCCACCACCATATCAACATCCTAGAGATTAGCTGGTAGTGAGGCTTTTCCTACATCGACAATTTCAGCCACCTCCCAAAGATCATCGGGCGGTGCTCCTTGTAGGACCATGATACTGCAATCATCTCCTAGAGTAGAAACGCAAGGTTGCTCCACAGAGATAATGTCAAGAGTAGGGTTGAATTCATGGATAAGACGATTGACTGTATTTGAGATTGAGTTTACTAGAGGTAGCATGGCACCGAGTGCATGATGTACATCGGGAATAACCTCCCCTGCTTGATAATAACTCCACTACTCTTTATTGACATCACTCTGGTCTAAATCAGCTTTAAGACCCAACTTTATTTGCCCCATGTCAGGTTGTGAATCCCACACATAAACTTCGACTTCTTCCTCTGGTTGGTCCAGTTTACGTTGATGGTAGAGCATGAACAAAGATAGACCATCCAAAGGATCAGCTTGTGCCACATTCCATTTGCCTTCCAACTGGTTTAACCATATTTGATTGACATGAGGATATGTAGGGAAACCCATATTGTATTGCTTGATCCAATCCTCGGAGATCTCTTTCCATTCTCCGGCTTTGTCTTCCATGGCCCAACCAGCTGCCATCATGTTAATGCTTGGTTCGGAGGGAATAGGTATAACTGGCTTAGGGTGGCTTTCTAGAATAATGTAGTGGGTTGGGTTGAATTTGGTGGAGCTTGGGTTCCTTTGAGTAGAGGCTAGGGATATTTGGCTGATTTGAGGGTTGGAGTTATGATTAGGCATAGAGTTGGAAATGACATTGGGTTTGGAAGGTGGGGTTTGGATAGTACCATCATTAACTAAATCCTGAATCGCATGATGGAGGTGATAGCAGGAGTTAGTGAAATGGCCGGGCATTTGGTGAAAGGCACAGTAGGCATTGGGATTATGGCTTGGAGGTGGATTTTGAGGTAGAGGGGTTGGAGTCAAGGGCCTGAGATGACCGGACTTGACTTACTTCTCCATCACCAAGGAAAGAGGTGCCTCAAAGAAAGCAAAGTTTCAGGGTTGTTGGTTTCGGTTTTTGGCTTTTCTGTGGAGCTTGGACCTGATTGACATCGACAACATTGTTGGAATTTTGAGCAAGGGCATTGTTTCCATTGGGGGCTGCATTGGCGTAGTTATTTCTGCCGAACAAAGCAATACTACTTCCTTTGTAAGCACAGGGCTTAGCTTTTTGAACTGCGGTAGAAGAGGTAGGCTTGCTTCTTGGTAGAACCCTAGTTTGCAGTGCTTCTTCAATGGCTAGGCCGGACTCGAAGAATGTCTCAAAGTTGGCCCCTTGAACTAACACAAGGTTCTTAGCATAGTCGGGCTGCAAGTTATGAGAGATGATGCGGATCTGATCCCTTTCACTCGGACGATCTGTCATTAAGGCAACTTTGGCTCTCCACCTTTTGATGAAGTCTGCGAAAGACTCCTTTGTATTCATCTTAGTAGACTCCAATTCTCGAGTGGTCATCTTGAGCTGTGAGTTGTAGCTGTATTGAGCATTGAAGGCTGTTCCAATGTCCTCCCATGTTCTTCTTTTGGAAATGCCAAGAGACAGAAACCATTGAAATGCGGGGCCAGAGAGTGTTTGCGGAAACATTTATGCCATTGCGTCATCTTCGACTACCAGAAGCTTCATAGTACTATGATATCCCAAAAGGTGAGTCTTAGGATCACCAGTTCCGTCGAACTTGGTGAAGTCCAGCATTTTGAATCTTTCAGGCAACCTGGCATTTGGGAAGAGGCAAAGTCGGTCCATGTCCAGTCCTCCGGCACCAACCTTTTCAGATTTGGAAATGGTTGCTTCGAGCTTAACCATTTTAGCAATTAGGACCGCTATTTCCAAGTTTGGTACAACCACTTCGGTATGGGGAATTTCTTCTTCAAGATCAGGACCAGGTTTTTCTCCTTCGACTCTTTCCCCTCTTGTTGGGAGTCGCTCATTGATCAATGCATGCAAATTGGCCATAGAAGCCTCGGTCTGATTGGCCCTTTGTTGCATGATGGCCATGTTGTGCTAGAGGCCTGCCAGAATAGCAGCTTGATTCTGAGGAGTCTCTGTCATGATGAATGCCTTAGTGAATTTCGGTGACGATGTCGGAGAAGGAGAAGATGGAAGGGTCTCGTGTGGCATAGTCGGTGGTGAATCTCCCACTGACAGTGAACCAACTTGAGCTTCTGTTGTAACTGACTGAGAATCGAGCCTTGCAAGTCTTCTTCTGTACGGACCCGGTGGACGTTCTCAAGTAGGTTTGGCCCTTGTTCTCGAAATTCTTTTCGGTGGTGCAATAGTTCATGGCTAGACAGTAAAGCAAATGAAAGCATAGTGGAGTCCCTGCTGCAATTTATTTGAAAGAATGGGAATTGTGCATGTCAACGTCGTCGGTGTCCTCCTAGACTCTATAACTAAAGAGAGTCTATCCCGTGACATTTGGATGCTGCCAAAAATCCTCGGATATTCTTTTTGACGATGTATCCTTATTTGAATCGACTAACACTAAGAGATGTCAAAAATAGTCTAAGCCTTTGACTATTCCGTTCTCAAAGTTTCAACTTTTGGAGTCGGAACAACTCGGTGTAGATGACATGATACTTTTAACCAAAGTAGCATAAGCAGCACTATGTCGGAGCCTGTGCGGTGTAAGTGATTAGCACTTTTAACCTGGATGGTGAAAGTATCACGGCATTCTCTCCGTTGTTCCTAGTTTTTTGTTTGAAACCTCGACTGAGCGTTAGACAAGGACTTAGAAAGTATTGATTTCTCAAAGTCTCATTGATCCAAGGACTTTGAAAATTGATAACGTGCAACATCGAGATGCACGACTCGTCATCGGGCCAAGGCAACATCCTAATAGGCATAAGACAGACTCGACAAGAGACAACCTAATAGCCGCCCTATCATGCTCCTACGCAAAACGGTATGTATGTACAGTGCATGCAATAGGGAAAGCAGTAACACATAGACAGTATACGAGGGTTAGATGCAAATAAATCTTACCCTGTAGGGTACCTGTCCTAGTTGGGAAAGTTCTAGTGCTTTGTACATGAAGAGGCCGGTTTTGGTTTGAAAAGGGGTTCCTCTGACTAGAGCCAAGATATACCTCCCGCTACCCGCCTATTATAGTGCAATGGTCAAATGGCAAAATGACTCATCATCGTTCAAGGTTGTTGGGCATTCGAGGACCTTGGGCTCCAATAAACTGTGTCGGTTACCCAAAATACCTCAACGGGGCTAGCCAACATCGATGCAAATGAAGAATGCTAAAAATTGATTAATGAGAGAGAATTGTAATGTTTGCAAAATGCCTTTTCAAATGTGGCTCACTTTTATTAATCGATACTTGGAGAAAACTACTCAAGTAAACAATCGAAATAATCCTAGTTTGAATTGGTCGGATGCGGAGATCCTGTTAAGTCACCGTTCCATTCTTCAGCAACGCGGAGCATACTATTTTGATAGATTTTTTAAGGATTGTTCTCAAGAGTATAATTTTTCAAGTATAGATCAATGCAAATTGCTTCCGTAGCAGAGTCGCCACTATGGGCACACGCCCCTGGAAATTCGGGTGTGCCCTTTTTGGAAAAGCACGGCGAAACGCTTCGATTCAGAGTCGCCACTCGGATTTTGCGGTAAACCACCCAAGGAACCGAACTTGAAACGTTTGGTACGTTTTGATTTTGAAAAAGGCGTAGACTGGTCTGTCGTCACCTTCGATATCTGAGGTTCCAGGTTACAAGAGGGGAAGGGTTTTATGGCACCCCTCTCGCCCAATCTGGAGATCGGTCTCTACTCGAGCATTTTATAAAACATTCGATTCTCTCTTTTGATTAACTTTTAGCCATTTAGGGCGGGGGAATAGTTTAAGGGGATTAAAACTGTAACATGTCGGCAGTATGTGATAAAATGGTATGTTTGCTCTATTGAAACAAATAGTATAGATTGAAAACAGGCTTCTATGGGCGTCTTAAGTAGACTGGAAGACACTGTTTAGGAGTGACGTGCGCAGGAAGAAAGCCAGCATGCGCTAAGCAAGTCACTGCATGCGGACCTGACCTGCGCACGCCACACATGGACTGGCATGGTCCAGTAATCTTAAACTCACAGCTCTTATTTTCAACCCTCTAGGCTCTAGAAAGGACCAGTGCACACCCAGGACAAACCACGCAGTTTCTATCATAGTTTTTATATAGTTATAGACATTTAAAATTGGTTTAGAGCCATAAATTAAACATAATACCCCATAAACAGTGTGGGGGGGTAAATAGAGGCCAAGGCATAGTTGCCATGCAATGGCCAGCCACTAGACTAGATCTAACTGTTGTACGCCAATATCGGGGTACTGTACACCAGTCACACCTTTTGTCCAGTGCTTGGCTTTACATCTTCTGGGTTCTGGAGGATGACCAGAAAAATCCCAAAGGCATTCCAGAGCAACATAAATGAATATTAAGCACTACAGCTAAGTAGGTCTAAATATTAAAAGTAGTAAACTGGTTTTAACATGCAAAATGGTGATGACAGTGGAAAGAAAAAGCAGAAAACAGCTAGTCACTGGTCCCCACGCCAGTACTGCACGTACAGCCTTGACTGGCATACGGCTCAATACGACTGGCGTGCGCCAGTGATAACTGCATACGATTTTTGAAACTTTGCCAACTTTAGGGCCAGGACTGGTATTGATTACCAACCTTGACCCTGCGAGCCCCCCTCAGGGATCAGAACAGAAAGCTTTACAAAGGTGGTATACCTTTGGTTTTGGAGCTCGTAAATGCGTTTGAGCTTTGAACTTGGGATTTGATGGATGGATGATGAGTGTTTAGTGGTGAGGGGTGTATGGAGAGGCTACTTGCTCACTCTTTCAAAGGGGTGGAAGAAGAGCAAACAAGGAGCCAAAAGAGAGAAGAAAGACTAGGAGAGAACTTATGTTGGTAACCCCTTGCATATAAATGCAAGGGGGGTATATATAGGGGATGGAATGAAGGAGAGAGGCTGTAACCAGTTGGGTTTAAGGCTGGTTAACCTTGAGAGAGAAGTCTCCATGCATTAAATGTATGGGACTTGCTTGATAGTAGTTGTAGGAGAGAGGGGGGAACATCCCCTGCACGAGTACACCAACTAGACGAATGTACAGGATTTTGGGGGCCCAAAAGTCTTATGCACGTGGTTGAATAATAGTGATTTAATTGGCATACGTCTGTAAGGAACCATCATGCGCCAGTAATAATCTAGTCAAAGGTCGATGACCGACACGTGAAAGTTTACCAGCGTACGCTGACATGGTACTAGCATACTCAGGTAGGGTTTTGCTGGGGCCTTTTGGATCTAGCTCGAAGGGATTGAATGGGGTTTAAAAAGGGTTTGAATGAGGTTCAGAACCCTCAAAGCTCAAACACACTAACAATCTCGGGGAGTTCTTGACCTTGATCATCATCGGGGAATCAAAGACCGTAAGTAAACTAATCTGGACAGTCCAGAATAGGGTGTCTACAACTGTTGTCATCCCGGAAGAAGACGAGGGACGGGGTGGCAGAACCGATGGGGAAGAGACCAATGCCGAGGCCAGGGTTCATGCAAGTGAAGTCCCTTGGGCTCCCGAGTAATTCCGTCACTACACCAGTCGCCTGATCCACCACGCCGATAGCGCTTCCAATAACATCGGTATGGGCGTTCGGGGTGCTTCAATCCTGCATTCTTCCGAGGGATGCCAGGGCCATCAAAGGATGCATCGAAGATCTTGTTGAGGAGATAGCACAGGCGCTTCTAAATGTAAGCTCTCTTGCTCTTCGCTTCTTTCCCTTAGTTGAATGTTTGCATTTTGTAACACTTTCTTCGCATTTCCTATTCTTAGGCTGGCGCTTGGGCTTTAGCGGTCCTAGATAGGTGTAAAGGACAGGAGCACAAGATTGAGGGAGAGGAAGGCCCTTGCATAGAGAGAGGATGATCTGAAGGTGGCTTGGGAGGCCTGCGACCTCTATCTGACGGACTTCTAGAGGTGTGATAGAGAAAAGGTGCTTGCTGAAAATCGAGCTACCCAAGCTGAGGAGGATGCTAACACTCTGAGGGTCACCCGAGCCTGTGAAGCCAATGCTGCGAGGGACAAAGGCTATGATGAGGGCTAGAATGCGGCCGGAGTAGAGTACAAAAAGCAGGTCCAGGAGATCGAGGCGGAGCTGCACAGGGAACGCTTCCTGGAGAGGCTGCGCTATGGCCACGAGACTTTGTTGAGTAAGCTTGATCTCCCGGAGGATTCCGAGCTTCGAGGCATCCCCCAGCCGCCTCTCGAGGAGCTTATCTTACCCGAGGAGGAGGTTAAAGTATTCCGAATCTCGAATCCGAGGTCACTCTCGAGAATCAGACCAATCCAAATGCAACTACAGCAGCTGACGCCTAGGGCGGTTCCATTTCTCCTTTTTGATGATCTTTTGAACTTTTTATAGAATTTTGACTAGACGGCTCTATACATTTGGAGTTTGCCGTTCCAGGGTTGTGTAACTAATTTGGCTGTCACTAGCACCGAACAATTGGCCTAAGCCAGATCACTTGTAATAGTTAAGTAGGACTGACGCCGAGCAGTTAGCCCGAGCCAGATCCTCGGTAGGATTTTCTCTTGCACCTTACATTTACTTTTCAACTTTTGGTATATGAATGCTTTTTTTCTTTCGCACACCTGTATTTTGTCCTTGGGATGCTTGCATGTACTTATGGTTGTTGCTGGGGTATGTCTGTGCCCCCTGCTTTGGTTATACTTGTGGGATATTAAAACACATTGTAACCGAAGTATAAACCGAAGCATATTCAAAGAACTAGGATGTTTGAAAATTTGAGCTGTTGGTGCCCCCTGCTTTAGACGGGCTTACTGTTTAGACAGGCAAGATTGGACTCGAAGCATGGTGAGAAGGGAATGGTTTATTAGAAAGATTGATTTTTTCGATGCCCTCTGCCTCTGGCAGGTTTGTACGGAGCCGAGTGAGTTTAAATTGAAGCATGTGGATGAAAATAACTTTTAATTTTCCTGAGCCCCTACTTCGGGTTAGGCTATCTCGGCTATGCGGTAGGAAAGTACTTGAGTGATGGACAAGTGATGTCGCTTGTTAATATAAGTCTGCTAGGGGAAATAGGTTGAGATCCCATAGTGGGCTGACGCTGGCCAAGAGTTCGGGACGCAGCGAATCTGAGCATTGAGTGGCTTTATGATGGATCGGAATAAAGGGGCTCGAAAAAAGCCGAGTGTCCTTAAGGCGATCGACCGAAAGCCCAAACGACCTAGTAGGCTGGGGTGACTTAGTGGGAATTGGGCCAAGAGGGTTTACCCTAGGAAGGACGCAATCCCGGAAGTCGAGATAAAACGATTCGAGCGATAATAAATCGAGTGATAAACAATAAACAACAGTAGAGGTAAGAACAAGTGTTGGCAAAAAGGGTAGATTCTCATTGATACTTGTTCGGGTACTGTCATTGCATAGGCAAGTTGATTTCAAAACAAAGAAACTTAGAAAATAAAGGATCATGGAAAAAAGGAGTTGATTGGGCTTCGGGACCGAGGCACTGCTAGCCATAGAACTTCTTTAGGTTGTTGGCATTCCAGGACTTTGCGATAGGAAAGCCATCTGTGGGCAAGTGCCCTTGGAAATTTCATTTTCCAAAGTAACGGCCCGGAATCGAGGGAGCGCTAGCGGGAGAGGAGCGCTTAATTCAGAGTCGCCACTTGGGTTTGAAGGTTCGACACCCAAGGAACCGAACTTGAAACGCTTGCTACGCTGTTTGATTTGAAAAAGGTGAAGGCACCGATCCGTCATAACCATATCTGGGTTCGGGAGCTAGGTTACGAGAGGGGAAGGGTTTTAAGGCACCCCTCTCGCCCAATCTGGAGATCGGTCTCTACTTAGGCATTTGCGAAAACGTTTGCGATTCTATTTTGATTAATCAATTCTTTAGCCATTTAGGACAGGGGAACAGTTTAATGGGGATTAAAACTGTAACAGTTTTGCAAGATGTGATTGATAGTATAGATGCGAAAGCAATAAATAGGATAGAACCAGGTTCTGTTCAAAAGAGCAAACCCAGTGCACAGTTCCAAACTTGACATGCGCAGGAAGGAACTCACATACACTAACCAAAGCCACTGCACGCGATTCCAACCTGCGCGCGCCAATATGCAACATGCGCGGGCGGATGTGCCTTTTTTATAGGCTCTATTTTATCTTCCTCTAGGCTCTGGAAGGACTAGTGCTCACCCAAGACAAACCAAGCAGTTGTAGTAGTTACACTACATAGTTTAAAGGCTAAAGAGTCCTACAAAATAACAAAACACCCTATAAACAGTGTGGGGATAAAAATAGAAACCAAAGGCCTAGTTACCCATGCAAGGCCAGCCACTAGTCAAAGACGGACCTGCATGCGCTGGTAGTCGTCAGGCGTGCGCGGGTTTGAGCTCGCAAACCAGTGTTTGGTTTTATACTTTTTTGGGTTCTGGGACGTATCTAGAAAGATCTCAAGGATACTCCAAAGTAGCATGTATGAACATTGAACAAAAGCTAACAATTTTAACTAAGGAAAGCAGTAAACTAGTTATTAGCATGCTTAACAGTGATCTATACAAAGTAAAGCATAAAATAGTAAGACACCAATCTCCACGCGAACCTGTGCGCTTATCCACAGAGTGGCGCGAGCGTACAGACAGCCTGCGCGCGCTGGTTCCTACCATGACATTTTTTGAAACCTTGCTAGCTTTAGGGACAGGGCTGGTATTGATTACCAGCCTTGACCTTGCCAGCACACCTCAGGGATCAGAATAGAATATAGTACAAAGGTGTTATACCTTTGGTTTTTGAGTTTGAATGGTGTTTGAGATTTGAGGCTTGAGGTTGATTGTGAGTTTGTTGAGTGTTTGAGGATGAAGAACGAGGATTGTGTTCTTGGGTGCCTATGTATCTCTTTGGTTGAAAAGAACAAAGTTGGTAGCTAATGTGGTGACCCTAATTTTTGTAACCCCTTTGAAGAAGAACCATGGGGGGTATTTATAGGAGAAGCAATGGTGGTGAATGGAGATATAACCAGCCAAAAAGGGCTGGTTTGAGTTGCTTGGTGGGTAAGTTTCCTCCTTAAGAAAGGTTAGTGGGAGATATGAGGGATATGGACACCTTTTTTCCAGATACTACTTTTCAAGCAAAATAGAAGCTTCTAATGTGTTTTACTCCACTAATCATGACTTCTGCATGCTGAATAAAGCAAGTTTGACCAGACGCTGACAAGCGCGCCAGTCTGGGACCTGCGCATGCGAGTCAACGCCATAGGTTGACCAGTGCGAGCGAGTTGTGGACTAGTGCGCTCGAGTCCAAGCCACCCTGTGTTGGTCCATGGTCAAACCTGACCATTTGACCAATACCTGGCACTTTGACCCACGTGCGTTGGGTCTCAACCAACGCGTGCTAGTAGGGTTTTGGGGGTTTTGAAAGGCTTAGGCTAGGTTTAAGGGTTCAAAAAAGGTATCAAACACTCAAAGCTCAAACACTCGACATTCCTGGGGTGTTTTGATCCGTTTCATCATCAGGGAATCAAGAACCGAAAGTAAACTAATCTGGAAGCCCAAATTGGGATGTCTACTTTAGCCTCTCTTTGACGGCACTTAAAGCACCATCGACTTGGTACAAGTAACGTCAAAGATTTCTAGACACCCCTCAAGGCTATCCAGAACAAAGCATACTAACAAAGTAGACTTATAAACTTAAGGAACCTGATTGGTGGAATGGACAGGCGATCCATTGCCGAGGATGGAAGTAGAAGTGGACGAGTGAATCGCCGCTTATTGAACGAATTTGGGCAGGACAAGCTGTCACTGCAGATTTGGACAGGGCAGGCCATCATTGCTGGGGAATAATTAGTTGCAAACGGGAGGACCATCAGACGATATTCTGATCGTCGTTGAGGGAGTCAACGCAGACGATACTCTGATCGTCATTGATTGGGGTGAATGCGGATGATATGGCTGATCATCGTTGATGATATAAAAACAGACGATATGGGTGATCGTCGTTGATGATATGGCTAATCATCGCTAAATGACTGAGAGGGACGATATGGCTTATCATCGCTGAATGACTGAGACGGACAATATGGCTGATCGTCATTGATGATATGACTGATCATCGCTGAATAACTAAGACGGACGATATGGCTGATCATTGTTGATGATATGGCTGATCATCGCTGAATGACTGAGACAGACGATATGGCTGATCGTCGTTGATGTTATGGATGATCATCGCTGAATAACTGAGACGGACGATATGGCTGATCGTCGTTGATGATATGGTTGATCATCGCTGAATGACTGAGACAGACGATATGGCTGATCGTCGTTGAGAGGGACGGACAGATCATGCCATCGTGGATTTGGCAGGACCGGTTGTCGTTGAGGGGGATGGGCAGATCTTGCTATCATGGATTGGACAGGACCGACTGTTGTTGATTTGTTCTGCAGAAGATTTTATCGCTATAATATCCCAAAATTTTTATTAAATAAAAATAAATAAAAATTTTGGGATATTATTTTCAAAAAAAATTATTTTCTTTGTTAATAATTTGTTTTATTTAAATTAGATTGATTAACTAGCTACTTAGTTCGATTAAATTGAATCTGGTGTATCCGTATTCGTAAAAATCTATTTTTGATCAACGGGATTGTATTTTCGTAAATCGAGACCACGGTTAGTCTTAAAACATTTTATTTAGACTATAGTATTAATTCTGTAATTTTTCGAAATCGAAATCCAAGCTACCAAACACCGTGAGGAACATTCCTGCGCGTGCACGTAATAATTCCTACACCCTCACAGTATATCCCTCCTTTTCCCAATTATCCTCTCTCTCTCTCTCTCTCCCCCTCTTGGTCCTTCCATGGCTGAAAGGCCAACCTTGGCCATTAAGAAAACGGCCACCGCCCGTTTCAGCGAATCGCGGCCCGATTCGACGCCTATATATACCCACCTCCCTCTCGAGTTTCAAACAAAGAGTGGGACCCAGGATGACGTGGAAGTCCACTTTCTAGTTGTAAATTCTGGTTCTCTAGCATTATTGTGCTGGAAAGTAAAGGTAAAAGTTGATGTGAAAGGTATAATGATGATGTCTCCTTAATAAATTGGAATTACGAAGTTGAACACTTAAAAATGGACAGAGAGATAGGTTTCACAAAACAAAGTTGGTACTCACAATATATTTCAATTTGTTTATATGATCACTACGAGTGAACCATAATAACTTGAAAACTTAAATGCCTTTAATCAATGCGACTGATATTACTGATTGAAGAAGTTGAGCTGACTAACATACTTGAGAGGTTGATATGGAACTAAAAACTAAAGTATGACATATGTTATAAGGCAACCAATAGATGAAATTATCAGTTCTAATAAATCAAAATATTATAAATTAAATTATTCGAGCACATCTTATTAAAAAAAAATCCAAATGTGATCATAGAAATGACTAACATGAAAAGTGAGAAGAGTAATTAACACGAGCTAAAGTGAGAAGAGTAATTAGCACGTGCATAACACGTGCTCGAGGCTAGTCAAGCCCAAAAAAATATGGAGATACCGTAAGTTTGGAATTTGATATCCAGAGTTAAAAATATATCATGAACGCTAAGACTTTCCTCATACATTGCGAGATCCCATTTATAGTCAATGAACAAGATGCCATTATTGTTTACTAGATGCTGAGGCATACGCAATGCATGTGCAAGTTGAATTTTGATTAATATGCAAATTAGTTTTCTGCCAAATTTGACTTGCACATGCATCAGGTGTGCCAGCCTCTAGTATCTATAAATTTCACGACTTTCCATTTATTGTTGTAAATTTCAAATCAATATGATTTTAATTTCTCAGAAGGTGAAAATAGCATAAATAAACAAACTGTATCTCATATAATGACAAGAAAGTTGGGCTTCTAAGTATGTTACAAATGTCTCTACACACCTTATAAATTCCAATATACTTTTTAGAGATAGATATAGATACTATATCTTACCCCAATGCAAAACTTTTATTGTAGAGATCCATATTTTATTTTCAATAATTTTAATGTTTTATAAAGGATAAATTGTAATATAATATGGAAAATATTTTTGGGGATTCAATGTGCAAGGACTTGGAAGCTTGGGTTGTTAGTGTATATATAGGGGTGTGTGAGAGTAGACAACCATTTTTCCCTTATCATCCTCTCTCACACACACACTCCACGCCTCTCACTCTCTTCTTTGGCTCTCTTACACTCTCTCAAAATCTCACCTTCAAACTCAAAACCCATGAAGATCAACCTCTATTCCACCTTCTGCATGCGATCTTGAGTTCATATTTCGTTGGGTTTAGCTCGGTGAGGAGTATTCGATTGATTTTGAGGTTTCGAGAGCTAGGGCTTGTTCAAATCTCGAGGGTTTCGCTCTCCAAGCTTGAAGTAGGGATTTCTACCTCTCTTTATGTGTTTTTGAGTGTTTTGATGCCTAGAATCGAGTTTGGGTGAAATTTGCCAAAACTGTGAAATCGACAGAAAATCTCTTTTTTTCCTACCAGTAGAACTCCAATGTTTTCACTTGGATGTACCTTCTGATCCCTCGCTATCAGTAAGACTTTTCCCCTACTTGTAGGACTCTAGTGTTTTTTCAAACGACTAATTTGATGGCCTTTTTGGATTGGATTTGTACCAGTAGGACTTCTCCCCTACCGGTAGAGCTTTTATTGTTTCCAAAAAATTTCTTATTTCATATTCTTAAGCCTTGGTCCATCTTATTGGGTTATTATATGCATGTTTACGAGTTTAAGGGCAGTTTTGCATGCTTTTACACATAGTACCTTATTTGTTGGACTTATGTGACTTCACCGAACCTTGCAATAAAATTTATGAAATGCTCGCATGAATTGTGTAAGAATGGGACACTTGAACACTTAAACGAAATGAGAACATTCAGGACCTATCGATGGGTGGGTGCCTAGAAGGGGATATCGTGATCTCGTAACTAGCTCGATAGGAGCAAATGCTCGTGGTGTATATAGGACCTACCAACGGGTGAGGTGCCTAGTAGGGGATATAGGGATCCTTTAATTGGTCCAGCACAAGCTTTTGCTCATGACACAGAACGATAAGAGAATTGCAATATAAGGTTGATTAAAAGATTATTAATGTGAGAGTATTATTGAAATGAAGGATTTTGGGATTGAGATTCATCTAGTTATGATTGTTTCGCATGTCAGGATCGTTATATCTTGTTTCCGATGTTTGTTCATCTGGTCATCTCATGGGCATATAACTTTAATGTAGGATTTCCTACTGGGTTATTGTAGCTCAATCCTTCATTATTTTAAAGTGTGAATTCAGAACAATAGCTTGCATGCTTGGAGTATGTAGACACCCTAATTCGGCCTAACGATTATTTCAACTCCCTCCTTGGGGACCATCTCGATGATGATATGGATACAGTGATTGCTGATTGACTTCTTGTGAACCCGTGGACTTATGGTGAATACTTTTAGCCACTTAGAGGACCCAATCCAGAGCCATATAACTTTCAGAGAAAAATACAGTATCTCAGGAAAATTCATCTGTCGGCCGTGACTTTGATCTCACGGCCTCAACATCATTTCTTCACCCGTGAAACCTGTTGCTTGAAAATCTCCCTGAGAGATTGATTAGCCGGCCGCCAGATCCATTCCTCAGCCGCAACATCATTTCCTCGGCCGCCAGATCGTCTATTTTCCAGATTCCGGAATGTTCTGTCATATGTTTGATCCGTTCACAAAACCCTAGCAACCAAATCCCGATGTGTTTGGGCTACGTAAGGAGATTACCATGAAGAGTTAGAATCACCCTACAATTTCAATTTTTATCGTGTATTGTGATTGGTTGGAGTGAGTCACCCCATGCCTATATAAAGGGACCTTTGGGTTCCGAAATTGATATGTTCAATCACTCTCTCTAGCCACGAAACTCCGCACATATATTCTCTCATACTCCCTCTACAAAAAGCCCTAAATTTTCGAAGGCAGCCGCGATCCGACGATTAAACCCCGAAGCACAAACCCTAAACCTAGGGTTTCGAGGAGTAAAGTCAGTCAATCATCCATAATCTGAAGCAATCAAGCAACTGAGGGATCAAGGTGGTGAGGCCTACGGGCCTATGGTTTGATCTCTTTTACATTTTTGTACTTTAATCATAGTATTTTGATTTTCTATTAATCGTTTAAGTTTGGTGTGAGGAAGAACATCGGCTGGGTCTTCAATCCTTTGGCCGGTACATCGTTCCAGAAGGATTCCTCGGCCGTGACATCCATTCATTGGCCGAGGGATCCATTCTCTGGAACAGTTTGTTTTATGTTTTGATGCATGTTTTTATTACTGTTTTGGCTCACCTTATCAACTGTTAAAAGTTAAATAACCAGATTATGTGTTTAGAATTAAATAAAGCAAATACTAATCATATGTCGAACGATTATGGGCCAGTTTCACGATTGGGCAAAGAGGGGTGCCTAACACCTTCCCCTTATTGTACTTTTGGCTCCCGTACCTGGAATCTCTATCTCTTTTCCTAGTTTTTATAAACTAGGTGGCGACTCTATTTTGATGATAACCATTATCGTGTGGCGATGTTCCTAGCCATGAGAACATCCACGATTTTGGTTTATGAAGTGGAACCAAACAAGCATGATCAATTTGTATTGTGATGCCCCGTTTGGGAGGTGTCTACAGTTTTTGGCGACTCCAACCAAAAAGTTTGACATAGGATTAATATTTGTTTTATCTAATTCTTGTATCATATGCACTGAGCGGGCAACCTCGTTGAGTTACCTAATATCCCAGCATGTCACGGGCTATGTTAGGGGTTCCAGCAAACTCCACAGTCACTTGTACCTAGTGGTATATCAAAAAAGGAATCACCCGATCACCACCTATGATGGGTTGGTGAGAGGACCGGTACCCTTGGACAACGGAGCACCCTTGAGACCACCCAAACTTTACATGTGTTAGAAAGCCATAGAACCTATCAAAATAAGACAGGATCTTGCAGGTTAGGAATCTACTTGCATCTTTTCTAGAAGTTCTTTCTCACACCTTGTATATGTTGTTGTAACATCACTTTCTGTACAGAAAGGTTGGGGCTTGAACTAAGAGCCCTAACTCTAAGTCTTTATAGTTGAGCACTAAGGCATAGCATTTTTTTGTGTGGGTAAACCAGCATGAGATTGAAAAAGAGGCTAACCGAATATACAGCCTACAAGGGGCATACCCCAGGAGGAAAAGAAAAAGAAAACAAAATAAGAGTAAAGAAAATTGCTTAAGCCAAATGGCTACATGGCTAAAAGATATGCATTGTTTCCAATCCATCTAGAAAGAGGGAAGGAAAACAACACACCATAAAGACCTCCACAAAAGGAATTCAGAATAACATGAAGTTTAACACTTAGAGCAACCTAACTACAAAAGAAGAGTCAACATGACTACATGAGAACCAATTTACATATACTGAAAACAACCAAGAAAAGTTAGCCTTTTGAAATGACGAACGGATCTTCCGAATGCCTAGCTACAATACTTGAAGCTACTTGCATCAACAGATCAGAGCCATCGAGCATTAACTGATAGCCAACTTGCAGCAACTGAACTCTCACATTCAAAAGACAAAATAAGCTTCAACACGGAGCAGGTCCACGAACTGGATAGTTGCACTAGACACAGCAACAAACTACATCAAATTTGAGCTTCAAAATAGATAACACAGCATAGAAATCTACAGTAGCAGTAGCAAACTACTAAACAGCATCAGCAGTAATCAATAGCAACCCACAGGTAGGAACTAGCAGAAGCAGACAAAGCAGAAACGGTAGCAAGTAGTATCAGCAGCTATTTGCCAAGGATTCAGCTCATGTATAGGAATTCAGAACTGTTTAGCTGCTGGACTAAAGATATAGCAGCAGTAGCAAGAAATCAGACGCAGCAACTAGCAGCAGCAAAAGGAATCATGAGAAAGCTAAGGACATGCCCCCTAGGAAAGCCTAAACCACCCAAGGGACAATCCCCCGAGGGTAGGTATAAAACAATGGGAAAAGCAGCATGACCTCTAAACATCCAACCATCAGAACAATTATAGAGATATTTACCCAAAAAACAATTATAGAGATGGCCACCTGCTAAACATCAACTAATAACTTACTAACAGCATTAGCAGCCAAAAGAGGTACAATTAGAAGAAGAATGTGCACAATGAGGATACACATCCAGCCAAGCAACATGACCAACAAAAAACATTAATCATCTAAGAATCCAACCATAAAACAGTCCCTTTTGGCTCTGAAATCTTCAATTTCACACTACAAAGACCAACATGGATAATAACTGAAGCAAAATTGAATAAGTCAACTGACTAAAAGCCCAACGCTAATACCTCCTCACCCTACTCCTCCCTCGGAGCCTAATTCACCAACACACTAGAGGAAAAAGGGTGAGCTACTACTCCCTCACCTCTCCCTCACAAAATGCCTCCCTCTAATTGTTACCTCCTCTCACAAGAAGAATAGGCTCAAACACACAACTCATAGGTTCACACATATAGTGGCATACCCAAAAGACCAAAAACAAAGACCTTAACCTTTCAGATTCCAAAAAGGAACCATAGGCAGCATTTGCCACAAAACACTAGCTAGAGATTAAGATATTTACCTTGTATATAGAGGTACTAGCAGACAAGAAAGCAATCTCCCTAGGTTGGAGATATTAGCACTTGAAAATGACCTATCAATTCTCATAAGTAGAAGTACTAGCCGCCAAAACCCCCTCAAATCTTGAACCTTGCTGCTCGTGCACTTAGCAATAACCTGTCTGACACAATGAACAACCTGCCCTTTTGAATCACAAACCACTAAGGAAAATAGTTAAATCCAGGTCCAATAGATACAGTAGTGATAAGTAACTAGCACAAAATTATCTTAAATAGTGTTCCACACATGTACAATCCAATCTGCTTGAGAATGCGACAAATTAGAAAGTGATAAAATCCTAGCCCTTACCATCGTGCAAATTTTGTGAACAAATATCTTCTAGGGATAGGATTGACTTTGGAACTTCCTCAAATTTCTCTCAATCTAAATATGATAAATAGTTATAGTAAAGGCCAGTCTAGTGATCACACTTTTAAGAGATTTGCCCTTAACACTTGATAACAAAGTTACCCAATCTGCCCAAGATCTAGCAGGCCAAGAAATGTGGAGTTTGGCATGTATGACATTCCACACCTGATTGGTGAAAGGGCAGTTAAATAAAAGATGGTCATGGTTCTCACTCTCGTGACACAAACCACACTGTGGAGGAACGTTCAGACCAAATGACACAAGTCTATCTGCAGTGGATAGCCTGTTTTGAATGGCAAGCCATGTGACAAAGCTACATTTTGGGATGTGAGCAGAGAACCAAACTATCCTATGCCATAATACTCTAGGAAAGGGAGTTCTCAATTTGTCCTAAAGGGATGCAATTGTGAACTGACCATTGGAATTAAGGGTCCACCTTGTCTGATCAGCCCCATTAACCCTGGTTTGGACAATAGGGGGTAGAGTGCTTCTTCCCTCATTTAGTTTAAAAGTTTGAGTAATGGGAAACACCCAATTTGAGTTATTGATAATGTGAGACACCAAAGCATCCTGTGGTATACTAGCGTCATATGCAATTCGTGGACCAAATCTATCCATTAAAGGACCGAAGGGGTGCCAATTGTCATGCCATAGGTACGTGGAACTCCCATTCCCTAGTATAATAAAAACATATGGTTTAACTAAGGGTCTGAGATTCAAAAGTTTCCTCCAAACCCATGTACAATCACCACGTATTTTCATATTCCAAAAACTTCTACCTCTTAACAAGTACAATTTGACCCACTGACACCACATGGACTGTTCTCCCCCAGAGATTAGAAACCAGATATGCTTTGCAATAGCTGCCTTATTCCAAATTTGCAAAGATTTGAAACCAAGGCCTCCCTCCTCTTTAGGGGAGCACAGATGCTCCCACAAAACTTTAGCACCCTAAGATCAAGTCTGGACCATAGAAAAGCCCTAAAATTGACTCAACTTCCTTGATTACCTTTTTGGGAAGGATAAACAGGGAGGACCAATACGTTTGAATGGAAAATAGAACATTCTTAATTAATTGGACCCTACTTGCATAGGTGAGGTCTCTATTGGTCTAAGTCTTAGTCCTAGTAGTCAAGCTCTCCACTAAATGTTGGCAATCAGAAGCCTTGAGTTTAGTAGAGAGGAGGGGCACACCAAGATACTTGACAGGAAGTGTGCCCTCCTGGAATCTTAAGACATCCAAAATGGCCATTCTAGTGGAATTGTTGACCCCAGAGAAATATATGCTACTTTTCTCCAGGCTAGGGGAGAGACCAGACAAAGCTTGGAACTCAATGAGGGCTTCCTGAATGTGGGTAATTGAAGACAATTCACCCTTACAAAAAATCATGAGGTCATCAACAAAGCAAAGATTGATGATCTTAGTATTCCCACATCCCTAATGGAAGTGAAAATCAGGCAACATGGATTTCTCTCTAAGTACATAGGTGAGAATCTCCATCACAATGACAAAACGGTATGAGGACAGAGGGTCTCCCTGTCTTAGACCTTTTTGTCCTATAATGTAACCAGTGGTTTCCCCATTCAAGCTGATAGTGTAGTTAGCAGTGGTAACACAAACTTGAAACCATTTGATCATTGTTGGATGGAAATTCATAGAGGATAGGATATCCCAAAGAAAGTCCCATCTGACATTATCATAAGCTTTCCGTATATCTACTTTTAGTGCACATCTTGGGGTTGATGTGGATTTATGATACCCTCTCATTAGTTCTTGGGTGAGAAAGATATTGTCAGCAATCCTCCTCCCTTTAACAAACCCTGATTGAACAGGATCAATTAGGACAGGAAGGACATTCTGCAGTCTTTTGGAAAGTATCCTAGCTATGCATTTGTATACAATATTACGACATGAGATAGGCCTGAAGTCCCCAACCTTTGATGGGTTAGGGATCTTTGGAACAAGAGCTACCACTATAGAGTTGGCCTTCCTGAGTAGCTTACCTGACCTAAAAAAGGTCTTGACAGCTGCAGTGAACTCATGGCCAATGATAGGCCAAGCTTTCCTAAAAAAACCAGCATTGTAGCCATCAGGACCAGGGGCTTTGCTGGGGCTGAGGGACCAAAATGTGTCTTTGATTTCTTGATCTGTGATCTCAGCAATCATTGCAATCTTTAGACTATCAGTAAGTTTCCTATTGACTAGCTGCTGGATTCTACTATGCCCATGATAAGAATTAGAATGGGCAGTACCTAACAGCTCTGAGTAAAAGTTAACAAAACTTGACTTAATGACCCCAATGTCATGGGTAAGTGACCCATCCTCTAAAACCAAACTGGTTACCTTACTTCTATTTCTTCTGTTGGTCACAGCTTTGAAGAAATAAAAAGTACATTGGTCACCCAAATTTAACCATTGAACCCAAGACTTTTGCTTAGCTAGACTTTCCTTTGCCTAAGCAATGTGAGATGTTGTTATAGACCATTCTTTCCTAACTAATCAAAGAAGGATCTGGGTTCTGAGAACTCGAGGCAAGCTGCAAAGTATCTAGGAGTTATCTAGAGTCAACAACCCTAGCCGAAACATCACTAAAATCTCTATTGTTAATTAGCTTAAACTCACCTTGCAACATCTTGAGCTTTTCACATACAGAGAACATTGGATTCTCAATGACCACTCTCCGCCAAACCTTTTGCACCACAACAAAAAACTGTGGGTGGTCAGCCAGGAAATGAGAAAACTTAAAAGGTTTGCAAGAATTCCTATGACCAGAAAGGATGGATGTAATGGCTGGGGAGTGATCAGATATCCTAGGAGTGGAAAAATGAGCGGAGGAACAATTAAAGACCCTCATCCAATGCTCATTAACTAACACTCGATCCAGTTTTGTACTGACAAAATGAGTGGGGTCCTGCTTGTTGGCCCAAGTGAGGAAGCAGCCAGTGTACCTAAGATCATCAAGTTGTAATGCATACAAACAATTATTAAACTCCTCCATATAAGAAGGCCAAGAAACAGTGCCCCCTACTTTTTACCAAGGGAATCTAATTACATTGAAGTCACCAAGTACTATCCAAGGAGATGTAGAACCTAGGTGATGTAGACTTGACCAAAGGGCTTGCCTACTCAAGTAATTGTTTTCTCCATACACAAAAGTTGCATAGAAGGATGGTTCGCCACATTTAGGTTGCACTTCACAACGGATAAACTGATCAGATTGATCAATAACCTGAATTTGGAGAACATTAGAGTCCCAACACACAAAAATCCTGCCCAAAGAAGTTTGAGGATAGTTGTTCGCAGAATTCCATTGAGGGCAAATATACTTCATCACTCTAGTAGCCTTATCCTCCTTTATTTTATGCTCTAATAAACCCATAAGTGATATTTTGTTATTATTCACAAAACATTTAACCCCCTTTTGTTTGATTGGGTCATTAAGACCCTTAAAGTTCCAAAAGCCAATATTAAGGGGTTGTTTAGCCATAAAATAAACTTAAAGCAAAATGAAACTGTAAATGGCAGAATATGAAAGAATTAAGATATTGCCCTGACAAAAGGATGTGGGCATCAAAGCTACTGTGTATGCTGAGGACAGACAAGCTGCTCCTTATTGTTCCGCTTGAGTCTTCTTATGGCAGACTTGGAAAGATTCTTATTAGCCTCAATCATGCCCTGAATAGCTAATCTTGCAGCTTCCTTCTTATCTCTAGAATTGTGAATGTCAGGAGGTTTAGGGGTTGGAAGTTAGCTCATCCCATTTATGGAGTTCACCTTTACCTCTTCCTCTAGAGTTGTGGAAATCTCCTTGTTGGCTGTCATAATAGGGGAGAGAGAGCTAGATAACTCATCCACCTTTGTACCTGAATCCCCTAACTGTTGGTTACTGGTAACCGATGAATCCTTAGTTTTCAGAACTTCTTCTTCAAGCTCAACAGACTCCTCCAGATTAGTAGCAAATGTAGCAGGTGAATCAGACGAGCCTACTAAATGCTGGTGAAGAGTGTCTTTCTTTCCATTCCCAACTGGAATCCATCCCTGTTCCACATGCTGAACTGGTTGTGAGGGTGAGGCAGCTTTCTTTGCACATGAATCTGTGGAGTGCCCAAATACATGGCACAATTTACGCATTAGAGGAAGAACTTGGTATTCAATAGGGACAACTACTGATTCCCCTGCTACAACCACTATAACTTCATCAGGGAGGTCTTGCTCGGCACTAATCTCAATACACACTCTTGCTTTTGTAGTTCTGGTTTGTAGTAGCCCAGATTGCTTGGCCGTTTTTGCAGTGGCTTGATCCACATGAAAAGGCCTCCCTATTGAACTGGCCACTCTACTTAAACATTCTTGATTCCATAACTCAAATGGAAGATCATGAAATTTAACCCAAGTGGGGATGATGGAGGGCTATTCTTTAGCTGGCTTCATCATCCTATGCCAATCCTTAAGCACAAGATATTTCTGAGAGAAAAAATAAGGCCCCCTTTCTAAGACCTGCACTTTGGCTTGCTCATCCCTAAATTGAAACAGATAAAAGCCAGCCACATCTAGTTTAACACCTACAAATAGATCCTTCCATTGTTTCCTAGCAGTGGAAACAAGGTGGGGATATGCCATTTTTCCATCAAGGAAATGGCCTACCAAGTAGCTATTCCAATTTCCAATCTCAGTAAGCTCCACGTCTATTTCAACCAGTGCATTTTTCCCTTTCTGTAAATCTGGAAAATGTTCCAATTTCAAGTCTAAAGATGGACTTTTAGACTGGAGGAGGGTGGCCCAATTTGTAACTTTAGGCTTAGACTGATGTTGGCCAGGTCCTTGTCCGGGATAGGTTCGCGGATGTATAGTTTGTGGAAGTGGAGCATATCGGGGTTTAGTGTCCTCAACACTATAGCCAAGGTTAGGATCTCCTCCTATATATGGATTTCCCCGAGCATTGAACAAGACCTTAAGGTTAGGGTTTGAGTTCTGTACCTCTGCTGGAATACGTTGGAGCTGAGAAGAGCTCCCACGGACGAAAGTCACTCCTGCTTCAGAATCAAACAGCTCATGTTGTTGTTGTTGGTTAGCCCGTGCCTCCACCTCCAGAATCAAGCCCTTGTAACAACTCCTATTTTTAGTAAATAAAAATTTCGTTGTTTATTCAAATTCTTAAATTTCTCTTGGATGGCTTATTGATTTTCTTGTTAACTCTGTTAATCCGTCATACTTAGATTATATCTCTTGGCTAGTATAGTTAGCTTCTAACCAATTAGTTAGAAAAACCTAACTACCAAACTATTTAGTTACCTTTTAACCATTACCCATTGGACGATAAAAGTTAGGGAAACTTTTATCCATTGGACAATAGGATTTCCATTAAAATATCTAAGTTAGATTTGTTAGGTACATATATACAATTATATATAGATATATATATCCGCATGATTAAAAGGACATGTAGTCTTTCAAGGTCTTTTTTAAGTATTCTTTTTATCTATTGGTCAATAACCGTTAGGGAAATTATTACCCATTGGATAATAGCATTAGTCTTGCCAATAAGTGCAAGGGTTGTTTAATTAATCATTTCCTAGATTATTACATATATATATATATATATAAATATGTGTGTGTGTGTGTGTGTATGTACTTTATAAATTATTTCCCTAAGATATCCTAAGTACAAAATCTAATATTTTAATGGAACATGTGCCTATTTGATTATTTTAATAGGGAATTTTGATCTTATAATTTTTTTATGGGATTTGGAAATCTACCTAGATTGCATGGTACTTATTTATACATACATATATATATATATAATATTACAAAGTACACATGTGTTTATTTGTATTGTTTAAAAGAAAATCTTGACTTGTAAGTCTAGTAGATCTCATAGTACCAATGTACTTATATTTTATACTTAGTCTTTCTCATATATATATATATATATATATATATATATATATATATATATATATATATATATTACTTTGTACAAGAGAGAGAGAGAGAGAGGGAGAGAGAGGCCGAGAGAGAGAAATGAGAGAGAGAGGATGAGAGAGGAAGAGAGGGAGATTTGGTTGTACTTTGCCTTGATCTTCCATGATCTTCTTACATCCTTTCAATCTAGGGTTATTTACTTCTTCCAAACAAAATCTATCTTCCAATGTCTTTTGATGTCCTTTAATCATAAAATCTTTGTACAACCCTCCACCAATCTTTCCATAATCCTATTCAAAGTACCAAAATCTAGCCTTGCATGTCTAGAACTAGGTAGGAGTTGTACAAGCAAGCCATAACCTAACCTATCAAGCTTTCAATCAAGCTTGAAAGGTGAAAGAAATCAAAGATATATAGAGAGAGAGAGAGAGAGAGAGAGAGAGAGAGAGAGGGCCGGCCTTGGAGAGAGAAAGGGAGTCCAATTTTGGCTATAAATAGGACCCTCCTCATGTCATTCAACTCACACCTTCACCTAGCAACTTCTCTCTCTAGAAAAGTTTGTGTTCTTCCTTTGTTCTTGATTGTTCTTCCTTGTTTTTTGAAGTTCTTGAGAGCTACCACCAAACCACCTCCAAAGATCACCTCTAGATCTTTAAAGTAACCTAGTTTAGTTAGCAAAGTTGTTTCTAGGAAGAGAAAATCTATCTCTCTTCCTTTCGAAGCAAACCGTAGCCGTTACGCCACCGATTCGCAAAACCGACGACCTATTCTCAAAACCGACCAACCGCCAAGAAAAAAGGTAGAATCCCTAGACCACTAACTCTACGTATAGAACCGTATGTTAGAAAGTAGAATGTCCTTACTCTTTAGTTCAAAGTATAACTTGAAGTATTTTTAAGTAGATAAGGTTATCTATCGTTGATTATGTTTAGAATGCATGATGGTTAACAAACTCGTTTTGCTAATGGTGGTATGAACATGTTGAATAATTGACTTTTACTTCAATAAACATATGTTGTTTAGAACTTGCCAAAAAGGAAGAAAGAACGGCTTTCGAAAGATAAAGACTTAATCATTGATAGAAGTATTCGTATTTTGATCTTTATGATAGTTATGAGATTGCATACATGAATTGCTTGTATTACTAGTGGTATAATATTGAGTTGGATGATCTTGTTAGTTTAAAGATTTTCATGAATGATGTCGTATGTGAAAAGTCCTACCGCGGAGTCGATGCATGAAAATGAGACACGAAAATCGAGAAAGTAGAAACATGACACCTAGGATGTGGTTAATGAAAAGGCGTGTTTTGAAAAGGTGAAATGTTTTGGAAACCGCAATGTGGCCGGACGTGGTAGCCCATTGTGTAGTGTGTGTTTTGTGTGCCAATGGGAACCCAGGACGGCGAAACCATTGTGAGGATACTCGGGAGACCGGAATGACAGAACCGAGGTTGGGTGTGTGGCTTGGTTATCCGCGGAGAGGAGCCAATGCAATGTGTGCCAATAGGAACCCGAGACGACAGAACCATTGTGAGGATACTCGGGAACCCAGAACGGCGGAACTGAGGTTGGGTGTGTTAAAAACGATTTTGAAAATGTGACATGGTTATGAAATGTGGAAAATGTTGACACGGTCTACGAGGAGTTGCGTAGGAGAAACTCAGAAAATCATGGACACCAACGTTAGTTTGGATAACGAATGTGGATGTGTCATTGTTTGTCAAATATGTTTGAACTATGTGGAAATCGTTGATTTTATGGTTAATGTTTGTAAGGGTTAGAGGGTATGGGTTACTCTATTGAGCGTTGTAACTCACGGTGTTGCCGTTTTGGTAACCCTGACATATTTATTGGTGGCGACGCCGGTATAATATGTCAGACCTCATAGATGAACAGGGTGAACTCTACACCTTGGAGGCCTTTGGAGCTGAAGAGCTAGCCCGGATGGAGGAAGAAGCGGAGTAGTAGTTAGGAACCCTAGTTCCCTCCTTGTTTGTCTAAAAGTACTCTTGTAAGACTTTGTGATGTAATAATGAGCCAGACTCACTTGTTTTTGTAATAAAAAGTCTTATTAACGTACCCAGAAATTAGGGGCGTTACAACTCCTCAAAAAGCGCTTGTTGAAGTTTCCTCGAGGGACTAGACTTCTTGCTGGGTTTCGGACTGATGGCTCCAAACCCAGATGAAGTAGAGTGATGAGAAGATGAAACTTGCGGTGTTAGTGCCCCAAGGCATAGATCGAAAGGCTTGTGTGTCCCAACCGCATCTGGTGTTGCTCGAACGGACTCGCTTGAGTTGCTCACTAGAGGAATTCCCAGTTCGGAAGAGTTTGTGTAGTTAGGGTTTTCAGATTGCAGAGGTTTGATTTTAATAGGGCTGACAAGTTCCGAGATGATCTTCTATTTTCTCCCCATTTCATTGGAGTCAATGGTTTTAGAGCCGAGGCCCTCCACGAACAAGACCTTACTGCCCAGACCATCAGCGAAGGAAATGCTGCCGTCGGCCATGGGAAAGATCTCAGAACAACTTGGATCGGCTAGGTCTTGTCAAAAATCGCGTTATCGCCATGTATGTTGCTCCCAACCATGAACCCAACTTTGATCGGCTAGGTCTTGTTACTCACGTGTTGCTTCGATTTCTCTCTCCAAGTCCACTGAGGCATAGCATTGCCTGCAAGGTATGTTTTTGGTAAGTTAAAAACACCACTGCTTATTTCTCACTCCCACTTTGCTTAAAGCACCGTGAAGCATGAATTTCAGGAACAAGATCAAACACCGAAAAAAGAGCCGCCTCGTCGGCAATTGAACTGGGGTTGCTCTAGCAATCTCTGCCTTGCAAGGCTAAATGAAAGGGAGAGTGTGAGGTACTAGAGCTGGTAATGGATGATGGTATGCAAAGTTAAGGATATTATAGAACTAGCAATACTTATTTCTCGATGGATGATTCAAGATGACAACTTTAAGACTTTGATTCCTATTTCCAAATCGGCGTAGCAACCCATCTTTTAATTTCACAATTTTGAGCATGCTTACTGCAACTAGCTGGTAAGATTTAAGAGTTTGTCAATGTGCTGGCAGGTAATCATGTGGATCCCAATTACCTCAATCATATTTTGAGAAAGAGAAAGAAAAGGAAAAACTTGTTGAATGAGTTTCTGAAAGACCAACCCCGATGTGCTATTGTAAAAATGAGTTTTGATAAACACTTGCTGAAAGAATAACCTAAAGTTGGTAGAAAATCACGTTAGCATTGTTTGGAGTGAATGAATTTTCCCTAACCAAGTTTGAAAAAGAGAAGAACTTTTGAAACTTTTCTTAGTGAAAATGGCTAGTGATAATCAAACCCTCAAACAACAAATTTTTCCTAAAAATTATGTAAGTGGAACATTCAAATAGCCGTTAGCACAGTGGTGGACTCCGAGTTTACTCTCTGTTGTGGTCATCTGCTCAACTTTTTTAGTCTATAGCATGGATTGGTTTGGAAGTAGGATTTTAAGTGGCACGCAGTATTTGTAAACAACGAGTCTTAAGAATCATCCATATCAAAAATTGCTAGCTGTCTATGGTATCCAATAAACTCATGCGTGCACACAAATTGCTATGCATGACTCATCCATAATCTGTGAAAGTAGCTATGGTGCTATGTATATCATTTTGCTTGCCTTTCTCTAACCAAGCAGGGGACTAAACCAAAAAAGGAGTCCATCACCCTTATTTCTTCTCATAGCACATTGCATGATCACATGTCAACATCGAATATCATTTGGTTAAGCCACCCCATCATGGTAGATTCGCATTTTAAGGGCAAATAAGTGTGTTTGATGTGTGCATTGAATAGACACTTGATTTTGGACATCTCAACCTAAGCGTAACTAGGTTCTTGCTTTTCCTAAATTTTGGGTTTGGTCTAAGACGTGACAGCGATGGCTGACAAGAAGATTGAAGCTTTGGCTGCTAAAGTTAATGTATTGGCTGAATCAGTGGCTGCCCTAGCCACCATTGTTCACAGTTTGCAAAGAAGTCCTCCACAAGCTCCACCTTCATCTCCCCCTACTAGATGGATGAAAAGGGCAGCTCAGAGAGAAACTTATCCCGCAAAGGACAACCAAATTGAAATGGTGGTGGATGATCTGCAGCAGCAACATGAGAAGCAACTTCTTCTCGATACCGTCGGTCTAAACCAAGAATCTCTCAAAGAGAAAAATAGTTGTAAGATGAACATGAGCAACAGTAATGTTGAAATGGTAGAATCTCATCTCAACCACAAGCAAAAGAGAAAATTTGTTTCTCTTGGAATGAACTTGGAAAAGGTGTTCTGTATCTTGGAAGCAAAAGGGGTATTGAAGCCCTTACAGCCAAAATTTCCTAACTTTATACAAAAAAGTGGAGGGTATTACGAGTACCACCAAGTAAATGGTCACTCTATCAGAGAATGCGGGCCTTTCAAGAATGCGATCCAAGACCTCATCAATCAAGAGAAGATTGATCCAGCTGAGTTTGATCTTCGGGCAGCAGCAACATCCATGCCTGTCACGTCTTAGGCTAAGAGTCAATCTTTTGAGGAGTCTTATCTAGCTAGTTTTGGCTACTATGTTGATCCATATCTGTTTCCTTTTTAAAAGGTCCATGTCTTGAGTTTATTTTGGGTTGTAAGTCCGCTTGTTGCACCTAGCATGAAATGTGGACCTAAAATGAAAGTCTCCTCGAACCTGAACTACGAATGGCCTGATTCTCTGTTGGGATACGTAGAGACCTTTTGGTCGGCCACAATTTTGAAAATGTTTCCTCCTGTGCTAGTTTGCTGCCATAGAATACTCATGATAACATCAAACGTTGAAAACAATCCACAAGGGTTTCAAAGTAATCTTATGGCATCTTTTGGAACACATCATAATCACTTGGATTGTCGAAAGCACAAAATGAAAATTTCAAAACTATGACCCACGTCATTTCTGTTGAGCTAAGAAGTTGAATCGTTTCTGCACCCTTACAGAGATCACTTGTAAACAAATCATGATGTTGAAGATGAAGAGTAGAAAAGAGAGGAAAAATGAAGAGAAAAAAATATGAGCTCGCTAGCCCACAAAGGTAGTCTAGGCAAAAGTTAGAGCACGAATAAAGTGACAAATCAGCTATGTCTCCATGCACTGCTATGTGTCTCAAAGGATTATCCTCAATCTTAGAAAATCCACTTGGTTAAACATCGAAGCCCCTAATCTCTTGGTTAGGATCCTTGCCACTTTGTCGTGTGTTTCAAGATGAAGAAAGGCATTCATTTCTCTATCCCAAACACTTATCCCCTGCTAGCCACGTTGAACCTCTGGATAATTTCTTTGAAAAGCCTGCTAGGCAGCCATCCTCTATGCTGGGGCAAACAAAAAAATACAAGGATAGATGAAAGAAAAATCAATGAAAAAAAATAAGCACCCCGTCATACAAGGGGCATTTTGAAGGAAACATTTCTTCTAATTCATACAAATGACATTTTTGAAGAAAACCACTCTTTCACACAAAGTGAGGCAAGAGATGACAAGAGTTGTTAAAAATGTTGAAGATGGCTGCTAACTTTTAAAACCCAAGCGTGAGTAAAAATTAGGTTTGAGCCTTTACATCCGCTTCTTTCTCAAGCCAAAACCCCAAGCCTACATTATGGTCCATAACAAAGTTTTCTCAAATTGGGGAACACGACTTAGTAGCATGGTCTTGGACACTATGGGCATCACCAATGTGGGACTTGACACGAAGGGCAAGAATCTTGGAGTTTGCATCATCTTGGCAAATCACACAACATGGAGAGTTACGTGAGACAAGGGGCACAATTATGTCCCCCTTTATGCTTTTCTTGAAAGTATCCAACCTCTTATGTGGGTCTCAATAGGCGCTTTTCAATCCAACTCAAGTCAACCAAATCAAACTCGAATCAACAAACTCACCTAATTGACTAAGGGCATGGGTTTGCAAAATAGTTATGTGTCCTTTGATGATTGAATGACATGAGTGTGGAACATATAGATGAAATGATATGATTTTGAAATCCTCGAGGAAAAGCTTTCAAAATTGATTTTATCCTAAGCATTCTTAACACAATAAATACAAGCGCAGTCACTTTTTGCAAATCTCTGAGGAAATAACATGGGTCTTTCATTTCATGAGGAGTGCAGCAATATGGTCTCTAAGCCAAACAATATTTTTAGCGATGCAACTAGAGTATTGCGGTCTTTCAAATCACCTGGCTAGTGTAAGCAATAAATCATTGTCAGCCTCCCTAAGGCAAGGGGAAGCATTGGATCAAATACGCGAAAGTTGAGATGTCCAGAATACATTGCAGATTTACATGCATATCAGTATCACCCTGCCTTTTGCATTGATCTATTGATCCTAGTATTTCATGTGTATATCATTAAGGCAGCTTAATGGAAGTAGTTGTCTTGGTTGCATGAGCTAACTCCAAATATGAGGTGTTCTTATGTTCAAACAAGGCAGGTTCATTAAGGCATCATGACTATCGTCTCTATGCAAGGAGTAAAGTGAGCCATAGACCCAATTGGGCAAGCACTCTGCGACTACTAATCCGCCTCGCCTTCATTGTTGAGTTTACTAACAATTTTGCAGGGGCAACAAAGGGATGCACTGTAAAGTCTACCTCCCCGCCAACACACTTAGCCTTCAAAAAGAAGAAAGCTCAGCCTGAAGAGCGTCATATCCTAGGAGAACACCTCAACTCTTTTGTGGAATGCGATCGCACAAAATTGTCAAGAGCATGCCAAGATCTCTATCGAACAGAAAGAGAAACATTGCACTCACATTCATTGCTATTTACATCGCATGTTTCTATGCTAGGAGCAATTAGATCGTTGTCATCATGTACGGTTGGGCTAGGGTCAAGCGTTCATTGCCCAAACAGGGGGCTTGCGTTTCTTCTTAAATACTCAGATTAATATGCATATGTGTTGCATTGCAATCGTTCAAGCTCTTGAACTAGGGTTCTTTAAGTGTGGTGGTCCTGCCCCTAGCAGTCAACATAAAAGGACTTCGACCCATGGTTGACTCCAAGCCTTTTGCATGTTGTTTTCCTATCCATTGCTATTTTCTAAACTATTCAAAAGTGGATTGCAGGATTCTACTGGATTTCGGTCCTTGAAGTTATTAGGACCAACCACATCAAGCTTTATGTCTATGACCGACAGAGCCAAGTCAAAGAAGGTAAAAGATAGCCTCGTAACTAGTCCTGAGCAAACTCTACAATTGGTACCATGTGAGCAGCATTAAAGTGGCTTCGCACTTCACATCTCCATAGCTCCTTGCTTCAATCTTTCATCTCCATGTTAGCAGCTCTACCTTCATAACTCAGAAGCCTCACACTTGCACTTTAGTAGCACCATGCACATGCCTTGTCATATTCGCGGCCTTATCTAGCTTTTTGTTGTTTAAGAACTCCGACCAAACTCCACACTCAGGCCTCACCATATGCACAGCCTTGTGCTTAGCAGGCCAGGGAAATAATCCTGCGGCTTCCACTTAATGCATTGAGTGAACAGCCAACAAGAAAAAGCACCTGTATAAAGCTTGGAATAACCTAGTGCACATTTCAGCCCTTCAAAAGGCATCTATATGGCTAAAATCCTCCAAAAAGGGCATCCATGTTGCTAAAGCCCTCCAGAAGGCGTTTATGTTGCTAGCTTCCAGAAAGCGTTCCACCTCCAGAAGGCATTTGTGTTACCAGCTTGCAAAAAGCATTTAGCCACCAGAAGACATTTGTGTCGCTAGAAAGCGTTCAGCCTCCGGAAGGCACTCCCAGCAATGAAGGTGATGGAAATCTCCCTAACAAAACGAGGCAGTGGGAATCTCCAAGAGTGCACATATGAATCACTCCGTCAGTGGAGGCAATGGAACGTTCCTTAAAACACCAAGTTTGAAGAGGCGATGGAAATCTCCAAAGGCAATAACAACCAACAAATTTTGCCCAAAGCATTTAACAAGTCTTATGGCATATAGTCAGAATTAACCTTGGAGGCACTCCCAAGCAAGTGGAATATGGTCAAGAACTAGCCTTGGGGACAATCCCGAGCATATGGAATCTAGCCTTGGGGACAATCCCGAGCATGTGGAATCTAGCCTTGGGGACAATCCCAAGCATACTCCGAATTAGCCTTGGAAACATCCCGAGCATGTGGAAACTAGCCTTGGAAGCATCCCAAGCATGAGGAACAAATCAAACCTCATGGAAGATGGAAGATGGAATACTCAACAGCTCTAATCTCAGTAGTTCTACAAACTCACTACTCAGCAGCTCCATACAACAAGATATCATCTGTTCTCAAGCTCTACGCTTGAATGCTCAAAGTCCAACACTTTGAATGCTCGAAGCTCTTCGAAGCCCAACCACTCTGTACTGGATGCTCAAGTTCTATACTTGAATGCTCAAACTCTACGTTTGAATGCCCAACCACTGCGTACTGGATGCTCAAAACCTGTACTTTGAATGCTCGGATTCTACCCTCCGAATGCTCGAGCTCTATGCTCTGAATGCTTAAGTCCAAAATTTGAAAGAAGCTCTATGCTTAAAACAACACACACGCATGGGCCCGTGCACATAAGCATCAATTGCATCACTATTGTTATCATCGAGTCTGCATCACCATCACCATTATCATATCTAACCATCATCATATACATGCTATGTTTTGCATCTCTTTCATGAAATAGGTCAATCTTGCATACAACCAGCTCCACGCCTAGGTTTTATCACTTCAAGCTCCGTACTCCAGTCCCAGGCCTTATGCCACCATATCTCAAAATCGGCGTCCGATCGTCTCTGGAAGACGGTTTGGATTCCACCCATTTACATCAATTCCATCCAGCTCATTCGCAAGGATAGGCTACCCAACCGAGCTCCCCTCAGTTAAATTAAGGATGATCATGAAAAGCAATCGACTCACTCGCTGTGTATTGGTCTACCCCAAAATACTGAAGATGTTCTCCGCCAAACTCCCCCGGCAACTTAACGCTCCTTCAACTACTCTTCGCCAAAATCCTGGCATAGCCCATATACGTTGCATTACTGCTTTTAAAGCCCGAAGGTACATCTTCTGTTCTCAACCCTCCAAACTTTTTATTTTTCTTTATTGTCTCTGAACTACGGTTGGTCTGAATTTCCCTTGTGGAATACGTAGGCAGCCTCCTGGCTCGATCATAACTAAAACCTTTTTCAAAAACCTTTGGAATATTGGTTGGACTAAATTAAGTTGCTTTTATAGCTTTGACTCTTACTTAAACATGTCTTGCGATCTGTGTAAGTTCAATCAAAGAGGGGCATCTATAGACACCCCAATTTGGCCTAACAATTATTTCAAGTCCCACCTTGGGGACCATCCCGATGATGATATGGATACAGTGATTGCTGATTGAGTTCTCGTGAACCTGTGGACTTATGGTGAGTACTTTTAGCCACTTAGAGGACCCAATCCAGAGCCATATAGCCTTTCAGACAGAAATACAGTATCTCAGGAAAATCCATCTGTCGACCGTGACTTTGATCTCACGGCCTCAACATCATTTCTTCACCCGTGAAACCTGTTGCTTGAAAATCTCCCCGAGAGATTGATTAGCCGGCTGCCGAACCATTCCTCGGCCGCAACATCATTTCCTCGGTCGCCAGATCAATTGCTCGGCCGCCAGATCGTCTATTTTCCAAATTCTAGAATGTTCTGTCATACGTTTGATCCGTTCACAAAACCCTAGTAGCCAAATCCCGATACGTTTGGGCTACGTAAAGAGATTACCATGAAGAGTTAGAATCACCCTACAATTTCAATTTTATCGTGCATTGTGATTGGTTTGAGTGAGTCACCCCATGCCTATATAAAGGGACCTTTGGGTTCCGAAATTGATATGTTCAATCACTCTCTCTAGCCACGAAACTCTGCACATATATTCTCTCATACTCCCTCTACAAAAGCCCTAAACTTCCGAAGGCAGCCGCGATCCGACAATCAAACCCCGAAGTACAAACCCTAAACCTAGGGTTTCGAGAAGTAAAGTCAGTCAATCATCCATAATCCGAAGCAATCAAGCAACTGAGGGATCAAGGTGGTGAGGCCCAGGGGCCTATGGTTTGATCTCTTTTACGTTTTTGTACTTTAATCATAGTATTTTGATTTTCTGTTAATCATTTAAGTCTAGTGTGAGGAAGAAGATCGACTGGGTCTTCGATCCTTTGGCCATTACATCGATCCAGAAGGATTTCTTGGCCGTGACATCCATTCACCGGCCGAGGAATCCATTCTCTAGGACAGTTTGTTTTCTGTTTTGATGCATGTTTTTTTTACTGTTTTAGCTCACCTTATCAACTGTTAAAAGCTAAATAACCAGATTATGTGTTTAGAATTAAATAAAGCAAATACTAATCATATGTCGAACGATTATGGGCCAGTTTCACGACTGAGCAAAGAGGGGTTGCCTAACACCTTTCCCTTGTTGTACTTTTGGCTCCCGTACCCGGAATCTCTATCTCTTTTCCTAGTTTTTATAAACTAGGTGGCAACTCTATTTTGATGATAACCGTTATTGTGTGGCAATGTTCCTAGCCATGAGAACATCCACAATTTTGGTTTATGAAGTAGAACCAAACAAGCATGATCAATCTGTATGGCGATGCCCCGTTTGGGAGGTGTCTACAGAGTATTTGGATGTGGAAAAATACTTTTGAAAGCTGACTTTGAGGAGTTGCATATCTATCTTTGTAAATTTCTTTTGGAAGATGTGTTTGTAACTTTATTTACAACTCTTTTGACTATGGAATACTGTAAACTCTTAACTCACTTTCAGTACTCAGTACTTATGAAATATTTGGGTCATTGTGCCATGAATGTAATATGTAGGAACAATTGGAGTTGGAACTGTAAATTGATGATGTAGGAATGGCTAACTCTTTTGGGTATCGCATGGATTATTGTGAGGATTTTTATTATGGAAATTATTTATATTTATTTTGAAAATCGAGGGCGTGACATTTATTTAGTTTCTAAGAGAAGAAAATGAAATCGTCAACAGTAAAAAATGGTAGAACTCAAATCTATTACCCTCACACATAGCCTCAGTCTGGCCACCATTCATTGTGGTTGAAACTGCACTTTTCAATTCCTTGAAAACCTCAATCGATTCCTCCGGTAACAAACAACTCTCCTTTAGAATCACGTAGACGACATGAAAATTTGCATGAAGTTTCTTACAAAAAATCTCCTAGTGGTCGGAACCGCACTTTCTGACCCTCCAAAAGTGCATATTCTCTAATATTGAAGGGAGGGAAGAAGATGGGACATAGCCTATGTAAAAAATTAAGAATCCCAGCTTTTTTATGAGTTGAAAGATGGGTGTAGTGGTAGCTTTTGTTTGCCTAAATAGAAGACGAAGGAGCGCAGTGCAGAATAAATTTGACAAATGAGCGGCGGGACAAAACTGTTTTCTTGTGGCAGTTGGAGTTTCTGAGGAAGCAACATGGGGTGGGAAGTTGGGTAGTAAATTTACCCTTTTGCCCAAGTTATAACCGCCCATAACATATTGGAAAAATGGAATTAAGTGCTTTCAATTAGGGTAGAATCGAATTAGGCAAAAGTCTACATAGCCTAGGAGACACCAAATTAGTGCTCTCACTTTATATATTAGAATAGATGGTAAACAAGACAAAAGATATACATTTGTAATAGTACTTCGGAGGAGTAAAAGAGTTAGGCTTTATGTTAGGTATAAGTGAAATATAGGTATATTAAATGAAGTAATGCTAGAGGACATAAACATCCATTAAGAAATATATCAACGAATATAATGTAGGCACATTAATAAATGATACAACAAGCAACATAATGATACATCGAGGGATTCAAAGTTACATCTATGGATGCAACGCTAATAGTTGCAAAGATACATCATTACATGCAACAATGAAAGCCCACAAGCATACGAAAAATTGTGGAGGTGGCAATGGTGGTTACATTGCTTAAGGTGGAATCTATAATTAAGGTTTGACTGCAGTGGCACGAGGTTGAAGAAAGCTAGATTGGGAGTAAATGGAGTTTAACGCCAGCCATATTGTAACGACCCTAATTTTGGGAATGTTAAATAGACAATTTCATTGAAAATTTAATGGAGTCTGGCTCAATATTACAGCATAAATCTCAGAAGAGTACTTTTATTCAACAAAAGGAGGGGTAAACTAGGGTTCCTATCTACTGCTCCGCCTCTTCTTCCATTCTGGCCAGCTTCTCGGCTCCAAAGGCTTCCAAGGTGTAGAGCCTGTTCGTCTATAAGATCTGACACATTATACCGGCGTCACCACCAATATAATATGTCAGGGTCACCAAAGGTAACACCGTGAGCTACAAAAGCTCAATAGAGTAACTCATACCCTCTAACCCTTAACTTACGAACAAACGATCATAAATTCAATGATTTTCACATAGTTCATACATATTCGACAAGCAGTTAACAATGACACATCCACATTCATTATCCAAACTAACGTTAGTGTCCATTATTTTTCGAGTTTCTCCTACGCGACTCCTCGTAGACCGTGTCACCATTTTCCATATTTCATTAACCTTACCATTATTTCCAAAATCCGTTTAATACACCCAACCTCGGCTCCGCCGTTCCGGGTTCCCGAGTATCCTCACAATGGTTCCGCCGCACCTGGTTCACATTGGCACACTTTGCATTGGCTCCTCTCCGCGGATAACCAAGCCACACACCCAACCTCGGTTCCGCCGTTCCGGGTTTCCAAGTATCCTCACAATGGTTCCACCGCACCGGGTTCCTATTGGCACACAAAACACACACCACACAATGGGCTACCATGTCCGGCCACATTGCAGTTTCCAAAACATTTCACATTTTCAAAACATGCCTTTTCATCAAACCACACCCTAGGTGTCATGTTTCTACTTTCTCGATTTTCGTGTCTCGTTTTCATGCATAGACTCCGCGGTATGACTTTTGATAACATAAATCATTCATTGTAATCTTGAAACTAAACTAGTAAGATTATCCAACTCTATATTAGTAATCATGCTCATAACCATCCTAAAGATCAAAATACGAATACTTCTATAACGATAAAGTCTTATCTTTCGAAAACCGTTCTTTCTTTCTTTGTGGAAAATTCAAAACAACACATGTTTATTAGAGTAAAAGTAGCTTATTCAACATGCTCATTCTTCCATTATTAAGACACACTTGTTGACTACCATGCATGGCGATAATAAATGATAGATAACCTTATCTACTTGAAAACTAAACAATAGATAACCTTATCTACTTAAGGAAAACGATGAGGATATTGATACTTTGAATCAAGAACATTCTACTTTTTAACGTATGATTCTATGCTATACGTAGAGTTATTGGACTAGGGGTTCTACCTTTCTTCTTGGCGGTAGTGACGGCTACGGAAAAAGTACGTCGGGCGGAGTAACTTCTTAAGGTATGCTTCCGGAAGTTTTGAAAGAGAAAGGTTTCTCTCGAAACTTGGTCTTGACTAAACTACTTGGACTTTATGGATCAAAAAGGTGTTTTAGGATGAGTTTCTTGAAGAACTTAGGAAGAACTTCAAGAACAAAGAAGAACTAGGCAAGAACAAGCAAGAACACAAACTTTCTTAGAGAGAGAAGTTGCTAGGTGAAAGTGTGAGTGGAATGGCATGAGGGTGGTGCTATTTATAGCAAAATTTTGGACTCCCCCTCCCCTCCTTGGCCGACCCTCTCTCTCTCCCCTTTCCCATGGATTTTGCTCCATTGTAAGGTCAAATCAAGCATGCCATGCCTTCCATGACTTGTCACTTCCATCCTAGGCCAAATCTTAGGTTATTATGAAGGGTTCATGGGTTGTCTTGTCCTAGAAAGGGCTTGCTTGGAAGAAAGAACAAAATGATGGCTAAGATTGTACTTTGGAAGACTAGAAATGGGTTGTAAAGTGTACTAAGGTAGAGCGTGAGAGTAGTTAAAAGGTTAACTTGTGTAAGTATCCAAAAGCATGCACACACACACACACACACACCTTTCTCTCTCTCCCTCTCATTCGGCCTCTCTCTCTCCCCCCCTTTGGTACTATGTACAAACATATATGTATATATATAAGTATATATGTATATACACATCTAGGAAAGTAGCCCTAGAATAATAGGCTTAAGGCTAACAACTAGGTTGGCATGCATGGCATGGCTAGTCTTGCTTCTTTTGGAAGCAAAATGATGGCTATGACTTGTCTAGTCAAGGTTATATACATTGGCAAGTCAAAGGTTCATTAACCAAGGGATAATAATTCCCCTAGCATTTATTAACCAATGGATAAAGAAAAAGTAAGGTTGAAATGACAAGGTTGACTTCTTGGAAGCAAAGTACAAGATTCCCATGTGACTAGATTCCCATGTGACTAGTCTTATCACACACACACACACACACACACACACACACACATATATATATATATATATATATATATATATATATATATATATATTAGAAGACTAGTTGCTATCATCCAATGGGTAACCCTAACATTTATGGACCAAAGAGAAAGGAAAAAATAAGGTTGACATGACATGACCTAAGATTCTTTTCTTAACTTGTCACATCAAAGCTTTATTGGCCATTAAAACTCTATTACCCAATGGATACAAGTTTCCCTAGCGGTTATTAACCAAAGGATGAAAGAGAAAGGAACTAGGTAGTTTGGTTTTCCTAACTAACCGGTTAGAAACTAACTATACTAACCATGTATGGTTTTGAATCGAGAAATGAAATTTCAAAGGACTAAAATCTAATTACGACAGATTAAAGAAATTAATAAGGAATATTGAAAGTAATATCGAGTAATTAAAAGAAATAACGAAATTTAATGAAATTTTTATTCATTAAAAATTAGAGTCATTACACATATATATTTCAAGAGTGAATTAAGAAGGTAGTGTACTCAGATCGAAGGATGAAACAGTCACCAACGTCTATGAGTGATCCATTATTGACAGGAACTGCTATTTGCACACAATGTTTAATTATTCTGCACACACCTCAAAGAAACTTGGGTTTATAATATTTTCTCGATGCACCTCATATTTCTTTCAAAATTATCCCATCTTTCAACCCATCTACGATAATCTTATCCCAGTGTCAACACCATCTCTCTCTCCCCCCGATCGCACGTTTTGACCTTCATCCTTCTTACACACACCCAGCTGCCACCCTACACTTTTTGTGCCACCACAACCATCTTCTCCACTTTCTGTCCCAATCACCATTTCTCCCCATCTATCACCCCTATGCTATACCATATTTCAAAAAACCTTAAACCTCTACGAAGCAATCACCATTTCTCCCCTTCTATCACCCCTATGCTATACCATATTTCAAAAAACCTTAAACCTCTACGAAGCAGTCACCATTTCTCCCCATCTATCACCCCTATGCTATACCATATTTCAAAAAACCTTAAACCTCTACGAAGCAGTTTGGAATTCATTGAAGATTTCTCGGTACTCTTGATTTTTTTAATTTTTATAGCTTTTGTTGTAATTTTTTGGATTAATCAATCATCTTGATGGGAGGAATCAGAAAAGTTTAAAAATATGAATTGAAATTGAAAAATGTTCATATAAGATGACAAAAATACTAGCTATTAATACTTATTTCTTATTTAGTGATTTTCTTAATTTTTTTTATAATTTCTCATTTTCTAGACTCATCAATGCAGATATTACTCTAGAAAGTAAAAACTACAAATATAAAGGGAATTGATATTCACACTCATTTTTTTTTGCTATCCACACTCCTTCTTCTTTTTTTTAGTGTTGAAAGTATACGTATTTTTTTTTTGCTAGAAGACAAAAAGGGAAGTGTGGATAATAAAAAAGGGAGTGTGAATATCAATTTCTAATGTAAATCTTATAAAAATTTAGAAAAGATGAAAGAAAATGCAAAAAATACCAAAAATTTAGGGAAATGGATTATAGATATGTTTTTTAAGGCCCTTTTTTGTCCTTTCCAACTAATTGTACAAAGGAAAAAAAAAAAACATGTTCTCCTTTTTTTGTAACGCCCCGAATTTCGGAAACGTTAAGTAAATATCAAAAGACCAATTTCTCAAAAGATAAATCCGATTTACTGCGTCAAACGTTCCAAAAGCATACGTCATAATATTACAACCATATCGAATTAGGTTTAAAGTTGTCAAACAAGTCAAGTTATTACACTTTCCAAATTTAAACATTTAAGCTTTCAAAATTAAAGACCAAATTTTCTGCCAGAGCATCTAAGCGTACGGCAACCAAGGTTCCTCGCCTCCGTCTGTAGCAGGGTTAAAGTTGGTCTCCTCGAGCGGCACTTCCGCTCCGTCTTTCGTTCCTGGCGTTCGAGTTACCAGGGCAACATAGTACCGTAAGCAATGACGCTCAGTAGCCAAAACCTACCCGAAACCCATAACTTACACATAACAAGATAAGGAAAGCAATGCAAATAATTAATGGCGCTTGATTTCACTTACTATTCTTTAACTTATGTGAAATCTAGGATCTCACCTTGAGATCCGTCCTACCCTTAACCTCCAGCGTAAGGCAACCCAGTGTAATTCAGACAGCTCCTTGTTGTGTCCCGCTGATAGCTACCAAATTATTTACTCGGATCTACAGTCGACGAAACCACAAAAGGAAGGAACCAAATCTGTTCTCGCAGCCAATCACCACTGTGCCCTACCTAGGGTTACGTCTTTCAAACAACCTGGGCCCCTGTTACCACCCATTAACATAAGACTGGGCCCCTGTTACCACCCATCTTAACACAAGACAGGGCCCCTGTTAGCACCCATCTTAAAATCATAACTCAATCACCTTCCGATTTTATCCTTTACTTATCAACGTCTATATGATCCTCTAATCGTATACCACCCCGTGATTCTAAGTCCGTTCTAAGTTCTCGCGCACGACAATAACACATATCATGACAACAATAAGTGGCAAACATATAAAAATATAACTCTAAGCATTTTTTTTTAATTCCGTCCAGTAGCTTATCCACAGGAAATGTCATTACTTGATATGCTAGTGGAACATTACTAATAATGACCAACAGTAAAATAAAATAGAAACACATGCTCTCGTAGGATTTCTCATGTTAAGTTAAATTAGATTAACATATCTCAAGTAAGGAAATGCATTCACAAAGGTCATTACACATGAGATGAGATTCATTACGAGAGGTGGACAAAAAAATGGGTAACCACAAACAGTTTCTATTAAGGAACATGGCTCCAGGACATAAAATTAGAAAACTACTAATGGGATTAGCCACTGCTATCATCGAGCTTAATTTGTTCTATTATTCACATCACCGGCACTGAGAGTAGAGTTCAGCACCTCAAGACTACTTTGAGATTTTCGGTAATCACGGGTAACTCATTTAACATTTCAATATTATACCAACAAGTTGCAACAAATATCTATACTTAGGGAGGTAAGTTTTAACTACCTTTCTTCCCGAAGAATAAGCGGTGGTTTGAAGAAAAAGAAACGGAGCGAAACGGCGGTTCAGTGGTGACTCAATTGCGGCGACTCAGAACCCAATGGTTGATTTTTGGAGTTGGTTTCTATACCGTTCTAGAGCTGAAATGGAGTAGTGGTGTTCGGGTTGTGTTGGACCGAAATTGGATGGTCCAAGTTGCAGAAATTATAAAGAAGGTACGGTGGACTTTGTAGATGGTAGGAAGAGTTGGAAAAGAAAGTAGTGTTCACTTCTTTACTCTTTCTTTCTCTCGAAAAATCAAAGAAGAAAAGGGGACTGAATACTCCTTTTTCTCACTCTCTCTGTTGCCGAAAAGGAGGAGGTGGGAAATGGAGAGCAATATAGAGGTGTGATCAGTATTAGGAAGAAGTCTCATGGGTAATATAATGTGTGAGTTTGGCATTAGTTTAGTGGTTAAAGGAATGTGTTTAGGTGGTGTGTTGGGCTCCCATTGGTTGGAGGAAAGGAAGTGCCGAAAATGGAGGGGCAATTTTTGATGGAGGGATATTTGATGGATGGATAGCTTGATGATGGGAGGAGGTGATTATGCATGGGGTTTTTCGAGTGGTGATAGTCATAGAGATGGGTTTAGTTGGCTGGAAGTGGTTAGAGTTAGGGTAAAATGATGCAGTGTACACATTCGCACACAATAAAGAATTTACTCACCAGCAATCATGCGCGCACAATTGATTATTGAATAAAATTTTGTGTGACGACATAAATAATTTTTTTCTAGCAAAATAATTGTTTTTCTTTTGATAATTAGTATTATTTATAAAAAAAATATACCGGGTCTTTACATTTTTTATTATTTTAAATTTTGTTGCGTTCATTAATGTTTTCAATTACAATTTTGGGAGAATTTCTGTTTGACCAAAAAGAAATTTTTTTTTTTGGGCAATTACTATGTCATTTTAACTTATTATTCATATACTAAGCAACAATTGGTTAGCGGAAAGAAATTGACATTTGACAGTAACTTATTGGTAAGTGAAAATAATTTGACTTTTTTCACTCACATATTTATCTATAACTTATTAGTTTACAGAAATAACTTAACATTTTTAAACAACTTAATAGATTCTGTTAAAAAAAAAAAACTTAATAGATTAATTTATAGTAGCCCAATTTATTTTTCCCCACAATTCATAATTCCCCTTCTGCTCTATCTCCTCTCTCTCACCAACCGCCTCAATCCCTTCTCTCTCCGCAACTGCAACCTCTCTCCACAATCCGAATGCGGTAAAACACATCGGCCCTCACTCTCTCCCCACACTTTCTCCGATTCCGTGGTCGGAACAACCGCGTCCGTTCGCCGCTGCCGTCGTGCGTTGCGCGTTTTCTCTAGGGCTTTTTTGGTCAGTGCGATTAGTAGGTTTTTATCGGGCATCAGAATCCGACGCCGTTGGCCGGGTTTCTAGCGGCGCCATGGCTCCAGGGCGCAGACGAGGAGCGAAAGGAGGGAAGACGAAGAGCGCGTTGAGCCTGGGCGATCTGGTCCTCGCCAAGGTCAAGGGCTTCCCCGCGTGGCCTGCCAAGGTCAGTTTATTTTCTTGGATTCAATTATACTTTTGCATACCAGTCTTCAGCTCATGTAGTGATTGATTTATGGTTTTGTTTTGAAGTTTTATCGGGGTGGCTGCGCTATCTTTTTTTTTTTAAATTTTATTTTCCCTGTTCTTGTAGTTTCCTGGTTTAATCTAGACTATAGGGTGAGTTAAGTTTGTATTTTTAGGGGTTTATAATCTTGGGGTATTCCTAGGTATATATCTTGTTATTGGCTCGTTGGGTGAAACAATTAGAAGAATTCATTGTGTCTGTTGGGTTTTAGGGTTTTACATTAAATCTGAGGCTGGCTGCATATCCCGCATGAAACACTACCTCCGCCGCACACTCATGGTGCGATGGCCACGTTATTAGTTTACTTCATTAGTCCTTGCGGTGTATTTTGTTTGATATTCCCATTAGTCATTGTTGTTGTTGTTGTGCTGCTTTGTTTAGTTTACACGTTGAAAACTTTTGCTACCTTGCTATGTGAACGCGGTTTGTTTTCTTAGTTGTCCCAACCCTGTTAAAGTGGAATAGTAGGAGAGCTTAGTTTGTAACTACTATCTAGATTCGGTATGGGTAGGCTTGTGTATGTCTATTTAACTTTGGTGACATTGATGGACTAATAAAGAAGGGGTTAGGATTTTTTTGGTTGGTTTTTGGTGGTCTTGTGGTCACGTTGATTAATCCTTGGAACATTATTTGGTCCTCCTGCTACAATATATGTGCCGATTTTTAGGAACTTAGCTTGCTAAGTTTCTTCAAAATGCTGAAGCAAAATTGGTCTCAGGAGTCGGGATGTTTATTTTCTTTAGAAAAATGGATGGGACTTAGTGAATAATTGTTAAATAATAACATGGTCTAATCTTCCAATAAAGCTTTGGTATCCGAGCTGCGTGCATGAAGTGTGATGAAATTTTGCTGGGTGGCCTAGGATTTTTTTCTTTGGTGGGGGAAGGAGATGTGGCAGGGGGGACGAGGTGAGTGGGGCTCTAAATTTTCATAATACTATATGTAAAAGAAATAGCTAATCTGCCAAGGATATTAGCTATAGTCAATTAAATCCAACGGAAGTGCATTTTCCGCTCATACTTAGTTTCTATAAATAAAAGCTGAGGTTCCAAGCATTTACTTTTTGTTAGTTTGTGGGTTTATTAAGTGAACCAATGAAAAGCTTCCGTTCTTATGTGAGGTGTTGGTACTAGTTGTAGCATCAATTTTTTTGGGTACTTGTTCTTATGCTAGGTGGAGTGAATCTGGAAAGTCATATAGTTCAAGAATTGATCATGCTTATGAGCTTGTTGGATGAGGTGATGATGGAGTTTTTGCACATTTGTATACTGGACCTGTTCACTAGTTTAATTTAATATATTGCCATTTGATGTGTTTACTGTTTGATTTGTGGATAGAGTTATGATGTTGGGTTAAGTGATTTGTTTACAAGTCTTTTTTCTTGGTGGTTAATTTATCCCCGTTCAGATTAGCAGACCGGAAGATTGGCAGCGAGCTCCTGACCCCAAGAAATATTTTGTTCAATTTTTTGGAACAGAAGAAATGTAAGTGACTTTTGCTTAAATACTGCCTTTGCAATCATGCTAAGTAATGTGGTTGGGAGTGGGGATTGGGTCATAGAATTTTGATTACAATCAATTATATCGCTCTGGGATTGGTTTTTCTGTGCGTGCTGTTATAACTATGTGTTCCAAAGTTAAGAGCGCTTGGAGGATTTCTTTACATGTAGTTTTCAGATTGTCAAGGGGACTCTTTTATTGTGCTTTTGTTTGAAAGCTCATAGTTGTTTGTATTTGTCCCATCCCTCCTGTTCCACTTGGGTCTCTGACTTTCTGTGATTGGTTTATTTAAAAGTCAACCAAGTTGGCTTGCATGGGTTCTGATATTGATCTAAATATGTTCTCTCTAATGCTGGATTCCTCTATATCTGTATGTTACGCCCATGTATTTGGTTTGCATTGGTAGAGTAAATATAGTTGCATTTCGTTGTGGTTTGTGGGCGTAGTTTGCTCTTGGGAGCGTGTATCGAAGAACCTATCCAAGTGTCTCCTTTTTTCTGTGATCTGTCAAGTTCTTACTTGAAGCAATCCCTTCTCTTGCTTTCTCTTTTTCCAGCCAATTCTTTAAAAGTTAAAAATTACCTTGCCAATCACCTTCCCAGGCAAGCAGCTTATTGACCTTCTCAATGTTTAATGCTCTAGACTACATACTCTTCCATGAAGCGAAGATCAGTTTATTCTGGTTGACCGAAATTCGTAGTGGGTTAATTCTCTCTGGAAATACGTCCAACTATCCAATTAGCACAATCTCTTTTTTTTCTCATCTTTCAGTTACCTTTGGTGGCGGCTTGAACCTCTTTGAAAGATTTCATTCCGTAGATCTGTTCTTGTGCAGAAGCACAATTGAAAAGAGGCTTGGAATCTATTATCTATTAAGAGAGTAACAAAGCAGAACACTTTCCATTAAGAATAAAGGTGCACTTCAAGTGCTGTTTGGCTTCCAGCTGAGTGGCTCAGTTTTTTCTAATGACTTATTGTCACTAAATGTTTGATGCACGCTCGACTCAGTCATATCCATTGTATGCAATATCATAAAATGCACGGTGTTCCATTTGCAGTTGCATGAACTGGGGTACTTGCAGGTTCGCCAATTTATTTTACTGATATATGCAATCTGACTAGGCCTAGTTTCCCCAAAAAAGACTACTTGGCTTTTTGTTTTGTCCTTAGTCAATGTTTTTCCCAGTTTGTTAGTTGTGCGTCAAGCTTTTGTGGATTATTGGTTCGTCTCGATGAGAGTAATCAGACAAGTAAAAAATTGTGACTTTTACCCAAATATTTTTAGAAATATCCAAGAAAAAGTAAAAAGGTCAAAAAATTTGTATTAGTACAAAACAAAAATCCAAGTTGTCTTTTTTTGGGAAACTAGGCCTCAAAATCAGATTTGGATTTATAGATTACTGAATGCTATTATTAATTGTTCATGTTATTCGAAGGAATGGAAGGTGACTTTTTAGCTTCCTGCCTTTGTTATAGTTCGGTCCAACTTTGGTGCCTGTTTGTTCTTTGCCTTTTGTTTTCTTAGAATACTAGTGGAAGATATTGGCTGTCTTAACGAAACTGCTCAATTTTCTTCTGCTCGAAGGATGTTTAATACCTCTTTTTTTGCAGTTTTGTTTGGAATTTGTCCATTTGTTTCCGAAGCTATTTTGTCTGGCTTAATTTCTGAGTGATGTACCATGTTGAAGTTCTTTGTCAACTTTTGGTGTTCTTCAAGAGGTTGATCTCTTTCTTTGTTAGATATAGGGTCTTGCATTCTAACCAAATCTTGTAGTCAGACTGCATGAGTTAAGCGGATATTATTCATTGTCAACAGGCCTCTATAATATTTCGTTGACCTTTTTTACTTGTTGACGTAAGATCATTATGTCTTAAACTCAGCTGATGATTTTCAAGTTGCCCTGTCAAGGTACGAACTCTGTCCTGTGTGCGCTTCATAATGTGACATGATGGTGACGTGGGCCTATATGTTGTCACAAAATATGCAGTTTTCTTTATTTCAGTTACAATATGACAAGTTTATTTCCATGTTGCTTAGTTACACGTCACAAATATTCTTTTAAAACTTTAACAGATGTGTTTTGTTGCAAATTGATCATAATTTACTGATGGCTGCTTCATATTTTTTGTATGATGTTTATCAATTTTGAATGATTTCGAGCTTCTGAATTTGTTTTTCCTTTCAAAGAGCTTTTGTTGCGCCTGCGGATATTCAAGCATTTACAAGTGAGACGAAGACTAAATTGTTAGTTCGATGCCAAGGGAAAACAGTCAAGTACTTTGCTGAAGCTGTGAAGGAAATATGTGGAGCATTTGAAGTGTTGGAGCAGAAAGATTCTAGCGGTTTAGGAGATGATACTGACAGATCAGCCCGTGGGTCTGAGGTTCCATCTGTTGATGGGGTAGAAGGTGGTGCAGTAGAGGTTTACTTAAAAGATGGTATTCAGAAAGATGGAACAAATGGAGAAACAGAGATTAGGGGTGGTCGCGGTTCTGGGTTGGAGCGTTGCTCATGGAAAAAGCATAAAACGTCAAGTGAGAGTGCTCGCACATCTAAAGGGTTAGTGTTAGCATCCAGTCCACCTAATGGATCTGTCCCCAAGGAAGAAATCTGCAATGTCAAACAAGAAGATAGTGTTATTTGCCCCGAAGATTCTAAAGGAGGGACACCTGCTGTAGGCTTGGAAACTAATCATAATGATGGTGTATGCGATGCAAAAGGAGATGGCCAAAAGAATAAATCTTCACCATTGGTTGGATCAGTTCGTGCTAAGCACTCTGTTGGTGGCAATAACTTGCTGACAAATGGTCACCAGTTGGAGAAAATGATGAGCGGTTTGAAGAGGAATCCCAAAGATGAGCATGCCAAAAACATAATTCAAAGAAAAAGTGCTTTGGGTAGCAGCGCAAAGGAATCATCCCCAGATCTTAAATCAGATGGAAATGCTGTTAGTCGAAATAAAACAAAAAAGATGGCGAAAGATGGGAAAGATTTTGGGTTAGCAAATGATGGGAAGAAGGATGCTGAAGGCAGTCTTGAGGAGCAGGCCAAGGACAAACTTTCTGGATTTAAAAAGGGGGATCACATTGGACCTGCAAAGCGTGATTCAGTAATTAATGAAGTTTCACATCCTGCCAAAAGGTCTAAACATGCAGATATGAATAATGGCTCCAAGGGATCATTTCATACTACCAGAAAAATTGATTCTCGGAGTCCTAATGTTCCCGTGAGAAAAACAGAGAATATGGAGCTTAAACCGTCTACATCCCATTTGAAAACTGAAAATCGTACATCATCACTAGTGCACACAGGTAGTGTGCCTTCCAACATTCCTTCTGATGAAGAAGGTCTGCCACCGACGAAGCGCCGATGCAGGGCATTTGAGGCAACGTCTGATTCTGCTATTATAACTTCTGACGATAGAACAGAGAAATTTTCTGGTGCCATGAAAGATGATCTGTTGTATTCTGATAAAATTAAATCTCCAGTTACTCAGTTGCACGCTAAGCGGAGAGCTGTTCGCCTAGTTGATGAAGATAATGAAGAGGAGGCCAGAACTCCAATTCATGGGGGATCTTTAAGCAAGATTCATGCTTCTTCAGGTGTTTCTGATTGTGTGACGAATGCTGATGTAAAAAATGAAGTTTCTGCTCTTGGTCGACCTAGCGGAAGGGATTCTAGTGAAGTTGAAGTTGGCCATTCGAAGGAATGCTTCCCTTCTTCGAAGCTGCTAAATGAATCTTCGTCACCCCATGCTGAGCAACATGGAGAGAAAAGGCCAAAAAAGGCACTTGCTGCTAATATCTCCCATTGTCCTGGGAAACCTGAATTGGAGAGAGCATCTTCCAAGGAGTCCAAAAAACCTTTGACTTCGCCGAAAAAGTCTCCTTGGTCTGGTGCTACTATCAAAACATTGTCAGAAACACCAAACATCAGTAGACAATCAAAAGTATCTGGTGCTGGTACTCAGAAGAAAATTCAATCAGGTTCTGGTAAAGCCCCTAGTATTGTTTCTGATAGCTTGATTCATTATCATAATCAAGGGACAACTCAAAGAAGTATGTCATTATCTTCTGGAGAAAGATCAAAAAGTACAATGGAGAATAGTTACTTTCTTGGTGAAAGGTATGATTCATATATGGGTGGAATTTATTTTAATGTAGCTCTCTCATTCTTAAGCCACTAATGCTGATTTTTATGTTACATTATCTTCTAAACCACAGAATGGAAGCTGTTGGAGACGATAAAACGAGTTCATTGATTGATTTGAAGACCTCAGATTCTGCAACGTCTATTAAGCATTTAATTGCTGCAGCTCAGGCAAAAAGGAGACAAGCTCATTCACAAAATATTTCGCATGGCAATGCCGGTTCTCTTTCGGCACCCTCTACTGAGATGTCCGGGAGGAGCCCCAGTCCTGTAGCTTCTTTCCAGCCCTTCATATCAGGCTCCAGTAACCATTTGCAGCCAGATGTACAGGGATATTATCCTCGCACATCTATGGCTTCTCCCCATGGTCACCTGGTTTCGTCAAATAATCAACCTGATGATGAAGAATTTGAGGAGGGAAGAGTGAGTTCTGGACACCGGCCTGCGGGGGGTTCTCTCAGTGGTGGTACCGAGGCAGCTGTTGCTCGTGATGCTTTTGAAGGGATGATTGAGACACTATCAAGGACGAAAGAAAGCATTGGACGTGCAACTCGTCTGGCTATTGATTGTGCAAAGTATGGCATTGCCAACGAGGTAGGTAATATTGTGCATTTAACGTTGCTTCTCACCAGGCTTTGGATGATTTACTTGAATGTTCTAGTTTCGCTTGTTCAGACTGTTGATAGGTTCCACAATCTCAGGCAGTGACTACTTGGATTTGGTGCCTAGTGTGGAACCATCCACATTTTGTTTGCTCTATGTGTTCATGGGATATACGGCTTTCTCTGCACTTAGTAGCTAATGTGTTTGGTAATATGCTCGAATAGGGTCAGTGATTCTGGCATAAAATAGGTTGTGTGAAAGTATCCAATGTGATTTATTGTTCTGTCATATCACCTTGGTGAGTTAAACCCGATGCCCTGTCTATGTGTGTACTTGAGTCAACAGGTCTTGACTTGGGGCGATGGCAAGTGCTACTGGCTGTGGTGCTTCCAGTACTGTTTTTTTTTTGATCCGGTGCTTCCAGTACTGTGGGAATCAGTTTTTCCACAAAAAGTAGGTGGAAGACTTCCTTCCTCTCTATCTCTCCCCACAACCCAGACGGCGTTTCGAGTGGGAGACTAGTGTGGCGAGTAAGACGATTTTTCAATTCAGTTTTGTTCAACAAAGACCCCTCCCCCCTCTCGGGCGCCCCTCTACCGTTGTCCGCTATCCCTTACATGCTTTTGGTTTTAGCTTGTAACTTACTCACAATCTAACGTTGTCAAATTTCCCTTAACCGATTCCCAGCTAAATCTTGCGGACATGGACCATGATGTCCCTACTAATCGTATTATAACCGGTGAGAAATATCTTTTGGTAACGTCATTAATATTTATCCTGTTAACTCTAAAAAGTTCCTTTGGATTGGTGTATGGGGGGTTCTCCATGTGTTGGTGAGGTAAAAATGATGTACTAAATTTTGATATCAACTGTGTGTTGGGGCGATGACTATGTGAAGATTCTTACACGGGAAGTTGTCAACCAACTGACTTTTGGTGTTTGGTGGTCCTTTTCCTGTCAAGTATATGAGAAGTAGAATCCTTGCAATCATACTTGCTAGATGTAAAAAACTCAATACTCCCTCAATCAATAATCAAGTAAGGGGACAACAAGCCTGAAAATTAGAGCTTGTCATAGCAACTCTCCCTCACTCCATCCGGCCCACTTGGAAAATATAATATTTGTTGGTGCTTAAGGTAAGGGGAATCAAACCTGTGTCACTTAACGGGGGAATGTGACTGAATCTTCTGGGGTGTCTCCTCAATGCTGCATTGAGCTCTATTGGGTGAGGGATAATGAAGGAATAATTATAAAAATGGAGTGTTTAAGCCATAAACTAGAATTATGGAGGGTTTAAGCCATAAACTAGAATTATGGGGGGTTTAAGCCATCAACCTAACTTGCAACGAACCTTTTGCTTCTTGATTTCTGACGCGCTCCTTATTAAATCCTAGGTCTACTATCATTAAAATCCTAGGTGGCAGTTGCTAACAGAGGTGGTGTGGAGACGAGTCGTTAGCTAGAGCTTCACAACCATCTTTAGGCTTGCAGTTGATTGGAGGCTTGTGTTGCGGATTGTTTCATTGGCAGGGTGTTGGAGTGTTCCGAGACATTGGCCTCACGAGGTCCTTGGACTATTTGGTCAGTAAGAGCTTCCTTGAAGATATTTTGACTTTGATTTTGACTTTGTAACTTGATCAGGAGAGAGAGAGAGAGAGAGAGAGAGAGAGAGAGAGAGAGAGAGAGAGAGAGAGAGAGAGGGTTTTTGTTCTTCTGTTTGGGATGGGTTGGATGCCACTTGGTACAAAATGCTGAAGCGGCAGGGTAGGCAGGTAGAGGAGGAAGACTTGGTTGCTTCCATTGGCCTTACGTAGTTGGTATGGATTGAGCGAAACAGAAGATCTTTATAGTCCTGGAGAAGTCCACCCAGTGGATGTAGAACCATTTTTTGGTTACCTTGTATAGTTCGGTTTCAGGTCTGTTTCCCCAAGCCTGGATTCTTTTTGGGTTTCTTAGATTTGTTTCACTCGTGGACTTGAGAGCTCTTTGTTTTGGGCACTCTTATTGACTTTTGCCCTTTGTTAGCTTCTTATCCCTCTGTGTACGGGTGGCATTCTCTTGATCCTCCTTTACATATATACTCTGCTTATCAAAAAAATTATGAAACATGTGCTTTTGTACTTCATTTGTTATTTTTATTCCCGAAGAAGAAAACAAATACTAGCATATTTGGTGCACTCAAAAGTGAAAAAGACAGCAATCTTTATTGAGTTGCCAGATTTTTATTTATTTATTTATTTTTGTGTGGAGGCAGGGATGGAGTGTGTACGGAGGGAATTGTTGGCTGGAGGAGGTAGAGTGGTGGTATCCAGTGCGGCTTTGGAGGGTGGGGGTGAAGGGACATTTTTTTTGCTAAATAAGATTTTGAACACAACAAAAAAATACACTTTTACTGATTTCAAAGAATTGTACACTAAACTTGAGTACCAACTACATACTAACTCTCACTCTCAAAGGAAAACACTCAAGACTTGAAGTCTCTCTCTCCCCAAAACACACAACAAAGACATCTTCTACACTGCGAAAACCACCAAGGGGAACATGGCCCTCCATTCTTCCACTTCATTTCTTCTCTTTTATCTCTTGATCCAGATTCATTACAGAATCCACGAAGAAAGATCTATTGGTGATGTAGGACAGAGTTGGAATAGGGCTAAGTATGATCGAAGACGAGGGAAAGGGGCTGTTTTTAGGGCTGTGAATAGTAGATGTGAACAGTATTTTTAAGGAGGGAAGAGTAAGAGAAGGATAGATCTTGGCCTCACACCTAGGTTACGAAAGGCATCACACCTAAGGCCTCTTTAGCATCACACCAAAGAATGAGATTGCATCACACAATCATAAAAGCTTAAAGCTAAAGTTTCATTCAATCAATCATAATTCAAGCTCTTGAGATTACATGACTTATATAGACTCCATAATACTTGAATGCAAATAACTACTCCTATTTCCTAGATGGCTGGATGCAAATAACTATTCATATTCCCTAGATGGCTGGATAGGATGAATGCATACATAAAGGTTGAATGCATTAAATATGTGGTCAAACTTCCCTAAATGAAAAGACACAAGGCTCATGAAAAGTCACAGCCTTTAATGTTCCAGCCAATGCCTAATTAATATCCCAGGTAGGGCCCACATCATCCAGCATATGCCAAATTAAGGCTTGGGCCTTAGAACCATCCAATCCACGTTTTTTATGGCCTTTTATCGGGTGCTGCCATTTTCCATCAATTGGTGGAAACTATATTCAATGGCAACTAGGATTACGGTGTCAAAGTCACCAATTACGCAATACGAACAAGGACTCAAAAGTGCTGGCTTCCTGTATATTGGTTGTGCTGTATATATGTGTGTTTGTTAATCGATTTTAGGATTTTATGATCTGCGATTAGAGGGATTGGTATGTTATCCTTTGCTTAGGATCAATTAGGGTTTTTGTATGCAAAATATTAAAAAAGATTTGTCGCCCTACTTTCGTCCCTACTTAAAAACAGTTGTGTCATGGAATGCAAATGCACAAGTTAGTCATGAAAGGCTTGAAGAGGAGTCCAGGCGGCGAGGGGAGGCATTGGTGTTCACGGGCAAAAGTCTTGTATGTTTTGCAGATCACTTAAATGACTGTTAAATTGGTAGATTGAGGATCAATTTCAGTCTCCAAAATACTTTGAGATTTAATTAAACAGCAATTCAGGATCTTAGGTAGTTAAATTGTAGTGCATTATTCGGTGTTATTGGGACTATCATGTTGAATGGTTTCATTTGCACCAATGAATCAATAATCATTCCGGTGTTATTAACTGATCCTGTTTGATTTTATTTGCTTTATTCAAGTTTCAGTGGACAATGCAAATTGTGCTTATTGGCAATAAAGGGCATGGTGTGATAATAAGTTTATAGTTGTACATGTGACAAAGCAAGCTAGTCTGGTTTCCTATGATTCTGTGAATCTCAGTGAAATTCCAATTCATCCGGTAGTGGAATTATGTATCTGAATAGGTCTTCAATTACTGAGCTTCTATTTTTCTGTAGGTTGTAGAACTTCTCATTCGAAAGTTGGAAAGTGAGGCTAGCTTTCATCGCAAAGTGGACCTGTTTTTCCTGGTGGACTCTATTACCCAGTGCTCACACAGTCATAAAGGTACTAAAACGAAATAGGTATTTAGTGTTGTGTGTTCCCTTGAAAGTTCTAGTAAAACATTTTTTGATCTTTCAGCCATTGAAAGGCAAATTTATGTCTGATTTGATGGTTTGTCTTTTGTGATGTTTGTTTAGGCATAGCAGGAGCATCATACATTCCCATAGTTCAAGCAGCATTGCCTCGCCTTTTAGGAGCTGCTGCTCCTCCTGGTGCTGCTGCTTCTGAAAATCGCCGTCAATGCATCAAGGTAATTGCCCCTTTTCTCACAATTATCTGTCCATCGTTTGTGCTGAAGATAATTAACATAATTTGCATCCTTTAGGTTCTACGATTATGGCTTGAGAGGAAAATCTTACCCGAGTCTCTTCTTCGCCGTTATATGGATGACATTGGAGTTCCAAATGACGATGCATCTGCCGGTTTTTTCCTTAGGCGCCCATCTCGAGCGGAACGTGCTGTAGATGATCCAATTAGAGAAATGGAAGGCATGCTTGTTGACGAGTATGGGAGGTATGAAACTTCTCATCTACTCTCCGTGTTTGAGGAATCGACCTGTACATTTGTTTGGTATTACATTAATATGTTGTATTACCATGAGACGTAAGGCTCGGTTTGGTTTGGTTCTATTACCATGAGAGCTGTTGAACAAAGTCCTAGTCTCTTATATTTTGTTTCTGCTGGGTATCAAAAAAAATTGTTGGACATCGGATTATTTGGGTAATTGATACTCAAATTAGACCCTACAGATGAGTAATACTTAATCAAAGAAATGGCCTTTCTGAACTTTTTACTTGCATTAATATTGAACGTATCCTCTCATATGTCTGCTATTCATCAATTTTAGTACCAGCTTTAACACAATAGATCCCTCGCTCTCTCGCCCCTCTGATCTTCCGCAAATTCAGGAGAGTTGCTGCAAGCTGCTCATGCATAAACTACTTTCTGAAATAGATTAGAGCTCAATCATGGGATTTGCACATTGAGAGTTGGGCTATAAAATGGTTAGATAATTCTGTACTTGAGGCAATGTTCTAAAAGTCGTTAGGCGTTAGTCGGGCGGTCGGCCACCTTCGAGCAATCAATCGGTGCGTATTAATTAGTAATCGAAGATTAATCGTTAGTCGGACCTAATCGGATAGGCTCCGCCACCGATTAATCGCTGATTAATTCCTTGTTTTCGAGCACTGACTTGAGGTTATTTTCTTGTGAAGGAGAAAAATGAATTGGGACGGTAAATAATTGGGTACGACAAACAGGACATGGCACCTGCGTTGAGAGTTTTAGACCTTCATTTATGTGATTATGTCTAGCGGTTTTATCCCCCTTTTAATTTGCTTTTAGTATTCCATAATTTCTTAAATGTTTGGGGTGGTTGGGTGTGAAATTATCTGTCTGCACTGTTCTTCCCCAATTGCCCTTTCTTTTAACCTGCAAAGGTTTTGTGTGGTCACCACTCCCCTTTTGATTAGCGTGTCTTAGTCTGCCTAGTCCCTCCTTTTTTCTTCTTGGTTTTTGAAAGAATGTAAGTGCCTTACTTTCTGTTCCCTGTTAAACATCTTAGGTTACAGTACCCTGCGAGAAGGGGATCAACTTGTATCTATTCTTTTTTAATGTTCTATTTGGAGTCATTGTCGTGATTTATTATGTTTGTGGTAATGTTAAAGGCTCTGTTTGGTAAAGTTGCCAGTTTTTTGTTTATGAAAAACAAGAAATGGGTTTTGTTTATTTATTAAAAACTAAAAACTAAAAACATGGTTGGTGACCATAATAGTTTTTGTTTATTTGATTTTTGGGCTGCCGAAAGTGTTTTCAAAACAAATGAAAGCGCAATTTTTGTGTTTCTAGAATTTCCATAAACTAGTGGAATTGATTATGTATTTTGTAAACAAACACACTAACACAAACATGTTTATGATGCCTGTTTCAAAAAATATCGGAAACAAAGACAAAAAACAAAAAATAAAAACTTTTCCGAATAGAGCCTAAGGTTTTGGGTGGTTGACTTGCTGACACGTACTTCTTGTTTTGTTGGTAATTGTTTCAGCAATGCTACATTTCAGTTGCCTGGCTTCTTATCTTCTCATGCGTTTGAAGAAGATGACGAAGATGATCTTCCAAGTTGTTCGTATAAGGAAGCTGCTGGTGGATCACCAGTGGAATCAGTACCAGCTACAGGAGAGGGTGAAGCATGTGCAGTCACTCCAAATGACAGACGGCATTTTGTGTTAGAGGATGTGGATGGTGAACTCGAAATGGAAGATGTATCTGGGCACCCCAAGGATGAAAGACCCTCGTTTGTGAATGGTTCATTTGAGTGTGCCTCGGAATGGCAAGGTTCAGATGAGATTTTGGAAACAGATTTGAACTATTCTAATGAGTTGGACCCTGTTCACGAGGGTTCTCCGCCATTACCTTTCGATTCCCCTCCTCCAACACCACCTCTGCCTCCTTCACCACCACCTCCACCATCCCCAGCCCCCCCTCCGCCTCCATCATCATCACCACCACCACCACCGCCACCTCCTCTTCCTTCGTTGTTAAATGACTCAAATCCAGTTCCTCTGCCATCGTCCGTTCCTCACCCATCATTGCTTCCTCAACCATCATTATCACCTCAACCTTTAGTCATTTCGCAGCACATTCATGTGTCTCAGTCATCAACACCATCTTCACCGAAATTGACTTACCAACCACCTCTACCGCATGAATACAGCAGCACACCAAGTGTATGATTTCTTTCTCCTGTTGACCTTGTTATTGTGGATGTTTTACTATTTAACTTTGTGATGGCTAGAACAGAATACACATCACTAATCTTTTCCTTCTGGTTGCAGGGGAACAAGCTTGTCCAAATGACAGTGAATACTCCTCACGGGCTTCATATTGATGCCACTATCAGAAATGAAATGTATGCCCATCAATCATCTTGCTTTGTGGCAGCAGGAGTGGGCAACAACCCACATGAACCTTCCGGATTTACTTCCTCAAGGCCATTAGATTATGGACATCATGACTCATATCTTAATTCCCAACCTTCTCAACCCATTCAACCATTTCAAACAGGTAATGCTCCTCTTGGACAAAGACCTTTCCATCATGCGCCACCTCCTCGAACCCCATCCAGTCATTATTTGTATCCAGCTTCAACAGTCCAGCAAAATCCTTATCCCCGGCCATACTCATTGCTGAACCTTCCTGATGGTCCAAGGCGATATGTGGCTGATGAACACTGGAGGATTTCCACAGGTGAGTTCAACACAGATAAACAGCGAGGTGTGTGGATGAGTGGAGGCAGAGCATCAAGTTCAGGGCTGGGGCTACCGTTTGCCCATGAAGGTACTATTTGTCAATGGTCACTGTGATAAACTGCATTACAATGCCCTTTTATTTGCGTATTCTTTGTTCACATTTTCCCTTAGCTTTGATGTTTCTTGTCGATTCTTGTTCCTAATTAAAGTTTTTTTGGTGGACCCTTCCTGTATGCTCATTATAATTGCATCTTTAGAATGATCTTGCTGCAGCTCTTGGTGGCTTTAAAATTTGCGTTAAGTTACTTTCTTGACGTTATTTATTTGTTCTTAGTTAAAGTTGCTCGTGTTGACAGTATAGTTGTCAGAATCGTACGATTCACGATTCGTATCGTATCGTGATTCGTATCGTACGATTCAGTGGGTAATCGATATGAATAGGCTGCCGAATCGGAAATTGCTAAGAATCGTAAGTGAATCGGTGATTTACGATTCGTATCGTACAATTCGATATGATTCGGTGGGTAATTGATACGAATAGGCTGCCGAATCGGAAATAGCTGAGAATCGTAAGTGAATCATTGAATCGTTCGATTCACTTAAAATTTCCGAAATTCATTTTTCTCTTGTTTTGCTTCTTTCGTTGTTTGAAAAGGGTTCAAATAGTTTTTTAAGGTCTAGTATTGTTATATGTCATCTTTTGTCTATGTTATATGGATAGAAAATAAGAAAAAGAGATTTATTACAAGAGTGAATCTAAATGGAATATAACAACCCTATAAGACCTTCCAAGGGTTTGTTTTGTACTTATAACTCTTTTGTACAAAAAGAACCATAAGTAGGCTTTACGAATCATCATCTCTTGGTAGTTGCAATAGAAGCAACTTACCTAATATTCCACGTTATTATCAAATCATCATTTAGAAGAAAGTATTTATTGATTTAGGCCTAAATCTTTCATTTGTAGTATATATTGTTGTTACCCTAATCAATAAGCATAGGTTTCTATGCATTATAGAAGTCATGACTGTATCAGAGAGATTCACGATTCGATTCGATTCACGATTCGAAAAATGACCATTTCGATTCTCGATTCGATTCACGATTTGACAACTATGGTTGACAGTTTAAGTTTTCCATGCAAGGTTATTTTCGGCCTCCTCTTGAAAGGCTACCTGTGAAGAATGTTGGTTTTCAGCCAGCTGCCCCAAGTTCACTGCCAGCTGGAGTTTCAGTTCCAGTTCCAGGTGACCTTGCCATGTAGAAAAGATGCTTCATTTTTGTCAGAAGTGACATCCTTATCAATTCAAACCCAGTTGTGGAGAAGGAATAATTTCCTGGTTGTATTTACTTCAGGTCACACTGTCTCTCAATTGTTGCCTAGTAGACCAGATATGACAGCTCTTAATGGTTGGAGGCCTTCTTAAGAAAGCCTGCAACTCCATTATAGATCTTTGGTAAGTTTTCAGTCCCCCGTCCTCATCTCATGGGTTATTCAATTGTGCAAGGATAATTTTATTCTCTGGAGTCTGGGCTAAGCCGCAGCTTGTTAAGTAGATGTGTGTAGTCATTTCATAGATACCATGTCTTGGCTACTGTTTATTATACTAATTTACCACTGAATGCAGTCTTGTCATTTTGCCGTGTGGAATTGCGTTTGTGGAGGTCTTCCTTGGAACATGCCCTTGGAAAAATTGAAGGGTCTGTTGGTTGTTGTAATATGATTCAAGCTACTTTGGAGTTAGTCCTTCTACAATATAGTCCTTCTACAATTTGACTAATTAGAAGTATTGCCTAAAAAGCTAGAATAGAAACTTTGACTTCCTGAACGGAAATTTAAATCTGGTCATTTCTCTAGAAGTATGGAGTTGCCTGATTCGAATGGGTGTTTATGTGTTCGTGTTTGAGTGTGAACAGATATATCATGTTTTTGGTTTGTTGCCAACACAAACATCAGTGCATTGAAGGACAGATTAGCAGTGTTGATTTAGTTAATTGAACAAAATGATAGGAGTGACCTGTTGCTCACATATTTTTCTTTCTCCAAGGTAATAACTTGCATTTCGAATTTATTCCCTGCAGGGGGCTGTGGCGTAAGTAGGAAGTATGCATTCATAAATTTCCATAAGATGGTTCAGCTTTTGGGTGAAATTTGACCAACACTTAATGAAGGTGTTGAGAACCTGTGGTGGATCTTGACTGGGTTGTACATATAATTTTCCCTGCCAAATGCCATCCCTCAAACATTCGCTTCCAAAGTGTAAGCCCTTTACTGATTTAGTACATTGTTAGCACTTGTAATTATACCTGACATACTATACAATAGATTTTTTCTTTATCCACCAAATTTTAGTTTTTATGTGATTTTGAAGAGCCTCCTTTCTCTTTTACTCTGTAAACGCTTCCCGCCTGTGTTTCTGCCTTAGCTTATGTTACTCTTTTTATGCAAAAGTCTACACGCTACATGCTCCGAAATTACTGACAGCCACAAAAATTACCACTAATTAGTGATTGCATGCATCAAATGCGGCAGTCTTTACCTTTCTTATCTAACAGTGGTTCCTAGTGAAGCATGGCTTCAGTCTTACTTGTTAGGCATTTTACATAAGGGCTACGTGGCAATTCATGCCTATCTGCTGTTTTAACTTTTTGTTAGTGGGTTTAAGCCATTCTTGATGCTTGGAATTGTTTATAATTTTCTTTAGTCATCGAGTTTTTGTAAATTGGCAAATGGAATGAGACTTATACCATCTTTTAAGTGGCATTGTTGTCCTCATTTTATCAACTTCTGTGTTTTGTTCATTATTTAGTTGCTTTTTAGTCTTCGTCTCTATTCTGCCTTTCTGGTTTGGTGAGTTAGAGGCTTCAACACCCGTAATATGTGGACCTTAGTTGCAGGAAACGCCTACAAACTTTTAAGTCGCCCTGTTGTCCTCATTTTATCAACGTCTGTGTTTTGTTCATTATTTAGTTGTTTTTTAGTCTTCGTCTCTATTCTGCCTTTCTGGTTTGGTTAGTCAGAGGCTTCAACACCCGTAATATGTGGACCTTAGTTGCAGGAACAGAAATGCTAAGGACAAAGAAAATTTATCCAGAAACTATCCCGAAAAGATCAACTAGTGGTTGAGATTCACTTTGATGTGTGTGACACAATCATCAAAGTGATTCTCAACCATTGATTGCTATTTTCGGGGTACTTTCGGGATAAGTTTTCTTTGTACCTAGCATTCCCCTTGCAGGAAACGCCTACTTTGTAGGTGCTCCCGGACGATTCCGCGTTTCTGAGTAAGAAGAAACGCGATGGGAGCGCGTTCACCTTGAGACGGGATTGCGCTCCTACGTGAGATGGGAGCTTATGCGCAGAGAGAGAGAGAGAGAGAGAGTCTTTGATTTCTCTCTCAAGTCGATTTCTGACATGGCTCCCTCTCTCACTCTCTCTCCATCGATATTAGTTAGGGCTTTTGGTTTGGGATTAACGCTGGAGGAAGACGAGTATTACATTATTATTCTGTTTAGGTTCAAAGTTAACAATTTTTACCCCATTTAAAGTTTTAAAAATTATATTTTGACCCCATAACTGTCCGAAACTAATGTTATCTTGAAAAAATACAATAAAATATACTCACTCCATCCCATAATATTTGTCCGGTCCGCAAAACGGAGACTATAAAATAATGTATTTCTTTCAAGAAAAAATTCAAAATTTTTTCATAAGTTAAAAGAACTTGTCAAGATCTAGTAAATTGTTGAATTTTTTTCGAACTTTTCTTACAAAAATTGTATTATTTTTACGTCTTTGTTTTGCGGACTGGACAAATATTATGGGATGGAGGGAGTATATTTTCTGTATCATATAAATAAAAATATGGTATTGTATAAATAAAAAATATGGTATTATTTATGAACTTGTAAGCGTTTGTTTGCTTTCATGTTCCTCGATGTAACCTTTTCAAGTTTTATAAAAGTTTCATTTGCCGAAAAAAAAATTGGTATTATGTAGAAATATATATATATATCGGGGCGGTTTTGGGGACATCCAAAAAAACACCTAAAAAAATACCTCATAGTTTCCGATCAAATTTTGATGATTTGAGCCGCTCAATGTGATCAGAATGTGATTTTAATGGTACCAGTGAGAAATCAGCAAAAAAAATGACCGGAAAGGGCTTGATCTTAACAGTTTCGAATAATTTTTTATTGAACGGTTCAAATAAAAACTGCTCAAATCAAACATTTTTTGGTCATTTTTTTGGCTAATTTCTCGCGGGCACCCTTAAAATCACATTCTGCACACATTGAACGGTTCAGATCATAAAAATTTGATTGGAAACTATGAGATTGAGATTATGGGTGTTTTTTTAGGGTGTCCCTTGAACTGTTCCGTATATATATATACAGTCCGGATCTCCTAAGGGATCCCGCACGGGCTTATCGTGCGGGACTCCCCTTTCCCAATCGAATTACGACGATCCGATCCGCTCAAAGTGATCAGAACGTGATTTTAAGGATACCCGCGAGAAATCAGCAAAAAAAATGATCGGGAAAGGCTTTATCCAAACAGTTTTTTATTGAACGGTTCAGTAAAAAATTGTTCGGATCAAGCTCTTCCTGATCATTTTTTTTGCCGATTTCTCGCGGGTACCTTTAGAATCACGTTCTGCACGCTTTGAGCGGCTCGGATCGTTGCAATTCGATCGGAAAAGGGGAGTCCCGCACGGTAAGCCCGCACGGGATCCCTCATTGGATCCCGAGTGTGTGTGTGTGTGTATATATATATATATATATGAGTCCCCTTCTTATGAGGACTACCTTATTTTAATAAAATGCGGACCTTCCTTTCCCGATCGAATTTCGATGATCCGAGCCGTTCAATGTATTCAGAACGTGATTTTAAGAGTATTCGCAAGAAATCAGCAAAAAAAAAGACCGGGAAGGTATTCATCAGAACAGTTTTTGTTTGTTTTTTATCTAACGGTTCAAATAACAACTGCTCAAATCAAGCTCTTTCCGGTCATTTTTTTTGCCGATTTCTCACCGGTACTCTTAAAATCACGTTCTGAACACATTGAGCGGCTCAGATCATCGAAATCCGATCGGGAAATGCGAGAAATGGGAGGTCCGCATATAAGGTCCTCATTTTAAGGTCCTTACTTGAAAATTTCATATATATATATATATATATATATATATATATATAAAATAAAATATACATAGGCGCTCCCAATCTTGGGAGCTTCTGGGCACATCCGCTCCCACTTTGTGCAACTAAGAATTGTGGACCAAATGGACTCAGATTAAGGCTAACGGTTTTCCATAGTTGGACTTTTTCGTGATTGCCAACTAGCCATGGGGTTCTAAACCAACCCCTAAAACATAAGCGAAAACAGAACATAAGGAATCATTTGGATCTTAAATTTTAATCTGAAAATCTCTTTGAAAAATAGTTTTAGATCAGGAGGTTGGTGATTTTGAAAGAAAGCTACTTGTGCTATGAAGCAGCTTTTACAAATCCTTACATGCATCTACCTTAATGAGTAATTGGTGACAAGTTGCTAGTTAGAAGCTGTCTCAAAAGAGACAACAGTTTGAGAGTAGAAATTTAACTGTTCCATCATGAATATACCTTTACATGTAGGTTTGTCTAGGTACTTATGTAGAGCCAGCTTGAACAGGCTGGCTCCTACCTGAAGACTTGATTTGTTTGGTGAATTTATCTTGCTCCTCAAACCTCTCCAATTACCATCCAATGTAGGATTAAGAGACGGTGACATTCTCCTCCACTCAATTAAGCGACACCTTTCTTCATGGCTGGGCCACCCTCTGCCAACTTGTCCACCCTACCAGTAGGGGCCCCACTAGTGAGCTGAACAATGCCCCCTCTGGAGTTGGGCGTTGGTGACATTGGGCAAGGGACCTGGTTAGTTAGGTCTGATATGGAGTTGTCATGGCCAGGTTGGGTTCTAACCATTAGGACTAGCCTAGAGGTTGGAGTTAGCCTGCACCTTCTATTCCCGAGATTTCACAATGCCTATCCCGATGTGGGATTGAGAGACTCTGAGGTTGTGCTTTGATAGAATTCCTGCCTGCTTTGTCTTTTACCCTTCTAGCTACGCACAATAAATAAATCACCTTTTCTGCTGTTAATGGGCTCAGATATTGATCACATGACCCAGACACCCAGTATTGGAAAAGGTATGTATGCCTTTGAGCAAGGTCCTTAGATCTTTGTTGCCTTGGGACCACAATGGTTCGGAAATGGTGGCAAGATTTTGGTAAGTAGCTCCTATACTTGTGGCCTTGTGGGGATTTATGATTTAGGGAGAATGTTTCTTGTTTTCTTGTTTCAAAATTACGTGTAATATAATTTTGTAATACCACGTGTGACTGATGCAGCCAAGATTTGAGGAATTTTTACTTTCTTTTATGAGCTTTAGGCTTTATAGCAATTTAATCAATTAGGGGTAGTTTTTCTATGTTCTGGTTTGGTTTGGTTAGTGACGGTGGAAATAGTGTTCAAGCATTGGTGGTTAACAAAATTGGAGAGAATTGGCTGTCTTTTCTTTGAACTTTTGGGCATTGTATGAAGCAACTACCTATTGATGCACTTAAATGCCCATGTTCCTTCTACGTAGTTTAAGATGGATTTTGCTTTTGGTATGCCTTCTAGTATCACTGGATAGAAAACGGTTCCATTATCTCTTGCTGCGTGCTTCCACTACGTCAGCGGCCTTCAGCTGTGATGGTGGTTAGTGTTTTTTTTTCTATTATATATAAATCATGGTGACCAGAGTTTTGAAGGGCAAAATGAGGCATGCACCTAAGCCCAATGGCAAGTTGAGGTGCGCCTATTGTGCTTCTGAACATGTTAGGCTTGGTGAGTGGTTAGGACGACGGCACATGAGGTGTTACCTTGGTTTTTTGTCATTCTTAATATAGTAGTCTGGGCTGTTTACGTAAGTGGACTTTGAAACAAATTCGCTTGCGTATAGATTTGGTCAGAGATTAAATTGTGGGTGTCTTAAGCCTAAATGCCGCCTTTACGAAAATGATTTTTTTCTTTTCCTTCTCTCTCGCAAGCGGTTCTCTGTTTTAATGAACTAAAGAAATCAAGATTTTTGACATTTAAACAAATGATATAAAAAAAAACACCAAGGGAATGTCGTCCGTATACCAAATAGCCATCAGGAAAAGGCCCATTATACTTTGCATGCATATCGAATGGCTCTGTTAAATGTGTCAAGTGGTAAGGGAAGGTTACCCTCCCTTGGCTCCCAGCCATACAAAGGTCCTACATGTATCTGTGTCGGACAAGCTAAAATACGTGTTCAATATGTATTATAATTTTTACTCGTCAGACATGCTAGGATATATTGGCGACACAATAGGACATTATTCAATTTTCTGGTAGGGTCATGTTGCCGTGGAATTTTAGTTTATGGATACGTATGTAGTGACTCTGTTTTTGAAAATCGTAATAGGATTACAATTCGTGTTTTTCTATCCTAATTTTAGAGAACTACTCCCTCCGTCCATTTTTAAGTGTCCTGTTTCGTACCTCCAATTTATTAAAAAGATATCATCATTACATATTTCACATCAACTTTTACATTCACTTTCTCTATTTACCCTCTATGTAGACATCATCATTACACTTTTATTCACTAATTTTTCAAAATGGAATCCACTTTTAGGGGCAGAATAGAAAATGCACCAATTTTTACCCATTAACTTTATAAAATTGATACTTATTAAGAGACAGCCCAAAATGAAATACTGAACTCTAAAAAAGGGGTGGAGGGAGTAATATATTTGGTTTTCATGTGTTAATAAGATGCACCTGTGGAATATATAACTATACACATATCGTTTGTAATGTGTCCATGTTCTAATTTTTGTTAAGAGTGACGTGTGTATATCCTTCTTAGCAAATAACTTAAGCTTTATGGAGCTTGTATTTCGTCAAAATGTCGACAGTTCGTCTTCCGCTAAATGAGCTACCTCTAGCAACATAATCATTGTCCATATCTTCCTCCTCTTTCCCACCCTAACCCTGCGCATCATCACAGAAACGAAATTACTCTCAGAAGAAACACCTGACGGTCCTGAGTCTCCTGACCTATAGTAAATCAAAGAGGGAACTGTAATCCAATGAGGTCCCAGGCGACTAAGCAATGGATAAGGATATGTGCAACTGACACCCCATCCCTTTTGCACTTAATTTACAGACACGAAGTGGGTACAAACACAAAGTAGGTTAGGATCGAAAGAGTAAGAGAACACAAGACACAGGCTATGTGAAGCACACAGGATATAATAGGAAAGTACTGATTCTTACTCGCTTGCTTTTACAACAGGGAGAGTCCCTCTTTTATAGGCATAAAAGGATCTCTCGCTTACATCATCGCTTATGTCATTTATACAAATAAGTCACACACCTACACACCTATAACATTACTCCTGACAACCTACCTTTTCACCTTTCAAACTATTATACAAATACAACCACTTATGAACAGTACAACAATAATATTCAACAGTACAAAATAGTACACGCAAATAATATCCAACAGTACTAGTAATAATTTCCAACAGTACTAGTAATAATTTCACCATCTTCCGGAAAAGAAAGGAGAACAGCTGTCATGAGCGCATGGTCGTTACTCTGGGTTATCCGAACCACTGCTTCTAGAAGAGTCTTCAGTTCTGTCAGTCAAGTAATACTGTTTCAAAAGATAGCGGATATTTTGGCGTCATTCTTCCGGATAAGTATCATTGAATTTTCAGTTTGCAGTTTCATAATGGAGGAGAGATGAAGGGACTTCTGCAGGTGTCAATCTATTGAGTGAACACAGTGTTTGAGTCATGACCAGATAATTTCCATTGTGAGTCTGGATGTCCTGAGACTCCTGATATGCAGAGAGGAATATAGTGTGATACTCCTTTCGCCAAGTGATAGAACCATCTGGATTGGGATGACTTCTATTGTTACAACTTGTCCAAAAAGCAAATTGGAGATCTCCGTCTGCACTGTTGGGGATTTGTCTAATCTTCTGTTGCCAGTAGGGTATATTTTCAAAGAGCAGGAGAAATTTCAAAAAGAAATCTTCTGGAGGTTGAACTTGATTGAATGCCGCATGAGCCAGATAGACCAATGCAGCTGATTTATTAAAACTGACACTTATAGTATACACATCGACTAAATATCATAAGAGGAGATAGGCTTCTTTTTTGAAATAAAAGACATTATGGTAAGACACTTCAAACTAGGTGAGAAAGGGATAGACAGAATGGAATGGTAGACATTTTATGGGACCTTCATCAAGACCATACTTGAAAATACAGATATGTTGAAGGTTTTGACACATTTGAACACACCTAGAAAGAAGAGTTAACTCTAAAATGTGACACTGAAAGTGGACAGGAAAATTAACTGGGTGGAAACAGAAAATCATGGGAAAACAACCAGGAACAAATGAATGTGGTTTTGTTTTTGAAAACTGATTGATTTCTTTTTTGAGCCTTAACAGAAAATCAGGGAGGACATTTATTTTTCCTTTTATGTTGATAGCATCAAAACTCCAATTGGAAAACCAATTTGCCCATCTGAGTAACTGTGCCTTTGGGAGGTGCTTCTGTTTGAACCTGAGCATGCTGGGAAAGCTAATCATATCAGTCTCAATTAGGAAATGATGACCGATTAGATGAAATTCAAACTTCTCAATACTCATTTTAATTGCCAGAATTTCTTTGTAAGTAGAGTGGTAATGAAGTTCTGCTGGAGAGAAAGCACCACTCTTGTATCCACAAATTCTGCGCTTTTGATCTGAATTTTCTTCCAAAAGAACTGCTCCCCAATATAGATCAGAGGCATCTGTCTGAAGGACTCTCTTTCCATCTGAAGGTATGGTTAATGGAGGAAGAGTTTTGGCTAAAACTTTGAGGTCTTTTACAGCTTTGGTACAATGGACTGACCAAGGAGGAGGGGTTTTCTTTAGTAGAGCTGAGAGAGGAGTACGGTATTGGGCAAGGTTAGGAATGAAATCAGTCATATACTTAACAATTCCAAGGAAATGTTGAACTTGTTTGACTGTGAGATTTTCATCTGGAAAATGGTCAAGTTGGGAGGCTATATGAGGTTGGAGGGCATATTGACTTTTAGAGATATACATCCCTAAAAAATCAATTTCTGGTTGAGCAAGAAACATTTTTTCTCTGAGAGCATGATACCATAGGTTTGGACTAAGGAATGAAAAATTTGTAGTAAGACAACATGAGACTCAGTATCTGGGGAAAAGAGTAGGATATCATCAATATAGACAAGGGCTGAAGATAGAATTGGAGCAAATACCCGAATCATGGCCTTTTGAAATAAAGATGGAGTTGTTTTCAATCCAAAAGGCATGACTGACCACTGGAAATGGTGACTTGGAATGCAAAAACCAGTTTTGGGGCGATCATCTGGATGGATGCCCAGCTGCCAAAAACCTGCTTTTGAGTCAAACTTTGAGAAAATTTGAGCTTTAGGCAAGTTTGCAAAAAGAACACTTCTCCGAGGAAGAGGGAATTTGTTATCCTGCACAAAATTATTAAAAGGCTGTGTGGGCAGCGTGCCTTTGAAATTTTCGGATTCCAAAAATGCAAGGGCCCAAATCGAGGGAACGCGAGCGGGGAAGCAAGCGCTCGCGAAAATACAGAGTCGCCACTCGGGTTTTGAAGGTCCGACACCCAAGGAACCGTATTTCGAAGCACTTGTCGCGCTGTTTGATTTGAAAAAGTTAAGGAACCAGTCCGTCATAACCATATCTGGGTTCGGGAGCCAGGTTACGAGAAAGGAAGGGTTTTATGGCACCCCTCTCGCCCAATCCGGAGATCGGTCTCTACTTAGGCATTTGCGAAAGATGTTTGTTTGCGATTCTTTTTGATTAATCAATTCTTTAGCCAATTAGGGCGGGGGAACAGTTAAAGGGATTAAAACTATAACAGTTTGCAGGATGTGAAAAGATAGCACGGATGAGCAATTAGTATAGGATGAGAACAAACTGCTGTGGGAGTTTAAACAAACTGGGAAGCTCCTGTTTTGGAGTGAAGTGCGCAGGAAGAAACCAGCATGCAATGAACGAGTCACTGCATGCTGTTTACTCCTGCGCGCACAACTCCAAGACACGCGCGCGCCGGTGAGCTCAAACCCACAGCTCTTATTCTCAAACTCTCTGGGCTTTGGAAGGACCAGTGCACACCCAGGACAAACCACGCAGTTTATAGGCAGCATAACATACAGTTTAAAGGTTGTAAAGCTCTACAAATTAATAAAACACCCCATAAACAGTGTGGGGACAAAATAATGGCCTAAGGCCGAGCTACCCATGCAAGGCCATTCACTGGTCAGAGGCAGACTATCGCGCAACGGAGTCAGTCTGGTGCGCGAAGGTGCGCCCTGGCGCTCTATCGCGCGACGAAGTGAGTCTGGCGCGCGACGGAATGAGTCTGGCGCGCAATGGTGCGCCCTGGTGCACTGTCGCGCGATGGAGCCAGTCTGGCGCGCGATGGTGCGCCCTGGCGCGGACCAGTGTTTGGTTTACACATTTCTGGGTTCTGGGACAGGTCCAGAATGATCCCAGGGGTACTCCAAAACAGAAGACATGCAAATTGAACTACAGCTAGCAATTTCTAACAAAGAAAAACAGTAAACTGGTTTTTAACATGCTTAACAGTGATCTATATACAAAATAAAGCATGAAACAGTAGGACACCAATCCCCACGCGGTCCATCGCATGCAGCACCGGAGTGTCGCGCGAGAGAGTGGGACCATCGCGCGCTGGTTCCTACCATGACGATTTTTGAAACCTTGCCAGCTTTAGGACCAGAACTGGTATTGATTACCAGCCTTGGCCCTGCCAGCCCCCCTTAGGGATCAGAACAGAAAGCAGAACAAAGGTAAGCTATACCTTTGGTTGAGGTTGAAACAGTGTTTGAACTTTGAGGTTTGATTGTTGGAAGCTTTTTGAGTGGTAGAAGCAAGGAACAAGATAGCTTGTTGCTTGGTATTTGGGTTTGTATGGAGGATGGTGTATGTAATTCTCCTTTGGACCTCAAAACTTGAAACCCTTTGAAAGAATAACCATGGGGGGTATATATAGGGGGAGATGGTGGATCTGGTTGGTGCCAGGAAAGGAGTTCAGTCAGTCCACGAGGCTGGCTGAGAGTTGCATTGGTGGCCAACTGTCCTCCTTCAGAAAGGTTGGTGGTAGGTTGGTCCGTCGCGCGATGGTGCGCCCTGGGGCTCTGTCGCGCGATGGAGTGAGTCAAGCGCGCGATGGTGCGCCCCAGCGCTCTATCGCGCGATGGAGTGAGTCGGGCGCGCGATGGTGCGCCCCGGCGCGCATCAGTAAGGTTTTTGGTTTTTGAAGTGGCTTAGGCTAGGTTCGGTTCAAGGGTTTTGCAAACACTCAAAGCTCAAACACGCTATCATTCCCGAGGTGTTCTTGATCCATTTCATCATCGGGGAATCAAAAACCGTAATTAAACTAATCTGGAAGCCCAGATTGGGGTGTCTACAGTAGCCCCTCTTTGACGGCACTTGAAGCACCATCGACTTGGTACAAGTAACGTCAAAGATTTCTAGACACCCCTCAAGGCATTCCAAAACAGAACGTACTAGCAAAGTAGACAAGTAAACATAAGGAACCTGATTGCCGGAACGGACAAGCTGTCCATTGCCGGGGATGGAAGTAGAAGTGGACGAGCGAATCACCGCTTGTTGATCGAATTTGGATAGGACAGGCTGTCGCTGCAGATTTGGACGGGACAGGCCGTCGTTGCTGGGGATCAAGCTATCCTCGGCACGAAGCATTCCAACAAACACGGGTAGGTCGTGTCAGGCAGGTTGAATTCCATCTGTTTGGAATCAGAGCCAATCTCTTTATCAAAGACCATCCGAGACAGAGCAATAAGGCTGCTGGAAGATGCGCTTGAAGCTAGACTGATATAGAGGTAGTTGTTTGGGGCAGGCCGAGGTGGACTCTCCTGGGGAACAACTAGTTGCGAATGGGCGGACCATCGTACGATATCCTGATCGTTGTTGATCGGGGCTAACACGGACGATATGGCTAGTTGTCATCACTGACTGGACAGAGACATGCGATGTGGTTGGTTTTCATCGCTAAATGGACAGAGATAGGCGATGTGGTTGTTGTCGCTGAATGGGCAGAGACAGGCGATGGCTGATTGTCGTTGATGATATGGCTGACCATCGGGAATGACTGGGTCGGACGGTATGGCTGACCGTCGTTGATGATATGGCTGACCGTCGTTGATGATATGGCTGACCATCAGGTTGATTGGGTCGGACGATATGGCTGACCGTCGTTGATGATATGGCTGACCATCGGGTTGATTGAGTTGGACGATATGGCTAACCGTCGTTGATGATATGGCTGACCATCGAGTTGATTGGGTCGGACGATATGGCTGACCGTCGTTGATGATATGGCTGACCATCGGGTTGATTAGGTCGGACGATATGGCTGACCGTCGTTGATGATATGGCTGACCATCGGGTTGATTGCGTCGGACGATATGGCTGACCGTCGTTGATTTGGATGGGCGGGAAGATCACTGTGCAGAATGATCAAGCCGTTGGAAATTGGACAAGACCGGCTGTTGTTGATTTGAAAGGGGAAGATCAGTGTGTAGAATGATCAAGCCATTGAGATTTGGACAGGACCGGCTGTCGTTGATTTGAGATAGGCAGATCAGTGTGCAGAATGATCGAGCCGTTGAGAAATGGACAGGACCGGCTGTCGTTGATTTGAAAGGGCAAATCAGTGTGCAGAATGATCAAGCTGTTGAGAAATGGACAGGACCGGCTGTCGTTGATTTGAGATAGGCAGATCAGTGTGCAGAATGATCGAGCCGTTGAGAAATGGACAGGACTGGCTGTCGTTGATTTGAAAGGGCAGATCAGTGTACAGAATGATCAATCCGTTGAGAAATGGACAGGACCGGCTGTCGTTGATTTGAGATAGGCAGATCAGTGTGCAGAATGATCGAGCCGTTGAGAAATGGACAGGACCGGCTGTCGTTGATTTGAAAGGGCAGATCAGTGTGCAGAATGATCAAGCCGTTGAGTTTTGGACAGGACCAGCTGTCGTTGATTTGTTCTGCAGAAGATTTCATCGCATCCTGCTATGAGAACAATGCCGCAAGAGATTTTCAATCGCATCCGTCAGCAAACAAATCGTGAGTTAGGGAGATTTCCATTGCCTCCGCTAACCATTGATAACAAAACCGCTGGAGATTGCATCGCATCCTTTGGCAAACAAATCGTAAATTCAGGGAGATTTCTTCGCATCCGCTGACCAACAATAACTAAACCGCAGGAGATTTTCAATCGCATTTGTCGGCCAACAAATCGAGAGTTAGGGAGATTTCCATTGCCTCCGCTAAACAAACAGAACAACACCGCAGGAGATTGCATCGCATCCTTCGGGAAACAAATCTAGAGTTAGGGAGATTTCCATTGCCTCCGCTAAATAATAGAACAACACCGCAGGAGATTGCATCGCATCCTTTGGGAAACAAAGACTTGATGGTAACCATTCTGGCCACCTTCCTGTTTTCAACAGTTGATATACACAATATGCAAAGATGTATACAAACAAAATGCACAAGTTGAAAATGCAAACCCTAGCTAAGGGCGGCTCCTAAGAGGACAACGATGCCTAAGGACTATCACTGAGCCCCACTACTCTACTGTCTTTTGCTTCTGAGATGCACACCCAGATAGAGAGACGCTTGAGCGGGCCAGTGTGCCCAGTTGACATTTAGCGGTGTGGCATTGGGCCTGCGTGCCCTTTCTTTGATGCTCAGGGAGACGTGCCCCAGAGATATGCTTTGTTTGGCCTTGGGCTGATGTGCCCTTGCCGTTGATGAGATTCTACTGCTTGTAGATTATAGATACTAGGGTAGCAGTGTAGAATTGCATTTTTCCAGTTTATTGACATATAAACCATGCGCTAATATCTAATTTGCATTGACAAGTGAACTGAGTCGATACACAGACACACATACATGTACAAATGTGCCTAGCTCGAACAAAAAGGGAGAAAGACCCCATGATACGATGAGGATCCTTAGACATATGGAAAATAATGAAATTTTGGGTATTAACGTGCCAAAACTCACAATATCCCTTTAGACAGGTGAAACTGACACTTGTAAGGTCAAACATAAGTACGGTGACCTGGATGAACAAATAGAATTGCGAAAAGCATCTCGACATGACAATAGATTGAAATCTAGAAAAATGCCACAAAAACGGACATCAGACACAGATAAAGACACATATAGGCCCGGACTGAAACCGACACCCCCGTGCAGTCACATTAGGTCTGCACGGTATGACAAAACTTGGCAAAAAGCCCTTGAATAGGACTCGAAGGCAGTAGCTAACTACTATTGATTGGCTGCTCGAATCAAAGAAGCGCGCGCAGGTTTGAGACCAACGCACATAACAATGAACAAGTGCGCGTGAACCTCAAACTAGCGCACATGACTGCAAAGCTACTGCAACTGCTCACACTAGACTTCGCTGAACTTAGAATAAACTATGAGCCGTTAGGCCTCGCCAGCATTTCATTCTGTTTTTGATGCTAAAAATCTTTTAAGGCTTTATGCTCAGCTTTGAAATTGAATTAGTAGTTTGCAATAAAACTGAAAGACAAAAGGTTTTCCCCCTTTTAGACGCCTCCCATGCAGCTTGATCTTCGATCCTCTTCGACCTTTGATGTGTACCAAACATCAACCCTGGATCCAATTGATAGATTGTGACCGAGTCTCAATGAGAAACTGCCTACGTATCCCAAGCTAGGGAATCAGGTCAAAACGTAGTTCAAGCTAAGGTAAACTCGAGTATTTTACCTTACCTTTTACGCTCTAACTTTTGCCTAGAACCGCCCATTCGGGTTTTCGGTCTAGCGAGCTTTCAAATATTGCCTATGTACTTTTGCCTAGACCACATTCATAGGTTTTCGATCTAGCAGGCTGCTCTACTACTTTGCTTGGAACTGCCCACCCTTGGGGTTTTCAGCCCAACAAGCTTCTCTCAAGGAAAAGGCTTTTGAATTGATCCAAGTTGACCAAGGCACTGAATTTATTATTGTCGAGATTGAGGACCTTCGGCCACAGCCCCAGATAAAATGGCTTTGATAGCACATGGTCCAGAGTGCTTTAGTTGACATGCCTCGCTCCAGGCCAATTTGAACTTTCTAACTTGTGCTTGGCGGACCGCTGTTCCTGCAAACTTGAACATGGTATGTGGCGCTAGACATTCTGAGCTTTGCTTTTTGGTTTGGCACCCATAGCAACAAGATTTGATGTTCCTTTATCTCAGGGTCTACGTTAGGCATGTCATTTGAGAGACCATGCCAAAACATTGATGAACTCTTCGAGCCTGCCTGACCAAGCGCAATGCTCCTCTAGGGACAGTGTTGAACCAATTTGAACCATTTGGAGGTTTACTTCATCTTTCAAGTTTATTTGAAAACTTACTATTTCAATTAATAGGCTGAGCATGCCTTTCGTCTTCCCTTTCGGCGAGGGAACACATTTCCTTGGGTATGATCCCATCGAAATCTATCCCTTCGTCGTCAGAGTTGACACAGTTTATTCAAAAACCAGCGAAGTACTTAGAAGCAAGATAATGCATATCATAAAGAAAGCCCATCGAGGTTGCCAAGTACAGCAGACTCAAAACTTGAAACAAAAGCTACGATGTGGAGGGCCAAGAGGCACAACCTCCGACTCTGAGCTAGACTTAGACGACTCAAAAGACTCTGTGTCAGATTCAGTCGTAATGCCAATGCAAACTAGACGCGGTTTGAAAATGTAACTTTTATAGCTACCCTTGACTTCCACAAAAAGAGGTGGGATCCAGCGGGTGTCAGGCCCAAGCAACAGCACTTCGGCTTCCTCAGCTTCTTTGACCAAACCTACTTGGTGCTCCCATGAACAATGGACTTCAACCGGCCAGTCCGCTCCTTTGTAAGCTCCTCATTACTGTCAATCCAAGTGTTGGCAGAGAAAGTCTCGATTGCACAACCAACAGCCATCATGTTAATCTCTAGTTCGAATGGGATGGATATGATTGGTTTGGGTTGGCTTTCTGGGACGATATAGTGGCTAGGGTTGAATATGGGGGAGCTAGGGTTGATTTGAGTGGAGGTGATAGATATTTGACCAACCAGAGGGTCAGAGTTGTGTTGAGGCAAGGAGTTGGAAATGACGTTGGGCTTTGGTGGAACTTGAACCATGCCGTTGTCAATGAGATCTTGAATCTCATGTCAAAGACGATAGCATGCATCAATGGGATGGCCAGGCATTTGGTGGAAGGCACAGAAGAAATGAGGCTTGTAACCAGAAGGTAGGACTTTTGGTGGAGAAGTTGGGGTCAAAGGCTTGAGATGCCCCGATTTAATGAGCTTTTCCATCACTGCGGATAGAGGTGCCTCGAAGACAGAGAAACTCCGAGGTTGGGTTCGAGCCCGCTAGCTTTGGGCGTTTTGAACCTGATTGACATCGGCAGCGCGATTGGAGTTGAAAGCCGGAGGATCACTCCCACTTGTAGCTGTGTCAGAGTAGTTGTTGTTACCAAACAACGTGCTACTATTTCCAGAATAGCGCCGCGGCTTCGCTTTCTGTGAGGAGGACTCTCCCCTAGGCAGAATTCCACTCTGCAATGCATCCTCAATGGCTAGGCCTGACTCGAAGAAAGTGTCAAAGTTTGCAGATGCTTGAACCAACATGAGGTGCTTGGCGAAGTCAGGCTGAAGATTGCAGGAGATGATACGAAGTTGATCCCTCTCGCTCGGGCGATCAGTCATTAGCGCAGCCTTGGCTCTCCACCTCTTAACAAAATCCGCAAAGGACTCCTTTGCTTCCATTTTGGTGGACTCCAACTCACGAGTAGTCATCTTGAGCTGAGAGTTATAATTGTACTGCGAGACAAAGGCAGCCCCTATGTCTTCCCAAGTTCTTCTTTTGGAGATGTCAAGCGACAGAAACCAATGGAAGGCAGGCCCAGAGAGAGTCTGTGGGAAAAGCTAAGACATGGCCTCACTTTCCACACCCAGCAGCTTCATGGCAGCATGGTAGCCAAAGAGATGAGTCTTGGGATCGCCGCTCCCGTCGAATTTAACCAAGTCAGGCATCTTGAATTTGTTAGGAAGCCTAGCATTAGGGTACAAGCAGAGACGATCCAAGTCAATTCCTCCTGCGCTGATCTTCTCGGATTTTGTGATGGCCTCTTCCAGCTTAGCCATCTTGGCCATGAGAGCAACCATGTCAGGGTTTTGAACAGGCCTAACAACAGCGGGATTTGGAGCAAGCACACGAGCCTCTCTAGTAGTGGGCTAAACGATAAGCCAGCCTTCACGGTTTGGATCCTCAACAAAGACGGGTTCTGCATGAACATCCTCATCGTCCTCGCCTTCCTCTTCGGCCACTGGTGGAAGACGAGTGTTGATAAGGTCATTTAGGCGAGTGATGTTAGCATCTGTCTGAGTAGCCCTCTGTTGCATAGCAGTGATACTGTTCTGGAGGTTCATGAGCATGGTTTCCAGAGTAAGCGGTTGATCTGTCATTGCAGGTTTTTCAATGGAGCTTGATGAAGAAGCTGAAGATGGGGAAGCCGGCGGCGTGGCTTTTTGCAATATCGATGCAAACCCGACTGTAGGGCGGCCAACAGTGAACCTGGAGAAGCCTCTGTTGTGACTGACAGGGAATCTAGCCTGACAAGCCTTTGAATCGGATTCTGATGCAGACGTTCGCAAGTAGGTTTGGCTCTTACTTTCGGTACTCTCTTGTTCAGTGCAATGGTTCCAAACTCGACGGTAAAGCAATTGAAGGCTCAGTGACATTCCTGCGGCATGCTATGTACAAAAATAATGCAAAGTACACATCGTCGTCGGTGTCCTCCTAGACTCTACAACTACAGACAAGTCTGTCTCATGATATTTGGACGCTGCCAAAATCCTCGAAAATCTTTTCGAGGGTGTATCCTTTGAATAGATCGACCAACACTAAGAGATGTCAAAACAGTCTAAGCCTTTGGCTATTCCGTTTTCGAAGTTTCAACTTTGAATTCGGAACAACTCAGTATTGATGACATGACACCTTAACTTTGTACGCCACGGTGTATAGTGACTTCGCACTTTAACCTAGGTAGTGCTAGTGTCACGGCATCCATACTTTGTGGTTCCTTATTTTCGATTGAAACTTCAATCGGGCATGAGCCAAGGACTTAAAAAGGTTTGATTTCTCAAAGTCTCGCTAATCTAAGGACTTTGAAAATTAGTAACGTGTACCATCGAGATGCACAACTCTTCATCGGGTCTAGCAGCATCCTAATAAGCATAAGACAGACTCGAAAGAGAGACAACTTAGAAGCCACCCTAAACATGCTCCTACGCATAACAGCATGTATGTACAAAAACAGAGACGAGTTTGCCTCACGAATTTCAGACATTGCCAGAATCCTCAGAATTCTTTTTGGCGATGTGTCCCTGAGTAGATCGACAGATCATAAAAGATGTCAAAATAGACTAAATCTTCGACTAGTCCCATTTAAAGGTTCAACTTTGAATTTGGAACAACTCGGTAATGATGACATGGCACCTTAACCTTGAACACGGCGGTGTATAGTGACTTCGCACTTCAACCTGGGTAGTACCAGTGACATGGCATCACTACTTTTATTGTTCCATATTTTCGGTTGAATCCTCAATCGGGCATGAGCCAAGGATGTAGTAAATTTTGATTTCTCAAAGTCTCATTGAACTAAAGACTTTGCGATTGATAACGAACATTCAACAGAATGAACGACTCCTCATCGGGTCCAACAACGTCTTTAGATAGCGTAAGACAAACTCGAAAGACAAAACAACCTTAAGCATGCTCCTATGGATGTACAGTACATGCGATAGGGAAAGCAGTAACACGTAGACAGTATATGGGGGTTAGATGCAAGTAATCTTACCCTGTAGGTACCTGTCCTAGTTTGGAGAGTTCTAGTGCTTTGTATATACAAAGGCTGGTTTTGGTTTGTAACAGGTTCCTCGGACTAAAGCCAAGATATACCTCTCGCTGCCCGCGTAACCGCAGAGCAACAGTCGAACGGTAGAATGACTCATCATCGTCGAAGGTTGTTGGTCATTCGGGGTCCCCGGGCTCCGGTAAACTGTGCCGGATTGCCAAAACGATCCAACGAGGCTTATCCCACATCGATGCATATGAAGATGCTAAAGAATTTGATTAATGGAACAGAATCGCAAATTCGCAAATATCTTTTAAAATTTGGCTCTCTTTATTGATCAATACTTAGAAGAAACTACACAAGAGAATAATCGAAAAAAGTCCCAGATCGGATGGCCGGACACGAGGTCCTATTAAATCACCAATCCTTTCTTTAGCAGCGCGAAGCTTACTATTTTGACAGACTTTTGTGGGATCATTCTCGAGCGTATTAAAATCTAAGTATAGACCAATATTGATTCGTATCCGCAGCAGAGTCGCCACTGTGGGCAGCGTGCCCTTGGAATTTCCGGATTCTAAAAATGCAAGGGCCCAGATCGAGGGAGCGCGAGCGGTGAAGCAAGCGCTCGCGAAAATACAGAGTCGCCACTCGGGTTTTGAAGGTCCGACACCCAAGGAACCGTATTTCGAAGCACTTGTCGCGCTGTTTGATTTGAAAAAGTTAAGGAACCAGTCCGTCATAACCATATCTGGGTTCGGGAGCCAGGTTACGAGAAGAGAAGGGTTTTATGGCACCCCTCTCGCCCAATCCGGAGATCGGTCTCTACTTAGGCATTTGCGAAAGATGTTTGTTTGCGATTCTTTTTGATTAATCAATTCTTTAGCCAATTAGGGCGGGGGAACAGTTTTAGGGATTAAAATTGTAACAGTTTGCAGGATGTGAAAAGATAGCACGAATGAGCAATTAGTATAGGATGAGAACAGACTGCTGTGGGAGTTTAAACAAACTAGGATGCTCCTGTTTTGGAGTGAAGTGCGCAGGAAGAAACCAGCATGCAATGAACGAGTCATTGCATGCTGTTTACTCCTGCGCGCACAACTCCAAGACACGTGCGCGCCGGTGAGCTCAAACCCACATCTCTTATTCTCAAACTCTCTGGGCTCTGGAAGGACCAGTGCACACCCAGGACAAACCACGCAGTTTATAGGCAGCATAATATACAGTTTAAAGGTTATAAAGCCCTACAAATTAATAAAACACCCCATAAATAGTGTGGGGACAAAATAATGGCCTAAGGTCGAGCTACCCGTGCAAGACCATTCACTAGTCAGAGGCAAACTATCGCGCGACGGAGTCAGTCTGGCGCTCAAGGGTGCATCCTGGCGCTCTATCGCGCGACGGAGTGAGTCTGGCGCGCGATGGTGCGCCCTGGCGCGGACCAGTGTTTGGTTTACACATTTCTGGGTTCTGGGACAGGTCCAGAATGATCCCAAGGGTACTCCAAAATAGAAGACATGCAAATTGAACTACGGCTAGCAATTTCTAACAAAGGAAAGCAGTAAACTAGTTTTTAACATGCTTAACAGTGATCTATATACAAAATAAAGCATGAAACAGTAGGACACCAATCCCCACGCAGTCCATCGCATGCAGCACCAGAGTGTCGCACGAGAGAGTGGGACCATCGCGCGCTGGTTCCTACCATGACGGTTTTTGAAACCTTGCCAGCTTTAGGACCAGAACTAGTATTGATTACCAGCCTTGGCCCTGCCAGCCCCCCTCAGGGATTCGAACAGAAAGCAGAACAAACGTAAGCTATACCTTTGGTTGAGGTTGAAAGAGTGTTTGAACTTTGAGGTTTGATTGTTGGAAGCTTTTTAAGTGGTAGAAGCAAGGAACAAGATAGCTTGTTGCTTGGTATTTAGGTTTGTATGGAGGATGTTGTGTGTAATTCTCCTTTGGACCTCAAAACTTGGAACCCTTTGAAAGAATAACCATGGGGGGTATATATAGGGGGAGATGGTGGATTTGGTTGGTGCCAGGAAAGGAGTTCAGTCAGTCCACGAGGCTGGCTGAGAGTTGCATTGGTGGCCAACTGTCCTCCTTCAGAAAGGTTGGTGGTAGGTTGGTCCGTCGCGCGACGGAGTCAGTCAGGCGCGCGATGGTGCGCCCCGACGCTCTGTCGCCCGATGGAGTGAGTCGGGCGCGCGATGGTGCGCCCTGGCGCACATCAGTTTGGTTTTTGAAGCGGTTTAGGCTAGGTTAGGTTCAAGGGTTTTGCAAACACTCAAAGCTCAAACACGCTATCATTCCCGGGGTGTTCTTGATCCATTTCATCATCGGGGAATCAAAAACCATAAGTAAACTAATCTGGAAGCCCAGATTGGGGTGTCTACAGGCTGGTAGTTGATAACCAGGCAAAGCTTTCCTCTTATCTGCTCTGTCCTTTTATTGACATAAAATGCTTCACATGCCCACTGAGAGGTTGTGGGCTCGATCAAGCCTTCTGACTGGAGTTGCTGGAGCTCTTGAAGAGCAAACTGGTAGCGTTCTGGGTTCATTCCATGATGGGTGGCTTTGGTGGGATTGATGTCTTCATTTTTCTTAAAGGGAAGAGAAATGAAGAAATCTGGGTTTTTCCAAAGTGGGTTGGAGCATTTGGTGAGGAATTGGGAATGGGATTCAGCACAAGAAGTTTGGATTATGGCTTCTTTGATGGAGGAGAAATTTTCTATGGAAAAGAGATTTGGTTGAGTGGTCCAGGGTAACAAGTAGTTTTTGTATTTCAAACCTTTTTTGAGCCATGAGACGTTGCTTAGATTTTGGAGAATATCAAAGCCTAACAATAAATCTTTTCCTGGGAGATCAGAACTATAGACTTGGTGTTTTATGGTGTATCCTGGGAAAAGTTGGATGGTAATAGGCTTACTGATCGGAGTGATAACAAAAGTTTCTCCATTGGCTGCTGTAAAGGGTCTAAAACATGATTGCCAATAGGACCTGGGGAGGATTGCTAGGTTGAGAATGCAGGCTGCTGCACTAGTATCAAAGAAAGCGATGACTGGTATGGGTTTCTCATATTTTCCAATCAAGATTTTGACCTTGGCTAAATGTTGAGCCAGCATGATATTGGAGAACCCAAATGTTTGGACTTCGTAAGGGAATGAGTCAGGATCATCAGAAGAGTCATCTGATTCTGATTAATCATCTGAATCATCAAAAGTGAATGCAAGGACTGCTTCATCTGTTGCTTCATTGTCAATAGAAAACAGAGATTCGACATCAGCATCTTCAAGATCATCATCAATGAGAGCCAAAGAGCTCACCATTTTGTCCCTTGCTGCCTTATTTGGACACTGTTTTGCATAGTGCCCCTTCTTTCCGCATATGTAGCAGCAATCAGACTTTCGCTGCCCTCTGAACTTCTTCTTTTTGAAAAATTTCCATTTTTTCCGGCGTGAGAACTTGCCAGATTTTGGAAATTTTGAAAACTTACCAGGAGATTGGAACTTCCATTTCTGAAAGTGTTTGGACTTCCGATATGAAGGGCGGCAAGTGCACTTCTTGTCTTTGCACTTTATGGATAAGTCTGGTCGATCACATGCTTTAACAAGAAGTTTTCCCTGTTCTTCAAGAGTTCTGAGGAATTTCTGGTGATTGCACAATTTTTCCAAGGCAATCAAAGAGTGCTGGTAAATACCACCAAGAGATGTTACATTCAGCGTCAATCCTTTTGTTTGAAGTAACCTTATTGTCTCATTTCCCAATGGTTCAGGAAGGGAATTGAGAAAGGCTTGCTTGAGATTGACATCATCCATGCCGTTGAGAAGATAAAATATCTGAGACATACGGTCATAATGAATCTTTAGATCTTTTCGTTTGAATGAACAACACTTCATGCTGAGATATTCCTCTCGAACGAACTCTTTTGTGTTGTTGTGGTCACCAAGAAACTCAGTATGCAGGACTGAGATAAACTGATCAAGGGTTGGCAATTGTTTAAGCTGCAACTGTCGGTACTCACCCAGAGCTAAGTACCATTGACGGAGACGGCCAAGGAATTTTGTTGTACACTTAGTAATGACGATACTTAGTGTAGCATTGGGAGAGAGCATAGCAGCAGTGCACCAAGCATGAATCTCACAAAGTTTGTCCAACCATTTTGATGGGGGAATGTTATCAAAGGAGAAACCTTGGGTATGGATATTGGAATATGAAAAGGAATTAAAGGTTGGGATTTCTAGAGGTGGAGGTGTATCAAACTCAGGACCTTCTTCAATAATAGGATCATCAACATGTTCCTCTGGAGTATTTTCTGGATTCATCATGAAAACATGAGGAATGGGCATCAAATCAATGGATTCAGTATTCGATTCAGACTTAATGGTTGGTTCAGGAGATGGGGCTTCTGGTATAGTGGCTAAAGTATGTAGGAGAGTGGAGATTGGATTTTTGGAAGGGTTAGAAGTTGGCTGAACCATTAACTGGGGTGACTTTGAATTTGGGTCAGATGGTTTGGAAGGAGTAGAGGTAGTTGGAGTAGATGTAGATGGTGGAGACGGAATTGTTGGAGGCTGGATAGGTTTTATCTGGGGCTTTGGGAAAGGAAGTTTTGGTGGAGATGGTCTTTTTGGTGGAGGAAGAAAAGCTGATGAGCTTCCAAAGATATTGGACTCACCAAATCCTGAAGTACGATTTATAGGTAAGGGTTGAGACATTTGAGGATATCCAGAAAAACATTCTTGAGAGGAAGAAGGAAACATGTCAAATGGGCTCTTTTGCTGAGAATATTGCTGAGCTTGAAGTGAGTGAAGCTGGTTTTTTAGGTGCTTCATTTCAGCATCCTTTTGAGAAAAAGCTGCTGAAAATGCTTGGTTGGCATATGTCATCTGGAGAAGTTCCTGGTGAACATTTTGAATTTTCTGCTGCAAATCTCTGATAAGAAGTTCCAAAGTTGATAACTTCTTATGGACAACATTCTCCAAATTTTGCTGGGAGTTAACAATTCTCTGAAGAATTTTGTTTTGAGCTAGAGAATTTGCTGACTGCCAATTTATTGCCGCTTCTGCTGCTGACACTGCTTTGGTACTACCATCAGGGAGAATGGTAGTAGAGTCTAGAATTTTATGCCGATGGGTCGTCCTTTCTTGGGAATTATGAAATTCCAAAGGAGGAAAATCTGCTTCAGTCCAAGAAGAAGATGAGGTGAACATAAAACATCCACTCGGTTAACTTGACAAACCATCATCAGATGGGGGTTGAGGAGGAGGTGGAGATTTACAAGGAGTGGGAGTTAATGAAGGACATAGGGAACATGGACATGGATCTTCAAAGTCCTCATCATCTTCTAGGAGACTGTCTTCTAAACACTCATCACAGTCACAGGCATCAAAATAACAATGACCTATTTCTGAATTTTTGAAATAGAAGACTGGAAGACCTCTGGGATCAAAATATTTAATTGGAGGGCCAGGTCTAGAACCATCCACAAACATGTCAATTCTTGAGGGAAAAATGACAGGATGGGTGGAAGATGAGGCAGAAGTTTCATTTAGGAAAGAAATCTCCACTGTACCATCAAGTTTTGAAATGAAAGTTGGATTTGAGGATTGGACAGGTATGGGCTTGTTTTGATTTTTCTCATAAGCTGTAACCCAAGATTCTGGGAGAAGCTTGAGAAGCTCAGGACGAGAAATCTGTCGTGGAACATGGACACAGGAAGCTTGGTGAGGTGCGTTGACAGTTAAGAAAAGGGCTTCATCTGTGGAGGACGGTAAGGACATGTCAAAGGCATGGTTTTGAAGGCGATAGGCGATTTGGTAATGAAGGGTTGCTGCATATGTGGTAGAAATTTGGGAGGCTCCACCAATTTGAACTTGGACCTTCAAGGCGGATAGCAGATATGGATCTGCTAATGGCATGTTGAAATTGGGGTAGAAGGTAAAGATCACAGTTTCAGCATTTAAAGTGGTTTGGACTGTAGCAATACATGCGTACTGGTACTGGATAAACCTGGTGTCTACCAGAGCAAGTCTGGAAGTCACAGGTAAACCTTTCCTACCATGAAAAGTAACAGCAAGTCGGATTGCACCAAAGTGAAGATGGGTAAGTCCTTGTTATTGCCAAAGGCAAGGCAAATCAACCGGAATTTCCAAAGGTAAAAGTTGTTCAGATTCTGTAGCTGCTATGAAGCATTGGTCAAATTTAGAGGCTTGAACATATTCTTTTACGGAGGTTGGTCGTTTTGTGGAGAAATTTTGGGTGACGGTCTTTTTTACAGAGGTTTGTGGTCTGACAAAAGCATTATACGGGTTTAGGAAAGGAAGATCAGTAAAGGGAACCTTACTATCATCAGGTAGATATTCAAACTCATACAAGTACTCAAGATTAGAAGAAGAGGTTGAGGAATTTCTACTGGTAGAAGAGCATGAAAGAACTAAAGATGACGTAGCAGAGGAGTGGGTGGAAAAAAGATGATTCATTTCTTAAAGTAAAATTTTGGGTTCTTCTTTTCCCTCGTACAACAAGTTTTCTCTTCTTCTTTTTTCTTAAAATCTTCAACCAATTTTGATTAATAAAATTCTGTATACCAGGGTAGATAAACCGAGACACACCGCTCAATAGTCAAAAGTCTCAAGGTACTTTAACCCACTGATACAAAATTCTTTAACCAAAATAGTTGATGAAGTTTCTGATGTGGAGGATCCTTAGAAGGCAACCACAGAGCATACACTTCAATTTTTTCTTTTAGAAAAGATTTGAAGTAGTTTTGGAAAAGAAGTTCCCAGAAGAGGGTTTAAGCTAGTATGGAAGACATGGCTCTGATACCAAATTTACAGACACAAAGTGGGTACAAACACAAAGTAGGTTAGGATCGAAAGAGTAAGAGAACACAAGACACAGGCTATGTGAAGCACACAGGATATAATAGGAAAGTAATGATTCTTACTTGCTTGCTTTTACAACGGGGAGAGTCCCTCTATTATAGGCATAAAAGGGTCTCTCGCTTACATCATCGCTTATGTCATTTATACAAATAAGTCACACACCTACACACCTATAACATTACTCCTGACAACCTACCTTTTCACCTTTCATACTATTATACAAATACAACCACTTATGAACAGTACAACAATAATATTCAACAGTACAAAACAGTACACACAAATAATATCCAACAGTACTAGTAATAATTTTTGCTTTGACTAGTTGACATTGTTGATTTTGTCAAAAATTGTGATCAGATAAATCCTTTTCTCTTGCTATTAGCAAATTTTCCATTTTGAAATTATTTTTAGGTACATGTTACTGTTATAGCTTCTCTTAAGTTATTTTACATGATCCTGCCTTTTGTGAAAACACTTGGACTTCATTTTTACAACTTTTGTTGTAAATTAATGTTACTCCCTCCGTCCCAAATTGGATGTCAATTTTTGATATCCGTGTAAATTTCAATTCCTTATATCTTTCAATGTGGATCTCAAAAAATATACAATATGGATCTTGTTTGATAGTTCTCGATTAGTTTTATTATACAAAGTTTTCAAACTCACGAAAAACATTATAGATTGAAAGATATAAGCGATAAAAAATGACACGAGTTTCAAAAATTGTCATTTTTTTTAGGATGGAGGGAGTATTATTTTCTCATATTTCTTGTACTTTATTCTGGTTTTTAAAGCATTGAAATATCTTGTCCAAATAATTGATTGTCACAGACCTGCTATTGCAAATGCTGCGGTGTATTACTATATTTTGTGTATGAATAGCTGTTAATAATTTGGGTGGTTAATTTCTCTAGTTCTGTAATTTTCATGTTAGGACTTGGCCTATATGACCATTTGATGACGTGCTATTCTGTCTGAGTTATTATCCTTGCGGACACTGCTTTGTCCACTTCTATGCTTAGATTCTGCAATAATTGGTATGCTCTTAATTGCCCATTGTCTCAAAAGCTTAAGCAAGTAAGAAATGGGCCCAAAAACACATATCAAGCTATCCAACACCGTTCCTCACATGTAATCCTGTCTTGCACATGGAGATTAGAAGTATCCATATTTGAAACAAAGGGAAGAAGCTGAATACGAACGAGTCTCTAAAATTAAAGCTATGATACCATGTTGGTTTACCAATTGTCCCAAGTGCTTAAGCTATTAGAAAATAGGCCTAATATTGTATATCAAGCTACCCAACATGCATGCAGTCACGGAATATGTGTGTGGGAGGGAGGCTGGTTGTTATTCTTGTGCCTCATGATATATTCTATTGTTTGAGTATTGAGTAACCATGCTTCTGTAAGGAATTGATTTTTAGTTCCTTTGACTCTGATCGGGTTCTTATTACCTATGTAGCACGGATACGAATACGGACATAGACACGAGACACGAAAATTCTAAAAAAATAGAGATACGGACACGTTGGGAGACACGCCACGTGTATAAATAAATAAATATATATATATATATATATATATAATTTTTTATGAACCATTGTATATGAATAAATGAACTTTCAGTGTATACTAACCATTTTGTATTTTCTTGTATACATATATACAGACACGCAAAGAGAGAGAGAGAGAAAGAGAGAGAGAGGAGTCGATTGGATCAATCGATGAAGAAATCTAAGTTACAAAGGTATAGTTACACTTTAATGCAAATGTTTTGAATAATTTTATATTAACCCCCAAAATTAAAAATATTACATTTTGACCCCAGCCGTGTTCCCGGTGTGTCTCCTATCAAAAAATAATAAAAATTATTGGACATGCCACATCACGTATTCAATACATGTTCCCGCTGTGTCCCCGTGTCTAATACGTGGATATGACACCCTTTTGGAGTGTCTGTGCTTCATAGCTTATGACAAGGTCAAATAAAGAGTGGTATCTTGTGTGAGAGTGGATCTTCCCCGTTGACTTGACTGATTAACTAGATAGTCTAGACATGAGATATCTGGGTGGGTGGTGGTGGTCGTTGTATTGCTACTTAAACTGTTGTTGAATATAAAAATGACTAGTTAAAGCAAATTTAACTTTTACTCAAGTGTACCCACAATTGACATTCAACCTTTATTTTTTTTAATTTTTTTAATTTTTAATTTTTAATTTTTTGTGTAACGAGAAGCTTTATTAGTTTAACCAGCTTTGTAATTTATAACTCTAGGGGAGGATGCAGTTGTGTGCAAAGAAGTAATCTAAAAATCTGTATGAGTAGTAGTAGTATACAAACAATATAATCCCATTTATATATAAGGTGCGGCTCGAAATTGGTATTCAACAAATTTTTCAGTTTTGTCTTTCTAACCTCTTGAAGGCACTTATCGCCAACCATTTAAATTCACAGTATGTTAACCACCCTACCAACTATTGATCACAACTGGCAAAACCCAATTGTTATTACAAAATTCATTTTATGGGCTTAAAAATAAATCAAGCTTCAAAATGTAAGAATACAAAACCTGTAATGAAACTTAATGATAATATAGCAACATCTAGCTTTTCTTCATTAAGTTTAGCAAAATCAAGAGAAAAAGACAAAACATAATGCAATGTAATTTCAATTGAATATAAAAATGTAATTTCTTGTTTTTTTTTAACAGCAAAAAAATTTCATTACATAAAAATGTAATTTCACTTATATTGAATCACTGACAACAATTGTAGACTTTCTAAGCTTCAAGTTCCAACCAACTCGGTATCTGTTATTGGTTAGCCGATGTAACGTATAAAAGAGTGGATGTCATTGTCATCCATGGACAGAATTCATAATGTTATCCATGATAAAGGGATCTCTTTAAATTAGCTAGTCTGAAATAAAAGTCATGAAAGCATAACCAACCAAGGTTACAATGCATAAATCCGATAGTATTGGATTCAATCAAGTTAAAATGTACCCTTAAAGAATGGGGGATTATAGTCCAACCCCTAACCTATGTAATAGCCAATCGTAATTGAAAAAAGAATGACTCGTCTATCTCGGTTTCACTATATCAGATTATAAAATGTTCATGGTGATATGGGAGGGGAGCGAATGAGTTTATGAGTAGTAATTTTTTTCAAATGTGTCCTTACCGATTACTAATTGCATTTTATAAATGCTTTGACATGGGGATAGTTCCAGGTATCCTCCCCGAAAATCCATGCAAATAATGGGCCATAGATGCATATAAGTACTACAAAACCAAAATAATTTTGCGCAGCTACATCACTGAAGCTACTATTCGATACGAAACATCTAAAAACTTCGAAACCAGTAAAAATCCATTTGTCTCAGCAGATCCAACCCTATTGTTTCTAATACCACACTTCTAGTTTTAGAGTCCCAACAAACCACAAACGATGAGATCAAATCAAAATTGTGAAATGTAATTTATTAAGATGGGTACGATGAGGTCACATAGAGGTTCATTTTCTATTCCTGCTGAAGATTGACCCCACTACTTTGCTACATATACTTAACACATCCAAACCACTTAAACAAAATAGTAACTCATGATCACATAATCAAGTCACACCTAGAAAAAAAAATTCAAAGTTACAACAATGCAGCAAAATACATTAGGTAAAATTTTTCGAAGTTGATTTTAGAAAGGACCAAACTAAAACCATAACTATCTTGGGCATGCATATTCAATCGCCCCGCAAGTAAAACACCTCGTTGACACCGCCTAGGTAGAGACTAACTGAAGCCATCCACTGGCCACATCAATCGGCGATATATGTTACTACCAACTGTAAATAGACAAGAGAGAGAGAGAGAGAGAGAGAGAGAGAGAGAGAGAGAGAGAGAGAGAGAGAGAGAGAGAGCCATATATGAAGCTAAGAACATGTAAAAAGAGGAGAAGTACCACCCATTGTAATTAACACAAAAAGGAGTGAACTAATTGAATGAAGCTAAAACGTAACAAAAGGAAAACATAAAAAACAATGATTACAAAAACAATAGAATTCAAACTGAAACTTTTTTTTTTCTTTACTTGCGTTTATATCCCCTTAGATTAAATTTTGGTCCTCAGCTCGCGTGGAAGTTTGATGCCTGCAATAAAAAAAGTAGATCTACTCAATAACTAAAACACACAGTTCTATTGTCTTCAAATATCATTAACCCCTAATCTCCAACCCCCACTTTCAAATTACCCATAAATTACTTACGTACCACTACTATCTGCACATAACATTGAAGAGATTTGGCCTTTAGGTAATGGAAACCTAGTTAATATGCATTGCAGAAGCAAAACACCTATTCTTTTACGCTGAAAATTGCAAAAAGATAATATAAGAAAGGTAACAGAGAAAATACTACAAAATCGATGACTTGAATGCTTGGACTGGACTAACCCTTTATTAAGGTTAATCAAGGACTAAGAATAATGAGTCAAATTTGATTGTTCACTAAGGCTTTTTACCAAACACATAGTGATCAGGTAAAGGATACCAATATACAAACGGTCAGTGACGTAATATTGGTCACATATGAAATAACTGAATTATGAAATAAGGGCTTGAGAATTGTACACTATAAGGGCTTGAGAAAATGCACTGCCAATCATGCAGAGGGAAGCTCCAAACACCCATTAACATACGTTTTAAGGTTTTTCTAGACACTCATTCAGAGAATATATACTGCAGAAGGATAGCTCCGAACACCCATTCGCTAGCCGTAAAAGAAAACGGGTGGAGAAACCAATTTCTGTTTCATGGTTCCAAGGACAAAGATGAGTTTGAGAATTGAAAACATTAAAAAGGGGGTAGAAGCCATTAAACTTTTGTTTCAAAACAGAGAACAAAGATGGGCTTAATTAGGTTACCAGGTGAAGTTCCTAGCAATGAAATCCCAAAACTTCAGATTTAATAATCATATTTTTGATACTTAACATTAAAAAGCCAGCGTTAGTTCGTAATGCACTCCGCGTCTCTGTCGTAGGCGCTAATTGTTTGCTTCAGTATTTAGCTTGAAAAATACTTAAAAAATATTTAGCTTCAATATTTATTTCACGTGCTGATTGTTCGAGTCCGTGCCATGCGCTAGTATATCAATATGCATGATGCAAACACAGTTTTTTTCCTAAGTTTTCTTTGTTTGTCAATTTGATGGGGAAATCTCAAAAAATATAGGTAAAATGCCCAGCCAGTCCCATATTTCACATTTATAGTTTGTCAATTTGATGGGGAAATCTCAAAAAATATAGGTAAAATGCCCAGCCAGTCCCATATTTCACATTTATAGCCTATTGACTCCTATGGTGTGTAAGTATCATTCCTTATCGGTCCAGCCGGTGTAATTTTACATGTTTACCCTTTATTTAAATAGTTACCGTAATTATTTGTTGTTCAAGGGACAGTTGCAATCAGATTTCGTCGAGAGAGAGAGAGAGAGAGAGAGAGAGAGAGAGATTACCGAGATTTTGTTGAGATTGTGTTTCAATCGGTGATTTGCTTCGAGAGTTACTGAGATTTATTAGTATGTCTTCTGATTAGCGAGATTGATTTGAGAGTAGATTAATGAGGTTGATTAGCAAGATTAGGGAACTTGATTTGACACGAGAGATTAGCGAGTTTGATTGGCTTGTGTTCGATTTCTTTCATTTTTTGTTTTGATGTTTTATGAATGTGCCTAGATTATTGACTTTTTGTTGAGATTGTGTTTCAATCGGTGATGTGCTTCAAGAATTACTGAGATTTCTGGTATGTTTTCTTATTAGTGAGATTGATTTGAGAGAAGATTAATGAGATTAGCGAGCTTGATTTGATTCAAGAGATTAGTGAGATTGATTGGCTCTTGTGTCTGTGTACATCAATATATTGTTTAGTTAATTCTAACAGTACTGTGGATAGTTTTATGTGTGCTACAAAAGATTTTGTTTTAATCTTATGCAAACTTATCTTTTAATATCTATAATCTAAATACGAATTCGAAAAATTATTCAATAACCTATATTAAAAAAAAATAGAAAATCCCGGTACGAAATTCAAATTAAAGAAAATATGTGTTTTGCATTAATTTTTTCATGGTTGTACGAGAAATTTTATTATCAACGCTATAACCGAAATTTCATCTCACCGAATTAACAACATCCGTCTTGTTTCGAAAATTAAAAATTTTGTTGTCGTAGTTACATATGCAAGAAAAAAAACAGCAAACCTGATTTTTTACATATTTCGACAAAATATAAAGGAATCGCCATTTTTACAATGTAACCGATGATTTCGTGACTGATTTGTAACTTTTATAAATTAAAATAACTTTTAATCAAATTACAGACGTACGCCTTATCAAGAACGAGGAAACTAAACGTATCCCGAACTTTTTTTTTATATCTGCTTTCTGATTTTAACTTTTGAATTATCATTGACAAAAAAATTCGACATCAAAATTGATGACCTTAAAAATTTAAAAAGAAAACATAGTTTCCGCTGCCAGGAGTCGAACCTGGAAATTTTCAACATATCCGATCTATATGTGCTACAACGAAATTTGTATTAATCTTAAGGAAACTTATTGTTTAATATCTATAATCTAAATACGACTTCGAAAAAATATTCAACAACCTATAATTTTGAGAAATAGAAAATCCAAAAATTAAAATTAAAATACAAGAAAATTTGCTTTCCGCATTGATTTTTTCATGGTATACGAGAAATTTTTATTATAAACGCTGTAACCGAATTATAAATTCTCCATATTAACAAACATCCTTTCAGTTTCGAAAATTAAAATTTTTGTTGTCGCGATTCCAATTCGAAAAAGAAAATAGCAAACCTGATTTTTTACGTGTTTCGACCAAATAAAAAGGGATCGCCATTTTTAAATTGTGACTAATAATTTTGTGTCTGATTCCTAATTTTTTTAAAATTAAAATTACCTGTAATAATACTACAGATATACGACTTATCATGACCGAGGAAACGAAACGTACCCCAAACATCTTTATATCTCTATTTCCTAATTTTTACTTTTGAATTATAATTCAAATAAAATCCAAATATAAAATTGTTGACCACAGAAAATTAAAAAAGTTGACAGAATTTCCGCTTCCATGAGTCGAACCGTGAAAATTTTCATCCTATCTAATTTACATGTGGTGCCACAAATTTTGAGTTAACCATATCTAAATTTATTATTTTATATCTATAATGTAAATACGAATTCGAAAAACTCTTTAACAACCTACAGTTTTAAAATATAGGAAACGCCGATACGAAAATTCAAACAAAAGAAAATCTGCGTTCTTCATTTACTTTTTCTTGGTTGTACGTGAAATTTTATTACCAACGCTGTAACCGAAATACAATATCACCGAATTAACAACATCCGTTCCATTTCGAAAATTGAAATTTTTTTTGTCATGATTTCAACTGTAAGAAAAAAAATATAAAACCTGACTTTTTAAATATTTCGACCAAATATAAAGGGATCGTCGTTTTTACAATGTGACCGGTGATTTTGTGGCAAATTTAAATTTTTTAAAAATTAAAATTAGCATTAATCAAATTACAGATATACGATTTATTAAGAATAGGGAAACTAAACATATCCCGAACTTTTTCTTTATCTCTACTTTTCTAATTTTACATTTTGAATTATCATTGACAAAAAAATTCGACTTCAAAATTGTTGACTGCAACAATTTAAAAAAAAAACATAATTTTCGTTGCCCGGAGTTGAACCTGAAAATTTTTCATCATATCCAGTTTATATGTGCTACAAAGGATTTTGTTTTAATCTTATGCAAACTTATTTTTTAATATCTATAACCTAAATACGAATTCGAAAAATTATTCAATAACCTATATTATAAAAAAATAGAAAATCCCGGTACGAAATTCAAATTAAAGAAAATATGTGTTCTGCATTAATTTTTTTATGGTTGTACGAGAAATTTTATTATCAACGCTGTAACCGAAATTTCATCTCACCGAATTAACAACATCCGTCCTGTTTCGAAAATTAAAAATTTTGTTGTCGTAGTTTCATATGCAAGAAAAAAAAAACAGCAAACCTGATTTTTTACATATTTCGACAAAATATAAAGGAATCGCCATTTTTACAATGTAACCGATGATTTCGTAGCTGATTTGTAACTTTTATAAATTCAAATAACCTTTAATCAAATTACAGACATACGCCTTATCAAGAACGAGGAAACTAAACGTATCCCGAACTTTTTTTTTATATCTGCTTTCTAATTTTAACTTTTGAATTATCATTGACAAAAAAATTCGACATCAAAATTGATGACCTTAAAATTTTAAAAAGAAAACATAGTTTCCGCTGCCAGGAGTCGAACCTGGAAATTTTCAACGTATCCGATCTATATGTGCTACAACGAAATTTGTATTAATCTTAAGGAAACTTATTGTTTAATATCTATAATCTAAATACGACTTCGAAAAAATATTCAACAACCTATAATTTTGAGAAATAGAAAATCCAAAAATGAAAATTAAAATACAAGAAAATTTGCGTTCCGTATTGATTTTTTCATGGTGTACGAGAAATTTTTATTATAAACGCTGGAACCGAATTATAAATTCCCCATATTAACAACATCCTTTCAGTTTCGGAAATTAAAATTTTTGTTGTCGCGATTCCAATTCAAAAAAGAAAATAGCAAACCTGATTTTTTACGTGTTTCGACCAAATAAAAAGGGATCACCGTTTTTAAATTGTGACTAATGATTTTGTGTCTGATTCCTTATTTTTTAAAATTAAAATTACTAGTAATAATACTATAGATATACGACTTATCATGACCAAGGAAACGAAACGTACCCCAAACATCTTTATATCTCTATTTCCTAATTTTTACTTTTGAATTATAATTCAAATAAAATTCAAATATAAAATTATTGACCGCAGAAAATTAAAAAAGTTGACATAATTTCCGCTTCCATGAGTCGAACCTTGAAAATTTTCAACCTATCCAATTTAAATGTGGTGCCACGAATTTTGAGTTAACCATATCCATATTATTATTTTATATCTATAATGTAAATACGAATTCGAAAAACTCTTTAACAACCTACAGTTTTAAAATATAGGAAATACCGATACGAAAATTCAAACAAAAGAAAATCTACGTTCTTCATTAGTTTTTTCATTGTTGTACGTGAAATTTTATTACCAACGCTGTAACCGAAATACTATCTCGCCGATTTAACAACATCCGTTCCGTTTCGAAAATTGAAAATTTTTTTGTCATGATTTCAACTGTAAGAAAAAAAATATAAAACCTGTCTTTTTAAATATTTCGACCAAATATAAAGGGATCGTCGTTTTTACAATGTGACCGGTGATTTTGTGGCAGATTTTAATTTTTTTAAAATTAAAATTAGCATTAATCAAATTACAGATATACGATTTATTAAGAACAAGGAAACTAAACGTATCCCGAACTTTTTTTTTATCTCTACTTTTCTAATTTTACATTTTGAATTATCATTGACAAAAAAATTCGACTTCAAAATTGTTGACTGCAAAAAGTTAAAAAAAAAACATAATTTCCGTTGGCAGGAGTCGAACCTGAGAATTTTTCTCCATATCCAGTTTATATGTGCTACAAAGGATTTTGTTTTAATCTTATGCAAATTTATTTTTTAATATCTATAATCTAAATACGAATTCAAAAAATTATTCAGTAACCTATATTAAAAAAAATAGAAAATCCCGGTACGAAATTCAAATTAAAGAAAATATGTGTTCTGCATTAATTTTTTCATGGTTGTACGATAAATTTTATTATCAATGTTGTAACCGAAATTTCATCTCACCGAATTAACAACATCCGTCCTGTTTCGAAAATTAAAAATTTTGTTGTCGTAGTTTCATATTTAAGAAAAAAAAACAGCAAACCTTATTTTTTATATATTTCTACCAAATATAAAGGAATCGCCATTTTTAAAATGTAACCGATGATTTCGTGGCTGATTTGTAACTTTTATAAATTAAAATAACCTTTTATCAAATTACAGACGTACGCCTTATCAAGAACGAGGAAACTAAACGTATCCCGAACCTTTTTTTTATATCTGCTTTCTGATTTTAACTTTTGAATTATCATGGACAAAAAAATTCGACATCAAAATTGATGACCTTAAAAATTTAAAAAGAAAACATAGTTTCCGCTGCCAGGATTCGAACCTGAAAATTTTCAACACATCCGATCTATATGTGCTACAACGGATTTTGTATTAATCTTAAGGAAACTTGTTGTTTAATATCTACAATCTAAATACGACTTCGAAAAAATATTCAAGAACCTATAATTTTGAGAAATAGAAAATTCAAAAATTAAAATTAAAATACAAGAAAATTTGCGTTCCGTATTGATTTTTGGGAGATTTAGTATAAGGTCCACTGTAAGGATTTCTTAAAGCCTCGGGTCCACAATGTAATTTTATAACATAAACAGTCCATACTGTAATTTTATAACATAACATAAGTCAAAAATACCCCCGTTTTTACTCCGTAGAAAAGACGTTCCCAAAACCAATACGCTACTGTTACCCAAAACCTATACGCTAATGTTACCTTCCCAAACCGATCGATCGGAGAAGACACGACTCCTTCGACTACGGACATCGGAGAAGCTCAACGGAGAAGACAAGACTACTCTGACTTCTCTATATCTACCATTGTCTCTCTATTGTTCTTCAGAAATCGAGTTTCTTGAGAAATAGAGACAAGACGTATCAGGTAACAATTAGTTTACCTTTTGGCGGATTTGAAGCTGAAAAATTCATCAGAAATCGAGTTTGTTCAGAAATCGAGTTTCGCACAAAACATTTAGATTACCTTTTGGCGGATTTGAGTCCCTTGCTTAGGGTTTTACTCAGCAACTGCTATTGTCAATAATGTAAGGGAGAGAAGGCAATCAAGGAAGACGATCGAGGACGACGATCGACAAGACGATCAAGGAAAACAATCGAAACATATTTTCTGACCGCTGGTGGATTGCGATCCTGTCTTTGGAAGACCGCTGGTGGATTGCAAGCACAATGCCCCGGTTTAAAAGTACGTATTTCAAAACATATTTTCTATAATTTTACCAAGTTGCATAGTTCTTTGAGTGCTTGTCATTCGCCAATTAGATTTGTGCAATGTCGTTATTTTCTGTAATTTTAGCAAATTGCATAATTCTTTGAGTATGTATTTCATTTTTGTGAGGATTTGTAACAGTATTGACATCTTTTCAAATTTTTTCTCTAATTTGAAAAAATGAGGAACGAGTGATTTTCGCAAGTACGTATTTCAAGGCTTGTGGTCAAGAACAAAATCTGGATTTAGGGAGGGACGTTCATAACTCTATTGATGAGAGCCGTCCTGATTGGTGTTTGTTTGTGCAAAATGCCTTAGTCTCGATGTATGCCAGGTGTGGGGAAGTGGATGATGCTCGGAAGTTGTTTAACGAAATGCCCGAAAAGGATGTATGCTCCCATATGGGTTCACTGATACTGGGGAACGAGATTCATTGCGTTGCAATTCGTAGTAATCATTATTTCTATCCAATGAAGATAAAACACACAAAATATTGCATTTACAACGATACAAAACTACAATTGCTGCACAAGTATTCTTTTCATCGATTGAAATTTTGAACTATGAACCAAGTTTTACACATCACAATTTCTGTCGTGTCCTCCATATGTGCCTAGAGTGTTCCCAAATCCCAGTAAAACAAGTACAATTAGAAACTAGACACTTAATTTGGCGTGTTTGACGTGTGTCAAAAGAGTGTCGTGTCCATATCCGACGCGTGTTAATAATTGAACAAAATTGTAGAACCTCATTTCAATCCTCCTCCTCCTTTGTTGGTTAACAGTGTTAATTGAACAAAACCGTAGAACCGTAGAGAAAGTATTATTCCAAACGGTATTATGAAATTTCATTAACCAGTGTTAGAGAAAAGGGGCAAGAGTGCCAGGCAATTAACACTGTTAATTAAAGGAGAAAGTTATATCATAATATTAATTAACAGTGTTAAATGACCAGCCTGAACTGATAGCCCCTTTTTTAGATGATCTGATCTTCTCTTTTGTAACCATTGGGATTGTATTGCTTGCAATTTCTGTTTAATCTTAACATTTTTTCTTTCAAAACTCTTGATTAATTTTTGAAAACACTTTGCGATATGTAGTGCTGTAATATGGAGTTCTGAAGCTGACATGCAACGCATTGAAGTTGAAAACATACAAAATCTGTTATTTGAAGATGCAACATCTAACCGGGTAAAAATATTAAGACGCTTTTCTTTTTGTGTGTAGACTGTTTGCCTAAACTTGCTCTCCAATATAAAGCTAGATGTAAAAATCTTGACGCGCTATTCTTTTTGTGTAGATGTAAACTGTTTGCCTGAACACGATCAAGGGAAGCCCGCTGGTGGATTGCAAGCACAATGACCCGGTTCAAAAGTACGTATTTCAAAACATATTATCTGTAATTTTACCAAGTTGCATAGTTCTTTGAGTGGTTGTCGTTCGCCAAAAGACTTCTGCATTGTCTTTAATTTTAGGGGGTTTGCATAAGACATGGCGAAGATCATAGGCTTGTGAGGGTTTGTAACAGTGTTAATTAAGTTTCATTCATAAAATGAGTTATATGCTATTTTGTTGTTCTATTTTCTCTGAACTCCAAATTGGAAAAGATTTTCTCTCATTCATTCTCATCTATAAGAATAGGGATTTGCCTATGATCTCAGGTTCCTATCAAACTTAAGAAATTCTCATTCAATCTGTAACTTGACCTAAGGACTCTTGTTATGATCTCGGGTTTTTGTGAAGTCGTGGCAGTTTTTTTTTTAACGTACTATCATTCATCGCATGGATCCCATTGATGGGCTATCCACATTTTTTTTTTCACAATGTGGCCCTGTTAATTGAAGTGATGGGAGAGGTAAGATTGGAGATATTAAGTGTTGAGAAAGGTAAGCTTCTTTGTAAAGGCATACGACTAGTGATCAAACTTACTTAAAATTGAGAGGATTTGGAAGACATAGAAATGGCTGTGAAATGGTTATCAATATCACAGACTTGAATTTGATGTTTTAATTTGGAATTTGTCTTATATGTTGAGTAATTAATTTGCACCTTGTGTTATTTGTAGCACTGTCATGCACCCATACCTAAAATTCGACAGGGCATGGGATCAATTCATCGATTTTTTTAACTGAGTTATGTTATGTTTCACCACTGATTTTATTTTGTGCGTGTAGACTTTTTATTATGCTCTCACAAGATCTCCTTTAAAACTATGCAGAGCGGGCAAGGAGAGATCTACATTCAAACAGTAAAAAACCAACAGAAGCATCAGATTCACAACAATATGACTCGAACTTAGATACACCCGGTGTGATCAAAACCCCAACAGCACAAGCACATGTGTACGAGTTGAGGCAAAGAAGGGGTACGCATCAAGGCACACCAGTTGAAGCTCAAGCAAACCAACCCAAGTTAGTTCCATCCGTTACCATCAAAATCCCAAAAAAGTCTAGAGCAAAAGGAGCAACACAAACTCAGTATGAACTTAGAGCAAGATTAGAAAAACAATTAGGAACAAATATCGAAGAAGAAGGATTGATAAGCCGGTCACAACCGATGAAAAAAAGGTCAAGAAATGTGGCTGAAAAAGAGAGCACACAACAACGAGTAAGCTTGAATAGGTCCAACTTGCAGGGTATGATTAGATTGATTGGAGATACTGAATTCAGTCCCAAACATATAGCTTGCTTCAAAAAAACACCTTTTTGGTTATTAATTGAAGCAATTGTGAGCAAGAAATTGGTAAGTAATCATTGCAGAAAGTTTGATGAAGTTGTTGTGAAAGTTATAAAGTCCTATGATGAACGTACAAAAATTTTTCGATTGGGTGACAAGAAAATGAAGCTCAAGGATAATCATGTGAAGTTGATTTTGGGAATATGCTGTGGAAATGAAGAGATGGTAGAAACAACCATCAGCAAAGGAGACACTGCATTAGCTAAGAGGTTGTGCATCAAAGAACCAAGGTTAACAACTACAACAATGAAGGAAAAGATAAAAGAACTAAAGAGTAGCAACAAGCCAGAAGATATTGAAGACATTGTCAGATTGTTCTGTCTTTTCCTTTGTGTCACATTGCTCTTTTCGACAAGTGGAACAACGGTGAATTGGTCGTTTGTTTATTACATGGAAGACCTAGCAAAGGTAAAACAGTACAATTGGGCTGGAGCTATTACAGATTATTTGATGAAGTCCATTCACAAAAATCATAAGGAGGTCAATGAATTGCATGGATGTTCTTTGCTTTTAATGGTATGTGCTGATCTTTTACGATTTCATTATTATTATGGATGGTGCTATGTGATATCTGAACATGCATTACTAAATAATTTTCTATTTGTAAAGTGTATTAGAATATTTTTGAACATGCATTACTCAATGAATTGCCTAATGTACTTTGATTATTGGAGCCCCTCTATTTGTAAAGTGTATTAGAATATATTTTTTTAAGGTCATTTCTGTGATTCTGAATAATGCAGTTTTAAAATTTAGAACTTTCAGCTATTATGGATTTCTCAGTGTTAAACTATGGCATTTCTTTTTGCAGTTTTGGCTTTTTGAGCAGACTAAAGTTCTACAACAAATGAATGCAGATGCAGTTCCAAGATTACTTAAATGGAACATTTCAGAGCTTCGGGACGTACTTAGGGATTTTGATCAATTGAACCAACTTTCGGCTGATCAAGTAATACTTAGTTATTAATCATTATGTTATCACCATTAATTGTTAATTGTCAGTATTAACTCCTTTTCTGTCTGAAAACACTTAAAATTCTCTTTGACATAATAAGTTAGAATGCCAAATTGTGTTTCACAGGTAAGTGATACCAAGTTACGAGAAACAGATAAAGAACAAAAGATCTACAGCGATCTTGGAAGTGAACAAGAATGTGGAGAAATAGAACCTCTTGAACTGGAGGTTGAAAAAGTAAGAATGAGTGTTGATGGTGAATCTCCTCAACAAGCTAAAGGTTCTAGAGAAGCAAGGGTTGAAAAAGGGGCAGATGAAGAAAATGGACAAGGGTTAGATGATTTTAACACTCCCTCCAACCCGTCATTGGAAGTTGATTCGCCAAGGTACAAGTCCACTATGGTGCATGACAGCATTGGCCTTGAATCACGAGAAGAAGCAAGGGTTGAAAAAGGGGCAGCACAACTCAAACAAGATGTCACATCAGAAATTGAAAAAGAACAAAGGACTGAAGTACTCCTCCGTGGGGAACAAGCTGAAATTTATGGAACTCAAAAAGGAGAAAGCACTAGAGGAGAGTGTGCTAGAGTGGGCTTCATGACTGAACAAGGAAATGGACAAGGGCTAGATGATTTTAACACTCCCTCCAACCCTTCATTGGAAGTTGATTCGCCAAGGTACAAGTCCACTATGGTGCATGACAGCATTGGCCTTGAATCACGAGAGGATCATTTATCACGAACAGATTCCGGTTCAACATTAGTTCCAAATACCTATAATGAGATATCGTTGGATAATATTTGTGGAACAATATTGCACCAATCAAAAAAGGATGCAATTGCAGTTATTGATGAACTGAACAAAAGGATTGAACTCTTGGAGAAGGAAAAGAAGAGCATGGAGAATGAAATCTTGGAAGTTCATGAAGAAAAGCAAAAAACTCTTCAACATCAAAAGGAGGAAATTGAAATTCTGAAGCGGGAACTTGAAGAGAAGGATTTGTACATCTCCAAATTATGCAAGAAAAACGAAGCCCTTGAAAAACTCTACAAGCAGTATGAGGAACAAGTTCAACATTATGAAACACATGAGTTAACACAAGGATATAATGTTGAAACGGAAAGACAAGTGCATCAAGTGACACAGAAGGCCACATTTGACACTATAAAGGAACTGCGGGAAGAGAGAGATCAGTTGGAGGGGGAATTGATAAACATTAAAGTTCATGAAGTGACACAACAAGTAAGGGCTGAAAAAGTGCTTCAAATTTCAAAGAAGAAAAGTCCACCATCAAAGTTTAAGAGAGTGAAAGAAAGAGATGATAGGAAGACAAATTTCTGCGAGAACTATGTGTATGGAAAGTTAAAGAGGAAAAGTCCGCAAGTAGAGTTTGTTGATGTAGACGACTTGCAAGAAACTTCTTTGGCAATTCAAGTGCAAAAGCCAAAACAGAAACTGAAGGACTTGAAGAAGTGCAATACTGAGATGTCAAAACTCATTCGTAGAGAAACTTGGTTGGCAATTGAACAACTTTGGAAGACAGGAAATTCTAGGTAAATTTACCTTTAAAACTATTGCATGTTTTTAATTTGAAATGTTTATATTATGTTAATTGACAACATGACTAAGGCAAAGCTAAGTTGGTACCTTTTGTGTTCTATATCTATTGTTTGTGTCTTGTGTGTCCTATGTCCTATTCTACTTTTTGCTCGAGTTGCTCTCATGAAGTGTACACCAAATGACAAAGTTAGTGTGTCTTGTATGTGTCCTGTTTCTTGTCCTATTATTAACAGTGTTAATAATTGAACAAAATTGTTGAACCTCATTTCAATCCTCCTCCTTTGTTGGTTAACAGTGTTAATAATTGAACAAAACCATAGAATTCGTAGAGAAAGTATTATTCATTTGTTAATGACTTTTCGAAACAGTTTTCCATGGAGTTTCAAACCTGACATGGAGTCAAGCTTGAAATTCGTCTTTCTATCATCTCTTAAACTTTGATGTTGGAGGAGGGGGCAACCAATGCCACATAATCTAAGCACATAGGTATGTTTAACTTAGTGGAATCAAAGGTGGACATCTATTCTTTGTCCAGTAACTTTACATGGGTGGTTAGTGACACTAGGGGCAACCAATGCCCAACTGTGTTTAGCAAAAACAAAAGATTAGGGAACTCCAAAAAAATTGAACACGACAACAGTAACTCAACGAGTAAAATCAAATATGGTCACATCCTCAAGAACGATTTTCTGATTTTAGATCCACTGAACCTAAGTTTGTACCATTGTCGTAGTTTTGCCCGATATGGAACTTAGTTTCAAGTGACAGTCTCCTAATGCTACCTTAAAATTTGAGCTAGAACCGCAAAATTCTGGGAACTATGTTTCACTTTCTTATAGTTGGTGACCGGTCACACGAAAGATCTAGTGATATTTATCAGTTACTTACGGAATTGAGGAAGAAGATGAGGGCTGCTGGATATAAAGCTGATAAGAGCTGTGTGTTGAGAGATGTTGAGGAGGAAGAAAAGGAAGAGATGGTGGGGACTCAGTGAGAAATTGGCTATTGCTTTTGCTCTACTTGTTAGTGAAGCAGGATCAGTGATCAAGGTAGTGAAGAATCTGAGAGTTTGTTGGGATTGCCATATGGCTATAAAGATGATTTCAGAATTGGAGGGGAGAGAGATTATTATTAGGGACTATAACAGATTGCATACTTTTAGCAAAGGACAGTGTTCTTGCAATGACTACTGGTGAGGTTAGTGGTGTTAGTTTTTGACCTTTCAAATTCTGCTATATGGCTAAGTTGTTGTATAGTGACACAATTCAAATATAAGAACTTACTTTCATTTTGCAAGCTCTTTCCCTTGCTTTTCTTGACAACCAACCAGAGTGTGGCACAAAACTGTTATATCCCAAGGCCCCAAGCAAAACATCAGAAAACAAATGCAAGCACAATCAAACTCTGAAAGAAGTGCAACAACCTCTGAAAATTTCTTGCCAGCTACTGCTAAAGCATAACTCACAAAGAAAACCGTAGTCCCTAGACACAGGTCACATAAATTTCATAGCACAAATCAAATCCCATCAACAGGTATTCTAAGTTCAGTAACTTCTAAAGATGGTTCATTACCTTGCCTTGTTTCACATTACAATAGTACAACAGAGAAAAAGTTCTAAACGTCGTCCTTCAGTTTTGATTAACGTTTCATTCTCCAGCTTCAGAACCTAGATTTTCAAACCCTAGCCCTCTTGCTACTATAGCTTGGGCACTTGTACTGCTTGATATGCTCTGCTTTTGCAGGCGTAATCTTCACACATTTTCCATGGAACCATCTCTCGCAGATGTCGCAGCAGATCCAAAATTCATCGTTTGCATAGTTATCTGCACAAGCGCCACAGAGCATGGCTCCCTGTTCTTCTGCTTCTTCTTCCTCCTCCTCCTCCTCCTCCTCCCCGTTGTCATCCTCTTCTTTGGGAGGTGCAGGGGAAATCTTCACCGCCTTGGGCTGGGGCTCGGGCCGAGACTGCTTTATGTAAGCAGCAAAGAAAAAAGAGAGAAGAGAACATGATTTATCACAAAATGAAGTCGAAAATATGCAGAAAATGAACACCTGTTAGGTAAAAAGGCCAATTTGACTTTGTGAAATGACGCATTATGGATCTAGAATCTAGATTCCATGGTGAACCCATTCAGGCACTACCAACGCCCAATAAAGTTTCACTGTGATAGCTATAACATGACACATTAACAAGTATTCTGCTCTCAAGAAGTGTACACCAAAATGACAAAGTTTGTGTGTCTTGTATATGTCATGTTTCTTGTCCTATTATTAATAGTGTTCCTCTTCATGTTTCTCTGAAAGTATTATTCATCTGTTAATGACTTTTCGAAACAGTTTTCCATGGAGTTTAACACTGTTAATCGTGGTCTTGTATACTGTAGAGAAAATATTATTCATCTGTTAATGACCTTTCGAAACAGTTTTCCATGGGAGTTTCAAACCTGACATGGAGTCAAGCTTGAATTGATAGCCCTTCTTTGAGATGATGTGAATACTCTTTTGTAACCATTGGGATTGTATTGCTTGCAGTTTTTGTTTAATCTTCACATTTTTTCTTTCAAAACTCTTGATTAACTTTTGAAAACACTTTGCGATATGCAGTGCTGTAATATGGAGTTCCGAAGCTGACATGCTACACATTGAAGTTGAAGACATACAAAACCTGTTGTTTGAAGATGCAATATCTAACCGGGTAAAAATGTTAAGACACTCTTCTTTTTGTGTTTAGACTGTTTGCCTGAACTTGCTCTGCTATACATTGCTATATGTAAAAATCTTGACATGCTATTCTTTTTGTGTAGATGTAAATTGTTTTAATCGTGTTTCACTGATAAAAAATTAAAAACAGTGTCTAAATGCATATGTAAATGAGCTCATGAAAAACCATTCTGACGTTGTGCCGAAGTTTGACTTGAATACTCCAGTACCGAAATCATTCATCTTCAGCAGCTTCTTCCTGGTAACAAACTAAAAGTTTTTTTAAAGAATTGTATTTTTCACATACACATTGAATACTCCATTACTGAAATCATTTGTTTTTATTTTTGTGTGCAAATAGGACACAATCCAAAACAAAGAGCAAAACAAAGTGAAGGCAATGCTTGGAAAAGTAATGAGAAAATCTGTAGGGGCAAGATTTCTTATTTTTCCAATACTCATTCAATTCCATTGGACATTGCTTGTTCTTGATAAAGATGAAGGACATTCAAAGTTCTACAACTCTCTTAAACGTAAAAGTGCAAAAGATGAACATTGTAGTGCAACAATACTCTTGGTAAGCAAAACTTGCTAATGAAATATCCTACTCTTAACTCTAAAAGCACTTCTTAAGAGCTGCACATTGTTTGTTTTCTTGTAAAATAGAGACAAGTTGTTGCGGCATATGTCAACATTGACCAAAGAGAACCCTGCAGAAGAAATATTACTGATGAAGTGGAGATTCAGCAAAACTGCCCCCAACAACCAATGGGAAGGAAAGTATTGTTTATAGCTTTTTATCCAAAAAAACTCCAAATACTATTAATTCACAATGTTAGTTCCCTATCTTAATTAACTGAATTCTAAATTCTTGCAGTGTTGATTGTGCGATTGTCGTCTTTTCGATAATCAAGAAGTATCTATCAAATGAAGAACAAACAAGTAAAATAACAAAAGAAGAATGCAGGAAAATCAGAACAGACTTGATACATTCATTCGTGCACTGTTGTGTATCTACTGGTGTATTAAGTCTCACTTGCCCATTCCTTTTGACTTTTAATTTTTGGAACTTGCAACTGTTAGCAAGGTTAGAAATGTTTAATTTCTTGAACTTACAACTATTAGCATGTGTACTTCTGTTTCAGTGCAACTTTACCAAGGCTTAGTAAGGTTTCAAGTTCTGCATATACCTTTTTGTCTCAAGTATAAAATGTAATGTACTATGTCTGTGTCTGCTCCTTCCAATGTATGGCAAAGCTAAGTTGGTACATGTTGTGTCCTCGTGTGTCGTGTGTCTTGTGTCTAATGCACAATTGATGTGTAAGCTTGAATTTGCTGCAAGTTTTGTTTGGATTCACTACCAGTGTTAAATGACCAACTTTCTTTTCGAAAGAATGGGTTAACACTGTTAATCAAACAGAGAGTGATATATGACCATGTTGATTACCAGTGTTAAATGACTAGCTTTCTTTTCAAAACAAAGGGTTAGATTTAACACGGTTAATTAAAGGAGAAAGTTATATCACAATATTGATTAACAGTGTTAAATGACCGGCTTTCTTTTCGAAAGAAAGCGTTAAAAGCGTTTGGTGTGTAAGGAAGAATAAATTAAGAGTGCAATGCAACTAACATTGTTAATTGATGGAGAAAGTTCTATCATAATATTGATTAACAGTGTTAAATGACCGATTTTCTTTTTGAAAGAATGGGTTAACACTGTTAATCAAACAGAGAATGGTATATGACCATGTTGATTACCAGTGTTAAATGACCAGCTTTCTTTTCAAAAGAAAGGGTTAGATTTAACACTGTTAATTAAAGGAGAAAGTTATATCACAATATTGATTAACAGTGTTAAATGACCGGCTTTCTTTTCTAAAGAAAGCGTTAAAAGTGTTTGGTGTGTAAGGAAGAATAAATTAAGAGTGCAATGCAACTAACATTGTTAATTGACGGAGAAAGTTCTATCATAATATTGATTAACAGTGTTAAATGATCGGTTTTCTTTTTGAAAGAATGGGTTAACACTGTTAATCAAACAGAGAATGGTATATGACCATGTTGATTACGAGTGTTAAATGACAAACTTTCTTTTCGAAAGAAAGGGTTAAAAGCGTGCGGTGTTTGACCGGGGTTTCAATTGTCATCCTCTGTGCTTTGCGAACAATCAAAAGTTAGAAAAATGTATATCACAATATTTATTAACACTGTTAATTAAATTGCTCAAAGTTATGTGATAATATTGATTAACAGTGTTAAATGATCAGCTTTCCTTTCGAAAGAAAGAGTTAAAAGTGTGCGGTGTTCGATCAGAGTTCCAATCATCGTCCTTTGCGCTTTGCAAGTAACAATCAAGTGCTAGGGAAAAATAATAGACACAGAAAATCTTAACAAACAAAAGGGGCATGATTGGTGTGTAAGGAAGAATAACTGAATAATACAATGCAATTAACACTGTTAATTAAAGGAGAAAGTTATATCACAATATTGATTAACAGTGTTAAATGACCAGCTTTCTTTTTGAAACAAAGGGTTAACACTGTTAATCAAACAGAGAATGGTATATGACCATTTTGATTACCAGTGTTAAATGACCAGCTTTCTTTTCGAAAGAAAGAGTTAAAAACGTGCGGTGTTCAATCGGAGTTCCAATCATCATCTTCTGCGCTTTGCGAGTAACAATCAGGTGCTAGGAAAAAATAATAGCTACAGAAAACCTTAACAAAGAAAAGGGGCATGACTGGTGTGTGAGGAAGAATAACTGAAGAGTGCAATGCAATTAACACTGTTAATTAAAGGAGAAAGTTATATTACAATATTGATTAATAGTGTTAAATGACCGGCTTTCTTTTCGAAACAAAGGGTTAACACTGTTAATCAAACAGAGAATGATATATGACCATGTTGATTACCAGTGTTAAATGACCAACTTTCTTTTCGAAAGAAAGGGTTAGATTTAACACTGTTAATTAAAGGAGAAAGTTATATCACAATATTGATCAATAGTGTTAAATGACCGGCTTTCTTTTCGAAAGAAAGAGTTAAAAGCGTTTGGTGTGTAAGAAAGAATAACTGAATAGTACAATGCAATTAACACTGTTAATTGAAGGAGAAAGTTATATCACAATATTGATTAACTGTGTTAAATGACCGGCTTTCTTTTTGAAACAAAGGGTTAACACTATTAATCAAACAGAGAATGGTATATGACCATGTTGATTACCAGTGTTAAATGACCAGCTTTCTTTTCGAAAGAAAGGGTTAAAAGCGTGCAGTGTTCAATCGGAGTTCCAATCATCATCTTTTGCGCTTTGCGAGTAACAATTAGGTGCTAGGAAAAAATAATAGCTACAGAAAACCTTAACAAAGAAAAGGGGCATGACTGGTGTGTGAGGAAGAATAACTGAAGAGTGCAATACAATTAACACTGTTAATTAAAGGAGAAAGTTATATCACAATATTGATTAACAGTGTTAAATGACCGGCTTTCTTTTCGAAACAAAGGGTTAACACTGTTAATCAAACAGAGAATGATATATGACCATGTTGATTACTAATGTTAAATGACCAACTTTCTTTTCGAAAGAAAGGGTTAGATTTAACACTGTTAATTAAAGGAGAAAGTTATATCACAATATTGATCAACAGTGTTAAATGACCGGCTTACTTTTCGAAAGAAAGAGTTAAAAGCGTTTGGTGTGTAAGGAAGAATAAATTAAGAGTGCAATGCAACTAACATTGTTAATTGATGGAGAAAAGTTATATCATAATATTGATTAACAGTGTTAAATGACCGGTTTTCTTTTTGAAAGAATGGGGTTAACACTGTTAATCAAACAGAAAATGGTATATGACCATGTTGATTACGAGTGTTAAATGACAAACTTCCTTTTCGAAAGAAAGGGTTAAAAGCGTGCGGTGTTTGACCGGGGTTTCAATTGTCGTCCTCTGCGCTTTTCGAACAATCAAAAGTTAGGGAAGAATAAATTAAGAGTGCAATGCAACTAACATTGTTAATTAATGGAGAAAATTATATCATAATATTAATTAACAGTGTTAAATGACCGGTTTTCTTTTCGAAAGAATGGGTTAACATTGTTAATCAAACTGAGAATGGTAGATGACCATGTTGATTACCAGTGTTAAATGACCAGCTTTCTTTTCGAAAGAAAGAGTTAAAAGCGTGCGGTGTTCAATCGGAGTTGCAATCATCGTCCTCTACACTTTGCGAGTAACAATCAGGTGCTAGGGAAAAATAATAGCTACAGAAAACCTTAACAAAGAAAAGGGGCATGACTGGTGTGTGAGGAAGAATAACTGAAGAATGCAATGCAATTAACACTGTTAATTAAAGGAGAAAGTTATATCACAATATTGATTAACAGTGTTAAATGACCCAGAATGAATAATTGCACATCATTTGCACCAGAATAAATAATTGAAGTAACATCCACCATACCAATTTATACGAAGATAGCATAACCAAAATATACAGAGATGACCAACATAAAATTTCATAAAACTGAAGACACTCATAAAGTTTCATAAAGCTGAAGACACTCATAAACTGCATAAAATTGAAGACACTCATAAACTGCATAGTACTAAAAATCTTCTCAACCAGTATCGCAATACTCGACTTATTGGAAACGCAATGTAAAACTAAACAAACTCCCAGTTCATAAACTTTTGTGAAGAAGAATGCAGAAAGACTTTAATGTGTCATTCTAAGAATCAACTAAGAAGAGGTTCCTTGCAAGTCCTTTTGTTGTGCCTCGCAATGGTCCTGCACCTAAGAACAATTAAGTAGTCTCTTTACTTGTATGGATATGAATTCCAACAAAACAATGTACTATTAAAAATGTAAAGAATCAATCATCCGTAGCCCCTTTGCATGTCCTGCGGTTGTGGTGAGAAAGCTTATGGCACCTCGCACATTTCATTGGCCTAGCAGAGGATTGTTCTTCACCCCTAGAACGTATGCGCTTTACGCAAGGTCTTCCAGCTTGCCTCCTATTTTTTGGAGCTTTGATAACCCGAGTACTTCCTTGTGTGAAGTCAGGAATATCCATAGCTAGAATTGGATGGATATTATCTTGATATGTGAGCCGATATGCCTCAACATGATAAAACGGATCAATGTAACCAGCCAAGGATCCCTCTGCTCCACAAGTCTTGACTAACACCGTTGCGGCATGAGCACATAAGAAACAATTGTATTGCCAGGCTCCATAAGAACATGTCCCTTCCTCAAGATTTACTAGAACAGCAGGTACAGATTTCACCTCATACAAGTCGGTTTTTGATTTATAAACCCTCCACGACCTCCCCTTGTCAATCCTCTTAGATAACTTTGCATCCATATCCGGACAAATTTGAGAAACCCAACGCGATGCTTCTTCTCTTCTACGCGACATTTGAATCATAATTTTGGACCTCAACTCTTCAACTAAATTCATTATCGGCATAAGCTGTGCATCAAGTATCCAGTTATTGAAGGACTCAATAGCACTAGAACTCATCTCTCCGTATCGATGCCCTTGAAAATAAGCATTAGTCCAATGTTGTTTTGGAACACTTGCAATAAACGTCTTGGCCTTATCTCCCCCATGCTCGTAGAACTTAGCCTCACATATCATATAAGCTGATACCGATGGAGCATAAGCGATAGCATTAAACAATTCAACCAACCTATTTCGATAACCCTTTCGAAACCGTCCAGGAAAGTGATCCTTCAAATTGAATTGAAGATGATACAAACAGTAAGCATGATGACAATCAGGAAAAATAGTTGGTATGTTACTCACGAGACCATGGTTGCGATCACTAATGAAAGTAATAGGCCGTGTAGACAAGATAGTCTTTAAAATCCGAAGAAACCACAACCAATTACAATCATTTTCTGCATTCACAATAGCAAACGCCAGGGGAAATAAACCTGCAACACAAAAAAGAATCCTAAAACAAACAAAAATAAGATGGAACTCCACTTAGATGTAGTTCTAGTTAAAGAAACATTAATCTACTTAATAAAAATAAATACTGATACAAAATTTGACCAACCCCAAAATGTCACACAAAGTGCCTGTCTAGAGACAAGGTGCTCACTTCTCAGGCCAACCATTACTAGAATAAAACAAAAACCGCGACCTTTTAAAACTATGGAAAGCTGACTGATATGTATGAAAACAAATAGATATGGATATGTATGGAAACCTAGGTTTTGTCTTATACCAATCATAGAACAAGCAGATAAATAGATATGAATATCTAAGGAATACATTCAAAATAAAAAATAACACAAAAAAGTACCTTGATCTGCATCTTTGCCTGTGGCAGCAAGAAGACACCCCTTGAATCTGCCTTTGAGATGTGTCCCATCAAGGCAAAGGAATGGTCGACAATGATTAAACCCTGTGATACATGCATTGAACGACACAAAGAGCCTCGAGAATTCCTTGCTGACAGGATCAACTTCAAGCTTTAATAAGCTCCCTGGATTTGCAATTTTGGCAGCTTCAACGTACCACCTCAACTTATCAAATGAACTTTCATAGTCTCCAAATATTTCCCCCCTAGCCTTCTCCACTCCTAACCATGGATGGTGGTATGATAAATCCAAACCGTACTTGTCCAGAAACAAATCCAACAGATCCATAGGTGATGTGTTATTCTTTTTCTGAACCATACTAGTAACCTCACTAGCAACTAAACTAGATGTCACCCGTTTATGTTTATTCGTTCGATAGGTTGAACCACAACCATGCTCGTTTACCAGTTTCTTAATCCAAAACTCTCTGCTTGAGCGATCCAAAATGGCATGCACATACCATCCACAGCTAGAAATCGAACACTTTGCAGTCACACGATACTTGTCATTTTTAACAAGATCATACATAAAACCATTTTCAATAGCATATCCCTGCAAAGTTGCCCTAAACTCCTTCACACCACCAGTAAATACTTGCCCAACCTCATATATCAAGTTGGCCCAACCCGTTGTCAAGTACCTAGTTTCAGCATGGCGACAAAATTCCTCCAAGGGTTCTTCTCTTTCAACAACAGCGACAGCACCACTAGAACTACCAACTTCTACTCCACTACTAATACTTCCAAGTGTTCCTCCACTACTAATACTTCCAACCGTTTGTCCACTACAAGATTTAATCACCTCAACCTTGGCATCTATTCTGTCAGTAGTAGGATACAAATACAACATATTATCAAAACATTCTTCATTGTCAAGCTCACAATCACTCCCATCCAACACATATGACAATGAGAAACTACCAATGCATAATTTGTTCCATCTATCACAAATCTTTCTTAAAACATCCTCCAATCGAATGCCACCAGATATCCTCACAACAAGAACCTGCGATACATACCTACACAGCAATATTTTGGTTGTATCCATCGCACAAAAAAACACACCTACAATGATATTTGTTTGATATAATCAGTCGATTTGTAAACTATCTAATGCCTCAAAAACACTATTTATACTCATAATATTCAAACAGATTTCATAAATAGTCTGGTGTATGTTTAATAATCATTTACAGTCTAAATGCAAAAAGTGACCATGTCCAAAATCCTTAAAGCTGCAGTGTGAATTCTCCAATTTGCAGTCTAATTTTTTTTCAAAAGTGCGTAAGCCCTAGGTGCTTAAATTTGCAGATTATATTCTCCTTGATGTTTGTGATCATCTAATCTAAACTCTATCAACATTGAAAGCACATACCGAACATTCAACTCAAAGGTACAATAAAACTTACATTATCATCAAAGGCATAAAACAAACGTTATCATCAAAGTCACAATTGAACATTTAATTACAATCAAAACATTTTCTGTAATCGATTAGAACAAATTAGAACAAAAAGAAATCATCAAAAAACGAACCTTTTCTCAGATCGATTCAATTCGAGCTCGGATCAACAGAGAAATTAAAGAAGGGGCAATTTTGTCCTACTAAAAAATGAAGTTGGACCCGAGGAGTTAAAAAAAAGGATGGGCTGGAATAGAAGTGTTGTGAAAAAATGAGATGGACTGGGCCTGTTACAAATTAGTATAATGGGCCTTACAACAATTTTTTATTGATTTTTTCATGGTATACGAGAAATTTTTATTATAAACGCTGTAACCGAATTATAAATTCCCCATATTAACAACATCCTTTCAGTTGCGAAATTTAAAATTTTTGTTGTCGCGATTCCAATTCGAAAAAGAAAATAGCAAACCTGATTTTTTACATATTTCGACCAAATAAAAAAGGATCGCCGTTTTTAAATTGTGACTAATGATTTTGTGTCTGATTCCTAATTTTTTTAAAAATAAAATTTCCGGTAATAATACTACAGATATACGACTTATCATGACCGAGGAAACGAAACGTACCCCAAACATCTTTATATCTCTATTTTTTAATTTTTACTTTTGAATTATAATTCAAATAAAATCCAAATATAAATATGTTGACCGCAAAAAATTAAAAAAGTTGACATAATTTTCGCTTCCATGAGTCGAACCTTGAAAATTTTCATCCTATCCAATTTAAATGTGGTGCCACGAATTTTGAGTTAACCATATCCAAATTTATTATTTTATATCTACAATGTAAATACGAATTAGAAAAACTCTTTAACAACCTACAGTTTTAAAATATAGGAAACGCCGATACGAAAATTCAAACAAAAGAAAATCTTCGTTCTTCATTTGTTTTTTCACGGTTGTACGTGAAATTTTATTACCAACACTGTAACCGAAATACTATCTCACCGATTTAACAACATCCGTTCCGTTTCGAAAATTGAAATTTTTTTTGTCAAGATTTCAACTGCAAGAAAAAAAATATGAAACCTGACTTTTTAAATATTTCTACCAAATATAAAGAGATCGTCGTTTTTACAATGTGACCGGTGATTTTGTGGCAAATTTTAATTTTTTTAAAATTAAAAATAGCATTAATCAAATTACAGATATACGATTTATTAAGAACAGAGAAACTAAACGTATCCCGGAATACTTTTTTTTTTTTCTCTACTTTTCTAATTTTACATTTTGAATTATCATTTACAAAAAAAATTCATCTTCAAAATTGTTGACTGCAAAAATTTTAAAAAAAAACATAATCTCCGTTGCCAAGAGTCGAACCTGAAATTTTTTCACCATATCCAATTTATATGTGCTACAAAGGATTTTGTTTTAATCTTATGCAAACTTATTTTTTAATATCTATAATCTAAATACGAATTCGAAAAATTATTCAATAACTTATATTAAAAAAAATAGAAAATCCCAGTACGAAATTCAAATTAAACAAAATATGTGTTCTGCATTAATTTTTTCATGGTTGTACGAGAAATTTTATTATCAACGCTGTAACCAAAATTTCATCTCACCGAATTAACAACATCCGTCCTGTTTCGAAAATTAAAAATTTTTTTGTCATAATATCATATACAAGAAAAAAAAAACTGCAAACCTGATTTTTTACATATTTCGACCAAATATAAAGGAATCGCCATTTTTACAATATAACCGATGATTTCGTGGCTGATTTGTAACTTTTATAAATTGAAATAACCTTTAATCAAATTACAGACGTACGCCTTATCAAGAACGAGGAAACTAAACGTATCCCGAACTTTTTTTTTATATTTGCTTTATGATTTTAACTTTTGAATTATCGTTGACAAAAAAATTCGACAACAAAATTGATGACCTTAAAAATTTAAAAACAAAACATAGTTTCCGCTGCCAGGAGTCGAACCTGGAAATTTTCAACATATCCGATCTATATGAGCTACAACGGATTTTGTATTAATCTTAAGGAAACTTATTGTTTAATATCTATAATCTAAATACGACTTCGAAAAAATATTCAACAACCTATAATTTTGAGAAATAGAAAATTCAAAAATTAAAATTAAAGTACAAGAAAATTTGCGTTTCGTATTGATTTTTTCATGGTATACGAGAAATTTTTATTATAAACGCTGTAACCGAAATATAAATTCTCCATATTAACAAACATATTTTCAGTTTCGAAAATTAAAATTTTTGTTGTCGGGATTCCAATTCGAAAAAGAAAATAGCAAACCTGATTTTTTACGTGTTTCGACCAATAAAAAAGGGATCGCCGTTTTTAAATTGTGACTAATGATTTTGTGTCTGATTGCTAATTTTTTTAAAATTAAAATTACCTGTAATAATACTACAGATATACGACTTATCATGACCGAGGAAACGAAACGTATCCCAAACATCTTTATATCTCTATTTCCTAATTTTTACTGTTGAATTATAATTGAAATAAAATCCACATATAGAATTGTTGACCGTAGAAAATTAAAAAAATTGACAAAATTTCCGCTTCCATGAGTCGAACCTTCAAAATTTTCAACCTATCCAATTTAATTGAGGTGCCACGAATTTTGAGTTAACCATATCCAAATTTATTATTTTATATCTATAATGTAAATACGAATTCGAAATATAGGAAACGCTGATACGAAAATTCAAACAAAAGAAAATCTGCGTTCTTCATTTGTTTTTTCATGGTTGTACGTGAAATTTTATTACCAAGGCTATAACCGAAATCCTATCTCACCGAATTTACAACATCCGTTTCGTTTCGAAAATTGAAAATTTTTTTGCCATGATTTAAACTCTAAGAAAAAAAATATAAAACCTGACTTTTTAAATATTTCGACCAAATATAAAGGGATCGTCGTTTTTACAATGTGACCGGTGATTTTGTGGCAGATTTTAAGTTTTTTAAAATTAAAATTAGCATTAATCAAATTACAGATATACGATTTATTAAGAACAAGAAAACTAAACGTATCCCGAACTTCTTCTTTTTTCTCTACTTTTCTAATTTTACATTTTGAATTATCATTGACAAAAAAATTCTACTTCAAAATTGTTGACTGCAAAAAGTTAAAAAAAAAACATAATTTCCGTTGCAAGGAGTCGAACCTGAAAATTTTTCAACATATCCAGTTTATATGTGCTACAAAGGATTTTGTTTTAATCTTATGCAAACTTATTTTTTAATATCTATAATCTAAATACGAATTTGAAAAATTATTCAATAACCTATATTAAAAAAAATAGAATATCCCGATACGAAATTCAAATTAAAGAAAATATTTGTTCGGCATTAATTTTTTCATGGTATTACAATAAATTTTATCATCAACGCTGTAACCAAAATTTCATCTCATCGAATTAACAACATCCGTCCTGTTTCGAAAATTAAAAATTTTGTAGTCGTAGTTTAATATGCAAGAAAAAAAAACAGCAAACCTGATTTTTTACATATTTCGACCAAATATAAAGGAATCGCCATTTTTACAATGTAACCGATGATTTCGTGGCTGATTTGTAACTTTTATAAATTGAAATAACCTTTAATCAAATTACAGACGTACGCCTTATCAAAAACGAGCAAACTAAACGTATGACAAACTTTTTTTTTATATCTGCTTTCGGATTTTAACTTTTGAATTATTATTGAACAAAAAATTCGACATCAAAATTGATGACCTTAAAAATTTAAAAAGAAAACGTAATTTCCGCTGCCAGGTGTCGAACTTGGAAATTTTCAACATATCCGATCTATATGTGCTACAACGGATTTTGTATTAATCTTAAGGAAACTTATTGTTTAATATCTATAATCTAAATACGACTTCGAAAATATATTCAACAACCTATAATTTTGAGAAATAGAAAATCCAAAAATTAAAATTAAAATACAAGATAATTTGCGTTCCGTACTGATTTTTTCATGGCATACGAGAAATTTTTATTATAAACGCCGTAACCGAATTATAAATTCTCCATATTAACAACATCCTTTCAGTTTCGAAAATTTAAATTTTTGTTGTCGCGATTCCAATTTGAAAAAGAAAATAGCAAAAACCTGATTTTTTAGGTTTTTCGACCAAATAAAAAGTGATCGCCGTTTTTAAATTGTGACTAATGATTTTGTGTCGGATTCTTAATTTTTTTAAAATTAAAATTACTAGTAATAATACTACAGATGTACAACTTATCATGACCGGGGAAACGAAACGTATCCCAAACATCTTTATATCTCTATTTCCTAATTTTTACTTTTGATTATATTTGAAATAAAATCCAAATATAGAACTGTTGACCGCAGAAAATTAAAAAAGTTGACATAATTTCCCCTTCCATGAGTCGAACCTTGAAAATTTTCAATCTATCCAATTTCAATGTGGTGCCACGGATTTTGAGTTACCTATATCCAAATTTATTATTTTATATCTATAATGTAAGTACGAATTCGAAAAACTTTTTAACAACCTACAGTTTTAAAATATAGGAAACGTTGATACGAAAATTCAAACAAAAGAAAATCTGCGTTCTTCATTAGTTTTTTCATGGTTGGAAGAGAAATTTTATTACCAACGCTGTAACCGAAATATTATCTCACCGATTTAACAACATCGGTTCCGTTTCGAAAATTGAAATTTTTTTTGTCATGATTTCAATTTTAAGAAAAAAAAATATAAAACCTGACTTTTTAAATATTTCGACCAAATATAAAAGGATCGTCGTTTTTACAATGTGACCGTGATTTTGTGGCAGATTTTAATTTTTTTTAAATTAAAATTAGCAATAATCAAATTACCGATATACGATTTATTAAGAACAAGGAAACTAAACGTATCCCGAACTTGTTTTTTTATCTCTACTTTTTTAATTTTACATTTTGAATTATCATTGGAAAAAACATTCGACTTCAAAATTGGTGACTGCAAAAAGTTAAAAAAAAAAACATAATTTCCGTTGCCAGGAGTCGAACCTGAAAATTTTTCATCATATCCAATTTATATGTGCTACAAAAGATTTTGTTTTAATCTTATGCAAACTTGTTTTTTAATCTCTATAATCTAAATATGAATTCGAAAAATTATTCAATAACCTATATTAAAAAAAAATAGAAAATCCCGGTACGAAATTCAAATTAAAGAAAATATGTGTTCTGCATTAATTTTTTCATGGTTGTACAAGAAATTTTATTATCAACATTGTAACCGAAATTTCATCTCACCGAATTAACAACATCCGTCCTGTTTCGAAAATTAAAATTTTTGTAGTCGTAGTTTAATATGCAAGAAAAAAAAAACCGCAAACCTGATTTTTTACATATTTCCACCAAATATAAAGGAATCGCCATTTTTACAATGTAACTGATGATTTCGTGGCTGATTTGTAACTTTTGTAAATTGAACTAACCTTTAATAAAATTAGAGACGTGCGTCTTTTCAAGAACGAGGAAACTAAACGTATCCCGAACTTATTTTTTTATATCTGTTTTCTGATTTTAACTTTTGAATTATAATTGACAAAAAAATTCGATATCAAAATTGATGACCTCAAAAATTTAAAAAGAAAACACAATTTCCACTGCTAGGTGTCGAACCTGGAAATTTTCAACATATCCGATCTATATGTGCTACAACGGATTTTGTATTAATCTTATGGAAACTTATTATTTAATATCTATAATCTAAATACGACTTTGAAAAAATATTCAACAACCTATAATTTTGAGAAATAGAAAATCCAAAAATTAAAATTAAAATACAAGAAAATTTGCGTTCCGTATTGATTTTTTCATGGTATAAGAGAAATTTTTATTATAAACGCTGTAACCGAATTATAAATTCTCCATATTAACAACATCCTTTCAGTTTTGAAAATTAAAATTTTTGTTGTCACGATTCCATTTTTAAAAAGAAAATAGCAAACCTGATTTTTTACGTGTTTCGACCAATTAAAAAGGGATCGCCGTTTTTAAATTGTGACTAATGATTATGTGTCTGATTCCTAATTTTTTTAAAATTAAAATTACCAGTAATAATACTACATATGTACGACTTATCATGATCGAGGAAACAAAACGTATCCCAAACATCTTTATATCTCTATTTCCTAATTTTTTCTTTTGAATTATATTTGAAATAAAATCCAAATATAAAATTGTTGACCGCAGAAAATTAAAATAGTTGACATAATTTCCTCTTCCATGGGTCGAACCTTGAAAATTTTCAACCTATCCAATTTAAATGAGGTGCCACGAATTTTGAGTTACCTATATCCAAATTTATTATTTTATATCTATAATGTAAATACGAATTCGAAAAACTCTTTAACAACCTACAGTTTTAAAATATAGGAAACACCGATACAAAATTCAAACAAAAGAAAATCTGCGTTCTTCGTTTGTTTTTTTATGGTTGTACGTAAAATTTTATTACCAACACTGTAACCGAAATACTATCTTACCGATTTAACCACATTCGTTCCGTTTCGAAAATTGAAAATTTTTTTGTCATGATTTAAACTGTAAAAAAAAATATATAAAACCAGACTTTTTAAATATTTGGACCAAATATAAAGGGATCGTTGTTTTTACAATGTGACCAGTGATTTTTTGGCAGATTTTAATTTTTTTAAAATTAAAATTAGCATTAATCAAATTACAGATATACGATTTATTAAGTACAAGGAAACTAAACGTATCCCGAACTTTTTTTTTATCTCTACTTTTCTAATTTTACATTTTGAATTATCATTGGAAAAAAAATTCGACTTCAAAATTGTTGACTGCAAAAAGTTTAAAAAAAAACATAATTTCCGTGGCCAGGAGTCGAACCTGAAAATTTTTCATCATATCCAATTTATATGTGCTACAAAGGATTTTGTTTTAATCTTATGCAAACTTGTTTTTTAGTATCTATAATATAAATACGAATTCAAAAATTATTCAATAACCTATATTAAAAAAAATAGAAAATCCCGGTACGAAATTCAAATTTATAGAAAATATGTGTTCTGTATTAATTTTTTCATGGTTGTACGAGAAATTTTACTATCAACGCTGGAACCGAAATTTCATCTCACCGAATTAACAACATTCGTCCTGTTTCGAAAATTAAAATATTCTTTCTCGTAGTTTCATACGCAAGAAAAAAAAAACAGCAAACCTGATTTTTTACATATTTCGACCAAATATAAAGGAATCGCCATTTTTACAATGTAACCGATGGTTTCGTGGCTGATTTGTAACTTTTATAAATTTAAATAACCTTTAATCAAATTACAGACGTACGCCTTATCAAGAACGAGGAAACTAAACGTATCCCGAACTTTTTTTTTATATCTGCTTTCTAATTTTAACTTTTGAATTATCATTGACAAAAAAATTCGACATGAAAATTGATGACCTTTAAAATTTAAAAAGAAAACATAGTATCCATTGCTAGGAGTCGAACCTGGAAATTTTCAACATATCCAATCTATATGTGCTACAACGGATTTTGCATTAATCTTAAGAAAACTTATTGTTTAATATCGATCATCAAAATACGACTTCGAAAAAATATTCAACAACCTATAATTTTGAGAAATAGAAAATCCAAAAATGAAAATTAAAATACAAGAAAATTTGCGTTCCGTATTGCTTTTTTCATGGTATACGAGAAATTTTTATTATAAACGCTGTAACCGAATTATAAATTCTCCATATTAAAAAACAACATTTCAGTTTCGAAAATTAAAATTTTGTTGTCGCGATTCCAATTCGAAAAAGAAAATAGCAAACATGATTTTTTACGTGATTCCACCAAATAAAAAGGGATCGCCGTTTTTAAATTGTGACTAATAATTGTGTGTCTGATTCCTAATATTTTTAAAATTAAAATTATCAGTAATAATACTACAGATATACGACTTATCATGACCGAGGAAACGAAACGTACCCCAAACATCTTTATATCTCTATTTCCTAATTTTTACTTTTGAATTATAATTCAAATAAAGTCTAAATATAAAATTGTTGACCGCAGAAAATTAAAATAGTTGACATAATTTCCTCTTCCATGAGTCGAACCTTGAAAATTTTAAACCTATCCAATTTAAATGTGGTGCCACGAACTTAGAGTTAACCATATCCAAATTTATTATTTTACATCTATAATGTAAATACGAATTCAAAAAACTCTTTAACAACCTACAGTTTTAAAATATAGGAAACGCCGAAATGAAAATTCAAACAAAAGAAATTCTGCATTCTTCATTAGTTTTTTCATGATTGTACATGAAATTTTATTACCAAACAGTAACCGAAATACTATCTCACCGATTTAACAATATCCGTTCCGTTTCGAAAATGGAAATTTTTTGTCTTGATTTCAACTGTAAGAAAAAAATATAAAACCTGACTTTTCAAATATTTCTACCAAATATAAAGGGATCGTCGTTTTTACAATGTGACCGGTGATTTTGTGGCAGATTTTAATTTTTTTAAAATTAAAATTAGCATTAATCAAATTACAGATATACGATTTATTAAGAACAAGGAAACTAAACGTATCCCGAACTTCTTTTTTTTCTCTACTTTTATAATTTTACATTTTGAATTATCATTGAAAAAAAAAATTCGACTTCAAAATTGTTGACTGCAAAAAGTTAAAAAAAAAAAAACATAACTTCCGTTGTCAAGAGTCGAACTTGAAATTTTTCCACCATATCCAGTTTATATGTGCTACAAAGGATTTTGTTTTAATCTTATGCAAACTTATTTTTTAATATCTATGATCTAAATACGAATTCGGAAAATTATTCAATAACCTATATTAAAAAAAATAGAAAATCCCAGTACGAAATTCAAATTAAAGAAAATATGTGTTCTGCATTAAATTTTTCATGGTTGTACGAGAAATTTTATTATCAACGCTGTAACCGAAATTTCACCTCACCGAATTAACAACATCCGTCCTGTTTCAAAAATTAAAAATTTTGTAGCCGTAGTTTCATATGCAAGAAAAAAAAAACAGCAAACCTGATTTTTTTCATATTTCGACCAAATATAAGGGAATCGCCAATTTTACAATGTAACCGATGATTTTGTGGCTGATTTGTAACTTTTATAAATTGAAATAACCTTTAATCAAATTACAGACGTACGCCTTATAAAGAACGAGGAAACTAAAAGTATCCCGAACTTTTTGTTTATATCTGCTTTCTGATTTTAACTTTTGAATTATCATTCACAAAAAAATTCGACATCAAAATTGATGACCTTAAAAATTTTAAAAGAAAACATAGTTTCCGCTGCCATGAGTCGAACCTTGAAATTTTCAACGTATCCGATCTATATGTGCTACAACAGATTTTGTATTAATCTCAAGGAAACTTATTTTTTAATATCTATAATCTAAATACGATTTCGAAAAAATATTCAACAACCTATAATTTTGAGAAAAAGAAAATCCAAAAAAGAAAATTAAAATATAATAAAATTTGCGTTCCGTATTGCTTTTCTCATGGTATACGAGAAATTTTTATTATAAACGCTGTAACCGAATTATAAATTCTCAATATTAAAAAACATCCTTTCAATTTCGAAAATTAAAATTTTTGTTGTCGCGATTCCAATTCGAAAAAGAAAATAACATACCTGATTTTTTACGTGTTTCGACCAAATAAAAAGGTATCGCCGTTTTTAAATTGTGACTAATGATTTTGTGTCTGATTCCTAATTTTTTTAAAATTAAAATTACCAGTAATAATAATACAGATATACGACTTATCATGACCGAGGAAACGAAACGTACCCCAAACATCTTTATATCTCTATTTCCTAATTTTTACTTTTGAATTATAATTCAAATAAAATCCAAATATAAAATTGTTGACCGCAGAAAATTTAAAAAGTTGACATACTTTCCGCTTCCATGAGTCGAACCTTGAAAATTTTCAGCGTATCCAATTTAAATGTGCTGCCACGAATTTAGAGTTAGTCATATCCAAATTTATTATTTTATATCTATAATGTAAATACGAATTCTAAAAACCGTTTAACAACCTACAGTTTTAAAATATAGGAAACGCCGACACGAAAATTCAAACAAAAGAAAATCTGCATTCTTCATTACTTTTTTCATGGTTGTACGTGAAATTTTATTACCAACGCTGTAACCGAAATACTATCTCACCGATTTAACAACATTCGTTCCGTTTCGAAAATTGAAATTTTTTTTGTCATGATTTCAACTGTAAGAAAAAAATAATAAACCTGACTTTTTAAATATTTCGACCAAATATAAAGGGATCGTCGTTTTTATAATGTGACTGGTGATTTTGTGGCAGAATTTAATTTTTTTTAACTTAAAATTATCATTAATCAAATTATAGATATACGATTTATTAAGAACACGGAAACTAAATGTATCCCGAACTTCTTTTATTTCTCTACTTTTCTAATTTTACATTTTGAATTATCATTGACAAAAAAATTCGACTTTAAAATTGTTGACCGCAAAAAGTTAAAAAAAAACGTAACTTCCGTTGCCAGGAGTCGAATCTAAATTTTTTTCACCATATCCAGTTTATTTGTTCTGCAAAGGATTTTGTTTTAATCTTATGCAAACTTATTTTTTAATATCTATAATCTAAATACGAATTCAAAAAATTATTCAATAACCTATATAAAAAAAATAGAAAATCCCGATACGAAATTCAAATTAAAGAAAATATGTGTTCTGCATTAATTTTTTCATGGTTGTACGAGAAATTTTATTAACGCTGTAACCGAAATTTTATCTCACCGAATTAACAACATCCGTCCTGTTTCGAAAATTAAAAATTTTGTTGTCGTAGTTTCATATGCAAGAAAAAAAAAAAAGCAAACCTGATTTTTTACATATTTCGAAGAAATATAAAGGAGTCGCCATTTTTACAATGTAACCGATGATTTCGTGTCTGATTTGTAACTTTTATAAGTTAAAATAACCTTTAAGCAAATTACAGACGTACACCTTATCAAGAACGAGGAAACTAAACGTATCCCGAACTTTTTTTTTATAACTGCTTTCTGATTTTAACTTTTGAATTATCATTGACAAAAAATTTCGACATCAAAATTGATGACCTTAAAAATTTAAAAAGAAAAAATAATTTCCGCTGCCAGGAGTCGAACCTGGAAATTTTTTCAACATATCCGATCTATATGTGCTATAACAGATTTTGTATTAATCTCAAGGAAACTTGTTGTTTAATATCGATAATCTAAATACGACTTCGAAAAAATATTCAAGAACCTATAATTTTGAGAAATAGAAAATCTGAAAATGAAAATTAAAATACAAGAAAATTTGCGTTCCGTATTTATTTTTTCATGGTATACGAGAAATTATTATTATAAACGCTGTAACCGAATTATAAATTCTCCATATTAACAAACTTCCTTTCAGTTTCGAAAATTAAAATTTTTGTTGTCGCGATTCCAATTTGAAAAAGAAAATGGCAAACCTGATTTTTTACGTGTTTCAACGAAATAAAAAGGGATCGCCGTTTTTCAATTGTGACTAATGATTTTGTGTCTGATTCCAAATTTTTTTAAAATTAAAATTACCAGTAATAATACTACAGATATACGACTTATCATGATCGAGGAAACGAAACGTACCCCAAACATCTTTATATATCTATTTCCTAATTTTCACTTTTGAATTATAATTCAAATAAAATCCAAATATAAAATTGTTGACCGCAGAAAATTAAAAAAGTTGACATAATTTCCCCTTGCATGTGTCGAATCTTGAAAATTTTAAACCTATCTAATTTAAACATGGTGCCACGAATTTTGAGTTAACCATATGCAAATTTATTATTTTATATCTATAATGTAAATACGAATTCGAAAAATAATTTAACCTACAGTTTTAAAATATAGGAAACGCCGATACGAAAATTCAAACAAAACAAAATCTGCATTCTTCATTAGTTTTTTCATGGTTTTACGTGAAATTTTATTACCAACGCTATAACCGAAATACTATCTCACCGAATTAACAACATCCGTTCTGTTTCGCAAATTGAAATTTTTTTAGTCATGATTTCACCTGTAAGAAAAAAAAATATAAAACCTGAATTTGTAAATATTTCGACGAAATATAAAGGGATCGTCGTTTTTACAATGTAACCGGTGATTTTGTGGCATATTTTAATTTTTTCAAAATTAAAATTAGCATTAATCAAATTACAGATATTCGATTTATTAAGAACAAGGAAACTAAACGTATCCCGAACTTTTTTTTATATCTCTACTTTTCTAATTTTACATTTTGAATTATCATTGAAAAAAAAATTCGACTTCAAAATTGTTGACTGCAAAAAGTTAAAAAAAATATATAATTTCCGTTGCCAGGAGTCGAACTTGAAATTTTTTCACCATATCTAGTTTATATGTGCTACGAAGGATTTTATTTTAATCTTATGCAAACTTGTTTTTTAATATCCATAATCTTAATACGAAATCGAAAAATTATTCAATAACCTATATTCAAAAAAAATAGAAAATCCCGGTACGAAATTCAAATTAAAGAAAATATGTGTTCTGCATTAATTTTTTCATGGTTGTACGAAAAAATTTATCATCAACGCTGTAACCGAAATTTCATCTCACTGAATTAATAACATCCGTCCTGTTTCGAAAATTAAAAATTTTGTAGTCGTAGTTTCATCTGCAAGAAAAAAAAACAGCAAACTTGATTTTTTACATATTTCGACCAAATATAAAGGAGCCGCCGTTTATACAATGTAACCGATGATTTTGTGGCTGATTTGTAACTTTTTTAAATTGAAATAACCTTTAATCAAATTATAGACGTACGCCTTATCAAGAACGAGGAAACTAAATGTATCCTGAACTTTTTTTTATATCTACTTTCTGATTTTAACTTTTGAATTATCATTCAAAAAAAAAATTCGACATCAAAATTGATGACCTTAAAAATTTAAAAAGAAAAAATAGTTTCCGCTACCGGGAGTCGAACCTTGAAATTTTCAACATATCCGATCTATATGTGCTACAATAGATTTTGTATTAATGTTAAGGAAACTTATTGTTTAATATCTATAATCTAAATACGACTTCGAAAATATATTCAACAACCTATAATTTTGAGAAATAGAAAATCAAAAAATTAAAATTAAAATACAAGAAAATTTGCGTTCCGTATTGATTTTTTCATGGTATACGAGAAATTTTTATTATAAACGCTGTAACCGAATTATAAATTCTCCATATTAACAACATTCTTTCAGTTTTGAAAATTAAAATTTTTTTTGTCGCGATTCCAATTCGAAAAAGAAAATAGCAAACTTGATTTTTTACGTTTTTCAACCAATTAAAAAGGGATCGCCGTTTTTAAATTGTGACTAATGATTTTGTGTCTGATTCCTAATTTTTTTAAAAATAAAATTACCTGTAATAATACTACAGATATACGACTTATCATGACCGAGGAAACGAAACGTACCCCAAACATCTTTATATCTCTATTTCCTAATTTTTACTTTTGAATTATAATTCAAATAAAATCAAAATATAAAATTGTTGACCGCAGAAAATTAAAAAAGTTGACATAATTTCCGCTTCCATGAGTCGAACCTTGAAAATTTTCAACCTATCCAATTTAAATTTGGTGCCACGAATTTTGAATTAACCATATCAAAACTTAATATTCGATTTATAAAGGGATCGTCGTTTTTTAAATTTCACCGGTGACTTTGTGGCAGATTTTAATTTTTTCAAAATTAAAATTAGCATTAATCAAATTACAAATATTCGATTTATTAAGAACAAGGAAACTAAACGTATCCCGAACTTTTTTTTTATCTCTAATTTTCTAATTTTACATTTTGAATTATTATTGACAAAAAAATTCGACTTCAAAATTGTTGACAGCAAAAAGTTAAAAAAAAAATACATAATTTCCGTTGCCAGAAGTCGAACCAGAAATTTTTTCACCATATCCAGTTTATATGTGCTCCAAAGGATTTTGTTTTAATCTTCTGAAAACTTATTTTTTAATATCTATATTCTAAATACGAATTCGAAAAATTATTCAATAACCTATATTAAAAAAAATTGAAAATCCCGGTACGAAATTCAAATTAAAGAAAATATGTGTTCTGCATTAATTTTTTCATGGTTGTACGAGAAATTTTATTATCAACGCTGTAACCGAAATTTTATCTCACCGAATTAACAACATCCGTCCTGTTTCGAAAATTAAAAATTTTGTTGTCGTAGTTTCATATGCAAGAAAAAAAAAACAGCAAACCTGATTTTTTACATATTTCGACCAAATATAAAGCAGTCGCCATTTTTACAATGTAACCGATGATTTCGTGGCTGATTTGTAACTTTTATAAATTAAAATAACCTTTAATCAATTTACAGACGTACGCCTTATCAAGAATGAGGAAACTAAACGTATCCCGAACTTTTTTTTTTATATCTTCTTTCTGATTTTAACTTTTGAATTATCATTGAAAGAAAAATTCGACATCAAAATTGATGACCTTAAAAATTTAAAAAGAGAACATAGTTTCCGCTGCCAGGAGTCGAACCTGGATATTTTCAACATATCCGATTTATATGTGCTACAACGGATTTTTTTATTAATCTTAGGGAAACTTATTGTTTAATATCTATAATCTAAATTTGACTTCGAAAAAATATTCAACAACCTACAATTCTGAGAAATAGAAAATCCAAAAATTAAAATTAAAATACAAGAAAATTTGCGTTCCGTATTGATTTTTTCATGGTATACGGGAAATTTTTATTATAAACGCTGTAACCGAATTATGAATTCTCCAAATTAACAACATTCTTTTAGTTTCGAAAATTAAAATTTTTGTTGTCGCGATTCCAATTAAAAAATGAAAATAGCAAACTTGATTTTTTACGTGTTTTGACCAAATAAAAAGGGATTGCCGTTTTTAAATTGTGATTAATGATTTTGTGTCTGATTCATAATTTTTTTAAAATGAAATTATCTGTAATAATAGTACAGATATACGACTTATCATGACCGAGGAAACGAAACGTACCCCAAACATCTTTATATCTCTATTTCCTAAATTTAACTTTTCAATTATAATTCAAATATAAGATTGTTGACCGCAGAAAATTAAAAAAGTTGACATAATTTCCGCTTCCATGAGTCGAACCTTTAAAATTTTCAACCTTACCAATTTAAATGAGGTGCCACGAATTTTGAGTTAACCATATCCAAATTTATTATTTTATATATATAATGTAAATACGAATTCGAAAAACTCTTTAACAACCTACAGTTTTAAAATATAGGAAACGCCGATACGAAAATTCAAAGAAAAGAAAATCTGCGTTCTTCATTTTTGTTTTCATGGTTGTACGTGAAATTTTATTACAAACGCTGTAATCGAAATACTATCTCACCAAATTAACATCATCCGTTCCGTTTTGAAAATTAAAATTTTTTTTGTCATGATTACAACTGTAAGAAAAAAAAATATAAAACCTGACTTTTTAAATATTTCGACCAAATATATAGGGATCGTCGTTTTTACAATGTGAACGGTGATTTTGTGGCAGATTTTAATTTTTTCAAAATTAAAATTAGCATTAATCAAATTACAGATATTCGATTTATTAAGAACAAGGAAACGAAACGTATCCCGAACTTTTTTTTTATCTCTACTTTTCTAATTTTACATTTTGAATTATCATTGACAAAAAAATTCGACTTCAAAATTGTTGACTGCAAAAATTTAAAAAAAAAACATAATTTTCGTTGCCAAGAGTCGAACCTGAATATATTTTTCACCATATCCAGTTTATATGTGCTACAAAGGATTTTGTTTTAATCTTATGCAAACTTATTTTTTAATATCTTTAATCTAAATATGAATTCTAAAAATTATTCAATAACCTATATTAAAAAAAATTAAAAATCCCGGTACGAAATTCAAATTAAAGAAAATATGTGTTCTGCATTAATTTTTTCATGGTTGTATGAAAAATTTTACTATCAACGCTGTAATCGAAATTTCATCTCCCCGAATTAACAACATCCGTCCTGTTTCGAAAATTAAAAATTTTGTTGTCGTAGTTTCATATGCAAGAAAAAAAAAACAGCAAACCTGATTTTTTTACATATTTCGACCAAATATAAAGGAATCGCCATTTTTACAATGTAACCGATGATTTCATGGCTGATTTGTAAGTTTTATAAATTAAAATAAACTTTAATCAAATTACAGACGTACGCCTTATCAAGAACGAGGAAACTAAACGTATCCCGAACTTTTTTTTTTATATCTTCTTTCTGATTTTAACCTTTGAATTATTATTGAAAGAAAAACTCGACATCAAAATTGATGACCTTAAAAATTTAAAAAGAAAATATAGTTTCCGCTGCCAAGAGTCGAACCTGGAAATTTTCAACATATCCGATCTATATGTCCTACAACGGATTTTGTATTAATCTTAAGGAAACTTATTGTTTAATATCTATAATCTAAATATGACTTCGAAAAAATATTCAACAACCTATAATTTTGAGAAATAGAAAATCCAAAAATTAAAATTAAAATACAAGAAAATTTGCGTTCCGAATTGATTTTTTCTTGGTTTACGAGAAATTTTTATTATAAACCATGTAAACAAATTATAAATTCTCCATATTAACAACATCCTTTCTGTTTCGAAAATTAAAATTTTTTTTGTCGCGATTCCAATTCGAAAAAGAAAATAGCAAACCTAATTTTTTACGTGTTTCGACCAAATAAAAAGGGATCGCCGTTTTGAAATTGTGACTATTGATTTTGTGTCTGATTCCTAATTTTTTTAAAACTGAAATTACCTCTAATAAAACTACAGATATACGACTTATCATGACCGAGGAAACGAAACGTACCCCAAACATCTTTATATCTCTATTTCCTAATTTTTACTTTTGAATTATAATTCAAATAAAATTCAAATATAAAATTATTGACCACAGAAAATTAAAAAAGATGACATAATTTCCGCTTCCATGAGTCGAACCTTGAAAATTTTCAACCTATCCAATTTGAATAAGGTGCCATGAATTTTGAGTTAACCATATCCAAATTTATTATTTTTATATCTATAATGTAAATACGAATTCGTAAAACTCTTTAACAACCTACAGTTTTATAATATAGGAAACGCCGATACGAAAATTCAAAGAAAAGAAAATCTGCATTCTTCATTTGTTTTCTCATGGTTGTACGTGAAATTTTATTACCAACGCTGTAACCGAAATACTATCTCACCGAATTAACAACATCCTTTCCGTTTTGAAAATTGGAAATTTCTTTGTCATGATTTCAACTGTAAGAAAAATATATATAAAACTTGACTTTTTAAATATTTCGACCAAATAGAAAGGGATCGTCGTTTTTACAATGTGACCGGTGATTTTGTGGCAGATTTTAATTTTTTCAAAATTAAAATTAGCATTAATCAAATTACAGATATTCGATTTATTAAGAACGAGGAAACTAAACGTATCCAGAACTTTTTTTTTATCTCTACTTTTCTAATTTTACATTTTGAATTATCATTGACAAAAAAATTTGACTTCAAAATTGTTGACTGCAAAAAGTTAAAAAAAAAAACATAATTTCCGTTGCCAGGAGTCGAACCTGAAAATTTTTCACCATATCCAGTTTATATGTGCTACAAAGGATTTTGTTTTAATCTTATGCAAACTTATTTTTTAATATCTTTAATCTAAATACGAATTCTAAAAATTATTCAATAACCTATATTAAAAAAAAAATTGAAAATCCCGGTACGAAATTCAAATTAAAGAAAATATGTGTTCTGCATTAATTTTTTCATTGTTGTACGAGAAATTTTATTATCAACGCTGTAACCGAAATTTCATCTCACCGAATTAACAACATTCGTTCTGTTTCGAAAGTTAAAAATTTTTTTGTCGTAGTTTCATATGCAAGAAAAAAAACAGCAAATTCTCCGTATCGCCGGCGGCCATTGCCGGCTGGCCTCCCCTCACCCCCTCTTTTCCCATGATCTACTCTTTCCTGCATCTATCCTCCCCGTACCCCTTACCAAATTCTCTTCACCACGCCTTTATTGCTCCCAAAACCCTTCGGTCCCAAATCTCATAATCGTCGCCGATTCACCGTCTTGCCGCTCTCTAGTTACCATCTTCATCCAGATTCGTTGGCTGACTTATCCACCTCATCGGTCCGTTGGCCTCCAGATCCGCTGATTGTTCTCTGGCCATTCCGTTGGGCGTCTGCAATCTGTGGGTTTGGGTCGCCGGCAGCCTCCGCAGCTAGTGGGCTTGAGGTAGCAACGCAACATAGAGAAACAACACAAAAGGTCAGTTCCATCTTTTTGAGGTTTCTGGTTTTGCTCGGCCCTGTGGGTCTTCCGATCTTGTTTTGTTTTGGGTTCGGTTTAGTTCCGTTGTTTATCTGGTGTTCTTTTCTGTTGGCTTTGATTTTGGTGTGCTTATGTCTACGGTATAATTTTGGGTGTCAATGGAAAAACTGAGAAGTGACGCAGGAGGTTGGATTCCTGTGTTGGGTAACAAACGTAAATTGGATGCTAAAGTGGGTTATGAAAATCTCAACAGAGGAGGAAAAGGGGATGCTCAATGGGTTACTCTATTTATTGATAACTTACCGGAAGACACGAGCCATGCGTGGCTGAAAAAATTCTTCACGAAATTCGGCATTGTTAGGGATGTTTTCAGTCCAGAAAAAAGAAACAAGGCGACAGGGAGAAGATTTGGCTTTGTTAGATATAATTGTGCAGTTTCTGCCGATGTTGCTATATCCAAAGCTAACGGTCTTTGGATGGAGGACAGAAAGCTATTTGTTAAAATTGCGAGCTTCGATCAGAATGATATGGAAAGGAATGTGAGATTGAACAAAGGGCCCTCCAAGGTTGTCACTGGATTGGAAAGCTTCAAAAAAGATCCCGGATTGATTGGGAATTCAAATATTCCGATTGCCAAATCCAGCAAAAGAGGGGAGTTGGTGGGTGGAAACTTCTCATATGCCCAAATGCTGAAAGGCAACAACCAAGGTGGTTTGGGAAGTGGTGTCAAGTCAGTTTCTCTAAAGCTTAAGCCAACTGGTAATGACTGGCTCTTCAGGAGTGGGGTGGCCAAACTCCATAAATTTATGGAGGTTGAAGAGCTAATGAGGGATCTGGAAAAGGAAAATATCAAGGAGTCTTTGGTTAGAAGCATAGGGGGAAGATATTGTCTGATTACTTTTAAAACTACTGAGGTTAGGGATGCCATGATCAAAGGTAATTGCTTGCAAAGGTGGTTTAGTGAAATTAAGCCTTGGAAAGGTGAAGTTGCAATGGTTGAAAGGTTTGTTTGGTTAAACTGCATAGGGATGCCGTTAAATGTCTGGAATGTGGATTCTTTTAGGAAGATTGGTGAAAAATGGGGTGCTTTCATGAAGGTTGATGACTCCACTCTTCATTGTCTATCACTTACAAATGGGAGGGTTCTGGTTGCTACCGAGATCATGTCCACTATTGACGATTCTATTCAACTCGACATTGATGGTATTCTTTACAAAGTCAAGGTTAGGGAAGAACCTCTTGCATTTGGTGTTGAGGTCCGGAGTAGGTCTGGACAGAATACTAGTGTTGAAAAAGAGGTCAGCGATGTATCTAAGAGTGATGGCTCTTTTTCAGGTTGTGAGCTCCCTTTGATGGAATCACACGTTAGTGAAACCAAGGGGTCATCTTCTGATGTGGAGCTTAATGTTGTCCAAGAGAGTGGAACCCATTGTGAAAACTCTTCAGCAAGTGGTGGGGCTGACTCTAGGCTCATTAGGGAGGACTTCAGTCCCAAGGTTGTGAATTCAGTGATGGGTGATCCTAGCAATTTGGTCTTGGAAGATGGCGAAATTGTAGCTGAGAATACAACCCCATTATTGATTCCTGATCCAGTTTCGGATGTTGGGGTGTTTGACAAAGGATTCTGGAACCTCTCAGAAGTGGGTTTTTTAAATCAAGCTGATTTGGAAATGGCTGAAATTAACCCGACCCATGCTAAATATATTGATGGTATCCAGTTAGTTGTGGACCTTGACCTAGCTGAGAAGACTAAAGAAATGGGGAAAAGAAATTCGAAGCAGAAGTCGACTAAGAAAATGTTGGGCATTCCTAAATCTAAGAAGAAAGTGGGAAGAAAGAAGAAAAAATGCGTTAGGTTTCGATCTGCGATTACTGTTGCGGCTTTATCCGCTTTTTCCAGAGACACTAACTGGTTACATCTTGATGATGCAAAGGCTGCCCGATCTATTGAGAAAATCTTGGGCGAAGATTATTTGGGTGATGATGAGGAAATCTTAAGTAATCTCATGATTGATCATTAGTCACCTCAGGGGCAGATGGTTGGGTTTTGGGTGTGTTTGTCTCTTTTTTGGTTTTTTGGGCCGGGGTGGCTTCTTGCCATCCATGGGTGTTTATTTTCCCTTCTGGTTCTTAGCGGCATGGCATATGATTGTCGGAGTTTTCATTGCTCTGTTTTGATGCCTCGTGCTATGGATCCTTTTAATCTTTGTAATCTGTTTTCAAAGATTAATAAATTTTCTTTGTTGTTCAAAAAAAAAAAGAAAAACACAGCAAACCTGATTTTTTACATATTCGACCAAATATAAAGGAATCGCCATTTTTACAATGTAACCGACGATTTCATGGCTGATTTGTAACTTTTATAAATTAAAATAAACTTGAATCAAATTACAGACGTACGCCTTATCAAGAACGAGGAAACTAAACGTATCCCGAACTTTTTTTTTATATCTCCTTTCTGATTTTAACTTTTGAATTATCATTGAAAGAAAAATTCGACATCAAAATTGATGACCTTAAAAATTTAAAAAGAAAACATAGATTCTGCTGCCAGGAGTCGAACCTGGAATTTTTCAACATATCTGATCTGTATGTGCTACAACGGATTTTGTAAAAATCTTAAGGAAACTTATTGTTTAATATCTATAATCTAAATACGACTTCGAAAAAATATTCAACAACCTGTAATTTTGAGAAATAGAAAATCCAAAAATGAAAATTAAAATACAAGAAAATTTGCGTTCCGTATTTATTTTTTCATGGTATACGAGAAATTTTTTATTATAAACGCTGTAAGAGAATTATAAATTCTCCATATTAACAACATCCTTTCAGTTTCGAAGATTAAAATTTTTGTTGTCGCGATATCAATTCGAAAAAGAAAATAGCAAACCTGATTTTTTACGTCTTTCAACGAAATAAAAAGGGATCGCCATTTTTAAATTGTGACTAATGATTTAGTGTCTGATTCCTAATTTTTTTTAAATTAAAATTACCAGTAATAATACTACAGATATACGACTTATCATGACCGAGTAAACGAAACACATCCCAAACATCTTTATATCTCTATTTCCTAATTTTTACTTTTGAATTATAATTAAAATAAAATTCAAATATAAATTGTTGACCGCAGAAAATTAAAAATGTTGACATAATTACCGCTTCCATGAGTAGAACCTTGAAAATTTTCAACCTATCCAATTTAAATGTGGTGCCACGAATTTTGAGGTAACCATATCCAAATTTATTATTTTATATTTATAATGTAAATACGAATTCGAAAAACTCTTTAACAGCCTATAGTTTTAAAATATAGGAAACGCCAATACGAAAATTCAAACAATAGAAAATCTACGTTCTTCATTAGTTTTTTCATGGTTGTACATGAAATTTTACTACCAACGCCGTAACTGAAATACTGTCTCAAAGAATTAAATACATCCGTTCCGTTTCGAAAATTGAATTTTTTTTTGTCATGATTTCAATTGTAAGAAAAAAAATATAAAACCTGCCTTTTTAAATATTTTGACCAAATATAAAGGGATCGTTGTTTTTACAATGTGATCGGTGATTTTGTGGCAGATTTTAATTTTTTTAAAATTAAAATTAGCATTAATCAAATTACTGATATACGATTTATTAATAACAAGGAAAGTAAACGTATCCCAAACTTTTTTTTATCTCTACTTTTCTAATTTTACATTTTGAATTATCATTGACAAAAAAATTCGACTTCAAAATTGTTGACTGCAAAAAGTTGAAAAAAAAAAAAAACATAATTTCCGTTGCCAGGAGTCGAACCTGAAATTTTTTCACCATATACAGTTTATATGTTCTAAAAAGGATTTAGTTTTAATCTTTTGTAAACTTATTTTTTAATATCTATAATCTAAATACGAATTCGAAATTTTTTTCAATAAACTATATTAAAAAAAATAGAAAATCCGGGTACGAAATTCAAATTAAAGAAAATATGTGTTCTGCATTAATTTTTTCATGGTTGTACGAGAAATTTTATTATTAACGCTGTAACCGAAATTTCATCTCACCGAATTAACAACATCCGTTCTGTTTCGAAAATTAAAAATTTTGTTGTCGTAGTTTCATATGCAAGAAAAAAAAATAGCAAACCTGAGTTTTTTCATATTTCGACCAAAAATAAAGGAATCGCCATTTTTACAATGTAACCGATGATTTCGTGGCTGATTTGTAACTTTTATAAATTAAAATAACCTTTAATGAAATTACAGACGTACGCCTTATCAAGAACGAGGAAACTAAACGTATCCCGAACTTTTTTTTTATATCTGCTTTCTGATTTTAACTTTTGATTTATCATTGACGAAAAAATTCGACATCAAAATTGATGACCTTAAAAATTTAAAAAGAAAACATAATTTCCGCTGCCAGGAGTCGAACCTTGAAATTTTCAACATATCCGATCTATATGTGTGCCACAACAGATTTCGTGGAAATCTTAAGGAAACTTATTGTTTAATATCTATAATCTAAATACAACTTCGGAAAAATATTCAACAACCTATAATTTTGAGAAATAGAAAATCCAAAAATTAAAATTAAAATACATGAAATTTTGCGTTCCGTATTGATTTTTTTATGGTAAACGAGAAATTTTTATTATAAACGCTACAACCGAATTAAAAATTCTCCATATAAATAACATCCTTTCAGTTTCAAAAATTGAAATTTTTGTTGTCGTGATTCACATTCGAAAAAGAAAATAGCAAACTTGATTTTTTACGTGTTTCGACCAAATAAAAAGGGATCGCCGTTTTTAAATTGTGACTAATGATTTTGTGTCTGATTCCTAATTTTTTTAAAATTAAAATTACTAGTAATAATACTACAGATATACGACTTATCATGATCGAGGAAACGAAACGTATCCCAAACATCTTTATATCTCTATTTTCTAATTTTTACTTTTGAATTATAATTGAAATAAAATTCAAATATAAAATTGTTGACTGCAGAAAATTAAAAAAGTTGACATAATTTCTGCTTCCATGAGTCGAACCTTGAAAATTTTCAACCTATCCAATTTAAATGTGGTGCCACAAATTTTGAGTTAACCATATCCAAATTTATTATTTTATATCTATAATGTAAATACGAATTCGAAAAACTTTTTAACAACCTATAGTTTTAAAATATAGAAAACGCCGATACGAAAATTCAAACAAAAGAAAATCAGCATTCTTCATTAGTTTTTTCATTGTTGTACGTGAAATTTTATTACCAACGCTGTAACCGAAATACTATCTCACCGAATTAACAACAGTTCTGTTTCGAAAGTTGAAATTTTTTTTGTCATGATTTCAACTGTAAGAAAAAAAAATATAAAACCTGACTTTTTTAATATTTCGACCAAATATAAAGGGATCGTCGTTTTTACAATGTGACTGGTGATTTTGTGGCAGATTTTAATTTTTTTAAAATTAAAATTAGCATTAATCAAATTACAGATATACGATTTATTTAGAACAAGGAAACTAAACGTATCCCGAACTTTTTTTTTTCTCTACTTTTCTAATTTTACATTTTGAATTATCATTGACAAAAAAATTCGACTACAAATATGTTGACTACAAAAAGTTAAAAAAAAAAACATAATTTCCGTTCCCAGGAGTTGAACCTGAAATTTTTTCACCATATACAGTTTATATGTGATATAAAGGATTTTGTTTTAATCTTATGCAAACTTATTTTTTAATATCTATAATCTAAATACGAATTCCAAAAACTATTCATTAACCTATATTAAAAAAAATAGAAAATCCCGGTACGAAATTCAAATTAAAGAAAATATGTGTTCTGCCTTAATTTTTCATGGTTGTACGAGAAATTTTATTATCAACACTGTAACCGAAATTTCATGTCACCGAATTAACAACATCCGTCATGTTTCGAAAATTAAAAATTTTGTTGTCGTAGTTTCATATGCAAGAAAAAAAAAACAGCAAACCTGATTTTTTTTCATATTTCGACCAAAAATAAAGGAATCACCATTTTTATAATGTTCCCGATGATTTCGTGGCTGATTTGTAACTTTTCTAAATTAAAATAACCCTTAATCAAATTACAGACGTACGCCTTATCAAGAACGAGGAAACTAAACGTATCCCAAACTTTTTTTTTATATCTGCTTTCTGATTTTAACTTTTGATTTATCATTGACGAAAAAATTCGACATCAAAATTGATGACCTTAAAAATTTAAAAAGAAAACATAATTTCCGCTGCCAGGATCGAACCTTGAAATTTTCAACATATCCGAACTATATGTGCCACAACGGATTTTGTAGAAATCTTAAGGAAACTTATTGTTTAATATCTATAATCTAAATACGATTTCGGAAAAATATTCAACAACCTATAATTTTGAGAAATAGAAAATCAAAAAATTAAATTAAAATACATGAAAATTTGCGTTCCGTATTGATTTTTTCATGGTAAACGAGAAATTTTTATTATAAACGCTATAACCGAATTAAAAATTCTCCATATAAATAACATCCTTTCAGTTTCGAAAATTAAAATTTTTGTTGTCGCGATTCCAATTAGAAAAAGAAAATAGCAAACCTAATTTTTTACGTGTTTCGACCAAATAAAAAGGGCTCGCCGTTTTTAAATTGTGACTAATGATTTTGTGTCTGATTCCTAATTTTTTTAAAATTAAAATTACCAGTAATAATACTACAGATATACGACTTATCATGACCGAGGAAACGAAACGTATCCCAAACATCTTTATATCTCTATTTCCTAATTTTTACTTTTGAATTATAATTGAAATAAAATTCAAATATAAAATTGTTGACCGCAGAAAATTAAAAAAGTTGACATAATTTCCGTTTCCATGAGTCGAACCTTGAAAATTTTCAACCTATTTAAATGTGGTGCCACGAATTTTGAGTTAACCATATCCAAATTTATTATTTTATTTCTATAATGTAAATACGAATTCAAAAAACTTTTTAACAACCTATAGTTTTAAAATATAAGAAACGCCGATACGAAAATTCAAACAAAAGAAAATCTGTGTTCTTCATTAGTTTTTTAATGGTTGTACGTGAAATTTTATTACCAACGCTGTAACTGAAATACTATCTCACCGACTTAACAATATCCGTTCCGTTTCGAAAATTTAAATTTTTTTTGTCATGATTTCAACTATAAGAAAAAAAAATATAAAACCAGACTTTTTAAATATTTCGACCAAATATAAAGGGATCGTCGTTTTTACAATGTGACCGGTGATTTTGTGGCATAATTTAATTTTTTCAAAATTAAAATTAGCATTAATCAAATTACAGATATTCGATTTATTAAGAACGAGGAAACTAAACGTATCCCGAACTTATTTTTTATCACTACTTTTCTAATTTTACGTTTTGAATTATCATTGACAAAAAAATTCGACTTCAAAATTGTTGACTGCAAAAAGTTAAAAAAAAAAACATAATTTCCATTGCCAGGAGTCGAACTAGAAAATTTTTCACCATATCCAGTTTATATGTGCTACAAAGAATTTTGTTTAAATCTTATGCAAACTTATTTTTTAATATCTTTAATCTAAATACGAATTCTAAAAATTACTCAATAACCTATATTAAAAAAAATAGAAAATCCCGGTACGAAATTCAAATTAAAGAAAATATGTGTTCTGCATTAATTTTTTCATGGTTGTACGAGAAATTTTATTATCAACGCTGTAATCGTAATTTCATCTCACCGAATTAACATCCGTGCTGTTTCGAAAATTAAAATTTTTTTTGTCGTAGTTTCATATGCAAGAAAAAAAAAAACAGGAAACCTGATTTTTTACATATTTCAACCAAATATAAAGGAATCACCATTTTACAATGTAACCGATGATTTCGTGGCTGATTTGTAGCTTTTATAAATTAAAATAAACTTTAATCAAATTACAGACGTACGCCTTATCAAGAACGAGGAAACTAAACGTATCCTGAACTTTTTTTTTATATCTATTTTCTGATTTTAACTTTTGAATTATCATTGAAAGAAAAATTCGACATCAAAATTGATGACCGAAACATGGTTGCCGCTGCCAGGAGTCGAACCTGGAAATTTTCAACATATCTGATCTATATGTCCTAGAACGGATTTTGTATTAATCTTAAGGAAATTTATTGTTTAATATCTATAATATAAATACGACTTCAAAAAAATATTCAACAACCTTTAATTTTGAGAAATAGAAAATCCAAAAATGAAAATTAAAATACAAGAAAATTTGCGTTCCGAATTGATTTTTTATGGTATACGAGAAATTTTTATTATAAACGCTGTAACCGAATTATAAATTCTCCATATTAACAACATCCTTTCAGTTTCGAAAATTAAAGTTTTTGTTGTCGCGATTCCAATTCGAAAAAGAAAATAGCAAACCTGATATTTTTATGTTTTTCGACCAAAGAAAAAGGGATCGCCGTTTTTAAATTGTGACTATTGATTTTGTGTTTGATTCCTAATTTTTTTTAAATTGAAATTAACTCTAATAATACTACAGATATAGGACTTATCATGACCGAGGAAACGAAACTAACCTCAAACATCTTTATATCTCTATTTTCTAATTTTTAATTTTGAATTATTGTAACGACCCTGAATTTTGGTCAATAAAAAATTTCGTTAAAAATTTAAATTTTAATTGAATTACTTATTTTCTCTTGAGTGGCTATATGATTTCTTGTTTATTTTCGTCGTAGTTGGATTTTAGTCATTTGGTTAACTCTCGACTAGAAACCTTACGTGACCAATTTAGTTAGTTTCCAACCGACTACTTGGAGGAACCGAGCAACCAACTTACCTAGTTACTCGATGAACCTTTTGGACCTTTTGAACCTTTTGCTTTTACCCATTGGTCCTTAGTGGTTAGGGTAATCTTTGTCTATTGGACAATAGGCCCCCCCATTTAAATATTTTGGTAATGTACAAAATATAGTATTTTAGTGGTGTATGTTCACATGTGCAAAGTACATTTATTCTTTGTTTATTGAAAATTCTCCCACCCCTCCATTATCCATTGGTTAATAACCACAAGGGTAATTTTTGTCCATTGGATAATAAACTTTTTATTATAAAAGTACATGTAGTCTTTCAAAATCTTGTTTTAAAATAAAAGGTACTTGTACTCTTTTGTCCAATGGTTATTTACCGCAAGGGAAATTATTATCCATTGGGTAATAACCGTTAGGGAAGTTAGTAACCCTTGGGTAATAGAGTCTTTTGACCAAATAAAGTACCGATGTGACTAGGGAACCTTCCAATAAAGTTGATTTGACTAGTCAACCTTTTCAAACCCTAGAAATTACTTATTTTTTTTTTTTATTATTTTGGATTTATTCTTTGTCCTTTGGACAATAAATGTAAGGGGAACTATTATCCATTGGATAATAGAAACCCATTTCTTTATATTAAAAGGATTTTTGAAAGATTTGAACAAGTACTTTGATCTTTTAAAAAAATGACATTTGAAAAGTACTTTTGATTATTTTTTCTAATAAAAGTACCCGAGTAACCTTAGACCATTGGACAATAACCGTTAGGGTAATCTTTACCCATTGGGTAATAGCCTTATTCTTTCAACCAAGTACATGGATCTATTAAACTAGTCTTTTTCTTAAAACCCATGTGATGAAGTATTTTTATTTTATTATAAAAGTACTTAGTAGCCTTAATAGCCTTTAAGGCCTAATATTCTTAAAAGTACCCTTAATATTATTTTGTATTGGGGTTTTCTACCCAATTGGATTAATTTATTGGGGAGTTGATCTTCCTAGAGTACATTTGTACACTAGTTTATTTGTTTAAATCAAACATGTGCCTAAATTGTATTTCTTTATTGGGTATTTGATTTTGTAAATCTTGTACTTTGGTCCTTTTTATTTTGTATATATATATATATATATATATATATATATGTGTGTGTGTGTGTGTGTGTGTGTGTGTGTGTGTGTGTACTAGAGAGAGAGAGAGAGAGAAAGAGAGAGAGACCCGAGAGAGAACCCGAGAGAAAGAGAGGGAGAGAGAGAGAGAGGAGGAAAGAGAGAAGAAGATGGGTTGTACCTTGACTTGACCTTCCTTGATCTTCCATGATTTTTCTTCATCTTTCAAGTCCTTGGTGAATCTTTTTCCTAACCAAACTTAACTCCCTATTTGTACCTCCATGCTTTGTTTAAGACCAAATCTTGTACCATTGTCTCCAAATCTTTCAACAAATCTCCCATAAATCCATCCAAGGACAAATCTTAGCCATGCAAGCCTACCATTTAGCCTAACCTAGCCATGCAAGCCTAGGATAGCCTTTGATCTTTCTAAAGATTGCATGCCATGTGTCAAAATTTGAGGTAGAGAGAGAGAGAGGGGGGCCGACCGTGAGAGGGAGGGAGAGCCCAAGATTTTTCCTATAAATAGGACCCCATTCCAAGCATTGAACTCACACCTTCACCTAGCAACTTCTCTCTCTAGAAAATTGTGTTCTTTCTTTGTTCTTTCTTTTGTTCTTCATGTTTCTTGAGTTCTTCTTGAGTTCTTCAAGAAACTCATCCTAGGCCGCCACTAAACCGCCACTCGACCACCCTTCGATCCATAAAGTAGAGTAGTGTTAGTTAAGATTAGGTTTCGAGAGAAACCTTTCTCTTTCGAAGCTACCGGAAGCATACCGTAGGAAGTTACTCCGTCCGATAGCCGATTAACCTTCCGTAGCCGTTACTACCGCCTAGAAGAACGGTAAGGAAATCCTTACTTACTTCCCATTTACTTACTTCCCATTTACTTACTTCCTATTTACTTACTCAAATATAAAGTAGGTTATCTTTATTTTCGTACTTATCGTTTGTTTATAAGTATTTGTATTTTGATCTTTAAGATGATTAATGCATATATGAGTTGCTTGTATTAATTGTGGTGTGATAAAGCATAAGTGATTTCACACCAAAGACGTTCGTACATGTGGCGTTGTGCTTTGAATAAAGCATAAGTGATACACTTCAAGGGCGTCCGTACATGTGGCGTTATGCTATAAGTAGTAATTGAGCGTGATGAGTAATATAGAATTGGATGATCTTGTTAGGATGATTCTTGCTTACGTTTGTCCTACCGCGGAGTCTTTATATGTAAACGAGACACGAGAACCGAGAAAGTAGAAACATGACATCTAGGGTGTGATTTAAAGAAATGTTTTTCGAAGAAGGAAATATTTTTGAAACAACATAATGACCGGTTTTGGGTGGCATTATGTGAGTTGTGTGCGTAAAAGAAACATTTGATTAGGTTGAAATGTTTTGGAAACCGCGATGTGGCCGGACGTGGTAGCCCATCGTGTGGGTTTTGAAAACCGCAACGTGGCCGGACTTGGTAGCCCGTTGTGTGTATTAAAACTCGTAATATGGCCGGACTTGGTAGCCCATTGCGTGGATTGTGAAAACCACAATGTGGCCGGACGTGGTAGCCCATTGTGTGGTGTGTGTTTTGTGTGTGTGCCAATGGGAACCCGGCGCGGCGGAACCATTGTGAGGATACTTGGGAACCCGGCGCGGCGGAACCAAGGTTGGGTATGTAGCTTGGTTATCCGCGGTACGGAGCCAATGCAAATATTTTTGTGTGCCAATGGGAACCCGGCGCGGCGGAACCATTGTGAGGATACTTGGGAACCCGGCGCGACGGAATCAAGGTTGGGTGTGTAGCTTGGTTATCCGCGGTACGGAGCCAATGCAAATATTTTTGTGTGCCAATGGGAACCCGGCGCGGCGGAACCATTGTGAGGATACTTGGGAACCCGGCGCGGCGGAACCAAGGTTGGGTGTGTAGCTTGGTTATCCGCGGTACGGAGCCAATGCAAATGATTTTAAAAAGGTTGGATGTGTAGCTTGGTTATCCGCGGTACGGAGCCAATGCAAATGATTTTTGAAAGGTTGTTTTGTAAATGAAAGTGTTGACACAGTCTACGATGAGTCGCGTAGGAAAAACCCGAAAATCTTGGACACCAACGATAGTTGATTAACGAATGTGGATGTGTCATTGATTAGCTGTGTATATACTTATCATGTGAAAATTGATGTTGTATTATAGTTTTGTTTATAAGTTATGGGTTAGCGGATATGGGATTACTCTGCTGAGCTTTGTAGCTTACGGTGTTACCTTTTTGGTGACCCTGACATATTATATGGGTAGCGACGCCGGTATAATATGTCAGATTTTGTAGATGATCAAGGTAAGCAATTCACCGTGGAGGCTTTTGGAGCTGAGGAGCTGACAAGAATGAAGGAGCTGAGGAGCTATAGTTAGGAACCGTAGAACCCCCTTCATTTTTGTAAATATTAAACTCTTGTAGGAGTTTTGTTGTAATAAGAGCCAGACTCCATTTGATGTTATCAATAAAATGTCTTTTTAACGTACCCAAAATTCGGGGCGTTACAATTATAATTCAAATAAAATTCAAATATAAAATTGTTGACCGCAGAAAATTAAAAAAATTGACAAAATTTCCGCTTCCATGAGTCGAACCTTGAAAATTTTCAACCTATCCAATTTAAATGTGGTGCCATGAATTTTGAGTTAACCATATCCAAATTTATTATTTTATATCTATAATGTAAATACGAATTCGAAAAACTCTTTAACAACCTACAGTTTTAAAATATAGGAAACGCCGATACAAAAATTCAAACAAAAGAAAATCTGCGTTCTTCATTTGTTTTTTCATGGTTGTACGTGAAATTTTATTACCAACGCTGTAACCGAAATACTATGTCACCGAATTAACAACATCCGTTCCGTTTCGAAAATTGAAATTTTTTTTGTCATGATTTCAACTGTAAGAAAAAAAAATATAAAACCTGACTTTTTAAATATTTCAACCAAATATAAAGGGATCGTCGTTTTTACAATGGGACCAATGATTTTGTGGCAGATTTTAATTTTTTTAAAATTAAAATTAGCATTAATCAAATTATAGGTATACGATTTATTAAGAACAAGGAAACTAAACGTATTCCGAACTTTTTTTTTATCTCTACTTTTCTAATTTTACATTTTGAATTAACATTGACAAAAAAATTCGACTTCAAAATTGTTGACTGCAAAAAGTTAAAAAAAAAACATAATTTCCGTTACCAGGAGTCGAACCTGAAATTTTTTCACCATATCCAGTTTATATGTGCTACAAAGGATTTTGTTTTAATCTTATGCAAACTTATTTTTTAATATCTATAATCTAAATAAGAATTCGAAAAATTATTCAATAACCTATATTAAAAAAATAGAAAATCCCGGTACGAAATTCAAATTAAAGAAAATATGTGTTCTGCATTAATTTTTTCATGGTTGTACGAGAAATTTTATTATCAACGCTGCAACCGAAATTTCATTTCTCCGAATTAACAACATCCGTCCTGTTTCGAAAATTAAAATTTTTTTTGTCATAGTTTCATATGCAAGAAAAAAAAAACAGCAAACCTGATTTTTTACATATTCTACCAAATATAAAGGAATTGCCATTTTTACAATGTAATCGATGATTTCGTGGCTGATTTGTAACTTTTATAAATTAAAATAACCTTTAATCAAAATACAGACGTACGCCTTATCAAGAACGAGGAAACTAAACATATCTCGAACTTTTTTTTTATATCTGCTTTCTGATTTTAACTTTTGAATTATCATTGAAAAAAAAATCGCCATAAAAATTGATGACCTTAAAATTTTAAAAAGAAAACATAGTTTCCGCTGCAGGAGTCGAACCTGGAATTTTTCAACATATCCGATCTGTATGTGCTACAACGGATTTTGTATTAATCTTAAGGAAACTTATTGTTTAATATCTATAATCTAAATACGACTTCGAAAATAAATTCAACAACCTATAATTTTGAGAAATAGAAAATCCAAAAATGAAAAATAAAATAAAAGAAAATTTGCGTTCCGTATTTATTTTTTCATGGTATACGAGAAATTTTTATTATAAACGCTGTATCCGAATTATAAATTCTTCATATTAACAACATCCTTTCAGTTTCGAAAATTAAAATTTTTGTTGTCGCGATTCCAATTCGAAAAAGAAAATAGCAAACTTGATTTTTTACGTCTGTCGACCAAATAAAAAGGGATCGCCGTTTTGAAATTGTGACTATTGATTTAGTGTTTGATTCCTAATTTTTTTAAAATTAAAATTACCAGTAATTATACTACAGATATACGACTTATCATGACCGAGCAAACGAAACGTATCCCAAACATCTTTATATCTCTATTTCCTAATTTTTACTTTTGAATTATAATTAAAATGAAACTCAAATATAAATTGTTGATCGCAGAAAATTAAAAAAGTTGACATAATTACCGCTTCCATGAGTCGAACCTTGAAAATTTTCAACCTATCCAATTTAAATGTGGTGCCACGAATTTTGAGTTAACCATATCCAAATTTATTATTTTATATCTATAATGTAAATACGAATTCGAAAAACTCTTTAACAACCTACAGTTTTAAAATATTGAAAACGCCAATACGAAAATTCAAACAAAAGAAAATCTACGTTCTTCATTAGTTTTTTCATAGTTGTACGTGAAATTTTATTACCAACGCTGTAACCGAAATACTATCTCACCGAATTAACAACATCCGTTTCATTTCGAAAATTGAAATTTTTTTTGTCATGATTTCAACTTTAAGAAAAAAAATATAAAACCTTATTTTCTAAATATTTCGACCTAATATAAAGCGATCATCGTTTTTACAATGTGACCAGTGATTTTGTGGCAGATTTTAATTTTTTTAAAATTGAAATTAGCATTAATCAAATTACAGATATACGATTTATTAAGAACAAGGAAACTAAACGTATCCCGAACTTTTTTTTTATCACTACTTTTCTAATTTTACATTTTGAATTATCATTGACAAAAAAATTCGACTTCAAAATTGTTGACTGCAAAAAGTTAAAAAAAAACATAATTTCCATTGCAAGGAGTCGAACCTAAAATTTTTTCACCATATCCAGTTTATATGTGCTACAAAGGATTTTGTTTTAATATTATGCAAACTTATTTTTTAATATTTATAATCTAAATACGAATTCAAATTTTTTTTCAATAACCTATATTAAAAAAAATAGAAAATCCCGGTACGAAATTCAAATTAATGAAAATATGTGTTCTGCATTAATTTTTTCATGGTTGTACAAGAAATTTTACTATCAACGCTATAACCGAAATTTCATCTCACCAAATTAACAACATCCGTCCTGTTTCGAAAATTAAAAATTTTGTTGTCGTAGTTTCATATGCAAGAAAAAAAAAACAGCAAATCTGGTTTTTTACATATTTCGACCAAATATAAAAGAATCGTCATTTTTACAATATAACCGATGATTTCGTGGCTGATTTGTAACTTTTATAAATTAAAATAACCTTTAATCAAAATACAGACGTACGCCTTATCAAGAACGAGGAAACTAAACATATCCCGAACTTTTTTTTTATATCTGCTTTCTGATTTTAACTTTTGAATTATCATTGAAAAAAAAATTCGCCATAAAAATTGATGACCTTAAAATTTTAAAAAGAAAACATAGTTTCCGCTGCAGGAGTCGAACCTGGAATTTTTCAACATATCCGATCTGTATGTGCTACAACGGATTTTGTATTAATCTTAAGGAAACTTATTGTTTAATATCTATAATCTAAATACGACTTCGAAAATAAATTCAACAACCTATAATTTTGAGAAATAGAAAATCCAAAAATGAAAAATAAAATAAAAGAAAATTTGCGTTCCGTATTTATTTTTTCATGGTATACGAGAAATTTTTATTATAAACGCTGTATCCGAATTATAAATTCTTCATATTAACAACATCCTTTCAGTTTCGAAAATTAAAATTTTTGTTGTCGCGATTCCAATTCGAAAAAGAAAATAGCAAACTTGATTTTTTACGTCTGTCGACCAAATAAAAAGGGATCGCCGTTTTGAAATTGTGACTATTGATTTAGTGTCTGATTCCTAATTTTTTTAAAATTAAAATTACCAGTAATTATACTACAGATATACGACTTATCATGACCGAGCAAACGAAACGTATCCCAAACATCTTTATATCTCTATTTCCTAATTTTTACTTTTGAATTATAATTAAAATAAAACTCAAATATAAATTGTTGATCGCAGAAAATTAAAAAAGTTGACGTAATTACCGCTTCCACGAGTCGAACCTTGAAAATTTTCAACCTATCCAATTTAAATGTGGTGCCACGAATTTTGACTTAACCATATCCAAATTTATTATTTTATATCTATAATGTAAATACGAATTCGAAAAACTCTTTAACAACCTACAGTTTTAAAATATTGAAAACGCCAATACGAAAATTCAAATAAAAGAAAATCTACGTTCTTCATTAGTTTTGTCATGGTTGTACGTGAAATTTTATTACCAATGCTGTAACCGAAATACTATCTCACCGAATTAACAACATCCGTTTCATTTCGAAAATTGAAATTTTTTTTGTCATGATTTCAACTTTAAGAAAAAAAATATAAAACCTAATTTTCTAAATATTTCGACCTAATATAAAGCGATCGTCGTTTTTACAATGTGACCAGTGATTTTGTGGCAGATTTTAATTTTTTTAAAATTAAAATTAGCAATAATCAAATTATAGATATACGATTTATTAAGAACAAGGAAACTAAACGTATCCCGAACTTTTTTTTTATCACTACTTTTCTAATTTTACATTTTGAATTATCATTGACAAAAAAATTCGACTTCAAAATTGTTGACTGCAAAAAGTTAAAAAAAAACATAATTTCCATTGCAAGGAGTCGAACCTAAAATTTTTTCACCATATCCAGTTTATATGTGCTACAAAGGATTTTGTTTTAATATTATGCAAACTTATTTTTTAATATTTATAATCTAAATACGAATTCGAATTTTTTTTCAATAACCTATATTAAAAAAAATAGAAAATCCCGGTACGAAATTCAAATTAATGAAAATATGTGTTCTGCATTAATTTTTTCATGGTTGTACAAGAAATTTTATTATCAACGCTATAACCGATGATTTCGTGGCTGATTTGTAACTTTTATAAATTAAAATAACCTTTAATCAAATTACAGACGTACGCCTTATCAAGAACGAGGAAACTAAACGTATCCCGAACTTTTTTTTTATATCTGCTTTCAAATTTTAACTTTTGAATTATCATTTACGAAAAAATTCGACCTTAAAATTGATGACCTTAAAAATTTAAAAAGAAAACATAGTTTCCGCTGCCAGGAGTCGAACCTGGAAATTTTCAACATATCCGATCTATATGTGCTACAATGGATTTTATAGTAATCTTAAGGAAACTTATTGTTTAATATCTATAATCTAAATACGACGAAAAAATATTCAACAACCTATAATTTTTAGAAATAGAAAATCCAAAAATTAAAATTAAAATACATGAAAATTTGCTTTCCGTATTGATTTTTTCAGGGTAAACGAGAAATTTTTATTATAAACGCTGTAACCGAATTATAAATTCTCCATATTAAGAACATACTTTCAGTTTCGAAAATTAAAGTTTGTTGTCGTGATTCCAATTCGAAAAAGAAAATAGCAAACCATATTTTTTACGCGTTTCGACCAAATAAAAAGGGATCGCCTTTTTAAATTGTGACTAATGATTTTGTGTTTGATTCCTCATTTTTTTAAAATTAAAATTGCCAGTAATAATACTACAGATATACGACTTATCATGACCGAGGAAACGAAACGTATCCCAAACATCTTTATATCTCTATTTCCTAATTTTTACTTTTGAATTATAATTGAAATAAAATTCAAATATAAAATTGTTGACCGCAGAAAATTAAAAAAGTTGACATAATTTTCGCTTCCATGAGTCGAACATTGAAAATTTTAAACCTATCCAATTTAAATGTGGTGCCACGAATTTTGAGTTAACCATATCAAAATTTATTATTTTATATCTATAATGTAAATAGGAATTCGAAAAACTCTTCAACGACCTATAGTTTTAAAATATAGGAAACGCCGATACGAAAATTCAAACAAAAGAAAATCTGCGTTCTTCATTAGTTTTTTCATGGTTGTACGTGAAATTTTATTACCAATGTTGTAACCGAAATACTATCTCACCGAATTAACAACATCCGTTCCGTTTCGAAAATTGAAATTTTTTTTGTCATGATTTCAACTATAAGAAAAAAAATATAAAACCTGACTTTTTAAATATTTCGACCAAATATAAAGGGATCGTCGTTTTTACAATATGACCGGTGATTTTGTGGCAGATTTTAATTTTTTAAAAATTAAAATTAGCATTAACCAAATTACAGATATACGATTTATTAAGAACAAGGAAACTAAACGTATCCCGAACTTTTTTTTTAACTCTACTTTTCTCATTTTACATTTTGAATTATCATTGACAAAAAAATTCGACATCAAAATTGTTGACTGCAAAAAGTTAAAAAAAACAACATAATTTCCGTTGCTAGGAGTCAAACCTGAAATTTTTTCACCATATCCAGTTTATATGTGCTACAAAGGATTTTGTTTTAATCTAATGCAAACTTATTTTTTAATATCTATAATCTAAATACGAATTCGAAAAATTATTCAATAACCTATATTAAAAAAAATAGAAAATCCCGGTACGAAATTCAAATTAAAGAAAATTTGTGTTCTGCATTAATTTTTTCATGGTTGTACGAGAAATTTTACTATCAACGCTGTAACCGAAATTTCATCTCACCGAATTAACAACATCCGTCATGTTTCGAAAATTAAAAATTTTGTTGTCGTAGTTTCATATGCAAGAAAAAAAAACAGCAAACCTGATTTTTTACATATTTCGACCAAATATAAAGGAATCGCCATCTTTACAATGTAACCGATGATTTCGTGGCTGATTTGTAACTTTTATAAATTAAAATAACCTTTAATCAAAATACAGACGTACGCCTTATCAAGAACGAGGAAACTAAACGTATCCCGAACTTTTTTTTTATATCTGCTATCTGATTTTAACTTTTGAATTATCATTGACGAAAAAATTCGACATCAAAATTGATACAAAAATTATTTTATATCAAAATTGAGTTAACCATTTCCAAACTTATTATTTTATATCTATAATGTAAATACGAATTCGAAAAACTCTTTTAAAACCTATAGTTTAAAAATATAGAAAATGCCGATACAAAAATTCAAATAAAAGAAAATCTGCGTTCGTCATTAGTTTTTTAATGGTTGTACGTGAAATTTTATTACCAACGCTGTAACCGAAATATCATCTCACCGAATTAACATCCGTTCCGTTTCGAAAATTGAAAATTTTTTTGTCATGATTTCAACTGGAAGAAAAAAAATAGAAAATCTGACTTTTTAAATATTTCGACCAAATATAAGGGGATCGCTGTTTTTACATTATGACTAATGATTTTGTGTCTGATTCCTAATTTTTTTAAAATTAAAATTAGCAGTAATAAAACTACAGATATACGACTTATCATGACTGAGGAAACGAAACGTATCCCAAACATCTTTTATATCTCTATTTTATAATTTTAACTTTTGAATTATAATTGAAATAAAATTCAAAAATAAAATTGTTGACCACAGAAAATTTAAAAAGTTGACATAATTTCTGCTTTCAAGAGTTGAACCTTGAAAATTTTCAACCTATCCAATTTAAATGTGCTACCACAAATTTTGAGTTAACCATATCCAAATTTATTATTTTATATCTATAATGTAAAATTCTAATTCGATTAACAAAAGGATTAATGGTGACCTACTCCTATTTTTGAGGGGATAGACGATGATTCAAAGACCAAAATGGCGACTATGTCTAATCTGTAGTCACGCACCAATTTCGGGGACGAAATTGTTCTAAGGGGGATAGATTGTAACAACCCTGATTTTTAGTAAGTAAAAATTTTGTTAAAAATTTGAATTTTTATTTGAATTACTTGGATTGCTTTTGGAACCCCTTTTAATTCCTAAAAATCCGTCATAATTAGAATTTTAGCTTTTTAAAATTATATTTCTTGGCTGGAGATTCTACTTGGCAAGTATATTTAGATTCTAACCAATTGTTAGAAGGACCTAACTACCAATTCATCTAGTTACTTTCTCCTAACCCTTGATGAGCCTTTTGAACCTCCTTGAACCTTTTGAACCTTTCAAACCCTAGCGGAACCCTTTGGACTATTACCCATTGGGAAATAAATGTTAGGGTAATCTTTGTCCATTGGACAATAGGCCTTTCATTAGAATATTTGATTAGTACAAAGATATAGTATTATATTGGTGTATTTTTCCATGTGCAAAGGACAAATATGCATTGTTTATTAGATATCTTTTCCCCCATTATCCATTGGTTATTAACCGCTAGGGAAACAATTGCCCATTGGATAATAGCACTAATCTTCCAACAAGGTACAAGGTTTTTATTAAATAATCAAGTTTTGGATTTCCCGTGCGATTTTATGCATTATAGTATTTGGGTAAATCTAATCCCTAGATTTCTAAAGTACTTTAATAATACTTAAGTACTAGTACTTTTTGTATTAAAATAATAAGGGAATCCTAGCCTTATATTTTATTAGATACTTGGTACTTATTTATATATTTAAATATATGGACATGTGTACTTGTGTATCATATTATATAAAAGCCTAGATTTCCTAAAGTACATAATCCATTAGTTTAATGGAACATGTGCCTAATTGGAATTCTTTAGTGGGATATTGGATTTGAAAATCTAGTACTTTGTACCCCTAGCCATACTTATATATATATATATATATATATATGTACTTTATTGCCCTAAGATTTCCTAAAGTACATAATCGAATATTTTAATTGGAGACATGTGCTTATTTGATTATTTTAATGGGAATTTTGATCTTCTAAATTTTTTATTGGATTTGAAAATCTACCTAGATCTTCTAGGTACAAATATGTCATTATATTTATATGTACATAGTACACTAATATAATATTACATCAAGAACATGTGCATAATTGATTATTTTAATAAGAAAATCTTAATACTTGAAATCTATTAGATTTAATGGTACCTTAAGTATATATATATATATCTATGTGTGTGTGTGTACTAGCAAGAGAGAGAGAGAGAGAGAGAGAGAGAAAGGAGAGCCGAGAGAGAGAGAGGGGAGGAGAGAGAGTTGGCCGAGAGAGGGGAGAGAGAGAGAGAGAGAAAGAGAGAGAGAGAGAGAGAGAGGAAAAGAAAGAAAGATTGGGTTGTACCATGCTTTGATCACCATGATCTTCTTACATCTTTTCAAATCCTTGGGTGTATCTTCTTCCTAGCCAAAATCTATCCTCTTATTATCCTTCTATGTTTATTTAAAGACCAAATCTTGTACAACCCCTCCTTTCCTCCACCAAATCTTCCAAAATCAAATCCAAAGTACCAAAATCTAGCCATGCAAGCCTAAGAACTAGGTCTTGATCTTTCAAAGGAGGCATGACAAGTTGAATAAAAAAAGAGAAAACCCAAGATATATAGAGAGAGAGAGGGGCCGGCCATGAGAAGAGAGAGAGGGAGAAATTTGGCTATAAATAGGACCCTTGTCCAAGCATTCAACTCACATCTTCACCTAGCAACTTCTCTCTCTAGAAAAACTTGTATTCTTCCTTTGTTCTTGCTAAGTTCTTCTAGTGTTCTTCAAGAAACTCATCCAAGGCCGCCATTAAACCGCCACCCGACCACCCTCTCGATCCAAAAGAAGTAGTAGTAGTAGTAGTAGTCAAGATCTAGTTTCAAGAGAAACCTTTCTCTTTCGAAACTACCATAAGCATTCCGTAGGAAGTTACTCTGCTCGATCACCGACGTACTTTCCGTAGCCGCCCTACCGCCAAGAAGTAAGGTAGAGTCCCTCGTCCATTAAACCCAAGTACAGTGTAGAACCATACGTTGAGAAATAGGATGTCCCTACTTTTTAGTTCAAAGTATAACTTGAAGTATTTTTAAAGAAGATAAGGTTATCTATCGTTTATTATGTTAAATGATGGTTAACAAACTCGTTTTGCTAATGGTGGTATGAACATATTGAATTATTGACTTTTGCTTCAATAAACATATGTTATTTTGAATTTCCCATAAAGGAAGAAAGAACGGTTTTCGAAAGATAAAGACTTATCGTTGATAGAAGTATTCGTATTTTGATCGTTAGGATGGTTATGAGCATGATTACTAATATAGAATTGGATGATCTTGCTAGTTGAGTTTTAAGATTTCAAGGAATGATTTATGTATACGTGAAAAGTCCTACCGCGGAGTCTATGCATGAGAACGAGACACGGAAATCAAGAAAGTAGAAACATGATGCCTAGGGTTTGTTAATGACAAGGTGTGTTTTGAAAAAAAGAAAAAGTTTTGAAACCCTAATGTGCCCGGACTTGCCCATTGTGGGAATGTGTGTGTGTGTTCCAATGGGAATCCAAGAAAAGCAGAACCATTGTGAGGTTGTGTGTGTTCCAATGGAGATCCGGAAAAGCGGAAACCATTGTGAGGTTGTGTGTGTTCCAATGGAGATTCGGGAAAAGCGGAACCATTGTGAGGTTGTGTGTGTTCTAATGGGAATCCGGGAAAAGCGAAACCATTGTGAGGTTGTGTGTGTTCCAATGAGGTTGTGTGTGTTCCAATGGGAATCCGGGAAAAGCGGAACCATTGTGAGGTTGTGTGTGTTCCAATGGGAATCCGAGAAAAGCGGAACCATTGTGAGGTTGTGTGCGTTCCCATGGGAACCCGGAGCAGCGGAACCATGGTGAGGAATGGCTTGGTTATCTGCGGAGAGGAGCCAATGCAATTGTGTGCCAATGGAAACCCGGGACGGCGGAACTATTGTAAGGATACTCGGGAACTCGGAACGGCGGAACCGAGGTAGGGTGTGTTAAAAATGATTTTTGAAAATATTGATTTGGTAAGTGATAAATGGAGACACGCTCCACGACGAGTCGCGTAGGAGAAACTCAGAAAACCATAGACACAAACGATAGTTGATTAGCGAATGTGGATGTGTCATTGTGAACTGTTTTGTTAAATATGCATGTATTATGTGGAAATTGTTAGTATTACAATCTACTGCTTGTAAGTTAAGGGTTAGTGGGTATGGGTTACTCTATTGAGCTTTTATAGCTCACGGTGTTACCTTTTGGTGACCCTGACATATTATATTGGTGGCGACGCCGGTATAATGTGTCAGACCTTGTAGATGATCAAGATGAACAGTACACCATGGAGGCTTTTGGAGCTGAGGAGCTGGCTAGGATGGAGGAGTAGGCGGAGCTGTAGTTAGGAACCTTAGTTACCCACCCTTGTGTAATAAAAGTACTCTTGTGAGTATTATGATGTAGTAATGAGCCAGACTCTATTTTGAGGTTTCAATGAAATTGTCTTTTTAACGTATCCAAAATTGGGGGCGTTACAAGAGGCGTCTATTGGGGTGGAGGCTGAGAGCAGAGAAGGGGGATGCCCAGCTTCTAGACTTTTAGGCAAAGTCTCCGGTGGATAGGGTCTAGGAGGAGTAGATGGCGAGGTGCTTCCTACTGTATGTGCTGGGTGCGTCCCTGTTTCCCAACAGGCGCAACCGAGTACATCTTTCTTTCTTGCCAGCGCTCAGGAATATCGAGGAAATTGCCTGTTTTGACTGGGGTGGCGCGGCTTTGGGGGCGTGCTATGCCTTCATGGGGTCTCTTTCTCGAGGAGCAGGGAAGAGCCTCGGCGGCTATTGGCGAGTTTGGGAGGTATAGTTCAAAACCCTGCTTTTCCTTTTATTTAGCCCTTCACCATTCTTGGTATATACTGTGCTAACTTTTGACGCTTTGAATTTTGCAGCTTTGGACATATGAGGTACTGGACATGTGCCCTCCCACGAAGTCATGTCTTGACGACACGATACTTCCTCGGGCCCTTCGTTGGTCGAAGGAGTATCGAAGAGTAAAGAAAGGGAAAGGTGACCTGAACACCTACCAGCTGTACCTGGACAAGCTGCGTCCTGATCAGGTATCCGTGCTTTTTAGACTTCTCGATTCTCGTTACCCATGCATTTTTATTGAATTGACCTCCTGACGTATGCTTTTAATTGCAGATATACTGGCACATCTGGGATCGCTTTGAGGTTTCATTTATGGCCCGCAGCCGGGAGGTGACGAGAGGGAGGGTGCTTTTGGAGTCCCCTTACGGCTGGCAGTGGTACCTGGGCGACTGGGTATCACGTCAGTCGCTAAGGCTGGACGCTTTCTTAGTCCCTGGACCGCTCCCTCCTCTTATGCTGACGTGAGTATACGCTGGAGGAGGTTGAGCGGTTCACGCAGTCGGATCCTCAGCTAGAGCCATTGTTCCAGGTTGGCGCCGCCTACGCAGAGTACCAGGCTCAATATCTCATGCAGAGTTTTGGGATTCATGCTGCCTGGGAGGCGCGACGGTAGGTGCGAGGCCATAGAGGTGGTAGGAGAGGTAGGGGAGGAAGAAGAGGAGATGGAAGAAAAGGAGGTGAGGGCTCCTGTAGTGGCGGTGCAGATCGGAGTGGGGCTGGATTGCCCATTCTTTCTTGGACGGTGGACGTGGTGACCGCTCAAGGAATCCCTGGCCTGGTGGATGTCCTGCGTCCTACAGTCGAACCTTCAGAGTTCCATGCTCAGGTGTGACATGCTTCCATTTGTGAATGTACTATTGTTGCTGCCCATTCTAATCATGCCTTTCATCGCGCAGGTGACTCCGAAGTACGTTAGAGAGATGGCGACGGCCATGATGGGCTTGGAGCAACTTGTGCGGCAATATGCCATGGGCCACTCCCCATCGGGACTGACTCGCGCTGGAGGGACGATGGTAAACCCTTAAATCTTAGTCGTTTGCCATTACCCTTACTCATGATTATGATGCGAATGCTATATGAATGTTGTGCTATTGCAGGCTAGAGGAGGGGCTGCTCAAGGACTACACAGGAAGTCTGTTCGCATGCCTATGCAACAGGCTTCCTCTGCTGGCTCTCGGGAGGAGCGTCCATTGAAGAGACAGCGACACTCTGGCGGCACCGAGGAGGAGCCTATTACCGTTTCAGATGAGACCGAGGAGCCTAAAGACATTGATCTGGAGGATACCTCCAGCAGTACCGTTCCCAGGGTGACTCACACTCAAGAGGTTGTCAGCTCCGAGGCAGAGGAGGAGGTCTTTAAGGAGGACGAGGAGGAGGGTGAGGACAAAGATGAGGATGAGGACTGAGGACTGAGTTTTCTCTTTTTTGCTTTTTGTCTTTTGACGGAACCTGCGTGCTTCCCTTTGTAGGGTACCTATTTACCCTTGGTAGATAGGATTTTGTGCATCAGGCTTGCAAGCCTTATTTTACTTATGTACTTCCACTCATGGATGCCCGGGAATTCTTGCATAGAAATCGTTCTTTTAATGTCCTTATCATTCAATCTCTTTTATTGCTGCTGTTCAATGAGAATGGAATAACTAAGACACTCACCAAAATGTACAACTAGCCATAGATCATAAAAATGAGTCCAATGTGTGGTGTACAACGGGAAATATATTGACAAAGGAATAGAAACCAAAGGAATAGTCAAACGAATTTTTGAAATTGACGCTACATATGAGAATTTACACAAATGCCCTTGTTGTGTGCTCATCATGACTACATATGAGAATAGCAATTCTCGAAGCTTAATATACGACTTGGAAGTTCAACCTTATGCTTGGGATGCACTCGAAAACTAAGAAAGCGTTGACTTCAAAGGGTTTACTTCAAATTTTGACCTAGGGTGGGAGCTGGAACTCGGACCAAGTCACTTTTGACCAATATGATCTGCGTGACTCGAGAAAGTGACTTGAAACGCGATTTGATGCCTTGACACAACTCAAGAATGAGATTATATCGACTTTTTGTACCACGACCTTGACTCTTGGGAGTTGACTCGAAACAAAACATCCTTGAAGTCCCAAATACTTGTCGGAGTGTGTCACTACAAGAAATTGTGTTGTTTGCGACCAACAAGAAGGTTGCAAAAAGTCATCATTTTGGTCGCAAATTGATACAGCGACCAAAAAGTGTGGTCACCAAGCTTGTCGCAACAAGCTAGTCGTATTTGGTATTTCTTGACCAAACTTCGATGTGGTCGCAATATGTTCCACCTTAGGCGACCACATGGATCCAGTCACAATAAGGTTATAATTTTGTGACCAACCGCTGGTCGCAAAAAGTGTGGTCACCAAGCTTGTCGCAACAAGCTAGTCGTATTTGGTATTTCTTGACCAAACTTCGATGTGGTCGCAATATGTTCCACCTTAGGCGACCACATGGATCCAGTCACAATAAGGTTATAATTTTGTGACCAACCGCTGGTCGCAAAAAGAAGTAAAATCTGGCCGCCAAATACAAGCTCTGGTCACAAAAAAGGTCCATTAGACTTCAGAAAAACATGTTTTGGAGACTTAAACGCGGGTCACGGAATATATTTTCTTTTGTCGCAAAACAGATCCTTGGACTTCACATCTACCTGTTTTGACAACTAGAGAGTATGGCCGCAAAAAAATTTTTTTTTTTAACGATGGATTGCATTGGTCACAAAATTAATTTTGCTGCACTTTTTTTTTTACGATGGATTGTGTTGGTCAAAAAATTAATTCTGCTATAAATATCTTTTGTAAGTACAACTAGCTTGTATTTTAAAAATACCGTAGTCCCAATATACACCATTAACAATAAAATCCTTGACAACATTAATAACCACATAATATATATATATAGTGTTTCTCAAAAGCAACAAACAGTCATTAACAATCCCCAAAAACAACAAATTCCACGACATACTTGTTTTTCAATATGTGTTTAGTAACACCACATCCAAAACTATAAATACTAGGTAAAATCCATGATAAAGTAGCAAAAAGTGGACTTCATACTCCAAGCTGTAACCAAATCCAAGTTAGTTCTGAACAACTACAAAAAGTGACTCCATGCTCCATTCTGCCAAAAAGTGATTTCATAGTTCATCTGCAAAGTTCAAAACGTGGTTAGAGTACAAAATGGTTAAAGTCAATTGGAGTTGCAAGGTAATAAAAGTAGCAAGCCACTTTTGAAGGAACCCAAATGCAGTGATAGTCCAATGTCATAATATTATCCACGAAATGCCATAAGTTCAATATCATCATAGGTTGAATTCATATTCTAGGGAATCCAAAAGCATGCAACACTTCAAAAATTGCATAAATATCAATCCTATAAGTGTGGAAATGATTATATGCATGCAGCAAAGAGTATTCACAATTATCCAATGAGTATCAGTACCAGAAATGGGCACACTACAAATATTAATCACCCTTGAAGTAATTTTGGACTAAATAACCTATTATTTAGGATATACCAAAATGCAGAGAAAAGCACAGTATTAAACATATTTTGTTCTTAACATGTTTCAATAGTATCCCTAGTGTCTGAGTAGGAAAACATAATAGAAAAATTAGATGCATATTTAGTCATGCTAGACACGTTTCAGAGAGTGTCGTGACATGGACACGTGATGGTCGACGCGCCCGTGCTTCTTAGACAGGTTAGGGAAGACGATGACGTGGACAGAAGAGGTAATGACATGGATGCTAGCAAGGACCAACCAAAAGAGGACATCGCAGATGCTGAATATGATGTGGAGCATGAGGTGGAACATGGGGTGGGAATTAATGATGATCACATTCAAAGGCCCAAGGCAAGCCACCTGTGGAAAGCACTTCCCAATATAGAAACAAGCATGGCAGCAGCAACAGTTATTACACCAGTTGAGAATAGCCAAAATTCTCTTCTACCAAAGTCGGTTGATGTAATAGCCCCAAATGCAGGTGTAATCAATATTGTTTCAAATTCAATTACATCTTCCCACAACTTGGACTCTTTTGTTCAAGACTCCAATAGTCCATCAACAAATGAATTTTCTAAAAGTGAAATTTCTAGTGCTAAAGTTGAAGGTGAAGAAGCCCATTTTAGTAACCAACTGGATCAACAAGTTACTCGATACAACTTCCCAATAGTGATTGGATCTGACTGCAACTTTAGTCCATCTCAACTGAAAGGTATTGAGCTCCTACTAGATCTCAACCCAAGTCAAAGTGCCATTAGGAAAACTATAAAAAGCCAAAACTACGAAGAATGCATGAGCTTAGGCGAAAGTGTGCACGAAGACTCATTCATTTCTAATGAGGCTTGGATATGACTTCTAAAAACCCTCGATGTACCCTTTATCAAGTTTTAATAAATTTTTTCGCCGATCAAAAAAAAAAAAAGTGGGGACACTTGTCTCATCTCTTGCTAACTCAACCTTTACAAAATTAGAATTAGGACATTGTGTAAGGCTGGAAGAATGGCACCAGCTGTTTGCAGTCCAGGCATTTGAACTTTCTTCGTGCTGCTTTGCTGCTATTGTAATGTGTTCGCTGCTATTGGAAGCTGGCAGCCTGTGGCAGCTGCTTTTCATGTCAAATGATGTATCTTGCTGCTGTCCTATGCTGTGTCAAGATGTATCATGGTGTATCAAGCTATTTTTTCATGTCAAGGTGTATTAAGATGTTTTCCTATGGTGCTCTTCACGGCTGCTGTTGTGTGCAGTCCGTGAGGCTTGTCTGAACCTGTGCAGGTTGGTACAGCTGCTGCAGCTTGAGGCTTGTCTGCTGTCTTGCTATTTTGCAGGCCTGCTGAATTATAGCAAGCCATGCTAGCTGCCATTACCATGAGGTTGGTAGTTTTGTCCAAGGAATGGTCCAAGGCCCCATGGTTGCACTTAAGGACTCAAGGTTACCATATCATGCATGCTCTTCATTGGGAAGGGGAACAGTCTTACCCTTGGAGGTAAATGACGTGCATACTCAATTGGGAGGAGCTAGCTACTACCATTAAACTAAAGTTGGATACCAATTGCAATTCCATAATGAGCATAGAGAAATTCACCAACAATCAAATGGCAATAAACAAAAAAAATAAAAATGTACAACTCAAAGAAGGCCAAGTATCATATCTTTTAAGGGTTGTGCTTTTCTCCGTCTTCCACAAACAAATGTGTAAATTCCCTTTCGCTGTTTCGTGTAGAACTGGTTCTCAACATTTTTCCCATCAGTTGAAACATTTTCTGTTACTTTTAAATCAACCACGTCAGTAACTAGTTGTTCGGAAATATCTTTTTTCGAATGATTGTGCATGGTTAAAGAGTATCGAGGTGAGAGTGAGCATTTGTAACACTGCTACCCTCGCCTACTTTATTGTTGAGGTCATTCTATTGATCAACTTAAGCATCAAATTCGCATATAGATAGAAAATAAACCAACTGCTATAAAAGAGATCAGCTCATCAGCCTCGCCTTTCTTAAGAGCATCTACTACCCTTAAAACATATTCTTTTTCTTGTATAACATGAAACAGTTCTACTACCTTTCTCTGTCTTCCACAAATGAGAAATTTACCAAGTAAATAATTTACAAGGTTATTTGCTGACAATGGTTTCATAAGGAGTGTCCCTTGTCATCAAAAAATTGGTTTGCTTAATTCAAAGGTTTCAGATTCAAAGGTTTGGACAACCTAATCAGTGGCTTGAATTTCTACTTTCCATTTACAATTAAAAACTTTGGTCCCACTCCACCAATAACTCTTAGAATCTCATCAATCAAATATCCCAAAGTCTAGTAGAAGTTTTTCAAATATAACATGAAAATAAATCAAAGGGGAGAAACAATCAGGTGGTAAATGGGCTGCTGGTTTTTCCATAATGCATATTCAAACTCTATTTCAAAACTTTTCTTTTTTTGATAACTATACTATCATTAAAGCACAGACACACATAGAACTTATACTTAGAGGCATAGCTCTGGCTATACAACAAGGATCTCCATAGAGATCAATCCTAACTACCTCCATTACAAACACAAAGCTACAAAAAAAAATAAAACAAGAGAGACCAATTCACAAGTACACAAACAGATAAGGAAAACAAACACCACACACCGTACTTTTTACGACAAGATAAACCTATGAATGCAAGAGTTCTCTACTTAGTTTACACTCACAAATCTTGCTTTTATGTCCCTTTTACTATTTACACTTCACAAGATGAAAACTGTCACAAGTAGAAAACTTCACATGCCAGTAAAACTAAGTGCCCAATGCTAAATGTTGAGACTTACTGGAACAACTTCATCAAGAATGTTGACGTCCAAAATAGCAAGGACGGCACTGATACCTTGGATTTTGTGGGGACCTTCAACATGAAAGCAACCTTCCCATTATAAAATAGTCAAGATGACAGAATATTGCTCTATTAGCAAATAGTCAAGTTCACATTTTGCAAATACCAGCCAGCTTGCAGTTAAATTAGGATGGTATAACAATATCTGAGTATACGCAAAAAGTAAAGTTAGAAACTGTCACCAACCATCATTTGGCTCCAAACCAATGCCTTTTTGAAACTTTCAACAGCAATTTATGTCATTAAGAGCTATGTGTGCCTGACAAATAAATAAAACCAAAAAATTATTAGCCTTAAAATCGTCCAATTGGAATCATGCCATCAAAAACACATCAGAATGATCTCCATGAGGCCTAGAAGCCATTGAATAGAAAAACATGCAGACGAAGATGCATAAATACCATACGTAGAGCTGGCTAGGCATGCCAATAGGTGAATACTAGTAATCTGCTGATATAAATTGGTACAAATGAAGTTTGTGACAGCCAAAACTAAAAATTATTTACCTAGAACTGTCTAGGCATGCCAACACTTGAATACCAGTAGTCTACTAACATAAATTTGCTCACACAAAGTTTGTCAGATGCAGAACTCAAAAAATTTAGTAAACAAGAAACAAAAGAAGGAAATTTTATCCCCAAAACCCTATGCTCATTGCACTAAAATTACAATGGATGGATGGTACTAACCTGGCCTTGGTGAAACAAAGCTTTTACATTGTTTTCTCCATCAAATATTCCATTGACATCCTATTTGGTAAGTCTATCCACCTCTTGTCCATCATTTTATCCTCTTCCTTTAGCCATTTCTGTCCACACTAACAACCTGATTACTCAACAATCAACTAACAACCTGATTACTCAACAATCATAATTCAAATTGTTATCAAACATTATGGCCTTTATTGCCATGCTATTATCGATTACCGACCGAATGTTGTCACTAGTATAGTAAAGAGGGACACTGGATGCAAATAGGACAAATTTGATTGGAAAAATATTGCAATAGCCAACCATGTGATAGAAAAAGATATTGCATCGAATGGGTGCAATGCTAGTTTTATTGATGTACATGTAACAACAAATGGATTCAAGTAAAACAAAAAAACACATCAAGGTCACTTTTTTCAGTTTCTACCAACATAAGTAGCAGATATACAAGGCTACTCTAAACAAGACAAAAGCCCCCCTTTTGGTAGTGAGACTGTACAAATTTTCTATGGCTCCCCAGTGAAACGTATCTTATTTTTTTATGGCTTCCAAAATATAGCTTACATGTCACAACCAGGTGTGACTCCGATTGAGATTCCGGTGAAATATCAATGGTCGATCCTGTTGGTAACAACTATTGCGTCGAAGACCCACAAAAACAACCTTGAACATGCAGTTAGAAATGGAAAAGGAAAGAGTAAAGTAAAAGAAAAAAGAGGGAAAATTGCTAGCCAAACGGATGTGTTTCCCCAATCCAGCATAAAAAAATCCAAACCGATGTGTTTCCCCAATCCAGCATAAAAAATCCAAACCGCAACCCTAGGTCTCGATTACACAAAAATCCCCATATCTTTTCACCCACGAATTTCCAAACAATTGAAAAATCTAAAATAGGAGCAATGCTCTATGCCTATGAATCTCAAACAGGGCTTGGATTTCTCTTGAAGAAAGAAGAGGTACCACTAACTTAGATTACCTGCAGCCATGGCCAGAAGGACCGCCCCCACAACCGGAAATTCACCTCCGCCACTACCAATATCACCACACCACTGCCTCGGTCCCGAATACAACTGCAGAAACCCAACTGTCGAAAGAACCCAAACCCCTAATTTCAAAAAAAGAAACCCTAGATACATCACCACTGCAGAGAGAGAGAGAGAGAGAGAGAGAGAGACCAGTACCGGAGAGAGGAACCGATTAAGGAGGCGGAGATACTAGAGCTGCAGAACACATGCGTAGAACTGATCGAAGCCGACGAGATATAAGACCTAGTTTGGGGAAAATATCATTCTGTGTTGTGCGCGAGAGAGAAAAAGGGGAAATTTAGATACGGTGTAACTTAAAACGACGTAGTTTTGTGTTATATTTTTGTCACTTCAGAAGTGTCGATGTTACCAAAGACAAAAAAAAATTCCCTCTTTAAAATGGAAGACAACAAAGAATTCATCACCCTAAATCTTTCCTTTTGTGAGGAATTATTTCGTCACGTAATGGTTGCAAGTATATGTGGACGAAACGGATTAACGATAAAATTTATTTTTTCGTCACCTTATGTTTTTTTGTTCACCCTTTGCCGACAAAATTTATTTATTCGTCACTGATTAAGTGTTTTTGGCGACAAAATAAAATTTCCTCACCTTTAATTTTTCTGCCCTCTTAATTGGTGACAAAAAAATATTTTCCTCACAAAATAGATATATTTGGAGACGAAATCTACTTTTCTCACCACTATTTCGTCACATATTTTCATTTTTCTTGTAGTGTATTTTTGTTCCCTTTTTTCAGTTATTTATTTGTGGAGGAATGAGAAATATATATATAGTCAGCTTCCTGTAAATAAATCCCTTACATAGCTTAAGTAAGGACCTCATAGATCCCGATTGAATTTTAATGATCCGAACCGTTCAATGTGGTTAGAACGTAATTTTAAGGGTCCCCGCTAGAAATCAGCAAATAATATGACCGGAAAGTGCTTGATCTGAGCAATTTTCATTGAACAGTTCAATTAAAAACTGCTCAAAACAAGCACTTTTCGATCATATTTTTTGTTAATTTCTCTCGGGGTCTCTTAAAATCATGGTTTGCACACATTAAACAGTTCAAATTATCAAAATTTGATCGGGACATATGAGTCCTTACCTAGGGTCCTTACTTAAGGTTATTACAAGAAGCTTGTGGGTTCTATAAGAGATCCCTTATTTTAATAAAATATGGACCTCATGATCTTGATCAAATTTAGATGATTTGAACCGTTCAATGTGATCGGAATATAATTTTTAAGGGTCCCCTAAGACAAATCAGCAAAAAAATATACCTGGAAAGTGCTTGATTTGAGCAGTTTTCATTGAACGGTTTAATTAAAAACTACTCAAAACAAGCATTTTCCGGTCATATTTTTTGCTGATTTCTTGCGAAGACCCTTAAATCACGTTCTGCACACATTGAACGCTTCGAATCATCAAAATTTGATCGAAAAATGGGAGGTTTATATTTTATTAAAATAAAGGATCCCTTATAGGATTCGTGGTGTATATATATAATACACACACAGAGAGTCAGCTTCTTGTAAGGAATCTCCTACTTAGTATAAGTGTGGACCTCATAGATTCCGATCAAATTTTGATGATCCAGTCCATTCACTATGATCAGAACATGATTTTAAAGGTCCCCGCGAGAAATCGGCAAAAAATATGATTGAAAAGTGCTTTATCCGAGCAGTTTTCATTGAACGGTTCAATAAAAAAACTACTCAGATCAAACACTTTTGGTCAGATTTTTTGTTGATTTTAACGAAGATTCTTTAAATTACGTTCTGAACCTATTGAACAGTTCGAATCATCGAAATTTGAATAGAAAATGGAGGATTGGATAAAAGGAGATTAAAAATATGAATAGATGGGACAAGTTGGGTTCACAAAAATACTAGATAAGACTATATGCTTATTGGAATTTATTATATTGTATTTTGTTAGGTGAGATAAATATGATGAGGGTAATTTTCGACCGTTGGATGCAGAGATAAAGATGATGACGGTATCCCCTCCATTAATTAGTTAAATGTAATACTACATGGACAAATAGTCCAAACTTCGGGTTGGTGTTGTGCAGTGAGTACCATGCTGCACACCTCCAAGCAGTCGGATCGTGCATCTGATAGCTCGGATCTCATCTCAACAACCAACGATCGAGAGCCGTTCATTGCCGAGATGAGATTCGAGTTGTCGGATGCACGATCTGACGGCTCGGAGGTGCGCAGCACGGTGCTGCATACGCCACTGCACAGCACCACAGTGAGGTGCACAGGACCGTGGTGCGCACCTCCAAGCCGTCGGATTGTGCATCTGATGGCTAGGATCTCATCTCGGCAACCAACGATCGAGAGTCGTTCATCACAGAGATGAGATCCGAGCTGTCGGATGCACGATCCAACGGCTTGGAGGTACATACCACTGCACAACACCATCCCCCAATTGCAAATAGTCCACTATTGTCCAATTGCCCTTACTTTCTTGTGCAAACATACACCGAACTACGGAGTACAAAAAAAGAGGGTATATGTGAGTCCACCCTCAATACCGTTGATAGACCCCACCTATCTTTTTCCCACCATCAAACATACCAATTAAGTATAACATATGAATTGAGACAAAAAATTTCCTTGTTTCAGAACACTTTCTTAAAAAAGAGTATTTATTTTACATTTTTAAACTTAAAAATAATGTAATGAAATTTTATTTTATTTTAATTTTTTTGCACCACTCGAAAGATCTCAATGAGATCTATCAAACAAGATCCATATTGTTAAAAAAATAATTTGCATAAACACATTACTTTTGAGTTCAAAATTATCTTTCTTAAAAAATAAGTACTTAAAATGAGTTCTGAAACACACTCTAAGTCACAAAACAAAAAAATAATTAAGCCTGAAAAAGTTCTGTTATAGCATTTAGTGACTCACAATTGGTCACTAAAATAGGAAAGATTTTGCGACTAGAGCACCCTAGTCGCTCAAACATTTAATGCAGAGATATAATATAACCAGCTTCTTCTCGGTCGCAAAATAGTCATATGCTGGTCGCAATTCTTATTCATTAAACTCTTTTACGTGACAAAATACACTTCGGTCGTTAAATGAATTGGAGTTCAGTTGCTAAAAGTTTTCCCGCTAGCGGTAAAGTTTGGCGCTAAAGAATAGGTGATTCATATTTAGCGACCAACACATTGGGTCGCTTGTGGGAACAACTTTATTCTTTTCGCGACCAAGGAAGCTCTTAGTCGCAAGTACCATAGCAAAAGAGACCCAGATTTTGTTAGTTGCGAAAAGTTGGTCGCAAAGAACACTATTTGTTGTAGTGTGTTCTGGTGGTTGATGGTGCCCCGAGGTGCCTCAAATTCATTCTATTCCTTTGTTGTCAAAAATTGCAGAAATGCAGACATAGTATGTCGTGCGTTTGTTCAAAACGCCGTGCATCATGTCATCAGGTATGGCGGGGTATTGATGTTATACCGTGCTGATTCCCCCCGATTTGATATGCCGTGCGTTTCTTCATTAGGCCGCGCGTGATTTGTTTCCCTGACAGTTCTGCATTTTGTTGTTTCCTAAGACAAATTGCACGAAGGTTGAAGTTTGTCCTGTGCTAAGGCATTCCAGAGCCAATGCATGTCTGCATTGTACTTCCATGCTATGACCAAACCTTTTTCTATGCAAGACTCATGGAAAATTTGCATTTTTGAAATCGAAGGCTCTTTGAGAGTTGAAGTTGTTTCCTTTATTCTTCCTATAAATTCAAGCCTTCAACTTTGAATTCTTTCCATCCCACTAACTCTCTCTTTCTCCCAACGGCTCTTTCACTCTCCAGTTCGCTCCGTCCATGGCTAACTTCTATGGAAGGCGTCGATTGGCTCAATTTTTGGGCTCATGGCCTCTATTCCATGAGGTACCTTCGCAACATCCGTCTTCGTCCCGAGCTCTTGAGGGTAGCTGCAAATTTTTGGGATCCCGAGGCCCACGTGTTCCATTTTGGCGAGCAAGAGCTTTGTCCTACCGTGGAGGAGTTTCGTGCTTACCTTGGTAGCTACGGTTCGAGAGAAGTTATCATCCCTTCTGTGCATGAAAGCATCCATAAGGTCTTGTCTATGATCCTTGGATTGAGTAGCGGTGCTGCCCGCTACTTAGTCAGTGATGGTCAACTCAACATAATGCGACTTATTGAGATGTTCTCTCCTCTTGGCGATCTTGCAGACATGACCTACCAAACTCGGTGCATGACCGCCCTTTGTATGTGCCTACTTGCAGCCTATCTTTTGGTACCTTCCACCGTTCATGCTAGCTCGGCCCTGGTCAACATTGCTGTTCAAATCGAGGCTCGAAAGGATGTGATTCCCATGGTTTTGGCTGAGACGTTGATGGGTTTGGACAACATTCATTCTGGAGTGGTTGAGTCCTTCAGGGGTAGTCCTCTCCTCCTACAGGTTGATTTCTCACTCAGCTCTCCTTTTTCGAGTTCTTCTCACGTTCTCATTTTACCTCAATGCTCGGTTCAGATTTCTATGGTTTCTTACTTGTATTCCTCTCTTTTGCAGATTTGGCTTTGTGATAAGGTGAACGTGCTAACCATCCCTCTTGGCAATTGGGCGTACGAAGCCAGGCTACTCTCCCTACGATGCTTTGAGTTTGCGGACAGACAAGTTTCTGAGTGGGTCAACTTTTTTAGGTGCCTGCGAGCTGAGACCATTTCTTAGAGGCGCCCGTGGCTAGACCTTCGACCCATGACAGTGCACTTTATGGGCCCTTAGTGGGTCGTTCTTGCTAGATTGGAGGCTTTCACCTTCTATATTCCCTACCGGATTCAGTGTCAATTCGGCCTTAGACAAGAGGCCCCTGCGGAGGTTGTGGTAGATGTCATTCTGCCCCTCTTTCGTCACTCTGTTCTTTGCAATTATCAGCGATTCTGGAGAACTCGTGAGGTGATCGATGCACATCCTTACCCATCTATGATGGTTCGCGGGAGCTACCGGAAATGGCTTAGGAGGGGCATCGCTGCGAGAGCTGGGGCCCAGGGGAACTGACTCAATCCTACTACCCTTACCATGGAATAAATTGTGGATCTACTTTCATCATGTTGCACTTTTGTTTTCGAAAATCATGCTCAGCCTTATGTATTAGAAGCAATCATTATAATAAAATGAGTCGTGGAGGGTTTCCCCTTTCTCGATTTGGTGCTTCGAATTCTTACAACCTGGATTTTTATTTTGATTAATCGCGGGCCTCAGAGTAAGGCTTCCTACGTATCCTTATAGCCAAGGAATCAGGTCATAACGTAGTTCAGGGTAGGGTTTGCTCTGGTTTTGATACTCTCCTTTTGTGCTCTAAATTTTGCCTAGTACCGCCCTTTCGGGTTTTCGGTCTAGCGAGCTCATTTATTGCATGCCTTAATTTTTGCGTAGGATGCCCTTGCGGGTTTTCAATCCTAGCAGGCCTTTGCTCTAATTTTTGCTTGGGTCTGCCCGCCCTTGTGGTTTTCAGCCCAGTGAGCCTCTTTCAAGGGTAATAGCGCTTGAGTTGATCCAGGTTGACCAAAGTTGAAAAGTCATTTCCGTCCAAGTCAATAAGCTGCGTGGCCCCTCCGGATAGGATGGCCTTGATGATGTACAGCCTGGACCACTTTGGTCGGAACTTTCCGCGTGGATCATCGACTGGTGCCCGGATTTCCTTTAAGACCATGTCGCCTTCTGCTAAGTCCCTAGGCTTTACTTTCTTGTTGAACGCATGAGCAATCTTTCTCTGATACCCTTGAATATGATAGAGAGCCCTCAACCGACGTTCGTCAAACAATATGAGCTCTTCGAATCAATTGCTTAACCATTCTGCCTCTTGGACCTCACACTCAACCATAGTTCGAAGAGACGGAACTTCCAACTCAATGGGGAGTACAGCTTCCATACCATAGACCAAAGAGTAAGGGGTCGCCCCTGTTGGTGTACGTATGGATGTGCGATACCCCCATAAAGCCAGCTGCAATTGCTCATGCCAATCTCTTGCGGACTGTATGGTCTTTTCCAAAATGGCTTTGATCGTTTTGTTGGCTGCTTCCACGGCTCCGTTAGTTTGTGGCCGGTAGGTTGTTGACTTGTGCACTTGGATCTGGAATTCGTCTAAAACCTCCCTGGCTCATCCTTTGAAATGAACCCCATTATCGGATACAAATGCCTGAGGAACTCCATACCGGTAAATGACGTTTTGCTTGATAAAGTGAACCACTTGTACTGCAGTTAAGGGGCATAAGAAGCAGCTTCTACCCATTTCGTGAAGTAATCAACGGCCACTAAAATGAATTTACGGCCATTGGATGCTGTTGGTACAATCCTTCCAATGACATCGATTCCCCATACCGAGAAAGGCCATGGCGAGGTCATTTGATGTAGTTCAGATGGCGATACATGAGTGAGATTGGCATGGACCTGGCATTTGTGACATCGTCATACGTATTCCACACATTCTGTTTCCATGGTGGACCAAAAATATCCCTGCCTGAGGATCTTCTTGGCAAGCATCATGCCGTTCATGTAAGGGCCACGCACACCTTCATGAATCTCCTCCATCACCCTCCTTGCTTCTGCACCATGGATGCATAACTTGTGCATGCCATAGTGCGACCTCCGATATAAAATTCCACCGCAGATGATGTATTGAGCCGCCATCCGCTGGAGGGTGATCTTGTCTTTCTTGCTTGCTTCAGTGGGTAATTCTCCTTTTTCCACGAATCTCCAAATGTCGTAATACCAAGGGTGACCATCATCGGGCTTGTCAACGGGTATGACATGCTGATATACTGGTGTATCCCTTTGTTCGATCACAATTGGCCTTAGCTTTATGCCAATGGGAATTCCAACCATGGATGCCAATGTGGCAAAGGCGTCTGCAAACTGATTTTTGAGCCTTGGCACATGAATAAAAGTTACCTTGTTGAAATGGGGGATGAGATCCTCAAGATCTTGATGGTATGGCTTTAGCTTTTCCTCTTTGACTTTCCAATCGCCATTGGCCTGTGATACTACCAGGTTGGAATCTCCTACTACCTCCAATTTCTCTATACCAATTTCAATTGCCACTTCCATACCTACGATGCAAGCTTCGTACTCTGCTTAGTTATTGGTAACTTCAAAATTTAGCTTGAATGCGAGCAGAATGTGGGATCCGTCGGGTGCTATCAACAGCACGCCAATTCCAAATCCTTTCTGATTAGCTGTTCCATCGAAGTACAACTTCCAGACATCTTCAGCCATAGTCATTATGTCTTTATCGGGAAACTTAAACTCGGCATCTTCACATCCTTTGACTGAGCAGTTGGTCAAGAATTCCGCAACGGCTCTTCCCTTTACAGACTTTCTGGTGACATACTTTAGTTCGAATTCTGCTAACATCAATAGCCATTCTTCCCGTGAGAGCCGGTTTCTCAAATAAGTACTTGAGAGGGTCCATTCGAGAAATCAGCCTCACTGGGTAGCTAGCATGTAATGTCTTAATTTCTTGGAAGCCCAGACAAGCGCCCAACATGTCTTCTCTAATGGAGTATAACGCTCTTCACATCCAATCATCTTCTTGCTCAGATAATACACAGCTCTTTTAACCCCATCATCTCCTTCCTGTGCCAGCATACATCCTGTGGAGGACGGAGTGACTGACAAGTATAGGATTAAAGGTTTTCCCAACATGGGGGGTGTTAACACCGGTGGATTTTGCAGATAAGTCCGAATTGCCTCGAAAGCCTCCTGACACTTATTGTCCCATTTGAACGGCACACCTTTCTTGAGCAGGCAAAAGATTGGTTCACAAGTTAAAGTTAGTTTGGCAATGATTCGGCTGATAAACTGCACTTTGCCAAGAAAACTCCTCACATCCATTTCAAACCTCGGCGGCTCCATTTCTAGAATGACCATGATTTTTGAGGGGTCAACTACGATACCACGAGTGGTAATCATGAACCCGAGCATTTTTCCAGCCGTGACCCCGAATGTGCATTTGGCCGGGTTAAGGCGCATCCTATATTTTCTGATCCTTTCAAAGAATTTCTTGAGTGCAGGCAAGTGCCCTTCCCGCTCCTTGGCCTTGACAATCATGTCATCAACGTAAACCTCTACTTCTTTATGGATCATGTCGTGTAACAAGGTCGTGGCGGCCCGCTGATAAGTAGATCCTGCATTCTTTAATCCGAAAGGCATTACCTAATAGCAAAAAGTTCCCCATTCAGTGACAAACGTGGTCTTCTTCCAATCCTCTGGGGCCATGAGGATTTGGTTGTACCCTGAGAAACGGTCCATGAAGGAAAGTAAAGCATACCCAGCAGTGTTGTCGACCAGCACATCAATGTGTTGCAATGGGAAATCATCTTTTGGACTTGCCTTGTTGAGGTCCCTGAAATCAACGCAGACCCTAATTCTTGTTGGAAGTTGACTAGAATTCCTAAATTGACTAGGATTCCTATTCCTATTCGGTTTAGGTTTATTTAGTGCTTTTCTATAAATAGAGACCTTGGGGGTTCCTAGGGTTATGGTCTGTCTGTCTGTCTGTCTGTCTCCCTCTCTCTCTTTCTCTCTCTCTCTCTCCTTGTAATAAGGTGGGGAGCATTTTCAGAATCTTTTTTGTGTGTCCAAACCGAAGCATATGCCCTTTGATGATCATGAAAGAAAGTCTTCTGGGTTTTCTGTGTAGGGGGAGAAAGCTATAGAGGAGAATTGAAAGGGGTTTGTTTGATTTTGATCGATCATTTGCTTGTGGAACTACGCATTAGCTAATCTTTGCGTAGTACATCCTCCTCTCTATACATAAAAGGGGCCCCCGTGGTCTCTTCTTCCTCAGTCACGGCACCCTTGCCTCTCGTCGGATCCCTCGGCGGAGACCCGCTCGGCCCCATGCCATCACCATTGGCACCAGTGTCGCCAGTGTTTCCAGGACCACCACCAGTCACCACCGAGCCGCTCACGGCCATATTCGGGTCCAATGGCCTAACAACGGGTCCTGCGACCCTCGGCTCCTCTCTCGCGCGAGGGACCTCCTCTGCCGTGCGATGCTCGTCGCTGCCACCGACCTCTTGCTCATGGCTTTGTTCGCCATCGCCGCCGCCCGTAGCCTTTGCACCTACGCCTACGACGATCTCTGTCGGTTGTTGATCTCCTATTTCGACTTCCATTGGGCCTCCCGCGTCCTCCGGCCGATCAACCACTTCTCCTCCAGCATTGTTGCCACCATGGTCCACCATGGATGTTCGTGTATTTGGGTTTTGGTTCGATTTCGGAAGCAAAACTAGGGTTTTGATTGGAGTGTCAGAGAGTAAGAGAGTGTGAGAGGGGTGTTTTGTTTCGAAATTGCCTTTGAGCGGTTTCTAAACGTCCCAGTCGATATATGGGACAGAAACAGGTGTGGGCCGGGTCTGGGCCTTTTCCAGACCCGAGCCCTAACAAGCCTCCCGCGCGTGAGGGAGTAGCTACTTCGCGCGATGAACCAATTGGGTTTCAGGCCCAATACAGCTTCTAGTCAGGCCCAATCATGTTTGTCTCTCTTACAAAGGCCCATGAATCCTTGTTATGGCATCACAACATTCTTAGGGGTCGTTTTGAATTAATTCTCTCAATCTAGAGCATTTTATTTCCCCAATAGTGGTCCGCCCGCACATGATCAAATTTCGAATCAAGGACGATCCATCCGTCCAATTTCAAATCAGCGACGATCCATCCGTCCAATTTCAATTTAGCAACGATCCATCTGTCCAATTTCAAATCAGCTACGATCCATCCGTCCAATTTCAAATCAGCGACGATACATCCGTCCAATTTCAAATCAACGACAAGTCAGCAGTGATCCATCCGTCCAATTTCAAATCAAAGACGATCCATCCATCCAATTTCAAATCAGCGACGATCCATCCGTTCAACTCATTTGCTCCCCAGGAGAGTTCACATCATCGATTGATCCGCTCTCCGATCCATTGCTGCACGGTTTTTTATATACTTGTTTGCATTTTCCATTTAATTGGCTTTTAGGCTGGTTTGATGGGTGTCTAGAAATCTTTGACGTTACTTGTACTAGTCAATGGTGCTCCACGTGCCGTCAAAGAGGGACTACTGTAGACACCCCAATCTGGTTTCCCAATTGATTTACTTCATTTTTCGGTTTCTTGTTTCTCCGATGATGAATCAGATTAAAAACAGTCTTGAGAGTGAAATGGTTTGAGTTTGGAATGAGTGGAACCTATCCTTAACCCCGAAACCCTAAGTCAAAACCCTGACCTCAGGTTTTACCGTCGCGCGTTGAATGGGAACTCAAGTGCGATGCTCCATCTGCCAGGTGTTGGTCAAAGTCAATAGCCTTGACTGTTGACCAGAGCGCGGGTTTGTGGGATAGTCACGTGATTATGTCACTCTCTCGCACGATGGTCAACACCTGTCATTTTCACCTTTTTTCCAGCTGGATTTTTTGATGATTAGGGGGCTACTGACCTGTGGAACCCTATTTTCGTCGATTGAATAGCGTTTTGCAGGTTCATGGGTTGCACCACCCTCACAACCACTCCTATCACCTTGTTGGCCTCTTTCTCCACCAAGGGAAGCTGGCCAGCCTTGTTGGCTGGCTGCTAAGCCAAGTTCTCCACCAACCTAGCACTCTCCCACCTCCTATAAATACCCCATTGGTCTTCCATTATAAGGGTTACAAAAAAAATCAAGCAAGAAAGGCTATACAATCCCTAATACACTTGGTCTTCCACTATCCTTGCCACTTTCATACACTCATTTCACAAGCTCAAACACCTTGTTCAAGCCATTTCCATATCACTCAAGCAAAGGTATAAATTTACTGTCTGTTTACTGTTTTGATCCCTGAGGAGGGCTGGTAGGGCCAGGGCTGGTAGGGCCAAGGCTGGTAATCAATACCAGTTCTGGTCCTAAAGTCAGCAGGGTTACAAGAGCTGTGTAACTAGTACACCTACGCGCAATGGAGCCATTCACGCGCGTGACTGTCCTCGTCAACACGTGACGGTCCTCGTGGGGATAGGATGCTAGTTATTTTCTATTTTCTGTAGTATTATGAATCATTGTGAAGCATGATTAAAATTAATCCACTGACTTGCTTGCTAAAACTCATAGCTTAGCTTTAGGTTGCCTATTTAATTGCTTTGGAATGTCCCTGGGTTGCCTATGAATATGTCTCAGAGTTCAGACATGCAACAGCAATTCCTGGAAGTCTAGTCAAGATCCAAGCGCGATGATCTCACCGCATCGCGTGATGGTCAACTTATTTCTAGAAATTGCCCTTGTATGGGCAATTTGGTCCATGACCTTTGTTTTAATACCCCCACTGTTTAGGGGTTGCATCTTATTCTTGTTCATCCTGTTTGTAATAAGGGAGGCTTAAAAATTCATCCTTATTCCTTATCCAACTTAAGTATTCATCCTCCACTTTTTGAACTGTTATGATTTCATCCCTATTTTTTTAATACCAAAAGTGCCCCTCATACACACACACACACACACACACACACACACACACACACACACATATATATATATATATATATATATGGGTACAGAAATTTGGGACTCAAAACTAATCTTGGGGGTCCTCGGCGTTATTTTAGGGATTTGCAAAACTAATTTCCTAAATTCATGGTTTCCTTTTTCGTTTCAAAATTGCTTAAAAGGTTATAATCCCCATCTTCATGAAAAGCAGGGAACTGAACCCCCCACAAATTGCAGTCCCATTCCGTCCCACTGTGTCTTTCGTCCCAAATGTCGTCCAGAAGAGTAAGAACATCTCTCTCTCTCTCTCTCTCATCCTCCGAAGTCCTCCACTCATCATCCACAAACATCCGCCGCCATTCACTAGTCCTCCCTTCGGTGGGCGGCGATCCACTTGTCCTCCGACAACAGCTGCCGCCATCCATCAACAGCCGCCACGTTGGAGTTTGGATCCCTATCGGAGACCTTGAAGAATATAGGTAGAGCCAACGAATCAAGCAAGCCACGCAACAGCCTGCCGCCATCGAAACTCCCAACGTTTGTCGTACAGATCGGAGTTCAACAAGAAAGCCTCACGAATTGAGTTGGGCATCCACGCTGAAATTTTATTTCAGAGTTGAGGTTTGTGTTGGCTCTATATTGATGCTGTTGTTGGTTAATCTGTTCGGTCCATTTGCTGTTGCTACTGATTTGTTCTTGATGGTCGTGGATGGCCCTCAGTTTTAGGGTCTTGTAGATCTTATTAGTGGATGATGATTGCTGATGTTACTAATAAGAAGGCTTTGCTCTATAAGGCTTTTGATTGGGCTTTCCTGATGCTGCTTGTGCTTTCATATTTATCGTGTCCACGTTGTAATCGTCATTGTAATTTAACCATGTAATGTTATGGTAATTTAGCCATATTCTTATTTTTTTATGGTAATTTAGCCATGTTCTTTTCTTTTTGATACGCACCTAAGATTGCTTGATCGTGGTGCTTAAGTCCGTTAGTTAGAAGTGCTTTTAGCTATTATTGTCGTTTTTAGTCGATATTGCACGTAAGGTGTGTTTTTAGTGTTTTCAGGTAAAACGTGCAAATAAGGCGCATTTCAACGCCATGGATGGCCCAAGTGCTTCCAAGTACCCGAAGACCCTGTTGGCCCCTTAAAATCTGTCTAAGTATGGAAAAATGACTTTCAGAAAAAGTATCGATTTTCGAGATTAAAAATGGCGGTAATTGATCCTTGAATTTTTGTAAGAGTAACTACAAAGTTACAAGGTTTTATTTGAAAAGCAAGGTCATATTTTGAGCCATTTTCTCTTGCGAAAATTGTGCGGATTTCCATTTTACACTAAAAGTGGGGGGTTGACATTTTGATTTAATTGGAATCTTGAAATTCTGGTAATGCCATTGTTTCCAAATGGGGGGTATTTTCTTATTTTCATTAAATAAATTAAAGTAAAGAAAAGGTAAAAGAAAGGTTTAAAATGTAGTCTTTACTTATAAGGTGCTGTGGAGCTGTGGAAGTTGCTGGGAGCCGTCGGGTGTCAAGTTCTGGAGGCTGGCCTGAAGACTGGAGATAAGCTCCGCGTATCGATACGGATTAAGGGCCGTATCGATACGCGTTGGTTATCTTGCCAAGCAGAGAGTCCCGTATCGATACGGGAATAATCTGTATCGATTCGGGATTGTTACGGGAGATTGGCCTTTTCAGCTTAACGATGTGGTATCGATACTTTGCTTAATCTGTATCGATACGGAGAGCCTTCGGCCAGATATTTTGCTACTTTTTGGGCTTTCCATTTATGGAATACTTGCCTTTTATACTATGTTTTTAGATATTTGAGGAGAGAGAAACCCATTGTGTATAAATAGGGGTCTCCTCTCTCCCTTTTGTATCTAGTTAATTATTAGCTTTAATTTTTCCTCCATTAATGTTCTTTCAAGCTTTTCTAGTGTAATCTCTTAGAACTCAAGTAAGTAATTCTTGTTTGTTAATTTCTCGTTTATTAAAGTTGTTCCTACGGACTAGATCTTTTATAATATCAAGTTTATTTTCGTTTTTATCGGTTAAAAGTCATGTCTCGTTTTTATGCTTTCTTCCATGCTTTAGCTATGTGTGAGTAGTTGATAGGCCAAGTCTCGGGGTAATCTTTCCCGAGGACTTAGGTGGTTATTTGGTTCTCAAACCTTCGGGCTTAAAATCTTGGTTTTCGAAATTTCATTAACCTAGCCTTTTTGGTCTAAGCGAGGCGTGTTAACTCCTTGGTATGAAGTTTAGTCAAGCGGTCTTGGCAAGCGACATATTGAGGGCTCGTGGCCCCCTACGTGTTAGATACATTAGCAAATATAGGTTGATTTAATTCTGGTTAATCACATCTTTTGATAAACGTAGTCATTAAAGCTAAATCTTCCGGGCGTGAGCACGCGGTCGTGACTCTCGCCTGAGTTAAATTGAGAACCGGTAACATCCTTTGTCAAGGGTTAGACGATCCCTAGACTTGCCTCGTTTTAGTTTATTAAGCGTTATCCTAGTCTTTTGCCTTGGCAATTTTCACCGTTTAAAGAAAAACGGTGTTGGCTGTCTTAAACGCCGAAACCACCATATAAAACCTACAATCCAATTAAGCTATATTCGAATTCTCTGTGGGTACGATCCCGGACTTCCGGATATGATGCTACCAACGATCTAGCCCTACGCTTGGGGTTTTCAACCTTATATTTGAAGGCGAGGTTTGAGGCGAAGCACTTTTCTTTTTTTATGGTAATTTAGCCATGTTCTTACTTTTAAATTGGTATATAAAGTCCATATGGTTTTGGGAAATTGGTTGTCCATTATTTAGATTGCAATAGAGAATGTATTCTTTTGATTGTGGGCATTTAGAATGTAACAAAAAATGGACCACCGAAATGGTTAACTTGATAATGAATTCTGCTTCGATCTGGGTAAATTATCAAACATGGGTAATTTACCACCAAAACCTAATGTTGCATGGTGGATTCACAGGAAAGTTTAGTGATGAACAGGGCTTTGAACATCTTATTTGGGACATATATTGGTCATGTAAGATTGATCATCAACACAAAAAATGATATGTATTGGCCTACTTGACATGATAAAGTGATAAAGTGATCAATTTACCACCAAAAATAGAATTGAGCAATCAGTGGGATCTGTTAGATGTTTGAAAATAATGATTTGTTCTTCCCCCTGTTGTAGCCGTAAATTAAGGGAGTGGAATTCATCTGTCCCCTCTCTCTCTCTCTCTCTCTCTCTCTCTCTCTCTCTCTTATATATGTTTAATATATATATATATATATATATATATATATATATATATATTACAAAATAGAATAAAGGGTAATAAAGGTAATTTACATATTGCAAGGATGAAATCATAAGCATGAAAAAATGGGAGGATGAATTCTTACATGGCATAGAAAAAGAGGATGGATATTTAAATATTCCTTGTAATAATTATTTACTTTCAGTACATATAAACTGCTTGGTTCAACCCTGGGTGTGGATAGAGGTGTCAAATGTGCCGGTCGTGCCGTGCCGTGCCATTTTCTTCCGTGCCAACTGTGCTTCGTGTCGTGTCGTACCGTGCCCGTTTACTTTCAATGTGCCATGGTGTGCCGTGCCGTAGTGGGCCATTTTGCTTTGTCGGGCTGTGTCGGGCCGTGCCTTTTTTAAATCGTGTCATGTCGTGCCGTGCCTAATTAATTAATCATGTCGCGTCGTGCCGTGCCTTTTTTTGTCGGGTCGGGTCGGGTCGTGCCGTGCCTTTTTTGTCGGGTTGTGTCGTGCCGTGCTTTTTTTTTGTCGGGTCGTGTCGTGTTGTGCCTTTTTTTGTCGGTTCGTGTATTGCCGTGCCGGCCCTTAATCGTGTGTCGTGCTGTAATCGATTTTCGTCTAAAAAAAAATCTTCCCAAAGAACACACATTCTAGTGCCCGGTGCCTCTAATGTTCTTAAGTTTGCATATTGTGGTATTCAATATTTCAATCCTAATGAGTAACGATTATCCACTATCAAGTATTCAAGTGTCCTACGTTCAACAGTGCAAGGTGCATCCCCATAGAGAATACATGCTCTCACAAATGTTATATTCAAAATTAACATAATAACATTAGTAACTAACGTTGTTGGCAATGGACAGGGTTCGAGCCCGGGATGGACGTTTGGGATTCATTATGGGTAGTCTTTGAAATCCATACTAACATGTTGCTAAGAGAGAGAGAGAGAGACAATAGCATCATTACTATCAAAGAATCACCATGAAATTCAATGTTGCTGTGGAGGTTCGGATGGGTGAGACCGTGAGACTTAGGACTAGAAAGCAGATTTTTCACATTCAGTAGAAAAGCTTGGTTTGGAATCTTCGGATGGGTGAGACTGTGAGACTTGGGACCAGAAAGCAGATTTTTCACATTCAGTAGAAAAGCTTGGTTCGGAATCTTCGGATGGGTGAGACCGTGAGACTTGGGACCAGAAAGCAGATTTTTCACATTCAGAAGAAAACCTTGGTGCTCATTCTCGACCAAATCAAAAGCTATTTGAAATGTGAGCAGAGCATCATCCTTATTTTCAGATTGTAGAAGTATTTTCAAGATTAATTATATGATAAGATCACAGTTTTAAGAAAATCCGTTATTTCTCAAGTAAAAGATGACATTTTATTAGAAAAATCGTGGTTGAATGCTTTATCCATATTGCACAATATAATCATCCACATTCACCAATAAATTTATACCTGGATCATAAAAAAAGAAATTCCCCCAGAAAATAATAAAAGCCAATGTCAATTAAAAATAAATTCATTTATTAACCAACTCATATCAATCTCTGTACATATTACAATCAAAGCTATTCTGATAAAAAAAATTTACAATCAAAGCCATTCTGAATCTCTGATGGAATATGGATGCACCAGTTGCATATATAAAAAACTACAATAAAAGAAAGCAATTCATAACAGCTCAATCAACATCTTCTTTTGACAAAAAAAATTGCATCATTGAGCATCTGTAATGTACCAAACAACAAAGAAAATACACATTGGCATTCAGTAGAACATCTGGAAAACGCTTGCATTATCTGGGTAATGTACAGTACAGAATGCTAAAGGTAGACAAAGCAATACATGGAGGTCCATGGCAACAAGCTCCTGAGTCCTAAGAGGGCCTTTGTTGTTGATAGTCCTACAAGAGAGCCACCAAGTACATCGGAAAACTTACAAGTTTCTCAAGGAATACACCTAATGTTGACAGCTGGGTTTGGACCATGGATTTGTTGAAGAGTTTATCATGCCAAAGGTAGACAAAGCAATACTGCCAATACTAAGGCAGTGAAGTCACAAAAGCTAAATTGGTAAATCCTTCTAAAATCCATGATCTATACCCGGCCTAAAATCAGCAAGAAGATAAAATAAGGAAACAAAAAACAGACCAGAGGTGGGAAACAGTCTTTAGCGGCACGACGAGGAACGGAAAATCCTCCATGTGTGCTTGTATTAGAGGCTGTAAGTGTCTTGCAAAACACCAAAACTGTTTCAGTACTGAGATAGCCACGCACTGCTCAAGGAGTTTTGATAGCCACACACTGCTCAAGGGGTTTTCATGTTTTGCAAGCATACCAAAACTCCTTAAGCAGTGAGAGGCAAACTGTTTTCCATGAAAACCCCTTGGGCAGTGCGTGGCTATCTCAGTACAGCACAGAATTAGGCAAACAAGACAACCAATTAACCAATACCCAACAAGAAAAAAGAAAAGGGGCAAATTAAAAGTTGGGGATGAGGGCGATCAAGTGGGTGTTAAAGAGTGGCCACAAAGCAACAGACCAACAGAAAATTGAAAATTAATTCAAATCATGGGGGAGAATTACATTATAGTTGAAAGAGGGGTGGTTGTCTAAAAAGCAAGAAGAATAAGAGAGAAATTGAATAGAAAAATACAGGAGAAAGTCATGGTTGGAGAAAGGGAGAAGAGAGAGGGGTTCTAACTTCTAAAAGATGTGAAGAAAAGGGAGGGTATCAAATAATAACAAGGAATTCAAAGTATGATTCCTCCTCCATTTGCAGTTCTGAGAAGAGGGAGCCGGAGCATCAAACATACAAAAAAGAAGAAGAAGGTATCAATGTTTGACTACCAAAAACTACAATATAAAACTCATGAACCAAAAACTACAATAAAACTCATAAAGATTAGAAGAAACGAATAGAAACAACATTGGGGTCTTCTAATAACTGATAAGCATACATCAAGTGAATATATCAGCAATTTTAATTTTTGGTTACCTCTTCTTGTAGTGCAAAAAATTAACGCTCATGCAATGCAATCAAATAAACAGCTAACAGACTAACAAACTAACAGACTGGAGGGGCTAGGCCGCCACCTCAACTTAGCAAATAGAATATGCGAGGGGTTATGCCACTACCTCGGCTAAGCAATGCAATCAAATAAAACTAACTATACTAACTAAAAACAAACTCAATATTTAGCCTGGCTTCGTTACACCTCAGGTTTGGCATAAAACTAGGTTAGAGGTATCCACCAAGCTAAATACGAGCTAATAACACATCAAGATCAAGAACAAAAGTTGAAAAGTTTTGAAGAAAACTGAAATAGAATTATGCTTAGATATAATCATCATAGCAGAAAATTGAAATGGATGCAACATTAAGTTGCCAATAAGGCCTTCATAAGTTGCAACACCACTTCGTAGAATTATAGTTCATAACAATATCACTACGGCTCAGACATTACTTTTTTTTTTTTTTGATCATCATAGCCGAAAATTTAAATGGATGCGGCAACGTTAAGTTGCCATTAAGGCCTTCATAAGTTGCAACACAATTACACTTCGCTTAGCCAAAAACTGGGGTTGTGTTTGTGGCTTATTCATTTCAGACTAAAGGAGACACACACACACACCAGTACACCACACTACCCCCACACACACACCACACTGCCACACACACACACACACACACACCACAACGCATGCAGGCAACATCCATTTCAGTTAAGTGAAGCTAAACAGACCACAAGGCATGCAGCAAAACTTAGGCTCAGCATATTAGTTAAGAAAATACATCATAGCCAAAAACTGAAGCGGGGGCAATATCATGTTGCCATTTAAAGCCTTCATAAATTGCCACAACATTCACTTCAGTCCACTTACTGAATAAATAAGCCACAGAACACCACACTGCCACACACACACACACCACACTACCACACACACACACACATCCCACAACGCATGCAGGCAACATCCACTTCAGTTAAGTGAAGCTAAGCAGACCACAAGGCATGCAGCATAAAACTGAAGCGGGGGCAACATCATGTTGCCATTTAAGGCCTTCATAAGTTGCCATAACACAATACTGAAATGAATAAGCCACAGACACAACCCCAACAGAATAAATGAATAATAGAATCAAACCAAATGCCAGCAGGTGAGCAGCACAGCAGGTCCCCTAATCACTGTCTATATCAGAATCTGCAAAATAGCCTCTGAATTCATCTTTAGCTGAGCGTTTTTGAATTCCAAGGCGTGCATCCTCCCAATCTTTCAAGCATATGAGACAATCCAAAATGTCTGGAGCTAGTCTGCTCCTCCTCTCATCCAACACTCTTTTACCTGCACTAAAAGCAGATTCAGATGCCACTGTAGACACGAGAGGGGTTAGTAGATCACGTGCCATGATTGAAAGAACGGGATATTTATCTTCATTTTTTCCCCACCAAGCTAAGACATCAAAATCACGCCTATCATTCACGTCAATAGATTCTAGGTCCAAATATTTCTCAAGTTCAATACGTGAAGTTATAGTGCTACTTCCTATTCCTAAATTTGAACTAACAAAATCCCAAAATTCATCATTGGTACTTGTAGAAGATGTTAAAGGAGCAGCAATACAAGCAACATTAGAACGAAACTTAGATTCATATTTAGCATACATGGTAGTCAATAAATCATTCACATTAGCAAAAAAAGGTAAAGTAGTAATCCCTAAATTCATACCAATCTCTCTTAAGAGCAAGCTAACACCTTGTAACTTCATCCTAGGGTCTATTACTGCAGCTAACATAAATATTGGTGGCATTTCCTCATAATATTTTTTGAATTTTACTTCCATATCTAATTATCTATACAAGCATGTGCAAAATTTGGATGTTCCCTATGTTTACGAAAATTGACACTGATATTGAAAAGATGGTGAAGCACAATACAAGAAGTAGGATAACGAACACCCGAACAAGCTACGGTAGCAACATAAAACACTTTCAAAAATTTCATGAACTCAAAACCAATTTCCCAATCAGCTAGAGTTAAAGGATTACCACGACACAGTCGATATCTGTGATTAACAAAAGCAGATATTGCATCACTATATTTCCTACAAGACTTTAACATAAGGTAGGTCGAATTTCAACGATTTTGAACATCAGAGTTCATATTTTTTGGTTTAAGATTGTATAATGATGTGCACAATTTATCAAATTCTTGTTGCCTAGATGGGGAAGTAGCAATAAAAAAATAGCATTTCTAATTTTTGAAATCTGTGGAGCTATATGTGTCAAACCATCTTGCACAACTAAGTTAATGACATGGCATACACATCGCAAATGCAATAATATATTGACCAAAATAAGGAGTCATCAAATTTCTTATAAACAATGGAAGTGTAGCAGTATTAGCGCTATGGTTGTCAAAAGTAATGCTATAAACTTTATCAACAACTTCAAAATCCCTAAAAACACCCATAATACTTTCAAAAATCTGTTCAGCATCATGAGGAAACTCCACTAAACGGAAAGCAATAATTTTTTTTCGCAAAGTCCAACTAGAGTCTATATAATGAGCAGTCACACAAATATAACCACGATTATTTATACCAGACCACATATCAGAAGTAAAACCAATTGCACCAACAGTTGCAAGTTCACTAATCAAATCTTTTTTAACTTCACTATGAGCTTTCTTCGTATCACTACGGGTTGAATTTCTAGAAACTTTAGCAAAAGAAGGATTCAGACAATTTTGGACAAAATATTCAAATCTAATATCATCACCAAAAGTAAATGGTTGTTCTGCTGCAGCTACATAAAGGGCTAGTCCACGTCTCATTTTTTCTTTTGAATAAACAAAATTACTATCAAATGCACCACCAATTTTATCGGCATGTTTACTTCTTAGATGTCTACCATGTGGCCCTACACCATTATTACTTAAGCATTTATAATTTGTGTCACAATAATGGCATACAGCCCTATTTCCTATGTCAATACCCTTTTCATCCTTGAAGTTGTTCACTATAGAGAAATGATTCCATACCCATGAGTAGCGTCGTGACCTTTTTGAACCACTAATGCCTGAATTTGCAGCTGCAGAATCTGATGGAGCAGCAGTAGAACCTAAAGGTCCTGTTCCACTTCCACCACCAACAATGTTTGAAGCGGCCTCCTCACCTACAGAACCCATACCCTGTGGTGCAATAGGGTTTTGTGGTACTTCATCAGAAGAACCTGAGTGGGAGTCAATAGCCATCTACAAAAAAACACCATAACAGGGGTTATTAAAGGGGAAACACGAAAGCCCTAATTTTGTAACCCTAAATGCAATATTCAAGTAAATAACTTCACAGACCCTACTTAGTGGCTCAGTGGCTGTGGGTACAATATAACAGCAGACTGACAAAATCATATGCAAAGCAGCAACAATAGACTGATTAATCACATGGGCAGTGATTAATCACACTAGACTGATTATAACACTAGACTAATTAATCAATGCAAAATCAGTTTGGACAAACATGCTCGCATGCTACGAGTCTCACTGCAATGGCTTTGTGGAGGAAGAACATAGAATGGAAAAAGTATTCAAGACAGAAATTCAGAATTTACCCTCTTGTTTCTTTAAAGGTCAAACACATATTCAAATCAAATTATTTTCATGAGTCTAGAAAGTGAAAAGCAGGTAATTTCAATTTTTATCTGGAAGACAGCAATACCACGGCCTTTCCAACCATAATTAGCTATCACATCATTCATGAAGAGAACCTAATTTCAGAAATTAGTAACAATTAATAAAAGCCCTAATTTCGTAACTCTAATTTCAAAAACCAGGTCAAAACCCTAATTTCAGAAACCCTAATTATTTGGCTTTTCCAAATAAACCCAAACTGAATTTTTATTCAAAAATATTGAACTTAACACATCATTCATGAAGAGAACCTAAAACGGATGCATGTCAGCATGTGGTCAACAAACAGGAAAATGAAAACAGTAGCAGCCTAGCAGGAATTAACATGTTTTCACATGAAAACCCCAAGTACTTGCAGTAAAACGGGCCAACGCCGACGATAGTGAAAGAAAACGGGCCAAGGTTGTAAATACTCACCGTTTGAGTGTTGTGTGTCATCGGAAATGAAGAGAGGCACTCTGAGACAGAGGTGAGTCGGGCAAACTCAGATCGAGTTGTAGATCTAAGGTTTGAGTCGCAGATCCGCTGAACGGCAATAGCAACGGACCAAAAACGGTCACCAACTATCACTGTTTGAGAGTTAAGAGAGAGAGAGAGAGAGAGAGAGAGAGAGAGAGAGAGAGAGAGAGAGAGAGAGACTCAGAGATGTTGAAAGTCAGAGAGAGTAAGCGAGAGAGACGTTGAGAGAGTCAGATGAGAGTGAGAACAGAGAGAGAGATGGCTGCTAGGGTTGCTCTCGGTCTCATCTCTTCCTATTTATACCAGTGTTGTGCCTGATCATGTGCGACAGTTGCACTATAATGCATATGCACTCAATAAAGAAAAAATCTCGTAAAGTCATGCATCACTCGAGGGCCGCTCGAGCTATTTTTTGAAAATCGGAACCGTCTACCTTTTATGTGGGAGTGATTATATTATTCATGCAAAAAATGAAGTAAATTAGTTATCGTTATATACTTGATCGCTCATAGCAAAAAAATTTCTATTAATAAATCTACGTCCCGATGAAAGGCCTTCCAAAACCCAATAGACCCGAAAATTTACGAGAGTGATTAAAACACCAAGAACAACAAAATGAACGGTATGGATCGTCATACTTGTGTCGCAATCATGTGGCTAGTGCACATTGGTCTATAGCAGAATACATTAGTTTAGAACCAGATAAGTTCGATGTATAGATTTGAAAGGTAGCTGCAGACTCATTTTTTCAAATGTTCGATCTAAACCGTTACAATTTAAGATCTTATATAATTTATCATTCTCCCCTGAATAGGTGATAATCGGATGTCGGAAACCACGTGATCAGAATACATTCGGTGCTTCTAAACGCGTTAAAGTCTTATAATACACCACTTGAGGGCCGTCTGAGTTGTTTTTTGAAAATCGGAACCGTCTACCTTTTATGTGGGAGTGATTATATCATTCGTGCAAAAAATGAAGTAAATTGGTTATCGTTATTATATACTTAATCGCACATAACAAAAAAATTCTATTAATAAATCTACGTCCCGATGAAAGGGCTTCCAAAACCCGATAGATCCGAAAATTTGCGAGAGTGATTAAAACACCAAGAACAACAAAATGAACGGTATGGATCATCATACTTGTGTCGCAATCGTGTGGCTAGCGTACAAGATGCTCGTTTTTATAGAATAGAATTATCAATTATGTAATATATATTACTTGTTCTAATTATAAGCACAAAAAGATTGTTGGCCTTAGTGGTTTGAGATGTGTGTCAACTGTCAAGTCCCCAAGAACTTGGGTTCGAACCCCATAGAGATTATTTTTTTAAAATCATTTTTTTTAAAGTAGTTTTTTTTCTTCTTTTTTTCTATGTATTTTTTAAAAATCTTTATTAGATAAAACATAATGTATATATATGTGTAGTAATTGGTATATTTTATTATTATCATGTTTGAATTTTGATTCAAAATTTCTTAATCATATAAAATATTTTAAAAGCTTATTTTACTTAAATAAAAGGAAAAGATTAATAAATTATTGGATTATCAAAAAATACATACAAATAAAGTAAACTATAATCTAAAATCCTTTGTTTATTTAATAACTTTTTTTTTTTGGTTTTTCCATGCCTAGTGCCGTGCCATGCCCGACGACGAGAACCGACACCGTGTTGTGTTGTGCCTGTGCCGTGCCGTGCCCGACTAAAATCCCGTTCTACTTCCGTGCTCGTACTCGTGCCCGCGCCGTGCCTGGTTAGAACCATGTCGTGACTTGTGCCCCATCCTACTTCCGTGCCGTGTCGTGCACGTCTAAGACTGTGTCGTGCCAGACCAACTTCTGTGCCGTGCCCCCTCATTTCCGTGTCCGTGCCGTGCCCCGTGCCCGTGCCGTATCATGCCGTGCTTGTCTAGAACCGTGTCGTGCCGTGCCGTGCCTCGTGCCCCATTCCACTTCCGTGCCGTGCCCGTACCGTGCCCGTCTAAGACCGTGTCGTGTCGTCTCGTACCAGGCCAATTTTTGTGCCGTGCCCGTGTCGTTCCTGCTCACTTCCGTGCCGCTTGCCCACTACGACCGTGCCGTTCCGTGCCGTGCCAGGATTAAATCCGTGCCTGTGCCGTGCTGTGCCGCCTTCAAACGTGCCGTGCCCGTGCCGACCCGGCCCATTTGACACCTCTAGGTGTGCACTGGTCCTTCCAGAGCCCAGAAGGGGATAAAACTCAACCTGTTGGTAAAATATCAACAATCGCGCGATGGTATGGGTTTGACGCGCGACGGTGGACTTGCATGCACGTAGATCCATGCATTCAAGTTGGTCACTGCTTGTATCAAATTCATACCAATGCACTATTTTGATATCCAGTCACAGTGTTTGAATTTTATCTTATTTATTTTCTAACATATCATCTCATATCTCATCCTGCAAACTGTTACAGCTTTAATTTCCCGATTTAGTGTTCCCCCGCCCTAATTGGCTAAAAATTTATTAATAAAAGAAGAATCGCAAATATTTTCACAAAATGCTTAAGTAGAGACCAATCTCCGGCTTGGGCGAGAGGGGTGCCTTAAAACCCTTCCCCTCTTGTAACTTGGCTCCCGAACCTAGATATGGTTATAACGGACTGGTGCTTTCACTTTTTCAAATCAAAAAGCGCGGCAGATGCTTCAAAATACTGTTCCTTGGGTGTTGGACCTTCAAAACCCAAGTGGCGACTCTGTATTTTTGAGCGCTTGCCATCCACGCTCGCACTCCCTCGATTCCGGGCCCTTGCATTTTGGAAATCCAAAAATTTCCGAGGGCATGCTGCCCACAATGGCGACTCCGCTGGGGAACAATCAAACCAATATTAATCTATACTTAGAGTTTAATACACTTGTGAACAATTTTTTAAAAAAGTCTGTCAAAATGGTGAGCTTCGCGCTGCCGAAGGTTAGAATGGTGATTTAACAGGACTCCGTGTCCGGCCAATCTAATCTGGGACTTTTTCGATTGATCACTTGTGTAGTTTCCTTTAAAGATGGACTAAATAAAGTGAGCCAAATTTGAAAGGGCATTTTGTGATTTTGTGATTCTTCTCTTCTTAATCAATTGCTAGCATCTCTTCATTTGGATCGATGTGGGATAGCCTCGTTGGATCGTTTTGGCAATCCGGCAGAGTTTACTGGAGCCCGGGGACCCCAAATGACCAACAACCTTCAACGATGATGAGTCATTCTACCGTTTGACTGTTGCTCTGTGATTACGCGGGCAACAGGAGGTATATCTTGGCTATAGTCCGAGGAACCTATTACGAACCAAAATCGGCCTTTGCATATACAAAGCATTAGAACTTTCCAAACTAGGACAGGTACCCATAGGGTAAGATCTATTTGCATCTAACCCCATATACTGTCTATGTGTTACTGCTTTCCATATCGCATGCACTGTACATACATTTCGTCTTGCGTAGGAGCATGATTAGGGCAGCTTCTAGGTTCTCGATCTTTCGAGTCTGTCTTAAGCCTATTAGGACGTTGCTTTTTCCCAATGAAGAGTCGTGCATCTCAAAGATGCACGTTTTCAATTTTCAAAATCCTTAGAGCAAAGGGACTTTGGGGAAATCAAAAGCTTTCTACACCTTTGCCTATATGCCTGATTGAGGTTTCAAACAGAGAATGAGGGACAATGCAGAGAGCGCCATGATGCTTGCACAAGTTAGGTAACAAGTGCCTCGTCACTTACACCGCCCGGCTAATAGCGCAATGCCGCTCATGCCATCCTAGTCATAGTATCATAACATTCAAACCGAGTTGTTCCAATCTCAAAATTGAAACTCCAAACAGTGAAATAGTCAAAAGTTTAGATCTCTTCTGACATCCTTTGGGATCACTTACGTCGGGTAAGGATACAGCTACGAAAAGAATTCTGAGGATTCTGGCAGTGTCCGAACATCTTGAGACAGACTTGTCTTCTAGTTCTAGAGTCTAGGGCGACACTGACGACGTTGGCTGTGCTATTGCTTTAGTCTTTTATTTAGATTAAAGTTACTGCAGGACCCCTATTGAGCCTTTTCTTAGTTTACTTAAAAGCAAAGTTCTGAACCATTGCACCGCCAAGGAGATTATCGAAGAAGAAAGGCAAACCCACTTGGGAACGTCTGCGTCAAGATCCGATTCAAAGGCTCGTTAGGTTACAATCCCAGTCAGTCACAACGGAAGACTCTCCGCATTCTCTGTTGACTACTCTTCAGTCAGGCTCTTTATTAGCCATTCAGGAAGTGAAACCCCCAACGTCACCAACTCTTTCATCTTCATTAAGTTCCTCTGAAACATCAATCATGGCAGATAAACCCCAACCACTCATTGTGGAAGCTATGTTCGCAAACCTTCAGAATAGCATCGCCACCATGCAACAGAGGGCTGCTCAGACAGATGCCAATGTTACCCGACTGAACGACCTCTTTAACACTCGTCTTCCGCCCGTAGCAGAAGCGAGAGGCGAGGTCGATGAGGATGTTCATGCAGAACCTATCATTGTCGAGGATCTGAATCATGCAGGGCGACTCATAGTTTAGCCCAATTCAAGAGAAGCTCGCCCAACAGCGACAAATCTGAACCCTACTATAGTCAAGCCTGCTCAAAACCCCTATTTGACTGCACTCATGGCCAAGATCACCAAGCTGGAGGAATCTGTCTCCAAATCTGAAAAGATCAGTGTTGGGGGAATTGACTTGGACCGTCTTTATTTGTATCCCAATGCCAAGCTCCCTGACAAGTTCAAAATGCCTGACCTTGCCAAGTTTGATGGCAGTGGTGATCCTAAGACTCATCTCTACAGTTACCACGCTGCAATGAAGCTCTTATCAGTTGAGCCTGAAGCCATGTTGCAACTTTTTCCTCAGACTCTCTCTGGCCCTACTTTCCATTGGTTTTTGTAACTCGACATTGCCAAGAGGAGGACTTGGGAAGATATTGATGCTACGTTTATTTCGTAGTATAGTTATAATTCCCTATTGAAAGTGACGACACGGGAACTTGAAGCCACCAGGATGGAATCCAAAGAGTCCTTCGCGGACTTTGTCAAGGGGTGGAGGGCCAAAGCTGCCCTAATGACTAAGCGTCCCAACGAGAGAGACCAACTCCACATTATCTCCCTTAATCTTCAGCCAGACTATGCCAAACATCTGGTTCTCGTTCAAGCATCAGCTAACTTTGAAACCTTCTTCGACTCTGGCTTGGCCATTGAGGATGCACTGCAAAGTGGTATTCTACCAAGGGGAGAGTCCTCTAACCCTCCAAAGTCAAAACCTCGGGCATACTCTTGCAACACCAATGCACTGTTTAAGGGTGGGACTTTCTCCAACACAGCAACCAGTGGCACCAATACCTCTTTTTCCAATGCTACCAATCATTGCCGACGTCAATCAAGTGCAGACACCGCAAAACAACCAGCCTCGCAATCAACCCCGCAGCTTTTCTGCATTTGAGGCTCCATTATCCTCTTTTATGGAGAAGTTGATCAAGTCAGGGCATCTGAAACCCCTTGATCCCACTACTCTACCTAAAAATCCATCACCCAACTTCAAAGCCAACCTTTATTGTGCCTACCACCAAGGGGCTGGCCATTTTACAGATTCCTGTTTTTGCCTCCGTCATGCAATTCAGGATCTCATAGATCAGGGCACCCTCCAGGCTCCACCTCCACCGTCTCAAAAACCAAACATCCTTTCCAATTCCATGCCAAAGCACAATGCTGCTCCCCATATCAACCATATATCCCTTAGCTCCACTATATTCAACCCCACTGACCGTATAACTTCAGCAAGTCAACCCAAACCAGTTGTTTCCATACCTACTAAGCCCGAGACTGAAGTCTTACATATTCATCTGGAAGAAGGACAATTATCCAATTCCAATGTATCTTATGCACGCTTGCGAAATGGAGCGTTTGTGCTGAGCGCATCTATCAGTGACCTTTTCCACCAGTCTATTCCTGCTGTGCAACTTAGCTCTACCTCTTTTCTTGATAGCCCATACTTCAACGTGACAGATCCAAATCCCTCTCCGAGTCTGGTAAGTTGTTTTAGATCTGCAATGACTCATTTAACAGAACTGCAGGTTGACATGCAGGCCATTGGTTGGGCAATAGCCGACAATAATCACTATGCTACCCCTATAATTAACGCATGGACTGAACTTGAGCTTGACGGTTTCTCGCAAAACCCTGAGTATGTCCCTTTTGACCACGCCTGGTATGATGCATGGATGGCCGGTTATGATGCGGCAATGCTTGATCCTTTGGATGGTATCTCTCTCTATTCACTCTTTCAACAGCCTGAGCCTGTGTTTCCTGAGGAAGAATACTTTTGGGATCTTGAACCCGCTTGGCAACTCCCATTGTTTTGACTCTAATCCTCTTCAAGGTTACGCTTTGCCAGACTACATGACTCACCTTGTGGAAGATGATCTTGTTCAGGAAGAACCTCGCATTTTAGGGGAATGCTTTATCCCCTCTGCCATCGACAGGCTTGTCAACTCGGTATCTGATGTCGATCATGACCCTACCTTCTACATCGTTGATGAGGGACTTCCGCGCCCTACAGTTCCTTTTTCGAGTAGGGAAGTGTAGGTGGACAAATTCAAGTAGTGCTCTGAACAGCACTGGAATGCAACGGCTTCACGTACCTCTTGACCGGAACCCTAGTTTGTCAACGAAACCCTTATCCTGCAAAACAGAAAAGGAGTGAGTGCACCTTTGCCTCTCGTGGCAAAGGCCCTCCGATGCCTTTATTAGTATTTCGTACTAAAGAAACCCTAATTATCAGTAGGAGAATATCGAATAAAATACCCTGTATTGCGTACCGTTCACCTCATATTTATAGATTTATGGGTGCTTGCTGCTCAAGCATCCATATTGCCCTAGGTTTCCTACTTCGTATAGGAAAACTAGGATATCTTGGATTCTCGTTCCCTTATCAGTTTATTTCCTTAATCCTTGTAGGACTCTTTCCATAACAAGCCGAACATCCCATACTCGTTGGGTATCTTTCTTAGATCCTATATTCTTAGGATCTCATCCCTTAACGGAATACCAGTGATTCTGGACCCTTCTAGAATGTTCCCTCTAATAGGACTTCTCTCTTTGTATGGCCGAACAGACGGCCTGGACCAGTTACTTCACATGTAACTGGTCCTAAGGAAACAATTTGGACCATTTCCTTTCTAAGGAGCTCTCCTCCTGTTCGGCTCTCTCTTGCCGAACAAGTTTCTTGAACAGTGGCATCTCATGTCATTTTCCTTGTATTTGGTCCAATAACGTCTCGTGTTACTGCACCGAGAATCGTACAACCTCTCTGGACCATTGACTTCTCATGTCACTGGTCCATAGCGCGTTGACCTTTTCTTTGACCGTGCTCGGGCTCGTTTTGGACCTGTTCGGGAATACCTCCCTATAGGAAGACTGCAGTATCATGGTCGCGGATCTTGTCCCGCTAGCTGATCTTTAGGACGTTGATGATAAAGTCAATGTCCAAGTTGGGACAGAAGTGTAGACTGTCAATCGCTCTTTGGTTGATGGTGGGCTTTGGGATGTTCCCTTCATTGCCGATTCAGAACCTGTTGCAGAGGTTGCGTCAGTCAAGGATTTGGACTTTTGGGACACGCTGCTGGTAAAAGACTTGGCTGAAGATTTGGGTTTAGACATGGAAGTGCCTACGGTAACACTAGCAACAGACAAAGGAAAGCGCAAACTGGGAGAGGTCCCTGCTGACCTTTGGGATGTTGATCAAGATCCTCAGGTCGTGCCCTCTTTGGGAAACGTTTACAACGTTACGAGGAGTGGACGGATTTTTCAGCCTACTAATCTACAAGCTGGGAGTTTGTCCAACCCTTCTAACCAAAGGAGTGAGCCCTTTGCTTTCCCGAGGTCTGCACCGCTTGAGGTACCTACTGGCACCCCGGATGCGGACATGATTCAAAGACAGCTTAAGCGGATTCTTGCTGCTATATCAATCTGGGGACTGATCTGTTCCTCCTGTGAGCATCGTCAGAAACTTTGCCACACTCTCTCCTGCCTTGAGGTTCAAGAAGATATCACCCCTGAAGCAATGATATCTCTCATCCTCCTACCTACTTCCAAGCACACCGTGATTTTCACCAATAAAGACCTGCCAGTTGAAGGGGTCGACCACAATCGTCCCTTGCACATCACTGTCAAATGCCGTGGACTGTGGGTCCCGACTGTTCTCATTGACAACGATTCAGTGATCAATGTTTGTCCCTTAAGGGTGGCCTACCGTCTAGGACTAACTAAGAAGGACTTTGCACCTTCTAGTCTGGCTGTTAAGGCATACGACAACACTCGTCGTCTAGTTGAGGGTACGCTGATACTCAAGCTTGATGTTGAGGGCTTCGAAATGGATGTTGAATTCCATGTTGTCGACATCCTGGCCACTTTCGAACTTCTGCTTGGCAGGCCATGGCTCCATAGGTCTGATATCATGGCTGTCCCATCTACTCTTCACCAAAAAGTCATGCTAGGACTTCCGACCGGCACATTAATTATCTATGGAGATTCTGGGATCCGCCCGCTCAAAGAAGATGGTACTCCTGTTTTAGGGATCATGCACAGTGAAGAAGATGTCAATCTGGGGGGTTTCTCTTTTGATACATCCGGTTCAGTTTTGGCCATCAACGTGGACGGAGACTTCATCATCAGCTTTGTCGCTTTGGATATCATGAGAAGGACGTCCTATCTACCTGGCCTGGGATTAGGGATTCACCAGCAAGGGATCCCGGAATTCCCTACCTTTCCTTCCTGCGAGGGCTGCTTTGGTTTGGGGTATATCGCTTCTACCAATGATGCTAAAAGAAGCAAATGTATGGGAAACCTCGAACCCTCTACGGTGATCCTGACAGCTACTTTGTGTGCGAGAAGGGAAACGCCATTTACACCGGACAAGCTGAGCCCTTTATCGATTCAGAGACCGGGGAGCTGCTACTGGATTTTGAGATTTTCGCTGACAACACCTGGTCGGACAGTGATGAGGAGTCAGCAAGGATGGAATTCAAAAAGAAGATTAGTCAGCCGAAGGTTAAGACTGATTGGCTGGGATCTTTCAATCAAGGAAGCTTAGGGTAGTTGTTCCATGAGTTCTCCTAAGTGGGTTTGGTCAAGGGAGCTGAAGAAGCTGAAGTGCTCAAGCTTGGGCCCAATGTCCTCAAGGATCCCACCTCCCTTATCACAGAAGCCAAGGATAGCCTTAAAAATTGCATTTTCAAACCATGCTTAACTTGCATTGATGACGTGTCTGAGTCTGAGTCTGACATGGAGTCTATTGAGTCTTCTGAGTCTAAGTCTAGCTCTGAGTCAGAGTTTGTGCCTCTTGGCCCCTTCACGTTATAGCTTTTATTTTGAGTTTGACTCTACTGTACTCGGTAGCCCTGAGGGGTCTTTTGAAATGAAATAATCTACTTCTGACTACTTCGATGATCTTTATATAAACTGTGTCGATCCTGACGACGAGGGAATAGATTTTGATGGGGATATTCCCAAGGAAATCTGCACCCTCATCGAAAGAGAAGATGAAAGACATGCTCAGCCATAAAAAGAAGAAGTAGTTTCTGTAAACTTGAAAGATGAGAGAGATCCCCGAATGGTTCAATTAGGCTCCACTTTGTCCCTAGAGGAACATCATGACTTCAAAGAACTACTCATGGAGTTTGGTGATATCTTTGCATGTTCTCATCAAGACATGCTCGGCATCAACCCTAAGATAGTGGAGCATCGAATTCCCCTATTACCAGATGCTAAACCTGTGAAACAGAAACTAAGGCGAATGAGGCCGGATTGGGTGCAGAAGATCAAGGATGAGGTCACTAAACAGATTGACGCTAGTTTTCTTGTGGTTTCTCAATATCCTACTTGGGTCGCCAACATTGTGCCTGTTCTTAAAAAGAATGGGCAAATTCGAGTATGTGTCGATTTCAGGGATTTGAACAAAGCAAGCCCCAAAAATGATTTTCCCTTGCCTCACATTGATGTGCTTATGGATAATATAGCAGGACATGCTATGCTCTCGTTCATGGATGGTTTCTCGGGTTATAATCAGATTCTCATGGCACCTGAGGACCGTGAGAAAACCACATTCATCACTGAGTGGGGGACTTACTGTTACTTGGTCATGCCATTTGGTTTAAAGAATGCTGGTCCTACCTATCAGCGGGCTGCTACAACTATTTTGCATGACATGATGCATAAAGAAGTTAAGGTCTATGTGGATGACATGATTGCCAAATCAAAAACTCGTGAGGGACACATCCCGATGCTTCAGAAGTTTTATGAGCGACTCCGGAAGTATCGCATGCGTCTCAACCGGCAGAAATGCACGTTTGGCGTCACGGCAGGTAAAATACTTGGCTTTTTTATCACCTCTCGTGGAATTGAAGTCGATCCATCCAAGATAAAGGCTGTACTTGAGATGAAGCCACCAGAGTCTGAAAAGGAAGTGCAGAGCCTTTTTGGGAAGGTTTAGTTCATCAGCAGATTCATCGCCAAGTTAACTTTGACTTGCGAGCCAATGTTTCATCTTCTTAAGAAGAACACTCCGTTTGTGTGGACGGACAAGTGTCAAGCGACTTTCGCGTCTATTCAGAATTACTTGCAGAATCCTCCGATTCTCATGCCGCCAGTTCCTGGTAAGCCCTTGATACTTTACTTGTCTGTGAATCCTTTGTCTGGGGGGTGTTTACTTGCTCAAGGAAGAGATAAGGGTGTCAAAAATGCCATTTACTACTTAAGCAAGAAGATGGTCGGATGTGAAGAACGCTACATCGCTCTGGAAAAGACACGTTGGGCTATCGTTTGGGCTTCTAAGAAGTTGAGACACTACATGCTGGCTTATCCAATGAAGTTAATTTCTCGAATGGATCCTCTTAAGTATCTATTTGAGAAGCCAGCGCTTACTAGTAAGTTAGCACGTTGGTTGCTCTTATTGGCAGAATTCGACCTCGAGTACATTACAAGGAAATCCATCAAGGGGCGAGCAATTGAAGAATTTTTGGCTGATCACCCTTTAGATGGACCAGAGGACTCAGATTTTGAGTTCCCAGATGAGGAAGTTCTAACAGTAGTCGAAGATGTGTGGACACTCTACTTTGATGGGGCGGCCAATCAGAAAGGATATGGGATCGGAGTACTGTTGATTACACCTGATGGCTCTCATATTCCGCTTGCGTTCAAGCTCAATTTCGATGTCACAAATAACCAAGCTGAGTATGAGGCCTGTATTATTGGCATGGAGGCCGCTCTCACCCTCGGCGTTGAAAAGCTCGAGGTCATTGGTGATTCTAATCTTGTTGTATCTCAAGCTAAAGGGGACTGGAAAGTTCGTGAAGAGAAATTGAAACTTTATCATCAGGACTTGGAAGATCTTATTCCTCGTTTTAACAAGGTCACTTTCACTCACATTCCCCGCTAAAAGAATAAATTTGCCGATGCCTTGGCAATTTTGGCCTCTATGGTCGAACTTCTTTTGGGTGTCAAACTCCGCTCTATTCTGATCGAACAACAGGACTGTCCTACCTATCAGTTTATCAACGCCATTGATGATGTAGATGATGGCCTACCCCAGTACCATGACATATGGAATTTTGTTGAGAGTGGGGAGTATCCGGCCGAAGCTTCTAAAAAGGATCGACTCGCGTTATGAAGACTGGCTGCCCAATATATCATTTGTGGAGGAAAGCTGTATAGGAGATCCCATTGTGGGATGCACAAACTCTGTGTTAATGGTTCTGAAGCCACAAAGATTATGGAAGAAGTTCACGAAGGAGTCTGTGGTCCTCATATGAGCGGTGTCATGCTCGCTAGGAAGATCCTACGGTAGGGTTACTTTTGGTCTACCATGGAATCTCGGTGTGTGGATTATGTGCGGCGCTGTCACAAGTGCCAGATCCACGCCAATCTCATGCATGTGCCCCCGTCAAATTTATTTGGTATGACTTCATCGTGGCCTTTCTCTGTATGGGGCATCGATGTCATTGGCATGATCAGACCGTCTGCTTCAAATGGCCATAGGTTCATTCTGGTGGCGATAGATTATTTCACCAAATGGGTAGAAGCTGAATCCTACAAGACCCTAACTGTAGTTCAGCTTGCTCACTTTATCAGAAAGAACATCATCTATCGATACAGTGTACCTCAAGCATTCGTATCAGATAATGGGACTCACTTCAAAGGCAGGGTTTTGGAACTTCTTGAGGAGTTCAAGATCCAGATCCATCAATCGACGGTCTATTGTCCTCAAACGAATGGAGCTGTCGAAGCGGCAAATAAGAATATTGAGACGATTATCAAAAAGTCTGCTGAATCTGCCCGGGACTGGCATGAACAACTACCTCTAGCACTTTGGGGGTATTGGACGTCAATTCAAACATCGACAAGGGCAACACCCTATTCTCTAGTTTACAGGAAGGAAGCATTACTCCCCATTGAGCTCGAGGTACCGTCATTGAGGGTTGTGGCAGAATGTGGACTCACGGAATCTGAATGGCTCAGCGGGAGATTCGTTGTGCTCATGCTCTTTGATGAGAGAAGACTTTGTGCCTTGTATCATGTTCAGGGGTATCAGCGAAGGATTGCTCGGGCATTCAACAAGAAGGTGAAGTCTAAGGACTTAATCAAGGGGGATATGGTTACAAAGGAGATTTGGGCACCTGTATTCGATCCTTGTGGCAAATTCCGTCCGAAGCGTTCGGGGCCTTACATCATCAAGACCATCCTTTCTGGGGGAGCAGCTCAACTCATAGACCTCGATGGCAACAAGTTCACTACTTTGGTTAACCTGGATCAACTCAAGCGTTACTATCCCTGAGAGAAGCTCGTTGGGCCGAAAACCACAAGGGTGAGTTATTCTAAGCAAAAATTAGAGCAAGCCTGCTGGACTGAAAACCTGAGAAGGCAGTTCAGGCAAAAATAAATAGGTAGTAATCAAAAGCTCGCTAGGCCGAAAACCCAAAGTGGCGGCACTAGGCAAAAGTTAGAGCGTAAAAGGAGAGCTAAAATACTTGAGCGAACCTGAACTTGAACTACGTTTTGACCTGATTCCCTGAAAGGGGATACATAGGCAGTCTCTTCGTGAGATTCAGTCACACTCAATCAACTTGATCCGTGGTTTGCCATTTTGGAAGTTTCCTTCACGTTCAAAGCGGCGTGGTGTTCAACATTTGAATCAAAAGGGGGAAACCTTTTATCTTTCAATTTTATTGCAAACTACTACTTCTATTACACAGTTGAGCAAAGTCTTTAGAACAGTTAAGCATAAAAACAGAATAAAATGCTAGAGGCCTTAACAGGCTCATGGTTTATTCTAGATCATTGGAGTCTTGTCAGGAGTCAGTCGACATTTTGCCTCTTTGCAATTTCTTTTCTTAGCCATGCTTTATAGCGATGCTTGAGTTTTGTGCTGAAATCTGGTTTCGCACCGCCAAGTTGCCTTAGGCCCCAATTGTGCTCATATCCTGTCAGATTCTGGGTAGTGAATGCGGGGATATGGAAAGTTTCGACTCCGGCTCTGTGTAGCCCTTGACTTATCCCTAGTTGACGAAGAATACGACCAGGAATGTAGAATGTGAAAGCAGTCAGTCCGACTATCACCATCCTTTCGAAACCTGTAGAATTAATGGCCATGTCTGGAATGTTCAGAGCCTCATGCCTCCAGATGATTTCATTCCGCAACATTTCCTTCATAAATGTGTACCACTGGTTTACGGACATCTCTGGGTAGATCATTCCTCGCTGATGCATTTGACCAGGCAGATGAGGCCAGTTTACCTTTGGTGCCATGAGCAGTCCTAATTTGTTTGATAGCCATAGCTGCATGAGTGAAAAGACAAGTAAGGAGCCATATAAAACTTGAGTGAGAAAATAAGTGAAAAGCTCCGATATAGCCTAAGCCGAGAGATGAGGTAAAAAGTAAATGTGCGAAAGCTACAAAAAGGTGAGCTGAGTGAGAATTTACCTGTAGTAGGAGTGGACTACCGCCAAATATGTCTGTTTGGCTAGTAGAAACCAAATCCAAACCCATGAGTGTTTCTGCCAGAACCAGCGGCACCACATTCCTTCGAGCACCCATTTGAGCTGCAACACTCACTAGCGAGGGTTTAACCTGCCCATTCGGAGATACTAGTAAATAGGCGGGTAGCACGCTGATTGCCAGGGCAAATCGGTGCCGAGCCTGCAAGGCGGTGTCCTTTGTGTTGCCTTCAGGCCCATACCACTCCATCAGGCGCATGATGTTGATCTGTCCCTCAGTTAACAGACTTTCGGTTGCTCCTTTTGAGATGTCGAGACATGACGGCAGAAGTTTTGGTATGCTCTTTCTGTAAGGTGGCATGATAATCACGCTCAAAGCGAACCCCTGAAGGTATGCTTGGAATTCCTCCACAATTGGGCATAACTCGTTCTCCCTAAACCTAAAAACATGAACCTTTAGGTCCCAAAACTGTAAGACTGCCATCAGAATTTCGGGATGGACCATCACATTTGAGAGAAAACGAAAAGCGGCCAGCCCGTGAGACTGAAATGAAAGCCAATCCCTAGCAACAAAGACCGTTAGCCACGGGCTGATCAAGACTGAAAGGTTATTTGCCATTATAAGGGTAGTCAAAATGCTAGCTTTGAGGGGTATGCCTCACATTTGTAGGGACATGGCCTTTTATAGCCAAAGCTTGGGAAATATCCCTCCTTTGAAGGCAAATATCTAAGCAAGGTGGCATTGCTCCCTTCAAAACAAGGGCACTCTTGTGAACTGCCCCAGAAGTGTCCTGGACGGCTAAGGACATTGACAAGGCTTTTTGTGCCTTAAAGATTTGATGTGGTCAAACAAAGGTGGCTTAACAGAGGCTATCCATCGCGCGACAGTCACATTTCGATGCGCGTACAAGCTTCCATCGCGCGAACGAACCCATTCCATCGCGCGATCGTACAATTTGTAATTTGACAGTTTACAGCAACTACTGTCCGGTTTTGGTCATTTTTTGTTCCAAGGGGTAATTTTTTTTTCCAGTTTTGGTGGTTCCAGCAAGTCACTACAAGCATTTGTGACTGTATCCAAGCATTGCTTTCAAAACATCGCGCTTAACGAAGATTTTGGAACCCTCGGTGGCCCATTTCAAGTTCAAATTAGGATTTCGGGAGGTAGAATTTCGTTTCGGGGGTTTTTACCAAGTACTCTCATGCTGTACAGGTCATATGGACTTAATGTGACTGTATGGAGGTGTCGGTTTTAGTCCGGGATATATTCAAGTCTGGTTTTGTGCATTTTGTCTATTTTTGCGACATTTTTGGCACTTTTTGGTCTAAATCTTGCTCCGGGATGTATTTTTCTGTTTCGTCGATTTGTATAGGTCATGTTATGCATATTTGGCCTTACAGGAGTGTTGGTTTCATCAAAATTGAGGTATTTTGAATTTTGGCCTGTTATTGCCCAAAATTTCATTTTATTTCTTGTATCCTCGTATCCTGGTCGTGTTCTAGGGTATATTTTCCATTTTCTTGCGAGCTGATCACACCTGTACATGTATATGTGTCTGTGAGCAATCTTAGTATATCATCAATGCAAATTTGGTATTAGTGGTGAGTTGAGTTTTTATCTTCTCTTATCTATTACAAGAGTAGATAAACCATGAAAATGCAACTTTTGTAACTAAACCATCATCTATCCATCTCAAAATGAAGAAAGCTACTGCATGTGCGGCACATCGGCCAATCAAAGTCATCATGTCTACTTGGGCACATCCGCCCGCAAGTCAAAAGGGCACGCAGGCCTTAGAACGGCTATCAAATGTCAGCTAGGGCGTATTCGCCTGCTATCTATCTACTTGGGCACGTAGGCCCGAAGACAAAAGTAAACACAAAAAGTAAGATGAGGCTTCATAGCAGCCCTCAGTCCTCTCCAAGCCAGTCACCCTCGCCATCGTCGTCGTCCCTCTCTCTAGGATCCTGCTTGTATCCAGGATCCTCTGCGGTGTCATCAGAACTGCCGCTATCGGACGACCACTCCTCCTCCCATTCTTCTTCTTTTTCCTCTTCTCCTTCTTCTTCGTCCTCTTCCTTAGACCTCAGGCAGGATCAGTCACTTCTTACGGACCGGCTCTTCTTGCGTAGGCTTCTGGCACATCTTGATTTGGTACCGCTCCTCAGCGCGTGCCACGGCCTCTCTGGCTGCTTCCTCACTTGTGGCTGTCGGCTGTGAGCCTCTCGTCTGTCGCCTAGTAGTGACTGGAGGAGTAGGAGTCCTCACTGCCAAATTCTTCTGCGGAGGATCTCTGGCGCTTTTTCTCTTAGGAGCCGCCTGTCTTTGTACCTGCATTGTGAATTTCTTATGCATTAATATACATTGTGCATATTGTATATCAAATGTTTGAAAGCAGGTTTGATCAATTTCAAATCAAAGGCTACCAAAGCATATTATGTATCAAAGAAGAAACATACATCAAGTATCGGAAGCAGGAGTGTATCATTTTCTGAAGGATATACCTGAGATCTCTGAACCAACGGCGGTGAAGTTGGTGCTGGATAGCGTAAGTCTAATGGCAAATCACTTGCGGCCCTTCTCACTACATTCTCTAGCGCGAGCATGCGGCGAACAACCTCGTTCACCCACTCAGTTGGCACCTGCAATAGTGATTTGGATTTATCAAAGCATTTCAACGACAATTCAATTCTATTAAAAATGCAATAAAGGAGGCTACAACGTCTTACTGGAACAGTAACCGGTGCAGGCTCAATTCTGGCAGGGACTAGGGGTAACAACCCTGATTTTTGGAAGGTAAAAATTTCGTTAAATATTTGAATTTTATTTGAATTACTTATTTTTATTTTCAGTAATCCGTCGTAATTAAATTCTAGTCCTTCGGGGCCAATCGAATTAGATTCCAACCGACTACTTGGAGGAACCGAGCAACCAAACTCACCTAGTTACTAGATGAACCTTTTGAACCTTTTGCCTTTACCCATTGGTCAATAGTTGTTAGGGTAATCTTTGTCCATTGGACAATAGGCCTCTCATTAAAATATTTTGATAGTACAAAAATATAGTATTTTAATGGTGTATATCCACATGTGCAAAGTACATATATGCATTGTTTATTGGGGATTCTCCCACCCTTCTATTATCCTTTGGTTATTAACCACTAGGAAAACTATTACCCATTGGGTAATAGCCCCAATCTTCCAACAAGATACAAGGTTTTATTTAAATAAATAAGTATGGATTTCCCATGTGATTTTTTGCACTAAAATATTGGGGTATATCTAAACCCTAGATTTTTCAAAGTACTTTATTGAATAAAATAGTACTCGTACTTTATTATTATTTTAATGGGGAAAATCTTAGCCTATTATTTAATTGGGGTACTTGGTACCACTTCTATATTTAAATATTGGGCATTTGTACATGTGTATCAATACCCTAGATTTGCAAAAGTACAATATCTATTAGTTTATTCAAACATGTGCCTAATTAGATTTCTTTAATGGGGTATTTGGATTTGAAAATCTAGTACTTTTGTACTTTTATGTTATTATGTGTGTGTGTGTGTGTGTGTGTATATATATATATATATAGTGTACTTGAAAGAGAGAGAGAGAGAGAGGGAGAGGGAAGCCGAGAGAGAGAGAGAGGGGGAGAGAGAGAGGAAGAAGAAAAGAAGGAGATTTGGTTGTACCTTCCATGATCTTCTTCATCCTTTCAAATCCTTGGGTAAATATTCTTCCTAGCCTAAATCTACCTCCCAATTGTCCTTTTATTATTGTTTAAAGACCAAATCTTGTACAATTTATCCTTTCTCTTCATGGGTGATATCTTAGTCGCCTGTTCCTTTCTCATAGGAGGTAGGGGAGCCACCGTAGGAGAAAACTCCGCCACAAAATCTGCCAATACTTGGCCTTTGATTGCCGTGCGTGGCTGATAATCGAGATCGTACTGACTTAACTCGACGGACCACGTCGAGATCCTTCCCGAGAAGTCTGCTTTTCGTAGCAGTGATTTCAATGGAAACTCAGTATAAACCACAACCTTGTGACTTTGGAAGTGGTGTGGCAGTTTCCTTGTGGCTGTCCTAATTGCTAGGACAAGTTTTTCTATGGGCAGATATCTCGTTTCTGCATCCATCAATGTCTTGCTAACATAATAAACAGGGATTTGTTCGATTCCTAAATCCCTCAACAGGACTGCACTTACTGCATGCTCAGAAACAGCTAAGTACAAAACTAAAGACTCACCTGGCTGTGGAGTTGACAAAAGTGGGGGCTCGGCCAGATACTCCTTTAGGTCCTGGAAGGCCTGTTCGCACTCTGCTCCCCATTCGAATCCCTCCCTCTTTTTCAATAATTGAAAGAAGGGTCTGCACTTGTCACTTGACCTGCTGATAAATCTATTAAGTGCTGCAGCCATTCCAGTCAACCTCTGGACTTCCTTAGTGGTTTTGGGACTTTGAAGCCTTTGTAGGGCTGCAATCTAATCGGGGTTAGCTTCAATCCCTCTCATGGTCACCAAATGGCCCAGGAACTTTCCTGAACCAACTCCAAACGCATATTTCGAGGCGTTGAGTTTCAGTTTGTACTTCCTCAGGATTTCGAAAGCTTCTTTTAAATCTGCTATATGCCTCCGTTTATCTTGCCTTTTCACCACCATATCATCTATGTAAACTTCCATAGTCTTTCCAAGGAGCTTCTTGAACATGATGGTTGCAAGTCTTTGGTATGTTGCCTCAGCATTCTTTAGCCCAAACGGCATAACACTATAGCAGTACAACCCTCGTGGTGTGATAAATGAAGTCTTCTCTTGATCAGGTCCAAACATAGCAATCTGATGATATCCTCGATATGCATCGAGAAAACTCATTCGCTCATAACCAGAGGTTGCGTCAACCAACTGGTCAATCCTTGGAAGAGGAAAACTATCTTTTGGACATGCCTTGTTTAGGTCTGTGAAGCCTACGCAGACATGCCACTTCCCATTCTTTTTTTCACCACAACAGTGTTGGATAACCACTCTGCGTAGTGGACTTGATGTATTGCTTTGGCCTCCAGTAAATGATCGACTTCTTCAATTACTGCATCCACATGTTGTACGACTGCCCTCCATTTTTTCTGAATGATCAGCTTATGCTGAGGATCAACGTTTAAATGGTGACAGATCACACCTGCATCCACTCCGGGCATTTCCTCTGGCACCCATGCAAATACATCAACATATTCTTTCAGAAATCTTATCGATTCAGCCTTTTCGTCAGCTGGTAATGATTCCCCAATTAAAAAATATCTTTCAGGATCAGTCTCGTTGATCTGAACTTTCTCCAAGCCTTTAACCACCTTTTCAGCCGGACTTCTTCCAACATCCTCGATAGTTGGTTGATCTGGTACTTCTAATGTATGAACATGGTGGGCCTTTGGGGCTCTTTTAATGATGGAAATCAAACATTGTTGTGCCACTTTCTGATTGCCTCTAAGTACCTCAACCCCATTCGATCTTGGGAATTTCACCATCTAGTGATAAGTCGATGAGACTGCTCTCATATTGTGCAGCCATGTCCTCCCTATAATGGTGTTATAGGAAGAAGGAACATCGACAACCAAAAAATCTGTCCTCAACACCACTGATCCAGCCCGAACAGGTAGTGTTGCCTTTCCAAGAGGCCAGACTGCTCCTGCTCTGAACCCAATCAGAGGTGTTGTAGATTGCTCTAAGTCTGTTTGGGTCAGCCCCAACTTCTTGAACGCATCGTAGTACATCACCTCTGTACAACTTCCTGAGTCCACTAGAATCCTCTCAATGTCATATTCCCCAACTCGTAGGGTTATGACCAAAGCATCGTTGTGAGGCATTTGGACTTCTCCCAAGTCATCATCTGTGAATGTTATGCGTTCATTGCACACATCATTCTCTTGCCCTCTCTTGTTTCCCAATCGCATTACATGCTGATCGTGCTTCACTTGCCTTTGTAATAGCCTAACCTCATTTCTCGTATAAGGTGTGGCCAACCCATGTATCATGTGGATTACTCATTTAGGATTTTGCTCGTAACCTAATTCCACGGCTTTCCCTTTCTCCTTTGGATCCTCCTGAATAAATTCCTTGAGATAGCCTCGAGAGACCAAATCATCAAGGTGTCTTTTGTACATCTCACAATCCTCAGTCATATGGCCCCAATCTTTATGGTAGCTGCAGTGCTGATTCGTAGCACGTTTGGCATCCTTGTCCCCACCCAGACTTGGGGGCCATTTAAAATATGGTTGATTCTTTATTCGATAAAGAGTCCTATAAATTGGTTCATTCCATACTGTAGTGATAGAAAAGAAAGATTTGGGATCAGGAGCTTGCTTATCTTTATACGGCTCTTTCTTAGCCTGCCCATACTCCATTCTGTCTCAATAAGTTTTGGGCTTTGGCTTATCCACCTTTTTGACAGGCGCCTTTGGCTGTTCGGCAACAATCCTGCCATCCTCACGGAGTATGTCATCTTCCATTCTGGCATGTTGCTTTATCCGTTCCATCAGTTTGGCCAACGTGGCTACTGGATGTTTATTCAATGAGCAACGCAGCTCTCCCCGAACAGGCAAACCAGTTTTGAAGGTGGCAATTGCATACTCCTCACTGCAGCTTTCAATCTTGTTGAAAGTTTCCCAGTACTTCTTTGCATAATCCCTGATCTGCTCGTTCTCCTCCTGTTTCATGGTGGAAAGACTTTCAAACATCTTTGGGGCTTTTTTGCTTGTCAAGAACCGAGCAGTGAATTCCTCAGCCAACTGCCTCCATCCTCGTATGGATCGTGGGGCCAGTTTATGAAACCAAGCCAAAGCCACTTTGCCAAGACTGGAGGGGACATCTTGCATAAGATGGCATCATCCTCCTCGTGCATAAACATAGCCTGTTGATAATGCTGTATGTGAGCCACGGGATCCGTATTTGTCTCGTAAAGTACGAATGTACCGTGCTTCACTCTGCTCAGCAACCTAGCCTCTTGTAGCCTCTTTGCAAAGGGGGAGGCTGCAATATTACTTAGGGCCTTGCGTGCTGCTTCTCGTGCAGTCACTATCCCATCCTCGATCTCTTTAGATTTGTGAGCCGTAGCTTTGACCCAATCAGCATCTGGTCTTTCGTACCTATCTCGATGATGTTTCCTTGTTTCCTCCTCTTCTGGGGTGGAACTTCGGTCTCTGCTCCTCCTTTTTCATGAAGAAGCTCTTCTTTCCGGTGTTCGGCTTTTACTTCTGCTTCTCCTTTTTCGTGGAGAAGCTTCGTATCGCCCTTTGTTAGGACTCCTGCTCCTTCTCCCTCATGAATGAGCCTGCTTAAGGACTACCAGAGTTCGTCCGTCCTTCTTGGAATTCCTACGAGAAAGTCCAGAATCTTCTGGGTGCTCTCGTACCCGCTGCAATTCTTGTATCTCGTATTCTCGTTTTCTAATCAAACGAGCGTACTCCTCGATTTCCCTTCTCTTTTTATCAAGGACATCGTTATCATTGTGTATACTTCTTGAATGGGTGAATGACTTTTCTCTTCGATGAGACTTACTCCTTCTCGTGGAGCCAGTAGCAGTCTTATCTCCCTTTTCTTTGGAGTTGTCTCTGTCATGTCTACCAGTGGGCTTTCTCGGAGCACCTGGTGGGGATTTATCTCTTCCCCCACCCAACTGGTCCTTTGGACTAAACGGTGTAACTGGATCTTCTTCCATCATGATTATTTTTCAGAAAAATTGCTCGTTTCCCACAGACGGTGCCAATTGTAGGGGGATGAAAACAATTGATGCTTCGGATCACCTTGGATTGCAACAGCTTATTCGTGCCTTTTCACCAAAACCCTAATTCGTCGTCTGAACCCTAATCTGCAAAATAGACAGGGGGTGAGTGCACCTTTGCCTCTCGTGGCAAAGGCCCTCCGATGGCAAAGTTAGTATCACGTACTTGTCAATAAACCCTAATTATCAGTAGGAGATATCAAATAATGCAACGTATTGCGTACCTTTTTCCTCTAGGTTTACCTCATATTTATAGATTTGCGTATACTTGCTGTCCAAGCATCCCGTTTGCCCTAGAATTCCTTTCTCGTATAGGAAACCCTGGATATCAAGGATTCTCATTTTCCTTATCAATTCATTAGAAATGAGTCCTTTTGTAACGCCCCTGAATTTTGGTCAGTAAAAATTTCGTTAAATATTTGAATTTTATTTGAAATACTTATTTTCTCTCGAGTGGCTATATGATTTCTTATTAATTTCCATCGTAATTAGATTCTAGTCCTTTGAGGCCAATCGAATTAGATTCCAACCGACTACTTGGAGGAACCAAGCAACTGAGTTACCTAGTTACTCGATGAACCTTTTGGACCTTTTAAAACTTTTGAACCTTTTAAAACTTTTGAACCTTTTGCTTTTATCCATTGGTCCATAATGGTTAGAGTAATCTTTGCCCATTGGACAATAGGCCCCCATTAAAATATTTTGGTAAAGTACTAGATATAGTATTTTAATGGTGTATGTTCACATGTGCTAAGTACATTTATTCTTGTTTATTGGGAATTCTCCCACCCCTCCATTATCCATTGGTTAATAACCACAAGGGTAATTTTTGTCCATTGGATAATAAACTTTTTATTATAAAAGTACATGTAGTCTTTTTAAAAAAAATCTTATTTTAATAAAAGGTACTTGTACTCCTTTTATCCATTGGTTATTAACTGCAAGGGGAATTATTATCCATTGGGTAATAACCGCTAGGGAAGTTAGTAACCCTTGGGTAATAAAGTCTTTTGACCAAATAAAGTACCGATGTGACTAGGGAACCTTCCAATAAAGTTGATTTAACTAGTCAACCTTTTCAATCCTAGAAATTACTTATTTATTTCCTTTTATTAATTTGGTTTTATTCTTTGTCCATTGGACAATAAATGTTAGGAGAACTATTATCCATTGGATAATAGAAACCCAATTCTTTATATTAAAAAGGTTTAATGAAAGATTTGAATGAAGTACTATTATGGACTTTTATAAAAATTCTTTGAAGTACTTTTTGATTATTTTACTATAAAAGTTTCCTAGTAGCTATTATCCATTGGACAATAAATGTTAGGGGATTTATTATCCATTGGATAATGGCCTTATTCTTTCAAACTAGTACATGGGCTTATTAATCTAGTCTTTTTCCTAAATTGCCCATGTGATAAAGTACATGTTATTTTTTTTTTGTAAAAGTACTTAGTAGCCCTTAAGACCTAAGTTTTCCTAAGTACCCTTTTATTATTTTGTATTGGAGTTTTGTACCCAATTGGATTAATTTATTGAGGAGTTGATCTTCCTAGAGTACATTAGTACACTAGTTTATTTATTTAAAGGGGCATGTGCCTAATTGGAATTCTTTAATGAGTATTTGATTTTGAAAATCTTGCACTTTGTACCTTTCTTATTCTTTCTTGCATTTGTGTATATATATATATATATATATATATATATATATATATATATATATATATATATGTGTGTGTGTGTGTGTGTGTGTGTGTGTGTGTGTGTGTGTGTGTGTGTACTAGAGAGAGAGAGAGAGAGAGAGAGAGAGAAAGAAGGAGATGGGATTGTACTATCTTGATCTTCCATATCCTTTCAAATCCTTGGGTAATATTCTTCCTAGCCTAGACTTAACTCCCTTTTGTAGTTCTAGGATTGATTAGTACCCAAATCTTGTACCATTGTCTCCTTTCCTTCCAACAAATCTCCCATAGTCCAATCCAAGGACTAAACCTAGCCTTGCAAGCTACCTAATTAGGCCTAAGTCTATTTTGCCTAATGACAACCTATGATGGACCTTTATGACACAAACCTAGCCTTTATTAGCCTTAGACCTTGACTACAAGCTAAACCTAGATTATAATTACCTAGATTCACCTAAAAAGCCTAAGATCTTAGTTGATTACATAGCCTTACACCTAAGATTTGGATTGGACAAGGCATGGCTTGACATGTGAGGTGATTTGATGACTTAATGGAGCAAATCCATGGGAGATATAGAGAGAGAGAGGGCCGGCCATAGAGAGAGGGGAAGAGCCAAGAATTTTGCCTATAAATAGCACCCCATGTTTGCCATTCAACACACACCTTCTCATTGCTCCAACTTCTCTCTAGAAATTCTTGTTCTTTCTTTCGTTCTTACTTTGTTCTTGAGTGTTCTTGAGTTCTTCAAGAAACTCAACCTAAGCCGCCACTAAACCGCCACCCGACCACCCTTCGATCCATAAAGTAGAGTAGTGTTAGTCAAGTAGAAGTTTCGAGAGAAACCTTTCTCTTTCGAAGCTACCGGAGACCACCGTAGGAAGTTACTCCGCCCGACCACCGACGTACTTTCTGTAGCTGACTAACCTTCTGTAAGCCGTTGCTACCGCCTAGAAGAACGGTAAGGAAATCCTTACTTACTTCCCATTTACTTACTTCCTATTTACTTACTCAAATATAAAGTAGGTTATCTTTATTTACGTACTTATCGTTTGTTTAGAAGTATTCATATTTTGATCTTTACGATAGTTATGAGTAGGCATGTATGAATTGCTTGTATTACTTGTGGTGTGATTAAGCATAAGTGATTTCACTCCAAAGACGTCCGTACATGTGGCGTTGTGCTTTGAATAAAGCATAAGTGATACACTCCAAGGGCGTCCGTACATGTGGCGTTATGCTATAAGTAGTAATTGAGCGTGATAAGTAATATAGAAATGGATGATCTTGTCAGGATGATTCTTGCTTACGTTTGTCCTACCGCGGAGTCTTTGTATGTAAACGAGACACGAGAACCGAGAAAGTAGAAACATGACACTTAGGGTGTGGTTAATTAAAGGAAATGTTTTTCGAGGAGAAAATATTTTGAAACTACATAATGATCGGTTTTTGGTTGCATTATGTGAGTTGTGTGTGTGCGTGTATAAAAGAAATATTTGAAAAGAGTGAAAAGTTTTGGAATCCGCAATGTGGCCGGACTTGCCCATTGTGTGAGGTGTGTGTGTGTTCCAATGGGAATCCGAAAAAAGCGGAACCATTGTGAGGTTGTGTGTGTTCCAATGGGAATCCGGGAAAAGCGGAACCATTGTGAGGTTGTGTGTGTTCCAATGGAGATCCGGAATAGCGGAACCATTGTGAGGTTGTGTGCGTTCGCATGGGAACCCGGACTGGCGGAACCATGGTGAGGTATGGCTTGGTTATCCGCGGAGAGGAGCCAATGCAATTGTGTGCCAATGGGAACCCGGCGCGGCGGAACCATTGTGACGATACTCGGGAGACCGGCGCGGCGGAATCGAGGTTGGGTGTGTTTGTAATGCCCCGAATTTTGGATACGTTAAGAAGACAATTTATTGATAAAATCTGTAACGTCCTGAATTTTGGGTACGTTAAAAGGACATTTTATTCATAAAATCAAATGGAGTCTGGCTCGTTATTACAACAAAACTCTCTCAAGAGTTCAATATTTACATAAACGGAGGGGGATTCTAGGGTTCCTAACTACAGCTCCTCAGCTCCTCCATTCTTGCCAGCTCCTCAGCTCCAAAGCCTCCACGGTGATTTGCTTACCCTGATCATCTACAAAGTCTGACACATTATACCAGCGTCGCCACCGATATAATATGTCAGGGTCACCAAAAGGCAACACCGTGAGCTACAAAGTTCAGCAGAGTAATCCCATACCCGCTAACCCATAACTTTAAAACAATAGGAAATAATAACACATCGATTTCCACATGATACATATATACGTAGCTTAACAATGACACATCCACATTCGTTAATCAACTATCGTTGGTGTCCAAGATTTCAGAGTTTTCTCCTACGCGACTCATCGTAGACCGTGTCAACATTTTTACTTACAAAACAATCTTTCAAAAATCATTTGTTTAACTCACACAATAGTGCATTGGCTCCGTACCGCGGATAACCAAGCTACATACCCAACCTCACAATGGTTTCGTTTTTCCCGGATCCCATTGGAACACACACAAAACACACTCCACACAATGGGCTACCACGTCCGGCCACATTGCGGTTTCCAAAACATTTCCTTTCAAACCAAAATTTGTTTTTAACACACCCAACCTCGGTTCCGCCGCGCCGGTCTCCCGAGTATCCTCACAATGGTTCCACCGCGCCGGGTTCCCATTGGCACACAATTGCATTGGCTCCTCTCCGCGGATAACCAAGCCATACCTCACCATGGTTCCGCCGGTCCGGGTTCCCATGGGAATGCACACAACCTCACAATGGTTCCGCTATTTCGGATCTCCATTGGAACACACACAACCTCACAATGGTTTCGCTTTTCCCGGAATCCCATTGGAACACACACAACCTCACAATGGTTCCGCCATTCCGGATCTCCATTGGAACACACACAACCTCGCAATGGTTCCGCTATTCCGGATTCCCATTGGAACACACACAACCTCACAATGGTTTCGCTTTTCCCGGATTCCCATTGGAACACACACAACCTCACAATGGTTCCGCTTTTCCCGGATTCCCATTGGAACGCACACAACCTCACAATGGTTCCGCTATTCCGGATCTCCATTGGAACACACAAAACCTCACAATGGTTCCGCTATTCCGGATCTCCATTGGAACACACACACACCTCACACAATGGGCAAGTCCGGCCACATTGCGGATTCCAAAACTTTTCACTCTTTTCAAATATTTCTTTTATACACGCACACACACAACTCACATAGTGCCACTCAAAAACTGGTCATTATGTAGTTTCAAAATATTTTCTCCTCGAAAAACATTTCCTTTCATTAACCACACCCTAGGTGTCATGTTTTCTACTTTCTCGGTTCTTTGTGTCTCGTTTACATACAAAGACTCCGCGGTCGGACAAACGTAAGCAAGAATCATCCTAACAAGATCATCCAATTCTATATTACTCATCACGCTCAATTACTACTTATAGCATAACGCCACATGTACGGACGCCTTTGGAGTGTATCACTTATGCTTTATTCAAAGCACAACGCCACATGTACGGACGTCTTTGGAGTGAAATCACTTATGCTTTATCACATACCACAAGTAATACAAGCAATTCATATACGCATACTCATAACTATCTTAAAGATCAAAATACGAATACTTCTAATCAAACGATAAGTACGTAAGGATGAACTACATATAATTAGCGGTTCAAAATAACAACGTTATACTTGAGACAGAAAGTAAATAAAGATAACCTACTTTATATCATACGGTTCTATACATAGAGTTAGGGTCAAGGGGTTCTACCTTACGTCTTGGCGGTAGTCGGCTACGGAAAGTACGTCGGTGGTCGGACGGAGTAACTTCCTACGATGGTCTCCGGTAGCTTCGAAAGAGAAAGGTTTCTCTCGAAACTTCTACTTGACTAAACTACTACTACTTTTGGATCAAGAGGGTGGTCGAGTGGCGGTCTAGTGGCGGCTTAGGTTGAGTTTCTTGAAGAACTCAAGAACAACTCAAGATCAAAGAAAGAACTAACAAGAACAAAGAAAGAACAAGATTTTTCTAGAGAGAGAAGTTGCTAGGTGAAGGTGTGAGTTCAATGAGAAGCATGGGGTGCTATTTATAGGCAAAACTCTTGGCTCTCCCCCTCTCTCTATGGCCGGCCCTCTCTCTCTCTATATCTCCCATGGATTTTGCTCCATTAAGTCATCAAATCAACCTTTCAACCAAGTCATAGCTTGTCCAATCTAAATCTTAGGTGTAAGGCTATGTAATCAACTAAGATCTTAGGCTTTTTAGGTAGTCATAACCTAGGTTTAGCTTGTAGTCAAGGTCTAAGGCTAATAAAGGCTAGGATTATGTCATAATAGTCCATCATAGGTTGTCATTAGGCATAAAAAGACTAAGGCCTAATATGGTAGCTTGCAAGGCTAGTTTAGTCCTTGGATTGGACTATAGGAGATTTGTTGGAAGGATAGGAGACAAGGGGTACAAGATTTGGTTTTAAACAATCCTAGAAGTACAATGGGGGAGTTAAGTTTGGTTAGGGGAAAGATTCTACCATGGACTTGAAAGATGTAGAAAGATCAAGAAAGTACAATCCCATCTCCCTCTTTCTTTCCTCCTCCTCTCTCTCTCTCTCTCTCTCTCTCTCTCTCTCTCTCTCTCTCTCTCTCTCTCTCTCTTTCTCCTAGTACTCTACACACTCACACACACACATATATATATAATTGCAAGAAAGAATAAGAAAGGTACAAAGGTACAAGATTCACAAAATCAAATACCCATTAAAGAAATCTAATTGGGTACAAAACCCCAATACAAAATAATAAAGGAGTACTTTGAAAATCTTTAGGCCTTAAAGGCTACTAAGGCTAATAAATACTTTCAAATTAAAATATGGGTACTTCATCACATGGGTTTTTAAGAAAAAGACTAGTTAAAAGAATAACTCTTTTACCCAATGGATAATAAATACCCTAACTTTTATTATCCAATGGACAATAATAACTAGGGAACTTTTATAGTAAAATACTCAAGGAGTACTTTTAAGCATGTGACAAAAGCCCTATATTAAATATAGGTGTGGTACCAAGTACCCCAATTAAATAAAAAGGCTAGGATTCTTCCCATTTAAATAATAATAAAGTACAAGTCAAATCAACTTTATTGGAAGGTTCCCTTGTCACATCGGTACTTTATTTGGTCAAAAGACTTTATTACCCAATGGTTACTAACTTCCCTAACGGTTATTACCCAATGAATAATAGTTTCCCTTGCGGTTAATAACCATTGGACAAAAGAGTACAAGTACCTTTTATTAAAATAAAATTTTGAAAAGACTACATGTACTTTTTATAATAAAAAGTTTATTATCCAATGGACAAAAATTACCCTTGTTATTATCCAACGGATAATGGAGGGGTGGGAGAATCCCCAATAAACAAAGAATAAATGTACTTTGCACAAGTTTTTATAAATCATTAAAATACTATATCTTGTACTTACCAAAATATTTTAATAGGAAGCCTATTGTCCAATGGATAAAGATTACCCTAACCATTATGGACCAATGGGTAAAGGCAAAGGTTCAAGAGTTTCAAAAGGTCCAAAAGGTTCATCTAGTAACTAGGTAAGTTGGTTGCTCGGTTCCTCCAAGCAGTCGGTTGGAATTTAGCTAAATTGGTCACATAGGGTTTCTAGTCGAGACCAAAATCTAACTACAACGAAATTTACAAGAAAACATATACCCACTCAAAAGAAAATAAGTAAATTAAATAAAATTCAAATACTTAACGAAATTTTTACTGACCAAAATTCAGGGTCGTTACAGTGTTAAAAAACAAATTTTGGTTTGAAAGGAAATGTTTTGGAAACCGCAATGTGGCCGGACGTGGTAGCCCATTGTGTGGAGTGTGTTTTGTGTGTGTTCCAATGGGATTCGGGAAAAACGGAACCATTGTGAGGTTGGGGGTGTGTAGCTTGGTTATCCGCGGTACGGAGCCAATGCAAAATTGTGTGAGTTAAACAAATGATTTTTGAAAGATGAATTGGTATGTGAAAATGTTGACACGGTCTACGATGAGTCGCGTAGGAGAAACCTGGAAATCTTGGACACCAACGATAGATGATTAATGAATGTGGATGTGTCAATGATTAACTGCGTATATATGTATCATGTGGAAATCGATGTGTTATTATTTCCTGTTGTTTTAAGTTATGGGTTAGTGGGTAAGGATTTTTCTATTGAGCTTTCGTAGCTCACGGTGTTGCCTTTTGATGACCCTGACATATTATATCGGTGGCGACGCTGGTATAATGTGTCAGGCTTTGTAGTTGAACAAGGTAAGCTGTACACCTTGGAGGCCTTTGGAGCTGAAGAGCTGGCTCAGATGGAGGAGCAGGCGAAGATGTAGTTAGGAACCTTAGTTCCCTTCCCTTGTGTAATAAAAGTACTTCTTTTAAGTTTTGTTGTAATAAAGAGCCAGACTCAGTTTATTTTCAATAAAATTGTCTTTTTAACGTACCCAAAATTCGGGGCATTACACCTTTTAGGATTCTCTTCCATTAAAAGCCGAACATCCCATTCTCGTTGGATATCTTTCTCAGATCCTATATTCTTGGGATCTCATTCCTTTACGGAACATGACTTCTCTGGAATCTTCTTGAGTATTCCCTCTGCTCTCACTCTTTAATTGGAGCTCTTTCTTTGTTCGGCTATCTCGTTGCCGAACAGTCTGTCTGGACCAGCTACTTCACATGTAACTTGGTCCAATGTAATCAGAATATCTCTATCTGCCGAACAGTCAGTTTACACCAATGACTTCTCATGTTATTTGCCCTTTACTTTCATTCAATGCACTGTTCGGCGATCAGCCCTGTCCAAACTTTCACGTGTTTTTATACATCACGTGTTCTTTTACACATCACGTGTTCGACAGCTAGATGTATCTGTTCGGGAACACCTCCCTACAGTAAGCCCAGAGCTGCATGATTATCGAACGAATCAAGTTATCAGTTTATGCAATGATACAGTTAAGCTGGTTATGCGATCAAATGGATACAAGTGTAATTTGGAATTGTGCTTTACTCTGTTGAAATCATACCTCTCAGATCCTCCAATACCCAGCAGTACTTTGCTCTGTTCCCAACGAGTCGCCCAGGAAGCTGTAGGCTGCGCCAAGTGCTGTTCCGCCCCAGTCAAAGTGTGAGGCCGTCCTTAAATCCCTCAGTGCAGGAAAATATGACAGGTGAACCTTGCTACGTCTATTTGGGTACAAGGACGCTCCAAAGAGGTATAATTGGTACACTCGGGCCATTTGCTCTGCTTCTTGTTCAGTTGTCACCTTTTTCTTAAGGTACCTTGTGAATTGCCCGTACTTCGCCATCCCCTCCTCAATCTTGGGCAACTCTCCCAAGAACCACTCTAGTGCCGTCAGATCCTCCTGAATGCCCGAATCAAACGGAATGGGCTCTCCTCCAACTCTTAGACCTGTGATCGCCGCGAAGTTTGTGGGCGTCACTGTCATCTCCCCAGGGGGTAGGTGAAAGGTATTGGTAGTATCTCTCCACCTCTTTACAAGTGCTACTAGGATGGCATGGCCATTTCTGACCGGAGTAAGCGTCTGTATGAACTCGCCAAAGCCCGCCTCATCCACTAATTGCCTCACCCTTACTGGCAGACTCTTGTAGAACTCCAAGGAACTGCATGCGCCTCCGAAGCCGCGAATATCCCTTTGCCTCGCTCTCGCCTGTTTCAAACACGAAAACAAGCAACAAAGGGATGTGTTAGCATGCAAGGCTTTTCATTCTCAAGTTCTAGGTAATCAATGCAGTCTAGCGACAGATGGTTGGTTCAAGTTATTGTGTTGCATGCATGGTGTTCGATATGAGAATTATGGTATCACAACTTGGTTTATTTCAAGGGTTATGGCATATTTCTCAAAGTTCAAATAAATGTAAACAAATTTGAATTTGGAATTACAAAGCGGGTTTTCTAGGAGTGTACCTCTGTCCAGCTGCTCGAAATATGAGTCTCGAGGTCTCTCAATACAAGTTCGGCGTCGTACTCCGTTTGCCGTGGTTTGTATGCCGCAAAGCCTGACGGCACAAACAAGTGTGGCGCAGGAGGCACATATGCCTCAACTGAAAAATAAGGGCATATCGCTCTCCCAGCCTCCTCCAACGCGGTCACCCTAGGCCTTTGTGCCTCCGCTCTAGCCCTTTCCTTGGCCTCCATGCCTCTCAAAGCCTCATGCTCCTCGGTTCTCTCCCTCTCAGCCCTTGCCGCGGCCTCTGAAGCCATTATCTCCCTCTCTCGCTCCTTCTGAGCCTCCAAAACTATAGCCCTGATTGCAGGATTCTCCTCTAGGAGCTGGGTTAGCCTCTCGTCACTTAGAAATTCCGCGACATCCTGTTTCGTGATCAGCCTATGGCTGGACGATGTTGTTGCTGGCCGAAATAGTAGATCCTCCTCTCTATACACAAAAGGGGCCTCTGTGGTCTCTTCTTCCTCAGTCACGGCACCCTTGCCTTTCGCTGGATCCCTCAGCGGAGACCCGCTCGGCCTAATGCCATCACCATTGGCACCACTGCCGCCAGCGTTTCCAGGACCACCACCAGTCACCACCGAGCTGCTCACAGCCATATTCGAGTCCAATGGCCGGACAACGGGCTCCTCTCTCGCTTGAGGACCTCCTCTACCGCGTGATGCTTGTCGCCGCCACCGACCTCTTGCTCACGGCTTTGTTCGCCATCGCCGCCGCTCGTAGCCTCTGCACTTACGCCTATGACGATCTCTGTCGGTTGTTGATCTTTTATTTTGACTTCCATTGGGCCTCCCGCGTTCTCTGGCCGATCAACCACTTCTCCTCCACCACTGTTGCCACCATGGTCCGCCATGGATGTTCGTGTATTTGGGTTTTGGTTCGATTTCATAAGCAAAACTAGGGTTTTGATTGGAGTGTGAGAGAGTAAGAGAGTTTGAGAGGGGTGTTTTGTTTCGAAACTGCCTTTGAGCGGTTTCTAAAGGTCCCCATCGATATATGGGATGAAAACAGGTGTGGGCCGGGTTTGGGTCTTTTCCAGACCCAAGCCCTTACAAGCCTCCCGCGCGCGAGGGAGTGGCTCGTTCATGTGATGAACCAATTGGGCCTCAGGCCCAATACAGCTTCTGGTCGGGCCCAATCATGTTTGTCTCTCTTACAAAGGCCCATGAATCCTTGTTATGGCATCACAACGTTCTTAGGGGTCGTTTTGAATTAATTCTCTCAATTTGGAGCATTTTATTTCCCCAGCAGTGGTTTGCCCGCACATGATCCAATTTCGAATCAAGGACAATCCATGCGTCCAATTTCAAATCAGCGACGATCCATCCGTCCAATTTCAATTCAGCGACGATCCATCCGTCCAATTTCAAGTCAGCGACGATCCATTCGTCCAATTTCAAATCAAGGACGATCCATCCGTCCAATTTCAAATCAAGGATGATCCATCCGTCCAATTTAAAATCAGCGACGATCTATCCGTTCAACTCATTTGCTCCCTAGGAGAGTTCACATCATCGATTGATCCGCTCTCCGATCCATTGGTGCACTGTATTTTTATATACTTGTTTGCATTTTCCATTTAATTGGCTTTTGGGCTGGATTGATGGGTGTCTAGAAATTTTTGACGTTACCTGTACCAGTCAATAGTGCTCCGCGTGCCGTTAAAGAGGGACTACTGTAGACACCCCAATCTGGTTTCCCAATTGATTTACTACGTTTTTCAGTTTCTTGTTTCCCCAATGATGAATCAAATAAAAAACAGTCTTGAGAGTGAAATGGTTTGAGTTTGGAATGAGTGGAACCTATCCTTAACCCTGAAACCCCAAGTCAAAACCCTGACCTCAGGTTTTACCGTCGCGCGTTGAACGGGAACTCACGCGTGATGCTCCATCTGCCAGGTGTTGGTCAAAGTGAAAGCCTTAACTGTTGACCAGCGGATGGGTTGGTGGGACAGTCGCGCGATTATTTAACTCTCTCGCGCGATGGTTAACACCTATCATTTTCACCTTTTTTTAGCTGAATTTTGTGATGATCAGGGGGCTACTGACCTGTGGAACCCCGTTTTTGTCAACTGAACAACGTTTTGCAGGTGCATGGGTTGCACCACCGTCACAACCACTCCTATCACCTTGTTGGCCTCTTTCTCTACCAAGGGAAGCTGGCCAGCCTTGTTGGCTGGTTGCTAAGCCAAGTTCTCCACCAACCTAGCACTCTCCCACCTCCTATAAATACCCTATTGGTCTTCCATTATAAGGGTTACAAAAAAATTCAAGCAAGAAAGGCTATACAATCCCTAATACACTTGGTCTTCCATTATCCTTGCCACTTTCATACACTCATTTCACAAGCTCAAACACCTTGTTCAAGCCATTTCCATATCACTCAAGCAAAGGTATACATTTACTACCTGTTTACTGTTTTGATCCCTGAGGGGGGCTGGCAGGGTCAAGGCTAGTTATCAATACCAGTTCTGGTCCTAAAGTCAACAGGGTTACACGAGCCGTGTAACTAGTACACCTACGCGTGATGGAGCCATTCACGCGTGCAACTGTCCCAGTCAGCACGCGACGGTCCTCGTGGGGATAGGATGCTAGTTATTTTCTGTTTTCTGTAGTATTATAAATCACTGTGAAACATAATTAAAATTAATCCACTGAGTTGCATGCTAAAACTCATAGCTTAGCTTTAGGTTGCCTATTTAATTGCTTTGGAATGCCCTTGGGTTGCCTCTGAATATGTCTCAGAGTCCAGACATACAAGAGCAATTCCTGGAAGTCCAGTCAAGATCCACACGCGATGATCTCACCCCATCGCGCGATGGTCAGCTTATTTTCAGAAATTGCCTTTGTATGGGCAACTTGGTCCACGACCTTTGTTTTAATACCCCCACTGTTTGGGGGTTGCATGTTATTCCTGTTCATCCTGTTTGTAATAATTATTTACTTTCAGTACATATAAACTGCTTGGTTTGACCCTGGGTGTGCACTGGTCCTTCTAGAGCCCAGAAGGGGATAAAACTTAACCTGTTGATAAGATATCAACAATCGCGCGATGGTATGGGTGAGACGCGCGATGGTGGACTTGCATGCACGTAGATCCATGCATGCAAGTTGGTCACTGCTAGTATCAAATTCATACCAACGCACTGTTTTGATATCCAGTCATAGTGTTTGAATTTTATCTTATTTATTTTCTAACATATCATATCATATCGCATCCTGCAAACTGTTACAGCTTTAAATTCCCGATTAACTGTTCCCCCGCCCTAATTGGCTAAAAATTGATTAATAAAAGAAGAATCGCAAATATTTTCACAAAATGCTTAAGTAGAGACCGATCTCCGGATTGGGCGAGAGGGGTGCCTTAAAACCCTTCCCCTCTCATAACCTGGCTCCCGAACCCAGATATGGTTATGACAGACTGGTGCTTTTACTTTTTCAAATCAAAAAGCGTGGCAGGTATTTCGAAATACGGTTCCTTGGGTGTTGGACCTTCAAAACCCGAGTGGCGACTCTGTATTTTTGAGCGCTTGCCATCCGCGCTCGCTCTCCCTCGATTCCGGGCCCTTGCATTTTGGAAATCCAGAAATTTCCGAGGGCATGCTGCCCACACAATATGCAATGGTTGGGCATTCAAACGTAGAGCTTAAGCATTCAAGTGTAGAACTTGAGCATCCAGTACACAGTGGTTGGGCATTCGAAGAGCTTCGAGCATTCAAAGTGTTGGACTTTGAGCATTCAAGCGTAGAGCTTTAGAGCAGATGATATCTTGTTGATTGGTTACGGCGTAGAGCCAGTTGAGATAATGGGCATAGAGCCGCTGAGTTTGTGGGTGTGGAGCCGCTGAGTTGGTGGGCTAGAGCCGCTGAATTTGCTTGATGATATTGAGCACATGGTATTGCTGAGTTGTTGAGATGGTTACAGGCATAGAGCCACTAAGTGACTTGGGCACAAGGCTGTTGAATGAACACAGAGCTACTGAGTGATCATGATGGTGAGTACAGGGTTGTTGAGTGAGCTTAGAGCTGTTGAGTGAGCTTAGAGCTGTTGATGGTGAGCTTAAAGCTGCTAAGTGAGCTTGGAGTTACTGATGGTGAGCATGGAGCTTTTTGCATAGGACGTGACGACTGTCGTACTTTCAGAGTATAGTAATCTGGGAGTAAAGCCTGAACTTGATGCATCAAGGCTCCTTTGTGAGCGAGAGCTCAAGGTTGACAGTTCTCAATGGTCAAGTGACCAGTAATTGTGAGCCTGCTGCTACGGATTGTGAGACTGCTGCTACGGAGAGAGAGCTTCGGAGAATTTCAAAATGGGTTTTACACCGGTGTTTGATCATTCCTTATGCTCGGGGATGTCCACATGCTCGAGATGTTCTCAAGGCTAGATTTCAAATGTTCCCTAGTGAATTCCACATGCTTGGGATACTTCCAAGGCTAGACTGAATGTATGCATTTGGTAGCACTTGCAAGGCTTTGATTGATACTTGATCCTTCTTAAGCTTGGGAATGCTCCCAAGGCTAATTTCCTCATGCTTGGAATGATCGTGAGGCTAGACTGAGTGCTTCTGGCAGACATTTAACAACCCATGCAAGGCTTTTGATTCATTCTGACGCTAGTGCTTGATATCATGCATGCTTGGAAATGCTCCCAAGGCTAGATTTGATTATAAATTCTATTGGTCGCGGGACCAGAATACCATGAATGCTTTGTTGGTGCCTAGATTCAAATCGATTGCCTTTGAAAGGGGAGCTTTTGCAGAAGGATGCAGCAACTAAGAGGTTGATTTATCGGTCGCGGGAACACCAGGAGTCAGAGGATCGATTCCACATGCTTGGGGTGTCCCTAAGGCTAATTTCCACATGCTTGGGATTGCCACCACGGCTAGATTCAGCCACATTCCGCTTGCTAGATTTAGCTACATTCCACATGCTAGGAAGTGTCCCCAAGGCTAGACTCCTCATGCTTGGGATGCCTCTCAAGGCTAATCTAACTATAATCATATGTTGACTTCGTCGACTTGTTGACCCAAAATGCCGTAAGGCTCGTTAAATGCTTTTGGGTGAAACCTGTCGACCATTATTGCTTTCAGAGATTTTTATTGCCTTCAGAGATTTTTATTGCCTTCTTCAACTTAGTGTCAAGGAAAGTTTCATTACCTTGACTAATGGCACTACAAGAAAAGTTAGATTCTATAGCGTTCGAAAAACGCTATTAAATGATATAGACAGCATTTTTTCGAACGTTGTATTAGCCGATGTTGTTAAAAGTCTTGGACCTTAGACAGCGTTTTTAAAAAGCTATAATATGGTAGACTTTAGACAGCATTTTTAAAACGCTATAGAATGGTATACTTTCTACAACATTTTAAGAACGCTATAGATTGTATAACTTCTACAGCATTTTGAGAACGCTATAGATTGTAAAATTTCTATAGTAGTTTTAAAACGCTATAGAATGTAAAGTTTCTATAACATTTTAAGAACGCTATTGTAACGACCCTGAATTTTGGTCAATAAAAAAATTTCGTTAAAAATTTGAATTTTATTTAATTTACTTATTTTCTTTTGAGTGGCTATATGTTTTCTTGTAAATTTCGTTGTAGTTAGATTTTGGTCTCGACTAGAAACCCTACTTGACCAATTTAGTTAAATTTCCAACCGACTGCTTGGAGGAACCGAGCAACCGACTCACCAAGTTACTAGTTGAACCTTTTGAACCTTTTGGATCTTTTGAACCTTTGCCTTTACCCATTGGTCCATAATGGTTAGGGTAATCTTTATCCATTGGACAATAGGCTTCCTATTAAAATATTTTGGTAAGTACAAGATATAGTATTTTAATGGTTTATAAAAAACTTGTGCAAAGTACATTTATTCTTTGTTTATTGGGGATTCTCCCACCCCTCCATTATCCATTGGATAATAACAAGGGTAATTTTTGTCCATTGGATAATAAACTTTTTATTATAAAAAGAACATGTAGTCTTTTCAAAAGTTTATTTTAATAAAAGGTACTTGTACTCTTTTGTCCAATGGTTATTAACCGCAAGGGAAACTATTATCCATTGGGTAATAACCGTTAGGGAAGTTAGTAACCATTGGGTAATAAAGTCTTTTGACCAAATAAAGTACCAATGTGACAAAGGAACCTTCCAATAAAATTGATTTGACTTGTACTTTATTATTATTTTAATGGAGAGAATCCTAGTCTTTTTATTTAATTAGGGTACTTGGTACCACACCTATATTTAATATAGGGCTTTTGTCACATGCTTAAAAGTACTCCTTGATTATTTTACTATAAAAGTTCCCTAGTTATTATTGTCCATTGGATAATAAAAGTTAGGGTATTTATTATCCATTGGGTAAAAGAGTTATTCTTTTAACTAGTCATTTTTCCTTATTGCCCATGTGATGAAGTACCCATATTTTGTTATTAAAAGTACTTATTAGCCTTAGTAGCCTTTAAAGACTAAATTTTCCAAAGTACCCTTAATATTATTTTGTATTGGGGTTTTGTACCCAATTGGATTTCTTTAATGGGTATTTGATTTTGGAAATCTTGTACTTGTACCTTACTTATTCTTGCATTTATATATATATATATATATATATATATATATATATATATATATATATATATATATATATATATATATATATATATATATGTACCTTTGCAAGAGAGAGAGAGAGAGAGAGAGAGAGAGAGAGAGGAGAGAGAAGCCGAGAGAGGGAGAGAGGAGAGAGAGGCCGAGAGAGAGGGAGAGGAGAGAGAGATAGGGGAGAGAGAGAGATCTTGATGTGTACCTTGATTCCCTTAATCTTTCAATTGATCTTTCAAAATCCTTGGTGAATCTTCCTTCCTAGCTAAGAAACTAGCCCTCCACTAACTCTCCATTGTACATCTTTCAATTGATTAGTACCCAAATCTTGTACTCTTGTCTCCTTCTTTCCAAACAAATCTTCCATAAATCCCATCCTTGGTACAAACTAGCCTTGCAAGCTACCTATATAGGCCTAAGTCTTTTTATGCCTAATGACAACCTATGATGGACCATTATGACATAATCCTAGCCATGCAAGCCTACCATTTAGCCATGCAAGCCTAGGTTTAGACTTTGACCTTCCATGAGTGCATGCCATGTGTCAAAATTTGAGGTAGAGAGAGAGGGGGGGGGGGGCCGGCCATGAGAGGGAGGGAGAGCCCAAGAGTTTTGCCTATAAATAGCAAGCCATCCCATGCCATTGAACTCACACCTTCACCTAGCAACTTCTCTCTCTAGAAAATTAGTGTTCTTTCTTTGTTCTTGCTTTTGTTCTTCTTGTTCTTGAGTTGTTCTTGAGTTCTTCAAGAAACTCAACCTAGGCCGCCACTAAACCGCCACTCGACCACCCTCTCGATCCAAAAGTAGTAGTAGTAATAGTCAAGTAGAAGTTTCGAGAGAAACCTTTCTCTTTCGAAGCTACCGGAAACTACCGTAGGAAGTTACTCCGCCCGACTACCGACGTACTTTCCGTAGCCGACTACCGCCAAGAAGTAAGGTAGAACCCCTTGACCCTAACTCCACGTATAGAACCGTATGATATTAAGTAGGTTATCTTTATTTACGTACTTATCGTTTGTTTAGAAGTATTCATATTTTGATCTTTAAGATAGTTATGAGTATGCGTATATGAGTTGCTTGTATTACTTGTGGTATGTGATAAAGCATAAGTGATTTCACTCCAAAGACGTCCGTACATGTGGCGTTGTGCTTTGAATAAAGCATAAGTGATACACTCCAAAGGCGTCCGTATATGTGGCGTTATGCTATAAGTAGTGATTGAGCGTGTTAAAGTAATATAGAATTTGATGATCTTGTTAGAAAGATTCATGTCCTACCGCGGAGTCTTTGAATGTAAAACGAGACACGAGAACCGAGAAAATAGAAACATGACACCTAGGGTGTGGTTAAAAGAAATGTTTTCCGAGGAAGAAAATATTTTGAAACTACATAATGACCGGTTTTGGGTAGCATTATGTGAGTTGTGTGCGTGTGTGAAAGAAACATTTAAAAAGGTTGAAATGTTTTAGAAACCGCAATGTGGCCGGACATGGTAGCCCATTGTGTGGGGTGTGTTTTGTGTATGTTCCAATGGGATCCGGGAAAAACGGAACCATTGTGAGGTTGTGTGCCAATGGGAACCCGGCGCGGCGGAACCATTGTGAGGATACTTGGGAACCCGGCGCGGCGGAACCAAGGTTGGGTGTGTATGCTTGGTTATCCGTGGTACGGAGCCAATGCAAATATTTTTGTGTGCCAATGGGAACCCGGCGCGGCGGAACCATTGTGAGGATACTTGGGAACCCGGCGCGGCGGAACCAAGGTTGGGTGTGTATGCTTGGTTATCCGCGGTACGGAGCCAATGCAAATATTTTTGTGTGCCAATGGGAACCTGGCGCGGCGGAACCATTGTGAGGATACTTGGGAACCCGGCGCGGCGGAACCAAGGTTGGGTGTGTATGCTTGGTTATCCGCGGTACGGAGCCAATGCAAATGATTTTAAAAGATTGTGTAGCTTGGTTATCCGCGGTACGGAGCCAATGCAAATGATTTCGAAAGTGTGTGGCTTGGTTATCCGCAGTACGGAGCCAATGCAAATGTTTTTGTGTTAAACAATGGTTTTTTTTAAAGGTTGTTTTGTAAATGAAAATGTTGACATGGTCTACGATGAGTCGCGTAGGAGAAACTCTGAAATCTTGGACACCAACGATAGTTGATTAACGAATGTGGATGTGTCATTGTTAAGCTGCGTATATATGTATCATGTGGAAATCGATGTATCATTTTTTTCTTGTTGTTTTAAGTTATGGGTTAGCGGGTATGGGATTACTCTGCTGAGCTTTGTAGCTCACGGTGTTGCCTTTTGGTAACCCTGACATATTATATCGGTGGCGACGCTGGTATAATGTGTCAGACTTTGTAGATGATCAGAGTAAGCAGATCACCGTGGAGGCTTTGAAGCTGGCAAGAATAGAGGAGCTGAGGAGCTGTAGTTAGGAACCCTAGAATTCCCCTCCGTTTATGTAAAATATTGAACTCTTGTGAAAAATATTTATTGTAGTAAGAGCCAGACTCCATTTGATTTTATGAATAAAATGTCCTTTTAACGTACCCAAAATTCAGGGGCGTTACAGATTTTATCAATAAATTGTCTTCTTAACGTACCCAAAATTCGGGGCGTTACAACTTGGTATCAGAGCTTTAGGTTCAAAACCTCGGCCATGGGTAGAATGGGTAGAACCACGAGATAGTTTGACCGTTGCACAAACGTAAATTGAGTTTAAGTTTACCGTCCCAAATTGGGTGGAATTCTGTCAAAACAATCTTCGGATTGAAGCAAGGCACGGAAATTGGCAGTACGGCTGAGCTGGGAATTCCCGAACAATTGGATGATTACTTAAATCAAGAGTCGAATGTGGAACTTAGAAACTCAAAAGTTTTCTTAGTATTAGCAAAACCCTGTCCTAAAACTTTCCTAATTGAGGTTGACACTTTTCTTGTAGATGAAACATCTAGTTGATCTTTTAACCGAAGCCTATCAACCCAGAAATACCATAGAAATCTTGACAGCACAAATGTTGGAAGATCCTGCCTTTATTGCCGCGGTACTTAAGGAAAAGAGAGATTTCCAAAGAGTGCAGCAGAATACCCGTATTCCCGTCGAAAAAGACCCTTGGTTCCCTGTGATGTTTCCTATCATGTTTGCCTTCCATGAGTATTTTGGTGTTTTACCCCCAATGGAGAACTTTGAGGTTGGAGTTACGGAGGAAGAAGTCGAAGGTGATAAGGACGCCAATGAGGTGACCGAGAAGGAAAATCTGTTAGGTGAAGAGAATCTCGAGGAGGACGAGGCCCTAGAAGATCAGTAAAGGCCAAAGAGATTGCTTAGGCATGCCCAAAATAAACCTAGTAACCGTTGTAATCCTTCAGGATGTAAGATGTTAAGGATTTAGTAGTAGTTGGACCTTTTGTTGTAACTAGAGACAGTAAGATTAGGCTAGTAAGTCATCTACGTTGTACTCATTTTATTTGGTAATAAGAGACTTATGTTTTCTTTTGTATGTGATCTTTGTTTATGTGTGGACTTGCATCTTATCCCTTATGGCGTGAAAACTACCCCTTACCCCGTTAAGTCTAGAAAGATAACCTTCCTTATTGTTTTAGATGTCGAACATACCGCAAGGAGGACGCCCACCTTTCGCCCCACGTGTTTTGGTGAATTATCGTTCACTACTAGCACCTGAGTATTTTCAACCAACACCCCCACCAGAGGATGACATGGAGCTCTATAAGGTCCCAATCACTTGGGAGATGTCTCCACCAGTTGCGATTCCCGAGAACCTTCTGCCTACCTTTGTCCCCGCACCGCTTGTGCAAAACTTTGAGCAAACCAACGATTATCTCATGTTTGACCCAGAGCTAGAAGCTGCGATACTAAACCTCTCTCAGGACTACCCGGAACCAGTGGAAGAGCCAAACATCCCGACTATGGAAGAACTACTCGCCCAAGAACGTGAGCGTCTTCTTAGGGAAGAGACCGCAGCAAAAAGGAGCTACAAGATGTGGCTGAAGGAAGTCTTCAGAATCGAACTACCCTAGAATATTGCACTAGCAGTATGGAATAAGACTTGTCTAGCTGTAGGACTATGTAGGACCGCCTCAGCTTGTAGTAGGAAATCGTGTTCTAATCTACTTGTTTTATAGTAGAACTCTATGTTTATGTTTGTAATTCTATGCTTATGATTGAATGATGTTCTTATCTATGAAAAACCTGCTTTATTTTTAAAGAGTACCGTTGCATACTATTTGTTAAGCTACTTTTTGCTTTTGAAAGATAGACCATTTGCAAAAGAAAATTTGTTTTAGTAAACAAAAACCCCCTTCGATTTTTCTTCGTAGATTGTTAATACGCGCCGCGGATTAGGATACGATAATGGAGAATCCTTCCACGCGAACCCCGACCTAACCCGAATCGTGCAAGGGTTTGTGACCGCCCTGAATGACAACCGCCAAAACCAAAACCATGACGATGAACCTATGACCCGAACCCGAGCGATGAACGAGTTCTGCAAACGCCAACCTCCGACCTTTCACGGAGACACCAACCCTGTCGTAGACGAGACGTGGCTGAATGAGGTCAAGATGATCCTCAGCACCTTCGGAGTTACCCAGGACGGAGATCGTGTGGCCTTGGCCATGTACTAGTTGAAGGGAGTATAGCTGTCAGTTTAGTGTATAGAGAGTGCGAACTAGAAGTAGCTGACTTGCGACCTTCGAGTGATCAACATGGCGGATTTTCGACGTAATCCTGGGGATGGACCGGCGATCTACACGTCAAGCGCCATCAGAAGAATGGTGACAGCTTATACCCTAGAAGGGACTCGATTCCTTTTAAGGGGGATAGACGGACAGCGAGTTCGGCGACGAAAAGATCGAGGTAGCAGAATCCACAACTTGGTATCAGATGGAAGAACCAACTACTTGGATGGCCGCTAGTTTTTAGTAAGGAGAAGCCGATAGAATGGAAGTGGGATTACCACAAATCGGGTGCGATTACGCCGATATTTTCCCTGAAGAACTTCCTGGCTTGTGGCCTTAAGGAAATAGGCCTCTCTATAGAACTTCAGCCAGGAACGGCACCAATTTCTATGACGCCAAACCAAAAAGGGCCCTGCGGAACTAAGGGAGATCAAGACCAAATTGCAAGAGCTATTGGACTGAGGGCCTATCAAGCCGAGCACATCACCATGGGAAGCACCGGCATTGTTCGAGAAGAAGAAAGAAGGCACGCTTCGACTGTGAGAAGTTAGGAAGGTCTACTTTTCCGTGACTGAATAAGTTCTTTCACTGCCTTCATTCATAATATCCGAGTTCATAGAGTACCGCAAGGATTGCCTGCTGGAATCTGTTTGTTCCCGGAATGAGGATGGAATACTCATGCCTTACGATTATGGACCCATTGTTTCCTACTTTTGGAAATAGGTTTAATATCGAGAAGCATGAGGGTTCAACAAGGATGTATTAGGAATGCTTGTGGAATGCTAGTCCGCATGACGATTTGGTAGAAGTTCTGTGTTTAGCGTTGGTATTTACGGTGGAGACCTTACCAAAGGCGTACGACAAGGCAAGATGTTCAACGGCAGAAGCAACTTCAACCCCATCTCGTTAAGCAAGTGATGAGGCTTAATTCGATTGATGGTGACCTACTTCAAATTTTTAAGGGGGATAGCCGATGATTCCAAGACCGGTCTAGCGACCTAGTCTAATCTGTAGTCGCGCGCCAATTTCGGGGACGAAATTATTTTAAGGGGGATAGATTGTAACGACCCTGAATTTTGGTCAATAAAAAAATTTCGTTAAAAATTTGAATTTTATTTAATTTACTTATTTTCTTTTGAGTGGCTATATGTTTTCTTGTAAATTTCGTTGTAGTTAGATTTTGGTCTCGACTAGAAACCCTACTTGACCAATTTAGTTAAATTTCCAACCGACTGCTTGGAGGAACCGAGCAACCGACTCACCAAGTTACTAGTTGAACCTTTTGGACCTTTTGGACCTTTTGAACCTTTGCCTTTACCCATTGGTCCATAATGGTTAGGGTAATCTTTATCCATTGGACAATAGGCTTCCTATTAAAATATTTTGGTAAGTACAAGATATAGTATTTTAATGGTTTATAAAAAACTTGTGCAAAGTACATTTATTCTTTGTTTATTGGGGATTCTCCCACCCCTCCATTATCCATTGGATAATAACAAGGGTAATTTTTGTCCATTGGATAATAAACTTTTTATTATAAAAAGTACATGTAGTCTTTTCAAAATTTTATTTTAATAAAAGGTACTTGTACTCTTTTGTCCAATGGTTATTAACCGCAAGGGAAACTATTATCCATTGGGTAATAACCGTTAGGGAAGTTAGTAACCATTGGGTAATAAAGTCTTTTGACCAAATAAAGTACCAATGTGACAAAGGAACCTTCCAATAAAGTTGATTTGACTTGTACTTTATTATTATTTTAATGGAGAGAATCCTAGTCTTTTTATTTAATTAGGGTACTTGGTACCACACCTATATTTAATATAGGGCTTTTGTCACATGCTTAAAAGTACTCCTTGATTATTTTACTATAAAGGTTCCCTAGTTATTATTGTCCATTGGATAATAAAAGTTAGGGTATTTATTATCCATTGGGTAAAAGAGTTATTCTTTTAACTAGTCATTTTTCCTTATTGCCCATGTGATGAAGTACCCATATTTTGTTATTAAAAGTACTTATTAGCCTTAGTAGCCTTTAAAGACTAAATTTTCCAAAGTACCCTTAATATTATTTTGTATTGGGGTTTTGTACCCAATTGGATTTCTTTAATGGGTATTTGATTTTGGAAATCTTGTACTTGTACCTTACTTATTCTTGCATTTATATATATATATGTGTACCTTTGCAAGAGAGAGAGAGAGAGAGGAGAGAGAAGCCGAGAGAGGGAGAGAGGAGAGAGAGGCTGAGAGAGGCCGAGAGAGAGGGAGAGGAGAGAGAGAGAGCCGAGAGAGAGAGATAGGGGAGAGAGAGAGATCTTGATGTGTACCTTGATTCCCTTAATCTTTCAATTGATCTTTCAAAATCCTTGGTGAATCTTTCTTCCTAGCTAAGAAACTAGCCCTCCACTAACTCTCCATTGTACATCTTTCAATTGATTAGTACCCAAATCTTGTACTCTTGTCTCCTTCTTTCCAAACAAATCTTCCATAAATCCCATCCTTGGTACAAACTAGCCTTGCAAGCTACCTATATAGGCCTAAGTCTTTTTATGCCTAATGACAACCTATGATGGACCATTATGACATAATCCTAGCCATGCAAGCCTACCATTTAGCCATGCAAGCCTAGGTTTAGACTTTGACCTTCCATGAGTGCATGCCATGTGTCAAAATTTGAGGTAGAGAGAGCGGGGGGGGGGGGGGGGGGGGGGGGGGGGGCCATGAGAGGGAGGGAGAGGCCAAGAGTTTTGCCTATAAATAGCAAGCCATCCCATGCCATTGAACTCACACCTTCACCTAGCAACTTCTCTCTCTAGAAAATTAGTGTTCTTTCTTTGTTCTTGCTTTTGTTCTTCTTGTTCTTGAGTTGTTCTTGAGTTCTTCAAGAAACTCAACCTAGGCCGCCACTAAACCGCCACTCGACCACCATCTCGATCCAAAAGTAGTAGTAGTAATAGTCAAGTAGAAGTTTCGAGAGAAACCTTTCTCTTTCGAAGCTACCGGAAACTACCGTATGAAGTTACTCCGCCCGACCACCGACGTACTTTTCGTAGCCGACTACCGCCAAGAAGTAAGGTAGAACCCCTTGACCCTAACTCCACGTATAGAACCGTATGATATTAAGTAGGTTATCTTTATTTACGTACTTATCGTTTGTTTAGAAGTATTCATATTTTGATCTTTAAGATAGTTATGAGTATGCGTATATGAGTTGCTTGTATTACTTGTGGTATGTGATAAAGCATAAGTGATTTCCCTCCAAAGACGTCCGTACATGTGGCGTTGTGCTTTGAATAAAGCATAAGTGATACACTCCAAAGGCGTCCGTATATGTGGCGTTATGCTATAAGTAGTGATTGAGCGTGTTAAAGTAATATAGAATTTGATGATCTTGTTAGAAAGATTCATGTCCTACCGCGGAGTCTTTGAATGTAAAACGAGACACGAGAACCGAGAAAATAGAAACATGACACCTAGGGTGTGGTTAAAAGAAATGTTTTCTGAGGAAGAAAATATTTTGAAACTACATAATGACCGGTTTTGGGTAGCATTATGTGAGTTGTGTGCGTGTGTGAAAGAAACATTTAAAAAGGTTGAAATGTTTTAGAAACCGCAATGTGGCCGGACATGGTAGCCCATTGTGTGGGGTGTGTTTTGTGTATGTTCCAATGGGATCCGGGAAAAACGGAACCATTGTGAGGTTGTGTGCCAATGGGAACCCGGCGCGGCGGAACCATTGTGAGGATACTTGGGAACTCGGCGCGGCGGAACCAAGGTTGGGTGTGTATGCTTGGTTATCCGCGGTACGGAGCCAATGCAAATATTTTTGTGTGCCAATGGGAACCCGGCGCGGCGGAACCATTGTGAGGATACTTGGGAACCTGGCGCGGCGGAACCAAGGTTGGGTGTGTATGCTTGGTTATCCGCGGTACGGAGCCAATGCAAATATTTTTGTGTGCCAATGGGAACCCGGCGCGGCGGAACCATTGTGAGGATACTTGGGAACCCGGCGCGGCGGAACCAAGGTTGGGTGTGTATGCTTGGTTATCCGCGGTACGGAGCCAATGCAAATGATTTTAAAAGATTGTGTAGCTTGGTTATCCGCGGTACGGAGCCAATGCAAATGATTTCGAAAGTGTGTGGCTTGGTTATCCGCGGTACGGAGCCAATGCAAATGTTTTTGTGTTAAACAAATGGTTTTTTTTAAAGGTTGTTTTGTAAATGAAAATGTTGACACGGTCTACGATGAGTCGCGTAGGAGAAACTCTGAAATCTTGGACACCAACAATAGTTGATTAACGAATGTGGATGTGTCATTGTTAAGCTGCGTATATATGTATCATGTGGAAATCGATGTATCATTTTTTTCCTGTTGTTTTAAGTTATGGGTTAGCGGGTATGGGATTACTCTGCTGAGCTTTGTAGCTCACGGTGTTGCCTTTTGGTAACCCTGACATATTATATCGGTGGCGACGCTGGTATAATGTGTCAGACTTTGTAGATGATCAGGGTAAGCAGATCACCGTGGAGGCTTTGGAGCTGAGGAGCTGGCAAGAATAGAGGAGCTGAGGAGCTGTAGTTAGGAACCCTAGAATTCCCCTCCGTTTATGTAAAATATTGAACTCTTGTGAAAAATATTTATTGTAGTAAGAGCCAGACTCCATTTGATTTTATGAATAAAATGTCCTTTTAACGTACCCAAAATTCAGGGGCGTTACAGATTTTATCAATAAATTGTCTTCTTAACGTACCCAAAATTCGGGGCGTTATAGCTATAAATTGAAAATTTCCCACAACATTTGAGGGGCGCTATAAATTGAAAAGTTTTGTAACGCCTCGAATTTTGGGAACGTTAAATAGACAATTTTTATTGAAAACGTAAATAGAGTCTGGCTCTTTATTACATCATAACTCTCACAAGAGTACTTTTATTCAACAAATGGAGGGGAAACTAGGGTTCCTACCTACTGCTCCGCCTGCTCCTTCATCCTAGCCAACTCCTCGGCTCCGAAAGTCTCCAAGGTGTAGAGTTCTCCCTGTTCATCTATAAAGTCTAACACATTATACTAGCATCGCCACCAGTATAATATGCCAGGGTCACCAAAGGTAACACCGTGAGCTACGAAAGCTCAGCAGAACAATCTCATACTCGCTAACTCATAACTTACACATAATAGGGCATAGAATCAATGAGATCCACAAAGTACATGTGTATTTAACAAAACAATTAACAATGACACATCCACATTCACTGTTCAACTAACGTTGGTGTCTGTGATTTATGAGTTTCTCCTACGCGATATCTCGTAAACCGTGTCTCCATTTTCCACTTTTCATTTCCCAAATCAACATTTCCAAAATCATTTTTACACACCCAACCTCGGTTCTGCCGCTCCGGGTTCTCGAGTATCCGCAGAATGGATTCCGCCACTCCGGGTTCCTATTGGCACACAATTGGTATTGGCACTTCTCCGCGGTAACCAAGCCACACACCCTACCTCGGTTCCGTCGCTTTGGGTTTCCGAGTATCCGCACAATGGTTCCGCCGCTCCAGGTTCCCATTGGCACCTCTCCGCGGTAACCAAGCCACACACCCTACCTCGGTTCCGCCGCTCCAGGTTCCCGGGTATCCGCACAATGGCTCCACCGCTCCGGGTTCCCATTGACACACACACACCACACAATGGGCTACCACGTTCGGCCTCATTTGTGGTTTCAAAATATTTCTTTTTTCAAAACGCATCTCATCATTAACCACACCCTAGGTGCCATGTTTCTACTTTCTCGATTTCTGTGTCTTGTTTTCATGCAACGACTCTGCGGTAGGACTTTTCATATACGTAATCATAAATCATTCATTGTAATCTTGAAACTAAACTAGCAAGATCATCCAACTCTACATTAATCATCATGCTCAATCCACAACTTAAAGCATAACGCCACATGTACAAACGCCTTTGGAGTGAAAATCACTTATGCTTTAGCACACAACAAGACAAGTAATTCTAACAATTATGTATACATGCTCATGACCATCTTAAGATCAAAATACATATACTCCCGATCAAGTTAATATTTCAAAAATCCGTTCTTTCCTCCTTTGTGGGAAGTTCAAAACAACATATGTTTATTGAAGTAAAAGTCATGTGTTCAACATATTCATGCCACCATTAGCAAAATAAATTTACTAGCTATCTTTCATGCATTTCGAACATTATAAGCAATTAAACAAACTTTATATATACTTAGAGAGAGTGGTTAGGGATATTCTACCGTTCTTCTTGGCAGTAGGGCGGCTACAGAAAAAAAAGTAAGTACGTCGGACGGAGTATCTTCCTATGGTGAGCTTCCGGTAGCTTCGAAAGAGAAAGGTTTCTCTCGAAACTAGCCCTTGACTACACTACTAAACTTTTTGGATCGAGAGGGTGGTTTAGGATGAGTTTCTTGAAGAACTTAGGAAGAACTCAAGAACAACTCAAGAACAAGAAGAACAAATGCAAGGATTCTAGAGAGAGAAGTTGAAAGATGGAAGGTGTGAGTTGAATGGTAAGTGAGGGGTGCTATTTATAGCAAAAGTCTTGGCTTCCATTGGCAAGACTAACTTCTATTATCCAAGGGATAAATTTTTCCCTAGCAATTATTGTCCAATGGGTAAAGGGGTAATTATGATAGGTATGGCCTTGAAGTGACAAATCATGAAGGGTTTTTGGTCTTGTCTTGTCCTAGGATGGCTTGCTTGCAAGGAAGAACAAAATAAAGTCTAGAAATGGGACTTAGGTTGAGTGTGAGAAGGGCTAAAAGGGTAGCTTGTAAAAGTGCCCAAAACACAAGCACACACTTCACTCCTCCCTTTCTCTCCCATTCGGCCTCTCTCCCTCTCTCCTCTCTCTCTTTGTCTCTTCCTCTCTCTCTCTCTTGTACCAAGTATGTATGTATGTATATGTATATATATATGTATATATATATATATATATATATATATATATATATATATATGTACATCTAGGAAAATCTTGGAAAGTAAGTTTAGGAGGGGAATTAAGTTCAAGGCTATTCTTCCTAGGCTTGCATGCATGAACTCCTACAAAAATCTAGGAAAACTATTTAAGGAAGCAAAATGATGGGATTTGGTTTTGACTTGGCTAGTCAAATCTATGTGTACTTCTTGGATTTTGGCAAGACTAACTTCTATTACTCAAGGGATAAAATTTTCCCTAACAATTATTATCCAACGGGTAAAGGAATAATAATGATAAGTAAGGCTTGAAAAGACTAGACATGAAGTGTAATAATTATCTCCCTAGGTCTAAAAGGTTCAATTAGGGTTGGAGGGGTTCATAAGGCTCAAAGATGGTCAAAATGTTTATCTACAGTTAGGAGAATGTAACTAGGTGAATTGGTAGTTAGGTTTCTCCAACTAATCGGTTGGAAGCTACTCGTACTTGCCATGTAGGATTTCTAGCAAAGAAATATAATTTTAGGATTTTATTTAACTTGCTAAGAAAATATACAAGTGCTTCTACAAGCATACTTGTCTTTAGAAAAGGACTAAACTGTTTGGGACGAAAAGATATAATTTTATAAATCTCAAATCTAATTATGACGGATTATTAGAAATAAAAACAAAATTTTAAAAGAAATCCAAGTAATTAAAATAAAATTTAAATATTTAACGAAATTTTTATTTATCGAAAATCATGGTCGTTACAAGTTTCCACAACATCCAAGGAATGCTGTAAATTCAAGGTTTACGAGCTTCTATTATTCACCATAAATTTTTGCCCCGCTATCCATTGTAAATTTTTTACAACATTTTCGACCTGCTATTCCAACTGATTTTTCGCAGGTTTCTTGACTTTATACAACCTACAATCCAACCTGAATAGCAATCCACATAACAAGTTCATGCAATGCTTAAAAAAAAGAAGATGGCAGCTCCAATGACTTCCTTGGCAATACAAAACAAACAAAATGTCTCCGAACATCAAAGTGATTACCATTATAAAAGAAATTCAATATACTAAATGTCCTTCCAACATTTCTATCTAGTACAAGCCTTGTCTCCAAATATCAACAATAAGGCCTTCCAAAATATCTATGTATCCCAAAAGTGGAGTACAAGCCTTGTCATCAAATATCAACAAAAAGGCCTTCCAAAACATCTATGTATCCCAAAAGTGGAGTTCAAACCTTGACACCAAAATATTAATAAAAAGGCTTCAACCAAGACAGTCCTTCCAAAATCTATCCACCCCATAAGTATCAACAAAAAGGCTTCAACCAACCAAGCGATAATGACAGCCACCACACTAGCAAGATCATACCTATATCTTCAGCAAAAAATTGCAAAAAGTCACAACAACACTTCTTTATCAACCCATAAACCTACATATGGTAGAAGCAAACATTTTAATTTGATGGAGTCATTACAATTTCTACTAAACATTTCAATTAGAAAGAGCATCTTCTTTCAGATTATTTGAAGGTGAGCTTGGTGTATCATGTTCAATTTTTTCCATATCATCCTAAAAATTGCATAGTAAAAAATCATTGTAAATGACCAATGAGACTGTGAACATATATAACAAGTAAAACACACAAATAACGAATGAGTCTGAATTTAATGCTTAAGCTACCTCTAAAGCATGGATACTCTATTTTGGCCTCCGTACCACATATCGGTATCCGATACGCATACCGTTACTCTCCTTACGTATCGTGTCCGTGTCCCGTATCTGCATCTGTGCTTCTTATCTTGGACTAACAAGAGAGGTGGTGGTGGGTATAACAAAGTCAAGCATGGCTCATGAATGCTAATTAATACTACAGTACGACTACTAGATTGGGCCGGTTATGACTCCTATCTTGATGCTTCCTTCCGAACACACAAACACTCAAATAGTGAGCACAACTTGGGTCTTAACCAAGGTGTGCGGACAGTCGTGATTCCCATCCAGATGGTGCACATGGGATCAAAGAAAACTCAACAGTGTAAAGCTAAAACCTGTTACCTTTAGCATAACAGGTTTTTGAAAAAGCTGTGTGAGCACATGCACTATAATTTATCAAATATGCCGATCGAGTCAAGTGGTTAAAATGTCCTTCCTAATGACCCTGGCCAACCCATGTTTATGCTGGCATTCCCCTTGACAATTTCAAAACCACAAAGTTGTTTACTATATTTGTTTCTGTTGGGTCAAAAAACATTACCCTACTCCTACTGCTAGGTTTCAATCACTTTTTTTTTTGTTGAAAGTCGCAACACTTACCCACCCACCCCCTAATGTTTTCAGGTGACAACTCATCAAGATTTAAGTTACTAACAGGTGAGGAAATAGAAATTCCTCACTTGTCACTTGTCAGCATTAGGCTAGATGGAAAACAAAAGGATTAGTTAGAAAAGATGATAAGCATGCAGTTATTAGATACTACTCCAAAACGTGATTTGTGTGAACCTAAAATGAAACAAAAATGAGTTATTTGTTTAATTTGTTTGGACTCCAAGGAAGATTCTAAGTGTTAGACATTTAAGCCATCCTTGCTGGGGGGAATAAGGTACCCAAAAAAGAAACACAAATATCACACAAAACAGTCTTAAACTGAGCAAAAACCACAACAGAAACGCAGCAGAACAGAGCAGATTTTCTGCACACAAGTGAGCTACAAATTAATGTGCAATTTTTCCAGCAGTAAAACAGAGGAGGAAGTAGACTTATTTGGGCACAAGAAAACTGAATTTTCTTTCATAAATCCAAGCTTTACAAAGCTTACTTCACATCCAAAACATAGCACACACAAGACCACTCAAAACCCTTCTTTTTCTCTCTTTACGTTTTTGTAGACACCCCAATCTGGATCTCCAAGTTGTTTTACTTTGTTTTTCGGTTTCTTGTTTCCCCGATGATGAATCAGATCAAAAACAGTTTAGAGAATGAAATGGTTTGAGCTTGAAATGAGTGGAACCTATCCTGAACCCCAAAACCCTAAGTCAAAACCCTGACCTCAAGATTGACCATCGCGCGTTGAAATGGATCTCACGCGCGATGCTTTATCTGCCAGGTGTTGGTCAAAGCCAAAGCCTTGCCTGTTGACCATCTCGAGGGTTGGTTTAACAGTCACGCGATGGTCAACACCTGTCACTTTCACCTTTTTCCAGTTGGATTTTCTGATGATTAGGGGGCTACTGACCTGTGGAACCCCGTTTTCGTCGACTGAACAGCGTTTTGTAGGTGCATGGGTTGCACTACCCTCACAACCACTCCCATCACCTTGTTGGCCTATTTCTCCACCAAAGAAGGCTGGCCAGCCTTGTTGGCTGGTTGCTAGGCCAAGTCCTCCACCCACCAAGCACTCTCTCACCTCTTATATATACCCCATTGGTCCTCAAAGATCAAGGTTACCAAAAAATCAAGCAAAAAAAGGCTACACAAACCCTAAAGCACTTGATATTCCTTTTACTGTTGCCATCTTCATACACTTATTTCACAAGCTCTATCACCTTTTTCAAGCCATTTTCATATCATTCAAGCAAAGGTATAAATTTTCTGCCTATGTACTATTTTGATCCCTGAAGGGGGCTGGCAGGGTCAAGGCTGGTAATTAATACCAGTCATGGCTCTAAATCATGCACTAGCACTCCTACGCGCAATGGAGCCATTCACGCGCACGACTGTCCCAGTCAGCACGCGACGGTCCTCGTGGGGATAGGATGCTAGTCATTTTTTTATTTTCCGTATTGTTATAAATCACTTTGAAGCATGATAAGAATTAATCACTTGACTTGCATCTTAAAATTCATGGTTTAGCTTAGAATGTTTATTTAGTCACTCTAGAATGCCCTTGGGTTGCTTCTGAAAATGTCTTAGAGCCCAGGCATGCAAAGTAATTCCTGGAAGTCCAGTCATGACCCGCACACGATGATCTGACTCCATCACGCGATGATCTGACTCCATCACGCGATGATCTGACTCCATCACACGATGGTCAGCTTGTTTCCAGGGGTCGCCCTTGCATGGGCAGTTTGGCCTTTGGCCTTTGTTTTAATACCCCCCACTGTTTAGGGGTTGTATCTCAATTCCATTTATTGTGTTTGTAATTATTATTTACTTTCAGTACATATAAATTGCTTGGTTTGACCCTGGGTGTGCACTGGTCCTTCCAGAGCCCAGAGGGAGGCAAAACTTAACCTGTTGGGAAGATATTGACCCTCGCGCGATTAAGTGGGTCTGGACTTGTATGCTGGCAGATTCATGCATTCAAGTTGACCACTGTTTGTGTCAAATTCATATCCAACGCACTGTTTTGATATCCAGTCACAGTGTTGGGTTTTATCTCATTTATTTTCTAGTATATTGTTCATCCATGCTATTTTTCAATCACATCCTACAAAATGTTACAGTTTTGAATCCCGATTAACTGTTCCCCCACCCTAATTGGCTAGAAATTGTTTAAATAAAAGAAGAATAGCAAATATTTTAACAAAATGCCTAACCTGGCTCCCGAACCCAGATATGGTTATGACAGACTAGTTCTTTCATTCTTTCAAATCAAACAGCGTGGCACGTGCTTCGAAATACGGTTCCTTGGGTGTCGGACCTTCAAAACCTGAGTGGCAACTCTGTATTTTTGAGACCTTGCCATCCGTGCTCGCGCTCCCTCGATTCCAGGCCCTTGCATTTTTGGAATCCAAAAATTCCAAAGCGCATGCTGCCCATAGTGGCGACTCTGCTGGGGATAATCAAACCAATATTAATCCATGCTTAAAAGTTTAAATACACTTATGAACAATCCTTTAAAAGTCTGTTAAAACGGTGAGCTTCGCGCTGCCGAAGATCGGATTGGTGATTTAACAGGACCTTGTGTCCGGCCAATCTAATCTGGGACTTTTTCGATTGATCATTTGTGTAGTTTCCTTTTCAAATGGACTAAATAAAGTGAGCCAAATTTGAAAAGGCATTTTGAGATTTTGTGATTCTTCTCTTCTTAAATCAATTTTCGGCATTCTTCATTTGCATCGATGTGGGATAAGCCTCGTTGGATCGTTTTGGCAATCCGGCACGGTTTACCGAAGCCCGGGGACCCCGAATGACCAACAACCTTTGACGATGATAAGTCATTCTACTGTTCGACTGTTGCTCTGTGGCTACGCTGGCAGTGGGAGGTATATATTGGCTTTAGTCCGAGGAACCTGTTACAAGCCAAAACCAGCCTTTGCATATACAAAGCACTAGCACTCTTCAAACTAGGATAGGAACCTACAGGGTAAGATCTATTTGCATCTAACCCCATATACTATCTACGTGTTACTGCTTTCCCTATTGCATGAACTGTACATACATTTCGTCTCGCGTAGGAGCATGTTTAGGGCGCCTTTTAGGTGCTCGATCTTCCAAGTCTGTCTTAAGCCTATTAGGACGTTGCTTTTGCCCAATGAAGAGTCGTGCATCACAATGATGCACGTTTTCAATTTCAAGTCCTTAGAACAAGGGACTTTAGAAAAATCAAAAGCTTTCTACACCTTTGCTTGTATGCCTGATTGGGGTTTCAAACAGAAAATAAGGAACAAACACAGAGAGTGCCATGATGCTTACACCAATTAGGTAACAAGTGCCTCGTCACTTACACCGCCCGGCTAATACCGCAGTGCCGCTCATGCCATTCTGGTCATAGTATCATGACTTTCATACCAAGTGTAGGGAGGTATTCCCGAACAGGTACAGTTAGTTGCCGAACACGTGATGTACGGAAGCACGTACTTCATACGACAGGTGGTACCACCGGGTAGGGCGGTGAACGGTGATATGGGCTAGCGACATGAGAAGTCATTTGTCCATATAGTCTGTTCGGCGATTGTAAGGATAAAAGACATGTGAAGTCATTTGTCCAAATATAATGATAAGGACCAGTTGCACGTGAGGTCACAGGACCAGGCAATCTGTTCGACAATGAGATAGCCGAACAGGTAGTGTACTGTAGGAAAGGCAGCCTTAAATGTTAAAGCGGCAGGAATGCTCTAGAAGGTTCCAGAACGGTGTTATTCCGTAAGAAAATAAGATCCCGAGTATATAGGGTCAGGGAAAGACACCCGATGTGAATGGGGATGTTTGGCTAACCATGGAAAAGAGTCCTGGAAGGGTTAAGCTAACAAGACCGATAATGGCACGAGAATCCAAGAGATCCTGGGTTCCTATACGAGATAGGAATCCTAGGGGAACAGGGATACTTGGGCAGCAAGCATCCGTGAATCTATAAATACGAGGTAAACTTGGAGGTAAAAGGTACACAATTCTTGGCATTCTTACTATTCACGTACTGATAATTAGGGTTTATTGACCAGTACGTGATACTAACCTTGGCATCGGAGGGCCTTTGCCACGAGAGGCAGAGGTGCGCTCACCCTTTGTCTGTCTTGCAGATTAGGGTTCCGGTGAAGAGGCACGAATAAGCCGTTGCACTCCAGGTTGACCCGAAGCATCAATCGTTTTCATCCCCATACACCAAGTTGTTCCAATCTCAAAGTTGAAACTCCAAACAGTGAAATAGTGAAAAGTTTAGGTCCTTTTTGACATCCTTTGGGATCATTAGCTTTAGGTAAGGATACACCTTCGAAAAGAATTATGAGGATTCTGGCAGTGTCCGAACATCTTGTGACAGACTTGTCTTCTAGTTCTAGAGTCTAGGGCGACACTGATGACGTTGGCTGTGCTATCACTTTAGTCTTTTATTTAGATTAAAGTTACTGTAGGACCCCTATTGAGCCTTTTCTTACTTTACTGCAAGCAAAGTTCTAAATCATTGCACCGCAACGAAGAATATCGAAGCAGAAAGGCAAACCCACTTTGGAACGTCTGCATCAGAATCCGGTTCAAAGGCTCGTCAAGTTGCAATCCTAGTCAGTCACAACAGAAGACTCTCCGTGTTCTCTGTTGGCTACTCTTTAGTCAGGCTCGTCATCGGTTATTCAGGAAGTGAAACCCCCAATGTCACCAACTCTTTCATCTTCATCCAATTCCTCTGAAACCTCGGTCATGGCAGATCAACCCCAACCACTCACTGTGGAAGCTATGTTCGCAAACCTCTAGAATAGCATCGCCACCATGCAACAGAGAGCTACACAGACAGATGCCAATGCTACCCGATCGAACGACCTCTTTAACACTCGTCTTCTGCCAGTAACAGAAGCGGGAGGCGAGGTCGATGAGGATGTTCATGTAGAACCTATCTTTGTAGAGGATTTGAATCAAGCAGGGCGACTCATTATTCAGCCCAATCTGAGAGAAGCTCGCCCAATAGCAAAAAATCTGAACCCTGGTGTCATTAGGCCTGCTCAAAACCCTGATTTGACCGCTCTCATGGCCAAGATCACCAAGCTGGAGGAATCCATCTGCAATCTGAAAAGATCAGTGCTGGGGGAATTGACTTGGACCATTTTTGTTAGCATCCCAATGCCAAGCTCCCCGACAAGTTCAAAATGCCTGACCTGGCCAAGTTTGATGGCAGTGGTGATCCTAAGACACATTTCTACAGTTACCATGTTGATATGAAGCTCTTATTAGTTGAGCCCGAAGCCATGTCGCAACTCTTCCCTCAGACTCTCTCCGGCCCTGCCTTCCATTGGTTTTTGTCACTCGACATTGCCAAGAGGGGGACTTGGGAAGATATTGCTGTTGCGTTTATTTTGCAGTACAGTTATAATTCCCTATTGAAATGACGACACGGGGAACTTGAAGCCACCAAGATGGAAGCCAAAGAGTCCTTCGCGGACTTTGTCAAGAGGTGGAGGGCCAAAGCCGCCCTAATGACTGAGCGTCCCAGCGAGAAAGACCAACTCCGCATTATCTCCCGTAACCTTCAGCCAGACTACGCCAAACATTTGGTTCTCGTTCAAGCGTCGGCTAACTTTAAAACCTTCTTTGGCTCTGGCTTGGCCATCGAGAATGTGCTGCAAAGTGGTATTCTATCAAGGGGAGAGTCCTATAACCCTCCAAAATCAAAACCTCGGGCATACTCAGGCAACACCAATGCACTATTTGGGGGTGGGACTTTCTCCAACACAGCAACTAGTGGCACCAATACCTTTTCCTCCAATGCCACCAATCACATTGCCGATGTCAATCAAGTGCAGACTCCACAGAGCAATCGACCTCGCAATCAACCTCACAGCTTCTTCGCGTTTGAGGCACCATTATCCTCTGTTATGGAAAAGTTGATCAAGTCAGGGCATCTAAAGCCCCTTGATCCAACTCCTCTACCTAAAAACTCATCACCTAACTTCAAAGCCAATCTCTACCGCGCTTACCACCAAGGGGCTGGCCATCTTACAGACTCCTACTTTCGCTCCGTCATGCAATTCAGGATCTTATAGATGAAGGGACCCTTCAGGCTCCACCTTCACCATCACAAAAACCAAACATCCTATCTAATTCCATGCCCAACCATAAAGCTGTCCCACACATCAGCTACATATCCCTCAGCTCCACTCAGATCAATCCCAACTCTATTATATTCAACCCTACCAACCATATAATCCCAATGAATCAACCCAAACCGATCGTAACCATGCCGTTGGAGCTAGAAGTAGAACTCATGTTCATTGGTGAGCCTTCTTATCCTAATCCAACTCTTCAACTCCTGCAGACAGGTCTCGATCTCTTCAATGAGATCATCAGTGATCTGCATGATGACCCTATTCAGCCTATACGACTTGGTCCTACCTCGACTCGTCGTGATCCTATCCTGATCATAACAGATCCCAGTTCTTCTTGGAACCTTGAAAGCCTATTCAGGGCTGCACTACCAGCATTGTTTGAGCTAGAGCCTGAGCTCAGCATGTAGGCCGTGGGCTAGTCTATAGCCGACAGCGATGATTATGCCGCTCCTTTGATCCAAGAGTGGTACCAACTTGAACTAGAAGGTTTCCCATTGTATCCCAAGTATCTCCCACTCCATGAGCATGTTCCTATTGATCAGGCCTGGAATGAAGAATGGCAGGTTGGATATGACCAGGCGATGCTCGATCCCATCGTATCTCCTTGTATATGGTATTTGAACAGCCGAAACCTTTGCTTCCCGAAGAGGAATACTATTGGGATCCTGAGCCCGCTTGGCAATTTTTGTTGGATTTTGACACTAATCCTCTTTAAGGCTACGCTTTGCCAGATCATATGACTCACTTTGTAAAGGACGATTTTGTTCAGGAAGAGCCTCGCTTTTTAGGGGAATGCTTTTTCCCCTCTACCATCGACAGGCTTGTCAACTCGGTATCTGATGTCGAGCATGACCCTACTTTCTACATCGTTGATGAGGAGCTTCCGCGCCCTACAGTTCCTTTCCCAAGTAGGGAAGACTGCGGTATCGTGGTCATAGACCTTGTCCCGCCGGTCGATCTTTAGGACGTTGACGATATAGTCAATGTCCAAGTTGGGACAGAAGTCTAGACTGTTAATCGCTCTTTGGCTGATGGCAGACTTTAGGACGTTCCTTTGGTTGCCGATCCAGAACCTATTGCAGAGGTCACGGCAGTCAAGGATTCGAACTTCTGGGACACGCTGCTGGTAAAAGACTTGGCTGAAGATTTGGGTTTAGACATGGAAGTGCCTACATTAGCACCAGCAATAGACAAAGGAAAGCGCAAACTGGGAGAGGTCCCTGCTGACATCTGGGATGTTGATCAAGACCCTCAGGTTGTGCCCTATTTGGGGAATGTTCACAATGTTACGAGGAGTGGACAGATTTTTCAGCCTGCTAATTTGCAAGCTGGGAGTTCGTCCAACCCTTCTAACCAAAGGAACGAGCCCTCTACCTTCCCAAGGTCTGCACCGTTTGAGGTACCTGCTGGCACACCAAACGCGGACATGATTCAAAAACTTGAGCGGATTCCCGCTGCTATATCGATTTGGGGACTGATCTGTTCCTCCCGTGAGCATCGTCAGAAGCTTTGCCACACCCTCTCTCGCCTTGAGCTCCAAGCTGATATCACCCCTGAAGCAATGATATTCCTCATCCTCCCACCTACTTCCAAACACACCGTGATCTTCACCGATAAAGACCTACCAGTTGAAGGGGTCGACCATAATCGCCCCTTGCACATCACTGTCAAATGCCGAGGACTCTGGGTTTCGACTGTTCTCATTGACAATGGTTCAGCGATCAATGTTTGCCCTTTGAGGGTGGCTTACCGTCTGGGATTAACTAAGAAGGACTTTGCACCTTCCAATCTCGCTGTTAAGGCATACGACAGCACTCGTCGTGTAGTTGAGGGTATGCTGATGCTCAAGCTCGATGCTGAGGGCTTTGAAATGGATGTTGAATTCCATGTTGTCGACATCCTGGCTACTTTCAATCTTCTACTTGGCAGGCCATGGCTCCATAGGTCTGATATTATGGCTGTCCCATCTACTCTTCACCAAAAAGTCATGTTGGGACTTCCAACTGGCACATTAACTATCTGCGGAGATTTTGGGATTTGCCCGTTCAGAAAGATGGTACTCCTGTTCTAGAAATCATGCATGGCGAGGAGGATGTTGATCTGGGGGGTTTCTCTTTTGATACATTTGGTTCGGTTTTGGCTATCAACGTGGATGGAGACTTCATCATAAGCTCTATTGCTTTGGATATTATGAGGAGGATGTCCTATCTACCCAGGCTGGGCTTAGGGATTCACTAACAAGGGATCCCGAAATTCCCTACCTTTCTTTCCTGCAAGGGCCGCTTTGGTTTGGGGTACATCGCCTCAACCAATGATGCCAAAAGAAGGAAATGTATGGGAAAACCTCAAACCCTCTACGGTGATCTTGACAGCTAGTTCGTGTGCAAGAAAGGAAACACCATTTACACAGGACAGGCTGAGCCCTTTATCGATTAAGAGATCGGGGAGCTGCTACCAGGTTTTGAGATTTTCACTAACGACACCTGGTCGGACAGCGATGAGGAGCCAGCTAGGATGAGATTCAAGAAGAAGCTCAGCCAGCCGAAGGTCAAGATTGACTGACTGGGATCTTTCAATCAAGGAAGCTTGGAGCAGCTATTTCATGCGTTCTCCCAAGTGGGTTTGGCCGAGGAAGCTCAAGAAGCCGAAGTGCTCATGCTCGGGCCCGATGCCCTCGAGGATCCCACCTCCCTTATCACAGAAGCCAAGGGTGGCCTTAAAAATTGCATTTTCAAACCACGCTTAACTTGCATTGATGACGTGTCTGAGTTTGAGTCTGACACGGAGTCTATTGAGTCTTCTGAGTCTAAGTCTAGCTCTGAATCGGAGTTTGTGCCTCTCGGCCCTCCATGTCATAGCTTTTATTTTGAGTTTTACTCTGCTGTACTTGGTAGCCCTGAGGGGTCTTTTGGAATGAAAGAATGTACTTCTGACTACTTTGATGATTTATACATAAACTGTGTCGACCCTGACGATGAAGGGATAGATTTTGATGGGAATATTTCCAAGGAAGTCTGTACCTTCATCGAAAGGGAAGATGAAAGGCATGCTCAGCCATTAAAAGAAGAAGTAGTTTCTTTAAACTTGAAAGATGAGAGTGATCCCCGAATGGTTCAAGTGGGCTCCACCTTGTCCCCGAGGAACATCAGGATTTCAAAGAACTGCTCACGGAATTTGGTGATATTTTTGCATGGTCTCATCAAGACATGCCCGGCATTGACCCAGAAATAGTGGAGCATCGAATTCCTCTACTACCAGATGCTAAACCTGTGAAACAAAAACTAAGGCGGATTAGGCCGGATTGGGTGCAGAATATCAAGGATAAGGTCACTAAGCAGATTGACGCCTGTTTTCTTATGGTTTCTCAATATCCTACTTGGGTTGCTAATATTGTTCCCGTTCCCAAGAAGAACAGACAAATCCGAGTATGCATCGATTTCAGGGACTTGAACAAAGCAAGTCCTAAAGATGATTTTCCCTTGCCACATATCAATGTGCTTGTTGATAATACGACAGAGCATGCCATGCTCTCATTCATGGATGGTTTCTCAGGTTACAATCAGATTCTCATGGCACCAGAAGACTGTGAGAAAACGACGTTTATCACTGAATGGGGAACTTACTGCCATTTGGTCATGCCGTTTGGTTTGAAGAATGCTGGTCCTATTTATTAGCATGCTGCTACGACCATTTTTCACGACATGATGCACAAAGAGGTTGAAGTCTATGTGGATGACATGATTGCCAAGTCAAAAACTCATGAGGGGCATATCCCTGTTCTTCGAAAGTTCTTCGAGCGACTCCGTAAGTATAGAATGCGTCTCAATCCGCAGAAGTGCACTTTTGGAGTCACAGCGGGTAAAATGCTTGGCTTTTTGATCACTACTCATGGAATTGAAGTTGACCCATCGAAAATAGAGGCTGTACTTGAGATGAAGCCACCAGAGTTTGAAAAGGGAGTGCAGAGCTTTTTGGGGAAGGTTCAGTTCATCAGCAGATTCATCAGCAGATTCATCACCAAGTTAACTTTGACTTGCAAGCCGATGTTTCATCTTCTTAAGAACACCCCATTTGTATGGACAGAAAAGTGTCAAGCGGCTTTCATGTCTATTCAGAATTACTTGCAAAATCCTCCAGTTCTCATGCCGCCAGTTCCCGGGAAACCTTTGATACTTTATTTGACTGTGAATCCTTCGTCTATGGGGTGTTTACTAGCTCAATAAGGACATAAGGGTGTCGAAAAGGCCATTTACTACTTAAGCAAGAAAATGGTCGGATGTGAAGAACGCTACACCGCTATGGAAAAGACATGTTGGGCTCTCGTTTGGGCTTCTAAGAAGTTCAGACACTACATGCTGGCTTATCTAGTGAAGTTGATTTTTCGAATGGGTCCTCTCAAGTATCTATTTGAGAAGCCAGCGCTTACTGGTAAGTTAGCATGGTGGTTACTCTTATTGGCAGAGTTTGACCTCGAGTACGTTACAAGGAAATCTGTCAAAGGGCGAGCAGTTACTGAGTTTTTGGCTAATCACCTTGTCGATGGACCAGAAGATTCAGATTTTGTATTCCCAGATGAGGAAGTGCTAATAGCTGTCGAAGATGTGTGGACACTCTACTTTGATGGAGCGGCCAATCAGAAGGGATATGGGATCGGAGTACTATTGATTACGCCTGATGGCTCTCACATTCCGCTCGCGTTCAAGCGCAATTTCGATGTCACAAATAACCAAGCTGAGTATAAGGCTTGTATTGTTGGTATGGAGGCCGCTCTCACCCTCGGCGTTGAAAAACTCGAGGTCATTGGTGATTCTAATCTTGTTGTATCTCAAGCTAATGGGGACTGGAAAGTTCGTGAAGAGAAATTGAAACTTTATCATCAGGACTTCGAAGATCTTATTCCTCGTTTTAACAAGATTACTTTCACTCACATTCCCCGCTTGAAGAATCAATTTGCCGATGCCTTGGCAACCTTGGCTTCTATGGTGGAACTTCCCTTGGGTGTCAGACTCCGCCCTATTTTGATCAAACAGCGGGACTATCCTGCCTATCAGTTGGTCAACGCCATCGATGATGTAGATGATGGCCTACCCTGGTACCATGACATATGGAACTTTGTTGAGAGTGGCGAGTATCCGACTGAAGCTTCTAAAAAGGATCAACTCGCGTTACGAAGGCTGGCTGCCCAATATATCATTTGTGGAGGGAAGCTATACAAGAGATCCTATTGTGGGATGCACAAACTCTGTGTTAATGGTTCTGAAGCCACAAGGATTATGGAAGAAGTTCATGAAGGAGTCTGTGGTCCTCATATGAGTGGTGTCATTCTTGCTAGGAAGATCCTACGGCAGGGTTACTTCTGGTCCACAATGGAGTCTCAGTGTGTGGATTATGTACGGCATTGTCATAAGTGCCAGATCCATGCCAACCTAATGCATGTACCTCCTTCTAACCGCTTTAGCATGACTTCTCCTTGGCCTTTCTCTGTGTGGGGCATTGATGTCATTAGCATGATCAAACCATTTGCTTCGAACAGTCACAGGTTCATTTTAGTAGCGATAGATTACTTTACCAAGTGGGTGGAAGCTTAGTCCTATAAAACTCTAACTGCAGTTCAGGTTGCTCACTTTATTAGAAAGAACATCATCTATCGATACAGTGTACCTCAAGCGTTTGTGTCAGATAATGGGACGCACTTCAAGGGCAGGGTTTTGAAGCTTTTTAAGGAGTTCAAGATCCAGATCCATCATTCGACGGTCTATCGTCCTCAAACAAATGGAGCTGTCGAGGTGGCAAACAAGAATAGTGAGACGGTTATCAAAAAGTCCGCTAAATCTGCCTGGGACTGGCATGAGCAACTACCTCTAGCACTTTGGGGGTATCGGACGTCAATTCGAACATCGACAGGAGCGAGACCCTATTCTTTAGTTTACGGGATGGAAGCAGTACTCCCCATCGAGCTTGAAGTACCATCATTGAGAATCATGGTAGAATGTGGACTCATGGAATCTGAATGGCTCAGCAGGAGGTTCGTTGAACTCATGCTCTTTGATGAGAGGAGACTTTGTGCCTTGTATCATGTTCAGGGGTATCAGCAAAGGATCACCTGGGCATTCAACAAGAAAGTGAAGACTAGGGACGTAATCGAGGGGGATATGGTTACAAAGGAGATTCGGGCGACTGTATTCGATCCCCGTGGCAAATTCCGTTCGAAGCGTTCGGGGCCTTACATCATCAAGACAATACTTTCTGGGGGAGCAGCTCAACTCATAGACCTCGATGGCAACGAGTTCGCCACTTTGGTTAACTTGGATCAACTCAAGTGTTACTATCCCTGAGAGAAGCTTGTTGGGCCGAAAACCACAAGGGTCGGTGGTTCCAAGCAAAAATTAGAGCAAGCCTACTGGATCGAAAACTTGAGAAGGTGGTTTATGCAAAATAAATAGGCAATAATCAAAAGCTCGCTAGGCTGAAAACCCGAAGTGGCAGCACTAGGCAAAAGTTAGAGCGTAAAAGGAGAGCAAAAATACTTGAGCGAACCTTTGCTTGAACTACGTTTTGACCTGATTCCTTAAAAGAGGATACGTAGGCAGTCTCTTCGTGAGATTTGGTCACATTCCATCAACTTGATCCATGGTTTGCCATTATGGAATTTCCCTCAACGTTCAAAGCGACATGGTGCTCAACATTTGGATCAAAAGGAGAAAGCTTTAAATCTTTCAATTTTATTCAAACTACTACTTTTATTACACAGCTGAGCAAAGTCTTTAAAACAGTTAAGCATAAAAATAGAATAAAATGCTAGAGGCCTTAATGGGCTCACAGTTTACTCTAGATCATTCGAGTCTTGTCAGGAGTCAGCCAACATTTTGCCTCTTTGCAACTTCTCTTCTTAGCCATGCTTTATAGCGATGCTTGAGTTCTGTGATGAAATCTGGTTTCGCTCCACCAAGTTGCCTCAGGCCCCAATTGTGCTCATATCCTGTCAGATTTTTAGGTAGTGAATGCAGGGATATGGAAAGTCTCAACCCTGGCTCTATGTAGCCCTTGATTTATCCCTAGTTTACGGAGAATGCGACCGGGAATGTAGAATGTGAAAGCAATCAGTCCGGCTATCACCATCCTTTCTAAACAAGCAAAATTAATGGCCATGTCCGGTATGTTTAGGGCCTCATGCCTCCAGAAGATTTCATTTGGCAACAGTTCCTTCATAAATGTGTACCACTAGTGTACGGACATCTAGGGGTAGATCATTCCTCGCTGATGCATTCGACTAGGCAGGTGAGGCCAGTTTGCCTCTGGTGCTGTGAGCAGTCCCAATTTGTCTAATAGTCATAGCTATACGAGTGAGTGAAAAGACAAGTAAGGAGCCATATAAAACTTGAGTGAGAAAACAAGTGAGGAGCTCCGATATAGCCTAAGCCATGAGATGAGGTAAAAGGTAAATGTGTGAAAGCTAGAAAAGGTGAGCTGAGTGAGAGTTTGCCTGCAGTAGGAGTGGACTACTGCCAAATATGTCTGTTTGGCCAGTAGAAACCAAATCCAAGCCTATGAGTGTTTCTACTAGAACTAGCGGCACCACATTCCTTCGAGCACCCATTTGAGCGGCAACGCTCACTGGCGAGGGGTTAATCTACCCATTTGGAGATACTAGTAAATTGATGGCCAGCACACTGATTGCCAGGGCAAATCAGCGTTGAGCCTGCAAGGCGGTGTCCTTTGTGTTGCCTTCTAGCCCATACCACTCCATCAAGCGCATGACATTGATCTGCCCCTCAGTTAATAGGCTTTCGGCTGCTCCTTTGGAGATGTCAAGACATGACTGCAGAAGTTTTGCCACGCTCTTTCTGTAAGGTGGCATGACGATCACGCTCGAAGCGAACCCCTGAAGGTATGCTTGGAATTCCTCCACAGTTGGGCACAGCTCGATGTCCCCGAACCTAAAAACATGAACCTCCGGGTTCCAGAATTGAAGGGCCGCCATCAGAATTTCAGGATGGACCCTCACATTTTGGAGAAAACAAAAAGCGGCCAGCCCATGGGACCGAAATGAAAGCCAATCTCCGGCTACGAAGGCCATTAGCCACGGACTGATCAAGATGGGAAGGTTATTTGCCATTGTGAGGGTGGTGAAAGTTTTAACTTTGGAGGGTGTGCCTCACATTTGCAGGGACATGACTTTTTATAGCCAAGCTTTGGAAAATATCCATGCTTTTTAGGCCAAATATCTAGGCAAGGTGGCATTCCCCCCCTCCATTATAAAGGCACACCTGTGAGCTGCCCTAGAGGTGCCTTGGTCGGCTAAGGACAATGACAAGGCTTTTTGTGCCTTAAAGATCTGATGTGGTCAAACAAAGGTGGCTTAGCAGGGACTATCCATTGCGTGATGGTCTCATTCCATCGCGCGACTAACTCACTCCATCGCGCGATGATGCAACCTGCAATTTGACAGTTTGCAGCAGCTACTGTCCAGTTTTGGTCATTTTTCGTTCCGAGGGGTATTTTCCAGTTTTGATGGTTCCAGCAAGTCACTATAGGTATATGTGACTGTGTCCAAGCATCGGATTTGAAATATTGTGTTTAACGAAGATTTTGGACCCTCGGTGACCCATTTCAAGTTCAAATTAGGATTTCGGGTGATCAAAATTTGTTTGAGGCTTTCACCCTGTTCTCTCATATCGTACATGTCATATGGACCTAATGTGACTATACGGAGGTGTCGATTTCAGTCCAGGACATAATCGAGTCGTGTTTTGCATCCCGTGTCCATTTTTATGTCATTTTTGGCACTTTTGGGTCTAAGTTTTGCTCCGGGATGTATTTTTTAGTTCCGTTGATTTGTGCAGGTTATATTATGCATATTAGGTCTTACAAAAGCATCAGTTTCTTCTCAATTGAAGTATTTTGAGTTTTGGCCTATTATTGCCCAAAATTTCATTTTATTTCCCGTATCCTCGTTGTTCTTAGGATATATTTTCCATTTTCTTTCAAACTAGTCACAATCTGTACATGTATATGCGTCTGTGAGTAGTCTCAGTATGTCATCAATGCAAATTTGGTATTAGTGGTGAAGTTTTTATCTGCTCTAATCTATTTGAAGAGTAAAGAAACCATGAAATTGCAAATTTTATAGCTAAACCATGATCTATCAATGTCAAAATGAAGAAAGTTGCTGCATGTACGGCACTTCGGTCAATCAAAGTCATCATGTCTAGTTGGGCACATAAGCCCGCAAATCAAAAAGGCACGCAGGCCTCAAAATGACTATCAAATGTCAGCTGGAGTCTGTTCGCCCGCTATCTGCCTATCTACTTGGGCACGTAGGCCCGAAAGCAAAAGTCAAAAGTGCAGAAAGTAAATGAGGCTTCATAGTAGCCCTCAGTTCTCTCCAAGCCAGTCGTCGTTGTCTCTCTCTCTAGGATCCTACTTGTATCCAGGATCATCTGCGGTGTCATTAGAGCCGCTGTCGTCGAATGACCCCTCTTCTCCCTCTTCTTCCTCTTCTCCCTCTTCCTTATTTTCTTCATTTTCTTCTTCTTCTCTTTCTTCCTCCTATTCATCCTCCTCCTCAAAGACCTCGGGCAGGATTAGTCGCTTATTGCGGACCGGCTCTTCTTGCATGGGCTTCTGGCACATCTTGATTTGGTACTGCTCCACAGTGCGTGCCACTGCCTCTCTGGCTACTTCCTCGCTTGCGATTGTCGGCTATGGACCTCTCGTCTGTCGCTTGGTAGTGATAGAGGAATAGGAGTCCTCGTTGCCAACTTCTTTTGCGGAGGATCTCTGGCACTTTTTCTCCTAGGGGCCGCCTGTCTTTGTGCCTGCATTGTAAATTTTTAAGCATTAGTATACATTGTGCATATTGTATCTCAAATGTCTAAAAAACAGGAATGATCAACTTCAAAATCAATGGCTATCAAAGATTATTATGTATTGAGCAAGGATGCATATATCAAGTATTGAAAGTAGGAGTGTATTGTTTTCTGAAGGATATACCTGAGATCTCTGGACCACTGGCGGTGACGTGGGTGCTGGATAACGCAGGTCCAATGGTAGACCATTTGCAGCTCTTCTCACCATGCTTTCCAGCGCAAGCATGCGTCGAACAGCCTCGTTCACCCACTCAGTTGGCACCTGCACTAGTGATTTGGATTTATCAAAGTAGTTCAACAACAATTCAGTTCTATTGAAATGCAATAAAAGGAAGTTACTGTAACAGCCCTGATTTTTGGTAGGTAAAAATTTCATTAAATATTTGAATTTTATTTGAATTACTTATTTTTACTTTCAGTAATCCGTCGTAATTAGATTCTAGTCCTTCGGGGCCAATCGAATTAGATTCCAACCGACTACTTGGAGGAACCGAGCAACCAAACTCACCTAGTTACTAGATGAACCTTTGAACCTTTTGCCTTTACCCATTGGTCAATAGATGTTAGGGTAATCTTTATCCATTGGACATTAGGCCTCTCATTAAAATATTTTGATAGTACAAAGATATAGTATTTTAATGGTGTATATTCACATGTGCAAAGTACATATATGCATTGTTTATTGGGGATTCTCCCACCCTTTTATTATCCATTGGTTATTAACCACAAGGGGAATTATTACCCATTGGGTAATAGCCTTAATCTTCCAACAAAGTACAAGGCTTTGTTTTAATAATCAAGATTTGGATTCCCATGTACTTTTATGCATTATAATATTGGGGTATATCTAAACCCTAGATTTTTCAAAGTACTTTATTGAATAAAATAGTACTTGTACTTTATTATTATTTTAATAGGGAGAATCCTAGCCTATTATTTAATTGGGGTACTTAGTACCACTTCTATATTTAAATATTGGGCATTTGTACACGTGTATCAATACCCTAGATTTGCAAAAGTACAATATCTATTAGTTTAATCAAACATGTGCCTAATTAGATTTCTTTAATGGGGTATTTGGATTTGAAAATCTAGTACTTTTGTACTTTTATGTTATTATATGTGTATATATATATATATATATAGTGTACTTTAGAGAGAGAGAGAGAGGGGGAGAGAGAGAGAGAGAGAGAGAGAGAAATGCCGAGAGAGAGAGGGAGAGGGAAGCCGAGAGAGAGAGATAGAGGGAGAGAGAGAGAGGAAGATTGATTGTACCTTCCATGATCTTCTTCATCCTTTCAAATCCATGGGTAAATATTCTTCCTAGCCTAAATCTACCTCCCAATTGTCCTTCTATTATTGTTTAAAGACCAAATCTTGTACAAATTATCCTTTCTCTCCATCAAATCTTCCAAAATCTTCCATAATCAAATCTTTGGTACAAAACTTAGCCATGCAAGCCTAGGGTTAGGCCTTGATCTTCCAAGATTGCATGACAAGTGTCAAAATTTGAGGTATGGAGAGAGAAGGGGGGGCCGGCCTTGAGAGAGGAGAGAGAGCCAAAGTTTTGGCTATAAATAGAGCCATTCCCATGCCATTGCAACTCACACCTTCCATTCTTCAACTTCTCTCTCTAGAAGTCCTTTGTTCTTGCTTTGTTCTTCTTGTTCTTGAGTTCTTCTTGTGTTCTTCAAAAAACTCATCCAAAGCCGCCACTAAACCGCCACTCGACCACCCTCCGATCCAAAAAGCTTAAATAGTTTAGTCAAGATTAGGTTTCGAGAGAGACCTTTTCTCTTTCGAAGCTACCGGAGACCACCGTAGGAAGTTACTCCGTCCGACCACCGATTACCGTCCGTAAGCCATTACTACCACCTAGAAGAACGGTAAGGAAATCCTTACTTACTTACTTACTTACTTACTTACTCAAGTATAACGTTGTTGTTTTGAATTTCTAAGAAAGAACGATTTTCGAAAGTTAGAACGTTACCATGTGAATCGAAGTATTCGTATTTTGATATTTCAAAGAGTATGAGTTTGTATACATGAATTGATTGTGTTACTTGTGGTATATTATAGAGTTGGATGATCTTGTTAGAATGTTTCATGCTTACTTTTGTCCTACCGCGAAGTCTTTGCATGTAAACGAGACACGAGAACCGAGAAAGTAAAAACATGGCACCTAGGGTGTGATTAATGAAAGGAAATGTTTTCCGAGGAAGAAAATATTTTGAAACTACATTATGACCAGTTTTGGTGGCATAATGTGAGTTGGGTGTGTGTGTTCCAATGGGAATCCGTAACAGCGGAACCATTGTGAGGATGTGTGCGTTCAAATGGGAATCCGAAATAGCGGAACCATTGTGAGGTTGTGTGTGTTCCAATGGAAATCCGGAATAGCGGAACCATTGTGAGGTTTTGTGCGTTCCCATGGGAACCCGGACCGGCGGAACCATGGTGAGGTATGGCTTGGTTATCCGCGGAGAGGAGCCAATGCAAGATTTTGTGTGCTAATGGGAACCCGGTGCGGCGGAACCATTGTGAGGATACTCGGGAACCCGGAACAGCGGAACCGAGGTTGGGTGTGTTAAACAAATGATTTTGAAAGATGGATTGGTATGTGAAAATGTTGACACGGTCTACGATGAGTCGCGTAGGAGAAACTCAAAAAATCTTGGACACCAACGATAGTTGATTAACGAAGATGGGTGTGTCATTGTTAGCTGTGTATACATGTATCATGTGGAAATCGATGATTGTATAACCTATTGTTTATAAGTTATGGGTTAGTGGGTATGGGATTGTTCTGCTGAGCTTTTGTAGCTCATGGTGTTACCTTTGGTGACCCTGACATATTATATCGGTGGCAACGCTGGTATAATGTGTCAGACCTTGTAGATGTTCAAGACGAATAGTTCACTGTGGAAGCTTTTGGAGCAGAGGAGCTTGTTAGGATGGAAGAGCAGGCAGAGTAGTATTAGGAACCCTAGTTTCCTTCCTTATTGAATAAATGTACCCTTTACTTATGATGTATTTATGATGTAATAATGAGCCAGACTCTCTTTATTATGTAATAAATGCCTCATTAACGTACCCAAAAATCGGGGCGTTACAGTTACAATGTCTTACTGGAACAGTAACTGGTGTAGGCTCAGTTCTGGCAGGGACTAGGTATAGCTCAGCTGGGTTGCCTTGGGAGTCTACCACTGCAATCTTCCACAACAGCTCTGGTGGCCCACCTCTCACGGGTCCACTTAAGCTCCGTCTCTCATGGCCCTCGCCACCACTCTGTCTCTCGACAACAGCTCTCCACTCCTCAGCAGCACCACAAGCTTGATTGCGGACTTCTTTGAAGTCCCGAACTCTGAACGGCTTCGCCAAATGCTCTCTATGGTATGTGGCATAGTTCATGTCAGGACGTAAGTGGCGTGCCAGGTCAGTGTCTGGCTGTGTGAAGCTCTCCAGCTCGGCCAGTGTGTAGTCCCCTGTGTGTGAGGCCCGCGGTGGAAGTGGCCCTGGCACCTGGAACTCGACGTAGCCAAATGATTGGCGTGACACTCGGTCACCAAAGTACCATTGCCAACCAAAGGATGACTCCAGCAATACCCTACTAGCCATGATGGTCCTGCTCCTAGCCAAGTACTCAGGCTCTGGCCCTGCCATTCTCCAAGGATCCCACTCGATCTGCACACGAGAAAGGCAAACAATGCAAGTATTGATTAGCGACAGCATTAAAGCAATACAAAGGCTATGTACTTTGCTCGATGAAGTTTCGTGTTATACCTATGAGGGTTGGAGCTCGTCTAGGTATATTCGAAAGCCGTTCAGATCGCCCCTCCCTTTCTTCTCCCCCATGTTCTTCTTGCTCCAAATGCGAGCACGTGGGAGGATTCTCAAATCTGAACACTTGGTCGCTGGGCAGCACATGTTCAAAACCTTGTAAGCCCAAAGCTGCATGGTTGTCAAACAGATCAAATCATCAGTTTATGCAATGATGCAGTAAAGCAAGTTATGTAGTCAAATGGATACAAGAGTAATCTGAAATTGTGCTTTGCTCTATTGAAATTATACCTCCCAAATTCTCCAATACCTAACAGCACTCTGCTCTGTCCTCGACGAGTCTCCCAAAAAGCCGTAGGCTGTACCAAGTGCCGCACCACCGCAGTCAAAATGTGAGGCTGTTCTCAAGTCCCTCAGTGCAGGCAAGTAAGACATGTGAACCTTGCTACGTCTATTTGGGTACAAGGAGGCGCCAAAAAGGTACAACAAGTATGCTCTGGCCATCTGCTCCGCCTTTTCTTCCGTTGTCACCTTTTTCTTGAGGTACCTTATGAATTGCCCATACCTCGCCATCCCCTCCTCGATCTTCGGTACCTCTCCCAGAAACCATGCCAGTGCCATCAGGTCCTCGTGAATGCCCAAGTCAAATGGGATGGGCTCGCTCCCAATTCTAAAACCAGTGATTGTAGCAAAGTCAGTAGGCGTCAATGTCATCTCCCCAGGTGGAAGATGAAAGGTATTGGTAGTGTCCTTCCACCTCTCGGCAAGCGCCACTAGAATATTATGGTCGTTTTTGACCGGAGTAAGGGTCTGTATGAACTCACCAAAGCCCGCCTCATCCACTAACTGCCTCACTCTTGTCGGCAGGTTCTTGTATAACTCCAAGGAACTGCACGTGCCTCCAAAGCCGCGAATATCTCTCTGCTTCGCTTTCGCCTATTTCAAACACGAAAACAAACAATATAAGGGATGTGTTAGCATGCAAGGCTTTCATTCTCAAGTTCTAGGTAATCATTGCAACCTGGTAACAGATTGTTGGTTCAAGTTATGATGTTACATGCTTGACATTCGATGTGTGAATTATGGTATCACAACTTGGATTACTTCAAGGGTTATCAAATGATTCTCAAAATTCAAGCGTATGCAAGTAAATATGGATTTGAAGCTACAAAGGGGGTTTTCTAGGAATATACCTCTGTCCAGCTGCTCGAAATATGAGTCTCGGGATCTCTCAGGACAAGCTCGGCGTTGTACTTTGTTTGCCGTGGCCTGTATGCCGCAAAGCCTGACGGCACAAACAAGTGTGGTGTGGGTGGCATGTACCCCTCTGCTATAAAAGGAAGGCGTCTCGCCCTCCCGGCCTCCTCCACTGCGGTCACCCTAGGCCCCTGTGCCTCCGCTCCAACTCTCTCCTCGGCCTCCATGCCTTTCAAAGCCTCCTACTCCTCGGCTTTCTCCCTCTCGGCCCTCACCGCAGCCTCTAAAGCCACTATTTCCCTCTATCGCTCCTTCCGAGCCTCCAAAACTGTAGCCCCAATTGCGGGGTTCTCCTCGAGAAGCTGAGCTAGCCTCTCGTCGCTCAAAAACTCCGCGACATCTTATTTCGTGATTGGTTTATGGCTTGATGATGTCGTCGCTGGCCGGAATAGCACATCCTCTTCTCTATACACAAAAGGAACCCCCGTGGTCTCCTCCTGCTCGGCCACCAAGCCTTTGCCTCTCGCCGGATCCCTCGACGGAGACCTGCTCGGCCCCCCGCCATCACCATTGGCACTACTGCTACCAACGTTTCCAGAACCACCTCCAATCACCACCGAGCCGCTCACAGCCATGCTTGGGTCCAATGGTCGAACTACGGGTCCCTCGACCCTCGGCTCCTCCGTCGCGCGAGGTACTCCCTCTGTCGCGCGATGCTTGCCTTCGCTTCCAATCTTTTACTGCTGGCTTTGATCGCCATCGCCGCTGCCTGTGGCCACTGCACCAACACCTACGGCCTCCTCTGTCGCCGTTTGATCTGCTGTTTCGATCTCCATGGGTCCTCCCTCGTCCTGGGACGATCAACTACCTCTCTTCCACCGCCACCATTGCCGTGTTCCACCATGGGTGTTGTTTCGTGCGTGGGTTTGTTGGTTTTGGGAAGAAATCCTATGTTTGGGAGAGATTGAGAGAGTTTGAGAGTAGAGGGAGGTTTTGAATGTTTGAAACCGCTGAGGACTGGTTTCTGTAGCATCCCCGGGAAGAAAAGGGGAAGAAACAGGTTTTGGTCGGGTCAGGGTTTTTCCCAGATCCAAGACCTAGCAAGCCTCCCTCAAGCGAGGGAGTGATTCCATCACACAACGGTCCAATCATGTTTATCTCTCTTATGGAGCCCCATGAGTTCTTATTATGGCATCGCAACAATTTTGAGGGTCATCAGGAATTAATACTTGTTCATCTAGAACATTTTATTTCCCCAGCAGTGGTTCGCCTGCACATGCCCCAAATTTCAGACGATCCATTCGTCCAATTTCCAATCAGCGACGATCCATTCGTCCAATTTCAAACGATCCATCCATCCAATTTCAAATCAGCGACAATCCATTCGTCCAATTTCAGATGATCCATCCGTCCAATTTCAAATTAGCAATGATCCATCCGTCCAATTCCAATTTAAGACGATCCATCCGTCCCAGACGATCTATACGTCCGATCCCAAATTTCAGACGATCCATCCGTCCAATTTCAGATGATTCATCCGTCCAATTTCAAATCAGCGACGATCCATCCATCCAACCCTTTTATTCCCCAGGAGAGTTCACATCCATGATTGATCTATTCTCCAATTCATCGGTGCACGGTATTTTTATACACTCGTTTGCATTTTCCGTTTAATCGGCTTTGGGCAGATTTGATGGGTGTCTAGAAATCTTTGATGTTACCCGTACCAGTCAATGGTGCTCCACGTGCCGTCAAAGAGGGACTACTGTAGACACCCCAATCTGGATCTCCTAATTGTTTCACTTTATTTTTCGGTTTCTTATTTCCCTGATGATGAATCAGATGAAAAATAGTTTAGAGAATGAAATGGTTTGAGCTTGAAATAAGTGGAACCTTTCCTGAACCCCAAAACCCTAAGTCAAAACCCTGACCTCAGGATTGACCATCGCGCGTTGAAATGGATCTCACGCGCGATGCTTTATCTGTCAGGTGTTGGTCAAAGTCAAAGCCTTGACTGTTGACCATCGCAAGGGTTGGTTTAACAGTCGCGCGATGGTCAACACCTGTCACTTTCACCTTTTTCCAGCTGGATTTTGTGATGATCATGGGGCTATTGACCTGTGGAACCCCGTTTTCGTCAACTGAATAGCATTTTGTAGGTGTTGCACTACCCTCACAACCACTACCATCACCTTGTTGGCCCATTTCTCCACCAAGGAAAGCTGGCCAGCCTTATTGGCTGGTTGCTAGGCCAAGTCCTCCACCCACCAAGCACTCTTTCACCTCCTATATATACCCCATTGGTCCTCCAAGATCAAGGTTACCAAAAAATCAAGCAAAAAAAGGCTACACAAACCCTAAAGCACTTGATATTCCCTTTACTCTTGCCATCTTCATACACTTATTTCACAAGCTCTATCACCTTTTTCAAGCCATTTTCATATCACTCAAGCAAAGGTATAAATTTTCTGCCTGTGTACTATTTTGATCCCTGAGGGGGGCTGACAGGGCCAAGGCTGGTAATTAATACCAGTCCTGGCTCTAAAGTTAGTAGGGTTACAAGAAATCGTGCACTAGCACTCCTACGCGCGATGGAGCCACTCACGCGCGCGACTATCCCAGTCAGCGCGCGATGGTCCTCTTGGGGATAGGATGCTAGTCATTTTTCTATTTTTCGTAGTGTTATAAATCACTTTGAAGCATGATAAGAATTAATCCCTTAACTTGCATCTTAAAATTTGTGGTTTAGCTTAGAATGTTTATTTAATCACTCTGGAATGCCCCTGGGTTGCTTTTGAATATGTCTTAGAGCCCAGGCATGCAAAGCAATTCCTGGAAGTCTAGTCATGACTCGCGCACGATGATCTGACTCCATCGCGTGATGGTCAGCTTGTTTCCGGGGGTCTCCCTTGCATGGGCAGTTTGGCCTTTGGCGCTTGTTTTAATACCCCCACTGTTTAGGGGTTGTATCTCAATTCCATTTATTGTGTTTGTAATTATTATTTACTTTCAGTACATATAAACTGCTTGGTTTGACCCTGGGTGTGCACTGGTCCTTTCAGAGCCCAGACGGAGGCAAAACTTAACCTATTGGGAAGATATTGACCCTCGCGTGATGGAGTGGGTCTGAAGCGCGATGGTGGACTTGCATGCTGGCAGATCCATGCATGCTAGTTGGCCATTGTTTATGTCAAATTCATATCCAACGCACTGTTTTGATATCTAGTCACGGTGTTGGGTTTTATCTCATTTATTTTCTAGTATATTGTTCATCCATGCTATTTTTCAATCACATCCTGCAAAATGTTACAGTTTTGAATCCCGATTAACTGTTCCCCCGCCCTAATTGGCTAGAAATTGTTTAAATAAAAAAAGAATCGCAAATATTTTCACAAAATGCCTAAGTAGAGACCGATCTTTGGATTGGGCGAGAGGGGTGCCTTAAAACCCTTCCTCTCTTGTAACCTGGCTCCCGAACCCAGATATGGTTATGACGGACTGGTTCCTTCATTCTTTCAAATCAAACAGTGCGGCAGGTGCTTCGAAATACGGTTCCTTGGGTGTCGGACCTTCAAAACCCGAGTGGCGACTTTGTATTTTGGAGCGCTTGCCATCCGCGCTCGAGCTCCCTCGATTCCGGGCCCTTGCATTTTTGGAATCCGGAAATTCCAAAGGGCATGCTGCGCATAGTTTTTCTATCATCTTACGTTTTTTTCTTCTTTTTTTCTTACAAAGATTAAAGACACACACACAGAGCCACTTGATATACCCAAAATGGGTTTACACTTAATATATTTCTTACAAACCTTTGAATACCATATTGGTAACGTGCTGTCTACATAGATAGAGAAAAATAGCATATTATCGTGTTGAAAGGCATGCATTACTTTGATCAAACACCTTCATACTCAATGTTCCTTTCAAAGCTATTAACTATTTTCTCCTAAAAATGACCTTATTGTCAAGTTTTTGCATTCTTGTCATGTTATGCCTACTAATGTCCTCCCAAACAGTTAATTGACGTTTCCTAGCCAAAAATAGACAACACTAAAACTAGGTATGCATAAATTCTGGTATAGCAATCTACCCTCCAACATGGAGATCATTAACACGGGCAATCAAACATATTTATTGTAGGGAGGTATTCCCAAACAAATAGAATTAGTAAACATGGTACGAGGAACCATGGAATGAATATAATAGAAACGGTGACATGCGAAGTCACTGCCTAGGCAATACTGCTCGGCAAAGAGAGAGAGGCCGAATAGAGGGGGAACTCCTGAGAAGACATTTTAGCCCAAGTAATTGATAAAGGACCAATTAAATGTGAAGTAACTAGACCGTACAGTCTGTTCGGCAATAAGATATCCAAACAGAGATAGAATTCCAATCAAAGTGCTGAAGCAAAGGGAACATTCAGGAAGGGTCCAGAAAAAGTGTATTCCGTTAAAGAATGAGTTCCCGAGAATGCAGGATCTTGGAAAGATACCCAACGGGAGTGGGATGTTTGGCCAATCATGGAAAAGAGTCCTAAAAAGACTAAGGTAATGAACTGATAAGGGAATGAGAATCCAAGATATCGTGGGTTTCCTATACGAGATAGGAATCCTAGGGTAACAAGGATGCTTGGGCAGCAAGCATTCTTGAATCTATAAATATGAGGTAAAACCTAGAGGCAAAAGGTGCGCAAATCATTGCATTCATACGATACTTCCTATTGATATTTAGAGTTTTCTATTAGTACGTGATACTAACTTAGGCATCGGAGGGCCTTTGCCATGAGAGGTAAAGGTGCACTCACCCCTTGTCTGTTTTGCAGATTAGGGCTCGAACGACGAACTTGGGCTCCGGTGAAGAGGCGAGGGAAGTCGTTGCAATCTGGTGCAATTCTAAGCACCAATTGTTTTCTCCCCCCCCCCCCCCCCCCCACAATTGGCGCCGTCTGTTGCAAACAAAAGAGTTACCTTTGAAATACGACCATGGTGGAAATAGATCCAGCAACACCACACGATCCAAAGAATCTGCTAGATGAAGGTAAAGATTAATCTCCACTCGAGGCTCCGAAAAAGCCCGAAGGCAGGCATAGGAGGACCACGAGTAAGGGTCGCCCCCTTACTGTTCATGACAACTCTAAAAATAGAGAGGGAAGAACAACCTTAAGATCCACGAGAAGGAGTAAATCCCATCAAAGGGATGAGTCAGTTGTACAGTCAAAAAGTGTGCACTACAGCGAGGATGTCCCCGATAAAAAGAGGCAGAAAATGGAGGATTATGCTCATTTGATCAAAAAATGAGAGCACGAGATCCGGGAGTTAGAAAGGATTTGAGAACACCCAGAGGACTCTGGACTCTCACGAAGAAGTTCCAGGGGAGATGAGTATACTATGGTGAAATATAGAAAGGCTCCTTCACGAGGAAGAAGAAGCAGAAGTAGAAGTCTCACCCCAAGGCGACATAAAGTTTCTCCATGAAAGGAGAGGAGCAGGGGTAAGAGTCGAACACCAGAACGGCGAAGGGCTTCTTCAAGGAGAAGGAGGAGCAGGGGCCGAAGTTCTACCCCTGAAGAGGAGGGGACTAGTAACCATCATAGGGACAGATATGAGAGACCTGACTCCGATTAGGAAAAGGCTAGACCTAACAGGTCAAAGGGCCAAGAAGATGAACCCATGACTGCACGAGAAGCAGCACAGAAAGCACTCAGAAATATTGCGTCTTTACCCTTTGCAAGGAAGTTATAGGAGGCTAGGTTGCCGAGCAGAGTGAAACACGAAACGTTCATCCTCTATGAAACAGATGCTGATCCCATGGCACACATACAGCACTACCAGCAGGCAATGTTTATGCATAAAGGAGACGATGTAATTATGTGCAAGATGTTCCCATCGAGTTTGGGGAAGGTAGCTTTGTCTTGGTTCCATAAGTTGGGTTCATGCTCCATCCAAACATGGGTGCAGTTGGACGAAGAATTCACTGCAAGGTTCTTAACAAGCAGAAGAGCCCCAAAAACTTTTGAGAGCCTCTCCTTTATGAAACAAGGCAAAGATGAGCCAATCAGGAACTATGCAAAGAAGTACTGGGAAACTGTCAACGAGATTGAAGGTTGCAGCGAGGAGTATGCAATAGCTACGTTCAAGACCGGGTTGCCTGTTCGGGGAGACTTGTGTAAATCCTTGAACATGAGTCCATTAGGAACACTGGCAAAGTTAATGGAACGGATAGAGCAACACGCCAGGAACGAGGATGACATACTTCGGGAAGACGTCAAGATGGTTGCCGAGCAAGTCAAAGGGCCTGCAAAAGAAGCAGATAAGCCAGAGCCCAAAACTTATCGAGAGAGGAAAGATTATGGGCAGACAAAGAAAGAGTCGTACAAGGATAAGCAAGCTCCTGATCCCAAATCTTTCTTTTCTATTACAACGGTTTGGAAGGAGCCCATCTATAGGATTCTTTATCGAATGAAAAATCAGCCTTACTTCGAGTGGCCCCCAAGTCTAGCTGGAGATAAGAATATGAAACGTGCTACGAATCAGCACTGCAGTTACCACAAGGACTGGGGCCATATGACTGAGGATTGTGAGATGTTTAAAAAGCACCTTGATGATCTGGTCTCGCGGGGCTATCTCAAGGAATTTATCCACGAAGATCCCAAGGATAAAGAAAAAGCAATGGAGTTGGATTACGAGTAAAATCCAAGGGGCATAATCCATATGATACATGGGTTGGCCGAGCCTTATACGAGGAATGAGGTAAGATTGCTCCAAAGATGGATCAAACACGAACAACATGTGATGCAGTTGGGGAAGAAAAGAGGACGTGACGAAGAAGCATGCAATGAGAGCATAATTTTCACGAATGAGGATCTGGGAAGAGTCCAGGTACCATACAACGATGCTTTGGTCATAACCCTACGAATTGGGGAATATGACATGGAAAGAATCCTGGTGGATTCAGGGAGTTGCACCGAAGTGCTATATTACGACGCATTTAAGAAATTGGGGCTGAACCCCCTTGGTCAGATTTGGGGAAGGTGCGGTTTGGCCATTGGGCAAGGTAACTCTGCCTTTTCTTGCAGGGACAGTAGTATTACGAACTGACTTCCTAGTAGTGGACATGCCATCTTCCTATAACGAGATTATAGAAAGAACATGGTTACACAAGATGAGGGCAGTCTCTTCCACCTACCATCAGATGGTAAAATTTCCTGGATCCAACGGGATTGAAAAAAATCCAAGGTAATAAAAAAAATAGCACAATAGTGTTTGATTTCCACCATCAAAAGACTCCCAAAGGCCCATCAAGTTCATACGGTAGAAATACCGGATCAACCGACTATCGAAGATGTTGGAAGCAACCCAGTAGAAAGAACGATTGAGGGCTTAAAGAAAATACAGATCAACGAGACTGATCCTGATAGGTATTTTTTGATTGGGAAATCACTGCTAGCAGAGGAAGAGGCTGAATTGGTGAGTTTTCTAAAACAATATGTTGACGTATTTGCCTGGGTACCCGAGGAAATGCCCGGGGTGGATGCAGATGTCATCTGCCATAACTTAAACATGGATCCACAACATAAGCCAGTCATTCAGAGGAAGAGAAGGGTAGCTGTTTAGCACGTGGATGCTGTTATCGAGGAGGTTGACCACTTGTTAGAAGCAAAGGCCATACGAAAAGTTTACAACCCAGAATGGTTGTCCAACACTGTGGTGGTAAAAAAGAATGAAAAATGGCGTGTCTGTGTAGATTTCACAAACTTGAACAAAGCGTGCCCAAAAGATAGCTTCCCTCTTCCCAGAATTGACCAGTTAGTAGATGCCACTGCTAGATACGAGCGGATGAGTTTTCTCGACGCATATCGAGGATATCATCAAATTGCTATGTTTGGACCTGATCAGGAAAAAACCTCTTTCATTACGTCACGAGGGTTGTACTGTCATAGTGTCATGCCCTTTGGATTGAGAAACGCAGGGGCAACATATCAAAGACTGGCAACCATCATGTTTAAATAGCTCCTTGGAAAAACCATGGAGGTTTACATTGATGATATGGTAGTGAAAAGTAAGACTAGCCAAAGACACATAGCGGATTTAAAAGAGGCCTTTGAAATCCTGAGAAAGTACAAACTAAAACTCAACGCCTCAAAATGTGCATTTGGAGTGGGATCTGGAAAGTTCTTGGGCCACCTAGTAACCATAAGAGGAATTGAGGCAAACCCTGATTAAATAACGGCCCTACAGAGTCCTAAGACAATGAAAGAAGTCCAAAGGCTAACTGGGATGGTAGCTGCCCTCAATAGATTCATCAGCTGGTCAAGTGACAAGTTCAGACCCTTCTTCCAATTGTTAAAGAAAAGGGAAGGATTTGAATGGAGAGCAGAGTGTGAGCAGGCTTTCCAGGACTTGAAGAAGTATTTAGCTAAAGCCCCACTCCTGTCAACTTTAGAGCCAGGTGAGTCTTTAGTTTTGTATTTGGCCGTCTCTGAACATGCTGTGAGTGCAGTCCTGTGAAGGGATAAGGGATCCGAGCAAATCCTATTGTGTGAGCAAAACATTGCTAGACGCAGAAACAAGATATCTGTCCCTCGAGAAATTAGTCCCGGCATTTAGGACAGCGACTAGGAAATTGCCACATTATTTCCAGAGCCACAAGGTCGTAGTTTATACTGAATTCCCTTTGAAATCACTGCTACGAAAAGCAGACTTCTTTGGAAGAATCTCAACTTGGTCTGTCGAGTTAAGTCAATATGATATTGATTATCAGCCGTGCACGGCAATCAAAGGCCAAGTGTTGGCTAATTTTGTGGCAGAATTCTCACCTGCAGTAGCGCCTTTGCCTCCTACGAGAAAAGAGTAGGTAACTGAACCACCAACAGAGAAGAACTAGGCCCCAACCAAATAGGATCCCCTAGAATGGAAGCTGTTTATTGACGGATCAGCATGTAATAGTGGATCAGGAATCGGGGTTGTGCTTTTTCCTCCTGAAGGAGTAATGTTGGAACTATCTATTCGGCTAGGATTCAGTGCGTGAAATAACGTGGTAGAATACGAGACACTCTTAGCTGGCTTAAGAAGTGCAAAAACCCTGAAGGTTGAACGAATAAGAGTTTACTGTGACTCACAACTTGTAGTGAATCAGTTGTCCGGAGAGTATGAAGCCCGGAGTGAGAAGATTTGCTCTACTATCTTCGTATTTCATTTGTGATATGTGTGGAGTTTTGTTTACCGTAGATAGCTTATGCTGATGATCCCATTGTTATAATCTTTTCTACTATTTCAGATAATCGAGAAACTATCAGTCACTGCTCCATCTGCTGCAGTAAAGCTTAAGGTATTGAAGGATGTTGCAGAAGAGTACAATGTGGAGTGGGATTCCTCCAAAACTGAAGCAGAATTCAGTAAAAAGCCCGAAGATCTATTGGTACTTGTCCTTTTGCATTTTATATCGCCCTTCTCTTTATGGACGCTTCCTTCTGATTTTGCCCATTGTGTTATTCGATTAATCTTGTAGATTGTAATCGTACCTTGACTAAGGGGTGGGAGATCATTAGTGCCACCTATATTGATATACTCAAGTGAATGTCTATTTACCACTGTCTATTTCCAAAATGAAGAATCTGTGACGCCAAAAACTATGAAGTAGCTAGATTAGGTGGGTTGTGACCTACCGCATAAACTCTCGGTGAACTTGTTTGTAGTACAATGCATTAAGTCTTCATCTCCAGTTGTCATTAACCTACTTTTGGGGGGTTTTGTCCCCATAATGCAGTGGAATTTCATGAGTTACTCAGTTGGACTAGCTAAAGTATTTGCCCTTCGACATTGGAACAAATATCAACAAGGCATAAAAATGAAAAATAAAATCATGGTTTCTTGCCCAGATCAGATATTTACTTCCTCGTTGAGCCAATCGTTAGTTTTTTTGGTGTTTATCTGCAGAATGGACCCAAGCAAGTATACGGAGGCCCGGCACTTCTCAAGCACCGGCCAAACACGGTCGTCCTGAATATTCAACTTCTACCGAAGCAGCACATCCAACTATCTCTGCACAGAGGAAAGAAGACCCAGAGTTTCATCAATCTCCAAGCCCCGGCAACATCACTTCCTTGTTGGGTCAGGATGGGGTAATTAAGTCAACAAACAGGAATGAGAATCCAACACCAGCTAATGATCTAAAAAGGGATGCAAGGCCGCAATCATCTGAAATATTGGAGAAAGCTCGGACCGCTATTGCTTCTGCAGAGCGTGCAACAGCTACTGTCCGTGCAGCTGCGCAATTGGCCAACGTGAAATTCAGCACACCCAAACTTGAAGAACGAAAGAGCTAGAAGGGCGAGATAAAGTGATTTTGCATTAACGACCCATCATAATTTTACTGCAACAGTATCTCCTCTCTCAAGAAAGCAGAAAATGTGAGTTGATGTTGGTAATATACTCTTGACTCTCTTGGTTTATGAAAAGTGTATATCCCGCTGTGAATTATTGTACCTGGGGTTATTATGTCAGTCCGGTGCTGTTCAAACCAAACCAAACTGAGCCTTATGTCCCAATCACTTGGGGTCGGCTATATGAATCATTTTCCTCCATTCCGGTGCCATTCAAAAAAAAAATTTTATGTCAGTCCGGTGCTGCTGTATCTTATTATGTTTTTTACAATATGAGAAGTCCTATACATGGACCACAATGTATACATATGTAAATCTCTCGGGCGATCTTTTCCAAGGTTAACTACTGGTATTACTTCTTTTTATTTGGTTGAACAGATATGTGACTGTAGTACCGTACCATACGGGTTTCATTTTCGGACAAGAAAAATCTTATTTACTGGCTGAATTTAGGTTTTGTCAAATCGACGGACAATCATGTAGAGCACCAGGCAAGCACATACTGCTCTGGGAAAATCCGGCAATATATCGACCTTTAAGTTAAATGGCCTTTAGTAACTCTGTTCTTCTTTTCGTTGTTGCTTATAGTTACTATGGTCTTGTTAAAGGTGACGACTGTCGTTTATTTCGGTGACTTCGAATATTGTAAAAGCAGAACAGTTTGGAGTAATAACACTTGCAACAGTTGACATCCTCCTTGGAGGCCTAAAGGTTTTCCTGCTTTCAAATCCAGGGAAAAAAGTACCAGTTGCAATAACACATTGCTGTTGAACTTGTGACACAGGTATATTACATTAAGCTACGAGTACCATACTAGTTAGCTTTTGAGTGAGGTGTCTTAGTAGCAGGAAATAATATAAATCATGGTCCTGGATTTCCATGGTTTGTTTTGTGTGCGGCACACCTTAAGGCCCTGGGATGGTATTCCCTAGTTGCTACATCTTTACAACCAGAGCTGATAAACGAGTCGAGCCAAGCTCAAGCATATAGTCTTTTAAGTGTTAGAGCTCAGTTTGTTCAAAATAAATACTATCGAAATCTCAGGGTGACATACACTGTTAGTGTGATGACATAAGAACATGTAGAATTTCATTTACCTTGTCCCTATAAGAACCTTTCCACATATATAACACATGTATATGTATCCCATATAATACGAGGATAATCAGGCGCAAGGAGGAGGGGCTGGCGTGGACTGAAAAGCCTGTCCATTGAACAAACAGGCTTAGAGATTTAGCCCGATCTTACCCTACAATCTTAAATATTACTCTCCAAAATTCAAAAACCAAACGAAACTTAGTATACCAACCATGGATATACAAATTCGTATAATATCAAAGTAACCTTAACAATTTCGCGATTATTAAAGATTTACGACACAAGCAGTTTTTTTAAAAGTTTTGTGGCCCCTAGATCCATCACTGCCTATTCAGTGTCAAGTGGCATTCCAACCAATGAAACAGACCAAGGAAAACCCCAGTCCAGAGAGTCCATGACAAAACTTCATCTGATAAGTTAGAACCAAACGTTGTTGTTCTTTTCTGATATACAGCCCACTCTACCTCTGATCACATAGAGCTCTGTGCTCTAGGTTGTATATTGGCAGCATATGTCGAGGTAGCCAAAGATCTATTGGACACTTTTGAGAGGGTGTACATTGAGCAAATAGGTTTCGGGCAGAATTCCCATGCAGATTCCCTCGCTTGGTTGGCAGCAGCTGTGCCAACGGAATTCAAGAGGAAGGTGGCAGTGGATTATCTTGCTGAGCCTAGCATTGGAAGAAGCATAGAATTGGTCTTGGACGTGAACCAAGATCCAAGTTGGATGGATCCAATTATGGAGTTCTTACGAGATGAGATACTCCCCACTGATAAAAAGGAGGCTCATAAGACTAGAGTAAAATCTGCACGATTTTGGCTGTCACCTGAAGGAAAGCTCTATAGAAAGTCCTTCACTGGACCCTACTTGCTTTGTGTGCACCCCGAGATGGTGCAGAAGTTTCTCCACGAGATTCATTTGGGAACATGCGGAAGCCATGCTGGGGGCAAATCCATTGCCCATCGAGCAATCACCCAAGGTTACTGGTGGCCACACATGCAAGAAGATGCTAAGGTTTATGTGAAAATCTGTGAGAAGTGTCAGAAATTCTCACCAATGATTCGAACACCGGCAGAAGATTTGGTGCCATTGACGAGTCCTTGGCCGTTTGCCTAATGGGGCATGGACATCGTGGGTCCATTCCACAAAGCAACAGGAAACAGGAAATTTCTGTTAGTAGCAATGGATTATTTTCACCAAGTGGATTGAAGCAGAACCATTGGCTAAGATCGCTAAACCTATGGTAGAAAGGTTCGTGTGGAAAAGCATGATTACTCGGCTTAGGGTCCTGTTTCGGCTCCGAAGTGGCTCAAGTACTGAGCGGGCTTGCCGCGACTTGTCACGTCCAATGTAAAGGACTGAGTGCCCCTTTTCTGACTTCTCAACCATGAGGGCGAAAGTGCTGCAAACCTAAGGGCTGGATTGTAGAGTTGGTTCGTGGTTTTGCCTCTACGAGCGATGACTTAATAATTTCCTAACCGTGTAGGAAAAGAAGTAACAACATAGAATAACTTTACTATATCGTAATAATAAAGTTGGGGATACAAGAGAGATAGAAATAACTTTGTTATGTCGTAATAACAAAATTGGGGTACAAGAGAGATAGAAATGTGGGAGAAATGAGATAGTTGCTTCGCTGGGAAGGCTTTGGTTTTAAGCGTTGAGCTTGATTGGTGTGTGGACCTTTTTCTATCTTGAGAACTTGTATTTATAGGCCATGGCTTTGCATGCAAGAGGATTTCCAGCTTTCTTCTCGTGATGACAAGTGTCCCATGTAACTTTTCCACTTGTACGTTTCATGGGATAATTGGCGGTTGCTGGAAGTTAATTAAATTACCCACATGTTTTTTCCCCATCATGGGAAGTTACTGGAGATAATGGGGTACTCCATTTCCCCATTTCGTGGGCACCAGAGAATAATGGGTCAGTTAACCACATGACTTTGGAACAATTATTCCATGCATCACGGCCCACAATCTTCTTTGTTCCTAATGGTTGGAGTCAACCCACAACCGTTCATCCACAAATCATGGGCCAGTTCTCACAAAATAAAACATGGGCCAAGCTTCAAGACTAAAATTAATTGGGCCTTACTCCAAATCACAAAATTAATGCGGCCCGTTAATTTTTAGCCCGAGAAAGCAATAGACATCGGCCCAATTTAATCAATACTTAATTAAATGGCCCTCCAGTGCTAGTTCAAGATTTGATGCCAAAAACGGGTGTAAACAATGCCCCCCACCACATTGATTCTTTACTTTTAGGATGAAGGCATGTATAAAAAAAGAAAATTGTTTTTGGCATCCAAACAGTGTATATCTTATTTTGTTTGCCTCGCCTATAGACTTAGTAGGCATTAGGCATTTTCCATGATTCCTTTAGACCTTGGAAAGAGTCTACCAGTTGTCTTTTTGTTGGACAGGCCTCTCTTAGAGATAAATACCTCATTATGTATCCTTCAGGGCTTCTTAGAGTGATTTGATGATGCTCGTGCCTATCTCAGAGGTGAATCTCAATGCTCCCACCTTTTATCAAGCCTATTTTCACTAACAAAGGCCTGTGTTCAGGTCTAATCGTAGAAAAATGATTGAACCATAAAAAATGCCTGGCAAGGACTGAACCTCATATTGGAAGGATTGAACCTCCACTTTGAGTGCTCATAATAGTGATTCAGTCCTACGGGAAAGGTCTGAACTTCGGTTTGAATTGCTTATAATATTGGTTTAGTCCTAGACAAAGAACTCTAAGAGTCTTCGTACCTGTAGATAGGGCTTGTGTCCAGGCCTCGTTGTAGAGAAACCATAAACCCATGAAAGGCCTAAAAAGGACTCGAAGTATGTTGAAAGGATTGAGCTCTTGCATGGAATGCTTATAATAGTGATTCAGGTCTAAACAAAGGGCTCAAAGGGCATTCGTCTCTGTGAAAAAGGCCTTTGTAAAACTCCAATAAGGCCTATTCAATGACTGATAGGCCATGGCCGAATGTTTTAGAATGCTTGTTCGGCCTTTGAAGGACTTTTCACCGGCTATTTAGCCCTTTTTACAACCACGACGTTTTTGCATAAGCCAAGTGAATAACTCTTGACTTGCAAAAAGGCTTCATTAGACCTTCTTCTTGGTGGTTGCTTGAAAGGTCTGAATTCTGGTTGAATGGGCAGCTTGTGCTCTACTCGGTCTCTGGATAGACCTGGAAGCTCCTCATAAGTCCAAGCAAAACAGGACTTGAACTCCCTTAAGAGCTGGATGAACTTTTTCTTGACATCTTCTGGGAGAAGTTGGCTAATATATGCAGGTCTGGGATTCTCTGAATCTCCCAGATTAACTTCTTCTAAGGGATCATGTACGTCGGCCTTTAGATCATCCAACTTGGTTGGGGCTGCTTCAAGGTCCTCCAATCGGATTTCGTCTAGATCTTCAATCAGGTTTTTATCTTCATTGATTACTTTGGCTGCGCAAACCGAATGATCTTCCTCTGATTCTTGAATACCCATCAGCCTCCTTTCAAGCAAGTAGGCTTCAAACTTTGACAGTGTGGCGTGAAGGGCCACACTCTTCTCTTCTTTTGAAGGGTTTACTGACATTGAGAAGGGCATTTGAATGAAGCTGTAATCGGCCTACTTGACTCTGTGATCATTGGACCGATTAACTCTTGAAAAAGTGCATTCACTTCTTCTGCTGACTTGTTATTATGAATAAGGGCTATTTTATGGCGGCCATACTTATCAAGGCCTGCCACTTTCATTGGACCAACCCCTTCATCATATAAATGGGCCTCAGCAGGATTTGTAGAGGCCTGGAAAGGTCTGCAGTCAGCCCATATCACCTCTACGTCGTTTTGATTCCAAAAGATAAGACATTGGTGAAGGGTTGAGGGAACTGCTAAACATGAGTGAATCCAATCTCTCCCCAACAGAATGTTGAAAGAAGAGTGTGAATTAACAACAAAGAAAGGGGTTGTTAAGGTCTTGGATCCTATTGTTAGGTTCATGATCAGAATACCTTGACAAGCTGTTTCCTTTCCAATGAAATCAGTCAAGGTTGAATTGCATGAGACTAGGTCTTGATCAGTCTTCCCAAGCTTCTGCATCATAAACCTAGGAATGAGATTGGTTGTTGATCCGTTGTCAACCAAAAGACGATTGATTGGCATTCCATCAAGACAATCCGTGATGTACAAGGGCTTGATGTGTTTGCTCATTGCGGGACTTGGTCTCTCAAAGATCACGGTTGCTGCCCGATCTTTAGTCTTTCCCTTAGTCTCATCCTTCAACACAATCACTGAAGGCCCACTCAGTCCTACAGAGAAGGACTCATTTAGAATTTTAGTTGTCTGCCCTGTTTCCATAACATCTCCCTCCATGGCTGTTGGAGTGTTGTCTTTGGCTTCCAGATCTGTTGGTAGGATCACAACCACGTTGCATTGCATATTGGAACCCCGTCCAGGCCTAAACTCCTTGGCCTGTGGATTCAGCTTTGGCTTGCCCCCTGAGTCTAGCTTCCTTGGTTCAAGAGCTGTTCTCTGGAGCAAAGTGACTTGCCTCGGTGGAGGCTGAATTCTATCCTCCTTAAGAGTTTCTTCCAAGAGAGGTTGCTTCTTGGGTACAGCAGTTTGCTTTGGAGGTAGTTGGGTAACAGTTTCCTTGTATGTCTTCCTCGAAGGGACTTGTTTCTTAGATAAAGTCCTTGGAGGAGGCTCAACGATAGCCTCTTCCACAGTCCTTTCCAAGGGCTTGTATACTCTTTTAGCCTTAGGTTTCTCGACCATAGGCTCTTCAACTAAGACTTCCATCTTCGTCTTCCACATGGGGTCATCTTCATTCATGGGGTTGTCCAGTAGGTCTGTCTCTTCCTTAGCCCTTCTAGCTGTTTGTCTGAATCGTTGGCGGCGTCTCTTCTGAGATTTGGACAAAGGCGGAGGTTCAGAGGGAAACTTTGGATGTTCAACCCTGTGCCACTCATCTGGAGGAGTGACTGGAGGTCTCACAACCCTTGGCTTGCCCTTGGAAGGAGCAAAACTCCTCAAATTGCCCAACTCTTCTTCAACTTCAACCAACCCTAGCTGAATTCGGTTGAACACAAATTCACGTACAACCCTTCTTCCTTTAGACCCGTGTGACTCCTCAGACCTTGGTTCAGTCCTTCCCACGATAATGCTCTTCAGGGCTAGTTTGCTAGGCCTGCTAGGACTGGCATGATGACCGCACTCTATGCATATCATGGAACAGGTTGGCCTTTCTAGTTTCTTCAACCCTGTAGGTTTGGACCACCATGAATTCTGCTTTTCAAACCTTCTGACCCTTTCAGTCTTGAAATCCCCCTCATCATAATAAGGATCCAAGTACCTGCCTGGGTTGGACTTGTAAGCTGCCCTGGAAGGAGCTCCCAAACTTATCTTCTGCCTAGGAACATTCCTAGGCATGCCTCTCATGTCCACAGAGACCATATTTGTACTCAGCCCCGAGGGAAAAGGATTGCCATCGATCCCCATGAGCTGCTTATCCTTCACGGGAAATTTGAATTCCCCCCGATCAATTTTGTCCTAGATATCATTTCTAAATACTATGCAGTTATTAGTTGTATGACTCCAAGAGTTGTCGTACTTACAATACTTTTTGCCCTTCAGTTATTCCAGAGCTGGAATCTTGTGGCCAAAGGGCAGTTTGAGCAACTTGTCGGCTAGGAGTTGATCAAAAATAGCTTCAGCCCTACCAACGTCAAAAGTATAGGCCCTGGTTGGCCTATTAAAAGTGTTTTGGACTGGTTGCTTTATGGGCTCCATCTTGACAAAGGCCTTGCAAACGTATGGCTTTTTGTTGATGATTTCAGCCACTGCCACGTTTGGATCTGCCTCTGTTTCCACTGCAACAACCTCGTAATTAGGGTCACGGTAATACGTTCCTTTAGATGCCATTTTCCTGTCATACTCCTCTGCCAAGAACTTTTCATAATGAGAAGCCTTAGAGGATAATTCAAACAAGTCTCTGAATTCTGTCCCATAGAACTTCTTCTTCATTTCAAAGCCCAGGCCGTTTAATGCTATATGCAAGTATTCAGCCTCTGGAAGGACTATCTTGTACTTGAATCGAGCCGTCTTGAAACATAAGAGGTGGGACTCCATGGATTCTAAATGGGTTTGATGATAGCATGATAGGTTTGCCAACGTCACTTCTGGTTCTACCCTGTAGAACTGCTGGTGGAACATCTCTTCCAACTGTGCCCAGGTCTGCACCGAGTTAGGTGGCAAGTTGATGTACCAAGTGAAGGCTGTACCAGTAAGAGAATTGGGAAAGAGCCTCAACTTTAGAGCATCAATGGTTCCAGCCTCCCCACATTGAACTTGAAACCTGGCAATGTGCTCCACTGTTGACTGTGCGCTTTCACCATTGAAGGTCTGGAATTCTGAAACTCTATAGCCCTATGGGAAAGGTGTATTGTCCACCTACTCGGTATAAGGCTTCCTCTACATAGGCCTTCCCAAAGGTCTGAAACTAGGCCCTAACTGCTCCTGGAGCAAGTTCAAGACTTGATCTCTTCCCATAACCAGGTCTGGCATAGGAGGCGATTGCTGGCATGCCTCTTGTGCTTGTTGGTTCTGGATTGAACTTGCCCCTCGAGTGTCAAAGCTTTGAGGAGTATAAGCAACTCCTTTGTCCTTTCTAGAGCCCTGGCCTCTTTGTGATGGCCTTTTGTCCGTCTTGTCAAATTTATCAGGTTTGCTCAGGTCTTCCACCAAAACGAACCTTTGATCATTATTTGTTGGAGGCGTCTGGGCTCCTCCAATTACAACTCCTTTCTTTTTTTGCCCCCCGAGTGCAGGGCTGCTAGATGAGGTAGCGTGGTAAAATGTTTGAGGAGGGGGAGGTACCCCCAATAAGCCAGCTTGGTCTTGACCGTTGCCATAAACACCAAACTGTGGAAAGCCCTGCTGCTGAGGAGCGAGCGGTAGCCTCTCTGTAAGCGTAGCAACCATTTTATTGACTACAATGGTCAGAGGTTCCAAGGACGGAGAGAATGATTGTGAAAGTGTCACGTCGCGGGAGATCTCACGTCCTGCCAAAAATATATAATTTTTTACGGTGTCGGTAGCGTCGCTAAGATCTTGAGTGTTGATCTGAGGACCAACTTCCTCGAGTAATGGCACGTCGACTGCCACTCCCTCAGGACTCTATGGTGGATCCGGGATGGGTGGATCCGATTGTTGCTGCTGTTGCTTTTGTGCCATAATAAAACCATTAGACGATTCCCACCGGGCGTGCCAAAAATTGTTTCGGCTCTAAAGTGGCTCAAGGACTGAGCGGTCGTGCCAGGACTTGTCGCGTCCAACGTAAAGGACTGAGTGCCCCCTTTCTGACTTCTCAACCGTGAGGGCGAAAGTGCTGCAAATCTAAGGGCTGGATTGCAGAGTTGGTTAGTGGTTTTGCCTCTACGAGCGAGGACGTAATAATTTCCTAACCGTGTAGGAAAAGAAGTAACAACGTAGAATAACTTTATTATATCGTAATAATAAAGTTGGGGATACAAGAGAGATAGGAATAACTTTGTTATGTCGTAATAACAAAATTAGGGTACAAGAGAGATAGAAATGAGGGAGAAATGAGATAGTTGCTTCGCTACGAAGGCTTTGGTTTTAAGTGTTGAGCTTAATTGGTGTGTGGACCTTTTTCTGTCTTGAGAACTTAGATTTATAGGCCATGGCTTTGCATGCAAGAGGATTTCCAGCTTTCTTCTCGTGATGACAAGTGTTCCATGTAACTTCTCCACTTGTAGATTTCATGGGATAATGGGCGGTTGTTGGAAGTTAACAAAATTACCCACATGTTTTTTCCCCATCATGGGAAGTTACTGGAGATAATGGGGTACTCCATTTCCCCATTTCGTGGGCACCAGAGAATAATGGGTCAGTTAACCACATGGCTTTGGAACAATTATTCCATGCATCGCGGCCCACAATCTTCTTTGTTCCCAACAGTTGGAGTCAATACTCAACCGTTCATCCACAAATCATGGGCCAATTCTCACAAAATAAAACATGGGCCAAGCTTCAAGACTAAAATTAATTGGGCCTTACTCCAAATCACAAAATTAATGTGGCCCATTAATTTTTAGCCCGAGAAAGCAATAGACATTAGCCCAATTTAATCAGTACTTAATTAAATGGCCCTCCAGTGCTAGTCCAAGATTTGATGCCAAAAACGGGTGTAAACAGGTCCCTTATTCATTGATTACGGATAATGGGTCCCAATTTCAGAAAAAGTTCAAAGCATTCTGTGCCCAGTACGGAATAAGGAACTACTACTCAACCCCAGCCTACCCTCAGAGTAATGGGCAGGCAGAAGCTTCCAACAAAACCATTCTTGATGGGATCAAGAAAAGGTTGGATACGGCAAAGGGAAAATGGCCCAATGAGCTGCCCCTGGTCCTGTGGGCGCACCGAACAATGCCTAAGAGGTCTACGGGAGAGACCCCTTATTCACTGGCATATAGTACAGAGGCAGTTATACCCCTAGAAGTTGGCTTACCAACCAATAGAACTGCATTGGTTGAGAGTGGGGGCAATGACAGGGCCCTTGAAATTGAACTTGACCTTGCCGAGGAAAGGAGGGAAAGGGCCCTGGTGCACCTAGCTTCTTATTAGGAACAGCTGATGAAAGGCTACAACAAGAATGTCCACCCACGAGAATTTGGTGTTGGAGACCTTGTGCTTCGAAAAGTGCTCGGCAATACCAAGGTGGCCAACGAGGGCAAGCTAGGAGCCAATTAGGAAGGCCCATATTGAGTAACTGAGATTGTGGGCATTGGAGCTTATCGTTTGGCAGACCTGGACGGGAACCCGGTGCCAAGGCCTTGGAATATCCATAATTTGAGGAAGTTCTTTGTTTAAAAGACTCCAGTTTTGTTTCAATTAATTTTTAGGATGCACTACATGATTGTGTGGGAGTTACGAATAAAGCTCCTCTATTTTTATTATTAGTTACAAGGGTTATGAGTAATGCCCCCTTGAGTTCAAAGATTATGAATAAAATCACTTTTTATGGTATATCAAAATTTTCGAGTCTTTGTTTTTTCTAAATACAAACTAAAGGACTTGTTTTCCTATATTCGTATTGGGGAGCAGGTAACAGACATGAATGCCATGTATGAATACACGTATCCACTCCCTAGATATGTGGAAATTAAACTGCACAAGTACGAAAAACTTGGGTTGCATACTAATATGTGCATAAACACTTGCAGTACATACGACTAAGTACGAGAAACTGAGAATTGTGTAATTACGAGAAACTTAAAATCATCTAAGGATGTGAAACTTATATGTACAGGATTGCTAAAAGTATGAATACACTTAGAAGTAAAACCAAATATGAGATTTTTTGGGAGCATACGAGAACATGCAATATATGTTACACAACTATGACAAACTTGAGTCACACATATATTCAACTAAAGTATAGACCAGTTTGCATCCAAAAAGGGCCAAGCAAAACATGTTGTTATGCCACAGGGGGCCAAATACCTGTGTTACCAAAAAGTATAGAAAGTACTGGTGCCTCGCAGGGCTGGTGCTTATGGTCACGCAGGACCAGCAAAGTTTTCTAAAGTATTAACAGCTATGGTGAAATACATACCTATTAGTCCAAATTTTTGACCTCTGGACGAATTTCATTTGGGACCTATGCATTGACTTTAGTGGTAGCACCACCTCTAGCTGCATTCTCCTCCAGGCTAATAGGTTCATTGGTTGAATCTCGGACAGGTGATTGGATAGAGTGAGCATTAGTAGGCGTATCCTCACCTGCATCAGCAAAATCTTCAATTTACTGTTCGACATCATCCACTGGAGTCTCCTCGTGCTCTTGAGAAGTTGCAGCACGCCTGCTCGGTAAGTCATTCTCCACCCAGAGGACTGAGTCTTCAGCAGCACCAATTTTGGTCAAGTAGGCTTGTAACGCCCCTGAATTTTGGTCAGTAAAAATTTCGTTAAAAATTTGAATTTTATTTAAATTACTTATTTTCTCTTAAGTGGCTATATGATTTCTCGTCTATTTCGACGTAGTTAGATTTTGATCGTTGGTTAACTCTCGACTAGAAACCCTACGTGACCAATTTAGTTAATTTCCAACCGACTACTTGTAGGAACCAAGCAACCAACTTGCCTAGTTGCTAGATGAACCTTTTGGACCTTTTGAAACTTTTGAACCTTTTGCCTTTACCCATTGGTCCATAATAGTTTGGGTAATTTTTATCCATTGGACAGTAGGCTTTCCTTTAAATATTTTGATAAGTACAAGGATATAGTATTTTAATGGGTTTATAAACACTTGTGCAAAGTACATTGATTCTTTGTTTATTAGGGATTCTCCCACCTCTCCATTATCCATTGGATAATAATCACAAGGGATAATAATCACAAGGGTAATTTTCGTCCATTGGATAATAAATTTTTTTAAAAAAAAAAAAAAAAGTACATGTAGTCTTTTCAAAATCTTATTTTAATAAAAGGTACTTTACTCTTTTGTCCATTGGTTATTAACCGCAAGGGAAATTATTATCCATTGGGTGATAACCGCTAGGGAAGTTAGTAACCCTTGGATAATGAAGTCTTTTGACCAAATAAAGTACCGATGTGACAAGGGAACCTTCCAATAAAGTTGATTTGACTAGTCAACCTTTTCAACCCTAGAAAATTACTTATTTATTTCCTTTTGTTAATTTGGTTTTATTCTTTGTCCTTTGGACAGTAAAAGTTAGGGGAACTATTATCCATTGGATAATAGAAACACAATTTTTTTTATATTAAAAGGGTTTTGAGCAAAGTACTTGAATAGACTTTTATAATTGCTTTAAAGTACTTTTTGATTATTTTATTATAAAAAGTTCCCTAGTTATTATTGTCCATTGGACAATAACCGTTAGGGTAATCTTTACCCATTGGGTAATAGCCTTATTCTTTCACCAAGTACATGGGCTTGTTAAACTAGTCATTTTTTTCCTAATTGCCCATGTGATGAAGTACCAAAATTTTATTTTGAAAGTACTTATTAGCCTTAGTAGCCTTTAAAGCCTAAATTTTCCTAAGTACTCTTTTATTTTTTTGTATTAGGGTTTTGTACCCAATTGGATTAATTTATTGGGGAGTGGATCTTCCTAGAGTACATTAGTACACTAGTTTATTTATTTAAAGAGACATGTGCCTAATTGGATTTCTTTAATGGGATTTGGATTTAGAAAATCTTGTACCTTTGTACCTTTCTTATTCTTTCTTGCATTTATATATATATATATATATATATATATATATATGTGTGTGTGTGTGTGTGTGTGTGTGTGTGTGTAGTGTACTAGGAGAGAGAGAGAGAGAGAGAGAGAGAGAGAGAGAGGTGCCGAGAGAGAGGAGGGAGAGAGGAGAGAGAGAGAGAGGAGGAAAGTGAGAGGAAGATTGGTTGATCTTCCATTGTCCTTTCAAATCCATGGGTAAATCTTTCCCCTAACCAAACTTAACTCCCCATTTGTACTTCCATATTTGTTTTATGACCAAATCTTGTACCCTTGTCTCCTTGTTTCCAAGCAAATCTTCCATAAATCCCATCCTTGGTACAAACTAGCCATGCAAGCCTACCTTTTAGCCTAACCTAGCCATGCAAGCCTAGCAATTAGACTTTGACCTTCCATAAGTGCTTGACATGTGTAAAAATTTGAAGTATGGTGAGAGAGGGGGGGGGGGGGGGGGGCCGAGAGGAGAGGGAGAGCCAAGGTTTTGCCTATAAATAGCACCCCATGCTTCTCATTCAACTCACACCTTCACCTAGCAACTTCTCTCTCTAGAAAAATCTTGTTCTTTCTTTGTTCTTGTTAGTTCTTTCTTTGTTCTTGAGTTGTTCTTGAGTTCTTCAAGAAACTCAACCTAAGCCGCCACTAAACCGTCACTCGACCACCCCTTCGATCCATAAAGTAGTAGTAGTTTAGTCAAGAAGAAGTTTCGAGAGAAACCTTTCTCTTTCGAAGCTACCGGAGGCATACCGTAGGAAGTTACTCCGCCCGACCACCGACGTACTTTCCGTAGCCGACTAACCTTCCGTAGCCGACTACCGCCTAGAAGAACTGTAAGGAAATCCTTACTTACTCCCTATTTATTTACTTACTCAAGTATAAAGTAGGTTATCTTTATTTACGTACTTATCATTTGTTTAGAAATATTTGTATTTTGATCTTTAAAGATGACTATGAGTAGGCATGTATGAATTGCTTGTATTACTTGTGGTGTGATTAAGCATAAGTGATTTCACTCCAAAGACGTCCGTACATGTGGCGTTCTGCTTTGAATAAAGCATAAGTGATACACTCCAAAGGCGTCCGTACATGTGGCGTTATGCTATAAGTAGTAATTGAGCGTGATGAGTAATATAGAATTGGATGATCTTGTTAGGATGATTCTTGCTTACGTTTGTCCTACCGCGGAGTCCTTACATGTAAACGAGACACAAGAACCGAGAAAGTAGAAACATGACACCTAGGGTGTGATTTAAAGGAAAAGTTTTTCGAGGAAGGAAATATTTTTGAAACAACATAATGACCAGTTTTGGGTGGCATTATGTGAGTTGTGTGCGTGCGTAAAAGAAACATTTGAAAAGGTAGAAATGTTTTGGAAACCGCGATATGGCCGGACGTGGTAGCCCATCGTGTGGATTGTGAAAACCGCAACGTGGCCGGACTTGGTAGCCCGTTGTGTGTATGAAAACTCGTAATGTGGCCGGACTTGGTAGCCCATTGCGTGGATTGTGAAAACCACAATGTGGCCGGACTTGGTAGCCCATTGTGAAGATTGCCAATGCGGCCGGACGTGGTAGCCTCATTGGTAATAGGGCTTGGTTATCCGCGGAGAGGAGCCAATGCAAGTTTTGTGTGCCAATGGGAACCCGGGACGGCGGAACCATTGTGAGGATACTCGGGAGTCCGGAACGGCGGAACCGAGGTTGGGTGTGTTGCTTGGTTATCCGCGTTACGGAGCTAATGCAAATATTTTTGTGTGCCAATGGGAACCTGGGACGGTGGAACCATTGTGAGGATACTCGGGAGTCCGGAACCGCGGAACCGAGGTTGGATGTGTAGCTTGGTTATCCGCGTTACGGAGCCAATGCAAATATTTTTGTGTGCCAATGGGAACCCGGGACGGCGGAACCATTGTGAGGATACTCGGGAGTCCGAAATGGCGGAACCGAGGTTGGGTGTGTAGCTTGGTTATCCGTGGTACGGAGCCAATGCAAATGATTTTAAAAAGGTTGGGTGTGTAGCTTGGTTATCCGCGGTACGGAGCCAATGCAAATGTTTTTGTGTTAAACAAATGGTTTTTGAAAGGTTGATTTGTAAATGAAATTGTTGACACAGTCTACGATGAGTCGCGTAGGAGAAACCCAGAAATCTTGGACACCAACGATAGATGATTAATGAATGTGGATGTGTCATTGATTAATTGTGTATATACTTATCATGTGGAAATTGATGTTGTATTATAGCTTTGTTTATAAGTTATGGGTTAGCGGGTATGGGATTTTTCTGCTGAGCTTTGTAGCTCACGGTGTTGCCTTTTTGGTGACCCTGACTTATTATATGGGTGGCGACGCCGGTATAATGTGTCAGATTTTGTAGATGATCAGGGTAAGCAGTTCACCATGGAGGCTTTTAAAGCTGAGGAGCTGGCAAGAATGGAGGAGCTCAGGAGCTGTAGTTAGGAACCGTAGAACCGCCTTCATTTTTGTAAATATTGAACTCTTGTAGGAGTTTTGTTGTAATAAAAGCCAGACTCCATTTGATGTTATCAATAATATGTCTTTTTTAACGTACCCAAAATTCGGGGCGTTACAAGGCTTCCCAGCTGGCAACCCAGATTTGGTCTTGTATGGCCGACATCTGTTCGATATAGCTTGCAGTGGCAGCATCAAAGCCTTTTTGGTATCCATCATCATAGGCAGTCTTCTTAGCACTGTCAATCTCAGACAGTGCCTGACCAAGACTGTCCTCAGAAGTTTCTAACTTCGTCTTCAATCCATTCACCTCCAGATTTGCCTTGTCCCTCTCTCTTTCGAGTCTGGAAATTGTCTGCAATAACTTGGTGTTGTCTCTCAAGAGCCTGTTGCGTTTTGGCTCGATCTCTCGGAGTTTTTGGCCCAATGCAACCATCTTTTGGATAAACTGAGGAAATCCAAAGAAGATAGGGAGCGTAAATATAATAACACGAGATGTTAGGATTTGACTAAAGTTATCATGTCACTTTACCTTTATTCCACTGACGAGACCAGTGGAGATAAGCCGATCAGGTGGCGATCCCAATTCCTTCTGCATGTCAACAGGCAGCAACAACGCTTGTGCAAGTGCCAGTGCAGTTTCTGTAGGGGGATGAAAACAATTGATGCTTCGGATCAACTGGATTGCAACGGCTTTCTCGTGCCTCTTCACCAGAACCCTAATTCGTCGTCGGAACCCTAATCTGCAAAATAGATAGGGGGTGAGCGCACCTCTGCCTCTCATGGCAAAGGCCCTCTGATGCCAAAGTTAGTATCACGTATTAGCAGTCAAACCCTAATTATCAGTAGGAAAGCAATATGAAAGCAATGTATTGCATACCTTTCACCTCTAGTTTTACCTCATATTTATAGATTTATGGATGCTTGCTGCCCAAGTATCCACATTGCCATAGGATTCCTAACTCGTATAGGTAATCCAGGATATCAAGGAGTCTCGTTTCCTTTATCAGTTTATGGAAAAGAGTCCTTTTAAGATTCTTTTCCATTACGGGCCGAACATCCCATTCTCATTGGGTATCTTAACCTGATCCTATATTTCCGGGATCTTTATTCATTTACGGGATATGGCTATTCTGGAATCTTCCAGAGTATTCCCTCTGTTCCTAACACTTGATTGGAGTTCTTTCCTTGTTTGGCCATCTCGTTGCCGAACAGTCTGCCTGGAGCAATGACTTCTCATGTTACTGGTCCATATCGCCGAACACCATCTTGCACGGCGACTGTCCTGTCTATGTTCAAACTATGGTCCCACGTACCATTTGTTCGGATATCAATTGCATCACTTTCAACCCATTATCCCTCGTATCACGTACTCGGTTCTTACTTTATCTGTTCGGCTGTATCGTAACCGAACAGTTCTGTTTGGACCAGCTACTTCACATGCAACTTGGTCCAAGGTAATCGGAATGTCACTATCTGCTGATCAGTCAGCACTGACCGGCGATCAGTCATGTTCAATTTGAACACGCGTTCTTATACACCACGTGTTCGGCAACTAAATGTATATGCTCGAGAATACCTCCCTATAATTGCTCCCCAGCTTCATTCATTTACCACTGTTCGGGGGCAATATATGAAGCTTTAGAAATAAAAAATTTATTTAGATCAGACTCTTCTGATCCCGTGCGGTCACTGCTCTAATATTCATTTGATGCTTTGGCGCTTTTTGCCTTCGTGCCATCCCGAGGCATCGATTCCACGTGGCACGTTTCGTATGCCTATCATTAATCTCGAACTGACGTTCTATGAAACGGCGTCAAAACGGTTTTTGCTTTCCGTTACCTTAACCTGCAATGGCGTGAGAGGAGACGTTTCATCTCCGTTTCTTGCTTTTAAACCCCTGAAAGGGCGTTGTTTGGGTTTTTACCCAAGATACAACTCGAACTTTCAGTTTCTTCTCTCTCTAAGCCTTCCGCCATCGCCGCCGTCTGCAAACTCGATTGCATTCCAGGGAATCATCACAGTATTCTTGTAAGATTCTCGTTCTCACTCCATTTCGTCTGCTTAGGTTTCCATCTGAGATCTCATTCTCATATTCGTGGGTTGTTTCTAGGGTTTCAATTCGTACCCATTTCCAGTTTTTCTTCTTTTCTGAATATACTCATGGCGGATGACAACCCTCCTAGACCCAGTAAATTTAGGAAGCTTTGTGATACCCCTGCTGCCATGGCGGCATTTAGAGAAAAATATAACGTCCCTGAGAATGTAGGTTTTGAACTCGCCCCTTTAGGTGCAGACAGGGATGGCGGTTCATGGGATAGAATGTGTATCCCAATTGTAGCCATAGTCGAAGGTGGGGTTCGTTTTCCCCTCCACCCACTACTCCGCCAGATTTTAAGCTGGTACTGTCTTACACCCATGCAAGTTTCAACCAATGTTTTCAGACTGATAATGGGGACTATAGCCCTAAATGGGATTCTAGAGACCCAATTAGGAATCTGGGACATCCAGTGGTGGTATAGTATAGTACTAAACCCCGAGTACAATACTTACTACTTCAAAGTTAGGAGGGCAGAGAAGCGCTTCGTGCTCAATCTGCCAGATTCTGCTCATGACCACGAGATCGACTTCCTCTATGTGACTGGAGCATTCGAGCCTTTAGGGGAAGATGGCCAAGTGTTGGGGCTCCATTGCCCCCACATATGGGGCTATCCACGTATGCTCTTGCTTTTATCTTTTGCAATTTCTTCATTTACTGCTTTCTCATAGCTTTTCGATATGTCTAACTTTGGTTTTTCAATTCGGATTTCGCAGCTGAAAACGCTAACCACCATCCCAAACGTGTACCGAGCAACATCCGAACAGAGGACATCAACAAAGTCTTAAAATATACAGGCGAGCCTGGTACCCGAACAGCTGGTCGGGGTCGTGACGCTGACGTACTTCTGGGATATGACCCCGCGTACAGAGGTGTCATTGACAGGAGGCTTGCTCACCCCAGCACCAGTGCTGCCTCTACATCAACTGCTCCTCAGCCTAGGAGCACAAGAGCTAACGCTGGAGTAACTGTAGCTGGTCAACTGGGTGAAATCCCTATTTCTAAAGGAGTTCCGTTACCTCGAGTTAGAGTTCGAAGATCCTCTCGGAGACAGGTCATTCCTCTTCAATCCGAACAGCCAGTATTGAATCTTGACACCAGCCAATCGTCCTCTTCAGGTTACTCTCAATCTCCTCCTAACTCAAGCACCATGACACGTCAGCCTTTAAACCTCAGCTCCCTCCTCACCGTCTCTTCTCGGGGATGGGGATCTGGTGGGGTAGCTTCCACAGGGAACGCTCCTCTTGTACCCCGTCGTAACAGAGGAGGTTCGACCCACTCCACTTCATCTCGTGAAGTGGATACTACCGTAGAGGCCAGTGATGCTCACAGAGACAAACGGCCTAGATCAGAAGACTCAACTGGTACTGCTTCTCAAGCAGATACTGAAACACATCACCCTGTTTCACCAATTTCCCAAGTACTTCCTCAAACATGGACTCTCCATTCACTAGAGGAGACCGTCCCGTTCACGTCGGGGATAGTGCTAGTTCGTCGGAAACAGCACTTGCTTTGGCTCAAGGGTTGCTACTCCCTGTTGACATACAGAAGGAGTCTTCGTCTCCCCCTGATCGGCTTGTGTCCACTGGTCTCATCAGTGGGATCAAGGTAACAAAAACTTCTCTTTTTGTTTTAAAGCCCCATCTTTGTAATATTTAAGAGAAATGTTACTCACGTTTTGGTATTGCTACAGTTTATCCAAAAAATGGTCGTATTGGGCCAAAAATTCCAGGAAGCTGAAGCCGAGAGGATCAAGCTTTTAAATGACAACACTAGGCTGATCCGAACAGTCACAAGATTAGAGAGGGAAAGAGATAAAGCTAAAGCTGATCTCTCCGAGACAAAAGGCAAGCTTGAGACCACGGAGGAAAGCCTTCATCAAGTTTTGGCCGAGATGGACAGCACCAAAAAGGCATCCTTCGAAGATGGTTATCAGAAAGGTTTTGATGCCACAACGGCTAGCTATGTAGAGCAGATGCCGATCATTCAGGACGAGATCTGGGTTGCTTGCTGGGAGGCGTGCCTTACAAAGATAGGAGTTGCTAAGGATTCTCCCTTATGGGTTGAGAATGATCTACCAAGTCGCCAAGTTACAGCTCCAACGGATGATGTTGATCAACAGATTGACGACTTTGCAGACGTTGATGAAGAAATACATGTAGAATCACAAGATGATGTTGATCAATCATCTGTTCGGGAAGTGACCACTGAGATTGTTGTCCCAGAGGTACAAACTGCTGCTGCTGCTGCTGTTGCTGGGGCTGATGTCCCTCCAGAGATTCAGAACCTAGATTGAAAAAGTAGCAGGTAGTTTTTTGTTTGATTTAAATCACTTGGCTGGTCCTGCATGACCATAGCTTCTTTACCCTGCGTGGTACCAGTACTGTCTCTATTTTGATAACACAGGTATTCAGCCCTTCGTGGCATAACCTTTATGTTTTTGTTCGGCTATCCTCGTGTTTGCATCTGTTCGGATGCAAATAGTTTTAATCTTAAGTATTTCGTACTTTGATCATTTTAATCATATCTTTTGCCTGTTTGCATAAGTATTTCGTACTTTTAGCAAATCCTACAAACATGATTATTTGTACTGAATCTAAATCTTTAAACTTATTTGCGTCGCAGTTTCTCGTACTGTTGACTTGTATTTTTCACGTAAATACATACAAGTGTATTCATACCTAAAAATTGTTGCAACAGATTGTTAAGTTTCACGTACTCAACCAAATTTAAGTTTCACGTACTTGAATTAGTGTGGCTTAACATATATTCGTTATGCTTTAAGCCACACCAATAAATTTTTACAAGTGTCTCGTACTGTAAATTCCATACAAGTGTGTTCATACTCGTATTCATTAAGTTTCACGTACTTAGAACATCACACAAATGTTTCGTACTTGCGTTTAAGTTTCACGTAATTTAAGAATCATACTTGCGTTTAAGTTTCACGTACTTAAACAAGGCATACAAGTGTGCTCATACTTGTGTTTAATAAGTTTCACGTACTTAACTATTCATAAGTGTTTCATACTTGTGTTTAATAAGTTTCACGTACTTAACTGTTCTTAACTGTTTACCGTGCTCCCTAATACGAATGAGGGAAACCAATCTCGTAGGTCGTATTTAAAACAAATACCAACAGTTACACTAGAACACAACAGTTATACTAAAAGGTGATTTTATTCTTAATCTGTAAAACTCAAGAGGGCGTTATTCGTACCCCTTGTAACTAGAATAATCAAAAACTAGAACAAAGGAATTATATTCGTAATTCCCACACAAGTACGTAGTGCAAATCTAAAACAGAACTGAAATGATTCTTTAAACAAAGAATTTTCGTAGATTATGGACATTCCAAGGCCTCGGAAGTGGATGTCCATCCAAATCTGCCAATTTGTAGGCCCCTATACCAACAATCTCGGTAACTCGATAAGGGCCTTCCCAATTGGCCCCCAACTTACCTTCATTGGCCACCTTGGTGTTGCCGAGCACTTTTCGTAGTACGAGGTCCCCAACACCAAACTCTCGAGAGTGAACATGCTTGTTATAGCTCTTCATTAGCTGCTCCTGGTAGGAAGCCAGATGGACCAATGCCCTTTCTCTCCTCTCCTCGGCGAGATCAAGCTCGATTTCAAGGGCCTTGTCACTGCCTCCACTTTCAACCAAAACGGTCCTGTTGGTCGGCAAACCGACTTCCAAAGGTATGACAGCCTCTGTTCCATAAGCTAATGAATAGGGGGTCTCTCCCGTAGACCTCCTAGGCGTTGTTCGGTGTGCCCATAAAACCAATGGTAACTCGTCAGGCCACTTCCCCTTAGCTTTGTCCAGCCGTTTCTTGATCCCGTCAAGGATAGTTTTATTAGACGCCTCTGCTTGCCCATTACTCTAAGGGTAGGCTGGGGTGGAATAATAATTTCGTATTCCATACTGAGCACAAAAAGCCTTGAATTTCTTCTGAAATTGGGATATCCATTATCTGTGATCAATGAGTATGGGACCCCAAAGCGAGTGATGATGCTTTTCCACACGAACCTTTCTATCATAGGCTCAGTGATTTTGGCCAGTGGTTCTGCCTCAATCCACTTAGTAAAATAGTCAGTTGCCACAAGCAGGAATTTTTGATTCCCAGTCGCTTTGTGTAGTGGACCCATGATGTCCATCCCCCATTGAGCAAACGGCCAGGGACTTGTCAAAGGCACGAGATCCTCGGCGGGTGTTCAAATCATTGGTGAGAATTTTTGACACTTTTCACAAATCTTCACATACACCTTTGCATCTTCCTACATGTGTGGCCACCAGTAGCCTTGGGTAATTGCTCGGTGGGCAATGGATCTGCCTCCAGCATGGCTCCCACATGTTCCCTCGTGGATTTCATGAAGAAATTTCTGCACCATCTCAGGATGCACACATAGCAAATATGGGCCTGTAAAGGATTTCCTGTATAACTTATCCTCTGGGGACAGCCAGAACCGAGCAGATTCGATTCTTATCTTGTGGGCCTCCTTTTTGTCAGGAGGGAGTATCTCGTCTCGTAAGAACTCCATGATTGGGTCCATCCAACTTCTTCCTTGGTTCACGTCCAAGACCAAGTCTATGTTCCTCCCAATGCTCGGCTCATTCAGATATTCTACTGCCACCTTCCTTTTGAACTCAGTTGGGACAGCTGCAGCCAACCAAGCTAATGAATCTGCATGAGCATTCTGTCCAGAGCTTATCTATTCAATATACACCCTCTCAAAGGTATCAAGCAGGTCCTTGACTGCCTGCACGTAGGCCACCATCTTTTCATTTCGAGTTTCGTACTCGCCGGACAGCTGGTTCACCACAAGCTGTGAATCACAATACACCCTTACCCGTCTTGCTTTTAGGGTTTTTGCACTCCTCAATCCAGCTAAAAGTGCCTCGTACTCTGCCACATTATTTGACGCACTAAAGCCTAGCCGAACAGATAGCTCTAACATCACTCCATCAGGGGGAAAAAGCACAATCCCAATCCCTGACCCTGTGTTACATGCTGATCCGTCAACATACCGCTTCCATTCCATGGGATCTTGTTCGGCTGGGGGTTGATTCTTTATGGGTGATGTCTCTGTTGCCTGCTCCTTTCTCGTAGGAGGTTGGGGAGCCACCGTGGGAGAAAACTCCGCCACAAAATCAGCCAACACTTGGCCTTTGATTGCTGTGCGTGGCTGATAATCAAGATCGTATTGACTTAACTCCACGGACCACATCTAGATCCTCCCCGAGAAGTCTGCTTTTCGTAGCAGTGATTTCAATGGAAACTCAGTGTAAATCACAACCTTATGGCTTTGGAAGTAATGTGGCAGCTTCCTCGTGGCTATCCTAAGTGCCAGGACAAGCTTTTCTAAAGGCAGATATCTCGTTTCCGCATCTAGCAATGTCTTGCTAACATAATAAACAGGGATTTGTTCCATCCTTAAGTCCCTTAACAGAACTGCACTTACTGCATGCTCGAAAATAGCTAAATACATAATTAAAGACTCACCTTGTTGCGGTGTTGACAAAAGTGGGGGCTCGGCCAGATACTTCTTCAAGTTCTGGAAGGCTTGTTCACACTCTGCTCCCCATTCAAATCCCTCCCTCTTTTTCAGCAATTGAAAAAAGGGTCTACACTTATCACTTGACCTGCTGATGAATCTGTTAAGTGCTGCTGCCATTCCAGTCAGTCTCTGGACTTCCTTTGTGGTTTTGGGACTTTGTAGCCTCTGTAGGGCAGCAATCTGATCGGGATTAGCCTCTATCCCTCTCATGGTTACCAAATGACCCAAGAACTTTCCTGAACCAACTCCAAACGCACATTTCGAGGCGTTGAGTTTCAATTTGTACTTTCTCAAGATTTCGAAAACCTCTTTCAAATCAGCTATATGCCCCTGTTTATCTCGAGTTTTTACCATCATATCATCTACGTAAACTTCCATAATCTTTCCAAGCAATTTCTTGAACATGATGGTTGCAAGTCTTTGGTAAGTTGCCCCAGCATTTTTTAGCCCAAACGGCATAACACTATAGCAGTACAACCCTCGTGGCGTGATAAACGAAGTCTTCTCCTGATCAGGGCCGAACATTGCAATTTGATGATACCCTCTATATGCATCAAGAAAACTCATTCGTTCGTAACCAGCGGTTGCATCAACCAATTGGTCAATCCTGGGCAGAGGAAAGCTATCCTTAGGACATGCTTTGTTGAAGTCTGTGAAGTCTACGCAGACTCGCCACTTCCCATTCTTTTTCTTCACCACAACGGTGTTAGATAACCATTCTGGGTAGTAGACCTCGCGTATCGCTTTAGCCTCCAGTAAACGATCGACTTCTTCTATTACTGCATCCACATGCTGAACGGCTGCCCTTCGTTTTTTCTGAATGACCGGTTTATGCTGGGGATCTATGTTCAAATGATGACAGATCACATCTGCATCCACTCCGGGCATCTCCTCTGGTTCCCATGCAAATACATCGACATATTCCTTCAGAAATCTTATTGACTCGGCCTTTTCCTCTGCTGGTAATGATTCCCCAATTAAAAAATATCTTTCAGGATCAGTTTCGCTGATCTGAATCTTTTCCAAACCTTCAACCACTTTTTCAGCCGGGCTTCTTCCAACATCCTCGATAGTTGGTTGATCCGGTGCTTCCAACGTATGAACATGGTGGACTTTTGGGGCTGTTTTAATGATGGAGATCAAACACTGTTGAGCCACTTTCTGATTGCCTCTGAGCACTTCAACCCCATTCGATCCTGGGAACTTCAACATCTGATGATAAGTTGAGGATACCGCCCTCATCTTGTGCAACCATGTCCTTCCTATAATCGCGTTATAGGAAGAGGGAACATCGACTACTAAGAAATCTGTCCTCAATACCACGGTTCCAGCCCGAACAGGTAGTGTTACCTTTCCAAGGGGCCAGACTGCTCCTGCACCGAAGCCGATCAGGGGTGTTGTAGATTGCTCTAAATCTGTTTGGGCCAATCCCAGCTTCTTGAACGCATCGTAGTACAACACCACTGTACAACTTCCTGAGTCCACAAGGATCCTCTCAATGTCATATTCCCCAACTCGTAGGGTTACGACCAATGCATCGTTGTGGGGTATTTGGACCTCTCCTAGGTCATCATCACTGAATGCCAAGCTCTCATTGCACACATCAGTCTCTCGCCCTCTCTTGTTTCCCAATCGCATCACGTGCTGATCGTGCTTAACTTGCCTTTGTAACAGCCTAACCTCTTTTCTCGTATAAGGTGTGGCCAACCCATGTATCATATGGATTATTCCTTTAGGGTTTTGCTCGTAACCCAGCTCCATAGCCTTCCCTTTCTCCTTAGGATCCTCCTGGATAAATTCCTTGAGATAGCCTCGAGAGACCAAATCATCAAGGTGCCTCTTGTACATCTCACAATCCTCGGTCATGTGGCCCCAATCTTTGTGGTAACTGCAGTGCTGATTCGTAGCACATTTTGCATCCTTGTCTCCGCCTAGACTCGGGGGCCACTTGAAATATGGCTGATTCTTTATTCGATAAAGAATCCTGTATATTGGTTCCTTCCAAACCGTAGTGATAGAAAAGAAAGCTTTTGGGTCAGGAGCTTGCTTATCTTTGTACGGCTCTTTCTTAGCCTGCCCATATTCCCTTTTCTCTCTATAAGTCTTGGGCTCTGGCTTATCCACCTTTTTGGCAGGTGCCTTCGGCTGTTCGGCAACCGTCCTGCCATCCTCACGGAGTATGTCATCCTCCATTCTGGCGTGTTGCTCTATCCGTTCCATCAATTTAGCCAAAGTGGCTACTGGATGTTTATTCAATGATCGGCGTAGCTCCCCCCGAACAGGTAAACCAGTCTTGAAGGTGGCTATTGCGTATTCCTCACTGCAACTTTCAATCTCGTTGAAAGTTTCCCAGTACTTCTTTGCATAATCCCTAATTTGCTCGTTCTCCTCCTGTTTCATGGTGGAAAGACTCTCAAAGGTCTTTGGGGCTTTTCTGCTTGTCAAGAACCGAGCAGTGAATTCCTCGGCCAACTGCCTCCATCCTCGTATGGATCGTGGGGCTAGTTTATGAAACCAGGATAAAGCCACTTTGCCCAGACTGGAGGGAAACATCTTGCACAAGATGGAATCATCCCCTTCATGCATAAACATAGCCTGTTGATAATGCTGTATGTGAGCCACGGGATTCGTATTTGTCTCGTAAAGTACGAACGCATCGTGCTTCACTCTGCTCGGCAACCTAGCCTCTTGCAGCCTCTTTGTAAATGGGGAGGCCGCAATATTACTTAATGCCTTGCATGCTGCTTCTCGTGCAGTCACTGCCCCATCCTCGAACTCCTTTGATTTGTGAGCCGCGGCTTTGGCCCAATCAGCATCAGGTCTCTCGTACCTGTCTCGATGGTGTTTCCTTGTTCCTTCCTCTTCGGGGGTGGAACTTCTGTCTCTGCTCCTCCTTTTTCGTGAAGAAACCCTTCTCTCGGGTGTTCGGGTCTTGCTCCTCTCTTTTCGTGGAGAAGCCCTATGTCGCTTTGGGGTTGGACTTCTGCTTCTGCTCCTTCTCCCTCGTGAAGGAGCTTTTCTGTATTGTACCACAGCATACCCACTGCTTCTAGAATTTCTTCGAGATAGTCCGGAATCCTCTGGATGTTCCCTGATTCTTTCTAATTCTCTGATCTCATGCTCTCATTTTTTAATCAGACGAGCATACACCTCGACTTCTTGCCTCTTTTTATCAAGAAGGTCGTCACTACGGTCCTCACTCCTGGAGTGTGCGACCGATCCCTCCCTTCGATGGGATTTACTCCTTCTCGTGGATCTCGAAGCCGTCTCTCCATCTCCTCTATTTTTGGAGTTGTGATGGACGGTAAGGGGGCGGTCCTTACTCGTGGTCCTCCTGTGCCCACCCTGGGGCTTTCTCGGAGCCCCAGGTGGTGATTTGTCCCTTCCTTCATCTAACACATCTTTTGGGTCATGCGGTGTTGCTGGAGTTACTTCCACCATGGTCGTATTTCAAAAGGGAACTCGTTCGTTTCCCACAAACGGCGCCAATTGTAGGGGGTGAAAACAATTGATGCTTCGGATCAACTGGATTGCAACGGCTTTCTCGTGCCTCTTCACCGGAACCCTAATTCGTCGTCGGAACCCTAATCTGCAAAATAGACAGGGGGTGAGTGCACCTCTGCCTCTCATGGCAAAGGCCCTCTGATGCCAAAGTTAATATCACGTACTAGCAGTCAAACCCTAAATATCAGTAGGAAAGCAATATGAAAGCAATGTATTGCGTACCTTTCACCTCTAGTTTTACCTCATATTTATAGATTTATGGATGCTTGCTGCCCAAGTATCCACATTGCCATAGGATTCCTAACTCGTATAGGAAACCCAGGATATCAAGGAGTCTTGTTTCCTTTATCAGTTTATGGAAAAGAGTCCTTTTAAGATTCTTTTCCATTACGGGCCGAACATCCCATTCTCATTGGGTATCTTAACCTGATCCTATATTCTCGGGATCTTTATTCCTTTATGGGATATGGCTATTTTGGAATCTTCCAGAGTATTCCCTCTGTTCCTAACACTTGATTGGAGTTCTTTCCTTGTTTGGCCATTTCGTTGCCGAACAGTCTGCCTGGACCAATGACTTCTCATGTTACTGGTCCATATCGCCGAACACCATCTTGCACGGCGACTGTCCTGTCTATGTTCAAACTATGGTCCCACGTACCATTTGTTCAGATATCAATTGCATCGCTTTCAACCTATTATCCCTCGAATCACGTACTCGGTTCTTACTTTATCTGTTCGACTGTATCGTAACCGAACAGTTCTGTTTGGACCAGCTACTTCGCATGCAACTTGGTCCAAGGTAATCAGAATGTCACTATCTGCTGATCAGTCAGTACTGACCGGCGATCAGTCATGTTATTTGAACACGTGTTCTTATACACCACGTGTTCGGCAACTAAATGTATATGCTCGGGAATACCTCCCTACAGTTTCTGAGGAACTTGCACTATCACTAACTTTAATGGGCCGATCACCCCTAATGAGTTGGGGGGGGCAAGTTTGAGGTAGAACTTGGGTACTCAGCGAAAGAGGTTCTTGAACCGAAGCTGCGGCTTGTGCGGCAGCATCATCGGAGTCTTCTGTTCTAGGACGTTTGTCCCAATAAGCATCATCGGCTCCGTGGACAGGGTCAGATCCTTGGGGAGATGAAGAAGACCGGGTAGAACCACCTCTATTGCGGTGGGGAGGTGGCGAAGCATGCCCAGTTGATACTGCCCTCCCAGCACCACAACCCCGCCTGGAGACGGTAAGTAGAGAGCTCAAATTCAAAGGTTGGCGAGTCATCGTACCTGAATTTGGTGGGGACGGAGAATATCCAGATGAGGAGGATTGGCTGGTATCATGCTCGAAAGCTGGCTGTTCGGCTTGACGTTAGTATGTCCTTCTAAGGATTAAACGAGGCAGTGGAATGCCCTCGGAGAAGGGTACTTCACCTGGTTGCCCGGCAACAGTAACCCCAGCATTGGATCTCAAACTCCTTGATTGGGGAGCAGTCGAAGTTGAGGCAGCACTAGTACTTGGGTTGGCAAGTCTTCTGTCAATAACACCTCTGTAAGCAGGATCGTATCCCAGCAGTACGTCTGCGTTACGACCCTAACCAGCTGACGAGGTACCAGGCTCACTTGTATATTTCAAAACCTTGTTGATCTCTGCTGTTCGAATGTAGCTTGGTTCTCGTCTAAGACGCTTGTTGGCGTTATCCGCTGCAAGTTGAAGCATAAAATATGGGATAAGTAAAGTACAGAAAAGCAATAGAAGGAAATTACGAATAGAACAAAACAAATTAGGAGCATACGTGGGTAGCCCCAAACATGGGGGCAATGGAGGCCCACCACTTGGCCATCTTCCCCCATTGGCTCGAATGCTTCGGTAACATAGAGGAAATCAATCTCATGATCACGAGCAGAGTTTGGCAGGTTTAGCACGAGACGCTTTTCTGCCCTCCTAACTTTGAAGTAGTAAGTGTTGTATTCAGGATTCAACACAATACTATACCACCACTGAATGTCCCAAATTCCTAGTTGGGTCCCTAAAATCCTATTCAGAGCTACAACCCCCATTACCAGCCTAAAGACATTGGTCAAAACTTGCATGGGGGTAAGACGATACCAGTTCAGAACTTGGCGGAGTAGTGGGTGAAGAGGGAAACGAACTCCGCCCTTGACAATAGCCACAATGGGGATACACATTCTATCCTACGAACCACCATCCCTATCCGTACCTAAAGGGGCGAGTTCGAGCCCCACATTATCAAGAACGCTATATTTAGCCCTAAATGCCGCCATGGCAGTAGGTGTTTCACAAAGTTTCCTAGACTTGCTGGGTTTTGGAAGGTTTCATTATCATCCGTCATGGATACAGAAGAAATGAACAGGACGAAATTTGAAACTAGGTGCGATCGAAACCTAACAAAAGAATAAAATCTGCGAATAAATCTTAGAATAAGATGCGAGAAGAAGCGAGAATGAGAGTTTTACGAAGCTGTTACAGCGGTTGCCTGAGATACAATCAAGTTGCAGATGGCGTAGATGGCAGAAGAAAGTGAAGAAAGCTCTCGCCTGGTTATAGAGAGAGAAAAGGATGAGATTCAAGTCTTGGGTGAAAAGCCCAAAAAATCCCTTTTTGGGTTTAAAAGTGAGGGACAGAGATGAAACGTCCCCTCTCATACCGTTACGGGAAAAGAAACGAAAAGTAATACTGTTTAGACACCATTTGGCTTGAACGTCAGTCAAAATTAAATGCAAGGTATACGAAATACGCCATGTGGAGTTCCTGCCTCGAGACGACATAATGATTTAAGCGCCAAGAGCATTGACGACAAGACTATATAGGATCTGAAGAGTTGAAAGCCTAGCTCAAAGGTCTATTTCTAGTTTTACCAATTGCCCCCGAACATTGGCAAAAGGCAAAACTGGGGAGCAATTGTAAGGAGGTATTCCCGAACAGATAGAATTAGTAAACATGGTACGAGGGACCATGGAATGAATATAATAGAAACGGTGACATGCAAAGTCACTGCCCAGGCAGTACTGTTCGGCAAAGAGAGAGAAGCCGAACAGAGGGGGAACTCCTGAGAAGACATTTTAGCCTAAGTAATTGATAAAGGACCAGTTACATGTGAAGTAACTGGACCATACAGTCTGTTCGGCAATAAGATATCCAAACAGAGAGAGAATTCTAATCAAAGTGCTGAAGTAGAGGGAACATTCTGGAAGGGTCCAGAGAAAGTGTATTCCGTTAAAGAATGAGTTCCCGAGAATGCAAGATCTTGGAAAGATACCCAACGGGAGTGGGATGTTCGGCTAGTCATGAAAAAGAGTCCTAAAAGGACTAAGGTAATGAACTGATAAGGGAACGAGAATCTAAGATATCGTGGGTTTCCTATACGAGATAGGAATCCTAGGGTAACAAGAATGCTTGGGCAGCAAGCATCCTTGAATCTATAAATATGAGGTAAAACCTAGAGGCAAAAGGTACGCAAATCATTGCATTCATACGATACTTCCTATTGATATTTAGGGTTTTCTACAAGTACGTGATACTAACTTAGGCATCGGAAGGCCTTTGCCACGAGAGGCAAAGGTGCACTCACCCCTTGTCTGTTTGCAGATTAGTGCTCAGGCGACGAACTAGGGCTCCGGTGAAGAGGCGAGGGAAGTCGTTGCAATCTGGTGCAATTCTAAGCACCAATTGTTTTCTCCCCCCCTACATTTATCATCCATGAGAACACTTCGATATGGAGGAGAGTAAAAGTTTAATACCCTGGGGAAGAAGAGTCTAGAATAACAAAGTCAGCAGGCCATGCGATGGTACTTCCCACAGCATGTACGATAAAGGTCATATCACTTGGAGCCCTCCACAGAAACTCTTCAGGTTTCTTTGCTGCATCCACCCAAACTTTCATTGCATTAGGGCTGATCAGAACATAATGAGCATTGGAATGTGGATCACTTGAAGCCCAACGCCCCTCCGCTACTACGTCTCCCGTCCCCATCCAATCTAGTAACTTGCACTTGGTAATGTCACTCTGTGGATGACATGTTACCGATGGAGGGGTGTAGTTGGTGTTGCTTCAGTTGTTACCGGATTTTGAACCTAGAAAGTTCAACAATAGGAAACAAATAAAATGTCATTAATCAAACTAGTCTGAAATGACCACCAACGAAGAAAACGATAACTGACTTACTTGGCTTTCCTTTAACTCGTCAATTGTATTTCGCATATCCGACATTTGAGACTTCATCTGAGCATTTTCTTCACGTAATTCAGCAAATTGACCATTCATTTGTGATAATATAGTTCATCTTGTTTGAGTGACTCCTTTTCCAAATGTTCTTACACGGCCATTCCTCTCAGCACCAAGCACTTTAGAAACAGCATCTTCTTTCAGATTAGTTTAATTCTATCCATTCCGTTCAATTTTTCCCATATCTTCATAAAAATGGCATAATAAAAAAATAATGCAAATGACTAATGAGACTGTCAAACATATATAACAAATAAAACACACAAATAAAGAATGAGCCATGGCCTTTACAATCTTTTGTGCAACATTCTTGTTCTTGGGTTTTCCATTCTTTTCTCTATGTCCATCGGCCCAAACAATGGCTCTACTTATGGAGGCAACATTTCTTTTCGCTTTCTAGAGTAAAAACAAATATCTGATCAGAATTCAATTGAGTTTATAATATAAAGTCCAATGATTTTTGATAATGAACAAAAGAGGTATTACCAACTCAGTAGTCAACCGTGCATATCCCTTACGACTCATAGTAAGCTGCAGCTCCAACTGTTTCTCTCTCATAGCTTTAAAGTTCTCGCTTTTCACCTAAAGTCAAGAATAAACCAAAATCAAGTCCTAAATGCAGCAAAGAAAGGGTAGTAGCAACTCCTAAATATAGTAGAGAAAAACCCGTAGCAACATGAAAAGCACACAAGGCTGAATAAGGTTACAGCAGAAACAGCATCAAAACAGCCGCATAACAGGCAGCAAAACAGCAGCAACCCAACAAAGCCGTAGTAGTAACAAATCAGTCCAACAAAGCCATAGCAGCAACAATACTGGACAGCCAAAATAATGCAGAAGCATGGATGGAAAGCACAATGCAGTCCTGTTTTTGGAACATTCCACAAGTAAACAACAGGATACGCCATCGTGGCTCAATAATAGTGCCCATAGCAGAACCATAACAGTAGCAGCTGAAACAGAAAAATAGCCAAACATGGACCTCATAAAAGTAGCCAAATAGCAGCCAACACCCGCAAAATAATCACTATATAGTAATGAAAACAAATGCAGACTTGCATCTAGAGTTGTAAAACATTGCACAATGGCAGCTTGCCTGCTTACTGCCAAGTCATGATCTCTATTTTGCCAAGTCATGATTCGTGCAAGCTATGCTATGACTTATTACACCAAAGCACCTTTTTTTAGTAAAGTTGTATGATTCCACCTTATCACTAAGGTACCCAATGCAACATTTCCTGTGATTCCTCGTATATAATAGGATTAAGCTTATTTATGAAATGCGTAGATACTTAGGCTGCTTAAGTTCTAATCTGACCATGGCCCCACCCATTTAGACATTACTGCTAGAGATTGTAATGGTCTGGTGTAGAGTGAGGACCACACACACGAATCCTTCTGGCCAAGCAAGCTTTAATTGTCCACCTCAAAACTTTAATCTCGGATGGAGCCACTTTATTCATGAAAAAGATCTCATTATTATACTGGGTTACAATGAAGAAGCGATAGTTCAACTAGTCCTTAAACTTTTGAGTCTTTTGGGAGCAAGAGACAGAAGTTGGGGACTTGAAGGATTCAAGGTCGTCCATACGTTACCATCCAAGTATTGGTGTGTTCAATGGGCAACATGTGTACATAAACATTGGTATTTTTCTTCGTTACACAAATAAGAGTAATGAGTTCTCTCTCTCAGGTCTTTTGTGTATTGGTGGACTCAAGGTGGATGCCCCAAACCAATGGCTCTATGAACTGTGAGCATAAACTGCCTAGTTGAAGTCTCTCATATCTTTAATATGATCAGAATAGTCTTCAATGGTGGATTACTTGATGTTTGATATCTAGGCAGTACCTCTTATTTTCTGCATCTTTTGGTAACGACGGCAGATGGTGTTAACACTAATTTCTTTAGTTAACTTTGAGAATATTTGGGTAGATACTGAACCTCCTAAACCAAGTGCCTCAGCTAGGATAGGTGGTGATTGTGGTGTGCTGGCATGAAGAGAAGTGACAATCAAAGAGGGTAGGGAAAGAAGACCTAAGTATGCTTATTTAAGTAGTTCTAAAAAAGCAGATTCCATACTCGATTTGCAAAACCACTCTTTATTAGTAGTTGATCAATGTTCGTTTGTGGAGATTGATATGGAGCATAAGCAAGAAAGCAGCATTTTCAGCTACAACCGTTTTAGTAGTTCATCTAAACAAAGTAGATACAAGATATTTTGTATGCTGAAACTAGCGAGATATGAACAAAACAAGAGTTCATTCCAGTAGCATTTTCAGGAATAAAGTGGTGGAGTGGTATGAATAGGGTGCACATACCTTGAATTCTTTACTAGTCTTTTCCTTCACAAAATCCCTCCAATCATGCAGCGATTTGATGTTATCAAGCTGTAGCTTTAGCCTTTCTTCCTCATTTGAAGCGTTTCTTACTTTTTTTTACTAATATCGACTTTGAGGCTCTCCAATCTTCATTCATTCTCCGAAAAACCATTTGTCTATGCCATTCTTCATGAAGATTGAATCTTACCTAAAATTTTGAATGTAACTTGCATGAAATTCTATAATTTTTACTTCCACAAGAGTAACTTAGGGAAAAAAAAGAGTTGAAGTCATGAAATTCTAACTCTATGCCCTTCTTCATGAAGATTGGATCAGTCAAGATATGAAAAAAGAGAGTTGAAATTCTACTATCATGTAACTAAAAGCATTATAATAGTTGGGCACTATGACATACCTGAATGGATTGCCATAGGATTTCTGGCATTCCCGAAGGAAGCTTTCGCCAATCCAAAAGTGTATATGGTACAATCTCTCGAACTAGAGGTCCCAAGAAAGAAGACAACTTGACTGATCCCTCACCTATTGGTTCACCATTCTCATCAAACTTAACGTCAATCCGACTACTTTCATCTATAGGAATGGTTTTCAGCTTGGTCAGGCCTCTTTTGTGTTTGAGATTTTGTGACGTTCTTGAAGGGATTGCAGGAGTTTCTATAGAGATTTGCATTGGATATGAATGTACTTCTAAATATTACATAAAAAAAGTAAACAAACAAGAAATAAACTCATAATATTGTTTCTCACCCAAACAACCGACAACCGTATGTGGGCTACAAAACATGTTAGTTTGTTCAATAGGTGATGTGGGAAGCTGCTACGCTTGGGTTGCACCCTGGGTGCTGCCACCCTGTTCTTGAGTTCTTTGTGATTTTCTCAGAGGTTGGGCACTAGAACAAGCCTTCTTCTTTCTTGGACCTGTACCATTCACCTGAAAATATGAAAGAAGCAATGCATGAATGAAGGGGAGTGGACAACATTGTAATGACCATGTAAATTATAAAAAGAAAATTTATATGGAAAACATGTAGAAGTACATTAATCTATCAAAGAGTATACTATACATCCTATAGAAACATCACCTCATTTGTTTTAGACCCTTCATCATTGTCACTATTAGAACTCAGCCTTTCTTCACCATCAAATAGTCAACGTCATCATCACCATTGACTGCATGCCCAATGTCAACTTCTTCCTTATCATTAAATTTACCGATGGCACTTTGATTTAAGCCCAACAAAAACTTTAGCACATTCTTGATTCCAGCAGCCTTCAATTGTACTAAGTTTTGTTCCATTTTTTTTCTGCTTTAACCTTTCATAGCCTATCAACATTTTGGACAAGTGCCTCGGCTGGATATACATGTTACTGAATATATAAAAGAAACAAGTTAACAGAAAAAACAAACCAATCTGCACCAGTAACGTAGCAGCAACTAGAAATTAACTTAACGAATATCCAAGTATAATATGAACAACAAATTAAGGCATGATGGCAAGATACAAACCAAAAGAGACAAACCAAAAGATCCTGGGAGGTGCCTTTAGTACAACATACCAAAAGTTACAAACCAAAACAGATCCTAGCAAGATACAAACGAAAAAGAAAAACCAAAAGTTACAAGGCGCAATGACTAGAAACATCCGACAATGTTTGCAAGGGCATAGAATCTTTCCTAAATATCCTGGGATTTGATTAGCCATCTCCACAAAGTTCAATGCTACGTTCATATACTCGTCAGTGCATCTACAAATGTACAAGCTAAGTGTGTTAAATGTTTTAAAATATATAACTAGTTTATCTATAGTTGTCTAAAAAAGTTTTCTATTACCTATGCAAATGCACCCAATCTTTGTCCACCATCTTAACAACACCAAGCTTGTTTCCTGATATCATTCAATCGTACATGTAATACATAGGGTAAGTCCATTCGTTGTGGAACAATAACCGCGAAGAATGCCAACAAAAATCCTAGGAAAAAGCAGTAGACTATACACCATAAGAAAAAGCAGCAAGATACACCATCTTGACATGAAAAACAGTTACCATAACAGAAAATTAGCAGCAAAACAGCAGCAACCATAGAAAAACAATAGTAGCAACAACTAAACAGCAGCAGCAATTACACTACTCTATGATGCTCTATGATATGGCAGACACAACAGCAAAAACATAACAGCAGTAGCAGACACAACAGCAGCAGAAACACAACAACGTATATACAAAATAATGCAGCTTACAGATTCTTCACAGCAGCAAACAGTATGGTTTAGCAGCAGAAAAAAACATGTCTCTTGTTGAAAATACAATCAAGACTAAAGTGGTTTGTAGTAGGAACTAACCCACTCCAAGCCACACCCTTAGGACACGCCCATAAGAAAATGCAGCATACCAAAACAGCAAGATACATCTTCATGAACAAATGAATGCAGAATATCCTCTTTTCCTCATCTTTTCTTAGTTTTTGCAATTCCACAACCATCACTAAAAGTAGTGGAAGCTAGGCATGGAAACTTAGATAGGCAGCAACATTAACAAGTTATTGCCTAATTTCCCACAAGACGGTTTCAAACATATTTATGTTCTAAAATGGGTAAAATATGTACTTGCCCCTTGAACTATCAAAATTTTTTACTTCCCCCTTCAACTACTAATTGAACACCCTTACACCTTCCACTATAAAACTGCTATATGTCTTGCTATCTGGACGAGTTGAAAATGTGACTAAAGCAAAACCATTTTGATGACTATGCCCATAAAGCTATATCATGATTTTTGGTTTGTCAGGAAACACCTATAGAGCAGTCTCAAAAGGGAGAAATTCGGGAAGTGGAAGAAAGAGATAATGGCTTGAAAATGGAGAAAACCCTTTAAGGTTATTGGTTGCCACTTCCTGTCAAGAATGACCTCAAGAGCGAAAGTGGAAACTATATTCTAGCCTAAAATGGTAGTTCATGAGTTAGTGAAATTCATTGGAACCTTAGTGGTGAATTTTAAAAGCAAAATGTTTTTAGCATCGTAATAAGATACGATAGTGTAGGGAGGTATTCCCGAACAGGTCCAAAACGAGCTTGAGCACGGTCAAAGAAAAGGTCAACGCGCTATGGACCAGTGACATGAGAATTCAATGGTCCAGAGAGGTTGTACGATTCTTGGTGCAATAACATGAGACGTTATTGGACCAAATACAAGGAAAATGACATGAGATGCCACTGTTCAAGAAACTTGTTCGGCAAGAGAGAGCCGAACAGGAGGAGAGCTCCTTAGAAAGGAAATGGTCCAAACTGCTTCCTTAGGACCAGTTACATGTGACGAAACTGGTCCAGGCCGTCTGTTCGGCCATGAGATGGCCGAACAAAGAGAGAAGTCCTATTAGAGGGAACATTCTAGAAGGGTCCAGAATCACTGGTATTCCGTTAAGGGATGAGATCCCAAGAATATAGGATCTAAGAAAGATACCCAACGAGTATGGGATGTTCGGCTTGTTATGGAAAGAGTCCTACAAGGATTAAGGAAATAAACTAATAAGGGAACGAGAATCCAAGAGATCCTAGTTTTCCTATACGAGGTAGGAAACCTAGGGCAATATGGATACTCTGGCCGCAAGCATCCATAAATCTATAAATAAGAGGTAAACCTAGAGGTAAAAGGTACGCAATACATTGTATTATTCGATATACTCCTACTGATAATTAGGGTTTCTTTAGCACGAAATACTAACAAAGGCATCGGAGGGCCTTTGCCACGAGAGGCAAAGGTGCACTCACTCCTTGTCTGTTTTGCAAGACAAGGGTTTCGTTGACAAACTAGGATTCCGGTCGAGAGGCACGTGAAGCCGCTGCATTCCAGTGCTATTCAAAGCACTACTTGAATTTGTCCACCTACAATTGGCGCCGTCTGTGGGAAACGAAAGAGTTCCCTTTGAAATACGACCATGGTGGAAGTAGATCCAGCAACACCACACGACCCAAAGGATGTGTTAGTTGGAGGAGGGGATAAATCTCCACCCGGGGCTCCGAGAAAGCCCGAGGGAGGACACAAAAGGACCACGAGTAAGGGCCGCCCCCTTGCCATCCACGGCAACTCCAAAAATAGAGATGGAGAAACGGCATCGAAATCCACGAGAAGGACTAAATCCCATCGAGGGGATGAATCGATTGCACACTCCAGGAGTGTGTACAGTAGCGAAGACGTTCTTGACAAAAAGAGGCAAGAGATCGAGGAGTATGCTCGTTTGATCAAAAAATGAGAATATCAGATCAGAGAACTAGAGAGGATCAGGGAACATCCGGAGGATTCCGGACTATCTCGAAGAAATTCTAGAGGCAGTGAATATGCTTTGGTACAATACAAAAAGGCTCCTTCACGAGGAAGAAGGAGCAGAAGCAGAAGTCCGACCCCAAGGCGACATAAAGCTTCCCCATGAAAAGGAAGGAGCAAGAACCGAATACCCGAGCGAAGGAGGGTTTCTCTGAGAAAGAGGAGAAGCAGAGGTCGAAGCTCTACCCCTGAGGAGGAAGGGAGTAGGAAACATCATAGGGACAGGTACGAGAGACCTGATTCCGACTGGGAAAGAACTAGATCCAAGAAAGGACCAGAGGATGAAACCATGACTACACGGGAAGCAGCACGGAAAGCACTTCAGAATATAGCATCCTCCCCTTTTGCAAAAAAGTTACAGGAGGCTAGGTTGCCGACCAGAGTAAAACACGGAACGTTCATCCTCTACGAGACAGATGCTGATCCCGTGGCACATATACAACATTACCAGCAGGCAATGTTTATGCATGAAAGAGATGATGCAATTATGTGCAAAATGTTCCCATCGAATTTAGGGAAGGTTGCTTTGTCTTGGTTTCACAGATTGGGCTCACGCTCCATCCGAACATGGGTGCAGTTGGCCGAGGAATTCACTGCACGGTTTTTGACGAGCAGGAAAGCTCCGAAAACTTTTGAGAGCATTTCCTTTATGAAGCAAGGCGAGGACGAGCCGATCAGGACATATGCAAAGAAGTACTGGGAAACCTTCAACAAGATTGAAGGTTGTAGCGAAGAATACGCAATAGCCACGTTCAAGACAGGCTTACCTGTTCGGGGGGAACTGCGTAAATCCCTAAACATGAGTCCCGTGCAGACATTGGCAAAACTGATGGAGCGAATTGAGCAGCACGCCAGGAACGAGGATGACATTCTACGGGAGGATGGTAAGCTGGCCGCCGAGCAAGTAAAGGGGCCTATTAAGAAAGCAGACAAGCCAGAGCCCAAAACTTATCGTGAAAGAAAAGATTATGGGCAGGCGAAGAAAGAGCGGTACAAGGATAAACAAGCCCCGAATCCCAAGTCATTCTTTTCAATAAACACGGTTTGGAAAGAGCCCATCTACAGGATTCTTTATCGAATAAAGAATCAACCTTATTTCAAATGGCCCCCAACTCTTGGTGGGAATAAAGATGCAAAACGTGCGACGAATCAGCACTGCAGTTACCATAAGGATTGGGGCCATATGACTGAGGATTGTGAGATGTTTAAACGGCATCTTGATGATTTGGTTTCGCGAGGTTATCTCAAAGAATTTATCCAAGAAAATCCCAAAGATAAAGACAAAGCAATGGAGTTGGATTACGAACAAAATCCAAATGGGGTAATCCATATGATACATGGATTAGCCGAACCTTATACGAGAAATGAGGTGAGATTGCTTCAGAGACAAGTGAAACATGACCAACATGTGATGCAGTTGGGGAAGAATAGAGGGCGCAACGAAGGGGCAGGCAACGAGGGCATAGTTTTTACGGATGAAGATCTGGGAGGAGTCCAGGTACCTCACAATGATGCTTTGGTCATAACCCTACGAGTTGGTGAATATGATATGGAAAGAATCCTGGTGGATTCAGGGAGTTGCACCGAAGTGTTATACTACAATGCATTCAAGAAACTGGGGCTCACTTAAGAAGATTTGGTACAATCAGTAACTCCTTTGGTCGGATTTGGAGCAGGAGCAGTTTGGCCGTTAGGCAAGGTAACTCTGCCTGTTCGGGCTGGGACAGTGGTGCTACGAACCGACTTCCTAGTGGTGGATGTACCGTCTTCCTATAACGTGATTATAAGGAGAACATGGTTGCACAAGATGAGGGCAGTCTCTTCAACTTTCCATCAGATGGTAAAGTTCCCAGGGTCTAATGGGATTGAGCACATCAAAGGTAATCAAAAGGTAGCTCAAAACTGTTTGGTATCCATCATAAAGAGAGTCCATAATGCCCACCATGTTAATACTGTGGAAATTCCGGATCTGCCGACCATTGAGGATATTGGAAAAGACCCAACCGAGAGGGTAGTTGAGGATTTGAAGAAAACACTGATCAACGAGACTGATCCAGATAGGTATTTTCTGATTGGGGAATCACTGCCAGAAGAGGAAGAGACTGAATTGAAAAGTTTCTTAAAAACTTATGTCGACGTGTTTGCCTGGACACCAGAAGAAATGCCTGGGGTAAGTGCAGACGTAATTTGCCACCATTTAAACGTTGATCCTCAGCATAAGCCAATCATTCAGAAAGAACGGAGGGCAGCCGTGCAGCATGTGGATGCAGTTATCGAAGAGGTCGATCGATTGTTGGAGGTCAAAGCAATACGTGAGGTCTACTACCCAGAGTGGTTATCCAACACCGTTGTGGTGAAGAAAAAGAATGGAAAATGGCGTGTTTGTGTAGACTTCATAGATTTAAACAAATCATGCCCAAAGGACAGCTTCCCTCTTCCAAGGATAGACCAACTCGTTGATGCCATTGCAGGATAAGAGCGAATGAGTTTTCTCGATGCATATCGAGGATATCATCAAATTGCCATGTTTGGGCCAGATCAAGAGAAGACTTCTTTTATTACACCACGAGGGTTGTACTGCTACAATGTCATGCCCTTTGGATTGAAGAATGCAGGGGCAACATATCAGAGATTGGCAACCATCATGTTCAGAAAATTGCTCGGCAAAACTATGGAGGTTTACATAGATGACATGGTGGTGAAAAGTAAAGCTGGGCAAGGCCATATTGCAGATTTGAGAGAGGCTTTTGAGATTTTGAGGAAATACAAGTTGAAACTCAACGCCTCGAAGTGTGCATTTAGAGTCAGTTCTGGAAAGTTTTTGGGCCATCTTGTAACTCTAAGGGGGATAGAGGCGAATCCCGACCAAATAAAGGCTTTACAGAATCTGCAGAGTCCTCGGACAACGAAAGAAGTCCAACGGTTGACTGGGATGGCAGCGGCTCTTAATCGATTTATTAGCCGGTCAAGTGACAAGTGCAGAACTTTCTTTCAGCTGTTAACGAAAAGAGAAGGGTTCAAATGGGGAGCAGAATGTGAACAGGCCTTCCAGGATCTGAAGGGATATTTGGCCTCTCCTCCCCTTCTTTCGACTCCAGAGCCAAGTGAGTCCCTAGTTTTGTACTTAGCTGTTTCTGAGCATGCTGTGAGTGCAGTCCTCTTGAGAAACAAGGGATCCGAGCAAATCCTTGTTTATTATGTGAGCAAAACGTTGTTAGATGCGGAAACAAGATATCTGCCCCTCGAGAGGTTAATCCTAGCCCTAAGGACAGCAACCAAAAAATTGCCGCATTATTTCCAGAGCCATGAAGTTGTGGTTTACACAGAGTTCCCATTAAAATCACTACTACGAAAAGTAAACTTCTCGGGAAAGATTTCAACTTGGTCCGTTGAGTTGAGCCAATACGACATTGATTATCAACCGCGCACAGCAATCAAAGGCCAAGTGTTGGCTAATTTTATGGCAGAATTCTCACCCACAGTTGCACCTTTGCCTCCTACGAGAAAGGAGTGTGAAGTAAAGACACCTGTAACGAAGAAACAGGAATCCGCCGAACAAGATCCCCTGGAATGGAAGCTATTCGTTGATGGATCAGCCTGTAACACTGGATCAGGAATCGGGGTTGTACTTTTACCCCCTGAAGGATCAATGTTGGAACTATCTGTTCGGCTAGGGTTCAATGCATCAAATAACGTGGCAGAGTACGAGGCACTCTTAGCTGGTTTGAGAAGTGCAAAAACCCTAAAAGCTGAATGTGTCAGGGTGTATTCTGATTCACAACTCGTAGTCCATCAACTGTCCGGACAATATGAAACCCGGAGCGAGAAGATGGCAGCCTATGTACAAGTGACCAGAGACCTGCTCGATACCTTCGAAAGGGTGTATATTGAGCAGATAAGTTCTGGAAAGAATGCTCATGCAGATTCATTGGCATGGTTAGCCGCAGCTGTACCATCTGAGTTTAAAAGAAAAATAGCCGTGGAGTATCTGACTAAGCCGAGCATTGGGAGAAGCGTGGAGATGGTCTTGGACGTGAACCATGGACCAAGTTGGATGGACCCAATAGTGGAGTTTTTACGCGATGAAACACTCCCTTTGGACAAAAAGGAGGCTCATAAAATCCGGACCAAATCTGCTCGGTTCTGGTTATCCCTAAAGGGAAAATTGTATAGAAAGTCTTTTACAGGACCCTATTTACTTTGTGTGCATCCTGAAATGGTGCAAAAGTTCCTCCACAAAATTCACGAGGGAACTTGTGGAAGCCATGCTGGTGGCCGGTCCATAGCCCACCGAGCAATCACCCAAGGATATTGGTGGCCGTACATGCAAGAAGACGTTAAGGTGTACGTTAAAATTTGTGAGAAGTGTCAGAAATTTTCACCAATGATTCGAACACCAGCCGAGGACCTGGTGCCGCTGACAAGTCCCTGGCCGTTTGCTCAATGGGGAGTGGACATAGTGGGTCCACTACACAAAGCAACTGGGAATCGAAAATTCCTGCTAGTTGCGACAGACTATTTCACTAGGTGGATTGAGGCAGAACCATTGGCCAAGATCACTGAACCTATGATAGAAAGGTTCGTGTGGAAGAGCATTATTACTCGTTTTGGGGTCCCATACTCATTGATTACAGACAATGGATCCCAGTTTCAGAAAAAGTTCAAAACTTTCTGTGCCCAGTATGGGATAAGAAATTACTATTCGACTCCACCCTACCCTCAAAGCAACGAACAAGCTGAAGCTTCTAACAAAACAGTTCTTGATGGGATTAAGAAGCGTTTGGATAAAGCAAAGGGGAAATGGCCTGATGAATTACCATTGGTACTTTGGGCATACCGAACAACGCCTAGGAGGTCTACGGGAGAGACCCCCTATTCATTAGCATATGGAACAGAGGCTGTTATTCCATTGGAAATATGTCTGCCGACCAACAAGACCACTTTGGTTGAAAGTGGAGGAAATGATAGAGCCTTGGAGATTGAATTAGACCTTGCCGAGGAACGACGAGAACGGGCCCTGGTGCACTTGGCCTCATACCAAGAGCAACTCATCAAAAGTTACAACAAGAATGTACACCCACGAGAGTTTGGTGTTGGAGACCTTGTGCTACGAAAGGTGCTCGGCAATGCTAAAGTGGCTAATGGGGGAAAGTTAGGGGCAAATTGGGAAGGCCCATATCGAGTTACAGAAATCGTGGGCATTGGGGCTTATCGATTGGCAGACTTGGACGGGAACCCAGGGCCAAGACCTTGGAATGTCCATAATCTGAGAAAGTTTTTTATATGAATATATTTTTCTTTCTGCACATTGTGATTGTGTGAGAGTTGCAAATAAAACTCTCTTGTGTTCTAGTTTTGTTATTTTAGTTGCAAGGGGTACGAATAACGCCCTCTTGAGTGTTATAGATTTTGAATGAAGTTACTTTTTTAGTATAACTGTTGTGTTCTTGGTATTTGTTTTAAATACGAACTACGATATTAGTTTCCCTCATTCGTATTGGGGAGCAGGGTATAGGGTATACATTTAAGTACGTGACACTTAAACACAAGTATGAAACACTTGTATGATTTTCATTGATTTAAGTACGTGAAACTTAAACACAAGTTTAAGTACGTGAAACTTAAACTTAAACACAAGTATGAAACACTTGTATGATTTTCATTGATTTAAGTACGTGAAACTTAAACACAAGTTTAAGTACGTGAAACTTAAACACAAGTTTAAGTACGTGAAACTTAAACACAGGTACGAAACACTTGTGTGATGTTCTAAGTACGTGAAACTTAACGAATACAAGTATGAAAATACTTGTATGGAATTTAAACGCTTGAGATGCATACGAATACGTGCATAAAGTACGAGAAACTTAGACAAGTACGAATTACTTGAAACATGCACAAGTACGAGAAACTTAAACCACTTGGCTTCATACATGCTTAAAAGTACGAAAGACTTACAAAAGTACAAAATACTTAAACGTTTCAAACACCCATGATAAAACCCAAACATTTGGAACTAGTATCTTGAAGGGAACAATTCAAAACAGATGCCAAACAGAAAAAGAAAACTGAACTCATTCATCTTCAGTGAGGTCTTGGACAGTTGAAGGAGCAGTTGTAGGAGCTGCTGGTACAGTCGAGTCTTCCGTGGCATTATTATCTCCAGGTTGACCACCATTGACTTCCTTTTGGCCAAGGTTGGTCATATCATTACCAGGTTCAACATCATCAACAGGAAGCTCAGATGTGTGCACTTCTTGCTCTTCATCTCCCTCCACTATGATGTCTTCTTCTTGACTAGCAGCACTTGGCAGTTCAATGTTGGTCCAGAGGGAGATGATTCAGGAATCTCAACTTTTGCAAGGCAAGCTGTCTAGGAGGCCACCCAAACTTGGTCTTGAATCCTAGGCATCTGGTTCGTGTAGCTTTCCGTAGCTACTTTGATTCCTTCGTTGTATCCTTTTTCAAAAGTAGCTTTGGCTTCAGTTTGGCTCGCCTTGAGTTCTTTAAGAGTTTGATTTAGGCTGTCCTCAGCCCCCTTCAGTTGTCCCTTTAAGCCATCTGCTACCCCCAGGGCCTGGTTTCTTTCTCTCTTAAGCCTGATAATGGTACGTTGCAATTTGGCATTCTCACTGACAAGCTTGACACGTTGAGGCTCGGACTGGCTAAGCTTTTGAGCCATGGCCACCATTTTTTGCATCACCTGGAACGTTCAAAATAGTTAAACATGGATACCAAACGCTATGGTACGCTATGGTTTACAAAGCGAAATGTTACCATGGCATTGTGAGACATGAATGAGCTTAGAAGGTTGTCAGGCGAGCTTGCCACCTCCTTCTGCATGTCTCCTGGCAGCAGAAAGGCTTGGGACAGGGCAAGGGCAGTGCCTTCTGACTCAACACTGTCCCGAGCAGTGATAGCTCGGTTCCCGTGCGAGAAAGGAGGAGCCCAGATAGGAGCAGGAGATGAAGAGGATGGTGGGGGTCTTTCTTGAGATTCTTCCACCCGTTGACGTTTTTCTCTGTGGAGGGCTTCAATTTCCTCTGGAGAAAATCCTGGGGGAGCATCGGTTTGAGTTTGGGGGCGACGACCACGACCTTGACCACCTTGGCCCCGAGCAACGTTACGACCCCTACCAGGAATGGTGAGGAGGCTACCTAAGTCAATTGGCCGGTTCATCTCCGGAGGTGAGGGGGTGAAATCACTGGAAAAAGAGCTAGATGTGGAAATGGAGGCCTCCTCAGGAAGAGGGATCGGTTCGTCAGAGATTGAAGGTGTCCGAGAACGCCTTTCTTCTTGTTCGGGGACTCGTCTTGAAGGACCAGCAATAACGGGATTGTCAGCTGCACGGGTTCGCCGATCAATAAACCCACCGTACTGTAGGGAGGTATTCCCGAACAGGCACAAGAAGCGCCCGAGCACTATATCAAGAAAAGGTCAACGCGGTTGACCGGGGACATGAGAAGTCATTGGTCCAGAGAGGTTGTACGACTCTCAGTTCAGTAAGGCATTAGAAGTTATTGGACCAATTAGAAGGAAAGTGACACGTGAAGCCACTATTCAAGTACCTTGTTCGGCTACAAGAAAGCCGAACAGGAGGAGAACTCCTAAAGAAAGGAATGGTCCAAATAATTGATAAAGGACCAGTTACATGTGAAGTAACTGGTCCAGGCCCTCTGTTCGGCTATGAAACGGCCGAACAAGGAAAGAAGTCCTATCAGGTATTGAAATAGAGGGAACATTCTGGAAGATTCCAGAATGGTCGTGTCCCTAAAGGAATAAAGATCCCAAGAAAATAGGATCTTAGAAAGATACCCAACGAGTATGGGATGTTCGGCCAGTAATGGAAAAGAATCCTAAAAGGACTCTTTTCTAATAAACTGATAAAGGAAACGAGAATCCTTGATGTACTGGGTTTCCTATACGAGTTGGGAATCCTATGGAAACAGGGATGCTTGGGCAAAAAGCATACGAAAATCTATAAATAAGAGGTAAACCTAGAGGTAAAAGGTACGCATTACATTGCTTTCATATTGCTTTCCTACTGATAATTAGGGTTTGATTGCTAGTACGTGATACTAACAAAGGCATCGGAGGGCCTTTGCCATGAGAGGCAAATGTGCGCTCACCCCCTGTCTATTTGGCAGATTAAGGTTTCGACGACGAATTAGGGTTCCGGTGAAGTTGCACGAACAAGCCGTTGCAATCCAGTTGATCCGAAGCATCAATTGTTTTCATCCCCCAACAATTGGCGCCGTCTATGGGAAACGAAAGAGTTCCCTTTGAAGTACGACCATGGTGGAAGTAGATCCAGCAACACCCCATGACCCAAAGGATGTGTTAGATAGAGGAGGAGATAAATCTCCACCCGGGGCTCCGAGAAAGCCCGAGGGAGGACACAAGAGGACCACGAGTAAGGGCCGCCCCCTTGCCGTCCACGGCAACTCCAAAAATAGAGATGGAAAGACGGCATCGAAATCCACGAGAAGGACTAAATCCCATCGAGGGGATGAATCGATTGCACACTCCAGGAGTGTGTACCGTAGCAAAGACGTTCTTGATAAAAAAGAGACAAGAGATCGAGGAGTATGTTCGTTTGATCAAAAAATGAGAATATGAGATCAGAGAACTAGAGAGGATCAGGGAACATCCGGAGGATTCCGAACTATCTCGAAGAAATTCTAGAGGCAGTGAATATGCTTTGGTACAATACAAAAAGGCTCCTTCACGAGGAAGAAGGAGTAGAAGCAGAAGTCCGACCCCAAGGCGACATAAAGCTTCTCTACGAAAAGAAAGGAGCAAGACCCGAACACCCGAGCGAAGGAGGGTTTTTCCGAGAAAGAGGAGAAACAGAGGTCGAAGCTCTACCCCTGAGGAGGAAGGGAGTAGGAAACATCATAGGGACAGATACGAGAGACCTGATTCCGACTGGGAAAGAACTAGATCCAAGAAAGGACCAGAGGATGAAACCATGACTGCATGGGAAGCAGCACGGAAAGCACTTCAGAATATAGCATCCTCCCCTTTTGCAAAAAAGTTACAGGAGGCTAGGTTGCCGACTAGAGTAAAACACGGAACGTTCATCCTCTACGAGATAGATGCTGATCCCGTGACACATATACAGCATTACCAGCATGCAATGTTTATGCATGAAGGAGATGATGCAATTATGTGCAAGATGTTCCCGTCAAGCTTAGGGAAGGTAGCCTTGTCTTGGTTTCATAGATTGAGTTCACGTTCGATCCGAACATGGGTGCAGTTGGCCGAGGAATTCACTGCACGGTTTCTGACGAGCAGGAAGCTCCAAAAACTTTTGAGAGCCTTTCCTTTATGAAGCAAGGCGAAGACGAGCCGATCAGGACATACGCGAAAAAATACTGGGAAACCTTTAACAAGATTGAAGGTTGCAGCGAGGAATATGCCATTGCCACTTTCAAGACAGGCTTGCCTATTCGGGGGGAGCTACGTAAGTCCCTAAACATGAGTCCAGTGCAGACACTGGCAAAGCTAATGGAGCGAATTGAGCAGCACGCCAGAAACGAAGATGATATTCTTCGGGAAGATGGCAAGCTGGCCGCCGAGCAAGTAAAGGGGCCCACAAAGAAAGTAGAAAAGCCAGAGCCCAAAACCTATCATGAAAGGAAGGATTATGGGCAAGCAAAGAAAGAGCCATACAAGGACAAACAAGCTCCGGATCCCAAGTCATTCTTTTCAATAAACACGGTTTGGAGAGAGCCCATCTACAGGATTCTTTATCGAATAAAGAATCAACCTTATTTCAAATGGCCCCCAACTCTTGGTGGGAATAAAGATGCAAAACGTGCTACGAATCAGCACTGCAATTACCATAAGGATTGGGGCCATATGTCTGAGGATTGTGAGATGTTTAAACGGCATCTTGATGATTTGGTCTCGCAAGGTTACCTCAAGGAATTTATTCAAGAAGATTCAAAGGATAAAGACAAGGCCATGGAGTTGGATTACGAACAGAATCCAAAAGGGGTCATCCATATGATACATGGATTAGCCGAACCTTATACGAGAAATGAGGTGAGATTGCTTCAAAGACAAGTGAAACATGACCAACACGTGATGCAGTTGGGGAGGAAAAGAGGGCGCAATGAAGGGACAACCAACGAGGGCATAGTTTTTACGGATGAAGATCTGGGAGGGGTCCAGGTACCGCACAATGATGCTTTGGTCATAACCCTACGAGTTGGGGAATATGACATAGAAAGAATCCTTGTGGACTCTAGGAGTTGCACCGAAGTGCTATACTACGATGCATTCAAGAAGTTGGGGCTCACTCAAGAAGATTTGGTACAATCAGTAACACCTTTGGTTGGATTTGGAGCAGGGGCAGTTTAGCCGTTGGGAAAGGTAACTTTGCCTGTTCGGGCTGGTACAGTGGTGCTACGGACTGACTTCCTGGTGGTGGATGTACCGTCTTCCTATAACGTGATTATAGGAAGAACGTGGTTACACAAGATGAGGGCAGTCTCTTCCACTTTCCATCAAATGGTAAAATTCCCAGGATCCAATGGGATTGAGCAGATCAAAGGTAACCAAAAGGTAGCCCAACAATGTCTGGTATCCATCATAAAAAGAATCCACAATGCCCACCATGTTAATACTGTGGAAATTCCGGATCAGCCAACCATTGAAGACATCGGAAAAGATCCAACCGAGAGGGTAGTTGAGGATTTGAAGAAACCACTGATCAACGAGACTGATCCAGATAGGTATTTTCTGATCGGGGAATCATTGCCAGTAGAGGAAAAGAATGAATTGATAAGTTTCTTGAAGACTTATGTCGATGTATTTGCCTGGACACCAGAAGAGATGCCTGGGTAGATGCAGACGTCATCTGCCATCATTTAAACATTGATCCACAGCATAAACCGGTCATTCAAAAGAAAAGAAGGGCAGCCATACAGCACGTTGACGCTGTAATTGAAGAAATAGACCATTTATTGGAAGCCAAGGCAATAAGGGAAGTCTATTATCCAGAATGGCTATCGAATACTGTTGTCGTTAAGAAAAAGAATGGAAAATGGCGTGCATGTGTGGACTTCACAGATTTAAACAAGGCGTGCCCAAAAGATAGTTTTCCTCTTCCAAGGATTGATCAGTTGGTTGATGCAACAGCGGGATATGGGCGGATGAGTTTTCTCGATGCATATCGAGGATATCATCAAATTGCCATGTTTGGGCCGGATCAAGAGAATACCTCTTTTATTACACCACGTGGGTTATACTGTTACAATGTCATGCCCTTTGGATTGAAGAATGCAGGGGCAACATATCAGAGATTGGCAACCATCATGTTCAGAAAATTGCTCGGCAAAACTGTGGAGGTCTACATAGATGACATGGTGGTGAAAAGTAAAACTGGGCAGGGACATATAGCAGATTTGAGGAGGCTTTTGAAATTTTGAGAAAATACAAGTTGAAACTCAACGCCTCGAAGTGTGCGTTCGGAGTCGGTTCTGGAAAGTTTTTCGGCCATCTTGTAACCTTGAGGGGGATAGAGGCAAATCCCGACCAAATAAAGGCCTTACAGAATCTGCAGAGTCCTCAGACAACGAAAGAAGTCCAGCAATTGAATGGGAGGGCAGCAGCTCTCAATCGATTTATTAGCCGGTCAAGTGACAAGTGCAGACCTTTCTTTCAGTTGTTAAAGAAAAGGGAAGGATTCAAATGGGGAGCAGAATGTGAACAGGCCTTCAAGGATCTGAAGGGATATTTGGCCTCTCCTCATCTTCTTTCGACTCCAGAACTAGGTGAGTCCCTAGTTTTGTACTTGGCTGTTTCTGAGCATGCCGTGAGTGCAGTTCTTTTGAGAAATAAGGGATCCGAGCAAATCCCTATCTATTATGTGAGCAAAACGCTGTTAAATGCGGAAACAAGATATTTGCCCCTCGAGAAATTAGTCTTAGCACTAAGGACAGCAACCAGAAAATTGCCACATTATTTCCAGAGCCATAAAGTTGTGGTTTACACTGAGTTCCCATTAAAATCACTGCTCCGAAAAGCAGAGAAGAATCTCAACTTGGTCCGATGAGTTGAGCCAATATGACATCGATTATCAGCCGCGCACAGCGGTCAAAGGCCAGGTGTTGGCAGATTTTGTGGCAGAATTCTCACCTGCGGTTGCACCTTTGCCTCCTACGAGAAAGGAGTGTGAAGCAAAGTCTCCTGTAACGAAGAAACAGGCATTAGCCGAACAAGATCCCCTAGAATGGAAGCTGTTCATTGATGGGTCAGCATGCAACACTGGATCAGGGATAAGGGTAGTGCTATTTCCCCCTGAAGGATCAATGTTGGAACTATCTGTTCGGCTTGGGTTCAATGCATCAAATAATGTGGCGGAGTACGAGGCACTTTGTAACGCCCCCAATTTTGGGTACGTTAAGAAGACAATTTATTGATAAAAATCTATAACGCCCTGAATTTTGGGTACGTTAAAAGAACATTTTATTGATACAATCAAATGGAGTCTGGCTCTTATTACAACAACTACTCTCACAAGAGTTCAATATTTTACACAAATGGAGGGGGATTCTAGGGTTCCTAACTACAGCTTCTCTATTCTTGCCAGCTCCTCAGCTCCAAAGCCTCCACGGTGATCTGCTAACCCTGATTATCTACAAAATCTGACACATTATACCAGCGTCGCCACCGATATAATATGTCAGGGTCACCAAAAAGGCAACACCGTGAGCTACAAAGCTCAGCAGAGTAATCCCATACCCGCTAACCCGTAACTTATAACAAAACTATAATACAACATCAATTTCCACATGATACATATATACGCAGCTTAACAATGACACATCCACATTCGTTAATCAACTATCGTTGGTGTCCAAGAGTTTCGTGTTTCTCCTACGCGACTCATCGTAGACCGTGTCAACATTTTCATTTACAAAACAATCTTTCAAAAACCATTTGTTTAACACAAAAACATTTGCATTGGCTCCGTACCGCGGATAACCAAGCTACACACCCAACCTTTTTAAAATCATTAGCATTGGCTCTGTACCGCGGATAACCAAGCCACACACTTTCAAAATCATTTGCATTGGCTCCGTACCGCGGATAACCAAGCTACACACCCAACCTTGGTTCCGCCGCGCCGGGTTCCCAAGTATCCTCACAATGGTTCCGCCGCGCCGGGTTCCCATTGGCACACAAAAATATTTGCATTGGCTCCGTACCACGGATAACCAAGCATACCTCACCATGGTTCCGCCGCTCCGGGTTCCCATGGGAATGCACACATTTCAAAACCCTCGGTTCCGCCGCTCCGGGTTCCCGAGTAATCCCACAATGGTTCCGCCGCTCCGGGTTCCCAATTGGGGTTTTCGAAATCTAAAAACATCGGTTCCGCCGCTCCGGGTTCCCGAGTATCCCCACAATGATTCCGCCGCTCCGGGTTCTCATTGGGTTTTTCAACACACACAAAACCTCGGTTCCGCCGCTCCGGGTTCCCGAGTATCCACAATGATTCCGCCGCTCCGGGTTCTCATTGAGTTTTTCAACACACACCACACAATGGGCTACCACGTCCGGCCACATTGCGGTTTTCACAATCCACGCAATGGGCTACCAAGTCCGGCCACATTACGAGTTTTCATACACACAACGGGCTACCAAGTCCGGCCACGTTGCGGTTTTCACAATCCACACGATGGGCTACCACGTCCGGCCACATCGTGGTTTCCAAAACATTTCAACCTTTTCAAATGTTTCTTTTACACACGCACACAATTCACATAATGCCACCCAAAACCGGTCATTATGTTGTTTTAAAAATATTTCCTTCCTCGGAAAACATTTCTTTTAATTAACCACACCCTAGGTGTCATGTTTCTACTTTCTTGGTTCTCGCGTCTCATTTACATTCAAAGACTCCGCGGTAGGACACGTATCTTTCTAACAAGATCATCCAATTCTATATTACTTTAACACGCTCAATCACTACTTATAGCATAACGCCACATATACGGACGCCTTTGGAGTGTATCACTTATGCTTTATTCAAAGCACAACGCCACATGTACGGACGTCTTTGGAGTGAAATCACTTATGCTTTATCACATACCACAAGTAATACAAGCAACTCATATACGCATGTTCATAACTATCTTAAAGATCAAAATACGATTACTTCTAATCAAACGATAAGTACGTAAGGATGAACTACATATAATTAGGAGTAGTAGATAGGGATAATCTACCGTTCTTCTTGGCGGTAGTCGGCTACGGAAAGTACGTCGGTGGTCGGGCGGAGTAACTTCCTACGGTAGGCCTCCGGTAGCTTCGAAAGAGAAAGGTTTCTCTCGAAACTTCTACTTGACTATTACTACTACTACTTTTGGATCGAGAGGGTGGTCGAGTGGCGGCTTAGTGGCGGCTTAGGATGAGTTTCTTCAAGAACTCAAGAACACTCAAGAACAAAGGAAGAACAAAAGAAAGAACAAGAATTTCTAGAGAGAAGGAAGAGCAATGAGAAGGTGTGAGTTCAAAGGCAAACATGGGGTGCTATTTATAGGCAAAATTCTTGGCTCCCTCTCCTCTCCATGGCCGGCCCCCCTCTCTCTCTTTCTTCCTCGATTTTTGACACATGGCAAGCAATCTTTGAAGATCAAAGTCTAACCCTAGGCTTGCATGGCTAAGATTGTCCTTGGATGGGATTATGGGAGATTTGGTTGGAAGATTTGGAGACAAAGGTACAAGATTTTGTGCTAAACAAATATAGAAGTACAATGGAGGTTAATGGAGGGCTAGTTTAATAGATTCATGTACTTGGTTGAAAGTATAAGGCTATTACCCAATGGATAATAAAATCCCTAACGGTTAATAACCAAAGGATAATAAGGTAAGAGTACTTTAAATATTAAACTAAGTCTTTGAAAAAGACTACATGTCCTTTTTATTATTACACATGCTTATATATAAATGTACTTACCAAATAAAATAAAGGAAAGGCTTTTGTCTAATGGGTAAAGATTACCCTAACAATCATTGTCCAATGGACAATAGTTACTAGGGTACTTTTATTTAGAAAAAATAATCAAAAGTACTTTTCAAAATAATTATAAATGTCATTTCTTTTAAAAGATCAAAGTACTTGTCAAATCTTTCAAAAACCCTTTTAATATAAAGAATTGGGTTTCTATTATCCAATGGATAATAGTTCCCCTAACATTTATTGTCCAATGGACAAAGAATAAAACCAAATTAATAAAAAGAAATAAATAAGAAATTTCTAGGGTTTGAAAAGTTTGACTAGTCACATCAACTTTATTGGAAGATTCCCTAGTCACATCGGTACTTTATTTGGTCAAAAGACTTTATTACCCAATGGTTACTAACTTCCCTAGCGGTTATTACCCAATGGATAATAGTTTCCCTTGCGGTTAATAACCTTTGGACAAAAGAGTATAAGTACCTTTTATAAAAATAAAATTTTGAAAAGACTACATGTACTTTTTATAATAAAAAGTTTATTATCCAATGGACAAAAATTACCCTTGTGGTTATTATCCAATGGATAATGGAGGGGTGAGAGAATCCCCAATAAACAATGCATATAAGTACTAGCACATGTTTTTATAAACCATTAAAATATTATATCTTTGTACTTATCAAAATATTTTAAAGGAAAGCCTATTGTCCAATGGATAAAAATTACCCTAACCATTATGGACCAAAGGGTAAAGGCAAAGGTTCAAAAGTTTCAAAAGGTCCAAAAGGTTCATCTAGTAACTAGGTAAGTCGGTTGCTCGGTTCCTCCAAGCAGTCGGTTGGAAACTAACCGAATTGGTCACGTAGGGTTTCTAGTCGAGATCAAAATCTAACTACAACGAAATTTACAAGAAAACATATAGCCACCCAAAAGAAAATAAGTAAATTAAATAAAATTCAAATTTTTAACGAAATTTTTATAGACCAAAATTCAGGGTCGTTACACACTTTTAGCTGGATTGAGAAGTGCAAAAACCCTAAAAGCCGAACATGTTAGGGTATATTGTGATTCACAACTGGTAGTCCATCAGCTGTCCGGGCAATATGAAGCCCGGAGCGAGAAGATGGCGGCCTATGTACAGGCAGCCAGAGATCTGCTCGATACTTTCGAAAGGGTGTATATTGAGCAAATAAGTTTTGGAAAGAATGCTCATGCAGATTCATTAGTGTGGTTAGCTGCAGCTGTACCAACTGAGTTTAAAAGAAAGATAGCCGTGGAGTATCTAACTGAGCCGAGCATTGGGAGAAGCGTGGAAATGGTCTTGGACGTGAACCAAGGACCAAGTTGGATGGACCCAATTGTTGAGTTTTTATGAGATGAAAAACTCCCATCAGACAAAAAGGAGGCTCACAAAATTAGGACCAAATCTGTTCGGTTCTGGTTATCACCTGAGGGAAAATTGTACAGGAAGTCTTTTACAGGACCCTAGTTGCTTTACGTGCATCCTGAAATGGTACAGAAGTTCCTCCATGAAATTCACGAAGGAACATGTGGAAGCCATGCTGGGGGCAGGTCCATAGCCCACTGAGCAATCACCCAAGGATATTACTGGCCGTGCATGCAAGAGGATGCTAAGGTATACGTAAAGATTTGTGAAAAATGTTAGAAGTTTTCACCAATGATTCGAACACCGGCCGAGGATTTGGTGCCTTTGACAAGTCCCTGGCCGTTTGCTCAATGGGGAATGGACATTGTGGGTCCATTACACAAAGTAACTGGGAATCGAAAATTTCTGCTAGTTGCAACAGATTATTTCACTAAGTGGATTGAGGCAGAACCATTAGCCAAAATCACTGAACCTATGATAGAAAGGTTCGTGTGGAAGAGCATCATCACTCGCTTTGGGGTACCATATTCGTTGATTACAGACAATGGGTCACAATTTCAGAAGAAGTTCAAAACTTTCTGTGCCCAGTATGGGATAAGAAATTACTACTCGACTCCAGCCTACCCTCAAAGCAACGGACAAGCAGAGGCTTCTAACAAAACAATTCTTGATGGGATTAAGAAGCGTTTGGATAAAGCAAAGGGGAAATGGCCTGATGAATTGCCATTGGTTTTATGGGCATACCGAACAACGCCTAGGAGGTCTACGGGAGAGACCCCCTATTCATTAGCATATGGAACAGAAGCTGTTATTCCATTGGAAGTGGGTTTGCCGACCAACAGGACCACTTTGGTTGAAAGCGGAGGAAAAGATAGAGCCTTGGAGATTGAATTGGATCTTGCCGAGGAACGACGAGAACAGGCCCTAGTGCACTTGGCCTCATACCAAGAGCAGCTAATCAAAGGCTACAACAAACATGTCCATCCACGGGAATTTGGTGTTGGGGACCTTGTGCTACGAAAGGTGCTCGGCAACACTAAAGTAGCAAATGAGGGAAAGTTAGGGGCCAATTGGGAAGGCCCATATTGAGTTACAGAAATCGCGGGAATTGGGGCTTATCGATTGGCAGACTTGGACGGGAACCCAGTTCCAAGACCTTGGAATGTCCATAATCTGAGAAAGTTTTTTATTTAAATACATTTTTCTTATGCACATCGTGATTGTGTGAGAGTTACGAATAAAACTCTCTTGTGTTCCAGTTTTGATATTTTAGCTGCAAGGGGTACGAATAACGCCCTCTTGAGTTTTCCAGATTATGAATGAAATTACTTTTTTAAGTATCACTGTTGTGTTCTTGGTATTTGTTTTAAATACGAACTACGAGATTCGTTTCCCTTATTCGTATTGGGGAGCAGGGTATACATTTAAAGTACGTGAAACTTAAAACACAACGTGTAACGACCCTGAATTTTGGTCGATAAAAATTTCGTTAAATATTTGAATTTTATTTTAATTACTTATTTTCTCTTAAGTGTTATATGATTTCTTGTTAATATTCGTCGTAGTTAGATTTTGGTCGTTGGTTAAACTCTTGACTAGAAAAACCTACGTGACCAATTTAGTTAATTTCCAACCGACTACTTGGAGGAACCAAGCAACCGACTTACCTAGTTACTAGATGAACCTTTTGGACCTTTTGAAACTTTTGAACCTTTTGCTTTTACCCATTGGTCCATAATGGTTAGGGTAATTTTTGTCCATTGGATAATAAACTTTTTATTATAAAAGTACATGTAGTCTTTTCAAAATCTTATTTTTAAAATAAAAAGTACTTGTACTCTTTTGTCCAATGGTTATTAACCGCAAGGGGAATTATTATCCATTGGGTAATAACCGCTAGGGAAGTTAGTAACCCTTGGGTAATAAAATCTGTTGACCAAATAAAGTACCGATGTGACTAGGGAACCTTCCAATAAAGTTGATTTGACTAGTCAACCTTTTCAACCCTAGAAATTACTTATTTATTTCCTTTTATTAATTTGGTTTTATTCTTTGTCCATTGGACAATAAAAGTTAGGGGAACTATTATCCATTAAATAATAAAAACCCAATTCTTTATATTAAAAGGGTTTTGAACAAAAGTACATGAATAGACTTTTATAATTGCTTTAAAGTACTTTTTGATTATTTTATTATAAAAAGTTTCCTAGTTACTATTGTCCATTGGATAATAAAAGTTAGGATATTTATTATCCATTGGGTAATAGCCTTATTCTTTCACCAAGTACATGGGCTTATTAAACTAGTCATTTTTCCTTATTGCCCATGTGATGAAGTACCCATATTTTATTATGTAGCCTTTAAAGCCTAATATTCTCCTAAGTACTTTGATATTATTTTGTATTGGGGTTTTGTACCCAATTGGATTTAATTGTTGGGGAGTTGATCTTCCTAGAGTACATTAGTACACTAGCTTATTTTATTTAAAGAGACATGTGCCTTATTGGATTTCTTTAATAGGATTTTGATTTGGAAAATCTTGTACTTTGTACTTTGTATTTATTCTTTCTTGTTTATATGCATATAGATATATATGTAGTACTAGGAGAGAGAGAGAGAGAGAGGGAGAGAGAGAGAGAGAGAGACCCGAGAAAGAGAGAGGGAGAGAGACCCGAGAGAGAGAGAGAGAGAGAGAGAGAGAGAGAGAGAGAGAGAGATGGGATTGTACTTTGCTTGACCTTCCATGATCTTCTTCATCTTTCAAGTCCATGGGAGAATCTTTCCCCTAACCAAACTTAACTCCCCATTTTACTTCTAGGATTGTTTAGTTCCCAAATCTTGTACCATTGTCTCCTATCCTTGCAACAAATCTCCCATAGTCCAATCCAAGGACTAACCTAGCCTTGCAAGCTACCTATATAGGCCTAAGTCTTTTTATGCCTAATGACAACCTATGATGGACCATTATGACATAATCCTAGCCTTTATTAGCCTTAGACCTTGACTACAAGCTAAACCTAGATTATAATTACCTAGATTCACCTAAAAAGCCTAAGATCTTAGTTGATTACATAGCCTTACACCTAAGATTTGGATTGGACAAGCTATGACTTGGTTGAAAGGTGATTTGATGACTTAATGGAGCAAATCCATGGAGGATTTAGAGAGAGAGAGGGCCGGCCATTAGAGAGGGAGAGGGAGCCAAGGTTTTGCCTATAAATAGAACCCCATGTTTGCCATTCAACTCACACCTTCACCTAGCAACTTCTCTCTCTAGAAAAATCTTGTTCTTTCTTTGTTCTTGTTAGTTCTTTCTTTGTTCTTGAGTTGTTCTTGAGTTCTTCAAGAAACTCAACCTAGGCCGCCACTAAACCGCCACTCGACCACCCTCTCGATCCAAAAGTAGTAGTAGTAATAGTCAAGTAGAAGTTTCGAGAGAAACCTTTCTCTTTCGAAGCTACCGGAGACCACCGTAGGAAGTTACTCCGCCCGACCACCGACGTACTCTCCGTAGCCGACTACCACCAAGAAGTAAGGTAGAATACCTCTACTCACTTCCCTAAGTATAAAGTAGGTTATCTTTATTTACGTACTTATCGTTTGATTAGAAATATTCGTATTTTGATCTTTAAGATAGTTATGAGTATGCGTATATGAGTTGCTTGTATTACTTGTGGTATGTGATAAAGCATAAGTGATTTCACTCCAAAGACGTTCGTACATGTGGCGTTGCGCTTTGAATAAAGCATAAGTGATACACTCCAAAGGCGTCCGTACATGTGGCGTTATGCGATAAGTAGTAATTGAGTGTGATGAGTAATATAGAATTGGATGATCTTGTTAGGATGATTCTTGCTTACGTTTGTCCTACCGCGGAGTCTTTGTATGTAAACGAGACACGAGAACCGAGGAAGTAGAAACATGACACCTAGGGTGTGGTTAATTAAAAGGAATGTTTTCCGAGGAAGGAAATATTTTGAAACAACATAATGACCGGTTTTGGGTGGCATTATGTGAGTTGTGTGCGTGCGTAAAAGAAACATTTGAAAAGGTTGAAATGTTTTGGAAACCGCGATGTGGCCGGACTTGGTAGCCCATTGCGTGGATTGTGAAAACCACAATGTGGCCGGATGTGGTAGCCCATTGTGTGGTGTGTGTTTTGTGTGTGTTCCAATGGGATCCGGGAAAAACGGAACCATTGTGAGGTGGTGTGCCAATGGGAACCCGGCGCGGCGGAACCATTGTGAGGATACTCGGGAACCCGGCGCGGCGGAACCGAGGTAGGGTGTGTGTAGCTTGGTTATCCGCGGTACGGAGCCAATGCAAATATTTTTGTGTGCCAATGGGAACCCGGCGCGGCGGAACCATTGTGAGGATACTTGGGAACCCGGCGCGGCGGAACCAAGGTTGGGTGTGTATGCTTGGTTATCCGCGGTACGGAGCCAATGCAAATATTTTTGTGTGCCAATGGGAACCCGGCGCGGCGGAACCATTGTGAGGATACTTGGGAACCCGGCGCGGCGGAACCAAGGTTGGGTGTGTAGCTTGGTTATCCGCGGTACGGAGCCAATGCAAATATTTTTGTGTGCCAATGGGAACCCGGCGCGGCGGAACCATTGTGAGGATACTTGGGAACCCGGTGCGGCGGAACCAAGGTTGGGTGTGTAGCTTGGTTATCCGCGGTACGGAGCCAATGCAAATGATTTTTAAAAAAAAGGTTGGGTGTGTAGTTTGGTTATCCGCGGTACGGAGCCAATGCAAATGATTTTTGGAAGGTTGTTTTGTAAATGAAATTGTTGACACAGTCTACGATGAGTCGCGAGGAGAAACCCGAAAATCTTGGACACCAACGATAGATGATTAATGAATGTGGATGTGCCATTGATTAGCTGTGTATATACTTATCATGTGGAAATTGATGTTATATTATAGCTTTGTTTATAAGTTATGGGTTAGCGGGTATGGGATTACTCTGCTGAGCTTTGTAGCTCACGGTGTTGCCTTTTTGGTGACCCTGACATATTATATCGGTGGTGACACTGGTATAATGTGTCAGATTTTGTAGATAATCAGGATAAGCAGTTCACCGTGGAGGCTTTTGGAGCTGAGGAGCTGGCAAGAATAGAGGAGCCGAGGAGCTGTAGTTAGGAACCCTAGAATCCCCCTCCGTTTATGTAAATATTGAACTCTTGAGAGAGTTTTGTTGTAATAACGAGCCAGACTCCATTTGATTTTATGAATAAAATGTCCTTTTAACGTACCCAAAATTTGGGGCGTTACACAATGTATGAAACACTTGTGTGATTTTGAACCTTTTAAGTACGTGAAACTTAAACGCAAGTACGAAACACTTGTGTAATGTTTTAAGTACGTGAAACTTAACACATACGAGTATGAAAACACTTGTATGGAATTTAAGTACGAGAGACTTAAAACCTTAAGATGCATACGAGAATATGCAAAAACTTGAAAGCATACGAATATATGCATAAGTACGTGATTAAGTACGAGAAACTTACTTACATCAAGTACGAAATACTTAACGATTTCACAGGCAGTATTCCAAAACACCAAACACCCATGTTAAAAACACAACATATGAAGATTGTCCCATGACAAAAAACAAATCCAAAACAGAATGAAGATAGAACTCATTCATCTTCAGTAAGATCTTGGACATTTGTAGGAGCAGTTGTAGGAGCTGCTGGTGCAGTCAACTCTTCTGTGGTATTCTCATCTCCAAGTGGACCACCACTGACTTCCTTTTGGCCAGGGTTGGTCATATCATTCTGTGGCTCAACTTCAGTAACAGGTGGCCCAGATGTCTGCACATCTTGTTCTTCATCTCCCTCCTCAGTAATGTCCTCATGTTCACCAGCAGCTGCGCTTGGTAGTTCAATGTTGGTCCAGAGCGGAGATGACTCAGGAATCTCAGCCTTAGCAAGGCAAGCTGTCCAGGATGCCACCCAAATTTGGTCTTGAATCCCAGGCATCTGGTTCGTGTAGCTGTCTGTAGCTACTTTGATTCCCTCATTGTATCCCTTTTCAAATGCAGCTTTGGCTTCAGTCTGGCTTGTCTCAAGTTCTTTCAAAGTTTGTGCGAGACTGTCCTCAGCCCCCTTCAGTTGTCCCTTCAAGCCATCTGCTACCCCCAGGGCCTGGTTTCTTTCTCTCTCAAGCCTGATGATGGTACGTTGAAGCTTGGTGTTCTCACTGACAAGTTTGGCACGTTGGGGCTCGGATTGGCTGAGTTTTTGAGCCATGGCCACCATTTTTTGCATCACCTGGAACGTTCAAAAACAGCTGTGATAAACATAAATATCAAATGCTATATACGCTATGGTTACAAAAAGAAACTTTACCTTGGCGTTATGGGACATGAAAGAGCTGAGGAGGTTGTCAGGAGACATTGCAACTTCTTTTTGCATATCCCCAGGCAATAGAAAGGCCTGGGACAATGCAAGTGTAGTCCCTTCAGTCTAAACAGAGTCCCGAGCAGTGATAGCTCGGTTCCCATGAGAGAAAGAGGGAGCCCATGCTGGAGCAGGAGATGAGGAGGATGGTGGGGGTCTTTCTTGGGATTCTTCCACCCATTGATGTTTATCTTTGTGAAGGGCTTCAATTTCTTCTGGAGAAAATCCAGGAGGAGCATCAGTCTGAGTCTGAATACGACGGCCACGACCCTGACCTTGTCCCCGAACAGTACCACGACCTCGACCAGGAATAGTGAGTAGGCTTCCTAAATCGATTGGCCGGTTCATCTCTGGAGGTGAGGGGGTATAGCCACTGGAAGAAGAACTTGATGTGGGACTGGAAGCTTCCTCAGCAAGAGGGATCAGTTCATCAGAAATAGGAGGTGTCCGAGAATGCCTCTCTTCTTGTTCGGGGACTAGTCTTGAAGGACGAGCAACAACTGGATTATCGGCTGCTCGGGTTCGCCGATCAATAAACCCACCGTACGAAGCTTTGTAGCTGAGAAGTACTTGAGCTGCTCTTGCTCGGCTTGCAAGGTATGTCCCTTCACCGTTGAATGCAAGTGCTCGTCTGATATCAGCTACGTGAACTTGTGGGGTTATGATGTTATAACCATGATTAAAGTTTGATGCTGAAACATGACAAAGCATAAACAATAAGGAGCATGAAAAAGCTTTTTATTTGAGAAAGGTAAACATATGAATTAGGAGGAAAGAACTAACGTGGGCTCCCGAAAACGTGAGGAGCATGAAAACCAATCACTTGGCCATCCTCATCCCTGGGTTCGAAGTTGCCCGTAACGATCAGAAAGTCGTCGTCATCCCCACGAGCAGAGTCAGGGAGTTCGAGAACAAGCTTCTTTCTAGAATCCCTACTTTTTAAATAATAAGTAAGGGCGTCCCCAGTTCTGGAAATACTGTATAGGTGGTGAATATCGTACAAACCTAGAGAGGTCCCTAACATTTGATTTAGGGCATTTATACCCATAACTACTCGGAAGAAATTAGCAGAAACCTGCATTGGGGAAAGCCTATAGTATGCTAGGACTTGGCGAAGCAGAGGAGCCAAGGGAAACCTAACCCCGCCCTCAACGATAGCTACCACTGGAATGTGAAGAGTGTCGAAATCGAAACTTTCACGAATGGCATCCTCAGGAGCCAGAACAGTGGCTACGTTGTCAGGAATCTCATAACGAGATCTGAAACTAGCCATGGTTTGAGGAGTATTACAGTGTCTCCGAAATCTTCCCATTACCAGAAAGGTTTTTGGGGTTCTTTGAAGTATAAAGAAAAAGGGGCCGATGAAACCCTAACAAGTGATTGTAAACAATCCACCAAGAGAAATGGAGCAGTAAGGAGGAGAATGGGGACTTACGAAAATAGTCGATTGAATCCCTAAGAGCACAAATGAGGAGGTCTTGAAATGATGAACAGAGCTTCAATGGCGGGTAAAACTTGAATCGTCTTTTTCTGCAGAGGGAGTCTAAGAGAGAGATTGGGGTATTTGAAACTGGGACGAAAACCCAAAAATACCCTAAGAGTGGGGTGGCGTATGTGAAACGTCACCCCAGACGGCGTTTGAGTGTTCCATTCCCCAAAACACGTCTATCCGCATTTAATGTGAGCAATATAATAATCGACACGTGTAAAGATTAGGACTAAAGCCTGTAACGGCCTAACGAAAAAGATGTTTTTTTGTCATGGTAGAATGATGACAAGTTGCACCAAAATATAAGGTGCAGGAGCAGAATGAATTTGCTCGGTAAAGGAGCTTTACACGTCATCTGAGTAAAGGATAACGAGTAAAGCTGGGGAGCAATTGTAGGGAGGTATTCCCGAACAGGCACAAGAAGTGCCCGAGCACTATATCAAGAAAAGGTCAACGCGATTGACCGGGGACATGAGAAGTCATTGGTCCAGAGAGGTTGTACGACTCTCAGTTCAGTAAGGCATGAGAAGTTATTGGACCAATTAGAAGGAAAGTGACACGTGAAGCCACTATTCAAGTACCTTGTTCGGCTACAAGAAAGCCGAACAGGAGGAGAACTCCTAAAGAAAGGAATGGTCCAAATAATTGATAAAGGACCAGTTACATGTGAAGTAACTGGTCCAGGCCCTCTGTTCAGCTATGAAACGGCCGAACAAGGAAAGAAGTCCTATCAGGTATTGAAATAGGGGGAACATTCTGGAAGATTCCAGAATGGTCGTGTCCCATAAAGGAATAAAGATCCCAAGAAATAGGATCTTAGAAAGATACCCAACGAGTATGGGATGTTCGGCCAGTAATCGAAAAGAATCCTAAAAGGACTCTTTTCTAATAAACTGATAAAGGAAACGAGAATCCTTGATTTACTAGGTTTCCTATACGAGTTGGGAATCCTATGGAAACAGGGATGCTTGGGCAACAAGCATACGAAAATCTATAAATAAGAGGTAAACCTAGAGGTAAAAGATACGCATTACATTGCTTTCATATTGCTTTCCTACTGATAATTAGGGTTTGATTGCTAGTACATGATACTAACAAAGGCATCGGAGGGCCTTTGCCATGAGAGGCAAAGGTGCGCTCACCCCCTGTCTATTTTGCAGATTAAGGTTCTGACGACGAATTAGGGTTCCGGTGAAGTTGCACGAACAAGCCGTTGCAATCCAGTTGATCCGAAGCATCAATTGTTTTCATCCCCCTACATGTACGAGGCTTTGTAGCTGAGAAGTACCTGAGCTGCTCTTGCTCGGCCTGCAAGGTATGTCCCTTCACCGTTAAATGCAAGTGCTCGTCTGATATCTGCTACATGAACTTGAGGGGTTATGATATTATAGCCTCGATTGATGTTTGATGCTGAAACATAAACAAAGTACAATTAATCAGAAGCATGAAAAAGCTTTTCCTATGAAAAAAGGAAGAACATACGAATTAGGAGGAAAGCACTAACGTGGGCTCCCGAATACGTGAGGGGCATGAAAACCAATCACTTGGCCGTCCTTATCTCTGGGTTCGAAGTTGCCCGTAACGATCAGAAAGTCATCGTCATCCCCTCGAGCAAAGTCAGGGAGTTCAAGGACTAGCTTCTTTCTAGAATCCCTACTTTTTAAATAATATGTAAGGGCATCCCCGGTTCTGGAGATACTATATAAATGGTGAATATCGTATAAACCTAAAGAAGTCCATAACATCTGATTTAGGGCATTTATACCCATAACTACTCGAAAGAAATTGGCTGAAACCTGCATTGGGGAAAGCCTATAGTATGCTAGGACCTGACGAAGTAGGGGAGCTAGGGGAAACCTAACTCCACCTTCAACAAAGGCTACTACTGGAATGTGAAGGGTGTCGAAATCAAAACATTCACGAATGGCATCCTCAGGAGCCAAAACGGTAGCCACGTTGTCAGGAATCTCATAGCGAGATCTGAAACTCAGCAGGGTTTGAGGAGTATTACAATGCCTCCGGAATCTTCCCATAACCAGAAAAGTTCTTTGAAATAGAGAGGAAGGGGGAGGATGAAACCCTAAAGAGATTGTAAACAATCCACCAGAGAAATGGAGCAGTAAGAAGAAGAATGATGACTTACGAATTGATTTGATGAAATCCCTAAAAGCAGAAAGGAGGAGGCCTTGAGGTGGTGAACAGAGCTTCAATGGCGGCTGAGAGCTTGAACCTTCTTTTTTGCAGAGGGAGTCTAAGAGAGAGAATGGGGTTTTGAAAAATGGGACGAAAACCCAAAAATACCCTAAAAGAGGGGATGGCGTATGTGAAACGTCACCCCAGACGCCGTTTGACCGTTCCGTTCCCCAAAACACGTCTGTCTGCATTTAATGTAAAGCAATACAATGATTGACACGTGTAAAGATTAGGGCTAAAAGCCTGTGACGGCCAAACGAAAAGATGTTTTCGCCTTGGTAAAATGATGAAACATTGCACCAATATATGAAATAGGGTGCAGGGACAAAATGAATTTGCTCGGTAAAAGAGCTTTACTCGTCATCTGAGTAAAATATAAACGAGTAAGGCTGGGGAGCAATTGTAGGGAGGTATTCCCGAACAGGTCCAAAACGAGCCCGAGCACGGTCAAAGAAAAGGTCAACGCGCTATGGACCAGTGACATGAGAAGTCAATGGTCCAGAGAGGTTGTACGATTCTCGGTGCAATAACACGAGACGTTATTGGACCAAATACAAGGAAAATGACATGAGATGCCACTGTTCAAGAAACTTGTTCGGCAAGAGAGAGCCGAACAGGAGGAGAGCTCCTTAGAAAGGAAATGGTCCAAATTGCTTCCTTAGGACCAGTTACATGTGAAGTAACTGGTCCAGGCCGTCTGTTCGGCCATGAGATGGCCGAACAAAGAGAGAAGTCCTATTAGAGGGAACATTCTAGAAGGGTCCAGAATCACTGGTATTCCGTTAAGGGATGAGATCCCAAGAATATAGGATCTAAGAAAGATACCCAACGAGTATGGGATGTTCGGCTTGTTATGGAAAGAGTCCTACAAGGATTAAGGAAATAAACTAATAAGGGAACGAGAATCCAAGAGATCCTAGTTTTCCTATACGAGGTAGGAAACCTAGGGCAATATGGATACTTGGGCAGCAAGCATCCATAAATCTATAAATAAGAGGTAAACCTAGAGGTAAAAGGTACGCAATACATTGTATTATTCGATATACTCCTACTGATAATTAGGGTTTCTTTAGTACGAAATACTAACAAAGGCATCGGAGGGCCTTTGCCACGAGAGGCAAAGGTGCACTCACTCCTTGTCTGTTTTGCAGGACAAGGGTTTCGTTGACAAACTAGGATTCCGGCCAAGAGGCACGTGAAGCCGCTGCATTCCAGTGCTGTTCAGAGCACTACTTGAATTTGTCCACCTACAGATAGTAAAGTTCTTCTAGTCCTAGTATTAAACTGAAAAGTGCTAGTTCTTTTTCCAAAATTTATGACAATAACTTAATATTTAATGCCATACGGATGGAACATCTATATAGTTCTCCTATATTCACTCAAATAATTTAGGGACACTAGAAATCAGACATTAAAACACAAATAGTGGACCACTTCAAAGATTTTCTTTATAGTTGTTTCACAAAAGGTAGAGTAGGAGCCCACATAATGAACCAAAGCATGCCTATATAGATTAAAAGATTATTACTTTTGCTTGGAATCTCAAAAGCATGCCTATATAGATTAACAAATAATCACTTTTGCTTGTTATTGGAATAAATAAATTAGGGGCCCTTTTTTGAGCTATTCATTACTCTAATCGAACATGCAACCATATCACAAAAAAGACAAAACAAAGCAAAGCCTAAATTCCTAAACACAACAAAGCCGATTGAAAAAAACAAAAAAGTCCACACTCCCAAACAAACTTAAACTACAGTATAAAACTTAGTCATGTGGGTAAGTGTAAAATATAAATAATCAAGTCAAACAAGACAAAAAAAAAAAAAAAGAGGAAATCCTAACTTGAATCACAGTCCAAGAAAAGATTAAAATACAATATAAAGTTCCTTGTACTGAGGCATAGCATGTGAAGCCATAGCTAACATGACATTAATCGGATGAATGAAACATGTAAAAACCCCAATGATCTTCTTGTGTTTTCTAGGCAAAAGTGTACTGAATGTTAAGCCCTCGTCTGTATTTGGGCAACAATCAAGGAAAATCGAACTGAACCTGTTTCGGGCTTCTCTGTTGGATGACTCTTTGCCTTAGTTGGCGCAACAGATTTGCTCTTTCTGTATACGAATTAGGGATGGAGCATGAAAAGAAAGAAAAAGAGGGAAATCACACAAGAAAAACAATTGATGGAAGAACAACTCACTATTGAAACCCAGAAGATCCGAACCACGTTGGTATCTGATACGGAGTGATTAGAGAGGAAGACCACGCTGAACAGAACTCATGTGATCAACCCATCTGAACAGAATAGAACTCACTTTGAACAGAACTCACACTTACATTTGATACGTGTTCTTCAAGCGACTGGAGGGGTGGTTGTGTACGAGGACGCGATGGACGCGGACCCTTTCCACTTGTCGCCCAAGGGGGAGGCAATTTTCGAGATGAGGGCGTCAACCAACGACCTGTAGCAGGAGAGCTTCGCCGAGAGCTACCGTGGGCTGGTGGAGGGGGAGGGTGAGCTTCGGAGTGTGGGCGTTTTGTGGGATCTAGAAGAGAATGAAATATTTTGAGGTCGGCGCCTTAAATTTAGAGAGGGAAATCGTGGAGGGAAAGGGGACAAGAGATGTGCGCGGAAAATGGGTAGACCGCTGTGGTTGAATAAATGAAAACGCTATAGTTTTCTTTCCCCTTTTGTCTGTGTTTCATGACTACTCTACAATAGCATTTTAAAAAAAAAACGCTTTCAATTTATGCTATAAAAAGTGGTATTTGTTGTAGTGTGGGGTGACCCATACTTCCAACGCCTCTACTGACGGGATGCCTTATAAAGTGTGCACTAGGCCATTATCAGCTTTTATGTAGGTGCTTTCTCTTGCGGTCGACTCAGAACTACTGAGCGTGAGGCTGCCTGAGCGTAGAGTACTATTGAGCGCGAGGTTGCCTAAGTGTAGAGTTTGCTTAGAGTTTCATGAAGTCGACAAGGCATGTGCATGGTGCTACTAAAGAGCATGTGTGAGGCTTCTGAGTTATGAAGGCAGAGTTGCTGATATGGAAATGAAAGCGCGGAGCAAGGAGCTATAGAGATGCAAAGCCACTTTAATGCTGCTGATACGGTGCCAATTGTAGAGTTTGCTCAGGGCTAGTTACGAGGCTATCTTCCAGCTTCTTTTGACTTGGCTTCGTCGGTCCTAAGCACAAGGCTTGATGTGGTTGGTCCGAATAACTTCAAGGACTGAAATCCAACCCAGTATTTCGATGTGGAGAATCCTGCAATCCACATTTGAATAGTTTAGAAAACAATAATGGATAGGAAAACAACATGCAACAGACTTGGAGTTAACCACGGGCCGAAGTTCTTTTATGCTGACTGCTAGGGGCAGGACAACCACACTTAAGGAACCCTAGTCCAAGAGCTTGAACGATTTCGGGTGACATAGATTGCAATGAGACATATATGCACATTGAACTGAATATTTTTAGGAAGGAATAGAAGCCCCTTGTTTAGGCCATGAATGCTTGACCCTAGCTCAACCGTGCATGACAACAACGATCTAATTGCTCCTAACATAGAAACATGTGATGTAAATCGCAATGAATGTGAGTGCAATGTTTCTATTTCTGTTCGACAGAGATCTTGGCATGCTCTTGACAATGCTGTGTGATAGCCTTCCACAAAAGAGTTGAGGTGTTTTTTCCAGAATGTGACACCCCTTAGGCAAAACTTTCTTCTTCCTCTTCAAGTGTGTTGGCAGGGAGATAGACTTTACAGTGCATCCTTTTGTTGCCCCTGCAAAATTGTTAGTGAATCCAGCAACGAAGGTGGGTTAGCTGCTGTAGGGAGCTTTCCCGACCTTGGGTCTACAGCTCGCTTCACTCCTTGCATTGATGAACCAGCTTTGCTCGAAAATAAGTACACTTTACAATTGGAGTTAGCTCGTGCAACCAAGACAACTAGGGTTAAGAGGTCAATGCAAATGATAGGGTGCATGTAAATCCACAAAGCATTCTAGACATCTCAACTTTCGCATACTCAAGCTAGTGCTTCTCCTACACCATAAGATGACAACAAACTCTATACTAGCCAAACGGCCATGATAAGACCCAAGAGATTTGAAAGATTGCAACATTTCAGCAACGTTGCTAACACACACTGTACTGGCCAAGGGACCTTCTAGCTACACTCCTCATGAAATGGGAAACCCATGTTATCTCCGTGAAAATTTGCAAATACGTTTTTGTGCTTGTATTGCTGCATGAAAAAATGGTTAGGATAAAATCAATTTTGAAAGTTTCTCCCTGAGGATTTAAAAACCACAACATTTTACCTACATGATTCACATTCAAACCACTCAGTCGTCGAGAGACGCAAAACTGTTCCACAAACCCATGACTCTAGCGAGTTTACTGCTTCAGGGTGAATTGACTACTTTTGAGTTGGATTGATAAGTGACCACTGCATGCCTCTTGGGAGATTGTGTGCTTCTAAAAGAGGGATGCAGTTGTGCCCCTTTGCCTCATACCACTTTTCCTTGTTCATACCTTCCACATTGGTTATGCCCCTAATATCTAGGACCTTATTGCTAAGTCACATTCTTCAATCCAAGAGGACTTTATTATGGACCATATTGTAGGCTAGGGTGTTGGCTTAAGAAAGAAAGAGATATAACAGCTCAAACCTACTTTCTACTCATGCGAGTTCAAAAGCTAGCAGTCATCTAATCACTCCATTTTGTATGAAAGAGATGTTTCTTCAAAATGCCCCTTGTTTTTGGATCGGAAGGGATGTCTTCTTCAAAATGTTTCCCTGTTTTTAGAAGGGATGATGTTTTTTTTTTCTTCCTCTTTTCTTTTCAAAATACCCCTCATATGACGGGGGGCTCACTTTCCATCTCTCATTGCATTTTTATCTACCCCAGTGTGGGGGATAGCTGCCTAGCGGGCTTTTTTCAAAGAAATTTTCCAAAGGCTCAACATGGCTAGCAAGGGAATAGTGTTTTAGATAGAGAAATGAATGCCTTTCTTCATTTTGAATCACATGACAGAGCAACTAGAATCCTAACCAAGATATTAAGAGGCTTTGATGTTTAACCAAGTGGTTCTTCAAAATTGAGGAGAAGTCGTGAGACTCAAAGTGGGTGCATGGAGACATGGCAAAATTTTTATTTCTTTTCATTTTTATGCTCTAACTTTTGCCCAGACCACCCTTGCGGATTTCCAATCTAGCGAGCTTTTTTTTTTTTTCTTGCTATCTTCAACAGCATGTTCCTCTTATGAGCGGCTCCATGAGAGCACATAAATGTTTTCAACTCCCCTTTAACTCAACATAAATGACAAGGGTCATAACTCATTTGGTGATTTTGACAACTCAAGTGGTCATGATGTGTTTCAAGCGATATCATGAGATTACTTTGAAACCCTTGAGGATTGTTTTCAACACTTAATGTTATCATGATTATTTCATGGCAGCAAGTATGCACGAGAGAAAACATTTCCAAAAATGTGGCCGACCTTAAGATGCCTACGTATCTCTAAAGAGAATCAGGCCATTCGTAGTTCATGTCTAAGGAGATTCACATTTCATACTGAGTGCAAAAAGTTGGTCGAAAACCACGATGAACAAATGACTTCAATTTTAAGAGACAATAAATTCAAGACTCAAATTCCTAAACAAAATAAACTCAAGACTCAGATTGTAAAAAGAAGCTAAAAAAATCATTGACTCAACAGTCAGACTAAGACGTGACAGACTTGGCTGTTGCCGTTCAAACATTCAACTTGGCCAGATCAGAACACCCCTTGATCAATGAGTTGTTGGATATCACGTTGCAATTGGATCAATGATCAGTTTCATGCCCAGAAAATCTAATGGTAGGCACAGTGCTTTGTAGGATCATAGTTTGGGTCAAAAGGTGGGCGGGGCGACTGAGTTTCTAAAGGTTTGAGGAGTCCTTGTTCGATCAGAGTAGCTAGGGCTTGAGATGGGGATGAGTTAAGATTTCGGCAGTGGCAGAGTGCATGACGTTTAGGATTTCTGGAAGTGGGGTTCTGGTGAGCAGGGGTGTGTTGGGATGGATTTAGTGGAAACATGGCACTGCTGGCATTGGTGACAACGTATGGTTGGGATGGCTTCTTTTTGGTTCGGTGATTTCTTCCTCGACTTGTTCCATATGTTGAGGCTACAGGTTCATCATTGTTCTTCCTTGTCTTTCCTTGGCAAAATGAATTTCCTCTTGAACTGCTTTCTCCGTCCATCTAGCAGGGGGAGATGGAGGTGGAGCTTGTGGAGAACTTCTTTGCAAACTGTGAACAATGGTGGTCAGGGCAGCCACTGATTTAGCCAATACATTAACTTTAGCAGCCAGAGCTTCAATCTTCTTGTCAGCCATCGCTGTCACGCCTTAGACCAAATCCAAAATTTAGGAAAAGCAAGAACTTAGTTACGCTCAGGTTTAGATGTCCAAAATCAAGTGACCGTGCAGTGCACCTACGCCTATTGCCCCCTAAAATGCAAGTTGCCCCTAGTATGATGTGGTGGCTCAACCAAATGATACCCAATATCAACACGTGATTATGCAATGTGTTATGAGAAGAAATGAGGGTGATGGACTCCTCTTTTGGTTTAATCCTCTGCATGGTTAGAGAAAGACAAGCAAAATGGTATACATAGCACCTCAGCTACTTACACAGATTATGGATGAGTCATGTATAGCAATTCGTGTGTATACATGAGTTTATCGGATAGCATAGACAGCCAGCAATTTCTGATATGGATGATTCTTAAGACTCGTTGCTTACAAATACTGCATGTCACTTAATATCCTACTTTCAAGCCAATCCAATCCACACTATAAGATAGACCGAAAAAGCTGAGTAGATGACTACAACGGAGAGTAGACTCAGAGTCCACCATTGTGCTAGCGGCTATTTGAATGTTCCACCTTACATAATTTTTGGTTTTAAGGAAAACTTCTTGTTTGAGGGTTTGATCATCACTAGCCATTTTCACTAAGAAAAGTTTCAAAAGTTTTTCTCTCTTTCAATACTTGGTTATTCACTCCAAACAATGCTAACGTGATTTTCTACTAGCTTCAGGTTTTTCTTTCAGCAAGTGTTTATCAAAACTCATTTTTACCAAAGCACATTGAGGTTGATCTTTCAGAAACTCATTCAGCAAGTTTTTTCCTTTTTCTCAAAACATGATTGAGGTAATTGGGATCCACATGATTACCTTTCAGCACATTGACAAACTCCTAAATCTTACCGGCTCGTTGTAGTAAGCATGCTCAAAATTTTGAATTTTAAATGATGGGTTGGTACGTCAATTTGGAAATAGGAATCAAAGCCCTAAACTTGTCATGTTGAATCATCCATTTGAATATTGCCACTTCTATCGATAATATCCTCAATCTTGCATGCCATCACCCATAACCTACTCTTCTACTTCGCACTCCTCCTTTCTCTCGGCCTTTCAAAGCATAGATTGCTAGAGTGACCTCAATTTGATTTTCGGCAGGCAGCTTATGCTATTGCCATTGTTTGACGTTGCTTTAGCAATCTATGCTTCGTGGTGCTTCAAGTGAAGTAGGAGTAGGAAGTAAGCAGTGGTGCTTTCAACTTACCAAAAACATACCTTGCTGGCAATGATATGCCTCAATGCTCAACTATAAAGACTTAGAGTTATGGCTCTTAGTTCAAGCCCCAATCCTTCTGCATAGATAGCGATGTTACAACAACATAAACAAGGTGTGAGGAAGAACTTCTATAAAAGATGCAAGTAGATTCCTAACTTGCGGGATCCTGTCTTATTTTGATAGGTTCTATGGCTTTCTAACACATGTAAGGTTAGGGTAGTCTCAAGGGTGCTCCATTGTCAAAGGGTGCCAGTCCTCTCGCCAGCCCATCATAGGCGGGAATTGGGTGATCCCCTTTTTGATATACCACTAGGTACAAGTGACTGTGGAGTTTGCTGGAACCCCTAACATAGCCCGTGACATGCCATGATATTAGGTGAACTCAATGAGGTTGCTTGCTCGATGCATATGATAAAAGAATTAGATAAAGCAAATATTAATTGTATGTTGAACTTTCTGATTATGGCTCTCAAATCCCCAGCAAAGTCACCAAAAACTATAGACACCTCCCAAACGGGGCATTGCCATACAGATTGATCACGTTCGTTTGCTTTCCACTTCATAAACCAAGATCGTGGATGTTCCCATGGCTAGGAACATCTCCACACGATAGCGGTTATCATCAAAATAGAGTCGCCACCTAGTTTATAAAAACTAGAAAAAACAGATAGAGAATCCGGGTACGGGAGCCAAGAGTACAATAAGGGGAAGGTGTTAGGCACCCCTCTTTGCCCAGTCGTAAGACTGGCCCATAATCGTTCGACATATGATTAATACATGCTTTATCTAATTCTAAACAAGTAAACTAGTTTTAGCCTTTAAACAATTAATATGGGGAGCCAGGGCAGTAAATAAAACATGCATCAAAATAAATAAGAAACAACCGACTGTCCTAGTAAATGGATTCCACGGCCGGTGAATGGATCTCACAGTAGTGGAATCCCACTGGTTCAATGTGTCGGCCGTGGGAACGATGTCCCTGCCGTTGTTCTTCCTCACACCAGACTAAATGATTAACAGAAAATCAAAACGCTGCGATTAATGTACAGAGCATAAAAGAATCAAACCAATAGGCCCCAGGCCTCACCACCTTGATCCTTCAGTGCTTGATTGCTTCGGATTGAGGGTGATTGACTGATGTTCTTCTCGGAACCCTAGGATTAGGGTTTGTACTTCGGGGTTTGATCGCTCGGGATGCGGCTGCTCATAAAGGTTTAGGGCTTTTATGGAGAGGATATGAGAGATGATTTCTGCAAAGCTTGAAGGTATGAGATGGGGGAATTAAATGTTAATTTTGGTGACTCACTCCGGCCAATCAAATGGCATGAATCAATAAGGTAGTTTAGGGTAACAAGATCTCTGATTGAGTATGCTTTCGTAGCCCTAAAGAATCGGAAAAAGGCTGCTAGAGTTTTGGTGCGTCGATCAAACGACTGACAAAACATTCCAAAGTTCTAGAAAAAGACGATCTGACGGCCGAGGAATAGATTTGGCGGCCGAGGAATGGATTTGGTGGCCGAGGAATGGATCTAGTGGCCAAAGAATGGATCTGGTGGCTGAGGAATGTATCTGGTGGCCGAGGAATCGATCTTACAGCTGATAGATGTATTTTTCTAGGATGCTGTATTTCTGTCTGAAAGGCTATTTGGCTCTGAATTGGGTCCTCTAAGTGGCTAAAAGTACTCACCAAAAGTCCTAAGGTTCACGAGAAGTCAATCAGCAATCACTGTATCCATTCATCATCGGGATGGTCCCTAAGGTGGGACTTCAAATAATCGTTAGGCCAAATTGGGGTGTCTACACCCCTCAAACCAAAATCGGCCTTTTCATGTACAAATCACTAGAACTCTCCAAACCAAGACAAGTACTTGCAGGGTAAGATTTACTTGCATCTAACCCCCATATACTATCTACGTGTTACTATTTTCCCTATGGCATGCACTGTACATACATACCATTTTGCGTAGGAACATGATAGGTCTGCTTTTAGGTTGTCTCTTATCGAGTCTGTCTTATGCTTATAAGGATGCTGCCTTGGCCCGATGAAGTGTCATGCATCTCGATGGACGTTATCAATTTTCAAAGTCCTTGGGTCAGTGAGACTTTGGGAAATCAAGACTTTCTAAGTCTTTCTTTAACTCCCGATCGAGGTTTCAAACAGAAGACCAAGAACAACAGAGAGAATGTTGTGATGCTTGCACCACCAGGTTAAGTGCTAATCATTTACACCACTCAGGTTCCAGCACAGTGCTGCTTACGCCACCTTGGTTAAGGTATCACGTCATCTGCACCGAGTTGTTTCGACTCCAAAATAGAAACTTCAAGAGCGGAATAGACAAAGGCTTAGACTATTTTGACATCTCTTAGTATTAGTCAATTCAAACAAGGATACACGCTCGAAAAGAATTCTGAGGATTTTGGCAGCATCCAAATGTCATGAGACAGACTCGTCTTTAGTTTTAGAGTCTAGGAGGACACTGACGATGATGATGTGCGCATTTTCATTCTTTCAATTCTTTCATTAAACTGCTGCGAGTACTCCACTGAGCTTTCATTTACTTTATTGTCTAGCTGTGAACCATTGCACTGTCAAAGAGAGTACCGAAAGCAAGAGCCAAACCTGCTTGGGAGTGACCACTGGGTCCGTACAGAAGAAGACTTGCTAGGCTTGCTCCTCAGTCAGTCACAACGGAAGCTCTGGCTAGTTCCCTATTAAGGGCAGATTCACTGCCAACTACACCGCACAAGACTCCTTCGTCCTCTCCTTCTTCAACGTCATCACCAAAATCCATCCAAGCATTCACCATGGCCGACGCTCCTGATGATCAAGCTACTATTCTCACTAACCTCCAGTACAACATGGCAATCATGTAGCAAAGGGCCGATCAGTTTGAGACCTCTATGGCCAACCTGCGCGCTTTAATAAATGAGCGCCTCCCAGCAAAAGTAGTAGGGGAGGCGAAAGCCAACCCTAAGCCTGAAATTGAACTTCCTTGAGTTGAGGCGGCTGTTCCCAACCAAAAAATGGTTGGAGGAAGTTCAGACTCTAAACCTTCTTTAGAAACTGTAGCGTTCGTAAAACCTACAAACACAGATGTTAATGGTAGAATTCATAAACAGAATAATTATACCAACTTAATCCTTAATACTATTGGAGACCAATTAGTTCAAATTGAAGAACAGGTTAACCAAATAAATGGTCAGGTTATGGATCTTAAACCCAAGAATAAGGAGAAGAATGAAATTTCTCCTTCCAATATTCGGCCACCTGTGTCCATTACTGGATTTAATTTAAAAGATCCAAATGAAAATGTTGAATTAGTCAAAGAATTGCAAAAAAGACTTCAAGGTCTTTCCTTGAACACTATATCCAAGGATATCGAGACTGAGGATATGGATAATCAAGAAATTTTAGATTTGGAAAATTCTTTTATCCAATCTCAGACTAATACAATCAATAAAATTCAATATCCTGATAATAAGTTCCCTTATTCAGGAGCTGATAGATATTACTATCCTAGACCAACTCCTCAAGATATGTTATATGAGGAATCTGGTTTTCAGAAACAAATATCTTATAGTGGCAGAACAATCTATGAATGGAACATAGATGGAATGACTGAATATCAAATTTTTGGAGTAGTCCATCAAATGATGATGTATAGTACTATTTGTGCTAATAATCACAATGAGGATAAAAAAAAGTTGCTGGCTGGATAACAGTTGGTTTTACTGGCATGATCAAAGGTTGGTGGGACAATGTCTTATCTGCAAACCAACGATTAGAAATCTTAAATGCAGAAAAGATTAATGAAAAAGGTGAACAGGTTCAAGATGCTGTTTACACTTTGGTTCAATCAATAATTTTACACTTTGTTGGTCACTGGGATAACCAACGGGAAAGAAGTAGGGAATTACTACAAAATTTAAAATGTCCAACGTTAACTCATTTTCGTTGGTACAAAGATGTGTTTCTGGCAAAGGTAATGCAAAGAACTGATACTAATAGTGAGCATTGGAAATCAAAATTTGTTGATGGGTTACCTTATTTCTTTGCAGAAAAAATTAGAAAAAAATTGAGAGATCAAAATAATGGTCTAACTATTAATTATGATAATTATACTTATGGATAAATAATTTCCATTATAATCCAGGAAGGATTAACTTTGTGTAATGATATCAAATTGCACAATCAATTAAGAAAACAAAATCTGACTGGTAAACAGGAGTTGGGTCAGTTTTGTGACCAATTTGGGTATGATATGACTAAATACCCAAAGTCTTCTAAAGAGACGAGTAGTAATAAAACTACTAAACAATATTCTAAAAGAAAACCCCGAAAGAATAAAAGGCCATTTGAACAATCTGGTTCAAAAGGGTCTACTTCCGAAACCAAAACCAAAAATCCTAATAAATCAAAAAAGAAAACCACTGCAAAATGCTTCAAGTGTGGGAAAATAGGACACTATGCTAATAAGTGTAAGACTAAGAAAAAGTTGAATGAGCTCCAAATTGATGAAGGGTTAAAACAACAACTCTTTAAATTAATGATTAATTCTAGTGATTTTGAATCACAAGAAGAGTCAGGTGATCAGGTCAATGAAATATCTGATCAGGACCAAGAAGAAGATACTTCTTCTAGTTCACAAGAAGAAGAAGTTTCTAATGACTGTAAATGTAATAATCTCGAATGTTCAACTTTCGATAATTATTGGAAAGCTATTGTGGAAATGAATGGATTAAGTATAAATGCTCTTACTAATAAACAACAAAGTTTATTAGATATAATAGATCAAATTAATGATACTCAGCTAAAAATGAAAATCATAGAAACTTGCATCTCTTCTACTACTGAAGAAGAGGAGGAACAACCCCATATACCCAATAAGACTTATAGTCTCAAGAATGTTTTAGACAGATTAGAACAGATGGACAGTAACAAACCTGTTACTATTCCTGATCTTTAGGGAGAAATAAATATTTTAAAAACAGAAATAAAATTGTTAAAATATTCCAAAATAAAGCTACTCAGGAGCTTTGTGACATGAATAAAAAATTAAGTTCTCTAGAAAAAGGAGAAAAGAGTCATATGGATGATTCTAATTATCTGAATATTATCAATAACGTGGTCTACCAAAAATGGCATGTCAGAATCAATCTGGTAATACAAAAAGAATATACTATTAACAATATTATTGCATTAGTTGATAGTGGTGCAGATATGAATTGTATCCAAGAAGGTATTGTTCCAACTCAATATTTTGAGAAAACTTCTCAGAGTCTCACTAATGCAAGCGGTTCTAAAATGATCATCAAATACAAGCTTAATAATGTATACATTTGCAATAAAGGTGTTTGTCTGGAAACAACTTTTCTTTTTATAAGAAATCTCCAGCAAGAGTTAATATTGGGAACTCCTTTCTTGGCAATGTTAATGCCAATGCAAACCAGTACTGCTGGAATCACTGCTCATATAGAGGGTCAGGAAATTTTCTTTGAATTTGTCTCTCCTCCTGTCTACAAGGAAATAAATGATATCATGAGAAAAATTTCCAATAAGGATAAACAAATAAATTTTCTTCAAAAGGAAATTAGAATCATGAGTATTGAAGGAATGTTACAAAAACCTATAATGAGAGAGAAAATTTCTCAAATAGAAGAAGATTTTCATAAGGAAATCTGTAGTGATATCCCTAATGCTTTCTGGGATAGGAAAAAATATATTGTTTCACTCCCGTATGAGAATGATTTTGATGAAAGGAAAATTCCAACAAAGGCTAGACCTTCTCAAATGAAACAAGAATATTTAAAAATGTGTCAAAATGAAATTGACAATTTATTTAAAAAACAATTGATTAGAAAAAGTTACTCTCCTTGGAGTTGAACAGCTTTCTATGTTAATAAGAATGCTGAAAAGGAAAGAGGTGTTCCTAGATTGGTTATCAATTACAAACCCCTCAATGAGGTTCTAATGTGGATAAGATATCCCATCCCTAATAAAAAAGATTTATTAGACAGACTGAATAAAGCAGTCATCTTTTCTAAATTTGATTTAAAATCAGGATATTGGCAGATTCATATAAAAGAATCTGATTGATATAAACAGCATTTACAGTACCATTTGGTCATTATGCATGGAATGTAATGCCTTTTGGTCTGAAGAATGCACCTTCAGAATTTCAAAATATCATGAATGATATTTTTTATCCTTATGCAGAATTTGCAATTTGCTATATTGATGATGTTTTAATTTTTTCACAAAACATCGACCAACACATAAAACATCTTATAATTTTTAAAGATGTTATTAAAAGAATTGGTTTGGTGGTCTTTGCACCAAAGATGAAATTATTCCAAACTAAGGTTCGGTTTTTAGGACACAATATTCATCGAGTAGTGCTAGCTGCACCGACCAAAGTGTAGGGAAACCGTACCGACGGCCACCGGACGGCCGTCTCCGGCCACCGGACGGCCGATCCGAGCCGTCCAAAAATTCGCGAATATACATATATACACGAAAAAAGGGTGCTCGGATCAAGCACCTTACACACCTCGGATGCCGTTGATTCCCGCGTTGGGCCCCTCGGTTTTTTTTTTTAAAATTTTTGGACGGCTCGGATCGGCCGTCCGGTGGCCGGAGACGGCCGCGCGCGGCGGTCGGTACGGTTTTCCTACACTTTGGTCGGTACACATAGGATTTCTGATATTCATCAGGGGAAAATTATCCCAATTGATAGAAGTATAGAGTTCGCTTCTAAGTTTCCAGATGAAATAAGGGATAGAACTCAGTTGCAAAGGTTTCTTGGTAGTCTCAACTATATAGGAGACTATTATAAGGAGCTAGCCCAGGATTCGGCTATCTTATATGAAAGGCTTAGGAAGAATCCTCCTCCTTGGACACAAAGTCACACAAAAGCTGTCCAAAAGATTAAATTAAGAGCTAAACAACTTCCATGTTTAGCTATTGCTAATCCAGAATGGAAGAAAATTGTAGACACAGATGCTTCTAATATTGGTTATGGTGGCATCCTAAAGCACTATAATCCAAATTCTGGAAAAGAAGAATTGGTGAGATTTACTTCTGGACTTTTCAAGAATGCACAAGCTAATTATAGCACAATAAAGAAGGAAATACTTTCTATTATTAAATGCATAAATAAATTCCAAGATGATTTATTAAATCAACAATTTTTATTAAGAGTTGATTGTAGTGTTGCAACGCAGGTTTTAAAGCAGGATATTAAAAACCTTGCTTCAAAGCAAATTTTTGCTCGTTGGCAGTTTGAATTATCTGCCTTTGATTTCGATATCGAATACATAAAAGGAGAAAATAATTCTCTTCCTGATTTTCTTACCCGTGAGTTCTTGCAGGGTTGATGGTCAATCCGTTCTACCCCAATATTATGGATTTGGAGACTTTTCTACGAATTGCATGTCCCTCAATGCCAGAGGAACGAATAAAATACTTAGTCACAAAAGATAAGAAATTTCGGAATGCTAAGAGAAAATGTTCTCAGGCAAATTGGGAACAAAATTTCCTGGGAATTACCCAAACAAGATATTATTTACAAAGATGGGCCAATGCGAGACAAGCTTTATTTCAATACTATGATGAATATGGATGTTCTAGTATTGAGGATCGAGAGGAACTTCAATATTTTAAAACAAAGCTTCTTGAAATCCAAGAAAAGCTAAAAATTTTAGCTGGTGCTTAATTTTGCAGATGAATAGACCCCCAGACCGAGGAAGAGGTCGTGGTAATACTTCTCGAGGTCGTGACAAATCGAGGGTCACTCAGGCCGATATTGAAGCCTACTTGAAGGCTCACAATCTTCAATTTCCATCCTTACAGGATGCAGCTACAGCATCGTCATCATCACTCTCAATGAAGGAGGTGGTGCAAACTGAGGAGGTTTTCAAATCATTGGAAACCACAGAAACAATAATGAAACTGGAATCTCAGGATGAACAATTTAAAAATGATCCGTGGGAAATTAAGTCCCGCTATTTGTATACAATGGGGTATCCACTTCCAGAAGGAAATATAGATATGTTTATGAGGCAATGCTCTCAGAATCTGGATCAGTGGAATTTCGCCACACTTACGATAGTAAGATTAGGCAAAAAAGTCCGATCAGCTATAGCAAGGCCATAATTAAGATGGTCATCCCAATACATAAGTGGGGAATACATCCACAACAATCTAAGACTTTGACAATCAAATTGGAAAATGGAGTTCCGATTCATTATAACTATTGGGACTACATTGAAGCCTGGTCAAATGCTTTTTATTACCAGAATCAATGAAGGAAACACTCATGGTTTCTTAAAATATGTCCAAATCTTGTTGGGCAGAATGAATTGCCAAATTGGTTTAATATGTGGTGGTCTAAATTTGGCCCCAAATCAGATTATTTGATACCTGAAGTTCAAAAGGAGTTGGAATTCTTTAAAAACCATCATCCTCAATTACAACCAATACTACAAAAGGAAAATCATTCCTTTTTATCATGATAACTTTTGGAATCCCATGGATTTGAAAATGGGATCTACAATTTGGAAGTAATAATTTTGGACTTCCAGTTCTTCAAAGAACTTTCAATACAGGTGGTGGAAAGGGATTGATCTTGAAAAAACCCTTTCGGAAATCAAAATTGCTACCCAGGAATTAAGATTACAATTAAAGAAGAAGGAAAAATATTCAGTAAAGAATCCTTTCTTGGAAATCTCGGCACAAATTCGGGCGAAACATCCAAATTTAACAGACGATGAAGTGGTAATTAAGACCATGGATTTCATGAAGGAGCAATTTCTCCAGACTATTACTCCAGTAGCGGATGATGAATCAATGACATCAGCCAAAAGCAATGAAGATGATGGTAATCCATTCACTTGCTTAGCAGGGGAATCTCAAGACCCCTATGAAGACGAAGGAACTACTCCAACTTTGGGAGACTTTTGGGACATGACTGAAATGATGGCAGAACAGCTGTCTTCACGAAAAGCCAAAGAGAAAGATAAATAATTTGGTTGCCAACCAAACTTTTGGTGGTTGGGTAAAATTAAAGTTAAAGTTTACTCAATTATGGAGTAAATTTGAAAGTTTGCTCAATAATGAGTTTTGGCTGTCAACTTTCAGCTTTCGGTGGAGATATTTGTGACGATGGGGCCTAGTGTGTACCCGGTAGGCATCTTCATCTCATGTAAATTTAGCTTTAATTTGTATTTCATCTACTGTTTGGACCTTTATAAAAAGGTCTCTCTTGTAATCCGAAAATCAGGTTTTGGATTGCCCTCTCTCTCTCTCTAAAATCCAAGCACTCTGATTTTCTCCTTTCCTCTTTTGTACATTGGCCTTGGCCTTAATAATAATAAGGTTAGTTTTCCTTTTGATCCTTTGTACTATTGTTTTCAGTAGATAATTTGGTCTTTCTCTAACTCCCGATTGTGGTTTCAAACAGAAAACCAAGAACAACAGAGAGAATGTCGTGATGCTTACACCACCAGGTTAAGTGCTAATCACTTACACCGCTCAGGCTCCGGCACAGTGCTGCTTATGCCACCTTGGTTAAGGTATCATGTCATCTGCACCGAGTTGTTTCAACTCCAAAAATGAAACTTCAAGAGCGGAATAGACAAAGGCTTAGACTATTTTGACATCTCTTAGTATTAGTCAATTCAAACAAGGATACACGCTCGAAAAGAATTCTGAGGATTTTGGCAGCATCCAAATGTCATGAGACAAACTCGTCTTTAGTTTTAGAGTCTAGGAGGACACTAACGATGATGATGTGCGCATTTTCATTCTTTCAATTCTTTCATTAAACTGCTGCGGGTACTCCACTGAGCTTTCATTTACTTTATTGTCTAGCTGTGAACCATTGCACTGTCAAAGAGAGTACCGAAAGCAAGAGCCAAACCTGCTTGGGAGTGACCACCGGGTCCGTACAGAAGAAGACTTGCTAGGCTTGCTCCTCAGTCAGTCACAACGGAAGCTCTGGCTATTTCGCTATTAAGGGCAGATTCACTGCCAACTACACCGCACAAGACTCCTTCGTCCTCTCCTTCTTAAACATCATCACCAAAATCCATCCAAGCATTCACCAAGGCCGACGCTCCTGATGATCAAGCTACTATTCTCATTAACCTCCAGCACAACATGGCAATCATGTAGCAAAGGGCCGATCAGTTTGAGACCTCTATGGCCAACCTGTGCACTTTAATAAATGAGTGCCTCCCAGCAAAAGCAGTAGGGGAAGCGAAAGCCAACCCTAAGCCTGAAATTGAACTTCCTCGAGTTGAGGCGGCTGTTCCCAACCCAAAAATGGCTGCTTTAATTACCAAGATAGCTAAGCTTGAAGAAGCAGTTTCCAAGTCCAAAAAGATTGGTGTTGGTGGTCTAGATATGGACCGACTTTGCCGCTTTCCAAATGCCAAACTGCCAAAAAGGTTTAAGATGCCAGACTTCACTAAGTTCGGTGAACCGGTGACCCGAAAACTCATCTATTAGGTTATCATGGCGCTATGAAGCTACTGGCGGTCGAAGAAGATGCAATGGCTCAAATGTTCCCATAGACACTCTCTGGCCTGGCTTTCCAATGGTTTCTGTCTTTCAAAGTCTCCAAAAGAAGAACCTGGGAGGACATTGGAGCAGCCTTTGTCACTCAATATAACTACAATTCTCAGCTCAAGATGACTACCAGAGAGTTGGAGTCCACCAAAATGAATGCAAAGGAGTCCTTTGCAAACTTTATTAAATAGTGAAAGAGCAAGGCTGCCTCAATGACTGATCGCTCGACTATGCTAAGAACCTTGTGTTAGTTCAAGCAGCCAATTTCAAGACTTTCTTTGAGTCTGGCTTGGCCATTGAAGAAGCTCTGCAAACTGGGGTTCTACCAAGGAGTGATTCCTTCTCTATCTCAACTCAAAAGGCTAAGTCTCATGCTTACACAGGAAGCAGCACCGCTTTGTTTGGTAGCAACAACTACGCCAATGCGGCCTCCAGTGGAACAATGCCACTAGTCAGAATTCCAACCACGCTGCGGATGTAAACCAAGTCCAAGCTCCACAGAAAAGCTGAAACTGAAACCAACAACTCTAGAACTTTGCTATCTTCAAGGCACCTCTTTCCTCAGTGATGGAAAAGTTAGTCAAATTTGGCCATCTCAGGCCATTGACTCCAACTCCTCTTCCTCAAAATCCACCTCCGAGCCATAACCCCAACGCTTTTTGTGCCTACTACCAAATGCCTGGCCATCTCACCGATTCTTGTTATCGCCTTCGTCATGCGATTCAAGACTTGATAGACGATGGCAGTATTAAAACCCCACCTCCCTAAAAACCAAATGTCATCTCCAACTCCAGGCCCAAACACAACTCTAACCTACAAATCAGTCAGATATCCCTAAGCTCCACTCAAAATGACCCAAGCTCCACTCAAGACAACCCAAGCTCTACCATATTCAATCCTACCCACCATATCATCCCAGAAAGCCACCCTAAACCGATCGTAACCATCCCGTTTGAGCTGAGCATCAACATGATGGCAGCAGGTTGGACCATGGAAGACAAGGTCAAAGAATGGAAAGAGCTCTCCAAGGATTGGATTGAGCAGTACAACAAGGGTTTCCCTGCAGACCCTCACGTCAATCAAGTGTGGTTAATGTAGGGGGATGAAAACAATTGATGCTTCGGATCACCTTGGATTGCAACGGCTTATTCGTGCCTTTTCACCGGAACCTTAATTCGTCGTCGGAACCCTAATCTGCAAAATAGACAGGGGGTGAGTGCACCTTTGCCTCTCGTGGCAAAGGCCCTCCGATGCCAAAGTTAGTATCACGTACTAGCAGTCAAACACTAATTATCAGTAGGAAAGCAATAAGAATGCAGTGTATTGCGTACCTTTTTCCTCTAGGTTTACCTCATATTTATAGATTTGTGTATGCTTGTTGCCCAAGCATCCCTGTTTCCATAGGATTCCCAACTCGTATTGGAAACCCAGGATATAAAGGATTCTCGTTTCCTTTATCAGTTTATTGGAAAAGAGTAATTTTAGGATTTTTTTCCATTACTGGCCGAACATCCCATTCTTATTGGGTATCTTTCTCAGATCCTACATTCTCATGATCATATTCCTTAACGGAATAACACCATTCTGGATTCTTCCAGAATGTTGCCTATGCTCCAATACTCGACTGAAGTTCTTTCCTTGTTCGGCCAACTCATTGCCGAACAGACTTCCTGGACCAGCTACTTCACATGTAACTTGGTCCAAACGTAATCAGAATGTCTCTATCTGCCGAACAGTTTAGTTAACACTACTGACTTCTCATGTCTTTGGCCTTTAATCAGCCGAACAGACTGCATGGATCAATGACTTTTCATATCATTGGTCCATATTGCTGTTCACCATACTGCCCGGCGATAAGTCCTGTCGTACTTTACCACGTGCTCCCAAATATCACGTGTTCGGCAACTAAATGTATCTGCTCGGGAATACCTCCCTACAATTGCTCCCCAGCTTCATTTATTTACCACTGTTCGAGGGCAATATATGAAGCTTAGAAACAAAAATTTTATTTAGACCAGACTCTTCTGATCTCGAGCAGTCATAATTTGAATATTCATTTGATGCTTTGGCGCCTTTGCCTTCGTACCATCTCGAGGCAGTGATTCCACATGGCGTATCTCGTACGCTTTACATTTAATGTGAACTGACGCTTTGTCTTAAACGACGTCAATACGTCGTTAGTTAATTCCCTTTCTTCCGTTACTTTTCAAGTAACGGTGTGAGATGAGACGTTTCGTCTCCGTCCCTTGCACTTAAACCCCAAAGAGGATTCTTTTGGATTTTTTCACCAAAAACTCAAACTCTCTCTTTCTCTCTCTAAAACCAGGCGAAAATATCCCAACATCCGCCATCGCCGCCTTCTGCAAATTCGATTGCGTTCCAGGGAATCGTCACAGTATCTTTGTAAGATCCTCGTTCTTATTCCATTTCTTCTGCTTAGGTTTCCTGCTAAAACTTCCCCTCCATTCCATTTGATTTCATTTGAGATCTTTATTCTCAGATTTGTGGGTCGTTTCTAGGGTTTCAGTCGCACCCATTTCCAGTTTTACTTTTTCTTCGAATATACCCATGGCGGATGATAATGATAACCCTCCTAGACCTAGTAAGTTTAGGAAACTTTGTGAAACCCCAACTGCCATGGCGGCATTTAGGTCTGAGTATAACATCCCTGATAATGTGGGGCTCGAACTCGCCCCCTTGGGAGCAGATAGGGATGGTGGCTCATGGGATAGAATGTGTATCCCAATTGTGGCCATTGTTGAAGGTGGAGTCCGATTTCCCCTTCACCCTTTACTCTGCCAAATCTTAAACTGGTACCGTCTCACCCCCATGCAAGTATCAACAAACGTTTTTAGGCTGATAATGGGAGTAATAGCTTTGAATAGGATTCGGGGGACCCAGCTAGGAATTTGGGACATTCAGTGGTGGTACAATATTGTACTAAACCCTGAATATAACACTTATTATTTCAAAGTTAGGAAAGCAGACAAGCGTCTCGTGCTCAACTTGCCAGATTCTGCTCGGGATCACGAGATTGATTTTCTTTACGTTACTGGAGCCTTTGAGCCACTAGGAGAGGATGGTCAGGTGGTGGGACTCCACTGCCCCCACATATGAGGATACCCACGTATGCTCCTTATGTTTTTTTATCTTTGCAATTTTTCGTTTATTGCTTTCTCGTAGCGTTTCTATGTGTCTAATTTTGGTTTTTCAATTTTGATCTTGCAGTTGAAAATGCTAACAGGCATCCTAGACGTGTACCAAGCAACATCCGAACAGAGGACATCAACAAGATCTTAAAGTACACAGGTGAACCGGGCACCGCTACAGCTGGTCGGGGTCGTAACGCTGAAGTGCTGCTAGTATAGAGGGGTTATAGACAGAAGGCTTGCTCACCCTAGCACCAGCACTGCTTCAACCTCCACTACTCCCCGACCACATAATTCAAGACTGCAAGCCGGTGTTACCCTTGCCAGACAGCCGGGTGAGGTTGCTATCCCTGAAGGCATTCCTCAAACACGTGTGGTACTCAAAAGATCTTAACGCAGGCCAGTTGTCCCCGAACAACAGCCCGTTCCTCTCTTCATTACCAGTCAGTCATCCTCCTCGGGCTACTCTCGATCTCCCCCAACATCAGGTACGATGACTCATCAACCAGTCGATCTCAGTACGCTTCTCACTGTCTCCACACGAGGGCGTGGTGCTGCCAAAAGGGTGGCATCAACTGGTGCCCCCCCCCCCCCCCCCCCCCCCCCCCCGGGCCCCCCCCCCCCCCCCCCGATCTCGTCGTAATAGGGGGGGATCAACACGATCCTCTTCTTCACCTTGGGAACACGATAGTTCCCTTGAGGCTATCGATGCTCATCGGTACAAACGTCCCAGGAGCGAAGAAACTAAAGACGCTACTGCTTCAGTCCAGCAACCTCCTTCATCGAGCATTCAAGTGCTTCCTCAAAGTTGGGCCCCCAATCTCATTAAGGGTGATCGGCCTGTTCATATTGGGGATAGCGCCAGCTCTTCGGAGACAGCACTCGCCCTTGCACAAGGTCTATTGCTTCCTGTTGATATGCAAAAGGAGTCCGAGGCTGCACCTGATCGGCTTGTTTCCACTGGACTCGTCAGTGGTATCAAGGTAATGTGACTTGATCTTTCCATATAAGTTGTTATGTATATTTCGTATACCACATATCATGCATTGCTACACCCGTTACTTACTGTTCAGTGTTTTGCCAGTTCATTCAAAAGATGGTCACACTGGGCCAGAAGTTCCAAGATGTTGATAATGAAAGGATCACACTGTTGAACAACAACACCAGGCTGCTCCGTACCATCACCAGACTAGAGAGAGAGAGAGACAAAACCAAAGCTAACTTTGAAGAGGCAAAACACAAGCTTGGAACTGCTGAAGACAGCCTCAATCATGCTTTGGTCGAAATAGAGCAAACCAAAAAAGCTGCATTCGAAGATGGCTACCAGAAAGGCTTCGACGCTACGACGGCCAGCTACGTGGAGCAGATGCCAGCCATTCAAGACCAGATTTGGGCATCTTGCTGGGAGGCTTATCTGACGAAGGTGGGGGTTGCCGAGGATTCTCCCCTATGGGTAGAGAACGATCTACCTAGCCGCCAAGTTGCAGCCCCAACTGATGATATGGATCAGCAGATCGATGATTTTGTAGATGTTGATGAAGAAATACAAGTGGAGTCGCAAGATGTTGTCGAGCATTTATCTGTTCAGGAAGTGACTGTTGAGACTTTTGTTCCAGAGGAGATTGTAGCTGCTGCTGGCGGCTCGGCTGGAACTGATGTTCAACCAAAAATTCAGAACCTAGATTGAAAGGTAGGTAAGTATTTATATGTTTTTGTTTTTATTGACCCAAACAATGTGGCTGGTCCTGCGTGACCATAGTATTTCAACCCTGTGTGGTCCCAGTACTTTCTCTTAGTATGGTAATACTTTGGATAATATAGGTATTCGGCCCTTCGTGGCACAACTTTATGATTTGCTCGGCAATCCTCGTTTTTGCATCTGTTTGGATGCAAATAGTTTAATCTTTAAGTATTTCGTACTTTGATCATATGTTTTGCTTGTTTGCATAAGTGTTTCGTACTTTAGCAAATCCTACAAACAAGTTTCTCGTACTTGAATGCTTCTAAGTTTCTCGTACTTGAATGCTTCTAAGTTTCTCGTACTTGAATGCTTCTAAGTTTCTCGTACTTTGAATGTTTCTAAGTTTCTCGTACTTGAAATGAATTGCAAAATCATACAAATATTTCATACTTGTACTTGCTAAGTTTCACATGCTTAAATGTTTTAAGTTTCTCGTACTTGAATAGTTATGGCTAACATATACTCGTTATGCTTAAAGCCAAGCCAATTGTTCCATACAAGTGGTTCTAAGTGTCTCGTACTTAAAAGAGTTGCAACAATCATACAAGTGTTTCTTAAGTTTTTCTTAAGTTTCACTTACTTAAGAACGAACAAACAAACAAACATACAAGTGTTTTCATACTTGTTAAGTGTCACGTACTCTACTCCCCAATACGAATGAGGGAAACCAAGCCCATAATTCGTATTCTAAAGACAATTACTAAGAACGCAAGAGTTATACTGCAAAAAAGTGATTTTATTCATAATCTGTAAAACTCAAGAGGGCGTTACTCGTACCCCTTGCAACTAAAAATAAAAAATTTAGAACAAGGGAATTATACTCGTAATTCCGACACAATCACGTAGTGCAAATCTAAAACATAACATAATGCTTCTAAACAAAGAATTTTCGTAGATTATGGACATTCCAAGGCCTCGGAATTGGATTACCATCCAAATCTGCCAATTTATAGGCCCCTATGCCTACAATCTCAGTTACTCGATGTAGGGAGGTATTCCCGAGCACATACATTTAGTTGTCGAACACGTGATGTTTGGGAGCACGTGGTGAATACGACCGGACTTATCGCCGGGCAGTATGAGGAACAGCGATATGGATCAACGATATGGGAAGTCCTTGGTCCATGCAATCTGTTCGGCTAAATAAAGGCCAATGACATGACAACTCACTGGTGTAAACTATCTTCTCGGCAGATAAGAGACATTCTGATTATGTTAGGACCAAGTTACATGTGAAGTAAACTGGTCCAGGAAGTCTGTTCGGCAACGAGATGGCTGAACAAAAGAAAGAACTTCAGTCAAGTATTGGAGCATAAGGAACATTCTGGAAGAGTCCAGAAACAATAGTATTCTGTTAAGGAATAAGATCCCGAGAATATAGGATCTGATAAAGATACCCAACGAGTATGGGATGTTCGGCTTGTTATGGAAAAGAGTCCTACAAGGATTAAGGTAATGAACTGATAAAGGAAACGAGAATCCTTGATATCCTGGGATTCCTATACGAGTTAGGAATCCTAGGGCAACACGGATGCTTGGCCAGCAAGCATACGCAAATCTATAAATAAGAGGTAAAACTAGAAGTAAAAGGTACGCAATACTTTGTATTCTTGCTTTCCTACTGATAATTAGGGTTTAACTGCTAGTACGTGATACTAACTTTGGCATCGGAGGGCCTTTGCCACGAGAAGCAGAGGTGCACTCACCCCCTGTCTATTTTGCAGATTAGGGTTCCGACGATGAATTAGGGTTCCGGTGAAGAGGCACGAGAAAGCCGTTGCAATCCAGTTGATCAGAAAGCATCAATTGTTTTCATCCCCCTACACTCGATACGGGCCTTCCCAATTGGCCCCCAGCTTGCCTACATTGGCTACTTTGGTGTTGCCGAGCACTTTTCGTAGTACGAGATCTCCAACACCAAATTCTCGAGGATGAACATGCTTATTATAGCTCTTCATCAACTGTTTCTGGTAGGAAGCCAGATGGATTAAGGCCCTTTCTCTCCTCTCCTCGGCGAGATCAAGCTCAATTTCAAGGGCCCTATCATTGCCCCCACTTTCAACCAAAACGGTCATGTTGGTCGGCAGACCTACTTCGAGAGGTATGACAGCTTCTGTTCCATATGCCAATGAATAGGGGGTCTCTCCCGTAGACCTCCTAGGTGTTGTTCGGTGAGCCCACAGCACCAATGGTAATTCGTCAGGCCACTTCCCTTTGGCTTTGTCCAGCCTTTTCTTGATCCCATCAAGGATAGTTTTATTAGAAGCTTCTGCCTGCCCATTACTCTGAGGGTAGGCTGGGGTGGAATAATAATTTCGTATTCCGTACTGGGCACAAAAAGCCTTGAATTTTTTTTGAAATTGGGATCCATTGTCTGTTATCAATGAGTAAGGGACCCCAAAGCGAGTGATAATGCTCTTCCACACGAACCTTTCTATCATGGGTTCAGTGATTTTGGCCAGTGGTTTTGCCTCAATCCACTTAGTAAAATAGTCAGTTGCTACCAGCAGGAATTTTCGATTCCCAGTTGCTTTGTGTAGTGGACCCACGATGTCCATCCCCCATTGAGCAAACGGCCAGGGACTTGTCAAAGGCACCAGATCCTCGGCGGGTGTTCGAATCATTGGTGAGAATTTTTGACACTTCTCACAAATCTTCACATACACTTTTGCATCTTCTTGCATGTGTGGCCACCAGTAGCCTTGGGTAATTGCTCGGTGGGCAATGGATCTGCCTCCAGCATGGCTCCCACATGTTCCCTCGTGGATTTCATGAAGAAACTTCTGTAGCATCTCAGGATGTATGCATAGCAAATATGGGCCTGTAAAGGATTTCCTGTATAACTTACCCTCTGGGGACAGCCAAAACCTAGCTGATTTGATCCTTATCTTGTGAGCCTCCTTTTTGTCAGAAGGGAGTATCTCGTCTCGTAAGAACCCTATGATTAGGTCCATCCAACTTGGTCCTTGGTTCACGTCCAAGACCAAGTCTACACTCCTCCCAATTCTCGGCTCATTCAGATATTCTACTGCCACCTTCCTTTTGAACTCAGTTGGTACAACTGCAGCCAACCAAGCTAATGAATCTGCATGAGCATTCTGTCTAGAACTTATCTGTTCAATATATACCCTTTCGAAGGTATCAAGCAAGTCCTTGGCTGCCTGTACGTAGGCCACCATCTTTTCATTTCGAGTTTCATATTCGTCAGACAGCTGATTGACCACAAGCTGTGAATCACAATACACCCTGACCCGTTCTGCTTTTAGGGTCTTTGCACTTCTTAATCCAGCTAAGAGTGCCTCATACTCAGCCACATTATTCGAAGCACTGAAATCGAGCCGAACAGATAGTTCTATCAGTACTCCTTGAGGAGGAAAAAGGACAACCCGAGGAAAAAGGACAACCCCAATTCCAGAACTAGTATTACATGCTGATCCATCGACGAATAGCTTCCATTCTATAGGATCCTGTTCGGCCGAGGGTTGTTTCTTCGTGGGTGATGTCTCTGTTGCCTGCTCCTTTCTCGTAGGAGGCAGGGGAGCCACTGTAGGAGTAAACTCCGCCACAAAGTCTGCCAACACTTGGCCCTTGATTGCCGTGCGTGGCTGATATTCGAGATCGTACTGGCTCAATTCGATGGACCACGTCGAGATCCTTCCCGAGAAGTCTGCTTTTCGTAGCAGTGATTTCAATGGAAACTCAGTGTAAATCACAACCTTGTGACTTTGGAAGTAGTGTGGCAGTTTCCTTGTGGCTGTCCTAAGTGCCAAGACAAGTTTTTCTAAAGGCAGATATCTCGTCTCTGCATCTAACAATGTCTTGCTAACATAATAAATAGGGATTTGTTCGATTCCCAAATCCCTCAACAAGACTGCACTTACTGCATACTCAGAAACAGCTAAGTACAAAATTAAAGACTCACCTGGCAATGGAGTTGACAAAAGTGGGGGTTCGGCCAGATACTTCTTCAGGTTCTGGAAGGCCTGCTCACACTCTGCTCCCCATTCAAATCCCTCCCTCTTTTTCAGCAATTGAAAAAAGGGTCTGCACTTGTCACTTGACCTGCTGATGAATCTATTAAGTGCTGCAGCCATTCCAGTCAACCTTTGGACTTCCTTAGTGGTTTTTGGGCTCTGAAGCCTTTGTAAGGCAGCAATTTGATCGGGGTTAGCCTCAATCCCTCTCATGGTCACTAAATGGCCCAGGAACTTTCCTGAACCAACCCCAAATGCGCATTTTGAGGCGTTGAGTTTTAATTTGTACTTCCTCAGGATTTTGAAAGCTTCTTTTAAATCAGCTACATGCCCTTCTTTATCTTGACTCTTTACCACCATATCATCTATGTAAACTTCCATAGTCTTTCCAAGCAACTTCTTGAACATGATGGTTGCGAGTCTTTGGTATGTTGCCCCAACATTTTTTAGCCCAAACGGCATAACACTATAGCAGTACAACCCTCGTGGTGTAATAAACGAAGTCTTCTCTTGATCAGGTCCAAACATAGCAATCTGATGATATCCTCGATATGCATCAAGAAAACTCATTCGCTCGTAACCAGCGGTTGCATCAACCAACTGGTCAATTCTTGGAAGAGGAAAACTATCTTTTGGACACGCCTTGTTCAGGTCTGTGAAGTCTACGCAAACACGCCACTTCCCATTCTTCTTCTTCACCGCAACGGTGTTGGATAACCATTCTGGGTAGTAGACTTCACGTATTGCTTTAGCTTCCAGTAAACGATCGACCTCCTCAATTACTGCATCCACATGCTGCACGGCTGCTCTCCGTTTTTTCTTAATGATCGGCTTATGTTGAGGATCAACGTTTAAATGGTGACAGATCACATCTGCATCCACTCCGGGCATTTCTTCTGGTACCCATGCAAATACATCAACATATTCTTTCAGAAATCTTATTGATTCAGCCTTTTTCTCTGCTGGCAATGATTCCCCTACTAAGAAATATCTTTCTGGATCAGTCTCGTTGATCTGGATTTTCTCCAAGCCTTCAACCACCTTTTCAGCCGGACTCCTTCCAACATCCTCAATAGTTGGTTGATCTGGTACTTCTAATGTATGAACGTGGTGGACCTTTGGGGCTTTTTTAATGATTGAAATCAAACATTGTTGGGCTACTTTCTGATTGCCTCTTAGTACCTCAACCCCATTCGATCCTGGGAACTTCACCATCTGGTGATAAGTCGAGGAAATTGCTCTCATCTTGTGCAACCATGTCCTTCCTATAATCGCATTATAGGAAGAAGGAACATCGACAACTAAAAAATCAGTCCTCAACACAACGGATCCAGCCCAAACAGGTAGTGTTACCTTTCCAAGAGGCCAGACTGCTCCTGCACCGAACCGAATCAGAGGTGTTGTAGATTGCTCTAAGTCTTTTTGGGCCAATCCCAACTTCTTAAATGCATCGTAGTACATCACCTCTGTACAACTTCCTGAGTCCACTAGTATTCTCTCAATGTCATATTCCCCAACTCGTAGGGTTACAACCAAAGCATCGTTGTGGGGTATTTGGACCTCTCCTAAGTCATCATCAGTGAATGCTATGCTCTCATTGCACACATCATTATCTCGCCCTCTCTTGTTTCCCAATCGTATCATATGCTGATCGTGCTTAACTTGCCTTTGAAACAGCCTAACCTCATTTCTCGTATAAGGTGTGGCCAACCCATGTATCATATGGATTACTCCTTTAGGGATTTGCTCGTAACCCAGCTCCATAGCTTTCCCTTTTCTCCTTTGGATCCTCCTGGATAAATTCCTTGAGATAGCCCTGAGAGACCAAATCATCAAGGTGTCTCTTGTACATCTCACAATCCTCGGTCATATGGCCCCAATCTTTATGGTAACTGCAGTGCTGATTCGTAGCACGTTTTGCATCCTTGTCTCCGCCTAGACTTGGTGGCCATTTAAAATATGGCTGATTCTTTATTCGATAAAGAATCCTATTTATTGGCTCCTTCCAGACCGTAGTGATAGAAAAGAAAGATTTGGGGTCAGGAGCTTGCTTATCCTTGTACGGCTCTTTCTTAGCCTGCCCATACTCCCTTCTCTCTCTATAAGTCTTGGGCTCTGGCTTATCCATTTTTTTGGCAGGTGCCTTCGGCTGTTCGGCAACCGTCCTGCCATTCTCACAGAGTATGTCATCCTCCATTCTGGCGTGTTGCTCTATCCGTTCCATCAATTTAGCCAGTGTGGCTACCGGATGTTTATTCAACGAGCGACGCAGCTCTCCCCGAATAGGCAAACCAGTTTTGAAGGTAGCAATCGCGTACTCCTCACTGCAACTTTCAATCTCGTTGAAAGTTTCCCAATACTTCTTTGCATAATCCCTGATCTGCTCATTCTCCTCATGTTTCATGGTGGAAAGACTTTCAAAGGTCTTTGGGGCTTTTCTGCTTGTCAAGAACTGAGCAGTGAATTCCTCGGCCAACTGCCTCTATGCTCGTATGGATCGTGGGGCCAGTTTATGAAACCAGGATAAAGCCACCTTGCCAAGACTGGAGGGGAACATCTTGCACAAGATGGCATCATCCCCCTCATGCATAAACATAGCTTGTTGACAATGTTGTATGTGGGCCACGGGATCGGTATTTGTCTCGTAAAGTACGAACGTACCGTGCTTCACCCTGCTCGGCAACCTAGCTTCTTGAAGCCTCTTTGTAAAGGGGGAGGCTGCTATATTACTTAGGGCCTTTCGTGCTGCTTCTCGTGGAGTTACTGTCCCATCCTTGGGCTCCTTTGACTTGTGAGCTGTAGCCTTGACCCAATCAGCATCAGGTCTCTCGTACCTATCTCGATGGTGTTTCCTTGTTTCCTCCTCTTCGGGGGTGGAACTTCTGTCTCTGCTCCTCCTTTTTCGTGAAGAAGCCCTTCTCTCCGGTGTTCGGCTTTTACTTTTGCTTATCCTCTTTCGTGGAGAAGCTTTGTATCTTCCTCTGTTAGGACTCCTGCTCGCTCTTCTCCGTGAATGAGTCTGCTTATGGATTACCAGAGTCCGTCTGTCCCTCTGGGAATTCCTACGAGAGAGTCCAGAATCTTCTGGGTGCTCTCGTACCCGCTGTAATTCCTGTATCTCGTACTCTCATTTTTTAATCAAACGAGCGTACTCCTCGATTTCCCTTCTCTTTTTGTTGAGGATATCGTTATCATTGTGTATACTTCTTGAACGGGTGACTAACTCTTCTCTTCGATGAGACTTACTCCTTCTCGTGGAACCAGTAGCAGTTTTGTCTCCTTTTTCTTTGGAGTTATCTCTGTCATGTCTACCAGTGGGCTTTCTCGGAGCGCCTAGTGGGGATTTATCTCTTCCCCCACCCAACTGGTCCTTTGGACTAAACGGAGTAACTGGATCTTCTTCCATCGTTATTACTTTTCAGAGAAATTTGTTCGTTTCCCACAGACGGCGCCTATTGTAGGGGGATGAAAACAATTGATGCTTCGGATCACCTTGGATTGCAACGGCTTATTCGTGCCTTTTCACCGGAACCCTAATTCGTCGTCGGAACCCTAATCTGCAAAATAGACAGGGGGTGAGTGAACCTTTGCCTCTCGTGGCAAAGGCCCTCCAATGCCAAAGTTAGTATCACGTACTAGCAGTCAAACCCTAATTATCAGTAGGAAAGCAATAAGAATGCAGTGTATTGCGTACCTTTTTCCTCTAGGTTTACCTCATATTTATAGATTTGTGTATGCTTGTTGCCCAAGCATCCCTGTTTCCATAGGATTCCCAACTCGTATTGGAAACCCAGGATATAAAGGATTCTCGTTTCCTTTATCAGTTTATTGGAAAAGAGTCCTTTTAGGATTCTTTTCCATTACTGGCCGAACATCCCATTCTTATTGGGTATCTTTCTCAGATCCTATATTCTCGGGATCATATTCCTTAACGGAATAACACCATTCTGGATTCTTCCAGAATGTTGCCTATGCTCCAATACTCGACTGAAGTTTTTTCCTTGCTCGGCCAACTCGTTGCCGAACAGACTTCCTGGACCAACTACTTCACATGTAACTTGGTCCAAACGTAATCCGAATGTCTCTATCTGCCGAACAGTTTAGTTTACACTACTGGCTTCTCATGTCTTTGGCCTTTAATCAGCTGAACAGACTGCATGGATCAATGACTTTTCATATCATTGGTCCATATTGCTATTCACCATAGTGCCCGGCGATAAGTCCTGTCGTACTTTACCATGTGCTCCCAAATATCACGTGTTCGGCAACTAAATGTATCTGCTCGGGAATACCTCCCTACAGTTAGAATAGTGGGAAGGCAAGTGGAATGAGGCACAAGCAGATCCTTTGAATGGCCTTTCTTTGTTCGTACTCTACCATTAACCTGAATTGGCTCATTATGAGGAAGAAGTCGAGGAGTATGTATGGGACCCACAGCTCGATGCGGGACAGATGGCATTAGGTGTTAAAACTAATTTGGACCAAAGCGATGTCGATGAACAATATTGGAGTTACTATCAAGAAGGGAGTTTGTTCCCGATGTGCGTTGCCCACTTGAAGCTATGCTTCCTTTGGTAAACTCAATTTCAAACGCTGTTGACGACCACATCAGTAAATTCGACCCTTCTTTTAACATCATCTCTATGGAGCAGCCACGCCTTATTGTTATCGCTCCCGGTGATGACTGTAGCATCATGGTTTTACAGGGTGCACCTCTCGATGATCTTTGGGAGGTTGATGAGATTGTCAACGTGGGTAAAGCTTCACGACCTGCTAATCTCTGGGATGTCGATACGGTTGTTGATGTTACCATTGGAGATGAGGTCTGAACTGTCAACTCGGCTTTGGTGGATGGAGGTCTCTGGGATGTTTTGTTTGTTACCAACCCGGGAATACCTTTCGAAGATGCCAATGCTCAAGACCCTGCTTTTTGGGAGGGATTGGTTATGGAGGATTTTGCAATGGATTTAGCTCTGGGGCATGATGCATCACCAATGGTAGCTTCAGTCGATAAGGGAAAGCGCAAGCTGGGACAAGTCCTAGCGGACCTGTGCGATAGTATGGAAGATGTCAAAGGCGTGCCTTCTATTTTGGGATGTTGCCAATGTCACAAGGAATGGCCGAGTCTTCCAGCTTGCTAATCTGTAGACACCTCCCAAACGGGGCATCGCCATACAGATTGATCATCGTTTGTTTGTTTGGTTTGTTTGGTTCGTAAACCAAGATCATGGATGTTCCCATGGCTAGGAACATCGCGACACGATAGTGGTTATTATCAAAACAGAGTCGCCACCTAGTTTATAAAACTAGGAAAAATACTTAGGGATTTCGGGTACAGGAGCCAAGAGTACAATAAGGGGAAGGTGTTAGGCACCCCTCTTTGCCCAGTCGTGAGACTGGCCCATAATTATTTGACATATGATTAATACTTGCTTTATTTAACTTTAAACACATAAACTGATTATTAGCCTTTAACAGTTGATATGTTGAGCCAAAACGGTAATGAAAGCATGCATCAAAATAGAAAACAAAATTGTCCTGGGGAATGGATCTTCGGCTGGTGAATGGATGTCATGGCTGAGGAATCCTTCTGGATTGATGCATCGGCCGAGGGATCGAAGACCTAGCCGATGTTCTTCCTCACACCAGACTAAATGATTGACAAAAAATCAAAACGCTACGATTAGTGTATAAAAGCATGAAATAAATTAAACCATAGGCCCCTGGGCCTCACCACCTTGCTCCCTCAGTTGTTTGATTGCTTTGGATTTATAGGGATTGACTGATTTACGTCTCGAAAAGCCTAGGGTCAGGGTTTGTACTTCAAGGGTTTGATCGTCAGATTGCGGCTGCCTTCGGGATGTTAGGGCTTTTGAAGAGGGGATATGAGAAAGGATTTCTGCAGAATTTTGTGGCTATAGAGGGTGATTGATGATGCGTAATTGTGTATTGTATGTTGTATTTTCGAAACCCTAAGGGCCTCTTTATATAGGCAATTGGTGACTCACTCCGGCCAATCAAATGGCGTGAATCAATAAGGTAGTATAGGGTTAGAAGATCTCTAGACGAATCTGCTTTCGTAGCCTGAACGCATCGGAATTTGGCTGCAAGGGTTTTGGTGATCGGATCAAATGATTAACAGAACGTTCTAGAATATGGAAAATAGACAATTTGGCGGCCGAGCAAAGGATCTGGCAGCCGAAGAATCAATCTGGCTATCGAGGATTCAATCTCTCAAGGAGATTTTCAAGCAACATGTTTCACAAGTGAAAGAATGAAGTTGAGGTCGTGAGATCAATGTTACGGCCAAAAGATGGATTCTCTTGGGATTCTGTATTTCTGTCTGAAAGGCTATTTGGCTCTGAATTGGGTCCTCTAAGTGGCTAAAAGTACTCACCAAAAGTCCACGAGTTTACGAGAAGTCAATCAGCAATCATTGTATTCATTCATCATCGGGATGGTCCCTAACGTGGGACTTGAAATAATTGTTAGGCCAAATTGGGGCGTCTGCAGGTGCCTCTCTTCGACTGAACTTAGACAAATTGCGAGACATGTTTAAGTAAGAGTCAAAGCCATAAAACAACTTCAATTTGGTCGAACCACTATTCCAAGGTTGTTTTTTGAAAAAGGTTTTAGTTATTGTCGGGCGAGAGATTGCCTACTTATTCCACGTGGGAATTTTAGACCATCCACAGTTTGACGCACTAAAAAGAAAAAGTTTGGAGGGTTAGAGACAGAAGACGTACCTTCAGGCTTTAAAAGTCGTAGTGCAACGTACCTAGGCTATGCCAGGATTTCGGCGGAGAGTAGTTGAAGGAGCGCGGGGCTGCCGGTGAAATTTTTACGGAGAGCATCCTTAGAATTTTGGGGTAGATCAATACACAGCAGGTGAGTCATTTGCTTTTCTTGATCATCCTTACTTTGACTGAGGAGAGCTTGGTAGAGTAACCTATCCTTGCGAATGAGCTCGATGGAATAGATGTAATTGGGTGGAGTCCAAACCATCTTCTGGAGACAATTGGACGCCGATTCTGAGATATGGTGGGCATGAGGCCAGTAACTGGAGCACAGAACTTGAGATGAGAGAACCGAGGCACGGAGCTGGTTGCAGTCATGAGGCGAGAGCCTAAAGAGTCGGAGCTTTAAGCTTGAGGTGATAGAAATGAGGCATAGAGCCGATTGATAGTTGGGGCATAGAGCTTGAAGTGATAGAACCGAGGCGTAAAGCCGGTTGTAGTTTGAAGGTCTGTGCACGGAGCTTTTCCATCATAAATTTTGGCGTAGAGCCAAAGGATCGAGGCACTGGACCGATCAATAAAATCGAGGCGTAGAGCCGGTTGATTGCAGGATTGACCTATTTTATGAGAGAGATAGATGCGAAATATAGTATGCATATGTATATGATGATGGTTAGATATGAATAGATATGTTGATGATGGTTATGAAGACTCGATGTGATAATGGTTATGCAATTGTGCACGAGCCCGTGCGTATGTGTTGTTTGATTTAAGCGTAGAGCTTCTTTCAAGTTCTGGACTTGAGCATTCAGAGCATAGAGCTTGAGCATTCGAAGGGTAGAGTCCGAGCATTCAAAGTAGAGGCTTTGAGCATCAAGTACGTAGTGGTTGGGCATTCAAACGCAGAGCTTAAGCATTCAAGTGTAGAACTTGAGCATCTAGTACACAGTGGTTGGGCATTCAAAGAGCTTCGAGCATTCAAAGTGTTAGACTTTGAGCATTCAAGCATAGAGCTTGAAAACAAATGTATCTTGTTGATTGTTACGGCATAGAGCCAGTTTGAGATAATGGGCATAGAGCTGCTGAGTTTTCTTATGAGATGGTTATAGGCGTAGAGCCGCTGAGTATGAGGTAGCAAGCGTAGAGCTGTTGAGTGATAGTGAGCATGGGCATAAAGCTGCTTAGTGAGTAGTCATAGAGCCACTGGGTGATCATGATAGCGAGCATAGGGCATTGAGCCGTTGAGTAACGGGCGTAGAGCCGCTGAGTAGTGGGCTTAGAGCCATTGAGTTTTGTTGGCATAGAGCTGCTAAGTAGTGGGCATAGAGCCGCTGAGATGGTGAGCATGATGTTATTTGGTGAATTTAGAGGTGGTGGTGTATGGAGCGAGCATAGAACCGCGGGGATGGCGAGCATAGAGCTGCTGAGTGATTATGAACATGGACGTAGAGCCACTAAGATGATGAAGCTGTGGTATGAGGTAGATAATGGACATGGAGCTGCTTACTAGTTTCAGGCGCAGAGCCGCTGAACGTAAATGGTGGTGAGCTTAGAGCTGCTTGATAGAGATGGTGTTGTTCAGTTTTCAAGATGGCGGGCACGGAGCTTGAAGTAGTGAGCCTTGCAAAGATGCTGAGATAACAGGCTCAAAGTTGTTGAATACCTGAAGAGTTTTTTGAAGCAGTGTTGTTCGTCTGGAGTACTGCAACTTGGAAGCTAAGCATGAGGTATCGAGGTTCCTTTGTGAGTGGGAGCTCGAGGTTGATAACCTTCAATAGTCAAGTGACTAGTAATTTGTGAGTCTGTTGCTATGGAGAGAGAGCTTTGGAGAATTCTGATTGTGGGCTTAATGTTGGTGCTTGAGATTCCATATGCTCAGGGATGCCCCCAAGGCTAGTTCCGATCACATTGTATTTGCTCGGAATTGTCCCATCATTGTCTCTGTTGGTCATGGATCCAGAATTTCATAATTGCTTTGGTTAGTGCACTAGTCAAGATCTGACATGGCTGTGGGAGATGATTTGGAGGGCCAGGAAATAGATCTTACGGCCGAAGAATATATGACTCAGCCGAGGAGTCGATGACTCGGCCGTGAGAAAGTTAGAAGTCAAAAAATCGATTTAAGTTAAGTCCGATTGATCTCACGGGCCATTTAATCTTTCTTCCTCAACCTCTCCTTCTTTCCTTTCATCCAAGCAATCTCCTCCGTTTCCTTCTCTCCTGTTACTGCTGTTCTTGCCGCCGGTCGCCATCTTGCTTCCTTCCCATCAATCCGTTGCATTCTCCTCCTCCTCCGTCTGACCTCCCTCTGTTTTCTACCATTGCATCAAGGGATGCAGGCAAGGCCCTAGCCGTTGAGGCTGCTGTTCTTGGCAGGGTTTCGAGTACCTGCGTCCTTCGCTCGAGTCAGCGTACACCTACTGTCGGGGGAAGTTCTTAGTAACCCATTCCTCTTGAAACATATTTCGAGGCCCCATTCGTTATAGGCAATGAAGCTTTGCCACCGTTCAGTGCCGATACGTACATCCCTCTAGTTCCCATAATTGGGCGGGGCGGTACGTTGTGATATCGTCCTCCTCTCAGTGATTTTTCACCTGAGGTTTTGCGCAGAGAGCCGGAGCAGAATTTAGGTTTCACCAATGTAAAGGTAATATTTCTCCTGCCAATGATATTGTTTGTATAAGAATTTATGAAATAATGATTGATATTTTGGAAATGAAATTTGGTTTTAGAATTTGCCCCATGTATGGGCAATTTTGCTATTGTATTGATCCTCTTTTGTATTTTACTAGGTAAGTGAGAAACTACGCATGTGGGGGAGCTGGTTTTGAGCGCTTGATACTCGGCTTTTACCATCCGAAGGCTGAGTTAGGTTTGACTACAACGCTGGTGGAGCGGTGGTGGGATACTAGGAATACTTTTCATTTACCAGGAGCTGGAAAGATGACAATTACTCCAGGCAATTTTGCTTTGCTTACAGGCCTGAGAGTTGGTGGTGATCCTCTTCCTATTGATCCATGGATCTGTGAACGGAAGGATGCTTTTGAGTACCTTTTGGGGAAAGTCCCTGATGTGTCGGAGAGCGGTCACGTCACCTATTCATGGCTCCAGGCATAGTATGATCGGGAAGGTATTTTGATAGAGGTATCTGTAGGTATCTGTTTCTCAGCTAGTACAAGCTTTCCTCTTTTATCTCCTTGGTCAAACCTTATTCTGCAACAAGGAGAACTCGGTGCATGTTCAGTTCTTGGCTGCTTTGGTAAACTTGGAGGCTATAGCGGAGTTTGACTGGGGGACTCCTGCTTTGGCTACACTGTACGGGCAGTTTGCTCTCGGGGTGTTAGCCTCTCCTGGGGTGGGCACCACCGTGTTCTTGATGTACATGTTTCAGCTTTCTTTGTCATTACTGCTTTAACTTCTGCATTCCATGCTTATTTTTCAATTTTGCTTGCAGTTATGGGCTTTTGAGCACTTGTTGTAGTTTCCTCCCCCGCTAGGCATGGAGAGCCTAGGTTCGTTCCACGGGTGACCCGCTAGCTGAAAGGAGTATGGAGGACTCGATCGCTCGCTATGGACCTGCTGGCTTGGAAGCGAGTTTTGGACCGTTTGACGGTGGATCAGGTATAACATGTTTTACCCCTTTTCTTTCATGCCATCTTCCTGCTTCGTTATGTTAATATCATTTCCTTTGTCATAGGTGCGGTTTGATCCATGGGATACTCTATTTGACGATGCCCCTCTGGAGTTGACCTCAGCTCGGCCTTTGGACAGCCAACACTTCCTTCTGGAGGGGCCTTTCTCGAGAGCTTGGTATCTCTAGAAGAGGGTGGCTAGCCAGTACTTCCCGCGCTTAGAGGTGTTGCATCTTGTTCCTCTTCCCCCCTTGCTGGTATGAGGATGACTCATCTTTTGACGGGAGAGGGCTTGCTTGTTGCCCTTGAGATTATTCGGCCTTTCGACTAGCTTCGTTGGCTTTGCCTATTACTACCATCACTGTTGTTCCTCCTCTTTGGCCACGGCCCCCTGGCTTTATTTCTTTCCACAATACCAATGGAGAAGAGGAGCGTTTAACGCTGACCCTACGTGCTTCCCAACTTTACGTGCTTCCTACTGGAGTTCAACAAGTAACATTGTGGTTTTACTTCAATTTTTCTTGGTATTCTTTCTGTGCTTTGCCATAAATGTTGAAACTTCTTTTGTAGGTGCCTGATGATATAGTTCAGGAATGGCTGTGTGCATTTCAGAGTTTGGAGGCTCTAGTTCGGAGGTAGCGCAACCGGATTGTTATGGTACGTATCCTCTGATTTTCTTTCTTCCATTCTATATCTTTGTGTAAATATGAACATTCACATTATGTGCCTCGTAGCTTGAAGCAGAGTGGGCGCTGACGGTGTCTGTTACTCAAAGTGTTAGCATTAGTGAAGGTGAGAGTACGAGAGCTGGTGATGGAGGTGTTGAAGCTGATGATGGAGGTGAAGGACAGAGGATCCATATCCTAGTCTTAAGCGTTTTCGTCCTCCTTCTTCTCGACCCGCATCCAAGAGGGGTCGTGGGCAGTAGCTTGCCCTTTACTTCTATGCCTGTATTGTTTGTTCTGAAATAGACAATGATATGTATTTTATGAAACAACCTTAGCATGTTTGGCGAGTTTTTGTCTTATGGAAGCATGTTTTATCCCCAAGATATTTCAGAATTGTATGCAATGGGTTAAAACTTGTTTTGGACAGGTATTTGCTATTTTGAATGAGCAATGAGAGTTGATAACTTTTTAAAATGGTTTTGCAGCCAAACATCGATCGAGGAATGGATTGCTCGGCCGAGAGTTCCATTCTTCGGCCACTACTTTTGTTCCTTAAAGAAGCTGGACTTTTCATTTTGGCCCAGTGGCGTTCCTTCATTCTTATGCTTGAATTTGATTTATGCCTTTTGTTTGCTTTTGCCGTATTCCATAGTCTATTTACCATGCTTTAGGATTTCTGAGATATTTTGTCTCTTATACTGATGTCTTTTGAGTCAGGGAGGAAAAGCAATGATTCTCATGACTTTTTGCTTTTGTCAATTCTTTGAAAAATGACTGACTCATCTTTTGCAAGCTCAATACGCAGGGTTAGCTGTGCCTATCATTGAGTACAAACCTCTTTATATTTTTCCTTCTCTCCACATGCTTGGGTTGTATCTCAATATGAGATTGCCTACGTATCCCAGTTAGGGAATCATGCCTTTTACGTAGTTCCAAAATCACAACTCTTGGGGTTGATTTTTCCACTCTTGGTTTTTCTCCTCACAAGCTCTTGATTTTGCCTAGGTTACCTAATGGAGGTTGAATCCATAGCGAGCTTTTCTTCAAATGCCTTAACTTTTGCCTAGGCTGCGTTTTAACAGTTTCTTGCTATAGTAGGCTTTACTCTTACTTTTGCTTGGGTTCTTGGATTACCCAACGAGCATTTCTCACAAGGGGCCGGATTTCTATGTTTTGGAGTGGAATTTAGTGGAGATGTTTTTCTAAGTCTCCTTTGAGTTTGTACTTTCATGATGGGCAAGCTAACTCTAAATGTTCTTGCGGAGATAGCATCTTCTTTCTATGTTTTGACAAAAACCTAGTTCTAAGCAATCAGGGCTTGTCCCTACTTTCCTTTTTGTCAACAATCATAAAGAATTTGATTCTTAAAAACTCCTTTCTCTGGCGAAGAGACTATAGTGTATTGGCAATTGCAAATTCAAGATCCAAATCGTTTATTAAGCATAAAATGGAAAGATAAAACGGGAAATTCATTTAACCATAGAAAATGCCCAAATAGGGGCCTAAAACATGTCCTAACTTGGCCTAACAATTATTTCATGATTTGTCATGTCATGATCTTTGTAGACAAAAGTAATGTTTAATGATTTGTCATGTCATAAAGAATTTGATTCTTAAAAACTCCTTTCTCTGGCAAAGAGACTATAGTGTATTGGCAATTGCAAATTCAAGATCCAAATCGTTTATTAAGCTTAAAATGGAAAGATAAAACAGGAATTCATTTAACCATAGAAAATGCCCAAACAGGGGCCTAAAACATGTCCTAACTTGGCCTAACAAGTAATGTTTACTCTTTAGGAAACAAAAGTAATGTTTAATGATTTGTCATGTCATGATTTTTGTAGACACCCCAATTTGGCCTAACAATTATTTCAAGTCCCACCTTGGGGACCGTCCCTAGCAGCCTTTTTCTGATTCTTTAGGGCTACGAAAGCAGATTCAATCAGAGATCTTGTTTCCCTAAACTACCTTATTGATTCATGCTGTTTGATTGGCTGGAGTGAGTCATCCCATGCCTATATAAAGAGGCCTTAGGGTTCCAAAATTAACATTCAATTCCTCCATCTTATAGCTCCAAGCTCTATAGAAATTATCTTTCATATCCTCTCTATAAAAGCCCTAAACCTTTGTGAGCACCCACATCCCAAGCGATCAAACCCCGAAGTACAAACCCTAATCTTAGGGTTTTAAGAAGAAAATCAGTCAATCACCCTCAATCCGAAGCAATCAAGCACTGAGGGATCAAGGTGGTGAGGCCTAGGGGCCTATGGTTTGATTCATCTTCTATTTTTATACTTTTATCGTAGTATTTGAATTCTTGATTAACTCTTTGTTCTGGTGTGAGGAAGAACATCGGCTAGGGAATCAATCCTTCGGCCGATACATCGATCCAGTGAAATTCCTCGGCTGTGACATCAATTCACCGACCGAGGGATCTATTTGCTAGGACATTTGTTTTCTGCTTATTCTGATGCATGCTTTCAATTATCATACTAGCTCACCTTATCAACTATTAAAGGCTAAAAACCAGATTATGTGTTAGAATTAAATAAAGCAAATATGCATTGTATGTCGAACGATTATGGGCTAGTCTCATGACTGGGCAAAGAGGGGTGCCTAATACCTTCCCATTATTGTACTATTGACTCCCATACCCGGAATCTCTATCTATTTTTCCTAGGTTTAATAAACTAGGTGGCAACTCTATTTTGATGATAACCGTTATCGTGTGGCGATGTTCCTAGCCATGGGAATATCCACGATCTTGGTTTATGAAATGGAACCAAATAAGCGTGATCAATCTGTATGCCAATGCTCCGTTTGGGAGGTGTCTACAGTTTTTGGAGACACCACTGGGGATTGAGAGCCATAACCAGAAAGTTCAACATGGAATTAATATTTGCTTTATTTAATTCTTTTTCATATGCATCAAGCGGGAACCCACGTTGAGTTCACCTAATATCCTGGCATGTCACGGGCTATGTTAGGGGTTCGAGCAAACTCCTAATGGAGCACCCTTTAAGACTACTCGAAACCTTGCATATTGTAGAAAGCCATAGAACTCTTTCCAAACTAGGACAAAACTCTTCCCTCAGAAGTAGACCAAGTCAGAATGGTAGTAAGAAATTTACAGCCACAGTTCCTGAAGCACATGTATTCCCAAGCAATTTCTACTTTTAAGTGCCTCTATGCTACTGGATTGCAAGTTGAAGACGACCTTAATCAAGGATTACTCGACAATGGAAAAGTCAGCCACAAGGTAGAGATAAGCACAAATACCAACAATGATAGTGGTATTAATACGGTGAGATCTCATCACAAGCGCAAGAGGGAATTTGTTCCTCTTGGAATGAAGTTAGAAGATGTGTTCCAGATCTTAGGAGTAGCAGGCGATCTAAAACCATTGCAAGCAAAATTTCCTAATAATCTTGCACCAAAGGGTGGGGAGTATTGCAAGTATCACCAAGTGACTGGTCATTCCATTGAACATTGTGGAGCTCTCAAGAATGTAGTCCAGGATCTCATCAATCAAGGGATAGTTGATCCAACCAAGCTAAATGATTGAGAAGCGGCGGCCAAATTCTGTCATGTGTTTTGAGTCAGTTTGTTTTAGGCCTTTCTTTTGGCCTTTATTTGCTTCTTTTTAGGGTTTGGGTCTCAAGTTTGTTCTCTTTTAGGAATTTGAGTCTTGAGTTTATTTTCTCTTGAAATTAAAGTCATTTTGTTCGTCATGTTCTTGGACCAACTCTTTGCACTCAACATGAAATGTGAATCTCTCCCGGAATATGAATCTCTTTAGACATGAACTACGAATGGCCTCATTCTATTTAGAGATACGTAGGCAACTTAGGGTTGGCCACATTTTTGAAAATGTTTTCTCTTGTGCTAATTTACTGCCATGAAATACTCATGATAACATTAAGTGTTGAAAACAATCCTCAAGGGTTTCAAAGTAATCTCATGATATCGCTTGAAACACATCATAAATCACTCGAGTTGTCAAATGCAAAGAATGAGTTATGACCCTTATCATTCATGTCGAGTTGAAGGGGAGTTGAATACATTTGTGTGCTCTCATGGAGCCGCTCATAGGAGAAACATGTTTTTGAAGATAGAAAAAAAAAAAATGAGCTCACTAGATTGAAAACCCTCAAGGGCGGTCTAGGCAAAAGTTAGAGCATCTATAAAAAATTTAGCCATGTCTCCATGCACTCACTTTGAGTCTCAAGACTTGTCCTCGATTTTGAAAATCCACTTGGTAAACATCAAAGCCTCTTAATCTCTTGGTTAGGATTCTAGTTGCTCTATCGCGTGATTCAAAATGAAGAAAGGCCATCATTTCTCTATCCAAACACTTATCCCTTGCTAGCCACGTTTAGCTTCTGAATAGTTTCTTTCAAATAAAGCCTGCTAGACAGCCATCCCCCACACTGGGGTAGATAAAAATGCAATGAGAGATGACTATAAAACAGAAAGTCAGCATCCCGTCACACAAGGAGGTTTTGAAAGAAGAGAAGAAAAACATCATCCCTTCCAATCCAAAAACATGAGGCATTTTGAAGAAACATCTTCCTCTCATACAAAAATAGCGATTAGATGGCTGCTAGCTTTTAGAACCCAAGCATGAGTAGAAAGTAGGTTTGAGCTGTTATATCCCTTCCTTTCTTAAGCCAACACCCTAACCTACAATAGGGTCCATAATAAAGTCCTTTTGGATTGAAGAATGCGAATTAGCAACAAGGTCCTAGATGCTGGGGGCATAACCAATGTAGAAGGTATGGACAAAGAAAAGTGGTATGAAGCAAAGGGGCACAACTGCATCCCCTTTTTTAGAAGTGCACAATCTCTCATGAGTCGCGCAGTGGTCACTTATCAATCCAACTCAAAGTAGTCAATTCACCCTGAAGCAGTAAACTGGCTAGGGTCATGGGTTCGTAGAATAGTTTTGCGTCTCTTGACAATTGAGTGGTTTGAATGTGAATCATGTAGGTAAATTGATGTGGTTTTGAAATTCTCAAGGAGAAATTTTCAAAATTGATTTTATCCTCAGCATTTTTGACACAGCAATACAAGCATTACTTATTTGCAAATTTTCATGGAGATAACATGGGTTTCCCATTCCATGAGGAGTATAGCTAGAAGGTCCCTTGGCCATATAGTGTGTTAGTAGCATTGCTAAAGTGTTGCAATCTTTCAAATCTCTTGGATCTCATCATCTTCTTTGTCATAGCCATTTGGCTAGTATAGAGTTTGTTGCCATCTTATGGTGTAGGAGAAGCACTAGCTTGAGTATGCAAAAGTTGAAATGTCCCAAAACACTTGTTTGCATATCACCATAATCACATGGTTGCTTGATGTGTAGTTTAGGTAGTTGCATTAGTCTCTTGCCTGCACAGTTGATTTGTCTACATGAGCACCCCACTATTTAGTCTTATCTAGACATTTCCCTGGGCCTCTTTGGCCCGCGCATTTGATTCGCTTTCATGTTTTTGTGGTTGTTATGGTTATTTGGTCTTGTATTGGTCTCTCGATCTAATACTTGATTTTTGTCTTCACTACTACATGTTGCTTGCATTATGAATGTGTTTGATTATCTGTTGGTGTGACGCCTTTTGGCTCTGAAGAGAAAAAATAGGCATTATCTCTTGATATATTAGGTCTCTCAACCATTATGCCTCTTGGCATTTGCATCTCTCGATGTATTAGGTCTTTCGACCATTATGCCTCTTGGCATTGCATCTCTCGATGTATTGGATCTCTCAACCACTATGCCTCTAGGCATTGCATCTCTCGATGTATTAGGTCTCTTGATCATGGAGATTCCGGGTACGTGAGCCAAGAGAACAATAAGGGGAAGGTGTTAGACACCCCTCTTTGCCTAGTCGTGAGACTGGCCCATAATTGTTCGACATATAATTAATACTTGCTTTATTTAACTCTAAACATATAAACTAATTATTAGCCTTTAACAGTTGATATGGTGAGCCAAAACAATAATGAAAGCATGCATCAAAACAAAAAAACAAAATTGTCCCAGGGAATGGATCCCTCGGCCAGTGAATGGATGTCACGGCCGAGGAATCCTTCTGGATTGATGTATCGGCTGAGGGATCGAAGACCCAGCCGATGTTCTTCCTCACACCAGACTAAATGATTGACAGAAAATCAAAACGCTACGATTAATGTACAAAAGCATGAAATAAATCAAACCATAGGCCCCTGGGCCTCACCACCTTGCTCCCTCAGTTGTTTGATTGCTTCGGATTCATGGGGATTGACTGATTTGCTTCTCGAAAACCCTAGGGTCAGGGTTTGTACTTCAGGGGTTTGATCGTCGGATTGCAGCTGCCTTCGAGATGTTAGGGCTTTTGAAAAGAGGATATGAGAAAGGATTTCTGCAAAATTTCGTGGCTATAGAGGGTGATTGATGATGCGTAATTATGTATTGTATGTTGTATTTTCGGAACCCTAAGTACCTCTTTATATAGGCAATTGGTGACTCACTCTGGCCAATCAAATAGCGTGAATCAATACGGTAGTATAAGGTTAGAAGATCTCTAGACAAATCTGCTTTCGTAGCCCGAACACATCGGAATTTTGCTAGGGTTTTGGTGATCGGATCAAACGATTGACAGAACATTCCAGAATCTGGAAAATAGACGATCTGGCGGCCGAGTAATGGATATGTTGGCCGAAGAATCGATTTGGCTACCGAGGATTCAATCTCTTAGGGAGATTTTCAAACAACATGTTTCACAGGTGGAAGAATGAAGTTGAGGCTGTAAGATCAATGTTACGGCCGAAAGATGGATTCTCCTGGGATTTTGTATTTCTGTCTGAAAGGCTATTTGGCTTTGAATCGGGTCCTCTAAGTGGTTAAAAGTACTCACCAAAAGTCCACGGGTTTACGAGAAGTCAATCAGCAATCATTGTATCCATTCATCATCGGGATGGTCCCCAAGGTGGGAATGCTCATCCAATCCTCTTGTTCACAGGCCCAACGTTCGTGCTGCTCAATGGAATGCTCCTGTTGTTGTTCCTATAATTCCAAGTGGTGTCCCGGAAGCCAACATTATTCAAAAGCAGCTCGAGCGGATCCCCGTTTCAATCTCTGTTTGGGGATTGATTTGTTCCTCTAAAGAACATCGTGAGAAGCTGTCTTTAACTCTCGCTCATCTGAAGGTGCCTTCCGACATTACTCCTGAGGCCATGATTGCCCTCACGTAGCACTCCAATCTGGACTTCCAGATTAGTTTACTTACAGTATTTGATTCCCCAATGATGAAAGGGATCAAGAACACCCCGGGAATGATAAGTGTTTGAGATTTGAGTGTTTAAAAAACCCTTAAACCCCAAACCTTAGACAAAAACCCTACCGGAACGCGCTGGTTTGGTGCCCACGCGCGCAGGTCGAACGAATAGGTGGTGGTCAACAATCAAAGCTTGACCGTTGACCCACGCATGTGTTGGTATGACACGCGCGCGTTGGGGCGCAATGCGCGCTCGCCGGTCAAAGCTTGTCCCCATCACCTTTATGGGAAAAACTTAACCACCAAGCAACCTCAGCCAGACCTCGTGGACTGGCTGAGCTGCTCTCTTTACCACCATACCTACCTCCTTTCTCCCTATAAATACCCCTATTGCCTATCTTTCTCACACATTTAGAGTTACACATTTTGGCCATAACCTTGCCTTCTTCTTTGCAAACCAAAGAGATATAAGGGCACCCAAGAACATAGCTTGTTCTTCCTCCTCCCAACACCTCAATCAAGCTTCAAACCTCAAAGCTCAACCTCTTTCAAACTCAATTTAGGTATAGCATACCTATTGTTTCCTGTTCTGATCCCTGAGGGGGGCTGACAGGGCTAAGGTTGGTAATCAATACCAGTCTTGGCCCTAAAGCTAGCAAGATTTCAAAAACCATCGTGGTAGGAACTAGCGTGCGCCGGTCTTTTGTACGCGCGCACCACTCTCTGGCTGCGTGCGCAAATCGCCGTGGGGATTGGTGTCTTACTGTTTTATGCTTTACTTTGTATAGATCACTATTAAGCATGCTAATAATTGGTTTATTGCTTTCCTTAGTTCGAACTGCTGGCTTTAGATTTAATATGCATATCTACTTCTTTGGAGTACCCCTGAGAGTTTTCTGGATATGTCCCAGAATCCAGAAACATGTAAACCAAACACTGGTTTGAGAGCTCAAACAAGCGCGCGCCTGTTGGTTATCTGCGCGCGTAGGCTGTCCTTTGACCAGTGAGTGGCCTTTGCGTGGGTAACTTGGCCTTAAGCCACTGTTTTGTCCCCTCACTATTTATGGGGTGTTTTGTTAATTTGTAGGGCTTTTCAGCCTTTAAACTGTGTAGTGTAACTACTATAACTGCTTGGTTTGTCCTGGGTGTGCACTAGTCCTTCCAAAGCCCAGAAAGGGGTAAAAATAGAATCTATGAGTGAAGCAAAGTCGCGCGCATGTTATGGACTCACGCGCGCAAGTGTGAACTACGTGCAATGGCTTTGGTCAGTGCATGCAAGTTCTTTCTTGTGCACGTAAAATCCAGATGTGTGTGCTGGGTTTGGTTCTATTCAACAGAAACTGCTTTTATCCCAGTTATTGCTTTCTCATCCATGCTATCAATCACATCCTGCAAATCGTGTTACAACTTTAATCCCCATTAAACTGTTCCCCGCCCCTAAATGGCTAAAGAATTGATTTATAAAGAGAACAATCACAATAATTTTCACAAAATGCCTAAGTAGAGACCGATCTCCGGATTAGACGAGAGGGGTGCCTTAAAATCCTTGCCCTCTCGTAACCTGGCTCCTAAACCCAGATATGATTATGATGGCCTGGTGCTTTCACTTTTTCAAATCAAAAACTGTGTACAAAGCATTTCAAATTCGGTTCCTTGGGTGTCGGACCTTCAAACCCAAGTGGCAACTCTCTAAATTATGAGCGCTCGTCCCGCTTAGCGCTCCCTCGATCCAGCATTTAAAAGGAACGGGATCCTTTTAAGGGCACAATGCCCACACCTCATATTGCCACTCATATCAAAGCACTCCGTCTCCTTCACTGAAAAGGACCTCTCCGTTGATGGAGTTGCTCATAACTGCTCGTTGCACATAACCGTCAAGTGTAGAGGACATTGGGTTACGACTGTCCTCATCGATAATGGCTCCGCAGTTAATGTTTGCCCTTTGAGGGTCGCTTACCACCTGGGTTTCACCAAAAAGGATCTCACGCCGTCTAACTTGACAGTCAAAGCTTACAATAGCACATGCCGTGTAGTAGAGGGAACACTAGTGCTTAAACTCAACGCTGATGGTTTTGAGATGGATGTTGAATTTCACGTTGTTGATATCCCTACTACCTTTAACCTGCTGCTGGGCAGGCCGTGGCTTCATAGGGCGGACATCAAGGCCGTGCCCTTTACTCTTCACCAGAAGGTCATGCTGGGTCTTACTTTTGAGACTTTGACAATATGCGAGGACTCTGGTATCCATCCGCACACTGAAGATGGAGCACCGATCTTGGGAATTTTGCATGGGGAAGAGGATGCTGACTTTGGAGGTTTCTCTTTTGACACGTTTAGTTTGGTCCTAGCCATTTCCATGGATGATGACTTTATCATCAGTTCAACTACCCTCGACATAATGAGGAGGATGTCTTACATGCCTGACTTAGGACTTGGGATCAACCAACAAGAGATCGCTGAATTCCTTACCTTTCCTTTCAATGATGGTCGCTTTGGCTTGGGATATGTTGCCCCTGCCAAAGATGCCAAAAAGAGGAAAGGTATGGGAAAGACTCGAAACCTTCAAGGTAACGCTGACAGTTACCTTGTACGTGGAGGAGGAGGCACCGCTTATGTGGGACATGTCGAGCCATTTTGGGATCCGGAGTCTCATACCTGGATGCCTGGCTTTGAGGTTTTCACTGCTGACACCTGGTCTGATAGCAAGGAAGAGCTAGGTAAGGAAGAATTCTAGAAGAAGTTGGCTCAAATCAAGGAGAAGACGGACTGGTTGAGGACATTCGATCAGGGGAGCTTGGAGCTGCTTTTCTCCCAAATGGGTTTGGTTGAAGACGCCGATGAGGCTGAAGTGCTGATGCTTGGGCCTAACACTCTCGAAGATCCTACCTCTCTTATCGTGGAGGCTAAGGGTAGTATTCAAAATTGCATCTTCACACCACGTCTAACTTGCATTGACGATACGTTTGAATCTGACACAAAGTCGGTCGAGTCTAAGTCTAGCTCAAAGTCGGAGTTTGTGCCTCTTGGCCCTCTAGGTCGTAGCTTTTCCTTTGAGTTTGAGTCGACTATACTTGGCAACCCTGAAGGGTTTTATGAAATGCATGATCCTGCTTCCGAGTACTTTGCTGACTTCTATATAAACTGTGTTGACCCCGACAATGAAGAAATAGATTTTGACGGGAATATCCCTGCTGAATTGCATTCCCTCATTGAAAGCGAAGACGAAAGGCATGCTAAGCCTCTAAAAGAAGAAGTAATTTCTATAAATTTGAAGGACGAGGATGACCCTCGTATGATGCAAATCGGTTCAATGTTGTCTCCAGATGATCGCACCACATTGATCGACCTACTCAAGGAATTCTTCGAGGTTTTTGCATGGTCTCACTAGGATATGCCTGGCATTGATCCCGAGATAGTGGGGCATCGGATTACCTTGCTACCTGGGGCTACGCCTGTCAAGCAAAAGCTTCACAGAATGAGGCCAAACTGCCTACAGAAGATCAAGGAAGAAGTCACTAAACAGATTGACGAAGTTCTTGAAGGTCGCAGAGTACCCTAAATGGGTTGACAATATCGTGCCAGTTCCTAAGAAAGATGGGAAGATCCAAGTCTACGTCAATTTTAGGGACTTAAACAAAGCAAGCCCCAAAGACAATTTTCCTTTGCCACACATCGATGTGCTTGTGGACAATACGGCGGGGCATGCTTTGCTTTCGTTTGTCGATAGATTCTCAAGTTACAACCAGATTTTCTTGGCACCAGAGGACCAGGAAAAGACAACGTTCGTCACAGAATGGGGTACCTACTGCTATGCGGTTTGGGCTAAATAACGCCGGCTGCACTTTTCAACGAGCCCAAACAACCTTGTTGCACAACCTGATCCATAAGACAGTTGAAGTCTATGTCAATGACATGATTGTCAAGGCAAAGGAGCGGGAGGATTTCATTCCAGCACTTAGACAATTCTTTGAAAGGCTCTGCAAGTACCGAGTACGTCTCAACCCACAGAAGTGCACATTTGGGGTCATGGCAGGCAAAATGTTGGGATTCTTGATCACTACAAGAGGGATTGAGGTAGATCCATCCATGATCAAGGTGAGGTAGATCCGTCCATGATCAAGGCAATTCTCAAGATGAAGCCACCATAGTCTGAAGAGGGAGTGCGAAGCTTTCTGGGGAAGGTTCAATTCATAAGCAAATTCATCGCCAAGTTAACTTTAACTTGCGAGCCGATGTTTCATCTACTCAAGAAGGATGTCCCATCCGAATGGACGACAAGTGTCAAGCAGCTTTCAAGTCAATTCAGACATAGCTGCAGAATCCGCCGGTATTGATGCCTCCTACACCAGGATGGCCCTTAATCTTGTACTTGTCTGTCACCCCATCAGCTATGGGATGTTTGGTAGCGCAAGAGGGAGATGTTGGAGTTGAGAAAACTATCTACTATTTGAGCAAGAAGATGGTAGGAAGTGAGGAGCGTTATACTCCTTTAGAGAAGACGTGTTGGGCGCTCGTTTGGGCCTCCAAAAAGCTGAGGCAATACATGTTGGCATATACGGTGAGACTGATTTCTCGGATGGATCCTCTCAAGTATCTATTCGAGAAACCTGCGCTTACTCAAAAGTTAGCGCGTTGTTTGCTTTTGCTGACGAAGTTCGATCTCTAATACGTCACAAGGAAATCTGTGAATGGACATGCCGTGGCAGAATTTGTGGCCGATCACCCGATTGATGGACTAGAGGATGCAGATTTCACTTTCCCTGATGAGGATGTGCTAACTATGGTCGAAGAAGTTTGGACACTCTATTTTGATGGGGCCGCTAACCAGAAAGGATTTAGGATTGGGGTGTTATTGGTCACGCCTGTCGGTGCTCATATTCTGCTTGCTTTCAAACTAAACTTTGATGTTACAAATAATCAAGCTGAGTATGAGGCATGCATTGTTGGCATGGAGGCTGCTATTGCTCTTGGAGTCAAAAAGCTAGAGGTCATCGGAGATTCCAACTTGGTAGTCTCTCAGGCCAATGGAGACTGAAGGTTCGTGAGGAGAAGCTGAAGCCTTATCACCAAAATTTGGAAGAACTGATTCCTCGTTTCAATAAGGTGGCATTCACCCATATTCCACATTTGAAGAATTAGTTCGCCGATGCCTTGGCAACTTTGGCTTCAATGATCGAACTTCCGACAAGTGTTAAGCAATGGCCAATCGTAATCGAACAAATGGACTTGCCTGCATATGAGTATGTCAATGCCATCGATGATGGCTACCTTGGTATCATGACATATGGAACTTTGTGGAGCGTGGAGAGTTTCCCGCTGAAGCCACTAGGAAGGATCAAGTTGCTTTGCAAAGGTTAGCCACCCAATACATCATTTGTGGAGGAAAGCTGTATCGAAGGTCTCACTGTGGAAGGCACAAACTGTGTGTCAACAGCGCTGAGGCAGCAAGGATAATGGAGAAGATTCACGAAGGAGTCTGCGGTCCTCATATGAGTGGTGTCATGCTGGCTAGGAAAATCCTAAGGCAGGGGTACTATTGGTCTACAATGGAGTCTCAATGCATCGACTACGTGTGACAGTGTCACAAGTGCCAAATCCTTGCTAACCTACTACATCTTCCTCCGTCTAATTTGTTTGGCATGACTTCGCCTTGGCCTTTCTCTGTTTGGGGCATTGACGTCATCGGCATGGTTCGACCTTCCGCTTCAAATGGCCATAAGTTCATACCAGTGGTGATAGACTACTTCACCAAATGGGTCGAAGCTGAATCTTACAAGACTTTGACAACGGTTCAGGTTGCTCAATTCATCCGAAAGAATATCAACTATCGGTATAGTCTCCCACAGGCATTTGTGTCAAATAATGGGACTCATTTCAAGGGCAAGGTTTTGGAACTCTTCGAGGAGTTCAAGATCCAGATCCATCATTCAATAGTCTATCGGCCACAAACAAATGGATTAGTCGAGGCTGCAAACAAGAATGTCGATGTCACACCCCATCCCGGAAAACACCACTCTAAATTATTTTCCAAATGGGATGGACCCACACCTTGGCCCTGCTCAAATAGTAAATAAAAACACCAGCCAAGTGTCCAACTCATAAAAAAAAAAACTTAACTTGCATATATACGAAAATAACTGTCATACAAGACGTGCCCACATGTATTTACAACATATACAAGCTCCAAAAATAGGCACATAATGAAAAGAGTAAAAAAGCTAGACTACTATATACACAACTCCGGTCTATACTCTGCAGTGGACCCGCATGCCGTCACACACCTGAAAAGAAAACACTGTGGGGGTGTGAGCTATCAACTTGATCAGTGAATGTACTTATCCGTAATAAGAGAAGCAATAAAGACAAGTGCTATCAAACAATTTAAAACAAGAATATTTAGCCCGACAATAACATTCCATTACGTAATACTCATAACGCCACTAAGGCAATTTCTATATTTACGCCACTAAGGCAATACTCTTTACGCCACTAAGGCAAGAGTCGTCACGCCATTAAGGCAATATTTATCCACGCCACTAAGCAGGCCCGGCCCTGAGTTTTTTGGGGCCCTAGGCGACCAACCAATTTGGGGCCCTTCACATCTACAAATGAAATATTTTCAAAAGATACAAATTGTCCCAAATATAAGACTTACAAATACTTATACGGCCAGGTTACAAAAATTACTGTACAACAACTAATAAGTATCATTGAACATTGCTCTTCTTGCATTTTTAGAGGCAAATAAATCAATTAAGCTTCCATAGTCTAGTTTTGCTGCGAAATCATTTTCAATGGATAGCATGGCTAACCCATTCAACCTTTCTTGTGACATGGTTGATCGAAGATAATTCTTGATCAGTTTCAACTTTGAAAAGCTTCTTTTCCCCGATGCAGCTGTAACCGGAATAGTCAAAAGTATTCTATAAGCAATCCATGAATTTGGCAAACAATTGTCCATGGTCTTCAAATGATTGAGCACTTCAATTGGTTTGTTGACTTCCTTTGGCAATCCATCTTTCAAGACTTTCAGCTCCATAGATAACTCTCTTCCATCAATATCTGAAACCCCGCCATGTTTTAAAAATCTTTCAAGGTTCTCACAGCAAGTCTTCAAAGATTCATCGCTGGTCTTTTTCAAGTTAAACAAAAAGCCAAAGTTTGCCTCATATACTTTGAATTGCTCAAACCTATTCTTGAGTGACAAAAGACCTTTGTCAACTATATACAAGAAGTAATTAACTCTGAAGGATTCTTCAACCGATTGGGTCACTTCTTCACTAACATCCTCGTCAAGTTGTTTCTTTCTGCAAATAATGCGCTTTTCAACAAATGAAGGTTCAACTCCCATTTCACTTGCCATTTCTTTAGCTTCAACCATTGCCTCCACGAAACCAATTTCTCTATACCTTTCAAAATAAGTAATAAGTCCTTTCAATTGCTTTACAGCAACATCTATATCCATATCTTCACTTTGAAGGAGATTGCTAACGGAGTTAACAGCAAACAACAAATTGTACCAAATAGCAATGCAAAACAAGAACTCAAAATTCTCAAGTTCATTAGTAACTAGGGACTTAGCTTCACTCTTTGCCATCGCCTCTGTGGTAGTATTTGCCAAGATAACTAAAGCATCTCTTATTTGTTGGGCATGGTACCTTAGTGGTTTAACACTTTCAATGCAACTTTCCCAACGCATTTGTGACAATTGCTTAACTGTGAAACCTTCCACATTATCTTTCAAAATAGCCCATCGTTGAACGGAAGATGCAAACAAAACATATATCCATTGTACCACACCAAAGAAAGTTTTTGCTTTAGAGGAAGAATTGGCCATATCAGAAAGCACAAGATTGAGATTATGACAACCACATGGCGTATAGAATGCCCTAGGATTAAGCTCAAGTACTCTTGTTTGAACGCCTTTGTTTTTTCCTTTCATGTTAGAACCATTGTCATATCTTTGTCCTCTTAAGTCACCAATATCAAGTTCAAGGCTAACTAACGCTTCTTGAAGTTCACCAAAAAGTCCCATTCCTGTTGTATCATCCACCTTCAAGAATTCCAAAAATAACTCTTTCACCATAATTGGACTCGTTGAAACATCCAGACATCGCAAAACAAGTGACATTTGTTCTTGATGGCTTATATCCGGAGTACAATCAAGTATGACTGAAAAATATTTCGCTTGTTTGATTCTTGACACAATTGCAGTTTTGACTTCCCCGGCCAACAATTGTATCAATTCATTTTGAATTTTGTGACTCAAATAATGGTAATGAATCTCACCATTTTCTATCCGCCGTAAGTGCTCTTGCATTGTTGGTTCAAACTCGACAATCATTTCAACTGTGCTTAAAAAAACTCCATTGCTCTCTTCATAAATCTTCTCATGGCTTCCATGAAAAGGGAAATTATTCTTTGCAAGGAATTTCACAACAGCAATTATCATCAATAATACTCGTCTCCAATGTTCTCTTTCTTTGCTAATTTGGTCTTGTGCACTCTTATCTATTGTTTGATTCTTCCCCAATCTTTTCTCCAGCTCAATCCATTTACTCAGGCAGGTAATATGCTCGTTACTACTTTCATGGCCTTTAAGTCTCTCACCAATATTTTTCCAATCTTTAAATCCTTTAGTAGCCAATTGAGTCTTATTTCCTTCTAGCTTAAGCAACTTACAACAAAAGCAAAAAACTCTATCCAAAATCTCCGAGTATATTAACCATTTCCTGTCAAGTTTTTCTCCATTTGCTAAATGCCGAATGTAATGAATGGAGGAGAAATGCCTAGCATTAGCGTCCTTAAGGAAGTTGACGTCGCAATCTCTTCTCACAGGACCTCTCTCTACTAATAAATCTCGTAAATTCTGATCAATATTTTTCCAATTACTCGGATCATCAATATTCAAAGGTTCACATTCAACATTCATCTCCTCATCTTGATTGGCTTCTCCACTCCCTAAATTCTCATTTTCTTCTTCATTCGCCAAGTTTTCATTTTCGTTATTCACCAAACTTTCAACTTCTTCATTCACCAAATTTTCATTTTCATTATTCACCAAACCTTCATCTTCTTTATTTTCCAAGTCTTCAACTGAATGTTCTAGCGGTTCACCAGTTGTAACGAATTTGTCAATAGCCCCTGCTTGAGATTTGAGTAATTTTTCGACTCTTTGCTTCTTTTTTCTCTTTTCATATCCAGACGGGTAACATCTTTTAAGCTTCATGATAAGCTGGGGTAAAAGGGAAAAAAGAGAGAGGTATTAATCATGTGACATACTTTCTCTCGTTCTACAGATTAAAGCAAATTTTATTAGACTAAGATATATAGAAGGTTAGGTTATCAATGAACTCTCCTATATGCCTATTTTATTCTATATGCACCACCACATTCCAACATATTTTATTCTAAAGGAATAAAAAATAAGAGCACAACTCCAGTTCTCAACTTCACGGCAATTGCTTTAACAAGAGCACAAAATCACAAATCACACAACAGATTGCTTTAACCCCATTTTCGAGCAATTAAATAAACAGTTATCAACTTCCCAAATGCATAAACAAATAATACTTGCAAAAGACAAAAGCATAAACAAATGCGCAAAGCCCATACCTAGTAGATTGATTTCTTGCCGCGATTCGCAAAAATCGATTCTTGTATTCACATTTTTACCTCTTTAAGGGCAGGGGAAAAAAGTATTTTGGGGCTTTGTTGGGTTAAGGCTACAAATTGGATCGTAGGAGATGAAATTTGGGGGTGAGAGACAGAGATGAAATTTGAGAAGGCGAGAGGAGATTTAGGAGAAGGCGAGGGCAGATGCGAGAGGAGATTCAGGAGCACCGGAGAAAGCGAGAGGAGATTCAGGGGAAGCCGACGTTGGGTTGGGTTTTTCTAATTTCAATTCCGTGAGAAAGCCGACCTGGCTTTGTGGTTTTATTGTGTTTTTTTTTCCTTTTAAGAGTTGACACAAGAGTTTCTGAATTGGGCTGAAAAAATTTTTTGGGCCTTGTTTTAAAATGGGGCCTCACTTAGTTAAGTTAACTTTGGGTACAAATTTTGGGCCTAAGGACTCCTAATGTAGTATACTAACTTAAAATGGTGGGGGCCCTAATTTTGGGCCTTTTGGGAGTGGGGGGGGGGGGGGGGGGGCGGGCTAGGCCACCGCCTGGTGGGCCTAGGCCCAAGGCCAGCCCTGCCACTAAGGCAATATTCAATAATGCCACTAAGGCCATATTATAACGCCACTAAGGCTACGATCATATTCTCGCTTAGAAGCTCAAGCCAAAAGTCAACCATTTCAATACGAAAAATAACTCTACACCGTGTCTCATCTTCCACTATTAAAAATAAGAACACCCACCTCGAGGCCCAGCCAAAAAGTTACCAACACGAGCTTACTCCCTACGTAGAGTCACGATATTCGTTGCTACCTCTGAACCTGATGCGTAACACTTAAATCAACACATGTGAGTATTTTTATTGATATACTCATAAAAATGAAAGGATTGCAATCATTACTCTAGCATCAAATTCCTTTTAGACTAACCACGTAATAAAATTCAGCACATCGAAGCACATAAGAGAGTGTCATTTTCATAATAAAAAAGTTACCCGATTAGACAAATAGCAACTAGGGTGTAACATGCTTTCTAAAACTCGTCCACACATGATAAAATATCCTTTTGGCTACCATAAGAGAACCATGTTCTCTGATCCACGCACAAGCCCAGTTTCCATCCTTGAATAACTACATGGTCTAAATTTCACAAATTGCCACAGGAATCCAATAGCACAAAATCTGGTTCAGTCAGATTCGGCAACTATAAATCCAGTTCAACACTTGGCAATTATTTTTAGCATTCTAGTTCAAAGCTTGGCAGTTTAATAGGAAATTCACCAGGTATCAATTATCTACAGCACTTATAGAGGTAATTTCTAGCGTCAAGTTCACAATTTCCAGCACCTAATAACATGATAGGTACAATTCCAACAAAAATATTCATACACGTAACCAACGTATAGCAACTTAGACACCAAAATTAACTCTTAACATGCAATTCTTTTGCTTCTTGTCATGAATAACAATTGCAATAGGGAAAAATAGCAGAGAACAACCCTAATTAGTGTATTTGAACCCAACTGATATCAAAACCCCAAAATTACCCACTTCAATTGCAAGATATATGATAACTAATCAATATGGAAAAGAGGCTAAGAATTACCTACCAAGATTAGGACTTCCGGTAACGCTAATTCTTTCTTCTCCGATCCTGTAGGGAGGTATTCCCGAGCAGATACATTTAGTTGCCGAACACGTGATATTTGGGAGCACGTGGTAAGTACGACAAGACTTATTGCCGGGCAGTTCGGTGAACAGCGATATGGACCAATGATATGGGAAGTCATTGATCCATGCAGTCTGTTCGGCTAACTAAAGGCCAATGACATGAGAAGTCACTGGTGTAAACTAAACTGTTCGGCAGATAGAGACATTCTGATTACGTTTGGACCAAGTTACATGTGAAGTATCTGGTCCAGGAAGTCTGTTCGGCAACGAGATTGCCGAACAAAAGAAAGAACTTCAGTCAAATATTGGAGCATAGGGAACATTCTGGAAGAATCCAGAAACACTGGTATTCCGTTAAGGAATAAGATCCCGAGAATATAGGGTCTGAGAAAGATACCCAATGAGAATGGGATGTTCAGCCAGTAATGGAAAAGAATCCTAAAAGGACTCTTTTCTAATAAACTGATAAAGGAAACGAGAATCCTTGATGTACTGGGTTTCCTATACGAGTTGGGAATCCTATGGAAACAGGGATGCTTGGGCAACAAGCATACGAAAATCTATAAATAAGAGGTAAACCTGGAGATAAAAGGTACGCAATACATTGCTTTCTGATTGCTTTCCTACTGATAATTAGGGTTTGATTGCAAGTACGTGATACTAACTTTGGCATCAGAGGGCCTTTGCCATGAGAGGCAAAGGTGCACTCACCCCCTGTCTATTTTGCAGATTAGGGTTCCGACGACGAATTAGGGTTTCGGTGAAGAGGCACGAATAAGCCGTTGCAATTCGATTGATCCGAAGCATCAATTATTTTCATCCCCCTACAATTGGCGCCGTCTGTGGGAAACGAACTAACTTTTCTAAAAAGTAATCATGATGGAACAAGATCCAGTTACACCGTTTAGTCCGAAGGACCAGTTGAGTGGGGGAGGAGATAAATCCCCATCAGGTGCTCCGAGAAAGCCCACTGGTAAACATGATAGAGGTAACTCCAAAGAAAAAAGAGACAAAACTGCTACTGGCTCCACGAGAAGGAGTAGGTCTCATCGAAGAGAAGAGTGAGTCACCCGTTCAAGAAGTATACACGATGATAATGATCTCCTAGATAAAAAGAGGAGGGAAATCGAGGAGTATGCTAGTTTAATTAAGAAACGAGAGTATGAGATACAGGAGTTGCAGCGGATACGAGATCACCCAGTAGATTCTGGACTTTCTCGAAGGAATTCCCAGAGGGATGGACGGACTATGGTAGTCCATAAGCAGACCCATTCACGAAGAAGAAGGAGCAAAAGTCCTGTCATAGGGCGTTATGAGGCTTCTCCACGAAAAAGGGAAAGAAGAAGTAAAAGCCGAACACCCGAGAGAAGGGCTTCTTCACGAAAAGGGAGGAGCAGAGACAGAAGTTCCACCCCCGAAGAGGAGGGAACAAGGAAACACCATCGAGACAGGTACGAGAGACCTGATGCTGATTGGGCCAAAGCCACGGCTCACAAGTCGAAGGAGTTCGAGGATGGGACAGTGATTGCACGAGAAGCAGCACGCAAGGCATTAAGTAATATTGCAGCCTCCGCCTTTACAAAGAAGCTTCAAGAGGCTAGGTTGCCGAGCAGAGTGAAGCACGGTGCATTCGTACTTTACGAGACAAATACAGATCCCGTGGCTCACATACATCATTATCAACAAGCTATGTTCATGCATGAAGGGGATGATGCCATCTTATGCAAGATGTTCCCCTCCAGTCTTGGCAAAGTGGCTTTAGCCTGGTTTCATAAACTAGGCCCGCGATCCATACGAGGATGGAGGCAGTTGACTGAAGAGTTCACTGCTCGGTTCCTGACGAGCAGAAAGGCCCCAAAGACCTTTGAGAGTCTATCCACCATGAAACAGGAGGAGAACTAGCAGATCAGGGATTATGCAAAGAAGTACTGGGAAACTTTCAACGAGATTGAAAGTTGCAGCGAGGAGTATGCAATTGCCACTTTCAAGACTGGTTTGCCTATTCGGGGAGAGTTACGTCGCTCATTAAATAAACAACCGATAGCCACATTGGCAAAATTGATGGAGCGGATAGAGCAACACGCCAGAATGGAGGATGCAATACTCCGTGAGGATGGCAGGACCGTTGCTGAGCAGTCGAAGGCACCTGCCAAAAAGGTGGATAAGCCAGAGCCCAAGACTTATAAAGAGAGGAGGGAGTATGGGCAGGCTAAAAAAGAGCCGTACAAGGATAAGCAAGCTCCTGACCCCAAATCTTTCTTTTCTATCACTACAGTTTGGAAGGAGCCAATTTATAGGATTCTTTATCGAATAAAGAATCAGCCATATTTTAAATGGCCACCAAGTCTAGGCGGAGACAAGGATGCAAAATGTGCTACGAATCAGCACTGCAGTTACCACAAAGATTGGGGCCACATGATGAGGATTGTAAGATGTACAAGAGGCACCTTGATGATTTGGTCTCTCGGGGCTATCTCAAGGAATTTATCCAGGAGGATCGTAAGGAGAAAGGGAAAGCTATGGAGATGGGTTATGAGCAAAACCCTAAAGGAGTAATCCATATGATACATGGGTTGGCCACACCTTATACGAGAAATGAGGTTAGGTTGTTACAAAGGCAAGTCAAGCACAATCAGCATGTGATGCGACTGGGAAGCAAAAGAGGACGAGAGAATGATGTGTGCGAGGAGAGTATATCATTCACAGATGACGACCTAGGAGAGGTCCAAATACCCCACAACGATGCATTGGTCGTAACCCTACGAGTTGGGGAATATGACATTGAGAGGATTCTTGTGGACTCAGGAAGTTGTACAGAGGTGTTGTACTACGATGCGTTCAAGAAGCTGGGGTTGGCCCAAACAGATTTAGAGCAATCTACAACACCCCTGATCGGCTTCGGTGCAGGAGCAATCTGGCCCCTTGGAAAGGTAACACTACCTGTTCGGGTTGGGTCAGTGGTATTGAGGACAGATTTCTTAGTAGTCGATGTTCCCTCTTCCTATAACGCAATTATAGGAAGGACATGGTTGCACAGGATGAGGGCAGTCTCCTCGACTTATTACCAAATGGTAAAATTCCCAGGATCGAATGGGGTTGAAGTGCTCAGAGGCAATCAGAAAGTGGCTCAACAGTGTTTGATCTCCATCATTAAAACAGCCCAAAGGTCCACCATGTTCATACGTTAGAAGTACCAGATCAACCAACTATCGAGGATGTTGGAAGAAGCCCGGCTGAAAAAGTGGTTGAAGGTTTGGAAAAGATTCAGATCAACGAGACTGATCCTGAAAGATATTTTTTAATTGGGGAATCATTACCAGCAGAGGAAAAGGCTGAATCAATAAAATTTCTGAAGGAATATGTCGATGTATTTGCATGGATACCAGAGGAGATGCCCGGACTGGATGCAGATGTGATCTGTCACCATTTAAACATTGATCCTCAACATAAGCCGATCATTCAGAAAAAGAGGAGGGCAGTCGTGCAGCATGTGGATGCAGTAATAGAAGAGGTCGATCGTTTACTGGAGGCTAAAGCGATACGCAAGGTCTACTACCCAGAATGGTTATCCAACACCGTTGTGGTGAAGAAAAAGAATCGGAAGTGGCGTGTCTGCATAAACTTCACAGACCTAAACAAAGCGTGCCCAAAGGATAGTTTTCCTCTTCCAAGAATTGACCAGTTGGTTGATGCAACCGCTGGTTATGAGCGAATGAGTTTTCTTGATGCATATCGAGGATATCATCAAATTGCTATGTTTGGGCCTGATCAAGAGAAAACTTCGTTTATCACACCACGACGGTTGTATTGCTATAGTGTTATGCCGTTTGAGCTAAAGAATGCTGGGGCAACATACCAAAGACTTGCAACCATCATGTTCAAAAAGCTGCTTGGAAAGACTATGGAAGTCTACATAGATGATATGGTGGTAAAAAGTCAAGAGAAACGGGGGCATATAGCTGATTTGAAAGAAGTTTTCAAAATCTTGAGGAAGTACAAACTGAAACTCAACGCTTCGAAATGTGCGTTTGGAGTTGGTTCAGGAAAGTTTCTGGGTCATTTGGTAACCATGAGAGGGATAGAGGCTAATCCCGATCAGATTGCTGCCCTATAGAGGCTACAAAGTCCCAAAACCACTAAAGAAGTCTAAAGGTTGACTGGAATGGCTGCAGCACTTAATAGGTTCATCAGCAAGTCAAGTGACAAGTGCAGACCCTTTTTCAGTTATTGAAAAAGAGGGAGGGATTTGAATGGGGAGCAGAATGTGAGCAAGCCTTCCAGGACCTGAAGAGGTACCTGGCCCAACCCCCACTTTTGTCAACTCCACAGCCAGGTGAGTCTTTAATTTTGTACTTAGCTGTTTCTGAGCATGCAGTAAGTGCAGTCCTGTTGAGGGACTTAGGGATGGAACAAATCCCTATTTATTATGTTAGCAAGACATTGTTAGATGCAGAAACGAGATATCTGCCGTTAGAAAAGCTTGTCCTGGCACTTAGGACAGCCACAAGGAAACTGCCACATTATTTCCAAAGCCATAAAGTTGTGATTTATACTGAGTTTCCATTGAAATCACTGCAACGAAAGGCAAACTTCTCGGGAAGGATCTCGACGTGGTCCGTGGAGTTAAGTCAATACGATCTCGATTATCAGCCACGCACAGCAATCAAAGGCCAAGTGTTGGCTGATTTTGTGGCAGAATTTTCTCCCACGGTGGCTCCCCTACCTCCTACGAGAAAGGAACAGGTGACTAAAACATCAACCACAAAGGATCAACCCTCAGCCGAACAGGATCCTATGGAATGGAAGCTATTCGTTGACGGATCAGCATGTAATACTGGTGCAGGAATTGGGATTGTCCTTTTTCCTCCAGAAGGAGTGCTGATTGAACTATCTGTTTGGCTTGGATTCAGTGCATCGAATAATGTAGCTGAGTATGAGGCACTCTTGGCTGGATTGAGGAGTGCAAAGACCCTAAAAGCAGAACGGGTTAGGGTGTATTGTGACTCACAGCTTGTGGTGAACCAGCTGTCCGGCGAATATGAAACTCAAAATGAAAAGATGGTGGCCTACGTACAGGCAGCCAAGGACTTGCTTGATACCTTCGAAAGGGTATATATTGAGCAGATAAGTTCTGGACAGAATGCTCATGCAGACTCACTAGCTTGGTTGGCTGCAGCTGTACCAACTGAGTTCAAAAGGAAGGTGGCAGTAGAATATCTGAATGAGCCGAGCATTGGGAGGAGTGTTGACTTGGTCTTGGACGTGAACCAAGGACCAAGTTGGATGGACCCAATCATGGAGTTCTTACGAGAAGAGATACTCCCTTCTGACAAAAAGGAGGCTCACAAGATAAGGATCAAATCTGCTAGGTTTTGGCTGTCCCCAGAGGGTAAGTTATACAGGAAATCCTTTACAGGCCCATATTTACTATGTGTACATCCTGAGATGGTACAAAAGTTTCTTCATGAAATCCACGAGGGAACATGTGGGAGCCATGCTGGAGGCAGATCCATTGCCCACCGAGCAATTGCCCAAGGCTACTGGTGGCCACACATGCAGGAAGATGCAAAGGTATATGTGAAGATTTGTGAGAAGTGTCAAAAATTCTCACCAATGATTCGAACACCCGCCAAGGATCTGGTGCCTTTGACAAGTCCCTGGCCGTTTGCTCAATGGGGGATGGACATCGTGGGTCCACTACACAAAGCAACTGGGAATCGAAAATTCCTGCTTGTGGCAACTGACTATTTTACTAAGTGGATTGAGGCATAACCGCTGGCCAAAATCACTGAACCTATGATAGAAAGGTTCGTGTGGAAAAGCATTATCACTCGCTTTGGGGTCCCCTATTCATTGGTAACAGACAATGGATCCCAATTTCAGAAGAAATTCAAGGCTTTTTGTGCTCAGTATGGAATACGAAATTTTTATTCCACCCCAGCCTACCCTCAGAGTAATGGGCAAGCGGAGGCGTCTAACAAAACTATCCTTGATGGGATCAAGAAAAGGCTGGACAAAGCCAAGGGGAAATGGCCTGATGAGTTACCGTTAGTTTTATGGGCTCACCGAACAACGCCTAGGAGGTCTACGGGAGAGACCCCCTACTCATTGGCATATGGAACAGAGGCTGCCATACCTTTGGAAGTAGGTCTGCCGACCAACAGGACCGTTTTGGTTGAAACTGGAGGCAATGACAGAGCCCTCGAGATTGAGCTTGATCTTGCCGAAGAAAGAAGGGAAAGGGCCCTGGTGCATTTGGCTTCTTACCAAGAACAGCTGATGAAAAGCTATAACAAACACGTTCACCCACGAGAGTTTGGTGTTGGGGACCTCGTACTACGAAAAGTGCTCGGCAACACCAAGGTGGCCAACGAGGGCAAGCTGGGGGCCAATGGGGAAGGCCCGTATCGAGTGACCGAGATTGCAGGCATAGGGGCCTATAAATTGGCAGATTTGGATGGTAATCCACTTCCGAGGCCTTGGAATGTCCATAATCTACGAAAATTATTTGTTTAAAGAAGCATTAAGTTTTGTTTTAGATTTGCACTACGTACTTGTGTGGGAATTACGAATATAATTTCCTTGTTCTAGTTTTGATTATTCTAGTTGCAAGGGGTACGAATAACGCCCTCTTGAGTTTTACAGATTAAAGAATAAAAATCACTTTTTAGTATGACTGTTGTGTTCTTGGTATTTGTTTGGAAAATACGAACTACGAGATTAGTTTCCCTCATTCGTATTGGGGAGCAGTGTATGGATGTGTGCCTTGTTTAAGTACATGAAACTTAACGAATACAAGTATGAAAACACTTGTATGGAATTTAAAGAACGAGACACTTGGAAAACAATTGGCTTGTTTTAAGTACATGAAACTTAACGAATACAAGTATGAAAACACTTGTATGGAATTTAAAGTGCGAGACACTTGGAAAACAATTGGCTTGTTTTAACAAGTATGAAAACACTTGTATGTTTTTTCTTAAGTACGTGACACTTAAACAAGTATGAAAACACTTGTATGTTTGTTCTTAAATACGTGAAACTTAAGAAGTATTATGTTTGTCCTTAAGTACGTGATACTTAACAAGTATGAAAACATTTGTATATCTGTTCTTAAGTACGAGAAACTTAGAACGTTTTTAAAGTACGAGAAACTTATGAAACACTTGCATAGAACAATTACCTTGGCTTAAAGCATAACGAGTATATGTTAGCCATAACTATTTAAAGTATGAGAAACTTAGAGGTGATCACATACAAAGGCATGTTTGAACACTTGCAGAACGTACAAATACGAAGATTGCACAAGTTCATTCAGAATACGAGAAATTTAGACATTTTTACGTGAAACTTATATTTAGTACAAGTAATCATGTTTGTAGGATTTGCTAAAGTACGAAATACTTATGCAAACAAGCAACATATATGATTAAAATGATCAAAGTACAAAATACTTAGATTAAAACTGATTTGCATCCGACAAGATGCAACAAAAAGGGAAGCTGAGCAAATGCCACGAAGGGCCGAATACCTGTATCAAACAAAAAGTATTGGAAATACTAGTGCCACGCAAGGCTAATGTTTACGGTCACACAGGACCAGCCAAATTGTTTTAAAGGAATTTTCTTGAGCAAACACTTACCGAACTTTAATCCAGGTTTTGGACATCTGAAAGTGTTCTGTCAGGTTCCTCCGTTATGGTATCACCATCAGTAGCATTCTCCTCCAAGTTTATGGGCTCAAGGGTCAAAACCCGAGCAGGAGATTGAGCAGGGTGCACATCTGTGGGTGTGTCTTCCTCAGCATTAGCAAATTCTTCAATTTGCTGTTCAATGTCGTCCTCTAGATGTTCTGTTGGTTCCTGAATGTTCTGAGAACGGGTGCTCGGCAGATCATTGTCAACCCAGAAGGGTGAATCCTTAGCAACTCCTAATTTGGTCAGACCGGCCTCCCAGCTGGCAATCCAGATCTAGTCCTGTAAAGCTGGCATCTGATCAACGTAACTTATTGTTGTGGCGTCATAACCCTTCTGGTACCCTTCTTCATAAGAAGCTTTTTTGGTGCTATCAATCTCCAACAAAGCCTGGTTTAGGCTCTCCTCAGCAATCTCGAGCTTGCCCTTAGCTCCATCAAAATTAGCTTTGGCTTTATCCCTCTCTCTTTCCAAATGAGAAACTGTTTGAAGCAGCAGCGTATTGTCATTCAGCAGTTTGGTCCTTTCAGTCTCGGCTTCTTGGTACTTCTTGCCCAAAGTAACCATCTTTTGAATAAACTGGCAAAACACTGAATAGTAAGTAACGGATGTAGCAATGAACGATATATAGTATACGAAATATACATGAGAACTTGTATGATCAGAAGGAAAGATCAAATTACACTACCTTAACACCACTGATGAGACTAGTGGCTACAAGACGGTCAGGTGCAGATCCAGATTCCTTCTGCATATCAACTGGAAGCAGTAACCCTTGAGCTAGGGCAAATGCTGTTTTGGATGAACTAGCACTGTCCCCGACGTGAACGGGATGGTCTCCCCTGGTAAATGGAGGAGTCCACGTTTGGGGAAGGAGTTGGGTAATTGGTGAAGTAGGATGGTGAGTTTCAGTTTATGCTCGAGAGGCAGAGCCAGTTTGATCTTCAGACCTAGGCCGTTTGTCTCTATGAACGTCACTAGCCTCTACAGTAGTGTCCACTTCACGAGGGGAAGAGGAAGACTGAGCAGAACCACCCCTGGTACGACGGGGTGGTGGGGGAGCAAGACCAGAAGAGGTTGCCCGGCCAGCACCACGCCCTCTGGATGAGACGGTAAGCAAAGAACTTAAATCTAAAGGTTGACGAGACATACTTGCTGAGTTTGGAGGAGAGGGAGAATATCCAGAAGAGGTTGATTGGCTGGTGTCGAGATGTACTACTGGCTATTCGGGTTGATGATGAGAAATGACCTGTCTTTGAGAAGGTCTTCGGAGTCTCAAGCGGGGTAATAGGATGCCTTCTGATATAGGGACTTCACCCAGCTGACCGGCTACCGTCACTCCAGTGTTGGCTCTTTGACTTCTTGATTGTGGAGCAGTTGAAGTAGAGGCGGCACTGGTGCTGGGGTGGGCAAGCCTCCTGTTAATCACACCTCTGCACGTAGGATCGTATCCCAGCAATATGTCAGCATCACGACCCCGACCTGCTATACGGGTACTAGGTTCGCCTGTATATTTCAGGATTTTGTTGATGTCCTTTGTTCGGACGTAGCTCGGCTTTCTTCTGGGGCGCTTGTTAGCGTTTTCAGCTGCAAGATTGATATTCAAAATTGCAGTTAGACACATAGAAACACTACGAGAAAATAGTAAACGAGAATTACAAAGCAAAAATGAAGAGCATACGTGGGTATCCCCATATGTGGGGGCAGTGGAGGCCCACCACCTGACCATCCTCTCCTAGTGGCTCAAAGGCTCCAGTGACGTAAAGGAAGTCAATCTCATGATCCCGAGCAGAGTCTGGCAGGTTTAGCACGAGACGCTTTTCTACCCTTCTAACTTTGAAATAGTAGGTATTGTATTCAGGGTTTAGTACAATGCTGTACCACCACTGAATATCCCAAATTTCTAACTGGGTCCCCAGAATCCTATTCAAAGCAACTACTCCCATTATCAGCCTAAAAACATTTGTTGATACTTGCATAGGAGTGAGACGGTACCAGTTTAGGATCTGACGAAGCAATGGATGAAGAGGAAATCGGACTCCACCTTCTACAATGGCCACAATAGGGATACACATTTTATCCCATGAGCCACCATCCCTATCCGCTCCTAGAGGGGCGAGTTCGAGTCCTACGTTATCAGGAATGTCATATTCTATTCTAAATGCCGCCATGGTAGCAGGGGTATCGCAGAGCTTCCTAAATTTGCTGGGTTTGGGATCTTGTTCGTCCGCCATGGATATATTCAAAGAAAAACGTAAAACTAGAAATGGGTACGACTAAAACCCTAGAAACGACCCACGAATCTGAGAATAACGATCTCAGATGGAAACTAATGGAATGAGGGAGAAATCTTAGTAGAAGAAATAGAGATCTTACAAGTTTAAATGAAAAGATTCCTGTGACACGAGCAAGTTGCAGGTGGCGGCTATGGCGGAAGAAACGGAGTTTTTTCGCCTGACTTTTGAAGAAGACAAGGCTCTGAGTTTTGAATAAAAAACAAATGGAAGTCCCTTTTAGGGATTTAAATGAAACAAACGGAGATGAAGCGTCTCCTCTTACGCCGTTACAAGTTAAAGTAACGGAAAGCAAGCGTCGTTCTGACGCTGTTCCATAGAACGTCAGTTCGAAGTTAATGGTGGGCATACGAAATGTGCCACGTGGAGTCATTGCCTCGAGATGGTACGAAGGCAAAGGCACCAAAATATCAAATGAATATTAGAGCAATAACTACACGGGATCAGAAGAGTCTGGTCTAAATAAAATTTTGTTTCTAAACTTCATATATTGCCCCCGAACAGTGGTAAATAAATGAAGCTGGGGAGCAATTGTAGGGAGGTATTCCCGAGCAGATACATTTAGTTGCCGAACACGTGATATTTGGGAGCACGTGGTAAGTACGACAGGACTTATCGCCGGGCAGTTCGGTGAACAGCGATATGGACCAATGATATGGGAAGTCATTGATCCATGCAGTCTGTTCGGCTAATTAAAGGCCAATGACATGAGAAGTCACTGGTGTAAACTAAACTGTTCGGCAGATAGAGACATTCTGATTACATTTGGACCAAGTTACATGTGAAGTATCTGGTCCAGGAAGTCTGTTCGGCAACGAGATTGCCGAACAAAAGAAAGAACTTCAGTCAAATATTGGAGCATAGGGAACATTCTGGAAGAATCCAGAAACACTGGTATTCCGTTAAGGAATAAGATCCCGAGAATATAGGGTCTGAGAAAGATACCCAATGAGAATGGGATGTTCGGCCAGTAATGGAAAAGAATCCTAAAAGGACTCTTTTCTAATAAACTGATAAAGGAAACCAGAATCCTTGATGTACTAGGTTTCCTATACGAGTTGGGAATCCTATGGAAACAGGGATGCTTGGGCAACAAGCATACGAAAATCTATAAATAAGAGGTAAACCTGGAGGTAAAAGGTACGCAATACATTGCTTTCTGATTGCTTTCCTACTGATAATTAGGGTTTGATTGCAAGTACGTGATACTAACTTTGGCATCAGAGGGCCTTTGCCCCGAGAGGCAAAGGTGCACTCACCCCCTGTCTATTTTGCACATTAGGGTTCCGACGACGAATTAAGGTTCCGGTGAAGAGGCACGAATAAGCCGATGCAATCCAATTGCTCCGAAGCATCAATTGTTTTCATCCCCCTACAGATCCTTCTCTCCGCGCCTCTTTTTTTTCCTCTCCTGTACGTTTCTTCTTTTTTTTTCAATTCCTTCGTGTCCTGTTTTTTTTGTTTTGTTTTGGCTTTGTTCTTTTCTTTACTTGTACATACATGTCCACATGCACACTAGCACCTCAATGACCCTACACGTGCAGACACAGCACAACAAACCCTCTTTTTTTACAACTACCCCCTTTTAGTTTAGGAAAATCACTTGTAAACCCTCACACACAAATAAAATAAACGTAACTTTTTTTTATGTCCTACTTCCTTTAATAAGTGCTGGGTCTCATAGTTGAGGTGATCATTATATAAGAAGACCGTTGAGTCTGCAATGGACTGGCACTAGCAACTATCTTTAGCACTTTGGGGGTACCGAACGTCGATCCGAACTTTAACTGGTGCAACTCCTTATTCCCTAGTCTATGAGATGGAAGTAGTATGCCCCATCGAGCTTGAAGTACTGTCACTTAGAGTCATGGCAGAATGCCATCTCACGGAATCTGCGTGGTTGAGCGGGAGATTTGTTGAGTTGATGCTATTTGATGAAAGAAGGCTCCGTGCCTTGTATCATGTGCAAGGGTATCAAAGAAGAATCGCTTGCGCATTCAACAAGAAAGTGAAGTCTAGAGACTTGGCAGAAGGGGATATGGTCACAAAGGAGACCCGTGCTCTAGTGTTTGATCCTCGCGGGAAGTTTCGACCAAAGTGCTCCGGGCCTTCCATTATCAAGACCATTCTATTGGGGGAGCTACTAAGATCATCGACCTCGACAGCAACAAATTCAATACCTTGGTCAACCTGGATCAACTCAACCATTACTATCCATGAGAGATGCTCATTGGATCGAAAACTACAAGGGTGGGTAGTTCCAAGCAAAAATTAGAGTAGCCTGCTAAATCGAAAACATAAGGAGACCGTCTAGGCAAAAATAAATAGGCAAATAGTCTTGCTAGACTGAAAACCTGAAAAGGCGATTCTAGGTAAACGTTAGAGCATAAAAGGAGAGGTAAAACACACGAATGAACCTTGGCCTGAACTACGTGCTGACCTAATTCCTTGAAAAGGAATACGTAGGCAATCGCTCCTCGAGATTCGGTCACAATCTTTCAATTTGATCCATGGTTGACGTTTTGGTACACATCGAAGGTCGAGAGCAAGACAAGCTTCATTGGAATATCAAAAGGGAGAAACCTTTCATCTTTCAACTTAATTTCAAACTATTGCTTTTATACAAGCTGAGCATAAAAGTCTAAAAACATCTTAGAAGCATGAAAAATAGAACAAAGTGCTTGCGGGGCCTAACGGTTCACAGCTTATTCTAAGAACAGCAAAGTCAGCTCCGGAGTCGATCGATATTTTGTCTTCCATTTATCTTTGCTCGCAGCCATCTTTGATAGAGATTCATTAGCGTTGGGTTGAAATCAGGGTCTGCTACTTGAATGTCTCTCAGACCCCAGCGTCTTTGGTATCCATTGAGTATATGCGCAGTGAAGTTGGGAAGACAGAAATTCTCATTGCCGACATTGTTGTTCCCTTGGCAAATCCCTAGCTGGCGGAGGATGCAGTCGGGAATGTAAAAGGTGAACTGGGTTAGTCCAGCGATCACCATCCTGTCAAATCCATCGGAGTGTGTAGCCATGTCAACCAGATCCAACCAAGGACACCTCCAGATGATTTCATTGGGCTGCATGTGTCTCAGAAACTCATACCAGCCTTCCAAGTCCATCTCAAGAAACCTCATCTGCCTTTGATGAAATCCTTCGTAGAAAGAGGTTCTAGCCTTCCTCTGAGGGAAAAAGGGGCCCAATCTTGTCCGAGAGCCATAGCTACATGAGCAAAAAGACACGTAAGAAGCCAGATAAAACTTGAGCGAGAAAACAAGTAAGGAACTAGGAACAGCCAAAGCCGAGTGTTAAGGTAAAACAAGAAAGAGTGAAAATCGAAAAAAGGTGAGCTGAGTGAGTTTACCTAAAGAAGAAGTGGACTACCGCTAAAGACGTTCGTCTGGCCGGTGCTTATCAAATCCAAGCCCAACAGCCTCTTCACAAGGACTAGGGGCACCATGTTCTTTCGAGTCCCCATCTAAGCAACGATGCTCACCAATAGAGTACTAACCCGCCCATCAGCAGGAACCAGCAGATAGGTAGCCAACCGACAAATCACTAGGGCAAAGCAACATCGAGCTTGTACAGCATCGCTGCTCAAATTGCCGTTTGGACTGTACGTTTAGATCAAACGGAATATGTTGATTTGGCCACCTTCAAGCAAGGTATTGGCCAAGCCTTGAGAAATGTTAAGTGAAGTCGCCAGCAACCCCGGCATGCTCACTTGATAGGGCGGGACAATGAGTGTATGAGATGCGAAGCTCCAGAGGTAGGCTTGGAATTCTTCAACGGTAGGGCACATCTCATCATCGCCAAAGCAGAAGACGTGAACATTAGGGTCCCAAAACCTAAGAGCAGCTCTTAGGAGCTCGAGACAAAGCAGCACATGTCAAAGATATCGGAATGAGGCAAGACCATGTGATTGGAAATTTAACCAATCAATGGTCAAGAATTCTACCAGCCAAGGCTTAATCAAAGTTAGGATTGGGTTTTCCATCGAGAATACCAAGGATTGCTGAATATGGGAAGTGGGAATGTGATTTCAACATTCCTTATACCTTCCATTTATAGGCAAAAATGTTGAAATATCAACCTCGATTCTCGTGCCGGAGTTAAACCTATGTCTTGGTGTCCCGCCACCTTTGCATGCAAGGACAATCAATTCTGAGATTTAAAACCGTGCGCAAACCGTTTGAAGGCATGACAAGGCATTATTCCCCCAAAAGGAGACTTGTCAAACAAAGGCATCTGCTGCAGAGATTACTAGCGTACGCCAGTAGGGGACATGCGTACGTGTATCCGCTGATCTCATGCTGATTTCAGCACATAGGTTATATGCCTGCGTACGCAGGTCCAATACAACAGAAAACAGTAGCCATCAACTACTGTCTCCAAAACTTCACTTTTGATTGCAAGGCCTGTTTTGCACTTTTAATGGTTCAAGCAAGTCACAAATGGTATTTGGGACTATGTCAAAGCATTGGATCCAAAAAGTCTCGATCAACGAAGATTTTGGACCTCCGACGGCCCGTTTCAAGTTTAAATCAAGATTTCGGAGACTCGAAATCTGTTCTTTTTTTTTTCCAAGTTTTGTCATACCTGTACACGTTTAATGGACCTAATGTGATTGTGCAGGGGTGTCAATTTCAGTCCAGGACTTAAATTGGTCATCTTTGGTGTCTTATGTTCGTTTTTGCGATATTTTTCTAGTTTTTCGGTCTATTTCTTGTATCGAGATGCTTTTCCTGGTTTTGTCAATTCATACAGGTCATTATATACCTATTTGACCTTTTGCTAGTGCCAGTTTCATCTATCGAGGGAAATTGAGTTTTGGTCTATTAATGCCCAAAATTTCATTATTTTCCATGTATCTAAGCGTTCATGTCGTATCCTGAGACTTTTTCTTTGCTTTCCTTTCGAGCTAGGCAAGTTTACATGTACAAATGTCTATTTGTCAATTCAGATCACTCGTCAATGCAAGTAGGATATTAGTGGTTGGTTTATACATAATCTTTTATCAATTTTCATCAAAAGAGAATTAATGAACGGAAAATGCAAATTTTATATTACTATATCAATATCCATGAAGCAAACGGTGGAATATCATGTATGTCACTGTAGAACGGCCTGAGCAAAAGCAATGTCTACTAGGCACATCCACCCAAAAGTCAACCTAGGGCACGGAAGACCACTCCAAAAGTTTATCTACTATGGGCACACAGGCCCGAATCAAAAGCAAAATGACAGTAAGGTAAAGAGGCTCAGTGGTAGCACTCAATCGTCAAAAAAGTCATCGTCGTCCTCCCTCTCTCTCTCTTGGGTCCCTCTTATACCCAGGATCACTGGTAGAGTCGTTAGATCCACTGCTGAATGGTGAGCGCTCCTAGTCTTCCTCCTTTTCCTCCTCCTCGCTCTCACTCTCCACAGCCTGAGATGTCATGGCTCCATTCCTTTCTTTTGAGCTGGTCTTGACTATGATGACCTTTCCCTCAGCTTTATCTAAAACATCATCTTCTCACGGTCTGCACTCTCTGCACCTCTCTACACGCTTGCCGCTGGTTGTGAAGCACTCGCCTGTCTTTGGGTTGTGGCAGGAGTGGTAGAGGCGCTCGCCATATTTTCTTAGGAGGAGATCGCACAGTCTTCTACCTAAGAGCCGCCTTAGCTTGTCCCTGCATTGTCAATTTATTCAATCATTTAACTATACATTGTGCATATTGTATATATTCAAATGTTGAAAGTAGGAAATATTTATCAAAAATCAAGAGCAGGGCTATCAAGCATATTGTGTATTGAAAGAAGGATTATCCAGTATCAAAAGCAGGAATTAAACAAGTTTTTGGGATTTTACTTGAGGCCTTTGCACAACGGTTGGCTGAATTGGAGGTGGAGTTGGTGTTGGATACTACAATCGTAGAGGAGTGCTGCTCGTTGGCAAGCATCAGGCGGGCAGCCTCCTCCGCCCACTCTACCGGCACCTAAGATACATTTTGGGAAAAAGTTCATAATACAGTTCAAATATGGTATAAAGGAATGGTACAAGCTGAAAATACATCTTACTGATCCTGTGACCCGTGCAGGCTGTGTCCTGGCTGGCTCAAACTGAACTATAGCGGCCTCTCCTTGCGCATCGCGCACTGCTAGTGTCCAAGAAAGCCGAGGCAAGTCGGTCACCACTGCGTAGCTAGTCCTTTCTCTTGAGCGAGCTACTTCTCCTCTCAGTCTCGAGCTCGCCCCTCGTCTCTCCAAGGCCTCACCTATAACAACTTGGTGCGTCATCACTCCAAGTGGCCAGGCCAAATGTTGCCTCCGATAGATAGCGTAGTCACGCTCAGGCCTCCGGTAAGCAGAAAGGTCTATCGCCGGAGTAGTAAATTGTTGCAGCTCAGCGAGCGTGTACCTGCCTGTGTGCGAAGCACGAGGCAGAAGTTGCCCAGGGGCCTGGAACTCAAGCAAGCCAACTGACTGTCGTGTCACCCAATCGCCCAAGTACCACTGCCACCCGAATGCCAACTCCAACAGCACTCAGCTCGCTTTCACCGCTCTACTCCTTGCCATGAATTCTGGCTTAGGCACCATGCTGCCCCACGGATTTCATTCCACCTGCAACACTTTCAAAAAGTCAAGACAAAGGACATCAACGACAGCATTAAAGCATTTTAAGGCATAAGTTTGCTAGCAGAATTCTTGTTCACCTGGGTGCTCAACAGCTCGTCGATGTAGACTCTGAAAGCAATGAGACTACCCTTTGACTTCTTCTGGCCTTTATGCAATGGCCCCCAGATCATTGCACGCACGAGGGTCCTCATATTAGGGCACTTGTTCTCCAGAGGGTACATTTTCAGCACCTCGTAGGCCCAAAACTGCAAGGTTTTCAAACGGTCAAAGCATTAGAAGACAGTTTATGCAATTTAAAGGAGCAAGAATGAATTGAAATTGAACTACAAGTTTGGATTCGTACCTCCCATACCCTCCAGTAGCCAGCTACTTCCTTCTTGTACCTCGTGAATTCTCCCATGTACCTCCCATACCGTCCAGTAGCCAGCTACCGCCTTCTTGTACCTCATGAATTCTCCCATGAAGCCATAGCATGCCCCTAAAGCTGCTCTCCCCAGTTGTACCGAAAGGCCGTGCTAAGGTCCCGCAGGGTCGGTAAGTAGGACAAGTGAACCTTACTGTGTTTGTTTGGGTACAAGGTGGCACTAAACAAGTATAGCAAGTAAGCCCTCGCCATTTGCTCCTCCTCCTGCTAGGTGGTCGGGACTTTCTTCAAATAGTCCTTGAATTGCCCGTACTTGACCATCTCCTCCTCCCGGTTAGGCACCCGTCCTAGGAACCTCTAATGCTGCATCGTCTTTGTGAATTCCCGAGTCAAACGGGATGGGCTTACCTCTAATCCTCAGGCTTGTGATGGCCGCAAAGTCCAAAGGGGTCACTGTCATCTCCCCTATCAGAAAGTGGAAGGTGTTCGATGTGTCGTGCCACCTCTCACCCAAAGCAGTAAGCACGATGTGATCGTTCTTCGCCAGTGTCAAGGTGGGGATGAGCTGGCTCAACCCTGCTGCATCCACCAATTGGCGGACCCACTAGGGCAGTCCCCTATATAGCTCAAGCAAGCTCACTGCACCTCCATGCCCTCGCGAGGTAGCCACTCTCTTTTGTTCAAAACAACATCAAATAGAAGGAAATGTGTCAGTGCATGTGCAATCCAAGTTCAAAAGGCAATACATTCAAGTTATCAAGGCATACTATCAGTCGATTTCCAATTATTCAAAGGCATTCTACAGTTGATTCAAGTTATCAAGGCATACTATCAGTCAGTATCCAATTATTCAAAGGTATTCCACATTCGATTCAAGTTATCAAGGCATTCTACAGTCGATCAATTATTTAAGGCATTCTACAGTCGATCAAATTTCAAAGGCATTCTTTCGGTCGATTTCAATTATTCAGGCACATTATCGATCGATCAATTATTCAAGGGTTCTATGTATGAGGTCAAGTTCAAGTTCAAGTTATTGAATGGTTCAAATGTCATGAGATTCAAGGTTGGTCAGTACAATATAGGTTTATTCAGATACAACAGTTTAAATGGAAGCTAAAGTACGAATTGAAAGTATACCTCAGCCCAAGTCAGCGCAAGATGCTTTGAGGGGTCCCTCAAGACAAGCTCGAGGTCGTAGTCCTCCTGTCGAGGCATGTAACTGTCAACTCCTGACGAGATGAACACGTGCGACTTCAGTGGCACGTATGTCTCTGCCATGAACGCAACACGTGCCCCTTCCGCTCTAGACCTAGCCAGCACCACTGCTGACTCCTGTGCCGATACAGCCTCCTCCTGGGCCCTCTCGGCCTTCTCAGTCTCCCTTATGAGATCCTCGACCTCCCTCCTCATCCTCTCCTCCTCTTGGACCACCACTACAGCTCTTTGTCTTTCTTCCCGAGCTGCCAAAACCGCTGCAATAACTGCAGGGTTCTCCTCTAGCAAGCGAGCAAGCACCGCTTCGTCTACGTACTCCATAAAGTCCCCTCGCGTGATGGGCCTATGCCTCGAGGACCCTACGGTTGGTCTAAACTCCACTTGCTCAACCAGCACCTCTCCAGATGTCTCTTCCGTAACCACATGACCTTTACCCTTTGCCGGATCCCTCAGCGGCGACTCCGATCAAACATCACTGTCACCACTGCCACTACTAGGGCTACCCCCGAAACCCCCTCCGGTGATCACAACGCCTTCCACGGCACACCTCGAGTCCAGATGCTACTCGCGTGAGCCCTCAGCCTCCAAGCCCACCAATGTATGCCCCTCATCCATTGGCGTATGCCAGTCGACATCCTCACCAGCCCTATCTGTATGGCCTCCGTCGCCACCACCACTGCTCAATCCTTTTACACCGGTGCTTGCCGTAGCCTCTCCTATTGTTCGAATGTCGATTTGAGGCTTTGAGTTTTCGACCGCATCCCTTGACCAAGCATCCTCATCGCCACCACCATGGTTGCTGCCATTACCCTCGTCTGCCATCACTGTGGGTGTGTATGTATCTCTAATTTGGGTAAGAGGAGAGAAGAAGAGAGGAAGTTTGGGATAGAATGGAGAGGAGTTTCGAAAGAAAGAAACTATTCGAATGGCAATTTTGCTGTCGTTCCAGAAGATAAAAGAGGAAAAAAAGGGGTTTGGGCTGGGTCTGGACTGAATCTAAACTCAGGCCCATGACCCAAACCAGCCTACGCATCTCTAGCACTGGCGTACGCTAGTTGTGTTTGGGCCTGAAGCCCAATCAGTGTTTTATCACTAAAATTCTCCCCACTTGCAGCCCATGTTGCATCAACTTGATCAACGATGGTCCGTCCGTCCCTCAAATCAAGTTGATCAACGACGGTCCGCCTGTCCCTTAAATTAAGTCGATCAATGACAGTCCGTCCATCACTCAAATCAATTCAATCAACGACGGTCCACCCGTCACTTAAATCAATTCAATCAACGACGGTCCGTCCATCACTCAAATCAATTCAATTAACGACGGTCCACCCGTCACTCAAATCAATTCAATCAACGACGGTCTGTCTATCATTCAAATCAATTCAATCAATGATGGTTCGCCCATCAGTCAAATCAAGTCGATCAACGACGTTCCGTTCGTCCTTCAAATCAAGTCGATCAACGACGGTCTGTCCATCCCTCAAATCAATTCAATCAACGACGGTCCGCCCATCCAATTTATCCCCAGCGATGGTTCGTTCGTCCAATCCACCAATCAGGTTCTTTAAGTATACGTGTCTACTTCGCTAGCATACCCTGTTCTGGGTAACCTTGAGGGGTGTCTAGAAACCTTTGACATTCTTGTACCAAATCAATGGTGCTCCAAGTGTCGTCAATGGGGGACTACTTTAGACACCCTTTTTTGGGCTTCCCAGATTAGTTTAATTACAGTATTTGATTCCTCGATGATGAAACAGATCAAGAATTCCCTAGGAATGTTAGTGTGATTGAGCTTTGAATGGTTAGATCTCTTTTCAACCCTCTAAACCTAAACCAAAAAGCCTCAGCCAAGCCCTACCTTCATACGCTGGTCCACAATCAATGTGCACTGATCCACTTGCCACGTGTCAGACATCGGTCAGCTTTGATCATTGACCAGGTTTGGACCCGCGCACGCAGGTCAACCACTAGGGTGCGCCGGTCAAACCTAGTCCTATCACCTTTATTCAGCCATGATCACAAGACTTTTGGGGCACCTCAGGACCCTGTTTACTCATCTAAAGTTGATCTCGTGACAGGGGGATGTTTGCTCTCTCACACACAACCCCCATCACCTTTCCTCCCTTATTTAATGAGAGGGAGGCTTGCACTCCAACCCAACCAGCCAGCTCTTAGGCTGGTTACACCCCTCTCCAATCCTATATATACCCCTTCCATACACCCATGCAAAGGGTTCTCTCACCAAGTTACTAAGTTCCAAGTCTTAGTTACAAGTTTGTAAGCCTCAAACCTATTGTTCATCGCTTCTTTGCCCAAGAAAGATATAAACAAGCATCACACATTCTCTCTACATAGTAACACCCCACCATTCATCATCCAAGCCACTACTCAAAGCTCAAACACCTTCCAAGCTCAAAAACCAAAGGTATAACACCTTGGTAACACTATCTTTTCTTATCCTTGAGGGGGGACTGGCAGGGTGAAGGCTAGTAGTCAATACCAATCCTGGCCCTAAAGCTGGTAAGGTTTCAAAAGTCTTACTAGAACTCGCGCACACCAGTCAGAAGCACGCGTATGCTAGTCCTTGGCAGTACGTGCAGAAATGGCGTGGGGAATGGTATCTAGTTGTTTTACGAATTTCTTTCCATATTCATCACTGTGAAGCATGTTAAAACCAGTTTACTGCTTTCTTTAGTTAGAACTGTTAGTCGTATCTTTAATATGTATACCTGCTGCTATGGAATACCTTTGGGGTCCTTCTGATCATGTTTCAGAACCCAGAAAGTGCAAAGCCAAGCACTGACCAAAGGAATACAACCTGCATGCTGCAGTGGTTTACCCGCGCACGCAGGTAGTAACCAAGCTAGTGGCTGGGCATTGCATGGTAATTAGGCCTTGGCCTCTATTTCATCCCTACACTGTTTATAGGGTGTATTATTTATTTTGTGGCTTTGTAGCCTATTCAAACTGTTTATAGATGTATATTACTTGTCATATAAACTGCTTGGTTTGTCCTGGTTGTGCACTGGTCATTTCCAGAGCCCAGAGGGTTGAAAATAAGAGTTGTGGCTTTAAACTTATTGGCGTATGCGTGTGTTGGTGTGGTGTACGCAGGTAGGATCAGTATGTAGTGATTTGATCATTGCATACTAATTCTTTCTAGCGTATTTTCCAAGGCATTGTCTTCCAGTCTGTTTAAAACTTCCCCAACAGTTTGTTTTCATCCTATAATAATTTTTTTAAATAAGCAAGCATGCCATTTTATCACATCCTGCCAACATGTTATAGTTTTAATTCCCTTTAACTGTTTCCCCGCCCTAACTGACTAAAAATGATTAATAAGAGAGAATCCAAATATGTTACAAATGCTCGAGTAAAGAACTATCTCCGGATTGGACGAAAGGGGTGCCTTAAAACCCTTCCCCTTTCGTAACCTGGCTCTCAAACCTCAGATATCAAGGTGAAGATGGACCAATCTACGCCTTTTTCAAAATCAAACAATGTGACAAAAATGTTTCAAGTTTGGTTCCTTGGGTGGCATACTACAAAAACCCAAGTGGCAACTCTGAATTGAGCATTTTGCCGCACTTTCCAAAAGGGCGCACCCAATTTTATACCAAATTTTAGGGGTGTGTGCCCACATAGAATTGACCTCGGCTCGGGCTTTGGATAGCCAGCACTTCCTTCTGGAGGGTCCATTTTCTAGAGCTTGGTACCTTGGAGAGAGAGTAGCGAGCAAGTACTTTCCACACGTAGAGGTGTTACAGTTTGTTCCCCTTCCTCCTTCGGCAAATATGAGATCAACCCATCTCTTAAAGGGGCAAGACTTGCTTCTTTCTCTTAAGAAGCAATCGGCCATGGGTTTTCTCAAAGCAGTAGATTACTCAGCCTATCACCTAGCCTCGCTGACTTCGCCTGTCACTACTACCGCTGCTGCTCCTCTCATTTGGCCTTGAGCCCCTAATTTCATTTCTTTCCACAATGCTAATGGAGAAGAGGAGCGTTTAATGCTAACTTCATGTGCCACCCAACTCTATGTGCTACCTACCGGAGTTCAGCAGGTAACATTGTGGATTTTGGTTGCTTTGGTTTCTTTTGGTATTCCTCCCATACTTTGCTGTGAACGTCATAACTTCCTTTGCAGGTGTCTGCTGATATAGTTCAGGAGTGGCTGTATGCATTTCAGAGCGCAGAGTGGTTCGGAGGCAACGCAGCCGGATACTCAAAGTACATACTTTCCAATTTCCCTTTACCATTCCATATCTTTGTATGAATTTGAATTACCACATTATTCCTTGTAGCTTGAGACCGAGCAGGCCCAAGCCATGTCTACTACCCAAGATTCCGGTGAGGGTGAGAGTACAAGAGCTAGTGGTGGTGGTGATGTTGGGCATCAGATTAGCATTTCCATTCCTGAGCACCTTCGTCCCCCTTCCTCCCGACGTGCATCAGAAAGAGGCTGTGGACAATAGCTTAGGCCTTGCCTTTTTGTTCTTACATAGTTAGTCCCAATAGGCAGGAATATGTATTTTATGAAAGCAACCTCAACATTTTTGACATGTTTTGTAAATTAAACCCTTTGTTTATGGTAATGCTTTTTGTTACCCGAGACGCTTCGAGATTGTACGAAATAGTTTAGATCATGGTATAAAACTGTTTTGAACAAGTATCTGTTGTTTTGTATAAACAATGAGAGTTGATAATCCTGAAAAATGTTTTTTTTCAGCAAAATGTTCTTTAGCAGATAAAAGCACTGGCCATGAAATCGGTTTCGAGGCCGAGCAATTGATCGTCCTTTGTTAAAAACTTTATCAAGCCCTATAGGGAGGTATTCCCAAACAGGCTGAAATATGGTCCGAACACGTGGTACATGGGACCATGGTTTGAATAAGACATGACAATTGCCGTGCAAGATGGTGTTCGGCGATATGGACCAGTGACCTAAGAAGTCATTGGTCCAGGAAGTCTGTACGAGATTTTAGACCAGTGACATGTGAAGTTGTTGATCCAAATAGTCTGTTCGGTAATGAGAATGCCAAACAGGAGGAGAGCTCCTAAGAAGACATTGGTCTAAGTAGTTGATAAAGGACCAGTTACATGTGAAGTGACTGGTCCAGGAAGTCTGTTCGGTGATGAGATAGCCAAACAAGGAAAGAACTCCAATCAAGTGTTAGAGCAGAAGGAATACTCTAGAAGGTTCCAGGATAGTGGTGTTCTGTAAAGGAATAGGATCCCAAGAATATAGGATCCAGGAAAAATACCCAACGGAAATGGGATGTTCGGCCAGTTATGGAAAAGAGTCCTAAAAGGACTAAGGTAATGAACTGATAAGGGAACAAGAATCCAAGATATCCTGGGTTTCCTATATGAGATAGGAATCCTAGAGCGACAGGGATGCTTGGGCAGTAAGCATCTATGAATCTATAAGTACGAGGTAAAACCTAAAGCAAAAAGGTACGCAATACATTGCATTCATATCGTTTTCCTACTGATAATTAGGGTTTTCTACTAGTACGTGATACTAACTTAGGCATCGGAGAGCCTTTGCCACGAGCTGCAAGGCTGCACTCACCCCTTATCTATTTTGCAGATTAGGGTTCCGACGACGAACTAGGGTTCCAGTGAAGAGGCACGAGTAGCAATTGCAATCTAGTGCTGTTCTAAAGCACCAATTGTTTTCATCCCCCTACAATTGGCGCCGTTTGTGGGAAATGAAAGAGTTTTCTTTGAAAAATGACCGTGAAGAGGCACGAGTAGCAATTGCAATCTAGTGCTGTTCTAAGCACCAATTTTTTTCATCTCCCTACAATTGGCACCGTCTGTGGGAAACGAAAGAGTTTTCTTTGAAAAACGACCATGGTGAAAGAAAATCCAACAACACTTCTCGACCTAAAGAATCTGCTAGGTGGGGAAGGTGATAAATCCCTACCAGGGGCTCCAAGAAAGCCCGAAGGCGGACATGGGAGGAAGGTGACAAGCTAGGGTAACCCCCTAACCATCCTGGATAGCTCCAAAAATAGGGAGGGCAAGACGGCCACAAAGTCCACACGGTGGAGTAAATCCCACCATGAAAGGGAATCAGTTGCACACTCAAGAACCTACACAACAGTGAAGATATCCTCGACAAAAAGAGGAAGGAAATCGAGGAGTTTGCTCGTTTGATCAAAAAAATGAGACCACGAGATTCAAGAGTTGGAACGGATCCGAGAGCATCCTGAGGACTCTAGACTTTCACGAAGAAATTCCAGGAGAGACAAACATGCTATGGTGGAGTACAAAAAGGCTCCTTCACGAGGAAGAAGGAGCAGGAGCAGGAGCCCCACCCCAAGGTGACATAAAGCTTCCCCATGAAAAATGAGGAGCAGAGGTAAAAGCCAAACACCAGAGCGGCGAAGGGCTTCTTCAAGAAAAAGGAGGAGCAGAAGCCAGAGTCCCACCCTCGAGCAAAAAGGGACTAGAAAACTCCATAGGGACAAGTACGAGAGACCTTATTCTGATTGGGAAAAGAATAGACCCAATAAGACAAAGGGACTAGAAGACGAGACCATGACTGCACGAGAAACAGCACGAAAGGCACTTAGCAATATTGCATCCTCCCCCTTTGCAAGAAAGTTACAGGAGGCAAGACTGCTGAGCAGGGTGAAGCACAGAACGTTTATCCTTTACGAGACAAATGCAGATCCCGTGGCACTCATACAACACTGCCAGCAGGCAATGTTTATGCATGAGAGGGATGATGCAATTATGTGCAAAATGATCCCATCGAGTTTGGGTAAGGTAGCTTTGTCTTGGTTCCATAAGTTGGGTCCGCGCTCCATCCGAGGATGGAGGTAGTTGGCCGAAGAATTCACTGCTCGATTCCTGACGAGCAGAAGAGCACCAAAGACTTTTGAGAGCCTCTTCGTTATGAAGCAAGGATAGGACGAGCCGATCAGGGACTGTGCAAAAAAGTACTGGGAGACTTTCAACGAGATTGAAAGTTACAGGGAGGAGTATGCAATAGCCACATTCAAAATTGGGCTGCCTGTTCGGGGAGAGCTGCGTAAGTCATTAAACATGAGTCCAGTAGGAACACTGGCAAAGCTAATGGAACAGATAGAGCAGCATGCCAGGAACGAGGATGACATACGCCGGGAAGACAACAAAGTGGTTGCGAAGCAAGCCAAGGGGCTTGCGAAGAAGGTAGATAAACCAAAGCCCAAGACCTATAGGGAGCGAAAAGAATATGGGCAGGCTAAGAAAGAGCCGTACAAGGAGAAACGAGCTCCTGACCCTAAGTCCTTCTTTTCAATAAATACGGTTTGGAAAGAACCAATCTATAGGGTTCTTTATCGAATAAAGAATCAGACATACTTCAAATGGCCCTCAAGCCTGGGAGGAGATAAAGACTCAAAATGGGCTATGAATCAGCATTGCAGCTACCATAAGGACTGGGGCCACATGACTGAAGACTATGAGATGTTTAAGAGGCACCTTGATGATTTGGTCTCTCGTGGCTACCTTAAAGAATTTATCTAGGAAGACCCCAAGGACAAAGAGAAAGCAATGGAGTTGGATTACGAACAAAATCCAAAGGGCATAATCCATATGATACATGGATTGGCCGAGCCTTAAACAAGAATTGAGGTGAGATTGCTCCAGAGGCAAATTAAGCACGACCAACATGTCATGCAAATGGGAAAGAAAAGAGGACATGAAGAAAAAATATGCAACAAGGGCATAGTCTTCACAGATGAGGACCTAGGAGGAGTCCAGGTACCAAATAATGATGCTTTGGTCATAACCTTACGAATTGGGGAGTATGATATCGAAAGGAACCTGATGGATTCAGGAAGTTGCACCGAGGTCCTATATTACGATGCATTTAAGAAATTAGGATTGACACAAGCGGATTTGGTGCAGTCAATAACTCCATTGGTCGAATTCAGTGCAGGAGCAGTCTGGCCATTGGGCAAAGTAACTCTACCTGTTCGGGCAGGAACAGTGGTGCTGCAAACTGACTACCTGGTGGTGGATGTACCATCTTCCTATAACGCGATCATAGGAAGAACATGGTTGCACAAGATGAGGTTGGTCTCCTCCACTTACCATCAGATGGTGAAGTTTCTCGGATCTAATGGCATTGAGTGGATTAGGGGAAATCAAAAGGTTGACTAGCAGTGCCTGATTTCTATCATCAAGAAGGCACCTAAAGCACAATTGGTCCAAGTCATCGAGAGTGTCGGGGGGAACCCCGCCGAGAAAGTGGTGGAAGGCTTGAAGAAGGTTCAGATCAATGAGATTGATCCAGAGAGGTATTTCCTAATTGGGGAAAACCTGAACAAAGAAGACAAGGAAGAATTGGTGGGATTCCTCAAAGAGCACGTTGATGTGTTTGTTTGGGTACCCGAAGAAATGCCTGGGTTGGATGCAAACGTGATTTGCCACCACTTGAATGTGGATCCACAACATAAGCCCCCCAATGTAGAAGAAGAGGAGGTCAGTCGTACAGCACGTGGACGCTGTCATCGAGGAGGTTGACTGATTACTGGAAGCAAGGGCCATACAGAAGTTTACTACCCAGAGTGGTTGTCCAACATTGTAGTGGTAAAGAAAATGAATGGGAGGTGGCGTGTCTATGAGGACTTCACGGATTTGAACAAGGCCAATCCAAAAGACAGTTTCCCCCTTCCAAGGATAGATCAACTGGTGGATGCAACAGCTGGGTATGGGCAGATGAGTTTCCTCGATGCATATCAAAGATATCATCAGATTGCTATGAACGGGCTCGATCAAGAAAAGACTTCCTTTATCACACCAAGAGGGCTGTACTGTTACAGTGTGATGCCTTTTGGTTTGAGGAATGCTAGTGCAACATACCAGAGGTTGGCAACGATAATGCTGAAGAAGTTGCTTAGCAAAACTATGGTGGTGTCCATAGATGATATGGTGGTCAAAAGGAAAGAGAGGCAGGACCACATAACAGACTTAAAGGAAGCCTTTGAGATTCTGAGAGAATACAAGCAGAAGCTCAATGCCTCTAAGGGTGGCTAATTGAACCCAAACCCATTAACAAACCCAGACCCATCAACTAAAACATAAACTCAACCCAACCCATTTATTAGTTGGGTAAGAATGGGTCCAAACCCAACTAACCCATTATTAATTGGGTCTTAATTGGGCATCAATTGGGTCAACTTAAATGACCCAATGGGTCATGAAAGTAACCCACCAAAAATTCTCATCTCTTTGCACATACGTGTAACAGTTATATTCACCTTCTGATTAGTTCACACTTTGAACAAAGCCCCAAATTGTTCTCTGAATAACACTCTCAACCTTCGCATAGATCAAGAACTTAACTCTCTCTCTCTCTCTCTCTCTCTCTCTCTCTCTCTTATTCAATTCTTTTGTGCTAAATTACACATGTCCAAAAATGTTTTGAACAGTCCAAATTAAAAATCAATTGTGACCGGTAATAATTATTTTGATAAGTCAAAATTGAAAACACATGGTAGTCCCGCATAGGGTTTGGATTAAAAAGCTAAATGACTTATTTTTTTGTCCTTATTCAAAATTTTTTGCATTTTTTTGTTTTGCAGCAAACTTTTGTGACTTATTGATTTGTTTCGACAAGAGGAATCGGAAAAGTAAAAAAAAATAGATCAAAACTTAATAACTTTTGAATAAAGACAAAAATAAGTCAATAAGACAAAAAAAATTTACTTTATTCTTGTCGTTTTGAAAAAATTTATGAGTTTCGATCATAATTTTTTACTTTTTCGATTTTTCTCTACGAGACCAATCACTAAGTCACAAAAGTTTGATGCAACACTATCAAATATGAAAAAAAAATTGAATAAAGACAAAAAAAAAGATATATACATCTCGCAACGGGCTAGTTTTGATTCTGATCGAATGGAAAATTCAACTTATGAATGGAAAGTTGGCTTGTTCGTGGCTTGTTTTTTTGTCCTTATTTAATTTTTTTCGCATTTGTTTGTTTTTCGTTAATTTTTTGTGGATTATTGCTTCGACATGACAGGAAGAATCTGAAAGTAAAAAATTATGATCGAAACCTAAATTTTTTGAATGAAAACAAAAATAAGCCAATTTTTTCATCTTTATTCAAAAAAAATGTTAATTTCAATCATAATTTTTTACTTTTTAGATTCTTCTCGTTATAACAAAGCAATAATTCTCAAAAATTTGACAAAAAACTAACAAATGCGAAAAATATTTGAATAAAGACAAAAAAAAATAAGCCACTTGGATACGCTTCGATTCGGTAATTAAGAGCGACCAATATGGTAATTAAGTGTACAGGGGTAATTTGGTCATTTTTTTAGTAGATGGATAGTATGGTAATTTTAGTGTACATGGTATTTTAGTCCTTCAAATTTATAGGGGTAATATGGTCATTTTAGTATACATATGTATTTTAGTCATTTTAGTATATAGTATGAATTGGGTTCATGGGCGGGTCGGGTCTACTTTTAAATAAATGGGTTGGGTTGGGTATGGGTAATTAGACTCATAATTAATGGGTCTAAATGGGACAATGACCCATTAAAGACCCAACCCATTTGCAACTTACCCATTTTGGCCCAAACCCGCCCATTTGACACCCTTAAATGCCTCGAAGTGTACGTGCGTTTGGAGTAAGCTCAGGAAAGTTCTTGGGTCACCTTGTGACCATGAGAGGGATAGAGGCAAATCCTGATCAATTAATAGCTTTGCAAAATCTCCAAAGTCCAAGGACCACGAAGGAGGTCCAAAGACTGACTGAATGGCCGCGGCCCTTAACAGATTCATCAGCCGATCCAGTGACAAGTGTAGGCCCTTCTTTCAATTGTTGAAAAAGAGAGAAGGATACGAATAGGGAGCTGAATGCGAACAAGTGTTCCAAGACCTGAAGAAGTACTTGGCAGCGGCCCCACTCTTGTCTACTCCTGAACCGGGTGAGTCTATAACTTTGTACTTAGCAGTTTCCAAGCATGCTATAGGTGCAGTATTATTGAGGAACAAGGGGTCCGAGCAAACCCACGTATACTATGTAAGTAAGACATTACTAGATGCAGAAACGAGATATCTGCCCCTTGAGAAATTGGTCCTGGCACTAAGAACAGTGGCAAGGAAGTTGCCTCATTATTTCCAGAGTCATAGAATTGTAGTTTACATAGAGTTTCTGTTGAAATCGTTGCTACGAAAAGCAGATTTCTCGGGACGAATATCAACTTGGTCGGTGGAACTTATTCAGTACAATATTGACTATCAGCCGCGCACAACAATTAAAGGGCAGGTGTTGGTAGACTTTGTAGTAGAGTTTTCTCTTGCAGTGGCTCCACAACCTCCTACGAGAAAGAAGCAGCCAGTTGAGCCATCAACTAGGAAGGGTAAGGCACCTGCCGAATAGGATCCCTTAGAATGGAAACTATTCGTTGATGGTTCTGCATGCAATACTGGTTCAAGCATTGGAGTTGTGCTCTTTCCTCTTGAGGGAGTAATGTTGGAGTTGTCCCTTCGATTGGGCTTCAGTGCTTCAAACAATGTGGCGGAGTACGAGGCACTCCTAGCAGGTTTGAGAAGTGCAAAGACCCTGAAGGTAAAGAAAATAAGGGTGTACTGTGATTCACAACTTGTGGTGAACCAGCTGTCTGGGGAATATGAGGCCCAGAATGAGAAAATGGCAGCCTATGTGGAGGCCGCCAAGGATTTGCTCGACACCTTAGAAAAGGTGTACACTGAGCAGATAAGTTCTGGGTAGAACCCCCATGCAGATTCGCTGGCTTGGTTGGCTGCAGCTATACCAACCGAGTTTAAGAGGAAGGTGGCAGTGGATTATCTAGCTGAGCCAAGTATTGGAAGAAGTGTGGAATTGGTCTTGGACTTGAACCAAGGACCAAGTTGGATGGATCTAGTTGTGGAGTTTTTACGAGATGGGATACTCCCCACTGACAAAGAGGAAGCTCACAAGATAAAAACAAAATCTGCACGTGTTTGGCTATCTCCTGAAGGGAAGTTGTATTATAGGAAGTCCTTCACGTGTAATGACCTTGATTTTTGGTAAATAAAAATTTCGTTAAATATTTAAATTTTATTTTAAATTACTTGGATTTCCTTTAAAATTCCTTTTTAACTTTAATAATCCGTCATAACTAGATTTGAGACTTATAAAATTATATTTCTTTGCACTGGACAATCTAGTCATTTTCAAAAGACAAGTGCACTTGTAGAAACACTTGTATATTTTCCTAGTGTATAAAATAAAATCTTAAATTATATTTCTTGACTAGAAATCCTACGTGGCAAGTAGAATTAGTTTTCAACCGATTAGTTGGAAGAACCGAACTACCAATTCATCTAGTTACAAGCTCCTAACCATAGATGAACCTTTACCCATTGGACAATAAAAGTTAGAGAAACTTTTATTCATTGGACAATAGGAAACTTAGATTTTCTATCAAAGATATTTTGTGCTAGATTTGATAAAGAACTCATATATAGTTGTATATAGACTTATATACACATGCCTAAAAGACATTTGGTTATGTCAAATATTATTCAAGTATATATATATTACCTTATTCCTTTTATCCATTGGTCAAAAAATGCAAGGGAAAATATTATCCATTGGATAATAAGTTAGTCTTAGTAACTAGTACTAAGGTTTATTAAATAAATCACTTATCCATTGGATAATAAGTTAGTCTTACTAACTAGTACTAAGGTTTATTAAATAAATCACTTCCTAGATTTTCCCATATGTTTATATGCATTAAAGATATGTGAATATCTAATTTCCTAGATTTCTAAGTACACTAATAAATATATAAGTACTAGTACTTCTTGAATTATTCTAATAAGAAAATCTTGGCCATATATTTTATTTGATACTTGGAAATCTTGATGGATTATATTTTACCTAATAGTACCTACATTTATATTTGAAAACTTGGACATATGTGTGTGTGTGTGTGTATATAAATATATATATATGTGTATATATATATATATATATGTATATATAGGAACATGTGTTTATTAGATTAGTTTATTAGGAAATTTTGATCTTATATTTTTTTATTGGATAATTGAAAATCTTAAAAGATTATATAGTATCTTGTAAAGTATTTTACTAGATTTTCTAAGTACACAAATATATTTATATATGGGTACATGTACCTTTTGGCCTATTATTTTTCTAGAAAAATCTTTACCCATTGGACAATAATTGCTAGGGAAAATTTTATTCCTTGGGTAATAGTCAAGACTTTTGCTATAAATAGCACCCCATTCTTGCCATTTAACTCACACCTTCCAACCTTTCAACTTCTCTTTCTAGAAATTCTTGAGTTCTTACTTTGTTCTTTCTTGCTCTTGGTGTTCTTGAGTTCTTTCTTGAAGTTCTTCTTGAAACTCATCCTAAGCCGCCACTAAACCGCCACCCGACCACCCTCTCAATCCAAAAGTTAGTAGTTTTTAGTCAAGAATTAGTTTCGAGAGAAACCTTTCTCTTTCGAAGCTACCGAAAGCTTACCGTAGGAAGTCACTCCGTCTGATAGCCGACTTAACCGTAGCCGCCCTACCGCCAAGAAGAACGGTAGATTATTCTTATCCCCTATCTCTAAGTGTATGTAGAGTCCCTTGTCCCCTAACTTAATGTATAGCATAGAACCGTATGTTGGAAGGTAGCATGTCCTTACTTTTTAGTTCAAAGTATAATAAGGATTATCCTTAACCGTTTTCTTTAAGTAGATAAGGTTATCTATCATTTATAATGTTTGGAATGCATGATATAGTCAACGAACTTATTTTTGCTAATGGAAGTATAAGCATGTTGAATAATCAACCTTTGCTTCAATAAACATATGTTGTTTAGAATTTCCCACAAAGGAGGAAAGAACGGATTTTAAAAGATTAGAATGTTAATGCTTGATCGGAAGTATTCGTATTTTGATCTTAAAGATGGTTATGAGCATGCATACATGAATTGCTTGTATTACTTGTTGTATGATAAAGCATAAGTGATTTTCACTCCAAAGGCGTCCGTACATGTGACGTTATGTTTTAAGTTGTGATTTGAGCATGCTAAATAACATAGAGTTGGATGATCTTGCTAGTTTAGTTTCAAGATTTCAATGAATGATTTATGTATACGTGAAAAGTCCTACCGCGGAGTCTATGCATGTGACGAGACACAAAAAAATCAAGGAAGATAGAAACATGACACCTAGGGTGTGTTAATGATAAGGTGTGTTTTGAAATCGCAATGTGGCCGGACTTGCCCATTGTGGGAATGTGTGTGTGTGTTCCAATGGAAATCTGGATAAGCGGAACCATTGTGAGGTTGTGTGCGTTCCCATGGGAATCCGGAGCGGCGGAACCATGGTGAGGAATGGCTTGGTTATCCGTGGAGAGGAGCCAATGCAAATCTTGTGTGCCAATGAAAACCCGGTGCGGCGGAACCATTGTGAGGATACTTGGGAGACCGGAACGGCGGAACCGAGGTTGGGTGTGTTAAAACGATTTTGGAAATGTTAATTTGGTGAGTGATAAATGGAGACACGGTCCACGATGAGTCGCGTAGGAGAAACTCAGAAAATCATGGACACCAACTTTAGTTTGAATAGTAAATGCGGATGTGTCGTTGTTAACTGTTAATGTTATGATTTAATGATTGTAATTTAAGGGTTAGTGGGTATGGATTTTCTATTGAGCTTTCATAGCTCACGGTGTTACCTTTTGGTGACCCTGACATATTATATTGGTGGCGACGCTGGTATAATGTGTCAGATCTTATAGATGCACAGGGTGAACTCTACACCTTGGAGGCCTTCGGAGCTGAAGAGCTGGCTAGGATGGAGGAGCAGGCAGGGCTATAGTTAGAAACCTAGTTTCCCTCCCTTTTGTAATGAAAGTAATCTAATGGAGGTTATGATGTAATAATGAGCCAGACTCTATTAAGATATTCAATAAAATTATTTATTTAACGTTTCCATAATTTGGGGCATTACATCACGGGTCCGTACTTACTTTGTGTGCACCCCAAAATGGTGCAAAAGTTTCTCCATGAGATTCACGAGGGAACATGTGGAAGCCATGCTGGGGGCTGGTCCATTGCCCACCGAGCAATCACGGTTACTGGTGGTCGCACACGAAGGGGATGCAAAGGTGTATGTGAAAATTTGTGAGAAGTGCCAGAAATTCTCACCAATGATCCGAACACCTGCCAAGGATCTGGTGCCGTTGACAAGTCCTTGGCCATTCGCACAATGGGGGATGGACATCGTGGGTCCACTCCACAAGGCAACTGGAACAGGAAGTTTTTGTTGGTAGCAACAGATTACTTCACTAAGTGGATTGAGGCAGAGCCATTGGCCAAAATCACTGAGCCTATGATAGAAAAGTTCGTATGGAAAAGCATTATTACTCAATTTAGGGTCTTTTACCATTGATTACGGATAATGGGTCCCAATTTCAAAAGAAGTTTAAGGCTTTTTGAACCCAATATAGTATAAGAAATTATTACTCAACCCCAGCCTACCCTCAGAGCAATGGGCAGGTAGAGGCGTCCAACAAAACCATCCTTGACGATATCAAGAAGAGGTTGGACAAAGCAAAGGGAAAGTGGCCCGACGAATTGCCACTGGTCCTGTGGGCGCACCGAACAACTCCTAAGAGGTCTACAGGTGAGACCCCCTACTCATTAGCATATGGAACAGAGGCTATTATTCCATTAGAAGTTGGCTTGCCGACCAACAGGACCATTTTGGTTGAAAGTGGAGGCAATGATAAAGCCCTGAAGATCAAGTTGGATCTGGCCGAGGAACGGAGAGAGAGGGCTTTGGTTCATTTGGCCTCATATCAGGAGCAGTTGATGAAAAGCTACAACAAGCATGTCCACCTATGAGAATTTGGCATTGGAGACCTTATGCTTTGTAAGGTGCTCGGCAATACCAAGGTGGCCAATGAGGGCAAGCTGGGGGCCAATTGGGAAGGCCCATATCGAGTAACTGAGATAGTGGGCATTAGGGCTTATCGTTTGGCAGACCTGGACGGGAACTCGGTGCTAAGGCCTTCGAATGTCCATAATTTGAGGAAGTTCTTTGTGTGAAAGACTTCAGTTTATTTTTCATTCTGTTTTAGGATACACATCGTGATTGTGTGGGAATTACGAATCAAATTCCCTTATTTTTTTATTCTTTCTTAGTTGCAAGGGGTATGAATAACGCCCCCTTGAGTTATCAGATCATGAATAAGGAATTTGATTATGAGTTTTTTCAAATGTTATGGTCTTTTATGGTTATGGATTTTCACTCCACTCCTTTGTTTGAATACGGAGCTAGAAAGTTGTACACCGTCTTTCCTTGCTTCGTATTGGGGAGCAGAGGGGTGCAATACAGTGCAAAATTACGAGCAATTCAAAATTTTGCAAGTATGAATGTACTTGGTTATTTGTACAGGTATGAATAAACCTGGAATGCATACGTGAACATGCACAATTCTGCCAAATATAAATACATTTGGGCACTCGTTTAAGTATGGGAAACTTACGTATAACCTAAGTAGGAAAACACTTAGGAATATTTTCGAGTACGAAATACTTGGGTTGTATATGTGGACATGCAACATTATCTAAGTACGAATAAACTTAGGAAATTTTCCAAGCACGTGACCATTTGGGGTGCATACGAGAACGTGCACAATTTTGCCAAACATATGAATACATTTGGGAACCTATCTAAGTATGGGACACTTAGAAGCAAATAATCCCTAAGTGCCAAATACTTAGATGCATATGAGAACATGCAGTTTATTCAAAGTACGATTACTTGAGCAAAATTTAATATACAATTATTGTCTAAGTACGAGCAAACTTAAGAATTTATCTGAGTACGTGAAACTTGGGGAGCGTATGTGAATATGCAGAATCATCTAAGCACAATATGCTTAAGCAAGCCAAAGGGCCACGAAGGGCCATTAACGAGATTAAAAGCGGCGAAGGGCCACACAATCAAAACCAAGTGTTGTGCCACGAAAGGCCAAATACCTGTGTTAATCAAATTTGAAAAGTACTTATGACACGCAGGGCTGAGATGACGGCCACGCAGGGCTTGCAAATAGTTTCAAGAAACGAAATTGTCTAGGGAAAATGGAATCATACCTATTCATTATTTGTTAGGTTCAGAACAAGGACAGGAGTAACTTCAGTAGTTATACCTTCCACAACTGTGCCATCATCAATGGGACCACCACTGGCTTCTTTTTGGCCAAGGTTGGTCACGTCTTTACCTTGTTCAGCAACACCATCAGGTTGATCAAAGACTTGGGCATTCAGCTCTCCGTCCAAGCTATCATCCTCCACAATATCATCTTCAGCAATAACTTGCGTGCTCGGGAGGTCATTCTCGGTCCAGAGAGGAGATGACTCAGTTGTACCTGCCTTCTTAAGGCATGCTGCCCAAGCAGCAGCCCAAATTTCATCTTGAATCAAGGGCATTTGGGACTTGTAGCTTTCCGTAGCCATATTGATCCCTTTGTTATAGCCAGGTTGATATGCTGCTTTGGCATCATTTTTGCTCAGCTCAAGTTCAGTAAGGGTCTGATTCAAGCTATCCTCAGCTCTGTCTAATTTGCTTTTCAATTCATCCACGATTCCCTGAGCTTGGTCTCTTTCCCTTTCGAGCCTGATGATAGTATGTTGCAACTTGGTATTTTCACTGGCCAACTTTGCACACTGAGGCTCGGACTGGCCCAGTTTTTGGGCCATGGTAACCATTTTCTACATAGCCTGGTATATCAAAGGTAATTAGTAAACGCAAATTGGGAAGCATAAATATGAACAAGTGCTGAAGTACAGTAATAAACCTTGGCACTATTGACCATGAAGGAGCCAAGAAGGTTGTTAGGGGAGCTGTTGACCTCTCTCTGCATATCCCCAGGCAACAAGAAGGCCTAGGAGAGGGCTAGTGCAGCCCCTTCAGACTATGCACTGTCCCTAATGCTCACGGGATGATTTCCATGGGTGAACTTGGGAGTCTAGATAGGAGACAGTGCACTCCGTGAAAGAAGGTTCTCATCTGCATTTGTTTCTCGACATTGACGCTTGTCTTTGCGGCTGGCTTCAATTTCCTCGGGCGAAAATCCCGGCGGAACTTTAGATTGAGTTACGGCATGACGGCCGTGAGATGAACTGTGGCTTTGGGAAGCACCTTGGCCACGAATAGTGCCACGGCCCCTACCCCGACCAGGTAAGGTCAAGAGGCTGCCAAGGTTGATTGGCTGGTTCATCTCTTGAGTTAGAGGTGGAGGAGAAGGGGTGTAGCCGCTGGATGTGGACGATGATGCGTCTTCAGCGAAAGTGATTGGCTCGTCTGGGATAGGAGGAGTTTGAGAATGACTTTCTTGTTCAGGGTTTGAGGTGGAACGACCAGCGAGTGCTCGGTTATCTGCTGCTCGGGTCTGGCGATCTATGAATCCCCCATATGAAGCCTCGTAGCTTAGCAGCACTTGTGTTGCTCTTGCTAGGCCAGCGAGATAAGTCCCCTACCCGTTGAAAGCTAATGCTCAGTTAATGTCAGCAACATGGACCAAGGGGGTTATGATGTCAGGCCCCTGATTTACATTTGTGGCTGCAAAACAAGTTTGAAAGACCAATATAAAATTTAAAAAGGGCAATTCGAAATATTGCTCGGCAAGCAGTTCTACGAGAAAGAAAGAACTAACGTGGAGTGCCAAATCTGTGCGACGCGTGAAAGCCAATCACTCTGCCATGGTCATCCCTGGGCTCCAAGTTCCCTGTGACGATGAGGAAGTCATCATCATCCCTTCAAGCGGAATCAGGAAGTTCAAGCACGAGCTTCTTCCTAGAATCTCTACTTTTCAAATAATATGTAAGGGCGTCCTTTGTCCTAGAAATACTGTATAGATGGTGGATATTGTACAGACCTAGGTTTGTGCCTAGCATTTGGTTTATGGCATTAATGCCCATGACAACTTGGAAAAAGTTGGCGGAAACTTGCATTGGGGATAGTCGATAGTGAGCTAATACCTGATGAAGTAGGGGTGCTAAAGGAAACCTGACACCGCCCTCAATAACGGCAACTACCGAAATATGGGTGTCGCTGTCAGGACACTCACGGAGGGCATCCTAAGGGGCTAACGTGATGGCAATGTTATCGGGAATTTCATCATGGGCCCTAAAGGCTGCCATGGTCTGAGGAGTATTACAGAAACTCTTAAATCTCCCCATGAGTAAAATGAAACCCTAAGAGTGTTTTCGACAAGAACGATGAAATGAGGGGTAAGATGGGGAGTAGTGACTTACGAGATGAGTTTCAAGAGAGATTGGTGCAAAAAATGAAGGTTTCAACAGTGCTCCAATGGTGGAAACATCTTTCCTTTTTCTGTAGTAAAAAACCTAGAAAGAAGCGGGTAAGAACGAAATGAGATCGAAATCCCCTAAATACCCTAAATCGAGGGATGGTGTAAGTGAAACGTCATCCCAGACGCCGTTTGGGCATCCTGCTCTACGAAGAATGTCCATTCGCATTTAATGAGGGCGGCACAAAGCATGCTACGTGTAAAGGAAAAATGCAGGAAAAGCCTGACCAAACCAAGCGATGGGATGTCGATTTGGCTCAAACGATAGAAGTTGCACCAACCTTACAAGAAAAAAAGAGGGAGCAACATGATTTTGCTCAGCTAAGAGGAGCTTTGCTCGTCATTTCGAGTTGAGATAACAAGTAAAGCTACGGAGCAATTATAGGGAGGTATTCCCGAACAGGCTGAAATAGGGCCCGAACACGTGGTACGTGGGACCATGGTTTGAATAAGACAGGACAGTCGCCGTGCAAGACAGTGTTCGGCGATATGGACCAGTGACATGGGAAGTCATTGGTCCAAGAAGTCTGTACGGGATCTTAGACCAGTGACATGTGAAGTTGTTGGTCCAAGTAGTCTATTCGGCAATGAGAAGGCCAAACAGGAGGAGAGCTCCGGAGAAGACATTGGTCTAAGTAGTTAATAAAGGACCAATTACATGTGAAGTGATTGGTCCAAGCAGTCTTTTGGCAATGAGATAGCCGAACAAGGAAAGAATTCCAATCAAGTGTTAGAACAGAAGGAATACTCTAGGAGGTTCCAGGACAGTGGTGTTCCATAAAGGAATGGGATCCTGAGAATATAGGATCCAGGAAAGATACCCAATGGGAATGGGATGTTCGGCCAGTTATGGAAAAGAGTCCTAAAAGGACTAAGGTAATGAACTGATAAGGGAACGAGAATCCAAGATATCCTGGGTTTCCTATACGAGATAGGAATCCTAGAGCGATAGGGATGCTTGGGCAACAAGCATCTATGAATCTATAAATACGAGGTAAAACCTAGAGGTAAAAGGTACACAATATGTTGCATTCATATCGTTTTCCTACTGATAATTAGGGTTTTCCGCTAGTATGTGAAACTAACTTAGGCATTGGAGGGCCTTTGCCACGAGAGGCAAGGGTGCACTCACCCCTTGTCTGTTTTGCAGATTAGGGTTCCGACGACGAACTAGGGTTCCGGTGAAGAGGCGCGAGTAGCCGTTACAATCTAGTGCTGTTCTAAGCACCAATTGTTTTCATCTCCCTACAGGCCCAGAGGCGATGGTCCTGGATCTGATTACTCGGCCGAGGATTCAATCCTTCAGCTACTGTTTCTATTTTCTAAAGAAGCTAGATTTTATTTCAGCCAAGTGGCCTTCCCTCTTTCTGTTCCTTCTTTATGCTTAAATACAATTTATGTCTTTTGTTTGCTTTCGCCATATTCCATAGTCTCATTGCCAAGTCTAGAAATTTTGAGATATCATGCCCCTTATATTGTCAATTCCTCGAAAAACAGCATACTCATCTTCTGCAAGCTCAACACGCAGAGTTAGTTATACCTATCATTTAGTACAAACCCCTTGACATTTTTCCTTCTCTCCACAAGTTCGGGCCGCATCTCAATGTGAGATTGTGTACGTATCCCAATCAGGGAATCAGGCCTTTTACGTAGTTCCAAAGTCACAACCTTTGGGGTTAGGTTTCCACTCATGGTTTTTCTCCTCACATGCTCTAAATTTTGCCTAGGTTGCCTAATGGAGGTTGAGTCCCTAGCGAGCTTTTCTTCAAAATGCCTTAACTTTTGCCTAGGCTGCATTTTAGCAATTTCTTGCCCTTGCAAGCTTTGCTCTTACTTTTGCTTGGGTTTTTTTAGGTTACCCAACGAGCATCTTTCACAAGAAGGCTTTTGTGTTTCGGGAGAGGAATTTGCCGGAGATATTTTTTCTGGATCTCTTTCATGTTTGCACTTTCATAATGGGTAAGCTAACTCTAAGTGTTCTTGCGAAGATAGCGCCTTCTTTCTTAGTTTTGACAAAAACCTAGTTTTAAGCAACCAAAGTTCGTCCCTAATTTCCCTTTTGTCAGCGACATAAAGAACTTGATTCTTAAAGTTTTCCTTCTTTGGCAAAGAGACTATAGTGTATAGCAATTGCAATTTAGGAACCAACTTATTTGATAAGCATAATGCAAAAGATGAAACGGGAATTCATTAAGCAATAGTAAAATGCCCAAATAGTGGCCCAAAACATGTCCTAGCTTGATTTAGCAACGTTTATTATATTTGCCATGTCATGACTTCACAGCTACTGCAGCATTTCGGGGCTGCCTTCTTTTCTTTCGTCTAGCACAGCTTTATGCTCTTCTTCACCCTCTTCTTTGCCAAATAGAGCCTTTAGACCAAATCCATCTTCAAAGCTTGCACATTGGCTACTTCTTCGAGACTAAACCCAGTAAGGAAAGTTTCCTCTGCCCCTACTTATTGTACGAGAGTATCGGAATGAGGTCAAATGGCTGAATCTCCTAGAATGGTCACAATCCTCCCATCTGCTGCGAACTTGACCTTTTGGTGTAGAGTGGATGGTACTGCTCCAGTGTCATATAGCCAAGGCCTACCCAGCAAGAGGTTGAAGGTAGCCGGTATGTCCATCACATGAAATCCATGTCACGCCCTTGATTTTCAACATAAATAAATAATCTATTTCGACAAAAGATTTTTGCATATCAATTATAGTACCCAAAAGAGTTACCACCTGTTTAACTTTACAAAAAAGTCCCCAAGTTTTAAGAGTTTACAATATTGGCACTCCGGCCCAAAATTATGCTCAAGTACAGGTACAAACAAGTTATATAGTTACAAACTCATCTTTACCAAAAGTAAATCAATTACAAAAGATGATTAAGTAACTAAAACAAAGTTAGCTCCCAAAAACCTTCAAGTCCAAGCACACGATTGTATGCAACCTATTGTCCGGCACTTTGTCCTGAAAAGAAAGATTAGGTTGAGCTATACTAGCCCAGTAGGAAAATCTTTACCAATCTTATATGTAAATATGATGATAAGTGCAAAATGAGCGGACAAAGTGACGTAATTCAAGCAGGAGATAACAATTGACTCATTGGCGTATCGATAGTTTTTTCAATCATTCAAACATATGCCATTATCACACATAGTCACACATTTTCACAAGATTTATGCACTCTACAATCTCAACTCGGCTCGCTAACCCAAATTCCCACCTTCGGTATTTCCACCCCTTGCATTACTGGATAACACCACGAGGATTACCGTGTTGCCACCCCTTGCGACACGGTGATCCCTAATGACTTGGATTACCGTATTACCACCCCTTGCATTATGAAGCCGGTCTAAGTCTCCTTATTACCACTCCTTGCGTTATGAGACTCCTTAAACCAACTTCCGACCCAATCAACCATTTTCTCATACAATATGCAAATTAAGGCTCCCCCATGATCACATTCATAGATGAAACATCATACAATATGCCAACGCTATCACAAATGCACCTTGAACAATCACAAATACCAATAATCAATAGTATGCACTTAAACGACGTTTTAACTAAGTAATTCCTTATTCGTTCCTCACTAACGGAATACCAACGGAACAAGGATAACATTGAATAATCAAAGGAAGTCAATTACACAAGCTTGAGGTAGGTTAGGAGGTGTCGAAAAGGGTTTAGAAGTGCTCGGGGGTCAAAACAATCGACGGAGAAGTAGTGGGAGCAAAACTGGACTTAAGGTCCTGGTATCGATACACACCAAATTTGTCTCGATACAACATTAACTGTCCTGAAAGATAACCTTGTAGTATCGATACAACGCTTATGTTGCATCAATACCACGGGGTTTCGAGTAGCAATTCTGCAGATTTTTGAAAGGAAAACACGACAACAAAACCCAACGAGTCAAGGCATGATTCTACACCAAATCAACATATAAACACATAAGAAGGGTAAAGAAGTCCCTACCTCGCAACAATTGCCGAGACTCAAGCGATTAGAATGAACCTTAGCCTCTTTGAACTCCAAAGCTTCGATTCAAGCTCGACTCAAGGATCCTCAAGCTCAAGAACGCGAATGGAAGGTCGGAAGGAGGTTGATTCTTGAAGGTTTTGTGAGATTGAGTGGAGTTTTGAGTGAAAGGAGAGGAGAGAGAGAGAGAGAGATCGACAGGGAGAGAGAGAGAGGGACGGGTGAGAGAAAAAGGAATGGAGATAAATGATCTCCTACTCCTCACACACCCCTATATATACTCATGTATCTTTTTATCACACCTGCACTCCCTCAACTCTGTATTCTTTCACTTCAAGCCCCAATCTAATTAATCACCAATTATGCCATAATTTCCCAATTAGACATTTAATAATCGTTTCAAAAATTGAAGAAAATATGGATCTCTACATTCCACATCTCTTTTGATTCTTTTCACTTCCAATGGTAGGGTAACACATCCAACCACATTCCTATTGGAATTATCACACCCTCTCACCCCTTGGCTTGATGGGTGTATTTTGGTAGCGCCTACTCCCAACTTGTCGAGGATTCTTTGGGGGCACACATTCAAAGAGGACCCGTTGTCCACCAGAACTAATGGGTCCATTTAGTGAGACATTTTAGGGAGATGTATACAGGCTTATTGTGCGCAAGGCCTTCAAGAGCTAAATCCTTGTCAGTAAAAGGAATCATTGGTTTTAGGGCTTTGGATGCCATTATAAGACCCACCTAATCCTCAGGAGTGATATCAATGGGAACTTTGGCTTTTCCCAAAGTTTTGCAAAAGGAATTACGATGCTCATAGGAAGACATAAGTAATCCCCAAATAGAGATATCAGCTTGGATTTTCTTCAATTGTCTTAATACCCTATTCTCCTCATGTTCCGCATCTTGACTTTCCTTCTCTTTTTCCATTACTCGAGTCGTGACCGAGCTCTCTCCACTAAGCTTGGGCAGTTTGTACACTCTTCCACTTCGGGTAAGATGACCTATTTCCTCTTCTTGGATGCCCCATGGGTCAATAGGCTTAATTATTTTAGTATCCCATCCACTTGGCAGAGCTTCACGTATTTCTAACCACTAATCCCCATCGTCGACTGCATAGACATAAAGGGAATTAATCACCAAAGACGCCAACAAATCCTCTTCCTCCTCCACCACAAAACACCCATTCTCCTTAGGGAAGGTCAAAGTTGGCTTGGTTTGGGTAACCTAGACAATGTATTGGCTAGGGTTGTATATGGAGTTGTGAGATAGGCTTATAAGGTTGTTGTTTCGAGATGGTGGTTCTGCATTATGAGCGGGGAGCGGGTTGTCTTGCACATTTGGTTTGGGTGGCTTTATGGTTTGGCTATCAATGAGATCTTGGATGTCATGGCGGAGACACATGCAACGGTCCGTTTCATGCTCAGGATGTTGATGGTAAGAACACTGTTTGCTGGGGTCATGGTTTGGACCGTAAGGTGGCTGAGGTAGTGGGTTGTTCAAAGGCTTGAGATGCCCTTGGCGACTCAGAATGGTTAAAACTTGGGATAAATTCATGTAGAGAGGGTCAAAGTTGCGGCGGGGGCGATTTGAGTTTCAGGAAGAGCTAGCTTGGAAAGGGTATTGTGGTAAGGCTAGATCAAGGGTGTTTACGGAGGCGTGAGATGTGCGGGTTGGGAAAGTTTTCTTGGGTGGAGGAGCTTCTTCTTTCCCAATGACCCCTAGCTTAACTCCTTCTTCCATCAGCAGCCTAGTAGCATGTAGGCATTTGAAATCGATGATAACTTGAGTATAGATATGCCTAACATACTTGGGCTGCAGATTCTTGACAACTATCCTCACTTGATCTTCTTCAAAGGGACGGTTCTTCATCTTGGCAGCCTTTTCCCTCCATCTAGCCACAAAGGTAGCAAAGTCTTCATTCGACTCTTGCTTGGTCATCTCTAAATCTCGAGTAGTTAACTCAATCTGGACATTGTATGCATACTGCTTAACGAAAGCATTGGCAATTTGCGGCCAAGTCTGATAGTGCACAAATTCCAGGGTGAGAAACCAATCAATTGCACTTCTAGTGAGAGTCCTTCGAAACAATTGAGTGATGAGCTCATCACTCAAGCCCATCGGCTTTAGGGTGTTGATAACATGGCGGACATGACTGGTAGGGTTGCTAGTCCCATTGAACTTCTCAATGTTTGGCATCTTGAACTTCTCATGCAGCTGAGAGTCTGGGAAGAGGCAAAGTCCTTCAAAATGTAGGATTTGGTCTCTTTGTGAACAAGCCAAAGCATGCTTGATTTCTTTGACTCGTTTGGCCAGTTTGAGATTTTTTGCCAACACCATTTTATGAGGATTCTCGTCTTCTTCCTCGTCCTCCTTATCCTCACATCTCTTGCTGCTTTTTCGGCGAGCAAAGCAGCAATTTAGGCTTGGGGATTGGCAATAGTGGCATCGTTGTTTGAGATTTTCGAAATAGGAGTGGGATAGGAGCTTGGTGAAACTCAGGGATTAGTAGATGATCGGGTTCGCTGAGAGGATGACTGTGAAGACCTAGGAACTGATGAAGACAATTGCGGTGGAGGTGTTCTAACAAGTGAAGATGACAGACGGGATGATTGCAAAGACTTCTGTTTAGCGTAGCTTCGGATGTTGTAAGAGTATAAAACTGGCTGTGGTTGCTTCCTTGACCTACCTATCGTGCCTGCTTAAAAATAGAATACCTGCAAGTCAGTGCTTAGCTGTATAGGGTTAAAATTTGGGCTCAAAATCCCAACCCTTGTGCACAGAAAGAAATGTTACAACAACTTATACAATGTGCCAGGAAGAACTTCAAAGCTAAATGCAGGTAAATTTTCTTAACCTGCAAGTCCTATCTTATTTTGATAAGTTCTATGGCTCTCTAATCACATGTACGGTTTGGGTAGTCTCAAAGGTGCCCCATTGTCAAAGGGCACCAATCCTCTCACCAGCCCATCATAGGCGGCAATCGGGTGATTCCTTCTTTGATATACCACTAGGTACAAGTGACTGTGGAGTTTGCAGGAACCCCTAACATAGCCCGTGTCATGCCGGGATATTAGGTGAACTCAACGAGGTTGCCCGCTCGATGCATTTGATATGAGAATTAAATAAAACAAGCATTAATCCTATGTCAAATTTTCTGGTTATGGCTCTCAAGTCCCCAGTGGAGTTGCCAAAAACTATAGACACCTCCCAAACGAGGCATCACCATACAGATATCCTCTATCCTCAATTCCACTTCATAAACCAAAATTGTGGACATTCCCATGGCTAGGAACATCTCCACACGATAGCGGTTATACACTAGGAAAAATAGGTAGAAATTCTGGGTACGGGAGCCAATAGTACAATAAAGGGAAGGTGTTAGGCACCCCTCTTTGCCCGGTCATGAGACCGGCCCATAATCGTTTGACATACAACTAGTGTTTATTTTATTTAATTCTAAACAAATAATCTGATTATTATCCTTTTACAGTTAATAAGGTGAGCCTAAGCACTAAATGAACATGCATCAAAATAAACGGAAAACGACAGGCTGTCCCAAAGAATGGATCCCACAGCTGGTGAATAGATGTCACGGCCGCCGAATCCCACTAGATTGATGTACCGGTCATAGGAACAATGTCCCAGCCAATGTTCTTCCTCACACCAAAATACAAACAGTTTAACAGAAAATCAAAACACTACATTTAAAGTACAGAAATAGAAAATGAATCAAACCATAGGCCCCAAGGCCTCACCACCTTGATCCCTCATTGCTTGATTGCTTTGGATTGAGGGTGATTGATTGACCTTCATCTTAAAACCCTAAGGTTAGGGTTTGTACTTTGGGGTTTGATTGCTCGGGATGCGGCTACTCATGAGGAGTTAGGGCTTTTGTAGAGAGTGTATGAGAGAGTATTTCTGCAGGGTTTTGTGGCTAGTGAGGATGTATTGTGTAGCAGGCCAAGCTCAACTGCAATCGCACCAGGGACCACCTCCACTCCTCTGCCACCGTCGGCTGCCGAATACGGCAGCAAACCCACTCCACTAGGCTCGGTGATAGCCGAGGTGTGCTGGTCGTCGGTTCTGCCTTTGCCCAACTTGTCCGACGACAAATAGATTTATGTCAAGCTCGGCTCCCTTCGAGCTAGGCAACCAACAAGTTCCTCTGGGCTCGGCCACCCATGCGGCCACGTGCTCACCCACGTGTGGAGATGGTTACATCTTGGGATAATCATGAGCGCACATGGATCATGCCAGCTCACCCCCTAAAGCGGTTACCAGATCCGTTCAGTGACGTCACGGTGACCTTGCTTGGCCCGCGCAAGGCACGTGCTTGTGCTTGGAGAGCAAGCCCGGGAGACTCTATAAATACTGAAGAAGAATGCCTCTAAAAAGGTACGCACTCATACACGCGAATACCCAGTCAAAACCCTAGTCTCTTCCCATTCTTCCTGCACCTACTTATCCTCTTGCCGGAGGGCCTTGTCGGGCAACCCCCGCCCAGGTCTTACTCGTGCGCTCACTGTGCAGGCTGCATGGAGAAAGATAGGAAGCCACTGAACCAGCGGAGGAGGGACTCGAACCAGATGTCACGGGCCACACAATTGGTGAACCCGACGTGAATCGCTTCTGATTCAAACGGCTCTTACATCCTCCAAACCCCCTCACTCCTTCGTAAAAACAACGACCGAACCACCCACCATGGGCGGAGATCTGACGGACGCAGCCATTTCGAGGGCCAAAGACGCTGGTGGAAATGTCATCTCCCCAACACCCCACGAAAGGCATATGTCCATCTCCCTCGCCCCTGGATCCGGACTCTCACCAGTTTCAGACGACGTGACGTCGACCTACATCCGTCTACTACAGCGTCGCGACAACGAACGCGACAACGAGCTGGCCGCATTAAGGGCGGAGGTGGCCCAAATGAAGCAACACATGTAGCAAGACGCTACCCCTGCCACATCAAGATCTAGCGGGGGTAGGGGAAGACAAACACCACCTCCACCACCACCACAAGGGCGTCAGAACGAGGGAGGCCAACGCGGATCCGTAAAAGATCACCTAGGCTTCACCCCGGCACCGGGCGACGCCAGAGAAATAATCGTCTACAAGCAACCCACCGCATCTGGAACACACCGCTCTAGAAGCCATCACGAGCGGACCAGGACGAGGGATACCGAGTCATTTACAAGTACGTACTCAACTGGTCGTGCGGAGGTCTCTCGCACGACGGTCTCGCACCATAGCTGAGATTCCGCACGGACCAGACCGCATGTCTCTGAACATCTAGGCAACATTCCACCTGAGAATCTAGACGAAGAACACCATGCACGGCGAAACGGGAAAGCCGTATGCACTGAGGGTGCGAATGAAGACAATAGAACCCGCCGTAACAAGGACAAAACCATTAATGGCCCACCCCGAACAACGACGGACCTTCGAGACAAACTTCGGCGTAGGGACGCCGAGAAGGCATTTGCAAAGGAGAACCAGGAAAGGGTTTCAAAGAGATCAAAGATGAACGAGCACGACAAACCGCCGCGCCCAAGATTTGAAAGACAACTAAAGGATCTCGGCGTCTCTCCCTTCACCTCCCACATCATCCACACACTGCCGGAACCCACTTTCCATCTACCCAAATTCACGAAGTTCGACCCAGCGACCTGCGAGGCCTACACTTACCTAATCCACTTCCGGCAAACCATTGAGCTCTGCACACTAAAGGATGAAGTAAAATGTAAGGCGTTCTCGTCCAGCCTCGGCTCCCTAGGACTCTAGTGGTTCAACAAGTTGCCTGCTGGATCCATACGGAACTTGGCTGACCTTGAACGTGCCTTCAACACACGCTTCATCACAAGCAACAAAACGGCTAAAGAGCCTGAGTCCTTATCTCAGATGAGGAAACTCCAGTCTGAAACTCTCAGACAAAATGCCGAGCGTTATTGGCAGCTATTCAACGAAATTCCAGGAATCGATGAATATTGGGCTGCCCGCACTTTCAAAAACGGTTTGGAAATCGGCAGCAAGATCCTAGATGAACTCGCCATCCGCCCACCACACGGCATGGGAGAATTGATGCACGTCGTGGAGAGATTCTGTGCTCTTGAAGAGTTTTATACGGACCGGGCGGCCCAGGGAATCCCGAGCTTGACAACGTCCTTCAGCTCGGCCACACCCCAACTGCCGGCATCAGTAATCACCCAGCACTCGCAATCCAAGAAGCAGGTACACAACATCAAAGAAGGGAAGAAACGCCAGCCAAAAGAGCACGACTACGTGGCCGAAACCACCCATTTCAAAGAACCCATCTGGTCCTTCCTAAAAGAAATCATGAGGCAACCATGGTTCGAGTGGTCGCAAGGCAAGCTCGGCACGGACAACAGCCAAGTGGATCAGAACCCGAGGAAAAAGTGTTCCTACCACAACAAGCTCGGCCACTACATGACTGCCTGCGCACCATACAAAGCCCTCCTGGAAAAACTCGCAACTCAAGGTCACCTTGATCAATACATCGATCGATCAAAAACTCGCAACTTAAGGCCTGGCAGACAAATCCCAACCCCAACGAACAGCGCCCACTGATACACGTCATCCACGGTCCAGTGACGAAGGCTTCTGAAACCGCCCTCAAGGCCGACATCGATCACGCCTCAACATCCAAACAGATACTCTCAGTTGGTTGCGAATCCAAGCATCAACGACCACAGGACGTACCCAAGTGGACGATAAGCTTTACTGAGCGTGACCTTGAACATGTTCAAACTCCACATTCGGACGCCCTCGTCGTCACCATCCAAATCGGCGTCCACGACGTAAAGCGCATCCTCATCGATCAAGGAAGTTCAGCAGAGGTCATGTATTACGACCTTTTCAATAAGTTGGATCTACCAGAGTCAGCCCTACAACCTACCGAAGTACCCCTCATCGGCTTCAACGGTGCACCTGTCTGGCCACTTGGCCGAATCTTCCTCCCAGTCGTCGTCGGCTCAAAAACTCTGACCTTCGAATTCATCGTCGTCAACGTACCGAGCCCAGACAACGCCATCTTTGGCCGAACTTGGCTCCACGGAATGCAAGCCATTGCTTTTACCTACCACCAGGTCGTCCACTTCATCGGCGCCACAGGAAGACAGGAAGATTTGCGAGGTGACCAAGTAGCCTCCAAAAAATGCTACATCTCTGCCGTCCACAACTCCGCCAAAGCCAAACAAGTACAATGGGTTGAAGTCCCCGACATGGCCGTAATCGACGACGTCGGCCAGAAAGCCGAAGACAAAGTAGAGGAGGACCTCGTCCAAATGCCAATCAACGAGGATGGCTCCCGATTCTTCCTCATCAGCTCTTCCATCAGTGAGGCTGACCGCGAAGAAATATTCCAATACCTCAAGAAAAATGTAGAAGTCTTTGCCTGGACCCCCAACGAAATGCCGGGGGTCGATCCCAATTTCATCAGTCACTCCATCAACATCAAGAAAGACGCTAAACCTGTCATTCAGAAGGCACGGCGTTCTGCAGCCGAACACGCCGACGCCATCATCGAAGAGGTCAAGCGTCTGCTGGAGGCCAATGCAATCCAAGAAGTACAATACCCGACATGGCTATCCAACACTGTGGTCGTTAAAAAGAAAAACGACAAATGGCGAGTTTGTGTGGATTATACCAATCTCAACGACGCTTGTCCAAAGGATTGGTTCCCACTGCCGAAAATTGATCAACTTGTGGACGCAACGGCAGGCCATGCTCGGCTAAGCTTTCTGGACGCCTACCGTGGCTACCACCAAATTGCCATGGACCCCAACGACATGGAGAAAACTGCTTTCATCATGCCATATGGCATCTTTTGCTACCGCATCATGCCCTTTGGACTCAAGAATTCAAGGGCAACGTTCAACAGAGCAATATTCAAGATGTTACAAGAACAAATCAGCCACACCGTGGAGGCTTACATTGATGACCTGGTCATCACAAGCAAGAAGGAATCCAACCACCTGCGAGACTTGGCCGAAGTTTTTGAAATCCTCAAGCTACACAAGCTATGGCTGAATCCCGAAAAATGCGCGTTCGGGGTGAGCGCTGGGAAATTCCTCGGACACCTAGTCACACGGAGAGGTATTGAGGCCGACCCCAACCAAATCAAGGCTATTAAAGATTTGCGCCCACCAAGGACAATCAAGGAAGTACAAAGGCTCACTGGGATGGCAGCAGCTCTAAACTGATTCATTAGCAAATCCTCAGACAAGTGCCACGCATTCTTCCATGCCTTGAAGGGAAAAAGTCGACGCAGCTTTGAATGGACCCCGGATTGTGACTCCGCTTTGGCCGAACTAAAAGACTACTTAAATTCGGCCCCGCTGCTGGTAAAACCTAAAGAGTTCGAAACTCTATATCTCTATCTCGCCGTGTCCACCCACACAACCAGTTCTGCACTTGTACAGCGGGAAGGCGCCGATGACAAGCCCATCTATTTCACAAGCAAGACACTCCTCCCAACTCAAACTCACTACCTACCGCTTGAAAAGTTAGCCCTTGCTCTTGTTTCAGCGGCTAGGAAACTCCTACCCTACTTCCAATCACACCCTATTGTCGTCTTAACAGAACACCCCCTTAAAGCTCTCTTTCGGAAAGCAGATCTCTCCAACCGGGTCTCGAAATGGGCCATTGAACTTGCCAACTTCGACATCAGCTTTGAGCCACGAATGGCAATTAAGGGCCAGGTATTGGCCGACTTCATAGCAGAACTCACTCCAGCAGACACAGCGGCACTCAATGCTCCAACCCCACTAGACGTTGCCGAACGTAGCTCCGTGACCATTCCATGGCACCTTTTTCAAGGCGAGACTTGGCGACTTAATGTCGACGGGGCTTCCAACAGCAACGGAGCAGGAGCGGGAGTAGTCTTAGTCTCACCTTGTGGAACACTTCATGAAAGCTCCATCACCATCGACTTCCCAGTCACTAACAACGAAGCTGAATATGAAGCCCTCCTTGCAGGCTTACGCTCAGCCATCGCGATGAAAGTCACCAACCTCGTTGTCTACTGCAACTCCCAACTCATCGTCAACCAAGTACTCGGTGACTATGAAGCTCGGGACCCTCGAATGTTGAAATACCAAGCCACGACAGCTAAGCTCATCTCTCAGTTTCGAAATTTTGGCATCGAACAGATCAACCGCGAACACAACGCACACGCAGATGCACTTGCAGGCCTCGCCTCAGCATCCACAGCCTCAGAATTCAGAACCATCAACTTCGGCAGCATTGACCGCCCGTCTTTTGAGCCAACTCCAGAAGTACTTACTGTCGAACTCGGTCCCAGCTGGATGGATGAGATCGTTGCATTCCTAAAGCACGATACCATGCCCACAGACAAGAAGGAGGCTTACCGTGTGAGAAACAAGGCCGCTTACTACTGGCTTTTTGAAAGCGGCCAACTATACAGGAAATCCATCTCTGGACCGTATCTCCTCGTTGTCCACCCCACCCAAGTGCCTGAAATTCTGACAGAACTACATTCAGGCAGCTGCGGCTGCCACTCTGGTGGCCGCTCCCTTTGTCAACGTGCCATGAGCCAAGGTCACTTCTGGAAGAACATGAAGAAAGACTGTGAAGAAGTTGTCCAAAGATGCCGACCGTGCCAGCTGTTTTCCCCTATCCCGAAACGACCTGCCCAGAACCTTTCCCCCATCACTAGTCCCTGGCCCTTTGCCCAATGGGGGCTTGATATCGTAGGAAAATTGCCAACGGCTCTTGGAGGCTTCAAGTTTCTGATTACTGCAACGAACTACTTCTCCAAATAGGTTGAAGCTGAACCCCTCATAACGACTACCGGGGCTGATGTCCGAAGATTCGTATGGCGAAACATTGTTACCAGGTTCGGCGTCCCATACGCCATTGTCTCTGACAACGGAACTCAGTTCAACGGTAAGGACCTCACCAACCTTTGTGCCGAGTTTGGGATACGTTTCTTCAACTCCACACCAGCCTACCCCCAGGGAAATGGCCAGGCAGAGGCCACAAACAAAACCGTCTGCGCCGGCATCAAGCGTCGGTTAAACTCAAAAAGAGGAAAATGGGCTGAAGAATTGCCACGCATTCTATGGGCCTACCGGTCTACACCAAGGCGTTCAACGGGCCAAATACCATTTTCAATGGGGTTTGACATGGAAGCCGTGATCCCATTAGAGTCAAAATTCCCAACTCTCAGAATAGAAACATTTGACCCCAAAACAAACGACGACGCTATGGCACAAGAGCTAATTTTGGTAAAAGAGAAGCGTGATGACGCTCGCTTGCACCTCGCTGAATACCAGCAGCAGGTGGCCAAGGGATACAATCGTAGTGTGCGAGTCAAAAAGTTCAAACCAGACGATTTGGTCTGGCAAAAAGTTGTGCAAGCCAGCAAGAAAACAAAATTCAAGCCCAACTGGGAGGGACCTTTTCGTATCGTCAAGATTGCTGGTGAAGGTGGCTACGTGCTGGAGGACATGAATGGGAAAGTTCTAACTAACCCATGGAATGCACAGAACCTCAAGAAGGCATACATGTAGCCAAAACCCTTACAGTGTGCCTCATGTTCGGCCACTGCCTATCCTATTTTTCTTTATTGGCTTCGGCCCAAGTCTTTACATTTCAACTTGTACTTCGTGTTTGAGGAGTCAAAGAAATTATCTGGTAGTTGCAATTCCAAAATTCCTTTTTTTTACTTTATATTTAACCTCGGTTTAATTGGCCAAACACAAACGTTGACCTCGGTCACACCCATAAACGGCTACTACGCCTCTGCTTCGGCCATTATTACTGCCCAAAGAAGCAAAACGGATACTAGGTCCACCGAGCCCAAATACACACAATATGGCTGGAATTTGGGCTCCGGTTCGGCTTGGCAAGACGATGCGGTCGGCCACAGCCAGGTTACACTCACATTTTGGTGAGCAAACCACCCACAAACATTACAACACATCAGAACCTTGGCTAGGGGCTGGCACCTCAACCGAGCCCCAAACCACAGGTAAAGGCACTCAACAAACTTTGGCGGCTAAACCTAAGTATCATCCACTAAACTAGCAAAATGACCGAGAACAACAACACGCTCGGCAAACTCTCCACTCCATTCTTCTACAATACTTTGGTCCAGGCTCGGCAATCACCTACAGCTAGCGACTTCAACGATTGGCCAACATCCCTACCAACTAAGCCGAACCCAAACCAAATTGGGGGCTACGGATAACTACAAATTCAAAACAAACATTGCAAAAGAGAAGTCATTCATTAAAAAGAAATCATGCATTCAAGCTCGGCGAAATGTTTAAAGATAGCCTTCATTACATCTGGAACGGTAAAATCCAAACTCGGATCCGCCCAGCCCAAGAGTTCAACAAACACAAAATTAACAAGTACGAAAAATAAAAGGCAGTCAACTACGGTAACCGGCCACCCCGAAAATCGGCACCTGCGTACAAACTTTCCTCAACCTTGGGCAGCCTCTTCAACATTATCTCTCAATCCAGCTGCGTCTGCGGCGACATCAGCACCACCACTGGCAGCGGCATCTTCGGCACGAGCATCCATATCAACGTTCACAGGCTCCTGCTCGGCATGAGCGGCAGCCTTCTTGCCACCATCACCATTTTTCTCCAAGCCTGTCAAGTCTTCTGCAATGACGTCGGCTTCAGTAAGGTCTTCAACGTCATCCTCGCTCTCGGGAAATTCCTCGGGAGGGAGAGGTGCACACTCTTCTTCTGTATAAGGAAGGACGAGCTCAGGAGTGACTGAGGCTGGAATAGACTTCGTCAAGTTCATGTCCGCCTTTAGCTGCATCACTCCACAAGCGGCCTTCATGCCATCCTTGTATCCCGTTCGAAAGGCGATGGGGATCCTCATCCTGATGGCGTCATTTACCATGGACCGAGCCTCCCGCATGTACACGGCCCCAGCTCTATCAAAGCCAGCTTGATACGCAGCTCCATCAACCTCCTTCATCTTTCTCTTCTCCCTCCTTAGAACTTTGGCCACCTCGCGCTTGGCCTTCTTCACTCTCTCCTCCATCTCATCTCTTTCCTTCTCTAGCTCGGCGACCTGCGCTTTTGCCATCTTTGGACTTCCCTTGTAGCTTCTCACCTTCTCTCACTCGACCTTCAAGTCCTCATGAAAGCGAGCGCGCTCGGCGACAACGAGCTCGGCATCTTTTGATGAGCAGAGCAAGGCCTGTCCAGCCTAATAAAGAAAGAATACGTCGGCATGGAAATACTCAAGGATAAAAATAATGGTTAAGTAAAAGGACCAAGGTCGGATCATACCTAAACAAGGTAAGCATCGGCATGAATCAAGCTCGGCTGGAGGCCTTCAGGAATTTTTTGCATGTCCTTCGGCAATGCGAGACCTTGGAGAATGGCAGTGGCCAGCCCAGGTTCAACTTTGACAGAGTCCTCCACCGTCACGATTCTGCCTTCGGCCAAGGCGTATAAGGGAGCGAACTTCTGAGCAACAACACGGCCAGCCGAACCGAGAGGTTGTTCGGCTGCCTTTGAGCCACCAGCGGCTGACGAGTCGGTCTTCTCCTGTTCGCTCGGATGAGAACCCGGCGACTTGGTCGGGAAAAAGTCATGGGTGACTTTTTGCCTCTTTTCAGCAGGTTCAGCAAACCCAGATTCCTGGCGGACCGCTTTGCCGTCCCTAATATTCACCCGGACAATGTTACGTCGTCCCATCTCGTCGGTATGTCTGGGCACGAGTGCTTGAAGTGGGACGTTAATGCCCGGGAGCTCGGCTTGCTGACCTTCTCCGAACCAGAACTCAGCCGGCTTTCTGAACGTCGGCAACTTAACCCTCGGCTACTTACTGCCTCCTGACGGTCCTGCCTTTTTTCCTCGGCTCTTACCTTCTATGCTCGACCCCGTTTCCTTTCCCCTTCTCCTTAGCTTCCCCTTGTAGGACGGCTCATAACCGAGTAGCGTCGACGCGTCTCTACAAGCTTAAGACAAAAGGATATCAACGTGCGCCTCGACGGACAGGGACTGTTGAGTCTTTGTGATTGCTCAATGATCTGCAAGTAGAAACAACAGTCAGCAGTTACAAATATTTACAAATGACCAGGCTCGGCTACAACAAAGGTGGTCGAGCTACCTCTGAAGTCTTTTATCTTTAGAACGATGAATTTACGGTTGGACTGGTTGCCGAACTCAAAGTTACCGCTCACTTCGACATAGAAATTGGCCCATTTGTCAGTGTCGGGCAAACCATCTACTAATGGTTGTTTCTTGCTACGTGTCAACAAGTATCGACGCTCGGTCTGGCCGTGCCTAGACATGATATAGGTGTAGAAAAGGTCGGCGACGGTGAACTCAAGGTCGTGGAGCTCCTTCAACTTGATCACCGACATTACTATTCGGTAGCTGTTGATAGCAAAGTAATGTGGGACGATGCTGAACCGAGCCAGGAGTTCCCTTAAAAAGGGATGGAGAGGGAACCTCAACCCAGCCTCACATATCGCCATCAAAGGCACAGTGATGTGCTCGGGATGGTCTCCCCTCGTATCCTTTATTTTGTTGCTCGCCACTTGACAGATTACGACATCGCCTGGGATACTGTATTCTCGGCAAAAATTTTGGTACTCCCTAGGGTCTCCGCTGAAAAAATGAGCGTGTGGGCAAACTTGGCCCCTCTCATAAAGATCGGCGACCCCTCTACCTTCAGATTGAGATTCACCATGCCCGAAACATACAGAGGTAGGGGCGTCGGCCTGTGGTACGAATCTAGATTCGGCCTCTGGCCCCAGGTGAGGCTCGGCCTCAGAATGTGTTGAAGTTGTGAACGATATCTCAGGCTCGATATCGAACTCGTCGACACCATACTCGAAAACACATTCGGCATTCGAGTCATTAGAGTCGGTAGACATGTTTGAGGCGATGGACGATATTTGGTGTCGGCGTTTGTGTTTTTCCAAGTACTCGCGGAAAAACGAATCTCCAGAATCTTCCCCCGAGCTTTCAGAGTCGGAAGAAATGACTACGACTGGGTGAGCCAGACCTATCAACATAGAAAAAAATGATGAGAAACCTTATCGTCGGCGACGGATGAGGATCTCCCTATGCTCGGCTACCCTACTGGCCCACCCTATCTTCTTCCGATAGGGATTCAAGCTCGGGAGAATCTAGAACTCTAACTATAAGGCTTGGCGTCGGCTAAACCCAGCAAATAGTAGAGTTGGGGCTCGGAAGAACAAGATGAAGGCGAATATGAACAGTCATTCATCTTAGCCCTCGTACTGTTCACATATAATAGAAAACTCCTAAAAAACCCAGGAAAAATGACGAAAGAGGGTGTAAAAACTGCAAGAAAAGTAAAGAGAAATAGAAAATGAACTCATACCTGGGATTTGTGGCGAGATCTGATGGCGAAGCTGCTGAGAATCAAGGACAGAAGATGAACGGTTGCTGGTGGGAGCTCTGGCTATGGAGTTCTAGAGAGAGAGAGTTTGTAACCTCTCTTTCTCCTCTCGTCGTCCTTTATATAAGGCAAGGGTTGGGAGTTCGAATTTCCCGCCCATCATTACACCGCCGAACCAGCAGCTAGTAAGCGCTTGACACGTGGCGATGACAGGTTAGCTTTGCAGAGCTACACGCATGCCAGCCATCCCCTGTTAGCCGTACTCGATAGAATTGACACCTGGCGCACCTCCATTGGTTCTCGTCCATGGCGGTCTGTTGAAAGTGATTTAGGCTCGGCCAGATTTTGCCCAGCAACCGTTACTCATGTTCGGCTTCTGGAAGACTAGGCCAAAGTTTGAAATCAATCCCAACCGCGCGCTCGGCGACGGCTGAGATTGAAGAGCTATTGTAGCAGGCCGAGCTCAACTACGATCGCACCAGGGACCACCTCCACTCCTCTGCCACCGTCGGCTGTCGAATGGGGCAGCAAACCCACTCCACTAGGCTCGGTGATAGCCGAGGTGTGCCGGTCGTCGGTTCTGCCTTTGCCCATCTTGTCCGACGACGAATAGATTTATGTCAAGCTCGGCTCCCCTCGAGCTAGGCAACCAACAAGTTCCTCTGGGCTCGACCACCCGCGCGGCCACGTGCTCACCCACGTGTGGAGACAGTTACGTCTTGGGATAATCATGAGCACACATGGATCATGCCAGCTCACCCCCTAAAGCGGTTACCAGATCCGTTCGGTGACGTCACGGTGACATCGCCTGGCCCGCGCAAGGCACGTGCTTGTGCTTAGAGAGCAAGTCAGGGAGACTCTATAAATACTGAAGAAGAATGCCTCTAAAAAGGTACGCACTCATACACGCGAATACCCACTCAAAACCCTAATCTCTTCCCATTCTTCCTGCACCTACTTATCCTCTCGCCGGAGGGCCTTGCCGGGCAACCCCCGGCCAAGTCTTAGTTGTGCGCTCACTGTGCAAGCTGCATGGAGAAAGATAGGAAGCCACTAAACCAGCGGAGGAGGGACTCGAACCAGATGTCACGGGCCACACATATTGTGTTTTTAATTTTGGAACCCTAAGACCCCTTTATATAGGTACCGGATGACATCACTCCAACCAATCACAATGCTTGGTTTAAATGGGAAGTATATGATCACAAGATCTCTACTTATAATCTCTTTTTATAGCCCTGAAGAATCAGAGTTTGGCTGCTAGGGTTTGGAGCACAGATCAAACGATTGAAAGAACATTCCAGAATCTGGGGACAATCTGGTGGCCGCCAGAAGGATCTAGCAGCCGAAGGATGTATCTCGCGGGCAAGGAATCATTCTCTCTGGGAAAATTTCAAACACCATATTCCACGGCTGAAGGAAAGAAGTTGGGGTCGTGAGATAGATCTTGCGGCCGATGGATGTATTTTCCGAGGATGTTGTATTTCTGTCTGAAAGGCTATTTGGCTCTGAATTGGGTCCTCTAAGTGGCTAAAAGTACTCACCAAAGTCCATAGGTTTACGAGAAGTTAATCAACAATCACTGTATCCATTCATCATCAGGATGGTCCCCAAGGTAGGACTTGAAATAATCGTTAGGCCAAATTGGGGTGTCTACATCGGCACTTCCTTGTACCCGAACAGGCACAATAGAGTGCACCTGTCCTACTTACCGGCCCTGCGGGACCTTAGCACAACCTCACATTTTAACTAGGGTGGAGCTGCTTTGGGCGCATGCTATGGTTTCATGGGAGACTTCATGAGGATGAAGAAAGCAGTTGCCGGCTACTGGAAGATGTGGGAGGTATGATTCCAAACTTGTAGTTCAATTTCAATACACATTCGTACCCTTGATTTCTATAGGCTTGACTTGTGTAGATCATATCTGACATTTCGCCTTTTTGAAAACCTTGCAGCTATGGGCCTACGAGGTTCTGAAGATGTACCCGTCGAAGAACAAGTGTCCTGACTTGAGGACTCTCCCTCGCGGGCTGATCTGGGGTCCCCCACACAGAGGCCAGAAGAAAACAAAGGGAAGTCTTCAAGCTTTCAGAGTCTACCTCGACGAGCTGTCGAGCACCCAGATAAACAAACATTCTATTAGTAGACTTTGCCTTGAATTGCTTTAATGCTATCGTTGATATCCTTCGTCTTGAATTTTTGGATTGTGTTGCAGATAGAGTGGAACCCGTTGGGCGAAGCGGTGCCTGAGCTAGAATATGTGGTGAGGAGCAGAGTAGTGACAGTGAGCCGGGCGCTGTTGGAGTCGGCCTTTAGGTGGCAGTGGTACTTAGGCGACCGGGTGACGTGATAGTCACTGGGTTTGCCTGAGTTCCAGGTCCCGGGGCCACTTTCGCCTCGTGCTTCGCACACGGACAAGTACATGCCCACTGAGTTGCAACGTTTTACTACACTGATGACCGACCTTGCTGCCTTCCTGAGCCCTGGGAGTGACTACACTGTTTACCGTGGCAGTTCTTGGCGGGGCCACTCAGAGTGTTGACGCACAGGGCGATGGTGAGTGAGGCCTAAGAAGTAGGGCTAGAGAGGCGAGAGGCGGGCGCACTTCAAGAAAAACAATTGGGCAACGCTACCAAAGGTCCAGCGAAAGTCAGACGTGGCCTGTGGGACTGTACGACATCAGAAAAAGGGTCGCTTGCGAGGTACAAGACTATTCGGGGGCTGAAAGAGGTTCGTCGAGCAAGAAACTTGCTTGTCGGACGTCGTACGGCAAGAATAGGGCAGCCTACAGTATCAACAAGTCAAGTCGACAAATCGTATGGCGTTGGCAAGCCTTCGACTGGTGAGGAGAGTGCTCGACAGGTAAGGGTTTTACTCGTTTAAGACATCCGATCAAGATCGGTGCTCTGATACCATCCTTCTCAAACCGAGGTGGCTCCATTTCTAGAATAGCCTTGATCTTCAAAGGATCTACTTCAATGCCACGGGTAGTGATCATAAATCCCAACATCTTCCCTGCAGTGACTCCAAACGTGCACTTGGCTGGATTGAGACGCATCTTGTACTTTCGGATTCGTTCAAAGAACTTTGTAAGTGTTGGTAAGTGTCCCTCCCATTCCTTTGCTTTGACGATCATGCCATCGACGTAGACTTCCACCTCCTTATGGATCATGTCGTGCAACAAGGTCGTAGCTACTCACTGATAAGTGGATCCTGCATTCTTTAGCCCAAAAGGCATGACCCGCTAGCAATAAGTTCCCCATTCGGTGACAAAGGTAGTTTTTTCCCGATCCTCTAGCGCTATGAGGATTTGATTGTAACCTAAAAAACCATCCATAAAAGAAAGCAAAGCATGTCCAACAGTATTGTCGACCGGTACGTCAATGTGCAGTAATGGGAAATCATCCTTTTCACTAGCTTTGTTTAAGTCCCTAAAGTCAACGTAAACTCTAATTTTTCCATCCTTTTTAGCGACAGGCACACTATTTGCGACCCATTGAGGATACTCAGTTACCATTAGGAATCCTACATTAATCTATTTAGTGACTTCTTTTATTTTAAGCACCCAATCGGGTCTCATTCGTCTCCACTTTTGTTTTACGGGCTTTGCATCGGGATAAAGGGGAATCCGGTGTTCCACAATTTTAGAATCGATTCTGGGCACATCAGCATGTGACCTTGCAAAGACATCCTCAAATTCTTTAAGTAAATTTATGTGAGCTTGGCGCTCCTCCGGAGATAGCGCGGAACCGATCTGGACCATCCAAGGATTCTCTTCATCTCTCAGATTTATTAAAACAACTTCTTCTTTTATAGGTTGAGCATGCCTCTCATCTTCCCTTTCGATTAAGAACCGAATTTCTTTAGGGATGTCCCCATCGAAACACAATTTATTTCAAAATCAAAGAAGTAGGCGGAATCAACTTTGTAGACACCTCAATTTCGCCTAACAACTATTTCAAGTCCCACATTGGGGACCATCCTGATGATGAATGGATACAATGTTTACTGACTGACTTCTCGTGAACCCATGAACTTATGGTGAGTACTTTTAGCCCTTAGAGTACCCAATCCAGAGCCATATAGCCTTTTAGACAGAAATACAGTATTCCAGGAAAAATTATCTTTCGGCCGTAACATCGATCTCGCGGCCTCAACATCATTTCTTCACTCGTGACACTTGTTGCTTGAAAAGCTCCCTGAGAGATTGATCTTTCAACTGCCAGGTCTGTCCTTCGGCCGCTTAATCATTCACTCAACCGCCAAATCCATTACTCGGCTGCCAGATCGTCTATTTTCCAGATTCTGGAACGTTCTGTCAATCGTTTGATCCATTCACAAAACCCTAACGGCCAAATCCCGATGCATTCGGGCTACGTAAAGAGATTACCATAAGGAGTTCGTATTGCCTTATAACTCCAATTCAATTGATCGATGTTGATTGGTTGAGGTGTGTCATCCCTATGCCTATATAATGGAGCCTTTGGGTTCTGAAATTGATACATTCAATCACTCCCAAAAGCCACAAAACTCTGCAAATATACTCTCCCAGCTCCCTACTACAAAAGTCCTAACCTCCCGAAGGCAGCTGTTAACCTGACAATCAAACGGCGAAGTTCAAACCCTAAATCTAGGGTTTCAAGGAGCAAAATCAATCAATCACACTCAATCCGAAGCAATCAAGCAACTGAGGGATCAAGGTGGTGAGGCACGGTTTGATCCCTTTTACATTTTTGAAAATATAATCATAGCGTTTTGATTTTCTGCTAATCATTTAGTCTGGTGTGAGGAAGTACATCGACTGGAGAATCAATCCCTCGACCGATACATCGATCCAATGGGATCCTTCGGCCGTGACTTCTATTCACCGACCGAAGGATCTATTTTCCTGGGACAGTTTATTTTTCTGGCTTATTTCTGATGCATGTTTTAATTATCTTTCTGGCTCACCATATCAACTCTTAAAGGCTAATAAACAGATTACGTGTTAGAATTAAACAAAGCAATGAGTTAATCATACGTTGAACAACTATGGGCCAGTCTCACGACTGAGCAGAGAGGGGTGCCGAACACCTTCCCCTTACTGTACTTTTGGCTCTCGTACCCAGAATCTCTATCTGTTTTTCCTAGTTTTTATAAATTAGGTGGCGACTCTGTTTTGATGATAACCGCTATCTTGTGGCGATGTTTCTAGCCATGGGAATATCCACGATCTTGGTTTATGAAGTAGAAAGCAAACAAACAAACGATGATCAATCTGTATGGCGATGCCCCGCGTCAGGGAGGTGTCTACAGATTTTGGCGACTCAGCTGGGGATTTGAGAGCCATGACCAGAAAATTCAACATAAGACTTCTAAGGACCCATAATTTTAGAAATCATTAAAAGGTTTATTCGATATTGTAAATGAGGAAAATATGGAATTTGTTGAGTTTAATTTATCTGGGGTTTGAATGATAGAATTGCAATTAGAGGGAGTGCAAGAGTATTTTGTATATATTCTAGTATATAAGGGGTGTGTTTGTTGTAGGAGATTAAAAATCTCTCATCTCCCTCTCTTTTCTCTCATACGTCTCTCCTCTCTCTCACGGCTCTTTCCCTCTCTCTTGCTCTCTCCCTCAAACACCCAACCAACTAAAACCCACCCGAAATAGCTTCCAATCTTTCATCCCTAAGCGTATTGTGGTCCGTATTTCGCTGGTTTGAGCTCGGAGAAGTTGTATTATGATCGGGTTTTGATTTCGGAAAGCTAAGGCTCAATCTCTCTTTGGGTTTGCTCTTCAACTTCGAGGTAGGAATTTCTTACTCTTTCTATATGTCTATGAGTTGAATTTGTGATTTGATCGTGCTTGAAATTGTTGATTTAATTGTTGGAAATAGTTTCAAAAATCTGTAGAAAATCTGCTCGAACTGGGCTGGTATCGATACCATCTGCATAGGTATCGATATCTTTGTGTTTCAAACCCAGAAAATCATCTGCTATCGATACAATTCATCCTAGGTATCGATACCCTTGCGTCTGGAAAGCTTCATGGTCAAATGGTATTGATACCATTTTGCTAGGTATCGATACATTTGGCTTAGGGGCAGTTTTTCAGCTTTGTTCTAAACTTCATCTTTTTGACCCTCGATCACTTCTAACATCTCTAAAACACCTTTAAACCATCGCTAAGCTTGGTTACTCGTCCTTCGATGATTCGTTGATCGTTCTCACTCTCTAAACAATCGTTAAGTGTCATCTTAGTTTCGTTGTAAATGGAAAATGTACCGTAAAGCTGGTTAGGAGTTCTGTAGGCTATGTGGGGTGCCGTAGTGAGTATTATGGGTAGATGTGAGCTTGTTTAGCAGGATCTCTTGTCCTCTTGATTCGTTGAACTATTATTTCCCAATGGTGTTTGTTATCTAAGGTTTAAGTATCGATACAGGCGGGTCGTACGTCATATAGTTACTATAGGTTGGTAGGTTACTTAGAGTATGGTGACATTGTGGGGAATGTACGGGGTGGATGTGAGTGTGTCTAGTGGTCCAAATGATGTTAAGATGATATAATAACTTGTGTCCTCACGACTCATCGAATCTTTCAATTCTTTTGGCACTCGTCCTATAAGGTTCAAGCATAGAAACAAATGGATAGAGTATTGTAAGTTTATATATATGGGGTTAGTATGTTATGTAGGATGCGGATATGTAAACTAATGAAAAGGCATGAACATGTATATATGTGGAGTTATGTTATGGTTGACTGAAGTTTTGTGGTACAACTGATAAATTGATGATGAAGTCGATTATGAAATGATGACTATTATGAAAAGTGTGAGAAGTGACCCAGTGGTTGTTATTGAGGGAATAGACTCGGGGTGACCCTACGCTTGAGGGAAATAGACTCGAGGTGACCCAAGTGATTATTATTATTAAGGGAATAGACTCGGGGTGACCCTACGCTCGAGGGAAATAGACCCGTGGTGACCCAAGTGATTATTATTTTCAAGGGAATAGACTCGGGGTGACCCTACGCTCGAGGGAAATAGACTCGAGGTGACCCAAGTTATTATTGATGGGAAATACTTGATTAAAAGAAAGGAAAGGATTTGCAATAAAGGGATTTGGTGATGATAAATGTGGACACGAGAAAAATAGTGGTGTCGTACGAAGAATAATAAGATGATTTGGAATGGCTTATAAACTAATGTGGATTGACGTGAGTTTATTAATGTATTTAGTTTGAGAGGTAAACGGTGAGTGACATTTAGGTGAAGTCTAGAATCCTTTGATTGTAGCATGTAACTCGTTGGTAATCATTCGTACTTTGGGCATATCGATCAATACTCACTCATTCATGGTGCATGATTCATCACATTTCCATATAGTTTGAGCATAGAATTCTCTACTAGGCACGTGTTTTGCTCAACCCTTCTATCACTTTCAGGTACAGATCAAAGATAGTGGCATGAAGTATTACGCATGCATGACTTCATCTCCTTTTGAAAGCTGACAACGAGGAATTACCAAACATCTTTTGTAGACTTTATTTTGGAAGATGTAATGTAGCTCGATTCATTTTGTTTTGACCAAGGATATTTGTAATACTCGTAACTCTCTTAACTTTCGTACATATAATATTTGGGCCTCGGAGCCAATGATGTAACCTTTTTGAAAACTCGTGGATGAGAAGGTACAATTATGGAAGTAGAAATGTTAAATTCTTTTGGGTATCATATGGTTATTGTGAGGTTTTCATTTATGAAATTCATTTATACTTATGTTGAAAATCGAGGGCATGACAAGACTAACACATGTTTTATTTAATTCATTAACATATGCATCGAGCGGGCAACCTCGTTGAGTTCACCTAATACCTCCACATGTCACAGGCTATGTTAGGGGTTCCAGCAAACTCCACAGTCACTCGTACCTAGTGGTTTATCAAAAAGGAAACCACCCGATTGCCGCCTATGATGGGCTGGTAAAAGGATTGGTGCCCTTTGACATTGGAGCACCCTTGTGACTACCCAAACCTTACATGTGTTAGAGAGCCATAGAACTTATCAAAATAAGGTAGGAACCCGCAGGTTAAGGAATTTTCCTACATTTTAAATTCTTCCTCACACCCTGTTGTTATAACATCTCTTTCTATGCAGAAGGGTTGGGATTTTAGGTCCAAATCCTAACCCTAAACAACCAAGTACTGACTTGCAAGTATTTTACTTTTAAAGCAGGCACGATAGGTAAGCCAAGAAAGCAACCACAGCCAATTTTATACTCTTACAACACCCGAAGTCAGGCCAAATAGAGGTCTTTGCAGCCATTCCGTCTGTCATCTTCGCCTATCAAAACACCTTCAACGTAACGGTCCCAATCACTTTTGAGGACTTCTGTAACACCCCGAATTTTGGGTACGTTAAGAAGACAATTTATTGATAAAATCTGTAACGCCCCTGAATTTTGGGTACATTAAAAGGACATTTTATTCATAAAATCAAATGGAGTCTGGCTCTTACAACAATAAATATTTTTCACAAGAGTTCAATATTTTACATAAACGGAGGGGAATTCTAGGGTTCCTAACTACAGCTCCTCAGCTCCTCTATTCTTGCCAGCTCCTCAGCTCCAAAGCCTCCACGGTGATCTGCTTACCCTGGTCATCTACAAGGTCTGACACATTATACCAGCGTCGCCACCGATATAATATGTCAGGGTCACCAAAAGGCAACACCGTGAGCTACAAAGCTCAGCAGAGTAATCCCATACCCGCTAACCCATAACTTAAAACAACAGGAAATAACACATCGATTTCCACATGATACATATATACGCAGCTAACAATGACACATCCACATTCATTAATCATCTATCGTTGTTGTCCAAGAGTTTCGTGTTTCTCCTACGTGAGTCATTGTAGACTGTGTCAGCTGTTTCATTTACAAAACAATCTTTCAAAATCATTTGTTTACACACCCAACCTTTTCAAAATCATTTGCATTGGCTCCGTACCGCGGATAACCAAGCATACACACCCAACCTTGGTTCCGCCGCGCCGGGTTCCCAAGTATCCTCACAATGGTTCCGCCGCGCCGGGTTCCCATTGGCACACAAAAATATTTGCATTGGCTCCGTACCGCGGATAACCAAGCTTACACACCCAACCTTGGTTCCGCCGCGCCGGGTTCCCAAGTATCCTCACAATGGTTCCGCCGCGCCGGGTTCCCATTGGCACACAAAAATATTTGCATTGGCTCCGTACCGCGGATAACCAAGCATACACACCCAACCTTGGTTCCGCCGCGCCGGGTTCCCAAGTATCCTCACAATGGTTCCGCCGCGCCGGGTTCCCATTGGCACACAAAAATATTTGCATTGGCTCCGTACCGCGGATAACCAAGCTACACACCCAACCTTGGTTCCGCCGCGCCGGGTTCCCAAGTATCCTCACAATGGTTCCGCCGCGCCGGGTTCCCATTGGCACACAACCTCACAATGGTTTCGTTTTTCCCGGATCCCATTGGAACACACACACAAAACACACACCACACAACGGGCTACCACATCCGGCCACATTGTGTTTTCACAATCCACGCAATGGGCTACCAAGTCCGGCCACATTACGAGTTTTCATACACACAACGGGCTACCAAGTCCGGCCACGTTGCGGTTTTCAAAACAGTTCAACCTTTTCAAACATTTCTTTTACACACGCACACGACTCACATAATGTCTCCCAAAATCGGTCATTATGTAGTTTCAAAATATTTCCTTCCTTGGAAAACATTTCTTTTAATTAACCACACCCTAGGTGTCATGTTTCTACTTTCTCGGTTCTCATGTCTCGTTTACATACAAAGACTCCGCGGTAGGACAAACGTAAGCAAGAATCATCCTAACAAAATCATCCAATTCTATATTACTCATCACGCTCAATTACTACTTATAGCATAACGCCACATGTACGGACGCCTTTGGAGTGTATCACTTATGCTTTATTCAAAGCACAACGCCACATGTACGGACGTCTTTGGAGTGAAATCACTTATGCTTTATCACATACCACAAGTAATACAAGCAATTCATATACGCATACTCATAACTATCTTAAAGATCAAAATACGAATACTTCTAATCAAACGATAAGTACGTAAGGATGAACTACATATAATTAGGAGTAGTAGATAGGGATAATCTACCGTTCTTCTTGGCGGTAGTCGGCTACGGAAAGTACGTCGGTGGTCGGGCGGAGTAACTTCCTACGGTAGGCCTCCGGTAGCTTCGAAAGAGAAAGGTTTCTCTCGAAACTTCTACTTGACTAATACTACTACTACTTTTGGATCGAAGGGTGGTCGAGTGGCGGTCTAGTGGCGGCTTAGGTTGAGTTTCTTGAAGAACTCAAGAACAAGAAGAACAAAAGCAAGAACAAAGAAAGAACACTAATTTTTCTAGAGAGAGAAGTTGCTAGGTGAAGGTGTGAGTTCAATGAGAAGCATGGGGTGCTATTTATAGGCAAAAATCTTGGCTCTCCCCCTCTCTCTATGGCCGGCCCTCTCTCTCTCTAAATCCTCCATGGATTTTGCTCCATTAAGTCATCAAATCAACCTTTCAACCAAGTCATAGCTTGTCCAATCCAAATCTTAGGTGAAAGGCTATGTAATCAACTAAGATCTTAGGCTTTTTAGGTAGTCATAACCTAGGTTTAGCTTGTAGTCAAGGTCTAAGGCTAATAAAGGCTAGGATTATGTCATAAAGGTCCATCATAGGTTGTCATTAGGCATAAAAAGACTAAGGCCTAATATGGGTAGCTTGCAAGGCAAGTTGTACCAAGGATGGGATTTATGGGAGATTTGTTGGAAGGATAGGAGACAAGGGGTACAAGATTTGGTTTTAAACAAAGCATGGAGGTACAAATGGGGAGTTAAGTTTTGGTTAGGAAGAAGATTCACCAAGGATTTGAAAGATCAATTGAAAGATCAAGGGAATCAAGGTACACATCAAGATCTCTCTCTCTCTCTCTCCTATCTCTCTCTCTCCCTCTCGGGTCTCTCTCTCTCTCTCTCCCTCTCTAGTACACACACAAATATATACATATATATATAAATGTAAGAATAAGTAAGGTACAAGTACAAGATTTTCCCAAATCTAATAACCAAATAAGAATCTTAATTAAACACATGTCTCCAATAAACTAATGGGTATAATACTCTAGGAAGATCAACTCCCCAATAAATAAATCCAATTGGGTATAAAACCCCAATACAAAATAATAAAAGAGTACTTAGGAAAACTTAGGTTTTAAGGCTACTAAGTACTAGCATAATAAAATATTTGTACCTCATCCCATGGGGTTTTTGAAAAAGACTAGTTTATTAAACCCATGTACTTGGTGAAAGAATAAATCTATTACCTAATGGATAATAAATCCCCTAACGGTTATCGTCCAATGGATAATAAGGTACGAGTACTTTAAATTATAATTTAAGTCTTTTAAAAGACTACATGCCCTTTTGAAATTTACCCATGTGTTTATATATATGTACTTTAGCCAAATATAATAAAGGAAAAGCTTTTGTCCAATGGGTAAAGATTACCCTAACAATCATTGTCCAATGGACAATAGTTACTAGGGTACTTTTTATAGTAAAATATTCAAAAAGTACTTTTAAAGTATTTATAAAAGTCTATTCAAGTACTTTTGCTCAAATCTTTTATTAATATAAAGAATTGGGTTTCTATTATCCAATGGATAATAGTTTCCCTAACTTTTATTGTCCAAAGGACAAAGAATAAAACCAAATTAATAAAAGGAAATAAATAAGTAATTTTCTAGGGTTGAAAAGTTTGACTAGTCACATCAACTTTATTGGAAGATTTCCTAGTCACATCGGTACTTTATTTGGTCAAAAGACTTTATTACCCAATGGTTACTAACTTCCCTAGCGGTTATTACCCAATGGATAATAATTTCCCTTGCGGTTAATAACCAATGGACAAAAGAGTACAAGTACATTTTATTAAAATAAAATTTTGAAAAGACTACATGTACTTTTTATAATAAAAAGTTTATTATCCAATGGACAAAAATTACCCTTGTTATTATCCAATGGATAATGGAGGGGTGGGAGAATCCCCAATAAACAAAGAATAAATGTACTTTGCACATGTTTTTATAAACCATTAAAATACTATATCTTGTACTTACCAAAATATTTTAATAGGAAGCCTATTGTCCAATGGATAAAGATTACCCTAACCATTATGGACCAATGGGTAATGGCAAGGGTTCAAAAGGTCCAACTAGTAACTAGGTAAGTTGGTTGCTCGGTTCCTCCAAGTAGTCGGTTGGAAATTAACTAAATTGGTCACGTAGGTTTTTCTAGTCAAGAGTTTATCCAAGGACCAAAATCTAACTGCGACGAATATTAACAAGAAATCATATAACACTCAAGAGAAAATAAGTAATTTAAATAAAATTCAAATATTTAACGAAATTTTTACTGACCAAAATTCAGGGTCGTTACAACTTCGAGGTCATCTTCTCAACAAACCCGATCGTCTATCAAATCCCAAGCTTCATCAAGCAATCCTCCCACCCCCATGGCAAACAATGACGCCACTATTGCTGATCTACAAGCTCAAATCACTACTTTGCTAGCAGAGAAAGCAGCAAGAGATGTTGAGGACGAAGAAAAATCGATAGAAGATGAGAATCCTCTTAAAGTAATAACAACAGAGAACCTTGAATTGGCCAAACAAGTCAAGGAGATCAAACAAGCTCTAGCCCGTTCACAGGGGGACCAAATTCTAGACTTTGAGGGACTCTGTCTCTTCCCAGGTTCACAATTGCCTGAAAGATTCAAAATGCCAAACATTGAGAAGTTCAATGGAACAAGCAACCCTACCAGCCATGTCCGCCATGATATCAACACTTTAAAGCCAATGGGCTTGAATGACAAACTCATTACTCAATTGTTTCAAAGAACTCTCATTGGAAGTGCTCTTGATTGGTTCCTCACTTTGAAATTTGTACATTATCAAACTTGGCCTGAGATTGCCAATGCTTTTGTCAAATAGTATGCATACAATGTCCAAATTGAGTTGACCACCCGAGATTTGGAGATGACCAAGCAAGAGTTGAGGTTCACAATTGCCTGAAAGATTCAAAATGCCTAACATTGAGAAGTTCAATGGAACAAGCAACCCTACCAGCCATGTCCGCCATGTTATCAACACTTTAAAGCCAATGGGCTTGAATGACAAACTCATTACTCAATTGTTTCAAAGAACTCTCATTGGAAGTGCTCTTGATTGGTTCCTCACTTTGAAATTTGTACATTACCAAACTTGGCCTGAGATTGCCAATGCTTTTGTCAAATAGTATGCATACAATGTCCAAATTGAGTTGACCACCCGAGAATTGGAGATGACCAAGCAAGAGTTGAACGAAGATTTTGTTACCTTTGTGGCTAGATGGAGAGAAAAGGCTACCAAGATGAAGAACCGTCCCTCCGAGGAAGATCAAGTGAGAATAGTTGTCAAAAATCTACAGCCTAAGTATCAAAAGCATATCTACAATCAAGCTATAACCGACTTCAAGCGCCTTCATGCTACTGGGCTGCAAATTGAAGAAGGGTTCAAACTGGGACTCATTGGGAAGGAAGAACCTTCTCCATCCAAGAAAACCTTCCCAACTCGCTCATCTCATGCCTCCGTAAACACCCTTGATCTGGCCTTGCCACAAGACCCTTTCCAAGCCAGCCCTTCCCGAAATTCAAATCAGCCTCACCGCAACTTTAATCCTCTCTCCATGACTCTCTCCCAAGCCTTAACCATTCTAAGCCTTCAGGGGCATCTCAAACCTCTAAACAAACCACCTCCTCAGCCACCTTATGGCCCAAACCATGACCCTAACAAGCAGTGTGCCTACCATCATTACTCTGGGCATTAGACAAACAACTGCATGCGTCTTCGCCATGATGTTCGAGATCTCATTGATAGTCGAACCATAAAACCCCCACAGCCTAATGCACAAACCAAACCGCCCCATAATACCGAACCACCTCAAAATATCAATCTCATAACTTTGTCTCACAGCCTGATGTACAATCCCAGCCAGTACATTGTCCAAAGCACCCAAGCCAAGCCAACCCTGACCTTCCCAGAGGAGGATGGATGTTTTATGATGGAGGAAGAAGAAAACAATGATTCCGATAAATCGGAAGTGATTGATCCTGATATGTTTGACAAAAGTGACGGAGTAGAACAAGCAAAGGAAACAAAGCTAAGGAAATGGAAAGAGCATTCCTGGGCAAAACACAATTTGGAAGATCCTCACATTCCGTTCATGGAGGTTGATGATTGGTTGCGTATCTGGTTTGAAAACAGGAAGAAGGAAAAGGAGAGGGTCATCATGATGAGAAGGCACGCCCTCTTTGAACCTGCCCAAATAGTGGTACCCATCAATCACCCTGAGAATCCCAACACCTCCAATTGTTTGGGAAACAATCAACCTTATAGAAGAAGTGGAGGAGTTCCAAATGCAGCCATGGGTCAATCCATACGAAGAGTGCAACTATAGTCAATGGGCAGAAAAAGAAGAAGATCTAGATTTCATATGCACAGATCCATACAAAACAGAAGAAGATAGCTTTGATGAAATGGAAGGAGAATATGACAATCCGCTTGATGGGATCTCTTTGACATCGCTATTCGACCAAGTGGAAGTAACTAATGACTGCACAATCAACAAGGAGGAAGAAGAGGTGAAGAAAACCCAGACCGACATTTCCATTTGGAGACTATTCATGATTTAAAGAGATAGCCGCCATGCAAGCCGTGACAATGGATCCAGTTCAAAGGCTCTGTTTGGCAGGGAAGATGGTGGAAAAGAGTATAAAGTTGCGAAAGACAACCCCGAAATGCTACAGTAGCTGAGAAGTCACAACATGGCAAAAAAACGTTGAACATTGCTTTTGTTTTCCACATCGAACTAGAACATGTTTTGGGCCCCTGTTTGGGCATTTTATTTCTGCCAAGTAAACTCCTGCTTTGTCTTCTAGACTATGCTTATTTAATGATTTAATTCCTAAATTGCAATTGCCACATGCTATAGTCTCTTTGCCAAACAAAGAAAAATTCAAGAAATCAAGTTCTTTGTGTCCCTGACAAAAGGGAAAGAAAGGATGAACTTTAGTTGCTTAAGAAACTAGGTTTTTGTCAAAGCTTAAAGAAAAGATGCTATCTCCGTGAGAACACTTAGAGTTAGCTTACCCATCGTGAAAGTACAAACACAAAAGGAGATTCAGAAAATTGTCTCCACTAATTGCTACAGAAACCCTCTTGTGTAAAACGCTCGTTGGGTAATCCAAGAACCCAAGCAAAAGTGAGAGCAGAGCCTGCTAGGACAAGAAACTACGAAAGCACAACCTAGGCAAAATTAAAGGCATTCAAAGAAAAGCTCGCTAGGAACTCAACCTCCATCAGGTAACCTAGGCAAAATTTAGAACATGTAAGAGGAAAAACCAAGAGTGGAAACCCAACCTCAAAGGTGGTGATTCTGGAACTACGTAAAGGCCTGATTCCCTAATTGGGATACGTAGGCAATCTCACATTGAGATACGGCCCAAGCATTTGGAGAGAAGAAAAAAATCGACAGATTTGTACTCAATGATAGGCATAGCTAACCCTGCGTATTGAGCTCGCAAAAGATGAGTATGCTTTTCTCAAGGAATTGGCAACGGTAAAAGACACGAGAATTATTGTTCATCCCCTCTAACCTGAAGGTCATTTACACAATAAACGAGATATCTCAAAAGATTTCAAAATTTGGCAATGAGGCTATAAGACATGACAAAAGTAAAAGGCAAAAAATCAAGACCAAGCATAAGATGGAAGAGAAAAGAGGATATGCCACTTGGCCAAAACAAAATCTACCAAAGAATTGATACATCAACCGCGACATCAATTCCGCAGCCGAGTAATCGATTCTTCGGTCAGTATTATTGTCTAATCAGCAAATACTTGTTCAAAAAGCCATGTTCTGATTTTCACATGCATTGAGGGGCACAAAAAGCGTTTCTCATTTCATGAACAAAAGCTTGATTACAAAACCATCACTGTGGTTGTTTTCACTATACAATTTTTGCTTGTCTCTTTGCTAACTATGAACAGGAAAAGAGAAAATCCTAAAGCTAATCATAATGGTGTCTCTGAGACAATCTCTGAGATGTGGACAAGGACTGCTCACTAGCTCCCACATCCTCTCCACTAACAGCTGGAACCCGTTCGGCCTCAAGCTGCAAGAAAAAGGACACAAATACTCAGATTCAAGAAGGCATACAAAGCAAAAGAACATATGGAATGATCATACCTCAAGGATTTGACAAAGCTGTCTTCGAATCAAAGCCTCAACACTCTAATAGGCACCTAACCATTCCTGTACAATCTCAGCAGGCACCTGTACAAATAACCAAGTATTTCAAACACTGGAACACAAAATACAATGACAAAGAAAAATAAAAAATAAAGTGATACCTGGGGAACACCAGCTGGTAGTGTGTAAAGCTGGGTCAAACAAGGGGCAAGCACCAAGTGCTCCTCTTTTTCATCATTAGAGTGGAAGGAGAGAAAGGAAGTGGCCCGTGGCCAAACAAGAGCAATAGGAGGAGCTGCAGTAGCTGGAGCCAAGAAAAGACGGCAGTACTCCATGTAGTCACCTGCCTGGAGAAGCAAGCCCACCAAATCTCTGATCCGAGCATTCCTCAAATCTTCCTTGGACATTGAGGAAGCATATCACATTGACGTCGGAGGTGGAGGAGGAAGGAACTGAAGCGCCTCAGCACGTGGGCGCCACAGGCTAGCCACTCGATCACCTAAGTACCAGGCACGGCAAAAGGGACCCTCAAGCAAGCTGCGAGTAAGGTCCAAAACTCTGGAGCGTTCGAGAGGAGCGTCTTCAGGTATGCTACTCCAAGGGTCGAATTGCACCTCAAAACGAGGTCAAATCAGCCTCGAATACAAGGATATGGAAATCTAAGGACAAGGAAACAAAGGAAAGAGAGGTACTTGATCAACCGTCAATCGGTCCAAAACCCGTCGCCACTCGGGAAGGCTCAAAACTGGTGACTGAGGCTTACGTTGACCCACTAACCATCGCTCATAGCGAGGAACACAGCCTACATCATCATGCTTGGTGTCAGGAGGAAATTGGAGGAGATGCTCAAAAGCCTAAAGCTGAAAAATGGATTAGCAAACAGAGTTCAATACTAGGAGAAATCAAAATAGGAAAGGAAGCAAAGGTAAAGGATGAATACCTCAAGCACTCGGTAGTGACCACCGAGGATGAGACTCTTGTCCCGTGAACAAGCTCCGAGATTGCCGTACAGAGTAGCCAAAGTAGATCCCCCCCAATTGAACTCCCAAACGGCCTACAAATGTTGCAGAAGAGCCAGAAACTGCACATGTACCGAACTGTCCTTGTTGGCAAACAACGTTTGCCCAAGGAGATAGAGAAGGAAAGCCCGCATTAGCTGCTCGACGCTCACCTGAGTAAGGATGTCAGCCTTCATAAAAGTCATGTTCAGCCAAGCAAGGTCAATAAGAAGAGGAGGCACCTTGCCCAAGAACCACTCCAAGGCCCCTACCCGCTCCCAAAGCCTAGGGTCAACCCGAAGAGGAACTCCACCTACTCGCAGATCGGTCAGCAAAGAGAAGTCACCTAGTTTGATCGTCATCTCATCAGTAAAAGGAAAATGGAATGTGTTGGTGGTATCCCACCACTTCTCAACCAGTGAAGTCAACAACGACCAGTCAATCTTCGAAAGATTGAGACCCAGAATGAATGTCTCAAAGCCAGCAGCACGTATCAGGAACCACTTGTGCACCTCCTTGCCTACTCCACGAGCCTCCAATCTCCTGTTTCTCTGCAAAATTCCACCAGGATAAAAGGGAGTTAATCTCATGATTGCGTAAACAAACAAAAAAGGCTAGGGGCATCGAATTAACATTTAAAAAGCATGCATTGCCTAAACAGGGGGCACAGTTATCTTAATCTTTTTAAACAAAGTAATTTCGATCCAACCACGGGTCCTCCTCATTCACGCCCTGGCTAAAAAGGGATTTCATCCCAAAAATTCATCTTTAATCATGCAAGATTAAGCTCCAACTAAAGTAAATCTTTTGCTTTTTAGGTAACTTACCGAGACATTGAGGACACTAAAATGCTGCTCAGGCTCCCTACGAACCATCGGCCTCTGGGCCACTAACAGGAGGACGGTACTGCAAGAAACTGCTATAGCCTAACCTACGCGAAGGAAGAACGTAGGTATCAGTGATAAACAAGCCTGGCACCTTAATCACCTCCTTGTCAGAAGAAGAATACTCGCACCTGCATGGAGGGTGCGAGGACGAACCCTCAACGTCCGTAAAAGATGATGGCGGCAAGTCACCGGCTTCAAAAGGTGGTGTGGCCATTGCGTTCAAAACAAGAGAAAAAGAAAGCGACAATGGCAGCCAAGACTGGCGGTGATGGCGGTCGAAACTGACGGTGATGGTCGAAGGAATGGCGACTGCGGACGACAATGGTCGGAGAAATGGGGGAAGAGGAGGTCTCGGACGAGAGAAGAGAGAAAAGAAAAAATGAGCCGTGAAATCGATTAAACCAAACTTAAATCGATTTTTTGACTTTTGGCATTCTCATGGCTGAGTCATCGATTTCTCGGCCGATACATCGATTTTTCGACCGCAGGATCTATTGGTGTTCTCACGCTCGAGACATCCATTATTCGGGCGAGATATCGATCTCCTGGCCACCTAATGCACTAATTCAAGCCAATGTGAAATTTTGGGTCCGTGACAAACAAAACCAATAATTGAATCAGCCTTGGGGGCATTCCCGAGCAGCAAGATCAGCCTTGGAGGCACACTTAAGCATAAGGAGGCTCTCTCTCTGTAACAACAAGCTGGTCACCTGACCACTGAAGATTATCAAATCCAAGCTCTCGCCCTTCAAAGTCCATACAAAGCCACTCAGCAGCTCAGTGCTCACCCTCACAACTGCTCCAAGCCCACTATCAATCAATGGCTCTACGCCCATATTCACTACCCAGCAACTTCACATCCATCAACTATCTCAGCAGCTCTACGCTCGCTACTTCAGCAGCTCCATGCCCATAAGCTCATTGCTTCACACTCTCAACACCATTAGCAGATCTAAGCTAACCATCTCAGCAGCTTTACGCTTGCTATCTCACGCTTCAGCCTCATTTCAGCAGCTCCACACCCATGTTCATCAATAGCTTAGCGGCCTTATGTCCATACTCGCCTTCTCAGCGTCTCTTGCCCATCTTAAATGGCTCAATGCCTTGTGGTCACTATCATAATCACAATCACCCAGTAGCCTTACAGCTCTATGCTCAGTAGCTTCATACTCATAGCTATTACATCCAGCTGTTATACGCCTCTACTCATTATTTCGATGGCTCTACGCCTATCACCCTCTCAAGCCCACTATCTCAGCGGCTCTACGCCTACTACTCAGCTCGCTCTGAGTGAACCACCTCAGCAGCTCTACGCTCACTACTTCAGCGGCTCCATGCCCACAAGCTCATTGTTTCACGCTCTTTGCACCTTCAGCAACTATGACTACTTTAGCAATTCTGAGTCTGTTTTCCTCAGCGGCTCCAAGCCTATATTCGATCACTCAGCAGCTCTATGCTCGTGGTCATTATCGCGCAGCAGCTCTAAGCTCGCAAGCTCACTATCAATAGCTCACAATCAACAGCTTGCTATCTCACACTTCAGCTACGTCAGTGACTCTACAGTGCTCACCATCTTAGCAGCTCCACGCCCGTACTCATCGACAACTCAGTGGCTCCAAGCTCATTATCTCAATGGCTCTACGCCCGTATTCATCACCTTAACGGCTCTATGCCTACTATCTCAATTGGCTCCATGCCGTAACAATTCTCAACTAGCTCTATGCCGCCCCAACCAACAAGATATCATTTGTTCTCAAGCTCTACGCTTGAATGCTCATAATCCAACATTTTGAATGCTCGAAGCTCTTCGAATGCCCAACCACTGTGTACTAGATGCTCAAGTTCTACACTTGAATGCTCAAGCCCTACGCTTGAATGCCCAACCATTGCATACTGGATGCTCAAAGCCTGTACTTTGAATGCTCGGATTCTACCCTCCGAATGCTCAAGCTCTACGCTCTAAATGCTCAAGTCCTGAACTTGAAAGAAGCTCTACGCTTAAATCATACACACATGCACGGGCCCGGGCACATATTACATCAATCACATCGAGTCTGCATAACCATCAGCATCATTATACCTGCTTACATCTAACAAACATCATCATCACATATACATATTTTACATCTCTCTCTCACTCATGAAACAAGTCAATCTTGCAGTCAACCGGCTCTATGCCTTAGTTTTATTAATCAGTCCAGCGCCTCGATCTTTTGGCTCTATGCCAAAAATTTATGATGGGAAAGCTCCGTGCACAAACCTTCAGAATGCAACCGGCCTCGTGCCTCGATTCTATCACCTTAAGCTCTAGGCTTTGTTTCCTTAGGCTCTCGCCTCATGACTGCAACTGGCTCCACGCCTCGGTTCCCTTATCTCAATGCTCTGTGCTCCAGTCACTGGCCTTGTGCCCCCATATCTCAAAACCAGCATTTAACTCGTATCCAGAAGATGGCTTGGGTTCCACCCCATATCTCAAAAACCGCGTCTGATTCATCCGCAACAGATAATTTGGATTCCACCCAATTACTTCTATTCCATATAGCTCATTCGCAAGGATAAGCTACTCTGCCGAGCTCCCCTCAGTCAAAGTAAGGATGGTCAAGAAAAGCAAACGACTCACCCGCTGTGTATTGGTCACCCCAAAATACTAAGGATGCTCTTCGCAAAAAAATTTTCCCCGATAGCCCCGCACTCCTGCAACTATTCTCCACCAAAATCCTAGCATTGCCTAGGTACGTTGCACTACGGCTTTTTAAGCTCGAAGGTACGTCTTCTGTTTCTAACCCTCAAAACTTTTTATTTTTCTTTATTGCCTCCGAACTACGGTTTGTCTGAATTTTCCCTGTGGAATACGTAGGCAGCCTCCTAGCCCGACCATAACTAAAACCTTTATAAAAAAACCCCTTCGAATAGTGGTTGGAACAAATTGAGTTGTTTTTTTATAGCTTTGACTCTAACTTAAACATGTCTCACGATCCATCTAAGTTCAGTCAAAGAGGGGCATCTATAGAAAACCCAATTTGGCCTAACGACTATTTCAAGTCCCACCTTGGAGACCATCCCGACGATGAACGGATACAATATTGTTGATTGACTTCTCGTGAACCCAAGGACTTATGGTCAGTACTTTTAGCCACTTAGAGGACCCAACCCAGAGCCATATAGCCTTTCAAACAGAAATACAACATTCTAGGAAAATCTATCTTTTGGCCGTAACATCGATCTCATGGCCTCAACATCATTTCTTCACCCGTGAAACTTGTTGCTTGAAAATCTCCCTGAGAGATTGATGTTTCAACCGCCAAGTCTGTCCTTCAGCCGCTTAATCGTTCACTCGGCTGCCAGATCGTCTATTTTCCAAATTTTGGAACATTCTGTCAATTGTTTGATCCGTTCACAAAACCCTAACAGCCAAATCCCGATGCGTTCGGGCTACGTAAGGAGATTACCATGAGGAGATCGTATTGCCTTATAACTCCAATTCAATCGATCGATTTTGATTGGTTGAGGTGTGTCATCCCTATGCCGATATAAAGGAGCCTTTGGGTTCCGAAATTGATACATTCAATCACTCCAAAAGCCACAAAACTCTACAAATATACTCTTTCAACTCCCCACTACAAAAGCCCTAACCTCCCGAAGGCAGCCGTTAATCTAACAATCAAACCCCGAAGTTCAAACCCTAAACCTAGGGTTTCGAGGAGCAAAATCAGTCAATCACACTCAATCCAAAGCAATCAAGCAACTGAGGGATCAAGGTGGTGAGGCCCAGGGGCCTATGGTCTGATCCCTTTTACATTTTTGTACGATAATCATAGCATTTTGATTTTCTGCTAATCATTTAGTCTGGTGTGAGGAAGAACATCGGCTGGGGAATCAATCCCTCGGTAGATACATCAATTCAGTGGGATCCTTCGACCATGACATCTATTCACCGGCCGAAGGATCTACTTTTCTAAGACAGTTTATATTTCTGGCTTATTTATGAAGCATGTTTTAATTATCGTTCTGGCTCAGCATATCAACTGTTAAAGGCTAATAAACAAATTACGTGTTAGAATTAAACAAAGCAATGAGTTAATCATATGTTGAACAACTATGGGCCAACCTCATGATTGGGCAGAGAGGGGTGCCTAACACCTTCCCCTTACTGTATTTTTGGCTCCCGTATCCGAAATCTCTATTTGTTTTTTTCTAGTTTTTATAAATTAGGTGGCGACTCTGTTTTGATGATAACCGCTATCGTGTGGCGATGTTCCTAGCCATGGGAATATCCACGATCTTGGTTTATGAAGTAGAAAGCAAACAAACAAATGAAGATCAATCTGTATGGCAATGCCCCGCTTCAAGGAGGTGTCTACAAGCTTCATTCGTTTCATTAGCAACAAAGGCCCCAGGGGCGCCAAACACACGAGTGGACTCAAACTCAAAGTATAGACTATAAGGAGTTGGGTCAAGAGGCACTGACTCAGACTCAACAAACTCGAAGGACAAGGAAGACTCAAATGACTCAGACTCAGACTCAAAATCTGACCCATGGTATGTCACACTTGGTATAAAGGTCCAATTCTTATATTCTCCAGCAACATCCATAATGAGTGAAGTAGGATCCTCGGGGGCCTTTTGCTCCAGCAACATCCATAATGAGTGAAGTAGGATCCTCGGGGGCCTTTTGCTTCAGCAACATTACTTCAGTTTCAACGACCGTTCCCATTGATTCGCCTTTCTCAAACAAGACCACCAGACTTCCCATGTCGAAAATCATAACCAAGTCAGTTGGTCCTTCTATTATTACCGCAGCTTTGACCTCTTCTCCAGCTTCCGGCCAAACATTATTAGCAAATATCTCAAATCCTAGTAGTAGAGTTTTGGTTTCTTTGTCCCAGAACGATTCTGGCTGGCCTTGATAGATCTGCTTAGCTTTTTTCTTCACGAAATATTCTTCCAGCTTGTCTCCCTTCTTTACCACTTTGTCATTAGAGGGCTTGTACCCGAGACCAATATTATGCATTAAGGTTCCAATAATTTCAAATTTTGGGGGTCCTGCAGATTCTTTCCCAGACCCAGTCCCGACATGTAAGACATTTTCTTCATCATTTCTAGCGTAACATTGCTAATGACAAAGTAATCATCCACCCTAACTGAAAAGACGAAGCTCGTAGTGTCTAGTGAAAAACCCCTTAGAGCAATGTCTTCTTCTCCATGTTGAATTTCTAACAGCGACGCATTATCTTCAGTAGGTGAACGAATTCCAGAGTCCCCATGAATGGATAGCATTCCCGTTTCAAGTCCCAAATGGATTTTTTGGTAGATAGTGGAAGGTACAGCCATGATGTCAGGGCGATGCATCCAAGTCCTTCCGAGTAGCAGAATGAAGGAAGCAGGGATACCTAGCACATGGAATTCCACCTCAATTTAATAAGACCCTAATGTCATAGGGAGCGTGAGAGTACTAATCACATCTCGACGGGTGTTATCCTACGCCCAAACTTTGACATCGGATGGGGAGAAATCCTTGTTCTTGTATCCCAAACAATAAGCAACGCAGAGTGGATAGACATTAATTGCAAAGCCATTGTCAATTAAGACTATCGGAACCCATTTGTCTTGTCATTTTAGAGTGACATGTAACGGCTTATTGTGATAAGTCCCTTCAGCAGGCAAGTCTTGGTCAGTGAAGGTGATAGCGTGCTTAATTGGGATTGTTTTGATAAGTGCTACAAGCTCATCTGGAGTTATGTTAGAAGGAACTCTTAGGTGAGAAAGTGCATGGATAAGTCCCTCACGATGGTGGGTGGAGTGGACAAGCACATCCCAGATAGACATTTTTGCTCAGGTCTGTTCGAGTTGTTGCTGTAACGCCCCTGAATTTTGGTCAGTAAAAATTTCGTTAAATATTTGAATTTTATTTGAAATACCTATTTTCTCTCGAGTGGTTGTATGATTTCTTATTAATTTCCATCGTAATTAGATTCTAGTCCTTTGAGGCCAATCGAATTAGATTCCAACCGACTACTTGGAGGAACCAAGCAACCGAGTTAGCTAGTTACTCGATGAACCTTTTGGACCTTTTAAAACTTTTGAACCTTTTGCTTTTATCCATTGGTCCATAATGGTTAGGGTAATCTTTGTCCATTGGACAATAGGCCCCCATTAAAATATTTTGGTAAAGTACTAGATATAGTATTTTAATGGTGTATGTTCACATGTGCTAAGTACATTTATTCTTGTTTATTGGGAATTCTCCCACCCCTCCATTATCCATTGGTTAATAACCATAAGGGTAATTTTGTCCATTGAATAATAAACTTTTTATTATAAAAGTACATGTAGTCTTTTAAAAAAAAAAATCTTATTTTAATAAAAGGTACTTGTACTCCTTTTATCCATTGGTTATTAACTGCAAGGGAAATTATTATCCATTAGATAATAACCGCTAGGGAAGTTAGTAACCCTTGGGTAATAAAGTCTTTTGACCAAATAAAGTACCGATGTGACTAGGAAATTTTCCAATAAAGTTGATTTGACTAGTCAACCTTTTCAATCCTAGAAATTACTTATTTATTTCCTTTTATTAATTTGATTTTATTCTTTATCCATTGGACAATAAATGTTAGGAGAACTATTATCCATTGGATAATAGAAACCCAATTCTTTATATTAAAAAGGTTTAATGAAATATTTGAATGAAGTACTATTATGGACTTTTATAAAAATTCTTTAAAGTACTTTTTGATTATTTTACTATAAAAGTTTCCTAGTAGCTATTATCCATTGGACAATAAATGTTAGGGGATTTATTATCCATTGGATAATGGCCTTATTCTTTCAAACTAGTACAGGGGCTTATTAATCTAGTCTTTTTCCTAAATTGCCCATGTGATAAAGTACATGTTATTTTTTTTTGTAAAAGTACTTAGTAGCCTTTAAGACCTAAGTTTTCCTAAGTACCCTTTTATTATTTTGTATTGGGGTTTTGTACCCAATTGGATTAATTTATTGGGGAGTTGATCTTCCTAGAGTACATTAGTACACTAGTTTATTTATTTAAAGGGGCATGTGCCTAATTGGATTTCTTTAATGAGTATTTGATTTTGGAAATCTTGTACCCTGTACCTTTCTTATTCTTTCTTGCATTTGTATATATATATATGTGTGTGTGTGTGTGTGTGTGTGTGTGTACTAGAGAGAGAGAGAGAGAGAGAGAGAGGAAGGAAGAAAGAAGGAGATGGGATTGTACTATCTTGATCTTCCATATCCTTTCAAATCCTTGGGTAATATTCTTCCTAGCCTAGACTTAACTCCCCTTTGTACTTCTAGGATTGATTAGTACCCAAATCTTGTACCATTGTCTCCTTTCCTTCCAACAAATCTCCCATAGTCCAATCCAAGGACTAAATCTAGCCTTGCAAGCTACCTAATTAGGCCTAAGTCTATTTTGCCTAATGACAACATATGATGGACCTTTATGACACAAACCTAGCCTTTATTAGCCTTAGACCTTGACTACAAGCTAAACCTAGATTATAATTACCTAGATTCACCTAAAAAGCCTAAGATCTTAGTTGATTACATAGCCTTACACCTAAGATTTGGATTGGACAAGGCATGGCTTGACATGTGAGGTGATTTGATGACTTAATGGAGCAAATCCATGGGAGATATAGAGAGAGAGAGGGCCGGCCATAGAGAGAGGGGAAGAGCCAAGAATTTTGCCTATAAATAGCACCCCATGTTCGCCATTCAACACACACCTTCTCATTGCTCCAACTTCTCTCTAGAAATTCTTGTTCTTTCTTTTGTTCTTACTTTGTTCTTGAGTGTTCTTGAGTTCTTCAAGAAACTCAACCTAAACCACCACTAAACCACCACCCGACCACCCTTCGATCCATAAAGTAGAGTAGTGTTAGTCAAGTAGAAGTTTCGAGAGAAACCTTTCTCTTTCGAAGCTACCGGAGACCACCGTAGGAAGTTACTCCGCCCGACCACCGACGTACTTTCCGTAGCCGACTAACCTTCCGTAAGCCGTTGCTACCGCCTAGAAGAACGGTAAGGAAATCCTTACTTACTTCCCATTTACTTACTTCCTATTTACTTACTCAAATATAAAGTAGGTTATCTTTATTTACGTACTTATCGTTTGTTTAGAAGTATTCATATTTTGATCATTACGATAGTTATGAGTAGGTATGTATGAATTGCTTGTATTACTTGTGGTGTGATTAAGCATAAGTGATTTCACTCCAAAGACGTCCGTACATGTGGCGTTGTGCTTTGAATAAAGCATAAGTGATAAACTCCAAGGGCGTCCGTACATGTGGCGTTATGCTATAAGTAGTAATTGAGCGTGATGAGTAATATAGAATTGGATGATCTTGTTAGGATGATTCTTGCTTACGTTTGTCCTACCGCGGAGTCTTTACATGTAAACGAGACACAAGAACCGAGAAAGTAGAAACATGACACCTAGGGTGTGATTTAAAGGAAAAGTTTTTCGAGGAAGGAAATATTTTTGAAACAACATAATGACCAATTTTGGGTGGCATTATGTGAGTTGTGTGTGTGCGTAAAAGAAACATTTGAAAAGGTTGAAATGTTTTGGAAACCGCGATGTGGCCGGACGTGGTAGCCCATCGTGTGGATTGTGAAAACCGCAACGTGGCCGGACTTGGTAGCCCGTTGTGTGTATGAAAACTCGTAATGTGGCCGGACTTGGTAGCCCATTGCGTGGATTGTGAAAACCACAATGTGGCCGGACTTGGTAGCCCACTGTGAAGATTGACAATGCGGTCGGACGTGGTAGCCTCATTGGTAATAGGGCTTGGTTATCCGCGGAGAGGAGCCAATGCAAGTTTTGTGTGCCAATGGGAACCCGGGACGGCGGAACCATTGTGAGGATACTCGGGAGTCCGGAACGGCAGAACCGAGGTTGGATGTGTAGCTTGGTTATCCGCGTTACAGAGCCAATGCAAATATTTTTATGTGCCAATGGGAACCCGGGACGGCGGAACCATTGTGAGGATGCTCGGGAGTCCAGAACGGCGGAACCGAGGTTGGGTGTGTAGCTTGGTTATCCGCGTTACGAAGCCAATGCAAATATTTTTGTGTGCCAATGGGAACCCGGGACAACGGAACCATTGTGAGGATACTCGGGAGTTCGGAACGGCGGAACCGAGGTTGGGTGTGTAGCTTGGTTATCCGCGGTATGGAGCCAATGCAAATGATTTTAAAGAGGTTGGGTGTGTTAAAAAACAAATTTTGGTTTGAAAGGAAATGTTTTGGAAACCACAATGTGGCCGGACGTCGTAGCCCATTGTGTGGAGTGTGTTTTGTGTGTGTTCCAATGGGATCCGGGAAAAACGGAACCATTGTGAGGTTGGGTGTGTAGCTTGGTTATCCGCGGTACGGAGCCAATGCAAAATTGTGTGAGTTAAACAAATGATTTTTGAAAGATGAATTGGTATGTGAAAATGTTGACACGGTCTACGATGAGTCGCGTAGGAGAAACCTGGAAATCTTGGACACCAACGATAGATGATTAATGAATGTGGATGTGTCAATGATTAACTGAGTATATATGTATCATGTGAAAATCGATGTGTTATTATTTCCTGTTGTTTTAAGTTATGGGTTAGTGGGTAAGGATTTTTCTATTGAGCTTTCGTAGCTCACGGTGTTGCCTTTTGGTGACCCTGACATATTATATCGGTGGCGACGCTGGTATAATGTGTCAGGCTTTGTAGTTGAACAAGGTAAGCTGTACACCTTGGAGGCCTTTGGAGCTGAAGAGATGGCTCAGATGGAGGAGCAGGCGAAGATGTAGTTAGGAACCTTAGTTCCCTTCCCTTGTGTAATAAAAGTACTTCTTTTAAGTTTTGTTGTAATAAAGAGCCAGACTCAGTTTATTTTCAATAAAATTGTCTTTTTAACGTACCCAAAATTCGGGGCGTTACAGTTGCTTTATCATTCCTTCAGGGGCGACGAGATTTTTCTCAGGGCGGGAAGGTTCTTTGGCTGGTGGAGTAAAGGGATGGAAAAAGTTTTTGGTTGGTGAGGCAAAGAGGTGGGAAGGTTCTTTGGTTGGTGGAGCTACATGGTTAGAAGATTCTCCAGTTCCGAAGTTAGGGGGTTGGTAAACATGACCATTCCTTGTTAAGTAGTCACTCCTTGTTAAGTAGTCAATCTGGCAGAATTGTTGTTTCTCACTCCATAAGTCAGCAGGAGCTTTACGCTTGCACCTGATGGTGGTCCCCTAGAAATTTTCGACCAAATCAGTGATGACCAAGTCCTCCCAAATATCCTCAGGTTTCCACTGTTCTGCCTCCATCACTGCTCGATTTACGGTCAATTCTTCTTTCCCCACCTATATGTTGACAACTTCAGAATCTGTCCATGGGTTTGGCCTGGCCTCCGTTTCCCATAAAATTGGTTGTGGCTCATTTTCCCATAATAAGTTCATGAGGGATCCGGATTGCAACACGGAGACATTGGCATCATTAGGGACGGTAATCGTTGGTTCTAGTTCTGATTCATCCACGATGTAGTCCAGCGGATCAAACTCATTGCTTGCCACCTCCTCCCTGGGTTCCGAATCCCAATACCATGGGTTGAGGTCCAGGTTGCCATATACATTATCAATGACCGAGTCATTGAAATGGGTGAAATCAGGGCAGAGTGGAGCAAGTTTCGACCAATCACAGGCGATCCCTTCAGGCTGATATTCTTCAGCAAACATCATGGGTAAAGAGAACGTGTCTAAAGGATCATCCATAGCTAGAAGTTGATACGCACTTGGGATCGAATCTCATTCCCATTCAGGAGCCTCTTGACGAATTTCATAGTTTTCATTTTAGTTCTCAAACATCATGTACAAACAGCGTCCATCAAGAGCATCAGCCCGAACATTTTTCCAATCAACCATCCATTCGGGTTCAAGCAGTAGGTTAGCCGTACTCTGGAAATTAGCAGCTTCAAACCCTTCCCAATCAGAGATCAAGTTTCCCCACGTACCTTCCCATTCTTGAAGAAAGCAAAGGGTGAATTCTTTGGGGATTTCAACTGTAGGTTTTGGTTCTGTATCAAGAATGATGAAAAGGGTAGGATCAAAGTTTTGAGGGGTTGAATCATTTGTAAGAGTGATTTGGTTAATGGGAAAGGTGTTGCTATGTGGTGGCAAAGGGTTCGAGATGGTGTTTGGTTTATCTCGTGGAGGGGCTTCGATGACTTTGTTATCAATAAAGTTCTAAAACTCATGGCGGAGGCGGATGCAATTATCTATTGTATGACCGGGCATTTGGTGATACTCATAGTGGACATTGTGATTGAGGTTTGGTGGGAGAGTTTATGGTGATGTGAGCACTTTCAGAACTCCGAACTCGACAAGTTTCTTGAGCAAGGCAGATTTAGGGGTACTAAATTGAGTGAAGGTTCAGGTCTGGGGTTTTGGTTTTTCAGTGATTTGGTTCACTTTTGCCGGTTTAGCGGAAGAGGTTCCGGCTTGGTAGGTGTTGGCATTTCCAAAAAGAACATTACTGTTTTTAGAGTGTGCCCTTTTAGATTTCGAACCCACTTCTTTCTTCTCTAAAGTGCCATCCCTCAGAGCTTATTCCACTGCCAGTCCAGAGTCATAGAAGGTCTCAAAGTTCGGAGATGCCTGAGAGAGAACATATATGGAGCAAAGGCACTTGGCAAATTCTTCATAATGATCTGGATTTGTTCTTTCAGATTCAGCTTATTCTGCATCTGAGCAGCCTTAGCTCTCCAGTGCTTCGCATAGTCAACAGAGCTCTCTTTGTCACCCATCTTGGTGTTTTCCAGCTCCCTTGCAGTCATTTTTAGGTCCACATTGAAATCATACTGAGCAACGAAAGCCATCCCAATATCCTTCCAGGTCCTTTTCTTAGATAGTTCCAGGGTAAGAAAACACTGCAGTGTAGGACCAGTTAGAGATTCATGAAACAATTGTACCATTGCCTCCTTCTCAATCCCTCGCATATTGAGAGATCCAACATATCCTTGAAGGTGTACCTTAGGGTCAATAGTGCCATCAAATTTTGCAAAATCCATACCTTTAAACTTTTCGGGCAACTTGGCATTCGAGAACAAGCACAACATGCTCATGTCTATCTTTCCCTTCCCAAGCCTTTCGATTTTCTGGACAGACTCCTCAAGCTTACTGATTTTGGCGATAAGGGCAGCCAAATTAGGATCAGCAACTAGCGTTTCTTCTTGAGGGTGTTCAGATTGTGGAGGAGGCTTAGCTTGCAGCCGATCACTGATTTCCTGCATGCTCTCCATCACCATGAGCATGTCTTTCTGCATTGCGCTAATAGAAGCCTTAAGCTGAGCATCGACATTGGCAATGGACTGCTTGAGCTGGGTGTCCAAATTTGCCATGTTTTGCCTGATTTCATCCATCCCATTTCCTTGGTCGGCCATTGGTAATAGAACTTTAGGCAGTATTTCGGTTCTTGCTACTGATGGTTCTTCCAATACTTTCACTAACAACTGTCCTTCCTGCAACACCTCAACCTCAAATAACTAGGTTTCTTCCATGGTGTCTGTGCAAACTAGTCTTCGAAGCAGACGAAACCAATTGGGTACAGCCTCTTCTCGTGGTCGACCAATATTTCACTACTAGCAGTAAAGCAAATAGGAGCGACTCAAAAGCCAATCATGGAAAATTGCTCTACCGTCTACATGCCTCCTATAAGCTAATCTTAGGACCCACCATGACCCATATCTTAGTTAAGGCATTTGTACAAAAGATTTTCAATAATCTGGGTAGGTACTGTTAGGCAGGTTAAATTCCGCCCATCGGGGAATCAGAACCAATCTTTTTACCTTGACCATCCAAGACAAAGCAATATGATTACCGGAATTCGGATACGTGTGCACTTAAGGCTAGTTCTGGACCCAGAGGAGTCATTCGGGCATGGCAAACACCAGAGGTATCACATACTCTATGGATTTATAGTCTCCTAGACCGACCAGAGAAAAAGGTTTTATGTTTTTGGGTTGCGACAATCCTCAGAGTTCTCTTTATTGAGATATCCCTTGTTTTATTGAGGTCACAAGAAACGCCAAATTGAACCACGCTTTTGGCTTCATTGTCCTCGAAAAGGATAAAGACGCAGTATTATAATTAGAATGGCAAGAGCGACACGTCGCTTTTGGGACAAAATGAAATTATCCATCAAATACCATGCCTTTGTTTATTTTGATCATTTTTTTTAATCTTTTGATTTGAGCACAATGAATCATAATTTTAGTATAATTTGATTTTTTTTCAATCGTCAACTTTTCAAAGGATCAAATGATTTTAAAGAATGTGCATCCTCGAGGGGCACGACTCTTCATCGGGTGTCAACAACCTTTCAAAAATGGTGAGAATGAAGCGCCCTAGCAGAGTCTTACCCTCTAACCAGCATGAATGCGGTTATGAATGAATGTTATGTATGTACAGGAAAAATGTGAACATAAACAGGGTATATCACATAAGTCCAGACATAGGCTCATGTCCTACTTTGGAAGGTTCTACAGTTATATACAAGTGCAGAAGGCCGGTTTTGATTTAGCAAGGTTCCCTAGACTAGAGTCAAGATGTATCTCCCATTGTCAAGTGTATGGGAGGCAATAGTCAAACGGTATGATGGCTCATCACAGTTGAGGGTTGCTTGGAATCCTGAGAGTGCTTGTCACTGGCGAGCTGGGCAAGATTGCCGGAACACACTAGCGAAGCTGTGCGGTGCAAAGTGTACAAGACGATAAAAGTTTAATTTTCCAAAAGATATTGAAAATGCCTTTCAAGCTTGGCCCTTTTAATTATTCAATTCTTTGAAAGATAAAAGTAAATTCCAAAATTTTGAATAACCATTGATCCCAGCCAAAGTCGCCGCTGTGGGCTCTCCGACCGGCACGCTCGAGAGTTGCCACCCAGATTTTTGAGATGGATGATATGAGAAACCGAGGGTTTGATTTGAAAAGAAGGCTTTTGGCTTAGAGAAAACGTTGAGACTATGGGTTCGGGGGCCACTTTACGAATGGGGAAGGTTTTGTTGAAAAGCACCACATTCACCCGGTAAAAACTGGTCTTTACTTAACACTTTCAAAGGGGAAAAACTTTGAATATCATTCGGAAGACTAAACTATTAGAAAAACAAATAAGGGAAAGGGACATGGGATGAAATATATCACATTGGCGTGCTTGTGGTGCTTACTGTATAGTAGATGGCAAATGAATGATGAGCAGAAATGAAATGATAGTACAACAATGGTCTGCTTCAATCACAAACAACAATGCACGGTGTACCAAGATACCTCGCATGATTTTCTGGTACACCGCGCAATGTACCTTCTCACTGACGGCCCACAACTATTACTCGGAACCTCGCACGATATAACTAACTACATCATACATTGTTCCTCATAACATCGTACAGTGTAGCTAAGGGCATATTTCAGAATAGCTACGTATTTTTAGGATAAAGCAAACTATAGATCCAAACAACTTTCTTAGTATTTTAGTTGATTGTATTTTTCATAAACAGTTTACAAACTCTTTTTGATGCACTTGATTTGAGAATGACCATGAAAACTTCTTTTAGAAAATAAAGACATGGTTTTTAGAAGAAGCTTCCTTCTGAAATGCACCTGCAATGATCTCTCAGTAACATTAGTGTAGCCATCAGTGGGTAGATGTGATCAAGACGAATAACACAAACACATAACACCATATGTCGGATCCCACAACATTGTGCGGTTTATCACAACACCGCATGGTGTAATGTTTCCAGTATAGTCACTGTTTTTGTTCGCTTTTGAAAGTAGTTTTTTTAGGTCAACACTTAACACGAAGAGGCTAAGTGTGACTGCAAAAACCTTCTCTCAGGGGCTAAGACCGAGCTTATCCCAAGGAACTTGGTTTATACCTTCGACTTTGAGCTTGGATGAAGATGGATGAGTAAGGGTTTAGAGCTTTAGAGTGGTGGAGTTCCAAAGCTAGTAGTGTACTGAGCTTTAGAGGAGAAGAAGAATGGAATTTTTGTCAAGAGAGAGAATGTCAAGAGAATATCAGAATAACTTTCTCAATACTTGGAGGGGTACTTTTCATCTAAAATGTGGGGGGGGGTGTATTTATAGGCAAGAGCCAAAGAATATCAATGCAAATGGGGGAGGTGGCTTCTAGGCCGGCTAGAAGTTATATTCCATGCTAAGCTGTTTTTCAGTTATGGCTCCAACAAGTGTGGCCGACAACTTTCTGAGCCAGTCAGAACTTTTCCTAGAAACACCGTGCAGTATACCTCAAGACAACATACGATGTAGTAAAATATACTACACTGTACGGTTTAGTAAGTATCCCGTTCAGTGTTCCAGGCCCAATTATGGGTTTTGGCCGGCTTTTTGGGCTTTTCTGGCTTTTTAGTCCATGGGAGTCCACATTCAAGCTCTCGAAGATATCGTTTCCTTTATTTCATCATCGGGGAATTTAAAGAACCTTCGAGGTCCAAATTGGGGTGTCTACAATATACTAGTGATTGCCCATGCCTGAAGACATGATGCAACGCATTGTGAATGCAACCAAAATAAAATATCAACTTCCCAATAGAGGAAAAGGATGAATCCAAATGTTTCCCACCCTATCAATGAACCCGGCTTCTTTGTTATCGTTTTAAACCCCATCAACGAACCAAACTTCTCCTCTAGAAAATTATTTGTACCTAATGGAATCAATTTCCCAAGAGAGGAAAAGGATGATTCCAATGTCAAATCCACATTCAACAGTTAGTCAATCTCCCCCCTCACTCTAGCCCATGACACACCGTTGGGTCCTGATGATCTCCACCTTTCCTCCACAACATACTTATACCAATCTTGATATATCCAAATATAGATATATACGTGGGCTTAATTTGTGGAATTTGATTGAGGGGAGAGATAGTTCCCATAAAAATAGGCTATGATTTGATTTGGTTTATCCATTCAAATCCCCCCCTCACTCTAGCCTAGGACACACTGTTGAATTAGCTTAGAAAGCTAAAGACCATTGGATTTATGTAGCACATAAGATTCAAAAACCGTTCCCCTTATTATATATATATATATATATATATATATATATATATATATATATATATATATAATTATCAACTATTTTTCCCTATAAAGAAATTAAAGATCAAAAAAGAAAAGATTATTTAGCAAGACAAAAAGAAAATCACAATAAGAATACTACAACACGAACAACCTTTTGCGAGGAAAATTAGTGAGGAAATTTTATTTTGTCGCTAAAGAATGACTATTTGCGAGGAAAATCAAATTTCCTCACAGAATCCATTTGACAAGGTAATAACAGGCGAGGAAAACAGTTTTTGTCGCCCAAAGATCGTTTACGGCGAGGAATTTACGTTTTCCTTGCAAAAGGAAATTTAAGGCGAGGAAAAAATTTTGTCGCTAATTTTTTCCCAACTTTTTGGCACCACTCAGGGGAAAAAACCTGATGGGTTGGCGGGACTCCGAATTTCCCTACAAGGGGAAAAATTACCTCTAAAATTACAATAGGGTTAAACGACGTCGTTTGGGAGGGGTTAAGTTCAATGAATTGGGAAATTCCAACACAATTCGTCTCTTCCCCTCTTCGCACATCTCTATCCCTCTCTCTCTCCGAAGTCAACAATGATTCTGAAGTCGACGTTATGAGCTCCACTCGCCGGAGAATATCAGGAATACAGGTATAATCCACTCCCTCTCTTATCCTATGCCAAGTTGGGTTTTTTCTTTTGTAGAAATCGTTTTGTTGGCCGATGATTCTGAAGTCGACGATATGGGTAGTGGGTTTTTTCTTTTTTAAAAATTGGTCTTCGTTGTTCTCCCTCTCTTATCCTGTGCCAAGGTGAGTTTTTTCTTTTGTAGAAATCGTTTTGTTGGGCGATGATACCAAAGTTGACGATATGGGTAGTGGGTTTTTTTCTTTTTTAAAAATTGGTCTTCGTTGTTCCTGATAGATCGGAGGTGGAACTAGTTTCAAAGAAGAAGTTTTGGCTGATTTGGGTACTGAAGAAACAATATTTTTTCTTTAAAACCTAAATTCCCAAAAAAGGGTGCCGATAGCTCTCTGTTATTGTTCTCAAGGGAGTTGGAACTAGCTGCAAAGAAGTTTAGGCCGATTTGGGTAATGAAGAAACAATTTTTTTTTGGTTTAAAACCCAAATCCCAAAAAAAAATGGGGCCAATCGCTTCGCTTCTCTTCAAACTCAACTATTGGGGGTCAGAACACACTGTCAGGGAACTATAAAATTGAACACTTCTAGGAATGAGTATTTTATTAGATATGTTTGTGCTATTGTTTTGTTTGTGTCATTCTCACAACTCTGTGGCTAAGGAATCTTCGAAGGAGGGACCACTAGAGTATAAACAAGTACCGGTAGTAATATTATGTTAGAAAATCGGCCCTTGTTGTCCACCATAAGTTATAATATATTACATGTTTAGTTTATTGCCTTTCAACTTTTCACTCCTGTTTCGTATTCTATTCATCTTTAGCCAAAGAAAAAAAGAAGAGGGTGTGATTTGGTTATGACTTTTGGACTCACCAATGCCCCTGCCATGTTCTGCACCCTCCCTGGCCATTTTGGCTATCGCTCTAATCAGAACCCTTGTATACGTTGGTAGGCTTTCGATATGTAACTAAAAAGTGACCTCTTTATATTTGTCGAAGAAAAGCTAACCAAGGTAATACAACTCCCACTCTTTGTCACCCTCCTTCTTTTCATAGTTATTAACTATAAGTTAGATATGCGTGTTTTGTAAATGAAAATACGGATAATATAAAAAGAAAGGGGCATAAAAAGAAAAGAGTTAAGAAAAAACTACGCAAACCTAACAAGTATTGCTTCTTAAAAAATATTTGCAACTCAATGTGTCTTTTATCGGAGAAGCAGAGGACTAAAGGATAAAAGTTCGGCGGAAAGGTTTACTCTCGAATATTTTATATGCTTCGGGGTAGGCTTTACTTTCTTGGATGGCAAATCTTGGACTTCAAACACTTCTCCTTCAGTGTGTTTTAACTAGGTTTGCAGTATTTTCTGTGTTATGGACGTTGGCGTGCATCAGTTTTTAACTTCAATTCTTGTTGTTTTGTCGCATTTAGTGGATTTTCTTCTCTAATTGCTTAGATGCCTGATCTTCTCTTTCACTAATTTGTGGTCTTAGCTTAGGAGAGCCCTCCTTATGGATGGTATAACTTGATAACTGAGGAGATGATTTTTCTTGTACACATGGGTAGCATGGTACTTTAAAATGATTTGGAAATTCACCAATAAAAAAGATCATGATTCCGCCTATTACTTCGAAGGACCTGTATTTAGAAAAAGGATTTAGGGAGACATGCATACCCATATCCATGTCTTTTTTATATTTATTTAAGGATAGGTACACGTACATAGAAAAACAGTAGGTTTCAAAGGTTAGAAAGTACAAATTTTTGCACATTGGGACTAATATTTGGTTTTTGGGTAGTTTTGAAATATGCTTGTGAAGGTTATAGGTGTGTAGGGTAGGATGGCGAGGGCAGGGGAGGTAGGAAGAGGTTAAAGAAGCAATGGGAGCTTATTGAGGTCAATTTACATTTAGTTAAAAACAGATGGTTGTATTGTAAAATAGCTAGTTTTGAAAAGCCAGGCATATATGAGAAAGAACAGGACAATAATAATTTATACTCATACCTGCCAACTGTCCAGCAGAGATCTCTTCCATAATCATGTCCCTAGCTATCTTTTGAAGCCCCTATTACTAATGCTAGTTGCCTGAATATAGCTGCATGTTGTCATTGCTCATACGGTGTTCAGTTGCTATATCTACGGTCCAGCAGCTGAACAGGTCTGTTACTGCTAAAGTTTAGTAGCTTGACAGCTTTGCTAGTTCTAGCTTCCTGTAAATGAGTTGAATCCTTGGCAATTGATGCTTGCTGCTGATTCTGTTTGATGTTGTTTGCTGCTGCTGCTGGCAGCAGACAACTGCTGTTCTGTGGTTGCTTATCGTCCTCTACTGTTGTTGTTTTGCTTGGTGTAGCTACTTTAAATGGTTGCTGCCTGTATTGAATGTAGCTAACTGTTATGACTGTGTTCCCTCGTCTACTGCTGTAGCTTTATGGTTGTCCTTTCTGTGTATTCCTTCTTTTGGCATGTGTTTCCGTCCCATCTCTAAGATGGAATTGAAACACGTGGATTTAAATTGGCCTAGCTATATAGTGTAGTTCCCAGAAGAACATGTTGAAGATCCCATCATTGAAGAAGGTCCTGAGTTTGATACACCCCCTGAAATTCCAACCTTTGATTCCTTCTCACATTCCAATATGCATACCCAAGGTTTCTCTTTTGACACCATTCCCCCATCAAAATGGTTGGATAAACTTTATGAGATTCATGCTTGGTGCACAGATGCTATGCTCTCTCCTAATGCTACACTCAGTGATGTTATTACTAAGTGTACAGCAAAATTTCTTGGCCGTCTCCGTCAATGGTTTTTAGCTCTCGGTGAGTACCGACAGCTACAACTTAAACAGCTGCCAACACTTGATCAATTCATTTCAGTCCTGCATACTGAGTTTCTTGGAGACCACAACAACACAAAGGAATTCGTTCGAGAAGAATATCTCAGCATGAAATGCTGTTCATTCAAAAGAAAAGATCTCGAGACTCACTATGATCGCATGTCTCAGAGATTTTATCTTCTCAACGGAATGGATGATGTCAATCTCAAGCAAGCTTTTCTCAATTCCCTTCCTGAACCATTGGGAAATGAAACAACAAGGCTCCTCCAGACAAAAGGATTGACGTTGAACTCAATCTCTCTTGGTGGTATTTACCAACACTCTTTGATTGCCTTGGAAAAACTGTGCAATCATCAGAAATTCCTCAGAACTCTTGAAGAACAGGGAAAACTTCTTGGCAAAGCTTGTGACCGACCCGACTTATCCATAAAGTGCAAAGACAAGAAGTGCACTTGCCGTCCTTCACATCGGAAGTCTAAACACTTTCAGAAATGGAAGTTTCAATCTCCTGGCAAGTTTTCAAAGTTTCCAAAATCTGGCAAGTTCCCACGCCGGAGAAAATGGAAATTTTTCAAGAAGAAAAAGTTCAGAGGGCAGCGAAAGTCTGATCGCTGCTACATATGCGGAAGGAAAGGGCACTATGCGAAACAGTGTCCCAACAAAGCAGCTAGAGACAAGATGATGAACTCTTTGACTCTCATTAATGATGATCTCGAAGATGCTGATGTCGAGTCCCTATTTTCCATCGAAGATGAAGCAACAGATGATGCCGTCCTGGCATTCACTTTTGATGATTCCTCTTCAGAATCAGATGATCTCTCTGATGAGTCTGATTCCTTCCCCTATGAAATCCAAACATTCGGTTTTCCAAATATCATGCTAGCTCAACCTTTAGCCAAGGTCCAGATCTTACTTGGAAAATATGAAAAACCTATACCAGTTATCGCTTTCTTTGATACTGGTGCAGCAGCCTCCATCCTCAACCCAGCAATTCTTCCCAGGTCCTACTGGCAGTCATGTTTCCGACCCTTTACAGCAGCCAATGGAGAAACTTTTGTCATCTCTCTCATTAGTAAGCCTATTATCATTCAACTCTTCCCTGGATACACCATAAAACACCAAGTCTATGGCTCTGATCTCCCAGGAAAAGATTTATTGTTAGGCTTTGATATTCTCCAAAATCTCAGCAAAGTTTCCTGGCTCAAAAAAGGTTTGAAATACAAAAACTATTTGTTACCCTGGACCACCCAACCAAATCTCTTTTCCATAGAAACTTTCTCCACCATTAAAGAAGCAATAATCCAAACTTCCTGTGCTGAATCCCATTCCCAGTTCCTCACCAAATGCTCTAACCCACTTTGGAAAAATCCAGAGTTCTTCATTTCTCTTCCCTTTAAGAAAAATGAAGACATTAATCCCACCAAAGCAACCCATCATGGAATGAACCCAGAACACTACCAGCTTGCTCTTCAAGAACTCCAGCAACTTCAATCAGAAGGTTTGATTGAGCCCACAACCTCTCAGTGGGCATGTGAAGCATTTTATGTCAACAAAAGAACAGAGCAGATAAGAGGAAAGCTTCGCCTGGTTATCAACTACCAGCCTCTTCATCATTTTTTGCAGGATAATAAGTTTCCTCTTCCTCGAAGAAGTGTTCTTTTTGCAAACCTGCCTAAAGCTCAGATTTTCTCAAAATTTGATTTAAAAGCAGGTTTCTGGCAACTTGGCATTCATCCCGATGATCGTCCCAAAACTGGATTCTGCATTCCAGATCACCACTTTCAGTGGACAGTCATGCCTTTTGGTCTCAAGACAGCTCCATCATTATTCCAAAAAGCCATGATTCGGGTATTTGCTCCTATATTATCCACAGCTCTTGTCTACATTGATGATATCTTACTCTTCTCCCCAGATATTGAATCCCATGCTGTCTTACTACAAATTTTCCATTCCCTTGTCCAAACCCATGGCATTATGCTCTCAGAAAAAAAGATGCTTTTGGCCCAACCAGAAATTGATTTTTTAGGGATGCATATCTCTAAAGGTCAATACACTCTCCAGCCTCATATAGCCTCCCAGCTTGACCACTTTTCAAATGAAAACCTCACAGTCAAACAAGTTCAGCAATTTCTAGGAATTGTTAACTATATGGCTGATTTCATCCCTAACCTTGCTCAATACCGTACCCCTCTCTCAGCTCTACTAAAGAAAATTCCTCCTCCCTGGTCAACCCATTGCACTAAAGCCGTCAAAGACCTCAAAACCTTAGCCAAAACCCTTCCACCATTAACCATACCTTCAGATGGGAAGAGAGTACTTCAGACAGATGCCTCTGATCTGTATTGGGGAGCAATTCTTTTGGAAGAAGATACAGAACAAAAGCGCAGAATTTGTGGTTACAAGAGTGGTGCTTTCTCTCCAGCAGAACTTCATTACCACTCCACTTACAAAGAAATTCTGGCAATCAAGAAGAGTATTGAAAAGTTTGAGTTTCATCTAATCGGTCATCATTTCCTCATTGAGACTGATATGATGAGCTTTCCCAACATGCTCAAGTTCAAACAGAAACACCTTCCAAAGGCACAGTTACTCAGATGGGCAAATTGGTTTTCCAATTGGAGTTTTGATGCTGTTCACATAAAAGGAAAAACAAATGTCCTCCCTGATTTTTAATCAAGGCTCAAAAAAGAAATCAACCAGTTTTCCAAACCAAAACCACATCCCTTTGTTCCTGGTTGTTTTCCCATGATTTCCTGTTTCCATCCGATCAATTTTCCTATCCACCTTCAGTGTCATCTTTTAGAGTTAACCCTCCTTTCTAGATGTGTTCAAATGTGTCAAAACCTTCAACATCTCTGTATTTTCAAGTATGGTCTTGATGAGTGTCCCATAAAAGGTCTACCTTTTCATCCCGTCTATCCTTTCCTTACCCCGTTTGAGATCTCTTACCATAATGTCTTTCATTTTAAGAAAGAAGCGTATCTCCTCTTATGGTATTTAGTTGATGTCTATACTATTAGCGTCTGTTTCAATAAGTCAGCTGTCTTGGTATACTTGGCACATGCAGCGTTCAGTCAGGTCCATCCTCCTGAAGATTACTTCCTGAAATTTCTCCTGCTCTTTGGAAGCATATCGTTCTGGCAACAGAAATTCAGAAGCACCCCCTGCAATCCAGATGAAGATCTTCAGTTTGCATTCTGGACAACTCGCAACAACAGGAGTTACCCTAATCCAGATGGTTCTATCACATGGCGAAAGGAATATCACACAATATTTCTTTCAACATATCCAGTGACTCAAGGATTGTGGATCAACAGTGGAAACTATCTTGTCATGACCCAAACAATGTGTTCTCTTAATGGATTGGCACTAACAGAGGTCCCCTCATCTCTCCTCCATTATGAGTCTGCAAATTGGAAATTCAATGATACTTATCCAGAAGAATGGCGCCAAAATATCCGCTATCTTTTAGATCAGTATCACCTCACAGACAGGACCGAAGACTTTTCTGGAAATAGTGAATCAGAGTAACACCAATATGTTCAAGCTAGCTGTCCCTTTGAGTACAATAAAGTTTCAGCCTTTTTCAGCAAGGGTGAAATTATTAGTGTTTACTATGCAGTGATGTAACTATTACCTTTTGTATTTACATTTACATGTCAATGGTGTAATAGTGTAATAGTAGTTTGTCTCTGACATTATTGTCCGTAAGTCTTTAAAGCTATAGTTGTAGGCTATAGGCTAGGCTAAATAGTTTATTGCAATTATATTGTTGTACTGTATAATGTCGTATGCAGTGATGAAAGCAGATGCCTTGGCTGCCTATATATAGCTGAGCTTCTCCCCGTTGTAACTCAAGTTAGTCACATGATAGTGCAAGTTAATAATATTCTCTCTCTTTTGTGATCCTATCCTACTTCGTGTTTGTACCCACTTTGTGTCTGAAAACTTGGTATCAGAGCCATGTCTTCCATTCTAGCTTAAACCCTCTTCTGGGAACTTCTTTTCCAAAACTACTTCAAATCTTTTCTAAAAGAAAAAACTTGAAGCGTATGCTCTGTGGTTGCCTTCACTGGATCCTCCACATCAGAAACTTCATCAACTATTTTGGTTAAAAGAATTTTGTATCAGTGGGTTAAAGTACCTTGAGACTTTTGGCTATTGAGCAGTGTGTCTCGGTTTATCTATCCTAGTATACAAAATTTTATTAATCAAAGTTGGTTGAAAATTTATACGTTGAAAAAAGGAAAAAGGTTTGTTGTACTGAGGGAAAGGAGAACCCAGAATTCTACTCTTAAAGATGAATCACCTGTTTACAACCCACTCCTCTGCTTCGTCATCCTTAGTCCCTTCATGTTCCTCTACCAGTAGAAATTCCTCATCTTCTTCTTCTAATCTTGAATATTTGTATGAGTTTGAATACCTACCTGATGATAGTAAGGTCCCTCTTACTGATCTCCCGTTCCTAAACCCTTATAATGCTTTTGTCAGACCTCAAACTTCTGTAAAAAAGACCGTCACCCAGCTTTTCTCCACAAAACGCCCAACCTCCGTAAAAGAGTATGTTCAAGCCTCTAAATTTGTTCAGTGCTTCATAGCAGCAACTGAAGCTGAACAACTTTTACCTTTGGAAATCCCAGTTGATTTGCCTCGTCTTTGGCAACAACAAGGATTTACTCATCTTCACTTTGGAGCAATCCGACTTGCTGTCACTTTCCATGGTAGAAAAGGTTTGCCTGTTACGTCCAGACTTGCTCTGGTCGATACCAGGTTTCTACAGTATCAGCACGCATGCATCGCTACGGTCCAAACCACTCTAAATGCCGGAACTGTAATTTTTACCTTCTACCCCAATTTCAACATGCCATTAGCAGATCCTCATCTGCTATCCGCCTTGAAGGTCCAAGTCCAAATTGGTGGTGCCTCCCAAATCTCCTCCACATATGCCGCAACCCTTCACTACCAAATGGCCTACCGTCTCCAAAACCATGCCTTTGACATGTCCTTACCATCCTCCACAGATGAAGCCCTTTTCCTCACCATAAACGCACCTCACCAAGCTTCTTGTGTCCATGTACCCCGACAAATTTCCCGACCTGAGCTTCTCAAGCTTCTCCCAGAATCTTGGGTTACAGCTTATGAGAAAAACCAAAACAAGCCCATACCTGTCCAAACATCCAACCCAACTTTCATCACCAAACCTGATGGTACCGTGGAAATTACTTTTCCAAAAGAAACCTCTGCCTCATCTTCAACCCATCCTGTTATTTTTCCTTCGAGAATTAACATGTTTGTAGATGGTTCTAGACCTGGCCCTCCAATTAAATATTTTGAACCCAGTGGCCTTCCAGTCTTCTATTTCAAAAATCCAGAAACAGGTCATTGTTATTTTGATACCTGTAACTGTGATGATTGTCTAGAAGATAGTCTCCTAGAAGATGACGAGGATTTTGAAGAACCATGTCCCATATGTCCTTCTTCACCTCCCACTCCTTGTAAATCTCCACCTCTTCCTCAACCTCCATCTGATGATGGTTCGTCGAGTCAACCGAGTGGATGTTTCATGTTCACCTCATCCCCTTCCTGGACAGAAGCAGATTTTCCTCCTTTGGAATTTCATAATTCCCAAGAAAGAACAACCCATCGGCATAAAATTCCAGACTCTACTACCATTCTCCCTGATGGTAGTACCAAAGCAGTGTCAGCAGCAGAAGCAGCAATAAATTGGCAGTCAGCAAATTCTCTGGCCCAGAACAAAATTCTTCAGAGAATTGCTAACTCCCAGCAAAATTTGGAGAATGCAGTTCATAAGAAGTTATCAACCCTGGAACTTCTTATCAGAGATTTGCAGCAGAAAATTCAGAATGTTCACCAGGAACTTCTCCAGATGGCCTATGCCAACCAAGCATTTTCAGCAGCCTTTTACCACAAGGATGCTGAAATGAAGCATCTCAAGAACCAACTTCATTCTCTCCAAGCTCAGCAGAATTTTCAACAAAAAAGCCCATTTGATATGTTCACATCTTCTTCTCAACAAAGCTTGTTTGGGTATCCTCAAATGTCTCAACCCTTACCTATAAATCCTACTTCAATATTTGGTGAGTCCAATATCTTTGGAAGCTCATCAGCTTTTCTTCCTCCACCAAAAAGACCATCTCCACCAAAACTTCCTTTCCTAAAACCCCAGATAAAACCTGTCCAGCCTTCAACAACTCCGACTCCACCAATTCCATCTCCACCATCTACATCGACATCTGCTCCAACTACTTCCACTCCCTCCAAACCATCTGACCCAAATTCCAAATCACCTCAGCTAATGGTTCAACCAACATCTAACCCTGCTAAAAATCCAAAGGTCAACACGATTGACCGGTGACACGTAAAGCCACTGTTCAAAGTACCTTGTTCGGCTATGAGAGAGCCGAACAAAAGGAGAACCCCCCCCCCCCAAAAAAAAGGAATGGTCCAAATAATTGATAAAAGACCAGTTACATGTGAAGTAACTGGTCCAGGCCCTCTGTTCGGCAACGAGATGGCCGAACAAGGAAAGAGCTCCAAATCGATTGTTGGAGTTTGAGGAACATTCTGGAAAGATCCAGAAATGTTGGTATTCCGTTAAGGAATAAGATCCCGAGAATATAGGATCTAAGAAAGATACCCAATGAGAATGGATGTTCGGCTCTTTAAGGAAAAGAATCCTAAAAGGACTCTTTTCCATAAACTGATAAAGGAAACGAGAATCCTTGATGTCATGGGTTTCCTATACGAGTTAGGAATCCTATGGCAACAGGAATGCTTGGGCAACAAGCATACGCATATCTATAAATATGAGGTAAACCTAGAGGTAAAAGGTACGCAATACATTGCATTCTATTTGCTTTCCTATTGATAATTAGGGTTTGAATGCTAGTACGTGATACTAACAAAGGCATCGGAGGGCCTTTGCCACGAGAGGCAAAGGTGCACTCACTCCTTGTCTGTTTTGCAGGACAGGGGTTTCATTGACAAATTAGGGTTACGTTCAAGAGGCACGAGAAGCCGTTGCATTCCAGTGCTGTTTAAAGCACTACTTGAATTTATCCACCTACAACTGGCGCCGTCTGTGGGAAACGAAAGAGTTCCCTTTGAAATACGACCATGGTGGAAGTAGAGCCAGCAACGCCACACGACCCAAAGGATGTGTTAATTGGAGGAGGGGATAAGTCTCCACCCAGGGCTCCGAGAAAGCCCGACGGAGGACACAAAAGGACCACGAGTAAGGGCCACCCCCTTACTATCCACGGCAACTCCAGAAATAGAGATGGAGAGACGGCATCAAAGTCCACGAGAAGGACTAAATCCCATCGAGGGGATGAATCGATTGCACACTCCAGAAGTGTATTCCGTAGCGAAGACGTTCTTGATAAAAAGAGACGAGAAATTGAGGAGTATGCTCGTTTGATCAAAAAACGAGAACATGAAATCAGAGAACTAGAGAGAATCAGAGAACATCCGGAGGACTCTGGACTATCTCGAAGAAATTCTAGAGGCAGTGAATACGCTTTGGTACAGTACCAAAAGGCTCCTTCACGAGGAAGGAGGAGCAGAAGCAGAAGTCTGACCCCGAGGCGACGTAAAACTTCTCCAACGAAAAGGGAGGAGCAGGATCCGAACACCCGAGCGAAGGAGGGTATCTCCAAGAAAGAGGAGAAGCAGAGGTCGGAGTTCTACCCCCGAAGAAGAAGGGAGTAGAAAACATCATAGGGACAGGTACGAGAGACCTGATTCCGATTGGGAACGAACTAGATCCAAGAAAGGACCAGAGGATGAAGCCATGACTGCACGGGAAGTAGCACGGAGAGCACTGCAGAATATAGCATCCTCCCCTTTTGCAAAAAAGTTACAGGAGGCTAGATTGCCGACCAGGGTAAAGCACGGGACATTCATCCTCTATGAGACAGATACTGATCCCGTGGCCCATATACAGCATTATCAGCAAGCAATGTTTATGCATGAAGGGGATGATGCAATTATGTGCAAGATGTTCCTGTCGAGTTTGGGGAAGGTTGCTCTGTCCTGGTTCCACAAATTGGGCTCACGCTCCATCCGAACATGGGTGCAATTGGCCGAGGAATTCACTGCACGGTTCTTGACGAGCAGGAAAGCTCCCAAAACCTTTGAGAGTCTTTCTTTTATGAAACAAGGAGAGGACGAGCCGATCAGGACTTATGCAAAGAAGTACTGGGAGACCTTCAACGAAATTGAAGGATGTAGTGAAGAGTACGCAATAGCCACGTTCAAAACGGGTTTACCTGTTCGGGGGGAACTGCGTAAGTCTCTAAACATGAGTCCTGTGCAGACATTGGCAAAATTAATGGAGAGGATTGAGCAGCATGCCAGGAACGAGGATGACATCCTACGAGAGGATGGAAAGTTGGCCGCCGAGCAAGTAAAGGGGCCTACAAAGAAAGCTGACAAGCCAGAGCCCAAAACCTATCATGAAAGGAAAGATTATGGGCAGGCGAAGAAAGAGCAGTACAAGGATAAACAAGCCCCGGATCCCAAGTCATTCTTTTCAATAAACACGGTTTGGAAAGAGCCCATTTACAGGATTCTTTATCGAATAAAGAATCAACCATACTTCAAATGGCCCCCAACTCTTGGTGGGAATAAAGATGCAAAACGTGCTACGAACCAACACTGCAGTTACCATAAGGATTGGGGTCACATGACAGAGGACTGTGAGATGTTTAAACGACATCTTGATGATTTGGTCTCACGAGGTTACCTCAAAGAATTTATCCAAGAGGATTCCAAGGATAAAGACAAGGCAATGGAATTGGATTACGAACAAAATCCAAAAGGGATAATCCATATGATACATGGATTGGCCGAACCTTATACGAGAAATGAGGTGAGATTGCTTCAGAGACGAGTGAAACATGACCAGCATGTAATGCAGTTGGGGAAGAAAAGAGGTCGCAACGAAGGGGCAAGCAACGAGGGCATAGTTTTTACTGATGAAGATCTGGGAGGAGTCCAGGTACCTCACAATGATGCTTTGGTCATAACCCTACGAGTTGGGGAATATGATATGGAGAGAATCCTGGTAGATTCAGGGAGTTGCACCGAAGTGCTATACTACGATGCGTTCAAGAAACTGGGGCTCACACAAGAAGATTTGGTACAATCAGCAACTCCACTGGTCGGATTTGGAGCAGGAGCAGTTTGGCCGTTAGGCAAGGTAACTCTGCCTGTTCGGGCTGGGACAGTGGTGCTACGAACCGACTTCTTAGTGGTGGATGTACCGTCTTCCTATAACGTGATTATAGGAAGGACATGGTTGCACAAGATGAGGGCAATCTCTTCAACTTTCCATCAGATGGTAAAGTTCCCAGGGTCTAATGGGATTGAGCACATCAAAGGTAACCAAAAGATAGCTCAACAATGTTTGGTATCCATCATTAAAAGAGTCCATAATGCCCACCATATTAATACTATGGAAACTCCGGATCTGCCGACCATTGAGGATATCGGAAAAGACCCAACCGAAAGGGTGGTTGAGGATTTGAAGAAAACACTGATCAACGAGACTGATCCAGATAGGTATTTTCTAATTGGGGAATCACTGCCAGAAGAGGAAGAGAATGAACTGATTAGTTTTTTGAAAACTTATGTCGATGTATTTGCTTGGACACCAGAGGAGATGCCTGGGGTGAATGCAGATGTTATCTGCCATCATTTGAATATAGATCCACAGCATAAACCGGTCATTCAAAAGAAACGAAGGGCGGCTGTACAGCACGTTGACGCTGTAATTGAAGAAGTGGATCACTTGTTAGAAGCCAAGGCAATAAGGGAAGTTTATTATCCAGAGTGGCTATCAAATACTGTTGTCGTCAAGAAAAAGAACGAAAAATGGCGTGTATGTGTTGACTTCACAGATTTAAACAAGGCGTGTCCTAAAGACAGTTTTCCTCTTCCAAGGATTGACCAGTTGGTTGATGCAACAGTGGGATATGGACGGATGAGTTTTCTCGATGCATATCGAGGATACCATCAAATTGCAATGTTTGGACCAGATCAGGAGAAGACGTCTTTTATTACACCACGAGGGTTGTACTGTTATAATGTCATGCCTTTTGGATTGAAGAATGCAGGGGCAACGTATCAGAGACTGGCGACCATCATGTTTAGAAAATTGCTCGGCAAAACTATGGAGGTCTACATAGATGACATGGTGGTAAAGAGTAAATCTGGGCAAGGCCATATTACAGATTTAAGAGAAGCTTTCGAGATTTTGAGGAAGTACAAGTTGAAACTCAACGCCTCGAAGTGTGCGTTTGGAGTCGGCTCTGGAAAGTTTTTGGGCCATCTTGTAACTCTAAGGGGAATAGAGGCAAATCCCGACCAGATAAAGGCCTTACAAAATCTGGAAAGTCCTCGGACAACGAAAGAAGTCCAACGATTAACTGGGATGGCAGCAGCTCTTAATCGATTTATTAGCCGATCAAGTGACAAGTGCAGACCTTTCCTTCAGCTATTAAAGAAAAGGGAAGGGTTCGAATGGGGAGCAGAATGTAAACAAGCCTTTCAGGATCTAAAGGGATATTTGGCCTCTCCTCCCCTTCTTTCGACTCCAGAAACAGGTGAGTCTCTGATTTTATATCTAGCTGTTTCTGAGCATGCTGTAAGTGCAGTACTTTTAAGGGATAAGGGATCCGAGCAAATCCCAGTCTATTATGTGAGCAAAACTTTGTTAGATGCCGAAACAAGGTATTTGCCCCTCGAGAAATTGGTCCTAGCATTAAGGACAGCAACTAGAAAATTGCCACATTATTTCCAGAGCCATAAAGTTGTGGTTTACACTGAGTTCCCATTAAAATCATTGCTCCGAAAGGCAGATTTCTCGGGAAGGATCTCAACTTGGTCCGTTGAGTTGAGCCAATATGACATCGACTATCAGCCGCGCACAGCAATCAAAGGCCAGGTGTTGGCGGATTTTGTGGCAGAATTCTCACCTGCGGTTGCACCTCTGCCTCCTACGAGAAAGGAGTGTGAAGCAAAGTCTCCTGTAACGAAGAAACAGGCATTAGCCGAACAAGATCCCCTGGAATGGAAGCTGTTTGTTGATGGGTCAGCTTGCAACACCGGTTCGGGAATTAGAGTTGTGCTTTTACCCCCTGAAGGGTCAATGTTAGAATTATCTGTTCGGCTAGGGTTCAATGCATCAAATAATGTGGCAGAGTATGAGGCGCTTTTAGCTGGTTTGAGAAGTGCAAAAACCCTAAAAGCTGAACGAGTTAGGGTGTATTCTGATTCACAACTCGTAGTCCATCAACTGTCCGGGCAATATGAAACCCGGAGCGAGAAGATGGCGGCATATGTACAGGTGACCAGAGATCTGCTCGATACCTTCGAAAGGGTGTATATTGAACAGATAAGTTCTGGAAAGAATGCTCATGCAGATTCATTGGCATGGTTAGCTGCAGCTGTGCCATCTGAGTTTAAAAGAAAAATAGCTGTAGAGTATTTAACTGAGCCGAGCATTGGCAGAAGTGTAGAGATGGTCTTGGACGTGAACCAAGGACCAAGTTGGATGGACCCAATAGTGGAGTTTTTACGAGATGAAGTACTCCCTTTGGACAAAAAGGAGGCACATAAAATCAGGACAAAATCTGCTCGGTTCTGGTTATCCCCAGAGGGAAAACTATATAGGAAGTCTTTTACAGGACCCTACTTGCTTTGTGTGCATCCTGAGATGGTGCAAAAGTTCCTCCACGAAATTCACGAGGGAACTTGTGGAAGCCATGCTGGTGGTCGGTCCATAGCCCACCGAGCAATCACCCAAGGGTATTGGTGGCCGTACATGCAAGAAGATGCTAAGGTGTACGTAAAAATTTGTGAGAAGTGTCAGAAATTTTCACCAATGATTCGAACACCAGCCGAGGACCTGGTGCCGCTGACGAGTCCCTGGCCGTTTGCTCAATGGGGAATGGACATAGTGGGTCCACTACACAAGGCAACTGGAAATCGGAAATTTCTGCTAGTTGCGACAGATTATTTTACCAAATGGATTGAGGCAGAACCATTGGCTAAAATCACCGAACCTATGATAGAGAGGTTCGTATGGAAGAGCATCATTACTCGTTTTGGAGTCCCGTACTCATTGATTACAGACAATGGGTCTCAATTTCAGAAAAAGTTCAAAACTTTCTGTACCCAGTATGGGATAAAAAATTACTATTCAACTCCGGCCTACCCTCAAAGTAATGGCCAAGCAGAGGCATCTAACAAAACCATTCTTGATGGGATTAAGAAACGTTTGGATAAAGCAAAGGGGAAATGGCCTGATGAATTGCCATTGGTTCTATGGGCATACCGTACAACACCTAGGAGGTCTACGGGAGAGACCCCCTATTCTTTGGCGTATGGAACAGAGGCTGTTATTCCATTGGAGGTAGGTCTGCCGACCAACAGGACCAATTTGGTTGAAAGTGGAGGCAACGATCGAGCTTTGGAGATTGAATTAGATCTTGCCGAGGAGAGACGAGAACGGGCCCTAGTGCACTTGGCCTCGTACCAAGAGCAGTTAATCAAAGGCTACAACAAACATGTGCATCCACGGGAATTTAGTGTTGGGGACCTTGTGCTACGAAAGGTGCTCGGCAACACTAAAGTGGCTAATGAAGGAAAGTTGGGGGCCAATTGGGAGGGCCCATATCGAGTTACTGAGATTGTAGGCATTGGGGCTTATCGACTGGCAGACCTGGATGGGAACCCGGTGCCAAGGCCTTGGAATGTCCATAATTTGAGGAAGTTTTTTATATGAAAAATACTTTTTCTTTGTACACATCGTGATTGTGTGAGAGTTACGAATAAAACTCTCTTATGTTCTAGTTATGTTATTTTAGCTGCACGGGGTACGAATAACGCCCTCTTGAGCTCTATAGCTTATGAATAAAGTCGCCTTTTTTTATAACTATTGTTGTTTCTGGTATTTGTTTTAAATACGAATTACGAAGTAAAATTCCCTCATTCGTATTGGGGAGCAGGGTATATGACATCAATTTAAAGTACGTGACACTTAAACACAAGTTCGAAATACTTGTGTAAATTGAACACAAGTTCGAAATACTTGTGTAACTTTCAAACATTTAAGTACGTGAAACTTAAAAGTTTAAAGTACGTGAAACTTGAACTCTACGAGACTATGCAAAGCATATGAATACATGCATAAGCATACGAGAATATGCACAAAACTGTTCAAATCATACAACGAATGTGCACAGACTTAGAAGCATTCAAATATATGCATAAGTACGAAATACTTAAAGACAAGTACGAAATACTGTTAGAATGTTTTAAACACTTTGGCTAGGCCCAGAAACAGAAAGCCAAACATATTGTCACAATACAAAGACATATTCACTCATCTTCAGTCAGGTCTTGAACGGTTGTAGGAACAGTTGGAGGAGCTTCAGCTGCAGTTAGATTCTCATCTTCAAGTTGACCACCACTGGCTTCCTTTTGGCCAGAGTTGGTCATATCACTCTGAGGCTCCACTTCGGTAACAGGAGGCTCCGCTGTCTGCAAGACCTGTTCTTCATCTCCCTCTTCAACAATTTCCTCCTGATCACCAGCTGCTGCGCTTGGAAGCTCAATGTTGGTCCAAAGTGGAGATGACTCAGGAATCTCTGCTTTTTCAAGGCAGGCCCTCCAAGACGCCACCTAAACTTGATCCTGAATTCCAGGCATTTGGTTTGTGTAGCTCTCTGTGGCAACTTTGATTCCTTCGTTATATCCCTTTTCAAAGGCAGCCTTAGCTTCATTCTGGGACGTCTCGAGCTCCTTCAAAGTCTGGGCAAGACTGTCCTCAGTCCTCTTCAACTGTCCTTTCAGGCCATCTGCAACCCCCTGGGCCTGGTTCCTTTCTCTCTCAAGCCTGATGATGGTACGTTGGAGCTTGGAGTTTTCACTGACAAGTTTTGCTCGTTGGGGCTCTGATTGGCTAAGTTTTTGAGCCATGGCCACCATTTTTTGCATCACCTGGAAACATTCAAAACAATTGTGATAAACATAACTGTTAAGTTCTGTGTACACTATGATCACAAAAAGAAATTTTACCTTGGCGTTGTGGGACATGAAGGAACTGAGAAGATTGTCTGGAGACATTGCAACTTCTTTTTGCATGTCCCCAAGTAACAAAAAGGCCTGGGACAATGCAAGGGCAGTCCCTTCGGTCTCGACAGTGTCCCGAGCAGTGATAGCTCGGTTCCCATGAGAGAAGGAGGGAGCCCATATTGGAGCAGGAGACGAGGAGGAAGGTGGGGGTCTTTCTTGAGGCTGTTCCACCCGTTGACGTTTCTCTCTGTGGATGGCCTTGATTTCTTCTGGGGAAAAGCCAGGAGGAGCATCAGTCTGAGTCTGAGTACGGCGGCCACGACCTTGGCCACCTTGGCCCCGAGCAGCGCCACGACCTCGACCAGGTATGGTGAGAAGACTCCCTAAATCAATTGGCTGGTTCATTGCTGGAGGTGAAGGCGTGTAACCGCTGGAAGAAGAACTTGATGTGGGACTGGAGGCTTCTTCGGCAAGGGGAATTGGTTCGTCGGAGATTGGAGGTGTCCGAGAACGCCTTTCTTCGGGAACAGGTCTTGAAGGACCAGCCGCTGCAAGGTTGTCCGCTGCTCGGGTACGCCGATCAATAAACCCCCCGTATGACGCTTTGTAACTCAGCAGAACCTGAGCCGCTCTTGCTCGGCCAGCAAGGTAAGTCCCTTCGCCGTTGAAAGCAAGTGCTCGCTTGATATCAGCTACGTGCACTTGAGGGGTTATGATATTATAACCCCGGTTAATGTTCGAAGCTGCAGCCGAGCAAAGCATAAATAATTAGAAAGCACGAAAAAGCTTTTCCTATGAAAAAGGACAAGGATTTGAAATTAGGGGAAAGCACTAACGTGGGCTCCCGAATACATGAGGAGCGTGAAAACCAATCACTTGGCCGTCCTCATCTCTGGGTTCGAAGTTGCCCGTGACAATCAGGAAGTCGTCGTCATCCCCTCGAGCAGAGTCAGGGAGTTCAAGGACAAGCTTCTTCCTAGAATCCCTACTCTTTAAATAATATGTGAGGGCATCCCCGGTTCTAGAGATACTGTATAGGTGATGAATGTCGTATAAACCTAAAGAGGTCCCTAACATCTGATTTATGGTGTTGATGCCCATAACTACTCGGAAGAAGTTGGCAGAGACTTGCATTGGGGAAAGTCTATAAAACGCCAAAACTTGGCGAAGCAGAGGAGCCAAGGGGAATCTAACCCCGCCCTCAACAATGGCTACTACAGGAATGTGAAGAGTGTCGAAATCGAAACTCTCACGAAGGGCATCCTCAGGAGCCAATACAGTGGCTACATCGTCAGGAATCCCATATCGAGATCTGAAACTAGCCATGGCTTGAGGAGTATTACAGTGCCTTCGAAATCTACCCATTACCAGATAGGATTTTGGAATTCTACGAAGTGTAAAGCAATGGGGACAATGAAACCCTAAACTGCGGTTGAAAACAATCCACTGGAGAAATGGAGTTGTAAGAAGAAGAAATGATGACTTACGAGAATAGTCGATGGAATCCTTAAAAGAAGAGGTCTTGAGACGATGAACAGAGCTTCAATGGCGGGGGAACGCTTGAACAGTTTTTTCTTCTGCAGAGGGAGTCTAAGGGGAAGATTGGGGTGTTTTGAAAAATGGGACGAAAACCCAAAAATACCCTACAGCCAGGGTGGCGTAAGTGAAACGTCACCCCAGACGGCGTTTGAGTGTTCCGTTCCCCAAAAACACGCCTGTCCGCATTAAATGTGAACAAAATAAACATTGACACGTGTAAAGATTAGGGCTGGAAGCCTGAAAACGGCCTAAAAAGGTATTTTCGTCATGGTAAAATGATGATAAGTTGCTCCAATATATAAGGTGCAGGAGCAGAATGAATTTGCTCGGAAGAGAAGCTTCACACATCATCTGAGTAAAAAATAATAAGTGAAGCTGGGGAGCAATTGTAGGGAGGTATTCCCGAGCAGGCCCAAGAAGCACCCGAGCATGGAGCTTATGAAAGGTCAACACGATTGACCGGTGACACGTAAAGCCACTGTTCAAAGTACCTTGTTCGGCTATGAGAGAGCCGAACAAAAGGAGAACCCCCCCCCCCCCCAAAAAAAAGGAATGGTCCAAATAATTGATAAAAGACCAGTTACATGTGAAGTAACTGGTCCAGGCCCTCTGTTCGGCAACGAGATGGCCGAACAAGGAAAGAGCTCCAAATCGATTGTTGGAGTTTGAGGAACATTCTGGAAAGATCCAGAAATGTTGGTATTCCGTTAAGGAATAAGATCCCGAGAATATAGGATCTAAGAAAGATACCCAATGAGAATGGATGTTCGGCTCTTTAAGGAAAAGAATCCTAAAAGGACTCTTTTCCATAAACTGATAAAGGAAACGAGAATCCTTGATGTCATGGGTTTCCTATACGAGTTAGGAATCCTATGGCAACAGGAATGCTTGGGCAACAAGCATACGCATATCTATAAATATGAGGTAAACCTAGAGGTAAAAGGTACGCAATACATTGCATTCTATTTGCTTTCCTATTGATAATTAGGGTTTGAATGCTAGTACGTGATACTAACAAAGGCATCGGAGGGCCTTTGCCACGAGAGGCAAAGGTGCACTCACTCCTTGTCTGTTTTGCAGGACAGGGGTTTCATTGACAAATTAGGGTTACGTTCAAGAGGCACGAGAAGCCGTTGCATTCCAGTGCTGTTTAAAGCACTACTTGAATTTATCCACCTACATCTTTGGCCCAATTGGTTCATTTTCCTTTTAGCCCTTGGCTTAGATCAATGTAGCCACTTGGCTTAGCTCATTTTTCTCAATCTTTGTTTTTCTTTTTTTATTCCTCCTGGGGTATGCCCTTGTGGGCTGTACATTCGCTTAGCCTCTTTTTCTATTTCAAGCTATTTTACAAACCACCCCCCCCCCCAAAAAAAAAAAAAAAAAGAAGCTTTGACAACACATCTTTGACCAAAAAGAACAAATAAGGAGAGAGAGGATCTCCTTGCCGAAGACCCCTTTCTGGAGAGACTTTGGTTCTCGATTCGCCATTGGCCTGCACCTCAAACTTAACTGTAGCAACACATTCAATTGTCCATTGTACCCATTTTTTGTGGAAACCCATCTTTAACATCACAGCTTCTAAGAAGTCCCATTCTACCCTGTCATAGGCTTTGTGAAAATCCAACTTGATTGCCATAAAACCTTCCTTCCCTTGCTTTTTGCGTTTAAGAAAATGAAAAGTTTCATGGGCAATGAGGATATTGTCTTGGACAAAATGGTGTTTAACCTAATGCTTATGATGTTTGTATTGGTTGTAAAGAGCTAGATGTTGTCAACTAATTCATTGAGTGCATGTGTGTAAATAGTCGACGTCATTACTTAGAACTAGGGATTTCTTCGATATCATGCAACAAGATGCCCTCGATAGACAATGGTGACAACAAATTCATGTAGATTGATTGGGACTCAAGGTTTGGCTTGGTTTGGCTTGGTTATGGAGGTCACTACTTGTTTCCAAACTTCTACTGTCATGATTTTTACCGTTTCCATCTTTTCCTTTCTTATGTGGGTGTCTCGATATCTATATGTACATTGTGATTTGAGTTGTAAGTCGTCTGGGCCTTCTTCCTGAGGAGGTTAGTTTGTCAACTAAAAGAGTTGGATACAAATGAACACATTCTTGCGAACCTACTAGGATGGAGTGATCAAGTCAAATGTGACAAACCATAGATGCAGATGTTCAACAGTTGGGGTAATGTTCAGTGGTAGAAAAAATAATTATTGTGGTGTGATGTCCTAATTAGATGAGACATATTTGAGGTTTACCAGCATATATTACATGGACAGCTGTAGTGTTACAGAGTACATGATAATTTGGATACAGTGTAGTGGTTGTTTTTAGAGTTGCCAAACTTGACTTGAACACATTTCATATGATCTGGAACTATGATATGATCATCAGCTGCATCAGGTGGATGGAAATTCGTCCAATTGGAAATTTGTCCAACTGCTCTAGATTGTATAGCCTATGGCAGCAAATTGCTACTGCTGTTCTGCTGTTGTTTCGTTGCTACTGACTAATTAGGATGCTATTTTACTGCCTTATTATGCAGTTGGTTGGTGCTGTTCTTGGTTGTTAACTCAGGTAGCAATCAAGCTGCCTTATTCAGCCTTGTGTTCTTTTGTGACTTTAGAAAATATTGCAAAATCCAAGTGTTGTTGTCCAGTTTGAAAGGCCTAGTTTGTGTTCTTTTGATGTTGTCCAGTTTGTGTTCTTTTGATGCTATCCAGGTCGTACAGGCCTTTGGCATATTCATGTATAATTTGGTTTTGTATAGGCCTGTGGCTTATTAGTTTTAGTTCTTATCAAGAATGAACGATCTCATAAACTTTGTCCATATGCTGAGGAAAGCTACAGGTAGGATTTCGTACAAGTGGTTTTGTATGATTCACTCACCGAGTTTCTAGCAGTTTAGACCACGGACAATTCACTCTACCATAGTAATCGGATTGGTTAGAATGTAAAGACAAGATTAGATGATGTTCGGTAGGGTTTGACTAAGTTCTTTATGTCATTTACTTCAACATTTGCATTGCTGAAGTGATCTGAGTGGGATTTTTGTACATTACCCGTATATAGAAGCTAATGTGGTTGTGGCTTCCCATGTAATAATTTGGATTATAGACGTTTTCCACTTTTGTTTTCCTATCTTTCTTCATTATAATTTCTGTAGCTTTGCTCATTAAAAAATATGATCTGGTTGCTCTACGGAGAGAGCTTTCTTTTTCCTTGATAGCTTATGGTAGATGTCAGGCCTCGAATCATCAGGTGGACGAGGAAAAACAATGCGAATGATATAGGGGGAATAGGAAGCTGGGAAATGATCAAGAATCACACAAGAAACTAAATACTAACGCTGACAAGCGACAAGTGATTTCTTTATAACGGAATGAAACATGGAAATAAAATCCAAGATGCATGTTGGACGATTGGTTGAAACTAAAGAACTGATAAAGTCCTTGTGGTCACTAAGTACATAATAAATGTCATGGGTTGACACTCTCAACTAGTGTGCCACAGAGCTTAGAGTTGGGATAAGGCACGGTGGATTTCCTCTTACATATTTTTGAAGTTCCTGGGCAATTTTTTTGGAGAGAATCCATTTCCGGTCGCTTATGCCTATGTCTAAATTTAAGTTCTCAATATTACTTCTATTGCGTTCCATTTAAGGTTAGTGGGGGTTATGATTTTTCAAATGGTATCTCTAATTCTTAGGCTGGAAACACAAATCTTTAATCGCATTTTAGGTTAGAAATGTTGAAGGTCTTCTTTTTATTTTTCTTAACGAACTTCTTTTTATTTTTCTAACCCAGCCGTCTGCTTACGCTAATACTTTTCGAAGTGCTTCAGTGTTGTGCCGGCAACATTGTAGGATCTTTAGGTGGTGCGTCTGTCTTGTGTTGGAGGAGTATTTGTAAAGACACCCTGAAGTGGTTTTTCTCTTTTTGCTCTAGCAAAGCCTCTTTCTCTTTTTCATGTTTTCGGGCAGCTGCATGTTTGAATTTCTGATGTATGTATATGATTCAGATTTTAGTTGTGCTTGTGTGATAATGATACAAGGCTAAAAAGTTCATGCCATATTCGCTTCAAAATCAATTTTCTATGACTCCTAAAAAAAATATTTGCAACCAAATGTTTTTTGTGTGTGTGTGTTTCAAGCAGACATATTCACTTCATTTGTATTTTTACAGAGATTACGACACATTAGCAGACTACGTCATCAACTACCGTGCATTCGCCCTCTACTACCAAATTTGATATACTTCGAGTGAGCTCTCTCTACCTCTATCTCCCCATTTCATGTTGTAAGCTATACAAAAATTATTGTGATTTGCACTTGGCGGTGGTTAATCATTGTTGATAATTGATTATGCAAGCTATACGAAAAATTAATGTTGTCATAAGTCTTGTTATCTGCCTTGCTAGTTCATATTATTGATGAAAGTTGTATTTCTTGTTTTGTTCTTTCTTGCAAGGAAAATCATATATACTTTATGGCCATGTTGGAAACTTTTATTTCATATCAAATGTTGAGTGATTTACTTATATATCCCTTCGACTTTATCCGAAAGTTCAATTTGGTCCTTCAAGTTCCAATTTCAACAAATAAAACCTTTAATTTGCAAATTTGTTCCAATGTCATCCATCCGTTGGGTGCCGTTAAGAATCTGGGCGGAAAATGAGTATGTGCCCATCACGTGATCTTTCCCAAGGGCATATTTTCCCATTCCCATCCTTTCCCTGACTTCCTTATGGGTTTCCTGCTCCTTCAGTCCTCCACACTCCACTCCCTCACACTCCACGATCTAACCCAAAATCTGAGAATTCATCAACACCTCAAATTGAGTAAGACTAAGACAACCAAGACGGAATCAAGCCCCAATCAAATCAAATCAAATTCTGAGGTGGGTAAAGAAGATGCGGCAGAGGTGGATTGCTCTGCTTCTGTACCTAACTGTAGATTGAGAGATAGAAGCTGGAAATGGAGAATTTTTCGTGATAGAACAATACAAAGATTACAATGGGATAGAGGAAAAGGGTGAAGACAATTTAATTCTTGAAGGAAATGAAGTGTTGAGTTTAAGAAAACTTGTGGCGGAGGTGGTTGCTCTGTTTCTTTAACAAAGCAAGAAGAATATGGTAAAGGGGATTGTTCAAATTCGATGTAAAGTACAAGAATCTTCAATTAAAATCCCACCTCAGTGTCTGGAGTTCTTTGTTGGATACACAGTTATCGATTGTGTCGACTGATTCAGAAACAAATGAGAGTCAAAGTAATAATAGCTATCATGAAATGTGAAGCATTCCATTCAGAATAAACACATCTGTGCAGATTGGGGGTTGTCTTAAAGAATCATGAAAGTCGTATAGATAGTTTTTTTTTTTTCCTTTTGCTCTTGCTTCTGTCATGAGTCTCATGATAGCTGCTGTATAGCTTGTGTTATTGTAAAGGGATTTTATCCCTGACCTTGTTTTCTTTGTTGGAGCTTAATAAATTTTTGCACTTATCAAAAAAGAAAAAACAGTGCGGAGGAGGAGAAATATAATGATGAAAATCATGAGGCCAATTTCTGAAACTCATGAGGCCAATTTCTATTCCAAGTGTAGCGGCGCCGATCATTGAGATGAGGTAGAGCTCTCTGCCTTTGAGAGCTCTCTAAAATCCCATCAAGCAACTTTTTTTTTTTTTTTGATGTTGTAGCTCTAAGATGATTCTCAATGGAGATAGGGTTAGGAAGGGAGAAGAATGAGCAAATATGCCCCTGAGAAAGATCACGTGATGGGCACATGCTCATTTTCCGTCCAAATTAGTAACAGCATCCAACGGATGGATGACATTGGAACAAATTTGCAAATTAAAGGTTTTATTTGTTGAAATTGGAACTTGAAGGACCAAACTGAACTTTTGTGTAAAGTCGAAGGGATATATAAGTAAATCACTCCAAAATGTTTTAATCTATGCAATATGTAGGTATGAGGTTTCTACGACTAGGGACTTGATAACTGTTAACATTTCTAGGACACCAAAGTTCTTTTCGATGTGGGCTTGCTATTGTGCTTCATTGCTATATATACAAAACATAATTTGTTATTGCTTGTTAAGTTTAAGATTTGGTATTGAGGGTCATATTACTTTTGGAACATGAAATGATGCAATGAGTTAGGAAAAAGAAATTCAGACAATACAATATGGTCGCCACCATTTAGCGTGGATTTTTTTAGTAGTGCTAGGCTAAGTAATTTGGTTTGATTTAGAAGGGAGGAGAGATTGATAAAATATTATGTTGCCCAATATGAATAAATATGTTTGATTTAAAATTTTGGAGTTGCATATTTCTCTTTGATACCGATTTGAATTGATAGAGGCTAAGTTATTTTTTTTTATTAAGCTATCATGAATTGATTATGTTTGTCATCAGGCATGGACAAGGGTTGGATGTCATTAGGTAAGACTGCAGATGGGAGAATGAGTCAACCGTATCGTGACGGTGTAATGTCATTTCTTCATTTTGCTATGAAAGTTGTGGACCAAGAAGGCTATATTATGTGCCCGTGCATGAAGTGTGTAAACTATTGTCGGCAGTTGACTGGACATGTGCAAATACACTTGCTCCAATATGAGATTATGCAAAGTTACACTATTTGGCATAAGCATGGGGAACCTCGTATGTTAGATGAGGCTCAGCATCATTACGAAATGAATAGCAATGAGTATAGAGAATTTGGTGGTATTGATGCACTGGTAGAAGACCAAAGAAGAGGGGACTCAACCAATACAAACCCGAATGAGGAAGTGCAAAGCTTTAAAAAACTTTTAAATGATTCCAGGAAGGAGGTGTACCCAAATTGCTCAAGTTTTACTTTGTTGAGTTTTGTTATTAAGTTGTTTAATTTGAAGGTAACATACCACATGAGCAATAAAGCAATTGACTTGGGGTTGCATTTTTTGAGAAGACTTTTACCAGAGGGGAACTTAGTTCCCAAAGTCCACCAATGAAGCTAAAAAGATACTCCATAACTTAGGTTTGTCATACGAGCTCATTGATGCATGTATAAATGATTGTGTGCTTTTTCGGAAAGAGAATGCAAACTTGGATAAATGTCCAAAGTGTATGGTATCTAGGTACAAAATCAATGGTAGAAGGGGGAAAAAAATACCTCGTAAGATTTTGCGTTACCTCCCCGTGACTCCAAGGTTGAAAAAACTATACATGAATAAGAAGATAGCTAAGGACATGAGGTGGCAAAAGGACAAGCGTGTGGATGATGACGAATGGGTGCATCCAGCTGATGGTGATGAGTGGAAGGAGTTTAACACACAACATCCTGAGTTCGCATTGGAGCCTCGCAACGTGAGGTTAGGGATAGCCATTGATGGGTTCAACCCATTCGGTAACATGCATAATTCTTATAGCATATGGCCTGTCATTCTCATTCCCTATAACTTACCACCTTGGTTGATTATGAAAGAGCCATTTCTCATGTTATCATTATTAATTCCTGGAGATAAGCAACCAGGGATTGACATCGATGTTTATATGCAACCTTTGAAAGACGAGTTGAAGGAGTTATGGAATAATGGGGCATTAACGTATGATGCCTCAAGTGGTGAGAGTTTCCAGATGCGTGCAACTATGTGGTGGATAGTACATGATTGGCCTGCATTTGGTGACATATCTGGGAGGAGAACAAAGGGGCACTATGCTTGTTATCCTTGCAATGATGAACCCTTTTATGAATCTTTGAGAAGTAAGACTGCGTACCTTAGCCATCGAGCCTATTTGCCTGACAACCACCCTGAACGGCGAAAGAAGGCAGCCTACAATGGTAAGTGTGAAGAACGAAAGAGATCTTTGGAGTTGCCAGTGCATAAGATAGAAGAGCAATTGAAAAATGTACCAAAGATCTCATTCGGAAAAGATCCGAACAACAGAAAAAGGCCTCGTTATGAACCAAATTGGACAAAGGTTAGCATCTTGTATGATATGCCATGTTGTAAGAATCGAAAGCTTCTACATAACATTGATGTCATGCATGTGGAGAAAAATTTTGGTGAGGCACTTTGTGGAACTATGTTGGGCATTGAAGGGAAGAATAAGGATACAGGCAAGGCTCGAAACGACTTGGAAGATAGGGGCATACGAAAAGAGTTGTGGTTGACACAATGTCCCGATGGTTCATATATCAAGCCTTGCGCTGGTTTTTCATTAACACCTCAAAAAAAAGAGGAGTTCTTTGAATTCTTGAAATCAGTCAAGTATCCGGATGGCTATGCTGCAAATATATCAAGGTCAGTAAATATGAGAAATGGCAGATTAACGGGTTTGAAAAGTCACGACTACCATGTTCTCATACAATGAATTCTTCCTATTGGAATGCGGGGTTTTGTGGACAAAGAGATTAGCACAACACTGTTTGAGTTAGGTAGCTTTTTCCAGGACTTGTGTTCCAGAAAACTTAAGCGGTGTGAAATAGATAAATTGGAGGAACGTATAGTGCATATTCTATGCAAGCTTGAAAAGATCTTTCCTCTTGCCTTCTTTGATGTAATGGTGCACTTGGCCGTTCATTTGCCACGTGAGATTATTTTTGGAGGACCCGTGCACTTTCGGTGGATGTATCCAATTGAAAGGTTGTTTTACATAGCTAATATTTGCTAATGGACAATAAATTTTTTTTCATGTTTAATCTTACTCTTATCTCATTTTTGCTTCTAGCTTTCTAGGGAAATTGAAGAGGTTTGTTTCTAATAGAGCTCGACCAGAAGGTTCAATCGTAGAGGCTTACATTGTCAAGGAGTGTATAACATTTTGATCAATGTATTTGGATGGAGTTGAAACAGTGCATAATCGACCCGAACGAAATGAAGAACTTGGTGTACGTTGCCAAGGGTTGACGGTATTTACAGGCACAGCTCGTCCTATTCTCCCAATCACTAGAGATGGTCAGATGTCACAAGAACTTCGTGATATTGCTCATTGGTTCTTGTTGTACAATAGTCCGGAGTTGGAGAAGTATTTAGAGTATGTGTTTCTCCCAATTATATTGTATATTTTCCATCCTAGGTTAGGAATAAATATTAACAATATTTAATCCATTAACCACCTTTTTTGGAGTTGGGAACACAAGAATATGTTACCTATTCGAGCTGGAGAAAACATAACTCACAAGCAGCGAAAAGAATTTCCCAAATGGTTCAAAGATCGTGTAAGACATTAGATTATTAGTAACTCCATCTATTTTGCTTGTAAATAATATGATTAGTGCTAATAGAATCACTTTTACTTTGTATTTGATTGTAGATGAATAGATTGAGAGTTGAAGAGTCACCAGAGGCAACTGATGAGTTGTGGTCATTAGCGAATGGTCCTAATTTGTTAGTGAAGGAGTATTCTGGTTGCATAATCAATGGCGTAAGGTTCCACACAAGGGAAGTAGATGATCGTCGAACGAGTCAAAATAGTGGTGTGCTTGTAGTAGGTAATCACGAGGGTGAGATGCATGACTTTTATGGTCACTTAAGCAAAGTTTGGGAATTTGGATACAGATGCAGTAATAAAATTGTATTGTTCCAATGTGAATGGTATAACACTGGCAACACTGGTAGAACCAGAACAATACGAATTAATGCACATTGTACGAGCATTGATGTCAAAAGTCGATGATATCAATCTGACCCTTTTGTTCTTCCTAGCCAAGCGAAGCAAGTCTTTTACCTAAATGATACTAAATGGGGTAAGCCTTGGCAAGTCGTGCAACAAGTCCAACATAGGGGATTGTTTGATGTTCCAGAGGTTGGTAATGAAGAACCTGGGTATCCCATGGAATGTGATAATGCATTCCAACAAGAGAGCATTAGCTCAGTTGTTCCAATCGATGTTGAAGCAGAAGTTCATGGTCATAGGGATGGCGCTGAAGACGAAGTTATGTTGGGGGTTGGGCCTTTAGATGAAACAATAGAGGCTAGTGGTGATGACGAAGATGATGAAGACGATGAAATACCTGATGTGGAAATGGATCCTGATATGGATTATGATATGTAGTTATGTATTTGTGTAATGTGATAAATGTCCTTACAGTCATGAATGGTAGTTATGTTTTTGTGGATATGGATCTTGGTATGGATTATGATTTGTAGTTATGTTTTTGTGTATTGGGATAAATGTCCTTAAAGTCATGAATTGTAGTTACTTTTTGTTGGATATGGATCCTGGTATGGATTATTATATGTAGTTATGCTTTTTTGTATTGTGATAAATTTCTGTAAAGTCATGAATTGTTTTTTTACATCTATATCTTTTTTTCCCTTGTGCGATTATAAAAGAACCTAATTTTATATGATTATATTATTCGTTATCATGCTATGTCCTTTTATGCCTTGTAGTTGCAAAAACAAAATGGCAAATGGGAAGAGAAACTTCATCAAACCATGTTCTTTAGCAACTCTGAAGAAAACCAAATATGAGATGGCAAGAGATGAGAGAATGAAGGAGAACAATGAGAGATTGAAGGCTGCTGGGATTGACCGTATACTAGCTGATTTGAGGGGTTCGTCTTTGCCAAACTGTACGAATGAGAAGAGAATGGGTACTAAGAATGGGATAGATGATCCTGACTATATGCCACCAAGTATTGAGGATGCCAATGACGATGAGTCCTTTGATTCTCTTGAACATGAGGTACAATATGTATGATATATATAATGAGTGTTTTTGTGTGTGGCTTTACTCCATTTTGTTTTATGTAGTGCTTATACTTTTCTTGTATTGTGTTATGTTAGCTCCAACAGATACCACCGAGTGGACCAACAAGATCAGAAGTTGAGCTCCAGCATAACTCAACTCGTGTCCTTGAGAGGATGACTCGTTCAACACCACATCTTGTAGTTGAGTCCCAGCCCTCACCACCTCGCAACATAGAAATACAAAGTGAGGCAGCTGCAGTTAGCAGTGCTGGTAAGATGTTGAAGCTCTATTGCTGGGGATATTTTAAGTTTAATTTTTTCCATTGAATAACTAAATAATACTATTGTGCCATTAAAGTAGCTCCTAATAGACGCGGACATGGCATATCACGCGGACTAGAACTCCAAAGACTTGTTGAAAACAAAGGGAAACTACTTGTTCCCATCCCACCAGAGTATAATGCTCCGATGGGGACTTACGCTTCTAAATTGGCCTCTAAGATTGGTGTTGAGGTTCGTGCACAAGTAGAATACCTAAGTGTTAAAAGTTGGAAGGTTGTGGATGAGGGTATTAAGGCACCATTGTTTCAATCCCTAAAGGTACTTGCAATACCTATTTATTTTTGTAACTAATAGCACATAGTTAATGATTAATGCCAAATCTATTTATAGGATCAGTTTGACTTTGAAAGAGATCCAATTGATGTCAACAGGGCAACAACATCAAGGTGTGGGTGGAGATTGAGTGATCACACCCACAGGTTGTATAAGAAATTCAAAAAGCTTAAAGCAACCAAGGGGGAAGCGTATGCAAGAAGTCACCCACCTCCTCAAATTGCCATGGAGCAGTGGACTCGTTTGATTCAAAAGAAGTGGACAAACAAAGATTGGCTGGTAACCAAAACTTTTACCATTCTATATTGTACTTGTTTCAATGTTTGGGCACTCATGATAGTTAAAGAACACTATAAAACTTGAATCAAGTATTAGGCCTTGAGAGTTGACCATGGAGTGACTATGCACTTAGACTTGGATAACATGCTACAATATTTTTTAGTTGATCTATGAGAAAAATTGTCATCTTAGATTTGGCCGGTTTGCCTTGGTGTAGCTTGGTTTGTACTAGTTTTCCTTTACGTGTATGCTCATGTCCTCATTTGGGGCTCATTTCTATGTTTCAAGTACTGAGTTTTCTTATTTTTGTTGGTTGTTGGTGCTTCTAGCTTCGATCAGAGAAAAATATAGAAAATAGACGCAGTAACAAGACAAAGCACAGATGCGGGACGAAGTCTCTGGCAGTTAGAGTACATGAACATGTGCGTTTTTTCATTTCTCTCTTTACGTTTGATAAGCTCATTGGCATGCTAAATTAACCTCTTGAATATGAAATAACATCTGAGGCTCTAAAAAATGAGAGTCAACTGCCTAAATTGCCGGAGTTTTATAAATCCACTCACTATAATGACGACACGGGCAAGTGGATTGCTCCAAAATGCCAGAATAACTATGTACGTATATCAAGTAATTTTTGTGGATAGAAAATCAGCGTTTCAATTTACTTATGTTGTTTCAATTCATAAAAAATGGTAGGAGGAAATGGTCCAAGTAGACGCTGCACTTAATCAGGAAGGTGCTGCCCCATTAATAAGGGAGCAGATGTCCGTCACGGTGCTAAAGAATAGACCAGGTTATGTGAAAGGACTTGGCTTGAGGCCTTTGTCATCTATTAGGACCACATCTGAATATGACCTGTAAGCACTTGGCTTGAGGCCTTCATCCTCTGCCACGACCCCTGAATACGTGTCAGGCCTCGAGATGAAAATAGAGGCACAAAATGAGACCATCGAGAAGCTTTTGGAGGCAAATAGGTAGCAGCAGAAGATAAATGCTAGCATGATGGAGTTTCTCATTGAAAAAGGGTACACTAGACATGTTGGGAATGCTGAAACATCATCTAATGACTGACTGGTTAGTAGAATTCATTTATCATTTTCAAACTCTTTTCAATGAACTCATATATAAGTAATGCAATGGTTGATTGATTTAGTGTGGTATATGACAGATTTGGTGCAATTTTTTGTTTTATATATTCATGCAATTAGTGGATTTAGTTGAACTTCCAATAAGTGTCAGGATTGAGATGTTTTTTGTCCATGTCCGCACTTTGTAACTTATTAAAGCTATCTAGTTTTTCAGATTGGTATGTTGGTATGTTGGCTGTTATAGTTTCTGCTTTTCTGTTATATGACATCCTGCCATCTGGTGCTTGGTGGTGCCAAGTTAGATCCTTATTGTCGCAAGCTAGCTAGGTGATAACATTTGAACTACCTTGGAACCTTACATGAATGGCCAAAGTAGGGTATGGACAGTCTCACGTACGTGTTCGTGGTATCTTCCATCTGATAGAAAACCTTGTTGACATAATATAGATGGTGGGCCTGATCAACCTCGCATTATAAGGTTAACCTAGGGTGTCGTAGATCTATTCTAACCTCCAACAATAAATCATGTTGTAGTTTGTCCCACATCGTTTAAGTATCTCCTCCAAAAACTAGTATATATATTAGCCTGGGCAGCCTCTCCAATCATTGCCAATTGGCTTGTTGGATACTTTAGCAAATCACTGAATCTTTTATTACTCAACTCTTTGTTTGGATATTTGGAATTATGCCAGCTTCAAGTGATTGAAATGACTAAAACCAAAAGGTCATATGAGAAAGGCAAAGGAGAAAATATAGGTAAACATCTATGCCTAAACTCTACAGTACTTTCAGAATTCAAGCTATCTTCCACCAACAATAAGCCCACAAGGTCCTAAATATGTAAATAGAAAGAAATCCAACAATGAGTGAGTTTGACAGTGATTTCCTAATTGGATTCGTTAATCTTCAATACTTATTGAACCAATGTCCCTTTGTTTCCACTCATTCCAATTTCCCTTGCAAACAATGGTAATTGGTAATGACAGTTGGTTTGTAGAACCCCTAAAACTTGTCCAAGAAAGGTCCAGATAACAAAAGTGCCCCAGGTAAATACTTATGTCTAGAACTCGAGTGGTACTCTACATAAGACTGAGCATCATGCTTCTAACCTCTTTGTTAGAGGTCAGAATTCTCTCGGCAATTACAAGTTTGGGCTCCAACCTCTTTTAGTATTCAGGTTTTATGTTCTTTTCAGCCATTGGTAGCTCGCTTATTTACTGTTCCTAAACTTTCTGTACGTAGCTGTAAGAAGCGTCACCATCCCTTCTACTTCTTTTTTCCTTCTCCATCCAAGCATATTCTCTAGCGTCCTCAAAATTTTCAATGTCTCTGGCGCACTACGAACTCCGTTGTGTGAAGGTAATTTCAGCTTCGTGTTGGGCTTTGATTGAAGTGCTTATGATAAAAGACTAAATGCCACTGTTTTCCCTTTCCTAGCTGATTATATTACAAAGGTGGATCGATAACTATCAATTTAGTATTTTTTATGCACTTTTTGCTCATTCTTGAAATGCAACTGCAGAGCAGTGGTTGAGTCTAGCTAGTTTATTTACTTGTGGTGTTATTTAGGATTATGCAATGGTACGTGGATTATGAATCTTTTGTGCTGTTCATATTGTGCAAGTGTGTATATAAATATATAACTGCATATTTGATGGTTTCTTACTTTCTTTGATATGTTTACTATTTTTTTTCTTGGCAGCGTGTAAGATCGATGTTCTTTTTGGAGTTCATGGCTATGGGAGATGGAATTCAAAGAAGGATACATTGCAAAAGTTGGCCCCGAGGTGGTGTAGTATTTTGGAAAGATCCATCATGCTTTTTGAAAATCCTAGAGCATAAGTAGTGGTAAACTTGATATTTTATTTCTTGGGGCTAAACTTTGTTTTGATGGTTTGAAGAATGTTGTTTCCTGGGGCTAAAATTGATATTTTGTTTCTTGATAGTAGTGGTAAACTTGATATTTTGTTTCCTGGGGCTAAACTTTGTAGTTGAAATGATTTGGCTACTGATACACAGTAATGACAATTTGTTTACTTGAAAGTTATCAGATTTTTGCTATTTATGGTTATGATGGTCCATGGTTGTATGAGGTGGTGATAGATTTTAAATATAAGCAGGGAATGTATAAAAAATGTTTGCAAGAAGAAATATAGATGGCTTGCAATAGGCTGTTTTTTTGTTACGTATATGTAACATTAGCGAGGAAAAAATTTGTCTCTAAAAGCCTACAATGGGCTGCTTTCTGAAAGGAAATTACTTTGGCAGCGAGGAATTTATTCCTCGCCTAATATTTTTATTCATGTCATGTCTAGTGTTTGCGCGAGGAATTTTTCTTTTTTGGCGAGGATTTTTTTCCTCACAGATCACTTTTGGCGAGGATTTTTTTCTCGCCTATTATTTTCATTCATGTCGTATCTAAGGTTTTGGCGAGGAATTTTGCGTTTTTGGTGAGGACTTTTTTCGTCGCAAACTATTTTTTGGCGAGGACTTTTTTCGTCGCAAATTGTCAACAATTTGCGAGGAAATTATTTTCCTCGCTGAAAGCTTCTACGACAACGTTTTAGCGAGGAAAGTTGGTGACAAAACTATTCCTTGCTAATACATTCATCGAGGAAATTTATGATTTAGCGACGAAATATTTTCCTCGCAATAGGCTGTTCGTGTTGTAGTATAATTTAATTCTACAATAAAGAATTCATTATGCACCAACTCCATTAAACTTCACGACTGTTGAGGCTAATTACCTTGGTTACATGTAGGCAACCCAACCGCAAAAGAGGGGTTCAATTTATTAACAGTCACAGAGTTGGGAAAACAAATAAAAAAAGACTAAGGTGTTGTTCCGCTTTCTTTTTAAACCTTTTTTTTTCAAAAAGAATGTAATTTCAAGCTCAAATATAATGAAAATGAAAAATATTTTTTTAATTGTTTTTGCACCGTTTAAAAGATCTCAATGAGATCTATCAAACAAGATCCATATTGGTAGAAAAATTATTTGTGTAAACACATTATTTTTGAACTTGAAATTACCTTCTTTTTCTAAAAGTTATTTTTTTAAGAAACCGTAATGGGGCCTAACTTGTTTTTACACCGTCGATTCCAAAATATGAACTAACCTTTTTTTTTCACTAAAAATTTGAACTAACTTACTAAATAAACTTCAACAACTCCTCCAAAAAGTACCAGATCAGTACATAGAATTAAGGCTTCATTTGTTTTGACGTAAAATATTCTACTCAATTTTCGGTGTTGGGTTCGATCAATATCAAGTGAAACATTTTCCGTTGTAAAATAAATAATTCATGCTTCAATCTCTCAAGCCCGTCAACAAAATCTTGAACTAAGTTAATTAAGGCTCGTGCCTAGCAAATTGCCTATGCCTACGGCACTCTCGCAAATTGCATTACTATTTGTGGGCACACGCCCTGGAAAATCTTATTTTTGTATAAAATCGGCTGCGCCCTTTTTTGGAAAAGCGCGGCGAAACGCTTCAATTCAGAGTCGCCACTCGGGTTTCGCGGTATGCACCCAAGGAACCAAACTTGAAACGTTTGCTACATTGTTTGATTTTGAAAAGGCGTAGACTGGTCCGTCGTCACCTTCGATATCTGAGGTTCGGGAGCCAGGTTACGAGAGGGGAAGGGTTTTACGGCACCCCTCTCGCCCCATTCGGAGATCGTTCTCTACTGGGGCATTTTATAAAACGTTTGCATTTTTCTCTCATTGATCATTTTTTAGCCAGTTAGGGCGAGGGAACAGTTAATGGGGATTAAACGGTAACAAGTTGTACTTATATGACAAAATGTGGTGGATGATTTATTGGAACAATTGATAATAGATTGAGAACAAGTGTCTGTGAGCATTTTAGATAAACTGGAGCACGCTGATCCGGAATGATACACGCAGGAACAAGCCTGTATGCACTGGTCACGCCACCGCATACAGAGATGACCTGCATGCACCACACTAACAATAGCGTGCGCTGGTAAGTCCAAAACTCACAGCTTCTGTTCTCTACCCTCTGGGCTTTGGAATGGACCAGTGCACACTCAGGACAAACCACGTAGTTTATATCACAATCTATATATAGTTACAGATAGATGAAAGGGCTTTAAGCCATAAAATGAACTAAACACCCCATAAACAATATGGGGACATAAACAGAGGCCAAGGCCTAGTTGCCATGCAAGGGCCAATCACTGGATCAGATATAACTGCCGTACGCCATTGGAAGGAAGCCGTACGCCATTTATGTGCTCTTGTCCAGTGCTTGGCTTTACATCATCTGGGTTTTGGAGCATGACCAGAAGGATCCCAGATGCATTCCAAAGCAGGAAGAAGCATGTATTTAAACATTACTACACAACCCTAAAATACAGAAAGCTGTAAACTAGCTCTTAGCATGCATAAAAGTGATAAAATGGAAAGAAAAGCATAAAATAACTGGTCAGTGATCCCCACGCCAGTACTGCACGTACAGCCATAACTGGCGTACGGCTTGAAGTAACTGGCGCGCGCCAGTGATAGCTTCGCACGACCTTTGAAACCTTTCCAGCTTTAAGGCCAGAACTGGTATAGATTACCAGCCTTGACCCTCGCAGCCCCCCTCAGCGGTCAGAACAGAACGTATGTAAAAGGTGGTATACCTTTGGTTTGAGATTGATAGCGAGTTTGAGCTTGAACGTGAGGTTTGGTAAATGGATGGTGGATGGAATGAGGGTTGTGGTATGTGACAATGGTGCTCCTTGCTTGCTCTTTCAATGAATGAACGGAGGGAGAGCAAAGAACTTAGAGAGATGAGAGAAGAAGAAAGTTAGGGTCTTTATGGAGGTTAACCCCTTGCTCATGAATGCAAGGGGGGGTATTTATAGCCAAAGGGTGACTGAGAGAAAGGGCAGTAACCAGCTGGTTAAAGGCTGGTTGGGTTAAGAAGAGAACTCTCCATGCATTAAATGCATGGGACTTCAGTTAAAAAGTGGTGTAGGAGGGAGGGGGAGCCGGTTGCATGATTGTAATCATCAGGGAACTATAGATCACGTCAGGGTGGCCACAAAAGTCTCGAGCACGTGGTTGAATAGTGACGATTTGACTGGCTTAAGCAAGTATGGTTTTACTGAGGCCATTTGGTTCTGGCTTAAAGGGTTTGGACAAGGCTTGATAAAGGTTTGAATGAGGTTCAGGACACTCAAAGCTCAAACACACCAATAACCTCTGAATGTTCTTGACTATAATCATCATTGGGAAATCAAAGACCGTAAGTAAACTAATTTGGACAGTCCAGAATAGGGTGTCTACAGTAGCCCCCCTTTGACGGCACTTGAAACACCATTGATTTGGTACAAGTAACGTTAAAGGTTTTCTAGACACCCTTCTGAGCTACCCAGAACAGAGCAAACGAGTCAAAGTAGGCATGAAATTTAAAGAACCTGCTTGGTTGAATGTGTATGAGCAGTCGTTGCTGCTGGGGATAATATGGACAAGATAGATTGCCATTGGACTGAATAGAAAGGATAGAACGGGTTTTCCTAGAAGAAAGGGAACTCTATTGGGGAATAATCTGTTGCAGATGAACCGACTTCGTTGGGAAAGTTTCTGACAGGCGGACCGTTGTTGATTTGAAATTGGATGGGCGGACCGTCGTTGATTTGAAATATAGACGGGCGGACCGTCGTTGATTTGAAATTGGGATGGATAGATCGTCGTTGATTTGAAATTGGGACGAACAGATCGTCATTGATTTCAAATTTGGACGGATAGATCATCCTTGATTTGAAATTGGGATGGACAGATCGTCGTTGATTTGAAATTGGGCGGATAGATCGTCGTTGATTTGAAATTGGACGGGCGGACCGTTGTTGATTTGAAATTGGAGGGGCAGACCGTCGTTGATTTGAAATTGGACGGATAGATCGTCGTTGATTAGAAATTGGATTGATCTCTGCTTGGGAAAATTTTACCTCGGGCTTTAGTGTGATGCGGGGCCATTTGGGCTTTCAGTTGTGAATGGATTTCGACTCAGGGAGTGATTTGGGCCTGAGGCCCAAATGTTACTGGCGTATGGTGCTCAACAATTGGCATACGCCGAAAAATTCAAAAGACCCGGGCCCAGCCGCAGCCCAATTGTTTTCCATGCCTTATACACCTCTGCAGGAGTACGAAACCACCATTCTTTCGGTTTTTGAACTCACAAAATCCACCCAAACTCTCTCAAATCTCATAATCTCTTTCCAAAAACCCTTACCAACATTCATCCATGGCCAAAATCAGTAGTGGTAGCAGCGGTGACGGCGGCGGTGATCATGGTGATAATGGCGATGAGAGGAGCCGGCCAAGAGTTGGAGGTGACACCCCTGGGCTTCAAATCAACGATCAATCGACGGAGGAGGCCTCGCTTGGTGTCAGTGCAGAAGTCTCAGGTAGCACAGGCGGCGGCGATGGCCATGCAACAGAGGTAGGTGGTGACGGGGATCGGCGTACGCCAGAAGAGATGGGGCTTACGCTAGCCATCGTTGGTACAGGGGGTCCACGGGTTCGACAGTTGGACTCTCAGAGCGGTGTAGAAGGCTTGGTGGTCACTGGTTTGGGCTCGACTGGAGCCTATGATCTCGGTCTTGACAGTAGCGGTGGTGGCAGTGGTGATGATCGACCGGAGACGCCAACGAGAAATCCTGCAAGGGGTAAGGATCCAATGGTTGAGGAGGAGACTGCCCAAGGGGTACCAACAGAGGAGGTTGAGTTTTGGCCAACAACGGGGTCTTCGGCGCACGTTCCCATTACACGCAGAAACTTCGCGAAGTTTGTGATAGAGGAGGAGCTTGGCCAATTGCTCCGACAGAATCCGACGGTGGTGGCTGCAGTGATAGCAGCACGAGAGGATCGGCCGAGGCAGGTTGAGAGGGCTCAGGAGGAGGAGCGTTTGAGAGCCGAGACTGAGAGAGCCGGGGTCGAGGAGGGGGCCTTCGTGAGAGAGACCGAGTCAGCCGAGAGGGCTCAGAAGGAGGAGATATGGGCGCATGAATGCGCGGTGACACTAGCCGAGTCCTTACGGCAGGCACCCCGTGCCAGGTTTGTTGCAGAGACGTACGCCCCACCAGAGCCACACCTGTTCTTACCGTTTAGGGTTGAGAGCTACGTGCCTTGGTGAGATAGCTATGACGCTGAGCTCCTTCTGAGGGACCCTGAGAGACACTTGTCTGTGACTTGGGCACAGGTATGCCCCTAAACTTGCTTCAACTTCTGTTTTGAGATTGTATTGTTATATCCTCATGCTACTTGAGGCTGTATTTGTTTTGCCTGCAGTGCATGTAACTTTGAACTTATACTCGACTCTGTAGAATGCCATGATTACTCGATTTGACTGATAGTACCTTTGAACTTGATAGGACTTATCAGTAACGAGCTTGAATCGACGTAGACTGCCTCGATTAATAATGTACCATTGGGATTTGAAATTGACCAAATAGAACGCCACAATATGATAACCACTAAAATAGCATCCCCGATAGTTTGAATTGACTGGTTGATGAGTAGAATGCCTTTGAAATCGACTGCAAAGTGTATCTTGATAGAATCGACCAACAATTATGCCTTGATTGAGATCGACTAGCAGAATGCCTTGTAGTTTGGAACTCGACTGAGAAATGCCTTCGATTTGATTTGATTGACGGTAGAATTGGATATAATCGCCATGTGAACGAATACTTGGAAGCTTGATTGACCCCTATAATGCATGTCTCGACCGTAGAATTACTTTTGAGATTCTGAATTTGACTGACTGTTGGATTTGAATTGCATTTATTGATAAACCTCTTTTTTGTGTTGGCTATTGTTGTATGCAGAGAGGAGCAGCTAGTACTCGGGGGCATGGCGGTCCTGCGAGTTCGCTCGAGTTGTATAGAGGGTTGCCAGAGCGAGTTAGAGCTTTGGTGGATACTGTAGGGTTCAGACCATTCATCCTTACGTTGACTACAGTGAAGAGTGACCATGCCCTACTCACTGCACTGGCCGAGAGGTGGTGGGATTTTTCGAACACCTTCCACTTTCCGATCGGGGAGATGACGGTGACTCCGTCAGACTTTGCTGCTCTTACTGGCCTGAGGCTAGGAGGCGAGCCTATCCCGTTTGACTCGGGGATTCATAGGGATATCGAGGCGTTGGAGTGGTTCTTGGGGCAAGCACCGACGGGTGAGGCAGAGACAGTCCACTATGACCAGTTCAAGAGGTACTTGCAAGGGAGGGTACCGGACTCAGAGCAGGAGGTTGAGCAGATGGCGAGAGCCTACTTGTTGTACTTGTTTGGGGCTACATTGTACCCCAACAAGCGGGCTACAATGCACCTGTCTTACTTGCCAACTCTCCGCGACCTACTCACAACTTCACGCTTCGATTGGGGAGGAGTAGCTCTAGGGACATGTTATGGCTTTATGGGGGAGTTCTCTAGAGGAAAGAAAGCGACCGCTGGCTTTTGGAGAGCGTGGGACGTAAGAAACAAAACTTGTAGTTCATTCCCTATTTCCTTTCTCGTACTTGTCTTTGATTTGCATATGAACCGTATTTTGATGCTTTGATCATTAGAATGCTTGCAGTTGTGGGCCTATGAAGTGCTGAAAATGTACCCTCCGGAAAATAAATGCCCGGACTTGAGGATGCTTCCACGTGCCATGATCTGGGGGCCTTTGCACAGAGGCAAGAAGAAATCAAGAGGAAGCCTTCTGGCCTTCCAGTCATACCTTGACGAGCTCTCGGGTATTAAGGTAAACAACACTCCAATCAATCATTTTGCCTTTAAATTGCTTTAATGATGTCGCTGATGTCTATTTGATTTTGAACCTTTGATTGTTTTGCAGGTGGAGTGAGACCCATGGAGAAATACTGAGCCTGAGCTTGAGTACTTAGCGAGGAGCAGGGTGGTGACCGCGAGCTGAGTGTTGTTGGAGTCGGCCTTTGGGTGGCAGTGGTACTTAGGTGACCGGGTGACACGACAGTCACTTGGCTTTCTTGAGTACCAGGTTCCTGGGCCACTTTCGCCCCACGCTTCTCACACAGATAGATACACGCTGGCAGAGCTGCACTGTTCCGGCTGGCCTTGCTGTTTTCCTAAGGCCCGAGACTGACTACTCCGTTTATTGGAGGCAGTACTTGGCGAGGCCGCTTGGAGTTTTAGAGCACCTAGCCGTGCAAGGCGAGGCTCTGGAGGCTGGCAAGGAGAGACGGGGTCAGAGGGGCAGAACAGCTCGCTCGAGGGAGAGGAGTGACTATGCTGCAGCAATTGGGCTTCCTCAACTTTCCTTGACTTTGGCAGTGCGGGATGCGCAGGGGGAGGCTGCCATAGTTAGGTTCGAGCCCGATAGGATAGAGCCAGCGGCGATCACAGGACCGGTATGACTTGCTTTCCGTTACGTTCATTACCTTGTACCATTCTTGAACTGCATTTGAATTTGATTTTTCCCTCTGAAATAAAATACAGGCACCAATGGAATGGGTGTGGGAGGCCGTTCGCTTGATACTAGCCATGGAGAAAGAATTCCATAAGATAGCGGGCGGCGCTTCTCTGTAGTTGCACTACCCACCGGCAGATCCGGCTCCTGTTGTACAACCCCAGGTACATCCCGAAAACTTGCAATGCTCCGCTTTCGATACTTCGATGGGCCTGCTCTCGATACAACACATGCTTGATAGAACTACTCTTGATATTTCCTGTTTTCAGCATTTCAATATATACAATATGTACAATGTATGCTAAATGTTTGCATGACTATGACTATGCAAGGACAGGCTAGGGCAGCTCCTAGGAGAAAGAGCGTGCGGCCTCCCCCACAGAAGAAGATGGCCAGCTCCTCTTGCACTCCGCCCACTACTCAGAGGCAGACTAGCTCTACACAGCCAGGGACTAGTGGAATTGAGATTGCCTCACAGAGCGACGAGCCACAGTCCCGCAGAGAGCTGAGGAAGAGGCCAGCAGAGAAAAGGCTAGCTGAGGGGCCATCGCAGAAGAAGAGAAGAGGAGGAAGAGGAAGAAGAAGAGGAGGAGGTGCATTCGCCCTTCAGCAGTGGTTCCGACGACACCGCCGACGATCCTAAGTACAAGAGAGACCCAAGAGAGGACGAGGATGACGATGACGAGGATCTTTTTTATGACTGAGGGCTATCACCGAGCTTCAGTTACTTTGCTATCTTTTGGTATGATTACCTGATACTTTACTTTTGGAGATGGGGCCTGCATGCCTTTTGACTTTTTGGGCGAATGTGCCTAGTACTGTTGTTTTGCCCGGGCCGTTGTGCCACTTTAGTGTGTTCCCTACCTCTTGCTTATGGACATCGACTTGTTAGTATATAATAACTACATTTTCTGTTTACTGGTCTCCTCTTGGTGAGAATTTGGCAAAGGAAAAGAGTAAACCATCCACTAATGTCTAACATGTATTGATGAATGATCTGAATCGACAAATAGACACTCGTATATGTACACGACTGACCTAGCTCGAAAGAAAAGGGATAGGAAAGCCCCAGGATACGATGCGTACCCTTAGTCACATGGAAAATAATGAAATTTTGGGCATTGATGAGCCAAAATTCGAAATTCTCCTACGAAAGAGAAACTAACACTTCTACAAGATCCTACAGATGTACAATGACTTATACGAATCGACAAAACCGGCGAAGATGTTTCGAGGCGAGAAATACACTGAAAAATGCTACGAATGCCGCAAAAATGGACATAAGACACAAAAGATGACTCGATCTAGTCCCAAACCGAAACTGACGCCCTCGTACAGTCACATTAGGCTTAGATGACGCGCACGGTATGACAAAACTTGGCAAAAGCCCCTGGAACAGATTTCAACCTCCCGAAACCTTGATTTGAACTTAAAATGAGCCACTGGTTGTTCGAAATCTTCGTTAAGCACGACGTTTGGTATCCGGCGCTTTGATATAGTCTCATATACCATTTAAGACTTGTATGAACCATCAAACTTGCAAAACAGATCCCGGAATCGAAATTGGACATTTGACGACAATAGCTACTACAGAACCTATTTCTGGTATTCTTACTGGCGTGAGCCAATAATGTGCTGGCGTACGCCAAAATTGAGGGACACGTATACGCCAGTAGATAACTGGCGTGCGCCGGTCAGGCCTAATGCAGATCCACTTGTCTGACCAACTGTCCTTTTTCTGGGAGCTCATTGCCTTCATTTTCACACGTTTTGAACACAATTTTTGGACTTTCAGGAGGCAGAGTCCTTGGTTGTAAGGATGTTTAGACTTTAGTGGTTGGCTTTGAATGTGGCACAGGAAACAAGACGACTCATTGGCCCATAAAGAGGAGATGCACACATTGCTATACCCACATGCCATTTCATCTTCAATATTCTACACTTTAATGTATTTTCAAATGGAAAACCCACTCCCAACCTTGCTCAGGCCTTGGCTTGCACAATTTCTAATCATTGATTGGTTAAATTTCCAATACCACGGCCTCGCCTCATTTCGGTATCTTCGACATGTGCCGCTCCGCCCAGCGCTTTTAAAAGCTGCTCTCCGGTTCTGGGACCATGTGTAACGACCCTGAATTTTGGTCAATAAAAATTTCGTTAAATATTTGAATTTTATTTGAATTAATTATTTTCTCTTGAGTTGCTATATGATTGCTTGTGAATTTTCGTCATAGTTAAAATTTTGGTCTCGACTAGAAACCCTACGTGACCAATTTAGCTAAATTCCAACCGACTGCTTGGAGAAACCGAGCAACCAACTTACCTAGTTACTAGATGAACCTTTTGGACCTTTTGAAACTCTTGAACCTTTGCCTTTACCCATTGGTCCATAATGGTTAGGGTAATCTTTATCCATGGGACAATAGGCTTCCTATTAAAATATTTTGGTAAGTACAAGATATAGTATTTTAATGGTTTATAAAAACTTGTGCAAAGTACATTTATTCTTTGTTTATTGGGAATTCTCCCACCCCTCAATTATCCATTGGATAATAACCACAAGGGTAATTTTTGTCCATTGGATAATAAACTTTTTATTATAAAAAGTACATGTAGTCTTTTCAAAATTTTATTTTAATAAAAGGTACTTGTACTCTTTTGTCCAATGGTTATTAACCGCAAGGGAAACTATTATCCATTGGGTAATAACCGTTAGGAAAGTTAGTAACCATTGGGTAATAAAGTCTTTTGACCAAATAAAGTACCGATGTGACAAGGGAACCTTCCAATAAAGTTGATGTGACTAGTCAACCTTTTCAAACCCTAGAAATTACTTATTTATTTCTTTTTATTAATTTGATTTTATTCTTTGTCCTTTGGACAATAAAAGTTAGGGGAACTATTATCCATTGGATAATAGAAACCCAATTCTTTATTAAATGGGTTTAAAGAAAGATTTGGACAAAGTACTATTATAGATTTTTATAAAATTACTTTAAGGTACCTTTTTGATTATTTTACTATAAAAAGTTTCCTTGTAGCTATTATCCATTGGACAATAAATGTTAGGGGATTTATTATCCATTGGGTAATAGATTTATTCTTTCACCAAGTACATGGGTTTAATAAATTAGTCTTTTTTTCTTAAAACCCCATGTGATGAAGTACCCATATTTTATTATGTAGCCTTTAAAGCCTAAGTACCTTTTTATTATTTTGTATTGGGATTTTGTACCCAATTGGATTTGTTTAAAGGGAGGTGTGATCTACCTAGATTACAAAGTACCCTAGTTTATTTATTTAAATCAACATGTGCCTTATTGTATTTCTTTAATAGGATTTTGAATTTGGAAAATCTTGTACTTTGTACCTTTCTTATTCTTTCTTGCATTTGTGTATATATATATATATATATATATATATATATATATATATATATGTAGTACTAGGGAGAGAGAGGGAGAGAGACCCGAGAGAGAGAGGAGAGAGAGGGCCGAGAGAGAGAGAGAGAGAGAGAGAGAGAGAGAGAGATGGGCCGAGAGAGAGAGATAGGAGAAAGAGAGGGAGAGATTTTGTTTGTACCTTCCTTGATCTTTCTCATCTTTTCAAATCCTTGGTGATATCTTCCTTCCTAGCTAAGAAACTTCCTCCATTGTACTTCTATATTTGTTTAGCACAAAATCTTGTACCCATTGTCTCCAAATCTTCCAACAAATCTCCCATAATCCCATCCAAGGACAAATTCTAGCCATGCAAGCCTATCATTTAGCCTAACCTAGCCATGCAAACCTAGGGTTTAGCCTTTGATCTTCCATAAGTGCATGCCATGTGTCAAAATTTGAGGTAGAGAGAGAAAGGGGGGGGGGGGGGGGCGGCCATGAGAGGGAGGGAGAGCCCAAGAGTTTTGCCTATAAATAGCAAGCCATCCCACTCCATTGAACTCACACCTTCACCTAGCAACTTCTCTCTCTAGAAAAATTGTGTTCTTTCTTTGTTCTTTCTTTAGTTCTTGAGTGTTCTTGAGTTCTTCAAGAAACTCAACCTAGGCCGCCACTAGACCGCCACTCGACCACCCTCTCGATCCAAAAGTAGTAGTAGTTTAGTCAAGTAGAAGTTTCGAGAGAAACCTTTCTCTTTCGAAGTTACCGGAGGCCTACCGTAGGAAGTTACTCCGCCCGACCACCGACGTACTTTCCGTAGCCGACTACCGCCAAGAAGTAAGGTAGAACCCCTTGACCCTAACTCTATGTATAGAACCGTATGATATAAAGTAGGTTATCTTTATTTACTTACTTATCGTTTGATTAGAAGTATTCGTATTTTGATCTTTAAGATAGTTATGAGTATGCGTATATGAATTGCTTGTATTACTTGTGGTATGTGATAAAGCATAAGTGATTTCACTCCAAAGACGTCCGTACATGTGGCGTTGTGCTTTGAATAAAGCATAAGTGATACACTTCAAAGGCGTCCGTACATGTGGCGTTATGCTATAAGTAGTAATTGAGCGTGATGAGTAATATAGAATTGGATGATCTTGTTAGGATGATTCTTGCTTACGTTTGTCCTACCGCGGAGTCTTTTGCATGTAACGAGACACGAGAATCGAGAAAGTAGAAACATGACACCTAGGGTGTGGTTAATGAAGGGAAATGTTTTCCGAGGAAGGAAATATTTTGAAACTACATAATGACCGATTTTGGGTGGCATTATGTGAGTTGTGTGCGTGTGTAAAAGAAGTGTTTTAAAAAGGTTTTGAAATATTTTGGAAACCGCAATGAGGCCGGACGTGGTAGCCCATTGCGTGGTGTGTGTTGAAAAACCCAATGAGAACCCGGAGCGGCGGAATCATTGTGGATACTCGGGAACCCGGAGCGGCGGAACCGAGGTTTTGTGTGTGTTGAAAAACCCAATGAGAACCCGGAGCGGCGGAATCATTGTGGGGATACTCGGGAACCCGGAGCGGCGGAACCGAGGGTTTTAAAATGTGTGTGTTCCCATGGGAACCCGGAGCGGCGGAACCATGGTGAGGTATGGCTTGGTTATCCGTGGTACGGAGCCAATGCAAATGTTTTAAAAGGTTGGGTAGCTTGGTTATCCGTGGTACGGAGCCAATGCAAATGATTTTAAAAAGGGTTTGGGTGTGTAGCTTGGTTATCCGCGGTACGGAGCCAATGCAAATGTTTTGTGTTAAACAAATGGTTTTTGAAAGATTGTTTTGTAAGTAAAAATGCTGACACGGTCTACGATGAGTCGCGTAGGAGAAACTTTGAAATCTTGGACACCAACGATAGTTGATTAACGAATGTGGATGTGTCATTGTTAAGCTGCGTATATATGTATCATGTGGAAATTGATGTTGTATTATAGCTTTGTTTATAAGTTATGGGTTAGCGGGTATGGGATTACTCTGCTGAGCTTTGTAGCTCACGGTGTTGCCTTTTGGTGACCCTGACATATTATATGGGTGGCGACGCCGGTATAATGTGTCAGACTTTGTAGATAATCAGGATAAGCAGATCACCGTGGAGGCTTTGGAGCTGAGGAGCTGGCAAGAACTAAGGAGCTGTAGTTAGGAACCCTAGAATCCCCTCCGTTGATGTAAACATTGAACTCTTGAAAGAGTTTTGTTGTAATAACGAGCCAGACTCCATTTGATTTTATGAATAAAATGTCCTTTTAACGTACCCAAAATTCAGGGCGTTACAGATTTTATCAATAAATTGTCTTCTTAACGTACCCAAAATTCGGGGCGTTACACCATGAAGTCCACGTCTTCCGCTTCGATGATGACGAGTTGTGTCCGACCGTCGAGGAATTTCAGGTGTACCTTCGGACATTCGTGTCCCCAACACTCGTTGTTCCTCCCTATCAGGTTAGCATGCCAGGCCTATTGGCATCCTCTCTTAACATTTCTAGGGGTTTGGCCAATACCTTGCTTGAAGGTGGCCAAATCAACACCATGCGCTTAATCGAGCGATACAGTCTGGATGGCAATTTGGACGATGATGCTATGTAGGCTCGGTGCCGATTTGCCTTCGTGATCTGCCTGTTAGCTGCTTACTTGCTCATCCCTGTTGACGGGCAGGCCAGTCCCTTGTTGGTGAGCGTTGCTGCTCAAATGGGGGCGCGGAGGAACGTGGTGCCCCTTGTCCTGGCGGAGACACTCTTAGGTTTGGACTTGGTGTATACTGGCCAAACAAACACCTTCAGTGGGAGTCCACTTCTGCTTTAGGTAAACTCACTAAGCTCGCCTTTTTTTGATTTTTCGCACTTTCTCTTTTTACCTCGACACTCGGCTTAGGCTGCTCCCTAGCTCTCACTTGTTTTTCTGCTCAGGCTTTCTCTGGTTTCTTACTTGTCTTTTCACTCGTGCAGTTGTGGCTATTGGACAAACTGGGGTTGTTGCACCCACCGGTAGAAGGTTGGAATCTTTTTTCGAAAAGGATTCACCAAAGGGAGATGCAGTATCCTGATATGGATTTAGAGGGCTGGTATGAATTCATGCAGCAAATGCAGCCTGACAAAATTGTCTGGATATGTCCCTGGCTAGATCTTCCTGACATGATCATTCATTCTGATGGTTTTGACAGGGTAGTGACTGCAGGGTTGACACTGTTTACTTTCTACATTCCCCGCCGCATTCTTCGCCAGTTGGGCATTTCTCAGGAGAATAACCGTATCAGTACTGGGATTTTTTGTGTCCCCAATTTCAACTCTCAAACACTCAACGGTTATCAGAGGCAGTGGGGCCTCAAAGTCCTTCAGGCAGAAATGCCAGATTTTAACACTGGGCTGAGGAATCGCTACAGACAGTGGCTGAGCACAAATGTTAGTGCAAGAAAAAATATCGACTGACTCCGGACCACGTTGCTATGCTTAGAATAAGCTGTGAGCCATTAGGTTTCTCAAGCATTTTGTTTTGTTTTTCCTGCTTTAACTATTTTAAGGCTTTTATGCTCAGCTTATGTATCAGAAGTAATAATTTGCAATAAAATCGAAAGACGAAGGGTTCCCCTTTTTGATTTTTCTCCAATGCAGCTTTGACTTGTGCTCGCCTTCCTCGACTTGTGATGTAGACCCAAAATTATCAATCATGGATCAAGTTGATAGAATATGACCGGGTCTCAATGAAGAGACTGCCTACGTATCCCTTTTCAAGGAATCAGATCAAAACGTAGTCCAAGCCAAGGTTCACTCGTGTATTTTGCCTCACCTTTTACGCTCTAACTTTTGCCTAGAACCGCCCTTTTTAGGTTTTCAGTCTCGCCAGCTTTCTACTTTTGCCCATTTATTTTTGCCTAAACCGCCTCCTTAGGTTTTCGGTCTCGCAGGCTGCTCTAACTTTTGCTTGGAATCGCCCACCCTTGTGGTTTTCGGCCCAATGAGCATCTCTCAGGGATAATAACGCTCGAGTTGATCTAGGTTGACCAGGGTGTTGAATTCATTGCCGTCGAGATCGATGAGCTTAGCAGCACCCCCGGATAGGATGGTCTTGATAATGTAAGGTCTAGATCGTTTCGGTCTGAACTTCCCACGAGGATCAAACATTGGGGCGCGGATTTCCTTCGTAACCATGTCCCCTTCGACTAAACCCCTAGACTTCACCTTTTTATTGAACGCACGAGCAATTTGACGCTGATACCCCTGGACGTGAAATAAAGCACGGAGCCTTCTCTCATCAAACAACATCAGTTCGACAAACCTTCTGCTTAACCATTCAGATTCCTCGAGACTACTTTCAGCCATGATTCTCAAAGATGGAACCTCAAGCTCGATAGGAAGCACTGCCTCCATCCCATAGACCAAGGAAAAGGGAGTTGCACCAGTTGAAGTGCGGATCGACGTTCGGTAGCCCCAGAGTGCTAGAGGTAGCTGTTCGTGCCAATCCTTTGCAGACTTTACGATTTTCTTGATGATCACCTCGACATTCTTATTTGCGGCCTCGACTGCTCCATTTGTTTGTGGACGATAGGTCGTTGAATGATGAATTTCGATGCCAAATTCCTCAAAGAGCTCCAGAACCCTTCCTTTGAAATGACTTCCATTATCCGATACAAATGCCTGAGGAACACCGTACCAATAGATGATGTTCTTTCGAATGAATTGAGCAACTTGAACCATTGTCACGGTTTTGTAGGATTCAGCTTTGACCCACTTGGTAAAATAGTCTATCGCCACCAGTATGAACTTATGGTCGTTTGAAGCGAATGGTTTGATCATGCCGATAACATCAATGCCCCAAACAGAGAAAGGCCATGGTGAGGTCATGCCATAAAGCTTAGATGGAGGAACATGTTATAGATTCGCATGGATTTGGCACTTGTAACAGCGTCGCACGTAGTCGATGCACTGCGATTCCATTGTAGACCAGTAATAACCCTGTTTGAGGATTTTCCTAGCGAGCATGACACCACTCATGTGAGGTCCGCAGACTCCTTCATGAATTTCTTCCATTATCCTTGTTGCTTCGGCACCGTTGACGCAGAGCATGTGCATCCCACAGTGAGACCTTCGATACAATTTCCCTCCATAGATAATGTACTAAGAAGCCAACCTTTACAGAGCAATCTAATCCTTCTTCGTGGCCTCGGCAGGAAACTCCCCACATTCCACAAAGTTCCAAATGTCATGGTACCAGGGCAGGCCATCATCGACATCATCGATGGCATTGACGTACTCATAAGTAGGCAAGTCTCTCTGCTCAATCACAATCGGTCGCAGCTTAACGCCTATCGAAAGTTCAATCATTGAAGCCAAAGTCACCAAAGCATCGGCGAACTGATTCTTTAAGCGTGGAACATGGGTGAAAGTCACCTTATTGAAGCGAGGAATTAGTTCTTCCAAATCTTGGTGATAAGGCTTCAGTTTTTCCTCATGAACCTTTCAATCTCCATTGGCTTAAGAGACCACCAGGTTTGAATCTCCGATTACTTCGAGCTTCTCGACCTCTAGAGCAATAGCAGCTTCCATTCCGACAATGCAGGCCTCATACTCAGCTTGATTATTGGTAACATCGAAGTTTAACTTGAAGGCAAGTGGAATATGAGTGCCGACGGGTGTGATCAGCAACACTCCAATTCCAAACCCTTTTTGATTAGCAGCCCCATCAAAATAGAGTGTCCAAACTTCCTCGACTACAGTCAGCACATCCTCATCAGGAAAAGTGACATCCACGTCTTCCGGGTCGTCAATTGGGTGATCAGCCAAGAATTCTGCCACAACACGGCCCTTCACAGACTTCCTCATGACATATTAGAGATCGAACTCAGCCAGCAGAAGCAACCAATGTGCTAGCTTATGGGTGAGCGTGGGTTTCTCGAAAAGATACTTAATAGGATCCATCCGAGAAATCAGTCTCACCGAATAGGCTAGCATGTAGTGTCTAAGCTTTTTGGTAGCCCAAACCAGCGCCTTCCAGAGGGGTATAGCGCTCCTCAGACCCTACCATCTTCTTGCTCAGATAGTAAATAGCTTTCTCAACCCCATTATCCCCTTCTTATGCCAGCAGACATCCCATGGCTGTCGGAGTGACCGACAGGTAAAGAATCAACGGTCGACCCGGTGTAGGCGGCATTAGTACAGGTGGATTCTATAAGTATCTTTGAATGGATTCGAAAGCGGCCTAGCACTTATCTGTCCACTTGCACGGAACACCCTTTTTGAGCAAACGGAAAAGCGGCTCACAAGTCAGGGTTAGCTTGGCGATGAACCTGCTGATAAACTGTACCTTCCCCAGAAAGCTTCGCATGCCTTTCTCGGACTTCGGTGGTTCCATCTCGAGAATTGCCTTGATTTTGGAAGGATCTACTTCGATACCTCTCGCAATGATTAGAAACCCCAACATTTTGCCTACTGTGACCCCGAATGTGCACTTTTGTGGGTTTAAACGTACGTTGTATTTGCGAAGCCTTTCAAGAAACTGTCTGAGTGAAGGAAGATAATCCTTTTCCTCCTTTGCCTTCAAAATCATGTCGTCGACGTAGATCTCAACGGTCTTATGGATAAAGTCATGAAACAAGGTCATTTGGGCCCTTTGAAAAGTGCAGCCGGCATTCTTCAATCCAAATGGCATCTTCACATAGCAATAAGTGCCCCATTCAGTAACGAACGTTGTTTTCTCTTGGTCCTCGAGTGCCACAAAGATCTAGTTGTATCTTGAGAATCCATCGACAAAAAAGAGTAAGACATGCCCCGCCGTGTTGTCCACGAGCATGTCGATGTGTGGCAAGGGAAAACTGTCTTTAGGGCTTGCCTTGTTCAAGTCCCTAAAGTCGACGCAGACTCGGATTCTTCCATCTTTCTTAGGAACGGGCACGATGTTGGCGACCCATTTGGGATACTCTGCGACCCTCAAGAATCCTGCATCAATTTGCTTGGTAACCACCTCTCTGATTTTCTGAACCCAGTCCGGCCTCATTCTGCGAAGCTTCTATTTGACAGGAATAGCCCCGGGCTCTAGTGGAATTCGATGCTGTACTATTTCAGGATCAATGCCAGGCATATCCTTGTGAGACCAAACAAAGACTTCGGGGAATTCTTTGAGCAGCTCGATTGTTCCAGCGTGATTCTCCGGGGACAGATTTGAATCAATTTGTATCATATAGCGGTCATCCTCATCTTTCCAATTTACAGAAATTACTTCTTCTTTTAGAGGTTGAGCATGCCTTTCGTTTTCCTTTTCGATGAGGGAACACAACTCAGCCGGGATGTTCCCGTCGAAGTCTTTTCCTTCATCATCAGGGTCGACACAGTTTATATAAAAGCTAGCAAAGTAATCAAAAGTAGGATCATGCATTTCATAAAGTCCAACAAGGTTACCAAGTACAGTCGACTCGAACTCAAAGTAAAAGCTATGGAGTGAGGGCCAAGAGGCACAAATTCCGACTTTGAGCTAGACCTAGCCTTGACAAACTCTGTGTCAAATTCAGATATATCATCAATGTATGTCAGGCGTGGAGTGAAAATGCAGCTATTAATACTTCCCTTCGCTTCCACGATGAGAGAAGTAGGATCCTCAAGAACGTCTGCTGAGTCGAGCCCAAGCATCAGCATTTTAGCCTCTTCACCTTCGCCAACCAACCTACCTGGGAGAACAACATCTCCAAATTCCCCTAATCGAAAGTCTTCAGCCAATCAACCTTTTCCTTGATCTGAGCCAGCTATTTCTTGAACTCCCCCTTAGCGAGCTCTTCTTTTGGGTGGCAGTGGTACTTAGGTGACCGGGTGACACGATTGACAACCGAATATAAATTGTAAACTGCTAACTTGGACAAAGGAAAAATCCTCTGTCTTGATCTATTATTTATCCGATTCTTGTTCTGCACTCATAAAGGATCAAATCCATATACAATTCTCAAGTACCAGAGCAACCACAATGCTTAAAAAAATGAAGAAAAGTTTATGACCCTGATCAAACAAAGAGGAAAAATATGGAACGTATAGTAAATTATCAGAAAAAACTAAGTCGCAACGACATTGGCATGTTCAAAACCAATGGCATAGAACCACTTGAACCAACAACCCTCTAACCTCCAGTTTTAACCTACATTTTTTTTCTCTTCAATCCAACACTAATGTCCTGCACTCACGTAACTAAACAAGTCCACTTTTGCATTACGCCGACCCATAAATGAGTCAAAATTTTGAGCAGAAACCAGAAATTAGGGTTCAAATATTTTAGAAGTAAAAGGGTCGTGGTTGTTCCCGCAGGGACTATCAAGCAAAAATTAGTTCTCAAAAATTGGAAAAGAAAGAGGAGAATCAATTGTTTGTTTCTCACCAACATCATTTGACTCACCAGCCGCATTGTTCTCAATTGCATTCACCTTCTCCAAGAGTACAACATAGTCATCGTCCAAATCTTCCACCGCCGCTAGCGTCAGCCTCTGCTTAGGGTTTAGCAAATCAACACCAGCTTAGGGTTTCACAAAACCACGTCATCGGAGCCATCTTCCAGAAGCTCTGATATCCGGTCGTAATCGTCATCGCCTCCTTGGTCTGAACTTATGTTGAGTCCAGTACCCAAAGGCCTCGATTTCAAAATGGTTTGTGGTTTGAGACTTGATATATTAAGTATTTACAAAAATGCCATTGTAGAATGAAGGGTGGAGAATTATGCAGGGGACAAATCTTGAGCGTTGGTTATTTTTTGAATTCAAAACCAACCTTGATTTATTATATATATATATATATATATATATTGAGAGTGTGTGTGTGTGTGTGTGGTGTGAATGTAGACGCCACTTGCTTGATGGTGTGATGAAGATGAAGAAGAAAGGGGTTCCACATAAAGGGGATGATAGCTGAGCAAAAGTGGTATCAGAGCATGTTGTAATCACGTGTATGGATTAAATAGACCATGTTGTCCATAAGTCATAGAGGGTAGAACGTAGAACTGTGCTAACCCTTGTTTTGCAGCGTTCTTACCTAGCTATTATGGTCACATAATTTTTTGTTGATTTTGTGTGATGATCCCACGATAATTTTTTCGTGGTTATTGTTATTTATTGGGTACCACGATTATTTTTCGTGGTTGTAATAATTAATGTAGCATATGTTATTTATTGGGTGCCACGATTATTTTCTATGGTTGTAATAATTTACGTAGCATGTGAACTTTAGTGGAGGCATAAGATCGATGTATGTATGTTTCTTCAATTTTAATAGCATTCAACAGTTATTCAGAGATTGAAGATGGTAGATACAGAAGATACAAGTTGTTTGGCTCGCAACAGATTTTTTTAGATTCATAGGATCTAATTACAGGGCTATTTTGACCTAGTTAACTTTGGAATTAGAAAATCTGTTCCTCATGGAAGGTGTAGATAATTGAATTTTGAATCACTTCAATCGGAGGTCGGATGAGGAAGATATGGCCAAAATACTGAAGGCCGTGCAGTTTACGCGGGAATATATCAAATCCGATTTTTCTTGCCTAAGCACAGTTGAATTTTGGTTTCATTGATTGATTCAAACTATCTAAGTCTTCCACACAAGTATTGCAGAAGGATTTCAAGTTTGGAAGGATTCCTTGTTGCTCAAGAATTGCATCTTTGACCATAATAGCTGGATTCTTTATCTTATGTTTCCTTATTATTTGTGTTTCCATATTGTCTGCATACGTGATAGTTTACCATATTGGGACAACATGGTAATATTTGGCCTTTAACCTAGATCACAATTTATTTGCAAACTGGAAAATTTGAGAACCCGCACAAATTTTTTAAATAACTAATGCTGTGCTTGGTTTGGTTTTTGAATTTTTTTTTGAAAAATAATAGGGGTAATAAGTGGAGAGAGATAGAGAGAGAAATATTGGAAGTAGGGGAATCTGGGGAGAATTTTTTTTTAAATTCTTTTTAAAAGTAAAGAGAATAAGGCATAAGTGGGAGAGGGAATTTATTTTTGATAAATTTCATAGTCTCCATTCCTAGTCTGTAGATGATATAATTAATTTTTTGTGTTGGTTTTAGAACGTTCCTCTTTATCGGACAAAATTAATTATGGCATCATCGGTACAAACTTTTTAAAGGGATAGCTCTAAGATAATTGTTGTATGGGTCACTTCTCCATCTGAGGTGGTTCATAACAGAACAATAGGTATAAAAGCTAGGTAATGGTATACACATAGCTATAAATAATAATATCATTTCTATCTGAGTCACTGTTATTATTTATAGGACTGAAGCAATATTGGCTATTTAATTTTGTTTGGCATGGTCTAGTGTCTAGATAGTAAAATTAAAAGGTTGTGCTTATCTACGCGAATGATAAAGAGTAGACGACCTTCCCATTAAGGCATGCTCTTCGCGGCGTGTAGGGTTGCCAATATTTTTCTTTTAACATGTGGTTGAGAGAACCAATATTAAAATGAAATTCAAGTTTTTCTTGCCCTTCATAATTGTTGTTATGTGATTCTCATATTCAAAACTGGGTTCTTTCAATCCACTTGCAATTATTTTCAAAGAAAATAAACTTACTAGATCCAATTATATTGACTGGAAAAGGAATTTGGATATTGTGTTAACTGCTGAGGGGCACAAATTTGTGTTGTCTGATGTAACGATCCTGATTTTTGGTAAATAAAAATTTCGTTAAATATTTAAATTTTATTTTAATTACTTGGATTTGCTACAAAAAATTTCTTTTTAATTTTTATAATCCGTCATAATTAGATTTGAGACTTATAAAATTATATCTTTCACGCCGAGCAATCTAGTCATTTTCTAAAAACAATTATGCTTATGAAAGCACTTGTATATTTTCCTAAGAGTTAGATAAAATCTTTAAATTATATTTCTTGGCTAGAGATTCTACTTGGCAAGTAGAGTTAGTTTCCAAGCGATTAGTTAGAGGAACCGGACCACTGATTCACCTAGTTACATTACCCTAACCCTAATTGGACCTTTTTGACCGTCTTGGAGCCTTTTGAACCCCCCGAACCCTAATTGAACCCTTAGACTTTTAGGGGTAATCATTATACCCCATGACAAGTCATTTCAAACCCTAACTATTACCAATGTTCCTTTACCCCTTGGTCCATAATTGTTAGGGAAATTTTTATCCCTTGGTTCATAGACCTTTGACTTGCCAAGGTTGACAAGACTATTCAAGCCCGTACCTACCTCTTTTATTCTTTATCCATTGAGTAATAGGAACTAGGAAAATTATGGTCCATTGGATAATAGCATGACTTGACTACCCATCATTGTACTTTAGACTTGTCATGTCATGAATAGTGTGACATGATTACGTATCCAGTGGATAATAAAACCTAGGAAAGTTAGTGACCATTAGTTAAAACCATGACATCATAATACCTTTGACTTGTCATGTCATGAATAGTATGACATGATTGCTTGTCCATTGGGTAATAGAAAGTAGAAAAATTATTACCCATTAGTTCATGAGGTAATCAGAAGTATGTGTATCACTGTACTTATCCCAACCCATATGCCAGTGTACTTTCCCCAACTTATAGGACAATATGCTTCCCCAAATCTACGTGTTGTCCTATCTAGAATAATCTTGACGTCACCATCATCGTTTACCCATTGGTTAATAATTTGGAGGGGTAGTTATTGCCCGTTGGTCCATAGAATTACCTTTGGAAGCTTATCTTCATCATTACCTCTCCCTAGCCTTAAAAGCCTAGATTGGACCAGACAAGTCATATAGGAATCTTGGACCATGGGAAACCCTTATTTTGCTTCTAAAAGAAGTAAGCCTAAGCCTAGTCACATCAGCCTTACTTACCATCAATATCCCTTGGATAATAATTGTTAGGAGAATTTTTACCCCTTGGATCATGGAGGCTAGACTTGCCAAGGTGTACATAAACTTGGACAAGACTAGTCATACCATAGGAGTAATCATTTTTATTCCCATGTTTAGTCATTTCAAGCCATAATTTTCACCAATGATCTTTTACCCATTGGTCCATAAATGTTAGGGAAGATATTATCCCTTGGACAATAGATTCCCATGACTAGTCATTTCAAAATTATTTCCATTATTCTTTGTCCATTGGTCCATAAATGTTAGGGAAGATATTATCCCTTGGACAATAGATTCCCATGACTAGTCATTTCAAAATTATTACCATTATTCTTTGTCCATTGGTCCATAAATGTTAGGGAAGATATTATCCCTTGGACAATAGATTCCCATGACTAGTCATTTCAAAATTATTACCATTATTCTTTATCCATTGGTCCATAAATGTTAGGAAAGATATTATCCCTTGGACAATAGATTCCCATGACTAGTCATTTCAAAATTATTACCAATATTCTTTGTCCATTGGACGATAAATGTTAGGGAAAATATTATCCCTTGGACAATAGATTCCCATGACTAGTCATATCAAATTATTACCGTTATTCCTTTGTCCATTGGACAATAATTGCTAGGGAAATTTGTACCCCTTGGGTAATAGCCAAGACTTTGGCTATAAATAGCCCTCCCATACTTCATTTCAACTCACACCAATCCTTCCTCCACCTTTTCTCTAGAAAACTTAAGAGTTCTTGCTTGTTCTTGCTTAGTTCTTCTTTGTTCTTGAGGTTCTTTCTTGAGTTCTTCAAAGAAACTCATCCAAAGCCGCCACTAAACCGCCACCTGACCACCCTTCGATCCATAAAGTAGAGTAGTGTTAGTCAAAGAGAAGTTTCGAGAGAAACCTTTCTCTTTCGAAGCTACCATAAGCATTCCGTAGGAAGTTACTCCGCTCGATCACCGACGTACTTTCCGTAGCCGCCCTACCGCCAAGAAGGTAGAACCCCTTGCCCCTTAACTCTACGTATAGAACCGTATGTTAGAAAGTAGAATGTCTTTACTCTTTATAAACATGTGTTGTTTTGAACTTTCGACAAAAGAGGAAAGAATGGATTTTTGAAAAAAAAAAACTTATCGTTTGTTTAGAAGTATTTGTATTTTGATCTTTAAAGATGATTATGAGTATGCATATGTGAATTGCTTGTATTAATTGTGGTGTGATAAAACATAAGTGATTTCACTCCAAGGGCGTCCGTACATGTGGCGTTGTGCTTTGAATAATCATAAGTGATACACTCCAAGGGCGTCCGTACATGTGGCTTTATGCTATAAGTGGTGCTTGAGCGTGATAAGTAATATAGAATTGGATGATCTTGTTAGAATGTTTCATGCTTATTTTTGTCCTACCGCGGAGTCTTTGCATGTAACGAGACACGAGAATCGAGAAAGTAGAAACATGGCACTTAGGGTGTGATTAATGAAAGGAAATGTTTTCCGAGGAAGGAAATATTTTGAAACTACATAATGACCGGTTTTGGGTGGCATTATGTGAGTTGTGTGCGTGTGCAAAAGTAAGATTTGTGAAAAACCCAATGAGAACCCGGAGCGGCGGAACCGAGGGTTTAGATTTCAAAAACCCCAAATGGGAACCCGGAGCGGCAGAACCATTGTGGGATACTCGGGAACCCGGAGCAGTGAAACCGAGGGTTTTGAATTGTGTGCGTTCCCATGGGAACTCGGAGCGGCGGAACCATGGTGAGGTATGGCTTGGTTATCCGCGGTACGGAGCCAATACAATCGTGTGCCAATGGGAACCCGGTGCGGCGGAACCATTGTGAGGATACTCGGGAATCCAGAACGGCGGAACCGAGGTTGGGTGTGTTAAACAAATGATTTTTGAAAGATGGATTGGTATGTGAAAATGTTGACACGGTCTACGATGAGTCGCGTAGGAGAAACTCAGAAAATCTTGGACACCAACGATAGTTATATAGCGATTGCAGATGTGTTATTGATATTGTCTTTTGTAGCAGTGTATACCCGTATCATGTGGAAATCGATGTTTTATTATAACCTGTTGTTTGTAAGTTATGGGTTAGTGGGTATGGGATTGTTCTGTTGAGCGTTGTAGCTCACGATGTTACCTTTTGGTGACCCTAACATATTATATCGGTGGCGACGCTGGTATAATGTGTTAGACCTTGTAGATTATCAAGATGAACAGTACACCTTGGAGGCTTTTGGAGCTGAGGAGCTGGCTAGGATGGAGGAGCAGGTGGAGCTCTAGTTAGGAACCCTAGAACCCCCTTCATTTGTGTAAATATTAAACTCTTGTGGGAGTTTTGTTGTAATAACGAGCCAGACTCCATTTGGTTTTATCAATAAAATGTTTATTTAACGTACCCAAAATTCGGGGCGTTACATCTGAGGTATGCCCTCCTAGACTTGATGAGAATGCCACAGAACAAAAAGCAAAGCCTTATAAAAATTGAGTTAAGGCTGATGAGATGGCGCAGTGTTGTATTCTGATTTTTATGTCGAGTATATTGCAACATCGGCATCAGTCTATGAAAACTGCTTACGATATGATGCTGAACCTCAGGAAAATATTTGGGGATTACAATCATGCAAGAAGGCTAGTTGCGATGAAAGAATTGGTGAGCATGACCCATGTTGTAGGGACCCTGATATGGGATCATGTTCTGAAGATGATAGCTCTTCTGAATAACCTAGAGATCCTTGGAGTTGAAATCGATGGGGAAACCCAGATCGATTTCGTTCTTAACTCATTGTAGTCTGAGAGTTTTAAGCAGTTTCGCCTGAATTAAACAAAATGCATTTAACTTTGGTAAAACTTCTTCATGAACTCCAAGCTGTTAAGGGTCTTATGGGTGTGAAGAAACTATTTGTATTAGTGACAGAAAAGGATTCTACTTCTAAATCGAAAGGCAAGAAGAAGCAAAACAAGTCTCAAAAGAAGGTTCTAGAGCCAATTATAGCACCTCAAGGTGGAGTGAAAAAACCTAAGGTCAAGTGTTTTCACTGCAAGCAGCAAGAACATTGGAAGAAGGAATGTCTGTTCTGTCTCAATAAAGTGAACAATCAAGATAGATCTTTTCGCTAGTTGTTGAATCATGTTTTAGTGATGTTATCTACCAGTACCTGGTGTGTAGATATGAGAGCCACTAATCATATTTGCAATTTGTTGCATGGGTTCCAAGAAACCAGATGACTCAGTGATGAAAAGATTTATCTGCACATGGGTAATGCTACGAGAGTGGCAGCAATTACAGTAGGAAATCTTATTTTAAATTTGAGTAACAATAGGAGTTCAATTTTGAGAGATTGGCTTATATTCTCACTCTTAGAAGAAATTTGGTCTCAGTTTCTAAGTTGATTAAAGATGGATATTTGGTTTATTTTAGTAACTTATTGGTTATTAAGTTGAATAAATGTTTTATATATTCTGATTCATTGGTGGATGATCTCTACATTGTTAATCCTATATTTCCTACAGTGCAACAGCATGAATTGAATAACACTAATAATATGCCATGTAAGAGAAATAAGCCTTCTAAATTTGAACCAAACGTATCTTAGGCACTGACGCATTGGTCATATTAATTTGAATAGGAACTTCCAGTTTGTGAATCCTATTTGGAAGGTAAGATGACTAAGGGGTTTTTTTTCAGCAAAAGGATATAGAGCCAAAGAGCCGTTGGAATTGGTTCACTTTGATTTGTATGGACCCATGAATGTCCAATGTAGACACCCCAATCTGGTTTCCCAATTGTTTTACTTTACTTTTCGGTTTCTTGTTTCCCAGATGATGAATCAGATAAAAACAGTCTTGTGAGTGAAATGGTTTGAGCTTGGAGTGAGTGGAGCCCATCCTAAACCCAAAAACTCTAAATAAAAAACCTGACCTTAGGTTTGACCATCGCGCGATCCATTGGATCCCTTGCGCGATGCTTCATCTGCCAGGTGTTGGTCAAAGTCAAAGCCTTGACCGTTGACCATCGCAGGGCTGATTTAACCATCGCGCGATGGAGTCACTTCAACACGCGATGGTCAACACCTGTCGCTTTCACCTTTTTCTAGCTGGATTGTGTGATGATCAGGGGGCTACGGTCCTGTGGAACCCCATTTCCGTCGACTGAACAGCGTTTGCAGAGCCTTGGGGTTAGCCACCCACTCAACCTCTCCCATCACCTTTTGGGATGGCCTTGGCTACCAAGTAACCAAGGCCAGCCTTGTTGGCTGGTCTCTACACCTTGTTTACCACCCACCAAGCACTCTCTCAACTCCTATAAATACCCCCCATGGTTCTTCTTCCAAGAGGTTACCAAAAAAAATCAAGCAAAAAAGAAAAGGCTCAACAAACCCTAGCATACTTCATATCTCCTCACTCTAACCACACCCATACACTCATTTTCCAAGCTACACCACCTTGTTCAATCCTTTTTCAAAATACTCAAGCAAAGGTATATGTCCTTACTGTTTACTGTCTTGATCCCTGAGGGGGGCTGGCAGGTCCAAGGCTGGTAATCTATACCAGTCCTTGTCCTAAAGTCAGCAGGGCTACAAGAGCCGTGTTGCTAGCATACCCGCGCGTGACGGACCCACTGCATCGCACTACTGTTCCAGTCAGCACGTGACGGTCCTCGTGGGGATGGGATGCTGGTTATTTTCTGTTTGTAGTATTTTTTTTAAAATCACTGTGATACACGTTTAAAACCAAATCCAATGACTTGCAAGCTAAAATTTGTGGCTTAACCTAGAACTCTTAGTCATTTAGTTTGGGAATGCCCTAGGCCTTTGCTTTAATACCCCCACTGTTTAGGGGTTCTGATGCAAAGTCTGGTTATTCTGTTTGTAATAATTACTTGTTTATAGTTCTAATAAACTGCTTGGTTTGAACCTGGGTGTGCACTGGTCCTTCCAGAGCCCAAAAGGAGGTAAAATTGAACCTGTTGGAGGGACTTGACCGTTGCGCGATGGTTGACTTGCATGCTGGCAGATCCATGCATGCAAGTTGGCTACTGTTTATATCAAATTCATTCCAACGCACTGTTTTGATGTCCAACCACGGTGTTAATTTTTACCTCATTTATTTCCTAGTGTATCCATCCATCCATGTTGTTCTCATATCACATGTTGCAAGGTGTTACAGTTTTAATTCCCCGATTAACTGTTCCCCCACCCTAATTGGCTAAAAATTGGTTAATAAAAGAAGAATCGCAAACTTTTTTACAAAATGCCTAAGTAGAGACTGATCTCCGGATTGGGGCGAGAGGGGTGCCATAAAACCCTTCCCCTCTCGTAACCTGGCTCCCGAACCCAGATATGGTTATGACGGACTGGTTCCTTAACTTTTTCAAAATCAAATTAGCGCGGCAGGTGCTTCGAAATACGGTTCCTTGGGTGTCGGACCTTCAAAACCCAAGTGGCAACTCTGTATTTTTTAGCGCGTGCCGCCTCTGCTTGCGCTACCTCGATATCGAGCCCTCGCGTTTGGAAATCCGAAAATTTCCAAGGGCATGCTACCCACAGTGACGACTCTACTGGGGATCTAACCATTATTAATCCACGCTTAAAAGTTTAATATGCTTATGAACAATCCCTTAAAAGTCTGTCAAAACGGTGAGCTTTGCTAGGCCGAAGGTCGGAATGGTGATTTAACAGGACCTAGGTTCTCAAGTCTTCGAATTTGCCTTAAATTATAAGGACACTGCTTTGGACCCGATGAAGAATCATGCATCTCGACGGTGCATGTTATCAGTTCTCAAAGTCCTTAGATCATCGAAGCTTTGGGATATCAAACCTTTCTAAATCATTGTCTAATACCCAATCGAGGTTTCAAACAGAAAACAAGGAAAAAACGGAGAAAATGCCATGATGCTTACACCACATTGGTTATCGTTCAAACCACGTACGCCGTTTAGGCTATGGCGCTGTGCCGCCTACGCCGCTCCGATTCCGGTATCACATCATCTTCACCGAGTTGTTCCAAGTTTAAAATTGAAACTTCGAGAATGAAATAGTCAAAGGCTTAGGTTAGTTTGACATCTTTTAGTGTTAGTCGATTCAAATGCGGATACACCCTCGAAAGGATTTTCCGAGGATTCTCGCGGTGTCTGAACATTTCAAGACAGACTTCTCTTCTAGATCTAGAGTCTAGGACGACACTGAAGACGGTGATTACGCTTTCACTTTAGTCTTTTATTTAGATTAAAGTTATTGCAGGACCCCGATTAAGCCTTTTCTTACTTTACTGCAAGCAAAGTTCTGAATCATTGCACCACCACGGAGAGTATCGAAGCAAAAAGGCAAACCCACTTGGGAACGTCTGCATCCGAATCCAGTTCAAAGGCTAGTTAGGTTACAATCCCAGCCAGTCGCAACTAAAGACTCTCCGCGTTCTCTGTTGGCTACTCTTCAGTCAGACTCATATTCAGTTATCTAGGAGGTTAAACCCCCGACATCACCAACCCCTTCATCTTCATCAAGTTCCTCTGAAACACCAGTCATGGCGGATCAACCTCAACCACTCATCGTGGAAGCAATGTTCACAAGTCTTCAGATTAGTATTTCCACCATGCAACAGAGGGCTGCTCATACAGACGCCAATGTTACCCGTTTGAATGACCTCTTCAACACTTGTCTCCCATCAGTAGTAGAAGTGGGAGGCAAGGTCGACGAGGATGTTCATGCAGAACCTATCTTTGTCGAAGACCTAAATCATGCAGGACGGCTCATAGTTCAGCTCAATCCGAGAGAAGCTCGCCCAATAGCCGCAAACCTGGACCCTGCTGTCATTAGGCCTACTCAAAATCCTGATTTGGCTACTATTATGGCCAAAATCACCAAGCTGGAGGAATCTATTTCTAAATCTGAAAGGATCAGTGCCGGGGAAATTGACTTGGACCGTCTTTGTTTGTATCCCAATGCCAAGCTTCCCGACAAGTTCAAAATGCCAGACCTAGCCAAGTTTGATGGCAGTGGTGACCCTAAGACTCATCTGTATAGTTATCACGCTGCTATGAAGCTCTTGTCAGTCGAGCCCGAAGCCATGTCATAGTTATTCCCTCAGACTCTCTCCGGTCCGGCTTTTCATTGGTTCTTGTCACTCGACATTGCCAAGAGGAGGACTTGGGGGGATATTGCTGCTGCGTTTATTTCGCAGTACAGTTATAATTCTTGCTGAAAGTGACGACTCGGGAACTTGAATCTACCAAGATGGAAGCCAAAGAGTCCTTCGCGGACTTTGTCAAGAGGTGGAGGGCTAAGGCTGCCCTAATGACCGATTGTCCGAGCGAGAGGGATCAACTTCGCATCATTTCCCGCAATCTTCAGCCAGATTATGCTAAGCAATTGCTTCTTGTTCAGAGATCGGCAAACTTTGAAACTTTCTTCGACTCTAGCCTCGCCATCGAGGATGCGCTGTAAAGTGGCATTCTATCAAAAGGAGAATCCTCTAACCCTCCGAAATCAAAACCTCGGGCATACTCTGGCAACACCAATGCACTATTTGGGGGTGGGATTTTCTCCAACGTAGCAACCATTGGCACCAACGCCTCCTCCAACACTGCCAATCACATTGCCGATGTCAATTAAGTGTAGACTCCATAGAACAATCGTCCTCGTAACCAACCCCGTAGTTTCTCCGCATTTGAGGCTCCGTTGTCCTCTGTTATGGAAAAATTAATCAAATCGGGACATCTGAAACCCCTTGATCCATCTCCTCTACCTAAAAATCCTTCATCCAGTTTCAAAGCCAATCTCTATTGCGCCTATCACCAAGGGGCTGGTCATCTTACAGATTCCTGCTTCCGCCTCCGTCATGCGATTCAGGATCTTATAGATGAAGGGACCCTTCAGGCTCCACCTCCTCCATCTCAAAAACCAAACATCCTTTCTAATTCCATGCCAAAGTACAATGCTGCTCCCCATATCAACCACGTATCCTCCAGCTCCACTCAAATCGACCCTTCCTCCACCATATTCAACCCCACTGACCATATAATCCCAGTGAACCAACCTAAACCGGTCGTAACTATACCTTCGGAGTCAGAAGCAGAACTCATGTACATCAGAGAACCTTCTCGTCCTAATCCAAGTCTTCGACTCTTCCAGACGGGCTTCGATCTTTTCAACGACATCATTGGTGATCTCCATGATGACCCTATTTAGCCTATACGACTTGGTCCCACCTCAACTCGTCGTGATCCTATCCCGGTTATAGCAGATCCTAGTTCTTCTCGAAACTTTGAAAGCCAGTTCAGGGCTGCACTACCAACATTCTTTGAGCAAGAGCCTGAACTCAGCATAGAGGCCGTGGGTTGGTCCATAGCCGATGGTGATGATTATGATTATGCCGCTCCTATAAAGAATGGAACCAGCTTGAGCTAGAAGGCTTCCCGTTACACCCTGATTATCTCCCACTCCCTCAGCATGACCAGGCTTAGGACGAAGAATGGCAAGTCGGACACAACCAGGCGATGCTCGATCCTTTGGATGGTATTTCCTTGTACATGCTGTTCCAACAACCTGAACCTATGCTTCCCGAAGAGGAATACTATTGGGATCCCGAACCCGCTTGGCAGTTTCCGTTGGATTTCGACACTAATCCTCTTCGAGGCTATGCTTTACCGGATTACATGACTCACTTTATTGAGGACGATTTTGTTCAAGAAGAACCTCGTGTCCTAGGGGAATGCTTTCTCCCTTCTACTCTTAACAGGCTCAGCAATTCAATATCTGATGTCGAGCAGGACCCCACTTTCTACATTGTTGATGAAGGACTTCCGTGCCCCACAGTTCCTTTTCCGACTAGGGAGGACTGCAGTATCATGGTCACAGACCTTGTCCCGCCATCCGATCTTTGGGATGTCGATGATAAGTCAATATCCAAGTTGGGGCAGAGGTTTGGACTGTCAATCGTTCCTTAGCCGATGGCAGACTTTGGGATGTTCCCTTCATAGCCAACTCAGAACCTGTTGCAGAGGTTGCGGCGGTAAAGAATTTGGACTTTTGGGACACACTTTTGGTGAAAGACTTGGCTGAGGATTTGGGTTTAGATTTGGAAGTGCCTACGATGGTGTCAGCAATCGACAAAGGGAAGCGCAAATTGGGTGAAGTCCCTGCTAACCTTTGGGATATTGATCAAGACCCTCAGGTCGTGCCCTCTTTGGGAAACGTTCACAATGTTACGAGGAGTGGAAGAATTTTTCAGCCTGCTAATATGCAGGCTGCAAGCTTGTCCAACCTTTCTAACCAAAGGAATGAGCCTTCTACCTTCCCAAGGTCTGCACCGCTTAAGGTACCTGCCGGCACCTTTGATACGGACATGATTCAGAGACAACTTGAGCGGGTCCCCGCTGCTATATCGATCTGGGCGCTGATTTGTTCTTCTCGTGAGCATAATCAGAAACTCTGCCATACCCTTTCACATCTTGAGATCCCAGCTGATATCACTCCCGAAGCGATGATATCTCTCATCCTCCCACCTACCTCCAAGCACACCGTGACCTTCACCGATAAGGACCTGCCAGTTGAAGGGGTTGACCACAATTGCCCCTTGCACGTCACTGTTAAATGCCGAGGGCTCTAGGTTCTGACTGTGCTCATAGACAATGGTTCTGCAATTAATGTTTGCCCTTTAAGGGTGGCTTACCGTCTGAGTTTGACCAAAAAGGACTTTGCGCCTTCCAATATGGCTGTTAAGGCATACGACAGCACTCGTCATGTGGTTGAGGGTACGCTAATGCTCAAGCTCGATGCTGAGGGCTTTGAAATGGATGTTGAATTCCATGTTGTTGACATCCCCGCCACTTTCAACCTTCTGCTTGGTAGTCCGTGGCTCCACAGATCTGACATCATGGCTGTGCCATCAACTCTTCACCAAAAAGTCATATTGGGACTTCCTACTAGCACGCTAACGATTTATGGGGACTCAGGCATTCGCCCGCTCAAGGAGCATGGTACTCCAGTTTTGGGAATCATGCACGGTGAAGAAGACGTGGATCTTGGAGGTTTCTCCTTTGATACATCTGGTTCTGTTTTGGCCATCAATGTGGATGGGGACTTTATCATAAGCTCTGTTGCTTTAGACATTATGAGGAGGATGTTCTATCTACCTGGTTTGGGCTTAGGGATTCACCAGCAAGGGATCCCGGAGTTCCCTAACTTTCCTTCCTGTGAGGGCCGCTTTGGCTTAGGGTACATCGCCTCAGCCAATGATGCCAAAAGAAGGAAATGTACGGGAAAACCTCGAACTCTCTATGATGATCCTGACAGCTACTTCGTCTGCGAGAAGGGAAACACTGTTTACACGGGGCAAGCTGAGCCCTTTATTGACTCAAAGACTGGAGAGCTACTACCGGGTTTTGAGATTTTCGCTAACGACGCCTGGTCGGATAGCGATGAGGAGCCAACAAGGATGGAATTCAAGAAGAAGCTCAACCAGCCGAAGGTCAAGACTGACTGGCTGGGGCCATTCAATCAGGGAAGCTTGGAGCAGCTGTTTCATGAGTTCTCCCAAGTGGGTTTGGCCGAGGAAGCTGAAAAAGCTGAAGTGCTCATGCTCGGGCCCGATGCCCTTGAGGATCCCACCTCTCTTATCACAGAAGCCAATGGTAGCCTTAAAAATTGCATTTTCAGACCGCGCTTAACTTGCATTGATGATGTGTCTGAGTCTGAGTCTGACACGGAGTCTTCTGAGTTTAGCTTTGAGTCAGAGTTTGTGCCTCCTGGCCCTCCACGTCATAGCTTTTATTTTGAGTTTGACGCTGCTGTACTTGGTAGCCTTGAGGGGCCTTGTGGAATGAAAGAATCTACTTCTGACTACTTTGATGATTTATACGTAAACTGTGTCGACCCTGACGATGAAGGGATAGATTTCGATGGGGATATTCCCAAGGAAGTCCGTGCCTTCATCGAAAGGGAAGATCAAAGGCATGCTTAGCCGTTAAAAGAAGAAGTACTTTCTTTAAATTTGAAAGATGAAAACGATCCCCGAATGGTTCAGGTGGGCTCCACTTTGTCTCCAGTGGAATATTAGGATTTCAAAGAACTGCTCACGGAGTTCAGTGATATTTTTGCATGGTCTCATCAAGACATGCCCGGCATTGACCCAGAGATAGTGGAGCATCAAATTCCTTTACTGCCAAATGCTAAACCCGTAAAGCAAAAACTAAGGCAAATGAGGCCAGATTGGGTACAGAAGATCAAGGATGAGGTCACTAAGCAGATCGACGCTGGCTTTCTTATGGTTTCTCAATACCCCACCTGGGTTGCCAACATTGTGCCGGTTCCTAAGAAGAATGAACAAATCCGAGTATGCGTCGATTTCAGGGATTTGAACAAAGCGAGCCCTAAGGATGATTTTCCCCTGCCGCATATTGATGTGCTTGTTGACAATACGGCAGGGCATGCCATGCTCTCGTTTATGGATGGTTTCTCGGGTTATAATCAGATTCTCATGGCACCGGAGGACCGTGAGAAGACAACATTCATCACCGAATGGGGACTTATTGCTATTTGGTCATGTCGTTTGGTTTGAAGAATGCCGGTCCTACTTATCAGCGCGCTACTACAACCATTCTGCACGACGTGATGCACAAAGAAGTTGAGGTCTACGTGGATGACATGATTGCCAAGTCGAAAACTCGTGAGGGGCATGTCCCTGTTCTTCGAAAGTTCTTCGAACGACTCCGCAAGTACAGAATGCGTCTCAATCCGCAGAAGTGCACTTTTGGGGTCACAGCAGGTAAAATGCTTGGTTTTCTCATCACTACTCATGGGATTGAAGTTGACCCGTCAAAGATTGAGGCTGTACTTGAAATAAAGCCACCAGAATCTGAAAAGGGGAGTGCGAAGCTTTTTGGGAAAGGTTCAGTTCATCAGTAGATTCATCGCCAAGTTAACTTTGACTTGCGAGCCGATGTTTCATCTTCTAAAGAAGAATACTCTGTTTGTATGGACAGACAGGTGCCAAGCGGCTTTCACGTCCATTCAGAAATACTTGCAGAATCCTCCGGTCCTTATGCCGCCGATTCCCGGGAAGCCATTGATACTTTATTTATCTGTGAATCCTTCGTCTATAGGGTGTTTACTAGCTCAAGAAGGAGATAAGGGCATCGAGAAGGCCATTTATTACTTAAGTAAAAAGATGGTAGGGTGTGAAAAACGCTACACAGCTCTGAAAAAGACATGTTGGGCTCTTGTTTGGGCCTCTAAAAAGTTGAGACACTACATGCTGGCTTATCTAGTGAAGTTGATTTCTCGAATGGATCCTCTCAAGTATCTGTTTGAGAAGCCAGCATTTACTGGTAAGTTAGCACGTTGGTTGCTCTTGTTGGCAGAGTTCGATCTTGAGTACGTTACGAGAAAATCTGTCAAGGGACGAGCAGTTGCGGAATTCTTGGCCGATCATCCCGTTGATGGACCGGAGGACTCAAATTTTGTGTTCCCAGATGAGGAAGTGCTAACAGTTGTCGAAGACGTGTGGACACTTTACTTTGATGGAGCAACCAACCAGAAGGGATATGGGATCGGAGTACTGCTGATTACACCTGATGGTTCTCACATTCCGCTTGCGTTCAAACTCAATTTCGATGTCACAAACAACCAAGCTGAATATGAGGCCTGTATTGTTGGTATGGAGGCCGTTCTTACCCTCGGTGTGGAAAAACTCGAGGTGATTGGTGATTCTAACCTCGTCGTATCTCAAGCCAACGGGGACTGGAAGGTTCGCGAAGAAAAGTTGAAACTTTACCATCAGGACTTGGAAGATCTTATTCCTCGTTTCAACAAGGTTACTTTTACTCATATCCCCTGCTTGAAGAATCAATTTGCTGATGCCTTGGCAACCTTGGCTTCCATGGTTGAACTTCCTTTGGGTGTCAAGCTCCGCCCTATTCTGATCGAACAGCGGGACTGTCCTACCTATCGGTATGTCAACGCCATCGATGATGTAGATGATGGCCTACCCTGGTACCACGACATATGGAATTTTGTTAAAAGTGGGGAGTATCCGGCTAAAGCTTCTAAGAAGGATCAACTCGCATTACGAAGGATAGCGGCCCAGTACATCCTTTGTGGGGGAAAGTTATACAAGAGATCCCATTGTGGGATACACAAGCTCTGTGTCAATGGCTCTGAGGCCACAAGGATTATGGAAGAGGTGCATGAAGGAGTCTGTGGTCCTCATATGAGTGGTGTCATGCTTCCTAGGAAAATCCTACGACAGGGTTACTTCTGGTCCACGATGGAATCTTAGTGTGTGGATTTTGTACAGCGTTGTCATAAATGCCAAATCCATGCCAACCTAATGCATGTTCCCCCTTCTAACCTTTTTGGCATGACTTCTCCTTGGCCTTTCTCTGTGTGGGGCATTGATGTCATTGGCATGATCAGACCGTCTGCTTCGAACGGTCACAGGTTCATTTTGGTGGCGATAGATTACTTTACCAAGTGGGTGGAAGCCGAATCTTACAAAACCCTAACTGCAGTTCAGGTTGCCCATTTTATCAGAAAGAACATCATCTATCGATACGGTGTACCTCAAGCGTTCGTGTCAGATAATGGGACTCATTTCAAAGACAGGGTTTTGGAGTTGTTCAAAGAGTTCGGAATCCAAGTCCATCATTCGACTGTTTATCGCCCTCAAATGAATGGAGCTGTTGAAGCGGCAAACAAGAATATTGAGACGATTATCAAAAAGTCTGCTGAGTCTGCCCGGGACTGGCATAAGCAACTACCTCTAGCACTTTGGGGGTACCGGACGTCAATTCAAACATCGACAGGAGCGACACCCTATTCTTTAGTTTACGGGATGGAAGCTGTACTTCCTATCGAGCTTGAGATGCCGTCATTGAGAATCATGGCGGAGTGCGGGCTCACGGAATCTGAATGGCTCAATGGGAGGTTTGTTGAACTCATGCTTTTTGATGAAAGGAGACTCCATGCCTTATACCATGTTCAGGGTTATCAACGAAGGATCGCATGGGCTTTCAACAAGAAGGTGAAGTCTAGGGACTTGGTTGAGGGAGACATGGTTACAAAGGAGATTCGGGTGCCTGCATTCGATCCCCGTGGCAAGTTTCGTCCGAAGCGTTCAGGGCCTTACATTATCAAGACCATCCTTTCTAGGGGAGCAGCTCAACTTATAAACCTTGACAGCAACGAGTTCTCCACTTTGGTGAACCTGGATCAGCTCAAGCGTTATTACCCCTGAGAGAAGCTCGTTGGGCCGAAAACCACAAGGGTGGGCGGTTCCAAGCAAAAATTAGAGCAAGCCTGCTGGATCGGAAACCTGAGAAGGCGATTCAGGCAAAAATAAATAGGCAATATTCAAAAGCTCACTAGGCTGAAAACCCGAAGTGGCGGCACTAGGCAAAAGTTAGAGCGTAAAAGGAGAGTCAAAAATACCCGAGCGAACCTAAGCTTGAACTACGTTCTAACCTGATTCCTTGAAAGAGGATACGTAGGCAGTCTCTTCCATCAACATGATCCGTGGTTTACCATTTTGGAATGATCTTCAATATTCAAAGCGGCGTGGCGTTCAACACTTTGGATCAACAAGAGAAAGTTTTAAATCTTTCGATTTTATTCAAACTACTACTTTTATTACACAGCTGAGCAAAGCCTTTAAAACAGTTAAGCATAAAAACAGAATAAAATGCTAAAGGCCTTAACAAGCTCACAATTTATTCTAGATCATTAGAGTCTGTCAAGAGTCTGTCATCACTTTGTCTTCTTGCGATTTCCCTTCTTAGCCAAGCTTTGTATCGATGCATGAGCTCTATACTGAAGTCTGGTTCTGCTCCACCAAGTTGACGCAGGCCCCAATTGCGCTCATATCCGGCCAAGTTCTGTGCAGTGAATGCAAGGATATTGAAAGTTTCGATTCTGGCTCGGTGCAGTCCTTGACTTATCCCTAGCTGACGGAGAATGCGACCGGGAATGTAGAATGTGATAGCGGTCAGCCCGGCTATCACCATCCTCTCGAAACCTGCAGAATTAAGGGCCATGTCTGGAATGTCCAGGGCCACATGCCACCAGATGATTTCATTCGGGAGCATTTCCTTCATGAACGTGTACCACTGATTCGTGGACATCTCCGGGTAGATCATCCCAGGCCAGTTTGCCTTCGGTGCCGTGAGCAATCCCAATTTGTCGGATAGCCATAGCTGTAAGTGAGGGTAAAAGACAAGTACGCAGCTATATAAAACTTGAGCGAGAAAACAAGTGAGGAGCCCCAATATGACCTAAGCCGAGAGATGAGGTAAAAGGGTAAATGAGAGAAAATTGGAAAAGGGTGAGCTGAGTGAGAATTTACCTGCAGCAGGAGTGGACTACCGCCGAATACGTTTGTTTGGCTAGTAGAAACCAAATCCAAGCCCATGAGTGTCTCTGCTAGAACCAGCGGCACCACATTCCTTCGCGTGCCCATTTGAGCGGCAACGCTCACTAGCAAGGGGCTGACCCGCCCATTCGGAGATACTAGTAAGTAAGCGGCCAGTACGCTGATTGTCAGGGCAAATCGGCGTCGAGCCTACAAGGCGGTATCCTCTGTGTTCCTTTCAGGCCCGTACCACTCCATCAGGCGCATGATGTTGATTTTCCCCTCAATTAACAAACTTTCGGCTGCTCCCCTCGAAATGTCGAGACATGATTGCAAGAGTTTTGGCATGCTTTTCCTGTAAGGTGGAGCGACAATCACGCTTGAACCAAACCCCTGGAGATATGCTTGAAATTCTTCCACGATTGGGCACAGCTCGTTGTCTCCAAACCTAAAAACATGAACCTCTGGGTCCCAAAACTGTAGCGCTACAATCAGAATTTCGGGCCGGACCCTCACGTTGCGAAGAAAACGAAAAGCGGCCAGCCCGTGAAATCGAAATGATAGCCAATCTCCGGCTACAAATGCTGTTAGCCATGGGCTGATCAAGACTGGAAGGTTATTTGCCATTATAGGGGTGTTGAAAGTGCCTACTCTGGGGGGGGGGGGGGGTTGTGCCTCACATTTCCAGGGTCATATCCTTTTATAGCCAGGGCATGATGAAATATCTCCCTTTTCCAAGATAAATATCCAAGCAAGGTGGCATTGCCCCCTTCAATGCAAGGGCACACCTGTGAGCTGCCCTAGGTGTATTTTGGATGACCAAGGACAATGACAAGGCATCCAACGTCTCAGATTCAAGATTGGTCAAACAAAGGTGGCTTAGCAAGGACTTTTCCATCGCACGATTGTCTCACTCCGTCGCGCGATCGTTCCTCCATCGCGCGACCTTACCAGTCCATTGCGTGATGGTTCAGTCTGCAATTTGACAGTTTATAGCAACTACTGACCAACTTTGGTCATTTTTCGTTCCGGGGGTTGTTTTGCAGTTTTATTGGTTCCAGTAAGTCACTATTGTTATATGTGACTGTGTCTAAGTGTCGGATTCGGAATATCGTGTTTAACAAAGATTTTGGACCCTCGGTGGCCCATTTCAAGTACAAATTAGGATTTCGGGTGGTCAAAATGTGTTTTAAAGGTTTTCACCCCATTCTCTCATGCTGTACAGGTCATATGAACCTAGTATGACTGTATGGGGGTGTCGACTTCAGTTTGGGACATAATCGAGTCCCGTTTTGCATTTCGTGTCCATTTTTGTGTCATTTTTAGCACGTTCAGGTCTAAACTTTGCTCCGGAATGTATTTTTCGGTTCCGTTGATTTGTACGGGTCGTGTTGTGCATGTTTGACCTCATGGGAGTGTCGGCTTCATCAAAATGCAAGTATTTGGAGTTTTGGTTCGTTGTTGCCCAAAATTTCATTATATTTCTTGTATCCTCGTATCCTGGTCGTGTCCTAGGTCATATCCTCGATTTCTCTTCTAAGTTGGTCACATTTATGCATGTTTTTGTGTCTGTAAGCAGTCTCAGCATGTCATCAATGCAAGTTTGGTATTAGTGGCGTGTTTTACCTCCACTAATCTATTACAAGAGTAAATAAACGGGATAGGCTCGCCTCCGACTCTCAGGCCGGTGATCGTTACAAAGTTGGCGGGTGTCACTGTCATCTCCCCTATAGGTAAGTGAAAGGTGTTGGTAGTGTCCCTCCACCTCTCTGCGAGTACTACTAGGACGGCATGGTCGTTTTTGGCCGGGGTAAGGGTCTGTATGAACTCGCTGAAGCCCGCCTCGTCTATTAACTGCCTCACCCTGGCAGGTAAACTCTGGTACAACACCAAAGAGCTACACGCGCCTCCAAAGCCACGGATGTCCCTCTGCCTCGCTCTCTCCTGTGTCAGACACCAAACAAAAACAAGCAGTAAGGGGATATGTCAGTGTGCGAAACTTTCATTCTCAAGTTCTAGGTAATCAATGTAGCTTGGCAACGGATGGTTGGTTCAAGTTATTATATTGCATGCATGGCATTCGATAGCAAGATCATGTTATTGCAATTAGGTCTTTTCTTTCGAGCATTACCGTATACGTTTTAACATTCAAACACAAATGGGCAAATTCAAATTTGAAACTACAAAGGGGGATTTTGGAAAGTTACCTCTGTCTAGTTGCTTGAAATGTGGGTCTCGGGGTCTCTCAAGACGAGCTCGGAGTTGTACTCCGTCCGCTATGGCCTATACGCTGCAAAACCCTACGGCACAAACAAGTGTGGTGTGGGAGGCACGTACCCCTCTGCTGTAAAAGGGACACGAGTCAGTCCCTCTGCCTCTGTCACTGCCATCACTCTGGGCCCGTAAACCCTAGCTCCGGTCCTCTCCTCGGCCTCCATGCCTCTTAGGACCTCCTCCTCCTCGGCTCTCTCTCTCTCTCGGCCCTCGCCGCAGCCTCTGAAGCTGCTATCACTCTCTCACGCTCCTCCCGGGCCTCCAAAATCGCAGCCTCTATTGCAAGGTTATCATCCAAAAGCTAGGCAAGTTGCTCGTCACTCAGGAGCTCAGCGACATCTTGTTTCGTGATCGGCCTGTGGCCCGATGATGTAACCGCCGGCCGGAAGAGTACATCCTCCTCTCTATACACAAACGGAACCCCCGTGGTCTCTACCTCCTCGGATGCCACACCCTTGCCTCCCACCGGATCTCTCGACGGAGCCCCGTTCAGTCCAATGCCATCACCACCAGCACCACTGTCGCCGGTGCATCCAGAACCACCACCCATCACCACCGAGCCTTCCACGGCCATGCTCGGGCTCAATGGCCGAACAACAGACCCCGTGGTCCCAACCTCCTCTGTCGCATGACAATCTGGCCCCGTCGCGCGATACTCCTCGCTGCCACCAACCTCTTCCTTACGGCCTTGCACGCCATCGCCGCCACCTGTGGCCGCTGCACTGGAACTTATCACAGCCTCTACTGGCTGTTGATCCTCTGTTTCGATCTCGATTGGCCTTCCTTGATCCTCGAGGTGATCAACCACTTCTCCCCCTCCACCGCCGTTGTTATGGTCTACCATGGTTGCTTACTGCGCTTGGGTTTGTTGATTTTGTGAAGAAATCAAGGGTTTGTTGGGAATGGGAGAGTTTGAGAGTAGAAAGGTGTTTTGAAATTTTGAAACTGACTGGAACTGTTTCTGCAACGTCCCCGGGAAGCTTTAGGGTGATAAACAAGCATGGGGCCGGGTCTGCGCTTATTCAAAACCCGAGCCCTAACAGGCGACCCTCGCGCGACGGAGTGGATCCATCGCGCGACGATTACTTTGGGGCCCAGACACAATACGGCTTCTGGATGGGCCCAATCACAATTTTCTCTCTTATAAAAGCCCATGGTTTATTGTTATGGCACCACAACAACTTTAATGATGATTTTCAAATCCGGATTTCTTGCATCCCCAGCAGTAGTCTGCCTGCGCACGCACCCAATATCAATCAACGACGATCCATCCGTCCGTTTTCAAAATCAGCGACGATCCATCCATCCGATTATCAATCAACGACGATCCATCTGTCCGTTTTCAAAATCAGCGACGATCTATCCGTCTGATTATCAATCAACGACGATCCATCCGTCCGTTTTCAAAATCAGTGACGATCTATCCATCCGATTATCAATCAACGGCGATCCATCTGTCCGTTTTCAAAATCAGCCACGATCCATCCGTCCGATTATCAATCAACGACGATCCATCTGTCCGTTTTCAAAATAAGCAACGATCCATCCGTTTGATTATCAATCAGCGACGATCCATCCGTCAGATTATCAATTAACGACGATCCATCCGTCCGTTTTCAAAATCAGCGACGATCCATCCGTCCGATTATCAATCAACAACAATCCATCCGTCCATTTTGAAGATTAGCGACGATCTATTCGTCCGTCTTATTCGCTCTCTGATTCTTTGGTGCACGATATTTGTATATACCAGTCTGCATTTTTCTTCCATTTTGTCGGCTTTTGGGTAAATTGGTTGGGTGTCTAGAAATCTTTGACGTTACCCGTACCAGTCAATGGTTCTTCGCGTGCTGTCAAAGAGGGACTACTGTAGACACCCCAATCTGGTTTCCCAATTGTTTTACTTTATTTTTTGGTTTCTTATTTCCCCGATGATGAATCAGATCAAAAATAGTCTTAAGAGTGAAATGGTTTGAGCTTGGAGTGAGTGGAGCCCATCCTAAACCCAAAAACCCTAAAAAAAAAAACCTTGACCTCAGGTTTGACCATCACGCGATCCATTGGATCCCTCGCGCGATGCTTCATCTGCTAGGTGTTGGTCAAAGTCAAAGCCTTGACCGTTGACCATCACGAGGCTGATTTAACCATTGCGCGATGGTCAACACCTGTCGCTTTCACCTTTTTCTAGCTGGATTGTGTGATGATCAGAGGGCTACAGTCCTGTGGAACCCCATTTTCGTCGACTGAACAGCTTTTGCAGAGCCCAGTGGCGTAGCCAGGAATCTATATAAGTGGGGGCACCTTTTGAACACATTTCAACCAAAAAAATTCATACCAAACAATGTTAGAATAATAAATAATTAACGTTTGTGCTGAGAATTGAAAAACCAAACCTATTTATTAAGAAAGTAACATACATAAAATATAAAACAAACAAATTTGAATTGTCTTAGCGGATCAAGTCTAAGAGCAATTTACTACACAATATTTAGCAATTATGCTTCCATTGTTAATAATTCTAAATTATAAAACCCATAGCCCATGGTTTAGGTACTTTTGAACTGTGGACATTATGCATTAGAGAGTTCCAAAGAGTAAGTGGCCTCTATTATTTGCATTAGATATCTCATTTCGCAAGTGTAATGACATTATTCTAATATGTGAAATAAGATTGAGAATGAATGATATTCGAAATGTCTTAGAGTGATTAAAAGTAAATTTATGAAATACAATTACCAAGACAAAACGCCAAATATAAATTTTTAAATTTTGAATTAAAAAAAAAATCAGCAGGGGCGCGTGCCCCCGCTCGTCCCTTACTCCCTCCGCCACTGGCAGAGCCTTGGGGTTAGCCACCCACTCAACCTCTCCCATCACCTTTTGGGATGGCCTTGGCTACCAAATAACCAAGGCCAGCCATGTTCGCTAATCTCTACACCTTGTTTACCACCCACCAAGCACTCTCTCAACTTCTATAAATAACCCCCATGGTTCTTCTTCCAAGGGGTTACCAAAAAAAATCAAGCAAAAGAGAAAAGGCTCTACAAACCCTAGCATACTTCATATCTCCTCACTCTAACCACACCCATACACTCATTTTCCAAGCTACACCACCTTGTTCAATCCTTTTTCAAAATACTCAAGCAAAGGTATAAGTCCTTACTGTTTACTGTCTTGATCCCTGAGGCGGGCTGGCAGGTCCAAGGCTGGTAATCTATACCAGTCCTGGTCCTAAAGTCAGTAGAGCTACAAGAGTTGTGTTGCTAGCATACCCGCGCGCGACGGACCCACTGCATCGCACGACTGTTCCAGTCAGCACGTGACGGTCCTCATGGGGATGGGATGCTGGTTATTTTCTATTTGTAGTATTTTTTTTAAAATCACTGTGATGCACGTTTAAAACCAGATCCAATGACTTGCATGCTAAAATTTGTGGCTTAACCTAGAACTCTTAGTCATTTAGTTTGGGAATGCCCCTGGGTGGCTTCTTAGTATGTTTTAGAGCCCAGGTATGCAAAGCAATTCCTGGAAGTCCAGTCAGGATCAACACGTGAGGGTTGCACACCATCGCGCGATGGTTCTCTTGTTTCCAGAAATTGCCCTTGCATGGGCAACTAGGCCCTAGGCCTTTGCTTTAATACCCCCACTATTTAGGGGTTCTGATGCAAAGTCTGGTTATTCTGTTTGTAATAATTACTTGCTTACAGTTCTTATAAACTGCTTGGTTTGAACCTGGGTGTGCATTGGTCCTTCCAGAGCCCAGAAGGAGGTAAAATTGAACTTGTTGGAGGGACTTGACCATCACGCGATGGTATGAGTCTGATGCGCGATGGTTGACTTGCATGCTGGCAGATCCATGCATGCAAGTTGGCTATTGTTTATATCAGATTCATTCCAACGCACTGTTTTGATGTCCAACCACGATGTTAATTTTTACCTCATTTATTTTCTAGTGTATCCATCCATCCATGCTATTCTCATATCACATGCTGCAAGGTGTTACAGTTTTAATTCCCCGATTAACTGTTCCCCCACCCTAATTGGCTAAAAATTGGTTAATAAAAGAAGAATCACAAACTCTTTTACAAAATGCCTAAGTAGAGACCGATCTCCGGATTGGGCAAGAGGGGTGTCATAAAATCCTTCCCCTCTCGTAACCTGGCTCCCGAACCCAGATATGGTTATGACAGACTGGTTCCTTAACTTTTTCAAAATCAAATTAGCGCGGCAGGTGCTTCGAAATACGGTTCCTTGGGTGTCGGACCTTCAAAACCCAAGTGGCGACTCTATATTTTTGAGCGCGTGCCACCTCTACTCGCGCTCCCACGATATCGGGCCCTCGTGTTTGGGAATCCGAAAATTTCCAAGGGCATGCTGCCCACATCCAAGCTAGAGGTGGTTTTGAGTATTTTGTCACTTTTATTGACGATTACTCAAGGTATGAATATATTTATTTGATGCGCCATAAGTTCAAATGCTTTGAGAAATTCAGGGAGTATAAGGCGGAAATGGAAAAGCATCTTGGTAAATGTCTCAAGACACTACGATTTGATCGTGGTGGCGAATACCTCTTGGGAGAGTTTAGGGACTACTTGTCAACTGAAAGGATTACATCCTAGTTGTCAGTTCCAAGTATGCCACAACAACATGGTGTAGTAGAGAGAAGGAATAGGACTCTTATGGATATGGTTAGATCAATGATGAGTTATTCAGATGTACCAGTTTCGTTTTGGAGACATGCACTAAGAACAGTAGCATACATTCTTAATTTGGTACCATCTAAGTCAATACCATCTACACCCACAGAACTGTGGACTGGGCGCAAACCTAGTCTCCAGCATGTTCGGGTTTGGGGTAGTCCAGCACATGTGCTAAATGGGAACGCAAATAAATTGAAATCAAGGACAGAAGTTTGCTTGTTTGTGGGGTACCCTAGAGGAGCAAAAGGTGGTCTGTTTTATAGTCCTACAGATAAGATGGTCATTGTTAGCACTAATGCCCAGTTCTTAGAAGAGGACTATGTGATAGACCACAAGCCCAAAAGTAAAATTGTTCTAGAAGAATTGAGAGGAGAGAGACTGGCACAAACTTCTTTACCGCCAATAATGCAGGAGGAAACACCACAAGAGACATTTGTAGAGGCACCTATTGATACACCGGTACCTCGTCGTAGTGGGAGGATTATTGTTCCACCCAGTCGGTATACATTGTTAGGAGAGTTTTTTGAAATGATCCCTGATGATCAACATGACAAACACTGTAACTACAATGAGGCACTTCAAGATAAAGATGTGAAACTTTGGCAAAAGGCTATGAAATCAGAGATGGAGTCTATATACTCTAATCAGGTCTGGGATCTTGTAAAACCACCCGAAGGGATTAAACCCATTGGATGCAAGTGGATCTACAAGAAGAAAAGAGGGGCGGACGGGAAGGTGCATACCTTCAAAGCTAGGCTTGTTGCGAAAGGATATACTCAGAAAGAAGAGATCAACTATGAGGAAACTTTTTCGCCAGTAGCCATGCTTAAGTCCATCCAGATTCTCTTATCCATTGCGGCTCATCTCGATTATAAGATTTGGCAAATGGATGTCAAGACCGCGTTCCTTAATGAAAATCTAGATGAGTGTATCTATATGGTGCAACTAGATGGATTCATAGCAAAAGGTCAAGAGCACATGTTGTGCAAGCTTAAGAAGTCTATTTATGAGTTTAAGCAGACATCTAGATCTTGGAACATCCGTTGTGATCAAGCAATCAAGTTTTTTGGTTTTGATTAATGTCCGGATGAGTCATGTGTGTACAAGAAGCGCAACGAAAAAATGGTGGTGTTTCTAGTGCTATATGTCGATGATATCCTGCTCATCAAAAACAATGTGGGAGTGTTGTCTTCTGTGAAAGTGTGGTTATCTGGCCAATTTGAAATGGACTTGGGAGAAGCCAATCACATCCTTGGGATTAAGCTTATACGAGATCGTAAGAACAAAATGTTGGACTTATCACAAGCTACTTATATCGATGAGATTATTGCCCGTTTTAGCATGCAAGATTCCAAGAAAGGGTTCCTCCCTTTTAGACATGGAATCAACCTATCTAAGGATCAGTGTTGTACGACACCTAAGGAGATGGAGAAGATGAAGGCAGCTCCTTATGCCTTGGCTGTAGGAAGCCTCATGTATGCTATGTTGTGTACTAGACCTGATATTTGTTTTGCCGTTGGCATGGTTAGTAGATTTCAGTCGAATCCTGGGCAAGATCATTGGACTGCAGTGAAACATATACTCAAGTATCTGAAAAAAACTAGAGATCATATGTTGGTGTTCCAGTTAGAGAGTCTGGTGCCTTATGGGTACACAGATTCAGACTTTATGACAAATAAGGATTCCAGAAAATCTACCTCGGGATGTGTGTTTACCCTAGGAGGTGGAGCCATTAGTTGGAGGAGTATCAAGCAATCTTGCATTGCTGATTCTATCATGGAGGCCAAGTATGTGGTAGCTTCTGAAGCAACCAAGGAGGCCGTTTAGCTCAAAGACTTTTTACAGTCACGTAGTGGGAATGAGAGTGAGATATGTGGCAGCATGACTTTAAGTCTCAGTGAGATTGTTAGAAAATTATACTAAAAATCATGCTTTCGTGTAATGGATTAATATTTGATTATTATTTATTAATCAGTTTTATCATTTATTGATGAGAATCTTTTATGGGCAATGTTTGCAAGATATTATTGTATGTTGTGCATGTGTGTTTTTTATTTTACAAAGTAGATCCGGTGTTGTAGACACCCCAATTTGGACCTCGGAGGTTCTTTGAACATTCCGATGATGAAATAAATGAAACAATACCTTTGAGAGCTTGAATAAAGGACTTCCTTAGCCCAAAAACCCAGATAAGCCCAAAAAGCCCTGGACTGAACCTAGAATACCGCACGGAACACTTCTACACTACGCGGCGTAATCAAACTTATTACAACACATGCAGCCATGAGGTTAACTGCACGGCATTTTGTGAAAAAGTTCTAACTGGCTCAGTAAGCTGTCGGCCATGCCTTTATTGAGCCACAGCTACAACATGGTTTAGCTGAAAAAGCACTTCTAATCCTCCCAGAAAACACCTCCCTCATTTTAATTCAAAATCCATGGCATTTTGCCTATAAATACACCTCTCCCCTCAAGAGAAAGAGGTCCTCCCCCCTCTCCCTGAATTTTCTCTCTCTCTCTCTCATCATGGCACCCATTCCTCACTTCCAAGTTTTAAGAAAGTTGCTCTAAAGACATTCTCTAGGCACTTTCTTTCTCAAAATGCCCCATTTTTCTCTTCACCATTAAAGTGAGTCTTTTACTCACTTTGAGATCTTACCTACCAAAACACCCAACAACCATTCATACCCACACTCATCTTTTCTCATCCGATCTTGTCCACATTCATCCATCATCATCCGCCCTTCATTCAAGCTCAAGGCCAAAGGTAAAAATCAAGTTTCCTTGGGATAGGCCCTGTCTTAATCCCTGAGGAAACTTTCCTGTAGTCAGGTTTAACCCCTTTTGGTTAAAGACTGACTTAAAAACTATTCTCACAAACAAAAATATAGTCACTGTGCTGGACATTACATGACGTGTGGCATTCCAACGCGTCGCACGGCATAGTATGTTCAGGTGTGCGGTCTTTCTTTAGTTTCCATTTATTTGATCAAGCTGTCTAAATCATGGCTATTCTCCATCAGGCTTGTTCATATTGCTAAGATATTGTCATCAATATCTTCAGAACAAGACTATATCTACAAGTCATGTTTTATTTCTTAAACAAGGTTTTCTTGCTTATCTCAAACGATCAAACATATCAAAACTCATTTTCCTTTCATGGCTTAAAAAAAGAGGTATTGCTTTAAGATGAGTCAGTAGCTATGTACTTTCTAATATCTCTAAGGAGTCACACACAGGATATCTAGAACACCGAGCGTTGCTATGGGAACTGATGATAGTCTGATGGCAGAACAGGTAAGCTGCACGGCATGTCATAAGGTCGTGCGCGGTCTTATGATAAGCTGTGTTGTGTGGTTCTGATCCAAACAGCTTGTCGGTCAGTTATTTCATTTTATATCATACCGTCTGCTCATCTCTATACAGATAGCACCACGTGCACGTCAACGTGATATATTTCCCATGTCCCTTCCCTTTTTGCTTGTTTATTAAAGAGTTTTATTTTCCAAAAGATATTGAAGTTTTTTTGTCCTCTTTTTAAAATGTTAAGTAGAGACTGGTTTGTTTTTACCAGGCGACTGGGGTGCTTTTCAACAAAACCTTCCTCATTCGTAACGTGGCTTCCGAACCCAAAGTCTCGACGTCTTCGCTAGACCAAAAGCTTTTCTTTTCAAAACGAACTCTCGGTTTTTCAGATCATCGAACTCAAAAATCCGGGTGGCGACTCTTCAAGGGTGCACCGAGCAGGGAGCCCATAATGGCGACTCTGCTGGGGACGTTTCATTATTCGAAACTTTGGAACTTTTTTTTCAAAGAATTGAATAATTTTTGAGAGCCAAGCTTGAAAGGCATTTTCGAAGGCGATTTTCAATATCTTTTGTAAAATAGAACTCTTTTATCTTGTACACTCTACACTACACAAGCCTCGCTAATGTGTTCTGGCAATCTTGCCCGGTTCGCCGGTGACAAGCTCTCCCGGGATGCCTAGCAACCCTCGACTATGATGGGCCATTGTGATGCTCGACCATTGTCTTGCAATACACTTGACAATGGGAAGTACATCTTGGCTCTAGTCCAGGGAACCTTGTTGAGACCAAAACCAGCCTTTGCACTTGTCCATAACCATAGAACCATCCCAACTAAGACAGGAACCCGTGATTAGGATTTATGTGATATATCTTGCTTATTTGCACCCTTTTTCTGTACATACATATCATTCATGCATCATTGCATCTTGTAGGTTAGAGGATAGGACTCCCTTAGGATTCGGTCAGTCTAGGAGACTCCAAATCCATGGAGTTTGAGATACTTCCGGTGTTTGCCGTGCCCAAACGGCTCCCTTGATCTAGGACTAACCTTAAGGGTGTGCGTATCAGGATTCCGGCAGTCATATTGCTCTACCTCGGATGGTCAAGGTAAGGAGATTGGCTCTGGTTCCGAAGCATTTGGAATTTAACCTGCCTAACAGCACCTACCTGAATTGTTGGAAATCTTTTGTACAAACACCTTAAATGAGATCCGGATCACGGTAGGTCCTAGGCTTAGTTTCTAGGAGGCATGAGGAAAGGTAGAGCAAGTATTCGTGATGAGTTGAGAGTTTGCTCTTTCTGCTTTGTTACCAGTTCTGAAACATTGGTCGTTCGCAAGAAGAAGTTGTACCCAATTGGTTTCGTCCGCTCCAAAGACTGGATCGCATAGATACCCTAGAAGGCACTCAGTTGTTTGAGGGTCAGGTAGTATAAGAAGGACAACAGTCAATAGAAACACCATAAGAACCCTCAACAACGATACCACTTGAAAATCCCTTACTAATGGCCGACCAAGGAAATGGGGTAGAGGAGCTTAGGCAAAACATGGCCGCTTTAGATACCCAATTTAGACAATCCATCGCCAATGTCGATGCACAACTCAAGACTTCCGCTGCGTCCACGAAGAATGACATGATCATGGTGATGGAGGCCATGCAAGAAATTAGTGATAAGCTTCAAACCGAACCTCCTCCACAGTATGAGCAGCCCAAAGAAGAAGCACCAGCTATAGATCCTAAGTTGGCTGCTCTTATTGCCAAGATCAGCAAGCTAGAGGAGTTTGTTCAAGAAACTAGGCGACTTGGAAAGGGAGAGGTCGACATGAACAAGCTGTGCTTATTCCCGAACGCCAAATTGTCGGAAAAGTTTAAAGGTGTGGACTTTGCCAAGTTTGACGGCACTGGTGATCCAAAGGCACACCTTCAAGGATATGTTGGCTCTCTCACCAAGCGAGGAATTGAAAAGGAAGCCATGGCGCAACTATTTCATGAGTCTCTGTCTGGTCCCGCCTTGCAATGGTTCCTTACTCTTGAACCATCCAAGAAAAAGACTTGGGAAGATATCGGGATAGCCTTTGTAGCCTAATATGATTTCAATGTCGATCTGAAAATGACCACCAAGGAATTAGAAAGTACTAAGATGAGTGAGAAAGAAAGCTTCACTGACTTTGTAAAGCATTGGAGGGCCAAGGCTGCCCAAATGCAAAACAAGCCAGATCTTAAGGAATAGATACGAATCATAACAAAGAACTTGCCAAGCTCTTTTGCCCCATACATGGTTCTTTCCCACACCGCCCCAAATTTTGAAACTTTCTATGACTCTGGATTGGCTATAGAGGAAGCTTTGCGGGACGGCACCCTAGAGAAAAAGGAAATGGGGTCAAAGTCCAAAAGAGCATATTCCGGCAACAGCATCGTTCTTTTTGGAAATACCAATCAGGCCGGAACCTCAGAAGTTAACCAAATTACCGAAAAACCAAAACCCCAAAACCGAGCCTTCTCCCAATTCAACACCCCTTGATCTGCATTACTTAAGAAGCTCACAGAAATCGGGGTATTGAAACCTCTTCAACCACTACAAACCATTCCACCAACCCTGAACCAAAATGTTTACTGTGAATTCCACCAAATGCCTGGCCATACCACCGACTGTAGGGAGGTATTCCCGAGCACATACATTTCATTGCCAAACACGTGATATTTGGGAACACGTGGTAAGCACGATTGGACTTATCGCCGGTCAGAATGGAGAACAGCGATATGGACCAATGATATGGGAAGTCCTTGGTCCATGAAGTCTGTTCGGCTGATTAAAGGCTAATGACATGAGAAGTCAGTGGTGTAAAACTAAACTATTTGGCAGATAGAGACATTCTCATTACGTTTGAACCAAGTTACATGTGAAGTCCTTGGTCCAGGCAGTCTGTTCGGCAACGAGGCCGAACAAGGAAAGAACTCCAAATCGATTGTTGGAGCATAGGGAACATTCTGGAGAGATCCAGAAACAGTGGTATTCCGTTAAGGAATAAGATCCCAAGAATATAGGATCTGAAAAGGATACCCAATGAGAATGAGATGTTCGGCCAGTAATGGAAAGGAATCCTAAAAGGACTCCTTCCTATTAAACTGATAAAGGAAACGAGAATCCTTAATATCCTGGGTTTCCTATACGAGTTGGGAATCCTATGGCAATAGGGATGCTTGGGCGCCAAGCATCCGAATGTCTATATAAACAAAGTAAGCCTAGAGGTAAAAGGTACGCAATACTTCGCATTCTTGCTTACTACTGATAATTAGGGTTTGACTGCTAGTACGTGATACTAACTTTGGCATCGGAGGGCCTTTGCCACGAGAGGCAGAGGTGCTCTCCCCCCCTGTCTATTTTGCAGATTAGGGTTCCGACGACGAATTAGGGTTTCGGTGAAGAGGCACGAGAAAGCCGTTGCAGTCCAGTTGATCCGAAGCATCAACTGTTTTCATCCCCCTACAATTGGCGCCGTCTGTGGGAAACGAACGAGTTCCCTTTTTATACGACCATGGTGGAAGTAACTCCAGCAACACCGCATGACCCAAAAGATGTGTTAGATGAAGGAAGGGACAAATCACCACCTGGGGCTCCGAGAAATCCCCAGGGAGGGCACAGGAGGACCACGAGTAAGGACCGCCCCCTTACCGTCCATCACAACTCCAAAAATAGAGGAGATGGAGAGACGGCTTCAAGATCCACGAGAAGGAGTAAATCCCATCGAAGGGATGGATCGGTCGCACACTCCAGGAGTGAGCACCGTAGCGACGACCTTCTTGATAAAAAGAGGCAAGAAGTTGAGGAGTATGCTCATCTAATTAAAAAACGAGAGCATGAGATCAGAGAATTAGAAAGAATCAGGGAACATCCGGAGGATTCCGGACTATCTCGAAGAAATTCTAGAGGCAGTGGGTATGCTGTGGTACAATACAGAAAAGCTCCTTCACGAGGAAGAAGGAGCAGAAGCAGAAGTCCAACCCCAAAGCGACATAGGACTTCTCCACGTAAAGAGAGGAGCAAGACCCGAACACCCGAGAGAAGGGTTTCTTCACGAAAAGGGAGGAGCAGAGACAGAAGTTCCACCCCCGAAGAGGAGGGAACAAGGAAACACCATCGAGACAGGTACGAGAGACCTGATGCTGATTGGGCCAAAGCCGCTGCTCATAAATCAAAAGAGTTCGAGGATGGGACAGTGACTGCACGAGAAGCAGCAAGCAAAGCATTAAGTAATATTGCGGCCTCCCCATTTACAAAGAGGCTACAAGAGGCTAGGTTGCCGAGCAGAGTGAAGCACGGTGCGTTCGTACTTTACGAGACAAATACGGATCCCGTGGCTCACATACAACATTATCAACAGGCTATGTTTATGCATGAAGGGGATGATTCCATCTTGTGTAAGATGTTTCCCTCCAGTCTTGGCAAGGTGGCTTTATCCTGGTTTCATAAACTGGCCCCACGATCCATACGAGGATGGAGGCAGTTGGCCGAGGAATTCACTGCTCGGTTCTTGACAAGCAGAAAAGCCCCAAAGACCTTTGAGAGTCTTTCCACCATGAAACAAGAGGAGAACGAGCAGATCAAGGATTATGCAAAGAAGTACTGGGAGACTTTCAACGAGATTGAAAGTTGCAGTGAGGAGTACGCAATTGCTACCTTCAAGACTGGTCTGCCTGTTTGGGGAGAGTTGCGTCGTTCATTGAATAAACATCCGGTAGCCACACTGGCTAAATTGATGGAATGAATAGAGCAACATGCCATAATGGAGGATGACATACTCCGTGAGGATGGCAGAACGGTTGCCGAACAGCCGAAAGCATCTGCCAAAAAGGTAGATAAGCCAGAGCCCAAGACTTATAGAGAGAGAAGGGAATATGGGCAGGCTAAGAAAGAGCCGTACAAAGATAAGCAAGCTCCTGACCCAAAAGCTTTCTTTTCTATCACTACGGTTTGGAAGGAACCAATATACAGGATTCTTTATCGAATAAAGAATCAACCATATTTTAAGTGGCCCCCGAGTCTAGACGGAGACAAGGATGCAAAACGTGCTACGAATCAGCACTGCAATTACCACAAAGATTGGGGCCACATGACCGAGGATTGTGAGATGTATAAGAGGCACCTTGATGATTTGGTCTCTCGGGGCTATCTCAAGGAATTTATCCAGGAGGATCCTAAGGAGAAAGGGAAGGCTATGGAGCTGGGTTACGAGCAAAACCCTAAAAGAGTAATCCATATGATACATGGGTTGGCCACACCTTATACGAGAAATGAGGTTAGGCTGTTACAAAGGCAAGTTAAGCACGATCAGCACGTGATGCGATTGGGAAACAAGAAAGGGCGAGAGACTGATGTATGCAATGAGAGCTTGGCATTCAGTGATGATGACCTGGCAGAGGTCCAAATACCCCACAACGATGCCTTGGTTGTAACCCTACGAGTTGGGGAATATGACATTGAGAGAATTCTAGTGGACTCAGGAAGTTGTACAGAGGTGTTGTACTACGATGCGTTCAAGAAGTTGGGATTGGCCCAAACAGATTTAGAGCAATCTACAACACCCCTGATCGGCTTCGGTGCAGGAGCAGTATGGCCCCTTGGAAAGGTAACACTACTTGTTCGGGCTGGGACAGTGGTATTGAGGACAAATTTCTTAGTAGTCAATGTTCCCTCTTCCTATAACGCGATTATAGGAAGGACATGGTTGCACAAGATTAGGACAATTTCCTCGACTTATCATCAGATGGTAAAGTTCCCAGGATCGAATGGGGTTGAAGTGCTCAAAGGCAATCAGAAAGTGGCTCAACAGTGTTTGATCTCCATCATTAAAACAGCCCCAAAGGTCCACCATGTTCATACGTTAGAAGTACCAGATCAACCAACTATCGAGGATGTTGGAAGAAGCCCGGCTGAAAAAGTGGTTGAAGGTTTGGAAAAGATTCAGATCAACGAGACTGATCCTGAAAGATATTTTTTAATTGGGGAATCATTACCGGCAGAGGAAAAGGCTGAGTCAATAAGATTTCTGAAGGAATATATCGATGTATTTGCATGGGTACCAGAGGAGATGCCGGGAGTGGATGCAGATGTGATCTGTCATCATTTAAACATTGATCCCCAGCATAAATCGGTCATTCAGAAAAAATGAAGGGCAGCCGTGCAGCATGTGGATGCAGTAATAGAAGAAGTCGATCGTTTACTAGAGGCTAAAGCGATACGAGAGGTCTACTACCCAGAATGGTTATCCAACACCGTTGTGGTGAAGAAGAAGAATGGGAAGTGGCGTGTCTGTGTAGACTTCACAGACCTAAACAAAGCGTGCCCTAAGGATTGTTTTCCTCTTCCAAGAATTGACCAGTTGGTTGATGCAACCGCTGGTTATGAGCGAATGAGTTTTCTCGATGCATATTGAAGGTATCATCAAATTGCTATGTTCGGCCCTGATCAAGAGAAGACTTCGTTTATCACTCCACGAGGGTTGTACTGCTATAGTGTTATGCCGTTTGGACTAAAAAATGCTGGGGCAACATACCAAAGACTTGCAACCATTATGTTCAAAAAATTGCTTGGAAAGATTATGGAAGTTTACATAGATGATATGGTGGTAAAAAGTCGAGATAAACAGGGGCATATAGCTGATTTGAAAGAGGTTTTCGAAATCTTGAGGAAGTACAAATTGAAACTCAACGCCTCGAAATGTGCGTTTGGAGTTGGTTCAGGAAAGTTCCTGGGACATTTGGTAACCATGAGAGGGATAGAGACTAATCCCGATCAGATTGTTGCCCTACAGAGGCTACAAAGTCCCAAAACCACAAAGGAAGTCTAGAGACTGACTGGAATGGCAGCAGCACTTAACAGGTTCATCAGCAGGTCAAGTGATAAGTGCAGACCCTTTTTTCAATTGCTGAAAAAGAGGGAGGGATTTGAATGGGGAGTAGAGTGTGAACAAGCCTTCCAGAACCTGAACAAGTATCTGGCCGAGCCCCCACTTTTGTCAACACCGCAACAAGGTGAGTCTTTAATTCTGTACTTAGCTGTTTCCGAGCATGTAGTAAGTGCAGTTCTGTTAAGGGACTTAGGGATGGAACAAATCCCTATTTATTATGTTAGCAAGACATTGCTAGATGCGGAAACGAGATATCTGCCTTTAGAAAAGCTTGTCCTGGCACTTAAGACAGCCACGAGGAAGCTGCCACACTACTTCCAAAGCCACAAGGTTGTGATTTACACAGAGTTTCCATTGAAGTCACTGCTACGAAAAGCAGACTTCTCGGGAAGAATCTCGACTTGGTCTGTCGAATTAAGCCAGTATGATATCGATTATCAGCCACGAACGGCAATCAAAGGCCAAGTATTGGCTGATTTTGTGGCAGAGTTTTCTCCCACGGTGGCTCCCCTGCCTCCTATGAGAAAGGAGCAGGCAACAGAGACATCACCCATGAAGAATCAACCCCTAGCCGAACAGGATCCTATGGAATGGAAACTATTTGTCGATGGATCAGCATGTAATACTGGTTCTGGAATTGGTGTTGTCATTCTTCCTCCTGAAGGAGTTTTGATTGAACTATCTGTTCGGCTTGGATTCAGTGCATCAAATAATGTAGCAGAGTATGAGGCACTCTTGGCTGGGTTGCGGAGTGTAAAAGCCCTAAAAGCAAACAGGGTTAGGGTGTATTGTGATTCACAGCTTGTGGTGAACCAGCTGTCCGGCGAATATGAAACTCGAAATGAAAATATGGTGGCCTACGTGCAGGCAACCAAGGACCTGCTTGATACCTTCGAGAGGGTGTATATTGAACAGATAAGCTCGGGACAGAATGCTCATGCAGATTCGTTAGCTTGGTTGGCTACAGCTGTACCAACCGAGTTCAAAAGAAAGGTGGCAGTCGAATATCTGAATGAGCCGAGCATTGGGAGGAGTGTAGACTTGGTCTTGGACGTGAACCAAGGACCAAGTTGGATGGACCCAATCATGGAGTTCTTACGAGACGAGATACTCCCATCTGACAAAAAGGAGGCCCACAAAATAAGGGTCAAATCTACTAGGTTTTGGCTGTCCCCAGAGGGTAAGTTATACAGGAAATCCTTTACAGGCCCATATTTACTATGTGTACATCCTGAGATGGTACAAAAGTTCCTTCATGAAATCCACGAGGGAACATGTGGGAGCCATGGTGGAGGCAGATCTATTGCCCACCGAGCAATTACTCAAGGTTACTGGTGGCCACACATGCAAGAAGATGCAAAGGTGTATGTGAAGATTTGTGAGAAGTGTCAAAAATTCTCACCTATGATTCGAACACCCGCCGAGGATCTGGTGCCTTTGACAAGTCCCTGGCCTTTTGCTCAATGGGGGATGGATATCGTGGGTCCATTGCACAAAGCAACTGGGAATCGAAAATTCCTGCTTGTGGCAACTGACTATTTTACAAAGTGGATTGAGGCAGAACCATTGGCCAAAATCACTGAACCTATGATAGAAAGATTCGTGTGGAAAAGCATCATCACTCGCTTTGGGGTCCCTTATTCATTGATTACAGACAATGGATCCCAATTTCAGAAGAAATTCAAGGTTTTTTGTGCCCAGTATGGAATACGAAATTATTATTCCACCCCAGCCTACCCTCAGAGTAATGGGCAAGCAGAGGCGTCTAATAAAACTATCCTTGACGGGATCAAAAAACGGCTGGACAAAGCTAAGGGGAAGTGGCCTGACGAGTTACCATTGGTTTTATGGGCACACCGAACAACGCCTAGGAGGTCTGCGGGAGAGACCCCCTATTCATTAGCTTATGGAACAGAGGCTGTCACACCTTTGGAAGTCGGTTTGCCGACCAACAGGACCGTTTTGGTTGAAAGTGGAGGCAATGACAAGGCCCTTGAAATCGAGCTTGATCTCGCCGAGGAGAGGAGAGAAAGGGCATTGGTCCATTTGGCTTCCTACCAGGACCAGCTAATGAAGAGCTATAACAAGCATGTTCACCCTCGAGAGTTTGGTGTTGGGGACCTCGTACTACGAAAAGTGCTCGGCAACACCAAGGTGGCCAATGAAGGTAAGTTGGGGGCCAATTGGAAAGGCCCATATCGAGTTACCGAGATTGTTGGTATAGGGGCCTACAAATTGGCAGATTTGGATGGTCATCCACTTCCGAGACCTTGGAATGTCCATAATCTACGAAAATTCTTTGTTTAAAGAATCATTTCAGTTTTGTTTTAGATGTGCACTACGTACTTGTGTGGGAATTACGAATATAATTCCTTTATTCTAGTTTTGATTATTCTAGTTACAAGGGGTACGAATAACGCCCTCTTGAGTTTTGCAAATTATGAATAAAGTCCCTTTTAAGTTTACTGTTGTGTTCTTGGTATTTGTTTGAAAAATACGAACTACGAGATTAGTTTCCCTCATTCGTATTGGGGAGCAGGGTATACATTTAAGTACGTGACACTTAAACGTTATCAAACACAAGTAATTTTGAGTACGTGAAACTTAAGAAAGAAAGTTGTATGTCTATTCTTGAGTACGTGAAATTTTGAGTACGTGAAACTTAAGAAAGAAAGTTGTATGTCTATTCTTGAGTACGTGAAACTTAAGAAAGAAAGTTGTATGTCTATTCTTGAGTACGTGAAACTTAAGAAAGAAAGTTGTATGTCTATTCTTAAGTACATGAAACTTAAGATACACTTAGAATTTGTTTAAGTATGTGACACTTAAACATGTCTTGTTTTGTTTAAGTACGAAACACTTAGAATTTGTTTAAGTATGTGACACTTAAACATATCTTGTTTTGTTTAAAGTACGTGAAACTTAAACATGTCTTGTTTTGTTTAAATACGTGAAACTTAAACATGTCTTGTTTTGTTTAAGTACGTGAAACTTAAACATGTCTTGTTTAAGTACGTGAAACTTAAACATGTCTTGTTTTGTTTAAAGTACGTGAAACTTACAACAGTTGAGTATGAGAAACTTAGGAACATTCAAGTATGAGAACCATTCAAGGTGGAACGTTTTTAAGTACGTGAAACTTAAATTCAGAACAGGAAATCATGTGTGAAGGATTTGCTAAAGTACGAAATACTTATGCAAACAAATGATGATCGAAATACGAAATATTTAGATTGCATCCAAACAGATACTCCAACACGAGGGGAGCCGAGCAAATATCTAAAGTTATGCCACAGAGGGCCAAATACATGTTTTAAAATAAAGTATTGATAGTACTGGTGCCACGCAGGGTAAAGAAGCTATGGTCATGAAGGACCAGCCAGGTGATTTAAATCAAACCAAAAACTACATGCTACTCTTTCAATCCAGGTTCTGGACATCCACAAGTGTTCTGTCCGGTTCCTCCGTTGGAGCATCACCATCTGTTGCATTCTCCTCCAAAATAATGGGCTCCAGGGTTGAAACCCGAGCAGGTGATTGAGCAGGATGCACATCAGTAGCTATGTCTTCTTCAGCATCGGCAAATTCTTCTATCTGCTATTCAATGTCATCTACTGGATGCTCCGCTGGTTGTTGAATGATCTGGGCACGGGTGCTCGGCAAATCATTATCTTCCCAGAGGGGTGAATCTTCTGCAACCCCCATTTTAGTCAAACAAGCCTCCCAGCAGGCAGCCCAGATCTGATCTTGGATGGCAGGCATCTGCTCCACGTAACTGGAAGTGGTAGCATCAAAACCCTTCTGGTATCCATCTTCGTAGGCCGCCTTTTTTGTATTGTCAATTTCAGACAGTGCCTGACTGAGACCCTCCTCGGCAGTTTCGAGTTTCTCCTTGGTCGCTGCTGCTTCCGCCTTTGCCTTATCTCTCTCTCTCTCTCTCCAGCCTTGTCATTGATTGAAGTTGCCTTATGTTATCTCTCAACAGCCTGTTGCGCTCTTGTTCAACCTCTTGAAATTTTTGATTCAATGCAACCATCTTTTGAATAAACTATGGGTTACCAGAGAGAGTTAGTAAAGTACAATACTAAGTTTGCAACTTATTTGAGGAAAGGTTCTCAGTTATTACCTTAATACCACTGACGAGACCAGTGGATACTAGCCGGTCAGGTGCAGATCCAGATTCCTTCTGCATGTCAACAGGGAGCAGCAACCCTTGAGCTAGGGCAAGTGCTGTTTCTGATGAACTAGCACTGTCCCCAACATGAACAGGATGGTCACCCCTGGTGAATGAAGGAGTCCATGTTTGTGGAAGTACTTGAGCAGTTGGTGACACAGGGAGATGGGTTTCTGTATCAGCTTGTGAAACAGAACCAGCAGGGTCCTCAGATCTAGGTCGTTTGTCCCGATGAGCGTTAGCAGCATCAAGGGGACCATCCTCTTCCCGAGGAGAAGAGGACGATCTTGCTGATCCCCCCCTATTGCGACGTGATCGTGGGGGCGGGGCGCCAGTTGATGCTACCCTGCTGGTAGCACCACGTCCCCGTGTGGAGACTGTGAGTAGAGAGCTCAGGTTAAGAGGTTGACGGGTCATTGTACCTGGTGATCGAGAATAACCGGAGGAGGTAGACTGGCTGGTATCACGATTTAAAACCAGTTGTTCGGGCTGTTGCTGTTCAGAAACTGGTCCACGTGTAGATCTTCTGAGTCTTAAACGAGGAAGCGGCACGCCTTCCGAAATGGGAACTTCACCAGGTTGACCAGCAACGGTAACCCCAACTTGAAGTCTTGAAATACGTTGTTGAGGAGCAGTTGATGTGGAGGTAGAAGCAGCACTGGTGCTGGGATGGGCAAGTCTTCTGTCAATGACCCCTCTGTATGAAGGGTCGTATCCTAGCAATATATCAGCGTCTCGACCCCGACCAGCTATTCAGGTACCTGGTTCTCCTGTGTATTTTAGGATCCTGTTTATGTCCTCTGTTCGGACGTAGCTCGGCTCACGTCTAGGACGTTTGTTAACGTTTTCAGCTGCAAGATCGGAGTTATAAAACAAAAATTAGACACATACAAAGCTATGAGAGAGCAGTAAACGAAGAAATTGCAAAAGATAAAAAGCAAGAGCATACGTGGATAGCCCCATATGTGGGGGCAATGGAGCCCTAGCACTTGGCCATCCTCTCCTAGTGGCTCAAAGGCTCCAGTGACATAAAGGAAATCAATCTCATGATCACGAGCGGAGTCTGGCAGGTTGAGCACGAGACGCTTTTCTGCCCTTCTAACTTTGAAATAGTAGGTATTATACTCAGGGTTTAGTACAATACTGTACCACCACTGAATATCCCAAATTCCTAACTGGGTCCCCAGAATCCTATTCAAAGCTATTACACCCATTATCAGCCTAAGGACGTTTGTTGATACTTGCATGGGGGTGAGACGATACCAATTTAGGATCTGGCGGAGTAATGGGTGAAAGGGAAATCGGACTCCACCTTCGACAATGGCCACAATAGGGATACACATTCTATCCCAGGAGCCACCATCCCTATCCGCTCCTAGAGGGGCGAGTTCGAGTCCTACGTTATCTGGAATGACATATTCCGACCTAAATGCCGCCATGGCAGCAGGGGTATCGCAGAGTTTCCTAAACTTACTGGGTCTAGGAGGGTTATCATTATCATCCGCCATGGGTATACTCAGAAAAGAAGAAAAACTGGAAATGGTTACGAACTGAAACCCTAGAAACAACCCACAAATCTGAGAAATGAGATCTCAGATGGAAACCAAAGTAGAAGAAATGGAGTAAGAACGAGGATCTTACGAGAATACTGTGACGATTCCTTGGAATGCAATCGAATTTGTAGACGGCGGCAATGGCGGAAGGCTTAGAGAGAGAAAGACTGAAAGTACGAGTTTTTTCGGGTGAAAACCCAAAAGGAGCCCTTTCAGGGGTATAAGGGCGAGAGACGGAGACGAAACGTCTCCTCTCACGCCGTTATAGGTTAAAGTAACGGAAAGCAAAGACCGTTTTGACGCCGTTTCAAAGAACATCAGTTCGAAATTAATGATTGGCATACGAAAACGTGCCACGTGGAGTCATTGCCCCGAAATGGTATAATGACGGAGGCGCCAAAGGGCGTCAATGAAATACTGAAATAATGACTGCACGGGATCAAAAGATTGTGGTCTAATAAAGTTTTGTTTCTAAGCTTCATTTATTGCCCCCGAACAGTGGTAAATAGAAGAAGCTGGGGAGCAATTGTAGGGAGGTATTCCCGAGCACATACATTTCATTGCCGAACACGTGATATTTGGGAACACGTGGTAAGCACGATTGGACTTATGGCCGGTCAGAATGGAGAACAGCGATATGGACCAATGATATGGGAAGTCCTTGGTCCATGAAGTCTGTTCGGCTAATTAAAGGCCAATGACATGAGAAGTCAGTGGTGTAAAACTAAACTGTTCGGCAGATAGAGACATTCTCATTACGTTTGAACCAAGTTACATGTGAAGTCCTTGGTCTAGGCAGTCTGTTCGGCAACGAGGCCGAACAAGGAAAGAACTCCAAATCGATTGTTGGAGCATAGGGAACATTCTGGAGCGATCCAGAAACAATGGTATTCCGTTAAGGAATAAGATCCCGAGAATATAGGATCTGAAAAGGATACCCAATGAGAATGAGATGTTCGGCCAGTAATGGAAAGGAATCCTAAAAGGACTCCTTTCTATTAAACTGATAAAGGAAACGAGAATCCTTGATATCCTGGGTTTCCTATACGAGTTGGGAATCCTATGGCAATAGGGATGCTTGGGCGCCAAGCATCCAAATGTCTATATAAACAGAGTAAGCCTAGAGGTAAAAGGTACGCAATACTTTGCATTCTTGCTTTCCTACTGATAATTAGGGTTTGACTGCTAGTACGTGATACTAACTTTGGCATCGGAGGGCCTTTGCCATGAGAGGCAGAGGTGCTCTCACCCCCTGTCTATTTTGCAGATTAGGGTTCCGACGACGAATTAGAGTTCCGGTGAAGAGGCACGAGAAAGCCGTTGCAGTCCAGTTGATCCGAAGCATCAACTGTTTTCATCCCCCTACACCGACAATTGCATTTGCCTTCGTCATGAGATCCAAAATCTCATTGACCGTAAGGTTATTGACACCCCTCCTCCAGATAAACCAAATACCATTTCAAACCCTTTATCACAACATAACACCCCCTTTCGTATCAACCAAATCACCTTAACCCCAGATCAAACCACCCAAGATTTTGATCCAACCCTTTTCATTACCTCTGATACTCAACCTAAATCGGTTGTGAAAATTCTCGAGGAAATTGCTCTCTGCTTTCTGTGGGAATGGAAAAATACGTGGGGAGACCTCATTTCAGATTGGGAAGAATTCGAAGCAGCCAACTTTCAGAGGGATGCTGAACCACCATTCGAGCCTAGATGGGAGGTTGATTGGCAGAACATTCATGCTAACCCTCTCGATTGACTTTCTCTATACATGATGTTTAAAGGTCAGAGCGAGAACTATCAGATCCCTCAAGAAGTTCCCGAATGAGATTGGGATTCAACCCCGAATGAGTATCAACTTTTAGCTAGGGATGACCCGCTGGATATGTTTTCTCCACCTGCAATGTTTGCTGAAGAATTCCAACCCGAGATGACAGCCTATGGTTGGCCAGAATTTGTTCCAGACTTCTACCATCTCAATAATTTTGATGACGACATCGGCCATACCCCATGGCATCCGAATCTAGGGCTCCTAGAGCCAGAGGAAGAGGTGGCCAATAGTGAGTTTACCCCATGGATTACATTGTGGAAGAAGCTGAGTCAGAACCATCAGTCACCTTCCCGAAGGACGTTGATGTCGCCATGATGAACTTATGGGAAGACGAATCAGGAGCCAAAGTAAGACCATAGACCAGCTCTGAAGTTGTCAACATAAAAGTAGGAAATGAGGAATGGACTGTGAACAAGGTAGTAATGGAAGCCGAGCAATGGAAACCAGAGGACCTTTGGGAAGATCTGGTTATCGCTGATCTAGTGTCCAACCTCCAAGATACCACCATTGAAACCAAGCGCAAAACTCCCATTGACTTATGGAGTGAGGAATCAAAATACCGCCAAATTGATCATTTGACCAGGAGTGGCCGTATCCATCAACCTCCTAATCTCCAAACCAGAGAATCCTTTAACCCCGCAGCTCCACCAGCCAAAGAGCCCTCAAACTCTTTTACTACCCTGACCAAAAACACTTTTTAACCTTTTGCTCCACCAGCCAACCCTCCCATCCTAAGAGAAACCTCTAAGGAATGATCAAACAACAACTCGAGCAAACCCAGGCTAAAATGTCTGTTTGGGATGTGCTTGTTCATTCCACTCGCCATCGAGAAGGGCTTATCCAAGCCCTTTCCCACCTGAAAGTTCCCTCCAATATAACCCCTGATGATCTCGTGGCACTCATCAAGACCATACCCATCAAGCATGCTATACCTTTTACCGATCGAGATCTGCCCGCCGAAGGAACAGGCCACTATGTCACTCTGAAATGTCATGGTAAATGGGTCCCGGCGATTCTAATTGACAATGGGTTAGCCATCAATGTTTGCCCGCTCCGTGTTACTTACTGCTTAGGGTACAAAAATAAGGATTTCTCTCCATCAGAAGTCAAAGTTCGAGCATATGACAACACTCGCCGCGATGTGGTTGGAACCCTCATGCTCCCTATGACCTTTGGATCTTATCAAACTGAGGTAGAATTTCATGTGGTGAGCATCCCTGCTTCTTTCAACTTGTTGTTAGGAAGGCCATGGCTGCATCGACCAGACATCATGGTTGTGCCCTCCACCTTTCATCAGAAAATCCGTTTGGGAATTGAGACAAGAATGGTCACTATTCATAAAGACTCTGAGATCTGCACACCTATTGAAGACAATGCCCCACTTTTGGAAATCCAGCATGGGGAAGAAGACATTGTTCTGGGAGGCTTTTTGTTGGATACCTCCAATGTGTCTTTTCGGTCAGGATTGATGATGATTTTGTCATTAGCAATGTCGCCATAAAGATAATGAAGAAGATGTCCTACATGCCAAGTCTAGGATTGGGAAAGAACCTACAAGGACCTACAAAGGTTGAGGCCCATGGAACCCTCATGCGCACCATCGGCCTTGGTTATTTGTCCTCAGACGGTAGTAAAGTGAACAAGGGAGATAGATTGGAAGACTATTTTGTTAAAGAGAAAGCAAAACAGGTCTACCAACGTCAACCAGAACCGTTTTGGGATAAGGAAACTAATACTCTACTGCCAGGGTTCGAGATATTCGCTAACAATGTTTAGCCGAAAAGTAAAGAAGAATTCGAGGTTGCCAAGGAACAGGAGAAACCAACTGATTGGATTGAGGTCTTTAACATGGGGAGTCTAGCGGTCCTGTTCAAGGAGGACGAACCAATGGGTACAGTCATGGAAGCTGAAGTATTGATGCTGGGACAGGAGGTCCCTGAAGACCCAACTTCGCTCATCATGGATGCCACGGGAGATTACAAAAACTAGACTTTCATACCAAGTGCAACGTGCCAAGGGTCTGATTCTGAGTCCGAGTCTTCTGAGTCTTCCGAGTCTGTTGAGTCTGAGTTGGTGCCTCTTGGCCCCACTCCTCATGGTATGTACTTTGAATTTGAGTTTACCTGTGTGTATGGTGCCCCCCAGGCCTTTGTTAATGATGAAATAAATGAATCTGATTTCGTTTACTTCCCTGATTTTATAATAAATTGTGTCGACCCTGATGATGAAGGGATCAATTTCGATGGGGACATCCCTAAAGAAATCTGATCCCTAGTCGAAAGAGAAGATGAAAGGCATGCTCAGCCTGTAAAAGAAGAAGTTGTTTTAATAAATTTGAGAGATGAAGGGAATCCCCGGATGATTCAGATCGGATCCGCGCTATCCGCAGAAGTGCGTCAAGCTCTCATAAGTTTGCTGAAAGAATTCGAGGATGTTTTCGCATGGTCACATGCTGACATGCCTGAAATCGTAGATCACCGGATTCCTCTTCATCCCGATGCAAAACCTGTAAAACTGAAATTAAGACGCATGAGACCTGATTGGGTGCTTAAGATAAAAGAAGAGGTCACCGAATAGATCAATGCAGGATTCCTAATAGTAACTGAGTACCCTCAATGGGTTGCAAACATCATTCCTGTCCCTAAAAAGGATGGAAGAATTAGGGTCTGCGTTGAAGTCAGGGATCTTAACAAAGCAAGTCCGAAAGATGACTTCCCATTACCACACATTGATGTACTGGTTGACAATACCACTGGGCATGCTTTACTTTCCTTTATGGACGGTTTTTCCAGATACAACCAAATCCTCATGGCCCCAGAGGATCGGGAGAAGACCACATTTGTCACTGAATGGGGAACTTATTGCTATCGGGTAATGCCTTTCGGGCTAAAGAACCCAGGATCTACTTATCAGCAGGCCGCTATGACCTTGTTGCATGACATGATCCACAAGGAAGTAGAGGTTTACGTTGATGACATGATCGTTAAGGCCAAGGAGCGAGAAGGGCACCTACCTGCACTCAGGAAATTCTTTGAGAGGATCAAAAAGTACCGGATGTGCCTTGACCCGGCCAAATGCACATTTGGAGTCACAGCCGAAAAAATGCTCGGATTCATGATTACCATCCGAGGTATCGAGGTCAATCCGTCCAAAATCAAGGCTATTCTAGAAATGGAGCCGCCACGGTCCAAAAAGGATGTAAGGAGCTTCCTCGGTAAGGTGCAGTTTACTAGTTGGTTCATTGCCAAACTAACTTCGACCTGCGAACCAATCTTCCTCCTGGTCAAGAAAGGTGTGTCATTCAAATGGGATGACAAGTGCCAGAAATCTTTTGAGGCAATTCGAACTTATCTGCAAAATCCACCAGTATTAACGCCCCCTATAACGAGAAATCCTTTGATCCTATACTTGTCGGTCACTCCATCTTCTATGGGGTGTATGCTGGCACAGGAAGGAGACGATGGGGTTGAAAGGGTTGTTTACTATCTGAGCAAAAAAATGGTCGGATGTGATGAGTGTTATACCCCGCTAGAAAAGACGTGCTGGGCACTCGTTTGGGCTTCCAAGAAGTTGAGACACTATATGCTAGCCTATCCAGTAAGGCTAATTTCTCGAATGGATCCCCTCAAGTACCTGTTCGAGAAGTCGGCCCTCACGGGAAGGATGGCATGATGGCTACGGATGTTATCAGAATTTGAATTAAAGTACGTCACCAGGAAGTCCATAAAAGGAAGAGCTGTTACTAACTTCTTAGCCGACTGCCCAGTTGAAAGAGGTGAAGACGCTGAGTTTAAGTTTTCTAACAAAGACATAATGACTCTAGCTGAAGATGTTTGGAAGTTGTACTTCGATGGGGCTACTAATCAGAAAGGGTTTGGAATTGGCATGTTGCTAATAGCACCCGATGGGTCTCACATTCCGCTCACGTTCAAGCTAAATTTTGAGGTCACTAACAATCAAGCAAAGTACGAGGCTTGTATTGTAGGTATGGAAGCAATAATTGAAATTGGTATAGAGAAATTGGAAGTAGCAGGGGATTCCAACCTGGTAGTGCCACAAGCCAATGGTGACTGAAAAGTCAAATAAGAAAAGCTAAAGCCGTATCAAGAAGACCTTGAGGATCTCATCCCTCATTTCAACAAGGTAACTTTTACTCATGTACCAAGGCTCAAGAATCAATTTGTGGACACCTTAGCAACGTTGGCTTCCATGGTTGAAATTCCCATTGGTGTGAAGCTGAGGCCAATTGTGATCGAACAAAGGGACACACTGGTATACTAGCATGTCATGGTCGTTGACGAGCCTGAAGATGGTCACCCTTGGTATTATGATGTTTGGAGATTCATGGAAAGAGGAGAGTACCCCATTGAAGCAAGCAAGAAAGATAAAGTCGTCCTTCAGAGAATGGCAACTCAGTACATCATTTACGGAGGAAATCTATACTAGAGGTCGCACTATGGCATGCACAAGTTATGCATCCATGGTGCAGAGACAAAAAGGGTAATGGAAGAAATCCATGAAGGTGTGTGTGGTCCTCACATGAACGACATGATGCTCGCCAAAAAGATCCTCAAGCAAGGATATTTCTGGTCCACCATGGAAACAGAATGTGTGGAATACATACGGCGATGTCACAAATGCCAGATTCATGCCAACCTCACGCATGTCCCACCATCTGAACTGCATCAAATGACCTCGCCATGGCTTTTCTCAGTATGAGGAATCGACGTCATCGGAAGGATTGTGCCAGCGCCGTCTAATGGTCACAAGTTCATTTTGGTGGCCATTAATTACTTCACAAAATGGGTAGAAGCTGCTTCTTATGCTACTTTAACCGCAGTACAAGTTGCTCACTTTATCAAGCAAAATGTCATCTACCGGTATGGAGTCCCTCAAGCGTTTGTGTCCGACAATGGGGTTCATTTCAAGGGACAAGCTAGGGAAGTCTTCGACGAATTCCAGATCTAAGTACACAAGTCAACAACCTACTGGCCATAGACCAATGGAGCCATGGAAGCAACTAACAAAACAATCAAAGCCATTCTGGAAAAGACCATTCAATCCGCAAGAGATTGGCATGAGCAGTTGCCGCTAACTTTATGGGGGTATCGCATGTCCGTGCGTACACCAACAGGGGCAACCCCTTACTCTTTGGTCTATGGTATGGAGGTTGTACTTCCCATTGAATTGGAAGTTCCATCTCTTCGGACTATGATCGAGTGTGAGGTCCAGGAGGCAAAATGGTTAAGTAATAAATTTGAAGAGCTCAAGTTGTTCGACGAACGACTATTGAGGGCTCTCTATCATATTCAAAGGTATCAAAGGAGAATTGCATGCGCGTTCAATAAAAAGGTGAAGCCTAGGGACTTGTCAGAAGGCGATATGGTTTTAAAGGAAATCCGAGCACCAGTTTACGATCCATGTGGAAAATTTCGACCAAAGTGGTTCAAGCCATACATCATCAAGACTATCCTGTCTAGAGGAGCTACACAGCTTATTGACTTGGACGGAAGTGAGTTTTCAACTTTGGTCAACCTGGATCAACTCAAATGCTACTATCCCTAAGAGAAGCTTGCTGGGCTGAAAACTGCAAGGGCGGGCAGTCCCAAGAAAAAATTAGAGCAAAAGCCTGCTAGGTTGAAAACCCGCAAGGGCATCCTAGGCAAAAATTAAGGTGTATAATGGATGAGCTCGCTAGGCCGAAAACCCGAAAGGGCAGTACTAGGCAAAATTTAGAGCGCAAAAGGAGAGTGTCAAAATCAGAACAAACCCTATCCTGAACTACTTTATGACATGATTCCTTTTTTATAAGGATACATAGGCAGCCTTACTCTAAGGCCCAGTCACGATCAATCAAAATAAAAATTCTAGGTTGTGAGAGTTCAAAGCACTGAACCAAAGAGGGGGAAACCCTCCGCGACTCATTTTATTACGATAACTGCTTCTAATACATAAGGCTGAGCATGACTTTCGAAAACAAAAAGTGCAACATGATGAAAGCAGGTCCACAATTTATTCCATGGTCAGGGTAGTAGGATTCACTACAACACATTCCTTCTTTTATAGCGTCAATTTATAGCGTTCTTTTATAAATGCTATAATTGAGATGCATTTAAAACGTTCCATGTGAAACAACCGGAAAAAAGAGAAGAACCAAACCGCGCAACACCTTTAATAGCGTTGTAACATGATATTATAGCATTTAAAAGTGTGACCCGAAAAAATCAAAAGAATTAGGGCTCGTGCTCAAAGGATCGCGCTGCAGTTTTTGTAGGGTAATTCTGTCGACCCAAGGAGTTTCTCTCTCCGCATTACAAGAAGACAACGCTTTTCTGTTTCGTTGTTCATCTGTTCCGTAGGAGAATCCCGTCTTCTCAAACGGGGATCGTCCATCGATTACAGCTATTGGTTTCCAATCGCCTTTCTTTCCTTTGTTCTTCAAATTGATTTTCGGCAAAAAGGGTTTCAGATTAATATCAGATTTGGCTGTACCATGCCTTTCCTTGAATAGATCTGGTGCATTTGGAGTCTCTGTGGCTGAAGGGAGTTGTCCAGATAAAGCTCTCCGAAATGGTTTTCCGTCGACTTAATGGTTTTTTCCATATAGGATTGTCTTCAACTGCTCTGCTGCGCCGACTTGGGTACCAGGTTTTTAAGTGTCCATCCCCCTCTCTTTTGAATTCGAAACATCAGGATGTTCTAGATGGGTTTTGCTAATTTTCACTCTCTTGTCATTCTCAATTGTTTCAATTGGCCAAATCTCTTGGATGAGAAGTTTGGAAAATAGGTTTTTCGGCTACATTCCACAGATTTTGCTAAAGACTTGTGTTAATGTTGGTTGGGCTTTTTTCCTGCAGTAATCTCTGTTTAAGGGCTACCAATAATTTGGGGATGATTCTATTTGGTCCCCTCTCCCTTTATTTTATTAACTCGAATAAAACATTTTAGCAATTGTTTTTAGTTTGTGGTAAGCACTTGGAGATGGAGTGTGATTCTCATTCCACTAAATTGTATGATAGCTCAATTGAGAAACTGACTTTGGAAGTTGTTCCCTATTTATGGTGGAAGAGTAGACCCTTTTAAGTTTGAGAATGGACTTCATGATTTTCGGAGTGTGCCTCCAACAAAGATGAGCGGTCAAGCACTCAAGCATCACCAAATATGTGATTTAGCTTATTAACCTCAAGGATTTTTGTTTGGGTTCTGATTTATTTGCTGTGGTACAATTAGGATTTGTCATTTTATATATTGAATTAATTGATATATTTTCTTTTGTTTCTTGTTGTTCAGACTTCAGACATGTGAGCTACTGGAGGGATTGAACTACTTGGGTTGTGTTTTCCTTCAATGCATTATAAAGAAGCTTGGTTTGGTTCAATTCTTCTTTTATTCTCTTTCTACAAGAATAAAGTAGTATTTCCAACGTGTAAGGTATAGGTTTCTTAATGCCATGATTCTTTGTGTAATCACCTTAATGGGATAACTAAATCTATGTGTGTTGATTAGGATATATGGAAGACATAAGTAGTAGTCTTGTGTTTAGTTGAACCATGAATAAACGTGTGGCAAACTCATTTTGGCCATTCCCTTGCACAAACATTATGTTAATTTGAATCATGTTTTCTTTACCCTCTTTTTGGTCAAATGACTAGAATCTAGACTACATCCATGGAAGAAATTTTGCTGTCTCTGCCTTGTTTGATGGATAATGCTCATCGCTTTTGTTGGTTGAGCATGGAAAAGTTAGTCTGTTCTTTGTCTGCGTCTGATCAATAGCATCTTTATGAGTGGTAACTAGTACATGTGTACATGTGTTAAAGTCTTTTTGACGGAGATGATGACAAATGATTGTTGGTTGTCAGTTTTGCATGTGTGTATGCCTTCTCTGCCTGTTAATGAGCTATGTTTTGTATTTTTGTTCTGATGCTTTATAACTTCTTCTCCACCATCCAATACTTTGTCATTTCATTTGCTTATGTATGATCTAAACACTGTTAGATAAACTACGGATAGTGTTAATGGGTTTTTTTTGCTCGGTAGTGATAGTGTTAATTAATGTATGTTCAAGTCGATCTCAAATGGGACATGTAGAATGTAATCGACAAGTTAAAGAAAAACCAAGTAATTAGTTATGATTTTCTTCATTAATTGAATGGTATTGTGAACTACTTTGAATAGTGACGTTTTCCCCCCTTCTTTTTGAAACTTTCTAGAGTTGGCAACCATTGGAGGACCACCACCTACACCCATTTTTCCTCCCTCAGTATGAATGGTAATTAGTTTTGGGCTTTTGAGAAAGATTGCATAATTTTATATTCTTGCATCTGAATTAATGCTAATTGCTCCCATGTTTGTACCCTAGGAAAGATTGTTTCCATCTGGCATGTTTGATTGAGCTAAGTAGCGAGTAGGTAGGAATTGGAAGAGGGTATGGCTCTGCTTGACAGTATACAACTGTGCTGTTTGAAGGGGAAAATGAGTCTTTTAATAGATTTTTCATGTTTACAAGCATGAAACTGTATATGTTCTGGCATTCTAAAGAGCAATTTCCCTGGAGGCAAAGTAAAGAGAAGGCTTGTTAGTTTCTCTACTTCCCAGTAACTGCTGGTCTCTGCAGGATAATGTGTATCTTAACATAAAAGAACTTTAATGAAGTCTTCAAAGCTTGATTCTGACATTTTTTTTTGCAAAAATACCTAATACGCCTTTTTATACTGCAGTCGAGTGCTAGGAGATGCTAGTTCTGCAATCACTTACTTTGAAGAGAGTGTCAACTTCCTTAAGAAAGTGCCAACTGATGATTTGGAGGTAATTGCAAATGTAACTTGTATGATGTATCATGAAAACTACGTCTTGATTTCAAGACTAATGTTTGGCAACATTGATGAGGTGTTACAACTTACAAGCATGCTTTGGTATGGTACACCATTCTGCGTCTAATGTTCTTGGAGCTATTGCAGATCATACATACGCTCTCTGTTTCACTTAATAAAGTTGGAGATCTAAAGTATTATGATGAAGAATTGCAAGGTGCAAGAAGTTACTATTTTCAGTCGTTGAATGTTAGTCGGGATGCAATCAAGAATCATCCCAGTTCTCCATCTCAGGTCAGCAGCAATTCTTTAGATTCGTATAACATGACACTTGTCTACTTAGATTTTTCTAGCCTTCGCAAAAACTACACAAAGTAGTGTAATAATAGCACTGATAGCACGATCTATGGATCCTGCTACAACTTATCAATAGAGCTAAGGACAAGTTTTAGTTAGCCCCATAGCCAAACTCGAAGTTTCCAAAATTTAAGTACGGTCCGAGTTGCGACTCTTGTGGTCTTGCTACTTGCCATGCTGGAATAATAGACATTTTTGTGACAAATTAGGGTTTATTACTACCATTTACTAGTGGTATTCTCACGAAAAAATTAACCTTCATACAGTGGCAAGCGTGAGGAAGTATGGAGTTACAACTTTTTAAGTGATATTGTTTACTAGTTTGTATTCAATACACATGAACATGTGCAGCAAAAGCAGGTTTGAAAACTGGTTTTTCAATCCAAAATAATGCTAAGTGCTATTTCCACAGAAAATAATGGTTATTTCAAAATAGGTTTTCCTTTTTTCCTGTCTCTCCCACTGCCTCTGGCCACTCCCCTCTCTCACGCCAGTGATCCCTTCCCTCCTGCAAACCCACAGCAACCCCTCTCCAGACTGGGACCCCTCCAAATCATCCCCTCCTCACATACAATCTTCTCTGGTAAACTCCCTGCTGGTCATTTCCCACATCTGTCTCCGGCCAATGACCCCCTCGTATTTTGTGCTAAACATGTTTTTGGTTATCACGGTTTACAGAAATTAACAAAACCATGTTCTTGTATGATGCAAACTTAAAACTGATCCTTGTTGCCAAATAATGTCTTTCATTGCTTTTTTCGGCAGCGTGGGAGTGTATCAAAAGAACTCCAAAGTAATTCAGAGGAAAAATTAAAAATCGAGTTCTTGGGCAAAATGTTGACCATGAACTTTATGAAGGATTTCCTTTCTTTGAGGTTTTCTTCATTGTTAAATTCGTTATATTTTCCAGGTGCAACCAATGTTCTGACTTCTTGAGGTTTACTATTGAGAAATGAATCTGCTCAAGTTTTTGCATAATACTTTGTTGAAACCTTTTGCACTTTCTGAATATGGTAACTTCTTAGTGTATGTTACTTGCACTCCCTTTTGGTATGTTACTAGGATTTGGTTTGTTTAGTGTACTTTCTCCTTAGGTACGACCATTTTATGAAGTCATCACGAGAGTGCTTATGAATGATAACTGTGGGAATTATACTTATGACAGCGTAGAGTTATAGCGTGCATTTCAAAATGCTATCTATTGTGGTGAATATATAGCGTTTGGTTTTGCAGTTAATCATATTTCTAATATGTTGGGTTCCTTTCAATAATTTTATATTTATAGGTATGTGGATGGCTTTGGGAGCAGAAAGGGTATAAGCTCGGCAAAGAAGTATGCTTCAAGTAAAGAAATCTGTAGCATGCGATTGTTGGCCTCGTACATTATTACATTTTCAGGAAGGAGGAATTAGATTTTTTTTTTCAATGAGTCTAATTAGTTAGACTCTTTTATGTAGTTTGAGTTGAAAAATTCTTTTTCCAAGCTAATGTAATGAATCTGTATTCAATATTGTACATTGACGTTTGGATATAGTTGGTGTTGAATGGATTAAATCAATTTTATTTCTTAAATGAAATTACCATGATCTTATTTGAAAATGCTAGTATATTGGTATTTATGGAATTTTAAAAAAAATTCCAAAAATTGGCTAATATAGCGTTCTTAAAACGTTGTAGAAACTTTACATTCTATAGCATTTTTAAAACGCTGTAGAAACTTTACATTCTATAGCATTCTAAAAACGCTGTAGAAATTTTACATTCTATAGCGTTCTTAAAACGTTGTCTAAAGTCTAAGACTTTTAACAACATTGGCTAATACCGCGTTCGAAAAAATGCTGTCTATATCATTTTATAGCGTTTTTCAAACGCTGTAAAATGTGATTTTTCTTATAGTGATTGAGTTAGTTTCATTGAGGCCCAGCACTCGTAGCAATATCCCTCCTGAGCCACTTCCGGTAGCTCCCGCGAACCAAGAGCGCAAGATATTAGTATGCTGACGAAAAGTATGAATTACGCGGTTAAGGAGGCATAGGTACCCGGTCAGGACACAGCTCGTCCACGTACAACCGATAGGCGTTCAGGTCACCCTTTCCTTTCTTCACTCCTCAATACTCCTTTGACCAACGGAGCACTCGAGGAAGTATCACGTTGCTGGGACATGACGTCACGAGAGGGTACATGTCCAGTACCTCGTACGTCCAAAGCTACAAAGTTCGAGGCTAGAATCAACACAAGGTATACAAAGGCTAATGAAGAGCTAACTAACAGTAAGGGAAAAACAAGGTTTCAAGCTATACCTCCCAAACTCGCCAATAGCCGCCGAGGCTTTTCCCCGCTCCTTGGGAAAGAGACCCCATGAAGGTGTAGCACGTCCCTAAAGCTGCGCCACCCAAGTCAAAATGGGCTATCTCTCCAATGTTCCTCAACGCTAGCAAGAAAGAGAGGTGTACTCGATTGCGCCTGGTAGGAAACAAAGACTCACCAAGCATGTACAACAAGAAGCACCGCTCCATCTGCTCCTCCTGAACCCTATCCTTGGGAGGCTCCTTCCAAAAGTCCAGAAGCTGAGCATACGGAGCATCCCCCTTCTCTGCCCTCAGCACGTATCCCAAGAGCCGCCTCTACAAACCTGGGTCACTCCCTGCCACAGCGTCATAGGGAATAGAGTCACCTTCGACCCTCAGACTGAGAAGTCCAAAGGCATCACTGTCATCTCACCGAAAGGAAAGTGGAACGAATTTGTCGTATCCCACCACCTCTCGGTAAGAGCCCTTACCACCTGGCGATCGTTGCTCGCCCACGTCAGGATACTGACAAACTCTCTAAAACTTGTCTCCCTCACTATCCCCTTCACCGCCTCCGGAAGCCTTGCCCAAAATTTTGGCACGTCAGCCGCACCACTATAGCACGAGATCGTTCTTTCCTGTGGCAATAAGGAAATAAGATTCAATAAGCAAGCATGATATTCAAAGAGTAGGAAATTAGGAAGCATAGTACATTGCACTAAAATGCAAGGGTTAAAGCATACATCGTCTCATCGCAAGGACAAGTGCTGCCGGGGGTCCCTCAAGACCAAGGCCTCATCGTAGGCGATCTTTGGTCTGTAAGCATCCAGCAGCGAAGGCACCACCATGTCCGGAAGAGGCCTATACTCTACCTTGCCAAAAGCTCGGTGGTTCCCAAGGACAGCCGTCACCTCGTCCACAACACTCCTCCGTGGAACCACCTCCCTCTCAGCCTCCTCTTCGCCCCGTGACTCCCTGGCGGCCCCAGCCTTGAGCTCGGCCTGGAGCTCCCTCTCGCAAGACTTGAGCAAGGCCTCTCCTCTGAGGAACCACCTCCCTCTCAGCCTCCTCTTCACCCCATGACTCCCTGGCGGCCCCAGCCTCGAGCTCGGCTTGGAGCTCCCTCTTGCGAGACTCGAGCAAGGCCTTCGCTAGCCCAGGCACTCCTCGTAGTGTCTCCACCAAGTCCTCAAGGGATGCCGCCTCTAAGTAGTTGCCCATTCCAATAGGCCGTGACGACCCTGCAGCCGCGCCACTGCCTACGAACATGGCCGGTGTCTCCCGCTCCTCCACCGGCTCCTCCTCGACAACGGGGTCCTTCCCCAGGTCGGCCTGAGGCTGTCTCACGAAAGAGGCCTCCGGCTCCTCCGTTGCCCCCTCCGAACTACCACCACCATGGGCCTTCGTGGCCCTCTCCTCTAAACCACCCACACCCTCCATTCGGCCCGTGGCCTCATCCTCAACTCTCGGCTCCATTGCACCTGAGCTCTTGGTGCCTTGACCATTGCTAGCTACCCGACCACTATCGTCGCCGTCGCCACCCACCACGGTGGCCGAGGCCGTGGCCCCTTCAGCCAAGGTTGCCGAAATCGAAACCCCTGGGGTCTCCGGAACATCCCCGACCACCGTATCACCCTCCGGAGGAACCGGGGGCGGTGTAACCTCAACCCTTGGTGGTTGATCACCACCGAGTACCTCGCTATGCTCCATGATCACAATGAGAGAGATGAGAGAGAGAGCAAAGAGAGATGAGAGAGAAAGATGCAAGAGAGAGAGAGAGAGAGGGATGAGAGAGAGTAGAAAGACGAAAGAGAAGGCGCAAGAGAGAAAGAGATGAGAGAGAGAGAGAGCAGAGAGACGAGCGAGAAGGCGCGAGAGAGAGATTTTGAACAGTGGGGCGTACTGTGTATGCCTCACCTGTATATACCCCTCGAACCGGCTAGTCTGGAATTGAATATGGACCGGGTTCGAAACACATAGTACCGCACGACGTTTAGGACGCACGTACCGCATACTGACCTGACATGTGGAATTCTTGTGTCCTGAACCATGTTCGGAGCTTATTTGGGTTTCTAAAAATCACCTTTGGGCCCCGTGCCTATTCAATGGTCCATTTTTCAAAACCCACACAAAATTTGGTATGCCGTGTGCCGTTGGGTAGCCACGCACGGCGTTATGTTTGTTTTGACAGTTCGGATTTTGAACAGTTTCTTAACATTCGAGATTATGATGTTTGGTTTGTTTGAGTTTATTAAAAAATGACGAAAACAAGCAGGTATGAAGGAAAGGGGACTTTCATTTCGTAAACCTGAGGTGACCCCGGGAATTTCCATTACATTTGATAAAATAAAATAAAAAAACAAAAGCAAACAAACTCCTACTGCCCCTGCCTTGTCTTCTTCTTCTACCTCAAGCGCTCCATTCACCGGAAGCATCGTTTGCTCCATCTGAACGGTCGCTAGAACAATTCGGATTCCCTTCAGAGTCCTCCATGGTATCATCGGACTCGCGCTCTGGTGCGTACTCAAGATCATGCTTTTCATCCAGTTGGTCAAAGGCAAAGTCTTGAAGGTTAGAGACCGCACGGCGAAGGGTGCGGATGGTGGAAATCAACCTCGCAATTTGCAAGTTGAGTTGCTCGATCTCTTCCCGATACGAGGCCATTTCGGCCTCGAGGCCAATGACGCATGCAATAAGACTGGAATCCGCCATTGGACTACTTTCGGAAGTTGGATTCAACGTGTTCTTTGAAAAGATAGAAGAATGTGGAGAGAATTGAAATTTTTTTGATGGTGGTGCATAGAATGAGGCACCACCATCCTTATAAAGAGGCTCCAGTCGACAAAAGGGCACCCCTGTATTAATGGGCACCCTTAAACCAACTGACTGTTCTTGGAAATGGAAGAGTTGCATGGGAAGTTTAAACACCGCGCGGTACCATGCACAACCCACGGCATTATGGTTTCATAGGATTAAATCGTTTTTCATGGAAAATGTTCAAGCCAACCACCAATATCATTCTTGGGAATCAAATATTCCAGCCGTTTAGCAGAAAAAATCCATTAAAATGTCTTGCCTTGGTCAAAAGGTACATTTTCGTCCTCCGGGACTCGTTGAATTTTCGTCCTCCGGGACTCGTTGAATTTTGTCCTCCGGGACTCGTTGAATTTTCGTCCTCTGGGACTTGTTGAAATATCGTCCTCCGGGACCTGTTGAAATTTTCGTCCTCAGGGACTCGTCAAAATATTGTCCTTCGAGACCCGTTGAAATTTTCGTCCTTTGAGACTCATCAAAATATCGCCCTCCGAGACTTGTCAAAAATCGCCTTTTCGAGGGCTCGCCTCAAATTTTAGTCTCCCTGAGGACTCGTCTCAATTTTAGTCCCCTGAGGACTCGTTTCGCATTTTAGTCCCCTGAGGACCCGTTTCATGAATTTTTGCAACATACAGCACTACAGGCACTCAATCTTCTCAGGTTTATTGCATGATTTCGCAATTTGTCTTCCGGGACTCATTTCGCTTGCGATGTCTTGATTGAACTACATTGGTTTGATCCTTGCACACAGGGTACGTAGGTAGCTCCACGAGTGCGACCACCATCGTCATTTGCTTGCATTTCGGTCTTTCATGCGTTTTTGTCTCCGTTTAAAGACCTTAGAGCAACAGATTGGGATGCCTATTCTTTAAGTATCACTCGCACCAACCAATGGTTTTCGAGTTCTGTTAAAGAGGGACTACTCTAGACACTCCAATCCGGACCTTAGAGGTTCTTTGAACATCCCAATGATGAAATAAAGGAAACAATACCTTTGAGAGCTTGAATAAAGGACTTCTTTAGCCCAAAAACCCAGATATGCCCAAGAAACCCTGGACTAAACCTAGAATACCGCACGGAACACTTCTACACCGCGCGGCGTAGTAAAACTTATTACAACGCACGCAATCATGAGGTTAACCGCACGGCATTTTGTGTAAAAGTTCTAACTGGCTCAGTAAGCTGTCAGCCACGCCTGTATTAAGCCACAGCTACAAAATGGTTTAGCTGAAAAAGCACTTCTAACCAGCCCAAAAACACCTCCCTCATTTCAATTCAAAATCCATGGACTTTTGCCTATAAATACACCTCTCCACTCAAGAGAAAGAGGTCATCCCCCCTCTCCTTGAATTTTCTTTCTCTCTCATCATGCTTTTACACCCATTCCTCACTTTCAAGTTTTAAGAAAGTTGCTCTAAAGACATCCTCTAGGCACTTTCTTTCTCAAAATGCCCTATTTTTCTCCTCACTATTAAAGTGAGTCTTTTACTCACTTTGAGATCTTACCTACCAAAACATCCAACAACCATTCATACCCAGACTCATCTTTACTCATCCGATCTTGTCCACATTCATCCATCATCATCCGCCCTTCATTCAAGCTCAAGGCCAAAGGTAAAAACCAAGTTTCCTTGGGATAGGCCCTGTCCTGATCCCTGAGGGAACTTTCCTGTAGTCAGGTTTAACCCCTTGTGGTTAAAGATTGACTTAAAAACTATTCTCACAAACAAAAAACAGTCACTGTGCTGGACATACCACGACGTGCGGCATTCCGATGCGTCGCACGGCGTAGTATGTTCAGGTGCGCGGTCTTTCTTTAGTTTCCATTTATTTGATCAAGCTGTCTCGATCATGGCTATTCTCCATCAGGCTTGTTCATATTGCTAAGATATTGTCATCAATATTTTCAGAACAAGACCATATCTACAAGCCATGTTTTATTTCTTAAACAAGGTTTCTTGCTTATCTCATGCGATCAAACATATCAAAACTCATTTTCCGTTCATGGCTTAAAGAATGAGGTACTATTCTAAGATGAGTCAGTAGCTGGGTACTTTTTGATATCTATAAGGAGTCACGCATGAGATATCTAGAACACCGAGCATTGCTATGGGAACTGATGATAGTCTGATGGCAGAACAGGTAAGCTGCACGGCATGTCATAAGGCCGTGCACGGTCTTATGATAAGCTGTGTTGTGTGGTTATGATCCAAATAGCATGTTGGTCAGTTATTTCATTTTATATCATACCATCTGCTCATCTCTGTACAGATAGCACCACGTGCACGTCAACGTGATATATTTCCCATGTCCATTCCCCTCTTACTTGTTTATTAAAGAGTTTCATTTTTCAAAAGATATTGAAGTTTTTTTGTCCCCTTTTTAGAATGTTAAGTAGAGACCGGTTTGTTTTTATCGGGCGAATGGGGTGCTTTTCAATAAAACCTTCTTCATTCGTAACGTGGCTTCCGAACCCAAAGTCTCGACGTCTTCGCTAGACCAAAAGCTTTTCTTTTCAAAACAAACTCTCACTTTCTCGGATCATCCAACTCAAAAATCTGGGTGGCGACTATTCGAGGGCGCGCCGGGCGGGGAGCCCGCAGGTGTGTAGAGTTCGGCTTACACACAGAAGATCAAATCATCGGTTCTTGTGAAGTATAAGTGGTTCACAGTCTTAGATGGAACTGGACACACCATCAGTAGGACTGTTGTACAATATTTAGTAGGTCTGTCTTGACTACAGGGAACGGTCTAGTTCCAACTCATTGGCTAGTATACTTTGTGTGTATTGAACGGGACCGCATTGAGGTAATTTGTCTTTATACTAACTTTATAAGACAATTGGAATCTCATGGTTATTTTGAATTGTAACGACCCTGATTTTTGGTAAATAAAAATTTCGTTAAATATTTAAATTTTATTTTAAATACTTGGATTTGCTACTAAAAATTTCTTTTTAATTTTTATAATCCGTCGTAATTAGATTTGAGACTTATAAAATTATATCTTTCACGCCGAGCAATCTAGTCATTTTCTAAAAACAAGTATGCTTATAAAAGCACTTGTATATTTTCCTAATGAGTTAGATAAAATCTTTAAATTATATTTCTTGGCTAGAAATCCTACTTGGCGAGTAAGGTTAGTTTCCAACCGACTTGTTGGACAAACCAAACTACCATTTCTCCTAGTTACACTTTCCGAACCCTAATTGGACCTTTTTGACCGTCTTGAAGCCTTTTGAACCCCCGAACCCTAATTGAACCCTTAGACTTTTAGGGGTAATCATTATACCCCATGACAAGTCATTTCAAACCCTAATTATGACCAATATTCCTTTACCCCTTGGACCATAATTGTTAGGGGAATTTTTATCCCTTGAATATTAGACCTTTGACTTGCCAATAAGCATGACAAGACAAGTCATACATAGAATCCCATCATTTTGCTTCTAAAAGAAGCAAGACTAGCCATGCATGCATGCACACCTATGTCCTAGCCTTAAGCCTAACTATCTTAGGTTTTACTTTCCTAGATGAATATATACATGTATTTATATACCTATATATGTCTATACATAGAACAAGAGAGAGAGGGCCGGATGGAGAGAGAGAGAGAAAGGCCGAATGGGAGAGGGAGGTGGAGTGTGTGATTGTGTTTTGGACACTTACACAAGCAACCTTAATAGCCCTAAGCCTATTTACTACATGCCAACCCATTCTAGTCTTCCAAAGTACAAAGCTAGCCCATGATTATATTCTTTCTTGCAAGCAACCTCCCCATAGACTTGACAAGCCATAAAACCCTTCATGATGGCCTAAGATTTGGCCTAAATTGGAAAAGACAAGTCATGGAAGACATGGCATGATTGAAAGGCATGAAATGACAACTCAATGGAGCAAAATCCATGGGAAAAGGGAGAGGGAGGGGGGCCGGCCATATGGAGGGAGAAGGAGCTCAAGTGTTGGCTATAAATAGCACCCCATGCCTTCCATTCAACTCACACCTTCACTCATTTGCCATTTCCATTTTCCAGACAGCTTACTGCCCTTCACAAATCTTTATTTTTCTCCTGCTTAAAATAGTTTTTAGAACCAACTCCCTTCGGGAAAGTTGTAGAGCACTTCGAAATCTTCAAGTTAGACCCAAGAACCACCCCAATCGGTGAAGAAATGACAAAGATATTGGCATCCGAAGTTCAGTAAAAATCTCGGATTTCTATTTCCAGACAGCATACTGTCTCCTCCTTTATCACCATTTTTCTCCTACCTAAAGTAGTTTCTAGGATCAACTTCCTTCACGAAAGTTGTAGAGCACTTCGAGAGCTTCAATTTCGACCCAAGAACGATCATATTCGGCCAAATATTGACCGAGTTACTGCCATCCAAAGTTTGGTCCAGATTTGCGAGTTTCACCGCCCGTAGAAAACTTCCAACTAGCTTATTCGGCCCCGACTAGTTTCGGATCAAGGTAGATAAATCTCTACTCATTCTCCCTAGTATAACTTTAGTTATTTTTGTTTATGATAAGGCAAGTTAAAGTATTAGGAATAATTAGCAAGCTCGTTTTACAAAATCTTGAAATGACATTACGATCATGTAGATTTTCTCTACTCACTTCCCTAAGTATAAGTAGAACCCCTTGTCCCCTAAACTCTACGTATAGAATCGTATGTTAGAAAGTAGAATGTTCTTGATTCAAAGTATCAATACCCCTATCATTTTTCTTAAGTAGATAAGGTTATCTATTGTTTAGTTTCAAGTAGATAAGGTTATCTATCGTTTAAAATGCATGATTGTCAATAAGTTTATCTCGCTAATGGAAGTACGAGCATGTTAGATAAATGACTTTTTCTTAAATAAACCTCTGTTGTTTAGAACTCCCTTCAAAGAAAGAAAGAACAGTTTTCGAAAGATAGAATTTGACACTTGAAATAGAAGTATTCGTATTTTGATCTTTAGAATGGTTATGAGCATTTTTATTAATATGAAATTGAATGATCTTGCTAGTTTAGTTTCAAGATTACAATGAATGATTTATGTTTGTAAAAAGTCCTACCGCGGAGTCTATGCATGAGAACGAGACACGAAAATCGAGAAAATAGAAACATGACACCTAGGGTGTGGTTAACAAGAAAAATGTATTCCGAGGATGGAAATATTTTGAAACTACATAATGACCGGTTTTAGGTGGCATTATGTGAGTTGTGTGCGTGTGCAAAAGTAAGATTTGTGAAAAACCCAATGAGAACCCGGAGCGGCGGAATCATTATGGGGATACTCGGGAACCCAGAGTGGCGGAACTGAGGGTTTAGATTTCGAAAACCCCAAATGGGAACCCGGAGCGGCGGAACCATTGTGGGATACTCGGGAACCCGGAGCAGCGGAACCGAGGGTTTTGAATTGTGTGTGTTCCCATGGGAACCCGGAGCGGCGGAACCATGGTGAGATATGGCTTGGTTATCCGCGGTACGGAGCCAATGCAATCGTGTGCCAATGGGAACCCGGTGCGGCGGAACTATTGTGAGGATACTCGGGAATCCGGAACGGCGGAACCGAGGTTAGGTGTGTTAAACAAATGATTTTTGAAAGATGGATTGGTATGTGAAAATGTTGACACGGTCTACGATGAGTCGCGTAGGAGAAACTCAAAAAATCTTGGACACCAATGATAGTTATATAGCGATTGCGGATGTGTTATTGATATTGTCTTTTGTAGTTGTGTATACACGTATCATGCGGAAATCGATGTTTTATTATGACCTGTTGTTTGTAAGTTGTGGGTTAGTGGGTATGGGATTGTTCTATTGAGCGTTGTAGCTCACGGTGTTACCTTTTGGTGACCCTGACATATTATATCGGTGGCGACGCTGGTATAATGTGTCAGACCTTGTAGATTAGCAAGATAAACAGTACACCTTGGAGGCTTTTGGAGCTGAGGAGCTGGCTAAAATGGAGGAGCAGGTAGAGCTGTAGTTAGGGACCCTAGTTTCCCTCCCTTTTGTAATAAAAGTACTCTTGTGAGAGTTATGATGTAATAAAGAGCCAGACTCTATGTAGATTTTCAATGAAATTGCCTTCTTTAACGTACCCAAAATTGGGGGCATTACATGAATGCTCATACTCTTAATCCAAAGATAATTATTAAAGGTATATATTTAATGTTGTTAACTTTAATTCATTAAAGAGTGAGATCTTTATACGGCCAATAGTCTCGATGAGTTGGGTCGCAACATTATATATATGACAACTATTAATTATTGATGGAATCCACGTTCCAGTAAGGACTAATGATACCCCCTTGAGTAAACTTATTAGTTTCGAATATGTCAAACCCTGCAGGTAAATTTTGTATCCAACATATCGAATAAGTTAAGCGGATAGTCTCAAGGTTAAGATATTGATTAAGTGGGAGATTGTTAGCAATATATTTTAATCAACGGGTATCTGTAATCTTAACGTGGAGAGATATTGTAGGGGGATGAAAACAATTGATGCTTCAGATCAACTGGACTGCAACGGCTTTCTCGGGCCTCTTCACCGGAACCCTCATTCGTTGTCGGAACCCTAATCTGCAAAATAGACAGGGGGTGAGCGCACCTCTGCCTCTCGTGGCAAAGGCCCTCCGATGCCAAAGTTAGTATCACGTACTAGCAGTCAAACCCTAATTATCAGTAGGAAAGCAAGAATGCAAAGTATTGCGTACCTTTTACCTCTAGGTTTACCTCTTATTTATAGATTTGCGTATGCTTGCTGGCCAAGCATCCGTGTTGCCCTAGGATTCCTAACTCGTACAGGAATCCCAGGATATCAAGGATTCTCGTTTCCTTTATCAGTTCATTACCTTATTCCTTGTAGGACTCTTTTCCATAACAAGCCGAACATCCCATACTCGTTGGGTATCTTTCTCAGATCCTATATTCTCGGGATCTTATTCCTTAACGGAATACTATTGTTTCTGGATTCTTCCAGAATATTCCTTATGCTCCAATACTTGACTGAAGTTCTTTCTTTTGTTCGGCCATCTCGTTGCCGAACAGACTTCCTGGACCAGTTACCTCACATGTAACTTGGTCCTAACATAATCAGAATGTCTCTATCTGCCAAACAGTTAGTTTACACCACTGACTTCTCATGTCATTGGCCTTTGATTAGCCGAACAGACTACATGGACCAATGACTTCCCATATAATTGGTCCATATTGCTGTTCACCAAACTGCCCGGCGGTAAGTCCTATCGTACTTACCACGTGCTTCCAAACATCTCGTGTTCGGCAACTAAATGTATGTGCTCGGGAATACCTCCCTACAGTTGCTCCCCAGCTTCATCTTTTTACCACTGTTCGGGGGCAATATATGAAGCTTAGAAACAAAATTTTATTCAGACCAGACTCTTCTGATCCCATGCAATCATAAATTCAATATTTCATTGATGCCTTTTGGCGCCTCCATCATTATACCATTTCGGGGTACGGGGTAATGACTCCACATGGCACGTTTCGTATGCCTATCATTAATTTCGAACTGACGTTCTTTGAAACGGCGTCAGAACGGTCTTTGCTTTTCGTTACTTTAACCTATAACGGTGTGAGAGGACACGTTTCGTCTCCGTCTCTCGCCCTTAAACCCCTGAAGGGGCTTCTTTTGAGCTTTTACCCAAAACTTAAACTCGCTCCTTCTCTCTTTAGAAACCAGGCGAGAATATCCCGTCATCCGCCATCGCCGCCATCTGCAATTTCGATTGCATTCCAGGAAACCATCACAGTATCTTTGTAAGACTCTCATTCTAACTCGATTTCTTCTGTTTAGGTTTCCATCTGAGATCTCATTCTCGGATTTTTAGGTCATTTCTAGGATTTCAGTCACGCCCATTCTTATTTTTACGTTTCCTTCGAGTATATCCATGGCGGATGAAAATGATAACCCTCCTAGACCCAATAAGTTTAGGAAGCTCTGCGATACCCCTACTGCCATGGCGGCATTTAGAGAAAAATATAACGTCCCTGAGAATGTAAGGTTTGAACTCGCCCCTTTAGGTGCAGACAGGGATGGCGGTTCATGGGATAGGATGTGTATCCCAATTGTAGCCATTGTCGAAGGCGGGGTTTGTTTTCCCCTTCACCCACTACTCCGCCAGATTCTAAGCTGGTACCGTCTTACACCCATGCAAGTTTCAACCAACGTTTTCAGACTGATAATGGGGACTATAGCCCTAAATGGGATTTTAGGGACCCAATTAGGAATCTGGGACATCCAATGGTGGTACAGTATAGTACTAAACCCCGAGTACAATACTTACTACTTCAAGGTTTGGAGGGCAGAGAAACGTTTCGTACTCAATCTGCCAGATTCTGCTCGTGACCACGAGATCGACTTCCTCTATATAATCAGAGCATTCGAGCCTTTAGGGGAAGATGGCCAAGTGCTAGGGCTCCATTGCCCCCACATATGGGGCTATCCACGTATGCTCTTGCTTTTATCTTTTGTAATTTCTTCATCTACTGCTTTCTCATAGTTTTTCTATATGTCTAACTTTGGATCTTGCAGCTGAAAACGCTAACCATCGTCCCAGACGTGTACCGAGCAACATCCGAACAGAGGACATTAACAAAGTCCTAAAATATACAGGCGAGCCTGGTACCCGAACAGCAGGTCGGGGCCGTGACGCCGACGTACTTCTGGGATACGATCCTGCGTACAGAGGTGTGATCGACAGGAGGCTTGCCCATCCCAGCACGAGTGCCGCCTCTACTTCTACTGCTCCTCAACCAAGAAGTCAAAGAGCCAATACTGGAGTGACGGTAGCCGAACAGCTGGGTGAAATCCCTATTTCAGAAGGTGTCCCATTACCCCGCTTGAGACTCTGAAGACCCTCTCAAAGACAGGTCATTCATCATCAATCCGAACAGCCAGTATTAAATCTCGACACCAGCCAATCGTCCTCTTCTGGATATTCTCCTTCTCCAAACTTAGCAAGTATGTCTTGTCAACCTCTAAATTTAAGTTCTTTGCTTACCGTCTCAGCCAGAGGACGTGGTGCTGGCCAGGCAGCCTCTTCTGGTTTTGCTCCCCCACCACCCCGTCATACCAGGGGTGGTTCTGCTCGGTCCTCCTCTTCTCCTCAAGAAGTGGACACCACTATAGAGGCTAGTGACGTTCATAAAGACAAACGTCCTAGATCAGAAGACCCAACTGGTACTGCTTCTCAAGCAGATACTGAAACACATCACCCTGTTTCACCAACTACTCAAGTACTTCCTCAAACATGGACTCCTCCATTCACTAGAGCCGACCATCCCGTCCACGTTGGGGATGGTGCTGGTTCATCCGAAACAGCTCTTGCCCTAGCTCAAGGGTTGCTGCTCCCCGTTGACATGCAAAAGGAGTCCGAATCTGCACCTGACCGGCTTGTTTCCACTGGACTCATCAGTGGTATCAAGGTAGTGTAATTTTGATTTTTCCTTCCAGTTACATGTGAGTTCGTATGTATATTTCGTATACTTCATATCACGAATTTGCTATACTCGTTACTTACTGTTCGGTGGTTTGCCAGTTTATTCAAAAAATGGTCACTTTGGGCCAAAAGTACCAAGAAGCTGAGACCGAAAGGATCAAGCTGCTAAATGACAACACGCGGCTGCTTCGGACAGTTGCTCGTTTGGAAAGAGAGAGGGACAAAGCCAAAGCTGACTTTGAAGGAGCTAAAGGCAAGCTGGAGATTGCTGAGGAGGGCCTAAATCAGGCTTTGTTGGAGATTGATAACACCAAAAAAGCTTCTTATGAAGAAGGGTACCAGAAGGGTTTTGGCGCCACAACAACAAATTACGTCGAACAGATGCCAGCTATACAGGACCAGATCTGGATTGCATGCTGGGAGGCATGTCTGACCAAATTAGGGGTTGCTGAGGATTCACCCTTCTGGGTTGACAATGATCTGCCGAGCAACCTTTCTCAAAACATTCAGGAACCAGCAGGACATCCAGAGGACGACATCGAACAGCAAATTGAAGAATTTGCAAATGCTGAGGAAGACACACCCACAGGCGTGCACCCTGCTCAATCTCCTGCTCGGGTTTCGACCCTTGAGCCCATAAACTTGGAGGAGAATGCAGTCGAAGATGGTGCTGATACTGAGATCAACACTAATACTCAAGAGGTCCAGAATGTGGACTGAGCTGGTGAGAATATGAACTGTTTTGGTTGCTGGTCCTGCATGACCATAAACTTTATTTTGGCCCTGTGAGGCATCAATACTCTGTTAAGACAGGTATTCGGCCCTTCGTGGCATAACGTTCAAGTATTTCGTACTGTTGATCATTTTAATCATATAGGTTGCATGTTTGCATAAGTATTTCGTACTTTTAGCAAATCCTACAAACATGATTACTTGTACTGAATCCAAGTTTCTCGTACTTAAAATCATTTGCTTCTCAGTTTCTCGTACTGTTGACAAGTTATTTCATACTTGTATTTTTCACTAAAATACATACAATTGTATTCATACTTGTTAAGTGTCTCGTACTGAAAATATATGTTAAGTATCACGTACTTAAAATTGTTGCAACAGACTGTTTAAAAACAATCATACAGGTGTTAAGTTTCACGTACTCAACCAAATTTAAGTTTCACGTACTTGAATTAGTGTGGCTTAACATATACTCGTTTATGCTTTAAGCAAGTTAATAAACTTTGTACAAGTGTCTCGTACTTTAAAGTCCATACAAGTGTTTTCATACTTGTATTCGTTTAAGTTTTACGTACTTAACCAAGGCATACAAGTGTGCTCATACTTGTTAAAGTTTTTTGAAAATCACACAAGTGTTTCATACTTGTGTTTAAAGTGTCACGTACTTGAAATTCACACAAGTGTTTCATACTTGTGTTTAAGTGTCACGTACTTAACTGTTTGAAATTCACAGTGTCACGTACTTAACTGTATACCCTGCTCCCCAATACGAATGAGGGAAACCAATCTCGTAGTTCGTATTTAAAACAAATACCAGCAGTTATACTAGAAAGTGACTTTATTCAGAATCTGTAAAACTCAAGAGGGCTGTATTCGTACCCCTTGTAACTAGAATAATCAAAACTAGAACAAAGGAATTATATTCGTAATTCCCACACAAGTACGTAGTGCAAATCTAAAACAGAACTGAAATGATTCTTTAAACAAAGAATTTTCGTAGATTATGGACATTCCAAGGCCTCGGAAGTGGATGACCATCCAAATCTGCCAATTTGTAGGCCCCTATACCAACAATCTCGGTAACTCGATAAGGGCCTTCCCAATTGGCCCCCAACTTACCTTCATTGGCCACCTTGGTGTTGCCGAGCACTTTTCGTAGTATGAGGTCCCCAACACCAAACTCTCGAGGGTGAACATGCTTATTATAGCTCTTCATTAGCTGCTCCTGGTAGGAAGCCAGATGGACCAATGCCCTTTCTCTCCTCTCCTCGGCGAGATCAAGCTCGATTTTAAGGGCCTTGTCATTGCCTCCACGTTCAACCAAAACGGTCTTGTTGGTCGGCAAACAGACTTCCAAAGGTATGACAGCCTCTGTTCCATAAGCTAATGAATAGGGGGTCTCTCCCGTAGACCTCCTAGGCGTTGTTCGGTGTGCCCATAAAACCAATGGTAACTCGTCAGGCCACTTCCCCTTAGCTTTGTCCAGCCGTTTCTTGATCCCGTCAAGGATAGTTTTATTAGACGCCTCTGCTTGCCCATTACTCTGAGGGTAGGCTGGGGTGGAATAATAATTTCGTATTCCATACTGAGCACAAAAAGCCTTGAATTTCTTCTGAAATTGGGATCCATTATCTGTGATCAATGAGTATGGGACCCCAAAGCGAGTGATGATGCTTTTCCACACGAACCTTTCTATCATAGGTTCAGTGATTTTGGCCAGTGGTTCTGCCTCAATCCACTTAGTAAAATAGTCAGTTGCCACAAGCAGGAATTTTCGATTCCCAGTTGCTTTGTGTAGTGGACCCACGATGTCCATCCCCCATTGAGCAAACGGCCAGGGACTTGTCAAAGGCACCAGATCCTCGGCGGGTGTTCGAATCATTGGTGAGACTTTTTGACACTTTTCACAAATCTTCACATACACCTTTGCATCTTCCTGCATGTGTGGCCACCAGTAGCCTTGGGTAATTGCTCGGTGGGCAATGGATCTGCCTTCAGCATGGCTCCCACATGTTCCCTCGTGGATTTCATGAAGAAATTTCTGCACCATCTCAGGATGCACACATAGCAAATATGGGCCTGTAAAGGATTTCCTGTATAACTTATCCTCTGGGGACAGCCAGAACCAAGCAGATTTGATTCTTATCTTGTGAGCCTCCTTTTTGTCAGGAGGGAGTATCTCGTCTCGTAAGAACTCCATGATTGGGTCCGTCCAACTTGGTCCTTGGTTCACGTCCAAGACCAAGTCTATGTTCCTCCCAATGCTCGGCTCATTCAGATATTCTACTGCCACCTTCCTTTTGAACTCAGTTGGGACAGCTGCAACCAACCAAGCTAATGAATCTGCATGAGCATTCTGTCCAGAGCTTATCGGTTCAATATACACCCTCTCGAAGGTATCAAGCAGGTCCTTGGCTGCCTGCACGTAGGCCACCATCTTTTCATTTCGAGTTTCATACTCGCCGGACAGCTGGTTCACCACAAGCTGTGAATCACAATACACCCTTACCCGTCTTGCTTTTAGGGTTTTTGCACTCCTCAATCCAGCTAAGAGTGACTCGTACTCTGCCACATTATTTGATGCACTAAAGCCTAGCCGAACAGATAGCTCCAACATCACTCCATCAGGGGGAAAAAGCACAATCCCAATCCCTGACCCTGTGTTACATGCTGATCCGTCAACATACAGTTTCCATTCCAGGGGATCCTGTTCGGCTGGGGGTTGATTCTTTATGGGTGATGTCTCTGTTGCCTGCTCCTTTCTCGTAGGAGGTTGGGGTGCCACCGTGGGAGAAAATTCCGCCACAAAATCAGCCAACACCTGGCCTTTGATTGCTGTGCGTGGCTGATAATCGAGATCGTATTGACTCAACTCCACGGACCACGTCGAGATCCTTCCCAAGAAGTTTGCTTTTTGTAGCAGTGATTTCAATGGAAACTCAGTGTAAATCACAACCTTGTGGCTTTGGAAGTAGTGTGGCAGCTTCCTTGTGGCTGTCCTAAGTGCCAGGACAAGCTTTTCTAAAGGCAGATATCTCGTTTCCGCATCTAGCAATGTCTTGCTAACATAATAAATAGGGATTTGTTCCATCCCTAAGTCCCTTAACAGAACTGCACTTACTGCATGCTCGGAAACAGCTAAGTACAGAATTAAAGACTCACCTTGTTGTGGTGTTGACAAAAGTGGGGGCTCGGCCAGATACTTCTTCAGGTTCTGGAAGGCTTGTACACACTCTGCTCCCCATTCAAATCCCTCCCTCTTTTTCAGCAATTGAAAAAAGGGTCTGCACTTATCACTTGACCTGCTGATGAATCTGTTAAGTGCTGCTGCCATTCCAGTCAGTCTCTGGACTTCCTTTGTGGTTTTGGGACTTTGTAGCCTCTGTAGGGCAGCAATCTGATCGGGATTAGCCTCTATCCCTCTCATGGTTACCAAATGACCCAGGAACTTTCCTGAACCAACTCCAAACGCACATTTCGAGGCGTTGAGTTTCAATTTGTACTTCCTCAAGATTTCGAAAACCTCTTTCAAATCAGCTATATGCCCCTGTTTATCTCGACTTTTTACCACCATATCATCTATGTAAACTTCCATAATCTTTCCAAGCAATTTTTTGAACATAATGGTTGTAAGTCTTTGGTATGTTGCCCCAACATTTTTTAGCCCAAACGGCATAACACTATAGCAGTACAACCCTCGTGGCGTGATAAACGAAGTCTTCTCTTGATCAGGGCCGAACATAGCAATTTGATGATACCCTCGATATGCATCGAGAAAACTCATTCGCTCATAACCAGCGGTTGCATCAACCAACTAGTCAATTCTTGGAAGAGGAAAACTATCCTTAGGGCACGCTTTGTTTAGGTCTATGAAGTCTACACAGACACGCCACTTCCCATTCTTTTTCTTCACCACAACGGTGTTGGATAACCATTCTGGGTAGTAGACCTCTCGTATCGCTTTAGCCTCCAGTAAACGATCGACTTCTTCTATTACTGCATCCACATGCTGCACGGCTACCTTTCGTTTTTTCTGAATGACCGGTTTATGCTGGGGATCAATGTTTAAATGATGACAGATCACATCTGCATCCACTCCGGGCATCTCCTTTGGTACCCATGCAAATACATCGATATATTCCTTCAGAAATCTTATTGACTCAGCCTTTTCCTCTGCTGGTAATGATTCCCCTATTAAAAAATATCTTTCAGGATCAGTCTCGCTGATCTGAATCTTTTCCAAACCTTCAACCACTTTTTCAGCCGGACTTCTTCCAACATCCTCGATAGTTGGTTGATCCGGTACTTCTAACGTATGAACATGGTGGACCTTTGGGGCTGTTATAATGATGGAGATCAAACACTATTGAGCCACTTTCTGATTGCCTCTGAGCACTTCAACCCCATTCGATCCTGGGAACTTTACTATCTGATGATAAGTCGAGGAAACTGCCCTCATCTTGTGCAACCATGTCCTTCCTATAATCGCGTTATAGGAAGAGGGAACATCGACTACTAAGAAATCTATCCTCAATACCACAGTTCCAGCCCGAACAGGTAGTGTTACATTTCCAAGGGGCCAGACTGCTCCTGCACCGAAGCCGATCAGGGGTGTTGTAGATTGCTCTAAATCTGTTTGGGCCAACCCCAGCTTCTTGAACGCATCGTAGTACAACACCTCTGTACAACTTCCTGAGTCCACAAGGATCCTCTCAATGTCATATTCCCCAACTCGTAGGGTTACGACCAATGCATCGTTGTGGGGTATTTGGACCTCTCCTAGGTCATCATCACTGAATGCCAAGCTCTCATTGCATACATTAGTCTCTCGTCCTCTCTTGTTTCCCAATCACATCACGTGTTGATCATGCTTAACTTGCCTTTGTAACAGCCTAACCTCATTTCTCGTATAAGGTGTGGCCAACCCATGTATCATATGGATTACTCCTTTAGGGTTTTGCTCGTAACCCAGCTCCATAGCCTTCCCTTTCTCCTTAGGATCCTCCTGGATAAATTCCTTGAGATAGCCCCGAGAGACCAAATCATCAAGGTGCCTCTTGTACATCTCACAATCCTCGGTCATGTGGCCCCAATCTTTGTGGTAACTACAGTGCTAATTCGTAGCACGTTTTGCATCCTTGTCTCCGCCTAGACTCGGGGGCCACTTAAAATATGGCTGATTCTTTATTCGATAAAGAATCCTGTATATTGGTTCCTTCCAAACCGTAGTGATAGAAAAGAAAGATTTGGGGTCAGAAACTTGCTTATCCTTGTACGGCTCTTTCTTAGCTTGCCCATACTCCCTTCTCTCTCTATAAGTCTTAGGCTCTGGCTTATCCACTTTTTTGGCAGATGCTTTCGGCTATTCGGCAACCGTCCTGCCATCCTCACGGAGTATGTCATCCTCCATTCTGGCATGTTGCTCTATTCGTTCCATCAATTTAGCCAGTGTGGCTGCCGGATGTTTATTCAATGAACGACGCAACTCTCCCCGAACAGGCAAACCAGTCTTAAAGGTAGCAATTGCGTACTCCTCACTGCAACTTTCAATCTCGTTGAAAGTCTCCCAGTACTTCTTTGCATAATCCCTGATCTGCTCGCTCTCCTCCTGTTTCATGGTGGAAAGACTCTCAAAGGTCTTTGGGGCTTTTCTGCTTGTCAAGAACCGAGCAGTGAATTCCTCGGCCAACTGCCTCCATCCTCGTATGGATCGTGGGGCCAGTTTATGAAACCAGGATAAAGCCACCTTGCCAAGACTGAAGGGAAACATCTTGCACAAGATGGAATCATCCCCTTCATGCATAAACATAGCTTGTTGATAATGCTGAATGTGAGCCACGGGATCCGTATTTGTCTCGTAAAGTACGAACGCACCGTGCTTTACCCTGCTCGGCAACCTTGCCTCTTGTAGCCTCTTTGTAAATGGGGAGGCCGCAATATTACTTAATGCCTTGCGTGCTGCTTCTCGTGCAATCACTGTCCCATCCTCGAACTCCTTGGACTTGTGAGCCGTGGCTTTGGCCCAATCAGCATCAGGTCTCTCGTACCTGTCTCGATGATGTTTCCTTGTTCCCTCCTCTTCGGGGGAGGAACTTCTGTCTCTGCTCCTCCCTTTTCGTGAAGAAGCCTTTCTCTCGGGTGTTAGGCTTTTACTTCTTCTTCTCCTTTTTCGTGGAGAAGCCTCATAACGCCCTATGACAGGACTTCTGCTCCTTCTTCTTCGTGAATTGGTCTGCTTATGGACTACCAGCGTCCTTCCATCTCTTTGGGAATGCCTACGAGAGAGTCCAGAATCTTCTGGGTGCTCTCATACCCGCTGCAACTCCTGTATCTCATACTCTCATTTTTTAATTAAACGAGCATACTCCTCGATTTCCCTTATCTTCTTATCAAGGACATCGTTATCATCGTGTATACTCTTTAAACGGGTAACTGACTCTTCTCTTCGATGAGACCTACTCCTTCTCGTGGAGCCAGTAGCAGTTTTGTCTCCTTTTTCCTTGGAGTTACCTTTGTCATGTCTACCAATGGGCTTTCTCGGAGCGCCTGGTGGGGATTTATCTCTTCCCCCACCCAACTGGTCCTTTGGACTAAATGGAGTAGCTGGATCTTCTTCCATCGTACTTACTTTTGAAAAAAGCTGGTTTGTTTCCCACAGACGGCGCCAATTGTAGGGGGATGAAAACAATTGATGCTTTGGATCAACTGGACTGCAACGGCTTTCTCGGGCCTCTTCACCGAAACCCTAATTCGTCGTCGGAACCCTAATCTGCAAAATAGACAGGGGGTGAGCGCACTTCTGCCTCTCGTGGTAAAGGCCCTCCGATGCCAAAGTTAGTATCACGTACTAGCAGTCAAACCCTAATTATCAGTAGGAAAGCAAGAATGCAAAGTATTGCGTACCTTTTACCTCTAGGTTTACCTCTTATTTATAGATTTGCGTATGCTTGCTGGCCAAGCATCCGTGTTGCCCTAGGATTCCTAACTCGTATAGGAATCCCAGGACATCAAAGATTCTCGTTTCCTTTATCAGTTCATTACCTTATTCCTTGTAGGACTCTTTTCCATAACAAGCCGAACATCCCATACTCGTTGCGTATCTTTCTCAGATCCTATATTCTCGGGATTTTATTCCTTAACAGAATACTATTGTTTCTGGATTCTTCCAGAATGTTCCTTATGCTCCAATACTTGACTGAAGTTCTTTCTTTGGTTCGGCCATCTCGTTGCCGAACAGACTTCCTGGACCAGTTACTTCACATGTAACTTGGTCCTAACATAATCAGAATGTCTCTATCTGCCGAACAGTTAGTTTACACCACTGACTTCTCATGTCATTGGCCTTTGATTAGCCGAACAGACTACATGGACCAATGACTTCCCATATAATTGGTCCATATTGCTGTTCACCGAGCTGCCTGGCGGTAAGTCCTATCGTACTTACCACGTGCTTCCAAACATCTCGTGTTCGGCAACTAAATGTATGTGCTCAGGAATACCTCCCTACAGATATTTAATATCATGGAGCTTGTAATATAATTGAGATAAGGACGAGAGTACAATTATAATTCTATAGTGGGGTGAATTATAATTAGTGAAATAAAAAATAGAATCCTGGTAGGATTAGGATTTCTTACTTATACTGGGAGCCCGAATTTATTACTCCTTAGGTCCCTATCGTAACCCTATATATACACGTTATGCTTTCTAGGTCAGAGAGAGGTTTTCTATTATTCACAAAATAGAGGCAGGCTTAGAGAGAGCAAACTGATCACGAAAGAGTCCACACTCGGTTCGTGTTCTAGACATGCAAGAAATACGATAGAAGATCGAAAGGTGCAGTCGAGCAGTACACGTGGCTTATAGCAAGACGTGCTATAACAAGTTCAACTAACGTTCGTGTCGCAGGGAATTGAGGTGAAACCCTAATTCCGCCTTATAGGGTTTTGCAGGTTTTTTAGTTGTTTAATCTGTACGCGTCATTACTAGATTCTGGGAATCGTTTCCCAACATTACTATCACTCAATCTAAAATGGTGAGCTTGAAGACTAGGTTTCTGGAGCTTTGAGTAACAAACAGCTAACATTTTGGGTAAAAATCGGAGAATAAGGAGACTTCTGCTCATGCCCTCATGGGACTGGCAAGATATAATCCCCAAGTCAGGGACTTGTTCTTGCTCGTGAGGGTAACGAAAACCCAAGATGGTAAAACCACCAAAATTTGCGATATAAATGGCAACTCTCTTGCATTTTTGCAAAGAACGACCGTCATGTTTGATGGGCCCCACTTCGATAATGTTAGCGATTCAGTGAAGCTTTTGTCTTCTCTTGACTATAAAGCTCCACGCCCACACACACCTCTTTCGAATTGTCCAAATTCTGTGGTCATCTCAAAACGACTTTAATGGGGCCGGCATTTTTGTTGAAGTCCTTTCTTTTTTGTTTTCTTTTTCCGAGAGTCAAGAGAGTATGGATCAACTTATGTTCACCTAAGTCCTCAATCATTCCTACAGAACTAGAAAATTTATAAGAAATTACTCCGTACTTGAGTAATCTAAAAAATCGAACATTAGTCAATTATAGAGGAAAGAAATCCAACAACCAATTAGACTAACTTTTGGGCTGTGTTTTGAAGTCATAGTTTATCCGGGCAAAATCAAAAGAAAAAGTTTTGCTTGTAAAAAAGTTTCTCCATCCAAAGACTTTTACCAGTTCAAAAAATAAAAAAGCAAAATCAAATGAAGAATTTTTTGGGTGTCAAGCGAGTATTACATAAACTAATCTCTCGGCAATTCCAATTTCCAACCGTCCAAACGTATTTTGGACGGTCTCGATTTATTCCTCTTCCCTCACCCACCACTCTCTCTTCTACCATTTCTTCCTCCTCCTATCCTATCTCTCTCCTATCTCCTATATTCTCTCCTATCTTCTCCTCCTATCTCCTCCTATATATAAAGGAGCAGTCTTTCGGAGGTCATTTTTCAATTTGGGACGAATTTGTCCTTTAATTTCTGGTAATTTACAGATTGCCCAGGCCATTTTCGTAATTACGAGTATCTTTGGGGGCAATTGAAAATGTGACATGCCTTTTTGCCTTTCCTGTGGGAGTGACGTGGTCTTCTCCCGTCCAAATATTTCCCTCCACTTTATTCTCCCTCCCTCGTTGTAGTACACACCACTTCGAGCAACGAAGAACGATGATCTGATTCGGCGCCTCTCTCTCTCCTCTCCTTAGAGCATCTTCAGCAGCCGGGATATCTCCGGCGAGGTCAAAGTGGAGAGCCGATGTGCCCAAAACTGGTTTCCAGCAGCCTCGCCATTTACTCCCATCGCTACGACTCCTCGCCATAGGGAGTGAGGTATTTCCCGTTACTTCGCCTCTCTCTCTCTCTCTCTCTCTCTCTCTCTCTCTCTCTCTCTCTCTCTCCTTGCTTTCTTCGGATCCGGCACCGAAAAATGAAATAGGAGTGTATCAGGCAACACCCACAACCCAAACAGATCTCGCCGTCGTTGGTCGTCATCGTCGTCTAACACCCACAACCCAAATCCATTTCAGTCCATGTTCACGATTTCTGGTGGGTTTTTCGATTTCCAGTGGGTTTATTGATTTGTATTTGGTCGAGTTCCGAGACTGCCCTGCTTCTAGGCTTCATCCAAATGACTGCCCGGTCGATCGGATATGCCCCTGGGCTTCATCAAGATTCGAATTCTAGCCCCATCGATTAACACCTACTATAGCATCGATTTTTGCCTAGCCTAAAAATTAGATTGTTATACAGCTTAATAATTAAGCCTCAAATCATGCCATCTATAAATACAGTTTTATTGTGGGTGTATCTCCAAACTTGGAGGGATAAGTTAGATTTTGAGTTACTTATAAAAAAATTTAAAATAATCTGTTTTCAGTTTGGTACAAGATGGGTAGAAAAAGTTTGCAAGGGAGTGAAGATAATGGAGGTGGTTGTTCTCAAATTCTTCTAATACAACTGAGACCGGTGGATAATGGAGGTGGTTGTTATTTGCCATTTGTGTTTTTTGTTTTTTGTATCTTCGCTTGTGTTATTTTTGGGTTATGCGCTTTCGCTTATGTTATTTGTGTTTTGTGTATCTTTGGCTTATGTTATTTTTGGGGTTGTATCTTTTTTGTGTTTTGTGTTTTGGAGGACTGGTGGTTTGTAATCGTTTCACCTGTTAAAAGAGTTAGAGAGAAGGAGTAGGACTGTTGAAAGATGTCACTTTGAGAGCTCTTTAAGAAACAAATTCGTTGAAACTGAAAATCAAAAGTGGGTCTGCCGACACCTCTTGGCTACCAATTTTTTTCCCTTAACCTCTTTCTCTAACTATATCTCCACTTCTTTCTATCTCATATATGGCAATTCTACTCCATGGTTAGGTTTCGTTGATGTACGATCTCTAATTTTTTCTTTTTATTCAGCTTTTTGAATTTCTAGAGTTCTCATACATCTGATTCGTTTGGGGGCTATACACATGACACTCCTACTATTTAGGCTTTCTTGTTTGTATAAAGCGATTTAAAATATACCAAGATTAAATGTAAAGCTGATGTTGCTAAGGTTGTAGCATTTTGGTTGGAGCTTGACAAGCATAAGAAGTGGGGAGGGTTTGAAATTGGGGGAATTGAGTGCTTATCACCTGGTAATGCTTTGGTGTTTGCCTCCTGCAGGTTCCAAGGAACAACAAAAGAGCCATACCATGTGAACTGAATGAAGGTTAGAAAATACCTATTCTAATTGATTGGTTGTTCCTTATGTCAATGTTGCTTTCCTTTGTTTTGGAAGAGAAGTACTACTTGGCTACCATACAAAATTGCTTAAGATCACCTTATTTGGCAATATTTATTGCAGCAAAAAGATGGACTCAATGTTAAAGCACATGTGAAACACGCAACAAATTCAGGAAATATTTTTCCCAAGGGCTAATGTAAGGTATTACTTCTGATTTGGCTAACAAGAAAAAAAAATTCACTTTGGAATTACTGCCAAGCAAATAAACATTTATGTCATCGCAATTGCGGTTCATCCATGGGTGAGTAGATCAGCAGATTACTTGGAGTATTGTACGCTATGTTCTTTGTCATATTCTACTTCACTCCACCCCTTTCATTTACATGTTGAGTATTTCATATTTGAGAATAGGTCTGATGGGGGAAAAAATTAAGATAATTTTTGGTGATAGGGCTCCATTGCATGGTACAAATGCTCGACATAATCATAGTCCTAGAGAGCTCCTTTAGTACTAACTCATTTAGGGCTCGGATTTGGAATGTTAGCAAGGATAATTGCACGGTAGTGTGGAATTGGACTTGCTTACAAGTTTGAGTATGTGAGTGCAATTGCTACTTACGTTGAAATTATTACCATTGTGCAAGGTATTAGTCCTGAATTGAAATCATTTTTTTAAACTTAAATATGGTGGTTTAAGGCAGGAGGACAAGAAACGAATCCAGGGAAAAGAGTTGAACATGCATCTGCTCTCACACTTGTAGAAGCAGCAAACAACCAATAGTCGTTTCATTTTATTCGCTTCTCTTTTTCTTGTTCAATATTTTTGCTACTTCCCGGTATCCACTCTATGATATGGATGCTGATTGTAGTTATATGACTTGATTTCACAGCAATTTAGTAGGATGAAGAAAATTCTGACCAACCATCTCAAACTGGCCTTGGAAGACTTTTTCACATAGACTGAATGCTGTCGGCATCATTACTTTTGAATTAGGAAATTTTCGGTCTAACTAATTTTTGGCTTCCTAAAATTTTCAACTAAAAAAAGCTGATATTGTGAATGTGAAGGACTACAACCTTGGAATGACTATCTAGGGGGAGTTTTTTCTTTTTCTTTTTCCTAGCCCATCTTCCCTTGATTACATCATGTTGCTTCTACTATTTGTAAGAAATTGGTAGATAATTAGAAGTATGTTGATGTGTGTTAAATGAGTTTTAAATATGAGGACTTGAGGAGTCAATTGTTAATATTTTGGCTACCAACATTCTAGAACATAAGAAAATATCATTGTGTATCGAATTGCATAAGATCAACTACCATGCTGCACGTACTACTTTATACATGGGTCACAAGAATTAATTTAAGTATCTGAGCTCAATGATGATGTTGTTGATGTCAATAGTCAAGGGTGTTCAGCCATCTAATCTCGGTTATCATGTAACACATACGATTGTGATGTAGTTTTGGAGTTTATACTTAAATAATAGATGATGTGGTGGTTGTTCAGTCATATTGAATGTTGCTTTTGAGATTTTTTAATTACTTACAGGATCAACTGAATGCAAGGAATGAAGACCTATTCTCTAGGTGCATGTACATAACCTTGAGCTAGAAATTGCAGAAATGGTAAGTTCAGAGGAGACAATTGGCATGTATATTTAATGTGGAAGCAAATTTTACTTCAAGTCTAGAGAAACTAGGATTAGTTTTGGGGTTTCAATTTTATGCTTACAGACTATATTTTGACTATTTATATGCATAACTTTCAATTTTTGGACTGGATTTAGATTTTTGCGCACAAACTTTTATTTCTTCGTCAGGGTTTTTTGCTCGCAAAGTTTGATTTCTAGATTCAAAATTTTTGGGTTAGGGTTTTGATCAGACTTTGATTTTTAGTTAGGGTTTTGATTTTTGGTTTTAGTTTTTAATTTTTGATTAGCATTTTTACTGTATTTATGTGTATTCAGGTTTGGATTAGTAGTTGAATGGCATATATTGTTGGCTACTGTTGGCTATGATGTGAATTTCATATATTGTTAGCTATGATGTTTAAAAATCTGAGTCAAAAGGCATAGAGTGCAGTTTGAATGCAGTTTGTAGTGCAATTTGATGAATGCAGTTTTTAGTAGACTTTGAATGCAGTTTTAGTACACATTGCTATGACAGTGCAACTGTTGTTGTGTGTGTGTATCCAAACTGTAGTTTTATTCGAGATTCGAGGCTGTTTTAGTGCAGTTTTTTGTGTAATTTTACTGCAGTCTCTGTGGCAATGATGATTGTCTGAGCTCACAAATATTTCTGTGTGTATTGAGTTTGGTAGCTATGTGCAATGTTGGACACAGTTTTTTCCCTTCCCAAAAAGGGGTCCCTTTTTTAAAAATTGGCCCCAAGAATGCACCCTTACTCTCAAGGATAGATGGAAGCATTGATTTTAAAAGATCAGTGTATTGGAAATCCTATGAGGGTCAGTTAAGGAATGGTACTAAGTTGGAGATAAATTAATGAATCTTTCGTGTAAAGACTGGTGAAGATATTAATTTTGTAAGTCATATTAAGGTTTGATGATTGTATTGTTTTACTCATAAATAAAGCATGTGAAAATGGATTCTTTTCGAGCTGCAAACGCATCAATGCTTCTCAGGACAAAGAGCAGATGGACAGCTTGCAGGAGAGGAAGGAGGCGTTTAATATGACTACTGCTATTTATGGCTATTGCGAGTTTTACTGGTGTTATGCTCCTTTAGCGTCTATAAATAGACTACGCTTAATGTGGTCCGTATGTTAATCATCTAATGCTTTTGCTACTTTGATTAATCTATGTAATATATCTCCCTAGCTATTTTCATACTCTTCTATTGCTTCTGGCTTTAAAATTACAAAAAAGTCATATCTACCCTATATCGAAACTTGTTCTCTTCGACGCGCATGCATTCGTGATATGCACGAAGGTGAACCTAGCCTATATATAAAGGAGCACTTTTTCAGAGGACAATTTTTCCAATTTGGGCCGAATTTGTCTCTGGATTGCAAACAGTGCAACCTTGGGCACTTGGGCAGTTTGGTCTTTTCGGCTGGTATGCTAGGTGGCGTGTTCCGGGGGCTCTGGGGGATGTGGCCTGTGTCTGCACCGTTCGCAGCTTCTCTGTTGTGTCGTGTATAGCTGTGTACCAGTGTGTTGTGTTCTGCTTTTAGGCTTCCAGATTCTTCTGTGCTGTCCTTCAGGTATTGTTTTTGCTCTCTCTCTCCCCGTTGCCTGAGGTTTCGTCTTGTTGTTTTTGGATAGCCACACCAGGACGACTTGAAAACATGAAAGAGAGAGTGGGGGATCAGTCGACCCCATCAAAAGAACGATGAGAACGACCGGAGGAAGCAATGAGCACTCTCGTTCTGCCCGATCACCTCTGTTGCCACCGTAACGACGGCAAGTTGTGGCGCTGCTGCGGTTGGAAGCTACAAGACAAAACCTACTGCGAAAAACACTTCTTCCACGACTTGATCACCGATTAACTGGTATCTCTCTCAGCTTCTCGATGATGGGTTTCATATGCTTTTGTTTGATTTTCTATTTTGTTTGTTGATCTGATACCGACTGATCTGAACAAGAGAACTCAGACCTAATCCGGCAGGCGGTGAGACAGAATGGGTTGGGAGAGCGGCGAGAGCCAACTCAGCCATGAGGCTTGATGGTGGACCATAGTTCCTGTTTCCCCTGTTACAGGAAGTGCTGAATTTCCTTTTATTTTGGGGGTATGCGAAGGTGCAAATTTTTTTTTTTTTCCTTGATTGATGATAGTCATGTGGACAAAGGAATCAGCATATATCAGCGGAAATTTGTTGGGACATTAGGGTTTTCGTTCACGATTTGAGGAATTAGGGTTTGTCCTTTCGATTGAAATCAGGGTTCCTATTTGATAATGTTGCCGAAATGTAGTTCTCTTCTGAATTTTTTTCCCCCTATGGTCATAGTTTTGTTCTGATTCGATATGCTGTTCTCGATGGGATACAATTTGCGAGCGACGAATATTTTGTGGTGCACTCGAATGGAAAAATAAAGAATCAACAATAGTCTTTGGTGTTCGTTTAATCGTTGTTGGATTTTTTTGGCCTACAGATTGTTCGATCACTGTATCAACTAATTTAACTTGGGAGTTAGAAACTTAGGACTGCTGCGAATGTGACCCACCGTATAGGCTAATATAATTTCTATTGAAAGCTATTTCTTCAAATTATGATTATGAGGGTAGTTTATGTTAGTTTCTTTGTGTTACTAACAGTTGATAGAGAGAACTTAGACGTGATTGACTGTGTGGACAGCGACGTTCATCTTTTCATGTATAGAGCTTTAAGCACTGATTGGTGGATGAGTAAAATTAATGGTTTTTATCATACAAATTTCAGTTTCATTTTTACAACTATTAGCTAACATATGTTACTGGTTTGTAGGTTTATCTGTCTTTATGTTGTGCTCTTATCACTTTGGTTGTTGGAGCTTATCTTCACATCCTCTGGAATATTGGAGGTTTCCTCACGACCACAGATTCTATGGGAAGCTTGGTTTGGCTACTCTCAACCCCTCCATACGAAGAGGTAGTCATTGTTGCATTTTTCCTTTTTTGTTTTCCTTTAGTCTTTTTTTGGATACATCTTTTGATCAATTAAAGTTGCTTTCCTGCCATTTCCATTTTTCTTTTTTTGTTTTTCCTGTTTGTTGGTTAAAAATAGATACACTTGTGCGATTGTTTAGTGGTGATAATATTATACATCTCTTTGTTCATGTCTGGCAGCTAAAAATATTCTGATGGCGGTTAAAAATATTCTGATGGTTCCTGGATCATCGCCGAGTACACTGACTTCATGGCGAATCTGACCAACATCAATGGAAGTCAAATGGATGAGGTTCAAATGACCTTAATTCGGTAAATATCCACCTTACTCGGACAAGTTCATCTATTTCGATTTCATATTTCTTCATTGAATCTATATGTGCATGTGTGTAACATGTTGTTTGTCCATCTCAATGAAATACTGTCACCTTTGACTGTGCTTGTTCTGTATTTTATTTTATTTATAGATTTTGATTCAATTATATTTGAAAGAATTCTTTTCAAAAAAAAAAAAAACTTTGAAAAAAATATTTGCACAATAACTGTTCATACTTTACAGCCCTATGTAATCTTGCTTGTTGAAGTGAAAAGATGTACCATCTTTCCGTCTAGGACAGTTGATCTAAACAACTCATCGTACATATATGTATTACTTTCCTCTCTCAGATTTCCCTACTAATCTTATATATTTTAGCTTTGATTTCCGTGTATATGTTCGTTATATTTGAGTCTCAAATTAATTTCCTGATCTTAAATATTTAGGGCTTCTTTTCATTTTGGATTAACAATTGAAGTTTTGGGCAATCGAAGTCGCTGATAGATGATCATGGCAAAAAAAATGCCAATCAATTCCCAGAAGGTAGACTTGCCTTATTAGTTCTTTCTTCTTTTGTATGTTTTGTTGGTTTCTCTATTGAGAGTAATTAAAAGTGTGAAATATTTTGCCCTTTTTAGTTTTTCCCTCTCCTTATATATTTAAATTTGTTGTGCCTAAAGGCCTTGACCTATCTTGGTCTTGCATATTGTCTTAAGTGGTTGTAGTAAATCGATTGTGATTCAAATTAGTCATGACCAGGTTCACAAGAAGCATAATTTGATTAGAATCCTAATTTTTGTTGGATATAATGATATTCTTTGAGATGTTGGATGCAGGGATGTGAGATTATTGGATTTTCTAGCTACAATAGTGCAATGTTCTGCTAGGCTGATTGACGATGCTTTGACTATTTCTTTTCAGAAGGATTATAACGAGAGCCCTTCGGACTACAATGGCAAGTCTTTTGCCCGTGTAGTGGCAACCTCAACTTGCAGCTGGTCACTAATTCCTTGTTATCACTGAAGATTATGTTTAAGAAGGAGTATTTCTTCACAAGACCAGCGGGCAATGTTTGTCTCCAATTCCTTGGTGCATCCAGCCTTATTTGAGGCAAATAGACCAGGCCCACTGAGTGTGGTAATGTTTGGTAAGGTCTAATTTTGATGTTATAATTTGCTGGAAACTTGGGACTATTGAGATCAAGGATGTGTGTTAAGGTTGGTAGGAATGTGTATCGGGTAAATCGACTCTGATGATGAGGATTAATTTATGCGTCTTCGCTACTTGTTTTTTAAGGTAGATAGAGAGGAGAGTTAAAACTTTTTATAGTTTATTCAGTCCACATGAACATGGAAGTTTAATGATGTTTTTAGGTTTAGGACCAAATAGGTAACAAATCCAAATGGCTGATTTTATCCACCAGTTTGATCTGTTGTCTTTGTCGATTAAAAATAGATACAACTTTATGCGATTATTTAGCAGTGATGACATTATACATCTCTTTGTTCGTGTTTGGCGGTTAAAAAATATTCTGATGTTTCAGCCGTATTCTGTTGCTGCGGGTGAGATACAATCAAAACATTGATCATGGTTCTACTATTTTGCTCTCCTTTCATGTTGCGTAAAATCTACTGCCATCACATGGTACAGGATGCCGGCTACATTACCATCACATGGTATTTGGACAAAACAACATTAGAACGTCAAATGCAAATAGCTACAAATATAAATATGTTAAATGTAAACCAAAATATGTTAGACAGCTGCAAATAAATATTTATCATAGAACTATCTATTTTTTTCGCATAATTCCCTTAAATCTTGCATTTCAACCATTACCATCAAAAGCAACACTAATCTCCCTTTACTCAAAATCTCTCCTCTTTAACAGCCATAACATTCATGCTTATCCTCTTCAACATCCATCACATTCATGCCTTTATCAACTTCATTAATGCATCCAAACATAAGTTTTTCCCTTCAACGGGCATGGCATTCGTGCCTTGCACGAATGGAAAATCTAGTCTCTCTCTAAAATTTGAACTCTCCAAAATAGATTTTTAGAGCATCTCCAATCCAATACTCTATTTGAGAGTATCAAAATATTTTATTTTATTTATAAAGTGATTTTAGAGGAAATCACTATTCCTATTTACTCCAACCTCAAATCCTCTATTTTTCCCTCTAAAATTTTCCTCCAAAATTAACCTCTTATCAATTCCCTCCAAAATCATCCCCCAAAAATTCCCTTTCTGTTTTTTACTCCAGTTTTGTAGAGCCCATGCCTTCCACTACATTTCCCCCTCCCTCCCACTTGTTCTTTACTCCAATTGGTGGTAGTTCATTTACCAGTTGCTGTAGAAGTTAATGTTGTAGAACTTGTGAAATGTACTAGAAGTTAAGCACGAGTCCTGTGAAATTAAGTTGATATTGTAGAAGTGTAGACAATGTTAAAAGGTTGACATAAACGTGCAAGGGTGAAAGGATATAGTTGACATAAACAAAAGCTCATAAGGATACACATGTCATTTTAAAAGGTGAATAGTATTATAGAGGGGGTCCTCCGTATTTTCTTCCATCCTGTAAATATGAAGGAATATGAAGGATCAGGCTTGAGAGGATGGGTTGAAGAAGTTCCATATTCTCAAATGAAGGAATAGAGCATGGATTGGAGATGCTGTTAGACAGTCAAAGTTGCCAACAGATCCCAGGCGATGCCTTGTTCTCTTTGCTATTTGAAAAGAATTTTTCAAAAATTTCCCCCTAGATTCCTTCTACTTTCAACATTTCTCTCTCCACTTATTACCGCTACTATTTTCAAAAAACTTTTCAAAACACAAACCAAACACGGCAGGACTTCTAAAAAATGAATACTACTGCTCCCACCACCAATAAATGAAGACTTGGGAAGCTTCCTCATTGGACCCCCCCTCTCTCTCTCTCTGACATATGATCCCGGCGACTCTCTCTCTCTCTCTTACATAAGATCCCGGCGACATGGATGCAGCTGAGGAACACATAGTGATGCTCCCCTTAATGGCCCACGGCCACCTAATCCCTTTTCTAGCACTCGCTCGACAAATCCACCAAACCACCAACTTCACCATCACCATCGCCACCACCCCTCTCAACACCGCATACCTCCGCTCCGCCGTCTCCTCCGACCCAACCCTCTCCCACTCCCCCCGCCTCCGCCTCGCCGCCCTCCCCTTCAACAGCTCCGACCACAACTTACCCCCAAACACTGAAAACACCGAGTCCCTCCCCCTCAACCAAATCATCAACCTCTTCCACTCCTCCGCCGCCCTCGAACCCCCCTCCCACCGCCTCGTCGCCGACATCGCCGCCCAAGAAGGCCGCCCCCCCATCTGCATAGTTTCCGACGTCTTCAATGGCTGGGCTTCAAGAGTCGCCGAGAGGATCAACACGACCAACGTCTGTTTCTCCACTGGCGGCGCTTACGGCACCGCAGCCTATATGTCGGTGTGGCTAAACCTCCCTCATAAGTTCACGGACACCGACGAATTCCCCGTGCCGGGTTTTCCCGATTCCTGCCGCTTCCATCGCTCTATGCTTCACCAATTCATTAGAGCAGCCGACGGTACTGTTGGAACTTTGTTAAGTTTTAGGATACAGGAAAAATATCCCCGCAATGTCTAGGAAATGTTTGGTCCTACACATTCAAGTAAATCTAGACCATTCATTTCACTTTCTCGGACATTTTCGGGGAGACTTTTCTTGAACCCAATCATTTCTGTTAAAGGTGTGATGTTTAGTTTTGAATGCAAAGAGTGGTTTAATGTTTTAGATAATCGAGTGATAAATTCCCAACAGGTAGCGATTCGTGGTCGAGGTTTTTCCAAACCCAAATTTCACTTTCCTTGAGATCTTCCGGTTGGCTTTGTAACACGGCAGAGGAAGTTGAAGTTTCGGGTATGGAAATTCTGAGGAAATATATCGGAAAACCGGTTTGGAGTATCGGGCCTCTTCTCCCTCCAGCTATGCTAAATTCCAATTCATCTACGTTAACCCAGCACAGTGGGAAAGAATCTGGGATTTCAACCCAGAAATGCATCGAATGGCTCGACTCGAAACCGAAGTCCTCCGTAGTTTACATTTCATTTGGGTCACAGAACACAATAAGTTCATCCCAGATGATGGAGTTAGCCAAGGGTTTAGAACAAAGCGGGAAGCCATTCATTTGGGTGGTAAGGCCTCCGGTTGGGTTTGACCAAAAAGGGGAATTCAGATCCGAATGGTTACCCGAAGGATTCGAAGACCGAGTTTTGGATGGGAAACAGGGGTTGTTGGTGAGGAAATGGGCGCCACAGTTGGAGATTCTGCAACACAAGTCGACCGCGGCGTTTTTGAGCCATTGCGGGTGGAATTCGGCAATGGAGGGGTTGAGCCAGGGGGTGCCGATAATAGGGTGGCCATTGGCGGCGGAGCAGGCGTACAATGCGAAGATGATGGTGGATGAGATGGGGGTTTGTGTGGAGCTGGCGAGGGGAGTGGGGAGTGGGGTTGAGGCGGAGGAGGTGAGGAAGGTGGTTGAGTTGGTGACGGAGGAGGGAGGGAAAGGAGGGGAGATGAAGAGGAAGGCGGTTGAAATTGGAGAGACAATGAAGGCTGCGATGAGAGAGGAGGGAGGTAGGAAGGGGTCTTCTTTGAAAGCAATGGATGATTTTGTTTCTGCAATTGTCTCTACTGCTGCTGAGAGGGGGAGGAGGAGATCAAATGGGGTGGCGACAGGTTGAGATTTGGACACAAGTCCCTGGGATTTAGCCCAATTTTTTTACTGCTTCCCGAAGTCTAAGAACATGACTTCCGAGCTGTATTCAAAACTGTTCGACTTACCCGGATGATTTGTTAGTGCTATCTATTTGGGTTTTCAAGTCAAGATGAATTCAAAAAATTAAGAAAACCTAGAGAAGGACAAAAAAATCCTACCAAAAATCATGGAAAAGATAAGTTGAAGTTTGCTTTCCTCGCTTTCATTTCAATCTTCTTTCATTTCTGTAAGTAATTATCCCTTGTTATATTCCTTTCTCCTTCACTCTGTTTTTCATTAAAGAGAATAAGAGTCACTTTTTAAAAACCTTTCCTGCTTAGTTTAGCTCTCTTTCTTTCCCTTCCACATGAGGCAGCCTATATGCACGTGCAAGATCCAGGTGATTGTTGCATCCGAAAATCAATACATAAGCTCAAAGTCCACAGACAAATATAACTCACACAGAGACACCAAAAACATGTTAATTCTGCTTAAAAATACGGGGAACGACAATAACGAACAGCAAATCAGAACCTAATTGAGTTCAAAATTACACAATCAAGCTGTTTGTGAAGAGCGGGCACGAGCAGCAGCTTTCTCTAATGCCTTCAACCTGTTAGCTTCCATGCGAGCTTTCTGTTCTTCTGAGACCTGTATTTCCCTAGTAATGCTACCTCGGGTTTCCTTAGCTTGATTTGATATATCATCCATGGAGCGATGACGAGAAGAGATATGATCTGTAGCAACAGCATCGCTATGCATTGCTGGAGACAGCTCCTGCACAGGAACTATACCATGAACCACCCATATGGAGAAAGTAAATAATTCCAAGTTAAACCACATAAATGTGGGATATATACGTATCCTCCCAATAGATGGATGTTCATTTGCCCACAATTTGTTAGAGGCACAGATGCTACACCTGAGAAATATGAAATGAAATTCGACATCTAAATATGCGACAGATATCGCAGAAGCTCCATAAGGGAATCAAAAAGGACCATTACACAGTATTCTTATCCTACGTCCAAGGCTCTTAGAATATAGATGCAAGACAGCTTTTTTGCTTTTCTGTTCCGCGAAGTCACAGCCTTCTCATTCTAATCAAGCAATTTAATCTGAATTTCCAACCTTGTAGATTTTTTCATTTCCTACCACAACGGTTATTAATTTTAAACAGCAATAGGAAGTAGAGAACCTATTCATAGTGTTTAGTGTAAATTTTGCAAATGTGAACATATTTACAGTTGGCTAAAGTTGGCTACCTGGAAAGCGCTTGAACTATGCAAACAAGACAGTTTTGTTATTTCTGAGTGTATTCCTTTCCTTTCCTTCTGACATTAGGTGATAGTTTCTAACTTTATGAGACTAAAATACAGTAAGGCGGAACTAGCACTTACATCAGTACCCTGCTCGTAAATCTCTTGAAGCATGTCTTCCTGGAAATCATCAGTGCAATGGTTCTTCAAAGATGTACCTTGCTGTACGAGAGATGGCTCCTCTATGTTCATATCTTGTACAACAGCAGAATGTCATAAATTAGAACCTTCAAAAATCACTAATAATGCTGAAAATGGATTCATTAATGTGCCGGATAAGTTGGTCAGATGGGAACATAATGCTGTAAATATTTATGAGTTGAAATACTGATGTCGGGAGTTCGTATGATCCATTCATCTGCTCTTGGTGTGCACAAGGCCCAATCCCTTGGTCAGTGACTATAGATCCACACATCACTTTGGCTCTATATAAATTAGATGCAGTCAAAGAGTCAGAACTACTTAAAAGCTTAAGCCTGTAAGTGATGAGTTATCCAATACTATTATATTAAGACTCAATGTTTATTCTGTTTATCTAATGTGTGACTTAATATTCACATGTCGATGAATGTCATTAAAAACAGTAATGGTTATTATAAGCTACCAATCATATTACAGACCATAAAATGTCAAGGAAAAGACTAACACATTGATGAATGGAGTTGGATGTAAAGTGGGTCTTGATCCCACCTGAAAGATTGGTTAGGATTGTGAAAGAGCTGAGCCAGGTGGTGAGGCGTTACGGCTTTTTGTTATTTTTATGACAAGTCTAGACCTCTATACTCACAACTCAGAATGTGTATTTTCATGAGCTCGTAATCCTGGCTTGGATTATTTTAGTCATAAAGTTCATACCTGTCAGATAATGGTGGCATCCCATTTTAAGACGACAAAAAATGTAGAAAGCCTTCTTGTGGTTTGAAGATGTCAGGTAAATAGCGATTATTAAATTGGTGAGGACCAAAGCTAAACTCTAAGAGAGAGAGGTAAGTTTATTAGTTCATGTGTGACTTTACCTCATTCTCTCCTGATATTATCTTCCATTATGACAACATTCACCGGCATCAAGTCAACAACCCAATGACACATGACACCCCAATTCGTATCTCTAGCACCCCTCAAACTCAATCTTGAAAGTTTATCCAGTGCTCCTCTGGCATTGCCCAAGACTCCGTCGTGATCCCACATTAGTGTGTGGTCAAAGGCATGGAGCGCAGTCCACACGATTGTATAGTCAAAATTGGGGATGTTGGGGCCTAACCCAGGAGTACTAAAAACTATACACACTCCCTCCAAAAAATAACAGAAATAAGGGAAAACCAAAACATGAGTCCGAATTCACTGCATATGGCATAACAAAACATGCTAGCTCTTTGCAAGATCTGAAACATAGTGTTAATAAGTACTGGTGGTAATCACAACAGTCTACTCATGAGAGTGTTGTAACTATGATTACCAAATAGGATCTACGGCACTGTATCAAACCCCCAGCAACAAGCATGTGATATAAAACACATCCTTTAGTCTCAGTCAGCAAGCAATGGGCAACATATCCAAAACATCAAATATGTGCTTTGAAGTCAGTAACATTCAAACAAATAACCATTCAATAGTATTTGGTATCATTGAAAGTCTCCTTAGACCAATCAGGAGAATACTTGTACAGGTACCTTCATCAGCATTTGAGATGTTGTGTACAGCAGGGGTTTCGTGTAGCTTTGTTGGGTCACCTCCATTGGCAACTCTATCCCGTAGTCCTCCCAGGCATGTCTGCCAAAAGAAGAATAGAATCAAAAGAACACAGGTGCCTAGCAATTCTGAAGAATACAAGTTTCACACCGAAAATCTACAGGTTAACATGCACATGTTTTCCGCTGCATACATTTTATATTACTCCATACAATTGTGAAATGGGTACCCACTAACTGCCAAATTATTGAGTTTAGGATACTGGATTAGGGCTAACATTAGACAAAGGAAGTGAGTCAATGATGAACTACCATCAATAGATGAGAAGGAAACCTGGCTTTAGGACATCAGATTTATGATTTTTTTAGTCTTACATCACTAGTTGTGCCCAAAGCTTAAGTTAGTACGAAATTGGCTAAAATCGCTTGTCAAGCTGTCGAACCCTCTTTGTCTTGTGCCTTGCATGAGGAGATACAAGCGTCCAGACATAAAGAGAAGCATAATGCATATGGCAAACATGCAGAGAGACTTGAACCCAAGACCTTTCAGAAACTGAAGTCTGATACCATCTTAGATCACCTTTCCTCCCAAAAGCTTAAGTTGTTAGGAATAAGTCACCATTCAACAATACTTATTCAGCTGCCCGACAATACGCTTTTAATTGTTCTCTTCGTGTGAATCCAATACTTGTTTTTCCTGAGGGCTGAAACTAAGACAATAATTTGATTTAGTTTCCCCAAAAATAACTGAGATTGAAATGCAATCGATTTTCCCATATCCATTTACAAGCTTACAAAGGCGTAGGTGCGTAGCCCAGCCCATACCCATTAATCCATTGCTCACTAGATCTTTCAGAAGTATTTTTTACTGTTTCTGAAACTTATCTATACTTATCCTTGTAAACATCAGTATTTCCTTGAGATGTAAACTATAGTGTTATTAGATTTTATAGTGCAACAACATTGGAGTACCAACAACTTTTTCCCATTGAAGGTCCATCATGGTGGGCTGCAGCAAGTGAGTAGCACTCGCCCTGCCCCTGATCACCTGTTCCAGCCACAGATGATACAAGAAGCCCATCTAAGTCTCTTGCCCAACTATACCTAGCGATTTTACCACAACTTCATGGATAGTTTGCCTATGAATGCTTTGACTTCATATATAAAGACTTTGCCAGAACTTTACCGTTTGAGATGGGTCATTCATCTATTTTGTCAATGCATACCCCTGGTAAATGGTGATAAATACAGCATACTACCATGCTTTTTAGGATGTAAGAACAGCATACTACCATGCTTTTTAGAATGTAGGAAGCATAATCACTTAAGAAGAGAATGTTTTACCTTGACACGTCTCGTGGCACCGACTTGTTCCACCTTGTGTACGAATTGATCAAATGAGTAGTAAGGAAGCAGATGTGAATGCCATTCAGCATAAAGCCCAATTAAATTCCCCAAATCACTAACCTGCACAAAATTGACCAATACTCATTATTAGATGAAGAATTTATGCAGCGATCAGCATCTTGAAATCACCTAAACCCAAACCAACTTGTTGAAATGAAGTTTATCCAAAAAGAAACTGGAAACAATAACAATACATCAATGAAGCTTTTCGATTTTGACCTGTGTGGTTTAGTGTGATATGCAAAATCAAGAGAACCAGGACAAGCACCACCAAGTTTAGTCAAAAAAAGAAAATGAAGCTTTTCGATTTTGACCATTTAGTGTGATATGCAAAATCAAGAGAACCAGGACAAGCACCACCAAGTTTAGTCTCTTCGTTTAACAACGAAAAAGGGCACTATACAATGTATCTGACATTTCAAACTAAATAAACTTTACTGACTTGCGAAAACTTAATGACAACATGTTCTATCTTATGTCTCTTAGTTTCCAGAATCCTGACCTCTATTTACTTTACTACTTCAGCATACGAGGAAACTTTCTGCTTTTAGATATTTAGTGTACATGAATGAAGGCCCCTCTTGTGAAGATTGCTAGTGTAATGCATCAACTATTGTTTTGAGATGTAATGCTGGTATTTCCGTATCTTGGCCAAGAATGACAACTTAGGTTTAGTGTGCATCTAGGAATTGATAAACTCAGACAATAACTAAAATTCATAACCTCGACTTACCAACTAACATAAGAAACCTGCATGTGCTTCCACGGTAATATAAGTAAGTCAATGATCATGCAACTTAATCCTCTCAATGTGGGTTCAGGCCATACAAGTGCCCAATCCAGGGGCCTATTAGGGGTTCAGGGGGTTTAAGCAAACCCCCTGGGTTCAAGAAATGTACTAAACTTTTCTAATTTTTCACATAAGTTTTAATTTTTCTTTAATATTGTCTGCACTGGATCATTCATACAACATTAGAGAGCATGAAAGTTCAATTAAATTTGTGTGCACGTAGATCATATAACTCAACAAAATAATATAAATTAGGCCCGAGTTTTCGATCAAAGTAAATATCTTTATTTTTATATACTGTTCTGCATACGAAATTTTTCTAATACATTTTTGTCACCTCTAAACAAAAATGCTGCAGCCGCCCCGGCCCAGTCAGAAAATAAAGCCAACCAAATACTCTCGCAAAAACTGTAAATGATTTGGAAAATTCTCACCCTTTCGAAAATACTAGTTTTTAGCAACTTATTCCGAGAACCGTGCAGTTCATCCAATGTGATTTACACGACATTCTAGTTGCAATGGGGTTTCTTATACAGTCCACAGTTCACATACCCTCCCTCACAACACTTTGTACCAGAAACCTCACAAACTTTACTAAGTAATGCGTTCAAATTAACAACAGAAAAGACACTATAATTCAGAAACAAGCCCAATCCCGAACCCTAGAAACTGAAATCCCATGAATGGAGACAAGAATAATCGGTACCTCTTGTCCGCGGCCGCGATACTTGAAAGCCCTAGGGAAGTGGCGAAGGACGTAACCGATTCCATCGTTGGAGAGAAGAAGGTCAGGGGTGAGCTTGGGCCTCGATCTGGGTACCTTCTTGGGCTTTTCGGTGGACTTCTGCAATGGTTTTGAACCACCTTCAACAGTTCCGTCGCCGGTGGACTTGAAGTTGGACGAATTGGGTTTCGGGTAAATGGAGGACGATGGATTAGGGTTTTGGTTGGGATGTGAAGGGCAATCTCGGGACCAGTGGCCCGGGCGGCCGCACTTGTAGCATCCGGTGGGCGCTGCACTGCCGCCGCCGCCGTTGTCCATTTCTTTAGCTGCTGATCTGAGTTGCAAGTATTGAAGGCGAGATGACGTTCTTACTCTGGGGAATCGTATGAACGGGAGATTTTGGCGGGAATAATAGGAGGAAAAGGGTTGGGCTATAGCCTCTATGTACGGTGCCCTTTTGGGGGCTTTCTTTTAGACTCGGTTGAGTTGTCCGTTAGTTGTCGGGAATGTTGTGTCAGAAATTGATTCGCAAGAAAAAAGAAGTGAGGTGAAGTGAAGTATTTCCTGTGTATGTTTTATTGATAAAAAATGTCGCAGGAAAACAAGAATTCCTCCCTTTTGGCAAGCAACAGTTCTAACCACACAGATAATAGTGCACAGATTGTGCATAAATTTTATTGTGTGGCCCACTATGGGTTCCACACAAACAATTCGAGCCATTCATAAAATGTAAAATATTTTTTCAAAGGTTTTCGCAAAAAATCAGCTCAATCCGATACCGATAGGTGATTGATTTAATCATCCAATTTTTCGTTCAGATTTCTGGATCATGAAAAGTTAGATGATTTGATCAAACACCTATAAGTATCGGATTGAACTAATTTTTCGCAAAAACTCTTGAAAAATTATTTTACATTTAATGAACGGCTCGAATCTTTTGTGTGAAACCTGTGGTGTGCCCCATAAAAAAATCTATGCACAATCTGTGAACTATTTGTCTGTGTAGACAGACTTGCAATTTGGCAAGACTTATTTTCCAGGAAAGTGTTATACTTTGTTTGGATTGCTTTTTGAAAAAAAATTCTCAACTCAAAAAATATTCATTACCCCTACTTCCAATGATTACCCACCTCTATCTCCAATTATTGTAGACACCCAAATTTGGCCTAACGAGTACTTCAAGTCCCACCTTGGAGACCGTCCCGATGATGAATAGATAATGTGATTGATGATTGACTTCTCATAAACCCATAAACTTTGGTAAGTATTTTTAGCCACTTAGAAGACTCAATCCAGAGCCAAATAGCCTTTCAGACAAAAATACAACATCCTAGGAAAATACATCTGTCGGCCGCAAGATCTATCTCACGGCCCCCACTTCTTTCTTTCACCCGTGGAATATGGTGTTTGAAATTTTCCTAGAGAGATCGATTCCTCGCCCGCCAAATGCATTCCTCGGCCGCCAGATCCTTCAAGCTGGCGGCCGCCAAATCGTCTTTTTCCAAAATTCGAAAATGTCCTGTCATTCGTTTGATCGACGTACCAAAACCCTAGCAGCCTTTTTTCAATACTTCAAGGCTACAAAATAGATTCGGAGCAAAGATCTTCTAACCTTCTAACCCTATAACACCTTATTGATTCACGTCCTTTGATTGGCCGGAGTGAGTCACCTCATGCCTATATAAAGAGGCGCTTAGGGTTCCGAAATTAACAATTCAATACACCTTTTCTAGCCACGATACTCTGCAAAAAACCATCTCTCATACTCTCTCTACCAAAGCCCTAACCTTTCATAGGCAGTCGCAACCCGACGATCAAACCCCGAAGTACAAACCCCAACCTTAGGGTTTCGAGAAGCAAATCAGTTAATCACCTTCAATCTGAAGCAATCAAGCACTGAGGAATCAAGGTGGTGAGGCCCAAGGGCCTATGGTTTGACTCATTTTTTGTTTCTGTTCTTAACTAGTAGTATTCTGATTTTTCTGTTTAAACTATTCGTATTCTGGTGTGAGGAAGAACATCGACTGGGATATTGTTCCCGCAGCCAGCATATTAATCCAATGGGATCCCATGGCCGTGACATCTATTCACCGGCCGTGGAATCCATACGCTGGGACAACCTATCGTTTCTTGCTTATTCTGATGCATGCTTTATTTATTGCCCTAACTCACCTTATTAACTGTTTAAGGCTAATAACCAGATTACTTGTTTAGAATTAAATAAAGCAAGCATTAGTTGTATGTTAAATTATTATGGCCCGGTCTCATGACTGGGCAAAGAGGAGTGCCTAACACCTTCTCCTATCATACTTTTGGCTCTCGTACCCGAAATCTCTCCTTGTTTTCCTAGTTTTTAATAAATTAAGTGGTGACTGTATTTAGTGGAAATCGTTATCGTGTGGAGATGTTCCTAGCTATGAGAATATCCACGATAGCAATATATCTTGAGGAAAACAAGTGTAGAAGATATATGTATGGCGATGCCCCTTTTGGGAGGTGTTTACAATCATTATTATCATTTCTCTTACTATCTCTCTCCAATCATTACCTCTACTTCCAATAATTACTCTTATTTCTCTCTTCACTCATAATCCTACAAAATTTCTCAAAAACTCATCCAAACACAGCATTAATTTTCCAGTGGGAAAGTTGAAGTTGTAGGTCGTACAACTTTCTTAGTAACTGAACACACAAAAAATTACAGGAAAATTGATTTTCTCGTCCTTTCTCATCCTTTCCATGCAATTGAACGCTGCCTTAGTTTTACATTTTTAAGAAATTAAATAGACACTCTATTTGGAGTACTTATTTAGGGATGCATCTTAGTGAATTTGAATACTTCTCCATCCTCAAAATCCATAATTGTCCCATTACATACTCCCCTATAATTAGGTCACCAACTTCCTTGGCCTTCCGGCACTGGGCAGGCATCAGCCCCCGTACATGGTCTTACGACTTTGCGGAGATCTTGTGTTTTTGGTAAACAGTCGCCTGGGCCTGGTAACTGCGACCCCCTTACAAAGTGCTAGGGGCACCCCTTCTCCCGAAGTTAATATAGATAGTGCGTAATGAAAATATTTTGAAACGCCTAGTTATGTATAGCCTTAAATTGTGGGATTTGATTGAGGTGATAATAATAGGATTTGGCTTGTTTGCCGTTTCACTCTCAACCACATGAAGCAGTCCAATACATCAAATGTTGACAACTCAACTACAGATGAAATCGAAAGCCGGGACAAACGGGATGGCGTCCAAAAAATTCACAAACCACCCAAATTGGAGACTCCCCAAACTGATCCCGCTCAAATAAATTCTGCCTGAAACACTCCCTCTGTCTCTTTATCTCATACTTCAAAAAACTTTTATCTGCTTCTGTTTGTTTGGAAAAGAAAAATCTCTGAAGATGGCAGAAGAGACAAGAAATCAGCCATGGTTGGAAGCACTATTTAGGTAATCGAAGCTCTATTCCCTAAACATGGTGCAAGAGAAGGAGAAAATTCCCAACTAATGATGTGGGTTCTTTTTCAGGTATTAGTGTAAATACACACATACCCCAAAGAGAGAGAAGAAAATCCCCAATTGTAAACTGAACATACTTTTCTCATAGAATGAATCAATTGCAGCTATAGATTTTAATCATTGTTTGGATGATATTAACATGCATGATATGGTCACTAAGGGCTTCTGGTTTACATGGACTAACAAGAGAGGTGGCATTGGTGATAATAAGAGTAGGCTTGATAGGGTGGCAATCAATGAAGGGTGGATGGAGTTATTCACTGATTCTGAGGTTGTTGGGCACCCATCAGGGATCTTTGATCACTGTGCCCTTGTTATGACTATGGTTCACAATAAATTAAAGCTTGTCCTTTCAAATTTTTCAATTTTTGGATGGCTGATGACAGAGTTCGTGGTTTGATTGATTCTTCTTGGAACCAAGATGTTAGAGTTGATCTCGTGCTGAGGTTTAGCTCTAAGCTTAGGAGGCTTAAACCTGTGCTTAAGGCCTTTCATAAGCAGCATTATGGTAATCTTAGTGGTAGAGTGGAGAAAGCCGGGTCCAATCTTGTAAAAATTCAGAATTTATGTTTTCAATTCTTTCATGATGTTACTTTGTGTGAGCTTGAGAAGGACCAGCAATTCTATGCCCTCAATTTCGCTGAAGAAGCATTTTAAAAAAAATCTAGAGTTCCGTGGCTTGCTTTGGGAGACAATAATACTAAGTTCTTTCACCAAAAGATGCATGCTCATAGGGTGAAAAATACTATTCTGAGCTTGGTTAATGATCAAGGAGTGAGACTTGAGGATCCTGTTGCTATTGAAGAAGAAATTCTTAGGTACTATCAGAGACTTTTGGGGTCTGATTTCATGCACAAACAAGATGCTTCATAGGCTCTATCTGCTGCTATGCTCAAAAAGGTGCCCCAAGAGGTTAGGGCTTGTATGGTGGCCCCTGCAACTGAAGCTGAAATTTGGTCTGCCTTACAGTCCATTCATAGGGATAAGGCCCCTGGCCATAATGGATTCAACTCTGCTTTCTTCCATGACAATTGGTTGATTGTTAAAGATGATTTTGTGGCTGGTATCCTTTCTTTCTGTACTAATGGGGTAATGCCTAGGGGTTGGAATGCTACAACTGTTACTTTGGTGCCCGAAATTCCTTCTCCTAACTCTATAAAGAACTATAGACCTACAGCTTGTTGTAATACACTTTATAAGTGTGCGACTAAGGTGCTAGCAAATAGGAGTCAGACTGTTTTGCCTTCAATAATTGGTCCTGCCCAATCTGCTTTCATCAAAGGTCGATCCGTCATGGATAATATTTTGTTAATGCAAGAGCTTGCCAAGGGGTACCATCGTGATCTGGGGCCTGCAAGATGTGCTATCAAGCTGGATGTTGTGAAAGCTTATGATAGTGTTGATTGGGATTTCTTGTTTGAAGTCATGCACTTTATGGAATTCCCTACTATCTTTATTGACTAGATCAGAGCTTGTGTTTCTACCCCTTGCTTCTCTGTTCTTATTAATGGAGAATTGAAGGGCTTCTTTCCTGGGAAAAGGGGGTTGAGGCAAGGTGATCCTATCTCTCCTTATATTTTTTTTGTTGATTATGGAAGCCTTTTCTACTGTCCTTCAATCCAGAATCTGCCTTGAGGGTTTCACTTTTCATCCTAAGTGTGCTGCTATTAATCTTTTTCACTTGGTTTTTGCTGATGATATGTTCATTATTTATAGGGCTAGTACGCAATCTTTTTCTACCATTGATAGTGTTCTGAAGGATTTTTATCTGTTCTCTGGTCTTCAACCTAATTTCCAAAAAAGTGCTTGCTTTTTTGCTGGGGTCGATGGGCATCTGAAACTGGAGTTGAGGAATATTCTTGACATCCCTGAGGCTAAGCTTCCTATTAAGTACTTAGGGGTGCCTCTGATTTCTTCCAAGCTTAAGCATTTAGATTGTTTGGTGCTCAAGGATAGGATGCTTAAACGTATTCAATCTTGGTCCAATAAACTATTGTCTTTTGGAAGCAGAGCCCAGCTCATTCCTTCTGTGCTTTTTAGTATACAAGTTTATTAATTGGTCATCCATCTTTATCTTGCCCTAAAAGATTATAAAGGAAATTGAAAGTATGCTTAGTGCTTTTTGGTGGAAAGGTTTAGAATTGAAGTCTTGTGGTGCTAAAGTGGCTTGGTCTACTCTGTGTGTCCTTAAGAAATAAGGTGGCCTGGGCTTTAAAAGAATCAGGGAATGGAATAAGGCCTCTATGCTTAGGCATATGTGGGCATTGTGCAAGGAGGATGATATTCTCTGGGTTAGGTGGGTGCCTGCTTATGTTATAAAACATAGCTGTTTCTGGTCCATGAAGCTTCCTAATGACTCCTCTTGGACTGTTAGGAAAATTTTTGGGCTTAGGAGTGTTGGTTAGAAGCTCATTAAAGCACAAGTAGGGAATGGATCCAATACCTTCTTATGGTTTGATAACTGGCATACCCTTGGGCCCATGTATCAGTTTTTTGGGGATAGAGTGAATGCTACTTTTGGAAGGTTCTCTTATATAAAAGTTGACTCTATTATCTGTAATGGTGATTGGTGATGGCCTAGTGCTAGAAGTTCTCTGGTTAGGGATTGTTGCTGGGACTGCCCATGATCTTGTTCCTCATGTTGATAGGGAGGATATTGTTGTTAGGCTTTTGAACTCTACTGGGAAATTTTCTGCTAAATCTGCCTGGGCTGTACTTAGGTTGCGTGCTCTTGAGGTAGGCTGGTCCTGTTTGGTTTGGCATAAGTACTCAGAGCCTCGTTGGTCATTTATTTAGTGGGTGGCTTTTCTGGGTCGTTTGTCAACAAAGGATAGGTTACATGCTTGGGGGGTGCAGGCTAATTCAAGTTGTATCTTATGTCATGGAGGACAGGAATCTCATCCTCACTTGTTCTTTGAATGTCCCTTTTCTGCTTTGGTCTGGCTGCAAGTTAGAGAGAAGTGTGAGGTGCCCTCTCATGGCTGGGATTTGGCCTCTGAAATTCAGTGGGTGGGGGGGGGGGGGGTTGAATTGTCAATCCACGTCGATTCAAGCAACCACATTCAAGCTTTGTTTGTCTGTGTCGATTTACTATCTTTGGAGAGAGAGGAATTCCAGAATCTTTCATCAAGTTGGCAATGATTCTTCCTCAGTTGTGGCTTTGATCATGGGAGAAATCAGGGCATGTGCGTGCTCTTGGAGGAGGATGGTGAAGTCACCTAGCAATTCCAAATTTTGTGCTAGATGGCGGTTCCTGGAGTTTGTAAAGACCCGTAAATGCATAAAATTGATTTAAATGTTTTATAAGAAATAAAGGGAGGAAATTGATTTGGAACATTGAAAGTTGGGGCTAATGTGATAAAATGTTGCATTGGAGGGGTGAATGTGTGATGTGTGCATATATGTGTGTGGGGTGAGAGGCAGGGAATTCATTTTCCCTTCTCTCCATCTCTCGGCTCTCTCTCTTCTCTTGGTCTCTCCCTCTCTTTCTCACTCTCACTCATTTTCCACCAAACCACTTCAAAACCCACTTAAACCCACGTTCAAACCTTCATTCTTAAGCGTATTTCAGTCCGTATCTCGTTGGTTTGAGCTAGGAGGAAACATATCCCATTCCATTTCAAAGTTTGGAGCTAGGGCTTGGAGGATCCTTTGAAATTGTTCTTCAATTTTGAGGTAGGGAGTTCTAACTTTCAATATATGTTTATGACTTGTATCTTAGAGCTTGAGCCTTGCCATTTGTTGTGGATGTTGTTGCTGCGATGAAACCCATGAAAATCTGCAGAAAATCTGTTCGAACAGCCTTTGTTATTGATACCTTAGCCTTTGTTATCAATACTTTTGTGTTCCAAAACCCAGAAAATCACTTGTTATCGATACCATTTGCCATTGTTATCGATACCCTTGCGTCTGGAACCATTTTTGACCAAATGGTATCAATACCTTTGTGTTAGGTATCTACCTGTTGTTTATCTCCAGCTTTCACTCTTTTGCTTCATTTTTCACTGTTTGGGTTTCTAATCACTTCCAACCTACCCAAACACTTCCCGAATGACCCCTTAACTTGATTATTCGTACCTAATAACGTCGTTGAATGTACCCATGACCTTAATGCTCATTTGAACTAGATTTTACGAAATTCATTTTATAAATCAAAGTCGGATTTGAACGGTATGGACTAGTTGGAAAAAGGATTTCGAAACTTTACGAACACGATGAGAACATTTCAGGACTCATTGACGGATGAGTGCCTGGCAGAGGACTTCGGGGTTCTTTAACAAGCCTGGCAGAAGCTATATGCTCATGTTTTATACTTAGGACCTCCCATCGGATAAGGTGCCTGGCAGAGGATTTCGGGGTTCTTTAACAAGCCCGGCAGGAGCTTCGGCTCAAGACACTTGTATGAAACACACTTGGACACATGGTGCTTAAAAGGTTACTCATTGAGTCATGCGGTTAGTAATGAACTGAAATATTGGATTTTGAATTGTCGTTGTTACCCATTCATCAAGACTTGTTGCCTTGTTCATCATGTGATCACCTCTACGTTTCATTTGCATACATTGCTACATTAGAGCTTTCTACTGGGATAGTGTAGCTCAAACCTTACATTATCTTTCAGGTACAAACCCAGGGTAGTAGCATCATGATTGCAGTGCATGGAAGTGGATATTCTTTCGAAAGCTAACATTGAAGGGTTATTTAGCCATCTTTGTAAATCTATTTTTGGAAGATGCCTTTGTAATGCTATTTGTAAATCTTTTGACTAAGGAACATTTTAAGTTCTTAACTCTCTTTGACATTCGGTAATTATGTTGATTTGGCCTTGGAGCCAAAGATGTAATCTATTGGAAACTTGTGGATGATGAAGTGTGATTATGAAAATGGAAATGTTAATCTATTTTGGGGTATCGTACGGATAATTGTGAGGTTTTATTTATGAAAATCCTTTATATTTATGTTGAAAATCGAGGGCGTGACAACTTGGTATCACATCAAAGGTCTAGAACACCTAGAGACCGTAGGGGGGGACGTTTCGTCTCATGAATTCAAAAATGTCGCACCTTCGAACATAACTTGTGCATGCTTGTGTGACTAATATTTATGTGACTACTTGGCATTGCATTTTTTATAACCGTAGAGTGGCGTGGAGTTGTTAACCCGCGTTGGGAAGTAAGGGCTTGACCTCATGGTAATAGTGTTGTGATTAATAGTCTTCCTTTCTTATATCATGTAGTAAGATGCCTCCGAAGACGCGTGGTAGACGAAGTGGGGCTGGAACCCGGGGTGGTTGAGGCCATGGTCATGGCTGTGGGGTGCCACCGGAGGATGAGGTTAGTCAACTTGGGGAGAACCCAAGTGGGAATCCGGGGGCTGGGATCGGTCGGGGTGCAGGGGTACCTCCTAATCAGAATCAATTTGCTAGGGATCTCGTTGCAGCACTCACAGCTGCAAATCTCTTGAACCAAGCTCCTAGGGAGAATGCTGAGGATCGCTCTATGGTAGCAATGAGGGAGTTTAGCCGTAGGAACCCTCCGGTGTTCGACGGGACTTTGGTAGCCGACCACTGGCTAGCTCAGATCCGCAAACTCTTTAGAGCTCTAAATATCACTGAGGATAACATCAGAGTAGGTATCGTGGCTGTTCAATTAGTTGGGGAAGCTGGTGAATGGTGGGAATCTGTCCTAAAGAGTAGGAAGCATGCAAGGAGGGCGGCAAGGATCGCGGCTCAATTAAACGAACTAGACATTGAAAATCTGACATGGGCTGAGTTTGAGGCTCTCTTACAGGATCAATACTTTCCAGAAACTTCACGTGAAAACTTGAGGGAACAATTTGAGAAGCTGGAACAGGGTAACATGTTTGTCTCGGAATACGTGCAAAATTTTTAGTCTTTGTCTCGTTTCACTCCAGAGTTGGTGGCGACAGAAGAGAGGAAGTGTCGATGGTTTGAGAAGGGGTTGCATAACACCATGAGAAGAATGGTGGTGGTCCAATGCAAGATGAAATTTTCGGAAGTTGTGGAGTGTGCAAGGAGCATTGAGATTCCGAAGGAAGCTCAACGAAATACCAGGGCTTGGGAGCCAAGGCAACCAATGGGGAGTTTGAGTTCTTCCTCTGGCAGTTTATGGAGCCAAGGGCGGAAAAGACAGAGGGAACCATCTCAGCAACCATCTAACCAACCTAGCTTTAAGGTGCCTTCTTCTTTGGGAACTCGGGGTGCTTCGTCTAGACCACCGGTCGTGTGCTACAAGTGTAGTCAACCCGGACATATCCGTGCTCAGTGTCCGCAGCTTCTTAAGGTGTGCTATAATTGTGGTAAGACAGATCACTTCGCTTGGAGTTGCCCTCAAGGGGTAGGAGCTCGTAGTGAGTCGGGCTCGGTGCAACAACCAGGGGTAGGGCGTGGTGTTGGCCAGCAGTCTTTCAGAGGTGCTCAGAGGTAGCAGCCTCATTTCCGCCAGACATTGTCAGTTCAGAGTTCTGGGGTTGACCGAGGAGCGAGTTCGTCCGCACGTTCTCAAGGTTCCGATCAAGGAGGAGGTTTTGTACAAGGTACCCAGGGGCGTGTTTTCAACATCAACACTAATGCTTCGCCTTCTGTCTCTCAGGCTCCAGAAACACCGATTGTAAGGGGTACTTTTCTTCTATTCAACTCTTTTGCTAGAGTACTCTTTGATTATGGAGCATCGCATTCTTTCATTGCTGCGTCATTTGTGTGTGCATTGGAATTGGACACCGAGAATCTTGATTCGCCTTTGTTTGTTGAGACACCATTAGGGGGAAAGTCATCTCTAAGTCGTATCCGTAAGGGGTGGGAGCTCGTTATTTGTGACCATCACTTCGTTTTTGACTTTATCGTGCTAGATATGTCAGGTTTCGATCTCATTTTGGGAATGGATTGGCTATCTACGTTCCACGCTACGATCGATTGTTTTAAGCGTTGTGTTCACATATGTCCGCTTGAGGGTGTTTGTTTCGAATTCCATGGGAAACGTCGAGAACCGTTAGAACCGTATTTGTGTGGGCCTCGGGAAAGAGAGTCGATTTATGTTTTGTTGGCAAGTTTGACGTTAGATGAGGATTTGTCGACACGTGGGGAGTTACCTCTATTAGTTCGCAAATTTCCCAATGTATTTCCTGAAGAGCTGCCCGGTTTGCCTCGAGAGAGAGAAATCGAGTTCACGATAGACTTGCTTCCAAGCAGTGCTCCTATCTCGATTCCACCTTATCGTTTTGCACCCGTCGAACTTAGAGAGTTGAAAGTTCAACTGCAGGAGTTAGAAACTTTGGGGTTTATTCGTCCTAGTACATCACCGTGGGGAGCACCGGCTTTGTTTGCCCAGAATAAGGATGGTTCACTCCATTTATGTATCGATTATCGTAAGCTTAACCGTGTGACCATTAAGAATAAGAATCCCATGCCTAGAATAGATGACTTATTTGATCAACTTCGAGGTGCCACTTGCTTTTCTAAAATTGATTTAAGGTCCGGTTATCACCAATTAAGGGTCCGTAGAGAGGATATTCCCAAAACCGCTTTCCGTACTCGCTATGGCCATTACGAATTTGTTGTGATGCCATTCAGTTTGACAAATGTGATAAGCACCAATAATGCATATTCTTGGTGCTTAAGTCCTCTAGTATGTTGTGTTTGTACATATATATTGTGGTTTTTATGTGATATTGCACGTAAGGTAGGTTTTTGTGTGTTTTAGGTAATTCGTATAAATAAGGCGCGTTTGAATGCCAAGGAATGCTCCGAGTGCAACCGAGTGCTCAAGGCCACGTGCCACCCCGTGGTGGTGCCCGAAAAGTCATGAAAAGGCAGTTTGAAGGTTGCTCGGGCCGCCCAAAGGTCAAGGGAAATGAAGGACATGTGAGGATTTTATTAAAGTAATTCATCTTCCGACCAGCTGAGGGTAGAATTGTCATAACTTTTGATGTACAAACTACTTTTGATCCAAACCATTTGAGTTAGAAAGTAGATTCAACAAGCTTTCCAACAGTCCAAAGAACACCTAAATCCGAGTTCGGGAGAGTCCAGAGCGAGCCCGCAAAGTTGCCCAAAAAATCTGTCAAGCATGTACCGGTACTGGCCAACTCCCAGTACCGGTAAAAGGGGTCCAGAGATTGATTTTTCCAACCCGTTTGAAGGCCTTGTACCGGTACTGAGACATTTCCAGTACCGGTACAGCCTAGGAAATTCTATAAATTTTTGTAACCTTTTTCAACCTTCCATTTAGGGAAAGTTTCCACTTATGGAATGTTTTTTTGGGATATTTTGGAGACTTTTTGGTCCTTTGTAACTTAACTTTAGATCCCTATAAATAGGCTTGTATGCCTTTTATAGAAAGGATGGCCATTTCTAGTCTTTTTAGGCCTAAGTTTTCTTTTTTGCTTTCTAGGAGCTCCATTAATGTTCTTCAAGCTTTTCTAGTAATTTCCTTCAAAAACTCTAGTAAGTATTTGTCTTATGTTAATTTCTCGTTTATTAATATTGTAGCTATGCTTTGGATCTTTGCATAAATCAAGTTTATTTACGTTTTCTTCGGTTAAATCTTTTGCTCTATTTTCTTACCATGTCTAGTCTTTTAGCTATGGTTCTAGTCTTTTAGCTATGTGTGAGTAGTCTTTTGGCAAAGTCTTGGGCTAATCTTTGCCAAGGACTTAGGTGGTTATTTGGTTTTCAAACCTTCGGGCTTAAAATCATGATTTTCGGAATCGAACTAACCTAGCCATTTTTGTCTAAACGAGGGATGTTAACTCCTTAGTATGTCGTTTAGTCAAGCGGTCTTGGCAAGCGACATACCGAGGGCTCATGGCCTCCTACGTGTTAGATACATTAGCAAAAATAGGTTGGATTAATTCCGTTTAATCACATCTTTTGATAATTGTAATCGTTAAAGTGAAATCTTCCGAGTGTGAGCGCGCGGTCGTGACTCTCACTTGAGTTATATTCGAGAACTGATAACAGCCTTTGTTAAGGGAAAGTCGATCCCTAGACTTGCTCTTTTTGTTCATAAAGCACTTTTCTAGTCTTTTTCTTTGGCATTTTCACCTTTTAAAGTAAAACCAAGTTGGTCGTCTTAAACACCGAAACCACCATATAAAACCTACAATCCGATTAAGCTATATTCGATTCTCTGTGGGTACGATCCCGGTCGTACTTGTTATTATGCTGTCGACGACCTAGCCCTATGCTTGGGGTTTTCAACCTTATATTTGAAGGCGAGGTTGCGTCGTAAGCATTTTTGGCGCCGTTGCCGGGGAATCTTAATATAGCTTATTTGGAGGTTCGACAAACCACTGTAAGTACTCCGTTTATTTTTTCTTTGTGTAATTTGAACTCAACTTAGCAGATACCTCTAACCGAGCCCCCAATTCGACTTGAGGTGTAACGAAGCTAGATTGAGCATCAATTGCCTTTTTACTGCAGTTAATCTATATAGCCATGGCGGTGGCATAACCCCACGGAACTGTTTTGAGAAAAGAGGTGGCGGCATAGCCCCTCTAGCCTGTTTACTTTATGTCTTATCTATCTAATAGAATAGCAGCAGCAAATTGGGAAACACCCCCCAAGACTTTGCGGGAGTACCTTTGTCCAAATCAAATTATCACACCCCACAAGACTTTGCGGGAGTACCTTTGTGCCAATCAAATCTTCACACCCCCTTGCATTGCCACTCATGACGCCAATGTTTTTAAAAGTTGTATGACCATTACCAATTGGTTTGCTCTCAAGAACCAAATTCAAACTTTTGCTGAAAGAGAGAATGAGTCATTTTATGCATGTTGGGGAAGATACAAAGACTTGCTCATTGCGGTCCCGAATCATGGCTTTGAAAATTTTCAAATTGCTAACTATTTTTATGATGGACTTTCTCACAAGAGTCATGCTTTCATAGATGTGTTGTGCGATGGTAAACTGTTTGATAAAGAACCCGTTGAAGCATTAGATTTCTTTGATCTATTGGCTCAAACTTTGCAATCTAGGGTTTTTGTTAAACATTTTCAAGATTCCAACTCAAATGCCATGGAAGAGGATATTGAGCCGCATATCTTTGTTGAAGATGTTAGTTTAGATTCTGACAACTCCTCAGAGTCTGATTGGGGTGGTGAGCCAAATGTTGAGCCTGATATCCAGTGTTCTCCCCCTATGGATCCCCCTCTGTGTGACAATCCGGGGGAGAAATTTCTCATTGTTGAGGACACAAATGTGGAGGTAGACTTTTTGTATGCTCTGCTGAATGAGCAGGATGGGAAGAATGTGACTAGACCTGAAAGTTTGTCTCCTTCCTTTGAGGAGATACCATCCATAGAAATTTTGAACCATCCAAAAGTCTCGACTCTTGATGCTACCACCCCTCCTATTGAGTCTCCCCTATTGCAAGAGCTTATAAAAGTCGAATTGATTGATTTTCTTGGTGTTGATGAATTTGATTTGGTGTACCATCCTCTTATAGTAGATTTTGTCAACAATCTGAAAATTGATTTAGTTTGGAATATGCACTTAGTGGAACTCAAGTTTATGAAACAAATTCGGCACTTGCTTTACTCCAAGTATTTATTTTTGTGGCATGGTCGAATTCAATTCTTGATAAAGAGTATAAATTTGAATGGTATGTTCATGGTAATAATTTTTGATGGCATACTAAATGTTCGGAGCCCGCGTTTGGCTGACCGTACATAAACTCTTTCTTTCTTTCTCTTTTCTTTTTCTCTTTTGATGGTCTGGTATAGCCACCCGCTTCTCGCTTGGAAAGTGGGAAGAAAAGTATGACTTGTGAGATTGCGTGAAAATCGGGTGGTGTCTTTGATTTTTCGTTTGTATATATGTTTGTTTGGCGCCCGGATAACACGAGCCGGGCAGTACTAATGTCATTTACTTCTTAGTAGGTAGTTGGTTCTTAAGTCTTTTGCAGGGTAAGTATGCTACCACACCAGTCTTGGTGGTTCGGGTCTAAAAGCTAGGGTGAGTGAGGCATTCAGGAGCCCTAAGCATGGGTGTGATTACGTGTCGCGGTTGTAAGACCAAGAAAGCCCCGGCGATGACCTTGTGTGACTAGCTGTGGTTCCGATGGAGGAGCCGAAAGAGTGAGCCTTGGGAGTAGTTCCAATGACGAAGGGAAGCAATGACAAGAAAGCCTCCAACTTGGTCGAGGAATACGAGGGTTGACACTCCCCCGGAGGTACAATCTTTTGTTCTTTCCTCTCAATACTGTTGTTCTTCAATCTATGAGGACATAGCATGGTTTAAGTTGGGGGGAGGGATATATATATATATATATATATATATATATATATATATATATATGTTGTCTTTTTAGTCTCATATGGTTTTGGTTAAAATTTTAAAAAATTTCACTTTTGCTTGCAATCCTCCCTTGATAGTTGTGATTTTGTATCCTAGATACTATAATTATGCTCAATCACGTAAATAATGGCAAGAGTCGTATATCCCGTCGAATTCAGTTGTGTGTTTTAATCCATGTCTCATGCATATACATGAACATTGATGAACAAGTTGAGCCTAAAAGTTATGTCAAGTAGTGTGCATTGTTAGAGTGGAGATTCGTTTCTTAAGCATCCTATGCTTTTTGCTTTCATTTCCCGCATTTGCGTAAATAATATCTTTTGCTCATACTTGAGTAGTGTATATATCTTTCTTGCATCTTATTGGAGTTGTTAGCGTACTTAGGAAATGATTCAAGGCATTTTTGCTTGATTAAACCGCATAAGAGTCACCTCGTCCTTATTTTGAACCATAGTCTGAGTCTCTTCCATTGTTCAAACCTAGGTAACCGGATGTTCGGAGGGTTGTGTGTCTATAGTTTTCAATGTTTCAAGGAGGTTTGGGGGTGGTGGAATGTGATAGAAGTGGTTGGGATGTAAAAAGGCAAAAAATTGATACGTGATTTCCTATGTTTCCTTTCCCACTACAAAGGCTAAAGACCCAAATTTTCATTTTCCTCTCCAAAGCCCTCGAAATTGGTCCCTCAATCTCTCTCACTACAAATCTCACCTCAAATGGCCCAATTCCTCAAAGAAAAATCAAAGACATGATATGAAAGAGCAAAATCATATCCGAATGAGGGTTGAATACTATGATGAGAGGATTGGTGTGATCTCTGGGCTAACATACATTCCGGATGAGAAAGAGCCCGATGGAAAGGGGGAGCTCGATGCTTAATACCAAGAGGAGCCGGATGAGGATGACGACTATGTGTGGTTAAGTCGGTGGTAGTAGTTTTTGTATAACTTATCTAGTAGTTGTTTTTTATTTCTTCTTCGTAATTTTGTTTGGTGTTTGGCCGATATGAGGCCATGCCTTGGTCATTTAGGGTCGGTAGTGGCCAAGGGTAGATGAACCATGCAAGTATATGGCCACTACATTTTTGTAGTCCCTTTCTCTTTGTGTCCAAGGTCGTTATAAGCTAATAAAGTCTTCCGTTGATCTTTTGTATGCTGATTAACTCCATTTGATGCATGGTCGATATCTATTATTACTTAAGTTGTGATTGTCCTAGTCGTTCCATACTTGTCAATAATTAGCTTTTCTTTTGTCAATAATTAGCTTTTCTTTCGTTCTAAGCGCCCTTTTGATAGCATGCATAGCTTTTTGTCTTTGGCTATTGCATTTACTCGCTAACGCTTGTCATGGGATGTATATTGTATCTCACTATGTGAAAAGTTGAATAAGAGCGTATCCTTGTGAGTTTTGGAGTCGAAACTCATTGTGGTGCATGCATGCTTGACTACTCTAATATGGCATAGTTTGTTCGTCCTAGTTCATGGCATGTTTGTGCGTGGATTGCGTATGCTTGGATTTGAAGGGGTATTTTGGACTCTTGCCAAGTTGTAGTAGTTGAGCATAGTTTTTGCGTCTTGAATTTCGGGAAGATTGCATAACTTAGTTAAATGCGTTTTGCTTTAGTTTGCTAGGGACTAGCAAAGTTCAAGTTGGGGGGTGTGATAAGCACCAATAATGCATATTCTTGGTGCTTAAGTCCTCTAGTATGTTGTGTTTGTACATATATGTTGTGGTTTCTATGCGATATTGCACGTAAGGTAGGTTTTTGTGTGTTTTAGGTAATTCGTATAAATAAGGCACGTTTGAATGCCAAGGAATGCTCCGGGTGCAACCGAGTGCTCAAGGCCACGTGCCACCCCGTGGTGGTGCCCGAAAAGTCATGAAAAGGCAGTTTGAAGGTTGCTCGGGTCGCCCAAGGGTCAAGGGAAATGAAAGACATGTGAGGATTTTACTAAAGTAATTCATCTTCCGACCAGCTGAGGGTAGAATTGTCATAACTTTTGATGTACAAACTACTTTTGATCCAAACCACTTGGATTAGAAAGTAGACTCAACAAGCTTTCCAACGGTCCAAAGAACACCTAAATTCGAGTTCAGGAGTGTCCGGAGCGAGCCCGCGAAGTTGCCCAAAATATCTGTCAAGCATGTACCAATACTGGCTCCTAGTACCGGTATAAGGGGTCTAGAGATTGATTTTTCCAGCCCGTTTGAAGGCCTTGTACCGGTACTGAGGCATTTCCAGTACCAGTACAGCCTGAGAAATTCTGTAAATTTTTGTACCTTTTTCAACCTTCCACTTATGAAAAGTTTCCACTTATGGAATGTTTTTGGGATATTTTGGGGACTTTTTGGTCCTTTGTAACTTAACTTTAGATCCCTATAAATAGGCTTGTATGCCTTTTATAGAAAGGATGGCCATTTCTAGTCTTTTTAGGCCTAAGCTTTCTTTTTTGCTTTCTAGGAACTCCATTAATGTTCTTCAAGCTTTTCTAGTAATTTCCTTCAAGAACTCTAGTAAGTATTTGTCTTATGTTAATTTCTCATTTATTAATGTTGTAGCTATGCTTTGGATCTTTGCATAAATCAAGTTTATTTACATTTTCTTCGGTTAAATCTTTCGCTCCATTTTCTTACCATGTCTAGTCTTTTAGCTATGTGTGAGTAGTCTTTTGGCTAAGTCTTGGGCTAATCTTTCCCAAGGACTTAGGTGGTTATTTGGTTTTCAAACCTTCGGGCTTAAAATCATGGTTTTCGGAATCGAACTAACCTAGCCATTTTGGTCTAAGCGAGGGGTGTTAACTCCTTAGTATGTCGTTTAGTCAAGCGGTCTTGGCAAGCGACATACCGAGGGCTCGTGGCCTCCTACGTGTTAGATACATTAGCAAAAATAGGTTGGATTAATTCCGTTTAATCACATCTTTCATAATCGTAATCGTTAAAGTGAAATCTTCCGAGTGTGAGCGCGCGGTCGTGACTCTCACTTGAGTTATATTCGAGAACCGATAACGGCCTTTGTTAAGGGAAAGTCGATCCCTAGACTTGCCTCTTTTAGTTCATAAAGCTCTTTTCTAGTTTTTTTCTTTGGCATTTTCACCTTTTAAAGTAAAACCAAGTTGAACGTCTTAAACGCCGAAACCACCATATAAAACCTACAATCCGATTAAGCTATATTCAATTCTCTGTGGGTACGATCCCGGTTTTACCGGTTATTATGCTATCGACGACCTAGCCCTATGCTTGGGGTTTTCAACCTTATATTTGAAGGCAAGGTTGCGTCGTAAGCAAAATGCTCCAGCTACTTTTATGGATCTCATGAACCGTATCTTCCGCGCGTATCTCGATCACTTTATGGTTGTATTCATCGACGACATTCTCGTTTATTCATCCACGAAAGAGGAACACCGAATTCATCTTACCATCGTTCTTGAACTCTTGAGGGAACACCGTTTATATGCCAAGCTTAGTTAGTGCGAGTTTTGGTTACCCGAGGTTAAGTTTCTAGGTCATGTGGTTTCGAAAGGTGGGGTATCCGTTGATCCAGGGAAGATAGAGTCCATTATGAACTGGCAACGACCGAAGAACGTGTTTGAAATCCGAAGCTTTTTGGGTTTGGCCGGATACTACCGTCGTTTTGTTCTTGACTTTTCTCCTCTAGCGGCACCGATGACCAGACTAACGCGTAAGGGGACTCATTTCATTTGGAGTGACTCGTGCAAGACGGCTTTTGAGGAGTTGAAAAGCCGATTGACTACCGCACCAGTTTTGATCGTGCCGGAACGTGGAGTTGGCTACTCCATGTATTGCGATGTGTCTAAAGAAGGATTGAGGTGCATATTGATGCAAGCGGGACGAGTGGTAGCGTATGGCTCGAGGCAATTAAAGACTCACGAGCGAAATTATCCAACTCATGACTTGGAACTTGCGGCCGTCGTTTTTGCTTTGAAGAGTTGGCGTCACTACCTTTACGGTGAGAAATTTAAAGTCTTTTCTGACCATAAAAGCCTAAAGTATCTCTTTTCTTAAAAGGAGCTTAACTTGCATCAACGTCGTTGGATGGAACACTTAGAAAATTATGATTTTGAATTGCATTATCACCCGGGTAAAGCGAATGTTGTGGCGGACGCGTTGAGTAGAAAACCAACACATTTAGCAAGCTTGGCTATACGTGAGTGGAAGATGGTGAACAATTTAGGCCATTATGCTTCGCACTTTGAGGAAGTTCAGGAAGGGGTCACGCTATGATACTTGACCGTGCAATCGACATTATCGACACGAGTAATGGAGGCTCAACAACATGACAAAGAAGCGGAGGAACTTCGTACCAAATTCCTTAGCGGGAATGCTCGAGATGGGTGGATGATTCACACTAACCAAAGTTTACGTTATCAAGGAAAGTTGTTTGTACATTTTTCGTGTCGGGAGGAAATTCTACGGGAATTTCATCATTCACCGTTAGCCATCCATCCGGGAGGATCAAAGATGTATCACGATTTGCGTAGGCAATTTTGGTGGCCGGGAATGAAGAGAGATGTTGTAATCTTTGTATCCAAATGTCTTACGTGTCAACAGGTAAAAGCTGAACATCAACGACCCACGGGAGAACTACAACCGTTACCGGTGGCCGAGTGGAAATGGGAAAATGTGACAATGGATTTTGTTACGGGTTTGCCAAGATCACCAAGGGGGCATGACGCCGTTTGGGTTATCGTGGACTGTAACATTCCTAATTTTTTTTTTTTTAAATAAAAAAAAATTCGTAATGTTAAACTCAAATTCAATGATCTATTAAACTGAATTGATTAAACACATGAATATGTTCATACGGTTTATAATACAATTTACTATACCTACATTCTTAATTATATTCATCCTTTCTCACTAATTTCTAACTAAAAATTATGCCCAAACAAACCTTCTAATTCCCTTCCACACTCAATCACCCACTCTGCCATTCATGCTAAAAATTAGGCTTCACTTCTTCACTTCCTCTGCAAATTAATTTTTGTAACCTCCCACTTCCCGTTTACATCCTAAACCACGTTCATAACCCACCTCTCCACTTCCCCACTCATTTTCCCTATATACAACTCTAACCTCCGAAAATTTAACCACAGTTACTCCTTTCCATGTTGCTACTCAATCCAGAGAAAGAAAAAGAGAGAGAACTTGAGTTCTCATCCATGGAATTTTAAGAGAGAGAGAGAGAGAGAGAGAGAGAGAGAAAAACGGGTTCTTATATAACACTACTCCATACATCAAATTCGGGTTTCCCATCAACCACTACATCACCAAGCATTCACAGCCTACCTTCCATTCATTCTGAGGCAGCCCCGAAGTTCTCCAATTCCGTCATCTTCTCCAATCGCTAAAAAAATTGACCAAACCCATTAATCGCTTTTTCGGCCAGAGTCGAGGTAGATAATCACTTCTCTTCTCTCTCCTAAGTATATTTAATCCATGTATATTGATTTTAATGAGTTCTTATAAAGAAAATCGTACCCGCGCGTCGAAACCATGAAATATGAAAAATCCTCTGTTTTTCGGACGAGTAACTGTTCATAGACGTTAGAATTTCAAAAATTGATACTGTTATCACACTATAACCCCTAGACTTTGTACGCTTATGGATTTAACCCAAATGATTTACAAGTTAACCTCAAACAGGGTTTTCACCCCACTGTATATATTTGTCTTGTTATGGTAGAACAAGATTTGAATGATTGCAAGTGTTAAATACATGACAACATTTTTTTAGTGTTTTGGAATGTATAGATATTAGCTAAATGTTAATTAAATTCCTAGAAAAAAAAAAATTACTTATACACAGTACATTATTAAGTTAACTAGCCTAAGTAAGAATCAATATACTTTTGCTAAACAAGATAAAATTTTAATATAAGTTTAACTTGAGAATATAAGAATACATTGAATATTATTAAAGGAGAAAAACTCATTTAGATAGTGCAAGTCGTAGTAAAAATCTATAACAAGAACTAGTTGGTAAACTAGACTGGCATGATAAATTTACTGAAACCATAAAGATACATTGGTCTGACAAAAGTTATTAACTCTGTGAATTCAGTAGGTTATTATCTAAAACCAAATGAAAAAAGAAAAGAAAAGAAAAGAAAAAGAAATGTACTTTCTGGAAACAAAATAAGGGAACACTTTTAACTGTGGGAATAAATACTAATAATTAACATTAAGAATTAGGGTTGCCCCTTTAACATAATCACCTCAACCTATGGACACGTAACATTTTGTAGACTACCGAATTACCTTGAGATTACAAAATTCCTAATTGAACCCTTACCGAAATAAAATTTGTTAACACCTGTTCAATAAGATTTACGCTAACTCAAAAGACATCGGCCCAATCCTAACATCTACGTGTTTATTTACTCGCACTTATATATTGCTATGCTTGTGTTCAAATTGAAATGTATGATGTTATTGGATGAGTCGTTTATGAAACTTTCATGTTGTACATGTTAGCGCGGACTTAGATTCACTGGGTGGTTACGAGTAGTGACTCACGTAGACGGTGTTAAGTAAATGAAAAATGGTAAAGTGTTAAGATGTGAGATTGTGGATTGTGATTTGAGCCATGGCTATGGCAAGGGTAACCAATGGGGCCCTGTGTTGTAATGGGTAACCAATGGGGCCCTGTATTGAGAGATGTTGTGACGCTAATGTATAATGCGTCATGGGAAAATTCACTTCTTTTGTTCAAGAGGGAATAGATCCCATGAGACGGTTATAGTTAGTGGTAGGTGATGTCCGACCCTAATGTACGATGCGTCATGGGATGACTCGATCCTCCTGTTATGGTCTTAAGTGAGAACATGCTAGATATATAATTTAGGTGAACTCACCAAGGATCCTGGTACAGGATAAGCAAGAGGAAGGGTGGACCCATGAGACGGTTGTAGTTATGGATGTGGAAGGAAAAGGATCTCGTGGAGAGAATCCTTAGATATCATGTAAGTTGATGGATATTAAAGAAAAAGGATGATGTGCTATTATTCTGTACCTTCTGTATGTTGTCAATTTTTATATCGTTGAACTGCTAACTGTAGAATAAAATAAGGGGTTAGTAGGGTTGGGATTATCTTCTGAGTTTCAAAACTCATTATGGTGCCGTTGGGCTGGCGTTTTATGCCAGGTAATCAAGAGACCGAAGAGCAGAATCATCTTCAAGATGATCAGTATCAGGGTGAGGACCTCCCAGCTGAGGAAGGGGAGTTTGTCGAGCCTTGGATACCCCACCCTTAGAAGCTCTGTTAATTTAAAGTATTGTTATTTGAATTTCCAAAAGTGTAATCACATTTGTCAAACTCTGTTTTTATTTCATTGGGTTGTAAGACAGTTAAGTTATTTTGAATTCGGTATTTGAGATTTTCGCTGCTAAACTCTGTTTAATAAAATTTTATTTCTTAAATTAGTTTCATGGATTATTAAATCAATTAGAAATGATTTAATTAACGTGTCCGAAAATCGGGGCGTTACATGGACCGTTTTACCAAAACCGCCCACTTTCTACCTATCCAAGTTACCGATTCCGTGGAGACGCTTAGTTGTTTGTATATTCGGGAGATTATTCAACTTCACGGGATTCCCGTATCCATTGTGTCCGATCGAGATCCGAGATTTACCGCACGTTTTTGGCAAAGTTTGTAGGCTGCTTTGGGCACGAACCTCTTGTTTAGCACCGCCTATCATCCGCAAACCGATGGTCAATCCGAACGAACGATTCAGATTCTGGAAGATATGCTTCGAGCTTGCGTTATGGATTTTCGGGGTAATTGGGAAGACCATCTACCATTAGTTGAGTTCGCGTACAACAATAGTTATCAATCAAGTATCGAGATGGCGCTGTATGAAGCCTTGTATGGGAGACCATGTCGATCACCCGTGTGTTGGACCGAATTGGGAGAGGCTACGTTAGTGGGGCCAGATACGGTCAAAGAAACTACCGAGAGTATGAGATCGATTCGCCAACGACTTTTAGAGCCTCAAAAGAGAACAACCGAACAAGTCAAGAAGATTCGCCAAAGGTTGCTAACCGCTCAAAGTCGACAAAAGAGCTATGCCGACAGTCGTCATCGTCCATTATCATTCGAAGTGGGAGATCACGTGTTCCTTAAAGTATTACCACGTCGAGGCTTGTCACATTTTTGGGAAGAAGGGAAAGCTTTCACCGCGTTATATCGGTCCATTTGACGTTATCGAGAAAATCGGGGAGGTTGCGTACCGTTTGGCCTTGCTGCCAAGATTATCGAATGTGCACGATGTGTTTCACGTATCCATGTTGAGGAAGTATGAACCCGATCTGTCTCACGTGTTAGAATGGTCCAAACTTGAATTGGCGGCCGATGCGTCTTACAGAGAAGAGCCGATACGTATCCTGGATACGCGTGATCAAGTGTTGAGGGGTAAGATGATACCACTAGTGCGAATGTTGTGGAAGAGTCAGGGTAGCGAGTAGTCGACGTGGGAATGAGAAGACGAAGTTAGGGAGAAGTATCCGCACCTATTTCCAGAATGAATCGATGTGAGTGTTTAATATCGAAGTTCTAAGTTATTTGACTTGTTACATATATATGTGATGTATGATTTGATTGAGCATGGTTATCTAAATTTCGAGGACAAAATTTCTTTAAGGAGGGTAGGTTGTAAAGACCCGTAAATTCATAAAATTGATTTGAAACATTGAAAGTTGGGGCTAATGTGATAAAGTGTTGCATTGGAGGGGTGAATGTGTGATGTGTGCATATATGTGTGTGGGGTGAGAGGCAGGGAATTCATTTTCCCTTCTCTCCATCTCTCGGATCTCTCTCTTCTCTCGGTCTCTCCCTCTCTTTCTCACTCTCAACCATTTTCCACCAAACCACTTCAAAACCCACTTAAACCCACCTTCAAACCTTCATTCTTAAGCGTATTTCGGTCCGTATCTCGTTGGTTTGAGCTCGGAGGAAACGTATCCCATTCGATTTCAAAGTTTGAAGCTAGGGCTTGGAGGATCCTTTGAAATTGTTCTTCAATTTTGAGATAGGGAGTTCTAACTTTCAATATATGTTTATGACTTATATCTTAGAGCTGAGCCTTGCCATTTGTCGTGGTTGTTGTTGCTGCGGTGAAACCCATGAAAATCTACAGAAAATCTGTTCGAACAGCCTTTGTTATCGATACCTTTGTGTTCCAAAACCCAGAAAATCACTTGTTATCGATACCATTTGCCATTGTTATCGATACCCTTGCGTCTGGAACCATTTTTGACCAAATGGTATCGACACCTTTGTGTTAGGTATCGATATTTGTTGCTTATCTCCAGCTTTCACTGTTTTGCTTCATTTTTCACCTTTTTGGTTTCTAATCACTTCCAACCTACCCAAACACTTTCCGAATGACCCCTTAACTTGATTACTCGTACCTAATGTCATCGTTGAATGTACCTATGACCTTAATGCTCATTTGAACTAGATTTTACGAAAATCGTTTTATAAATCAAAGTTGGATTTGAACGGTACGAACTAGTTGGAAAAAGGATTTTGAAACTTTATGGACACGACGAGAACATTTCAGGACTCATCGACGGATGAGTGCCTGGCAGAGGACTTTAGGGTTCTTTAACAAGCCCGGCAAGAGCTATATGCTCATGTTTTATACTTCAGGACCTCCCATCAGGTAAGGTGCCTGGCAGAGGATTTCGGGGTTCTTTAACAAGCCCGGCAGGAGCTTCGGCTCAAGACACTTGTACGAAACACACTTGGACACATGGTGCTTAAAAGGTTACTCATTGAGTCATGAGGTTAGTACTGAACTGAAATATTGGATTTTGAATTGTCATTGTTACCCATTCATCAAGACTTGTTGCCTTGTTCATCATGTGATCACCTCTACGTTTCATTTGCATACATTGCTAGATTAGAGCTTTTTACTGGGCTAGTGTAGCTCAAACCTTACATTATCTTTTAGGTACTAACCCAGGGCAGTAGCATCATGATTGGAGTGCATGGAAGTGGATATTCTTTTGAAAGCTAACATTGAAGGGTTATTTAGCCATCTTTATAAATCTATTTTTGGAAGATGCCTTTGTAATACTATTTGGAAATCTTTTGACTAAGGAATATTGTAAGTTCTTAATTCTCTTTGACATTTGGTAATTATGTTGATTTGGTCTCGGAGCCAAAGATGTAATCTTTTGGAAACTTGTGGATGATGATGTGTGATTATGAAAATGGAAATGTTAATCTATTTTGGGGTATTGTACGGATAATTGTGAGGTTTTATTTATGAAAATCCTTTATATTTATGTTGAAAATCGAGAGCGTGATAGAGTCTGTTTTTAATTCTGCTTAAGTTTTGGTCCTTTGTATAGTAGCTTGGCCAAGTTGAACTTTGTTTGGTGATTGTTTTGATTGTATTTGTCCTGACTTCTCAAGGCCATCTCCTTGAGTGTTGGGCTTGGTCCCTTTATAAAATCGACTAGCTCCAAAATAAATATATATCCCCAATTGTACATCTGGGTTCTTTCCATTGTAATTTAGGAAGTGAATACAAAACAAAGAGATAGAGAAGAAATTAATCCCCTAATTATTGATTTGTGTTCATTCCATGGTAATTTCTAAAGTGAATTCAACGAGGAGAGAGAGATTCTTTTAATGACCCGAGATTCAACACAACAGAGAGGTTTGGAATTCCAAACTCGGATTTCCCAAAGACGCCGTACCGTTTGTCTTCCGTTAGACAAAAACGATGTCGCGTTCCTTCTTTATTACTGGGTGAGCTTGCCTTTTTCCTGGCCTTTGATTTTGACTATAGCTGAGTTGTCAACATCTGGTGTATTGGAGTGCTTCATGTGGTTGAGAGTGAAACGGCAGACACGTCAAATCCTAATAATATAGTTTACTTAAAAAATGGAGTATTCGAACTAGATCTCTCTCCTAATTCTTCTTGTATCCCTACCAAAGACAGAGTCCTTTATGGTCGACCAATTTGTGTCTTTTAAGGGCTCGATTGGATGCCGTATGAGTTTTGGATGTATTATTTATGAAGGGATATTAGTTAAGAAAGGAGGGCCCATATTAATGTGACATTTTTGGATGGGGAATAAAATAATACTTGATTTGGATGGAGGATAAATTGGGGGTAAAAGGAATGGTCTATGATGTAAAAGCTGTCAAATGACTCATTTGCCCTTATGCGGTATGAAATTAGATTATTCATTATATAATAACAAAATTTAATAAAATTATTTACTCTTCGTAATTAAGCAATAATAATTTAGTTTACTAATAAAGTAATTAGTTTAATGCGTATAAAAAAATTGAAATTCATTTTTAAGTGTTTTTTTATTTATTTCATTATTTTTTAAGTGGTCACACATGCACACAATTTATTTTCCTTGTTCTTCTCTTTTTTGTTTTTATCTTCTTTTTTTTTCTTCTTTGTTTTTATCGCCCTTTTATGAGAGAGAGAGAGAAAGAGAGAGAGAACAGCAAAAGAAGAAGAAGAAGCTACTGCTGTTCTCCGATCATGGTAAACATCACGACCGAGTTCGATCCCTCCCTCTCTCTCTCACTCTCTCTCTCTCTCTCTCTCTCTCTGATCTATTGTTGTTCATCTTCTTCTTGTTGTTTCTTTGTCACTGTTCATCTCTCAAAATCTATCTCTCTGAAATTTAGGGTTTGAAATTCAAAATTGGGGGTTCCAATTTTGCAGTGGTGGTGGCGGTTTGTGGTGGTTCTGATGGTTGTGGTCTGTGTTTGTGGTTATTTTGTATAGTCTCTCCAATCAATAAATCTTCAAAATTGCTCCCAAATTTCTTCCCAGTCTCTCCGTCTCTCTTTCCGATCGTCTCTGAACCCACCCCCAAGAACAAGTACATCTCTGTACATATACATACATATTTTGTGAGTGTGTTTTGTGTCGGTGGTGATCTGCTCTTCTTCTTCTTCTTCTTCATTCTCTCTGTTAGTAGAGAGAGAGAGAGAGAGAGTCGTTGGGGGAGGGGGATGAGGAGGGGTGTTTTGGTCAAAAAGTTGGTGTATTAGACAGGATAAACTATGGAGAGCTCAAGGGTGGTAATAATTTAACACCTCTACCACCGGATTGGCCTATATATGCGAAGAAGGGAGATGATCTAATATAGGTGGAAATAGGGATGCCAAATCAACTAAACCAGTCACATCAACCCCTCATCCGGGTGTATTGCGGAATACACCCAACGAAAATACATCCAATTAAGCCCCAAGGGGCTTCATCCCTTCTTCGACATTTTGTAGTAGAGTATTAGAGAATCCACAATATAATAATCAAAATTGAACAATCAAAATTTGTCATATCAGATTTTAATTATCGATTGTGAGTTTGTTAAAATAAGTAATCTCAAATCCTACATTGTTCATTCATTACCCATAATCAAAACCAATGAGCCCAGTGCCACCAGTTCCTTCCCACCAAACTTTTTCCTTCATTTTTCGCATAATTCATCCCTCCAAATAGTTTTTTAAAAAGTTTTTACAAAATTCTTTTGCAGAAAAACAAAATTTGTTTTTGCAAAAAAAAATTGTTTTTGAAAAAACCATTTTTAACAAAAAAAACACATTTTGCAAAAAAAAAAAAACTATTTTTAAAATACTTTTCTAAGAAAAATTGTCGACCGCAAAGATAAACTGGATTTGTTGAGAATTTTCCAGGTTTGGCTCCTACCATCAGAAAAAATGTTTCCTTCTTTAACTTTTAGCGGGCAAAAATTTTGACATTGAATTTTTTTTGTTAAGGATAATTCAAAAGGTAAAATTAGAAAGTAGATATAAAGAAGTTTGTGTGCGTTTCTTTTTCTTCGTTCTTCATAACTCGTATATCTGTACTTTGAGTGGTAATTTTACTTAAAAAAAATTAGGAATTAGCCACAAAATCACCGGAGACACTATAAAAATGGCAATCCCTTTATATTTAGTCGAAACATGTACAAAATCAGGTTTTCTATTTTTTTCTTCGAATTGCAATCACGACAATAAAATTTTTATTGTTCAAAATTGAAATGATATTATCAATGCCGAGAATTGATACGTCGATAATAGCGTTGATAATATGAATTTCTCGTAGGACTGTTAAAAATTTAACGGAGAACACAAATTTTCTTGTATTTGAATTTTCATATCGGGAATTCCTATTTCTTCAAACTATAGGTCCTTGAAGAGTTTTCCGAATTCATATTTAGATTAGAGATATAAAATAATAAATTTGCATAACGTTAACACAAACTCCGCTGTAGCACATATAAACTGGAAATGTTGAGAATTTTCTAGGTTTGACTCCTAACAGCGAAAATTATGTTATCTTTTTAACTTTTTGCAGTCAACAATTTTGATATCAAAATTTATTTGCAAATGATAATTCAAAAGGTAAAATTAAAAAGTAGAGATAAGGAAATTTAGGGTGCGTTTCGTTTTCCTCGTTCTTGATAACTCGTATAACTGTAGTTTGTGTGATAATTTTAACTCATATAACTGTAGTTTGTATGATAATTTTAACTCGTATAACTGTAGTTTGTTTGATAATTTTACTATAAAAAAAATTAGGAATCAGCCACAAACCCACCGGTCACACTATAAAAACGGTCATCCTTGTATATTTGGTCGAAACATGTACAAAATCAGGTTTTTCTATTTTTATTTTTCGAATTGGAATCACGACAAAAAAAATTTATTTTTTGAAACTTAAAGAATATTGTAAATGCGTAGAATTAATACTTCGGTTATAGCGTTGATAATGAGAATTTCTCGTATAACTATGAAAAATTTAATGCAGAACACAAATTTTCTTGTATTTGACTTTTCATATCAGGAATTCTTATTTTTTTCAAAATATATGTTATTGAAGAGTTTTCCGAATTAATATTTAGATTAGAGATTTAAAACAATAACTTTGCATAATGTTAACACAAAATCCGCTGTCGCACATATAAATTGGATATGTTGAGAATTTTTCAAGTTTGACTCCTGGTAGCGGAAATTATGTTTTCTTTTTTAACCTTTTGCGGTCAACAATTTTGACATCAAATTTTTTTTGTCAATGATAATTCAAAAGGTAAAATTAAAAAGTGGAGATAAAGAAGTTTTCGATACGCTTCGTTTTCCTTATTCTTGATAACACGTAGGTTTTGTTAATTTTTTTCTTCTTCGAATTGGAATCACAACAATAAAAATTTTACTTTTCGAAACTAAAAAAATGTTGTTATTGTGGAGAATTTTCTTGCGTTTGAATTTTCATTTCAGAAATTTCTATTTTTTCAAACTATAGGTTATTGAAGAGTTTTCCGAATTCGTATTTAGATTAGAGATATAAAAAAATAAGTTTGCATAATGTTAACAGAAAATCTGTTGTAGCACATATAAACTAGATAGGTTGAGAATTTTCCTAGTTCGACTCTTGCTAGCAAAAATTATGTTTTCTTTTTTAACTTTTTGTGGTCAACAATTTTGACGTTGAATTTTTTTTATTAGTGATATAGTAAAAGGTAAAATTGGAAAGTAGAGATAAAGAAGTTTGGGATGCGTTTCATTTTTCTCGTTCTTGGTAACTCGTATATCTGTAGTTTGAGCACTGGTAATTTTACTTTAAAAAAATTCAGAATCAGCTATAAAATCACTGGCCACACTATGAAAATGGCGATCCTTTTATATATGGTCGAAACTTGTACAAATAAGGTTTTGCTCTTCTTTTTTTTCCTTCGAATTGGAATCATGACAACAAAAATTTTACTTTTCGAAACTAAAATGATGTTGTTAATGCAGCGAATAGATACTTCAGTTATAGCATTGAAAATAAGAATTTCAAGTAGAACTATATGAAAATTTTAATGCATAACACAAATTTTCTTGCATTTGAATTTTCACATCGGGGATTCCTATTTTTTCAAATTATAGGTTCGTGAAGAGTTTTCCGAATTCATATTTTGATTAGAGATATAAAATAATAAGTTTGCATATTGTTAACACGAAATTTGCTGTAGCACATATAAATTGAATATGTTGAGAATTTTTCAGGTTCAACTCCTTGGAGTGAAAATTATGTTTTCTTTTTTAACTTTTTGCGGTCAACAATTGTAATATCGAATTTTTTTTTGTCAATGATAATTCAAAAGGTAAAATTAGAAAGTAGAGATAAAGAAGTTTGGGATGCATTTCGTTTTCCTCGTTCTTGGTAACTTGTATAGCTGTAGTTTGAGTACTAGTAATTTTACTTTAAAACAAATTAGAAATCAGTCACAAAATCACCGATCACACTATAAAAATGGCAATCCCTTTATATTTGGTCAAAACATGTACAAAATTAGCTTTCTTTTTTTATTCGAATTGGAATCACGACAAAAAAAAATTTTATTTTTCGAAACTGAAAGGATATTTTTAATTCGGATAATTGATATTTCGTTTATAGCGTTGATAATAAAAATTTCATGTAGAACCATAAAGCAGAACACAAATTTTCTTGTATTTGAATTTTCAATCGGGATTTTCTATTTTTTCAAATTTTAGGTTATTGAAGAGTTTTTCGAATTTGTATTTAAATTAGAAGTATAAAACAATAAGTTTGCATAATGTTCAACAGAATCTGTTGTACCACATATAAACTGGTTATGTTGAAAATTTTCCAGTTTTGATTCTTGGCAGCTAAAATTATGTTTTTTTTTTAAAGTTTTTGCAGTCAACAATTTCGACGTCAATTTTTTTTTTGTCAATGATAATTCAAAAGGTAAAAGTAGAAAGTAGAAATAAAGAAGTTTGGATTGCGTTTCGTTTTCCTCGTTCTTGATAACTCATATATCTATAGTTTGTGTACTGGTAATTTTACTTTAAAAAAAATTGGAAACAGCAACAAAATCACCGATCACATTATAAAAACAGTGATCCCTTTGTATTTGGTCTAAACATGTACAAAATCGAGTATGTTATTTTTTTTTCTTAGAATTGGAATCACGAGAACAAAAATTTTGCTTTTCGAAATTGAAAGGATATTGTTAATTCAAAAAATTGATATTTCAGTTACAACATTGATAATAATACATTCACGTGTAAACATGAAAAGATTAATGCAGAACACAAATTTTCTTATTTTTAAATTTTTGTATCTGGATTTTTTATTTTTCAAACTATAGGTTATTGAAGAGTTTTTCGAATTAATATTTAGATAGAGATATAAAACAATAAGTTTGCATAATGGTAGTACAAAATCCGTTGTAGCACATATAAACATGATGTGTTTAAAATTTTCCAGGTTCGACTTCTTACAGCGAAAATTATGTTTTCTTTTTTAGCATTTTGTGGTCAACAATTATGAAGTCGAATTTTTTAGTCAATGATAATTCAAAAGGTAAAAATTAGAAAGTAGAGATAAAGAAGTTTGTTATGCATTTTGTTTTCCTAGTTCTTGGTTACTTGTATATCTGTAGTTTGAGTACTGGTAATTTTACTTTAGAAAAGAATAGGAATCAGCCACAAAATTCCCGGTCAGATTATAAAAACAGCGATCCCTTCATATTTGGTGAAAACATGTACAAATTATGTTTGCTATTTTTTTTCTTCGAATTAGAATTACGACAACAAAAATTTTATTTTACGAAACTCAAAGGATATTGTTAATGCAAAGAATTGATATTTCAGTTACAGCGTTGATAATAAGAATTTTTCGTAGAACCATGAAAATTTTAATGCATAACACAAATTTTCTTGTATTTGAATTTTCGTATCGGGATTTCCTATTTTTTGAAACTATAGATTATCGAAAAGTTTTTTGAATTCGTATTTAGATTAGAGATATAAAACAATAAGTTTGCATAATGTTAACACAAAATCTGTTATAGCACATATAAGTTGGATACGTGTAAAATTTTTCAGGTTCGGCTCGTGACAGTGGAAATTATGTTTTCTTTTTTAACTTTTTGCAGTCAACAATTTTGACGTCGATTTTTTTGTCTATGATAATTTAAATGATATAGATAGTAGAGATAAAGAAGAAGTTTGGGAAGCATTTCATTTTCCTTGTTCTTGGTAACTCATATATCTGTAGCTTGAGTACTGGTAATTTTACTGGAAAAACAAATTGGCATCAGCAACAAAATCACTAGTCACATTATAAAAGCAGCGATCCCTATATATTTGGTCAAAAAATGTATAAAATCAGGTTTGCAATTTTTTTTCTTCGAATTGAAACACAATAACAAAAATATTATTTTTCGAAATTGAGAAGATTTTGTTAATGCAGAGAATTGATATTTCGCAAATAACATTGATAATAAGAATTTCACGTAGAATCATGACAAAATTAACGTAGAACAAAAAATTTCTTGTATTGAAAAGTTTTTCGAATTCGTATTTAGATTAGAGGTATCTATATAACAAAGGAGGGAAGGTATCTAAAGATTCTAAAAGAATATTCTTTTTTCTTTCAATCTCAACTCTCCAATTCTATACATCCAAGGGTCCACAAATGTCCCTCTCACAAACTAACTTTAGGATGACAGTTTGGTAAATACATGTGATGTTTAATGGCAAATGTTGAGCTGGGTAATTTTTTTTTTTGTTTTCAAAATTTGAAACGCTTTCCCCCCCCCCCCCCCCTCCCTCTCTCTCTCTCTCTCTCTCTCTCTCTCTCTCAGAAACGACTTCAAGTTACAAAAACGGCGTTCACAAGGGGACGGCGATGGTGGATTGGCCCGTCTCTGCTCCTCCGTCTAACCTCCGACCTCTCCTCCCCCGTCCGCCGCAGCAATCTCTCTCTCTCTCTCTCAGAAACGACTTCAAGTTACAAAAACGGCGTTCACAAGGGGACAGCGATGGTGGATTGGCTCGTCTCTGCTCCTCCGTCTAACCTCTGACCTGACCTCCCCCGTCCGCCGCAGCAATCATTCGAAGCCTCTGCCAAGATAGACGATGAGTACTTCCGGGACTTTTCTCTCTCGACCTCTCAACGACGATCGAACACTGGTAATCTCTCTCGACCTCTCAATCTATTGTTCAAAATTAGTACACGCTTCTCTTGAGTGTCCATAGTCTTTAAGACAAACAGAAAAGCCGATCGAAGATCTAAAAAATTCGTTTTGTTTTTGTTTTCTATTTTCTGATCTGAAAAATAGGGTCAATCAGTGAAACCTATAGCAAGCCCGGTACCCAACCCTAGCCGTCTTCATGCTCCCGATCGGCCTCATCATCATCGCTTCTTTCTTCATGTAAGTCATCTCAACCCTAGCTGTTTCACAAAGACTGATAAATTGGGCTTGGATGATAAGAACTTGATTTTATGTTTACTGTTGGGTATTGGCCAAACTGAAAAATTAAAGGGCAATTGCAAGTAGGATTCGATTGGGTTTTGATGATAAGAACTTGATTTTATGTTTACTGCAGGTATTGGCCAATCATATTGGTTAGGTTGTTTTTTTTTTTTTTTTTGGAATTCACCATATGGGGGCTAATGCTTCATATTTGTCTGATTCTGCCTTAATAAGTGGGTTTTTCAATTTTTGGTTTAATGAATTGTTTCCATGTTTGCGCTCTGTTAATGAAGCAAAACTGTAGAAATTGTTTTACTTTGTGAGAATGACTATTGTTATAGTTTGGGGTAAACGGATATGTGGCTATTACAGTTAATGGGGAAAGACTAATGCTACTTTGGCTTAGATTAGGTGAGGGCCTTAGCTAGGAAATGAAAAAATAAAGCGTGAATGCAATAAATTTTTATTTAGTAATTTATTTCTTACAGTCCAAGAGTGACATTAATTTGGGATACGAATCACTTTACAAGTAGAGTTCCAAAATTCCCTCTTACCATTTATTTCTGATATCATCTACGGGTAACACGTCTTGATACAAAGCTAAAATTCAATCTGAGAGGTTCACGTTCCCTCTTACCCCTGCGTGATAATTATTTTGGAGTTGCATGAGGTTCACATTTTCTATCATTGTAGGGGTAACATGGAAAGAGTGGAAGTGTTTTTAATTTGGTGGATGATCAGTGTTCCACCACCGATCTTTCTTGCAAAGCTCCTATTCTTTTGGGACTATGGCGGTATAATCAGAGATCCATTTAGGTAAGTTGCTCTTTTAATTTTTTTTGGATTGGTATCAGTATGGCTTTGGTTGTTATTGTTGAATGTTGACATACTTTGGCTTTGAGTTAATGTAAGTGTTATCGACAAAATTTGTGATCAGATTTTGGTGGTAAGGGGGGTGTGTGTGTGCACGCGCAAATTTGTGGAGATCAATCTTGGTTTATGTTGGCTTCATAATAAAAAAGGACAAAGAATAAGAATAAGCTTGGGAACCTGATTCGAACGAGGGTTCAATTACATATTAAATTTTTCTTCAATTCAGCTCAAATTCGATTCTTTCTATAATCTATGTTTCTAATTCATTTTTCTCCTTTTTTAACTAATCTGGGTTAGTGAATCTTAGACCGGTTAAGTGAATCACCTCAAGATAAGTAGGCATCTCCCTCACCTTTAGCTTTTTGTCTTCAGATTTGAAAGTGAGGCTAGGGTGTTGGGGACTAAATGGGTTTTGTGTTGGAGTAAAGTCTTCGACAAATGCGAGTTTACTTTTATTTCATAAAATTCTATAACATTGTTTCCATAATTCTTCGGCTATAGTTCCTATCTATTTTTGATGAATTGTTTTTAGTTTCTATGCTAACAGGAGGTGATGATTGTGCTTTTTGAGGGCGCCCTCAGAGTTGAACGAGAAGTATTCTTGGTTGTGTTTTGTCGTGTTTCTAAACATATTTTTTTAATACAAAAATCAAATGATTCTCTTTAATCCTGTTACACCAACGTTTAGATTCGATATGTAGGTAACCAGAGATGGAAAGTGGTGGTGAAGGTCATATACTGTTGGCTATTCTCTTCCTAATCGTTTGGATCTTCCGAATGACTTCTATTCTATCCTTATTTCCTGAATGAATGACTTCCATTCCATCTTTTTTGTTGGTCGTTGTTAAGTGTTACATCAACTATGCTGACTTCGAATTTTGGTTGGAAGGCCTCTATTATGTACTGAATTTAATTTAATAATCTTAAGTGATATTGAAAACTCTTTTGATTAACTTAGTGCATGCTTTGTGATTTTGAGCGTAGGCGATTTTTTTATTGTGAGTCCATTAAACTTTTGTATTAGGTTAGTACTTTTGAATAAGTGCCTTCATGATTAGCAAAAAAATAAAATAAATGCCTTCGGGCACATGCTTATTTGTTGCGAATGTGTTGCATCATGCCTTCAAGCACTGGCATAGTCGCTAGATTAGAGTTCTTTCCACGTCTTCTTGACCTAGGTGTTATTGCATTAGTCAGGTTATTTGAGGATAGGAGCATTGCGGATAAACTGTAGTGATAGTAAAGGTTTTTGTCAGATTTCAGCTAAGTGCCTTCAGGCACGGGCACAATCTCTAGTAAAACAATAAGTTTGCATAATATTAACACAAAATCTGTTGTAACACATATAATCTGGATATTTTTAAAAAATTTCATGTCCGACTTATGGCAGTAGAAATTATGTTTTCTTTTTTATCTTTTTGCAATCAACAATTTCGACGTCGAATTATTTTTGTCAATGATATTTCAAAATGTAAAATTAGAAAGTAGAGATAGAGAAGTTTGGAATGCATTTTGTTTTCCTCGTTCATGGTAACTCGTATATCTGTAGCTTGAGTACTGATAATTTTACTTTAAAAAATTATGAATTAGCCACAAAATCACCAGCCACATTATAAAAACGGCGATCCCTTTATATTTGGTCAAAAAATGTACAAAATAAGTTTTGCTATTTTTTTTCTTCAAATTGAAATCGCGAAAACAAAAAATTTATTTTTCGAAACTGAAAGGATGTTGTTAATGCGGATAATTGATATTTCGCTAACAACGTTGATAATAAGAATTTCCCGTAGAACCATGAAAAAAATAATGTAGGGCATAAATTTTCTTGTATTTGAATTTTCGTATCGGGATTTTCTATTTTTTCAAACAATTGGTTATTGAAGAGTTTTCCGAATTCGTACTTAGATTAGAGATAAAACAATTTGTAAGTCTACTGGTACAGTAAAATCGTACAGATTTTGCGTACAGATTTGTGTTGGGTCCCAGTATGGGTCACACACAAATGATCTGAGCCGTTCAATTAATATAAAATAATTTTTCAAGAGCACTCACAAAAAAGTAGTTCAATTCGATACTTATAAATGTTCAATCCAATCATATAATGTTTCATTATCCTGGAATCTAAATCAAAACTTAGATGATTAAATCGAGCACATATAAGTATCGCATTGAGATGATTTTCTGCGGAGACCCTTGAAAAAATATTTTACATTTAATGAATGGCTTGGATCAATAGTGTGGGAGCCGTAGTGGGTCTCGCAACAAATCTGTACGCAAAATCTGTATGATTTTGCTTTGTCAGTAGACTTACTGTAAAACAATAAGTTTGCATAATGTTAACACAAAATCCGTTGTAACACATATAAACTGGATATTTTTAAAATTTTCCAGGTTCGACTTCTGGCAATGTAAACTATGTTTTCCTTTTTAACTTTTTGCAATCAACATTCTCGACGTCGAATAATTTTTTTCAATAATAATTCAAAATGTAAATAAGAAAGTAGAGATAAAGAAAATTGGTATGCATTTCGTTTTCCTCGTTCTTGGTAACTCGTATATCTGTAATTTGAGTACTAGAAATTTATTTTTAAAAAATTAGGAATCAGCCACAAAATCACTATTCACATTATAAAAACAGTGATCCCTTTATATTTGGTCGAAAAATGCACAAAATAAGGTTTTCTATTTTTTTTCCTTCGAATTGGAATCACAACAATGAAAATTATATTTTTCGAAACTGAAAGGATGTTGCAAATGCGGAGAATGGATACTTCGCTAACAGTGTTGATATTAAGAATTCCCGTTGAACCATGAAAAAATTATTGCAGAACACAAAATTTCTTGAATTTGAATTTTCATATTGGATTTCTTATTATTTAGAACTACAGGTTATTGAAAAGTTTTTCGAATTCGTATTTAAATTAGAGATATGTTAACAAAAAAATCCGTTGTAACAAATATGAACTGGATATGTTTAAAAAATTTCAGGTTCGGCTCCTAGCAGCGGAAATTATGTTTATTTTTTAACTTTTTTCGATCAACAATTTCGACGTCGAATTATTTTATTAATGATAATTCAAAATGTAAAATTAGACAATAGAGATAAAGAAGTTCGGTGTGCGTTTCATTTTCCTCGTTCTTGGTAACTCATATATCTGTCGCTTGAGTACTAGTAATTTTTTACTTTAAAAAAGTTAGGAATCAGCCATAAAATTACCGGTCGCATTATAAAAACGGCGACCCCTTTATATTTAGTCGAAAAATGTACAAAATATGGTTTGCTATTTTTTTTTCTTCGAATTGGAATTACAACAACAAAATTTTTATTTTTGGAAACTGAAAGGATATTATTTATGCGAAGAATTGATATTTCGTAAGCAGCATTAATAAGAATTTCTCGTAGAACCATGAAAAAATTAACGCATAACACAAATTTTCTTCTCTTTGAATTTTAGTATCGGGATTTTCTATTTTTTCAAACTCTATGTTATTGAAGAGTTTTCCGGATTCGTATTTAGATTAGAGATACAAACCAATTTGTAAGTCTATGGGTACAGCGAAATCGTATAGATTTTGCGTACAGATTTTTGTTGGGGCCCACTACGAGTCCCACACAAATGATTCGAGCCGTTCATTGAATGTAAAACAGTTTTTCGTGTGCAATCACAAAAAAATCAGTTCAATCCGATGCTTGGATCATTAGTGTGTGACCTGTAGTGGGCCCCATAACAAATCTGTATGATTTTGCTTTACTAGTAGACTTACTGTAAAATAATAAATTTGCATAATGTTAAAACAAAATCTGTTGTAGCACATGTAAACTGGATATTTTTAAATTTTCCAGGCTCGACTTCTGGAGGCGTAAATTATATTTTCCTTTTAAACTTTTTGCAATCAACATTCTCGACGTTGAATTATTTTTGTCAATAATAATTCTAAAAGTAAAATAAGAAAGTAGAGATAAAGAAGATTGGTATGCGTTTCATTTTCCTCATTCTTGGTAACTCGAATATCTGTAGTTTGAGTATTGGTAATTTATTTAAAAAAAATTAGGAATCAACCACAAAATTACCGCTCACATTATAAAAACGGCGATCACTTTATATTTAGTCGACAAATGCACAAAATAAGGTTTGATATTATTTTCTTCGCATTGGAATCACAACACTGAAAATTTTATTTTTCAAAACTAAAAGGATGTTGCTAATGCGGAGAATTGATATTTCGCTAATAATGTTGATATTAAGAATTTCTCGTAGAACCATGAAAAAATTAATGCCGAACATAAATTTTCTTGTATTTGAATTTTCGTATCGGGATTTCTTATTTTTTAGAACCACAGGTTATTGAAAAGTTTTTGAATTCGTATTTATATTAGACATATAAAACAATAAGTTTGCATAATGTTAACAAAAAATCCATTGGAACACATATAAACTGGATATGTCGAAAATTTTGAAGGTTCGGCTCCTGGCAGCGGAAATTATGTTTTCTTTTTTAACTTTTTCCAAGCAACAATTTCGACGTCGAATTATTTTGTTAATGATAATTCATAATGAAAAATTATGAAATAGAGATAAAGAAGTTTGGTATGCGTTTCATTTTCCTCGTTCTTGGTAACTGGTATATTTGTAGCTTGAGTACTTTTAATTTTTTACATTAAAAAAATTAGGAATCAGTCAAAAAATCACCGGTCATATTTTAAAAACAGCGATCCCTTTATATTTTGTTGAAAAATGTACAAAATAAGGTTTGCTAATTTTTTTCTTCGAATTGGAATAACGACAACACAAATTTTATTTTCCGAAACTGAAAGGATGTTGTTAATACAGAATTTTAATATTTCGCTAACAACATTGATAATAAGAATTTCTCGTAGAACCATGAAAAAATTAATTCATAACACAAATTTTCATGTATTTGAATTTTCGTTTCCGGATTTCTATTTTTTCAAACTATAGGTTATTGTAAAGTTTTTCGAATTCTTATTTAAATTAGAGATATAAAATAATAAGTTTGCATAATGTGAATACAAAATCTGTTTTAGCACATATTAACTGGATATGTACAACATTTTTCAGGTTCGACTCTTGGCAGCGGAAATTATGTTTTCTTTTTTCAATTTTTGCGGTCCACAATTTCATCGTCGAATTTTTATTGTCAATGATAATTCAAAATGTGAAATTAGAAAGTATAGATAAAGAACTTTGTTATGTGTTTCGTTTTCCTCTTTCCTGGTAACTCGTACATCTGTAGCATGAATACTGGTAATTCTACTTTTAAAAAATTAGGAATCAACCACAAAATCACCTATCACACTATAAAAAATGCGATCCCTTTATATTGGTTCGAAAAATGTACAAAATAAGGTTTGCGATCCCTTCATGTTTTTTTTTTTCAATTTTTGCGGTCCACAATTTCGTCGTCGAATTTTTATTGTCAATGATAATTCAAAATGTGAAATTAGAAAGTATAGATAAAGAACTTTGTTATGCGTTTCATTTTCCTCTTTCTTGGTAACTCGTATATCTGTAGCATGAATACTGGTAATTCTACTTTTAAAAAAAATTAGGAATCGACCACAAAATCACCGGTCATGTAATAACCCTATTTTTACCCTAATTTTTTTTTCTTTTCCAATAAAAATTGTAACGTTAAATTTTGAATCCAATAATTAATTAGATTGAATAACTAAATACATGATCATGTGTATAATTGATGTTACCCACAAACTTGCATAGGATATATATTATGCTTTAGATATACTTGGATCCATACTAATCTCTTATCCTTCCTAACTAAACCCTGACTAAAATCTTATTGAAACTAACTCCTCACTTTCCTCCCACACTCCACTACCTCTCCATCACCCATCTATTTCATCCCCTCTTTTTGTTCAAAAACCAAACCCACCTTGCAATCCCAATTTATTCGGCTGGAGAGAGAGGGTACCGAACTATTTCCTTATTTCTTGCTTTCTTCCATCATTTGGAGCAACAACAACAACATCATCCCTTGCCCTTTTATTTTCTTTCATTGCTTTTGCAGAGAGAGAGAGAGAGAGAGAGAGAGAGAGAGAGAGAGAGGAGGGCCAGATTACTAGAAGGAGGAGAAAAGAGGAAGGAAAAAGAGGAGAATAGGAGGAGTAGGAATAGGGCATACACCATTACTGTGCAGTGCACACCGGAGCTCCGAATTGGCACCGTATCACCACCACCGGGTTCCACCATTGTCGCCACCGCACACCTTTATTTTCTTTAAATCTTAGCTCGAAACTCCAAGGATCAAGGTAGATTTTTCTTTACCCTTTAACTCTAAGTATATTAAAATAGTTTCATCATAAAATCGCGACTTGGATCAATCCATGCAAAGTGAAATGAAAAATAACAAATATTGTTTGTACGAGTTGAACACCTCGCGTCCACGAGTCACGACCTTACTACCGTAACTTGAACTCATTCATGATATAATCTGATCTTTTGGTCGGACAATTGGCACGATCTGACCTTGCGGCCCGTAAACCTCATTCCTGTTTTTGAAACTATGTTAAATGTTAATGCTTTAGTTATTGATCGGTGATGATATGTTTGAGTGTTGCCATGCACATAGCTAATTGTTGTTTCTGTTAAATTGATACTAGACTATATTGTTCTTGTAATAAAGTAATCTCAGTGCATGTTATTATCTTAGGTTAATACATGTACAAAAGAAAATGATTTGTATTGTTATATATGTAATGAGCTATAAAATCTTGTTTTGAAATCACTGGGGTGAAAGACTTGAGAAGTTAATGACATCTAGAAATTATTAATTAAATTATACATCTAAAAAAAAAGGGAATAAAATAACTGTTAAGCGAAAATTTGTAAAATCAAGAATCTATTTAAATGACACTATGTAAATTAGTTAGTTTAGTAATGATTAGTAACAGTCGTTTTATGAAAAGAGATCCTACTCCTTTAGGAATGAAAAAGTTGCCTTATGATTTGTATAAAAGATATTTTCTTTTGCAAAAGAAATGTAAATTTAGAAGATAATAGATGTCAAGTTCAAGTGATACCTTATCTAATTATTTTTGTAGTGTAATCAAGTCAAAGTCTATTTTAATAAAATTACAAGATAAACTCTAGAGCTTGCAAAGCCACGAGTTAACCCTAACAGTTAACCAACTTAAAGATTAACCCTATATTTAACCAAAGTGCGAAAAAGAACCAAAGGTCCGAAATAACTATTCAATCCTCAAATAATAGAAATTACTAAAATGAACCGTGCGAAATCCTAATGAAACCCAGAAGTCATAAGGACAAATCCGAATACTTCATGTGAAATTCTTCTGCCTTTTGAACTGTTGATAATGTTATGCTTCTGTAATTTTTTTATGAACTGTTATTGTTGATCCATTTGCAATTACTCTGACATCGAAACATATTGAAATCGTTGAGAGGTTAGGTGTAACGACCCGGATTTTTGACTCAATTTTTTTTCCTAAATATAATACTATTTAGAATTATTTTCCTTAATGCAATTTTTTTTAAATACAATTATGCATGTAATATATACATGTATTCTTTTTAAAATTTTTCTACACATAAATTACATGCATGCACAAATACAAACTCCTTCCGTCTCTCTGTCTCCTACTCAGTCTATACTTCCTCTCTAACCAAAATTCTATCAAACCAATCTTCCACTCTCCTTCAAACTCTCCCTAAACTATATCTCTCTCTCCTCCCGCATTCCACCACCTCCATACTTATCCTTGCACCCCACTCCTCCCCCCACCTTATAAATACCACCTCCTATCGTCACCATACCCGTGCACCACTACCTCGACACCGAGATCGCCTCACCTCCTCCGTCTCGACCCTCCTCGGTAGCCACCTCCCCACACCACCATAACCGCCGCACCCCGCACTACCTCCCTCGGTTGCCATCGTCACCACCTGCCGAGAACACCACCACCAACCGTAGCCCTCCTTACACTGACCCACCACCGTAGGCCACCACCTCGCCACTGAAATCTCCATTTTTCCATAGCCACCACCTTCCCGTATCACCTCTTTCAGCCTGTACCCGCCACCAACGGACTGCCATACTCCACCATGAGCAATGAATTGTGGCCGTGAGTGTATGTACCGTGAGTTTCGTGGGCGCACCACCGCTGCGGGCCCCGACGGACTACCACCGAACACCGCCTTGAGTTTTTGGAACCCGTTTCTCGCTTTTCGACCGGACCCAAGGTAGAAAAATCTCTCCTCTACATCTCCCTAAGTATATTATGTGTTAATGTATTGAATCGAAGTGTTTCGAGGGGAAGAAATCAATCGGGGACGATCACCACGACCGAAACCCAGTTTTCCGTTTTGTCTCTGTTCCTGGACGTTGGAAATTTGAGATTTTAAGATATAATTACAGTTTTCCCCCTTGACTATTTTAGTATAGTGTTTCGGTCCAAATTAGAAAACACAAGTTATGATGATTAAGCCCCTAGGTTTACTAAAATAGTAAAATCTATGTTCTAGTCAACAATGCGTTTTAATTTTACAACTTAAATGTTATATTGGTATAAAAAATTAATGTCATTATAATGTGAAGTATTATTTTACTTTTACCGATCATACAGACATTTTTTAATGGTTTTACTTTTATTCATGTAATTCTCTAAAACGCCTTTATTCATAAAAAAATATATAGTTTCTTATTTTATTAATAACATCTTGGCCATACAAGACTAAGGGCAACAGCCCGTTCATAATAAGTTGCGTGATTACATTGCTTATTAATTGTTTTAATTATTATTGATTTGTTGTATATTGCATCGATATTTGATTTGAATACTAGATTGGACCCTAGAGACATGGGGTGGTGTTGCGAAATAGAACTCATCTAGACGATGCTAGATAATGGATAAATTGGAAAGTTTTATTTTTTTTAGATTGCCTGCAGGCGGGATTTTGAGATGTGATGGTTTGAAACTGGCAAAGTAAGCCCAGTGTTGATTGATGAATGATGATTGGCAAAGTAAGCCCAATGTTGAGTGATGAATTGATACTGGCAAAGTAAGCCCAGTGATGATTATGGTGATTGTGAAGTGGTGCATAAGATAGGCGAACCCTAGTTATGATTCGGGCATGATAAGCTTCCTTTTGTTGTAATGAGAGGGATACACGCTAGGTACATAACTGAGGTGCAATCCGCGACAACAAAAGAAAGTGATCTCATGGGACAGGGCATGGCTAGCGGTTGAGGAGGAAAGATCTCGCGGAGAGATCTTAGATTTCACATTAGAATAATGAATAGTAACAAATTAATGTTTCTGAATCTTTGTTTTACTTCTTCGTACCATATTTATCCTGCTGCTTGCTAACTGTAAAGTAAGGGGGTAGTTGGGTTGGATTATTCTACTGGGTGATTTATCACTCACAGATACGTCTGTATCCTGGCAAATCGTTTGCTTCGGCGATCAATTTGCCAGAAGGCGCAGGATTCAATGGAGAGGATTCAAAGATGGTGCAGATCGACACGGAAAGAATATCAGGAATGAAGATCGAGTATTCTTCGGATTTGTATCAAGCCTAGAGTCAGTTTTGAAGTTAATGTATTTTGAATCAGTAAATTTATCTTGTGACTGTAATAGCTAAACTTTATTTTGAAAAATTATATTTATTTAGCAAATTTTTTTAAGATTTTATTTTTATATTGCTTCCGAAAAGTCGGGGCGTTACATTAGTTTAGACTTGAGCTCACTGGAGGTGGATGTACAGTGGTTCAGTTATCCTATATCTGTGGTTATATTATGATCTGTTTGCTCGTCATTTGAAATGATTGTTTTGCCAATTGAACCGGGAACGTAGAAAGGATATTAGGGACGTTGGATGAGTTGTGGACTTATAGAAATTTTGTAGATGTTGTTCTGGTTAACAGGAAAAGGAAATAGATGAAAGGTTGTGGGCTTAGCAGGACCTCAAGGGTAGCTTGACAAGACCTCGTGTGATCGGGGGTATCCTAGTAGGACCTTGAGGGCAGTCTGAAAGACCCGGTGTAGCTAGGGTGGCCAAGCAAGACCTCAGGGGTAGCCTGGCAGGACTTCAGGTATTAAGGGTAGCTTAGCAGGACCTTGAAGGCAGCCTAATGGATCTAGAATTGTGGGGGTGACCAAGCAGGACCTCAAGGGTAGCCTGGCGGGACCTCAGGTATTGAGGGTAGCCTAGCAGGACTTTGAGGGTAGCCTGATGGACCTAGAATTGTGAAAGTAGCCTAGTAGGACCTTTAAAAAATGTCCAATGAAATTCTGAGTTTGGAACGTGGTAAATACTGCGCTGTTGGAATGATTATAAAAATTGAGATTCTGGAATTTACTTAAGTTGATGGTTATATATTGAAGTAAGTTTTGTGCTTTTCGATTATTCCCTCCTTTTATTATAAATGTGATTGCTTGTAGAGTAAGGGTTAATGGGTAAGATTTATCTACTGAGTTTCAAAACTCATTATAGTGCCGTTGGGCTGGCGTTTCATGCCAGGTAATCAGGAGATCGAAGAACAGAATCCTCTACAAGATGATCAGTACCAGGGTGAAGACCTCACAGCTGCGGAAAGGGAGTTTGTCGAGCCTTGGATGCCTTATCCTTAGAAGCATTGTTAATTTGGAGTAATGTTATTTGAATTTCCAAAAGTGTTATCACATTTGTCAAACTCTATTTTATTTTTGTTGAGTTGTAAGACAATTAAGTAGTTTTGAATTTAGTATTTGAGATTTCCGCTACTAAACTCCGTTTAATAAAATTTTATTTCTTAAATCAATTTTATGAATTATTCAATCAATTAAAAATAATTTAATTAAAGTGTACGAAAATCAGGGCATTACAGGTCACACTATAAAAAATGCGATCCCTTTATATTGGGTCGAGAAATGTACAAAATAAGGTTTGCCATTTTTGTTTCTTCGAATTGGAATTACGAAAATAAAATTTTTATTTTTTGAAACTGAAAGGATGTTGTTTATGCGGAGAATTGATATTTCGCTAGCAGCATTAATAAGAATTTCTCGTAGAACCATGAAAAAATTAACGCAGAACACAAATTTTCTTGTCTTTGAATCTTAGTATCGGGATTTCCTATTTTTTCAAACTATACGTTATTGAAGAGTTTTCCGAATTCGTATTTAGATTAGAGATATAAACCAATTTGTAAGTCTACTGGTACAGCAAAATCGTATAGATTTTGCATACATATTTTTGTTGGGGCCCACTACAAGTCCCACACAAATTATTTGAGTTGTTCATTGAATGTAAAACAGTTTTTCGTGGGCAATCACAAAAAATCAGTTCAATCCGATGCATGGATCATTAGTGCGGGACCTGTAGTGGGCCCCACAACAAATCTGTATGATTTTGCTTTACTAGTAGATTTACTGTAAAATAATAAATTTGCATAATGTTAACACAAAATCTGTTGTAGCACATGTAAATTGGATATTTTTAAATCTGCTTTTCATTTTCCTCATTCTTGGTAACTCGAATATCTGTAGTTTGAGTATTGGTATTTTATTTAAAAAAATTTAGGAATCAACCACAAAATTACCGCTCACATTATAAAAACGGCGCTCACTTTATATTTAGTCGAAAAATGCACAAAATAAGGTTTGATATTTTTTTCTTCGCATTGGAATCACAACACTGAAAATTTTATTTTTCAAAACTAAAAGGATGTTGCTAATGCGGAGAATTGATATTTCGCTAATAGTGTTGATATTAAGAATTTCTCGTAGAACCATGAAAAAATTAATGCCGAACATAAATTTTCTTGTATTTGAATATTCGTATCGGGATTTCTTATTTTTTAGAACCACAAGTTATTGAAAAGTTTTTGAATTCATATTTATATTAGACATATAAAACAATAAGTTTGCATAATGTTAACAAAAAATCCATTGGAACACATATAAACTGGATATGTCGAAAATTTTGAAGGTTCGGCTCCTGGCAGCGAAAATTATGTTTTCTTTTTTAACTTTTTCCAAGCAACAATTTCGACGTCGAATTATTTTGTTAATGATAATTCATAATGAAAAATTATGAAATAGAGATAAAGAAGTTTGGTATGCGTTTCATTTTCCTCGTTCTTGGTAACTGGTATATTTGTAGCTTGAGTACTTTTAATTTTTTACATTAAAAAAATTAGGAATCAGCCAAAAAATCACCGGTCATATTTTAAAAATAGAGAACCCTTTAAATTTGGTTGAAAAATGTACAAAATAAGGTTTGCTAATTTTTTTCTTCGAATTGGAATTACGACAACACAAATTTTATTTTTCGAAACTGAAAGGATGTTATTAATGCGGAATTTTAATATTTCGCTAACAACATTGATAATAAGAATTTCTTATAGAACCATGAAAAAATTAATTCATAACACAAATTTTCATGTACTTGAATTTTCATTTCCGGATTTCCTATTTTTTCAAACTATAGGTTATTGTAAAGTTTTTCAAATTTTTATTTAAATTAGAGATATAAAATAATAAGTTTGCATAATGTGAATACAAAATCTGTTGTAGCACACATTAACTGGATATGTTTAACATTTTTCAAGTTCGACTCTTGGCAGCGGAAATTATGTTTTCTTTTTTAAATTTTTGTGGTCTATAATTTAGTCGTCGAATTTTATTGTCAACGATAATTCAAAACGTGAATTTAGAAAGTAGAGATAAACAAGTTTGTGATGCGTTTCGTTTTCCTGTTTCTTGTTAACTCGTATATCTGTAGCATGAATACTGGTAATTCTACTTAAAAAAAATTAGGAATCAACCACAAAATCACCGGTCACACTATAAAAAATGCGATCCCTTTATATTGGGTCGAAAAATGTACAAAATAAGGTTTCCCATTTTTTTTCTTCGAATTGGAATTGCGACAACAAAATTTTTATTTTTTGAAACTGAAAGGATGTTGTTTATGCGGAGAATTGATATTTCGCTAGCAGCATTAATAAGAATTTCTCGTAGAACCATGAAAAAATTAACGCAGAAGACAAATTTTCTAGTCTTTGAATTTTAGTAACGGGATTTCCTATTTTTTCAAACTATAGGTTATTGAAGAGTTTTCCGAATTCGTATTTAGATTAGAGATATAAACCAATTTGTAAGTCTACTGGTATAGAAAAATCGTATAGATTTTGCGTATATATTTTTGTTGGGGCCCATTATGGGTCCCACACAAATGATTCGAGACGTTCATTGAATGTAAAAAACAGTTTTTCGTGGGCAATCACAAAAAATAAGTTCAATCCGATGCTTGGATCATTAGTGTGGGACATGTAGTGGGCCCCACAACAAATATGTATGATTTTGCGTTACTAGTAGACTTACTGTAAAATAATAAATTTGCATAATGTTAACACAAAATCTGTTGTGGCACACATGTAAACTGGATATTTTAAAATTTTCCAGGCTCGACTTCTGGCGGCGTAAATTATGTTTTCCTTTTTAACTTTTTGCAATCAACATTCTCGACGTCGAATTATTTTTGTCAGTAATAATTCTAAAAGTAAAATAAGAAAGTAGAGATAAAGAAGATTGGTATGCGTTTCATTTTCATCATTCTTGGTAACTCGAATATCTGTAGTTTGAGTATTTGTAATTTATTTAAAAAAATTTAGGAATCAGCCACAAAATCATCGCTCACATTATAAAAACAACGATCCCTTTATATTTAGTCGAAAAATGGACAAAATAAGGTTTGATATTTTTTTCTTCGAATTGGAATCACAACAATGAAAATTTTATTTTTCGAAACTAAATGGAAGTTGCTAATGCAGAGAATTCATATTTCGCTAACAGTGTTAATATTAAGAATTTTTCGTAGAACCATGAAAAAATTAATGCCGAACATAAATTTTCTTGTATTTGAATTTTCATATCGGGATTTCTTATTTTTTAGAACCACATGTTATTGAAAAGTTTTTGAATTCGTATTTATATTAGAGATATATAACAATAAGTTTGCATAATGTTAACAAAAAATCCGTTGGAACACATATAAACTGGATATGTCGAAAATTTTCCAGGTTTAGCTCCTGGCAGCAAAAATTATGTTTTCTTTTTAAACTTTTTCCGAGCAACAATTTCAACGTCGAATTATTTTGTTAATGACAATTGATAATGAAAAATTATGAAACAGAGATAAAGAAGTTTGGTATGCATTTCATTTTCCTCGTTCTTTGTAACTGGTATATCTATAGCTTGAGTACTGGTAATTTTTTATTTTAAAAAAATTAGGAATCAACCAAAAAATCACCGCTCATATTTTAAAAACAGCGATCCCTTTATATTTAATTGAAAAATGTACTAAATAAGATTTGCTAATTTTTTTTATTCGAATTGGAATTACGACAACACAAATTTTAATTTTCGAAACTAAAAGTATGTTGTTAATGCGGAATTTTAATATTTCGCTAACAACATTAATAATAAAAATTTCTCGTAGAACCATGAAAAAATTAATTCATAACACAAATTTTCATGTATTTGAATTTTCGTTTCCGGATTTCCTATTTTTTCAAACTATAGGTTATTGTAAAGTTTTTCGAATTCTTATTTAGATTAGAGATATAAAATAATAAGTTTGCATAATGTGAATACAAAATCTGTTGTAGCACATATTAAAAGGATATGTTTAACATTTTTCAGCTTCGGCTCTTGGAAGCGGAAATTATGTTTTTTTCTTTTTTCAATTTTTGCGGTTTACAATTTAGTCGTCGAATTTTATTGTCAATGATAATTCAAAACCTGAAATTAGAATGTAGAGATAAAGAAGTTTGTTATGCCTTTCTTTTTCCTGTTTCTTGGTAACTCGTATATCTGTAGCATGAATACTGGTAATTCTACTTTAAAAAAATTAAGAATCAACCACAAAATCACCGGTCACACTATAAAAAATGCAATCCCTTTGTATTGGGTTGAAAAATGTACAAAATAAGGTTTCCCATTTTTTTTTCTTCGAATTGGAATTGCGACAACAAAATTTTTATTTTTTGAAACTGAAAGGATGTTGTTTATGCGGAGAATTGATAATTCGCTACCAGCATTAATAAGAATTTCTCCTAGAACCATGAAAAAATTAACGCAGAACACAAATTTTCTTGTCTTTGAATTTTAGTATCGGGATTTCCCATTTTTTCAAACTAGAGGTTATTGAAGAGTTTTCCGAATTAGTATTTAGATTAGAGATATAAACCAATTTGTAAGTCTACTGGTACAGCAAAATCGTATAGATTTTGCGTACATATTTTTGTTGGGGCCCACTACGGGTCCCACACAAATGATTCGAGCCGTTCATTTAATGTAAAATAGATTTTCGTGGGCAATCACAAAAAATCAGTTCAATCCGATGCTTGGATCATTATTTTGGGACCTATAGTGGGCCCTATAACAAATCTGTATGATTTTGCTTTACTAGTAGACTTACTGTAAAATAATAAATTTGCATTATGTTAACACAAAATCTGTTGTTGCACATGTACACTGGATATCTTTAAATTTTCCAGGCTCGACTTTGGGCGGCGTAAATTATGTTTTTCTTTTTAACTTTTTGCAATGAACATTCTTGACGTCGAATTATTTTTTTCAATAATAATTCTAAAAGTAAAATAAGAAAGTAGAGATAAAGAAGATTGGTATGCGTTTCAATTTTCTCATTCTTGGTAACTCGTATATCTGTAGTTTGAGTATTGGTAATTTATTTAAAAAAATTTAGGAATCTGCCACAAAATCACCGCTCACATTATAAAAACGGCGATCCCTTTATATTTAGTCGAAAAATGCACAAAATAAGGTTTGATATTTTTTTCTTCGATTTGGAATCAGAACAATGAAAATTTTATTTTTCGAAACTAAAAGGATGTTACTAATACGGAGAATTGATATTTCGCTAACAGTGTCGATATTAAGAATTCTCTTCGTAGAACCGCGAAATAATTAATGCCGAACATAAATTTTCTTGTATTTGAATTATCATATCGGGATTTCTTATTTTTTAGAACCAAAGGTTATTGAAAAGTTTTTGAATTCGTATTTATATTAGAGATATAAAACAATAAGTTTGCAAAATGTTAACAAAAATCCGTTGGAACACATATAAACTGGATATGTCAAAAAATTTCCAGGTTTAGCTCCTGGTAGTGGAAATTATGTTTTCTTTTTTAACTTTTTCCGAGCAACAATTTCGACATCGAATTATTTTGTTAATGATAATTCATAATGAAAATTTATGAAATAGAGATAAAGAAGTTTGCTATGCGTTTCATTTTGCTCGTTCTTGGTAACTCGTATATCTGTAGCTTGAGTACTGGTAATTTTTTAATTTAAAAAAATTTGGAATCTGCCAAAAATTCACCGGTCATATTTTGAAAACAGCAATCCCTTTATATTTGGTTGAAAAATATACAAAATAAGGTTTGCTAATTTTTTTCTTCGAATTGGAATTACGACAACACAAATTTTATTTTTTGAAACTAAAAGGATGTTGTTAAGGCGGAATTTTAATATTTCGCTAACAACATTGATAATAAGAATTTCTCATAGAACTATGAAAAAATTAATTCATAACACAAATTTTCATGTATTTGAATTTTAGTTTCCGGATTTCCTATTTTTTCAAACTATAGGTTGTTGTAAAGTTTTTCGAATTCTTATTTAGATCAGAGATATAAAATAATAAGTTTGCATAATGTGAATGCAAAATCTATTGTAGGACATATTAACTAGATATGTTTTACATTTTTCAGGTTCGACTCTTGGCAGCGGAAATTATGTTTTCTTTTTTCAATTTTTGCGGTTAACAATTTCGTCGTCGAATTTTTATTGTCAATGATAATTCAAAATGTGAAATTAGAAAGTAGAGATAAAGAAGTTTGTTATGCGTTTCGTTTTCCTCTTTCCTGGTAACTCGTACATCTGTAGCATGAATACTGGTAATTCTACTTTTAAAAAATTAGGAATCGATCACAAAATCTCCAGTCATGTAATGACCCTAATATTTACCCTAATGTTTTTTTCTTTTCGAATAAAAATTGTAACGTTAAATTTTGAATCCAATAATTAATTAGATTGAATAACTTAAATACATGATCATGTGTATAATTGATATTACCTGCAAACTTGCATAGGATATATATTATGCTTTAGATATACCTGGATCCATACTCATCTCTTATCCTTCCTAACTAAACCCTGACTAAAATCTTATTGAAACTAACTCCTCACTTTCCTCCCCCACTCCACCACCTCTCCATCACCCATCTATTTCATCCCCTCTTTTTGTGCAAAAACCAAATCCACCTTGCAATCCCAATTTATTCGGCTGGAGAGAGAGGGTACCAAACCATTTCCTTATTTCTTGCTTTCTTCCATCATTTGGAGCAACAACAACAACATCATCCCTTGCCCTTTTATTTTCTTTCATTGCTTTTGCCGAGAGAGAGAGGAGGGCCAGATTACTGGGAGGAGGAGAAAAGAGGAAGAAAAGAGGAGAAGAGGAGGAGAAGGAATAGGGCATACACCATTACCGTGCAGTGCACACCGGAGCTCCAAATCGGCACCGTATCACCACCATTGGGTTCCACCATTGTCGCCACCGCACACCTCTATTTTCTTTAAATCTTATCTCGAAACTCCAAGGATCAAGGTAGATTTTTCTTTACCCTTTAACTCTAAGTATATTAAAATAGTTTCATCATAAAATCGTGACTTGGATCAATCCATGCAAAGTGAAATGAAAAATAACAAATATTTGTTTGTACGAGTTGAGCACCTCGCGTCCACGAGACACGACCTTACTACCGTAACTTGAACTCATGCATGATATAATCTGATCTTTTGGTCGGACAATTGGCACGATCCAACCTTGCGGCCCGTAAACCTCATTCCTGTTTTTGAAACTATGTTAAATGTTAATGCTTTAGTTATTGATCGATGATGATATGTTTGAGTGTTGCCATGCACATAGCTAATTGCCGTTTTTGTTAAATTGATACTAGACTATGTTGTTCTTGTAATAAAATAATCTCAGTGCATGTTATTATGTTAGGTTAATACATGTACGAAAGAAAATGATTTGTATAGTTGTATATGTAATGAGTTATAAAATCTTGTTTTGAAATCACAGGGGTGAAAGACTTGAGAAGTTAATGACATCTAGAAATTATTAATTAAATTATACATCTAAAAGAAAAGGGGAATAAAATAACTGTTAAGCGAAAATTTGTAAAATCAAGAATCTATTTAAATGACACTATGTAAATTAGTTAGTTTAGTAATGATTAGTAACTGTCGTTTTATGAAAAGAGATCCTACTGCTTTAGCAATGAAAAAGTTGCCTTATGATTTGTATAAAAGATATTTTCTTTTGCAAAAGAAATGTAAATTTAGAAGATAATAGATGTCAAGTTCAAGTGATACCTTATCTAATTATTTTTGTAGTGTAATCAAGTCAAAGTCTATTTTAATAAAATTACAAGATAAACTCTAGAGCTTGCAAAGCCACGAGTTAACCCCAAATAGTTAACCAACTAAAAGATTAACCCTATATTTAACCAAAGTGCGAAAAAGAGCCAAAGGTCCGAAATAACTATTCAATCCTCAAATAATAGAAATTACTAAAATGAACTAATGTGCGAAATCCTAATGATACCCAAAAGTCGTAAGGACAAATCCGAATACTTCATGTGAAATTCTTCTGCCTTTTGAACTGTTGATAATGTTATGCTTCTGTAATTTTTTTTGTGAACTGTTATTGTTGATCCATTTGCAATTAATCTGACATCGAAACATATTGAAATCGTTGAGAGGTTAGTTTGGACTTGTGCTCACTAGAGGTGGATGTACAGTGGTTCAGTTATCCTGTATCTGTGGTTATATTATGATCTATTTGCTCGTCATTTGAAATGATTGTTTTGCCGATTGAACTGGGAACGTAGAAAGGATATTAGGGACGTTGGATGAGTTGTGGACTTAGAGAAATTTTGTAGAAGTTGTTCTGGTTAACAGGAAAAGGAAACAGATGAAAGGTTGTGGGCTTAGCAGGACCTCAGGGGTAGCCTGACAGGACCTCGTGTGATCGGGGGTAGCCTAATAGGACCTTGAGGGCAGCCTGCAAGACCCGGTGTAGCTAGGGTGGCCAAGCAGGACCTCAGGGGTAGCCTGGCAGGACCTCAGGTATTGAGGGTAGCCTAGCAGGACCTTGAGGGCAGCCTGCTGGACCTAGAATTGTGGGGGTGACCAAGCATGACCTCAGGGGTAGCCTGGCGGGACCTCATGTATTGAGGGTAGCCTAGCAGGACCTTAAGGGTAACCTGATGGACCTAGAATTGTGAGAGTAGCCTAGTAGGACCTGTAAAATATGTCCAGTGAAATTCTGAGTTTGGAACGTGGTAAATACTGTGGTGTTGGAATGATTATAAAAGTTGAGATTCTGGAATTTACTTAAGTTGATGGTTATATCTTGAAGTAAGTTTTGTGCTTTTCGATTATTACCTCCTTTTATTATAAATGTGATTGCTTGTAGAGTAAGGGTTAATGGGTAAGATTTATCTACTGAGTTTCAAAACTCATTATAGTGCCGTTGGGCTGGCGTTTCATGCCAGGTAATCAGGAGATCGAAGAACAGAATCCTCTACAAGATGATCAGTACCAGGGTGAAGACCTCACAGCTGCGGAAAGGGAGTTTGTCGAGCCTTGGATGCCTTATCCTTAGAAGCATTGTTAATTTGGAGTAATGTTATTTGAATTTCCAAAAGTGTTATCACATTTGTCAAACTCTATTTTATTTTTGTTGAGTTGTAAGACAATTAAGTAGTTTAGTATTTGAGATTTTCACTACTAAACTCCGTTTAATAAAATTTTATTTCTTAAATCAGTTTTATGAATTATTAAATCAATTAAAAATAATATAATTAAAGTGTCCGAAAATCGGGACGTTACAGGTCACACTATAAAAAATGCGATCCCTTTACATTGGGTCGAGAAATGTACAAAATAAGGTATGCCATTTTTTTTTCTTCGAATTGGAATTATGACAACAAAATTTTTATTTTTGAAACTGAAAGGATGTTATTTATGCGGAGAGTTGATATTACGCTAGCAGCATTAATAAGAATTTCTCGTAGAACCATGAAAAAATTAACTCAGAACACAAATTTTCTTGTCTTTGAATTTTAGTATCGGGATTTCCTATTTTTTCAAACTATAGGTTATTGAAGAGTTTTCCGAATTCGTATTTAGATTTGAGTTATAAACCAATTTGTAAGTCTACTGGTAAAGCAAAATCGTAAAGATTTTGAGTCCAGCCCACACAAATGATACGAACTGTTCATTGAATGTAAAACAGTTTTTCGTGGGCAATCACAAAAAATCAGTTCAATCCGATGCTTGGATCATTAGTGTGGGACCTATAGTGGGCCCCACAACGAATCTGTATGATTTTGCTTTACTAGTAGACTTTACTGTAAAATAATAAATTTGCATAATGTTAACACAAAATCTGTTGTAGCACATGTAAACTGGATATTTTTAAATTTTTCAGGCTCGACTTCTGGCAGCGTAAATTATGTTTTCCTTTTTAACTTTTTGCAATCAACATTCTCGACGTCAAATTATTTTTGTTAATAATAATTCTAAAAGTAAAATAAGAAAGTAGAGATAAAGAAGATTGGTATGCACAAAAGGATCGGCCACAAAATCACCGCTCACATTATAAAAACGGCGATCCTTTTATATTTAGTCGAAAAATGCAAAAAATAAGGTTTGATATTTTTTTCTTCGACTTGGAATCACAACAATGAAAATTTTATTTTTTGAAACTAAAAGGATGTTGCTAATGCGGAGAATTAATATTTCGCTAACAGTGTTGATGTTAAGAATTTCTCGTAGAACCATGAAAAAATTAATGCCGAACATAAATTTTCTTGTATTTGAATTTTCATATCGGGATTTCTTATTTTTGAGAACCACAGGTTATTGAAAAGTTTTTGAATTCGTATTTATATTAGAGATATAAAACAATAAGTTTGAATAATGTTAACAAAAAATCCGTTGGAACACATATAAATTGGATATGTCGAAAATTTTTCAGGTTTAGCTCCTACCAGCGAAAATTATGTTTTCTTTTTTAACTTTTTCCAAGCAACAATTTCGACGTCGAATTATTTTGTTAATGATAATTCATAATGAAAAATTATGAAATAGAGATAAAGAAGTTTGGTAGGCGTTTCATTTTCCACTTTCTTGGTAACTGGTATATTTGTAGATTGAGTACTGGTAATTTTTTACTTAAAAAAAATTAGGAATCAGCCAAAAAATCACCGGTCATATTTTAAAAACGGTGATCCCTTTATATTTGGTTGAAAAATGTAAAAAATAAGGTTTGCTAATTTTTTTCTTCGAATTGGAATTACGACAACACAAATTTTATTTTTCGAATTTGAAAGGATATTGTTAATGTGGAATTTTAATATTTTGCTAACAACATTGATAATAAGAATTTCTCGCAGAACCATGAAAAAATTAATTCATAACACAAATTTTCATGTATTTGAATTTTCGTTTCCGGATTTTCTATTTTTTCAAACTATAGGTTATTGTAAAGTTTTTCGAATTCTTATTTAGATTAGAGATATAAAATAATAAGTTTGCATAATGTGAATACAAAATCGGTTGAAGCACATATTAATTGGATATGTTTAACATTTTTTAGGTTCGACTCTTGGCAGCGGAAATTATGTTTTCTTTTTTCAATTTTTGCGGTCAACAATTTCGCCGTCGAATTTTTATTGTTAATGATAATTCAAAATGTGAAAATAGATAATAGAGATAAAGAAGTTTGTTATGTGTTTCGTTTTCCTCTTTTTTGGTAACTCGTATATCTATAGCATGAATACTGGTAATTCTAATTTAAAAAAATTGGCAATCAACCACAAAATCACCGGTCACACAATAAAAAATGCGATCTCTTTATATTGGGTGGAAAAAAGTACAAAATAAGGTTTCACATTTTTTTTTCTTCGAATTGGAATTGCGACAACAAAAATTTTAATTTTTGAAACTAAAAGGATGTTGTTTATGTGAAGAATTGATATTTCGCTAGCAGCATTAATAAGATTTTCTCGTAGAACCATGAAAAAATTAACGCAGAACACAAATTTTCTTGTCTTTTAATTTTAGTATCATGATTTTCTATTTTTTCAAACTATAGGTTATTGAAGAGTTTTCCGAATTCGTATTTAGATTAGAGATATAAACCAATTTGTAAGTCTATTAGTACAGCAAAATCGTATAGATTTTACGTACAGATTTTTGTTGGGGCTCACTACGGATCCCACACATATTATTCGAGTCGTTCATTGAATGTAAAACAATTTTCGTGGGCAATCACAAAAAATTAGTTCAATCTGATGCTTGGATCATTAGTGTGGGACATGTAGTGGGCCCCACAACAAATCTGTATGATTTTGCTTTACTAGTAGACTTACTGTAAAATAATAAATTTGCATAATGTTAGCACAAAATCTGTTGACTTGTAAACTGGATATTTTTAAATTTTCCAGGCTCGACTTCTGGCGGCGTAAATTGTATTTTCCTTTTTAACTTTTTGCAATCAACATTCTCGACGTCGAATTATTTTTGTCAATAATAATTCTAAAAGTAAAATAAGAAAGTAGAGATAAAGAAGAGTGGTATGCGTTTCATTTTTCTCATTCTTGGTAACTCGGATATCTGTAGTTTGAGTATTGGTAATTTATTTAAAAAAAATTTAGGAATCAGCCATAAAATCACTGCTCACATTATAAAAACCATGATCCCTTTATATTTAGTCAAAAAATGCACAAAATAAGGTTTGATATTTTTTTCTTCGAATTGGAATCACAACAATGAAAATTTTATTTTTCGAAATTAAAAGGATGTTGCAAATGCAAAGAATTGATATTTTGCTAACAGTGTTGATATTAAGAATTTCTCGTAGAACCATGAAAAAATTAATGCCGAACATAAATTTTCTTGTATTTGAATTTTCATATCGGGATTTCTTATTTTTTAGAACCATAGGTTATTGAAAAGTTTTTGAATTCGTATTTATAGTAGAGATATAAAACAATAAGTTTGCATAATGTTAACAAAAAATCTGTTGGAACACATATAAACTGCATATGTCTAAAATTTTCCAGGTTCAGCTCCTGGCAGCGGAAATTATGTTTTCTTTTTAAACTTTTTCCGAGCAACAATTTCGACGTTGAATTATTTTGTTAATGATATTTCATAATGAAAAATTATGAAATAGAGATAAAGAAGTTTGTTATGCGTTTCATTTTCCTCGCTCTTGGTAACTTGTGTATCTATAGCTTGAGTACTGGTAATTTTTTACTTTAAAAATATTAAGAATCAGCCAAAAAATCACCGGTCATATTTTAAAAACAGCGATCCCTTTATATTTGGTTGAAAAATGTACAAAATAAGGTTTTCTATTTTTTTTCTTCGAATTGAAATTACGACAACCCAAATTTTATTTTTCGAAACTAAAAGTATGTTGTTAATGCGGAATTTTAATATTTCGCTAACAACATTGATAATAAGAATTTCTCGTAGAACCATAAAAAAATTAATTCATAACACAAATTTTCATGTATTTGAATTTTCGTTTTCGGATTTCCTATTTTTTCAAACTATAGGTTATTGTAAAGTTTTTCGAATTCTTATTTAGATTAGAGATATAAAACAATAAGTTTACATAACGTGAATACAAAATCTGTTGTAGCATATATTAACTGGATATGTTTAACATTTTTCAGGTTCGACTCTTGGCAGCGGAAATTATGTTTCTTTTTTCAATTTTTGTGGTCAACAATTTCGTCGTCGAATTTTTATTGTCAATGATAATTCAAAATGTGAAATAAGAAGGTAGAGATAAAGAAGTTTGTTATGCGTTTTGTTTTCCTCTTTCTTGGTAACTATTATATCCGTCGCATGAATACTGGTAATTCTACTTTAAAAAAATTAGGAATCAACCACAAAATCATCGGTCACATTATAAAAAATGCGATCCCTTTATATTGGGTCGAAAAATGTACAAAATAAGGTTTGCTATTTTTTTTCTTCAAATTGGAATTACTACAACAAAATATTTATTTTTTTAAACTGAAAAGATGTTGTTTATGCGGAGAATTGATATTTCGCTAGCAGTATTAATAAGAATTTCTCGTAGAACCATAAAAAAATTAACACAGAACACAAATTTTCTTGTCTTTGAATTTTAGTATCGGGATTTCCAATTTTTTCAAACTATAGGTTATTGAAGAGTTTTCTGAATTCGTATTTAGATTAGAGATATAAACCAATTTTTAAGTCTACTGGTACAGCAAAATCATATAGATTTGTGTACAGATTTTTGTTGGGGCCCACTATGGGTACCACACAAATGATTCGAGCCGTTCATTGAATATAAAACAGTTTTTTGTGGGCAATCACAAAAAATCAGTTCAATCCGATGCTTGGATCATTAGTGTGAAACCTGTAATGGGTCCCACAACAAATCTGTATGATTTTGCTTTACTAGTAGATTTATTGTAAAATAATAATTTTGCATAATGTTAACACAAAATCTGTTGTAGCACATGTAAACTGGATATTTTTAAATTTTTCAGGCTCAATTTCTGGCGGCGTAAATTATGTTTTCCTTTTTAACTTTTTGCAATCAACATTCTCGACGTCGAATTATTTTTGTCAATAATAATTCTAAAAGTAAAATAAGAAAGTAGAGATAAAGAAGATTGGTATGCGTTTCATTTTCCTCATTCTTGGTAACTCGTATATTTGTAGTTTGAGTATTGGTAAGTTATTTAAAAAAAATTAGGAATCAGCCACAAAATCACCGATCACATTATAAAAACGCCGATCCCTTTATATTTGGTCGAAAAATGCAAAAAATAAGGATTGCTATTTTTTTTTCTTCGAATTGGAATCACAACAATAAAAATTTTATTTTTCAAAACTAAAAGGATGTTGCTAATGCAGAGAATTGATATTTTGCTAACAGTGTTGATATTAAGAATTTCTCGTAGAACCACGAAAAAATTAATGCCGAACACAAATGTTCTTGTATTTGAATTTTCATATCGGGATTTCTTATTTTTTAGAACTACAGGTTATTGAAAAGTTTTTCGTATTCGTATTTAGATTAGAGATATAAAATAATAAATTTGCATAATGTTAACAAAAATCCGATGTAACACATATAAACTGGATATGTCTAAAATTTTCCAGGTTCGACTCCTGGCAGCCGAAATTATGTTTTCTTTTTTAACTTTTTCTGAGCAACGATTTTGACGTAATTATTTTGTTAATGATAATTCAAAATGTAAAATTATAAAATAGAGATAAAGAAGTTTAGTGTGCGTTTCATTTTCCTCGTTCTTGGTAACTCGTATATCTGTAGCTTGAGTACTGATAATTTTTTACTTTAAAAAAATTAGGAATCATCCAAAAAATTACCGGTCATATTATAAAAACGACAATACCTTTATATTTTGTCAAAAAATGTACAAAATAAAGTTTGCTATTTTTTTCTTCGAATTGGAATTATGATAGCAAAAAATTTATTTTTCGAATTTGAAAGTATGTTGTTAATGTAGAATATTGATATTTTGCTAACATGGTTGATAATAAGAATTTCTCGTAGAACCATGAAAAAATTAATGCAAAACATAAATTTTCTTGTATTTGAATTTTCTTATCCGGATTTCCAATTTTTTCAAACTATAGGCTATTGAAGAGTTTTTTGAATTAGTATTAAGATTAGAGATATAAAAAAATAAGTTTGCATAATGTTAACAAAAAATTTGTTGTAGCACATATAAATTGGATATGTTGAAAATTTTCAAGGGTCGACTCCTTGTAACGGAAATTATTTTTTCTTTTTAAAATTTTTGCCTTCAACAATTTCGTCGTCGAATTTTTTTTGTTAATGATACTTCAAAATGCAAAATTAGAAAGTAGAGATAAAGAAGTTTGTTATGCATTTCGTTTTCCTCGTTTTTGGAAACACGCATATCTGTAGCATGAAAACTGGTAATTATACTTTTAAAAAATTAGGAATCAACCACAAAATTAGCGGTCACATTATAAAAAAGGTAATTCCTTTATATTGGGTCGGAAAATGTACAAAATATGATTTGCTATTTTTTATCTTCGAATTGGAATTAGACAACAAAAATTTTATTTTTTTAAACTGAAAGGATGATGTTATTAGGGTGAATTGATATTTCACTAGCAGCATTGATAATAAGAATTTCTAGTAGAATCAGGAAAAAATTAATGCAGAACACAAATTTTCTTGTATTTGAATTTTCATATCCAAATTTCCCTATTTTTTCAAACTATAGGTTATTAAAGAGTTTTTTGAATTCATATTTAGATTAGATATATAAAATAATAAGTTTGCATAATGTTAACACAAAATCTATTGTAGCACACATATAAACTAGATATGTTAAAAAAATTTCAGGTTCGAATCCTAACATCGAAAATTATGTTTTCTTTTTTAACTTTTTGTGGTCAAAAATTTTGATGTCGAATTTTTTTCGTCAATGATAATTCAAAATGAAAAATTAGAAAGTAGAGATAAAGAAGTTTGGGAAGTATTTCGTTTTCCTTATTCTTTGTAACTCTTATATCTTCAGATTGGGTACTGGTAATTTTACTTTTAAAAAAAAAAGGAATTAGCCACAAAATCATCGGTCACATTATAAAAACGGCGATCTCTATATATTTGGTAGAAAAATGTAAAAAATTGGGTTTGCTATTTTTTTTCTTCAATTTGAAGCATGATAACAAAAATTTTATTTTTCGAAATTGAAAGGATGTTGTTATGCGGAAATTGATGTTTCGCTAACAGCGTGATAATAAGAATTTTTCGTAGAATCATGAATTAATTAATGCATAACACAAATTTTCTTGTATTTGAATTTTCTTATCTAGATTTCCTATTTTTTCAAACTATAGGTTATTGAAGAGTTTTTTGAATTCGTATTTAGATTAGAGATATAAAACAATAAGTTTGAGTAAAGTTAACTCAAAATCTGTTGTAGCACACATATAAACTGGATATGTTGAAAGTTTTCTAGGTTCGACTTCTAGCAGTGGAAACTATGTTTTCTTTTTTGATATTTCGCTAATAGCGTTGATAATAAAAGTTTATCATAGAACCATGAAAAAATTAATGCATAGCACAAATTTTCTTGTATTTGAATTTTCGTATCTGGATTTTCTATTTTTTCAAACTATAGGTTATTGAAGAGTTTTTTGAATTCATATTTAGATTAGAGATATAAAAAAATAAGTTTGAATAAAGTTAACTCAAAATCTGTTGTAGCACACATATAAACTGGATATGTTGAAATTTTTTAGGTTCGACTTCTAGCAGTGGAAATTATGTTTTATTTTTGAACTTTTTGCGGTCAACAATTTCAACGTCAAATTTTTTTTGTCAATGATAATTCAAAAGGTAAAATTAGAAAATAGAGATAAAGAACTTTGGGAAGCATTTCATTTTTCTTGTTCTTGGTAACTCATATATCTGTAGTTTGAGTACTGATAATTTTTACTTTAAAAAAAATAAGAATAAGCCACAAAATCACCGGTCACATTATAGAAACGGCAAACCCCATATATTTCGTTGAAAAATGTAGAAAATTAGGTTTGCTATTTTTTTCCTTCGAATTGAAACACGACAACAAAAATTTTATTTTTTCGAAATTGAAAGGATGTTGTTAATGCGGAAATTGATATTTAGCAAACAGCGTTGATAATAAGAATTTCTCGTTGAAGCATGAAAAAATTAATGCAGAACACAAATTTTCTTGTATTTGAATTTTCTTATCGGAATTTTCAATTTTTTCAAATAATAGGTTATTAAAGAGTTTTTCGAATTCGTATTTAGATTAGAGATAACAAACAATAAGTTTGCATAATGTTAACAAAAAATTTGTGGTAACAAATATATACCGGCAATGTTGAAAAGTTTTTAGGTTTGACTCCTTGCAGCAAAAATTATATTTTCTTTTTTAACTTTTTGTGGTCAACAATTTTGAAGTTGATTTTTTTGTTAATTAAAATTCAAATAGTAAAAGTAGAAAGTAGAGATAAAGAAGTTAGAGATGCGTTTCGTTTTCTCATTCTTGGTAACTCGTATATCTGTAACTTGAGGACTGGTAATTTTACTTTAAAAAAATTAGGAATCAGCCATAAAATCACCGGTCACATTATAAAAACGATAATTCCTTTATATTTTCTCGAAAAATGTATAAAATAAGGTTTGCTATTTTTTTTCTTCGAATTAGAATTACGACATCAAAATTTTTATTTTTCGAAACTGGAAGGATATTGTTAATGTGGGGAATTAATATTATGCTGACAACGTTTATAATAAGAATTTCTCGTAAAACCATGAAAAAATTAATGCAAAACATAAATTTTCTTGTTTTTGAATTTTTATGTCCGAATTTCCTATTTTTTCAAACTATAGGTTATCGAAGAGTTTTTCAAATTCGTATTTAGATTAGAAATATAAAACAATAAGTTTGTATAATGTTTACACAAAATTTGTTGCATGTAGCACATATAAACTGGATATGTTGATAATTTCCAGGTTTGACTCCTGACAGCGGAAATTATGTTTTCTCTTTTAACTTTTGGTCAACAATTTTGACGTCGATTTTTTTGTCAATGAAAATTCAAATTGTAAAATTAGAAAGTAGAGATAAAGAAGTTTGTGATGCGTTTTGATTTTCTCGGTCTTGGTCACTCATATATCTATAGCTTGAGTACATGTAATTTTACTTTAAAAAAAATTAGGAATCAACTACAAAATCACCGGTCACATTATTAAAACGGCGATCCTTTTATATTTGGTCAAAATATGTACAAAATAAGGTTTGCTATTTTTTTTCTTCAAATTGAAACACAACAAAAATTTTATTTTTCAAAACTGAAAGGATGTTGTTAATGCGGATAATTGATATTTCGCTAACAACGTTGATAATTAGAATTTCTTGTATAACCATGAAAAAATTAATGCAAAACATAAAATTTTCTTATATTTGAATTTTCGTATCAGGATTTCCTATTTTTTCAAACTATATGTTTTGGTTTCCCTTGAATTTTTGCAGAATCGCTGCTCGAAACGTATCTGTATCAATACAACCTTTTTTGTTGTATCCATACCAGTTGCTTATCTTGAATCTAGTGGCACCATATGCTTGTTCTATCGATACAACTCTTTTTGTTGTATCCATACCAGGACCTTAAGGGACAATTTTGTTCACGCTGTTCCCATATCGATTGTTTTGAACCCCGGACACTTCTAGCACCTTTTTGACATCTCCTAACCTATCTCAAGCATGTTCAATTGACTTTCTATGATTAATCGATGTTGTCCTTGTTCCGTTGGCCTTCCATTAGTGAGGAATGAATAGAAGTTTACTTGATTAAAACCACGTTGAAAATGCATCTTGTTGATTGGTTGACTACTTGTGAACATTTGTAGTATATTTATGGCATTGTTGACATATCGTATGATGTCTCATGTAGGAATGTGATTATGGAGAAGTCTTATAGCTTGCAAATTGAAGAAGAAAGTAGTTGTTTGGGTCGGAAGTTGGGATAGGAAGTCCCGTAACGCAAAGGATTGTAATACAGTAACTCAAGTGGGTCTCGTAATGCAAAGGGTGGCAATACGGTGATCCGAGTTGTTAAGGTTCACTGTAATGTAAGGGGTGACAATACAGTGACCCTCGATGTGTTATATTGTAATGCAAGGGGTGAAAATACAGATAGTGGAGATTTGTGTAGCGAGTCGTGTCATATTATTAGAGTTGCTTTAGTTTTTGAGCTATGTGGCTAATTGCGATAATGGCATGTCTTAGAACGATTGTAGTGAATGTTGGTTCACCTATGAGTTGATTGCCATCCATTGAGTGAACTATATCTTCTTGCCTTTATTCATTTGCACTTATCATCATATTTGCACATAGAATTGGTAAATATTTTTCCCACTGGGCTAGTGTAGCTCAACCTATCATTCTTTTCAAGTTCCATTGCCGGACAATAGCTTGCATGCCTCATGTGTTGGGATGTGAAGACATTTTGGAAGCTAACTGCATTTAGTTACCTAATCATATTGTAATAGTTTTCTTTTGACAAAGATGAGTTTGTAACTAATTACTCTAGAAATTCCTTTTGACTAAATCGTTTGGAACTTAATAACTTGTTCGTATTCGTACTTAAGCATATTTTGGGGCCGGTGTGCCAATGTTGTATAACTGTAAACTTGGGGACTTGTTTTGTAAAGTTAAACAGGTGGGAACTCTTTTGGGTATTATTTATCTTATGAGAGGATCTTTTATCGAAATGGTTTATTTATTTATGTTGAAAATCGAGGGCATGACACACCGGATCTAGTAACCTAGACTCGTACAGAACGGACCGGGGAGACCGGCCGGTAAAGAAAAGAAAAAGCCAAAACCCTAACCCCAAACCTCACCTTATTACCACATCAACGTCCGCCGCTTGCCGGACCACCTCTAGCTCCGGTCTGAACCAGCATCATCGAACATCAAGGACAAGAACCCATCACGAGGGCTGGAGCACCGGCTAGAAAAACTGAAGGTAAAAGGGACGGAAGGGAGGAAGCGGGGAGGAACGAAAACAGGAGAATTGGGAGGTGGAGAGAGGGGAAAGGAAGACAGGGGGAGGCAGGAGGAGAATGAGGCGGCAGCCCCCCTCCCCTGAATCTGGAACTGGTTTTGTTCTCTCTCTCCCTCTCTTGAAAACAGGGGGTTATTTTTTATTTATTTCTACATTACATTATTATTACGTCAAAAAACAAAAAACCCCACCCTTGATGCAAAAAAAGAATTTCAATCTTGATTGGCACAATTCAATTTTCCATTTTCTTATTTCGTGTGGAAGGATGTGAATTGAATTGTAGGCCATTTCCCTCGTGAATTGCAGTTAAATGGGCCTATCCTACTTTCTCGGAGAGTATGCTTTGTAAATGGGTTGGGCCTAATTAAAAAACGCTGAATTTATAATACGGGAAAATGACGGCTCAAGACATGTTTTGATAATTAATACCGGTCAAGGACAAGCTAAGAATATTTGTTAATGTTAAAAATGTTCTTGGCGGGTATTAATTATTAAAACACGTTCTTGACCGTCATTTTCCCATTTAATACTGCGGCCCATAAGCTAGATAGAGTGAAAAATCGCCCACAAATCATAATATTCACGGGAACGGCTCTGCACGACGCTTTTTTTTTTTTCCGACCAAATCCAACCAATCTTCAATTTGCCTGCTGGCCACACAATTGAAAAATTATTGAGTGCTCCGAGGCCATAAACGCTGCATCTACATGGAGTCCACAATTAAAATTATGAGTGTCGTGCGAACACCTTGTGTTGAGGAAGAATTATTCAAGAGCATTACCCGTGTCTTCGGCCCCTTACTTGGCCACACATTAGTATGGAATTCAAGACAAAGTACATAAACTGCTCTTGGTGTTGAAGGCTTTAAGAAGTTATTTGAGATTTTTAAAACCACTCCATCTGTCAACACGATTCCTAATAAATTCTCACCCTACTTATTATTGCTTTTACACCTGTTCATCTCTCTCTATTTATATTATCTCTAAAAACTCACTCAAAGCATTTACCAAATAACCCAAGTATTCTGAGACATTACTTCTTCCGTCCATTTTTATTGATCCATTTTGAAAATTTGTGCCATGTTTAAACCATTTTATCTTTTAAGTTATCATATTTTTTATAATTTTAAAAATATAGAATAATAAAATTAATTAAGAATTATTAAATAAGATCTATATTGTATATTTTTTAAAATTTTTATTGAAAGCTACGGAGTATGAACATTTAAAATGACAGATTTTCAAAAGGTATTAACAAAAATGGACTGAGGAAGTAATAATTACTCTGCACAATTTTCCCTTTATGCGTGAACTCAACTACAATTTGGTACACCCAACTTTACTACCACGTGTAAGGGACCCATACATGACACGTGTACGGTAGTTTTGACTACATTATTTACTTCCATCGACTAGCAATTTAGTTGGCTCACCCATTTCCTGAGAAACTTTCAGAGTCATCTCTCTCTTTTTCTCAAATTATTGCAACCATGACATTCAGATGATTTGAGGGAACCACTTATCTAATTTAATGGGCCCAGGCAGCCCAAACTAGGAGGGGCTGTTTGATTTGAGGAAAGTTGTGGGGGAGGGGGGTTTTGAACTTTTGATAGAAAGAATAAAGTACTAATATCATTGATGGCTTTGCATAGAGAAGGTGGAGAAAAAAGTTTTGGAACTCCGAGAAAACAAATTCTGTAATTAAATATGAATACGATTTTACATTCAATGGTCAAGTGAATTACATTTATCTTGTTTAATAGAGGTTCCGGAGTGGAATTACGAATAATCGTGCTTGCTTTGTGGAGTAATGGGTTGGTTGATAATGTGAAGGTTTGGTTTGAAAAAATGTTTTTTCCTTTACTTGGGGGATCTAGTTTGGGGGGCAGTTCCAGTATCAGATCCAATGTTTTGAGCAGCCCAAGAATGGAAGGAGTGTTTTCTTTTTTTCCTTTCTTCTGAGTTCGATGAGCAGCAGGCAATTCCAAATTATTTTTAAATTATTTTTATATAGAGGGTGAGAAATAGGAGTAAATAAATGTATTTGGATCTGCAACTTCTGAAGGGCCTCACGTGAGCAACAAGCTGTTTGGTGTCGGTGAGCCCCACGAGTTATTATTCATCTAGGGAAACGATAAGCAAAGTCAGGAGACTCCATTTCACCAATTTTAGAGAGAGAGAGAGAGTGTTCACGAATTGAATTCCCTCTCCCTCTGTTTTCTGCCCTTCAATTCATTGAGTTTTCAGTTTCTTCTGCTAAAAACGACAGTAAGTAGATGAACACCCATATAGTTTGTCATCACTACTGGTCTACTACTACTACTCTATTCTATAGAGTCAGTTGCGATAATGACATTAAATGGCGCCATTCCTCGGGGTTTTTCCGGACCCATTGATTGAAATTGTTTTTCAGATCTGGTAGAAAAAAGGGAATGACGGAAAAGGAAACATCTTTTCAGATCCGTTTTTCGATTTCTTCATCATGATCCCCCAATGCCCTTCATTCAACTCATCAATCAACGATCACCCTCCTCCCTGGCCATTGAATCAATCCAACACCCAGAAAGAGAGAGAGAGAGAGTGAGATAGGAGAGAGAGAACCAAATCAAAAATCTCTTTTCTCTCTCCTCACAATGGGTCCAAAACCAAAACCCTGTTCTTTCTTCCACCTCTTTATCTTTTGTTCCCTATGCTTTCCCCTCATTGCATCAGACGATTTTCAAGCCCTATCAGCCCTAAAATCCTCAATCGACCCATCAAACACCTTACAATGGACAGGCCCCGACGTTTGCAACTGGGAAGGAATCAAGCAGTGCATCAACGGGAGAGTCACAAAACTAGTCCTCGAACACCTAAACCTAACCGGCCAACTACACGAAACGATTCTAAACCAATTAGACCAGCTCCGAGTCCTCAGCTTCAAATCCAACTCCTTATCCGGCGGAATCCCCTCCCTCTCCGGTTTAAAAAACCTCAAGTCCATATTCCTCAGCCAAAACAACTTCTCCGGCGACTTCCCCGCCTCCCTGTCCTTCCTCCACCGTCTCAAGATCATCGTCTTGTCGGAAAACCAAATCTCCGGCGATATCCCGCCCTCTCTTTTGAATCTCCCCAGGCTTTACCTCCTTTACCTGCAAGATAACCGGTTTAGTGGAGAAATCCCGCCTTTCAACCAGACCAGTCTCAGGTTCTTCAACGTGTCGAATAATCTACTCTCCGGCGATATCCCGGTCACCCCCGCTCTGGTCAGGTTCAATTCGTCGTCGTTTTTCAGTAACATCGCTCTATGTGGAGTCCAGATTGGTGTACCCTGTAATGTGACTAATGGGCCTCCGCCATCTACGATTCCCGCGGCCAATCCGAAGCTGGGAAAGCGTAAACGGCGGTGGAAAATCATTGCAATAATCTGCGGAAGCGTTGGTGGGTTTGTTCTGATTTTAGTCTGTTCATTGGTGCTCTGTTTGGTCTGTAAAAAAAGAAACAAAAGCGAGACTAGGGAAGGAAGAGGGAAGGCGGCGGCCAGGGGCGGAGAGGAGGAGGGGGAAGCGAGTGGCGGAGGAGGAGGAGGAGGAGGAGGAGGAGGAGGAGGGAATAATAACAATAACAACAATGATAACGACAACGGTGGTGAAAAGAAAGGGGGGTATGCGTGGGAAGGGGAGGGGTTGGGGAGGCTGGTGTTCTGTGGGCCAGGGGACCAGCAGATGAGTTACAGCCTGGAGGATTTGCTGAAGGCGTCAGCGGAGACGCTGGGGAGGGGGACGGTGGGGAGCACGTACAAGGCGGTGATGGAGTCGGGGTTTATCGTGACGGTGAAAAGGCTGAAGGATTCGAGGTACCCGGTAAGGGTAGAGGAGTTCAGGCGGCACATGGAGGTGCTGGGGCGGCTCAGCCACCCGAATCTTGTTCCCATCAGGGCTTATTTTCAGACCAAGGAGGAGCGGCTGCTTGTTTACGATTATTTTCCTAACGGCAGCCTTTTCTCTCTCATCCACGGTATGCCTCTTTCTCTTCTAGTAGTACGGAGTATATGTCAATCGATTTAAGAATAAATTCTTTACACCGTCGGTGTAAATATTTGTTTTCTCTAAATCAATTGTATTGTGACACGTGTCAAAATAGTGGTCCCAATTAATAAAATATGGCGATGTGGCGCAATGCAATTGATTCGGAGGAAATAAATGTTTACACCGGTGGTGTAAAGAATTTATTCTCCGATTTTTACTCCACTATTCTTTCATACTGTACCTTTTAAATTTGTGAATGGTGCTGCTAATTATGATTAATGTTGCTTAAGTGGTAGGGATTATTGGGTGGGAAAATTATGAAAGTGGGGAACTTTTTGTAGGATTAGGGTAGAATTTGAAACCAGGTTGCGAAACAGGGCATAGAACCGGTGGAATGAGTTTTTGTTTTAGTTTTGTTTTTCAATCACTATCCTACTTTTTTCTCTAATTATTACCCTATTTTTTCAATTATTACTTTCACATCTCTCTCTATCTCTCTCCAATCATTACCCCTATATTCAATCATTACTCTATTTCTCCCTCCACCCACTATTAAAACTAAACTAAACTAAACTCTCAACCGAACACAACAAAAATATTTATTCTAAATATTAGTGATTTTTAATTTTCAGTCAAAATATTGGTGTTCTGTTAAGGATTTTTAAAAAATAAGTACTTATTTGTAATTTTTAAGCTTAAAAATAATGAATTTACTGAAATAATTATGGAATATTTAAATATCCATCCTCTTTATATGTCATGTAAGAATTCATCCCGCCATTTTTTTATGCTTATGTTTTCATCTTCTTAATGTGTGAATTACCTTTCTTACCCTTTTCCCAATGATATACATTTATTATGTTATATTGTTTTCATAATTTGGTGGGATTGGATTGGATTGTTTTCCTAATTTAGTGGGATTGAATTGGATTATTTTCCTAATTCAGTGGGATTTGGTAAATTTCAATATGATTGATTTTTATTTATTTATCATGGAATGTATTTGAGAAATCAATATTTTTATGAATATAACATGTTAAGTTGACCACATCTTTGCATTTTTTCTTCATTCTTCTAGTTGGCCAACTAGACAATAAAAAATCATATTTTTCATTGATCTTATTACACGAAACATGGCTAAATTACCATAAAAAAAGAAATAACATAACATACTATAACATACTCAAACCGTTACATGGTTAAATTAGCATGACCTTACATGGTTAAACTACTATGACGATTACAACGGGAACACGATAAATATCCCATGATTCAAACAAATATTTTTCATGGTAAACGGTTCAAATAATTTATCAGATGGTTAAATTACCATGACCTTATATGGTTAAATTACCATGACGATTACAACGTGAACACGATAGAGATGATGATTATTGGATAAAGAGGATGATTATTTAAACATGAATACACGTCGTCACCATCGTAATCCACCTTCTGCATCGTCGACAACCGACGATTGAAGCCCAGCCCTCACCGACCACCAGCGAACGTTTTTTGTCTACCGACGACTCTCAACAAATCTCGAAATCCTCAGATTTGGTAACGAGTGCCTGTTTCGACTCCCGAAGACTCTCCGAAAACCTTACCCAGACGCCAAACCCTCTCGAAATCCCGTTCCAGATCTCGCCACTGCTTGCCCAGAGATCATTTCGGAAATGAAACTGGTTTCGTCGCTTGCTTCTCGAAATCCCGCTATGGTCCAGTTGGGCGAGCCTCACCTCAAATTAATTGAAACGAAAATGGAAGGGGGGAGGGTGGTTAATGGAAACGGAAAATGGGGGGGACGGGGGTTGTGGGAGATGGAAAAGGAAATGGGGTGGGTTAAATGCTTTTTGGTTGCGACATTTTCGGTGCCGAGATTTTCGGTTTGTGATAAATGATTTTAGCAAAATTTTTGGGTTTGGGACTTCAGGACTTATCTTTCCATCCTAAAATTCCTATATATATATATATATATATATATATATATATATATATATATAGGGTTTATTTTAAAGTGAGGATGAAAACATAAGTATTCAAAATGACTAAGGTGAAAACATAAGTCGGGTATGAATTGAGGATGGATATTTAAGTATCCCAATAATTATTTGTGCAATATGGATCTTATTTAACAGATCTCGATGAGATCTTCTATTTGAATAGTGCAAAAAAATCAAAAAATTATTTTCGTCTATACATTAATTTTAAATTTAAAAATTACAAATAAATATTTATTTTTTAAGAATCCTTAGCGGAATAGGGTAAAGATCATCTCAACGTAAAATTATAGTAACGAAAAGAGGACAAACAATAAGATCATTTGAAAAATGGGTTATGATTTTTGCACTTCTTTTTCTTATAAATGCATTTTTCGTGTCTTTTAATGAGAAAAATACACACAAAAACTTTACGAAAAGACAAAAAATGGATTGTATTTATTAAAAAAGGGAATATGAAAATCATTTTCCTAAAGAATACACGTGTCAAAAAATTGTGTACTTCGACAATTTGGAAAGAATATATTTCTTTATAGGTCAATTTTTTTATTTTGCTACTTAGTTTAGTCTATGAAATATTTTTAGTAATTTATAAAATCAATTTGCTTAAGATGATGTTTTCCATTGTAATTTATATTTTTACAACAAAGGGAGTGATAATAATATTCTTGTTGTTTTGTTAACAAAACATTAAAGAAATAAATGAGCCAACTTAACCAATAAGTCAAACCCGCGGTGAATTTCATACTATTCAAGTAAGAATGCAACTATATATTTTTTTAATGAATTTTAAAGCTTTCGGGCAGGGGTGGACCATTAGATATGGCAGTGGTTTTTTTTTTTTTTTTTTCCCCTTTTCTCTTCGGTAGGTTCAGCTAGTGTAATTTTAATGTCCTCTATAACTTTTTTTTTCATGTCCTCTATAACAGAACGTTAAGTTATTGAAAAATATCTCTTCAATCACATCATAACAAAAATAAACTTTTTGATAGCTGAGTTATTTCTCTATAACAGAACGTTAAGTTATTTCTCAACTAAATCATTAATCTCATTTCTCTCTTTTACTTTTCTATCATTACTCTTATTTCTTACTCTATCTCTCTCCACTTTTTATCTCGCTCTCCAATCATTACTCTCATTCCTCTCCATTCATTATCCAAAAATACTACTCAAATCACAAACAAAAGAAAACACTAATTTGTTTACAATAGTTGCCTAAAGTCAAAGAAATTGAAGTTTAAAGAGTCCCTTGGAATTTTCTCGTTGCAAGTAACTCTTCAACTTGTCTCATAAATGGGGACGCAAGGGCCATGTTGTGCTTTTAGTTCAATTTTCGTCCAGAGCTCATAGTCCTAATCTGAAACGCTCTTTGATCACGCGAAGAAATTTTATGTACAAAATCAAGGCAATTTGACATCGTTAATCCACTAAAAGCAAATCGTGGTTTTCTTCAATTATAGCTAATACATTTTCAAAGCACACAACAGAATTATATATACTCGTAATTTGAAGCTCGGGACGAGAACTGAGGACAGAGTAGCTTGCTCCCAAAAAGTCAAGGAATTGCGATATAGGAAGTATGAGCAGGGACGGATCCCAAAAATGTAGCTTAGTGAGGGCACATTGTTAATCATAATGGTAAAAATTAATTTTTTTTGTTAGCCACAATAAGATCGTACATAATTAAGGCATGCATTACAAACTACAAAAGTTTATAACACATATTTTTAGTTAAATTATGTAAAAATGAGTACAAAATCTCAAACTAAAATTTTAGACCATTTTTTACATGGACATCGACAAGTTTTAGAATGATCGAGACAGTTTTATTAATGACTTTATTTTAAAATATTGCTATTAGACCGGTTAAAAATAAATAGAATTAAGAAAAAATTGTTCCAAATAAACAAACAATTCGGAAATCAACAAGTATAAATGCACCATATGACGAAATTGAAACATAACAAAATTATTATAGGTGAGTGTACGTGTATGTGTAGTAGCACACTTTCAGATTATGCTAAATATACGCAAATATAACAAAATTACTTTAGTTTCGAGTGGGCGCATATGCCCCCACGTGCTCCCATGTCAGTCCTTCCTGAGTATGAGTATGTCATTAAGATGTGGTATAGAAATTCGATACCTCCCTTGTGCCCTTTTGAGATGCTCTAATGTTAATAATATTATTTTGACAAACATTTATATTCTCTCCTAAAGAAGATTAATATTTTTTGCTCTAAACTTTTTCACAAATGCAATCCAAAATTTGTCATTGTGCTTAAAGTTACACATAATACAAGCTCTAAAATGCAAATTAATCCACTTATTAATCATCCAATTTCTTATTTTCTTTTCTTTCCCTTCCATTCGTTTGGCCTTTGTGAAAATTCCAAGCACATAAGTTAGTCAATTGAGGGGCACGTTTAGTCCACTACCTACTGACTTTTTACAGGATCGTCTGTGTTTGTCCGATCGTTTCTGGTATTCATTTTGCTATTGGGGATCCACATGATGTGCTACTCCCCTCAAACAAAAGATCACTACCACACAATATTAGTCGCTCTCTTTCTTCTTCTTTTTTGCCAAGCGGTATACATCAACGGGGGTTTGGGGGATATTTAGTAAGTTAGTCCACAGGAGGTCCAAAGACTATAGCCCTGAACCGCAAACGCCCTTGACGGCCTTCGAATCCAGGCCTCTCACAAAGGAATGATCAAGAAATACCATTAGGCTACAAGCCCTTTGGCGCTCGTTGTCTTTCAACTATCAACAAAAGTGAACGATAACGTTCCTAACGCATTGATAGAAAAGTGAATAGATAAGAAGCTTGTTTTCGTTGATGTGTAATATTAATTGTGTCTAAAACATAACTCTTGCATGCCTTTATATAGGCTATAAGAGTTGACCACCAAGAACCCCAAATAAATTAGGAAAACACACACAACAAAGAAACTTAGACAAATTAGGAAACAAGAATAATGACCTAAACAAAAGAAGAAACGTAATAGAACCAAGGAACATGGTAACATAATATTTTCTAGTATTATGTTAACATCTCTCCTCAAATTCAAGTAGATCTACCAATTTGAGTTTGAATAGGAAACCAAGAGTCGAGGAGCTAAAACTTAGAAGAGACAGCCAGGAGAAATCGAGAGCCAAAAGAAACAGCTAGGCACGAGAAAGACAGCCTGGAGAAACCAAGGAAAGCCGAAAAAATGAAGAAGCCAGAAATTGGAAAGCCATGAACGCTGGTGGTGAAGAGGCATGGTGGGCAGGCAACTGGAAAGCATGAAGGAGATTGACAAAGTAAACTATGCGTGCCCAACAGTTGGTGGTGAGGCTTAGGTTTCTCGTAAGAGAGCAAGTATCCTTGAGGGCCTAGATCTCATGACTCTGATACAAAAAAGTGAATAGATAAGAAGCTTGTTTTCATTGATGTGTAATATTGATTGTATCTAAAACATTAGCCTAACATGCCTTTATATAGGCTACAAGACTTGACCGCCAAGAGCCCTAAATAAATTAGAAAAATATACGTAACTAAAAAACTTATACCAAATAGGAAACACGAATAATGGCCTAGACAAAACAAGAAACATGATAATATAACCAAAAAAAAAAAAAAACTATGGTAACATAATAATAATAATTAGCATACATAATTTGTTGCTATGTAAATGGTTGGGAGTACAACGTAGGTAATGTCACATGGTGTTAGGTGAACATTGAATAATTGCTCCTTAAAAGCGCTAAAAAGTATAAAATAATGAAGAGAGGAGAATACATTAGTACTAGAAATGATGCATACATGTTGGTTTAAAAAGAAAAAGAAAAAGAAAATCATGCATGCACGTGTCCACGTGCCCTGGAGAAGTACTCGGAGAAGTGACTTTGTGTGAAGCTATCAGTAGAGAAAGATGCTCGGAGGAGGAGAGTATGATATCATATGCTTAAAAAATCATTACTATATTCTTTTAGCTAGTAAAATATTTGGGTAAAAGAATAAAGATTTGATGGCAAACCTTGTTTTTCTTTTTTGTGTTCCCTTTTTTGGGAACACTTATTAAAAAAATTTGAAATGTGGAAGAGACCACCCACCTTTTTATTTTAATGAATCGTATACTTATTAGTAATTCCCAAGTTTGGCAACATTCTGGGGTGGGAGCAGCTCCTCTGCGACCAGTTTTGTCTAATTGTGATCATTAAACGGCCTTCTTTAATGAACGGACTTTGTTCTTCTTTCAGAGCTCATCGATAACATTCATTATGCCCAAATTCTTCTTGTTTGATACAAATCAACACACGATTAGTACAGATTTATGTTGATAAATTGTGTTTGATATAATGTAATAAAGAATCTTTTTTCAAGATTAATTCATTCCGTAATCATAATAATTGATATCCAAAAAATATGATGGACAAAATATGATAAAAGGGCCCACCAATAGATAAACCCCATGGTCCAATCTCTTTTTAGAGACCGGAGAAGATCCCAGGTCTTCCGATCATTACTCAAACAAAGTTTTATAGAGTGTCCGATATCATTGGGTTAGAACCATTGTAGCCGCATAAAACATAAATTTTACCTCAATCTTTTGGTTTTGGTGGCCGTAGATTATATACTCTGTGATCCAAATTAACTAGTAATTTTTTCTATAAACCATCTTTCACTTGTAAAAAAATATTTGTTCTTGGGATAAATCAACTGGTTGCCACCATAGGCGGGTACTATATGATATGATATGTTGGATGGATTAAATTGCTTGTACTATTTGTAGCTCATATGACGCCGAGTTTAATGTCGTATAAAGCATCACGGATTTACGTTAGATGTCATCAAAATGTAATGCAATTAGTTGTTGCCATTCCGTCTGCAATGGAATAGAGGGGGATATGCTATTCCCGAATTATATATCTGAGGGTGTATATCTGGGAGAAGCCAAATGCATAAAAGACAACCTCTCCCCAATCCTTCTGTATCGATATGCCATTTTTAATGACCATTATATCCCCATCGATTCCACTTTTATCCATTACGCAAGGACTAAAATGTACAATCAACACATTTAATCATTGTAGGGGTTCGGTTTATCGGAATCATGACCATGGGTTGGTTTTGGTTCCTTCCTCCACTACTCCGCGCGCCTGCCGCCGGACCTGTAACAAGTCACTAGGGCTGTGGAAGCCCAGTGACCCTCCGACGATCAAGTTAGATGTAGGGAGAAGTATATAGGTTTAGGGTTAGGGTAGAATGTATAGGTCTAGGGTTAGGGTAGAATGACATACAGTACCTCTCTAGGTTAGAGTCCCTTTGTAGGCCTTGCTTTGCTTGGCCTCCAAGCTAGCGCATGAAGGATACGCTCGGGTAACCGCCTTGGGTGACGTAATAGGCGACATATGGGATAAAGCGGTTACGGAGCACATGGCCAGGTTAGCTCCAATGATGATCCTCATGCAGTAACTGTCTCAGCTTACGTCATGGTGATGTGTTTGCCTAAGGGACCTGGTTCACCGAGAGAGGGGGTTGTTCCCGAGATACCATGGGTGGTCGCTTCGTGATGTACCGAGTAACATACCAAAGGCTGCCTGGGCCTTTAATAATATTGCCTTGAGGCTATGCGCTGTTGGGCACCAAGATCTGAACCGGGATGCGCAATGGGAAGCGTCTCGGGGTCGGCCGGAGTCTGCTTACTCTGTGCCACTACAATAACCCTTCAATCCGTCCGGGCATCATTCTCAGCGCGGGGGGGGGGGGGGGGGGGGATTGATAGTAGTGATTGCAGGCACCGAGATCTCTGTCTGAGGGGACCTTCATAATATCCTTGGCAACCGTCCAAAGCCTTGCCCCAGCCCTTGGAGCCACGCATCAATCGCCTCTTCATCGATCGTACGGTGATAGCTGGCTCGGCACGTGCCATGTCAGTTGATTGGTACTTTTTGTCAAATCATTGCCATGCGTCGCAACCCTAATGGCTCGGACAACCGACGCTGCTCTTGACGTCGCTGGTCTTCTGTGAGCCGTTGATTGCCGCCACGTGTTGCACATCCAACGGCCTCTGAGGTGTCACTCTGTTTCCCGTGTGCCCCCTCCATCTTTGAACTGCTAGTATAAAAGGAGGAGCGGAAGAGAGAGACACTTTCGTTTTCTCTCTCTAGTTCATCAACATCAGAGCTCCTATCTCTAAAACTCGAGTTTCCAGGGCTTTGGTTCGACTATGTGCGCGTTTGGCAGTGAGATCTCTTCCCAGCTTCAGGCATGTTGATCGATCGACACTTCTCTCAAGTTTTCTAGCTTTTTTAATGCATTCTGCAACGTTTTCTGGTCGAATTCGTTGTTTGGAGAGACTTGGACTGACTGGAAAGCGGGAAGAAGATGAACAGACACTATTCAATGTTCTTGCCGAGCTCCAAATTCTTCCCGAGCTCGATGTTCTTCTCGAGGAAGAATATCCCTCGTCCAGGATCTTAACTTAGTGTTTTGGTGTTCGAGGAATGATGACCTGACTATGCCTGAACGACTGAACCTCCTTGATTCCGAGCATCCACGTAGCTAACAGCTCTTGTATGTGCATCTTGTTAGGTTTGGGCGAATGGTCATTGAGATCTCCTCGGACAGCTCCAACAGCTCTTCAACATTCATTACCTTGAGCGAAGAAGACTTCATGGACGACTTCCTTCGTAGTCCAGAGAGTGCACTGGGCCACTTCTGTCCCAACAGACTATTTCGAGCCTTTTGACCCTCCTTTTGAATAGATGTCAGACTCTCCGATATCATCTCTCGTCGCCGACCCCGTGAGCTCATCGGGCCAAGATGTTGAGGCCGAGGCTCCAGAGGAGGTCTGATGAGGAAAAGCGGAGTGCCCATGCATAATCCTCCATTTCTTTGATGGGGAGGTGGGGTCCTACGAGAAATTCGGGCGGCCTACTCCATTCCTCCCGATGTTCGAGTTAGAAGAGGGGCGTCACGTCCAGATGATATCCAATACCGAGAGGGGGAGCTGACTTTCCCTCAGATGGCCATTACCGAGGGTGGAGTTAGGTTTCCCCTCCATCCTTTCATCCGACATGTCCTTCGGGAGCTGACCCTCACCTTTTCTTAGCTTTCCACCAACTCCTACCGTATTATTATGAGCATTATCGAGTTGCGGAGGAAGGAAGTCCTAAACTTCAGGATCGAGGAGTTGTTTGGGGCATACTCGCTTAGGAAGAACCCTGGCTATGGTCGGTACTACCTTGCCAGTCGGCCAGAGTACAAGGATCTGTTGATAGAGAGCTTGCCCGACTCCGAGTCTTGGGCGAACGCATTCGTTGTCGTGTCAGGGAACTTTATGTTCGGTCCCGGGGAGGTTGGCAACGATCCAGTTCAATAGAATACAGGCTCTCCCGGTCTGCACTTGTCTTTATTTTTACTCCTTATTGCTCTTATTGTAATTCGTTATTGAGTATCGTTCCTTGTCTACCTTCGCAGGGAAGAACGTTGTAAAGTGATATCGGAGGTGGTGTAATCGCTCGGTTATAACAGCGGCTTACGCCGTTCCGCTCGTCAGGAGGAGGGCCCCATCTCCGCGGTTATAAGTCATCCTACACCAGCTTTCTCACAAAGAAACTGAGGAAGTAGGCCGGTAAGAACTCGACTTGGGCATGCGGTCGAGGGAGAAGGGGCAGAGGAAGAGGGCGAGCAGGAGTGGTGATATCTTCCGAGGCGACCGGGAGCAGCAGTTCGCCTCCGCTTGGGAGAATTTGTGAGCCAATTCGCCCGAGAGTGGAGAGATGGTGAGGAAAGAGGGAGAGCTGGCCAACCTGAGGCTGGCGGTTGGGGGAGCGAGGAGAGGACACATAGCTTCGCTGAGCTCATCTCGCCCTACAGTCCTCTATGAGGATTCTCAACCGCACAAGAAGCAGCGGACCGACGTGACAACAGGGTGGGAAAGGAGTAAGGCAAATTTGGGCAAGAATGTGATTGATCCAGAGGGAGGGAGTCAGGGCCGAGGGATCCCAGCCCAACGAACGTCTTACAGACGAGTAGCTAAAAGCTTCGTGGACTCTGGTGTTTGAGACCTTCTTAGGACGTCAGATCAACTACGGGGATTGCGCCGGCCTGAGCTCGTAGGTGGCGTACGGAATTCTCCGAGCGGGATCTTTGCCGAGGGATGTAAACGAAGCTCAGAAGGAGCCAGCTTCGCTGATTAGTGAGATAGCCCAGTATCTGGTCCTGGTAAGTGCATCATTTTATTTCATAATGCTTTTGCTCGTCTACACTTTATCATCAGGTGACTGATGCTTTGTTTTGGGCAGGTTGGTGTTCGTGTCGTTTGCCTTCATGGGGAAATGATTAAGCAGTCCGTGGCCATGTGAGAAGCCAAAGACGCCGTGGCTATTGAGCATGAACAGTCGCGACTGGCTCAAGAGGTGGCCTCGAAGCATCAAAAGAACTTCGACAAGTTCGAAAGATTGTGGAAGGACGTCAAGCTCAAGGGCAGAAGGCCAAGGAAGAACTTGCCGCTTTGAAGAGCCAAGTGCAATTGCAGGTGGATGTAGCAGACCAGAAAGGCTATGATGAAGGATATGATAAGGCGACGCTGGAGTATAAAGCGCATGTGAGGGATATTGTGGCTGATATCTACTCTGACCGTTTTAAGGCTGGGGTGAAGTGGTATCACAAGCATTTGATGGCGACTCTGAATCCTTCAGAGGGTTCATACATTCGTACCCTTCCCGAGCCTCCTACCGAAATGCTAAAGATGCTCAATCCCGTCGCCAAAGAACAAAAAACCGAGCTGAACAACAAGCCTGAAAGCAAGGTCGCATCGAAAACAGTAGAAGCCTCTGCCCCCTGAACGTTTCTTTCTTGTGTTGATTCAGATAAACTTTGAACTTAGGATAGTTTACATTTGGCTGGACACCTCTGAACAATTGGAGTTTGTCGTTCCAGTGGGTTTGTAAATATTTTTTTGCTCTGTGTGACTAGAGCTGAACAATTGGCCTGAGCTAGATCACTTGTAATTGTTTGGCAGGACTGGCGCCGAACAATTGGCCCATGCCAGGTCCTCGGTAGGCTTTAACACCACACTTTCTGATTCTCTGCACATGGATGTTTTTGACATTTTGTTTTTGTGCATGAATGGTTTATTTAGTGTTTCGTGTTTGTTGCCATGCTTAGTGGGTATTCCTAACTTTGCTTGACAATCCTTGCACCCCTTGCTTCGGGCAAGCCCTGCCAGGTATATGAGCAAGTTTGAAACTAAAGCATAACAACTGGATAGTTTTGAAAAAAGTGATTTTTCACTGCCCCTTGCTTCGGGCAAGCCCTGCTAGATTTGCGAGCAAGTGTGAAACCGAAGCAAAATAAGTGGATAGCTTTTGAATTAAGAGATTTTTCGGTGTCCCTTGCTTTAGGTAGGGCTGGTTGGGATACCAACAAGCCTTCAGAATGAGTGCGCTTGGGGTAATCCGTCGAAAGCCCGAGCGACAATGTTCTAAATGGCGCTTGGCGCTAGTAGGGCGGAGACCCACCTCCAAGCGCCAAGCCGCCTAGGCGCCGCCAAACAATTCGGCGTTTTTTTTTTTTTTTTAACAAACCATTATCCAATCAAACTTTATTCTATGTATCCATAATACAAGTTCAAAGTTCTACATAACCATAATGCAAAGTTTAATGTACAAACCCAAATGAAATTAAGTAGTAGCAACTAGCAAATAAGTTGAATAAGACAATAAGTAGAAATAAACGAGATCGGAGATCCCTAATGCCGAGTTAAAAGTTCATCTCCTTTCTTTAACTCTTCTCCTCCATACCCTTCCAAAACTTGATCTACATTAGTTTAATACTATATATTTTAGGCCGCCAAAGGCCTCCAAAGACGTCGATGATGTCGCCAAGCCCCGCCAAGGCCCCCCAAGACCGCTTAGGCAGCCGCCAAACCTCCCTGGGCGCCAAATCGCCGAGACCGCCAAGGCCGCCTAGGCGGCCGCCAAACACCGCCAAACCTCCCTGGGCACCAAATCAAACGCCAAGGGGTGTTGGCGTGGCGGCAGGGTACCTCCAAGCGCCTAGGCGGCCGCCATTTAGAACACTGCCGAGCGACCATAGTGGCCTGAGGCGACTTAGTGGGAGTTGAGCCGGGGAGGAGGGCTTAACCTTTCGGAGGGCCAAGTCCAGGAAGTTGTGATAAAACGATTTACAAGGAAATGCAAACCGAGCCGGGATAAAACGATTGCAAAAGAAAAATGATAGTAGATAACACAATATTTAGGGGAATGAAAAGTGGCTTCTCATTAATAACTGCTCGAATGTCATTACAATAATAGCCTTTCTTGGAAAATGAAACAACATAAAAACAAATGGGGAGGAGGCCTAAAAAGGCTACCCCGAGATGACTAATCACTAGCCGAAGAACTTCTTAAGATTGTTGGAGTTCCAAGACTTGGCAATGAGAGTTCCATCTAGCTTTTCAAGTTTGTAATTGCCCGAGCCAAAATGCTTGAGCACATGGAACGGTCCTTCCCAGTTAGGTATGAGCTTCTTCTTTTTGGCCTTCTCTATCACCTTCTTCCAAACGAGGTCATCAGGCTTGAATGATCGGAGGTGGACGCTCCTGTTGTAACCTTGGGCAACCTCTTGCTGATAGGAAGCGAGCTTGATCCGAGCGTTCTTGCGCTCTTCTTCGGCCAGGTCTAGGTTCGGAGCAATTGTCTCGTTGACCGCCTCATCAAAATGTTCAATCCGGATCGTAGGTAGCCCAACCTGGAGGGGGATGACGGCTTCCATGCCAAAGGCCAGGGAGAAAGGGGTGCGGCCGGTGGAGCGTCGGGGAGTGGTTTGGTATCCCCAGAGCACCCTCGGTAGTTCTTCTGCCCACTTGCCTTGTCGAGATTCGAGTCGACGCTTGAGTCCAGCGGAGATAGCCTTGTTGGCGGCCTCGGCCTGACCGTTGCCATGTGGGTACTACGGAGTGGATGTGTCCCACTTGATTCTGTATTCGTTGAGGAGGGCTCGATATCTCTGACCGGTGAACTGTTTGTCGTTGTCAGTGATGATAGCGAAAGGAATGCCAAAGTGGGAGATGATGTTCCCCCAAACAAAACGAATGACGTCGGCTTCTTCAATGGTGACCATAGGCTCGGCTCGACCCACTTAGAAAAGTAGTCGGTGGCTGTTAGGAGGAATTTGAATCCTCCTAGAGCAACGGGAAGCTTTCCCACGATATCCATTCCCCATTGCGAAAGTGGCCACATTGTGAAAGTGGCCACGGACTGGTGAGAGGGTTTGAGGTCTCGGGCGGGCTGATGGATGATGGGAGAAAACATCTGGCATTGTTTAATGTACTCCTCGGAGTCGTGCTTCATCGTAGGCCACCAATAACCCTGAATGATGGCTCGGTGTACTTGGGAATGACCACCTGAGTGACAACCACTGTTGCCAGCGTGAAGTTTTTCTATGATTCCAGGCACCTGGTGTGGATGTGCTACCAACAAGTACGAGCCGGTGAAGGACCGTCGGTAGAGCTTGCCATTGGGGTTCAACCAATAGAGAGCAGCCTTGTTGCGGAGTTGGTGAGCTTCCTTTTTATCAGAGGGGATGATGTCGTCCCGGAGGTAGCTAACGATCTCGTCCATCTAGCTTGATCCATGGTCAATATTGAGGACTTCGTGGACTAGGACGTCGAGCTCAAAACTAGGCTTGTCGATAGTACCGAACAAAATAGAGCGGGGTCCCGAGGCCGAGCATGCTGAGGCAAGTCCAGCAAGAGCGCCGGTGTGTGACTTTTGTTCTCTTGAAATGTGTTCGATGCGGATGGCCTTGAAGTTTTTAGTGAGTCTAATAGCTGAGTTGAGGTACGTGTGCATTCTCTCGTCCTGAGCTTCGTACTCTTCGGTGAGCTGATTAACAACCAGCTGAGAATCACTGTAGACGATGAATTCGTCAATACCAAGTGCTTCTGCGACCTTGAGTCCTGAGATTAGTCTTCGTACTCGGCCTTGTTGTTTGAGGCTGGGAAGCTGTTGGAGAGGGAGCTTTCATGGAGGATGCCGGTGGGGGAAAGGAGTACAATCCCAACCCCGGCGCCTCGGCTTTTTAAGGCTCCGTCACGTACATTTTCTAGACATCACCGTGGAATAACTTCCAGGCAGAACTGGGGTTTGCTTGGAGTGTTGCGTCGGGATTGGGAGTTGGGCTCGGGGTGGGGGCATCGCTCCGGGGTAAGCTTGGCTATGAAGTCAGCAAGGACCCGAGTCTTTATAGCCGTTCGGGGCTGATAGTGGATGTCGAAGTTCGTGAGTTCCACGGCCCACTGGGAGATTTGGTTGAAGAGATCCGCCTTTTGAAGGAGGGATTTAAGTGGAAACTCGGTGAGAACTATGGTTCGGTGCGCCTGGAAGTTGGGAGTGAGCTTCCGGGAGGCTGAGACTAAGGTAAAGACAAGCTTTTCCTAAGGCAAATAACGTGTCTCGGCTGGAGTCATTGTCTTGCTTGTATAGTTTATGGGTTGATGGTCCTGACCCTCTTGGCGGACGAGCACTAAACTTATGGCGTGCGGGGAGATGACTAGGTACAAGAAGAGGTCCTTCTGGTCCCAAGGTGCGACGAGGAGCGGGGGCTCGAAGAGGTAAGTCTTGAGCTATTGTAATGCGCGGTCAAATTCCTTGATCCAGCTGAAATAGCGTCGGCTACCTTTCAGAAGTGCAAAGAATGGGTGGGCACCTGTCTGAGGAGCGGTTGATGAATCGATTAAGAGGCCATTGAGATGTTGGACGTCCTTTTTGTTATGTAGAGCAGAGAGTTTCTCGATTGTGAGGAGCTGCGTTGGATCTGCTTTGATGCCACGCCGGGAAACAAGGTGGCCGTGGAATTTGCCCGAGCTTACCCCGAAGGCGCACTTCTCGGCATTGAAACGTAGTTTGTGCGTCTTGAGGTTGTCGAAGGCTTCGGTGAGACTGGCTAGCTGGTTGCTTGCCAACATGCTTTTCACAACCATATCATCGATGTAGGTCATCATGGTATCTCCCAGCAATCGTTCGAACATTTTGGTTATCATACGCTGAAATGTAGCCCCGACATTTTTGAGGCCAAAGGGCATGACGAGATATGCGAAAATACTGTGGGGTAATGAAGGTTGTATTTTCAACATTGTCCTCGCTTATTGCTATCTGGTGATAGCCTCGGCAAGCATCCATAAAGCTGAGTCGGGCATGATCGGCAGTGGCGTCAACTAACTGATCGATCCGCGGAAGGGGGAAGAAGTCCTTCGGGAAGGCATCGTTGACATTGGAATAGTCGACGCACGCACGCCACTTGTCGTTCTTTTTTATCTCAACTATAGTGTTGGCCTACCATTTTGGGTACTGAACTTTGCGGATGGCCCGAGTGTTTAGGAGGCGCCCAACTTCTTCGATAATGGCTTCGAAATATATCGGGGATGATTGCCTTGCCTTTTGCATGAACGGACGCTCGCTTTTATCGATGTTGAGCTCGTGGCAGATGAACGAGAGGTCAATCCTGGGCATCTCATTTGGCGTCCAGGCGAACACCTCGATGTTTTTCTTGAGAAAGTCCACCAATTCCATCCGCTCGGTATCGCTGAGGGATGAGCCGACAAGGAAGAATTGGGAGCCATCTTCGGTGATAGGGACGGTAATCAAACCTTCAATTGCTTGAAGGGCCGATGGCTTCAAGGACTGAGGCATCGGGGACCTCGATGAGGTTGACCTGAGACGTTTTTTTGTTGCTTCGGATTGCATTGACATAGCATTTCTTAGTAGCAATCTGATCTCCATAAAGGTCTTCTTGACGGTCATAAGTGCCAATGAATTGTACTACCTAGTGATAGGTAGAGGCAATGGCATTCATTTTGTGAAGCCAGGTGAGTCCGACAATGGTATTGTAAAGGCTCGGTACATCCACCACGACAAACTCCATTTGGTGTGTCACCGACCCGGCATCGACAGGAAGGGTGATGAGTCCAAGGGGCCATACCGGAGCTCCGCTGAAACCAACGAAGGGGACCTCAGAGGGGTGGAGGTCAATCTCTGGGAGGTTTAGATCCTTGAATAGGGAGTAGTACATTACTTCAGCCGAGCTGCCCTGGTCGACGAAGAGACGCCAGGCGTTGAAGGCTTCGATGCGTAGTGTTGCAATGAGGGCATCGTTATGCGGAAGCTGGACAGAGTCTAGGTTTTTCTCGGTGAGCGAGATAGTCTATTTAGAGCAATTGTCATTACGGCGGCGCTTAGGCTCGGGACCTACCAGCAGGACTTGTTTGGATGATGAAGCATCATCAAGTTCGGCACGAATGATCCGTGCAGCCTCGGCGTCCAGGGGACTGTGGATGACATGGATCGTTTGAACCTCCTCCTCGTTCTGGCCTGTGGCCCGTTATGCTCTAGACCTAGTTTTTTCATGATCATTGAGATTACCAAGGTTGCCACTTGCGACAAGCTGCTCCAAGTAAGTCTTGAAGGGCTTGCAAGCGGTGGTGAAATGGCCTTGCTCGTTATTGTAGGTGCATCAGACAATCGGGTTCTTGATCTTCCTGTTCTCAGTGCTAAGCTTTTGGTTCGGGAAGGAGAAGAAGGGCTGGTCCTTGGTCAATGATCCGGTAGATTGGGATGGCGAAGACGGTTTTTTTGGCATTGAAATTGCTTGGCTTCGGTCCCCGCTTTGGTGATTGCTTGATGTTGTTGACCTGTTTTTTTGGAGGTCGAGGCATGTGCGGCGCTCTGGATGACTGCCGAGGCAGTAGGAACCTTCAATGCTGCGGGCTTCCCGATTCCTCGCTCAACCTTTGATTCGATCAATTGGCACCACCCTTCGATCTGGGTCATGAGCTCTTTCATGGATCCTGGTTTGTTTCGAGCTAGGTCATCGTATACTTGCTCGTCCTGCGTGGTGAGACCTAGCTTAAACCCTGGGGCCAAAATGACTTTGTCACATTCTTCGATTTCATTAAAGAGCTCCCAGTATCGATCGGCGTATTGGCGAAGCGTCTCATCGCCCCGTTTGCGTAATGCTAGGAGAGAGTCGATTTCCTTTGCGAGCTTGTTACTGGTGACGAACCAAGCCATGAAGGCGTCACAAAGGGAATCAAATGAGGAAATGGAGCGGGGAGGCAGTTGGTTAAACCATGTAAGGCCCAGGTTCCCGAGGTTCGCAGGAAATACTTTGCAAAGGAAGGCGTCGTCGGAGGGGCCGTTCATGAGGAATAGAGACATAACATGCTTATACTGTACCAAGTGAGTGTAAGCTTAGGATTTTCTGTCGTACTTGGCAAACTTGGGTTGGGTGAATCATTTGGGAGGGGTGATTGAATCGATCTCCTTTGTGAATAGAGAAGTCGAGAGTCTCTCAAGACGTGCATTGCGATGAGGTCGGATCGAACGGTTGGGACCGTTTGGACGCTCGGTCATGGTGCGTTTCTTTGGAGTGAGATGGTCCAATCTTTCAAAGTTCTTTGGTTTTGGCGGAACGCTCTCTGACTTCTGGGGTGTGTGTTCGTGCTGGTCCTTTCGTCTATCAAATTTATAACTGTCTCGAGAGTGGTGCTCGAGGCGCTTCGTAATTGGACTTCTGTCGCGTCCGTTTTTGTGGTGCTCAACGATCGGGCTTCATTCGTGTCTGTTTTTTAGGCGTTCGCGGTACCCTTTGGTTTGGATCTCCGAAAGACTGTTGTCCTCTCGTGCGATTTTTGTGAAGCTAGGGGTGGGCTCTATATGCCCCCTGCTCCTAATAGGATGGGTGGAGGAGACGGAGACACTTCCAAACTCCTCAAAGGCGGATCACTTCCCTGGGTGCCATTTTGGGTTTGGGTCGGGAGAGCAGGAGCGTTCCTCGCGTCGCTGTTCTTTTCGACGCGGGCTACCTCCTCTGGTGGCTCAAGGTGGTCTTTTGCTGAAGGTCGTGATCTATGCTCCACCAGGGGGCCCTTTCCTTGGTTGCGGGGTGGGCTGTGGTGGCTCCTTTGCTCGTCACAGCTTTCGGCAGAGCGAGAGTGAGAGATCTGGAGGAGGTGCTTGATCTCCACCAACTCGTTCCTAACGTGCCTGTCCTGTTCCATGACCGTCGTGAGGTCATCGATCTTCTGCTCCAGGTGACAGATGTAGGTATGGAGTTCGGAGGACAGCCTTGCGTCTGGTGTTTGAGGTGCTGGCTCCGACAGCGATGGAGACGTGCTGCTTGCCTAGGACATTGCGTCGGAGCCCAGGTGGGGAACTCCCAGGGGTCCGAGTCTGAGGTCGTGTCGCTGAGAGGTGGATCTTGTACCTCCACCATCTTGGTTCGGGAATTTTGAACGGAGATTTTGGGAAGGAGAAGAAATGGAATGCTGAGAAGTCGATCAGATCTCCAGCGGAGTCGCCAATTGTAGGGATTTGGTTTATCGGGATCTTGACCGTGGGTTGGTTTTGGTTCCTTCCTCTGCTGCTCTGTGCGCCCGCTGTGGGACCTGAAACAAGTCATTAGGCCTGTGGAAGTCTTGACCCTCCGATGATCAAGTTAGATGTATGGAGAAGTGTATAGGTCTAAGGTTAGGATAGAATAACATACCTCTCTCTAGGTTAGAGTAACTTTGTATTTATAGACCTTGCTTTGCTTGGCCTCCAAGCTAGCGCGTGGAGGGTACGCTCGGGTAACCACCTCGGGTGACTTAATAGGTGACGTATGGGATAAGGCGGTTACGGAGCACATGGCCAGGTCAACTCCAATGATGATCCTCATGCAATAACTGTCTCGGCTTACGTCATGGTGACGCGTTCGCCCGAGGGACCTGGCTCATCGAGACAGGGGGTTGTTCCTGAGGCACCATGGGTGGTCGCTTCGTGATGTACTGAGTGACATCCCAAAGGCTGCCTGGGCCTTTAATAATATTGCCTTGAGGCTTTGCGCTGTTGGGCACTAGTATCCGAACCGGGATGCGCAATGGGAAGCGTCTCGGGGTCGGCCCGAGTCTGCTTACTCCGGGCCACTACAATCATCATCCACCCGCTCTTGTCCACCCATACTAATTATTGGGAATTTATCACATAACAATCATCAAACACTAAACAAGTGATCAAAATAGTGGGAAACACTAAAATCATGAAGCCATATTTGCCTCCCTTCGTGTAGGTTCTAACAATCATATATCACTCCAAGATGCATAAAGACGTATTCTCCACATTACGGGATCGGTGGTAGACGGGGGTGCATGCACAGTCTCTCTAGTTGCCCAGACGATATAGGATATTATTATGATGTAAAAAGGAGAGAGGGGAACTCAATATTTCAGGATCCGTAACTCCTTGTGGGATATTCTTATATGTACAGGACTCCAAGTGACTCCCATCAACAAGTACAAAACAAATCATGCACATATATACTCATCATTCTTTACAAATACCATAAACAAACCATCTCTTTAGTTCGTTCCCCTTCTACCATATTCTCCATTCTATAATATTCACCTTATGCTTATCCCCTAAAACTCATCCAGCTGACAAATAGCCGGATAGTGTATAATCCTAATGGTTTAATTCCTCATTGGGTCTGTTTGAAATTGTTGAACGTGGCTTTCACTTTCTTCAGAAAGCACCTTCCAGACCAGATGGTTAAGTTGTTATTGAGACGGACCGTAAATTTGATGCTCTTATATATGTTCAACTTCATTGTCTTAGAGGAGTTTTCATTACCAAAATTGAAAAATGTTCGTGGAAAAATGATGTGTACCCAAAAAACGATTGATTTCTGGTTTGTGTTTCCCTTACCTTTGATTTAGCTGTTTTGAGTTACTTCTGCTGCCTAGTGTTGTCACGAATTTAATATTTATCTTCCATGTTCCACTCTTTTGCCCCCATTTTAACTACTTGACGACGATATGAGCTGATTTGAATAAAACGATTGAGTATGGGGCATGTATCGAAGTGTCAAACCTTTCAACACTCGAATTTTTGGATGGGGATGTGTCCTAAAGTAACCTTTCTACACTTGAATTTTTTGAATGTGGTGGGTCCAAATGTTAGATATTGGTCGTGGGAACTCGTCCTGAGCACATATTGGTGTTGTGCAGGGTCTAGCATTCCTAAACAATAGAAATATGCATGACAATAGTTTGGGTTAAAGAAACATAAGGCACGTCTAACTCCAATCCATGTGAAACTTTAGAAATGATTATTTTCCAGCTATTACCTGCTTATCCTTTTTCCGTACTCTACAAAAATTAGTCGACTTATGTATCCGAATTGGATATGGCCGTTGGACACCTCTCCACAGCCTTATCCAAGTATCCAGCATCCAACGTGGGTGGTTACATACATTTAGAACATAGCAAATGATAGGACAACAGGGAGACAGGAAAAACTTGTCATCCCTTTGAAAACCTAATAAGCAGCCTTGGTTTTTTTTTTCTACTGATATACTGTCACCTATATATCAGTAGGTTTTGGAGCAATTTTAAACTATTTGGACAAATATTATCAAATCAACGGAATTATTTTTACCAGATTAATGAATTCTGTCAGTGCACAAGCTTTTTTGCTTGTTTGGTTGTGTACTAATTTTCCTGCCTTTTTGCTGATTCGAAACTCCTCCCTTGGTTTTCATCGTGTTTCGTTAATATTGTCCATGATTTGCCCATAACAATTGCTACTGTCCTCAGGAACAAGAGCTAACGGAGGTGGAAAACCTCTCCACTGGACCTCATGCCTCAAAATAGCAGAGGACTTGGCCACAGGACTACTCTACATCCACCAAAACCCAGGTCTAACCCATGGAAACATAAAATCCTCGAACGTACTATTAGGATCCGACTTTGAATCCTGTCTCACGGATTACGGGCTAAACCCATTTAAAAACCCGGATACCCACGAGGAATCCAGCGCCTCCTCCCTCTTCTATAGGGCCCCAGAATGTCGCGACATCCGAAAACCTCCCACTCAACAATCTGACGTCTACAGCTTCGGTGTTCTCCTTTTAGAGCTCCTAACGGGTAAAACACCATTCCAAGACCTTGTTTTGGAGCACGGGTCGGATATCCCCTTGTGGGTTCGGTCAGTACGCGAAGAAGAGACTGAATCAGGTGATAGTAATGACGCTTCCGAGGAGAAACTCGGGGCCCTTTTGAACATTGCCATGGGTTGTGTGTCGATTGGGCCGGAAGATCGGCCTGTGATGAGGGAAGTGTTGAGGATGATTAGAGAGATGAGGGCAGAAGCCCAAGTGTCTTCGAATAGCAGTGATCATTCACCGGGTAGGTGGTCCGATACAGTTCAAAGCTTACCGAGGGAAGAACATTTGAGTATTTGAGTTGTTCATTGATTTGGGATTTTGAATTTTTTTTTTTTGGCACATGATTTTCAAAATCGTATTCTTCAACTAGGCATTGCTAGATTTTGTAGAGTCTGTTTGGTGTAAAGGTTTTCATTCAATTTCCTCTCCTAGTTATTGTTTTAGCTGTTGAAGCCACTCTGGAGTAGTACATTTCCAGTTTGCAGCTTAGAGCATCTGCAAGCCTTGGCTTCGAATTTTGAGGATATCAAAATTTTAAGGCTTACATGGCAATTTAACATGTTTGAATTTGACATCTTCAAGGTGCCCATTCCAACAAACATGTCAAATTTATTTTTTTAGAAAGTTTTGGAATAAAGTGATGAAAATAAATTTTTAACATCACATGTCAAATTTGACACGAGGAGGGAAATGTCAAATGATACATAAATATTTGACATTTGAATTAGAATTGCTTCACATGTTAGTTCTTTCACTTGGCATACTGTGTCAAATTTGACATCCGTAGTAGGAGATGCAACCTCATATTTTGTTGCGACAGCGGCTGAGTTTTACAAAGACTGTTGGCAGCCATTTGCTTTTTCCCGTCATTTCCAATGATGTACGAAACCGGTTGCTCACCAATTGAAAGTAAAATTATGCCAGATGGTGCCCACGTAGACTTTGTCTTGGATCTTTATAAAGGGGAGTGATTTTCACACTCACCTTTTTTATATCCACACTTTTTTTTAAAAAAAAAAAAAAACCATACATTTTCAACACTAAAAAGCAAAGAAGAGTGGATTTTAAATAGGAGAGTGTGAAAATCAATTTCCTTTTATAAATCGCATGTGTGATATGGGAACGTTGGAGGTTTAGAATAGGGGATATGTACCGAAAAAGGAATGTTTTTCTCCCTGACGGTGGGAAGTAATAGTATTTCGTTCATCTTTATAATTAATGTAATTTTTTTTTTATTGGCAAAAGATGAAATTTTATTAAAAATGGGGAAACGGGATTCAACAAAAGTTGGAATACTCATCTAAAGGGCAAAGGCCCAATCACCCAAGGGTCTACATGGGTCCACAAAAATAGAAACAATAGAGCCCAATCAACATCCAAATAAAAAATAAAGCCCAAACACCCAAATACCGGCCCACCCAAGCCAAAACCCTAACCACAAAGGCAACCCTGCCGTACAAACCACTGGAAAAAACACAGCCTCGCTGTTAAGCCGATCCGGCCACTCCCAGAAGTAGTAACCAGCGGCTGGAATCCAGCCTACGAAAGAGACCGCCAAAGCAGCCAGGGCAAGGGCACCCAACTGACCACCAACATCAGCAACAAAAACCCAACAAAACCCCTCCAAACTTCACGATCTTCAATAGCAGCAACAACAGACCAGAGAAGACGAACTGCCGGTCCCTCGCCCAAATGAGATCTCGAAAAGGCTGCCGGTTGGACTTCGGCTAGGGCTGTAAACGAACTGAATCGAGCCAAACCCTGTTAAGTTCGGCTCGGGTTCATTAAGGTATGAGTTCGGCTCGAGTTTGATTTGAGCCTGAACAACTTGGCTCGAGTTCGACTCGTTAAAATTTTTCATGGCTCGGGTTCGGCTTGGTTGGGTTTGTTAAGGTACTAGTCTGGCTTGAGTTCGGCTCGGGTTCAATTCGAACTTGAACATCTTGGCTCGAGTTTGGCTCGTTAAACTCAAATGAATCGAGCCGAGCCGAATCTAAGCTCGAATTGAGCTCGTCAAGACTCAGGTTTGATTCGGCTCAGCTCATTAAACTCAAGTGAACCCAAACTCTCTCATTGATTGTATAGAATTTGGGAGAAAAATAAGTATTGAATTATATATACAACCTTAAAATTTTTTACATTTACAAATAGACCTCTATTGAATTATTAATTAAATTTAAGTATAGGTTCGCGAACCTAACCGAGCCGAATACCGTTAGGCTCAGGTTCGGCTCATTTACAGAACGAGCCTAGAATTGACGTTCAGGTTAAGTTTGTTTAGCAGACGAATCGAACTCGAACGAGCTCTTACCAAACCGAATCTCGAACAGTTCGCGAATGGCTCAATTCATTTACAGCCCGAACTTCGGCACACAAAGACGACCAAGAGCAACCCATCCATGGGGACCGCAACCACCTCGTCACCACTGGAGAGAAACTGAACCAGAGCAACCCATTTATAATTAATGTAATTGATGGTCTAAATTTGTTAAAGACACTATAAAGTCTATACATATAAAAATATAACAACTCTGAAATATGGGAAAACTAGTGCATGCCGGCACGGCTCGAAATTGGTATTTACCAAATTATCTAGTTTTGTCCCTCTAACCTCTTGAAGGCCAACGCCCCATTTACAAAATTCGTTGCGCAAAAAACAATAGCTCAAGTATATCCACCGGTTAACATAAATCAGCCATTTAAATTTATAGTATGTACTAATAACAGTTGGCAAAAACCCAATTGTTATTACAAAATTCAATTTATGGGCTTAAAAATAAATTAAGCTTAGTAGCTTAATTTCAGAATTTAAGAATACAAAATCAGTAATTCAATTAAATGATAATATTTTCTTCATCAAGTTTAGTAAAATCAAAAAGAAAAGGAAGAACATAATCAACCCTTCAATTGAATATAACAACGTAATTTCACTTATATTGAATCACTGATAACAAAGTTGTAGACTTTCTAAGCTTCAAGCTTCAACCAACTCGGTATCTGTTACTGGTTAGCCGATGCAACCTATAAAAAATGGATGGGGCTTCAGTTTACATACCATTTCAATCATCTAGCAATTAAATTTTAAAAAAGGGATGGCACTTCAGTTCACATACTAAGTACAGTGGTACGATTCTAAAAAGCATCATTATACTCAATCATGTTTATTTCCTTTAAGCAAACATTGAAACTAAAAAATTGCAAAAATAATTACAACTAACATAGTTGGAAGATGCAGATAGTCGAACAAGATTTTGATTTATAAGAGTCTTACATTTGTATCTCACGTTGAGTGTTGTTCCGATTGCCGTGCAGTGTTTTGCTTTAAAATTTGTTCTCGTTCTTGTCGTACATGTTGTGCAAGTGTTACTTTTGATATCTCTTTACCAGATTGTGCCTAAATTATGTGTAGCACCAACTCTAATAAATTATTATTGTAGTCCCAATACTCATTAAAAAAATTGAAACACTAATGTTGTTGTCTACCCAAATAGGTCAAAAGATGTAGTTTAGTAAGGTGACTCCCTTTATTTTTTTTAATCAAAATAAAGATAGAAAATATGCCAAAAGGTTATACCCGTGAATCTTTTCTCCATTGCCTACTGTGTTGGCTTCCCTTTGCTAGCCATTGCCTCTAATTATCCGTACCCTATTAAGAAAATATATTATGTTCCTATAATTCTCCGTTCTCTTTCATCACAAAACAAACATTCACAAAAGGAGGAAACAAAGTATATCTTAGAATTCTAAATATTATTTGAAACATTATCAAACGGGTAACAAAGTGATCTAAACTTTAACATGCATGAAGAATATTTGATCAAGTGAAAATATTCAAGTCTATAAGTCATTCCATAGAAAGCTTGGAGCTCCCTTGCTTTCCTGATAATATGAAGTATAATCTCAATATGTTAGATTAATAAATTTGTTGTTTTGAAGAAGAAAAGCCACAACCATTAGGTGCAACTGAAATAGTCTTAACTTTTGTCCTTGCTTGAAAAATGAAATTGGAAAAAAGTTCATTCACATCCAGTCTCTGTAGTACCCCATGGTTGCTTACCAACTCTGTAACTCACTTTATTTACCCAAGGGCCAAGACATGCAACCATAATTTGTTCTCCAAAGGAGAAAACCAAAAGAATTTCTGTAGGTGAAGAGGATGGGGTAACGATAAAGAAAAAGAAAGCTAACATAAAACCAAAGGCACACAATTAGAATTGTATCACCGTTATTGCACAAATTATGTGCAGGTAAATAAGTAACAAAAACCCAAAAAAAATTGAAAAAAAGAAAAAAAGTGGATAAAGTCTAAGCCATGGTAAAATGTAGCCAATAATGATTTTAGAAAAGCCAAACACATAGTTAAGAGACAAAACAATGGATGAAGTAAAGAGAATATCATACCTAGTGGTTGCCACAACTGAGAGAATCACATAGAGTTATAGGGGTAGGGAGAGCAGAGTGAGATCCGAATTACTTTCAATTGTCAAAACCTTAAACCTGCCAAATGAATTCACACATCAGGGACTCATTGATAAACTTAATGAAACAATAGGCATATGATTATGTTTAAATTGCATTGCATAGTTATAGAGTCGTCCCAACCATGGGGAGACAACTTAAGGGATCTGGGTAAAGACTAACACTGCATTCTAAGAGAAAATGTTAGGCCACCCACTCATACCCAAGGGAATGTCACCCACAATCCACAATAATATCACTATAAAATTTATCTTTTTATTGGTGCTAAAAAGTTAATTAAAAAAATAATTATCCACAACTTAAGGGATCTGGACAAAGACTAACCCTGCATTCTAAGAGAAAATGTTAGGCCACCCACTCATACCCAAGGGAATGTCACCCACAATTCACAATCAAATCACTATAAATTTTATCTTTTCATTGGTGCTAAAAACTTACAGAGACATTAAAGAAATAATTATCCACAACTTATGGACTGTAACTGTTGTATAAATGTAGATGTCTCAAGAAAATCAAAGTAAAAAATTTTAATTAAAAAAGTGAGAATTCTTTTAACTCTGAGTTTGTTGCTCCCTGTTTGTTTGTACTTTCATTCCAGCCTTACGTCAAATAGGTGGTGAGTTCTCTATTTTCAATACTTCGTCCATATTCCAAGGGGACATTAATTGAGGAAGAAAAAATTTCCAATCAAGAATAGAAGTGTATGATTTACTATAGGATTTCAAAAAACCATCAAGTAAGAGTTTTTTGCACCTTATCAAAGTGAACTCACTTAACGAAAAGGAGAGTGAAATTGATGAGAATTCCCGATGGCAAATTTGATGGTGTTCAACGTCCTATTCAAGGAATGTCGTATGCGCGCGCGTGTGTCACATTTTCAATAAATTACCAAAACCCATGAAAACTATAACCCTTTTTAAACCGATAAACAAAAATCCTGAAAGCCTAAAACCATTACAGAAAAAGAATAGGAAAATTAAATGTGTAGTAGTAAATAAAACCTGGGTAAATCCATATTTTTTCACCCTCTCATCGATCTCAACGTAACTCACCAGTCCACGGCCCTTGAACTTATCTAGGTCTATTTTCTCGACCCTGTCCTGATTGATTTCCCGATCGATCCGGTCCTCCAATCGAATACCGGGTCCCACCTTCTGAATGAATCTATCTAGAGTGGAATGCCTAGAAGAAGACACAAAGTTCTTAGTGTCTGTTGCAATTGGGTTTGAATCAGGGGAATTGTGGATTGGCAGGTGACAGATATATAGATATGTAAAATAAAGGAAAAGAAAGAGGGATTGAAAATGAACTCACATTGTGTGGACTGGTTGAAGTCATCGGCGGCTCGGCGTTGGTGGGATTCAGAAGAAGGAGGTCATTGTTAGGAGAGAGAGAGAGAGAGAGAGAGAGAGAGAGTGGGCTCCCCGACCGGCGCGCTCGGGAGTCGCCACTCGAATTTTTGAGATGGAGAAACCAAGGGTTTGATTTTGAAAAGAAGGCTTTTGGCCTAGCGAAAATGTGAGTTTTTGAGTCCGGGAGCCAAGTTACGAATGAGAAAAGTTTTGTTGATAAAGCAACCTGCTCGCCCGGTAAAAATCGGTCTCTACTAAACATTTTCAAGGCGAAAAATTTAATATCATTTGAAAAATTAAATTTTTAGAAAACAAATACGGGATAGGGACATGGGTTTGGATATATAACTTAAACGTGCTCGTGGTGCTTAATGTACAGTAAATGCTGAATGAATAATGTGCAGAAATGTGATAATAGTACGACAACAATCTGCCCATGTCATAACAAACACCGCACGGTGTAGGAGATACATCGCACGATATTATCAAAACATCGTGGATGTACCTTTCTATCAACAATCCATTTGTATTATTTAGAATCTCCAGTGGTGTATTTGGTACATCGCACAGTGTGACCAGAACATCGTATGGTGTGCTTCTCATATATTTTAGAACAACTTAGCATTTTCAAAATGAAATAAACCATGGGTTAGAAAATAGTTTTTATTTCTTTTATCCTTTCTAATCCTGCATAAAACAATTTGTTAGACCTTTTTGGTTCACTTGATCATATGAAATGATATTTAAAAATCTCTTTCAAAGTATTCAAAAATGTTTTAAACAAACTAAAAGTGATCCTTATCATAAAGCTATGCTCTGAAATACATCTGCACACTCTCTCAATAGTATTAGCAGAATAGGCAGCAAGTAAGTGTGATCCATGGGTTAAATGAAACAACAGAATGAGAAAAGCATACTGGAAACAAAACGCCGCGTGCTGGATTTCGTTACATCGTGCAGTGTACTAAAACACTGCACGGTGTAGTGTTTTTCAGTTCAGTCACTGGTTTTTGCTTTATTTGCTTTTGAAAATGATTTTTAAGTCAATACTTAACGCGAAGAGGCTAAGTGTGATTGCAGAAAGCTCCTCTCAGGGCTATGATTGAGCTTAGCCCAAGGAAGCTTACTTTTTACCTTTATCTTTGAGTATGTGGATTGTAGAGCGGGGGTTTGTGGCTTTGGAGTTGTGATCTTCCAAAGTTTGTAGTTATTGAGCTTTGGAAGAGAAAGAAGAATGGAATATTTCTAGAGAGAGAGAATGTCTGGGGAATGTCAGAATAACTTTTCCAAGAATGAAGGGGGTGCCTTTCAACTAAAGGGATGGTGTATTTATAGGCAAGAGGGCCAAGAATTATGAATGCAATGAGGGAAGGTGGCTTCTAGGCGGAATAAAATTTATTAATGTTCTTTGCAAAGTCGTTTTTTAGGTAAGGCTCCAGCAAGCGTGGTCGACAGCCTTCTGAACCTGTAAGAACTTTTCCTCGAAACATTGTGCGGCGTACCATAAAACCTCGTGCGGTATATTAAGAACATTACACCATACAGCTTAGGTAGTAACACCGCGCGATGTTCAGGTCCAGTTTTGGGCTTTGTGGGCTTCTTTTGGGCTTTTTTCTGGCTCTTTGGGCTTTAGAAGTCCGCATTCAATATCTAGGAGGTATCATTCCTTTGTTTCATCATTGGGAAATTTAAAGATCATTCGGAGGTCAGATTGGGGTGTCTATAGTAGTCCCTCTTTAACGGAACTCGAATACCATTGATTGGAATGAGTGACGTTAAAGAAATAGGCATCCTAATCCGCTACTCCAAAGTCTTTAAACGAGAAACCAACATGCAAGTAAATAACAATGGTGGTCGCGCTCATGGAGCTGCCTACGTACCCCATTTGTCGGGATCAGACCAACGTAGTTCAATTGAGACAATACAGATAAAGTGAGTCTTGGAGGACAAAATGCAGGAGTAAATAGCAAAACTTAAGAAGGATGAGTGCTTGGGGCACTATAAGCGACGAAGTCCTGGGGAACAAGTGCTCGGTGCACTAAAATATAATGAAGTCCCGGAGGACTAAAATATGACGAAGTTCCGGAGGATGAGCGCTCGGGCACTAAAATGTGAACAAGTCTCGAGGGACTAAATGTTACGAAGTCCTGGAGGACGAGTGCTCGGGGAACTAGAGTGCAACGAAGTCTTGAAGGACTAAATGTGATGAAGTCCCGGAGGACGAGTTCTCGGGGCACTAAAATGCAATGAAGTCTTGAAGGACTAAATGTGACGAAGTCCATGAGGACGAGTGCTCGGGGCACCAAATGCGACGAAGTCCCGGAGGATGAGTGCTCGGGGCACTAAATGCAACTTTTCAATAGAGAAACTGCCTAATAATTTAACGCTTTAACGGAAATAAGTTAATTATCCCAAGAACGATATGTAGTGTAGCTTAACGTCGCATGGTGTTTCCCTTTTCCCAGGCGACTCTTCATTTTCTGCAGACAGTTTCTTGTTCAGGTGCGGCCATTAAATGCAGGCATGCTTCTTCGTCTATTGTAGGGAGGTATTCCCGAGCACATACATTTAGTTGCCGAACACGTGATGTTTGGGAGCACATGGTGAATACGACCGGACTTATCGCCGGGCAGTATGAAGAACAGCGATATGAATCAACGATATGGGAAGTTCTTGGTTCATGCAATCTGTTCGGCTAAATAAAGGTCAATGACATGACAACTCACTGGTGTAAAACTATCTGTTCGGCAGATAAGAGACATTCTGATTATGTTTGGACCAAGTTACATGTGAAGTAACTGGTCCAGGAAGTCTGTTCGGCAACGAGATGGCCGAACAAAAGAAAGAACTTCAGTCAAGTATTGGAGCATAAGGAATATTCTGGAAGAATCCAGAAACAATAGTATTCCGTTAAGGAATAAGATCCCGAGAATATAGGATCTGAGAAAGATACCCAACGAGTATGGGATGTTCGGCTTGTTATGGAAAAGAGTCCTACAAGGATTAAGGTAATGAACTGATAAAGGAAACGAGAATCCTTGATATCTTGGGATTCCTATACGAGTTAGGAATCCTAGGGCAACACGGATGCTTGGCCAGCAAGCATACGCAAATCTATAAATAAGAGGTAAACCTAGAGGTAAAAGGTACGCAATACATTGCATTCTTATTGCTTTCCTATTGATAATTAGGGTTCGATTTCTAGTATGTGATACTAACAAAGGCATCGGAGGGCCTTTGCCACGAGAGGCAAAGGTGCACTCACCCCCCTGTCTATTTTGCAGATTAGGGTTCAGACGTCGAGTTAGGGTTCCGGTGAAGAGGCACGAATAAGCCGTTGCAATCCAGTTGATCCGAAGCACCAATTGTTTTCATCCCCCTACAATTGGCGCCGACTGTGGGAAACGAACAAACTTTTCCGAGAAAGTAATCATGACAGAAGAAAATCCAGTCACTCCGTTCAGTCCAAAGGACCAGTTGGGTGGGGGAAGGGATAAATCCCCACCAGGCGCTCCGAGAAAGCCCACTGGTAGACATGACAGAGATAACTCCAAAGAAAAAGGAGACAAGACTGCTACTGGTTCCACCAGAAGGAGTAAGTCTCATCGAAGAGAGGAGTCAGTTACTCGTTCAAAGAGTATACACAACGATGATGACATCCTTGATAAAAAAAAGAAGAGAAATCGAGGAGTATGCTCGTTTAATAAGAAAACGAGAGTACGAGATACAGGAGCTGTAGAGGGTACGAGAGCACCCAGAAGATTCTGGACTCTCTCGAAGGAATTCCCAGAGAGACGGACGGGCTCTGGTGGTTCATAAACAGACTCATTCACGTAGAAGGGGGAGCAGAAGTCCTGTTGTAGGGCGTTATGAGGCTTCTCCACGAAAAAGGGGAAGAAGAAGTAGAAGCCGAACACCCGAGAGAAAGGCTTCTTCACGAAAAAGGAGGAGCAGAGACCAAAGTTCTACTCCCGAGGAAGAGGACACAAGAAAACATCATCAAGACAGGTACGAGAGACCTGATGCTGATTGGGTCAAGGCTTCGGCCCACAAGTCAAAGGAGCAAGAGGATGGGACAGTGACTGCACGAGAAGCAGCACGCAAGGCCCTGAGTAATATTGCAGCCTCCCCCTTTACAAAGAGGCTACAAGAAGCGAGATTGCCGAGCAGAGTGAAGCACGGTGCGTTCGTACTTTACGAGACAAATACGGATCCCGTGGCTCACATACAGCATTATCAACAGGCCATGTTTATGCATGAAGGGGATGATTCCATCTTGTGCAAGATGTTTCCCTCCAGTCTTGGCAAGGTGGCGTTATCCTGGTTTCATAAACTGGCCCCACGATCCATACGAGGATGGAGGCAGTTGGTCGAGGAATTCACTGCTCGGTTCTTGACAAGCAGAAAAGCCCCAAAGACTTTTGAGAGTCTTTCCACCATGAAACAGGAGGAGAACGAGCAGATCAGGGATTATGCAAAGAAGTACTGGGAGACTTTCAACGAGATTGAAAGTTGCAGTGAGGAGTACGCAATTGCTACTTTCAAGACTGGTCTGCCTGTTCGGGGAGAGTTGCGTCGTTCATTGAATAAACATCCGGTAGCCACACTGGCTAAATTGATGGAACGGATAGAGCAACACGCCAGAATGGAGGATGACATACTCCGTGAAGATGGCAGGACGGTTGCTGAACAGCCAAAGGCATCTGCCAAAAAAGTGGATAAGCCAGAGCCCAAGACTTATAGAGAGAGAAGGGAATATGGGCAGGCTAAGAAAGAGTCGTACAAAGATAAGCAAGCTCCTGACCCAAAAGCTTTCTTTTCTATCACTACGGTTTGGAAGGAACCAATATACAGGATTCTTTATCGAATAAAGAATCAGCCATATTTCAAGTGGCCCCCGAGTCTAGGCGGAGACAAGGATGCAAAACGTGCTACGAATCAGCACTGCAGTTACCACAAAGATTGGGGCCACATGACCGAGGATTGTGAGATGTACAAGAGGCACCTTGATGATTTAGTCTCTCGAGGCTATCTCAAGGAATTTATCCAAGAGGATCCAAAGGAAAAAGGGAAAGCTATGGAGCTGGGTTACGAACAAAACCCTAAAGGTGTGATCCATATGATACATGGGTTGGCTACACCTTATACGAGGAATGAAGTGAGGCTGTTGCAAAGGCAAGTCAGACACGATCAGCATGTGATGCGTTTGGGAAATAAGAGAGGACGAGAGAATGATGTGTGCAATGAGAGCATAGCATTCACTGATGAAGACCTGGGAGAGGTCCAAATACCCCACAATGATGCTTTGGTTGTAACCCTACGAGTTGGGGAATATGACATTGAAAGGATTCTAGTGGACTCAAGGAACTGTACAGAGGTGTTGTACTACGACGCGTTCAAGAAGCTGGGGCTGGTCCAGACAGACTTAGAGCAGTCTACAACACCTTTGATTGGGTTCGTGGCAGGAGCAGTTTGGCCCCTTGGAAAGGTAACACTACCTGTTCGGGCAGGATCAATGGTATTGAGGACAGATTTCCTAGTGGTCGATGTTCCTTCTTCCTATAACGCGATTATAGGGAGGACATGGTTGCACAAGATGAGAGCAGTCTCCTCGACTTACCACCAGATGGTGAAATTCCCAGGTTCAAATGGGATTGAGGTACTTAAAGGCAACCAGAAGGTGGCACAGCAGTGTTTGATTTCCATCATCAAAACAGCCCCAAAGGTCCACCATGTTCATACATTAGAAGTACCAGATCAACCAACCATCAAGGATGTTGGAAGAAGCCCGGCTGAAAAAGTCGTTGAAGGCCTGGAGAAGATTCAGATCAACGAGAATGATCCTGAAAGATATTTTTTAATTGGGGAATCACTACTAACAGACGAAAAGGCTGAATCGATAAGGTTTCTAAAGGAGTATATTGATGTTTTTGCATGGGTACCAGAGGAAATGCCCGGGGTGGATGCAGATGTAATCTGTCACCATTTAAACATTGACCCTCAGCACAAGCCAATCATTCAGAAAAAACGAAGAGCAGCCGTGCAGCATGTAGATGCAGTGATCGAGGAGGTTGATCGTTTACTGGAGGCCAAAGCAATACGAGAAGTCTATTACCCAGAGTGGTTATCCAACACTGTTGTGGTAAAGAAAAAGAATGGGAAGTGGCGTTTCTGTGTGGACTTCACAGACCTAAACAAAGCGTGCCCTAAGGATAGTTTTCCTTTGCCCAGGATCGACCAATTGGTTGATGCAACCTCTGGTTACGAGCGAATGAGTTTTCTCGATGCATATCGAGGATATCATCAGATTGCTATGTTTGAACCTGATCAAGAGAAGACTTCGTTTATCACACCACGAGGGTTATACTGCTACAGTGTCATGCCGTTTGGGCTGAAGAATGCTGGGGCTACATACTAAAGACTTGCGACCATTATGTTCAAGAAGCTCATTGGAAAAACTTTGGAAGTTTACATAGATGATATGGTGGTAAAGAGTCGAGAAAGAGGAGGGCATATTACTGACTTAAAAGAGGTGTTCGAAATCTTGAGGAAATACAAGTTAAAACTCAACGCCTCGAAGTGTGCATTTGGAGTTGGTTCGGGAAAGTTCCTGGGCCATTTGGTAACCATGAGAGGGATAGAGGCAAATCCCGATCAAATTGATGCCTTGCAGAGACTACAGAGTCCCAAAACTACCAAGGAAGTCCAGAGGCTGACTGGAATGGCAGCAGCACTTAACAGATTCATCAGCAGGTCAAGTGACAAGTGCAGACCCTTTTTTCAGCTATTAAAAAAGAGGGAGGGATTTGAATGGGGAGCAGAATGTGAGCAAGCTTTCCAGGACCTGAAGAAGTACCTGGCCGAACCCCCACTGTTGTCAACTCCACAGCCAGGTGAGTCTTTAATTCTGTACTTAGCTGTTTCCGAGCATGCAGTAAGTGCAGTCCTGTTGAGGGATTTGGGGATCGAGCAAATCCCTATTTATTATGTTAGCAAGACATTGTTGGATGCAGAGACGAGATATCTGCCTTTAGAAAAACTTGTCCTGGCACTTAGGACAGCCACAAGGAAATTGCCACATTACTTCCAAAGCCATAAGGTTGTGGTATATACTGAGTACCATTAAAATCACTGCTTCGAAAGGCAGACTTCTCGGGGAGGATCTCGACATGGTCCGTGGAGTTAAGCCAGTACGATCTCGAATATCAGCCACGCACAGCAATCAAAGGCCAAGTGTTGGCTGATTTTGTGGCAGAGTTTTCCCCCACTGTTGCTCCCTTGCCTCCTACGAAAAATGAACAGGTGGCTAAGACATCATCCATGAAGGATCAACCCGTAGCCGAACAGGATCCCAAAGAATGGAAGCTATTCATTGATGGATCAGCATGTAATACTGGTTCAGGAATTGGGGTTGTCCTTTTTCCTCCTCAAGGAGTTCTGATTGAACTATCTGTTCGGCTTGGATTCAGTGCATCGAATAATGTGGCTGAATATGAGGCACTCTTGGCTGGATTAAGAAGTGCAAAGACCTTTAAAGCAGAATGGGTCAGGGTGTATTGTGATTCCCAGCTTGTTGTAAATCAGCTGTCCGGCGAGTACGAGACTCGAAATGAAAAGATGGTGGCCTACGTGCAGGCAGCCAAGGACTTGCTTGATACCTTCGAGAGGGTATATATTGAGCAAATAAGTTCAGGACAGAATGCTCATGCAGATTCCTTAGCTTGGTGGGCTGCAGCTGTACCAACTGAGTTCAAAAGAAGGGTGGCAGTAGAATATCTAAATGAGCCGAGCATTGGGAGGAGTGTAGACTTGGTCTTGGACGTGAACCAAGGACCAAGTTGGATGGACCCAATCATGGAGTTCTTACGAGACGAGATACTCCCTTCTGACAAAAAGGAGGCCCACAAGATAAGGGTCAAATCTGCTAGGTTTTGGCTGTCCCCAGAGGGAAAATTGTACAGGAAATCCTTTACGGGTCCATATTTGCTATGCGTACATCCTGAAATGGTACAGAAGTTCCTCCACGAAATCCACGAGGGAACATGTGGGAGCCATGCTGGAGGGAGATCCATTGCCCACTGAGCAATTACTCAAGGCTACTGGTGGCCACACATGCAAGAAGATGCAAAGGTATATGTGAAGATTTGTGAGAAGTGTCAAAAATTCTCACCAATGATTAGAACACCCGCCGAGGATCTGGTGCCTTTGACAAGTCCCTGGCCGTTTGCCCAATGGGGGATGGATATCGTGGGTCCACTACACAAAGCAACTGGGAATCAAAAATTCCTGCTTGTAGCAACTGACTATTTTACAAAGTGGATTGAGGCAGAACCACTGGCCAAAATCACTGAACCTATGATAGAAAGGTTCGTGTGGAAAAGCATCATCACTCGCTTTGGGGTCCCTTATTCATTGATCACAGACAATGGATCCCAATTTCAGAAGAAATTCAAGGCTTTTTGTGCCCAGTATGGAATAAGAAATTATTATTCCACCCCAGCCTACCCTCAGAGTAATGGGCAAGCAGAGGCGTCTAATAAAACTATCCTTGATGGAATCAAGAAAAGACTGGACAAAGCAAAGGGTAAGTGGCCTGACGAGTTACCATTAGTTCTGTGGGCTCACCGAACAACGCCTAGGAGGTCTACGGGAGAGACCCCCTATTCATTGGCCTATGGAACAGAGGCTGTCAAACCTTTGGAGGTGGGTTTGCCGACCAACAGGACCGTTTTGGTTGAAAGTGGAGGCAATGACAGGGCCCTTCAGATCGAGCTTGACCTCGCCGAGGAGAGGAGAGAAAAAGCCTTGGTACACCTTGCTTCTTATCAAGAACAGCTGATGAAAAGCTACAACAAGCATGTTCATCCTCGAGAATTTGGTGTTGGGGACCTCGTGCTACGAAAAGTGCTCGGCAACACCAAGGTGGCTAACGAAGGCAAGCTGAGGGCCAACTGGGAAGGCCCGTATAGAGTAACTGAGATTGTAGGCATAGGAGCCTATCAATTGGCAGATTTGGATGGTGATCCAATCCCAAGGCCTTGGAATGTTCATAATCTACGAAAGTTCTTTGTTTAGAAGTATTAAAATCCGTCTTAGATTTGCACTACGTGATTGTGTGGGAATTACGAATATAATTCCTTTGTTCTAGTTTTGATTATTCTAGTCACAAGGGGTACGAATACAACCCTCTTGAGTTTTATAGATTCTGAATAAAGTCCTGTTCTAGTATAACTGTTGGTATTTGTTTTAAAATACGAACTACGAGTTTGGTTTCCCTCATTCGTATTGGGGAGCAGGGTATACAGTTAAGTACGTGACACTTAAACACAAGTATGAAACACTTGTGTGATTTTCAAACAGTTAAGTACGTGACACTTAAACACAAGTATGAAACACTTGTGTGATTTTCAGCACACTTGTATGCCTTGTTTAAGTACGTGAAACTTAAACAAGTGTATGATTCTTTAAGTACGTGAAACTTAACGAATACGAGTATGAAAACACTTGTATGGACTTTAAAGTACGAGACACTTGTACAAAGTTTATTAACTTGCTTAAAGCATAAACGAATATATGTTAAGCCACACTAATTCAAGTACGTGAAACTTAACGCCTGTATGATTGTTTGAAAACAGTTTGTTGCAACTATTTTTTAAGTACGAAACACTTAGATTTTGCTTAAGTATGTGACACTTAAACATGTTTTGTTTTGTTTAAGTACGTGAAACTTAAACATGTCTTGTTTTGTTAAAACATGTCTTGTTTTGTTTAAAGTACGTGAAACTTACAACAGTTGAGTACGAGAAACTTAGGAACATTCAAGTATGAGAACAATTCAAGGTGGAACGCTTTTAAGTACGTGAAACTTAAATTCAGAACAGGAAATCATGTGTGAAAGATTTGCTAAAGTACGAAATACTTATGCAAACAAATGATGATCAACAGTACGAAATACTTAAATTAAAAATTGCATACGAACAGATGCAACAAACATGGAAGCCGAGCAAAACATAAAAGTTATGCCACGAAGGGCCAAATACCTGTTTTAAAATAAAGTATTGATAGTACTGGTACCACGCAGGGTAAAGAAGCTATGGTCATGAAGGACCAGCCAGGTGATTTAAATCAAACAAAAAAAACTACCTGCTACTCTTTCAATCCAGGCTCTGGACATCCACGAGTGTTCTGTCAGGTTCCTCTGTTGGAGCATCACCATCTGTTGCATTCTCCTCCAAATTAATAGGCTCCAGGGTTGAAACCCGAGCAGGAGATTGAACAGGGTGCACATCGGTGGGTGTCTCTTCATCAGCATTAGCATATTCTTCAATCTGCTGTTCAATATTGTCCTCTGGATGCTCGGCTGGATCTTGAACGTTTTGAAGACGAGTGCTTGGCAAGTCATTCTCAACCCAGAGAGGAGAATCATCAGCAATTCCAGCCTTTGTCAAACATGCCTCCCAGCATGCGATCCAGATTTGATCTTGAATATCAGGCATCTGTTCGACGTAACTTGTTGTTGTGGCGTCAAAACCCTTCTGATAACCATCTTCAAAGGATGCCTTTTTGGTGCTGTCCATCTCGGCCAAAACTTGATGAAGGCTCTCCTCCGTGGTCTCAAGCTTGCCCTTTGTCTCAGACAAATCAGCTTTAGCTTTATCTCTCTCCCTCTCTAATCTTGTGACTGTTCGGATCAACCTGGTGTTGTCATTTAAAAGCCTGATCCTCTCGGCTTCAGCTTCCTGGAATTTTTGGCCCAGTACGACCATTTTTTGGATAAACTATAGCAATACCAAAACGTGAGTAACTTTTCTCTTAAATATTACAAAGATGGGGCTTTAAAAAGAGAAGTTTTTGTTACCTTGATTCCACTGACAAGACCAGTGGACACAAGCCGATCAGGGGGAGACGAAGACTCTTTCTGTAAGTCAACAGGGAGTAGCAACCCTTGAGCAAAAGCAAGTGCTGTTTCCGACGAACTAGCACTGTCCCCAACGTGAACGGGACGGTCTCCTCTAGTGAATGGAGGAGTCCATGTTTGAGGAAGTGCTTGGGTAATTGGTGAAACAGGGTGATGTGTTTCAGTATCTGCTTGAGAAGCAGTACCAGTTGGGTCTTCTGATCTAGGCCGTTTGTCTCTATGAGCATCACTGGCCTCTACGGTAGTATCCACTTCACGAGATGAAGTGGAGCGGTTCAAACCTCCTCTGTTACGACGGGGTACAGGAGGAGTGTTCCCTGTGGAAGCTACCCGACAAGATCCCCGTCCCCGAGAAGAGACGGTGAGGAGGGAGCTGAGGTTTAAAGGCTGACGCGTCATGGTGCTTGAGTTAGGAGAAGATTGAAAGTAACCTGAAGAGGACGATTGGCTGATGTCAAGATTCAATACTGGCTGTTCGGATTGAAGAGGAATGACCTAACTCCGAGAGGATCTTCGAACTCTAACTCGAGGTAACGGAACTCCTTCAGAAATAGGGATTTCACCCAGTTGACCAGCTACAGTTACTCCAGCGTTAGCCCTTGTGCTCCTAGGCTGAGGAACAGTTGATGTAGAGGCGGCACTGGTGCTGGGGTGAGCAAGCCTCCTGTCAATGACACCTCTGTACGCGGGGTTATCTCCCAGAAGTACGTCAGCGTCACGACCCCGACCAGCTGTTCGGGTACCAGGCACGCCTATAAATTTTAGGACTTTGTTAATATCCTCTGTTCGGATATTGCTCGGTACACGTCTGGGACGATGGTTAGCATTTTTAGCTGCGAGATCCGAATTGAAAAACCAAAGTTAGACATATAGAAAAGCTATGAGAAAGCAGTAAATGAAGAAATTACAAAAGATAAAAGCAAGAGCATACGTGGATAGCCCCATATGTGGGGGCAATGGAGCCCCAGCACTTGGCCATCTTCCCCTAAAGGCACGAATGCTCCAGTCACATAAAGGCAGTCGATCTCGTGGTCACGAGCAGAATCTGGCAGATTGAGCACGAAGCGCTTCTTTGCCCTCCTAACTTTGAAGTAGTAAGTATTGTACTCGGGGTTTAGTACTATACTATACCACCACTGGATGTCCCAGATTCCTAAATTCGTCTCTAGAATCCCATTTAGGGCTATAGTCCCCATTATCAGTCTGAAAACATTGGTTGAAACTTGCATGAGTGTAAGACGGTACCAACTTAAAATCTGGCGGAGTAGTGGGTGGAGGGGAAAACAAACCCCACCTTCGACAATGGCTACAATTGGGATACACATCCTATCCCATGAACTGCCATCCCTGTCTGCACCTAAAGGGGCGAGTTCAAAACCTACATTCTCAGGGACGTTATATTTTTCTCTAAATGCCGCCATGGCAGCAGGGGTATCACAAAGCTTCCTAAACTTACTGGGTCTAGGAGGGTTGTCATCCGCCATGAGTATATTCAGAAAAGAAGAAAAACTGGAAATGGGTACGAATTGAAACCCTAGAAACGACCCACAAATTTGAGAATGAGATCTCAGATGGAAACCTAAGAAGAAGAAAGGGAGTGAGAACGAGAATCTTACGAGAATACTGTGACGATTCCCTGGAATGCAATCGAATTTGCAGACGGCGGTGATGGCGGATGGCGGGATGTTTTTTCCTGGTTTCTAGAGAGAGAAGGAGCGAGTTTGAAGTTTTGGGAGAGAAACCCAAAATGAGCCCTTTTCTGGGGTTTAAGGGTGAGAAACGGAGACGAAACGTCTCCTTTTACGCCGTTACAGGATAAAGTAACGGAAAGCAGAGTTCGTTCTGACGCCGTTTCATAGAACGTCAGTTCGAAATTAATGATAAGCACACGATACGTGCCACGTGGAGTCATTACCTCGAAATGGTATAATAACAAAGGCGCCAAAAGGCATCAATGACATATTGAAATTATGGCTGCACGGGATTAGAAGAGTCTGGTCTAAATAAAATTCCGTTTCTAAAGCATCATATATTGCCCCCGAACAGTGGTAAATAGATGAAGCTGGGGAGCAATTGTAGGGAGGTATTCCCGAGCACATACATTTAGTTGCCGAACACGTGATGTTTGGGAGCACATGGTGAATACGACCGGACTTATCGCCGGGCAGTATGAAGAACAGTGATATGAATCAACGATATGGGAAGTCCTTGGTTCATGCAATCTGTTCGGCTAAATAAAGGTCAATGACATGACAACTCACTAGTGTAAAACTATCTGTTCGGCAGATAAGAGACATTCTGATTATGTTTGGACCAAGTTACATGTGAAGTAACTGGTCCAGGAAGTCTGTTCGGCAACGAGATGGCCGAACAAAAGAAAGAACTTCAGTCAAGTATTGGAGCATAAGGAATATTCTGGAAGAATCCAGAAACAATAGTATTCCGTTAAGGAATAAGATCCCGAGAATATAGGATCTGAGAAAGATACCCAACGAGTATGGGATGTTCGGCTTGTTATGGAAAAGAGTCCTACAAGGATTAAGGTAATGAACTGATAAAGGAAACGAGAATCCTTGATATCTTGGGATTCCTATACGAGTTAGGAATCCTAGGGCAACACGGATGCTTTGCCAGCAAGCATACGCAAATCTATAAATAAGGGGTAAACCTAGAGGTAAAAGGTACGCAATACATTGCATTCTTATTGCTTTCCTACTGATAATTCGGGTTCGATTTCTAGTACGTGATACTAACAAAGGCATCGGAGGGCCTTTGCCACGAGAGGCAAAAGTGCACTCACCCCCCTGTCTATTTTGCAGATTAGGGTTCAGACGTCGAGTTAGGGTTCCGGTGAAGAGGCATGAATAAGCCGTTGCAATCCAGTTGATCCGAAGCACCAATTGTTTTCATCCCCCTACATCTATGACGCCCTTTTTAAAAGTGGGAAGGATGCCCCATTCCATGCACCATCATCAAAAATCTCTTCAAGTTCCTTCTTTTCTTAAAACTTTTCAAATCTATTTCCTCTTTTCTTCCAAATGGCAGACCTGGGCACCTAAGTTTTGGTCCTCGAGGCTGAGATGGCTGTCCTCCGTGAGGAGATAAAACATCTCAATGGCCATATCGCCACACTCCTCTCTACGATATGCTCTCTCCGTAGAGCAATAACAAGCCTTCAAGACGCCGCTTTTGGGGCATGGATTGATGATCTTGACCTAGAATTTGGAAGAGGCCAAGAGGCCAAAGGGACTGAGGAGGACAACAACGAAAATCCCGGTGCCTCAGACGACCGCTCTGATGCCGCCAACGATGCTACTCATGGTGCCAACTCTGGAGACAGAAGTGATGGCGGGGATGAAGTTGGTGACGACGTTTTTGCCGTCTTTGACAACGCAGATAGCGACTAAGCGGTGATGGATGACTGGGGCGCTAGCCCGAAGTCTTAGGACTTTTATCTTTTCTCCCTGTAGTGGCCCTGAAAATGGAGCTCGGACTGCTCACCGAGCCACAGTGCACTGAGCAAGAGCAAGAAGGCCCCCGTACCATATTTAGCATAGGGTCCAGGGACCCCACGATGTCCCTTCGGAACATCGCTCTGAAGAAGGAGTTTGCCCGGGGTCTATCGCTATCTAAGGGCGCGGAGCATGCCCGACCTTGACAACTCAAGGCTGCTTGAAGAAAGACGGTTACGCTAGGAGGGCCCCAAGCGGTTATGCCAGGAGGATAATCATTGGGGTGTGACCTGGCCTTGTGCTCTGTAACCGCCTTATCCTCTACGTCACATATGGCATCACCCGGGGAGGTTACCTGAGTGTACCCTGCACATGCTAGCTTGGAGGCCAAGCAAAGTAGTGTCTATAAATATAAAGGGACTCTAACCTAGAGAGGTATGCCATTCTATCCTAACCCTAGTCCTATACACTTCTCCCTTGATCATTGGAGGGTCACTGCGCTTCCACAGCCCGAGTGACTTGTTGCAGGTCAAGCGGCGGGCGCGCGGAGCGGCAGAGGAAGGAACCGGAACCGACCCACAGTCAAGATCTTGATAAACCGCTTTCTATGTAAAAAACTGCTAGCTGTAGTTCAATACTCATATTTGTTGCAATGGAATACCTTAGGGGTCTTTCTGGGTATGTCCCAGAGCCCAGATCATGCAAAACCAAACACTAGTAGAGTGGCTAAGACCCACACGCGCTTGTGGCATACCCACGCCCGCTGGTCCGTCTCCTGACTAGTGGCTAGCCTTTGCATGAGTAACTTGGTTTTTGGCCTATATTTTGTCCATACTCTGTTTATGGGGTGTTTATTCTTTTGGTGGCCTCGGAGCCCATTCAAACTGTCTGTTACTGTATATAATTGCCATATAAACTGTGTGCTTTGCCCTGGGTATGCATTCGTCATTCTAGAGCCTAGAGGGTTGAAAGTAAGAACTGTGGGCTTAAACTTATTGGCGCGTGCGGGTTTCGTTGTTGCGCGCAGGTCAGACCTGCATGTAGTGACTTGGTCAGTGCATGCTGGTTTCTTCCTGCGCACGACACTCCAAAACGGTTGCCTTTCAGTCTGTTTAAACTCCCATAGGAGTCTGCTTTCACCCTATTCTAACTCTTTCAACAAGCGAGCATGTCATCTGTCACATCCTGCAAACTTGTTACAGTTTTAATCCCTTTAAACTATTCCCACACCCTAACTGTCTAAAAGTTGATTAATGAGTTAGAATCGCAAACGTTTTACAAATGCCCGAGTAGAGACCGATCTCCGGATTGGGCGAGAGGGGTGCCTTAAAACCCTTCCCCTCTCGTAACCTGGCTCCTGAATCTAAGATATCAAGGTGACGACAGACTAGTCTACAAGTCTTTTTCAAATCAAACAACGTAGAGCAGCGTTTCAAGTTCGGTTCCTTGGGTGGTGAACCTTCAAACCTAAGTGGCGACTCTGAATTGTGCATTTTATCATGCTCGCTAAACGGTAGGGATAGCAATGGGGCGGATCGGAGTCGGATTTAGCGTCCCCCAAACCCACCCCGTTCTATATCGGATCGAAGTCGGAGCGGGGGAAATCAGGGAGGTGTCAGGGTCGGGGAAAAATCGGGTCCCCATTTACCATAATAATTTGACTAGTTTTGTTTTTTTTAGAGCGTTTTGAAAAAAACCAAGATATTGATGATTGATGAGAGTTAAAAAAAATAGAAATAAAAAAAACAAAGACATAAATTAGTGTTTTATTAATTGGTATATTGCTCTTATTATATCAAAACAATGAAATTTATTTAGACATATACATACAAAAATATAAATATCTATAATCGGGTTCGGATCGGGTTAAAATAGGGCAAGGGAAGCAAATACCATACCCGCCCCATTTGCCTATCGGATTGGGGAATACCTATTTGGATTGGGGTGGGGAGGTCGGAGGCGGGGACGGATCGGAGGTAATTTCCATCCTTACTAAAGGGGCGCACTCGTATGATTTCTGGAGCATGTGCCCACAAGGTGCTATGTCAACACTGTCCGAAGCAATAAAAATATGTCTTGGGTCAACCTCATCGAGGTCCTCGACGCCCCAGTTTCTCATCAATGAGGATGGCTCCCGATTCTTCCTTGTCGGATCCTCCCTCAACGATGCTGAGCGGGAGCAGATGGTTGATTTCCTAAAGCATGACATCGAGGTAGTTGCCTGGATCCTGTATGAGATGCCCTGGATCAACCCATCGTTCATCTTCCATTAGCTCAATATCGATTAAAGTAGATGTCCGGTCGTGCAGAGGGCAAGGCGGTCCTTCCTGGTACATTCCGAGGCTGTTATCGAAGAAGTCAAGCCATCCGTGAAGTTCAGTACCCAAAGTGGTTGGCCAACACCATGGTTGTTAAGAAAAAGAACGGCAAGTGGCGTGTGTGCATCGACTATTCCAATCTCAACGATGCCTGCCCGAAGGACTTCTTCCCCCTTCCACGGATTGATTAGTTAGTTGATGCCACCGTCGGTCATGCCCGACTCAGTTTTATGGACCCTTACGGAGGCTATCATCAAATAGCAATGAGCGAAAGTGATGTTAAAAATACAGCCTTCATCACCCCGCACGGTATTTTTGGGTATCTTATCATGCCCTTCGGCCTCAAAAATGACGGGGCTACATTTCAGCTTATGATAACCAAAATGTTCGAGCGCTTGTTGGGGGACACCATGATGGCTTACATTGATGACATGGTTTGAAAAGTATGTTGGCTAGCGATCACCTTGCCCATCTTACCGAGGCCTTTGACATCCTCAAGACGCACAAGCTGCATCTTAATGCGGAGAAATGTGCCTTCGGAGTAAGTTCAGGGAAATTCCTCGGCCATCTAGTCTCCCAACGCAGCATTGAAGCAGACCCGACGCAGCTCCTCACAGTCGAGAAACTCTCTGCCCCACACAGCAAAAGGGATGTCCAATGTCTCACCAGCATGGTTACTGCTCTCAATCGGTTCATCAGTCGGTCCTCCGACAAGTGCCAACCGTTCTTTGCTCTTTTGAATGGTAGCCGACGTAGTTTCAGTTGGACTGAGGAGTGTGACCGCGCATTACAATAGCTAAAGGCTTACCTCTCTTAGCCTCTGCTCCTCTCGGTGCTCGTCCGCCAGGAGGGTCGAGACCACCAGCCCATCTACTATTCAAGCAAGACGATGACCCTGGCTGAGACGCATTAATTGCCTTTGGAAAAGCTCGTCCTTGCCCTAGTCTCGACCTCCCGGAAGCTCACTCCATACTTTTAGGCACACTAAATCATAGTTCTCATCGAGTTCCCGCTCAAATCCCTGCTTTGGAAGGCAAATCTCTCTAACTGAATCTCTCAATGGGTTGTGGAACTTGCAAACTTCGACATCCACTATCAGCCTCGAACGGTTATCAAGGCTCAGTCCTTTGCCGACTTCATCGCCAAGCTTACACCAAGTGATTCCCCCGCCTCGAGTCCGAGCCCCAATCCTGAAGCAGTGCTCCGAGCTAACCCCAGCACCGCTTGAAAGTTATTCCACAGTGATATCTGGAAAATGTACTTTGACGGAGCTTCAAACAGCCGTGGCGCTGGGGCTGGGGTTGTATTCCTTTCCCCCACTAGTATCCTTCATGAAAGATCTGTCACCACCGGCTTCCCGGCCTTAAACAATGAGGTTGAGTATGAGGCCCTAATCTCAAGACTCAAGGCCGCCAAAGCACTTGGTATTGATGAACTCATTGTCTACAACGATTCTTAGCTAGTCGTCAACCAGCTCACCAAAGAGTACAAAGCTTGGGACGAGCATGTATGTGGACAAAAATGAAAGGTGCTTTTACAGTACCTTGAATATAATGGCTACTCGTGCCTCTTGATTGGAACCCTAGTTCATCGTCGGAACCTCAATTTGCAAAACAGACAAGGGGTGAGTGCACCTTTGCCTCTCGTGGCAAAGGCCCTCCTATGCCTAAATTAGATCACGTACTGAGGAAAACTCTAATAATCAATGGGAGAATAGTATGAATGCAATGTATTGCATACCTTTTACCTCCAGGCTAACCTTGTTTATATAAGCATATGCGTGCTTGCTTCTCAAGCATCCTTATTACCCTAGGTTTCCTTGTCTCGTATAGGAAAACCAGGCTATGTTGGATTCTCGTTCCCTTACCAATTTATTTCGTTAGTCTTTTTAGAACTCTTTCTATGGAGGGCCGAACATCCTACTTTCATTAGGATTCTCACACAGATCCTTTATTCACGGGATCCAAATCCCTTTTCGAAGTACGACTGTACTAGAACCTTCTAGAACATTCTTACCGCCTTATCATTTACGACAGTATTGATGAGAGTTTTAGCTCTGTTTGGCCGTCTTATAGCCGAACAGACTACGCCTACCAATGACGCCTCAAATCACTTGTCCTGAATGCCGACCACCATTCATTGGTAGTACGACCTTCTTTTGTTACCACGTCTTCCCAAGTACCATGTGTTCGGGCGTTAATTGTACTTGTTCAGGAACACCTCCCTATAATTGCTCCCTAGCTTTGCCCACTGCTACTGTTCGGGAACTGTGGGTAAAGCTTTGAATGAACCTTGAGCCGAACTCTTTGACTCCCGTGCAGTCATAGCGTCTGTATCCATTAATGCCTTTGGTGTCTTCATAATCATGCTTTCTTGAGGCAAGATCCACACGACGTATCTCTTACGTCGTGCATTTAATTCAAATTGATATTCTAGCCAAACGGTGTTAGAACGGCGTTGTGATTGGTTCTCTTTCCGTTACCTTTTCTTGTAACGGCATGAGGGGTGACGTTTCACCTACGTCCCCCCTCCCCCCTTATATACCCTCAAAGGGATTATTTAGGGTTTTCACCCTCTTTTCAAATCTTTTCACTCGCTCTCATCGAAACTAGGCGAAAACTTTCTTATCTTCCGCCATCGCCACCGCCTGCTACTCGATTGCGTCTCCGGCCACCGCTGTAACAACTTCGTAAGCATCTCATACCTTCTTCTCGTTTCGTTTCCATATGAGATTTCGGTCTCAGATTCTTCCATTTAGGGTTTTGATTATACCCTCCTTCCGATTTCCTTCTGCTATTCTATGGCCAATGAAAATGAAGATCCTCTCAAACTCAGTAAGTTTAGGAAACTTTGTGAAACCCCGAAGCCATGGCGGCATTCAGGTTCTATTATGGTGTTCCTGACAATGTAGGGCTCGAACTCGCCCCTTTAGGTGCTGACTGGGACATGGGTTCATGGGATAGAATGCTTATCCCTATTGTGGCCATTGTTGAGGGTGGAGTTCATTTCCCCCTTCACCCATTACTTCGCCACGTCCTGAATTGGTACCGACGTACACCCATGCAAGTTTCTACCAACGTGTTTAGGCTGATAATGGAGGTCGTAGCTCTGAATAGGATTCTGGTAACCCAGTTAGGAATATGGGATATCCAATGGTGGTATAGCATCGTGCTTTACCCCGAGTACAACACCTACTATTTCAAGGTTAGGAAAGCAAATAAGTGTTCCGTGCTAAACTTGCCAAACTCTGCTCGTGATCATGAAATTGATTTTCTCTACGTCACTAGAGGCTTCGAGCCAATGGGGGAAGATAGTCAAGTGGTGGGCTTTCATTGCCCTCACATATGGGGTCACCCACGTATGCTCCTAATTTGCTCATATTTCTGTCATTTCTGTTTTATGTACCTTCTTGCCTCATTTCTAATTCTTGTTGTGCTTTCATTTTCAGCAACAAATGCTAACAAGAGGCCAAGAAGGGAACCCAGCTACGTCTGAACAGCAGACATCAACAGGGTCCTTTCTTACATAGGAGAGCTGGTACTTCGACAGTTGGTTGGGTCATAACGCAGATGTTCTATTGCCTTATAATCCCGCCTATAGAGGCTTTATTGACAGAAGACTCAGCAACCCGAGCACTAGTGCTGCCTCCACATCAACTGCTCCCTAGTCTAGGAGTCTAAGATCTCGTGCTGGAGTAATGATAGCCGGGCAACCTGGTGAAGTACCAATCTTTGAAGGCATTCCACTTCCTCGTTTGATCGTTAAAAGGGCTCCTCAATGACAAGTCGAACATCCGGTCAAAGATTGTGATACCAGCCAGTCATCTTCATTAGGGTATTCTCCTTCGCCACCAAACTCAGGTACTATGTCTCACCAACCTATGAACCTCAGTTCCCTTCTTACTGTCTCTGCTTGGGGGTGCGGTACTGGCTGGGCGGCATCAATTGGGCATGCCCCCCCACCACCTATAGGGGGGGGGGGGGGTGGTGCTCTACCTGGTCCTCCTCGTCTCCTTGGGGGTCTGACATTGTTCTTGAAGCTGGTGATGCTCATCGGGACAAACGGCCCAGTAACTAAGACCTTGGGGATGCCACCGCTCAGGCCACAACGTCGATTTAGCAACCTCCTTCATCGAGCACTCAAGTTCTTGCTCAAACCTGGGCCCCCCTCAGGGGTGATCGGCTTGTCAACGTTAGGGACAGTGCGAGTTCTTAAAAAATTGCATTGGCCCTTGCCCAGGGCCTACTACTGCCTGTGGATATGCAAAAGGAGTCTGAGTCTCTGCCTGATCGGCTGGCATCCACTGGTCTAGTTAGTGGAATTATGGTAACATTCCCTTTTGTTTGGTTCAGTTACCACTTTTGAGTGTTTCATTTGATTCTAACTTCTTTCACCCTCCTTGGTACTTATCAATTCATTCAAAAGATGGTGGTGCTAGGCTAGAAGCTACAGGAGATAGAGCCCGAGCAGAACAGACTCTTAATGGATAACACTAGGCAGTTGCAGACTATCACCAGACTAGAGAGAGAGAGAGAGAGAGAGAGAGAGAGAGAGAGAGAGAGAGAGAGAGAGAGAGAGAAAGAAGGCAAAGCTGGATGTGGATTCAATGAAGGTAAAGCTTGAGACTGTGGAGGACAGCCTTAGCCAAGCACTGTCTGAGATTGACAATGCCAAGAAGGCTGCCTACGATGAGGGATACCAAAAGGGTTTTGATGCTGCAACAGCTAGCTATGTCGAACAAATGCCGGCCATCCAAGATCAGATTTGGGCTGCGTGTTGGGAGGCATGTCTGACGAAAGTTGGGGTTGCAGATGATTCTCCCCTCTGGGTTAAGAATGACCTACTGAGCAACCGACCTCTGGCCACTCATGAACCTGTGGGGCATCTAGACGATGATGTCGAGCAGTAGATTGAAGATTTTGCTGATGCAGATGAGAACACCCCTACTAAATCTCATGATGCCCCTGTAGATCGTTCGCCAACTCGGGAGACAACCAATGATACTATCAATTTGGAAACAAATGTTGTTGGTGGTGGTTCTAGCACTGAGATTGGTGCAGAAGTTCCTGTTGAGACTCCTCTGGAGGTCCAAGATTTGGAGTAGTAAGTACTTCTTTCCCTCCTAACAAACATTTGGAACAATTTGCAGGTCCTGTGTGACCGTAGTTTTAGCCCTGCGTGGCACCAGTACATTTAATAGTTGATAACACAGGTATTTGGCCCTTCGTGGTATAACAATTGTTTTGTGGCCGTGCATGGCCTGGTTTGTTGCTCGGCCCGTCGTGGCTTCTTAGGATCAAGGTTTACCTCTGCTTATAACAAGCTCTAAGTATTTCATACTAGCATCTATGATTGCCACACAACTGTTCAGTTCAACCTCATGTAAGTTAAAACATCATACGCTTACTAGGTTTATCTAGGAGAATCGTGTATGTTTGTATACACGTGTATGTTCCAGCTTTAGCAGAAATATGCATGTGTTCAAATGCATACAAGTGTCTCATGGACACAAACTAAGCGTTTCATACTCAGGCGAAGTTTTGCATTTACTTGTACGCTATCAAACTGTTCATTTCTCGTCATGTATGCACCCAAGTGTTTCATACTTGGAAAAAAAATTAAGTATCTCATACTTGAGATAAGTTTCTCATACTTATACAAAGTTTAAGTATTCTAGTACTTAGCCATTTTGCTCATGCACCCAAGTTACTCATACTTGGATAAATCTTAGTGTTTTAATCGTACGTACTAGGGCATTCGTGCCCATACCCTGCTCCCCAATACGAAAGAAGAAAAAGGGAAAACAGTTTCGAGGTTCGTATTGAAACGGACACAGAAAAAGAAAGAAAAAGAAAGAACAAAAATTCACAAAAATTCATATGCATTCCCAAAGTAGGATTTTATTCATAATCTTTAAACTCAAGGGGGCGTTACTTGTACCTCTTGCAACTAACAAATGATAAAAGACAAGGAAATTTTATTCATAACTCCCACACAATCTCGTTATGCATCCTAAAACTGAATGAAAATAACTAAAGTCTTGTAAACAAAAAAACAAGGGAATTTTATTCATAACTCCCACACAATCACGTTATGCATCCTAAAATTGAATGAAAATAACTAAAGTCTTTTAAACAAAGAACTTTCTCAAATTGTGGACGTTCCAAGGCCTTGGCACTAGGTTCCCATCTAGGTCTGCCAATTTATAAGCCCCTATGCCCACAATCTCTGTCACTTGATATGGGCCTTCCCAGTTGGCTCCCAACTTGCCCTCGTTCTGCACCTTGGTGTTTCCGAGTACCTTTCGTAGTACCAGATCCCTAACACCAAATTCTTGTGGGTGCACGTGTTTGTTATAGCTCTTCATGAGTTGCTCCTGATAAGAGGCCAAATGCACCAGAGCTCTCTCTCTCTGTTCCTCGGCAAGATCCAACTCAATTTCTAGGGCTCTGTCATTGCCCCTACCCTCAACCAAAGTTGTCCTGTTGGTCGGCAGACCAACCTCCAGTGGTATAACGGCCTCTGTCCCGTATGCCAACGAATAGGGGGTCTCTCCCAAAGACCTCTTAGGTGTTGTTCGATGCACCCATAGAACCAGTGGTAGCTCATTGGGCCACTTCCCCTTTTTGTTATCCAACCTCTTCTTGATCCCATCAAGGATGGTTTTATTAGATGCTTCTGCTTGCCCATTACTCTGAGGGTAAGCTGGGGTTGAGTAATAGTTCCTTATCCCTTACTGGGAACAAAAAGCTTTAAATTTCTTCTGGAATTGTGCCCCATTATCCGTAATCAATGAATAGGGGACTCCAAACCGAGTAATAATACTCTTCCAGACAAACCTTTCTATCATAGGCTTCGTGATTTTGGCCAAGGGCTCTGCCTCAATCCACTTTGTGAAGTAATTTGTTGCTACCAATATGAACTTTCGATTTCCAGTTGCCTTATGGAGTGGACCCATGATGTCCATCCCCCATTGCGCAAATGGCCAAGGGCTTGTCAATGGCACCAGATCCTCAGCTGGTGTTCTGATCATTGGTGAAATCTTCTGACATTTCTCACAAATTTTCACGTAGACTTCGGCATCCTCCTGCATATGTGGCCACCAATATCCCTGAGTTATTGCTCGATGGGCTATGGATCTGCCCCCTGCATGACTCCCATATGTCCCTTCATGAATCTTGTGGAGGAATTTCTACACCATCTCAGGATGCACACAAAGCAGATATGGTCCCGTAAAGGACTTCCTATACAATTTTCCCTCCGGGGACAACCAAAACTGTGCGGATTTTGTCTTTATCTTATGAGCCTCCTTCTTATCAGATGGGAGTGTCCCATCCCGTAGGAACTGCACAATTGGATCCATCCAACTTGGTCCTTGGTTCACGTCCAAGACCAACTACACACTTCTTCCAATGCTTGGTTCGCTAAGATAGTCTACTACCACCTTTCTCTTAAACTCGGTTGGGACAGCTGCGGCCAACCAAGCTAGTGAATCTGCATGAGTGTTCTATCCAGGACTTATTTGCTCGTTGTAAACTTTTTCAAAAGTATCAAGCAAATCCTTGGCTGCCTCCACATAGGCCGCCATTTTCTCATTCCAGGCTTCATACTCCCTGGACAACTGATTCACTACATGTTGCGATTCGCAGTACACCCTAATTCATCTCACTTTTAAGGTCCTTGCGCTTTTCAGGCCTATCAAAAATGCCTCATATTCTGCCACATTGTTCGATGCACTAAAGCCTAGCCGAACAGATAACTCCATCATCACTCCTTCATGGGGAAAGAGAACTACCTTAATTCTCGAACTAGTGTTACACTCTGAACCATCAACGAACAACTTCCATTCTAGAGGGTCCTGTTCGGTTGGGGCCTTGTCTTTCTTGACAGGCAGCCCAGGTGCCTTTTCCTTTCTCGTGGGTGGCTGGGGTGCCACTGCAGGTGAAAATTCCACCACAAAGTCAGCCAACACTTGGCCTTTGATTGCGGTGTGCGACTGATAGTCAATATCATATTGAGTTAGCTCCATGAATCTAGTCGAGATTCGTCCCGAGAAGTCTGCCTTTTGTACTAGTGATTTCAATGGAAACTCAGTATAAACCACAATCTTGTGGCTCTGGAAATAATGCGGCAATTTCCTTACTCCTGTCCTTAGTGCTAGGACCAATTTCTCGAGGGGCAGATATCTTGTTTCGGCATCCAGCAATGTCTTGCTCACGTAATATACAGGGATTTGTTCGGATCCCTTGTTCCTCAATATAACTGCACTCACAGCATGTTCAGAAACTGCCAAATATAAAACCAAAGACTCACTCAGTTCTGCAGTTGACAAGAGTGGGGTTGCTGCCAAGTACTTCTTTAGGTCTTCGAAAGCCTGTTCGAATTTTGCTCCCCATTCATATCCTTCTATCTTCTTTAGCAATAGAAAGAAAGGCCTACACTTGTCACTTGACCGGTTGATGAATCTATTGAGGGCCGCGGCCATTCCAGTTAGTGTTTGGACCTCTTTCGTTGTCCTAGGACTCTGTAGCCTCTGCAGGCCCGTTATTTGATCAGGATTCGCCTTGATCCCCTTATGGTCACAAGGTGGCCAAAGAACTTTCCTGAACTAACTCCAAATGCACACTTTGAGGCGTTGAGTTTTAGCTTGTACTTTCTCACGATTTCGAAGGCTTCCTTCAAATCTGGTATGTGTCCTCGCTTATATCTACTCTTCACTACCGTATCATCTATCATGGTCTTGCCAAGTACCTTTTTGTACATAATTGTTGCCAGCCTCTAGTACGTTGCTCCTGCATTCCTTAACCTAAAAGGCATGACACTATAACAGTATAACCCTCGTGGTGTAATAAAGGAAGTCTTTTCTTGATCGGGCCAAAACATGGCAATCTGATGATATCCCCGGTACATGTCAAGGAAACTCATCCGTTCGTATCCAGTAGTTGCATCGACCAGTTGGTTTATCCTTGGGACATGCCTTGTTCAAGTCTTTGAATCCACGCAAACATGCCACTTCCCATTCTTCTGTTTTACAACTATGTTATTGGACAACCACTCCGGGTAGTAAACTTCTCGTATTGCCTTGGCTTCCAATAAATGGTCCACCTCTTCAATAACAACATCCACAAGCTGTACGACTGCCCTTCTCTTCTTTTGTATCACGAGTTTGTGTTGTGGATCTACGTTTAGATGGTGGCAGATTACATCTGCGTCCACTCCGGGCATCTCCTTTGGTACCCATGCAAATACGTCAACATGTTGCTTTAGGAACACTGTTAGTTCGGCCCCCTCTTTCATTGCCAGAGACTCCCTAATTACAAAATACCTCTCAGGATCAGTCTAGTTGATCTGTACTTTCTTTAAGCCTTCTATAAACATGATGGGCCTTTAGGGCTTTCTTGATAATGGAGATCAAACACTATTGTGCCACCTTTTGGTTTCCTCTAATCTTCTCAATCACATTGGATCCTGGGAATTTAACCATCTGGTGATAGGTGGAGGACACTGCCCTCATCTTATGCAACCAAGTCCTCCCTATAATCGCGTTATAAGAGGATGGTATGTCCATTACCAATAAATCGGTTCGCAACACTAATGTGCCTGCCCGAACTAGTAATGTTAACTTCCCCATGGGCCATACTACTTCTGCACTAAACCCGACAAGAGGAGTTGTCGACTGTACTAGATCTTCTTGAGTCAATCCCAACTTTTTAAACGCATCATAGTATAATACTTCTGTGCAACTCCCTGAATCCACCAAGATTCTCTCAATGTCATACTCCCCAATTCGTAGGGTTATGACCAAAGCATCATTGTGAGGCTCTTGGACTCCTCTTAGATCCTCATCCGTAAAGATTATGCCTTCGTCGTATATGTCGCTTTCTCATCCTCTTTTGTTTCCCATCCGCATAACATGCTGGTTGTGTTTGACTTGCCTCTAGAGCAGCCTCACCTCATTTCTCGTACAAGGTGTGGCCAATCCATGTATCATATGGATCACATCCATTGGATTTTGTTTGTAATCTATTTCCATTGCCTTCCCATTCTTTTTGGGCCCCTACTAGATAAACTCTTTGATGTATCCTTGGGCAACTAAATCGTCAAGGTGATTTTTGAGCTCTTTCATAACCTGCCCATATTCTTTCTTATACGGCTCTTTCTTAGCATGCCCATATTCTTTCCTTACCCTGTAAGTTTTGGGCACTGGCCTATTTGATTTCTTTACAGGCCCTATCGGCTGCTCGACAACAACTTTGCCGTCCTCTCGGAGTATATCATCTTCCATTCTGGCGTGTTGTTCAATCCACTCCATCAACTTCGCTAATGTTGCTATCGGGTTCTATAGACACCTCCCAAAGCTGGGCATCACCATATAGATTGATCGTTGCTGTTTGTTTGGTTGTTTGCTTCATAAATCAAAATCATGGACATTCCCATGGCTAGGAATATCGCCACACGATAACGATTATCATCAAAATAGAGTTGCCACCTAGTTTATGAAAATTAGGAAAAATAGATAAAGATTCTGGGTACGAGAGCCAAAAGAACAATAAGGGGAAGTTGTTAGGCACCCCTCTTTGCCCAGCCATGAGACTGGCCCATAGTTATTCGACAATTGACGAGTTCATGCTTGTTTAATTCTAAGCAAGTAATCTATTTATTAGCCTTTAAACAGTTAATGGTGAGCCAGAACGATAATTGAAACATGCATAAGAAATAAATAAGACCAAACAGGCTGTCCCAAGGAGATGGATGCTGCAGCCGGTGAATAAATGTCACGATCGAAGGATCCTCCTGGAATAATGTATCGGCCGAAGGATCGAAGACTTAGCTGATGTTCTTCTTCACACCAGACTAAACAACTAACAGAGAGTTAAAGTACTATGATTAGCATGCATAAACTGAAAATAAAACAAACCAAAAGGCCCCTGGGCCTCACCACCTTGATCCCTCAGTGGCTTGATTGCTTCGGATTGAAGGAGATTGCCTGATTTGCTTCTTAAAAAACCCTAGGGTTAGGGTTTGAACTTCAGAGTTTGGATCGTCGGATTGTGGTTACCTGCAAAAGGTTAAGGCTTTTGTAGAGAGGATGTGAGAGAGTATATTTGCAGAGTTTCGTGGCTAGAGAGAGTGAATTGACATATTAATTTTGGAACCCTAAGGCCTCTTTATATAGGCATAGGGGTGACTCACTCCAACCAATCGCAATGCACGATTAAAATTGGAAGTGTAGGGCGACTCTAACTCTTCATGGTAATCTCTTTACGTAGCCCGAACACATCAAAATTTGGCTGCTAGGGTTTTGGTGATTGGATCAAACGTATGACAGAACATTCCAGAATCTAGAAAATAGACGATCTGGTGGCTGAGCAATGGATCTAGTGGCCAAAAGTTGGATTAGGCGGCTGAAGAATAGATCTGGCTGCCGAGGAATTGATCTCTTAGGGAGATTATCAAGCAACATGTTTCACGAGTGAAATAATGATGTTGAGGCTGTGAGATCAATGTTACAGTCGAAAGATAGATTTTCCTAGGATACTGTATTTCTGTCTGAAAAGCTATTTGACTCTGGATTAGGTCCTCTAAGTGGCTAAAAGTACTCACCATAAGTCCATGGGTTCACGAGAAGTCAATCAGCAATCACTGTATCCATTCATCATTGGGATGGTCCCCATAGTGGGACTTGAAATAATTGTTAGGCCAAATTGGGATGTCTACAGATGCCCCTCTTTGACTGAACTTAGACGGATCGTGAGACATGCTTAAGTAAGAGTCAAAGCTGTAAAAGCAACTCAATTTGGTCCAACCACTATTCCAAGGGTTTTTGAAAAAGGTTTTAGTTATGGTCGGGCCGAGAGGCTGCCTATGTATTCCGCAAGGGAAATTCAGACCAACCGTAGTTTAGGGGCAATAAAATAAAAGTTTGGAGGGTTGAGAACAGAAGACGTACCTTCGGGCTTCAAAAGCTGTAGTGCAATGTACCTGGGCTATGCCATGATTTTTGCGAAGAGTAGTTGAAGGAGCACGGGGCTGCCGGGGGAATCTTTTTGCGGAAAGCATCTTCAGAATTTTGGGGTAGGTCAATACACAGTGGGTGAGTCGTTTGCTTTTCTTGATCATCCCTACTTTCACTGAGGGGAGCTCCGTAGAATAGCCTATCCTCGCGAATGAGCTTGATGGAATAGATGTAATTGGGTGGTATCCAAACCATCTTCTGGAGACAATCGGACGCTGGTTTTGAGATATGGGGGGCACAAGGCCAGTAACTAGAACACGGAGCTTTGAGATAAGGGAACTGAGGTGCAGAGCTGGTTGCAGTCATAAGGCAAGAGCCTGAGGGTCAGAGCTTTAAGCTTAAGGTGATAGAACCGAGGCGTGGAGCCGATTACAGTCTGAAGGCAAGTGCCAGAAGAGTCGGGGCATGGAGCTTGATAGAACCGAAGCATGGAGCTTGTATCGATCATAAGGTGAGAGCCTGAGAGTTGAAGCATGGAGCTCGAGGTGATAGAACCGAGGCGCGGAGCCGGTTGCAAAAATAAGGCGAGAGCCTGAGGGTTAGAGCTTTGAGCTTAAGGTGATAGAAGAGCTGGTTGCAGTCTAAAGGTCTATGCACGGAGCTTTCCCAACATAAATTTTGGCGTAGAGCCAGAAGATCGAGGCACTGGGCTGATCAATATAACCGAGGCGTAGAGCCGGTTGATTGCAGGATTTACCTATTTCATAAGAGAGAGAGGTGCAAAACATGTATATGTGTATGATGATTGTTAGGTGTGAATAGATATGATGATGCAGACTCGATGTGATAATGGTGATGCAATATGTGCATGGGTCCATGCGTGTGTGTTTATTTTTAAGCGTGGAGTTTCTTTCAAGTTTTGGACTTGAGCATTCAGATCATATAGGTCGAGCATTCGGAGAGTAGAATCCGAGCATTCAAAGTACAGGCTTTGAGCATCCAGTATGCAATGGTTGGGCATTCAAGCGTAGAGCTTGAGCATCCAGTACACAGTGCACTACAAGAAAAAACACTTTTGCCGACAAAAACAATAGTCGCCAAATGGTTGTTTTTAGTCGGCAAAAGGTTTCCGCGACTAAAAAATTTGGTCGCCAGTTTGGTCAGCGACACTTGGTCTGGGAAAGTTTTTGCCGACTAAAATTATTTTTGTCTCCAAAGACTATTTTTCCCGACAAAACAATTTGTCGCAAAAAGTATTTTGTCGACCAAACTAGTTTGTCGCAGAAAGTTATGCCGACTAAATATTTTTGTCGTGAAAAGGTTATGCCGACTAAATTTTTTTGTCGCGAAAAGGTGTTGCCAACTAAAATTTTGGTCGCCGAAAACATACATTTGCCAAATAAATAATATTAAAAAAATAAATGCCACATGGCACCATCCTAGTGCCTCCACGTGGGCCACTCATGAACTGCCACATGGCTCGCATCTATTAATCCCCACACATGCATTTCCCAAGAATCGAACCCCCACCTCCAACTCCTTGGAGAGACACACAACCACTGAGCTACGCGACAACTTGTGATAAGTTCCTAAAAACAATATATATATATATATATATATATATATATATATATATATATATATTATGTATGAATAATAATAATAATAATAATAATAATAATAATAATAATAATAATATTATTATTATTATTATTATTACTATTATTATTTACGAAAAATTATAAATATATAAAATAAAATAATAATATTTTTTTTTTGGTAATTGATGCTTTTCATAACCAACCATGGAAAAACTCATATTAAGTGCTTCAATTCTCAATTCGTTTGAACCATTGCAAATATCTTATTTTTTTGGTCATTTTATCCTAAAATGTAATAATTAATATTTATCTTTAGGACTTTTATAATTAAATATCTTCTTTTTATTTTATTTTATTTTAGGGCTCTCATTTGAGAGTCCTACAGTCAAAATTTAATTATGACTATTTATGAAAAAATAATTAAAAAAATAAGATATTCCCACTGGTTCAAATGGATTGAAAATTTGAACACTTATATTTTAACTATATTTTTTAATATATATATATAGACACACACACACACACAAATTATCCAGTGAGTGATCCCTTACCAATCTACCATGCGGACCTCTCATTTCCCGAGCAAATTTTGATGATCCGAACCGCTCAAAGTGTGCAAAACGTGATTTTAAGGTTACCTGCGAGAAATCATAAAAAAAATGACCGGGAATGATTTGATTTGAGCAATTTTTTATTGAATGTGTGTGTGTGTGTCTATAAAAGAAAATATTTCAATCCCACTAAAATTGGTGGAGAGTGCCATGTCCCACTAACCCACTAGCTATATATAGAATGAGAGAGCATGAAGCTTTAGGACGTGTACCAAGAAAATTTAATGATTTTCATTTAATAATATAACATCAATGTACAAAATGTACGGACCGGATGAAAATAATATGTCGTTTATGGACCCCATAATCAGAGGTGTATCAACGTGAAGTACCTTTACTGAATTTAATAATTGACGATCATGCATCTATAGCTATCTTATCAACTCCATATTTTGCATGACTAATATGCTCGGTGGATACTAACTGAATGCTTCTGATCATGTAGTTTATGTTATGATTATATAGCTACCACACATTCACTTACAACAACAATACAAATTTAGTTTATATATGTTTGCTACCAATGAATGGTATTGTACCTATATAATCATATATAAAAAAAAATCTATCATCGGACCCTTGAATTTATAGTGTCTGCCGAGCATACTAGTCATGCAAAATATTGGAGTTGATCAGATAGCTATAGTCGCATGATCGATAATTATTATATACAATAAAGGTAATACACTTTGATATACTCTGATTATGGGCCCATAAACAGTATGTTATTTTCATTTGATCCGTAAATTTTGTAGATGTTATTGATTAGATGATCCCCACAAAACATCAAGTTCATCGTATGTTCGTAGTCAAATAATCGGATGAAAAATAAGATATATGATGCTATAAATTACATAAGTTTATTATGATATAATATATAAATTTTTTCATTGCCGACTAATTTTTTGGTCGCCAATTGTTCGTTTTCGGCGACCAAGCATCATTTGGTAGCCGAATGGTAGCTTTTGCCGACTAAAACGTTTGTCGCCTAATGTCCTCATTGCCAACTATTAATTTAGTCGCCAATTGTTTGTTTTTGGCGACCAAATAACCTTTGGTAGCCGAATGGTAGCTTTCGCCGACTAAAATGTTTTTGTCGCCTAATGTTCTCTTTGCCGACTATTAATTTAGTCGCCAATTGTTTGTTTTCGGCGACCAAATAACCTTTGGTAGCCAAATGATAGCCTTTCGCCAACAAAGTATGGTTTTGTCGCCAAAGGGCCCTACAATCAGCGACAAAAAAGAATTTAGTCGCCAAATGTCTACAATCGGCGACCAAAAATATTTTGTCGCCAAAAGTTGTCAATCAGCGACAAAATGTGATTAGTCGTCGAAAGTTAGTCGCTAAATGTGTTTTTTCTTGTAGTGGTGGTTGGGCATTCGAAGAGCTTCGAGCATTAAAAATGTTGAATTTTGAGCATTCAAGAGTAGAGCTTGAGAACAGATGATATCTTGTTGTTTAAGGCGTGGAGCTAGTTGAAATGATGGGCGTAGAGCCACTGAGTTTGTGCGCGTAGAGCCGCTGAATAGCTTGATGGTAGCGAGCATGGAACGGCTGAAATGGATAATGAGTTTACGGGCACAGGGCCGCTGAGCTGTGAGCATGGAGATGTGAGCACAGAGCTGCTGAGTAAGTGTAAAGTTGCTGAGTGACTTGAAGTATGTGAAGCTACTGAGGTAGAGAGCGTAGAGCTGCTGTGATGGAAAGCTTGGAGCTATCGAGTGAAAGAGCATGGTACTTGGGCATTGGGCTGCTGAGTGAAGGGTTTGGGTAATGAGCACGTGGTGTTGCTGAGCTGCTAAGATGCTGAGATGATGAGCTCGGGGCTACTGGGTGAGCTTAGAGCTGCTGATGGTGATGATGGAGTTGCTGAAGTGAAGGAACTTGAAGCAGTGAGCTTATGGGCATGGAGCTGCTAAATAGCCTAATGAGTGCTATTGGATGAGAGCACAAGGCCACTGAATATCCTGGTAGTGAGTATTGATCCGCTGGGTGACCAGGAGTTACAAAGTTGTAAAGATGGAGTAGTGAACACGGGGTTTGCTTGAATAATTTGAGCATAGGGCTGCTGATGGTGGAGTGTAGGGATGCGATGGTTATCGCACTTCCGGAGTACAGTGATCAGAGACATTAGAGATCCTTTAATCAAGTGAGAGAGCTTGTGGAGAATTCCAAAGTGGGCTTGATACTGGTGCTGTTGATTCCATATGCTTAGGGACACCCCCAAGGCTTATTCTGATCACATTGTGTTTGTGATCAGAGACATTAGAGATCCTTTAATCAAGTGAGAGAGCTTGTGGAGAATTCCAAAGTGGGCTTGATATTGGTGCTGTTGATTCCATATGCTTAGGGACACCCCCAAGGCTTGTTCTGATCACATTGTGTTTGCTTTAGAATGTCCCCAAGGATAATTCAATCAATGTTCATCATTGGTTTTGTTGGTCATGGACCCAAAACTTTGAATTGGTGTATTGAGCAAAATTTGATGTTGTTGTGGGAGATGGATTAAGAGGCCAGGAGATCGATCTCCTGGCCGAAGAATTGATGTCTCGGCCGAGTAATCGATGTCTCGGCCGTGAGAACTTCAAAAGTCAGAAAATCGATTTAAGTTAAGTTCGATCGATTTCACGGGTCATTTGATTTCTCCTCTCTTTCTTTGTCTGAAACTGTTCCGTCCCCGTTCTCCTACCGCTGTTGTTCTCTCGCTGCCGTCGTTCTTCTGAACCACCATTGTTTCGGCCATCGTTTTTCTTTGCCGCCATGGCTTCATCGCCTCCACCTCCAGTCGACACCACTATCGGTGCTCCTTCATCTTCTACTGCTGCACTAAGAGATTTAGTCAAGGCTCTGACCGTTGAGGCCACAAATCTTGGTGGGGTTTTGAGTACCCGCATCCTTCGTTCAAGTCGGCGTACACCGATTGTTGGGGGGGGGGGGGGTTCTTCGCAATCGAATCCTCCTGAAATCGAGTTCGGGGCTCCCTCTGATACGGGTAACGATGCCACCACGTACATCCCTCAGGTTCCCATAATCGAACATGGTGGCTCATTGCGGTATCGTCCTCCTCTCAGCGATACTCCTCCGGAGGTTTTGCATAGAGAGCCGGAGCATCACTTTGGTTTTACCAATGTGAAGGTAAATTTTTCCCTGTCAATAATATTGCTCGTATAGGATAATATGAAGTAATGATTTGAAAATGAAATTGGGTTTTAGGAATTGCACCCTGTATAGGCGATCTTGTTATCGTTTTGATCTTCTTTTGTATTTTGCTAGGCAAACGAGAAGCTGTGCATGTGGGGAAGCTATCCCTAGGTTTACGAGTGGTACGAGAGGCTTCCACAAAGTGCTAAGGATGCAGTTGCCTCGGCCGGTTTTGAGCACTTGATACTCGACTTCCACCTTCTGAAGGCGGAGTTGGGCTTGACTACAGTGCTAGTGGAGCGGTGGTGGTATACCACGAATACATTCCATTTCCCCGGGGCTGGAGAGATGACAATCACACCGGGTGATTTTGCTCTGCTTACAGGCTTGAGAGTTGGTGGTGATCCCCTTCCGATTGACCCAAGAATTCATGAACGAGAGGGTGCTTTTGACTATCTTTTGGGGAAAACCCCTGATGTATTAGAGAGCGGTCATGTCACCTACTCATGGCTCCGGGCACAATACGATCGGAAAGGTATTCTGGCAGAGGTATTTATTTCTCAGCTGGTGCGAGCCTTCCTCTTTTATCACCTTGGACAGACCTTGTTTTGCAACAAAGACAACTCAGTGCATGTTCAGTTTCTGGCTGCTTTGGTGAACCTGGAGACTATAACGGAGTTTGATTGGGGGACTCCTGCTTTAGCTACGCTGTATGGGCACTTGAGTGCTTGTTCTCAGGGTGTTAGCCTCTCACTGGGTGGGCACTACCGCGTTCTCGAGGTATATGTTTCAACTTTCTTTGTCGTTCCTTTACTGCCTTGATTTTTGTAACTTATGTTTGTCTTTGTATTTGCCTGCAGCTCTGGGCTTTTGAGCACTTGTTGCAGTTCCCTCCTCTGACCAAGCATGAAGAGCCTAAGTTTGTTCGACGGGTGGCCCACTGGCTGAAGGGAGTTTGAAAGATGCGGTCGCCTACTATGGACTTGTTGGCTTGGAGGTGGGTTTTGGATCGTTTGACGGTGGATCAGGTATGACACATTTTATCCTTTCATGCTATCTTTTTACTTTGTTATACTGATGTCATCTCGCCTATAATAAGTGCATTTTGATCCCTGGGATACTTTGCTTGACGACGCTCCTCTGGAGTTGACCTCGGCCTGGGCTTTGGACAACCAGCACTTTCTTCTGGAGGGACCCTTCTTGAGAGCTTGGTATCTTGGGGAGAGAGTGGCCAGCCAGTACTTCCCACGCTCAAAGGCATTGTAGCTTGTTCCTCTCCCTCCTTTAGCTGGTATGAGGTCGACTCATCTTTTGGCGGGAAAGAGTTTACTGCTTGCTCTCAAGAGACAGTTGGCCACAGATTTCCTTATAGCGGGAGATTACTCGGCCTTTCGCATGGCCTCGCTGACCCTTCCTACCACTACCATTGCTGCTGCTGCTCCTCCTGCTTGGCCATGGTCCCCTAGCTTCATTTCATTCCATAATGCCAATGGAGAAGAGGAGCGTTTGATGCTGACACCATGTGCCACTCAGCTTTACGTACTACCCACTGGGGTCCAACATGTGAGTTTCAATTGCCTTTGATATCCTTTCCATACTTTGCTGTAAATAATGCGACTTCCTTCGCAGGTACCGGCGGATGTAGTTCCGGAGTGGTTGCGTGCATTTCAGAGTGCACAGGCCCTGGTTCGATGGCAGTGAAGCCGAATAGTTGCGGTATGTATCCTCTAACTCTCTTCTTTCCATTCTGTATCCTTGCATGAATCTGAACATCCACATTTTGTAGCTTGAAGCGGAGCGGGCGCCGACGGTGTTTGTTACTCAAAGTGTTGGCGTCAGCCAAGGTGGGAGTACAAGGGCTGGCGATGAAGGTGCTGGAGTTGATGATGGAGGCGAGGGATAGTGGAGTAGTGTCCCAGGAACTGAGCGCTTTCATCCTTCCTCTTCTCGATTAGCATCCAAGAGGGGTTGTGGGTAGTAGCTTGCTCTTTCCTTTGTACCTGTATTTATTAGTCCTAGAACAGACAAGGATATGTATTTTTATGAAGCAACCTTAACATGTTTGGCGAGTTTGTACTTTGAACTCTTTGTTTTATGGGAGCATGTCTTGTCCTCGAGATACTTCAGGATTTGTATATAATGGCTCAAAACTTGTTTTGAATAGATATTTGCTATTTTGAATGAGCAATGAGAGTTGATAACCCTGAAAATAGTTTTGCAGCAAAACTGCCCTTTGGTAAGTAAAGCGAAACATCGGCCGAGGAATGGATTGTTCGACCGAGAATTCCATTCTTCGGCTGCTACTTCTATTCCCTAAAGAAAGCTGGACTTTTTGTTTTAGTCAAGTGGCGTTCTCCCCTTTTTATGCTTGAATCTGATTTATGCCTTTTGTTTACTTTTGCCGCATCCTATAGTCTCTTTGCCAAGTTTCAGGATTTCTGGGATATCTCGTCCCTTATGTTGACGACCTTTGAGTCAGAGAGGACGAGCAATGATTCTCGTGACCTTTTGTTTTTGTCAATTTTTTTTTGAAAAATGACTAACTCATTTTTTGCTAACTCAATATGTAGGTTTAGCTATCCCCATCATTGAGTACAGACTCCTTTCCTTCTCTCCACATGTTTGGGCGGTATCTCAATGTGAGATTGCCTACGAATCCCTATCAGGGAATCAGGCCATGAACGTAGTTCCAAAATCATAACCTCTGAAGTTGGGTTTACACTCTTGGTTTTTCTCACATGCTGTTTGATTTTGCCTAGGTTACCTAATAGAGGTTGAGTCCCTAGCGAGCCTTTCTTTGAACGCCTTAACTTTTACTTTGGTTGCGTTTTTTTTGGTGCATTTTCTTGCCCTAGCAGGCTTTTGCTCTTACTTTTGCTTGGGTTTCTTGGATTACCCAACGTGCATTTCTCACAAGAGGGTTTCTGTGTTTTTGTAGAGGAATTTGGTGGAAATATTTTTCCGAGTCTCCTATGTGTCTGTACTTTCATGATGGGCAAGCTAACTCTAAGTGTTCTTGAGGAGATATCGTTTTCTCTCTAAGTTTTGGCAAAAACCTAGTTCTAGACAATCAAGGCTCGTCCTTTCTTTCCTTCTTGTTAACAACATAAAGAATTTGATTCTTAAAATCCCCTTTCTTTGGCAAAGAGACTATAGTGTATGGCAATTGCAAATTAAGATTTAAATTATTTACTAAGCACAAAATGGAAAGATAAAACAAGAATTTGTTTAGTCATAGAACATGCCCAAACAAGGGCCCAAAACATGTCCTAGCTTGATTTGGGAAACAAATGTAATGTTTAATGTTTTTGCCATGTCATGATTTTGCAATTACTGCAGCATCTCGGGGTTTGCTCCTTTTTCCTTGCTTTTCACAGTTTTATACTCTTCTTCACCTTCTTCTTTGCCAAACAAAATCTTTAGGTCAAATCCAGCTAGCACCTCGATCCAGTCTTTGGGGACAGGAGATGAGTTTGTTGGTTCTTCCAATTCACTGTTGGTCCATTCTTGATCGAAGAAGATTTGCATCCCAGGATACCTCTGTTTGGTGGTTGGATCTTCCCATGTTTTTGCGAAGCCACAAAATGGGAAATCCTCGTCTTCTCTTACAAACCAACCGTTGAGTGTTTTTGGGACCACAATTGCCTTCTCCTTGATTATGTTTCCTTTTGCCCTAGCCTTTTCCATGCTTTCATTCTTCTTCTTTTCTATCTGAGCCTCTGTCGGGGTGTAGCCAAGACCAAAGGCGTATTGATTGTGCGTGAAATCAACCATTCATGGGATCCCTTGTGACCTTTTGCCTAAACCCAATCCAGGAAAGTAGTTCTGCTTCTTCAACATTTGCATGGCCGATGTGCTTATGTAAAAACTTCTCTCAGCCATCAAAGCTTGTATGGCTATTGCTTCCTCAAGAATGAACCCAGTAAGAAAGGTTTCCTCGGCCCCTACTTCTTGCACAGGTGTATCGGAATGAGTTCGGATTGATGAGTTGCCTAGAATGCTCACGACCCTCGGTCTACTGCAAACTTATTGATGTAAAGTGGAAGGTATTGCTCTAGTGTCCTGTAGCCAAGGCCTTCCTAGCAAGAGAATGAAGGTGGCTGGTATGCCCATGACATGGAATTCCACATTTCTCTTGATCTTTTCCACTTCCACTGGTAGGGTAACACATCCAACCACTCTTCTCTTTGAATTGTCATACCCCCTTACGCCTTGGCTTGAGGGACGTATATCAGTAGTATCAACCCCTAACTTGTCGAGGGTTCTTTGAGGGCATACATTCAAAGCGGACCCATTATCCATCAAAACCAGTGGGATCCACTTAGTGAGACAGTTAGGGAGATGTATAGAGGTTTATTATGTGCAAAGCTTTCAGGAGGAAGATCTTTGTCAGTGAAAGCTATTGTTGGTTTTGGCACTTTGGATGCCATTATAAGGTCCACCAGATTCTTAGGAGTGATATCGATGGGAACTTTGGCTTTTCCCAAGGTCTTGACAAAGGAATTATGATGTTCGGAAGAGGACATGAGCAATCCCCAGATAGAGATATCAGCTTGGATTTTCTTCAATTGCCGGAGTACCCTGTCTTCCTCAGGTTCGATCCTTTGACTTTCCTCTTCTTCTTCTTCTATTACTCGGGTTGAGGTTGAACTTTCTCCACTAAGCTTGGGAGGTTTGTACACTCTTCCACTTCTGGTGAGATGACCTATCTCTTCTTCCTGAATGCCCCAAGGATTAGTAGGCTCAATCCTTTCAATTTCCTAGTCACTTGGCAGGGCTTGGCCCATTTCCAACCACCAATCCCCATCATCAATTGCATAGATGTCAGGGGAATGAAGTTCCTCTTTCTTCACAAAACACTTATCATCCTTAGGGAGGGTCAGGGATGGTTTGGCTTGGGTATTTGAGATGATGTACTAGGTAGGATTATATGTGGAGTTGTTGGAGAGGCTTATAAGATTGATGTTTCGAGGTGGTAGTTCTGCATTGTGAATGGGGAGTGGGTTGGTTTGCACATTGGGCTTGGATGGTTTTATGGCTTGGCTATCGATGAGATCTTGGATGTCATGATGAAGACACATACATTGGTTTGTCTCATGTCCAGGGTGCTGGTGATAAATGCACTGTTTATTGGTGTCATAGTTTGGGCCATAAGGTGGCTGAGGAGGTGGGTTGTTCAAGGGCTTGAGATGCCCTTGACAACTTAGAATGGCTAAGGCTTGGGATGAGGTCATATAGAGAGGGTCAAAGTTGCGGGGGGGTCGATTTGAGTTTCTGGATGAGCTAGCTTGGAAAGGGTCTTGTGGTGACGCTGGGTCAAGGGTGTTTACAGAGGCATGAGAAGTATGAGTAGAGAAGGTTTTCTTGGGTGAAGGAGGAGCTTCTTCTTTCCCAATGAGCCCCAGCTTGATTCCTTCTTCAGTTTGCAGCCCTGTAGTATGCAGCCCTGTAGTATGCAGGCGCTTAAAATCAATGATAGCCTGAGTATAGATATGCTTAAGATACTTGGATTGCAAATTCTTGATGACTATTCTCACTTGATCTTCCTTAGAGGGACAGTTCTTCATCTTGGCGGCCTTTTCTCTCCATCTTGCCACGAAGGTAGCAAAGTCTTCGCATGGCTCTTGCTTGGGCATCTCCAAATCTCGAGTGGTTAACTCAATTTGGACATTGAATGCATATTGCTTGACAAAAGTATTGTCAATCTCTGGCCAAGTCTGATAAAGCATGAATTCCAAGGTGAGGAACTAATCGAGAGCGCTTCCAGTAAGAGTCCGTTGGAATAATTGAGCAATGAGCTCATCATTCAATCCCATTGGTTTCAAGGTGTTGATAACATGGCGGACATGGCTGGTAGGGTTGCCAGTTCCATTGAACTTCTCAATATTTGGCATCTTGAACTTCTCAGGTAGTTAAGAATATAGAAAAAGGCAAAGCCCTTTAAAATCCAGAATTTGGTCCCCCTACAAGCCAAGGCGTGTTTGATCTCATTGACTTGCTTGGCCAATTCAGGATTTTCTGCCAATACCACTTCATGAGGATTCTCTGCTTCTTCCTCGTCTTTCTTGTCTTTAGCATCTCTTGCTGCTTTTTCGGCTAGTAAATAAGTGATTTGAGCTTGGAGTTCAGCAATTGTAACGTCATTGTCTGCCATTCTTGAAATAGGAGTGGGAGGATAGCTAGGTGAAGCTTGGGGGTTGGTGGATGATCAAGTTTGCTGAGAAGATGACTGCGAAGTCCCAGGAAGTGATTGGGACCGTGAGGTTGTTTTGACAGGCGAGGATGACAGGCGGGATGGCTGCAAAGACCTCTATTTAGCGTGGTTTTGGGTGTTGTAAGAGTATAAAACTGGCTGTGGTTGCTTCTTTAATCTACCTATCGTGCCTGCTTTACAAAGTAGAATACTTGTAAGTCAGTACTGGGCTGTATAGGGTTAAGATTTGGGCAGAAAATCCCAACCCTTTTGAACATAAAGAGATGCTACAACAACAAATTATACAGAGTGTGAGGAAGAACTTCAAAGTTATATGCAAGGAAATGCCTTAACCTGTGGGTTCCTGTCTTATTTTAATAAGTTCTATGTCTCTCTTACACATGTAAGGTTTGGGTAGTCTCAAGGGTGCTCCGTTGTCAAAGGGCACCAATCCTTTTGCCAGCCCATCATAGATGGCAATCGAATGATTCTCTTTTTGATATACTGCTAGGTACAAGTGACTGTGGAGTTTGTTGAAACCCATAACATAGCCCGTGACATGCCGGGATATTAGGTGAACTCAACGAGGTTGCCCGCTAGATGCATATGATAAGTGAATTAAATAAAGCATGTATTAGTCCTGTGTCGAACTTTCTGGTTATGGCTCTCAATTCCCCAGCAAAGTCGCCAAAAACTGTAGACACCTCCCAAAGCGGGGCATCGCCATACATATTGATCGTTGCTATTTGTTTGGTTGTTTGCTTCATAAACCAAAATCGTGGACATTCCCATGGCTAGGAACATCGCCATACGATAACGGTTATCGTCAAAACAAAGTCGCCACCTAGTTTATGAAAACTAGGAAAAACAGATAGAGATTCCGAGTATGGGAGCCAAAAAAACAATAAGGGGAAGGTGTTAGGCACTCCTCTTTGCCCAGCCTTGAGACTGGCCCATAGTTATTCGACATGTGACTAGTTCATGGTTGTTTAATTCTAAACAAGTAATCTGTTTATTAGCCTTTAAACAGTTAATGGTGAGCCAGAACGATAATTGAAACATACATCAGAAATAAATAAGACAAAACAGGCTGTCCCAGGGAGATGGATGCCGCGGCTGGTGAATAGATGTCACCACCGAGGGATCCTCTTGGATTAATGTACCGGTTGAAGGATCGAAGACTCAGCCGATGTTTTTCTTCACACCAGACTAAACAACTAACAGAGAGTTAAAGTACTATGATTAGCATGCATAAACTAAAAATAAAATGAACCAAAGGCCCCTGTGCCTCACCACCTTGATCCCTCAGTGGCTTGATTGCTTTGGATTGAAGAAGATTGACTAATTTGCTTCTTGAAAAACCCTAGGGTTAGGGTTTGAACTTTGGGCTTTGGATCGTCGGATTGCGACTGCCTTCAGAAGGTTAGGACTTTTGTAGAGGGGATGTGAGAGAGTATATTTGCAGAGTTTCGTGGCTAGAGAGGGTGAATTGACATATTAATTTTGGAACCCTAAGGCCTCTTTATATAGGCATGAGGGTGACTCACTCCAACCAATCACAATGCACGATTAAAATTGGAAGTGTAGGGCAACTCTAACACTTCATGGTAATCTCTTTACGTAGCCCGAACGCATCGAAATTTGGCAGCTAGGATTTTGGTGATCGGATCAAACATATGATAGAACATTCCAGAATCTGGAAAAGACGATTTGGTGGCCGAGCAAAGGATCTGGTGGCTGAAGGTTGAATTAGGCGGTCGAAGAATAGATCTGGCCGCTGATGAATCGATCTCTCAAGGAGATTTTCAAGCAACATGTTTCACGGGTGAAAGAATGATGTTGAGGCCGTGAGATCAATGTTACGGCCGAAAGATAGATTTTTCTAGGATACTGTATTTCTGTTTGAAAGGCTATGTGGCTCTGGATTGGGTCCTCTAAGTGGCTAAAAGTACTCACCATAAGTCCATGGGTTCACGAGAAGTCAATCAGCAATCACTATATCCATTCATCATCGGGATGGTCCCCAAGCTGGGACTTGAAATAATTGTTAGGCCAAATTGGGGTGTCTACAGGTTTCATATTTAACGACCGACGTAGTTCTCCCTAAATAGGCAGCCCAGTTTTGAAGGTAGCTATTGCATACTCCTTGCTGCAACTTTCAATCTCATTCAAAGTTTTCCAATATTCCTTCACATAGTCTCTGATCGGCTCATTTTCCCCTTGATTCATCGTGGAGAGGATTTCAAACGTCTTGGGGGCTCTCCTGCTTGTTGAAAACCGAGTAGTGAATTCTTCGGCTAGCAGCCTCCATCCTCGTATGGAATTTGGTCCTAGCTTATGGAACTAAGATAAGGCTACTTTCCCTAGACTTGATGGGAACATCTTGCACATTATGGCATTGTCGCCATCGTGCATGAACATAGCCTGTTAATAGTATTGTATGTGAGCCACAGGGTCTGCATTTGTCTCATAAAGGACGAATGCACCGTGCTTTACTTCGCTCGGCAACCGTGCTTCTTGCAGCCTTCTTACCAAGGGGAAGGCTGCTATGTTGCTGAGGGCTTTTCGTGCTGCTTCTTGTGCAGTCATGGTCCCGTCCTCTCACCCTTTGTCTTAGGAGCTTCATTTTTCTCCCAATCGGAATCAGGTCTCTCGTACCTGTCCCTATGGTGCTTCCTGGTTCCTTGCTCCTCGGGGGTAGGATTTGGCTCCTGCTCCTTCTTTTTCATGAAGAAGCCTTTCGCCTTTCTGGAGTTCGACTTGGACCCCTGCTTCTTCTTCTTCTTTGTGAAGAAGCTCTTTTCCATTTTGAAGTTCGACTCCTGCTCTTTCTTCTTCGTAAAGGAGCCTTCTTGTACTCCACCATGGCTTGCCTGTCTCCCCTGGAATTTCTTTGTGAAAGTCCAGAGTTCTCAGGATGCTCTCGGATCCGTTCTAACTCGTGTTCTCGTTTCTTGATCAAACGAGCGAATTCCTCAATTTCCTACCTCTTCTTATTGAGGATGTCTTCACTGTTGTGCACGCTTCTCGAATGTGCAATTGACTCCCTTTCATGGTGGGATTTACTCATCCGTGTGGAACTTGTGGCCGTCCTGCCCTATCTATTCTTGGAGCCATCTAGGACGGTCAGGGGTTGCCTTTGCTTGTCGTTTTCTTCCCGTGTCTGCCGTCGGTCTTTCTCAGAGCGCCTGGTGGGGACTTATCTCCTACCCCACCTAGCAGGTTCTTTGGATCATGCGTTGTCTTTGGATATTCTTCCACCATGGTCATTTTTCAAATAGAACTCTTTCATTTCCCACAGACGGCGCCAATTGTAAGTGGACAAAAACAAAAGGTGCTTTTACAGTACCTTGAATGTAACAGCTACTCGTGCCTCTTGATCGGAACCTTGTTCATCGTCGGAACCTTAATCTGCAAAACAGACAAGGGGTGAACAAACCTTTGCCTCTCATGGCAAAGGCTCTCTGATGCCTAAGTTAGTATCACATACTGAGGAAAACTCTAATAATCAATGGGAGAATAGTATCAATGCAATGTATTGCGTACCTTTTACCTCTAGGCTAACCTTATTTATATATAAGCAGTTCATCAAAAAAGTTTTTATTTTTTCCATGTAATTTTATTTTCTAGAAAAAGAAATCTTTTAAGAAGTATACATTTGAGGTCCATTTAATATCGTTGCTTAACAGAGACGTTTTAACATTTTCTGACCTACTTAATGGTGTTCTCTGCCTTAAGATTTTCCCAAAACTCCTCTCAAAGAAGTTGAAATATCCTAGTGGGAGATCTTTCGTGTCCTAAAAATGACATTAATCTTTTTCTTTTCTTTTTTTATAACCAGGTTTTTGGGTTCATTTTAGCGCAACCCAACTAATTAATTCCGGGCTGCTACAGTTAACGGTCAGACAAATTCCCCAATGGCTTCAAAGTTAGGAATGTTTGGGCTTCCGTGGGATTCAAACCTACAACTACATAAAGACAAAGTACTTAAATTCAATCAAAGTTAGGAATGCAATGTTTTCTACTTTGGTTTGCATACAACACTTCCAAATTCGATCACAGGATTCTCACTACAGATCGAGTAAACTTTGCAACACAAAACCCAATAACACAACTACATACACCGAAAAACGTACACATCTCACTACAGATCGAGTAAACTAACCTGATGAACTGGCGATGGCAATGGCAATGTTCAAAGCTTGGACGATTGAAGGTAGTGTCTCCGGAGTAGACGATTCAAACGGAGGCGAAGGAGGGAGTTGGGGAACCACGTCGGCTGTTGAATGGGAGAGAGTAGGGAGAAGTCTTGAGAGGCTGGGGAGCACAGACGAATTTTCGCTGGACCAAACCCTAGACAGCTTCATATGTCAGGAGAATTGAAAAGAGGAAAAAAAGAGAGAAGGAAAAAGGGAAAGATTGGGACGAACGGGAAGGGAACGGTGTCGTTTTTTAATCAAAGGACAAATTTTTCCACTCACATCATGCTTAATACCTCATACCATGTATTGGTAATATTGCTTCCAGGTGCCATGTCTTGGTAATTTGGAAACTTCAGACCATGAAACTGGTGATATTTTCCGGTCCACACCGCCTGTGGGTAATTTACCCTTGAACTTTTAAGCCAATATCATAAAGTCGAGAAATTACAATTCATCCCACATAAATTGCATCAAAAGATAATGTGAAAACTTGACGTAACAAAGTCAAGATACAAATGTCGATATGCGAAAAAAAGATATCCAAAGAAAGAAAATAATTCACTACATATGCTAGTTTTAATAAACCTATACAGATGTCGATTGATAAACAATTTAGGCGACGCTATTGTGCAACCCAATCAAAATTTGTCCTCTGTAATCAGCATTGCTTCTTTTATTCATTTTGTGCACAGCAAAAATAAGAGTCTTAAACAATACAACTCAAAAAGACAGACATCAATAAGATAAGACTATATTTTTAAAAAATAAGATAAGACTAAAGGACTAAGTGTGTAGGTTTGTTTTTTCCCAAGTACAAATGAGCAGGGCCAAGAACAATCTCAGATGCAGCCATACCATGACCAACTAATGTGTAGAAGCTGAGGTAAGACTAGCAAGAAACAAAGGGTAGGGGCACCTTGACCAATAGGATTAGCAGCAGTAAGGACACACCAAAAAACCACAGCAAATAACTCAACAGAACCAATAGAGATCTCATATAAGCAACACCATGATTGAAGGAGTGTGCAACTGAGTGACCAAACCAAAAGAGCCACATCAAATAAATAGAAACTGCAAAAACACGAAAGAAAAAAAGAAAAAAGACACCACCAAAAGTCACAAACCCAAGAAAAAAAAGCAAACGAAGACCAAAGCTTCATGAGTCAAACATTGCTGAACCATCAGCTAGCTCGATAGCCACACCACTATCATCGCATATATTTTTCCAGTAGTGAAAGGAGGTCATATTTACCAGGACATACAGATCCCCAAATCTGATTAAGTTCTTTGGTTAGAATTGATTCAAAAGCTTTTAGGTTCCAAAGTGACAGCTTCCTAAACAACTACATTTCTATGTGAGATTAGATACCTACCTAATCGACAGCAAGACGTTGGAATCCTTCCGTTATATACTGCATAGTTTTAAAATGTAGAGAAAAGAAGACAAGAAGGAAAAAGGATACTGTGTTTGGCTTTCTCCCATGTGAATGTACATGTCAAGTCGAACGTATGCATCACAACACAGAAAAATTATTCATCGTTAGTAATTTATTTTAATCTACGGGTATCTGTGATCTTAACGTGGAGAGATTTATAAGTATTTAATAACATGGAGCTCGAAATATAATTAAGATAAGGACGGGAGTACAATTACAATTCTGTAGTGGGGTGAATTGTAATTTGTGTGATAAGAAATAGAATCCTAGTGGGATTAAGATTTCTTATTTACACAAGGAGCCCAGATTTATTTCTCCCTAGGTCCCTGCCCTAGCCCTATAAATATACCGCTCGTTCTCTAGGTTGACGACACGTTTTTGAGAGATCAGAAAAGTGGGTTGTGAGAGAGAACAAACAACCACGCAGGGTTTCCACAAACGGGTACATGATTCGAGGTATAAGGGACAGAAGATCGTAAGGTATGGTCGAGCAGTACTCGTGGCATACAACAGGATGTGCTGTAACAAGTTCAACCAGCGTTCGAGACGCGGGAGTTGAGGTAAAACCCTAATTTTGCCTTGTAGGGTTTTTGCAATTTTTGTTATCTAATCTGTACGCGTCATTACTAGGTCTTGAGGATTCAGTTTCCCAACAATCGTATGCATCAAACTATAGAGGAAAGAACCTCAGGTTCCATGAAATTTCAACACAAAAAAAAAAAAAAATCATTGGCGTTGTAAAAATGTGAAATAAAGCAATACTCCAAGTAATGGTACGTAGAGCAGGAAAAATTCTCTTGTCAATGGCTAGAGATAAATTCTAGGTTAGTAAATTGAATTAAGCACAAACATGCAGGTATTGTCAAATAAAAGCAACAGGTATTGTGCTTCAAGGAAACAATATGAAAACATGAAGCTTTTCATCACGGCCCTAGCATTGGAAGTTACTATATGAAGATGATCCCACAGTTATTGATTTCATCATTGATAAGCACTATCGTGATGACTTAATGAAATGGTTGTAACCAAGAAGCAAGTATACTAAACAAACCAAATCTTAGGTTAATTTAAAAAAGATAAATCATGCGGATATAAATTGAAACTTAAGCAGGAAATCGATCTTTGGCAAACTCAATTTTTTATTTCCTTCCAATCCTTGACAAGTTCGATCTTACTTTCTATGCAAGAAAATCCTATTTCAATTTTGAAATGCAAGGAAATGCCAACTATCTTGTGCATTGGGGTGATATTCTGAGTTTATTTGGGTTATTAGCATAATCTTCAGTCTTCTGCTAACTTATTAGAGCAACAAAGGAAAGGTAAAGCAATGGGGTTGCCTAGGCACTAGAACTTCTTTCTTGTCTTTCACAAATTTATTTCTAGAATGTGAACCCCTAGATGGTATCATTCTAGATTGACTCTATCATCAAAGTACATGTTTGAAACAGGAAATGAATTGGCCATCAAGCTAATTTCAAAGCAGACTTACCAAGAGCAGCACAGAGATCAAGGACGTGATCTCCCGAGGAGATATTCAAAGTTGAAACAGCAGCTCTAGATGCTGCATCAATCCCATATATCTGATTGACAAAAGCAAAGGAAATTGAAGGATGCCTATTCAAAGCTGAAACTGATAATTTAATATATCTAAAAACCGCTACTGGGATTTACAAGAAGAAAATAAGTAACACTACATGCGAATATCCATCGGTGAATTTTTGGATGTATTAATGTACTTGAGTGCTGAAAGTTGAAATGAAAACTATAGACAACCGGTTGACCCTTTCACTTTCAAACATGTTTCTTTACAGATAAATCAAGCACTCTGCAATAGAGTGAACCGTTAATATAGGTGCATGTTGTGATGCTGAAAAAATTAATGTGAACATTATCAGTACTATGTGATGCTGTGTATATGAGACTGTGGGCACATGCCCCTGAAAATTCTATATAGAAATTAGGTGCGCCCCTTTTTTTGGAAAGCATGGTGAAACACTTCGATTCAGAGTCGCCACTCGGGTTTTGCGGTAAACCACCCAAGGAACCAAACTTGAAACGTTTGCTACGTTGTTTAATTTTGGAAAGGCATAGACTGGTCCATCGTCACCTTCGATATCTGAGGTTTGGGAGCCATGTTACGAGAGGGGAAGGGTTTTATGGCACCTCTCTCGCCCAATCCGGAGATCGGTCTCTACTCGGGCATTTTGTAAAACATTTGATTCTCTCTTTTAATCAACTTTTAGCCATTTAGGGTAGGGGAACAGTTTAATGGGATTAAAACTATAACATGTTAGCAGGATGTGATAAAATGGCATGCTTGCTATATTGAAACAAAATAGTATAGATTGAAAATAGGCTCCTGTGGGAGTTTAAACAGACTGTAATACACTGACCCATAGTGGCGTGAGCAGGAAAAAACTAGCATGCACTGATCGAGTCACTGCATGTTGATCCCACCTGCGCACGCTACTACCAGACACGCGTGCGCTAGTAAGCTCAAGCCCACAATTCTTATTCTCAACCCTCTGGGCTTTAGAATTGACCAGTGCACACCCAGGACAAACCAAGCAGTTCATATCACAAATATATACAGTAATAAATAGTTTGAATGGGCTCAGAGGCCACCAAAAGAATAGAATACCCCATAAACAACGTGGGGATAAAACAGAGGGGCAAGGCCTAGTTGCCATGCAATGGCCAGCCACTGGACTGAGATGGATTGGCGCATGCGAGTAATAGACTACCATACGCCAGTTGTAATCTCTTGTCTAGTGCTTGGCTTTGCACTTTCTGGGTTCTGAGACATGTTCAGAAAGACCCTAGAGGCATTCCAAAGCAGCAGATATGAATATTTGAGAAAGTAAGACTAGCAAACTTAACTATGGAAAGCAGTAAACTGGTTTTAACATGCTCAAAGGTGATAAAATGAAAAGGAAGACAGAAAACAGTTAGACACTGATCCCCACGCCAGTAATGGCGGCAGTACTGCATGTATAGCCATTACTGGCGTACGCGTTCTTTGAACTGGCCTGCGCCAATTCTAGCCATGCACAGTTTTGAAACCTTGCTAGTTTTAGGGCCAGGACTGGTATTGATTACCAGCCTTGATCTTGCCAGACCCCTCAGGGATCAGAACAGAGTACTATCAAAGGTGGTATACCTTTGGTTTTGAGTTTGTTGGAGTTATTGAGCTTTGAACTTGTGGTTTTGATGGATGGATGAAGAATGTATGCAGGTAGAGGGGTGTAAGGCTTGTTTATCACTTCATTTGACAAAGAAAATGATGAACAAAAGGTTAAAGGGGTGAAGCTTTGACTAGGTGTTTTAAAGTTGGTAACCCTTTGCATATAAATGCAAATGGAGGGTATTTATAGAGGAGGGAGAGGGAGGTAACAAGCTGAAATGGGTTGGTTAGCCTTGGAGTGTAAGTCTCCCATGCATTAAATGCATGGGACAAGGTCATGGGAGTTGGAGAGAGGAGAAGGGAACATCCCCTTGTCCGAAATCACTTCTTAGCCGATCAAACAGTGTACTGGATGGCACAAAAGTCCTGTGAACATGGCTGAATAAAGGTGATGGGACTACCTTTGACCGGCGTACGCTAGTCACTGACCTACGTGTGCATGTCTTTGCCTGGTCAAAGGTCAAAGCTGACCGATGACTGACACGTGGCAGAGAACCGGTGCATGCTGGTGCGGGACTAGCGTGTTCCTGTAGGGTTTTGCTGAGGCTTTTTGGTTCTGGCTTGAAGGGTTTTTGAAAGGCTTGAAAGAGTTCCGGAACGCTCAAAGCTCAAACACACTAAGATTCTCGGGGCATTCTTGATCTTACTCATCATTGGGGAATCAAAGAGCGTAAGTAAACTAATTTGGACAATCCAGAATAGGGTGTCTACAGAGACTGAGGTACCTATAGTTCCTAGTCAATTACTAGATTGGTATCCAACAAAATGGCAAAAATGATCAAATACAAGGAATTAATCGAAGAGAATAAAAGACAGCATAACCAAGAGTCGTGTGAGGTAAAACACAGGTAACACCAAAAATCGATAATAGCTTGGTCCTTTCAGCCATAGCCACCTTCTTTTCATAGTTGTCGTTCCAAAGATCATGTGGCAATATGTCAAGGCCTTAGCAGTCTCAACAGAGCCTTTCACTTGGACTTCATTTATTGGTTAATATTTTTATAAGCAACTAAACATTCCTTTGTAACAGAAGTCAAACCACTAAGAAGGAATTTAAAAGATGAGCTCCAAGATAGAGCATTACTACCTCAACAAAGGAGACACTAACATTAAAGTTAAGCTGCAAACTGGACTTCAGCATGTATGACCTTCTTAGACAAAGTTAAAAGATGGCAAATATGTCTGGTAAGTAAAAGTAATGCAGAGAGAGAGAGAGAGAAGTAAAATACATAGAACTTAGATAGTTTTTAACTTGAACTAATCTATAAGACATCTACACAACTCAAACATATACAAAAATACCTAAAAAAATTGCTCATTACTTACATACAAGCTGTCAAAGGGAAGTTCAAAACAAAAATTCTCACAAAGGTGTGTAACTAAGCAAGGAAATTTTAACATTACTATCTTAGACCAATAATAGGCAAACTACAAATTGCATTTGTGTGACTTGAAATAGCAAACTGCAAATTGCAAATTGCATTTGTGTGACTTGAAACAACAATGTATGTGTGGGAATCGTGCCTGGAAAAAGAAGGGCGGATCGATGAGCGTGCGCTTTATTTGGCAGGCGAGCGTTCAATTTAGAGTCGCCACTTGGGTTTGAAGGTTCGACACCCAAGGAACCGAACTTGAAATGCTCGCTACGTTGTTTGATTTGAAAAAGGTGAAGGCATCTGTCTGTCATAACCATATCTGGGTTCGGGAGCCAGGTTACGAGAGGGGAAGGGTTTTAAGGCACCCCTCTCGCCCAATCCGGAGATCGGTCTCTACTTAGGCATTTGCGAAAACATTTGCGATTCTGTTTGATTAATCAATTCTTTAGCCAATTAGGGGCGGGGGAACAGTTTAATGGGGATTAAAGCTATAACATGTTTGCAGGATGTGATAGACAACATGGATGAACAGTTAGTATAGGATGAGAACAGATTGTTGTGGGAGTTTAAACAAACTAGGAGGCCCATGTTTTGGAGTGACGTGCGCAGGAAGAAACTAACATGCACTAAACAAGTCACTGCATGATGTTCACCTTTGCGCGCGCAACTCTAAGACATGTGCGCGCCAGTGAGCTCAAACCCACAACTCTTATTCTCAAACCCTCTGGGCTGTGGAAGGACCAGTGCACACCCAGGACAAACCAAGGAGTTTATAGGCAACATAATATACAGTTCTAAGCAATGTTTAAAGGCTAAAAAGCCCTACAAACTAACAAAACACCCCATAAACAGTGTGGGGACAAAATAACGGCCTAAAGCCAAGCTACCCGTGCAAGGCCACTCACTGGTCAGAGGCAGACTATCGCGTGATGGTCTCATTCAGGCGCGCGATGATGCGCTCGGGCGCGCGATGGTCTGAGCCTTCTAACCAGTGTGTGGTTTACATATTTCTGGGTTCTGGGACAGATCCAGAATGATCCCAGGGGTGCTCCAAAACAGCAGAAATGCAAATTAACTACAAAGCTAACAGATTATACTAAGAAAAGCAGTAAACTGGTTTTTTACATGCTTGCAGAGTGATCTATATACAAAATACAACATATGTAACGCCCTGAATTTTGGGTACGTTAAGAAGACAATTTATTGATAACATCTGTAACGCCCTGAATTTTGGGTACGTTAAAAGGACATTTTATTCATACAATCAAATGGAGTCTGGCTCTTATTACAACAAATACTCTCACCAGAGTTCAATATATTACACAAATGAAGGGGGTTCTAAGGTTCCTAACTACAGCTCCTCCTTCTTCTCCATCCTAGCCAGCTCCTCAGCTCCAAAAGCCTCCACGGTGATCTGTTTACCCTGATCATCTACAAAGTCTGACACATTATACCAGCGTCGCCACCGATATAATATGTCAGGGTCACCAAAAAGGCAACACCGTGAGCTACAAAGCTCAGCAGAGTAATCCCATACCCGCTAACCCATACTTACAAACAATAGGAACTAACACATCAATTTCCACATGATAAGTATAAACACAGTTTAATCAATGACACATCCACATTCGTTAATCAACTATAGTTGGTGTTCCAAGATTTCAGAGTTTCTCCTACGTGACTCATCGTAGACCGTGTCAACATTTTCATTTACAAAACAACCTTTCAAAAGACATTTGTTTAACACAAAACGTTTGCATTGGCTCCGTACCGCGGATAACCAAGCTACACACCTAACCTTTTTAAAATCATTAGCATTGGCTCCGTACCGCGGATAACCAAGCCACACACTTTCAAAATCATTTGCATTGGCTCCGTACCGCGGATAACCAAGCTACACACCCAACCTTGGTTCCGCCGCGCCGGGTTCCCAAGTATCCTCACAATGGTTCCGCCGCGCCGGGTTCCCATTGGCACACAAAAATATTTGCATTGGCTCCGTACCGCGGATGACCAAGCATACACACCCAACCTTGGTTCCGCCGCGCCGGGTTCCCAAGTATCCTCACAATGGTTCCGCCGCGCCGAGTTCCCATTGGCACGCAAAAATATTTGCATTGGCTCCGTACCGCGGATAACCAAGCATACACACCCACCCTTGGTTCCGCCGCGCCGGGTTCCCAAGTATCCTCACAATGGTTCCGCCGCGCCGGGTTCCCATTGGCACACAAAAATATTTGCATTGGCTCCGTACCGCGGATAACCAAGCACACACCCAACCTCGGTTCTGCCGCGCCGGGTTCCCGAGTATCCTCACAATGGTTCCGCCGCGCCGGGTTCCCATTGGCACACAACCTCACAATGGTTCCGTTTTTCCCGGATCCCATTGGAACACACACAAAACACACACCACACAATGGGCTACCACGTCCGGCCACATCGCGGTTTCCAAAACATTTCAACCTTTTCAAATGTTTCTTTTACACACACACACAACTCACATAATGCCACCCAAAACCGGTCATTATGTTGTTTCAAAATATTTCCTTCCTCGGAAAACATTTCTTTTAATTAACCACACCCTAGGTGTCATGTTTCTACTTTCTCGGTTCTCGTGTCTCATTTACATTCAAAGACTCCGCGGTAGGACATGAATCTTTCTAACAAGATCATCCAATTCTATATTTACTCATCACGCTTAATTACTACTTATAGCATAACGCCACATGTACGGACGCCTTTGGAGTGTATCACTTATGCTTTATTCAAAGCACAACGCCACATGTACGGACGTCTTTGGAGTGAAATCACTTATGCTTTATCACATACCACAAGTAATACAAGCAACTTATATATACATACTCATAATCATCTTAAAGATTGAAATACAATATTTCTAAACAAACGATAAGTACGTAAGGATGAACTACATATAATTAGGAGTAGTAGATAGGGATAATCTACTTTATACTTGAGTAAGTAAATACATAGGGAGTAAGTAAGGATTTCCTTACATTTCTTCTAGGCGGTAGTCGGCTACGGAAGGTTAGTCGGCTACGGAAAGTACGTCGGTGGTCGGGCGGAGTAACTTCCTACGGTGGTCTCCGGTAGCTTCGAAAGAGAAAGGTTTCTCTCGAAACTTCTACTTGACTAATACTACTACTACTTTTGGATCGAGAGGGTGGTCGAGTGGCGGTTTAGTGGCGGCCTAGGTTGAGTTTCTTGAAGAACTCAAGAACTACTCAAGAACATGAAGAACAAAAGAAAGAACAAAGAAAGAACACAATTTTTCTAGAGAGAGAAGTTGCTAGGTGAAGGTGTGAGTTGAATGGCATGGGATGGCTTGCTATTTATAGGCAAAACTCTTGGGCTCTCCCTCCCTCTCATGGCCGGCCCCCCCTCTCTATCTCTACCTCAAATTTTGACACATGGCATGCACTTATGGAAGATCAAAGGCTAAACCCTAGGTTTGCATGGCTAGGTTAGGCTAAATGGTAGGCTTGCATGGCTAGATTGTACCAAGGATTGATCTTTGGGAGATTTGTTTGGAAAGAAGGAGACAATGGTACAAGATTTGGTCAAAAAAACAAATATGGAAGTACAAATGGGGAGTTAAGTTTGGTTAGGGAAAAGATTCTCCAAGGATGGAGAAAGATCAAGGAAGGATCATGGAAGTACAATCAAATCTTTCCCTCTCTCTCTCCTATCTCTCTCTCTCGGCCTCTCTCCTCTCTCTCTCGGCAATCTCTCCCTCTCTCTCTCTCTCCCCTTAGTACACTACACACACACACACACACACACACACACACACATATATATATATATATATATATAAATGAAGAAAGAATAAGAAAGGTACAAAGTACAAGATTTACAAAATCAAGTAAGAATCTTAATTAAACACATGTTTCCAATAAATAAATAAACTAGTGTACTAATGTACTCTAGGAAGATCAACTCCCCAATAAATTAATTCAATTGGGTACAAAACCCCAATACAAAATAATAAAAAGGTACTTAGGAGAATATTAGGCTTAAAGGCTACATAATAAAATATGGGTACTTCATCACATGGGGTTTTAAGAAAAAAGATTAATTTAATAAACCCATGTACTTGGTTGAAAGAATAAGGCCATTACCCAATGGATAATAAATCCCCTAACATTTATTGTCCAATGGTCAATAGCTACTAGGAAACTTTTATTAGGAAAAAATAATTAAAAGTACTTTTCAAAATATTTATAAATGTCAATCATAGTACTTTGTTTAAATCTTTCATTACACCCATTTAATATAAAGAATTGGGTTTCTATTATCCAATGGATAATAGTTCCCCTAACTTTTATTGTCCAAAGGACAAAGAATAAAACCAAATTAATAAAAAGAAATAAATAAGTAATTTCTAGCGTTTGAAAAGTTTGACTAGTCACATCAACTTTATTGGAAGGTTCCCTAGTCACATCGGTACTTTATTTGGTCAAAAGATTCTATTATCCAATGGTCACTAACTTCCCTAACGGTTATTACCCAATGGATAATAGTTTTCCTTGCGGTTAATAACCAAAGGATAAAAGGAGTACAAGTACCTTTTATTAAAATAAAATTTTGAAAAGACTACATGTACTTTCATAATAAAAAATTTATTATCCATTGGACAAAAATTACCCTAACCATTATGGACCAATGGGTAAAAGCAAAAGGTCCAAAAGATTCATCTAGTAACTAGGTGAGTTGGTTGCTTGGTTCCTCCAAGTAGTCGGTTGGAAACTAACTAAATTGGTCACGTAGGGTTTCTTTCTAGTCACGAGTTTAACCAAGGACCAAAATCTAACTACGACGAATATTAACAAGAAATCATATAACACTCAAGAGAAAATAAGTAATTTAAATAAAATTCAAATATTTAACGAAATTTTTATAGACCAAAATTCAGGGGCGTTACAACATAAAACTGTAGGACACCAATCCCCACGAGGACCATCGCGCAATGACTGAGACAGTCGCGCGCGTGAGAAGGTCCATCCCGCGTTGGTTCCTACCTCGACAGTTTTTGAAACCTTGCCAGCTTGAGGACCAGGACAAGTATTGATTACCAGCCTTGGCCCTGCCAGCCCCCCTCAAGGATCAGAACAGAAAGTAGAACAAAGGTAAGCTATACATTTGGTTTTTGAGTTTGAATTGTGTTTGAGGTTTGATTAATGTGTTTGTGTTGTGTTTTAAGTAATGGAGGAGAAAGAATAAGCTATGCTCTTAGATGCTAAGAGTGTAACTCTTTCACAAATCTTGAACCCTTTTAATGGAAAACCAATGGGTGTATATATAGGGAGAGATGAGGTAGGTTTGAGCTGCAAACAGAGGAGTTCAGCCAGTCCACAAGGCCTGGCTGAAGTTGCATTGGTGGCCAGATTTCCTCCTCAAGAAAGGTTGGTGGCCGTTTGGTCCATCGCGCGACGCAGTCAGTCTGGCGCGTGATGGTCAACGGTCAAGCTTTGACTGTTAACCACCACTTGGCAATTTGACCGTCGCGCGATGGTGCGCCCTGGCGCGGGATGATTGTGCCCTGGTGCAGGATGGTTGCGCCCTGGCGCGCGTGTACCACCTACTCACGCGTTGGTCAACGGTCAAGCTTTGACCATTGACCAACACTTGTCAAGTTGATCTACGCGCTCAGGCTTCAAATCAGCACGCGCCAGTAGGGTTTTTGGCTCTTTTGAAGTGGCTTAGGCTTGGTTAGGTTCAAAAGGGGTGTCAAACACCCAAAGCTCAAACACTCGACATTCCCAGGGTGTTCTTGATTCATTTCATCATTGGGGAATCAAATACCGTAAGTAAACTAATCTGGAAGCTCAGATTGGGGTGTCTATAGTAGCCCCTCTTTGATGGCACTTGAAGCACCATCGACTTGGTACAAGTAATGTCAAAGAATTCTGGACACCCCTCAAGGCAATCCAGAGCAATGCGTACTAGCAAAGTAGACAAGTAAACTTAAGGAACCTGATTGGTGGAATGGACGGGCGGTCCATTGCCGGGGATGGAAGTAGAAGTGGATGAGTGAATCGCCGCTTGTTGATCGAATTTGGACAGGACAGGCTGTCACTATAGATTTAGATGGGACAGGCCGTCGTTGCTAGGGATCAAGCTATCCTCGGCACAAAGCATTCCAACAAACACGGGTAGGTCGTGTCAGGTAGGTTGAATTCCATCTGTTGGGAATCAGAGCCAATCTCCTTAACAAAGACCATCCGAGACAAAGCAATGAGGCTGCTGGAAGATGCACATGAAGCTAGACTGATGTAGAGGTAGTCGTTCAGGGCCGGCCAAGGCGGACTCTCCTGGGGAACAATTAGTTGCGGATGGGTGGGCCATCGAACCATATTCTGATCGTCGTTGTTGATATGGCTGAACATTGCCGAATGACTAAGGCATCGCTGAATGGACTGAGATAGACGACATGGTTGATTGTCATCGCAGAATGGACTGAGACAGGCGATGTGGCCGATTGTTATCGTTGAATGGACTAAGAAAGATGATGTGGCTGATTATTATTGATGATATGATTGGCCACGCTTCAGGATGATCATGTCATTGATAATTGGACAGGATCGGCTGATCATACTTCAGGATGAACGTGCTGTTGTGGATAGGACAGGACCGACTGTCGTTGATTTGGAGACGGGGAGATCAGTGTGCAGAATGATCAAGCCGTTGAGAAATTTGATAGGATCGGCTGTCATTGAACTAGAGACAGAAAGATCAGTGTGCAAAATGATCAAGCCATTGAGAAATTTGACAGGACTGACTATCGTTGATTTGGATGGGCGGATAATCAGTCTAAATGATTGAGCCGTTGAAGATTGGACAGGACCGTCTGTCGTTGATTTGGATGGGCGGATCATCAGTCTAAATCATCGAGCCATTGAAGATTGGGCAGGACCGGCTGTCGTTGATTTGCATGGGCGGTTCATCAGTCTAAATGATCGAGCCGTTGAGCATTGGACAGGACTGGCTGTCGTTGATTTGGATGGGCGGATCATCAGTCTAAATGATTGAGCCGTTGAAGATTGGACAGGACCGGCTGTCGTTGATTTGAATGGGCGGATCATTAGTCTAAATGATCGAGCCGTTGAGCATTGGACAAGACCGGCTGTCGTTGATTTGGATGGGCAGATCATCGGTCTAAATGATCGAGCTGTTGAGCATTTTATCGCATCCTGCTATGAGAACAATACCGCAGGAGATTTTCAATCGCATCTGTCAGCAAACAAATCGTGGATTCAGGGAGATTTCTTCGCATCCGCTAACCAACAATAACAAAACCACAAGAGATTGCATCGCATCCATCGGCCAACAAATCGAGAGTTAGGGAGATTTTCATTGCCTCCGCTAAATAAACAGAACAACACTGCAGGAGATTGCATCGCATCCTTCGGCAAACAAATCGTGGATTCAGGGAGATTTCTTCGCATCCGCTGACCAATGATAACAAAACCACAGGAGATTGCATCGCATCCTTCGACAAACAAATCGAGAGTTAGGGAGATTTCTTCGCGTCCGCTGACCAATGATAACAAAACCGCAGGAGATTGCATCGCATCCTTCGGCAACAAATACTTGATGGAAACCATTTGAGCATAAGCTCCCACAAACTGGCCACCTTCCTGTTTTCAACAGTTAATATACACAATATGCAAAGATGTATGCTATATGAATACACAAACTGAAAATGCAGACCCTAGCTAAGGGCGGCTCCTAGGAGGACAACGATGCTTAAGGACTATCACTGAGCCCTAGTACTTTACTGCCTTTGCTTCTGAGATGCGGACCTAGACAAAGAGACATTGAGTGGGTTGGCATGCCCAGTTGATTGAGTAGCGGCATTGGGCCTGAGTGTCCATTCTTTGGTGCTTGTGCAGACGTGCCCCAGAGATATGTTTTGCTTGGCCTTGGGCCGACGTGCCCTTGCCGTCCACGAGATTCCACTGCTTGCGGATCACAGATACTGGGGTAGTAATGTAAAAATTGCATTTTCCAGTTTATTGACATGTAAACCATGCGCTAATATCTAATTTTTATTGACAAGCGAACTGAGTCAACACAGACACACATATATGTACAGACTCACCTAGCTCGAACAAAAAGGGAGAAAGAGCCCTAGGATTCAACACGGACCCTTAGACACATGGAAAATAATAAAATTTTGGGCATTAATGTGCCAAAACTCACAATATCCCTTTAGACATGTGAAACTGACACTTGCATAAGGTTAAATAGCTGTACAATGACCTGTACGAACCAACAAGAATCGAGAAAAGCATCTCGATGCGACAATGGATTGGAAAGTTGGAAAAATGTCACAAAACAGACATAAAGACACAGGATGACTCGTATAGGCCCACACTAAAACCGACACCCCTGTGCAGTACATTAAGTCTGCACGATATAACAAAACTTGGCAAAAGCCCCTTGAAAAGGACTCGAAGGCAGTAGCTAACTACTATTGTTTGCTGCTGGAATTGAAGCAGCCCGCACAGGGTTGAGACCAATGCGCATAACTATGAACATGGGCATGTGAACCTCAAACTAGCGTGCGTGAATACAAACCTGCCGCGACTGCTTACACCAGACTTCGCTGAACTTAGAATAAACTGTGAGCTGTTAGACCTCCTAGCATTTCCTTTTGTTTTTTATGCTTAAAATCTTTTATGGCTTTTGCTCAGCTTTGAAATTGAAGTAGTATTTTGAAGCAAAATTGAAAGATGAAAGGTTTTCCCCTCTTTCTGCATAGATGAAGCTTGTCTTCTTCTTGACCACGGTGATGTACCAAAGTCTTGGATCAAATTGATAGATTGTGACCGAGTCTCAAAGAGAGACTGCCTACGTATCCCTTTTTGGGAATCAGGTCAAGACGTAGTTCAGGCTAAGGTTCACTCGTGTGTTTTACCTCTTCTTTTACGCTCTAACTTTTGCCTAGAACCGCCCATTCGGGTTTTCGGTTTAGCGAGCTTTCAAATATTGCCTATGTACTTTTGCCTAGACCGCCTTCATAGGTTCTCGGTCTAGCAGGCTTGCTCTAACTTTTGCTTGGAACTGCCCATCTTTGGGGTTTTCAGCCCAAACGAGTTTCTCTCAGGGAAAAGACTTTTGAATTGATCCAAGTTGACCAAAGTACTGAATTTATTATTGTCAAGATTGATGACATTCGGCCACAGCCCCAGATAAAATGGCTTTTATAGCACAGGGTCCAGAGTGATTTAGTTGACATGCCTCGCTCCAGGCCAATTTGAACTTTCTAACTTGTGCTTGGCGGACCGCTGTTCCTGTAAACTTGAACATGGTATGTGGCGCTGGACCTTCTGAGTTTGGTTTACATGGTTTGGCATCCGGTAACAAAGGGATTCGATGCTTTTTTATCTCAGGATCAACACCAGGTGTGTCTTTGCAAGACCCTGCCAATATGTCGATGAACTCTTCGAGCCTGCTTGGTACAATGCTCCTCTGGGGACAGCGTTGAACCAATTTGAACCATTCAGAGGTCTACCTCATCTTTCAAGTTTATTTAAAAACTACTATTTCAATTAATAGGCTGAGCATGCCTTTCGTCTTCCCCTTTCGGCGAATCCCTTCGTCGTCAGGGTTGACACAGTTTACTCAAAAAGCCAGCGAAGTACTTAGAAGCAAGATAATGCATTCAAAAGAAAGCCCCTCGGGGTTGCCAAGTACAACAAAAGACTCGAATAGAAGCTACGACATGGAGGGCCAAGAGGCACAACCTCCAACTCAGAGCTTGACTTAGACAACTTGACAGACACTGTGTTAGACTCAGACTCAGAAGTATCAATGCAACTAGACGCGGTTTGAAAATGCAATTTCAAAAGCTACCCTTAGTTTCCTCACAGAGAGGTGGGATCTAGCAGGTGTCAGGCCCAAGGAACAACACTTTAGCTTCCTCAGCTTCTTTGACCAAACCTACTCGATGCTCCCATGAACAATGGACCTCATCTCGTCAGTCCGCTCTTTTGAAAGCTCCTCCTGACTGTCAATCCAGGTGTTGGCAGAGAAAGTCCCATTTGCACAAACAGCAGCCAGCAGGCTGTCCTCGGGCTCAGACGAGATGGGTACAGTCGGCTTGGAGCTTGGGTTGATTTGAGTGGAGATAGTGGATGTCTGACCAACTTGCAAGCCAGAGTTGGATTGAGGGATTGATTTGGAGACAGTATCGGCTGTTGATGGAGGTGGGGTTGTGATGATGCCACAATTGATGAGATCTTGAATGGCATGTCGAAGCCGAAAGCAGGCATTGGTAGAATGGCCAGCCCCTTGATGGTAGGCACAGTAGAGGTTAGGTTTGAAATTGGCAGGTGGATTCTTGGATAATGGAGTTGGATTGAGGGGCTTGATAGAACCAGCATCAAGGAGCTTTTCATAAACTGAGGCCAAAGGTGTAGTGAAGCATGAGAAAGTCCTCGGTGGGTTCCGGCAAGTGAATTGAGAATTTAAAACGGAACCCTTGTTTGCTTTGCAATTGCACCACATCGCATCATCAACAGGATGCATTCTTTTGCCTTTAGGGTTGAATTCATCACTAAGCATGTCCTCCCCTTCGGCAATGTTTGTGAAAAAGGACCCAGCATCCTCCTTTGGGTAGGTCCTGGCCTCATGAAATTCAGCCAGGTCTTTGAACATGTCCTTCGAGCACAACTTGAATCTGACCGTTGGAGAGTGGTAGGCTTGAGAAGGTTCTTTGGCTAACCCCATATCCAGTTGCGGGGCAATGGAGGTAAAAAGGCCAATCAGTCACTGGACCATAACCATTTGTTTGTCCATCTTGTGACCCAATTCCTCTACAGCTTTCTTGAGCTCAGCCAGCTCCATTTGTGCTGCCATTCTGGATTGATGAACGAGGAAGGCGATATGACCTTGGAAGCGAAGATGTAACAGCCCCGGCAGACGTTCCCAAGCAGGTTTGGCTTTTCTTTTCAGTACTCTCTTGTTTGGTGCAATGGTTTCCAAACTAGACAGTAAAGTAATTAAAAGCTCAGTGACGTTCCTGCAGCAAGCTATGTACAAGAATAATGCAATGTACACGTCATCATCTTTAGTGTCCTCCTAGACTATACAACTAAAAACGAGCCTGTCTCATGGGGTTCGGACACTGCCAGAATCCTCGAAAATCTTTTCGAGGGTGTATCCTTGTTTGAATTGACTAAGACTAAGAGATGTCAAAATAGTCTAAGCCTTTGACTACTCCTTTCTCGAAGTTTCAACTTTGGAGTTAGAACAACTCGGTGTAGATAACGTGATACCGAAACCAGGGCGGCGTAGGCGACATAGCGCCATAGCCTAAATGGTGTACGTGCTGCGCACGATAACCAAGGTGGTATAAGCATCATGACATTCTCTCCGTTGTTCCTTATTTTCTGTTTGAAACCTCGATCAGGTATTTAGACAAAGACTTAGAAAGTCTTGATTTCCCAAAGTCTTGTTGATCCAAGGACTTTGAAAATTGATAACATGCACCATCGAGATGCATGGCTCTTCATCGGGCTATGGCAGCGTCCTAATAAGCATAAGACAGACTCGAAAAAGAGACAACCTAGAAGCCGCCCTAAACATGCTCCTACACAAAATGGTATGTATGTACAGTGCATGCGATAGGAAAAGCAGCAACACGTAGACAGTGTATGGGGTTAGATGCAAGTAAATCTTACCCTGCAGGTACCTGTCTTAGTTTGGAGAGTTCTAATGCTTTGTATGTGCAAAGGCCGGTTTTGGTTTTGTAACGGGTTCCTTGGACTAGAGCCAAGATATACCTCCCGCTGCCTGCGTAATTGCAGGGCAACAGTCAAACGGTAGAATGACTCATCATCGTCAAAGGTTGTTGGTCATTCGGGGTCCCCGGGCTCCGGTAAACCGTGCCGGATTGCCAAAACAATCCAATGAGGCTTATCCCACATCAATGCATATGAAGATGCTAAAGAATTTGATTAATGGAACAGAATCGCAAATTCGCAAATGCCTTTTCAAATTTGGCTCTCTTTATTAGCCAATACTTAGAAGAAACTACACGAGAGAACAATCGGAAATGCCCCAGTCAGGATGGCTGGACACGAGGTCCTGTTAAATCACAAAACCTTTCTTTAGCAGCGCGAAGCTCACTATTTTGACAAACTTTTGTGGGATTGTTCTCAAGCGTATTAAAATCTAAGTATAGACCAATATTGATTCAATCCCCAGCAGAGTTGCCACTGTGGGCAGCGTGCCCGGAAAAAGAAGGGCGGATCGATGAGCGCGTGCTTTATTTGGCAGACGAGCGCTCAATTCAGAATCGCCACTTGGGTTTGAAGGTTCGACACCCAAGGAACCGAACTTGAAACACTCGCTACGTTGTTTGATTTGAAAAAGGTGAAGGCACTAGTCCGTCATAACCATATCTGGGTTCGGGAGCCAGGTTACGAGAGGGGAAGGGTTTTAAGGCACCTGATCGTGTCGTTTCCGTATCAAAAATAATTAATAAAACAGAATAATTACGACTATCTAAAAGATAGCGGTAAGTATTCCGAGTATCGTCCTCAGGGATTACGAAGGCTAAATTGCAATTGTTCTAACTAATTTCTAACTTAATTCGGAAAAAGGATTTGATTGTTGGATTTCGAAAATATTAAAAGCTAAATTAAATTAAAACAATTAAGAAATAATGAAAGTTTATGAGAGAATAGATCTAGGGTTTCGAATCCACTCGACCCGTTGTAACAATTTATATACGATGATAAAGGTCTATTATTCGAATCAATCCAGATATCGTTAGGGTTCGCAGGCCCTTACGGTATCGCCTAAAGATATTTATGAATCACCAAATAGCATGGGGTATCGCCGCCTAGCACGAACCGTCATACTAGTACGATCCGTCTCTATGGCACGGACCGTCTAATAGCACGGCGCGTCTTACGGAGCATAACCCATCTTATTCAATTATCACAAAACAATTAAAAAAAAACCGTTGTATGAACGTGCATGAAAATCTAGAAAATCATACACAAGATTTGATAGAGAAAATTAATACCAGAAATAAATCCTCAAGTCATACAACCACGATTAGAATAATAAAACACTAAATCAAAATATAAATATCGTTACTCAGAGTTCGAGCTTCATCTAAACCCTAGAAACGAGTTTAGCCGGACATGAAGAAAATATAAACGATCACGAGATAATAAAACTCCATGCAATAGAATAAAGGTTTCGGTAAGTATAAACCAATCCTTAACCCTTTATTGCTCCTCTGTTGCCCAGCTGTGAACGACAATTGTTTTCTGACGCGTTGGAACCATATGCGCAGCCCCCTGTTCTGTTTTTGTGCATGCCGAGCACTGCTTTGTTTTTTTCGTTCCAGCCCTGACTGCCGAAGGCAGTGGAGTTTCATTGGTTTAAATAGGGTTTTGAAGCATTAATTACATTCAGGCCCTAGGACTTCATGCCTTAATAAATTAACATTCCAATTTTGAAGTATTCTATGCTTTAACCCCAAACTTCATTAAACTCTTCTTTTTATCCAATATTTTGGGCAATGAGCTCGATCAACCTATAAACAAAATAAAAGCAAAATAAATATCAGGTAACAAGTATAAATAACTAACAAGTGTAGTTTGGAAAGCCAAAATATTAATATTTCGGCTTTTATCACGCCCCTCAACTTACACTTTGCTAGTCCCTAGCAAATCAAAACAAATGCAACTAAAGAAAACAAATTAAGACCGGTAGTTCTTTTAAACCCCTAGGCGACCCCGGTAGGACGAGTGAAGTCTCGTGAGGGTTTTTCAGCAGTGATTACCCACAAAACACAGTGAACCCTTCCACGTGGAATCCACAACTCGTCATGCAATTCATTGACCTATCAAGCAAAGCATATGCAACTACCAGAATGATATAAGAAGGCGCAAATAGTTCCAAACACTATTAAGTCAAGAAATAAACCATGGCACCTAGGCTTAGCGTGTGTGATATGGGCTTCAACCACAAGTATGTAATGATTAACCGCTCTCTGCGGTCCGAGTCTCGACTTCAATTCTCACAGTGTCATGCACTCACAAAGAAAATCACTCAAAACAAGGTGCATATTGTAACTCTCAAGTGTGCGGTTAGAAGTAATATAAATGAAAGCAAAGCACTCGCACACCATGACACGAAAAGAACGCTTTATATGGTGGACACGCGGTCTCATGAACAGAACACCAAGCATTGGAACTCTCTCTCTCATCCATCAATCCACTTTCCATCACCCCTAGGATCAAATAGGACTTTAATTTCGGTTGTAATGCAGGGTAAGGAAAAATAGTTCAAGGTTAGGGTAAAATATCACATGTCCGAGAATAGGCAAATAACTTAGGGCTAATTTAACAATGTGAGCCCAATTTTTTTACTTTTTCAACTCTACCTTATCTTTCCTTCTAACCTTTCAATATTTTCCAACCATAAAGCATGATTCCTCCTTTTCAAACATATTGGTGCCCCTTTCATTCTTTTTTTTTTCTTTTCTCTTTTTTTTTTGTGTTGCGTGTTTCTTTTTTTTTTAAAGGGATATCACCAATTCAAGCACAAAATATTTCACAATCCATCCAAAAATTACACCTCTATGTTTTTCGCCTTTCTCCAAACAATATGGAAGGTGGAGCTAACCAAGAAAAGGCTAAGCATAAAAGGCTCAAAGTGGCTGGCAAGGGATAAATGTGAAACAAAAGAACGAACGGGCTCAAATAACAAAGACGGCCTATAATCCTCTCCAAAGGGTGAATCATCCATATGTCAAAACAAACCCAAGAGATATTTTCAATAAATTCCAATGCTTAGCAATCAAGAATAATGAGATCTCAATAAGTTGACTCTTTCCATGACAAACTAAGAGTTTACTTGACACCACTCCAACAAAAAGATAAGGCACGAAAGCTCACTAGGGCATAAGTCTCCACTAATCTAGCCATCAAGAACAGTCAATTCACAACTCACTAGTAATCAAAGACCAAGTATACGTGAAGTGCAAGAGTGCCAAACCAAAGTGCCATAATCAACTTCTTAAGACAAGCTAGCAAGTAGAACTACCATGCCAAAAACAGATATCATTACGGTAGGCAACACACCTCAAGTCAGTTTTCCAACAAATAATCACAACTGGTTCAAACCGCATGCAAAATGGTCCCACTATTTTTTAATTTTTCAAAATTTTTAATTTTTTTGGATTTTAAAGAATACGAAGTAGTCCCTCCCCCAAACTTGAATCATTCGATGCCCTCATTGAAAGTATAAAAATAAAACGATAGGACAGAAAAGTAAAAGAGAGGAAAGGTATCACCTCGAAAAGGAGGAACATAGCAAACTATCATAGCAAGAGGGAGACCCCCTAACTTGGATTGAACAACCTGCAAAATGTTAGCCTCCAAAACAACAAAATATATACAAGAAAAACAACTAAAGAACATAAATAAAGGCAAGGAGTTCAAATAAAATAAAATAAAAATCCATCCACTTTCTTCACGCGAAAGACACGGGTACTACTTTTCTCCCTTGTCAAAGACTGTGGTTCCTTACTTGTTGGAAGAGCAATATGCGTAGGATTCAACGATATCGTGAGAAGTGGTGCCATCATCTAATAGGCTGTCACTCCCTCTGGGGTTGCCAGATTCCTTACCCACCACTCGGCTTATGAAGCAATCTCCGCCAAGCTGGACACTAAAGTCGGATGGTTCAGACAGATTTCTCGCTGCTAACTACGCGCCTGCCGCCAGACCCAACCTCCTAAGTACTACATACATAGCTTTGACAAGGTGGCTATACCAGACCGTTGAAAACCGTTCGAGCACGGCAAACACTGGAGATATCACAAACTCCACGGATTTTAAGTCTCCTAGACTTCCAATGAAAGCACTAATCTATATAAATTGGGTCCATCAAAGTAATGGACTCCACTGTGGCACCATCCACCACGCCATCACCAATTCCTTCCACGTAAGGTTTAAGCAATTGGCCATTGATCTTGAAAACATTACCAACACGTGGATCCTTAATCTCTACAGCTCCATGGGGAAAAACACGAATGACAACATATGGACCATCCCACCGTGACCTCAACTTACCCGGGAAAAGTTTAAGTCTAGAATTAAAGAGCCACACTTTTTGACCAACTTCAAAGGACTTTCTAACAATGTGTTTATCATGAAATGCCTTAGTCCTATCCTTATAAATTCGTGCACTCTCATATGCTTCATTGCGCAACTCTTCCAGTTCAGCAAGCTGGAGCTTACGATTTAACCCGGCAGCGGCCATATTGAAGTTATACTTCTTAATGGCCCACATAGCTCTATGCTCTAACTCAACGGGCAAATGACATGCCTTACCAAAAACTAACCGGTAAGGAGACATGCCAATAGGGGTCTTATAAGCTGTACGGTAGGCCCATAAAGCATCATCGAGCCTTAAAGACCAATCTTTTCGATCGGGTCTAACCGTCTTTTCAAGTATGCGTTTAATCTCCCTATTTGACACTTCAACCTGCCCACTAGTCTGAGGGTGATAAGGTGTTGCCACCTTATGAGTGATAGAATACTTTCGCACCAGGACGACGAAGTGTTTATTGAGAAAATGGGTGCCCTCATCACTAATAATCGCCCGCGGATAGCCAAAACGAGTAAAAATATTACTTTGAAGAAACTTGACCACAACTTTGTGGTCATTGGTCTTGGTGGCTACCGCTTCCACCCACTTGGACACGTAGTCCACGGCCACAAGAATATACGCGTTCCCATGCGAACATGGAAACGGACCCATGAAGTCTATCCCCCAAACATCAAACATCTCCACAACAAGGATGGAGGACAATGGCATCATATCACGGCGCGAAATATTGCCGGTTTTCTGGCACTTAAGGCATGCCTTGCAAAACACATATGCATCCTTAAACAGAGTAGGCCAATAAAAACCGCTTTGTAAGACCTTCGCCGCCGTCTTTTTCCCACTAAAATGCCCTCCGCACTCAAGTGAATGACAGAAGGTGAGAATGCTATGGTACTCAGTCTCAGGAACGCACCTCCTAATCACTTGGTCCGAACACAACTTAAAGAGTTCTGGATCCTCCCAAAAATAGTGCCTAACCTGCGCAAAGAAACGGTCTTTGTCATGCTTGGACCAATGAGGGGGAAGCATGCCTGTGGCTAGGTAGTTAACTATGTGTGCATACCATGGGGGTCGCACTTGTGACACCTCGAAGAGCTGCTCATCGGGGAATGAGTCCTTGAAGGGCAAGGTGTCACCAGAGGCATCCACTAGGATCCTTGATAAATGGTCTGTTACAGAATTTTCAGATCCTTTCTTGTCTCGAATCTCCACATCAAACTCTTGAAGGAGCAGAATCCACCTAATCAACCTAGGTTTGGTCTCCTTCTTAGAAAGTAAATGCCGCAAAGCGGTATGATCAGTGTATACTACAACCTTCGACCCTAAAAGGTAGGATCGGAACTTGTCAAGGGAAAAGACCACAGCGAGTAATTCCTTCTCCGTAGTGGTATAGTTCAACTGCGCACCGGAGAGGGTCTTACTCGCATAATAAATGGCATGAGGGACCTTGTCAACCCGCTGGCCCAAAACAGTACCGACTGCGTAGTCGGATGCATCACACATTATTTCAAAGGGTAGAGACCAGTTGGGGGACTGCATGATAGGTGCTGTGGACAACGTCTCACGGAGCTTCACAAAAGCTCTCATACAAGCCTCATCAAAAATGAAGGGGGCGTCCTTAGCCAAAAGATCACACAAAGGCTTAGCAATTTTAGAAAAATCCTTGATAAAACGCCTATAGAACCCAGCGTGTCCCAAGAAAGAGCGAATTTGCTTAACTGATGAGGGGGGAGGAAGTCGAGAAATTAAGTCAACTTTTGCCTTATCAACTTCAATCCCCCTCTTGGACACTACGTGGCCTAAAACAATCCCCTCCTGAACCATAAAATGGCTCTTTTCCCAACTTAGGACCGGATTAGTCTCCTCGCACCGTTTAAGCACCTTTGCAAGATTTTGGAGACATGAATCAAAGGAGGCCCCAAAGACCGAGAAGTCATCCATGAATACTTCTAGAAATTCCTCCACCATGTCATAGAAGATAGCCATCATACACCTTTGAAAGGTCGCAGGTGCATTGCACAAGCCAAAAGGCATGCGTCGATAAGCATAAGTACCATAAGGACAGGTGAAGGTAGTCTTCTCTTGATCCGCTGGGTCATCGACCACTTGGTTATATCCGGAATATCCATCCAGAAAACAATAATAGCTCTGGCCCGCTAACCTCTCTAGGATTTGATCAATAAATGGAAGTGGAAAATGATCCTTCCTAGTCATGGAATTGAGCTTTCTATAATCAATACACACACGCCAACCAGTCGTCATGCGTGTGGGCACAAGCTCACCCTTATCATTCTCAACGACAGTAATGCCTGACTTCTTGGGCACTACTTGAGTAGGACTCACCCACTTGCTATCAGAGATGGGGTATATGATACCCGCATCCAACAATTTGACCACCTCCTTCATAACGACCTCCTTCATGTTAGGGTTCAACCTCCTTTGCATCTCTCTTGATGGTTTTGCATTTTCCTCGCAATGAATGCGATGCATGCAAACGGAGGGATCAATACCCTTGAGGTCGGCCACTGACCACCCTATCGCACCCTTGTGCTTTTTAAGCACTTTAAGTAATTGACCGTCTTGCTCGGAAGAAAGGTCAGAGGCAATGATCACAGGCAAGGTGTCATCGTGGCCAAGAAAAACATACTTCAGAGAAGCTGGGAGAGGCTTCAACTCAAGCTTTGGTGGGGCTTCTATGGAGGGAAGAGCTGGAATGCTAGACAAAGCAGGTAAAGGCTCGAAAGGAGTTCGCCAAGTAGGTTTGGCCATACAAGGTGCGAGGTCTAATAAAGAATTGACCTCAGCAATGGATTGGTCAATATCGAACTCCTCATAGCCAAAATGGGCAAGACATGCCTCAAGAGGATCCTCAACCAAAATGTACGGCAACGCCTCTTCTACTAACTCATGAACGACATCAACTGCAAAGCAGTCTTCCTCCTCATGAGGCTGTCGAGTGGCCGAATACATATTCAGACTCAGTTTCATATTGCCGAATGATACCTCCATCACTCCACTCCTCACAGAAATCTGTGCATTGGCCGTGGCTAGAAAGGGACGACCCAAGATGACAGGCGTTTGAGATTTAAGGGCTGTGGGGTGGACTGGCTCTGTGTCAAGGACAATGAAATCAGTAGGAAAGTAGAAATTATTCACCTTGACGAGGACATCCTCTAACATGCCCCGTGGGGCTTTCACAGAACGATCGGCCAACTGCAGAGTAACCGATGTGGGCTTCAACTCACCAAGCCCCAACTCCTCGTACACAGAGTACGGTAAAAGATTGACACTTGCCCCTAAATCTAAGAGTGCCCTACTAATAAAGTGATTGCCTATGACACAAGAGATTGTGGGCACACCAGGATCAGCAAGCTTGGGGGCAGTGTTAGATTGAAGAACAGAGCTAACTTGGTGAGGAATGGGGATGGGCTCTAAAAACTTGGCTCGCGCTTTCCGCTTGTGAGTGCACAAGTCCTTGAGGAACTTGGCATAAGATGGGATTTGCTCAATGGCATCGAGCAATGGGATGTTCATCTTAACTTGCTTGAACACCTCCATAATATTATCAGTGGATACTCCCTTCTTGTGAAAGGGTGAAGGTGCATTCAGGCAAATCGGGAAAGGTGCCTTAGGAATATAAGATGGGGTCTCAGATGACCCCGAAACAACTGTAGACACTGGATCGGTCTCCTTCTCCTTAGACCTCTTATCAACCCTAGACCTCTCAGCGACAGGTGGAGACACTTTCTCCTTCGCTTTGACCTTTTCCGGTCGGGTCTCTACATCTCTCCCATTTCTGAGGGTGACAACTAATTTCGCTTGTTCATGACCTTGCGAATTGTCAATATGGTGCATCCCTCGTGGGTTGGCCACTGGCTGACTTGGTAATCTACCCTCATCCCGCTGGTTAAGAGCATTAGCTAGCTGACCCACTTGGGTTTCCATCTTGGCAATGGATTGAGAGTGGGAGTAAAGCAATTGAGAGTCAGCTTTCATTTGTTGGCAATCGGCTCTCATTTCAGCCATGGCCTTCAACATTTGATCCTCAAAAGCTGGTGTCCTTTGGGAGGACGCAGGAGGAGCAGGAGGTTGTTGGTATTGGGGTGGTGCAGGTGGTGGACAATAGGCCTGTGTGTTGGAAGTATTAGGAAATGAAGGCCTCATAGGTTGGGCAAATGGTTGCCCTTGGTCTGGCTGTCGCCATCCAAAGTTGGGATGCTTCTTCCAGCCGGGGTTGTAAGTATGAGAATAGGGGTCATTTGCAGGCCTACCAAACCCCTGGGCCGCGTTCACGTGCTCTTGAAGAAATTCTGGGAATTGAGATGCCATGTGGCACTCATTTATTTGATGGCACGGACTGGAGCACAATTGACATACCTCCGCAACAGCAGCAGGAGGTGAAGAATGTGAAGGACCATGACCCAAAGATAAGAAAGTGTCAAACTTGCGGGTCAATGCATCTACCTTATAGGAAAGATCATCAGAGCGGCCCACCTCATGAAGGCCACTCTATTTGAATGCAGTAGAAGTTGTCCTATTTGTGCGGGATGATGAGGCTCGGTGTCGTGAATTCTCCGCTAACTGCCCAAACAAGTCCCACCCCCGATTCTCATTCTTAAGCATAAATGTGCCTCCACATGAGGCATCCACCATATATCGGTGTTGTTCACATAGTCCATCGTAGAAACATTGGACTAACTGCCATTTAGGAACTTGGTGGTGTGGACAACTCCTAATGATATCATTAAGTCTCTCCCATGCTTGGTGAAATTGTTCGCCTTCTTTTTGATAGAAACTAGTGAGTTCTTGGCGAATTTCTTTTGTTTTGCCTATGGAAAAGTACTTTTTCAAAAACTCATTTTTCATTTGATCCCAAGAGTTGATGCTATTCGGTGCCAAAGTATTAAGCCAATATTTGGCTTTATCTTTAAGTGAGAATGGGAATAACTTCAACCTAAGGGCATTATCAGTGAAGTGCTGAATTTTAACGGTGGAGCAAATCTCTTCGAAGTCCCCTAAATGCCGATATGGGTCCTCATTATCAAGTCCATAGAATGATGGAAGTGTTTGTAACAAACTGGACTTGATTTCAAATTGTGTTGAGGCAGTGGTAGGCAATGCTATGCATGATGGTGAGGTGTATGCGGATGGGAGAAAGTACTCTCCGATCGCAGGTGGAACCTCAGCCTCTATTCTTTCAGCCATTCTAACAAGTGAAGTGGGTGAAGGCCAAGGGTGACGAGAGGCTGCTCTATTAGCTCTAAAGGTCCGTTCGATCTCTGGGTCAAAATTATCAAGTAATGGGTCCAATGATCGACGACCAAACATATAACGCAAAATGCCCCTAACTCAAATAAAAATAAAAACAAATAAATAAATAAAACAAACAAAACACTAAAACCAAGAAAAATAAGAAAACTCACAGCGCAAGGAAAAGCCAATTGAATTGCACTATTAAGCTGCAATGTTGCCGCTTACTTCTTACCCCTGTGCGCTACAATTTCTCGATTCCTGTGCTTGACACAATAGAATGCTAACAAAGAAAGAATGCAATTAAACAAATATGAGGAATAATAATAAAAAAAAACTAAAAATACCTAAACTAGGAATTAAAATAAAAATTAACTAAAACAATGCAATCGTGTTTGTAATCCCCGGCAACGGCGCCAAAATTTGATCGTGTCGTTTCCGTATCAAAAATAATTAATAAAACAGAATAATTACGACTATGTAAAAGATAGCGGTAAGTATTCCGAGTATCGTCCTCAGGGATTACGAAGGCTAAATTGCAATTGTTCTAACTAATTTCTAACTTAATTCGGAAAAAGGATTTGATTGTTGGATTTCGAAAATATTAAAAGCTAAATTAAATTAAAACAATTAAGAAATAATGAAAGTTTATGAGAGAAAAGATCTAGGGTTTCGAATCCACTCGACCCGTTGTAACAATTTATACACGATGATAAAGGTCTATTATTCGAATCAATCCAGATATCGTTAGGGTTCGCAGGCCCTTACGGTATCGCCTAAAGATATTTATGAATCACCAAATAGCATGGGGTATCGCCGCCTAGCACGAACCGTCATACTAGTACGATCCGTCTCTATGGCACGGACCGTCTAATAGCACGGCGCGTCTTACGGAGCATAACCCATCTTATTCAATTATCACAAAACAATTAAAAAAAAACCGTTGTATGAACGTGCATGAAAATCTAGAAAATCATACACAAGATTTGATAGAGAAAATTAAAACCAGAAATAAATCCTCAAGTCATACAACCACGATTCGAATAATAAAACACTAAATCAAAATATAAATATCGTTACTCAGAGTTCGAGCTTCATCTAAACCCTAGAAACGAGTTTAGCCGAACATGAAGAAAATATAAACGATCACGAGATAATAAAACTCCATGCAATAGAATAAAGGTTTCGGTAAGTATAAACCAATCCTTAACCCTTTATTGCTCCTCTGTTGCCCAGCTGTGAACGACAATTGTTTTCTGACGCGTTGGAACCATATGCGCAGCCCCCTGTTCTGTTTTTGTGCATGCCGAGCACTGCTTTGTTTTTTCGTTCCAGCCCTGACTGCCGAAGGCAGTGGAGTTTCATTGGTTTAAATAGGGTTTTGAAGCATTAATTACATTCAGGCCCTAGGACTTCATGCCTTAATAAATTAACATTCCAATTTTGAAGTATTCTATGCTTTAACCCCAAACTTCATTAAACTCTTCTTTTTATCCAATATTTTGGGCAATGAGCTCGATCAACCTATAAACAAAATAAAAGCAAAATAAATATCAGGTAACAAGTATAAATAACTAACAAGTGTAGTTTGGAAAGCCAAAATATTAATATTTCGGCTTTTATCAGCACCCCTTTCACCCAATCCGGAGATCGGTCTCTACTTAGGCATTTGCGAAAATGTTTGCGATTTTGTTTGATTAATCAATTCTTTAGCCAATTAGGGGCGGGGGAACAGTTTAATGGGGATTAAAGCTGTAACATGTTTGCAAGATGTGATAGACAGCATGGATGAGCAGTTAGTATAGGATGAGAACAGACTGCTATAAGAGTTTAAAGAAACTGGGAGGCCCCTGTTTTGGAGTGACGTGTGCAGGAAGAAACCAGCATGCACTAAACAAGTCACTGCATGCTGTTCACTTCTGCGTGCGCAACTCCAAGACATGTGCGCGCCGGTAAGCTCAAACCCACAACTCTTATTCTCAAACCCTCTGGGGTCTGGAAGGACCAGTGCACACCCAGGACAAACCAAGGAGTTTATAGGCAACATAATATAGAGTTCTAAGCAATGTTTAAAGGCTAAAAAGCCCTACAAACTAACAAAACACCCCATAAACAGTGTGTGGACAAAATAACGGCCTAAAGCCAAGCTACCTGTGCAAGGCCACTCACTGGTCAGAGGCAGACTATCGCGCGATGGTCTCACTCAGGCGCGCGATGATGCGCTCTGGCGCGCGATGGTGCTCTCCGGCGCGCGATGGTCTGAGCCTTTTAACCAGTGTGTGGCTTACATATTTCTGGGTTCTAGGACAGGTCCAGAATGATCCCAGGGGTACTCCAAAACAACAGAAATACAAATTAACTACAAAGCTAACAGATTATACTAAGAAAAGCAGTAAACTGGTTTTTACATGCTTGCAGAGTGATCTATATACAAAAGACAACATAAAACTGTAGGACACCAATCCCCACGAGGACCATCGCGCGATGACTGAGACAGTCACGCGAGTGAGTAGGTCCATCGCGCGTTGGTTCCTACCTCGACGGTTTTTGAAACCTTGCCAGCTTTAGGACCAAGACAGTATTGATTACCAGCCTTGGCTCTGCCAGCATCCCTCAGGGATCAGAACAGAAATTAGAACAAAGGTAAGCTATACCTTTGGTTTTTGAGTTTGAATGCTGTTTGAGGTTTGAGGTTTGAGGTTTGAGGTTTGATTAATGTGTTTGTGTTGTGTTTTAAGTAATGGAGGAGAAAGAATAAGCTATACTCTTAGATGCTAAGAGTGTAACTCTGTCACAAATCTTGAACCCTTTTAATGGAAAACCCATGGGTGTATATATAGGGAGAGATGAGGTAGGTTTGAGCTGCAAACAGAGGAGTTCAGCCAGTCCACAAGGCCTGGCTGAAGTTGCGTTGGTGGCCAGATTTTCTCCTCAAGAAAGGTTGGTGGCAGTTTGGTCCGTCGCGCAACGGAGTCAGTCTGGCACGCGATGGTGCGCCCTGGCGCGCGATGATCAACGGTTAAGCTTTGACTGTTGACCACCACCTGGCAATTTGACCATCGCGCGCTGGTTTGAGACCGTCTCGCGATGGTGCGCCCTGGCGCGGGATGATTGCGGCCTGGTGCGGGATGGTTGCACCCTGGCGCGCGTGTACCACCTACTCACGCGTTGGTCAACGGTCAAGCTTTGACCATTGACCAGCACTTGTCAAGTTGATCTACGCGCGCAGGCTTTAAATCAGCATGCGCCAGTAGGGTTTTTGGCTCTTTTGAAGTGGCTTAGGCTTGGTTAGGTTCAAAAGGGGTGTCAAACACCCAAAGCTCAAACACTCGACATTCTCGGGGTGTTCTTGATCCATTTCATCATTGGAGAATCAAATACCATAAGTAAACTAATCTGGAAGTTCAGATTGGGGTGTCTATAGTATGGCATCCAAAGCACATGATACCATAGGAAAACTCGATGAGCAATGCTATGGTGACCATATTTAGGTATCACATTTTGGATACCATGCGATGTGTCCCCATTGCATTGGCTGAATATGCTCCAATAAATGACAAATGGAGCACATTCGACAAATATATTGATAACACATTACATGGTACCCATAATGTGGTCCCCAAAGTACTAGTCAAACTTAAATTTGGCAACGAATCAACCAAAGAAAATAACCCATCGGTAAGTATAGTTCATATTATTAGTTTCCACTAATCTTTGTATCATTTGATAAATATGATGGCACTCAAGGCAGATTAGATTTCAAGTAAACCTCAACTCACTCCTCAATACTAATCATTGCAAGAGTAATTGTCCTTTGACCTGCCATTTATGAACTACAAAAGTCATCAGAGTGTAAAAGTAAGCATATATCCAAGGCCACATACTTTGAATCTCATAACATTTCAAGGCATGACTACAATCAAGATATGGGGATGACAAACTAATACAACTGGCTGCTTTAGGTGCATGACATGTAAGAAGAAGTATAAATCAGACATAGTAAAGATTATCACTAACTATTTATGTAAACAAATAAACTATAACATGGAAACATGAATAAAAAATTGTTTTCGGTCACCCTCACACTTGTAAAAGTTCATTAATTTTTTTACTTTCAACAACTTGAGAGAGAACGTTAGCATTAAAAGTTATACCATCCATGTATAAGGTATAAGAATAAATAATAGAGAAAATCGTAAGATAAATGTACTATCAAATAGTAAGAATATATTGGAAGTCTGACCTCCCAGGTGTAGAGTTTGAGACTTACTTGACATTGAGATCGAGATCTGCAATTTAGAGGACAACAATCTCCAGCTATTTCAAGAATAGAACGAAGGGATGATAATCAGCAAGTAAAGAGATGCAATTCCTCCAATAACGAGAATAAAGGTTTCATGAAATTGGTACAAATTTACTCAGCGAAAAACAATTTGGTTAGGGTTCAATGCGGAGAGAGAGAGAGAGAACTTTGTCAAACTGAGATTAGGACAATGGTGGCAGTGTCAGCGTTCATCGATTGGCAGTGGCAAAATAGAGGTCAAAATGGCTTGAATATAGAGATGAAATGGAAGTGTTACTCCCTTTATACATCCTTCCCAAACTCACCACACACGTCCTAGCTGACAAAGGCAACAATTCCTAATACAAACCCTAGATGGGAAACGAGAAAATTAAGGACTGTAAATGGGGGGATTGGCAAATTGAGTATAAGCATACATTGATCCACATGCATACAAAGGAGGGGAGAGAGAGGATAATACCTGGTGGGGGGACTACGAGAGACGCACATCTAGAGGCCGAAGCACCGGGAGCCATTGCAAGTTGGTGGTGCTAGCGATGGTGGAAGATGTTGATGTGCTGCTAGCTAAGCTACCCATGGCAGTTGTTGGTCGTCAGGGGTCCAAGATCTAATGGGGAGAGAGAGAGAGAGAGAGAGAGAGAGCCTTCATCTCGATCTGGAATATTTTGTAAAGGGGTATGGGATTAGGGCGCGAAGGAAAGACGCTACTTATTTTTTAGTGGAACGCTAGTTTTGAGTTAATGAAATGCTATTGTAGATAGGGCGCGAGGGTTTCCTTCCTTTATCTCTTCCTGAATGCTATAAATGTTTCCCTACAACAACATTCCTAAAAGAACGCTATAATCTAATGCTATAAAAACTCATATTTGTTGTAGTGAGGGTTGGCTCTTTGAGGTTTTACACCTCTTCGTCCTCTTCCTCGGGCAGCACGAGCTCTTCAGGAGGCGGCTCGGGGATGGTGCGGAGCACTGAATCCTTGGGAAGATCGAATCTGCTAAGCAGCAGCTCATAGCCATACCTGTACTCGTCTCGGAAGCGGCCTCCGTGCAAATCAACTTCAATCTCCCGGACCTGCTTCTTATACTCGACTCCGATTTCATTGAACCCTTCGTGGTTGCCTTTGTTTCTTGCAGCCTCATTCTTCTGGGCTCGGGTGGCTCTCAGAGCAGTCAGAGCCTCCTCGGTTATCCTAGCCTCCTCGGTTATCCTAGCTCATTTCTCCGCAACCAACCTCTCTCGATCGACCTTCTCGAAGTCCGCTTAGTAATGATCATAAGCCCCCCGAGCAACCTTCAGATCCTCCTCGTTCATTGCCATGGCCTACTTTAGCTCCCTAATCTCCGAGGCCTGCTCCTCGTACCTATCTCGGATAGCCATAGCCCAAGCGCCAACCTGCCAGCAAGAAGGGTAAAAACATTACAAAAAGCTCCGTACTCACCAAAGAGAAAAAGGAGGAACATGGAAACATACGCTAAGAAACGATTGCGCCAGCACCCCCACCAAATCATTAGTGCTCTCGGTAACAAGCTTGGCATCCCTTGGAAGTATGCAGGCTCGAAGTACCCCATAAGCCATCCCAATGTTCCTAGATGCATTGTCGGCATGATGGATCAAGCGACCACTGTAATGACGGAACTCAGGGGCCAAGGGGATGTCCCTTGCTCGAGCCCTGCCCTCAACCTCGGACTCCTTCTCGACGGACCCCCCCATCTTGCTCCTTCTCTACTTCTTCCAAGATTTTGATCGTCTCCTTGTCTTTTTGTCTACTATTATCCCCCAACTCGATCCTCGGCCTCTTTGCCGATGGCTCCTCTAGTGAAATGGGAGCTATCTTTGAGGCTCCTGCATCTGGCGCCCCAGTCGGGGAACCGATGCCATGGTCCCTCGGCCTCCGTCTCAGGTTCAACACCATTCTCCCAGAATGCGCCATCATCTCACCACTCAGTCCGGTCCGCTTGGGAGTCTCATGGTCCATTTCCTTGCGAATCTTGCCCAAGGGGGGAGAGTTTCTTGCCTCGACTTCGGCTTTACCGAGCACTCTTTCTCCTCGCCCTTTCCCTCTTCCTGCCCGCGGAACCCCCTACTATCTCAGTTTCTTCTTCAAGTAGCTCTTGTACATTAGGACGTAACCAAGCAAATCCGGGGCAAGTCGGTTTGCGAGGGGGATGGCGTATGCACCGGTGATCAGGGCTCGGGTCGCCGTTTCCTTATAGCCTTGGACGACCCCTTCACTTGCAAGAGATCACCAAAGTAAGGGATCAACATATGCATACAGGTAATCAACTGACCAGGTGTAACGGTTTCGAACTGAACCACCATTTCGGGACTATCGCTGGGCCCAAACATGAAGTTCCTGGTCACCGAGACATAAATACTCGCCCACCCTTCGGAGTCGGGCAGGTGATCGATCAGGAATTCGTCATATCCTGACCGGCAGGACAGGTACCAGCGGTTGTAGTCTCGGTGAACCCAGCCTGGTCAACTCCGAAGAGCTCTCTAAGCCAAACGTCAAGTTATACCTCCTTTTTAGCTCCACGACGCTCGTTATGACTCTGTAAGAGTTAACTAAGAGCTAAGAAGAGGTGAAAACCAGCTTCAGAAGCACTCAGCACACAAAGTGGTGAAGGGGGAACCTAATCCCGCCCTCGGTAATGGCCATAAGGGGAAAGATTAGCTCCCCCGGATGGTGCAACAATTGACGGGGATCGGTGATGGGAAGTAACTAAACCTGGACATTCGGTGGAATGCTATAAATCCTTGTGAATTCCTCATAAGCGCATGGTGCGCCGTTGAAGAATTGATTCTGATAAGGGCATAACCTTACTGTCATCCTGTGCCCTTGGACCTCCTCTTGAGAGTTTGCAAATGGCCCTGGTTCATGATCGGAGGTACAAAAAGTCTCCATCTCTAGAGGATCGAGTGCCATGACCGGGCATGGGGTGCTTGAAGGGTCGAAGGGCCTTTTGTAGTCGATTAGAGTTTGGTAGATCGCTTAGATCCAAAGAGCCTCTCGTATCAACTCGTCAGCAATGGGAGAAGAAACTGAGCTAGTGAAACGGTCCGAGGAGATATCAATGACCATCCGCCCCAACCTAGCGAAAAGGGATATGCAAGACCCGTTAGCTACATGCTTAGGGGTGGTTAAAAGATCTAACGCTCGGGACGGACTGGCCATCACCCCTCGGAACTTCTAGGTCACAAATTGAGGTGTCTACAGATGCCCCTTTTTGACTAAACTTAGACAAATCACGAGACATGTCAAAGTAAAAGTCAAAGCCATTAAACAACTCAATTTGGTCGAACAACTACTCTAAGGGTTTTTGAAAAAGGTTTTAGTTATGGTCGAGCTAGGAGGCTGCCCACGTATTCCACAAGGGAAATTCAGACCAATCATAGTTCGAGGGGCAATAAAAAGAAAAAAGTTTGGAGGGTTAGAGACAGAAAATGGTCCTTCAGGCTTAAAAAGCCATAGTGCAACGTACCTGGGTAATGCCAGGATTTTGGCGGAGAGTAGTTGAAGGACTGTAGGGTTGCCAGGGAAATTTTTGCGGAGAGCATCTTAAGAATTTTTAGGTAGATCAATACACAGCGGGTGAGTCGTTTGCTTGTCATGATCATCCTTACTTTGGAGCTCGGTAGGGTAGCCTATCCTAGCGAATGAGCTTGATGGAATTGATGTAATTGGGGTAGAATCCAAACCATCTTCTAGAGATGATCAGATGCTGGTTTTGAGATATTGGGCACAAGGCCAATAGCTTGAGCATGGAGCTTCAGGTGACAGAACCTGGAGCCGATTACAGTCATGAGGCAAGAGCCTAAGGAGTCAGAGATTGGAGCTTGAAGTGATGGAACCGAGGCGTGGAGCCGGTTATAATCATAAGGCGAGAGCCTGAGCAGTCGAAGCACGAAGCCTGATAGAAGCGAAGCGCGGAGCTAAAGCTGAAGGTCTGAGCACAGAGCTTCTCCATATTCCACTATTGGCATAGAGCCACAGGATCAAGGCATTGGACCGATCAATAAAATCGAGGCACGGAGCCGGTTTATTTCAGGTTTGACCTATTTCATGAGCGAAAAGAGAGATGCGAAATATAGTATGTATATGATGGTGGTTAGATATGATAATGGATATGGTGATGTAGACTCGATGATGACAATGGTGATGCAATATGTGCATGGGCTCGTGTGTGTGTGTTGTTTTAAGTGTAGAGCTTCTTTCAAGTTCTGGACTTGAGCATTCAGAGCGTAGAGATAGAGCATTCGGAGGGTAGAATCCGAGCATTCAAAGTACAATTTTTGAGCATCCAGTACGTAGTGGTTGGGCATTCAAGCATAAAGCTTGAGCATTCAATTGTAAAATTGAGCATCCAGTACACAATAGTTGGGCATTCGAAGAGCTTCGAGCATTCAAAGTTTTGGAACTTTGAGCATTCAAGCTTAGAGCTTGAGAACAGATGATATCTTGGTGGATATTGAGGCACGGAGCTGCCTGAGATAATGAGCATATAGTTGTTGAGTAGTGGGCGTAGAGCCGCTGAGATGGTTAGCTTGGAGGTGTTGATAGTGAGTTCATGGTAATGAATATGGAGTTGTTGAGCTTTTGGAGTAGTTATCGGAGGGCTATTGAAGTAATGAGCATGTGGTGCTACTGATAGCAAGCGTAGAGCTCTGATTTGATGGAGATGGTAAGCTTGGAATTGCTGAGATAGCGAGCGTAGAGCTGCTGAGGTGGTTACAGGCGTACAGCCACTGAATAGAGTTGCTTGGATGAGTGAAACTGCTGGATGGCGTAATGAATACCGAACTGCTAGGTGATCAGGAGTTCAGAGTTGTCAAGATGGAGTAGCTTGATGGTGGGGGGCATGAGCAGGGAGCTGCTGAGTGATTATGAGAGTGAGCAAAAGGCTGCTGAAATAGTGAGTTAGTGAGCACGGAGCCATTAAGTCATTGATGGCAGTGGACATGAGCATGGAGCTGCTGAGATGGTGGAACCATAGCTTGATGGTAGTATGCATGAGGTAGATAGCGAACACGGAACTGTTGAGATAATGAGCTCGGAGTTGCTGAACGGTTTAAGAGTTGTAGAGGAGCTTGAAGCAGCGAATCTAAGGGCGTAGAGCCGCTGAGCGTGAGACGCGACGGCTATCATACTTCCAGAGTATAGTAAATGGAGCAAAGAGCCCCAAGTTTGAAGTATCAAGGATCCTTGGGTTTTGCAAGCGAGAGCTTGGAATTCATAGTTGGTCAAGTAACCAGTAATTGGTGAGCCTGTTGCTACGGAGAGAGCCTCGGAGAATTCCAAAGTGGATTCAAAACTGGTGCTTGATATTCCTTGTGGTTGGGGATGCCCCCAAGGCTAGACCAAATTGCATTTGCTCGGGGGTGCCCCCAAGGCTGATTGTTCATCATAGGTTCTGTTGGTCGAGGGCCCAGAACTTCATAATTTCTTGATTGATGTACTGAGCAAAATCCACTGGGGCTGTGAAAAATGGATTGGAGGGCCAAGAGATTGATCTCGCGGTCGAAAAATAGATGTCTCGGCCGAGTAATCGGTGACTTGGCCGTGAGAACGCCAAGAGTCAGGAAATCGATTTAAGTTTAGTTTAATCGATTTCACGGGTCATTTTTTCTTTTCTCCTTTTTCCTTCTTTCTTTCATCCGAAACTTCTCCTTCCCCCCGTTTCTCTGACCACCACCACCATTGCTCTCTACCGCCGCCACTCTCGGCTGTCGTTCTTCACCACCATCCTCTCCTCCTTCCTTTTCGATTGTATTGGAGGCCACCAACTTGCCGCCATCCTCTTCTAACGGTGTTCCGCCGTCCGTTGTGAGTTCCTCCTCGGCTCCTTTATGCAGGTGCGATCATCCTCCTTTGGATGAGGAGTCGGTTGAAGAACTTGGTCCGTTTGTTGCTGCTACCTACGTTCTTCCTTCACATAGGTCGAGTTTTGGTGGATTCTTGCAGTACCGTCCTCCCGTTGGTGGCCTAGAGGCCGAGGTGGTTCACAGGGAGCCTGAGCAGCACTTGAGTGTTCTCAATGTTCTGGTAAGTTTTCGCACTTCCTGAAAAACAAAAAGTTTATTTTAGTTTTATGGTTTTGATTTGAAATGAATTTTTTTATTTTTTGTTTGCGGGACATGATCCCTTTTATTCTCAGCCAGGGGCATTAATGAGAAGGACCTATAGCGGGGTCAAAATTGTTTTGTTTAAAAAGGCCAAAATAACCTTGCCCCCTGTTTAGGCAATGCGTGCTCCTTAGATGTTAACTTGATACCCCAAGCTTTTCATTTGTTTATGCAATTGTGAGATTAACTCCCTTCTTGATTTTGGTGAAACTCTGCAGCGAAATAGGAGACTGGAAGCCCATGGAGGGGGCAAGGAAGTGCACAAGTGGTTCTTGACATTGCCAGAACAGGCTCAGGAATTGGTGCGTGCTGCAGGTTTTGAGGCATTTGCTTTGGGCCTCAATCTTCCAAAGATTGATTAGTCACTGATGACCTCGCTAGTTGAGAGGTGGTGGGATACCACCAATACATTCCACTTCCCCTCTGCCGGTGAGATGACGATCACACCAGACAACTTCTTTTTGCTCACTGGTCTTCGAGTAGGTGGAGTTCCTCTTCGGATTGACCCTCAGCTCTGGTGGTGAAAGGTAGCTTTGGAGTGGTTTCTAGGCAAGGGGCCTCATCTTCATTCATAGGGTCACCTTGACATCTCTTGGTTGAGCAAGAGTTTCATGAAGGTTGATATCCTTACTCAGATGAGCATTGAACAACTAGCATGGGCCTTTCTCCTATACCTCCTGGGGCAAACAATGTTTGTCAACAAGGATAGCTATGTACATACATAGTTTTTGGCCCCTTTGCAGCACTTCGAGGCTGTTTGGGAATTTGACTAGGGAGGACCTGCTTCGGCCACTTTGTTTGGCAACCTTGGAGCTTGTTCACGGGACAAGAGTCCCATCCTTGGTGGTCACTACCGAGTGCTTGAGGTATACCCTTCTGCCCTTTCCTTCTTTCTCATTTTGGTTTCTCCTGGTATTGAGTCATGTTTGTTAATCCATTTCTCAGCTCTGGGCTTTTGAGCATCTTCTTTAGTTTCCAACTGACACCAAGCATGAGGATGCGAACTGTGTTCCTCGTTATGAGTGATGGTTGGTGGGACAACAGAAGCCGCGGTCACCTGTTCTGAGCCTTCCTGAATGGTGGCGAGTTCTGGATCGGTTGACAGTCGATCAGGTATCTCTTTTTTCTCCTTGTATTCCTTATCTTTAGATTTCCATATCATTGTGCTGTAACTAACTTGACCCTATTTATAGGTGTGGTTTGACCCTTGGAATGGCATACCAGAGGACGCCCCTCTTGCACGTTCCAGAGTTTTGGATCATACTCGTAGCTTGATCGAGGGCTCTTTTTGCCAAGCTTGGTATCTGGGTGATCAGGCGACTAGTCAGTGGCGTCCATGCGCTAAGGCTCTTCAGTTTGTTCCTCCTCCTCCTCCAATATTGATGAGATCCACCTCCTCAATGTCTAAGGAAGATTTGAGGAATGCTCGGATTAGAGACTGGGTGGGCTTGCTTCTTCAGGTAGGTGACTACACAGAGTATTGTCGCCTTTTCTTGATTCCGCCTGCTATTCCTTCTGTTGCTCCTGTTTGGCCACGGGCCCCTAACTTTGTTTCTTTCCATTCTGCTGACGAAGAGGAAGAGCGTTTGGCGCTTACTCCTTGCACGACCCTGCTCTACACGTTACCGACCGGAGTTTCACAGGTATTTTCAGGTTTCCACTGCTTTATTCTAGTTTCCAATGCTTCATATTGTATCCCATGCTTAAATGCTTGTAATTTTGATTATCCTACGGGTGCCTGCTGTGATAGTGTAGGAATGGCTGAGTGCTTATCAGAGTGCGGAGGCTCTAGTTCGGAGGCAGCGCCGTCGAATCCTTGAGGCATGGTTCTCTTGTATGATTCTTTGCTTTGTGTTCTTTCTTGATTCTGAATGCATGTATCCTTTTTCTTGCAGCTTGAGGCTGAGCGAGTACCAGCTGCTAGCGGGGAGGATGTGAGCACCAGTGAGCAATCCCCTTCTTCATCTCAGCGACCGTCTCGGAGACGCCGTGATGACTAGCCTTAGGATTTTCCTTTTTCTTTCCTGTCCATAGTTAGCAAAAAGACAGGCAGCAATTGTATTTATGTAGTGAAAGCAACCACAGCGATGATTTTTGTAATCAAGCTTTTTGTTCATGAAATGAGAAATTCTTTTCTTGCCCCTAAATGTATTGAGTTTGCATGTAATAGTCAGAACATTGCTTTTAAAATTGTTTTGAACAGGTATCTACTTGTTTTTTTGTTTTGACAAGCAACGAGAGTTGCCAACCCTGAAAATAGTTTTGCAGCAAATTGTTATGCCATAGGTCTGAAATGAGATAGCGGCCATGGAATTGATAACACGGCTGAGGAATCGATGTCTCGACCGATACATCAATCTTTCGGCCATTACTTCCATTTTCTAAAAGAAGCTAGATTTTGTTTTAGGCAAGTAGCATCCTCTTTTCTCTTCCTACTTGACTTTGATTTATGTCTTTCATTTTCCTCTGTTATGTTCCATAATCTCTTTGCCAAATTCGGGAATTTTTGAGGCATCCTGTCTATTGTATTGATGACCTTCAGGTTAGAGGGAATGAACAATAATTCTCGTGTCCTTTGCTATTGTCAATCCTTCGAGAAAAGCATACTTATCTTTTGCAAGCTCAATACGCAGGGTTAGCTATGCCTTTCATTGAGTACAATTTTATTGATATCTTCTCTCCACATGTTTGGGCCGCATCTCAATGTGAGATTGCCTACGTATCTAAATCAGGAAATTAGGCCATGAATGTAGTTCCAAAATCACAACCTTTGAGGTTGGGCTTCCAGTCTTGGTTTTTCTTCTCACATGCTCTAAATTTTGCCTAGTTTACCTACTGGAGGTTGAGTCCCTAGCAAGCTTTTCTTTGGACGCCTTAACTTTTGCCTAGGCTGCGCTTTTGCAGTTTCTTTGCCCTAGCAAGCTTTGCTCTTACTTTTGCTTGGATTTTTGGGTTACCCAACGAGCATTTCTCACAAGAGGATTTCTGCACTTTGGAGAGGAATTTGGTGGAGATATTTTTCTGAATCTCCTCTGTGTTTGTACTTTCATAATTGGCAAGCTAACTCTAAGTGTTCTTGCGGAGATAGCATCTTCTTTCTAAGTTTTGACAAAAACCTAGTTTCTTAAGCAACTAAAGTTCATCCTTGCTTTCCCTTTTTGTCAGTGACACAAAGGACTTGATTTCTTAAAGTTTTTCCTTATTTGGCAAAGAGATTGTAGTACATGGCAATTGCAATTTTAAGAACCAAATCACTAGATAAGCATAGTTTAGAAGATAAAACAAGAATGCATTTAGCAGCAATAAAATGCCCAAACAGTGGCCCAAAAGATGTTCTAGCTTGATTTAGAAAATAAAAGCAATGTTCTATCATTTTTTGCCATGTTATGACTTTTCAGCTACTGCAGCATTTCGGGGCTATCTCTTTTTCCATTGCCTTTCACAGTTTTATACTCTTTTCCACCCTCTTCTTTGCCAAACAGAGTCTTTGAACTTGATCTATCTTCAAAGCTTGCATAATGACTTTTTCGAGACATGAGCAGTCCCCAAATAGAAATATCAGCCAGGGTTTCTAGCTCATCTTTCTCAGTTTCTACCCCTTGATTTTCTTCCTCATTGTTGATTGTGCACATGTAAAGGAGATTAGTTGTTTGGTTAAACAGTTGATGCCAAAGAGATCCCATCAAGCGGATCGTCATACCCTCCTTCCATTTCATTAAAGTCACTTTTTCCCATTCGATAGGGGTCTGTGCATATGAAATCTAGATCCTCTTCTTCTTCTATCCATTGACTGTAATTGCATTCCTCATAAGGATTGACCCACGGCTGTATCTTGAATTCTTCCACTTCTTCTATACGGTTAGTTGTTTCCCAGATGATGGGGGGCGTTGGAATTTTTGGGGCTATTGATGGGTACCATTATTTGGGCAGGCTTGAAGCGAGCATGCCTTCTCATCGTGATGACCCTCTCCCGTTCCTTCTTCCTATTCTCGAACCAAATGCGTAACCATTCGTCATCTTCTACAAACGGAATGTCTGGATCCTCCAAATTGTGTTTCGTCCAGGAATGCTCTTCCCATTTCTTTAACCTTTCCCCTTTTGCTTGTTCATCTTCGTTGCTTTTGTTAGACATGTCGGGATCGATCACCACCGACTAATCAGATTCGCTATTTTCTTCTTCCTCCATCATGAAACACCCATCCTCCTCTGGGAAGGTCAAGGTTGGCTTGGTTTGGGTAACTTGGACAATGTACTGGCTAGGGTTGTATATGGAATTGTGAGACAGGATTATTAGATTGATATTGTGAGGTGGTGGTTCAGCATTATGAGCAGGGAGCGGGTTGTCTTGCACATCAGGTTTTGGAGGTTTTGTGGCTCGGTTATCGATAAGGTCTTGGATGTCATGGTGAAGACGCATGCAATGGTCTATCTCATGCCCAGGATGATGATAAGCACATTGTTTGTCGGGGTCATGGTTTAAGCCATAAGGTGGCTGAGGAGGCGATTTGTTCAAGGGTTTGAGATGCCCTTGGCGGCTTAGAATGGTTAAGGCTTTGGAGAGAGTCATATAAAGAGGGTTAAAGTTGCAGTGAGGGTGATTTGAGTTTCGAGAAGAGCTAGTTTGGAAAGGTTCTTATGGCAAGGCTGGGTTATGGGCGTTAATAGAGGCATGAGAAGTATGGGTAGGAAAGGTTTTCTAGGGTGGAGGAGGAGCTTCTTCTTTCCCAATGAGCCCTAGCTTGATTCCATCTTCAATCTGTAGCCCAATAGCATGCAGGCATTTGAAATCGGTGATAGCCTGAGTGTAGATATGCTTGAGATACTTAGGCGGTAGATTTTTGACAACTATCCTTACTTGGTCTTCCTTAGAGAGGCGGTTCTTCATCTTAGCGGCTTTCTCTCTCCATCTAGCCATGAATGTAGCAAAGTCTTCGTTTGACTCTTGCTTGGACATCTCCAAATCTCGAGTGGTTAGCTCAATTTAGACATTATATGAGTATTGCTTGACAAAAGCATTGGCAATTTGTGGCCAAGTTTGATAGTGCACAAATTTCAAAGTGAGGAACCAATCGAGAGCGCTTCCGGTGAGGGTCCTTTAAAACAATTGAGCAATGAGCTCATCACTCAAGCCCATTGGCTTTAGGGTGCTGATCACATGGCGGACATGGCTGGTAGAGTTACAAGTCCCATTAAACTTCTCCATGTTTGGCATCCTGAACTTCTCGGGCAGTTGAGAGTCTAGGAAGAGGCAAAGTCCTTCAAAGTCCAGAATTTGGTCCCCTTGTGAATGGGCCAGGGCATATTTGATCTCTTTGACTTGCTTGGCCAATTCGGGGCTTTCTATTGTTACTACTTTAAGAGGATTCTCATCGTATTCCTTGTCTTCCTCATCCTCATCATCTCTTGTTGCTTTCTCGGCTAGCAAAACAGCAATTTCGGCTTGGAGATTAGCGATAGTGGCGTCGTTGTCTGACATTTCTGAGATGGGAGTGGGAGGAAAACTTAATGAAACTTGGGGGTTAGTAGATGATCGGATTTGTTAAGAAGATGACCGTGAGGACCCAAAAAGTGATTGAGACCGCTGTGGTAGGGGTGTTCTGGCAGGTGAGGATGACAGACGGGATGACTACAAAGCCCTTTCTTTAGCGTGGCTTCGGGTGTTGTAAGAGTATAAAATTGGCTGTGGTTGCTTTCTTGGCTCACCTATCGTGCCTGCTTGAAAGTAAAATACCTGTAAGTCAGTACTGGGCTGTATAGGGTTAGGATTTGGGCTAAAAATCCCAACCCTTCTGCACCAAAAGAGATGTTACAACAACAAATGATACAGGGTGTGAAGAAGAACTTCAAAGCAAAATGTAGGAAAATTCCTTAACTTGCGGGTTCCTATCTTATTTTGATAAGTTCTATGGCTCTCTAACACATGTAAGATTTGGGTAGTCTTAAGGTGCTCCGTTGTCAAAGGGTGCCAGTCCTCTCACCAACCCATCATAGGCGGCAATCGGGTGATCCCCTTTTTGATATACCACTAGGTACTAGTAACTGTGGAGTTTGTTGGAACCCCTAACATAGCCCGTGACATCCCGGGGTATTAGGTGAACTCAACGAGGTTGCCCGCTCGATGCATATGATACAAGAATTAGATAAAGCAAGTCCTATGTCGAACTTTCTGGTTATGGCTCTCAAGTCCCTAGCAGAGTCGCCAAAAACTGTACACACCTCCCAAACAGGGCATCGCCATACAGATTGATCATGCTTGTTTGGTTCCACTTCATAAACCAAGATCGTGGATATTCCCATGGCTAGGAACATCTCCACACGATAATGGTTATAATCAAAATAGAGTTGCCACCTAGTTTATAAAAACTGGGAAAAAGATAGAGATTTCGGGTACTGGAACCAAGAGTACAATAAAGGGAAGGTGTTAGGCACCCCTCTTTGCCCAGTCGTGAGACTAGCCCATAATTATTCGACATAAAACGTATGCTTGCTTTATTTAATTCTAAACACTTAAAATCTGATTATTTGGCCTTTAATAGATGATATGGTGAGCCAGAATAGTAATGAAAGCACGTATCAGAAATAAGCAGAACAAAACAAGCTGTCCCAGGGAAATGGATCTCTCGGCCGAGGGATCCCACTGGATTGATATATCGACCGAGGGATTGATGTCCCAATCGATGTTCTTCCTCACACCAGACTAAATGATTAATAGAAAATCAAAACGCTACGATTAATGTATAAAAGCATGAAAAAGATCAAACCATAGGCCCTTAGGCCTCACCACCTTGATCCCTCAGTTAATTAATTGCTTTGGATTGAGGGTGATTGACTTATTTGCTTCTTGAAACCCTAGGGTTAGGGTTTGTACTTCGGGGGTTTGATTGTCGGATTGCGGCTGTCTTCAAGAGGTTAGGGCTTTTATAGAAGGAGTATGAGAGAGTGTTTCTGCAGAGATTTATGGCTAGATAGGTTTGATTGTGATATGTTTTTCGGAACCTTAAGTGTCTCTTTATTTAGGCAATTGGTGACTCACTCTGGCTAATCAAATGGCGTGAATCAATAAGGTAGTATAGGGTAATAGGATCTCTAGACGAAATCTGCTTCGTAGCCCAAACGCATTGGAAAAAGGCTGCTACGGTTTTGAGAATGGATCAAACATTTGACAGAACATTCCAGAATCTGAAAAATAGACGATTTGGTGGCTGAGCAAAGGATCTGACGGCCAAGTGATAGATGTGGCGGCCGAAGAATTGATCTGGCTACTGAGGAATCAATCTCTCAGGGAGATTTTCAAGCAACATGTTTCACAGGTGAAAGAATGAAGTTAAGGTCGTGAGATAGATCTTATGTCCGACAGATGGATTTTCCTAGGATGTTGTATTTCTGTTTGAAAGGCCATATGGCTTTGAATTGGGTCCTTTAAGTGGCTAAAAGTACTCACCAAAAGTCCATGGGTTTACGAGAAGTCAATCAGCAATCACTGTATGCATTCATCATTTGGATGGTCCCCAAGGTGGGACTTGAAATAATCGTTAGGGCAAATTAGTGTGTCTACATAATGAAATGAATGTTATTCTTCCTATTTATCTATTTCATACTCGTAAAGAAACACTTGAATGGGCATCACACCATAACTCAGAGCAAAAACCAATTTTAGAAATTGGAACACACTCAACAAATAGGAACAACGCACGGTTATCTATAACACCGCATGGCGTACCATTTTGCTACCAAATTTCACTGTACCTCGAGCATTGTAGAATTTAATACACACAATGTTCAAGAATGGGTTTGCTGGATTTCAAACGTTTCTTTGACCAGGGCTCAAAACTCAGAACACTGTGAACTGAATCGCAACACCGTGAGGTGTGATACAGAACATCATGAGACATTTTGAATTCAAACTTGACCTAGAACCAGCTTAAGGCAAGCAGGTTAGTATGCCCCACAAGTTCAAATCACTCTCTTTCTCTTTCCCTCTCTCTCTTCTCTCTCTTTCTAAGCGGGTTAATACACCCCACAAGTTCAAATCTCTCTCTCTCTCTTTCCCTCTCTCTCTCTCTCTCTCTCTCTCATGCTCATGGAAAGTAGCGAAATGCTTGGTGGTGATCAACCACCATGAGTAGAGGTTACACCACCTTCGATTCCTTCGGAGGGTGGTGCAACAGTTGGAGGGGCTCCGGAGGCCCCCGAATTTAAGGTTTTGGTGCCTATAGCCGAGGAGGCCGACACCTTGGCCGCCATGGAGGGTGGCGAAGGTGGTGATGGCAGTAGTGGTGGTGGTGACACGGTCGGTGGGGATTCTTGGAGTACGGAGGCTTGGATAGATGGTTTGGCAAGTGCGGAGGCCCAAATAGGTGGTTCAAGCTTAGAGGAGAGGGCGTTGGAGGCCTCGCCCATGACGCAGCCCCGGTCTGACTTGGGGAAGTACCCGCTTATTGCAGAAGAGCCGGTGGAGATGGAGACATCGACTGCTTTTGTAAGTAAAGGCACAGGTGCGAGTTCATCGCGTCCCGTAGGCACAGGTGAATTCTTGAGTTGGCCAACATCGAGGAATTGGCCGAGACTTTACGTATTGAGTCTGGAGTGGCAGCGGCTTTGCTTGAGGTATGCTTTGAGGAGGAGTGACAGGCTAAGGTTAAGAAGGAGCGATGGGCCGAGGAGGAGGAGGTGTTGGTCCCATGGAGGATGGTGGTTGAGGAGGCTAGGGCGGCCCTTCGTGGCCCAGGCCCTTTTGACGAGGAGACTTACGTGTCTTTCTTGCACGCGGTGGAGCCGTACCTTTGGGAGGCTTATAGAACGCGGTGAGGGATGTACGACGAGACACTGGTCCTGAAAGACCGCACGCAACACCTGTCCAAGCGACCCGAAGAGGTACATTTTAATATTTGCATTTTCAATACAATGTCTGTACTTTCCAATTCCTTGCTTTGATTATTGTACCAATTGCGGAGTTGGGCTACGGGGGTGTGGCCATAGTGCCGAAGTTTTGGGAGAGGCTTCCAAAGGCGGTGTAGATGATGGTGAGAGATGATGGTTTTGAGGAGTTTGTCAGTATACTGACAAGGGCGAGCACCGATCGCCAGCTTGTACGCACTCTTGCCGAGTGATGGTGGGACACGACGAATTCGTTCCACTTCTCTTTCGGTGAGATGATGGTGATGCCATTGGACTTTTTGGCGATCACCGTCTTGAGGGTCACAGGTGACCCGATACCCTTTCAGGCAGAGATGGGGAGGATGCCAGTACATAGAAAATTCTCTTGAGGCACACACTGAAGACCGAGAAGGACAATGCACGGTACTCTTAACTTTTTGGGTTGTGGAGACGAAACCTAATGGGTAGGGTGGAGGAAGAGCAGGTGGCCTGGTGCTTCTTGTCGTACGTACTCAGTGTGTCCCTATTTTCGAACAGGCGCAACCAAATACACTTGCCTTTCTTGCCAGCGCTCCGAGACTTTTGGGCAGATTGCCTGCTACGATTGGGAAGGGCAGTTTTGGGGGCCTGCTACACCTTCATGGGATCTCTTTGTCGTGGAGCAGGGAAGAGCCTCGGTGGCTACTGGCACATCTGGGAGGTATTACTCAAACTCTTCTTTCCATATTGTAAGTTAGTTTTAATATGCTTTCACATATTTCATACTTAACTCTAGTACTTCAAACCCTGTAGCTTTGGACGTATGAGATACTCAGATGTACCCTCCCTAGACCTATTGCCCTAGCTCTGTGATACTCCCTCGAGCCCTCCATTGGGCGAAGGAGTATCGTGGAGCGAAGAAAGGGAAGGGGGGTTTGAACGGATATCTCCTTTACTTGGACGAGTTACGTCCTGGCCAAGTATCAAAACTTTATTTGCCTTCTAATTCATGCTTCCCATGCATTTCAATTCAATGGATTTCTGACGTTGTTTGCCTTTGATTGCAAATCTAATGGCGCGTTTAGGACCGACTCGAGGCTCCTTACCTCACCCAGAGTAGGGAGGTGATGAGGGGGAGAGTGCTGCTCGAGTTGCCCTACGACTGGTAGTCATACCTGGGTGACAAGAAGTCAAGCCAGTCCCTAAACTTGGCTGCCTTCGTGGTTCCTGGACCGCTCCCTCCGCTTGTTCAGAGGACTGAGCGATACACCTTAAGGGAGGTGGAGCGGTTAACGAGACCAGACTCCCAGCTTGAGCAGCTCCTTCAGCTGGATGCTGACTATGCTGAATACAGGGCTCGGTCCCTGATGGGGAGTTTCGGGATCCGTGCTGCTTGGGAAGCAGAGCAGCAGGCAAAGGGTGGCAGAGGTGGAGGCCGCAGAGGTTGGGGCTGAGGCCAAGGTGGCAATGTAGGTCGAGGCGCGGACACTTTGCCTATGCTTTCCTGGAGGGTGGACGTTGTCACTGCTCAAGGGGTCTCCTGCTTTGTGGAAATTCTTCGGCTGGCGGTCGAGCCTTCAGCGTTCAAAGTTGAGGTATGAAGTACTTTGATCACTTTGATGCTTGTCATTCCTGCTATATTGCCTGATTTTCATTCTTGTTGTGCAGGTGATGCCCAAGTATGCGCGGTAGGTGGCGACGCTTATCACTGGTCATAACCAGTTGATAAGGCAGTACGCGATGGGCCAGTCCCCGCCAAGGCAACTCGTGGAGCGGTGGTAGGATTAAAACTTCTATGCTCCATTTATTCAGCTTTCAATTCTAATTCTAACATTCAAATGATAATGATGCAAATGTTGTGCTTGTGCAGACTTGTAGTGGGGTTTTTCCTGATCTAAGGAAAATGCAATAGAGCACGGGTGGAGCAAGATGCCATGTACGGGTGCATCGCAGAAGATAGAAGCCGACCACGTGGTGAGCACGGGAGCACCACGTGGAAAGCATCCGAAATGGTGTACATAGCAGCACGGCCGCACCACGGGAGGGTGCATAGTGCCGAGCAAGGTTGTTATTAGACGATAATGGGCAGTGGTGCTCAACATGATTGCCGAGCAAAGGGCACTATTACGTAGTATTAGCCGAGCAAAGCTGACCAACGAGATGGGTGGCCAGATTGGTCTAGAATATTCTAGAATGAGCACCTTACACAATAAAAGGGAATCCTGCAATTAAGGGAAGGATATATTCTGCCATGAGGGGCAGAGATAAAGTCACCATACAGGACGAATTCCATATAGAGAGAGTAGCCCAATGAGAATGGGATCTCGTCTTATTGGGAGAAAAAGTCCCAGAAAAGCTAAGTTTCCTATACGAGTGAGGAAACTTAGGCAACGAAGGTGCTTGGAGAGCAAGTAATGAGGAATCTATATATACAAGGTAACCCTAATGAGAAGAGGTACACTTTTGAGCAATAATTCTACTTACTATCTCTCTTACGAAATGAGGGTTTTAGTTGTATATTGACTTTGCCATCAGAGGGCCTTTGCCGACGAGTGGCATTGCTGCTCTCACTATTTTTGTGCTGTAGGTTTTAGGGTTCCAATAAAGTTGCCACGTGCGTCGGTCTCAAGGAGTGTGGATCTTTCTTATATAGTTTTTACCGTTTACAATTGGCGTCGTTTTTGGGAAAGGAAGTAACTCTTTGAAATCACGATTATGGTAGAAGAGAATCCTAAGACACCTTTGGATCAGGGTGTAGGAGGAAGCAAAGTTCCGCCGCTAGCACCAAAAAAGCCTCAGTAAGCGAAGGACAAAGAGATAGCCAATTAGAAAAAACCCCCATTTGTGCTTCCCGCAGGAGGGGATGGTGGAAGTGGAAAAATGGGAGATAGCACGAAGATGAAGGATAAATCTCTATCTTTCCATGAAGATAGGCGTGAGAAGTCCGACAAATGTTCTGTGAGCGTTTGGGACGGCGAGAACAATCTCGAACAAAAGGAATGAGAATTGAAAGAGTATGCCAGGCGGATGAAAAGATGTGAGCGAGAGATACGTGAACTTAATAAACAAAGGACCTATGAAGAAAGGTCTGGGAGTTCACGAGAGTACCAGAGCAAGAACCGAACTCCAAAGAAGCGCCGAAGGGACTCCCGCCATGAAAGGAATGGAAGAAGTCTGTAGCGGGAGGAGAAACGGTCAAGAAGGCACCGTCGGGATAGATATGAATGGTCTGACTTTGATTGGGAAAGGGAGGAGGAGCGAAGGTCTGAACGACACAAGGAGGGGGCCACAACCGCACAGGACGCGGCGCGCAAGGCCCTTAGTAAACTAATAGCTCTCCTCTCTCAAGACGGTTACAAAGCGCAAGGCTTCCTAACAGGGTGAAACACAGCACGTTCGTGCTGTATAAGACAAACACGGACCCTGTGGCTCACATATAGCACTATCACCAGGTCATGTTCATGCATGAAGGGGACGATGCTATCATGCGCAAGATGTTCGCCTCGAGTTTGGGAAAGGTGGCCTTTGCATGGTTCCACAAGTTGGTGCCGAACTCAATCAAGAGTTGGAAATAACTTTCCGAAGACTTTTGAAGTATTGTATATATACACCAATGGTGACATCATTTGACACTTTTTGGTGACAAAAAATTGGAGTTGACACGGAATATACTCAACGGTGACAAACAATTTTACTGCTTGTCACCGAAAACCTTTGGGTGACTAGGGTAAATAATGAGGAGATTTGGTGACAAAATATTTGCCACTGAAGACAAATTTCGGTGACAAGTATAAAGTTGTCACCGAAAGATCCGAATTTTCGTGCTCCCGGTCTCCAACTCATTTAGGCGCGCTGTCAAAAGAGGGAAATGAAAATTTTTACAATCAAAACGACGTCGTTTTACTTGTCACCATAACCCAGCCCTAACTTTCCTCTTTTTCATGCTGCCTCTCTTCGGTCTCCACTCCTGTAGCCACACTTACGCCGAAGACTTCCATCAGCCCACAAATCGGCGGCGCTCCGATCATCCGAGGTCTTTTTCTGTCCCTCTCAGCATCTCTCTCTCTCTCTCTCTCTCTCATTCTATTTATCCTTAAGCTCTGTTTCACAGAGCTCCTCTTTCTTGCGGATCTCGAAGACGGCAACAATCGACTTCGCAAATGCTCTACCTCAGTGGTTAGTAAATGAATCTACATTTTTTCGATTCCAGTAGTTTGAAATCAATAGCAATCGATCTTGTTGAACCACGCTTCTTCCGTGATGAACGCTAACTGTGTGTGTATGTTCACTTGTGTATGTGTGCTTAGTTGTGAAATGGATTGCTTCAAATGACTTGATTTGGTCTCACGCTCAGTCAAAGAAAAAGGTTTTGCATCTTGGTCGACTGATTTTGTTAGGGATTTTGTTTTGGTAAGATTTTGTATCCAGATCAACTAATTTATTAAGGATTGTGTTTGCTTAACACTGAAAGACTGATTCCTTAGGTTAATAGTGATCAACCGATTCCGTTAGGCTAACAGCAGATCTGCTGATTCTGCGTACCTACTCTGAAATCCAAACCGGTAAATTCTCAACTCAGTCGTTTCTTACTAGAAAAAAGTTTAACTGGTTATACTTATAGCTAGGCTATGTTCTTTAGATTTTGTTGAGAGATTGATCAGTAGATTAAAATAGATGATGAGATTGATTTTGTTTGGCTAAATGCAGATATTCTTGCTCACCAACTTAAAAAAGTTATTCTATTCTCGAGCGGTAAGGTTCTTTAAGATATATGTAGGATGTGTGATTTTCTGGAACTTGTGGTTGGGAAACATGGTGGATAAATTTGAAGATTTAGTGTTATGGATATAATAGTACTCTCTTCGCTGATGCTTTGTGGTTAATCATTAATGTGGAGTATGCAGAAACTAATAACATTCTATGTGATATTTCTATGCTCGTTCACACCATCTCAATCTTTTGCAAGCTGAAAATATTCTATGTAAAATTTTCTCTGTCCTTTCGGGTTGTTGGAAGAGCAAGAGAATACAATGCCATAGATCCCCATGTAGCGCTAGTTGTAACACCCTGATTTTCGGAAATGTTAATTAAATGAATTTGAGTAAATTGCGGAATACTTTAGACATTCATTTAATTAAAACGAGTCTGATTACAAAAGGGAAAGTACAAGGGTGAGCCATCTATCTAATCATAGTGATAAACAATTGTTGTTTCATGAGTAAATCGGTTCATTTGTGGCTGTGCATAAGTCTTCTCATGGTTCAACTTATTTTATGGGGCCAAGCTACTAGAATGAGTTCATGGTAATAAGTAATGGGGTTTATAAAGTTGTAACATATGTTGCTTCTTTAGGTCCCACCTAATTGCTGCCCTGGTTCTATTTATTTCTTTTCTCCTTTTATACATTGTCAACATATTATCGGTGTACCCGTACTAATGCACAAATGATTTTTCTTCTTTGCAGAGTGCCTACTTTTAAGCTTTTTATCCGCTTGCTGACTTGATTATGTATTGCTCGAGTTTTTTATCCTATGTATCTGTCCAGAGGTAGGTAGCCCTTCTTTCCAAACCATGGAATCATCCTGCCAATGGCTCATTGCGTATAAGGATTCGTATGCCCGTAACTTAGTTCCCATAGTGACTGCATTGCTCCTTGAGTCAGCCTATCAAACTACCAGTTACTTCATAATTCATATTGCTTTTGCAGAAGCCTGGAGGAATCATTGTTTTGCTTGATGAAGCCTGGTAAGGAACATTTCTCATTATGCAAGCTCGCGTGCATATATACGTTATCTGTGTGATTGTATGCCAGGGAGTTTTGACATGCCTCCGAAGGTCGCCAATGTCTGACTTCTGGTGGACATTTCTGTTGGACATTGGTACTTGTAAGGCACAAGTACATTTGTTGAAAATGCATCAGCAATTGTTTCCAATTTCTTTTTCTTTAGAAACTCGTCATGCCTTGATACCCATGACCTACAATCTTGGTGCAACTTTTTTGAAATGTTATTGGGGCCAAAGATAAAGTCAGTTGAAGTATGAACTTTATACATGTTGGCCCCTCCTCCTTTAGGCCTTCTTGACTTCTACGCACACTAACATCTAACAGCTTCAAAACTACGTTAACAGTAAGGCTTCATAAAGGGAACAGTCCTGCTAGTCCCACTTCTTTTCCAACATATAAATGTAGAGACCAGAAATTTTTTTTATTACTTTTTAATGCTATAGACATAGATTAATTGTCAATTTACCAACAAAATAAAACATTAAGTTTCCCATTGAAAATAAAGTTCGTCGTTACTTTTTTGTAAGGAAACTGGGAATACACATACCTTTGTTATCGTGGCTCTTCATATCCCTTTCCTCAATTTTGGAAATTGTAATACCAACATGTGTCCATGTCTACTCCTTATTTCTATGTTTGTGTTCTTAGTTTATGTGTTTAATATTTGCCTATATTTAGATTTTCATGCCCACATATCTTTTGTGTGCATATGCATGCATAACTCGAATACGGGCTTCTTATTTATGGAAGATGAATGACCTTTTTATCTATTTAACGATGGACTATTCTATTTCCAGCATGTTTCCAAAGTCAACTCTTGAAACATTTTCACAAAAGCTTTTATCAGACATTCAAGTCTCACAAGGGATTTATCAAGCCAAAACTGTCTCGTACAGATTTTGCCATTGCTCACTATGCAGGGGAGGTTAGTTAGATAACTGTTATTCTTTTGTCAGTACAATGAAGTGCCTTTCTACAAATTACTGTTATTAGCATTGAAACATGATACTGTATTTTGGGTTTTAATATTGTCTCAATGTTGTCTGTTCTGGTGCATAGGAATATAAAAGCATATGTCGATTTCCTCGTCATAAACATAAATGTCATGGATACCTCAAGTCTTCATCTTTGGATATTGTACATTAATATTAGATACTTTTTTCTGGCTTGTGTCCTCCAGCATGGGGTGCCATATTGCTTTTTCTCCTTACGTAGCTTCATATAGCTAGAACAGTGGTGTAGCATTACAGCTTCTTTGTTTATATTCCTGTCCTTTCTAGATGTCTCTTGCATTGAAGGGGTTTATAAATGGTTTTGCAGATAGGACAAACGAAGTTGTTCTTAAGAACCGGCCAGATGGCCGAGCTAGATGCACGTAGGGCAGAAAAACTTAACAAGGCAGCCAAGACTATTCAAAGAAAGATGAGAACTCATATTAGTCGCAAACGATTTATTGCAATACGGAGGGCTACTATTTGCATACAATCTATATGGAGTGGTGCGTCAGCTGATCTTTGAAGCAAGAAAACTTTACTGTAGCTAAAAACCCTGCATTTTACAGAGAGCATGTGCCAGACATCCTTCTGCTGTGGCACTTATTGGAAGGATATTTGCTTCTTCCCTCACACACACAGTTTATCTTTTTGTTGGTTCTCTTTTCTATCAATGGCACAATTGGACCTAGGTGCTTATTCCCATTTTCTTATAAGAATTCACCGTTTCCTTTTTTTGTTACGGCTATTAGGAAGACTTGCTTGCAAATTGTACGAGACCATGAAAAGGGAGGCAGCTACTGTTAAGATACAGACAACTTCACATAGGCACTTGGCTAGAATGGCATATATCAGAATCAAGTCCTCAGTGCTTGTCTTGCAGACAGGTTTGCATGCAATGGCTGCTCGCAATGAATTCAGATGTAGAAAGCAGACTAAGGCATCAATTATTATTCAGGTTATTGACTATTTGTTTCTGTGTTGCTTTATAGCTATAACTGATGTTTATTATACTTCCAAGGTATTAGTTTTACTTAAAAAAAATGCAGGCCCATTGGCGTGGTCATAGAGATTTTTCACACCACAAGAAACTCAGGAAGGCATCGATAGTTACACAATGTAGATGGCGGGGGAGAATTGCCAAGAGAGGGCTTCGAAAACTAAAGATGGTAGGTATTGGTGTTCTCATGCTATTGAAGTTGAAAGTAGTTCCTCATGCACCTTGTCATTTGAAATGGCAATGGCGTAAAAGCATCCATGTGATATATATTAATGCAAAGGAAAACACTATTTACTTCAAAGGTAATTTCACTCGACAGAGAGACATTCTTGTTGGGAACTGACAAAGGAAAACACTGTTTACCTCATTGCCTTAATTACCTTATTCTTGTAAACTGTCATCTTTTGATAATTTTTATTTTTTTTGACAAAAGTACCAAGAGAATGGACGTAAGCAACAAAAATGATGATATGTAAGCAACATTAAGTAGGTGTCCACATCAAGATAATGGACGTAAGCATACAAAAATGATGATATGCTTCTACTTTCCAATTTTATTATTTCATCTGAATCTTCTGATAGTTTTAAAAGTGTGATAAAGCTTGAATTAATGTGGTTCATGTGTCGACACGTGTCTAAAGTGTGTCCAGAGCGTGTCCATGTCTTACACGTTTCCGACACCGACACCGACACCGACACTTCGATTCTGGCAAAGTTTGTCGCTACGTAGGTTGCATATCATCGATATTATGTAGAATGACATCAATATCTAGGTTGGGTAGCTCACTTAGTCGCTCATGAGTCATGCCATAATTCGTTATAGAACATGGAGCAAAATCTCTTTCTTTTTCAGAACCTTTTGTAGGCTTGACATGTTATATAATTGCTTCTTTCTTTCTTTTTTTCCAATTTTGTACAGGTAAGGAGATGGAGTTGCTTTTTGGCAGTTTACCAAGATGGAGTTGAAGACTTTTTGGTAGTTAAATAGAACACTTGTTTTGAGTTCTTTTTGTCATTGGACACACCATGGATATGGATGTTTTGTAAGTTTCGGTAATGCTGTTAAGTTTGAAGTGGTTATTGTTGTAGGATGAATGTTTTGAAGGGTTGTAAAGTTGGATGATGAATTTAGACTTATTGGATATTTGATTTGAATGATATTTTGATTCTTCACAATTTAAGTTTTGTTAAGTTGAATCATAAGAAAAAAAAAATCTGAAACTTTGTAAGCAGGTGAAAATAATATTTGATGCTATAGCCCTATTTTTGGTGACAAAAGAGATTGTCACGGTTGTGTGTATTACCACTATGATAGGTTATTGGTGACACACAATTGGTTGTCCTGGTAGGTACTTTTGGTGACAACCTTTGTCACAGAAAAATCTTTTTCTGTGACAGCCTGGTGCTATCATTGTTACTTTCCATGACATAATCACCTTTGTGCAAAAAATCTCTCTTTCGTGACACCATATTGTTGTCATTGTTACTTTCGGTGACAATTGTGTCACAGAAAAATTTGTCTTCTGTGACACCAAATTCTTGTCACTGTTGACAACATTCCGTGACAATTACACAATTTTGTCACCCTTGACTTTCAGTGTCATGGATACAATGACACCTCTTCTTGTGTCACCAAAGATAATAGGTGACAAAATTTGGACTTTTGGTGACATTTTTACATGTCACCGAATGTGTTTTTTGTTGTAGTACTGTCTTCCATGGAATAGGGACCCGGTGAGTCGCTGAGAAGTTATGCCAAGAAGTTTTGGGAGGCATTCAATGAGATCGAGAATTACTGCGAGGAGTACGCACTGGCAACCTTCAAGACCAGTCTGGTCCTAAGGGGAAGCAACGGGAGCATCTCTACATGTACCCAGTCGAAACACTAGCCAAGCTCATGGAGAAGAAAGAGCAGCATGCACGGGCTGAGGACGATATCCTGTGGGAAGGGGGTAAATGCCCTGTCGAGCAACCAAAGCGGGTCACAAAGAAGGCCGCCCAGCCCAAGCAGTGGTCTTACGAGAAGATTATGGGCCCCATGAATTACAGCTAGGGAAAGAAGGAGAACAAGCCTATGCTCGAGCCAAGATCATTCTTCATTGTAAATACGGTTTTCAAGGACCCTATTTACAGCATACTTTTCCGTATAAAGCATTGCCCTTGGTTCAAGTGGCCAGCGGACAAAATATCGGGGGACTTCAAGTCCAGAAGGGACACTAGCGAACGATGGAGTTACCATAAGGATTGGGGACACATGACGGAGAATTGTGAGTTCTACAAGAGGTTCTTGGAAGAGAAGGTCGTAGAGGGCCTCCTCAATGAGTATATCGAAAACGCTCTGTGAAATCGGGAAGCGGTCAAGGAATCATAGTTCGATCAACCGCCACAAGGGCTGATCCAAATGATACACAGCTTGGCTGCTCCATACACACAGAAGTAGGTGAGGATCTTGACAAGGCAGGCCAAGCATGATAGCCATGTGATGAAGCTCGGCAAGAAGAGGGCAACACCGGACAAAGGGCCAGAAGGTGTGATTAGTTTTACGATCGAGGATCTGAAGGGAGTACAAGTTCCCCATAACGATGCGTTAGTTGTCACCCTACGTGTGGGAGACTACGAAGTCGAGAAGATCCTCGTGGATCAAGGGAGCTGCACCAAAGAGTTGTACTATAAGGCCTTCAAACAGATGAGGTTGGATCAAGCCGAGCTCGTGGAGTCCATAATGCCACTAATCGGGTTTAGTTCGGATGCTGTATGGCCCCTTTGAAAGGTGACTTTGAACATGTGGGCAAGATCGGTAGTCTTGCCCACAGATTTCCTAGTGGTGGATGTGTCAGGCTCTTACAAAGCGATCAATGGGAGGACGTGGTTGCACATAATGAAGGCAATTTCCTCAACCGGTACTAGATGATAAAATATCAAGGAACAGATGGCGTTGAGTGCATCAAACGAAACCAGAAGACAGCCCAATAGTGCTTAATGCTTGGTCCAGATCCTGAAGAAAATGCCAAAGGTACATTTGGTAAAATTGGTAGAGGTTTCGGACCAACCAACAATCCTAGATGTTGGGGGGATCCAACCTAGAAAGAGGTTGAGGGATTGAAGAGAATCTAGATTGGGGATGACCCAGAGAGGTGCTTCCTTATCGGCGAAACATTAACCGAGCAGGAGGAACAAGAGCTTGTAGAATTCTTGAAGTAGCACATCGATGTATTTGCTTGGATGCCACAGGAGATGCCAGGGATAGATCTCGAGGTAATCTGTCATCACTTGAATATGGATCCCTAGCACAAACCTATGGTGCAAAAGAAGAGAAGGTCGACAATACAACACACGGAGGTGGTAATTGAGGAAGTGGACAGACTTTTAGAGGCAGATGCAATTAGGGAAGTGTACTATCCAGCGTGGCTGTCTAACACCGTGGTGGTAAAAAAGAAGAATGGCAAGTGGAGAGTCCGTGTAGACTTCACAAGCCTGAGTCCGTTTAGACTTCACAAGCCTAAATAAAGCCTGCCCTAAGGACAACTTTCCACTCCCAAGGATTGATCAATTAGTGGATGCAAACGTGGCATATTAGCGAATGAGCTTCCCTGATGCATACCGAGGGTACCATCAGATTGCCATGTATGGTCCGGATCAAGAAAAGACGTCATTCATAATGCCTCGGGGGCTATTCTATTACAAGATAATGCCATTTGGTCTGAGGAACGCAGGGGCCACATACCAAAGGCTGGTTACCAAGATGTTCAAGGAGCAACTCGGTAAGACCATGGAGGTCTACATCGACGACATGGTGGTTAAAAGTGTAGAGAAGGAAGACCACGTGAAGGACTTAAAGGAAACTTTCGAAGTTCTAAGGAAGTATGGACTAAAGCTCAACGCATTGAAGTGCGCATTCAGAGTCAGCTAAGGGAAGTTCTTGGGACACCTGGTAACAAGGAGGGGCATCGAGGCAAACCCCGACCAAATCTCTGCGATTCAGAATTTGGCATGTCCTAGGACTACGAAGGAAGTGCAAAGGTTGATGGGAATGGCGATCCCGCTTAATCCATTTATCAGTCGATCATCTAATAAGTGCAGACTGTTCTAATTATTGAAAAAGAGGGTAAGGTACGAATGAGGGGCAGATTGTGAGCAAGCGTTTCAAGAGCTAAAACAATACTTGACCGCTCCATCGCTACTATCGACCCCGGAACCCAGAGAGGCGCTGACAGTGTACTTGGCAGTGTCAGAGCATGCAGTGAGTGCGTCACTCCTACGAGTAAGAGGTGCCGAGCAGGCTCCGATTTCGTACGTGAGTAAGACCCTGCTGAGTGCAAAGACGAGGTACCTCCCTTTGGAAAAATTGGTCTTAGCCTTATTAACAGCAACGAGGAAGTTGCCTCACTATTTCGAAAGCCACCCAATCGTCCTGTATACGGAGTTCCTATTGAAAGCCCTGCTTCGAATAGCGAATTTCTTAGGAAGAATCTTGACTTGGTCGGTGGAGTTGAGTCAATACGAGATTGGCTATCAACCCTGAATGGCAATAAAGGGCCAAGTATTGGCCGATTTATAGCAAAGTTCATGCCATCGGCCTAGCCCCAGCTACCATTGAAAGAACCAATACTGAGGAACAAAGGAAAAGCAAAAGTGACGATCAAACAAGAAAACCCCAGTGCGGAGCAATACCTCGAGGAATGGAAGAGGTATGTGGATGGGTCCGCGTGCAACAAAGGAGGAGGGGCAGGCATGGTGATCTTTTCCCCAGAAGGGTTAGTTCTTGAACAGGCCGTTCAGCTTGGGTTCAACAAGTCGAACAATGCGGCGGAGTACGAGGCTCTATTGGTAGGACTTTGAAGTGCCGAGGTACTGAACATACGGAGTCTAAGTGTTTACTATGATTCACAGTTGGTAGTAAACCAACTTTTCGGGGAGTACGAGGTGCAAAACAAGAATATGGCCGCCTACGTGGAGGCAGCCAAGATTCTACTTATCAAGATTGAGCAGGTGCATGTGCAGCAGATTAGCTCGAGGAAGAACGCACATGCGGACTCATTAGCTTGCTTGGCCTCTGCAATACCCACAGAATACAAAAGAACGGTGGCTGTCGAGTCCTTGAGTAGGCCAAGTAGGCCGAGGAAGTGATGTTAGATCTTGAGCTGGGCCCGAGCTGAATGGACCCAATAGTGAGTTACCTACGGGACGAAACGCTCTCGGTCGATAAGAGGGAGGCTCACAAGATCAAGGCCAAGTCTTTTAGGTTTTGGGTCTCATCAGAGGGAAAGTTGTACAAGAAGTCCTTCACTGGGCCATACTTGCTATGTGTGCACCCCTCAATGGTGGACAACCTATTATACGAAATCCACGAGGCGACATGTGGAGGACACACATGCGGCCGATCCATAGCCCACTTAGCGATCTCTTAGGGCTATTGGTGGCCACATATGTAGGAGGATGCAAAGGCCTACGTAAAGGTCTGTGAAAAATGCCAGAGGTTCGCCCCGATCATGCAATCATCAGCAGAGGATCTGTTGCTGCTTACAAGCCCTTGGCTGTTTGCCCAGTGAGGGATGGACATCGTGGGTCCAATGCCGAAGGCTTCGGGAAACAAAAAGTTCCTACTTGTGGCAACTTATTATTTCATGAAGTGGATAGAGGCGGAACCTCTTGCGAGAATCACTGAGCCAATGGTGCAAAAGTTTGTGTGGAAGAACATCATCATAAGGTTTGGTGTCCCCTTCTCCATCATATCAGATAACGGGTCTCAGTTCCAGAAGAAGTTTAGGGCTTTCTCCGCCCAGTATAAAATCTGGAATTACTATTCCATGCCGGCTTACCCGCAGAGCAATGAGCAGGGAGAGGTGTCGAATAAGACAATCCTTGGAGCAATTAAAAAGAAACTCGAGAAAAAGAAGGGCAAGTGGCCTGAAGAGGTGCCCATGGTCCTTTGGGCATACCGAACTATGCCGAGGAGTTCCAACGGCGAGACATCGTACTCCCTGACATTTGGGACTGAGGCAATAATACCCTTCGAGATAGGGCTGCCAACAAATCGAACGACTCTGGTAGAAAGTGAGGGCAACGATCGAAACCTAGCTTGAGAGATGGATTTTTTTGAGGAAAAGAGAGAGTGGGCGTTGGTAAAACTGGCATCGTACTAGGAGCAGCTTATGAGAAGCTATAACAAGAGGGTGACCCACATGGAGTTTAGTGTAGGGGATTTGGTCTTGAGGAAGGTGGTCGGGAACACCAAGATCAAAACTGACGGAAAGCTCGGACTGAACTGGGAAGGTCCATACAAGGTAATAGAAGTGGCTAGAGTGGGAGCCTATTGTTTGGTAGATCTGGATGGGTATCCAGTCCCTTGGCCATGGAATACGCCGAATCTGAAGAAATTATGGGTTTAAGCGAAGCTAAGTGGCTTTTGTTTTTTGAAATTTTCGTTTTCAACTTATTTTTGCAGTGTGCCACGTTGTAAGATCGTGTGTTTTTTGCTTTCAAATATAGTGTGGCATTATGCCTCAGTATTAATGAGTTTATCTATGTTTAGAATTTGCTTCTTCATTGCAACTGTTATGTTTTCGTGAATTTATGAATAAAACTTGCAGTTTTCAGTGTTTATTGAATTGTCGACTTGTTTATTTTGAACACTTAAGTATGGACCTAAATCGCTTTATTTAGGTCCATACTGGGAAGCCGTGGAAGCGCTTGAGTTTGGAATTAAATCGTGTCTCTAACTCCATACTGGGAAGCAGAGTAGTAAGTATGGGGGATGCTACCTAAATACTTGAACTATTCGAATATTCTGAATATGTTAATATTAAAACAAAATAGGCAACGTTGAGTGCCTCGGAACAAAGTGTGACTAAACACAAGTAAACACCAAAAGTAAAATAAATGCCATGAAAGGCAACATATAGTAAGATTAAAGCCACGAAGGGCTACCAAAACTAAGGGCCACGGAGGGCCAGGGTACAAAAGCCACCAAGAATCATCAACACTCCGAAGGGTCCCGAAGCAAAAGTTAGTGTAATGTGTGTTAAATGCCACGAGGTGCACCAGCAAAATTAAGAGTATCAAAACGGCCACCCAGGGCCATTGGATGTTTCATCTACTGCGCAGGGTAGGAATTAGAGGAGAAGGTTGGAAAACTTACCACGGTTAGGCGGCCGAAGTGATCATCTCTCGATCAACATCAATGACAGGATTGGTAGTGTCACGCCCTCAATTATCACCATAATTAAATAAACCATTTCGATAAAAGATCCTCGCATACGATAACTAATACCCAAAAGAAGTTCTCACCTGTTTAATTTACAAATCAAGTCCCCAGGTTAAGAGATATACAACTTTGGCACACCGGCCCCAAAATAAGCTTAAGTATGAATACGAACAAATTGATAACTTACAAACAGTTTAGTCAAAAGGTGTCGAACCGCTTTTCCACCATCTCTCCTAAAACCAATTGATGGTAGGAAGGGCTTCAATTAAGTCATTTATGACATTCGACATCGCACCCGTAAGTCTGTTTTTAGAGCGGTCGCAGGGAGTGGCATTGTGTAACCAAATCCATGGAGGCACTTCAGGCCCAACAATCCCTCCCTCACGATGACACTCCCGCGCCTCAAACCCATGACCTGGCTCTGATACCACTTGTCGAACTGCTTTTCCACCATCTATCCTAAAACTAATTGGTGGTAGGAAGGGCTTCAATTAAGTCATCTACGGCATTCGACATCGCACCCGCAAATCTGTTTTTAGAGCGGTCGCATGGAGTGACATTGTGTAACCAAATCCATGGGGGCACTTCGGGCCCAACAAAAGGAAATTCTTGAATAAATAGTTACAAATCCATCTTTATCAAAAGAAAGTCATTTACAAAGATGATTAAGTAACTAAAATATAGTTAGCTTCCAAAAAAAAAATGCCTTCCCATCTCAATACTTGATGCACACACACTATTGACCGACATTTGAACCTGAAAAGAAAGATTGGGTTGAGCTACAATAGCCCGGTAGAAAAATCTCTACAGAATCTATATGTAAATGAGACGATAAGCATGAATACCATGAATCAAGCTAAATAGCCGATCCAATATAACACAAGCCAACGCCATGTACAAGTATTAAATACTCTCTCATACACCTACACATGCACACACCCCTTCCAACAAATTTCCACCCTTTGCGACTTTGTGTTTCCACCCCTTGCGTCATAATAAACTCCACATTCAACTTCACAACAACAATCACATTATCATCATTATCAATACCAATACTATGTACTTGTTCCACACACACTGACATCATCCAATGCGTCACAAATAAACCATAATCATAACAATGAAGACAACTATGTAATATTCATAAAAATATGCAATTCTCAAACCATAAGGTGTTCCATCCGAACCATGAATAGCAATCAAACTCTATATCACACAAAATCACCACATAACATGTAGAGAAAGAAAGAAATCCATACCAAAGTGGATTTTGAGCAAAACCCTAGGTCTACCAAGAGGAATAAGCCCAAATCTTCTAAGAACAAGCTACTCCCAAGCTTGGGTACAAGATCTAGAGAGTATATAATTACCCCAAAAAACATGATAAAAAAGCAAAGATCAACAAGTGATTGAGAGGAGAGAGAGAGAAAAATGAGTTTAAGAGCCAAAAAGTGAAATCAAGAACATAAAACTTACCCATTGTTCACCAAATGCAAGAATCCAGTGATTTTGAGGAAAGAATCCCTTGGATCTTGAAGATTTGAGGTAGAAATCAAGAGTTTTTGGTGAGATTGGAGTGGAGTAGGGTAAGTGAGAGGGGGTGTTTCCAGATTTGTTTCGTAGGATTTGGGTGTGAAAAATGGTAAAGGGGGGTATTTATAGTGGGCTGAAATGTTTGCTGAATTTTCAAAAAATCGACAGTGGGTACCGGTACTAGGCAATTCCCAGTACCGGTACTGGAACCCCAAAAATGCCAAACAACATAACTTCTGGACAACGGGTACCGGTACTGGGCAAAATGTAGTACCGGTACTGGCTGGGCAGAAAAGTGAAATTTCACCAACGGACACCGAACCGAACCCCACTCATTACCAACACTTCCAAACATCATTACAACATCAAAATATGATTTTCCACATTTTAAACGATTAAAGAAAATAGAATAATTCACGGATCTCTACAATCTATCCTCCTTAAAAAAATTTCGTCGCGAAATTTATAACTCAAGCCAACTAAAATCATGCATCAAATAATCATGCTTATGCCACAATACATATAATCAAACAACAAGCTAACAACCATAAACTCAAAACATAGAAGTCACATTGGTTAATTCGGAAACAAGTGCGGATACTTCTTTCTAACTTCATCTTCCCTTTCCCATGTCGATTCTTCCTTCCAAGATTACTCCATAGAACTCGCACTAACGGTATGGTCTTACCCCTCAAAACTTGCTCACGAGAGTCCAGGATACGTATCGGCTCCTCTTCGTAAGATGCATCAGCTTCCAACTCTAGTTCGGACCACTCTAGAATGTGTGACTGATCTGGCTCGTACTTCCGCGACATTGATACATGGAATACATTATGAATGCCCGATAACCTCGGTGGTAATGCCAATCGATAAGCCACTTCCCCGATCTTCTCGATAATATCAAACGACCGGATAAAACAAGGTGAAACCTTACCCTTTTGCCCAAAATGAGATAATCCCCGACGTAGTAACACCTTAAGGAACACGTACATGATCCCCCACTTCAAATGATAACGGCTGGCGACGACGATCGGCATAACTCTTTTATCTACTTTGACACCTTAAGGAACACATGATCCCCCACTTCAAATGATAATGGCCGGCGACGACGATCGGCATAACTCTTTTGTCTACTTTGACACCTTAAGGAACACATGATCCCCCACTTCAAATGATAACGGCCGGCGACGACGATCGGCATAACTCTTTTGTCTACTTTGCACGGTCAACTATCATTGACAAATCACTTTGACTTGCTCGGTGGTTCTCTTTTGTGCTTCAAGAAGGCATTGGCAAATCGCTCTCATGCTCTCGGAGGTTTCTTTGATCAAATCTGGCCCAACCAAAGTAGCCTCGCCCAACTCAGTCCAACAAACGGGTGATCGACACGATCTCCCATACAAAGCTTCATACAGCGCCATCTCGATGCTAGATTGCTAGCTATTGTTGTATGCGAATTCGACCAACGGTAGATGATCTTCCCAACTACCCTGAAAATTCATAACGCAAGCCCGAAGCATGTCTTCTAGAATTTGGATCGTTCACTCGGATTGCCACTACAACAAAAAACGCTTTTAATAGCATGCAAAAAACACTATGGTAGGTAATAGATAGTGTTCTGGAGAACGCCTTATTAGCCCATGCAATTAAAAGTCTTAACTTTTTATAGCGTTCATTGCCCGCTGTTAAAAAACCTTCTATAGTGTCCATTGCCCGTTGTTAAAAAACCTTCTATAGCGTCCATTGCCCGCTGTTGTATGTTGGATCTTTGATAGCATTTTTTTCCTGTTATCTTATTTCTTTTTACAGCATGCAATGAATGCTATTAAAGGTAAACAATAGCTTTTTCTGAACATTATCTTAGCCAATTTTAGCTTCTTCTTTTTTTTAAATACTACAAATGCTAGTATACTAGTATTTTCATGCAGAAAATCTACATTCCATTCAATACCAAAGTACATCCAAATGCGATACAATTTCAATGTAAGATAAATAATTCAACTGAAGATTCATTACAATAGCTTGAAGAATAATTTTCCGGCACAAACTACATTTAAGAGTCAGACTAATTACACTCATAAAAAAAACACTAATGTAATCTCTCTTTCCAGAAAATGTAATCCTAAACTAGGAAGCCTTCTCATTCAAGTACCCCAATTCTTCGCCCACGGAGATGTTCTTTATTTGAAGCTTACTTTTTTGCCAAGTTTATACCCTTTTGCTCCCAACGGCGAACACATACCTGTAAATATAGAACTATTCAAAGTAACCCAATACATATAGTAAAAATTATTAACAAGAAAAATAACTTTAAAGCAACATAATGTTTGCATTTAGAAAAAGAAGAATATGATGGATAATTGTTAGCAAGAACCAACAACAATCTCAGAAGCAGCCATACCATGACAAATTGGCGAACGACATATACCAATCCGTGCGCGATTGTGGAACATAACTATTCATGTGAGAAAACTGTGTAAAAAGCTGGAACTTCAACCACACGCATTTAACTACCAATCGAGCCACTTAGCTATTCAAACACATACATTATTGATCAATGGTGGTAGACAATGAGCATAGTGCTCTTGCAAAAGATAAATGACACTGGTATCACTAATCATCCCCATTAACCAAATGGATTAAAGTTTTGTGCGTGTGTCGACATTCACACAGTGGGCGAGAGCAGTTCACATTAACCTATTGAGATATAGTCATCCACTATCATCAATGTTCAGATCCACATTACACCAGCACCCTCTAAGTTGCATTTGAACTACCAATTTATCAAGGAATTTTCTTATCAATTAAGGTTTAGTAGAAAAATGGAAAGTGAATGAACTTATGACAAAACAAAGAAAAGGGATGATAGCTAGGCATAATAATAGTAGAGCATTCATAGGAATCTCCATTAAACCACTCATAACTCAAAGCTATCAAAAGTATAATTTGTTGTAGTGTTTAATGAACTAGCAAGAACCAGCAAAATATATGGTAGAGAAAGACACTGAAAGAACAAGGGAAAGAAATGTGATTGAGAATCAAAACTTGCAATCAATAGAAGCACCCCGATTGAGAAGACCAGATTCTCCCTACTGTATCATATGATGTACGTGAAGTATTCTTTGAACATGGTTTTGTTTGCCAAATTAGTAGCTTAACTGTGTTTGACCTTTGTTTTCGTGGCTTAGATATTACTGTGTTTTAAACATAAATCATAATGGAAAAAAAAAGGAGGAAAAAATGATAACAACCTTACTTTGTCCAAGAGATGTGCTGATGTCAGGGGAGGACGACATCTGACATCAAATTTCATGCATGCATCTGCCAAATACTAGTTAGCTTCATCACTTGAAAGATCCTTGGGAATGCTTAGATTAGCCATTTTCTCCAACTCTTCGATCATATCAATCCTCCTGCACATGGTAAAAAGCAGATATAGTTTGCTAGGCGTGATTTTCATTGTGAAATGATATAAAGATTGTCCTGAGTCACTTGAAAAGTTAAACCCAGCATTGCCTACATCCAGAGACCTGAAAGGGGGAGTGAAATCGATCACAATCGGGTCACTCTCTAACCCTCCAAGAAATCTAAAAGGAAAACACACTTTCTTGAAAACTAATGCCATAAGAAAAGCACTGCATGTTGACTTCACAAAATTTGTAACTTACCGCTCAACATTTTCTCTGTGAGCTCCATCAAGTCATTATAGTCAGCAAAAGCCCTATAAAACTCACATGTAGTGAACTCAGGATTATGTGTCAAGTCAATTCCTTCATTCCTAAATTGTTTTCCTATCTCATAAACACGGTCCAGTCCATCAACAACTAGCTCCTTAAGATATAGTTCAGGTGCAATCCGCATGTATAGCTTCATGTTCAAGTCATTGTGGTGGGTCACAAAAGGACGGGCAGCCGCTCCCCGAGCAATCATGTTCATCATTGGTGTTTTCAACCTTTAATAGTGTAATACCCCTAACCTTTAATTGCGTTTTAAGTTAATTCTGTGTTATGCTTGGGCTGATTGGGTGAGTTAAATGCTTGTCTTACATGCTTAATAGAGTTGGAGCATAAGACAGAATTAGTACACTTCAAAACTGAACCAGAGGTTTACTTGGTCAATCTTGCAAGGGTTGACCCATAAGCTTGAATAGAAAGGCCTCATAATTCATTTCAAGCGGGACAGAGAGAGTATTGAAAAGGATGAAGCAATGGAACATACACAACAAGATATTGTTTTATTGCCAAATTACAATTTCTTTCCAATATATATATATATATATATATATATATATATATATATATATCAGTACCATTAATTACTACGAGCTAGTAACTCTTGACCACAACAAACAGCTTTTCTGGCTCTTGACCCATAACTCTTGTTGTAGTGGAAGTTTTTCTGGCTCTAGTATTGACTGAGAGGTAATCTATTTGCTTCAATAGAGAGCGCAAAATAGGATGTATACTTTTATTTCTTTCTTTACTGTCGAGTTGAATATACCATTTTTGTCGAACATTAACCTAACATGAGAACAACAAAACGTGATCAACAGGCAGTATTCGTACAGACCTTCCCATTCCATTCAGACCAGATGCCCCAGTGTGAAAACTGGCCAACTTGGTTAAGGCCACAATCCCATGCCTCAGCTAAAAGCTGTTTGAAAGTAGACTGAAAATTAAGTCCATCCATTTGAAATAAACGACACAAAATGTAGCTAAGTTTCCATACAAACTCGTGTCCGAACAGTCCTTGTGTGAAGCAAAATGTAGCTAACCCAAAATAATAAGTAGGATTGTTTTAGTCCTCCTCTCCTCATCTTTAGGTGAGATGAAGTTGCTGAAATATAGGACAGGAGTCATCCTAGCTCTACCAAATCTGTCAAAACTGGAAGCCTTGCTAAATATAAAGTGCAAAGACAAGTGCTTACTTGAGTTTGGATGCAAGTTCAAGGCACCAAACAAATGTTTGAAACTTACCCTACTTGTTGAAACTACATCAAAGTGATCACAGATTAGACTCACCTGGTCTAAATGATCAGTAGCTCAAAACTTCAAACTTTCCCTCTACTTAAAAATATCCAAGATCATCATTCTCCGATGGAAAATGAAGAATCCGGCCTACCTTACCAATAAACCACAATTGGAAACGTGAAACAGAAGTTTTAGAACTCAAATCACCAGAAACTAACAAGTGCTTTAATAAGGTGGAATGATAACATCCAAAGAACAAGATTTGCTCCAAAAACATTGAAATGCTCTCTAACTCTATATCTTATAATCCACAAAGGACGTTTGGTGTAGGAATGGATCCAGTCAAAATCAAGACTAACTCTATTACAATTTTCTTAATCTATTCTCATATAGCAAGGGAAAACACCAATTGGTGTCAAGCGTGAACAAATTTTTGAAACTGTCACAAAAGTGGTTTCCGATGTAAAATACCAAATTTTACAACTGCTTTTACTATAACACGATTTAATATTAGGGCAAAAATAGTAAAATAACTTGAACTCAGCCACCCACTCCCAGACCCCAAAAACAACTACCCACCCACACTCCCGCTCCCACATACACCCGCGAACACGATGTGCGTGCCCGACCCCTAGATTTCTACATTAGATGCATTAGGTATAGCCCGTGTTTTCTTTAATGGAGTTAAGAACTTGGATAAAAGATTCGAAACTTTTATACATTGACTCCGTTGACGCTATTGAATCTGAAGAGGAAAATAGACATATGCTACATGTGCAAGGATCGAACGTTCCGTTCGGTGCCATTTTGATTCCTTCCCTCGTCTTTACTCAACCAAATTAACAAGTCGAGAACGAAACTCCAAAACAAGATTAAAAGATATACATAGTTCTCGAATCTGAATTGAGAAGCGTACCTCTGTCTATCATTTTTTCCCTCCTCTACCATTTGCATAACCATCCTTTTTAAACACCCTCCACACCATTGTTTCGACAGATTGAAACTAATTGGGAAAAAAAGTTGGATAGGTGGCGGGCAGATTTGTGTTACATATGATTTCAAACTCAAATATTAAGCCCATAAAAAGTTGAAACCCAGAGCATATCAACAAAAATCAAAGCAGAGCAGCCCCAAACTAACCCGGAATCGAAACCCTCAAAATTGAAATCCCAAAACAAAACCCCAAAATCGAGAACCCAAATTGAAAACCCTAAAATAGATCCCCGAATCAAAACTCCAAAGTAAATCAAGAATAAACATTGAGAGTGCAATTATTCGACTTACCGAGTTGTGGTCGAGGTCAGACAAGCGATGGGGCTTGGAGATGACAGGATCGAGGCCGGATGGTGGTACTGCTGGTGCTCGATTGGTGAAGGCAATGACTTTGAATCACGCCATTCCTTTGCTCTTTTCTCTTCGTGTGTGTTTCTGTGTGTGTGTGAGAGAGAGAGAGAGAGAGAATGGTGAGATCGGCAGAGAAAGAGAAGGGAGAGAGAGAAGGGATTTCTGAGACTGGCGCCTTTCTTATTAATTTGGTGAACACTGTAATTGAGTTAAGTGGAACGCTGTAATTGCGTTAAGTTTCCCTGCAGTGCCGTGCACGCTATAAATGTAACTCTATTATAGCATTTTTTTAAAAATGCTATAAGATTTATGCTATTGAAACTTAAGTTTGTTGTAGTGTGCCTATCCGTTTGGGGATGATACGCGGTGCTAAACAATAAGTTGGTGCCAAGAGCGGCTTCTAAACTTTGCCAAAAATGCGCAGTAAACCTCGAATCTCTATTGGACATGATAGAAATAGGAATCCCATGAAGACGGATAATCTCGCGGATATATAAATGGCTAAGCGTATCAATCAAATCCGAAACCTGAATAGGCAAGAAATGCGCTTACTTGGTCAATCGATCAACTATCACCCAAATGGCATCATGCCCCCTCGGCGACCTCGGTAACTTGGTAACGAAATCCATAGTCACGTTTTCCCACTTCCACTCGGTCAAAGGTAATGGTTGTAACTCTCCAATGGGTCGTTGATGTTCGACTTTCACTTGTTGGCACGTAAGGCATTTGGACACAAAAATGATGACGTTTCTCTTCATTCCCAGCCACCAAAACTGTCTATGCAAATCATGATACATTTTTGTTCCCCCCGGATGCACGGCTAAAGGTGAATGGTGAAATTCTCTCAAAATTTCTCTCCGACACGAAGTGGGTACGAATAATTTTCCTCGGTATCGCAAGCTTTGATCGACATGAATCATTCACCCCTCTCGAGCATTTTCGATAAGAAACTTGTTGCGAAACTCCCCCGCTTCTTCATCTTGTTGTTGAGCCTCAACTACTCGAGTCAACAAGGTTGATTATACGGTTAAATTACACAAGGTAACTCCGTCATGGACCTCTTCAAAATGCAACACATATGAGCCCAAGTCATTCATCGTCTTCCACTCATGGATGGCTAAACTCACAAGGTGTGTCAACTTTCTACTTAACACATCCGCTACCACGTTTGCCTTACCCGGATGATATTAGAACTCAAAATCGTAGTCTTCTAAGTGTTCCATCCAACAACATTGTCGTAAGTTAAGCTCCTTTTGAGAAAACAAGTACTTTAGACTCTTGTGGTCAGTTGGAAGAACACATGGAGGGACAGCTGGTCTTCATTCTCCTCACCGTCGATAGCATCTTGGTGAGATCGCTTGGGACGAGTGTCGGCAAGAAGGCCGGTAGGAGGAGAATTGGAAGTAGTAGCACGGGAAAAGGCGTGGAGCCCGAAGAAGCAGTGGAGGCATGGAACCCAAAATGACCAACCATGGCTGCGAGATTGAGGCGGTGAGACATATCGGGATCAGCAAAGTAATAAGAGGGGGAAATAAGGGTTACACGGCCGGAGGAAGAGGTGTCGGTATCACTTAGACGTACCAGAGGAATGCCTTCAGGAAGATCAACCTCGCCTTGTTGTGCGGCAATAGTGACCGTGGGAGCAAGGTGGTTGCGACGACAGTTGTTCAAATGAGAGAGGCCTATGTAGACACCCCAATTTGGCCTAACAATTATTTCAAGTCCCATCTTGGGGACCATCCCGATGATGAATGGATACAGTGATTGCTAATTGACTTCTCATGAACCCGTGGACTTATGGTGAGTACTTTTAGCCACTTAGAGGACCCAATCCAGAGCCATATAGCCTTTCAGACAGAAATATATCATTCTAGGAAAATCTATCTTTCAGCCGTAACATCGATCTCACGGCCTCAACATCATTTCTTCACCCGTGAAACTTGTTGCTTGAAAATCACCCTGAGAGATTGATCTTTCAGTCGCCAGGTCTATCCTTCGGCCGCTTAATCATTTCCTCGGCTGCTAGACCCTTTAACCGGCCACCAGATCGTCTATTTTCCAGATTCTGGAATGTTTTGTCATACGTTTGATCCGATCCTAAAAACCCTAGCAGCCTTTCTCCGATGCGTTCGGGCTACGCAACAGATCGCGTCTAGAGATCTTTTAACCCTAGAATTCCTTTTTGATTCACACTATTTAATTGGCCAGAGTGAGTCACCAATTGCCTATATAAAAGGTCCTTAGGGTTCTGAAATTGATATGTTCATACACCCTTTCTAGCCACAAAAACCTGCAAATATACTCTCTCATATCCCCTCTACAAAAGCCCTAACCTCCTGAAGGCAGCCGCGATCCAACGATCCAAATCCAGAAGTTCAAACCCTAACCTAGGGTTTACAAAAAGCAAATCAGTCAATCTCCTTCAATTCGAAGCAATCAAGCCACTGAAGGATCAAGGTGGTGAGGCCCAGGGGCTTTTGGTTTGTTTTATTTTCAGCTTATGCATGCTAATCGTAGCAATTTGATTCTCTGCTAATTATTTAGTCTGGTGTGAGGAAGAACATCGGCTGGATCTTCGATCCATCAGTCGGTACATTGAACCAGAAGGATCTCTCGACCGTGACATCCATTCTCCAGCTACGAGATCCATCTCCCTGGGACATCTTGTTTTATTCTGTCTTTTTGATGCATGGTTCAATTATCGTCTCGGTTCACCATTCACTGTGCAAAGGTTAGTTAATCAAATCTATGTATTTAGAATTAAATAAAGCATGAATTAGTCATATGTGGAACGATTATGGGCCAGTCTCACAACTGGGCAAAGAGGGGTGCCTAACACCTTCCCTTTATTGTACTTTTGGCTCCCGCACCTAGAATCTCTACTTGTTTTCCAAGTTTTATAAACTAGGTGGCAACTCTGTTTTGATGATAACCACTATCGTGTGGCGATGTTCCTAGCCATGGGAATATCCACAATCTTGGTTTATGAAGCAAATAACCAAACAAACAGCAATGATCAATCTGTATGGCGATGCCCCGCTTCGGGAGGTGTCTACAGTTTTTGGCGACTCTGCTGGGGGCTTAAGAGCCATAACCAAAAAATTTGACGTAGGAATAATACATCCTTTATTTAATTCATTTATCATATGCATCGAGCAGGCAACCTCGTTTAGTTCACCTTACACCCTGGCATGTCACGGGCTATGTTAGGGGTTCCAGCAAACTCCACAGTCACTTGTACCTAGTGGTATATCAAAAAGGAAATCACCCGATCGCCGCCTATAATGGGCTGCCCTTTGACAACGGAGCACCCTTGAGACTACCCAAACCTTACATGTGTTAGAAAACCATAGAACTTATCAAAATAAGACAGGAACCTACAGGCTAGGAACCTATTTGCATTTGTATGTGAAAGTTCTTCTTCACACCCATTGTACATATGTATGTCGTAAAATTCTCTTTTGCAGGTTAAAACCTTAGGGGTTTCTGAAACCAAGAAGAAAAGGGTAAGCTAAAAACAATCTAACCAAAGGAAAAAATTTCACGTAAAATGGCTACATCACTGTTCATGTTCAATTCGCACTTTCAAATTGTCACCAAGTTGTCTGGCCCATTCCATCCTGCTGTCAAAGATCTTGACCCTTCCAAGTTAATCCCTCTCGTGGATCAACTAAAGTCCACAGTAGTTATCTCTGAAGATAACGACATTATGTTCACCAGAACAGTCAATGATGAAGAAATAGAAAGCATAGTCGAAGAAGAAGAGATACGCAGGGTCCCAATCTATTTCTATGACCCCTATGCACCTACTGACAACTACTGGCCGATAGACGAGGTCGACAACCTCGAAGTTTAATAAGCAAAAGAAGAAGAGTTTGTTGACAATGATCCACTAGAAGAAATATCACTTAACCTACTCTTTGACGAGGGGGTTACCAACAATGAAACAAGGGTGATCCACCCCATCATGGATAGGTTGGCAACTGGTGGGGATTTGTTGGTACACGAAAAACTGACAATAGCGATGAAGCGGAGATTAAAGCTCAACTAGAAGACGCAACGGCAACGGCAAATCAAATGGCCCTTCAGGACTTGCAGGGTGACAATAATGAAAGTGCAAATCAAGATGACAATGAAGTGCTGATGATCAACCTTGGTGAGGAAAAAGATTGCTCTGAGCTGATTGTGGATGCTGAAAAAGGGGCTTACCCAAACTGGACCGCGGAATACACTCTAAAATACAAAATAAAAAATGCTGACTCCGATCCTAGTTCCCATTTCGATTCTGACTCTGAGTCGACCCAGTCCGAGTCTAGTGTTTCATCTTTTCAAACAACTGAGTCTAGCAAGGAAAACCTGGTCAAAGCACCGAGGCATGATATTTATTTTGAATTTGACTCTGAAATGTCTTTTGACAATTTTAGCAATGAGAAGGAAGATTTAGAGTATTTCACTTTGTCTATGATTAACTGTGTGGATTCTGATAATCCAATTTTTGAGGAAGAGATTCCAAAAAGAATTCTAAAATTCATCGAGAGAGAAGAAGAGAGGCACGCCAAACCTTTTTCTGAGGAAATAATCACAGTAAACATAGGCTCTTAAAACGAGCCCAAACTGGTTAACATTGGTGCAACACTATCTTCTCAAGAGAGTGAAAAACTAATCCTTTTGCTAAAAGAATACAAAGACGTTTTTGCATGGTCTTATGAGGACATGACTAGAATTGACCCCGAAATTGTTCAGCACAAAATTCCCCTCCATCCTAATGCAAAACCAGTTAAACAAAAGCTAAGACGTATGCGCCCCGATTGGGTCTTAAAGATAAAAGAAGAAGTCACTAAGCAAATCAACACCGGTTTCCTCATAGTCACCGAATATCCTCAGTGGGTAGCCATCATCGTTCCAGTACCAAAGAAAACTGGGGGAATCAGGGTATGTGTAGATTTTCGAGATCTCAACAAGGCCAGTTCTAAGGATGACTTTCCATTACCACACATAGATGAACTCATGGACAACACCACAGGGGTTGCATTGTTATCTTTCCTGGATGGGTTTTCTGGGTATAATTAGATTCTGATGTCTCTTGAAGATAGAGAGAAGACCGCCTTCACTATGCCATGGGCAACTTACTACTACCAAGTGATGCCATTTGGGTAGAAGAACGCTGGAGCCACTTACCAAAGGATGGCGACAACACTGTTGCACGACATGATGCACAAAGAAGTGGAGGTGTATGTTGATGATATGATAGTCAAATCAAAGGAAAGGGAAGGACACTATGAAACACTTCAAAAGTTCTTTGAGAGGATTAAGCAATACAAGCTACATCTTAATCCTTAAAAATGCACTTTTGGGGTAACCGTTGGAAAGATGCTAGGATTTCTTATCACTCAAAGAGAAATCGAAGTAGACCTTTCCAAGATAAAGGCTATCATGGAGATATCACCACCAAAGACGGAGAAGGAAGTAAGGAGCTTTATGGGAAAAGTGCAATTCATCAGCAGGTTCATCTCCAAACTCACAACCACCTGTGAACCTCTCTTCAAGCTTTTGAAGAAAGATACAGATTTCGAGTGGAACCAAGACTGCCAACAATCATTTGAAGCAATCAAAGAGTATCTTCAAAATCCACTTGTATTATCAACACTCATCCTTGGGAAACCACTGATTCTGTATCTCTCAGTGACGAACACTTCCATGGGATGTATGCTAGCACAAGAAAACAATGCCAAAGTAGAGTGCGCCATATACTACCTTAGCAAGAAAATGATGGAATATGAAACAAGGTACACTCCCTTGGAGAAAACCTGTTGGGGGCTAGTATGGGCCACAAAGAAACTAAGGCACTACCTACTAGCACATCCGGTAGTGCTGGTTTCTCGTTTAGACCCAATCAAATATCTTTTCGAGAAGCCAGCACTTATCAGAAAGCTAGCTAGGTGGTTATTGTTGTTAGCAGAATTCGACCTCAAATACATGACTAGGAAATCAGTAAAAGGAAGGGCTGTGGCAGAATTCTTGGCAGATCACCCCGTGACAGAGGCTGAGGTAGAAGACTTCATGTTCCTCGACAAAGACATCTTATGTCTCTTGGATGACACCTGACATCTTTTACTTCGATGGAGCATCGAACCAATGTGGATATGGCATAGAGGTATTGCTAGTTTCCCCAAACAACTCTCATATCCCTCTGTCATATAAACTAAGGTTTGAAGTCACCAACAACCAAGCTGAATACGAAGCTTGCATAGCTGGAATGGAGGCAGCCCTGGAATTAGGGGCAAAAAGGGTAAAAGTCATTGGATATTCAAACCTGGTGGTGTTCCAAGCGAGAGGAGACTGGAAGGTCAAGGAAGATACGCTGAAGCTATACCACTCTGTGCTGGAAGATCTAATTCCACAATTTGATTCAGTCATCTTCACTCACACTCCACGAGTGAGCAATAGGTTTGTAGATGCACTGGCAACACTAGCCTCTATGGTCAAAATACCCCTGGGATTCACAATGCAGCCTCTCATGATCGAATAAAAGGTCAAACTGGCATGCGAGTGCACCTTCACTGAGGAAGGTGAGGATGATGGGAAACCATGGTACAAAGATGTGTGGAAATTTCTAGAAGAAGGAGAGTATCCCTCTGAAGCCACCTCAAAGGACAAGATGGCTCTGCGAAAGTTTGCCACCCGATTTGTAGTCTGTGGAGGAGCATTGTATCGAAGAGCACACCTAGGCCCCAATCAACTTTGCGTCACCATGGAAGAAAGCCGTAAGGTAATGGAGGAAATGCACGAAGGAATCTGTGGGCCACACATGAATGGAGCAACAATGGCAAGAAAATCCTACGTCAGGAATACTATTGGACTACAATGGAAGCCGACTGTGCTGACTATGTCCACTGATGCTTCAAATGCCAAACCCACACTGATCGCATGCATATTCCGCCTACAGAATTATATAGCATGACATCCCCTTGGCCATTCTCCACCTGGAGGATAGACGTCATTGGGAGTATAAATCCAAAGGGAAAATACAAGCATCAGTTCATCCTAGTAGCCATCGATTACTTCACCAAATAGGTAGAAGCAGCTTCTTATGCTACCCTCAAAGCCACTCATGTGGCCAAGTTCATCCGCACCAATATCATTTATCGGTATGGTGTGCCTCACGAGTTCATCTGTGACAATGGGTGGGATTTCAAGGGAGCGACAAAGAAGCTCTTTGTTGAATTTGTGATACAGAATCATCGGTCATCTACTTATCGACCTCAAACCAATGGAGCAGTTGAGGCTGCAAATAAGAACATCACGAGAATTCTGCGGAAGACTATTGACACCTACACAGACTGGCCAGAAATGCTACCACTAGCACTGTGGGGTTATCGAACCACTGAAAGGACTTCAACCAGAGCTACTCCCTATTCCCTATTCACTAGTCTATGGGATGGAAGCTATCTTGCCAATCGAACTAGAGCTACCCTCATTAAGGGTTTTGGCTAAAACTAGAATGATCGAATAAGACAAGGTTCAAACCGCTATGACGAGTTAGCATTGCTAGATGAAAGAAGGCTGAAAGCGTTATACCATGTGCAAGGGTATCAATGCCCAATTGCACGAGCATTCAACAAAAAGGTGAAGCCACGAGACATAAAGGTAGGGGATATGGTGCTCAAAGTAGTCCGTCGCCACATTTCAGACCTAAGAGGCAAGTTTAGACCAAACTGGGGAGGCCCCTACCTTATCAAATGCATACTATCTGGAGGGGCAACATACATTGCAGACTTGAATGGAATGGAATTTGCAACAGCGGTCAACATCGACAAGCTGAGGAAGTACTACCCCTGAGAGATGCTCGTTGGGATGAAAACCACAAGGGTGGGCGAACCCAAGCAAAAATTAGAGCAGCCTGCTAGGTCAAAAACCCACAAGGGCGGCTTAGGCAAAAACTAAGGCATAAATAAAAGCGCTCGCTAGACTGAAAACCTGCAAGGGCGGTTTAGGCAAAATCAAGAGCATAAAAGGAGAGGAAAATACTCGAGTGAGCCCTAACCAATAACAAAAACAAAACAAATCTTGTTTGGAACTACGTTTATGGCCTGATACCCTCCATGGGATACGTAGGCAGTCTCCAAATTGAGATTCGGCCATTGCTATCACTATTACTTCCAAATTTCTAGGTCTATCCTAAAGCATACTCATCGTCAAACCATGGCAAAGACATTTCAATAAAGCAACCAATGTTTTATTATTTTCTTAAGAAAAAAGGAAGAGCAAGCTTCAACAATTCTTGATCTATGAAAGCTAGAATCAAACAAAGAACATCTTTTAAAAAAATCATAAGCAATATGTCAATCTCTAGGTCTTCCTTCTGTTTGCACTCTTGTCTTCTAAAAGGTTTTTCTCCAACCAGCGCTTATATGAACCTAATACTTGTCAGCACAGTTCTCAGTAACATCTTGCATCACCCTATTTGGCCATAGACGAAGCACATTGCCACGAAAGTTAGCATCATGAACCTTGGAAGTAGCATACTCAGGGTCAACCAAGACTTTGGCTTGTTTAGCCCCAAACTGTATTTGAAAACGAGCAGGAAAGTAGAATGTAACATGAGTAATACCAATCACCGCAACACCAAAATGGTTCATTGTGCTTACAATCATGCTTTCAATGCCATACCAGGGGCAAACCTACTAAATCCAATTGCCTTTGCAAGTCTCCATCCATGCCTTCCAAACAACCTCAGTTGGAAACTGCCTGGTTAAGCGACGCTTCGTGCAATGATCTGAACTATAGGGAAGCCGCTTTGGCGCATCCTACACCCTCAATTTCTCAAAAAGCCATACCTATAAGAAACAAGGAAGAATTGTGAGCTGTAAGAACATGTGAGTCAAAACAAAGGAGTGATGAGCAGAAAGAAAATTTGACAATAAACAAGTAAATAGCGAACCTGTAGTAACAAAGGACTACCTAAGAAATGGGCTGTTGGATTCCCCTTCACTGCATCAAGACCTATCAAGGTCTCTGCCAACACTAAACCAGCAAAACCTACACGGTTCCCAATCTGTTGGGCGAAGTCAAGCAGCATAGAATTAACACGTCTAGAGGAAGGACCGAGCAAGTAATAGTGGAGAAGACAGATGCACAGAGCATGAAAGCACGCTTTCTGTTGAGGAACTTTGCGATGAGCTTCAGCTGTACCAAAAGCTGAATAAGTTGTAGGGTTTTCAACCTTCCATTCACCATGAAGAACCTGACTTCGTGTTTCTAAACTTGGAATAGAGCCTTTAAAAGGTCGCGACGATTATACAGAGGGTTAGGGATAATGAGACCTTTTCTATCCGAATGACACATAATGGCTGCAAACTCCTCGAAGGTAGGACACAATTCTTCTCTTCTAAATCGAAAAACGTAATGAACAGGATCCCACAAGCTAGTGGCTGCACGAAGAAAAGTAAAATTCACTGAAATTTGGAGAAGGGAGAAGAGGAAATCCATGCCAAAGGACTTAAAGAGTAAACGGTTGAGGCCATTGAATGAATCCAACCACTGATCAAGGACTAGTTGTGCCATGTGCAAGCAACTGTTGCTGACAATGCTACCGATTTCGTAGAACGCATACTTATAGGCTAAGTCGAGTCCTAGTTTGAATCGAAATTGGATTCTAAATCCTCAGTAACCTAGTCGGTCTCTCGATCGGCACTTTGATATGATGGCCGTAGGATCAATCCATCGGCCCTTGAAAATCAGGTTTGACCTAAAGTCAAACCCAGGCAAACGAAATGATCCTTTAGCCGCTAAATCTATAGCTCAGTTGCCAGAATGACTGTTTTACGGAGCACTTCCATGGTTCTATTCATCTCACTAGATTTTCATTGGATTAACAATTTTGTCATATACAAACAGTGCAAATATAGCATACACAATCACATAACAGAGCAAAAGATTTTGTTTCATATAACAAAAGCTTTTTACATCACAAGGTGGATCATCCCACATTTCCTGAACAAACTATACATCGATTTCTTGTCGGACTAACCTATGCAGGAAGAAAAAACAAAAAAATAGGAAAGAAGAAGAAGAGGATGCCGAATCCTCTAGTGGTCCGAACACCAGAGACCAGCTGCAAAAAAGAAGAGGACACCCCCAGGGCGACGTATACTAGAGGAGTACTGCGGTGCAAAAGAGACATCACGTGGCTCAAATGAATCACCACATGACCCAGAAAAACCATCATACCGCATACAAGCGCCACCCCAGGAGTTCCGCATCACGGAAGCAAGCCCCCCATGTGATGGTCCCTAATCAAACATCAAGACAAGTCCAAGAACAGCGCGGACTCCCTCTGCACATGCCGGCCACGCTGACATGTTGCACAAGCCTGATGAAGGAACCAAAGGGAAGCAGAGGAGTCCTCGGAGATGGTCTCCGGTGGAAACGAAGAAAAGAGAGAGAAAGGAGAAAAATGAAATGAAATGCCGAAGGCTCGGCTTTTATAAAGCTCTGAAAATGAAGAGATTACGCAGCCGAGACTTCGATCCTTCGGCAGAGATATCAATTATACGGCCGTTGGATCGATCTTCTAGCCTCCTAATCTATTTCCTACAATAGCAGCATATCCTGCTCTGTGCTGCAAATTCAAGCAAGAATAAGGTTTTGGGTTCGTGACCAACAAAACCAGTGATTAAACCAGCCTTAGGGACATGCCCAAACGTAGGGATGCCCTTTCTCTATATCAGCAAGCTCACTCAGTAGCCTCGAGCTCATCTAGCAGCTTCATTACCAATAGCAGCTCTAAAGCTCGCCCAACAGCTTTTAAGCTCATTATTAGCCAAGCCCTGCATTCCCTACCATCCAAGCAGCTTCGCGGGAATCGCTGCCATCAAGGAAGCAAGCCCCCCATGTGATGGTCCCTAATCAAACATCAAGAGAAGTCTAAGAACAGCGCGGACTCCCTCTGCACATGCCGGCCATGCTAACATGTTGCCCAAGCCTGATGAAGAAACCAAAGGGAAGCAGAGGAGTCCTCGGAGATGGTCTCCGGTGGAAACGAAGAAAAGAGAGAGAAAGGAGAAAAATGAAATGAAATGCCGAAGGCTCGGCTTTTATAAAGCTCTAAAAATGAAGAGATTATGCAGCCGAGACTTCGATCCTTCGGCTGAGATATCAATTATACGGCGGTTGGATCGATCTTCTAGCCTCCTAATCTATTTCCTACAATAGCAGCATATCCTGCTCTGTGCTGCAAATTCAAGCAAGAATGAGGTTTTGGGTCCGTGACCAACAAAACCAGTGATTAAACCAGCCTTAGGAACATGCCCAAATGCAAGGATGCCCTTTCTCTATATCAGCAAGCTCACTCAGTAGCCTCGAGCTCATCTAGCAGCTTCATTATCAATAGCGGCTCTAAAGCTCACCCAGTAGCTTTGAAGCTCATTATCAGCCAAGCCCTGCATTCCCTACCATCCAAGCAGCTTCGCGGCAATCGCTGCCATCAAGCTACCTAACGGCTTTAATCCATGCCTGCCATTTTAGCAACTCCTCTAGCATCTTAGTAGCTCTACGCTCACTATCTCGAGCAGCTCTAAGCTCGCCATCACTCAACACCACGTGCTTACTATCACCAAGTCACTCAGTGGCTCCACGCCCATGCTCGCTATCCCCAATAGCCCCAAGCTTTCCATCTCAGCAGCTTTACGCCCAGTAGCTCCACACCTACTATCAACAGCACCTTGCTCCTTGCCTCAAGCTCACTATCGTTCTCAGCTCTATGCTCACTGTCAATGGCATCACACTCCATTATCATTGTCAACAGCTCCAAGCCATTACTTAGTAGCTCTAAGCTCGCTCAGCGGCTCTACGCCCGTCAACTTAGCGGCTCTACGCCCACTATCTCAAACCGGCTTTACGCCCATATTCACCATCCCAACAGGCTCTACGCTCGTATTCATCATCTCAGTGGCTCCATGCCCATAAGCTCACTGCTTCACACTCCTTGCACCATCAGTAGTTATGCCTGCCTTAGTGGCTCCACGCCCGTATTCACCATTTGAGTGGCTCCATGCCCGTGCCCACTACTCAGCGGCTCCAAGCCCATTATCTTAGCAACTCTATGCCCACTATCTCAGTGGCTCTACGCCCGCATTTACTATCTCAGTGGCTCTACGCCTGTGCTCACTATCTCTCAGCGGCTCTATGCCCAATTACTCAATGGCTCTATGCCTATAATCATTATCTCAACAGGCTCTACATCGCAACCATCATCAAGATATCATCTGTTCTCAAGCTCTACGCTTGAATGCTCAAATCCAACTATTTGAACGCTTGAAGCTCTTCGAATGCCTAACCACTGTGTACTGGATGCTCAAGTTATACACTTGAATGCTCAAGCTCTACGCTTGAATGCCCAACCACTGCGTACTGGATGCTCAAAGCTTGTACTTTGAATGCTCGGATTCTATCCTTCGAATGCTTGAGCTCTATGCTTTGAATGCTCAAGTCTAGAACTTGAAAGAAGCTCTATGCTTAAAGTTAACACACATGCACAGGCCTGTGCACATATTGCATCACCATCAATCACATTGAGTCTTCATAATCACCATCATCATATCGGTTTACATCTAACCATCACATCATATACATATTTTGCATCTCTCTCTCACTCATGAAACAGGTCAATCATGCAGTCAAACCGGCTCTACGCCTCTGTTTTATTGATCGGTCTAGTGCCTTGATCCTCAGGCTCTACGCCAAAATTTATGATGGGAAAGCTCTGTGCACAAATCTTCAGAATACAACTGGCTCTACTCCTCAGTTCTATCACCTCAAGCTTCATCCTTTAACTCCTCAGGCTCTCGCCTCATGACTGCAACCGGTTTTGCGCCTCGGTTCTATCACTTCAAGTTTCGTGCTCCGACTTCTCAGGCTCTCGCCTTATAACTGCAACCGGCTCCTCGCCTCGGTTCCCTCATCTCAAAGCTCCGCGCTCCAGTTACTGGCCTTATGCCCCCAATATCTCAAAAACCGGCATCCGGTTGTCTCCAGAAGATGGTTAGGATTCCACCCCAATTACATCTATTCCATCAAGCTCATTCGCAAGGATAAACTACTCTACCAAGCTCCCCTCAGTCAAAGTAAGGATGATCATGAAAAGCAAACGACTCACCCGCTGTGTATTGATCAACCCTAAAATACTAAGGATACTCTCCACAAAAAATTTCCCCGCAGCTCTGCGCTCCTACAACTATTTTCCGCCAAAAATCCTAGCATTGCCCAGGTATGTCACATTACGGCCTTCTAAGCCCGAAGGTACGTCTTCTATTTCTAACCCTCCAAACTTTTTATTTTTCTTTATTGCCCCCAAACTACGGTTGGTCTGAATTTCCTTTGTGGAATACGTAGGTGCCTCCCGGCCCGACCATAACTAAAACCTTTTTTCAAAAACTCTTGGAATAGTGCTTCGACCAAATTGAGTTGCTTTTTATAGCTTTGACTCTTACCTAAACATGTCTCGCGATCCGCCTAAGTTCAGTCAAAGAGGGACATCTATAGACACCCTAATTTGGCCTAACAATTATTTTAAGTCCCACCTTGGGGACCATCCCGATGATGAATGGATACAGTGATTGTTGATTGACTTCTCGTGAACCCGTGGACTTATGGTGAGTACTTTTAGCCACTTAGAGGATCCAATCCAGAGCCATATAGCCTTTCAGATAGAAATACAGCATTCTAGGAAAATCTATCTTTCGGCCGTAACATCGATCTCACGGCCTCAACATCATTTCTTCACCCGTGAAACTTGTTGCTTGAAAATCTCCTTGAGAGATTGATCTTTCAGCCGCCAGGTCTATCCTTCGACCGCTTAATCATTTCCTCGGCCGCCAGATCCTTTAACCGGCCACCAGATCGTCTATTTTTTAGATTTTGGAATATTCTGTCATACATTTGATTCGATCCTCAAAATCCTAGCAGCCTTTCTCCGATGCGTTCGGGCTACGCATCAGATCGCGTCTAGAGGTCTTTTTACCCTAGAATTCCTTTTTGATTCACACCATTTGACTGGCCGGAGTGAGTCACCAATTGCCTATATAAAGGGTCCTTAGGGTTCCGAAATTAATATGTTCATACATCATCTCTAGCCATGAAAACCTACAAATATACTATCTCATATCCCCTCTACAAAAGCCCTAACATCCTGAAGGCAGTCGCGATCCAACGATCCAAATCCCAAAGTTCAAACCCTAACCCTAGGGTTTACAAGAAGCAAATCAATCAATCTCCTTCAATCCGAAGCAATCAAGCCACTGAGGGATCAAGGTGGTGAGGCCTAAGGGCCTTTGGTTTGTTTTATTTTCAGCTTATGCATGCTAATCGTAGCAATTTGATTCTCTATTAATTATTTATTTTGGTATGAGGAAGAACATCGGCTGGATCTTCAATCCATCGGCCGGTACATTGGACCAGAAGGATCTCTCGGCTGTGACATCCATTCACCTGCTGCGAGATCCATTTCCCTGGGACATCTTGTTTTATTTTGTCCTTCTGATGCATGCTTCAATTATCGTCTCAGCTCACCATTAACTGTGTAAAGGTTAATTAATCAAATCTACGTGTTTAGAATTAAATAAAGCATGAATTAGTCATACGTCGAATGATTATGGGCCAGTCTCACGACTAGGCCAAGTGGGGTGCCTAACACCTTCCCCATATTATACTTTTGGCTCCTGCACCTAGAATCTCTATTTATTTTTCCTAGTTTTATATACTAGGTGGCAACTCTGTTTTGATAATAACTGCTATCATGTGACGATGTTCCTAGCATGGGAATATCCACGATCTTGGTTTTTGAAGCAAACAACAAAACAAACAGCAATGATCAATCTGTATGGCGATGCCCCGCTTCAAGAGGTGTCTACGGCCTGCTTGCTTCAGAGTATAAAGCTCAAGTGGTGGAAAGGGGTGCTGAGTTCGGGCCTTTGGATGAAGGCTGATGCCTCCTGTGTACGAAGGATGGTAGTTGAGAAGAATGTGTGCAGCACGACCGAGACCAGTCCTGATCACGCCAGGGATTCCGTCGTAGTCGAGTGCACAATAGATATCGAGCTTGTGGACGATAGAGCTAATGGTGCGGAGATTGTCATTGATGTTTGTAGCTGCAGAACGAAAAAATGATGAGAATAGGCAAAGCAAGTACAGTATAAATGGGGTGACAAAGTTGCTCAGAGGATGGGAAGGAGGGAACTCACATGGACGGCCATAGGCATGGGGGACGTGCAGCCTGGCTGGACGGCCTTCCTTGTCACTCTTCCCAGTTTCCAAAAACAATGAGAAAGCCATCATTGTCCCCCCATGCAGAATCAGGTGTGTGGGTGACCAGCTTTCGATTTTTGTTGCGGGCTTTGAGGTAGTAGGAGCCCCCATCCCTGGTCGAGACCATGCTGTACATATGTTGAATATCCCAAAACCCTAGATTTGTTCCCAGGACTTTGTTAGGGCAATGATGCCCATAACAAGATGGAAAAAATTAATTATGCACTGGAGGGGGGCGTGACAATAAGTGTTCAGGGTTTGGGTGAGTAAAGGGTGGAGCGGAAAATGAACTCCCCCTTCGACGATTGCCATGATGGACATATGGAGGACCAAATGGTCAAAGCCCTCTCACATGGCGTCGACTAGAGCGAGATCTAAATGGATGTCATCGAGAACGTCATAGCGTTCCTTGAACTATTGTAACCTCTTGGGGGTGTTGCGAAAATGCCTTAAACGGCCAGACCTAATCACCATTGTAGTAGGGGTTTGGGTGCAAACTAGGGTAAAAAACCTAGAAACAAGAGAAGTAAGGCCTCAAAAGGATGAGCGGAAATAGAGACTAGGGACTTACTCTGTCACGCCCCATATTTTATATATATTGAAAATATGATTTTTAAGTGTGATTAATTATGCCCTAAGTTCTAAAAAAAAAATTGGTATTCACCAATAAGAAAAGATTTCCCGTTCTTCCATTATGGATTGAATTGTAAATCTAACCACTATTAAGAGAAACGAAAAATATGAGCCACTTCCAAATCCTTTGAAATTTCCAATTTGCCACCAAGGCATCATAACTAAACATGGTACTCACAAGCTTCAAATACAAAAATAAGAGATACAAGTTTTTCTTTCCATTTGTCAAAAGGACAATGCAAATACTTCTAAAGTACAATCTAACGTTTATCATTACATGCCCAAAATAAATAAATATATATATACATGGAGTAAAAAAATGCCTTCAAGCCTAACAAAATAGTATTTACATCAACTCATCTAAACACCAACGTTAGCTCCACCACCGCGTCCATAAAAGCTTGTTCTTGTCCTTCAAAACCTGTAAGGTAGGGGTGAGCACGACCACCCACAATAATCTACTAGATACTAAAATATGGAAGTTTTATAAAAAAAAAAAGATGTTTGTACCCTTGTACTCCATTCTACTAAACCCAATATTTACACTCGCACGGCACCATTCATAATGAATATAACTGTATCTCACATAAACATACACACACCATACTCACACATACATACACCATTGCTCCCACAAAAAAAAATTGAAACCGAAAAACTCACACATACATAAATGTAGGGGGATGAAAACAATTGATGCTTCGGATCAACTGGATTGCAACGGCTTGTTCGTGCAACTTCACCGGAACCCTAATTCGTCGTCGGAACCTTAATCTGCAAAATAGACAGGGGGTGAGCGCACCTTTGCCTCTCGTGGCAAAGGCCCTCCGATGCCTTTGTTAGTATCACGTACTAGCAATCAAACCCTAATTATCAGTAGGAAAGCAATATGAAAGCAATGTAATGCGTACCTTTTACCTCTAGGTTTACCTCTTATTTATAGATTTTCGTATGCTTGTTGCCCAAGCATCCCTGTTTCCATAGGATTCCCAACTCGTATAGGAAACCCAGTACATCAAGGATTCTCGTTTCCTTTATCAGTTTATTAGAAAATAGTCCTTTTAGGATTCTTTCCATTACTGGCCGAACATCCCATACTCGTTGGGTATCTTTCTAAGATCCTATTTTCTTGGGATCTTTATTCCTTTATGGGACACGACCATTCTGGAATCTTCCAGAATGTTCCCCCTATTTCAATACCTGATAGGACTTCTTTCCTTGTTCGGCCGTTTCATAGCCGAATAGAGGGCCTGGACCAGTTACTTCACATGTAGCTGGTCCTTTATCAATTATTTGGACCATTCCTTTCTTTAGGAGTTCTCCTCTTGTTCGACTTTCTTGTAGCCGAACAAGGTACTTGAATAGTGGCTTCACGTGTCACTTTCCTTCTAATTGGTCCAATAACTTCTCATGCCTTACTGAACTGAGAGTCGTACAACCTCTCTGGACCAATGACTTCTCATGTCCCCGGTCAATCGCGTTGACCTTTTCTTGATATAGTGCTCGGGCGCTTCTTGTGCATGTTCGGGAATACCTCCCTACAATTGCTCCCCAGCTTTACTCGTTATCCTTTACTCAGATGACGTGTAAAGCTCCTTTACCGAGCAAATTCATTCTGCTCCTGCACCTTATATTTTGGTGCAACTTGTCATCATTCTACCATGACAAAAAAACATCTTTTTCGTTCGGCCGTTACAGGCTTTAGTCCTAATCTTTACACGTGTCGATTATTATATTGCTCATATTAAATGCGGATAGACGTGTTTTGGGGAATGGAACACTCAAACGCCACCTGGGGTGACGTTTCACATACGCCACCCCACTCTTAGGGTATTTTTGAGTTTTCGTCCCAGTTTCAAATACCCCAATCTCTCTCTTAGACTCCCTCTGCAGAAAAAGACGATTCAAGTTTTACCCGCCATTGAAGCTCTGTTCATCATTTCAAGACCTCCTCATTTGTGCTCTTAGGGATTCAATCGACTATTTTCATAAGTCCCCATTCTTCTCCTTACTGCTCCATTTCTCTTGGTGGATTGTTTACAATCACTTGTTAGGGTTTCATCGGCCCCTTTTTCTTTATACTTCAAAGAACCCCAAAAACCTTTCTGGTAATGGGAAGATTTCGGAGACACTGTAATACTCCTCAAACCATGGCTAGTTTCAGATCTCGTTATGAGATCCCTAACAACGTAGCCACTATTCTGGCTCCTGAGGATGCCATTCGTGAAAGTTTCGATTCTACACTCTTCACATTCCAGTGGTAGCTATCGTTGAGGGCGGGGTTAGGTTTCCCTTGGCTCCTCTGCCTCGCCAAGTCCTAGCATACTATAGGCTTTCCCCAATGCAGGTTTCTGCTAATTTCTTTCGAGCAGTTATGGGTATAAATGCCCTAAATCAAATGTTAGGGACCTCTCTAGGTTTGTACGATATTCACCACCTATACAGTATTTCCAAAACTGGGGACGCCCTTACTTATTATTTAAAAAGTAGGGATTCTAGAAAGAAGCTTGTTCTCGAACTCCCTAACTCTGCTCGTGGGGATGACGACGACTTTCTGATCGTTACGGGCAACTTCGAACCCAGGGATGAGGATGGCCAAGTGATTGGTTTTCATGCTCCTCACGTTTTCGGGCGCCCACGTTAGTTCTTTCCTCCTAATTCATATGTTTACCTTTCTCAAATAAAAAGCTTTTTCATGCTCCTTATTGTTTATGCTTTGTCATGTTTCAGCATCAAACATTAATCGTGGTTATAACATCTTAACCCCACAAGTTCACGTAGCTGATATCAGACGAGCACTTGCATTCAACGGCGAAGGGACATACCTTGCAGGCCGAGCAAGAGCAGCTCAAGTACTTCTTAGCTACAAAGCTTCGTATGGTGGGTTTATTGATCGGTGAACCCGAGCAGTCGATAATCCCGTTGTTGCTGGTCCTTCAAGACCAGTCCCCGAACAAGAAGAGAGGCATTCTCGGACACCTCCTATTTCTGACGAACCAATCCCTCTTGCTAAGGAAGCTTCCAGTCCCACATCAAGTTCTTCTTCCAGTGGCTATACCCCCTCACCTCCAGAGATGAACCGGCCAATCGATTTAGGAAGCCTACTCACTATTCCTGGTCGAGGTCGTGGTACTGTTCGGGGACAAGGTCAGGGTCGTGGCCGTCGTATTCAGACTCAGACTGATGCTCCTCCTGGATTTTCTCCAGAAGAAATTGAAGCCCTTCACAGAGATAAATGTCAACGGGTGGAAGAATCCCAAGAAAGACCCCCACCATCCTCCTCATCTCCTGCTCCAGCATGGGCTCCCTCTTTCTCTCATGGGAATCGAGCTATCACTGCTCGGGACTCTGTTGAGACTGAAGGGACTGCACTTGCATTGTCCGAGGCCTTTCTGTTGCCTGGGGATATGCAAAAAGAAGTTGCAATGTCTCCTGACAACCTCCTCAGCTCTTTCATGTCCCATAACGCCAAGGTAAAGTTTCTTTTTGTAACCATAGCGTATATAGCGTTTGATATTTATGTTTATCACAGTTGTTTTTGAACATTCCAGGTGATGCAAAAAATGGTGGCCATGGCTCAAAAACTCAGCCAATCCAAGCCCCAACGTGCCAAACTCGTCAGTGAGAACACCAAGCTTCAACGTACCATCATCAGGCTTGAGAGAGAAAGAAACCAGGCCCTGGGCGTAGCAGATGGCTTGAAGGGACAACTGAAGGGGGCTGAGGACAGTCTCGCACAAACTTTGAAAGAACTTGAGACAAGCCAGACTGAAGCCAAAGCTACATTTGAAAAGTGATACAATGAGGGAATCAAAGTAGCTACAGACAGCTACACGAACCAGATGCCTGGGATTCAAGACCAAATTTGGGTGGCATCCTGGACAGCTTGCCTTGCTAAGGCTGAGATTCCTGAGTCATCTTCGCTCTGGACCAACATTGAACTACCAAGCGCAGCTGCTGGTGAACAGGAGGACATTACTGAGGAGGGAGATGAAGAACAAGATGTGCAGACGTATGGGCCACCTGTTACTGAAGTTGAGCCACAGAATGATATGACCAACTGTAACAACTCCGATTTTTCGTTTAATAAAAATCTCGTTGTTATTTGAAATTTCTTAATTTCTCTTAATTGCTTGTTGATTTTCTTATTTGATTCCTTGTTGTTTGTATTTAAACAATCGATCGCCTTATTATCATAATCCTCGACTAGAAACCCTAATCGCACTTTGGACCCTAAAGGATCGTTTCTTGACTTATATGCCCTACTTAGCAAGCCTAGTTAGCTTCTAACCGGCTCGATGGAGTAACCAAACTAGAAAGTCACCTAGTTACTTATCCCTAACCAAAGATGGACCGTTTTGCCCATCTTGAACCTTTTGAACCTTTTGAACCCTAGACTAGAAATGGTTTAATTGTTTTCATTTATTGTTTTAGTTTTATTCTTTATCCATTGGACGATAAATGTTAGGGGAATTATTATCCATTGGATAAAAGAAACCCATTTCTTTATATTAAAAGGATTTTTGAAACATTTGAACAAGTACTTTGATCTTTTAAAAAAGATGACATTTGAAAAGTACTTTTGATTATTTTTTCTAATAAAAGTACCCAAGTAACTATGGACCATTGGATAATAACCATTAGGGTAATCTTTACCCATTGGACAAAAGCCTTTTCTTTATTTTATTTGGTAAGTACATATATATATATCACATGTGTATTTTCAAAAAGGACATGTAGTCTTTTCCAAAAACTTAATTTAGTATTTAAAGTACCCGTACCTTATTATCCCTTGGATAATAACCGTTAGGGATTCTATTAACCATTGGGTAATATGCTCATCTTTCAACCAAAGTACTTAACCCATTAAAATAATATTTTGTTAAGATTCCCGGGAGTACAAAAGTACATTATTTTATTAATTAAAGTACTCGTACTTTATAATTGTTTATTGGGGAAATCTTGACCCTTTAAGACTAAATTGCCCTTAGTACCAAAAGTACCTATTGTTTATTTATATTCTTACATGTTTGTACATGCTTATATATACATATATAGCTAGTACATGGGAGAGACGGAGAGAGAGGAGAGAGGAGAGAGAGAGCCGTGAGGGAGAGAGAGGGGAGAGGCCAAGAGAGAGAAAGAGGGAGAGGGAGAGAGAGAGAAGGAAAGAAGAAGGAAGGAGAAGAAAGATGGGACTTGTACTTGGTGATTCTTCATCTTTTCAAAAATTGAAGATGTATATCTTCCATATCTTCCTCCATTGTCCTCCTTTGTACCAATTTCATTTGTTTAAACCAAGAATCTTGTACCCATGTCTCCTCCATTGCAACATATCTTCCAAGAATCCCATCCAAGGACTAACATAGCCATGCAAGCCTACCAATTTGGCTTCCAACCTTTCAATCAAACCTTGACATGAGAAATAAAGTGTGACATAGAGAGAGAGAGAGAGGGGCTGGCCAAGAGGGAGAGAGGGAGAGCCTTTGCCTATAAATAGAAGCTCACTCCAAGCTTAAACTCACACCTCAAACCATTGCTCCAACTTCTCTCTAGAAATTTCAAGAGTTCTTGCTTCCAAAGTTCTTCTTTTCTTGTGTTCTTGAGTGTTCTTGAGAGAAACCACCAAACCACCTCCCAAAACCACCGTTAGATCTTTTAAAGTAGCTTAGTTAGTTAGAAAGTTGTTTCTAGGAAGAGAAAGTACAACTCTCTTCCTTTCAAAGCAAACCGACGCCGTTACGCTGCCGAAATCCAAAACCGACGACCGAATCTTCTTAGCCGACTACTACCGCCAAGAAGCAAGGTAGGATTTCCTTAACTTCCATTCCGGTAGAAATTCCTTATCTCTATTCCTAAGTATAAGTAGTTTTGTATCATAACTCTAAAATAAGTTCATTTGAAAGTAACTTTGATCACTAAGCTTATGTAGATAAGGTTATCTTTTGTTGGAAGTGTATGAAATGCATGATGATTTGTTATTAAGTGATTCAAGCATGTCACGTAGTTTGAAATGTATGATCTTGTTAGATTAAATAATACAAGGAATGATATCGTATGTGAAAAGTCCCACCGCGGAGTCTATGCATGAGAAACGAGACACGGAAATCAAGGAAGTAGAAACATGACACTTAGGTTGTGGTTTATGAAAAGGGCGTGTTTTGAAAGGTGTGAAATGTTTTGGAAACCACAAAGTGGCCGGACGTTGTAGCCCTTTGTGTGGTGTGTGTTTTGTGTACCAATGGGAGACCGGGACGGCGGAACCATTGTGAGGATACTCGGGAGTCCGAAACGGCGGAACCGAGGTTGGGTGTGTGCTTGGTTATCCGCGTTACGGAGCCAATGCAATGTGTGCCAATGGGAGCTCGGGACGGCGGAACCATTGTGAGGATACTCGGGAGTCCGGAACGGCGGAACCGAGGTTGGGTGTGTTAAAAATTGAGTTTTTGAAAAGGTGATATGTTTATGAAATGTGGAAAATATTGACACGGTCTACGAGGAGTCACGTAGGAGAAACTCACAAATCTTGGACACCACGTTGATGGTTTATCGTATACGAATGTGTTGTTGTTAGATGAGCATGCTATGTGGAAATCTTTGACTATATGTTGTATTGTTATAAGTTAAGGGTTAGAGGGTTTGGTTTATTCTATTGAGCGTTTAAGCTCACGGTGTTGCCTTTTTGGTGACCCTGACATATTATATGGGTGGCGACGCCGGTATAATATGTCAGACCTCATAGATGAACAGGGTGAACTTTACACCTTGGAGGCATTTGGAGCCGAAGAGCTAGCCCGGATGGAAGAACAAGCGGATCAGTAGTTAGGAACCTTAGTTCCCTTCCGTTTGTAATAAAAGTACTTCTTTTAAGTTTTTGTAATAAAGAGCCAGACTCAGCTTTTATTTCAATAAAATGTTTTATTTAACGTACCCAAAAGTGGGGGCGTTACACCAACCCTGGCCAAAAGGAAGTCAGTGGTGGTCCACTTGGAGATGAGAATACCACAGAAGAGTTAACTGCACCAGCAGCTCCTAAAACTGCTCCTACAAATGTCCAAGATCTTACTGACGATGAATGAGTTCTATCTTCATTCTGTTTTGGATTTGTTTTTTGTCATGGGACAATCTTCATATGTTGTGTTTTTAACATGGGTGTTTGGTGTTTTGGAATACTGCCTGTGAAACTGTTAAGTATTTCGTACTTGATGTAAGTAAGTTTCTTGTACTTAATCACGTACTTATGCATATATTCGTATGCTTTCAAGTTTTTGCATATTCTCGTATGCATCTTAAGGTTTTAAGTCTCTCGTACTTAAATTCCATACAAGTGTTTTCATACTCGTATGTGTTAAGTTTCACATACTTAAAACATTACACAAGTGTTTCGTACATGCGTTTAAGTTTCACGTACTTAAAAGGTTCAAAATCACACAAGTGTTTCATACGTTGTGTTTTAAGTTTCACGTACTTTAAATGTATACCCTGCTCCCCAATACGAATAAGGGAAACGAATCTCGTAGTTCGTATTTAAAACAAATACCAAGAACACAACAGTTATACTTAAAAAAGTAATTTCATTCATAATCTGGAAAACTCAAGAGAGCGTTATTCGTACCCCTTGCAGCTAAAATATCAAAACTGGAACACAAGAGAGTTTTATTCGTAACTCTCACACAATCACGATGTGCATAAGAAAAATGTATTTAAATAAAAAACTTTCTCAGATTATGGACATTCTAAGGTCTTGGCACTGGGTTCCCGTCCAAGTCTGCCAATCGATAAGCCCCAATTCCCGCGATTTCTGTAACTTGATATGGGCCTTCCCAATTGGCCCCTAACTTTCCCTCATTAGCTACTTTAGTGTTGCCGAGCACCTTTCGTAGCACAAGGTCCCCAACACCAAATTCCCGTGGATGGACATGTTTGTTGTAGCCTTTGATTAGCTGCTCTTGGTATGAGGCCAAGTGCACTAGGCCCCGTTCTTGTCGTTCCTCGGCAAGATCCAATTCAATCTCCAAGGCTCTATCATTTCCTCCGCTTTCAACCAAAGTGGTCCTGTTGGTCGGCAAACCCACTTCCAATGGAATAACAGCTTCTGTTCCATATGCTAATGAATAGGGGGTCTCTCCCGTAGACCTCCTAGGCGTTGTTCAGTATGCCCATAAAACCAATGGCAATTCATCAGGCCATTTCCCCTTTGCTTTATCCAAACGCTTCTTAATCCCATCAAGAATTGTTTTGTTAGAAGCCTCTGCTTGTCCGTTGCTTTGAGGGTAGGCTGGAGTCGAGTAGTAATTTCTTATCCCATACTGGGCACAGAAAGTTTTGAACTTCTTCTGAAACTGTGACCCATTGTCTGTAATCAACGAATATGGTACCCCAAAGCGAGTGATGATGCTCTTCCACACGAACCTTTCTATCATAGGTTCAGTGATTTTGGCTAATGGTTCTGCCTCAATCCACTTAGTGAAATAATCTGTTGCAACTAGCAGAAATTTTCGATTCCCAGTTGCTTTGTGTAATGGACCCACAATGTCCATTCCCCATTGAGCAAACGGCCAGGGACTTGTCAAAGGCACCAAATCCTCGGCCGGTGTTCGAATCATTGGTGAAAACTTTTGACATTTTTCACAAATCTTTACGTATACCTTAGCATCCTCTTGCATGTACGGCCACCAATATCCTTAGGTGATTGCTCGGTGGGCTATGGACCTGCCCCCAGCATGGCTTCCACATGTTCCTTCGTGAATTTCATGGAGGAACTTCTGTACCATTTCAGGATGCACGCAAAGCAAATAGGGTCCTGTAAAAGACTTCCTGTACAGTTTTCCCTCAGGTGATAACCAGAACCGAGCAGATTTGGTCCTAATTTTGTGAGCCTCCTTTTTGTCTGATGGGAGTTTTTCATCTCGTAAAAACTCAACAATTGGGTCCATCCAACTTGGTCCTTGGTTCACGTCCAAGACCATTTCCACGCTTCTCCCAATGCTCGGCTCAGTTAGATACTCCACGGCTATCTTTCTTTTAAACTCAGTTGGTACAGCTGCAGCTAACCACGCTAATGAATCTACATGAGCATTCTTTCCAGAACTTATTTGCTCAATATACACCCTTTTGAAAGTATTGAGCAGATCTCTGGCTGCTTGTACATAGGCCACCATCTTCTCGCTCCGGGCTTCATATTGCCCGGACAGCTAATGGACTACCAGTTGTGAATCACAATATACCCTAACATGTTCGACTTTTAGGGTTTTTGCACTTCTTAATCCAGCTAAAAGTGCCTCGTACTCCGCCACGTTATTTGATGCATTGAACCCAAGCCGAACAGATAGTGCCAACATTGATCCTTCAGGGGGAAATAGCACTACCCCTATCCCTGGTCCAGTGTTGCATGCTGACCCATCAATGAACAGCTTCCATTCTAGGGGATCTTGTTCGGTTAATGCCTGTTTCTTCGTTACAGGAGACTTTGCTTCACACTCCTTTCTCGTAGGAGGCAAAGGTGCAACCGCAGGTGAGAATTCTGCCACAAAATCTGCCAACACCTGGCCTTTGACCGCTGTGCGCGGCTGATAATCGATGTCATATTGGCTCAACTCAACGGACCAAGTTGAGATTCTTCCCGAGAAGTCTGCTTTTCGGAGCAGTGATTTTAATGGGAACTCAGTGTAAACCATAACTTTATGGCTCTGGAAATAATGTGGCAATTTTTTGGTTGCTGTCCTTAGTGCTAAGACTAATTTCTCGAGGGGCAAATATCTTGTTTCTGCATTTAACAGCGTTTTGCTCACATAATAGACAGGGATTTGCTCGGATCCCTTATTTCTCAAAAGAACTGCACTCACAGCATGCTCAGAAACAGCCAAGTACAAAACTAGGGACTCACCTGGTTCTGGAGTCGAAAGAAGAGGAGGAAAGGCCAAATATCCCTTCAGATCCTTGAAGGCCTGTTCACATTCTGCTCCACATTTGAATCCTTCCCTTTTCTTTAACAACTGAAAGAAAGGTTTGCACTTGTCACTTGACCGGCTAATAAATCGATTGAGAGCTGCTGCCATCCCAGTCAATCGCTGGACTTCTTTCGTTGTCTGAGGACTCTGCAGATTCTGTAAGGCCTTTATTTGGTCGGGATTTGCCTCTATGCCCCTCAAGGTTACAAGATGGCCCAAAAACTTTCCAGAATCGACTCCGAACGCACACTTTGAGGCGTTGAGTTTCAACTTGTATTTCCTCAAAATTTCAAAAGCCTCCTTCAAATCTGCTATATGTCCCTGCCCAGTTTTACTTTTCACCACCATGTCATCTATGTAGACCTCCACAGTTTTGCTGGGCAATTTTCTGAACATGATGGTTGCCAATCTCTGATATGTTGCCCCTGCATTCTTCAATCCAAAGGGCATGACATTGTAATAGTATAACCCACGTGGTGTAATAAAAGAGGTCTTCTCTTGATCCGGCCCAAACATGGCAATTTGATGATATCCTCGATATGCATCGAGAAAACTCATCCGCCCATATCCCGCTGTTGCATCAACCAACTGATGAATCCTTGGAAGAGGAAAACTATCTTTTGGGCACGCCTTGTTTAAATCTGTGAAGTCCACACATACACGCCATTTTCCATTCTTTTTCTTAACGACAACAGTATTCGATAGCCATTCTGGATAATAGACTTCCCTTATTGCCTTGGCTTCCAATAAATGGTCTATTTCTTCAATTACAGCGTCAACGTGCTGTATGGCTGCCCTTCTTTTCTTTTGAATGACCGGTTTATGCTGTGGATCAGTGTTTAAATGATGGCAGATGACGTCTGCATCTACCCCAGGCATCTCTTCTGGTGTCCAGGCAAATACATCGACATAAGTCTTCAAGAAACTTATCAATTCATTCTTTTCCTCTACTGGCAATGATTCCCCGATCAGAAAATACCTATCTGGATCAGTTTCGTTGATCAGTGTTTTCTTCAAATCCTCAACTACCCTCTCGGTTGGATCTTTTCCGATGTCTTCAATGGTTGGCTGATCCGAAATTTCCACAGTATTAACATGGTGGGCATTGTGGATTCTTTTTATGATGGATACCAGACATTGTTGGGCTACCTTTTGGTTACCTTTGATCTGTTCAATCCCATTGGATCCTGGGAATTTTACCATTTGATGGAAAGTGGAAGAGACTGCCCTCATCTTGTGCAACCACGTTCTTCCTATAATCACGTTATAGCAAGATGATACATCCACCACCAGGAAGTCAGTCCGTAGCACCATTGTACCAGCCCGAACAGGCAAAGTTACCTTTCCCAACGGCCAAACTGCTCCTGCTCCAAATCCGACCAAAGGTGTTACTGATTGTACCAAATCTTCTTGAGTGAGCCCCAACTTCTTGAATGCATCGTAGTATAGCACTTCGGTGCAACTCCCAGAGTCCACAAGGATTCTTTCCATGTCATATTCCCCAACTCGTAGGGTTATGACCAAAGCATCATTGTGCGGTACCTGGACCCCTCCCAGATCTTCATCCGTAAAAACTATGCCCTCGTTGATTGTCCCTTCATTGCGCCCTCTTTTCCTCCCCAACTGCATCACGTGTTGGTCATGTTTCACTTGTCTTTGAAGCAATCTCACCTCATTTCTCGTATAAGGTTCGGCTAATCCATGTATCATATGGATGACCCCTTTTGGATTCTGTTCGTAATCCAACTCCATTGCCTTGTCTTTATCCTTGGAATCTTCTTGAATAAATTCCTTGAGGTAACCTTGTGAGACCAAATCATCAAGATGCCGTTTAAACATCTCACAATCCTCAGTCATATGGCCCCAATCCTTATGGTAACTGCAGTGCTGATTCGTAGCACGTTTTGCATCTTTATTCCCACCAAGAGTTGGGGGCCATTTGAAATAAGGTTGATTCTTTATTCGATAAAGAATCCTGTAGATGGGCTCTTTCCAAACCATGTTTATTGAAAAGAATGACTTGGGATCCGGAGCTTGTTTGTCCTTGTATGGCTCTTTCTTTGCTTGCCCATAATCCTTCCTTTCACGATAGGTTTTGGGCTCTGGCTTTTCTACTTTCTTTATGGGCCCCTTTACTTGCTCGGCGGCCAGCTTGCCATCTTCCCGAAGAATATCATCTTCGTTTCTGGCGTGCTGCTCAATTCGCTCCATTAGCTTTGCCAGTGTCTGCACTGGACTCATGTTTAGGGACGTACGTAGCTCCCCCCGAACAGGCAAGCCTGTCTTGAAAGTGGCAATGGCATATTCCTCGCTGCAACCTTCAATCTCGTTAAAGGTTTCCCAGTATTTTTTCGCGTATGTCCTGATCGGCTCGTCTTCGCCTTGCTTCATAAAGGAAAGGCTCTCAAAAGTTTTTGGAGCTTTCCTGCTCGTCAGAAACCGTGCAGTGAATTCCTCGGCCAACTGCACCCATGTTCGGATCGAACGTGAACTCAATCTATGAAACCAAGACAAGGCTACCTTCCCTAAGCTTGACGGGAACATTTTGCACATAATTGCATCATCTCCTTCATGCATAAACATTGCCTGCTGGTAATGCTGTATATGTGCCACGGGATCAGCATCTGTTTCGTAGAGGATGAACGCTCCGTGTTTCACTCTCGTCGGCAACTTAGCCTCCTGTAACCTTCTGGCAAAAGAGGAGGATGCTATATTCTTGAGTGCTTTCCGTGCTGCTTCTCGTGCAGTCATGTTTTCATCCTCTGGTCCTTTCTTCTCGTTGGGTCTAATTCTTTCCCAATCGGAATCAGGTCTTTCGTACCTGTCCCTATGATGTTTCCTACTCCCTTCCTCCTCAGGGGTAGAGCTTCGACCTCTACTTTTCCTCTTTCTTGGAGAATCCCTCCTTCTCTCCGGCGTTCGGGTCTTGCTCCTCTCTTTTCGTGGAGAAGCTTTACGTCGCCTTGGAGTTGGACTTCTGTTCCTGCTCCTTCTTCCTCGGGAAGGGGCTTTTCTGAATTGTACCATAGCATACCCACTGCCTCTGGAATTTCTTTTAGATAGTCCGAAATCCTCCGGATGTTCCCTGATCCTTTCCAGTTCTCTGATCTCATATTCTCGTTTAAAAATTAGACGAGCATACTCCTCAATTTCTTGTCTCTTCTTATCAAGAACGTCTTCGCTACGGTGTATGCTCCTAGAATGAGCGACTGATTCATCCCCTCGGTGGGACTTACTCCTTCTCGTGGATCGTGAAGCCGTCTCTCCATCTCTATTTTTATCGTGGACGGTAAGGGGGCGGCCCTTACTCGTGGTCCTCCCGTGTCCACCCTCGGGTTTTCTCGGAGCCCCAGGTGGAGATTTATCCCTTCCTCCATCTAACACATCTTTTGGGTCGTGCGGTGTTGCTGGATCTACTTCAACCATGGTCGTATTTCAAAGGGAACTCTTTCGTTTCCCACAGACGGCGCCAATTATAGGGGGATGAAAACAATTGATGCTTCAGATCAACTGGATTGCAACGGCTTGTTCGTGCAACTTCATCGGAACCCTAATTCGTCGTCGGAACCTTAATCTGCAAAATAGACAGGGGGTGAGCGCACCTTTGCCTCGCGTGGCAAAGGCCCTCCGATGCCTTTGTTAGTATCACGTACTAGCAATCAAACCCTAATTATCAGTAGGAAAGCAATATGAAAGCAATGTAATGCGTACCTTTTACCTCTAGGTTTACCTCTTATTTATAGATTTTCGTATGCTTGTTGCCCAAGCATCCCTGTTTCCATAGGATTCCCAACTCGTATAGGAAACCCAGTACATCAAGGATTCTCGTTTCCTTTATCAGTTTATTAGAAAAGAGTCCTTTTAGGATTCTTTTCCATTACTGGCCGAACATCCCATACTCGTTGGGTATCTTTCTAAGATCCTATTTTCTTGGAATCTTTATTCCTTTATGGGACACGACCATTCTGGAATCTTCCAGAATGTTCCCCTTATTTCAATACCTGATAGGACTTCTTTCCTTGTTCGGCCGTTTCATAGCCGAACAGAGGGCCTAGACCAGTTACTTCACATGTAACTAGTCCTTTATCAATTATTTGGACCATTCCTTTCTTTAGGAGTTCTCCTCCTGTTCGGCTTTCTTGTAGCCGAACAAGGTACTTGAATAGTGGCTTCATGTGTCACTTTCCTTCTAATTGGTCCAATAACTTCTCATGCCTTACTGAACTGAGAGTCGTACAACCTCTCTGGACCAATGACTTCTCATGTCCCTAGTCAATCACGTTGACTTTTTCTTGATATAATGCTCAGGCGCTTCTTGTGCCTGTTCGGGAATACCTCCCTACAATAAAGACACCATTACTTAAAAAAAATCTCTTTCCTTTTTATTTTTATTTTTAAAACCATCTCTTTTATCAAGTTTTTGTATCGCATTTTTCTTTCATCGTTAAGTATCCTGAGCGAATGCTCCTGCCGGAATTATGGATCCCGTGGTCCCTGCCTAGCAGCTCACCCGTCGGCGAGTCTACTTTGTGTCTTGAGCAATTGCTTCTTCCAGTCATTATGGGCTACCGTGGACTCCTCCCGGTCATTATGGGCTACCGTGGACCCCTACCTAGCGACGCACGCGAAGGTGGACCTAGTGATTCCCTTCTTTTATTGTTTATTTACGTTCCAATTTCCTCAAGACAACCATTTATTCTCATTCCACACTAACTTTCATCATCTAAATCAATTCAAGTAACCCAACATATAACCACGATCAAATTTCAAATTATGAACCTTTACCATAGAAATCAATTAAGATCTGAATATCAAAAATCAAATCTCATGTAAATATAATCCCCAGTTTCCTCCCTTAATATATCCAACTTTTTAACCACTTGCCACTTCTTTTAGATAAGAGAAAAATCCACATCAAATATATAAAGAATATAGTTGTGCTCTTCACAAAAACACCACAATCCACCAATATTTGCCATTAGTACCTTCAAGTAAGCTTGTGCACATTATGAACAAGATGAAATATAATCTAAAATAAACCAACCATTTTTTATTAGGCATAACATTCCTTATAGATTGAATCAACCACTAAACCCACTAACTTGAACACACATGACATTTCGTACACCAACAGTACTAGTCCTATTAGGGCTTTTTCTTTATATATCAAAATACTAGAATACACACACAATAAGTAATTCTCAACATGATAACTTGCATTTTCAAGCTATTAGTAGAAAACCCTACTTCAAGAGAAGAAAATCCCCAAATTGCAAGAAATCCCGAAGTCAAAGAAGGTAACACTTTCTTCGAAACAAAACGAAGCCCTCTTCGCATAGATCAACCTTTCTTCTTGCACTTTGACAAGATTTTCATGTTTGGTCTTCGATTTTGAAGAAGAAGGACAAGGGTTTGTAATGTTTGAGAGAGAGAGAGAGAGAGAGAGAGAGAGAGAGAGAGAGAAAGAGAGAGTATGCTGGAAGAATCAAAAACAAAAGGGGATCGGCTTCTCCTGATCCAATAAGGGCTTTGGAAAGTAGAAATCGCACTCTCCCCCGTCAAGTTTCAAGGCATTATTCTCCTAACTTTCATGTCATATGTCCTTGCACAAATAACCTGCGACTAATCATTATGTAAACAATTAGTCCTACAAGTTTCTATCAACACCCACGACACAGCACATGCGGGTCTCAGCAGGCTTGGCCAGGTAGATGTATATGAACAGAGATACACACCAAAAAGGGAAAATAAAAATAAAAACACTACAAGAAATTCAGGATCTCCCAACGGTTTTTTTTCGCAACGGTTGCAAAAACCGTCAGTATAGATGGTGTATAGTAACGGTTTACAAAACGTTACTAGAAACAGAACTATAGCAATGGTTTTCATGTGACCGTTCGGGTTTTCATGTGACCGTTAGTAGATTACAATACTATAGCAACGGTTTTCATTAACCATTACTAAAAATTGGACTATAGCAACGATTTCCAATAACCGTTACTATAAACTGGACTATAGCATCGGTTTTCATTAACCGTTAGTAGAAACCGGATTTTAAAAAAAAGGATTAAAAAAATCCGGTTAGTATAGTATAAATATTAAAAGGTGTATGATTTTTCACAAGTTATGGGCTAGCACAGTTGGTTCACGCACGCGCGCGCACAGACGAAGTCAGAGGTTTGATTCTCAGAAGGAACAAGAATATTTCGCCCGACACATGAGTGCCATATAGGCTGCCACGCGGGCGCCACGTCAACACCACGCGGGCGACATGTGGCTGTCACGTCATTGCCACGTGGAGGCTTACGTCACACAATGGTTGGTTTTTAAAAAAATGAAAATTGCCTTTAGCAACGGTTATAAGCGTTGGTAATGAAACCGTTGGTAAAAAAAAATCTATACCAACACTCGTCAAAACCGTTGCTATACCTCTACAGCAACGGATATATTGCAACGGTTTGGCCGACGGTTCTCCAACCGTTGGTATAGCCTAAACGGGTCTCTACCAACGGTTTTTGGGTTTTTTGGCAACGCTTTCGATCGTTGCTATAGAATGATTTTCTTGTAGTGAAATTCATGGTTCATAAAATCTTCCGGTAAAATAATAATAATAATAATAATCATACCCATATCACATTATAGAGATATCCATCCTCCTAAATAATAAGAACCGGTTTGAGGGACATGCCATTTTTCAATTGGGACAATTTTGCCCTTTAATTTCGAGCATTTTACAGATTGCCCAGGCCAGATGGCAGGTTTGAGGGATGGCAATTTTTGGCTTATTTTTCCAATTAAGTCCCTCGATTGGGCAGCCTCAAGGCCGGAGGCTGAGGGTAATTGCGTCCATTTGCTTGCTTCTATTTTGGTAATTACAGGTGTTTTGGAGGGCAATTGAAAATGTCCATTTTTGTGGGAGTGCACATGTTCTTCTCACGACCAAGTATTCCTCACCAACTTTACTCTCTATCCCTTCCTGAAGTTACACACCGCTGCAACATCTCTCTCATCCCCCCCCCCCCCCCCCCTCTCTCTCTCTCTCTCTCTCTCTCTCTCTGGAAGCTTCAGGGAACATCTACGAATTAGTGATCCAAACTGGGCATATGAATTCATGCTCCCGTCTCTTGCCCTGTCTCCATAAAGGAAGATCTCATCCCCTCCGTGTGTTGAACTTTGAAGAACAAAGATCGTCAACGCTTTGATCGCTAATTCATGGGTAATCTCTCTCGGCCTTTTGACCTCCTGTTTAGAGTGTTTTTTAGGGTTATCCCTCTTAGTCACTGAAAGTAATTGTTTGTGTAAGCATTTTCTCTGCGATTGAGTTAGCTATGCAAGTGCAGAAAATTTCAAGTTTGTTGTCGCTCAGAATTACGTTCTTCGAGCAATAGAGGTTGATTTACAGAGGCAGGATTTTGAAGGACGACCAAACCCTAGATAGCTAAGGACTAAGGTACGACTTGATTTAATTTTAAAGCATTTTGCCGTTGTGTGTTTGTTAGGATTTTGTGCTTTTATGTTTTTTTGTTTGCTGTTTGTGGTGCATTTGTCCTTTTGTGTATATGATGTGTGTTTTTTTTAAAGGAAGGGAAAATATGGCTTCGATCTGCTGGAGATGGCTTTGATTATGCATATTTTGGGGCGTTTTGATGTTCTTGACATTTGAAAGAAAAAGGAGTTTGTGGTTGTATGCATGTGTTTGGATCTTACATATAAATGCGAGTAGATTCTTTCCCTTGCGCTATTCTGGATCGTTGGGTTTTTACAATCTTCTGGAGATGGTTTTGTCTATGATGTGTAATTTTTTTTTTTTGGAGGAAGGAAAAATATGGCTTTCACAACACATAGAGCTCAATATCACACTATAAGGCCAAAAAATGGCTTTGAAAATTAATTGGGGCATCAAGAGATGAATGATAGCTAGCTTGCGTTTATCCAAGGGACATCTTTAAACTGCACCTCAGGTGATACTATCATTATCGCTTTTGAAATATTGAAAGACGATAGTATGTCGCTTTTGAAATATAGAAAGACGATAGTATGTCTTCTAGAGATTAAATGCATATCCTATCAAAACCTACATCAAATTCATTAACCGAATGGGTTTTTTTTTTGTTTCCTGTGATTTTTTAAGTTTTAGGCGGACAAGACGAAGAAGGATTCTGATTTCATTGAGTTGCTCTAGGGCGAGCTCAGAAGTTCAAAAGGATTTTTAGTAGAGAAAGAGGAAGAGTACATCATCGTCAACGTCATGCTGCATTAAGTTTTGGGCCTAGGTACCTGTAACGACCCGGATTTTTAACCCAATTTTTTTTTAATACAAATTTATATTGTTAAATTTCTAATTCAATAATTAATTAGATTGAATAATTAAAATATATTATTATATATACAATTGATATTATTTGCACTATTGTATAAGATATATATTTAAACTTTAGATATACAGGGAATTAGAGATTCATATTCATCTCTTATCTTTCCTATCTAAATCCTGATTAGAACACTATTCAAACTAACTCTCCACTTCTCTCTCTCTCATCCTATACATACACGCTTCCAGATACATTCTCACCATGTACATACATGCGTCCACATACATTAGAATTGAAACCCCCCCCCCCCCCCCCCAAATGTGGCACTTGTCCCCTAACCTTTTATCATTATCAGTATCTCTTTCATTCACTCTCCTTCCACATTCTACCACTTTAACACTTATCCTCTCACATTCTCATTACCTTATTCTCTCTCATTATACATATTCACATAAATTCAAAAATTGAACACCAATATATTATTTCACTCTCAATTCTATTATTGAGTCTAGAATAGAGAGAGAGAGAGAGAGAGAGAGAGAGAGAGAGAGAGAGAGAGAGAGACGGATATTTACATAAAATTCCTCCGTACATCATATTCAGGTTCTCAATCAACCACTACATCACCAAGTATCCACAAACCACCTTCCAATTAGCCCCGAGTCCCCTGCTGCCGCCGCTGTCTTTTTCATTTTACCAAAATCGTCCGCAAACTAGTACCCGCTCTTTCGGCCGGATTTAAGGTAGAATAATTGCTTCCCTATTTTCTCCTAAGTATTAAATAATTTCTATATGATGAATTTGAAAAGTTATAATGGGATTTTTCATACCCGCAAATCAAACCAGAAGTACTCTGTTTCCTGAAAAATTGAAAATCAAAGGCTACTGTAGCATGCACGTTTTTCTTTTAAAGTGAGATTATGAAATTGCAGTTTGCCCCCTAAATATACTTTAGTTCTCAATTTGAACCTAAACTATGTGGTTGATTTATTTTTAGTAGAATAAGCGCATGCTATAATTAATTAATTTACTTGTTCAACGAATCTTAAGGGCATCAGTCCAATCATAAAATATTATGTGTTTATTACTCGCACAATATTATTTGATATGTACTTTTTATCTCATTGAAATGTATTATGTTATGAATCGAGCTATTATTGATTGTATCATGTTGTTCGTGTTGGAATGGGTTTAGGTTCATGGGTGGTTTCGTGTAGTGAACAAGTAGACGTGGTTAAGTAAAGGATAACATGGTAAAGTTGATTAAGGATGTTGGGTGCCGGTAAAGGACCCTGGTACGGTAAAGTACCTTTAGTTGAGTTGGGGAACGGTAAAAGACCCCGAGTACGGTAAAGTACTCAGAGTGTGTGGAGGACGGTAAAGGACTCCGGGTACAGTATTTGGGATACGGTAAAGGATCCTAAATATGGTACAGTACCCAGTGTGTGTATGGAGGACGGTAAAGGACTCCGGGTACAGTATTTGGGATACGGTAAAGGATCCTAAATAGGGTACAGTACCCAGTGTGTGTGTGGAGGACGGTAAAGGACTCTGGGTATAGTATTTTGGAAAATGGTAAAGGATCCTTGAATATGGTATAGTACCCAGTGTATAGATTAGAGGTATGGTAAAGTACCCAGTGTGTAGAGTTGGGAGACGGTAAAGGATCCTGACAATGAGATAGTGCGACCGCTAATGCTGAGTTGTCATGGTGAGCTGTTCCTTTATTATGGTTGTAAGCAAATCCAGACTGGATACAGAATTTAGTAGTATTCGCTTAGAACCTTGGTGCAGGACAAATAAAGGGAGAGTTATTTCATGGGACGGTCAAAGTTGGTGGATATGGGAGGAAAGGACCTTGTGGAGAGGATCCTTAGATTTCATGTAAGATAATGGATAGTAAAGGAAAGGGCGATGTGTTATTATTCTGTACCTCCTATGAATTGATATATTATTGATCTGCTAAATGTAGAGTAAGAGGTTGGTAGGATTGAGATTATTCTACTGGGTGAATTATCACTCACGGATACGTTTGTATCCTGGTAAATCGTTTGCTTCGGCGATCAATTTGCCAGAGGGTGCAGGGTTCAATGGTGGAGCTGTTTGACATAGGAAGAATACCAAGAGCGGAGACCAAGTATGCTTGAGATCTGAATCAAGACTAGAGTTGCTCTGAAGATATTTAAATAAAATGTTGAATTCTTTTTGTTGTATTTTTTTTTTAAATGTACATTTTGTATAACGACAAATAGGGGCCTAGTAGTTTATAAAATTCAGTGTATTTTAGGGTTAATGCTTTCGAAATTCCTTGGAAAATCGGGGCGTTACAGTACCCATGGTATTGTTTATCTTTATTGCTATAGAAACTATAGAAATTCTTATGCTTTTCAAAATCATTAGGAGGCTCTCTTTTCTAACATCCATGTTTTTTTGTAGTTGCCAACCGATTTAGATGCAAATAGCCATCAGTCTTTATGTAACGACCCGAATTTTTGACCCAATTTTTTTTAATACAAATTTATATTGTTAAATTCCTAATTCAATAATTAATTAGATTGAATAATTAAAATATATTATTATGTGTACAATTGATATTATTTGCATTATTGTATAAGATATGTATTTAAATTTTAGATATACAGGGAATCAGTGATTCATATTCATCTCTTATCTTTCCTATCTATATCCTAAGTAGAACTCTATTCAAACTAACTCTCCACTTCTCTCTCTCATCCTATACATAAAAGCGTCCAGATACATTCTCACCATGTATATACATGCGTCCACATACATTAGAATTGAAACCCCCCCCCCCCCCAAATGTGGCACTTGTCCTCCATCTTTTAATCATTATCAGTATCACTCTCCTTCCTCATTCCACCACTTCTACACTTATCCTCTCACCTTCTCACTACCTTATTCTCTCTCATTATACATACCCACATAAATCCGAAAATTGAACACTAGTATATTATTTCATCCCAATTCTATTGTTGAGTCTAGAATAGAGAGAGAGAGAGAGAGTTGTGGCCATAGGTGTGTGCACACCGTGAGTTTCGTGGGCACACCGCCGCTGTGGGCCTTGTTGGAGTGCCGCCGGACGCTGCCTCGAGATTTCAGAACCATCACAGCGATTTACGGACACCGTATAACACTTATTCGGACTTAGAATCGCGTTTGAGGTAGTTTTCCGGAAACCCGAAACCTTAATCTTCATCTTAATGGAGTTAAGACTTAGATTTAAAGTTTATTGAAGATGATGACCTGCTGTTAAATTGTTAATTTATTTTTAGTCCTGTTTATATTAAAATTCAATCCGGTTGTGCTGGAATGATTAGTGTTATACCCTGTGAAAATTTATGATCGTTTAACAAGTATTTGATTGTGAAATTATTATTGATGATGCACTATTGAATTGTATTTGAGTGGACGTTTGCGTGTTTAATAAATTATTGGGTTAGATAAATGTTTATGAAATATTAACAAGAATATTTTACTAGTAAAAATTTATTTAGATTGTAAACAAGAAATATTTTAGATTATATATATTAGTTAATCTTTAACTCTAATAAATATTAACTAGAATAGTCTCTCATAATTTTTTGGTTATAAAAATCTCATATTAATATTTAATATAGTTAGTAAATATTAAATTTAGCAATAAGTATTTTTCAATAAAAATTAGTTTGTAAAATCTATAAATAATATGAGAGTTAAAGAAAATGTTTAAATAGTAGAAATGTTTTATAAAATTTCTAAATGAGAGAAATAGACTTAATTTTAAGTGTAGTAATTAATTGTTTGATTGAATATTATTTTGTTACTCGCATGATTAATTCTATGACAGGATTAATTTTATCGCATGGTTATGTGTTATTAGTACTTTTAGTTGAAATATTGAACCGTGTGATATTTTGTTGTGACTGTAGATTGGACAAATAGGTTCTCGGGGTGGTTACGAGTAGTGAATCATGTAGACGATGATAAGTAAATGGAAAATGGTAAAGTGTTGAAAGTGTGAGTACTGTGTGGATTGTGAATTGAGCCATGGCGATGGCAAGGGTAACCTATGGGGCCCTGTGTTGAAATGGGTTACCTGCGGGGCCCGGTGTTGTGACACTAACGTATGATACGTCATGGGAAGTTTCTCTTCGAGGAAGAGAATGGGTCCCATGAGACGGTTATAGTTAGTGAGACGCTAACGTAAGATACGTCATGGGAAGTTTCTCTTCGAGGAAGAGAATGGGTCCCATGAGACGGTTATAGTTAGTGAGATGTTAATGTATGATACGTCATGGGAAGTTTCTCTTTGAGGAAGAGAATGGGTCCCATGAGACGATTATAGTTAGCGTGGGGTAGTGGATGTCCGACCCTAATGTACGATATGTCATGGGATGACTCGATCCTTCTGTTATGGTCTTAAGTGAGAACATACTCGGTACATAACTTAGATGCGCTCACCTAGGACCCTGGTGCAGGATAAGCAAGAGGAAGGGTGGACCCATGAGACGATTGTAGTTAGTGGATATGGGAGGAAAGGATCTCGCGAAGAGAATCCTTAGATTACATGTAAGATGATGGATAGTAAAGAAAATGACGATATGTTATTATTCTGTACCTTTTGTGTATTATGAATTATTATATTGTTGATCTGCATATTGTGGTATTGGGTTTTAGGATTTCTACTTAGTGAATTATCACTCAGGATACGTTTGTATCCTGGCAAATCGTTTGCTTTGGCGTTCAATTTGCCAGAGTGTGCAAGATTTCACAGTGGAGCAGTTGATACAGGTGGGACCCCCTAGGACGGAGTCTGGGCCAACATTGCTTGGAATTTCGTGTCAAAACTAGAGTCGCTCTGGAGTTGCTTTTGTTAAATAAATGTACATAAATTTTTGTATTATTTTGAAATTGTAATTTTTGTATAAGGATAAATAAGGGCCTAATAGTTTGTAAAATTCAGTGTATTTTAAGGTTAATGCTTCCGAAATTTCTTGAGAAATCGGAGCGTTACACTTTAGGTGAATAAGTCTTGACTTTTCAGATCACCCTTTGCTGGGGTGACCCATCAATTTGGTTAACACAACTCATCAACACTTACCACATGCGTGGCCCAACCGTGGGTTGAATAGCTCATGTGTCCTCCGATGCTCTCGACTAATTTTTAACGGTGTCCAATCGAGGCTCTAAAAGCTCATCACTCTTGCATTGTTTTGTTTTACAATTACATCATTAGTTGCAGGATTAAATGTCAAATCATCTACATATTCACTCTGTCGTTTTGATGAACTCCAGGAGCCTATGAGTTATGACTACGATCACTACAAGAAATCAAGCCTTTTGCGAGGAAGCATATTCCTCGCTAAATACAATATTTTGCTCGCAAAAGCATTTTTGCAAGGAAATTTAATTCGTCGTCTTTTCCTCGCAAATGGGTAGTCTCTGATTCTTTTTTGCAACAAAAATAATTTTCCTCGCCAAAAATCTATTTTTTGCAAGGAAATTTGGTTCGTTGCTATTGAGTGAACCATTTTGCGAGGAAATTCATTTGACACTGATGTAAAACAAATTAGTCGCTATAAATATTCCGTTCCTCGCCAAATATGCATGTTTGGCGACAAAACATTTCCTCGCAAAATGGTGTACTCAATAGTTACAACTCAAATTTCCTCACAAAATATACATATTTAGCGACAAAGCATTTCCCCGCAAAATGGTGTACTCAATAGCAACGATCCAAATTTCCTTGCAAAATATACATGTTTAGCGACAAAATATTTCCTCGCAAAATGGTTTACTCAACAGCAACGACCCAAATTTTCTCGCAAAATATACATGTTTAGCGACAAAATGTTTTCTCGCAAAATGGTGTACTCAATAGCAACGACCCAAATTTCCTCGCAAAATATACATGTTTAGCGACAAAGCGTTTCCTCGCGAAATGGTGCACTCAATGGCAACAATCCAAATTTCATCGCAAAATATACATGTATAGCGACAAAACATTTCCTCACAAAATGGTGCACTCAATGGCAACAAAACAAATTCCCTTGCAAACAATTGACTTTTTGGCTAGGAAATAAGTTTTGTCCCATAACAGGAAATACATTTTTGCAAGGAAACTCATCCTCGCAAATAACTCTTTTTGCTTCCTGTCATACAATAATCTGCTATATAATTCAAATAGCACAATCCATCAAACTCAAAGTTAACAGCAGGAACATTAAAATAATTTCACAAATGTCATAGCCTGGTACTTCAATCCCCAAAATATAATATCATGTGTCGAGTATCTTTACAAAAACTGCAATGAAGTACTATATTATGTACTATTATATACCAAAAACTAATTGCATCCTTCCAATATCCTTCTTCCATCTAGAAGTCCCAAAAAACAAAAGGCAAGAAGCGGTTTTGTCCTCCAAACATCATTAGTTTCCCATCTAACACTTCATTGCGTCTTCATCCATCAAAAGATAACATCATTGGTTTCCATCTAGTACTCCATTGCATCTTCATCGACCAAAAGATATAATTGGTTTCCCATCTAGTACTCTATTGCATCAACCAAAAGATATAATTGGTTTCCCATCTAGTACTCCATTGCATCTTCATCCACCAAACGATCACCATCGTTTGTTGAGTAATCTACATAAATGTTACACAATGAAAAGGTTTACAAATTCTAGTCACCATGTACGAAAGAAAGCGAGGAAAAAAAAAAAAGAAAAGGCCAAACCTATACACCACTCTAAACTCCAAAAATATCGAACAATAATTGATCCATTGTCGGGTTGCACTCCCTCGACTCCCAACAAAACAATGTAGAAATCAAAGAGTAGGGGTAAATTTAAGCGTTTTTTGAAACTCTTGTAATTATTGGTCGTAATTGCTTGTGGATTTTTTCTTGGACCATGGCTGTTTCGATTAGTTGGACTGAAACTTTGGACATCCCTGGCTGAACTAAATACTGGTGGGCGCGTATTAGATTATACATAGCTGGTTTAACTGCGTTACTAAGTTAAACGTTGCGGCAGCTAGCAAGTGATACCCAAGCGCGAAGTGTCTGAAAAGGCACACTAAAGATGTGCTTGACACATTTGTTGTTGTGTTCCAAGCAATGATATTAAAAGGATCATGATTCATATATGTTGGTTTCTATACCCAAACTACCTTCTTTGGAGAGCTCAGATTATACACCCTGCTCAGCTAAATCTAGTTGTGCAACAATTGTTCACTATGTACCACAACACAAGGCCTATTTATATTTCTTGCGCTGATTTTTTTTCCATGCTTTTTTCTTTAGTTGCTAAGTAGGTTTATGAACAAGAAGCTTAGCTCATGTATGTAATGTTTGAAGTCTTTTCTATGATAGGTCTAAAGTTGGTAGAGCGCAAGGAATATCATCATGGGTTTACTAGACTGAGCAATATTATTAGATGTTATAAGTCTCAGTCTAGTCTAGTATGCGATGTTATTAGATGTTCAACTATGGCACAAATAAAACTATGTCGTCACTAATTTTTTGCCCAACTACAAGTCTATAAAAGTAAAAATAAAAAAAGTGAGGAATAGATACTCACTAGCATCATTGGAAGACATGTTGTGACCATTTTGCTGTAACAAGAAATTTAATTGGGATTGCATATTAGCCACGGTTTCTGCTAGTTGCTCTGTATTTTTACGAGCCAATGCTGCTTCAACTAGAGCCTCCTCACACCTCTTCTGCGCTGCTGTTGTTTCTTCTCTAGCCTCTTCAGCATCTCTTATAAGTTGTGCTCGAGAAGTTTGGCCAGATTTTGTTAAGCTAGGCTTGGGACCATGTCCTAAACCACGTATGTATCCTGGTTTGGATCCAAAGACTGTACATGAGAGCTCCTCATCTGTCAAAGGAACAGATCCATTTGCCATCGCTTGATCCTGAACATCTTTTAACTTTTTCTGCAAATATCACAGTAAATTATGCCTTGACAATGAAAACAAATTTTTCTAGAAGATAAAACTAATACATTATGAGATGTTTTTCACTTACATATATGGTTTCTGAACCATCTGTCCAACATTTTCTCTTTTCGCTGTAATGAGTCTTCATCCAAGTCTCGGGAAGGTCAGGATTCAAGCCATTGTTTTTCTTTTTCTGGGGAATTAGGTTCGTGAAAAAAAAATCACATACTTTTTTTTGTACTCAACAAATATTGAAACCCGTAAGGAAATAATAGACATACCAAATGATTTTTGACCTTGTAGAAAGCCTTTGATCCAGCAACATGGTGATTCCTAGGCTTAGATCGACTATCCTTGTACTTGTCACATTTTTCCTGCATTTTCAATAGCCAATTAGGAGTACCACAATATCTATATGTTAGAATTTATAGTAAGAGTTGGGGTCGTGAAGATATTACCAAATGTTAACTAGAGTAAATTAGTACTACATACTTGATAGTCTTTGTCTTGCCATAAGTTAGACAGATATCCCCAATCTGCCCCGTCTATGTGTGTAGGGCAATCGACAGCTCCTTTCTCAAACTTCTTCTTGAGGCGGGATCGGCAATCACAGTATCGCTTACCCATACTTTGCAGTATAGCTTTGTCTACATAAGTTGCTTCAGGAAGATCAAATTTTTCCTATTTGTCCCAGAAATTCATCCAGTCAAATGCATATATAGAGACAGCAAATTCAATGTCAAGTAAAAGATTCACATTATCTTTCTTATGTGCGATGTTTTTCATCGAACTATCAAAGCTACGTCAGAATGCTACTAATACTTACACGAATGTGTGCAATACACATTTCCTTTGCATCTTGGGGCACCACCTTCCAGCTTTTTGCCTGTAAAGGAGCAAATTGCCGAACAATAATACCTAACTCTGTGGTGTACCTAGTCAAGTCATCCTCGTTGTCACTCGTTGGTTGTCCCAGCATTCTAGAAAATCCCAACTTAACCTTCTCTCCACGCCTTCGAATTTTAGCTAGCGCTAAACCTTTAGTTCTCCCACGTACTTGCTTAGTTACAGGTGCATCTTCTGAAAAATGGAAATATAGATTTGTATGAAACTACATTGTATAAATTGTAAGTGAAAAATGCATTCTTTAACAAGTACCGGGTGTCAAGGATTCATTTGGTTGCTCAGACTCAGATATGTGCAGAGCGGCAGATGAGTTTTGCTCTGGATCATTATTTGGCGTAGATTGCACAGTTGGAGTAATCATTGATCTTGTAGTCACACCATTATTTGGCGTAAATGGCATAGCAGGAGTAAGCACTGATCTTGTAGTCACACCATGAGGAGTGATTCCATGACCTGTCATTCCACGACCTCCTCGTCCTCCTCGTCCTCCACCTCTAGTAGACATCTTTGCATATCTATAAGACGACAAAAAATAAGAATAGACCAACCATCAAATACATCAAAGATGCGCAAAATCAGTAATACCTACTTCTTGTCTAAAACAATCCCGAGCAAAGAAAAGGCTGAACTTGAAAGCATCCAACTGAAAAAATTATGATAATTTATTCTCGTGAATGTGAGGCACATCCCAAGATTTATCTAGATGATTTCTTCATGAGGCACACACTTGGTATACAAACATCACGAAAGTTCCATTACAATGGCATATAAAAAGTAACATGGAGCTCTGATCCAAGCATTAAAAGTATGAAAAGAAATATTGCTTGAACATGATTTCTAACATGCTTTAAAACAAGAAACATATTACGAAGTCTATGAGAAACATTAAAGGAGGTAGGTCACGATACTTCACAAGACATAATAGATGCAGGAGACAAAAGGACATGTAAACGAGAGTCGCATGTGTACAATGTATGGGGTGAAAAATATGGGATCCTATTTCCTCCATGCCACTCTACATAACACACCCAAATTTCATCTTCAGGAGAGCAACTAGCAAAAAAGAGGCATAGATCTATATAAGTTGTAACCAACACTAATGATAATGCTATGTGAACTGCAATTGATCTCAGTGACTACTAGGGGCCCGTCGGTTAAGAGTCCAGTTCCAGTAGTAGGGAAAGCTTTGTGAGAGCAAGATTACAGTTGTAGTTTGACTAAATGTAATGGAAGACACTCGTTCAAGTGAATTTCAATAAGCTAAGCATTCCCTATACGTCTATGGAAAAAATGTCGGAAAGTAAAGCCCATCACGTTGCGCCATATAAATTTCTTGCAGTTAGCTTGAATGTTCCACTCATTTCCTTTGCCACAATGATATCAATGATTAAATGTTGAGCATTGAAGATATGAAAGGTAAACAAAACACTAAACGACATTCTGTTGGGGGGAACAAGGGCCCAAATGCACACACAAATATCACCAAAAAAACAGTCACAAACTGAGCAGAAACGCAGCAGAAACACAGCAGTAACAGATCAGATTTTCAGCACTCTATCAAGCTACAAACATGCAGTTTTCAGCCACAAAACAGAGCAGAAAATACAGCAGTGAATAAACTTATCTGGGCACCAAAAAATTCTGATTTTCCTTCACTTGATTCAAGCTTTACAAAGCCTTCTTCCTTCCCTTTCAAACACAGCCCACACGAGCACACAAAACCCACTTTTTCCTTTTCTCTTCTCTGTTTCTCACTCTGTCTCTCACGTTTTTTTCTTTTTTTTCTTAAAGACAAAAGACACACACATCCACTTGATATTTCTGTACAAGATTCTAGACACACACTTCACTTATTACATACTAAGGACAAAAATATAAAGATATTACATGAAAGCCCCCAAAAAGTAAAACAAGGAAATACCCAAATTGGGTTTACATATTTTTCTAACACATTCACCTTATTCCAATTGTCACGCAAGTAAATTCTCCTTACAATTAAGTTTCTACTCAGATAGCCAGACCTTTTTTGGAAGCCATAATTGGAACTTCGAAGTCATTCCCTATATGCCTCAAAATCCTAGGGGCCAATAGCCCTTTTTCCCATCATAGTTGTCACACTTTCTTTCAGTTCAATTCACTATGGGCATTAGGAAGTGTCCCGCAACAAAAACTTATCAAACAATATACCTTCAAATAAATATTGGCAACAAAGTTTCTTCAAGACATTCAAAGTAAAGGCCCTAGGAAATGATTCCTCATGATCCTAGAGATTTTTCACTTTCCTAATCAGCTTTTGTCAAGGTTGTGAACAATCTCCTATTTGAAGGAAATAAAGATTTTTTACTTTTCTAAGCAACTCCTGCATGTGCTTAATTTCATGATCAGCAAAAAAATAAAAATAAATTCCATGCATGTTTGGTCTCTCCGAACGGATTTCTCCAATATAGTTTCAAGATTCTTGATTTCCACACAGTAGGTTCAGCTTTTCATTATTGTGAGTTGGAATTTTTGGTCTTCTAATGTAAAGCCTAACCTAATCCCAACCCCTACTTTATGTGATTTGGCTTGGGTTGCTCGTTGGTGCATATGAGATGGGGTTTTGTGACTATAGATTGGAGAAATACTAACATATAAGTGCATATATATACACAGATTCATGTACAAACATATATATATATATATATGTATGTATAAGATTATGGGACCTTTGCCCCAAATAATCACAATAAATCAACTGGGATTTAGGATCTTTGGAGGAAGATATGGGAAAAGAGAGATGGAAACTTACCACCGTACCTAAAATCTCAGACTCGAGCGATTAGAAAGTAACCCAGTTCTGCTGCTTGAGGCTCCGATTGAAAAATAAGTCAGTGTGCGTTATGAGTTCATCGTTCTCACCAACTTCATCAGAGAGGAGAGAGAGAGAGAGAGAGAGGCGAGTAGGAGTCGTATTCCCCTTTTTATGCCCAAGTGCCGCGCCTTTTGTGCTTTTTTTTTTCCCTCCCCCGCGCCTTTCTTTTTTCCCAATCCCGCCATTCCTAATTGGAAATTTTTGGACGAATGACACGAAAATTATTCCTCGCTGAATGAATTGTTTTTGTGAATTTGATTTCTGGTTCAACAGTGCTACATATATAACAATTCAAACACAATCTCTCACATAAATTTTTTTTACGATCGATCTCGTTAATTTCACTGCGTTTGTTGATGAAATCAGTCACATAAATTTTTGGCTCAATCGAGTTCAGTAAACCTCTTCATCAATCGGGATACAAATTCATTAATAAAATGATACGTTTCGTTAGATCAAACGTCTAATGATACTTGATTAACTTCATGCTGGTATAAAAATAATTGAATTCATATTATTTAAAAAAGATAGACAGTTCGGATGGCAAAAAATGACCTCAATGTGGGCTCAAGTGATGCACCATAAAGACTTTAATGCCTCCAGAAGCATTAATATCTTCCGATCATGTGATTATCAATATCCGATGATCTCAAATTTTAGTAGAAATGATGTAATCAGTAAAAGGTGAAATTCTAACAGTTTAGATCGACCATTACAAAAATAGACTTCACAATGATCTTTATAATCCATACGTTCAACTTATTTGATAGTAAACTAAATATTGTGCAGTAGTTGAATGTATGGTAGCCACGCGACCGTGACACAATCATGACGATCGAGATCGTTGATTTTATTAGGCTTATTGATTATAGCAATCATGTAAATTTTTTTTACTCAATCGAGTTTAGAAAGCCCCTTCATCAGGACACAATTGATGGTAAACAAAGTCTTGTTCAATTGTTGATGTACAATAATTAATACATGATTAACTGTAATGAATGATCTAATTAATCCATATTTCACAAAACCTTGAAATATTATTTAAAATGTAATATTATTCTGATAAATTTTTTTTTTTTGGCAAAACTAAGATATAATGACATTTATTTTAAAAAAGGGCAAAAATAGTATAAAACTACCAAGGGTCACCCTTAAATAATACTCATGTTTTTTTGTTGAACTTTTTTGCAACCATCACATGTCTTCGCAAAATGTTTTTACTGTTAGTATGAAACAAATTTACCACAATTAGGCTTTTAGCAACTAAAATTTGCAGTAATATCAAACAAAGTTACCACAATTAGGCAGTTGTGGTTGGGAAAACTCTGTTCAAGTGATGGACGGCATTGCTCTGTTTTTTCTTTTTCTTTTTTTGGTTTAAAAACAGACCCATGTTTGGCACTCAAGCACCACCATTCTGTGAGAAAAAAACCCTTTTCAATCAATGAATAATAGCTAATTCCAATTTTTTTTGAACGGCGAAAAAGGGGATATATTAATAATAATAATGGAAGGAGTACAATAGATTGAGACCAAAAAAGGAAAACATCACAACGTGAGAGTAGCATCCCAACTAGGTTGACACACTCTACACCACGAAAATCATATGCTATTCAAGCTCCAAGGATTGACCAAAAATAAATCCACACAACACCCAAATTACAAGATACATCTAATAGCCCACCCAAAATACAATTCCTAATCATAGAACCAGTAAAGTGTCATCCGAGTTCCTCAGCCTTGAAGGAGCAGAAGGATGAAACCATTTGAATTATGGTTCCAAAATGTCTGCAGCCACATCCAAAAGAGAAAAGCAGTGCATGTGCAGCTAGGAGCAGCCCAAAAGGCACAACTTCAGTCCATCTAGAAGTAAGCAGCATTCCAAAGACGGCAGAATTGCACCTTCAGACAATCAAGAATAGCACTCCAAACAGCAGCAGTCCAGAATAGCAGCAGAATTGCTACAAGAGATCATCAAAGAAGTAGCACGCCAAAGTAACAAGATTACTGCACAAATATAAGGGACCAAAAAAACAACAGAACTGCATAAAGAGACTATCAGGGGATAGCACGCCACAAAATAAGGGGACCACATCATCCAAACAGCTTCCCTAGGAATAGGCAAACACCAACTGGCCAAGCACAGACATGATAAGGCAAAAACACACCCAAATCCGGAAACAAGACAGAGACAACCAAGTACTAATGCCATTCCACTTCCCTTAACAAAAAGGAGGTCAATACATGACATTAACCAACAGCTACTTATCCCATTCCACTTGGTAAGACAAATCCAGTTCAATGTACCCCAAAACTAACACCTACAAACTGGACAAAACATGCACTCATTGTCTTACTACTACAGTGCAAATTCAAACATCAAGGCAAATAGCAACTTTGTCCTCCAAAACATTTTTCAACTCCTATCTCCTACTCCAATATTGTATCTCCATGCACCTTATGATCACCATCGATTGTTGAGCAATCTGCATATACGGAACACAATAAAGAGCTTTACAAATTATAGTTATGATTTAAAAATCAATTTATCATACTACTAAACATGAATATCCCAACTAGTTAGCATGTAGATTGTGACTGGACGAAGCCCACAACAAATCAAGCAACAATAGTCCCTAACCGGATGACACTAACTACAATGAGTTGCTCTAAAACCGTTCTCTTAACAACAGTTCAACACTTCGTCTCAAAGTACCAGCGCTTGTGCATCAATAAGGCTGCATAAGGGTGAAGGCTAGCCGCTAATTTCAATCATGGAGCGAAGGCTCTTTCGTTGAGCTAGCTGGCTGATATTACCTAAACTAGTGAGATAGAGGGACAGAAATTCGGTTCATGACACACAAGCTACCGCGTGCTCATTTTAAGTCAAAAGACACATGATCAAGTTATAAAACCAACCAACTCTACTCAACAAGCCTTAATACCATAGCTTATCAATTACCAGTTTACGTAGACATGGGCTTCAAAGAGGAGCTACCTCTTTGGACCTGTTGATCGCTAGCTTTTTTTGTAGAACAAGGGTTACCAAATAGAGAGCTTGATTACCGAGCCCATTTCTGTTTTTCAAACTCTAAGATCAAAACATTTCACAATTAATATGCAGTGTATAACACAAGTATACGTTCCAACCTCCAAGTAGTGAACAAATAAAACTATGTATCATCACTATTTTTTGCCCAATTGCAAGTCTATAACAATATCAATAGCAAAAGCAAGGAATAGATACTCACTAGCATCATTGGAAGGCATGTTGCGGCCATTTTGTTTTGGAGCATACTTGAAGTTGACTTGAAACAACCTGACATGAAGCATAGCATAAAATAAGGGGTTAAATGAATATGAGTAAGAAATCGTAACAACTTTCATATATAGAGAGGGGAAAAGCCATAACTTTTGATGTTGTTTAACCATTACATTTAAGATATGTGCATGACAAAAAGGACATGGTACTGCTACTATTCATCCTCACTATCACCGTAAAATGATTCATCTGAAAGTTCATCATCAGAAGTCTGGACATCAATCATGTCATCGTCATCATTAATAAATGCATCGCTATCATCTTCTTCTTCATCGACATCTATTTCATCATTGATTACATCAACATGGATAGAATCCGTATCATCTCTATTCATCATTATCGGCTGGTCATCAACCGCAATGCTATTGCCAAACCCATACGGTTCGTCTTCTTGGTATGGCTCATCTTCCTCATGTTCCTCCTCTTCCTCTTCAGGTAGGTCATAGACTGCTCGAGGAGCTATCTTTTGAACAACCCTCCAATTCTCACCATTAACTATGTCTTTCAAATAGCAAACTTGCTCTACTTGACACGCTAGCACAAAAGGCTCATCTACATACCAAGTTTTTGATACGTTTACACTAGTGAAATTGTAGTCATCAACTAGTATTCCCCTAGCACTACCAACATCCCACCAATCACACTTGAAAAGCATGATATGATTACCGCCCAAATATGATAGCTCAATTACATCTTTAACAACACCATAAAAATCAATACTCTCCCCTTTATGGTTGCCCATAACAACCACACCACTATTCTGACATTTTCGATGCATCTCGCGTTCTTGTGTATGAAACCGAAATCCCTTGACCAAGCAACCATTGTAACGTGTCACTCGCCGATCAGGACCCCGTGCTAAATTTAGCAGTTGAATTGTCACGCCTTCAGAACCTTCTTTCCATTTTCGTGTCACCTATTTTCAAAAGTGAGTCGAATCAACAAAACAAATAGAATAGTACTTATAATCCTATTAAAAGACAGAACTTACAACCCTTACAAGTTCTAAAAACCACTTCTGAAATTCAGATTGATGCCTCTTTTCTATGTCTCGATTGCTTTGTCGCTTGAGCTCTTCCTTGTGTTGCCTAGAACATGAAATTTTGAACTAAGATACTATCTCTATTCTCAATTTTTAATGCGAAGACTAAGATAGGAAGAAAAAGATAAAAGTAACGTTTTGTATGACAATAGTATACTGGAATTTGACTTACTCTATATATGGGTATACTTCCTCACAATTGTTCAACACATATGTTTGGGCCATTGCTAGTTCTTCACGATTAAGCTCATCATATTTCGCTGCTCCCAATCCGCAAGCATTTTGGGAAAATATAGGCAATCCACTACCTTGGTTAGTTGATGTATCTCCTTCGTAGTTTCGCTCTGCCCTATTAAATCTCGTTTCAATCCCTTCAAAGTACATTGAACAAAATGTCATACATTCATTATCTATGTAACCTTCAGCAATCGAGCCTTCAGGACGAGCTTTGTTTCGCGCATAACCCTTTAGAACTTTCATGTACCTATAAACATTTACAAACCAACCACTTAACATTGAAAGATAGTAAAATTTTCTTTTTTTTTGTTTTAAGATAGTACATGTTCAAGTGAATACCTCTCAAATGGATACATCCACCTAAATTGCACTGGTCCACCAAGCATTGCTTCCTCTGCAAGGTGAATGGAGAGGTGGATCATGACATCAAAAAATGCTGGAGGGAAAATTGTTTCAAGCTTGCACAAAATTAAGACAATGTCACTCTTGAGTCGCTTTAGCACATCCACATGCAAGGTCCTGGATGTCAACTCCTTGAAAAAACAACTCATCTCAATTAATGTTTTGGAAACATCCTTCCTTAAGTATCCACGCAAGGCAACAGGAAGAAGTCGCAGTAGTAAAACATGGCAATCATGGCTCTTAAGTCCGGTGATTCGATCATCATCAGTCACACATCGAGATATGTTTGACGCATAGTTGTCCGGAAATTTTACGGACCTTAAAAACTCGCAAAAACCACTTTTTTCACTGGGAGAAAATGTGTAACATGCAGGAGGGATGTATGTTTTTCCATCAACACACTTCGGGTGCAGCTCATGCCTTATCTTCATAGCCACCATATCAAGTCGAGCTTTATAACTGTCCTTCGTTTTTCCCAAAATGTTCATTATGGTGCCAATGATACTCTCAAATATATTCTTCACTATATGCATGACATCAAGATTGTGGCGGAACAATAAGGTTTCCCAATAAGGCAATTCAAAGAAAATACTTCTCTTCGACCAGTTCAAGTAACTAGGAGAACGTTTTCTTTTCTTTCCCCGTTCATCTACTTTTCCGAAAATTGTTTGCACTAGACGATTCAATTGAGCAACCACATCTTCTCCGGATAAGAATTTTGGTTCTGGCCTATGCTCGGCTTTACCGTCAAAAGTATGATTACTTTTTCGCATTGGGTGGTCCATTGGTAAGAATCGACTATGTCCCATGTAACAAGTCTTTTTTCCATTATGCAAGTATTGATGAGATGCATCCTCGTTGCAATTAGGGCAAGCTAGCTTTCCTTTGGTGCTCCAACCAGACAAATTAGCATAGGCAGGTAAGTCATTGATGGTCCATAACAATGCAGCACGCAACTGAAAAATTTGCTTTGTAACCGCATCATATGTATCAACACCTATACTCCAAAGCTCTTTTAACTCATCTATTAATGGCCTTAAAAACACATCGATGTCCACTCCAGGAGACTTACGCCCAGGAATTAGAAGAGTCAACATGAAAAATGGATCCTTCATGCATTTCCATGGTGGCAAATTATATGGGACAAGAATTACAGGCCACACACTATAGGAATTACTCATACTTCCAAATGGATTAAAACCGTCGCTTGCCAACCCAAGCCTTACATTGCGTGGATCACTAGCAAATGACTCATGTTTCTGGTCAAAATCTTTCCATGTTAAAGAATCAGCAGGATGTCGCATCACTCCTTCCTCCTCAACTCGCTTGTCCTTATGCCATGTCATATCCTCAGCTATCTTTCTTGACCCAAAGAATCTCCTTAGTTTTTGTTTGACAGGAAAATACCTTAATACCTTGTGAGGAACCCGTTTACTCTTTCCCTTTTGGACCTCCTCCTTGTACCTTGGTGTCTGACAAGATGGACACATGTCTTCAAATTCATAATCTTTCCAAAAGAGTACGCAATCATTCTTACAAACATGTATCTTCTTATAGGTAAGGCCTAAGTCTCGAATCACTTTCTTTGCCTCTCTGTAAGTTCTTGGGATTGTAGCTCCAGGAGGAAATGCATCACTTAGTAGTTTGAGTAACATATCAAATGAGTTGTTACTCCACTTGCTAATTAACTTTATATGGAGCAACATCATAATGAAAGACAAAACTGAAAACTTTTCACAACCAGGGTAAAGTTCCTTCTCTGCATCCCTCATTAACCTTGCAAATTTGTTCCCTTCCCCTAGTAAGTCATTAGACATGTCCGGACCATGGCCTGTAGCAGAGGAACCCGTCCAATCATTTGTGAATTGTTCTGCACGTACATCATCAAGTATTTCTTGCATTGCATCCACAGTGATGCCCTCTTCTTCAATGTTAGTATTACCCTGACCATTATTTTCTTGATCAAATTCTTCCCCATGATAAACCCATCGATTATACGCCACCACTACCCCCCACGCATACATATGTTCTTCAGCTTCATCAGGAGTCATCTTGTTGAAATTGTTGCATCTTATACATGGACACCAAATGAGAGTTTCACTAGGTGGCATATGATCAATCGCAAATTTGATGAATTCTTTGACTCCTTCAATGTACAAAGGGTGCCTTCTATTACGAATTTCCATCCAACTCCTATCCATCTTATGCCCTTATGAACTGAAAGAAAACTACAATATCAATAAGAAAACCTCCAAAAAGATAGCCAACCACAGCAACCTACCAACCAAAAAAAAGAACCAAATTCATAACCAAAAGCTCACGAAAACCCAACCAAACTGCTTCAGAAACTCAGAGCCTCATAAACCCATCTAGCCCCCCAAAAAAACATATGTGGAATACATGATGTGGAAAGTAAAAGCTACTTTATTAACCTCTTTATTAAGAAGTATAGAAAGTAGTCCATATTTTAGACTATGTAAAGGGATGGTCATTAAATATGTGCAATATATAATGTGGACCCGGTAATTAAGAAAGGACCACTATTATTCTATATTGGGAACCACAATCCCCAGATAGCCACCTCATGAAAGTTCTAAATCTTAATCCTTCGCATCAATTGTAATGCTTTCCAAATTTTTTGTTTAATAAAGTTAAGAACATTGAACTTTTAGAAAGGAAACATTAAAATATCATTTACTGGAGCACCCTTTTTAAATACCATTTGCCTTTCGAAAAAAAATAAAAAATGGTAAATCCTATTTGGCTTCAAATTTTTTAACAGAATGTTACGGAGACAAAAACATATAAAATTGGTTTACCCTCCAATCAAAAAGTTTCCTTTACCATTCAATAAACCCCACAAGCCAAATACAAGAACACCAATAGATATCCACAACTACTTGTCATAAAGGAACAAACAAACTAGGTTAAAATCTGTGAATGATTCAAAGTGAAGATTAAGACCCCCCCGGATTGAAACCATAGCTTCAGAGTGAAACATACCTTATTTTTTTATGGCTTCTAGAATAGAGCTTACATGTCACCAACAGGTATGATTCCAACAGAGATTCCGGCAAAGTATCAATAGTTGATTCTGTCGATAGCTGCTATTGTGTTGTAGATCCACGAGAAAAACCTTTAGCATGAAGACCTGGAAAATAAAATGCAATCTCAAAATGGAAAAGAAAAGAGTAAAGTAAAAGAAAGAGGAAGGAAAGGAAAGTTACTTTTAGGTCGTGTTTGATAAGTGTGTTGGATTAGATGGGAATAGTAAGGAGGTGGGATTGATAAGGAGATGGGATTAATAATCCTAAGTGTAATTCCAAGTGGGTGTTTGGTTGTGTAAGGATTAAATCATGGGATTATGATTACCAATCCTAATCCCTTGTTTGATTGGAATACCAAGGGATAGGATAACAAATTGCATTTTCCAATCATACCCATGGGTGAAAAACCTGGTCTATTGAATTGCAAGGAAGACCCACTAACAAATTAAATTTCCCAATCATTTTTGGACAATTTGCATTTTTTTTCATCCAATCAATTTCCAGATTCTTATTTGGACAACCAATTGCAGACTTGTATGTGACACTGGTCTATATTAAGCAAGAGAGAACCAAAAAAAAAAGAAGGATCAGCAGGGTACAAGCCTAAACAATCATTGTATATACATTTATGTATATGCATCTTACAAAATGAGGCAATCATTACATGCCAATAGGGGATTCTACAAATTCCCTCTTTGCCTCAAAACAAGGCACATAACATGCCATAGGGATCAACCGGTCATTATAACATAATCATATGAAGTCATACCCACTTCTACTATTGATTAAGGTCTTGCTCACTAAAATTTTTCTTGCTTTGTCCTTATTCAAAATTTTATTCGCGTTTGTTAATTTTGCGACTAACTTGTGGGGATTATTGATTCGTCTACTCAAAAAATTTACTCTGACATGTGAGACATTTTGTCGAACATGTGGTGCCCAAAAGGATGGGTTGCTCGAAAAATATGTTACATTAGAAGGCAAAAGCCAAAGACTCTGGTCCTCAAGTTATGGAAGGCTTGGAACATCCTTGACTGGGATGTTCCAACGAGTCTTTAGGTTTTCCTTTTTATAGAAGCTTAATTCAATTTCATACCTAGAGGAGAAATTGAATGAATTCCCATCTTCGTAAACGCCATGGGATTTTAATTGAATTTCACCAGTTACTAATCAAGGAACTAAACCAAAAACCACCAGATCCGAGTTGAAGCCAGTCGTAGTTGAACTCACTTACCTGAGCCGAGGTCGCCGGAGGTCCAGAAGGCAGCTCGTCTCCTTGCGCAGCTCCAGAGGGCAGAATAGAAAGAAGACAATGTAGGTATTTTTGGACTGGTTTAGGGCAGTGGGATGAGGGTTTTGTGAGAGATAGATGTGTGGTTTAACGATTGGGTGATGTAGGAGAGGTGAGAAAAGAGATGGAAATGGCAGAGTTCGCTGCAAGAGAGAGTGGAGGCGTTACCGTGGTTTCTCGACAGTGGAGATTTCGGCCAACGGCTGGAACGTACGTACTTTGAACAAACCCAACTTGAATCCTTGTAATTGATGCTCAGAACTTGCAATTTAGGGCTGGATTTTTTGGATTTGGCAGTGAACTGATGTGGGTTTATGGGACTTTAAAAAGTAACTACAGATTTTTAGCGAGGAACACAATTCCCCTCACAAAGTAAGTATATGTTTTTAGCGATGAATTCTTTATTTCCTCGCAAATAGACAATGTTTTTGCGAGAAAACTAATTTCTCGCAAAAGGATTTCAACTGTAGCGTCCCAGTAAGTTTGCCACAAAAAATTACTACAGGCATTTGGCGACAAAAATACTGTATTTTCTCGCAAATTCATTTTTCCCACCTATATAAAAAATTCTCGCCATATTTTTTGCGACAACAATTAGCGAGGAATTCCGAAACTTTGTCGCAATTACTCTTTAGCGACAAATAAATAGCGAGGAAAATATGTCTTTCTCGCAAAAAAACACCATTAGCGAGGAAACAATAATTTCCTCGCCAAAACTCTTCCTTTAGCGAGGAAATAGACATCCTCGCTAAAAAATTTCTCGCAAAAAGACTTATTTCTTGTAGTGGATTAACTCCAAATCCATTTCAGTGGCAGTTGAATATCTACAACTTTAAAGAACACATACTTGCTTTAAAAAAATAAAAACTAGAACGACAAACACGAGGCAACACAGTTAAAAATTATTCCACACACAAGTGCCGTGCAATGGACAGTAATAATTCTTTTTTCTTGACCACTTTATTCTGTTTGAGTAATGATTTAGCAACTAAAGTGATGTCCCCTCCCTCCTTTTTTTTTCATTTTGCCATTTCCAATTTCTTAAGGGGACACACATTACTTATGTTTCCTTTGAAAGGTAGATTTGATTTCCAACATTGCCCTTTAATCGCATTGATCAGTTTGTCACACAAGTTCAGTTTATGCATATTTAACTTGATCATCAGGTTTGACTCTGCCACGAAATACATGCAGCTGTTGTGTTTTTAATGGTAATCTAATTTTTTACTCTTGTTATCTCACAAGTTCAGTTTGTGTTTATGGCCTTTGTTCCGAGCTTGCATGTTTATTCGCTGCTCTGTTCAGAGCATCCATAATGAGATAACTATGTCACTATTCACTCATATTTTGATTTTTGGGAACTCTCGGGCTTTTATCCTCTCCCTTATTTGTGTTAATGGATTTTGGCTACAGATATTTGGGTTTGAGCAGATAGGGTTTTGTGTTTGTGAAATTTTCAGATTGAGGATTCAGATATTCTAAAGGTAATTTTCTGAGTTCCTTTTCCATGATTTAGGTTGGATTTGAGTTGTGATTCGGGTGGATTTTGTGTCCTGGCTTTATTCCGGTAGTATTGGATTCACCTTCAAAAAATAAGGTCTGCGAGTTCTCATATAAATTTACTCTCTTTTATGAAAAATCAGTAGTCAATTTTATAGCAAGAATGAGTGGTTGAGTTGAAGGACCAGGAATGGTATAGAATGTTGCTGAGTCATGTACTATATTGATTAGCTATGGGCGTGGTTGCCACTTAATTTTCTCAAGTCTGCCTTTAACTTCTAAGTGACTTCCCTGCTTTTGACTTTATCTTAGTCAAGCTGATTGTAATCCGTTAGTGTGATGTGGAATAAATGCATGTGATTTCGTACACTACGTATTTCATGGTTTTGGACAGGTTAATCCTTTCAAATTACTATGCAGTATATGAATTTATGTGGCTGCTCATGTGAATTTAGTCTGTCTTGCATGAAAATAGTAATGAATTGAATAGAAAAAGTTGGTTGTTCATTTCAAGGATGAGGAATGTGTTACAGTGTTGGATACTGTTTGCAATCTAATTTTTTTCTCCCTTGTTTGCATTCTTCACATTGTAATATCTAGGTTTGTTCTAAAGCTACCTAATAAGATAGCATGGGATTTACAATAATTGTGCAGAGGCTGATGGTGCTTTGGATAAAGCGAGAAAAGACAAGAAGAGGCACCTTGAAGACACACTGAATCTTCTTCTTAAGAAGAGAAAGGTAATGGCAAAACTTTGACAAGAAATACATTGACTAGCATAATTGCCCTTTAATAAAGGATATATGAACCTTTTTATAAGTTCTTGCGAAAAAGTTAACATGGACATTGATTTTAGATGGTAATTACCTCTGTAGTTAAACTTCTTTGCAGTAATAGTAGCCAGCTTAAAGAAGAGATTGAAAGGTCTATGTCACACAATTGGCTTTGCTCTTGCCTAAGTATAACCCGAGGGCCAAGTTTCATGTAGAATGTTGGATGAGTTTGAACAAATTTCTTCCTGTTTTGTAGGTGGTTTCTTCTTTCTAAGGCATTTACTGAGTTTAACTAGCAAACAAAGAAAGAGGAAGAGGAGCAAGGCAACATATGGTGCAGATACACACCGCTACAGATTTCATTTCTTAATTAAGGGCCTGAGGTGTATTTCTTTTTTTGGACATTTAGCGTTCATTATAATACTGAATTTAAATCTTTTGCTCTTCATTGCAACGCCAACGTGCCCAAATTGGTACCTTGGCCAATCAAAAACTTGATGAAGAGGAGCTATCCAAAGAACTTATAATCCAAAGACTTCTTTGGCATATGTATTTAAAAATGTGAACGATATTAAGCCACATCTCCCCCTCTCCTTTCCTTCACCTGGTTCAGAGGGAGGGAGAGAGAGAGAGAGAGTTTTGAGGGTTCCTTTTGTTCCTCTGTGCTGCCTGCAGCCACTGGACTGAAGCTAGAGAAACTAACATAGAAAATGTTTTGCTATGCATAATTTCCTTTCTCAGTACTTTTCGACCTCTATCTATTACTACCACAGACTTTATTGCAATTATGCTACTCCAGCATCTGTAAATAGACTACGCAATATATAATTTGTACGTAAATCATCTAATGCCTTTGCTACTTTAATCAATCAGTATAATGCACCTTTATAGCTATTTTTGTGTCCTTCTCTCAATTCCAACTTTACCATTAGAGGCAAGACTAATCTGTCTTAAATCAAAACTTATTCCCTTCAACGAGCATGACATTCGGGCTTTACTGGTGTTATGCTTTTTCAGCGTCTGTAAATAGACTACGCACTATGTGGTCCATATGTAAATCATCTAATGCTTTTGCTACTTTGATCAATCTATGTAATATATCTTCCTACCTATTTCCACACTCTTCTATTGCTTCCGGCTCTAATACAAACAAGACATTTCTAACCTCTATCAAAATTTGTTCCCTTCAACGGGCATGCATTCATGCTGTGCACGAAGGTGCACCTAGTTTAATTATAGCAAAGCAATTAGACACGAGTCTCTACAATCTCCCCACCTTAAAGGAATTTCGTCCCCAAAATTCAACAAGGGTTGTCCAATGACTAATAACTAATATAAGGGCAATCTGATTCTAAGAATGAATAGGTCTAACCAATGCTATGGATCGAGTGGTCGCACCATTCCAACAAGAAGAATAATACCACACAATCAAATCAACAATGTCAAAATAATAATAATAAGAATAATAATAATAACAATAATCACAAGATTTCTAACACAGAAACAACTCATCGTCTGTGAACAGAAACTGCCACAGATCCTTAGATTTGAGGATCGACAAGTACAAAATGTGTTTCCTGTTTATCAATCCACAAGGAGGAAGTCAACAAGTAACAGCAAAAGTAATTAATCCCTTTATACCCCCATCATTCAAGTACCTTCATTAATAAACAATAAAATGATCTCTTTATAACATGTACCAATTTATATCATTCAAATTATTTAGGACTCTCGACCATTGCTGCATACGTGATTTCTAATTTTACACCTTAAGCATTTCAACGTTAAAATTAAATCATATAGTTTCGTCAAATGATTTTTTTTTTCAAAATGACTGGAAATATATGACCCCTCAGGACCCTTGTCAGGGGACACGGCACCCTGAGACCCCCTCCAGGGGGCGCGCCCCCTGTGACCCCTAAGGTACATGGTATTGTGGGGGATGTTAAACTTAGCTTGTTTAATAGATTGTTAATCTATTCATGTATTGCTTGTCATTCTGAGATTGAGATCTGTTCTCATATATGTGGTTGTTCTTAATTGTAGGAAAACATGACAACTGAGCAAGGAAATACTATTGTCACTGGCAAAGACAAAGACACTGTAAATGTCGGTGAAAGTGGAAATGGCGTTGTTTCAACTCCTGCGCCTATTGCTCCTGCTCCTGCTCTTGAGATTCCCTCTGTCCCAATGTCTCATGTGGAGAGGCCAAACAAGTTTGTTGGGGTAGATTTCAAGAGATGGCAACAAAAGATGTTATTCTATCTCACCACTTTGAACTTGGCAAAGTGGCTTGTTGAGGAAGCACCTGTTATTGATGAGAACAACCCGGATACCCAGAAGCGGATTGATGCATCCTAATGGAAAGAGCATGACTACATGTGCAAGAATTATATCCTGAATGCTCTGGACGATTCGCTATATTCTGTGTATGGCGAGGCTCAATTAGCCAAGGAACTATGGGATTCCTTAGACAGGAAGTACAAGATCGAGGGTGTTGGGTCCAAAAAGTTTGTCGTGGGCCGGTTCCTTGATTTCATGATGGTGGACTCCAAATCTGTGGCGGTCCAAGTCCAAGAGCTACAGCTCCTGCTCAATGAGATCAGGACTGATGGGATGATTATGAGTGAAGCATTCTAGGTGGCTGCTGTTATCCATAAGCTGCCTTCAGCATGGAAAGAATTCAAGAGCTATCTCATGTTCAAAAATAAGGAGATGACCTTAAAGGCTCTTTTCATCAAGCTCCGTATCAAAGAGGAGAATCGGGGTATGGACAAAAGTATTAAGTCCTCTTACATGGCCAAGGCAAATGTGGTGGAGCATGGTTAGTCTTCGGGCACGAAGAGGAACCCGAATGATAGGCATACTGACAAGCGGTCTGACAAGCAAGCTGGTAAACAGAAGGACAAAAGTGTCAATCTGGGATCGAGAGGTGGTGTTGCCAAGAGAAAGAGAGAGAAGTTTTAGGGTAAATGCTTTAATTGTAACAAGTTCGGGCACAAATCCTCGGAGTGTACGAAGCCACCAAATCCTCGCGCTCAAGCGCACTTAGCTTAGATGGAGGCCGGAATGTCTGATATCAACCTCTCGGCTATGGTTCCTGAAGTGAACATGGTGGGTTCAAATCCACAGGAATGGTGGATAGACACTGGGGCTACATGCCATATCTGTTGCGACAGGCAATTGTTCACTACCTTCGAGCCAGTTGCTAACGGTGAGAAGTTGTTTATGGGGAATTTAGCTACCTCGGATGTTGCGGGGCAGGGGAAAATGGTCCTGAAGATGACTTTCGGGAAAAGAATTGACTCTGAATAATGTGTTGTTTGTGCCAGATATTCGCAAGAATTTGGTGTCTGGTTCCCTGCTGAGCAAGCACGGCTTCCGTCTAGTTTTCGAGGCGGATAGGGTTACTCTGACTAAGGCTGGAATGTATGTAGGGAAAGGTCTATTCAAAATGAATGTAATGACTAAAATTCCCTATGAGAATAAAATGAAATCCCCTGTTGCTTATGTGCTTGAGTCTTCCAGTTTATGGCATGGTAGACTAGGTCATGTTAATTATGATTCATTGCGTAGATTAATTAACATGGACCATATTCTAGCTTTTCAAATTAATAACAAACACAAATGTGAAACATGTGTTGAGGCAAAGATGCCAAGATCTTCTTTCAAACCAGTAGAGAGAAGCACATCACCGTTAGACCTAATCCACATTGATGTGTGTGATCTGAAATATGTCCAATCACAGGCTGGTAATAAGTATTTTATTACTTTTATCGACGATAACACTAAGTTTTGCTATGTATACTTGCTGAAGAGCAAGGATGATGCCCTGGACAAGTTCGTTCTTTACAAGAATGAAGTTGAGACTCAACTTAATAGAAAGATTAAGATGTTGAGAAGTGATTGAGGTGGTGAGTATGAATCTCCGTATGGTGGATTCTGTGCCCAACATGGAATCATTTACCAAACCACTGCACCATACTCACTTTAGTCTAATGGAATTGCTGAGCATAAGAATCGGACTTTGAAGGATATGTTGAACGCTATGTTGATCGGTTCTGGGTTGCCTTAGAACATGTGGGGGATGCAATTCTCACTGCTAATTATATCCTCAACAAAATCCGTCGCAAGAAAGTGGACAAAACCCCTTATGAATTGTTCAAAGGTAGGAAGCCTTCTTACAATTACTTACGCATGTGGGGGTGTCTTGCGAAGGTGGCCGTACCTCCTCCAAAGAAGGAAAAGATAGGCCCCAAAACCATGGACGGCGTGTTCATCAGTTATGGTGAAGGCAGTAGTGCATATCGGTTTCTTGTTTATGAATCAAACATATCCGATATTCACAAGAATACACTCATGGAATCTAGGAATGCGGCTTTCTTCGAGCACATATTTACTTATAGATCCATGGGAGAGTCAAATTCGGCAAAGCGGACTTTGAGAATTACTGGTGAGAGTAGTTGTGACCAAGAAGAAGAAGTTGAATTTGAGCCAAGACGTAGCAAGAGGGCTAAAACTTCTACTTCTTTCGGTCCAGACTTTCTAACTTATCTATTAGAAAGTGAGCCTCGAACATTCAAAGAAGCTGTTAGCTCTCCTGAAGGTCCTTTATGGAAAGAGGCTATCAAGAGTGAGATTGACTCCATTATGCAAAACCATGCGTGGGAACTGGTGGATCTACCACTGGGCAATAAGCCCTTGGGCTACAAATGGATTTTCAAGAGGAAAATGAAGGCAGATGGGTAAATAGATAAGTACAAAGCTAGAATTGTTATCAAAGGATATAGACAAAACGAAGGCCTAGATTACTTTAATACTTACTCACCTGTGTCCAGGATAACATCCATCTGGATGATCATTGCGATTGCTGCATTGTGAAATCTTGAGATACATCAGATGCATGTCAAGACAGCTTTCCTGATTGGCGACTTAGATGAGGAAATCTACATGGAACAACCTGAGGGTTTTTCTGCGCCAGGACAAGAGGGGAAAGTCTGTAAACTTGTTAGATCTTTGTATGGTCTAAAGCAGACACCGAAACAATGGCATGAGAAATTTGACAATGCTATGTTGTTAAGTGGTTTCAAAATCAACGAATGTGACAAGTGTGTATATGTCAAAGACACAGCTGATGGCTATGTGATTTTATGTCTCTACGTTGATGACATGCTCATTGTAGGTAGTAATGATAGGATGATCAAGTCTACCAAAGAAAATGCTGAATTCTAAATTTGACTTGAAAGATATGGGCCTTGCAGACGTAATTCTGGGGGTCAAGGTCACCAAAACATCTGATGGACTCGCTTTGTCTCAGTCTCATTATGTTGATAAGATTCTTAAGAGGTTTGACAAGTCTGGTATAGAGATAGCACGTACCCCTGTGGATTTAAGCCTCCACTTATCCAAGAATGTGGGGGAAGCTGTGTCTCAATTGGAGTATTCTCGGATAATCGGGAGTCTCATGTACTTAATGAGTTGTACAAGGCCTGATATAGCTTACTCGGTGAGTCGACTGAGTAGATGCATGAGTAATCCAGGGCTTGATCACTAGAAGGCGATAGTTAGAGTGCTACGCTATTTGAGGTATACTCGTGATCTGGGACTACACTATACTAAATATCCGGCAGTACTAGAAGGGTACGCTGATGTAAATTGGATATCAGACATGAAAGACTCAAAATCCACGAGTGGATATGTCTTTACACTTGGTGGTGCAGCAGTCTCTTAGAAATCTTCGAAATAGACGTGCATTGCACGTTCAACGATGGAATCAAAATTCATTGCTTTAGATAAAGCAACTGAAGAGGCCGAATGGCTACGCCATTTTGTAGAGGATATTCCAAGATGGCCAAAACCTGTGCCTGCAATATGCATTCATTGCAATAGTCAATTGGCTATTGGAAGGGCACGAAGTAATATGTATAATGGTAAGTCTAGACATATACGTTGTAGACATAATACCATTAACCAAATGCTCTCTAGGGGGATTGTCACTCTTGACTATGTGAAATCAAAGGACAATATTGCGTATCTGCTAACCAAAGGGTTAAACCGAGAGTTGGTTAATAATGCATCGAGCGGAATGGGGCTAACACCTACTACACTCAAGTTACCGTGAAGGAAAACCCATCCTAGCTGACTGCAGATCCCAAGATCTAGGTTCAATGGGACAACCTACTTGCGAGTAACAGAGAATGATCACTGAGGAGATATGCTCTCCTACCCATTCCTATGGTGTGTAACAAGTGATGCCTGCAATTGTGAAGAGGTTAAGCATTGCTTTTAATGACTCCTAGGCGCTGAATTTCAAGGCAGGGTATAGCAGGATACCCGTTTATAGGAAAGTCACCTATGCGAGTATGAAGTGGGGCTGCTTCTATGGGAATTTGGAAGGCAAAATTCTCGAGAGAATACTTGCAGAACCAGGAGGGGGTGTCATGGCCGAAATAAACCCAATAGTGAGAACTAAACTGCATTAGAAGAAGTTCCTGTGTGAAGTCTATTGACTCGGTTTACACCAACGGAAGAATAGTTCAAGACATTACGTTCACTGGTCAGCCAGTAAATCCGATGGGCTTTTACAAGGGAAGGTTCAAGGCCAAAAGCTACCTATCCTATGCAGGAATTATCCGATGTGCTCTCTCTCCGGCGTTTGCATTAGGTCTGGTCTCAAGTCCATTAATGTGGGGGACTGTTGGAAATGTGCATGGTCTGGGGGGGTGTTTGGCATGCCTAAGCCAATAACTTTCCCATATTCACGATGGGAGTTTTTTCTCTCTTCAATTTGGGGGTTACTCACCTATTCATTGTGGGAGTTTTTTCCCTCTTCATTGCTGCCATTCAATTTCGTAATCAAGTGGATGCATCATCACAAGGGTCTTTTGCTGCCTATATAAGGACCAGTTCTTTACACAATTCCGCACCAATTCACGTAAGAGTTCACTAGCATTCTGATAAAGTGTGAGAGAGAGACAGATCCTGAGTTAGTTCGCCAAGATGTTCTTCGGTGGTGTACGGATGTTCGTGGTCCGAGCAGGATCAATCCTAGGAGACAGACGTGGAGTAACCTCAACACCCTCCGGTAGGCGGTGAATCTGTTTTAAGGACAACGTCTGAAACACGGGTTTCGATTCACGAATCCATTCTGTATTTCAGTTTGCATTTCAGTCTTTGTAATTTCATTATGTTGTAATTCTGTTTATATGTAAATGTAATATAATTCGTAGTCTAGATTCCCAATTGGAACATTTTGTGCAACATTAAATACCATCATGAAACTAGTAAAAAAATAGATCACTTTACCAAGAAACTGCACCAGTGTTAAAACTAACAGAAACTATCTTCATCTCTCTCTTCTTTTCTTTTCTTTTTTTTTCCAGAAAATATACCATAAGTATAGCTCCTTTTCTTTCCCATTTCAATTTCAAAAGCCAAGTTTCAGGTCGAAGATTAATGACTTTTCAAACAATGAAGCAATATTACACATTGAACTCACATGCTACCAATAATGTGATGAACTTGAAATTCATAAAAAATGATTCATTTAACACATACTATCTTACATAGTTTCAGAATCAAACACACATATAAAGCGACATACCGAACAAAGTATTTTGCATACCACTATACATGAAACCGTCATCCTACCATTTCAACATATGATAGGAAATTCCATTATATATATATATATATATATATATATATATATATGGTTTATATGTATAAACTTTTCAGAATTACTAGGCGTATGATCTTGTGGTACACATATAACTCAATCATTCATGAAATTTCTATAAGCATTAAGGATGTCATCTTATGACCCAAAAAAAAACATGTAGGCACCTTAACCAAATAAGAATAAGATTCATGTAGACATGTCATTCATACAACACGTACCACTCCAACCACTTAATCAGGCTAATTTCCATCTACGAGGAACGGTCCTATCCCACAGTCACCAAGTATTCAAACCCGGTAGCTTTGATGCCATGTTGCCACACCCTATATTTTACATATATATCGAAAATATGATTTTGAAGTGTGATTAACTATGAATTAAGTTCTAATAAAAAAAATTTGATATTCACCAATAAGAAAAGATTTCCCGTTCTTCCATTATGCATTGAATTGTAAGTCTAACCACTATTAAGAGAAGAGAAAAATATGAGCCACTTCCAAATCCTTTGAAATTTTCAATTTGCCACCAAGACATCATAACTAAACATGGTACTCACAAGCTTCAAATACAAAAATAAGAGATACAAGTTTTTCTTTCTATTTGTCAAAAGGACATTGCAAATACTTCTAAAGTATAATCTAACGTTTATCATTGCATGCCCAAAATATAAAAAATATATATATACATGTAGTAAAAAAAGCCTTCAAGCCTAACAAAATAGTATTCACACCAACTCATCTAAACACCAATGTTAACTCCACCACCGTGTCTATAAAAAGCTTGTTCTTGTCTTTCAAAACCTGTAAGATAGGGGTGAGCATGACCGCCCACAATAATCTACTATATACTAAAATATGCAAGTAAACATGTTCTTTTTTTAGAAAAATAGATGTTTGTAACCTTATACTCCATTCTACTAAACCCAATATTTACACTCGCTCGACACCATTCATAATGCATATAACCGTATCTCACATAAACATACACCATACTCACACATACATACACCATTGCTCCCAAAAAAATTTTTTTTTGAAACCGAAGAACTCACACATACATACACACACCATTGCTTCAAAATCTCTTTCCTCTTTCTTTTCTTTTTTTGTTTAAAACCATCTCTCTTTTATCAAGTTTTTGCATCTCATTTTTGTTTCATCGTCAAGTATCCTGAGCGAATGCTCCTGCCGGGAATAATGCTCCTGCCGGGAATTATGGATCTCGTGGTCCCTGCCTAGCACCTCACCCGTCAGCGAGTCTAGTACATGTCTTGAGCAATTGCTTCTTCCGGTCATTATAGGCTACCGGGGACCCCTTCAAGTCATTATGGGCTACCATGGACCCCTCCCGGTCATTATGGGCAACCGTGGACCCCTGCATAGCGAAGCACCCGAAGGTGGACCTAGTGATTCCCTTCTTTTTATTGTTTATTTACGTTCCAATTTCCTCTAGACAACCATTTATTCTCATTCCACACTAACTTTCACCATCTAAATCAATTCAAGTAACCCAACATATAACCACGATCAAATTTCATATTATGAACCTTTACCATAGAAATCAATTCAGACCCGAATATCAAAAATCAAATCTCGTGCAAATATAATCCTCAATTTCCTCCCTTAATCTGACCAACTCTTTAACCACTTGCCACTTCTTTCAGATAAGAGAAAAATCCACATCAAATATATAAAGAATATAGTTGTGCTCTTCACAAAAACACCACAATCCACCAATATTTGCCATTTAGTACCTTGAAGTAAGCTAGTGCACATTATGAACAAGATGTAATACAATCTAAAATAAATCAACCTTTTTTTATTAGGCATAATATTCCTTGTATATTTAATCAACCACTAAACCACTACAAGAAAAAACACAATTCCCAACTAACGGTTTAGTCGGCAATTGTAGGGATAGTCGGCAAAACCCTTCCCCGACTAAAAATTTTGGTCGGCACATTAGTCGGTGGAAGAGGGTCGGCAAAGGTTGTTGCCGACTAAAAAAAGTTTAGTCGGTAAATATTGGACCATTTGCCGACTAACTGTTTAGTCGGGGATTTATAACCTATTTGCCGACTAATGGATTAGTCGTGGAATGTTTAACCTCTTGGCCGACTAATTAATTAGTCGGGAAATGTGTTACCTAGTTGCCGACTAATTGTTTAGTCGGGGAATGTGTTACCTATTGGCCGACTAATTGTTTAGTCGGGGAATGTGTTTTAATTATCACCGACTAACAGTTTAGTCGGCAAATGTCTTTTCAAATCAACTAATTGTGGCCTATTGGCGACTAAACTTTAGTCGGGAAATGTTCCATACCATTTTGTCATTCCAGTATTTTCTACAAATTTTTTCCACATTATTATTCCCTATAAATTTCAGCCAACAATCATTACATCCACAAAATTGTCAACCTAATGCAATTAATACAAAATAAAAATTCCAAGAAATAAATACAAACTTTCATAAATAGAGGTGTCCACCAAATAGTTAAAAAATAACTTGTATCCAAATTCTTAGAGTGCAAAATAACAACGCGTCCACCACGGGGGGAAAATAAAAAAAATCCAAGCTTAGTAACAAAATGTATCCAAACCTCGTGAACCACAAATACAAGAACGTCCAAGCACATGTTCCAAGCACGTCCACAACCAAAATCCAACTTCAATCTTCATAGTCAATAACCAACATCCGGTGCGATACTCCATTAAAACGCCGTAGAGAGAATGAAGTTAACCGCATATGGATAGGCACTTAATCGGACAACAAAATTCTTTACATTTAAGAATTTCTGTGCCGATAAAGGGGCTTCCTTGGCCCGATTGAGCCAAAATTTTACGAGAATCTTATGATTAAGAAGGAAAAAAAAATGAGCGGTAGTGATCGAAAATGTTGCATCATGATCAATGTCGTTGGAACAAATATTTCCTTTCTTTGAAATTTTTAAAAAGGGGAAAAATTTGATATTCCATGACTAAATCTATTAGTTGGGAAATGTATTTAATTTTTTAATTCGGATTAAATGATATTACCCTACTTAAATATATTTGGTCAAAAAATGTAATTTCGTTTTCTATTTTATTAAATTCGAAAAAATGATATTTCACGACTAAATATAACTTTAGTCGGCAAAAAAGTAAATTACCGACTAAATTTAGTTTAGTCGGAATTAATTTTCTATTTTATTAAATTCGAAAAAATTATATTTCACGACTAAATTTAACTTTAGTCGGCAAAATATAAGTTTTGGCCGACTAAAATAATTTAGTCGGTAACTGTTTTATATTTTACCGACTACAAATTATTTAGTCGGTGATTGGATGATATTTTCCGACTAAATATTGTTTAGTCGGGAAATTTTAGTCGGAAATTGTGTATTTTGTTGTAGTGAACCCACTAACTAGAACACACATGACATTTCATACACCAACTATAGTAGCTCTACAAGAAAATACACTTTTAGTGACTAGTTTCTGTGACCATAGCATAATTTAGTCACTTAAAGTAACAAAATTAGTGACTAACACTGTCTTGGTCGCCAATGATGTAATCGTCAGTGACCAATGTGTTTGTTGGTCACTGAATAGTTGGTCATATCTTCAGTGATCAAAGTTTAGTCACTAAACGTTTACAGTCAGTGACCAAATTCTTTTTAGTTGCTGAAAATAGTTTAAATTTGGTCCAAAATATTGGTGGCAAATTGAGCGCCAATTTAGAAAAATTGGTGACTATATTTATGGTCATTGAAAGTATACTAATCCGAAAATAGTTTAAATTTGGGCCAAAATATTGGTGGTAAAATTGAGCGCCAATTTTAAAAAATTGGTGACTATTTTTTTGGTCATTGAAGGGATACTAATCAGAAAACGACGTAGTTTGGAGTTGTACACAAACTTGCATTTGCAGGACACAATCTGGCCTCATACGATTTGAATCCCGTTCGCTCTCTCTCTCTCATCTACTTCATGTAACTTTACCTTTCTGAAACCCTAACAGATATGGTGCCTATGTCTCAGCACTCTCCAAAGCTCTCAGCTACCACAGAAATGGCAGATTATCCCAAGCTCATAATCACACGCCTCTTTGCACCGACTTCGTCCTCTGCCCCTAGCTCTTCTGTTTCATAGAGTAGTTTGACAGTGTGAACCGTATAGAGTTTTGGACCGAAAAGATCTCATCCATTCCTAAGAAAGCTTTTTGGGGGCGAAGGGCAGAGACCTAATCTCCTACCACCATCATGGTCTCTGACGGCCAACGTCATCTCAAACTATCACCAGCTTTCTCCGGTGAGAGAATCAATCACTGCCTTCTCTCTCGTTGAGAAATGGTTAGCTTCGAAGCCTAAATCCTTAATTTTCGTCATCAGCACAATTATTTACGATGCGTTTTCTTAGCCCAAACCCTACAACGATTTCCAAGGTTCAGCGACCAAAATATGGTTGGTCAAAGTTGGTCACCGTTGGGTTTTGGTGACTAAATATGAGCCTTTAGTGACCAAGTTTTTGGTCACCGAAAGTGTAATTTCTTGTAGTGTAGTCCTATTAGGGCTTTTTCTTTATATATCAAAATACTAGAATACACACACAATAAGTAATTCTAAACACGATAACTTGCATTTTTAAGCTATTAGTAGAAAACCCTACCTCAAGAGAAGAAAATTCCCAAATTGCAAGAAATCCCGAAGTCAAAGAAGGTGACACTTTCTTCGGACCAAACGTAGCCCTCTTCGCGTAGATCAACCTTTCTTCTTGCACTTTGCCAAGATTTTCATGTTTTGGTCTTCGATTTTGGAGAAGAAGGACAAGGGTTTGTAATGTTTTAGAGAGAGAGCGAGAGAGTATGCTGGAAGAATCGAAAACAAAAGGGGATCGGCTTCTCCTGATCCATTAAGGGCTTTAAAAAGTAGAAATCACACTCTCCATCCTCAAGTTTCAAGACATTATTCTCCTAACTTTCATGTCATATGTCCTTGCACAAATAACTGCGACTAACCATTAAATAAACAATTGGTCCTACAAGTTTCTATCAACACCCACGACACAACACATGCGGGTCTCAGCAGGCTCGGTCAGGTAGATGTATATGAACAGAGATACACACCAAAAAGGGAAAATAAAAATAAAAATTCATCTTCCGGTAAAAAAATAAATAAATAATACCCATATCACATTATAGAGATCTAATAATAACAAAGCAATTAGACACGGGTCTCTACATATTCAAGTTTAGTGGAGATTGGTGGAAGATTTCCGAGGAAAGACGGAGTGAGCAGCCTCAGGAGCAGCGCAAGTGCAGTCAATTCGTGGCAAAAGATGAACAGTGAAACTTGCAGAGGGAAAAAAGAGCTTTTTTCGGATGAAAAGCGAAATGTGGGTTTCAAAAATGAGTATAAACCCCCAAAAGTAGGGGTGACATATCTAATATGTCACCCAATGGACACTGCTTGGGCTAATCCTGAAAAGGGAGCATCGCTGTAGACACCTCAATTTGGCCTAACGATTATTTCAAGTCCCACCTTGGGGACCATCCCAATGATGAATGGATACAGTGATTGTTGATTGACTTCTTGTAAACCTGAGGACTTTGGTGAGTACTTTTAAGCCACTTAGAGGACTCAATTCAGAGTCAAATAGCTTCTCAGATAGAAATACAACATCTTAGAAAAATACATCTGTCGGCCCCATGATCGATCTTACGGCCCCCACTTCTTTCTTACACCCATGGAATATGGTGTTTGGAAATCTCCCTTACAGATTGATTCCTCGCTTGTGAGATGCATCCCTCGGCCGCCAGATCTTTTTGGCGGCTGCCAGATCATCCTTTTCCAGATTCTGGAATGTTCTGTCAATTGTTTGATCCGTGCTCAAAACCTTAATAGCCATTCTTCGATTCTTTAGGGCTACAAAAGAGATTCAAAATAGAGATCTTGTTACCCTATAAATTCTTATTGATTCACGTCATTTGATTGGCCGGAGTGAGTCATCCCATGCCTATACAAAGAGGCCTTAGGGTTCCGAAATTATCAAGCCAATTCACTCTCTCTAGTCGCGAAACTTTGTAAAAATAGTCTCATACCCTCTCTACAAAAGTCCTAATTCCCCGTGAGTAGCAGCATCCCAAGCAATCAAACCCCGAAGTACAAACCCTAACCCTAGGGTTTTGAGAAGCAAATTAGTCAATCACTCTCAATCTGAAGCAATCAAGCAACTGAGGGATCAAAGTGGTGAGGCCCAGGGGCCTAGGGTTTGATTCATTTTCTGTCTTTATACTTTAATCATAGTGTTTTGATTTCTTGTTAAACTGTTCCTATTCTGGTGTGAGGAAGAACATCGGCTGGGACATCGTTCCCACGACCGGTACATCAATCCAATGGGATCCTACGGCCGTGACATCTATTCACTATCCGTGGAATCCATTCCCTTGGACAGTTTGTTGTTTCCTGTTTATTTTAATGCATGTTTTTACTTACTGCTCTGGCTCACCATATTAACTACTTAAAGGTTAAAACCAGTTTACTTGTTTAGAATTAAATAAAGCAAGCAATAATTGTATGTTGAATGACTATGGGTTGGTCTCACGACTGAGTGAAGAGGGGTGCCAAACACCTTCCCCTTATCATACTTTTGGCTTCCGTACCCGGAATCTCTACCTATTTTTCTTAGTTTTTATAAACTAGGTGGCGACTCTATTTTGATGATAACTGCCATCGTGTGGAGATGTTCCTAGCCATGGGAATGTCCACGATTTTGGTTTATGAAGTGGAATTGAGGATAGAGGATATCTGTATGGCGATGCCCCGTTTAGGAGGTGTCTACAGTTTTTGGCGACTCTGCTGGGGAATCGAGAGCCATAACCAGAAAATTCAACATAGGATTAATACTTGCTTTATTTAATTCTTGTATCATATGCATCGAGCAGGAAACCTCGTTGAGCTCACCTAATATCCCGGCATGTCACGGGCTATGTTAGGGGTTTCAGCAAACTCCATGGTCACTAGTACCCCTGTGGTATATAAAAAGGAATTCGCCTGATTGCCGCCTATGATCGACAAGCAAAAGGGTTGGTGCCCTTTGACAACGAAGCACCCTTGAGACTACCCAAACCTTAAATGTGTTAGAAAGCCATAGAACCTATCAAAATAAGACAGGGACCTACAGATTAAGGAATTTACTTGCATTTAACATTGAAGTTCTTCCTCACACCCTGTATAAATTACTGTTGTAACATTTCTTTCTGTTTCTCAACTGGTTCGAGCCTTCCTCTTTTACCTCCTTGGGCAGGCTTTGTTTGCAACAAAGAGAACTCAGTGCATGTTCAGTTTCTGGTTGCTTTGGTGAACCTAAAGACCATAGCGAAGTTTGATTGGGGGACTCTTGCTTTAGCTACGCTGTACGGGCACTTGAGTGCTTATTCTCGAGGTGTTAGCCTCTCACTGGGTGGGCACCACCGCATTCTCGAGGTATACGTTTCAACTTTCTTTGTCGTTCCTTTACTGCTTTGATTTTTGTAACTTATGTTTGTCTTTGTATTTGCCTGCAGCTCTGGGCTTTTGAGCACTTGTTGCAGTTCCCTCCTTCGACTAGGCATGAAGAGCCTAGGTTTGTTCCACGAGCGGCCCGCTAGCTGAAGGGAGTTCGAAAGACGTGGTCGCCTGCTATGGACTCGTTGGCTTGGAGACGGATTCTAGATCGTTTAACAGTGGATCAGGTACGACACGTTTTATCCTTTTATCCTCATGCTATCCTTCTACTTTGTTATACTGATGTCATCTCATATATAATAAATGCGTTTTGATCCTTGGGTGTGGGCACACGCCCCTGGAAATTTTGAAATCGGGTGCGCCCCTATTGGAAAAGCACGGCGAAACGCTTTGATTTAGAGTTGCCACTTGGGTTTTAGCGGTGAAACACCCAAGGAACCGAACTTGAAATGTTTACTACGTTGTTTGATTTTGAAAAGGCATAGACTGGTCCATCGTCACCTTCGATATCTGAGGTTCGGGAGCTAGGTTACGAGAGCGAAAGGGTTTTATGGCACCCCTCTCACCCAATCCGAAGATCGGTCTCTACTCGGACATTTTATAAAACATTTGCATTTTTCTCTCATTAATCATTTTTTAGCCAATTAGGGCAGGGAAACAGTTAGAGGAAATTAAGACTGTAACAAATTGCATTATATGTCAACATGGCATGTATGATTTATTGAAACAATTAGTATAGATTGAGAACAAGCACTTCTGTGAGCAATTTAGACAGACTACAGAGCGCTAACCAGGGGCATCGTGCGCATGAAGAAACCTGCATGCATTGGTTGAACCACTACATGCAAAGATTACCTGCGCACGCCACTCATTGACTGGCATACACCAGTAAGCCTAAACCCACAGCTCTTGTTTTTAACCCTCTGTGCTCTAGAAAGGACCAGTGCACACCCAGGATAAACCAGATAGATAATATAGCAGAATAAATACAGTTACAGGCAGCAGAGATGGCTTTAGAGCCATAAAATGAACAGAACACCCCATGAACAGTGTGGGGAAATGAACAAATGCCAAATCCTAGATGCCATACAAGGGCCAGCCACTAGGCCGGACATTACTGTCGTACATCAATACCAGGGTATCGTATGCCAATGACATCTTTTGTCCAGTGCTTGGCTTTACATCTTCTGGGCTCTAGAACATGACCAGAAGTATCCCATAGGCATTCCAAAGCAACAGAAATAATATTAAGAAAGTAAAACTAGCAACTTTAACTATGGAAAGCAGTAAACTGGTTATTAGGCATGCTCATAGTGATGAATAGATAAGAAACAAAGTATAAAACAAAGATCCTGACCCCAGTTCATAGCTGGAGTATGCCAATTCCAAAGGGTTCCGAACTGGAGTACGCCAGTTCCAGATAGACCAAGTTAAAAAACTGTACGTAAAGCCAAGGATCGGCGTACGTGTGCTTATGACCGACGCACGCCGATTCTAGTTAGAAATGATTTTTGAAACCATGCCAGCTTTAGGGCCAGGACTGGTATTGATTACCAGCCTTGGCCCTGCCAGCCCCCCCTCAGGGATCAGAACAGAAAGCAGTGCAAAGATGTATACCTTTGGTTTTTGGGTTTGAAAGAGTGCTTGAGCTTTGAATGGATGAATTGATTGGATGATGCTTGGAGGATGGTTATATAGATGGATGAGAATAGGTGGTGTATTGCTTACCTTCAAGAGAAAGACTAGCAATGGCTTGAGAAGGAGTGTGATGAAAGGGTTATCCTTGTAACCCTTTAAAACTTGGAACCTAGCAACCAAACTTGTAACCCCTTGAAAGACTAATGGAGGGGGGGGGGGGGGGGGGGGGGGGGGGGGGGGGGGGATATATAGTGGGAGAGGGAGTGAAAGAGGGAAAAGGTCAGTCAAAGTGATTGGTGCCTTAGCCCTTTAGCCTTTACTCCCATTGGATGAGAGGGAAAAGGTGATGGGATGGGTGTAAGAGATGCCCCCGGCGGAGACTACTTTTTCGATGGATTGGCCCATGTGTTGTAGACCCCTACCCATGGTTTTTGCATGCTAAAAAACACAAGTTTGACCAGAGGTTTGACTGGCGTATGCTAGTAGGTGATCGGCGTACGCTAGTCCAAACCTGGTCAAGGTCAAAGTTGACCAATGACTGACACGTGGTAGAGGACCAGCGCATGCCAGTTGAGTACTAGCGTATGCAAGTTGGGTTTTGTTGAGACCTTTTGGTTCTGGTTTAGTGAGTTTGAAAGGGATCTGAAAGGGTTTTGGAATGCTCAAAGCTCAAACATACTAACATTTCCGGAGTGTTCTAGATCGTTTCATCATTGGGGAATCAAATATCGGAAGTAAACTAATTTGGAAAGTCCAAAATTGGGTGTCTATAGTAGGCCCCCTTTGACGGCACTTGCAGCACCATTGTCTTGGTACAAGTAATGTCAAAGGTTTCTAGACACCCTTTCGGGCTATCCAGAACAAAGCATTATAGCAAAGTAGACTTTAAACTTAAGGAACCTGATTAATGGATTGAATTGAATGGGCAGGCCATCGCTGATTGAATTGGTGGATGGGACAGACTGCCGCATTGTTGATTGAATGGACGAGATAGGCTGCCACTTGGGGAATAATTAGCTGCAGACGAATCATCACTGCTTGGGGACCAAACCTTCTTCGGCACACAAAGAACTCCAACAAATCACGGGTAGGTTGCGTCAAGGAGGTTAAATTCCATCTGTTGGGAATCAGAGAAAAATCTCCTTATCAAGGACCATCCGAGACAGAGCAATAGGACTGCTGGAAGATGCGCTAATAATTAGACCGATGTGGACCAGAGCTGGCGGGCGGTTGTTGTAGATTGACCGGACGATATTCTAATCAGCGCTGTGGATTGAATGTTCTGATTGTCATTGACGGATTGAATAGACAATCCTGGATGGGCTGACCATCATTGAATGCCGAGGTGGACTTTCTTGGGGAATAATTAATTGCGGACGGACGGACCATGCGGACGATATTCTGATCACCATTGATGGATTGAATCAAACGATATTCTGATCGCTGGGTGAATGGACAGGATCGGCTATCGTTGATGGGAACGGGCGGATCATTCCTTAGGATGATCGAGCCATTGTGAATTGGATAAGACCGACTGTTGTTGTGGATAAAGCTAACCATGGCATAAATAGTTCCAATAATCACTGGTAGGTCGCGTTAGGTAGGTTAAATTCCATCTGTTGGGAATTAGAGCCAATCTCCTTATCAAAGACCATCCGAGGCAGAGCAATAAGGCTGCTGGAAAATGTGCTCTAAGCTGGACTGAAGTAGAGGTAGTAATTCAGAATGGGCGAACCGTCGTTAGAGACTACTTAGATTGGGAAATTGACTAGACAGATGGATCATCATTAAGGATGATACGGACCATCGTTGAATATGGAAGGTGGATCATCATTGAGGATGAAACAGACCATCATTGAGTTCGGATGGTGGATCATCATTGAGGATGATTCGGACCATCATTGAGTTGGACGGTCGATCATCATTTGAGGAGGATTCGGACCATCGTTGAGTTGGGATGGTGGATCATCATTGAGGATGACTTGGACCATTGTTGAGTTGGGAAGGTGGGTCATCATTGAGGACAACTCAGATCATCATTCAGTTGGACAGTGGGTCATCATTAAGGACGCTCGGACCATCGTTCCGTTGGACAGTGGGTCATCATCGAGGGCGACTCGGAAACCATCCTTGAGTTGGACGGTGGGTCATCATTGAGGATGACTCGGACCATCGTTGAGTTGGACAGTGGGTCATCATTGAGGATGACTCGGACCATCGTTAAGTTGGACGGTGGGTCATCATTGAGGATGACTCAGCACATCGTTGAGTTGGACGGTGGGTCATCATTGAGGACGACTCGGAAACCATCCTTGAGTTGGACGGTGGGTCATCATTGAGGATGACTCGGACCATCGTTGAGTTGGACAGTGGGTCATCATTGAGGATGACTCGGACCATCGTTAAGGTGGACGGTGGGTCATCATTGAGGATGACTCGGAACATCATTCAGTTGGACGGTAGGTCATCATTGAGGACGACTCGGAAACCATCGTTGAGTTGGACGGTGGGTCATCATTGAGGATGATTCGGAAACCATCGTTGAGTTGGACGGTGGATCATCATTGAAGGATGATTCGGACCATCGTTGAGTTAGGATGGTGGATCATCATTTGAGGATGATTCGCACCATCGTTAAGTTGCGACGGTGGATCATCATTTGAGGAGGATTCGGACCATCGTTGAGTTGGACAGTGGGTCATCATTGAGGATGACTCGGAAACCATCGTTGAGTTGGACGGTGGGTCATCATTGAGGAGGACTCAAAAACCATCCTTGAGTTGGATGGTGGGTCATCAGTCAGGATGACTTGGAAACCATCCTTGAGTTGGACGGTGGGTCATCATTGAGGATGACTCAGACAATCGTTGAATTGGACGGTGGGTCATCATTGAGGATGGCTCGGACCATCATTGAGTTCGACGGTGGATCATCATTTGAGGATTATTCAGACCATCGTTGAGTTGGACGGTGGGTCATCATTGAGGACGACTCGGAAACCATCGTTGAGTTAGAGGGTGGGTCATCATTGAGGATGACTCGACCCATCGTTGAGTTGGATGGTGGGTCACCATCGAGGGTGACTCGGACCATCATTGAGTTGGACGGTTGGTCATCAATGAGGACTACTCGGAAACCATCGTTGAGTTGGAGTGAACTGACGATATTCTGATCGTCATTAAAGGATTGAAACGAAAACATGACTGATTGCTGTTGAAAGATTGAAAAGAACGACATGGCTAATTGTCGTTGAGGGATTGAAAAGAACGACATTGCTGATCGTCGTTGATGGATTGAAAGGACGACATGGCTGATCGTCGTTGATAGATTGAAACAGACGACATGGCTGATCGTCGTTGATGGATTGAACCGGATGGATTGAACCGGACGACATGGCTGATCATCATTGATGGATTGAAACGAATGACATGGGTGATCGTCGTTGAAATATTGACACGGACAACATGGCTGATAGTCGTTGATGGATTGAAATGGACGACGTGGGTGATCGTCATTGAAATATTGACACGGACAACATGGCTGATCGTCGTTGATGGATTGAAACGGACGACATGGCTGATCGTCATTGATGGATTGAGAAGGACGACATGGCTGATCCTCGTTGATGGATTGAAAGGACGACATGGCTTATCGCCGTTGAAAGATTGAAAAGGATGACTTGGCTGATCGTCGTTGATGGATTGAAAGGATGACATGGCTGATCATCATTGATGGATCGAAAGGACAATATGGCTGATCGTCGTTGATGGATTGAAAGGATGACATGACTGATCGCCGTTGAAAGATTGAAAGGACGATATGGTTGATCGTCGTTGAAAGATTAAAAAGGACGACATGGCTGATCGTCATTGATGGATTAAAACGGATGACATGGCTCATTGTCGTTGAAATATTGACACGAAGGACATGGCTGATTGTCGTTGATGGATTGAAAAAGACGACATGGCTGATCGTCGTTGATGGATTGAAACGGATGACATGGCTAATCGTCATTGAAAGATTGAAAGGACGATATGGCTGATCGTCGTTGAATTTGACAGGACGGGCGAATCATTCTTCAGGACGAACATGCCGTCGGTGAACTTGGATTTGGGTAGCACAAACCATTGAATTGTATTCTGATTGCCAAAGTGTGCTCTAGGTGCTAGCGGAGTGGGACAGTGAGGCTGTATGCTTGACATTTTCCATGGAGAAATGGCTAGGGAAAATGGCATTTGGCACACCCCTTACAATTGCACTATCCCAGAGCAGCGGTTCCGGCTCCAGTTCTAATAGTGACTAGATCCCAGGTATGAACCCCCAAAATCCAAACTACTTGCCGATTTCGATGCTGGATAAGCATGCTTTGGCACTTGATAGACTTTTCCTGTTTTCAACGGTTGATATACAATATGCAATGATATGTACTAAATTGAATGCATAAATTGAAAATGCAAGGGTAGACTAGGGCGGCTTCTAGAGGATGATGACCTAGAATGACCACAAAAACAAGAGTTACACAAATCAATACTGCCACCTTATCCCCAGCTCAAAGATACGAGAGCAATAGATAACCAGCGGCTAGAGGTGTGTAGTTGAAAGACAGGCCCATAGAAAGGGTGGCTCACACTAAAGAGTTTTTAGAGAGTTTTCAGAGGTTCAGAGAGAGAAGTCTGAGAGATTGAGAGAGAGTGAGAGAGAAAGAGAGCCTGTCAGCGAAAGCCTCCTCAGAAGAGGAGAATGGGAGAGGAGCCCCAGGTACTTCAAGGAGATCAAGAGTGATGACAACTACAAGAATGAGGCCAAGCTCTACCACTGAGGATTACCACTGAGCCTCTTTACTTTACTGTCCTTTGCTTTTGAGATGCGCTCCCAGATAGATAGACGTTGAGCGGACTGGCATGCCCCAATTGACATTTAGGAGTGGCACTGGGTCGACGTGCCCCTTTTCTTCGATGCTTGGGCAGATGAGCCCTATAGATAAGCTTTGTTTGGCCTTGAGCCGACATGCCCTCGCTGCTCACAAGAATCCATTGGTTGTGGACTACAGATGGTAGGGTAGTAGCAATGTAAATTGCATTTTCTAGTTTATTTGACTTTCTTTTGAGAATGTCTAAAATAATGCATAAACGAACTGCTAATATCTAATTTGCACTGACAAGCGAACTGAATCGACAAACAACCACATATATGTACAGACTCGCCTAGCTCGAATGAGAAAGGAAGGAGAGCCTCGGAATAACGCGTAAGCTCTTTGACACATGGAAATGAAATTTTTGGCATTAATGAGCCAAAACTCAAATATCCCCTAGACAGGTGAAACTGACACTTGCGTAAGGTCAAATAAATATACAATGACCTATATAAATTGATAAAACCAAGAAAAGTATCCTGCAATGACAATGGATTGAAAAACTGGAAAAATGTCGCAAAGATGGACAAAAGACGCAAATGATGACTCATATAGGCCCGGACTGAAACCGACACCCCCGTGCAGTCACATTAGGACCATATGACCTGCACAGCATGACAAAACTTGGCAAAAGCCCCTTGAACAAGATTCGAGGTGCTTTGAATTTGAAATGTGCCCCCGAGCGTCCAAAAATCTTTGTTAGGTGTGATGGCTGCCTACTGCTGTCTGATGCAGGAATTGAAGAAGTGCGCGCAGGCTTGAGACCAACACGCATCACTTTTGTACAAAGTGCGTGTGAGCCTCAAACTAGCACGCGAGATTGCAAAGCTACTGCAGCCGCTTGAACTAAATGTCGCTGAACCTAGAATAAACTGTGAGTCGTTAGGCTTCATAAGCATTTCATTTTGTTTTTGATGCTTCAAAATATTTTAAGGCTTTTGCTCAGTTTCAAAATTGAAATAGCAGTTTGCATTAAACTTGAAAGACAAATGGTTTCCCCCTTCTGATTCTCCAATGAATCAATGGACTTCAGTCTGCCAGTCAGCACTTCGGCTTGTTTTGTTCTCGACCTTTCTTGACCCTTGATATGCACCAAAACGTCAACCATGGACCCAATTGATAAAGTTTGACCAAGTCTCGAAGAGAGACTGCCTACGTATCCCATTTTTGGGAATCAGGTCAAAACGTAGTTCAGGCAAAGGTTCACTCTTGTGTTCTACCTCTCTTTTTATGCTCTAACTTTTGCCTAGTACTGTCTTTTCAAGTTTTTGGTCTAGCGAGCTTTCGACTTTTTGCCAATTCCTTTTTTCCTAGACCGCCTTCATAGGTTTTCGGTCTAGCAGGCTGCTCTAACTTTTGCTTGGAATTGCCCACCCTTGGGGTTTTCAGCCCAACGAGTTTCTCTCAGGAAAAAGCAACACTTGTGTTGATCCATGTTGACCGAGGTATTGATTTTCTGCCGCCAAGGTCGGTGATCTTTGACTGCAACTCCAGATGAAATAACTTTGATAGTGAACGGTCTTGACTGCTTCGGTTGAAAATGCCTCGCTTCGGGCCACTTTTGTACCTCTTTAATGTACACTTGATGGAACGCTGTTGTTACTGTTTTGAACATGGTACGAGACCTGGAGCCTTTTGAGCTTCTGCTTTCTGGCTTGGCATCTGGTAGCAGGGGATTTGATACTTCTTTATCCCATGATCAACGCTAAGCGTGTCTTTATGAGACCATGCCAAGATATTATTGAATTCTTTGAACTAGTCTAAATGGGTGCAATGCTCTTATGGGGACAGCTCTGAACCAATTTGAACCATCCGGGGGTCTACCCCATCTTTCAAGTTTATTTGAAATTACTTCTTCTTTTAGAGGCTGAGCATGCCTTTCGTCTTCCCTTTTGGCGAGGGAACACATTTCCTTGGGGATGATCCTATCGAAATCTATCCCTTCGTCATCAGGGTCGACACAGTTTATTCAAAAGCCAGCGAATTTATTAGAAGCAGGATAATGCATATCATAAAATCCCTCGGGATTGCCAAGTATAGCAAAAAAGACTTGAATTGAGAATAGAAGCTACAACATGAAGGGCCAAGAAGCACGAACTCCGACTCAGAGCTAGAATTAGACGACTTGATAGACACTGTGTCAGACTCAGACTCGAAAGTGTCAATGCAAAATAGACGCAATTTGAAAATGCTACTTTTGTAATTACCCTTGACTTCCTCGCAGAGAGGTGGGAGCTAGAAGACAATAGGCCCAAACAACCACACTTCGGCTTCTTCAGCTTCTTCGGCCAGACCCACTCGAGAGAACTCCTTGAACAACAGCCCCAAACTCTCATGATTGAAGGATCTCAGCCAGTCCGTTTTCTCCTTTGATTGATTAAGCTTCCTCTTGAATTCCTCCTTTGTAGGCTCCTCATCACTGTCAACCCAGGTATCGGCAGTGAGGACCTCGGGTTTGGATGGGAGAGACAAAATTGGCTTGGTTTGATTTTCTGGGATAATGAAAAGGGTTGGGTTGAATATGGTGGAGCTAGGTTTGATTTAAATGGAGCTTGAGTTGATTTAAGTGGAGCTGATGAATATCTGGCTAACATATGGGTTGGAACCGTGTTGAGGCATGAAGTTGGATATGACATTGGGCTTTGATGGGAGTGGAGCTTGAATGGTGTCATTATCATTGAGATTTTGAATTTCATGTCGAAGGTGGAAGTAGGCATCGGTGAGATGGTCAAGCATTTGATGGAAAGCACAAAAGGCGTTTGGGTTGCAGGATGCCATGAATGTTCGAGGTGAAGGAGTTGGAAGGAGTGGCTTGAAGAAGCCAGCTTCGGGGAGCTCCTCATAAACTAAGGACAAAGGTGTGGAGAAGCGGGAGAAGGCCCTTGGCGGGTTCCGGCAATTGGATTGGGGGTTCAAGGTGGAACCTTTGCTTGCTTTGTAGCTGCACAACATTGTACCAACAACGGGATGCACTCTTTTGCCTTTGGGGTTGATTTCATTGTCGCGCATATCCTCCCTTTCGGCAGTGGCCTATTGCCCCTAATATAATGACCCATGTACCATGTATGCAACCAAGTGGTTGATCAAAGTACTAGTACTATGAAGTGACGTGATCAGGTTGTAATGCAATACAGCAAGCAATCATGCGACAACTATGCAATCAAGTGATAATATATACAATGTACCATGCAAGATAAAAGATTGATGAAACCCCCCACTTTTTCTTTTTTCTTTATAAGAACAAAGAAAGAAAGAAATTTATGAAAACCTAAAGAATAAGGAAAGATTTTTTTTTCTTTTGAAAAGATCCTAGCAAAGATTAAAAGAGATAGAAATAAAAAGAAAGATTCTTCTTCTTTTTTTTTTTGTTGAGAGGATCCTAGCAAGAAAGAAAGAAATAAAATCTAGAGAAAAAAGAAGACTTTTGTTTTTTTGTTTTTTTTTTCAGAACTCCTAATAGTACAGGACTGTAGCAACCTTTCACAAGTCAAAATTATCTCAAAGAGCGATAGAGTTATGCAAGGACTATTAATTCTTTATCTCAAGAGAGATAGACTTCATCACAAACTCTTAGTAAAATGAGAATGAATTCATCTTCTACAGCAATTAAAACTCCAGAGAGTGATAATCATTGAATCAAACAAGAGTTTAGGGTATAATGCAACACATAGTCCTAACCTGTTTGGGATTTCCTGTCCTAGTTTGGAAAGAGTTCTATGGCTTTCTACAATATGCAAAGTTTCGGGTGGTCTCAAAGGGTGCTCCATTAGGAGTTTGCTGGAACCCCTAACATAGCCCGTGACATGCCCGGATATTAGGTGAACTCAATGAGGTTGCCTGCTCAATGCATCTGATACAAGAATTAAACAAAGCAAGTATTAATCTTATGTGGAACTTTCTGGTTATGGCTCTCAATTCCCCAGCGGAGCTGCCAAAACCTGTAGACACCTCCCAAACAGGGCATCGCCATATAGATTGATCATATTTGTTTGGTTCCACTTCATAAACCAAGATCGTGGATATTCCCATGGCTAGAAACATCGCCACACGGTAATAGTTATCATTAAAATAGAGTCGCCACCTAGTTTATAAAAACTAGAAAAAACAGATAGAGATTCTAGGTACGGGAGCCAAGAGTATAATAAGGGGAAGATGTTAGGCAACCCTCTTTGCCCAGTCGTGAGACTGGCCCATAATTGTTCGACATATGACTAATACTTGCTTTATTTAATTCTAAACACATAATCAGATTATTAGCCTTTAAACAGTTAATATGGTGAACCAATACAGTAATTGAAGCATGCAACAGAATAGACAGATTATCCCAGCAAATGGATTCCTCGGCCGGTGAATTGATGTCACGGCCGAGGAATCCCACTGGATCAATATATTGGCCTAGGGAATGATGCCCAGCCAGCAAATGGATTCCTCGGCCGGTGAATTGATGTCACGGCCGAGGAATCCCACTGGATCAATATATTGGCCTAGGGAATGATGCCCAACCAATGTTCTTCCTCACACCAGATTTAAATGATTAATAAAATATCAAAATGCTATGATTAAAGTACGAAAATCATAAAAGAATCAAACCGTAGGCCCTTGGGCCTCACCACCTTGATCCCTCAGTTGGTTGATTGCTTCAGATTGAGGGTGATTAACTGACTTCTTTCTTGAAACCCTAGGGTTAGGATTTGTACTTTAGGGGTTTGATCGTCGGATTACGGCTGCCTACAAGAGTTTAGGGCTTTTGTAGAGAGAGTATAGGAAATAGGTTCTGCAGAGTATTAACTTGTGACAGGGTGTATTGAGTTGTTAATTTCGGAACCCTAAGGCCTCTTTATATAGGCATGGGATGACTCAGTCTGGCCAATTAAATGGCGTGAATCAATAAGGTTGTATAGGGTCAGAAGATCTCTGCTCGAATCTCTTTTTGTTGCCCTAAAGAATCAGAGTTCGTCGATCAAACGAATGACAGAACATTCCAGAATTCTGGAAAAAGACAATCTGGCTGCGGAGGAATGGATCTGGCAGCCGAGGAATGGATCTGGTGGCTGAAGAATGGATCTGGTGGCCAAAGAATGGATCTGGTGGCCGAGGAATGGATCTAGTGGCCGAAAGATAGATTTTCCTCGGATGATGTATTTCTGTCTAGAAGGCTATAAGGCTTTGAATTGGGTCCTTTAAGTGGCTAAAAGTACTCACCAAAAGTCCATAGGTTCACGAGAAGTCAATCAGCAATTACTGTATCCATTCATCCTCGGGATGGTCCCTAAGGTGGGACTTGAAATAATCGTTAGGCCAAATTGGGGTGTCTACACCGGTACATCGATCCAGAAGGATTCATCGACTGTGACATCCATTCACCAGCCGAGGGATCCGGACAGCTGGTCTATTTTCTGCTTACTTCTGATGCATGTTTCAATTATTGTCTTGGCACGCCATTAACTGTTTAAAGGCTAGTAAAACAGATTATGTGTTTAGAATTAAATAAAGCAAATATCAATCATATGTCAAATGATTAAGGGCCAGTCTCACGACTGGGCAAAGAGGGGTGCCTAACAGCTTCTCCTTATTATACTCTTGGCTCCCGTACCCGGAATCTCTATATTTTTCCTAGTTTTTATAAACTAGGTGGCGACTCTATTTTGATGATAACTGATAACTGATATCGTGTGGCGATGTTCCTAGCCATGGGAATATCCACGATCTTGGTTTATGAAGTGGAACCAAACCAATGTGATCAATTTGTATGGCGATGCCCCGCTTGGGAGGTGTCTACAGTTTTTGGCAGCTCCGTTGGGGAATTGAGAGCCATAACCAGAAAGTTCGACATAAGATTAATACTTGCATTGTTTAATTCTTGTATCATATGCATTGAGCAGGCAACCTCATTGAGTTCACCTAATATCCCGGCATGTCACGGGCTATGTTAGGGGTTCCAACACACTCCACAGTCACTTGTACCTGGTGGTATATCAAAAAAGAAATCACCTGATCATCACCTATGATGGGCTGGTGAAAGGACTGGTGCCCCTTTGACAACGGAGCACCCTTGAGACTACCTGAACTTTACATGTATTAGAGAGACATAGAACTAATCAAAATAAGACAGGAACCTGCAGGCTAGGAGCCTACTTGCATTTGTTTGTTAAAAGTTCTTCCTCACACCCTGTATAAATTGTTGTTTTAATATCTCTTTTTGTGCAGAAGGGTTGGGATTTTCAGCCCAAATCCTAACCCTATATAGCCCAGTTCTGACTTACAAGTATTCTACTTTTTAAAGCAGGCACGATAGGTAGATTAAGGAAGCAACCACAGTCAGTTTTATACTCTTACAACACCTAAAGCCACGCCAAATAGAGGTCGTTATAGCCATCCAGTCTGTCATCTTCACCTATCAGAACACCTCCGCTGCAATGGTCCCAATCACTTCTTAGGTCTTCACGGTCATCTTCTCAGCAAACCCGATCATCTACCAACCCCCGAGATTCACAAAGCTCTTACCCCACTCTCATTTCAAGAATGTCAGACAACGACACCGTTATTGCCGCTTTCCAAGCTCAAATCATTGCTTTGCTAGCCGAGAAAGCAACAACAGACGCTGAAGATAAAGAAGATGAGGTAGAAGATAAGAATCCTCTTAAGGTGGTAATGACAAAAAATCCTGAATTGGCCAAGCAAGTCAAAGAAATCAAGTATGCTCTTGCACGTCCCCAAGGGGATCAAATTCTGGACTTTGAAGGACCTTGCCTCTTCCTAGAATCTCAACTTCCTGAAAGATTAAAGATGCCAAACATCGAGAAGTTCAATGGGACTGGTAACCCTACCAGCCATGTCCACCATGTTATCAACACCCTGAAGCCAATGGGCTTGACTAATGAGCTCATCACTAAACTATTTCCTAGGACTCTCACTGGAAGCGCTCTCGATTGGTTTCTCACTTTGGAATTTGTGCATTATCAAACTTGGCACAAATTGCCAATGCTTTTGTCAAGCAATACGCATACAATGTTCAAATTGAGCTAACCACCTAAAATTTGGAGATGACCAAACAAGAGTCAAACAAAGACTTTGCTACCTTCGTGGCTAGATGGAGAGAGAAGGCCACTAAGATGAAGAACCGTCCCTCTGAGGAAGATCAAGTAAGGATAGTTGTCAAAAATCTGCAGCCCAAGTATCTCAGGCTATCACCGATTTCAAACGCATGCATGCTACTGGGTTATAGATTGAAGATGTAATCAAGCTGGGGCTCATTGCGAAAGAAGAAGCTCCTCCTCCACCCAAGAAAACCTTTCCTACCCGTACCTCTCATGCCTCCGTAAATACCCTTGACCCAGCCTTTGTCACGCCCTCAATTTTTTTAACATAAATAAATATTCCATTTCAACAAAAGATCCTCACATATCATAAATAATACCCAAAAAGAGTTCCCACCTGTTTAATTTACATACAAGTCCCAAAGTTAAGAATTTTACAACATTGGCACATCGGCCCCAAAATAGACTTAAGTACGAATACGAACAAGTTGGTAATTTACAACGGTTTAGTCAAAAGGAAATTCACAAATGAATAATTACAAACCCATCTTTATCAAAAGAAAGTCAATTACAAAGATGATTAAGTAACTAAATGTAGTTAGCTTCCAAAAAGTATTTCTCTTCTAAGCACACGATGCAAGTAAGCGATTGTCCAGCATTTGAACCTGAAAAGAATGATTGGGTTGAGCTACACTAGCCCAGTAGGAAAGTCTCTACATAATCTATATGTAAATGAGAAGATAAGCATGGACACAGTGAATCAAGCTAAATAGCAAGTCCTTTGTTTGCAAGAAGAAAACTAACGATGATTCTAAATTATTGGAATACAAGGAATTTGGCACACAATGATAAATCTAATATCGATACATACTAACACCATTTACTAATATACACACATTCTCACACACAAGTACACATACACACACACACACACGCCTCCTACTGAATTTCCACCCCTTGCGATTTTGTGTTTCCACCCCTTGCGTCATAATAAATTTCACATTTAAATTCACAATGACAACTACATGATCATCGCCATCAACACCGATACCATATACTCGTTCCACACAAATCAACACTATCCAAAACGTCACAAATAACTCATGGGTCTCAAGTATTAAGACAAAAATGCATCATTCATAAGAATATGAAATCCTCCAACCCTAAGGTGTAGGGAGGTATTCCCGAATAGATGCAAATAAAGCCCAAACAGGCGGTAAGTGAGAACATGGTTTGAACAAAGGCAGCCCAGGCACCGTTCAAGACGGTGCTCGGGGATAAGGACCAATGACATAAGAAGTCATTGGGCCAGGAAGGTTGTACAAAGTTTTTGTTACGGCCTGGCATTTCTATTTATTTATTTATTTATTTATGTCGCCATTTATTATATGTGTGTTATGATTGGGTTCTAATTAATTATTTTGCGTGCGCTATGAGTGATGTTGATACCATCGTAATCCTTAGAGTATGAGATTATTTTTTGGTAAAATAGTGGTACCGGATTGTAATTCTATAAATTTGTGTTACGTTCTATCTAAATTCTAATTATCTAATAAGCTATTTTTGAGGGTGAGCGTGATTATCAGTGGGTAGTTTAAAAGGGTTTCACTTGGTTAGGTAATCACAAGTTCATTAGGGTTAACATTGGAGATAGGAGACTGGAGAGAGAGCAGTGGCCGCATAAGGGTATCGGAGTCGTCTTCCAACATGGTAAGTTTCGGTAAAATTCTTGGTTGTTTACTAACTTGGGATCAATACCATTCATAAAGGGGGCAGGTTTACTTGGATGGATATTATTTTATGTTGATTTGGTGGGTAGCAGCTTTTGAGAAAGAGAGAGAGGGTCGTGCGTGCGTGCCTGTGGAGTGGTGTAAAGCAATAAGGTTTATTGATGATAATAGCATCAGTTCTTTCTTTGAGAAATAAATTTAACCATCTGTTTTTGGAGGATTGGGTTTAGAGCTTTGATGTATTAGGATTGGTGTGGCTTGTGTTTTGATTGTCTTGGGAAAGGAACAAGTGGTGTACGTAGAAAAACAGTTTGTTTGGAGTTGAAGATTAAAGCTTGGGACTTTGTAGTTTTGGTGGCTTAGAATTATTTTAGTTTTAGTATTTTTTTGAAGGTAGTCCCATGTTGCTATAAGTATATTGACACTATTAGTGATAATATTGCTAAATGGTTCTTTGTTCAGGTTAGGCATCTTTTTGCGCGTTCGACTCTCATTACTTTTGGACCCAGGTGAGTGGTTAAGCATGCTACGTATTTGCGAACTTTCCCGTATCCCTTAAATTATTGTTTTAGAAAATTAATGTTTGAAATTGGGAACATGTATTTGTTTTATTTGGTTCTTGAAATTGGCATACGGATTGGTGAAACCATTTGTTGATCGAATAATCTTTTGGTGAGAACTTTGTGGATATTGATGGGAACATAGTTTGAAAGTCCAGGGAAATTAATCCTCTATGTACGGGTGACTCTGGTCATTAGGGAAGAGACCGGATTAGGCCGGTGACCCTAATGCTCAACGGTTGTTATTGACCGGATCATTCTTAGGGAAAAGTTCCACGGGCTGCCTACTCGTGGTGACTCTATGATTCGATATTGGATCCAATTATGAGACATTTATTCACTGGCACTTGGTACTATTGATTTTGGTTGTGGTTCCCCATTGTTGTTGGAGATTGGATTGAGAACACCATTAAGACTTATCGGATGAATTGTTAATTGGATTAAAGGATTTTTTTGTTGTTCACCGCATATGCCAAATTTATATTGACATGATAAATTATTTTCATCCTTATTTCAGAACTTTATTCTAATATACATGCTTTGCCATTCACTGAGCTCGTCAACTGACGGAATTATTCCAACCTCTTTTTCAGGCAAGTTGGGAAGTTAGGCAAGGACTCTAGCGGCATCTCGGGGATTTCGTTTGTTGACCTCCTTAGGGTGTCTCATCCATTTATTTTGATAATCGCTTCTGCATTTAAAACATTTTTCGGTTATTCAATTCTTTTTATTATTGGTGGATCACTTGGTATTATTTGGTTCGTGGCATGTTTGTGTCCCATGCTTTTGTTTGAACCTTTTTGGCTGATGCTAGTTTGAATAAAATTTACTCAGTGATTCAAAGCTTTGGCATTTAATATATTTCCTTTTTAGGCTACGTGTTCTATGGATTAGTCTCATGGTTTATGGCCGGTCACTTCTCATTTTGGGGTGTGACAATTTTGGTATCAGAGCTAGGTTTGAAAAAAATAAATGTTTTGCATTCATTTTGTAACATGTTCATTTAGTGGAGGTCTGAGTCCCCAGAGTCCTACTGCCATTTGTGAGAGTGTTTATTATTTGATGTGTATCGGTACCCGCATAGTGTTGTGGAGATAGTAACTAGTCATTCGGTGGAAACATTATATTTCTATAGACTTTGGATAGGGTATTAGAGGAGAATGTGGCATATGTGATTTTATTCGTTATTTGGATCGTCGCCCTTATTTTACAAGTACTTTGGTGATGTAATGTAGTTGGAGTATGATATTAGTGAATATGAAGAACTAATATTGGTGGTAGTATACTTGGAGGTTGACTTTAAGTATGTAACTTATAGGACTGCTTCAATTTGGTATTGAGGATGGGCTAGTTTAACTGTGTGAGGGTGCTAAGAGTTTCTTACTTGTAATACTCAGTACATCCCAGATATACTTGAATTGTTGTTGTTTGATCGGTCCTTTGTTCCTATACTTGAGATCCTAGTAGATATTTGGTTATGTTCTATTAGAGATGTTAATAATAAGGCTTGTCTAAAGAGATACCCTATGAATTCTTTGATGTTTATTAGGAGATGAATACCCTAGCTATGAACTCGTTGATGGTCAAGATTCTGATGTTTCATGTTTCAATCCGATTAAAAAAAAAAACCTTAGACGGCTTGGTGGAAATAAAGTGGGAGTAGTTGATCATTGAAAGTGGGTTTTTCTAAACATAGTATTAGCTGTTCGATTTTTAAGGGTTTGACAAAAAATAGATAGGCTTTTGCAAGGGTACAGTCGCTTGATTGGTATTGGCTTGCATTAGGTTATGGCTGTACGAGCTTGTGAGTGCTTTGGTTGGTTTGAGTCTATGGAAAAGGATTGTTATAATATGTTTAGTGATTAGACAATGAAGTTATAGAGTGCACTGATTTAAAAGTTTAATGCATTACGGTATCGCTATTGTGGGATTATGGGAAGTTTAGGAAGGAGAAAATTTGTGTGGATAAACTTATGAGATTAAAGTTGTTATTGTGCCGTAGAAGTAAATATGGAGTGTTACAGACTTAATCATTAGTAGTTTTGGGGTTCTTAGTTTATTTGCTGCAAAAGGTTAAAACTCTTACTTTTGGGGATAATTTATAGACATGGTTTTGGAATGACAAAGGAATATTATGTGGTATTAAATTTTGGGTTAGTGCATGGAGTTGGTCTTCAAGTTGCAAGGCGAATTTTAGGATCTTTAGGCGGTGATGTGTATTTTGCATTATTTTGGGGAGTGAGGCTAGTGGCTAGTTAGTTCGATTATTAGTTTTGAAGACACCATTGTGTTTGGGAAATTGACAAAGGCTGTGGATATATGTATAACGACCCTTGAAATTTTTGGATGATTTAGTGGAGTAAAATCTTGTTTATGCTTCAGCAATACTATTCGTAGTCGTCTTGAACTTTGGTTGAGGTGATTAGATTAGACTGCATTTATTTGATGATTCTCCTCTTGCCACCATTGTTGAATATGCGGAATAGGTATGAAATATGGGAGCCTTATTTGTTACCTAAAGTTTTAATCTGGACTTGGTTATTTGTTTGGACTCTAGTGAAGACTGATTTGAGAATGTTTCACCAAAACTGTTTGGAGGGTATAGGTGTATGATGTGTAGTTGATTAGTAAACCAATCATAACAAGAGGTGATCTGTTGAGCCATATGACTTATGGTACTGTAATAAATCGAAGCTTAGAGGTTTAAGGAGTTCATTAGTAGACTTTTGAGTTTTTGTGTGTAAGTGGATTGTAGTAGCCTAGTAGGTAACTGGTTAATGACCAATCCTTAGAGCTTGGCCTACTTGGTTTGAGCTGTGATTATTTTGATTCTTCCCTCGGTTGCTAATTCTAAACATGATTGATTAGTTGGTAGAATATCTTATTTGTTAGTTTTAAGTTAGCCCCTTTTAGGTGAAGTGGGAGTATTATATTAGGGAGATTTTTGTGGAAGTATTCCTGTTGGTTCGTAGCTACGGATGGTAGTAAGACGTCATGAAGACTAATATGTATTTTGAAAACTTGCCTGTTATGGAGTTGGATGGGAAAGGAAAATTTGATAGCTAGAAATGGAATATTCAACCTTGACGTATCCCTTTAGTATAAAAAAAAAAAAAAGGGAGAGAGAAGATTTTGGAGATTGATGATGTAGGCAATTTATAGATTTAGTCTGTTTGGTTTAGTAATTTTTTTTTTTGATAGTTATAAAAGTTTGTTGCAACAGATATTCACTGATTGGTCGTTTTGAGTTTGTTGAATACACTCAGCTTAAGTGTGGTTAGTGTCTTGGAAAACTAAGAATTGGATTTTCATATGTGATTTGGTACAGTCTGATTGGTGCTTTATTAGGTGTTCAACAGGATAGGAGGATGCACTATTGTTTAAAATATTAATTTTGGAGTTTGGAGAATATGGAAGAATTGGTTATGATGGTCTATTTCAAACATTTTATTAGTGGTTTGTGCTATGCTTTGAGTGCCTACTAAAAAGTATGTTGACATGAAATGAGGAGGGTTGATGCGATGAACCAATGAGATTTTGGATTTTAGAAGACATGATGTTTTTTATTGAAATAATGCTTTTGTTTGAGTTGTTATACTGATGTCAGATTTTATGTATTGGTGGCCCACTTGGAACAAGATTAGATGCACTTGGATGGACTAATGTTAGACATAATGAGGTAGTAACTATTGATGGTTGGAAATTTTTAAAGTTCTTGGATATTCGAGATTTCAATCTTATGGAGGCATGATTCTTTTCAGAGTTCCAAATAACTACATACATTTTTCTTTGATCTTGATGTAAGTGATATGGAGTAGTATAGAGATTGGAACAGGTACATGAATGTTGAGTTAGGGGTTGTGGTTGATCAGAATCACTAAGTTAACGTAGTTTTGTTGCTATTAAGTTGACATATACATTGGATTGTTTGGTGCGTTGGTATGTTAGGGAGATTGTTAGACTCCATGGTACGTGCACCTGTATCAATTGTATCAGATCGTGTTTTCCGTTTTGTATCTTGATTTTGAGGTGTCTTACATGCAATGATGGGTACTCGCTTAATTTTAGTTCTGCTTACCACAAGTAAAACGATGATCAAAGTGAGAGGACTATACAGACTTTGGATGATTTATTGAGTGCATATACCTTTGGGTGGAAAGGAAATTGGGATGATCACTTGCTGTATGGAAATTGCTTACAATAACTATTAGCATTCGAGTTTGGGGAGTTGTTCCATATGAGGTTTTGTATGGGCAGAAGTATAGTTTCCCTATCTGTTGGCATGAGGTTGGAGAAATACGACTTTTGGGACTTGACTTGGTGGAGGATGTGAATAAAAAAAAAACTATTTAGAAAAGTTATGTAGATAATCGTAGGAGGGATTTGGAGTATTAGATGGCCCTATGAATATTTTTGAAATGATGGAAATCTAGTGACTATTATTTTGACATTCTTTTACAATTTTGGTAGTCTTAATTTGATTGACGGAGTTGGTTGATTAACTTCTTTGATAGATTTGGGCTAGCTCAATTTTTGGTCATATTGTAAGAGATAATTTTTTGAACAGTCATTGGAGGGATTTGGAGTTTGTAGCTAGAAATATTGTACTTCTTAAGGTGCCCCCATAGAAAGATGTTATTCGGTTTGGCAAAAAGAAAAAGTTGAGTCCTCACTATATTGGGCCGTTTGAGGTTTTGGAAAGGATGGTTGAAGTGGCCTATCGTTTGGCGTTGCCGCTTAGTTTGGCTCGAGTTCATAATGTTTCCATGTGTCGATGTTGAGGAGGTGTGTTCGTAGTCCGTCCCATGTTATTGATTAAGAGTCACTTCATGTTCAAGATGATTTGACCTGTGATGAGCAACCCGTTGAGATACTTGATATGTAGAGAAAGGCACTTCGAAAAAAAAAAAATTGGTTAAACTGTTGTGGTGTGCACTCGGTTTATGAAGCTCCTTTGGAGCGTGAAAAGGAAACGCACAGAAGATGCCCCTGTTTGTACACTTGAGGTTAGTATGCAATTTCGAGGACAAAATTTATTTTAAGGGGGGAAGGATGTTACGGCCTGGCATTTTTAATTATTTATTTATTTATGTCGCCATTTATTATATGCGTGTTATGATTGGGTTCTAATTAATTATTTTGCGTGCGCTCTGAGTGATGTTGATACCATCGTAATCCTTAGAGTATGAGATTATTTTTTGGTAAAATAGTGGTACCAGATTGTAATTCTATAAATTTGTGTTACGTTCTATCTAAATTCTAATTATCTAATAAGCTATTTTTGAGGGTGAGCGTGATTATCAGTGGGTAGTTTAAAAGGGTTTCACTTGGTTAGGTAATCACAAGTTCATTAGGGTTAACATTGGAGATAAGAGGCTGGAGAGAGAGCAGTGGCCGCATAAGGGTATCGGAGTCGTCTTCCGACATGGTAAGTTTCGGTAAAATTCTTGGTTGTTTACTAACTTGGGATCAATACCATTCATAAAGGGGGCAGGTTTACTTGGATGGATATTATTTTATGTTGATTTGGTGGGTAGCAGCTTTTGAGAAAAAGAGAGAGGGTCGTGCGTGCGTGCATGTGGAGTGGTGTAAAGCAATAAGGTTTCCTGATGATAATAGCATCAGTTCTTTCTTTGAGAAATAAATTTAACCATCTGTTTTTGGAGGATTGGGTTTAGAGCTTTGTTGTCTTAGGATTGGTGTGGCTTGTGTTTTGATTGTCTTGGGAAAGGAACAAGTGGTGTATGTAGAAAAACAATTTGTTTGGAGTTGAAGATTAAAGCTTGGGGCTTTGTAGTTTTGGTGGCTTAGAATTATTTTAGTTTTAGTATTTTTTTTAAGGTAGTCCCAGATTGCTATAAGTATATTGACACTATTAGTGATAATATTGCTAAATGATTCTTTGTTCAGGTTAGGCATCTTTTTGGGCGTTCGACTTGCATTACTTTTGGACCCAGGTGAGTGGTTAAGCATGCTACGTATTTGCGAACTTCCCCGTATCCCTTAAATTATTGTTTTAGAAAATTAATGATTGAAATTGGGAACATGTATTTGTTTTATTTGGTTCTTGAAATTGGCATACGGATTGGTGAAATTATTTGTTGATCGAATAATCTTTTGGTGAGAACTTTGTGGATATTGATGGGAACATATTTTGAAAGTCCAGGGAAATTAATCCTCTGTGTGCTGGTGACTATGGCCATTAGGGAAGCGACCAGATTAGGCCGGTGACCCTAATGCTCAACGGTTGTTACTGACCGGATTGTTCTTAGGGAAAAGTTCCACGGGCTGCCTACTCATGGTGACTTTATGATTCGATATTGGATCCAATTATAAGACATTTATTCACTGGCACTTGGTACTATTGATTTTGGTTGTGGTTTCCCATTGTTGTTGGAGATTGGATTGAGAACACCATTAAGACTTATCGGATGAATTGTTAATTGGATTAAAGGATTTTTTTGTTGTTCACCGCATATGCCAAATTTATATTGACATGGTAAATTATTTTCATCCCTGTTACAAAACTTTATTCTAATATACATGTTTTGCCATTCACTGAGCTCGTCAGCTGACGGATTTATTCCAACCTCTTTTTCAAGCAAGTTGGGAAGTTAGGCAAGGACTCTAGGCATCATCTCGGGGATTTCATTTGTTGACCTCCTTAGGGTGTCTCATCCTTTTATTTTAATAATCGCTTCCGCATTTAAAACATTTGTCGGTTTTATTGAATTCTTTTTATTATTGGTGGATCACTTGGTATTATTTGGTTCGTGGGATGTTTGTACCCCATGCTTTTGTCTGAACCTTTTTGGCTGATACTGTTTTGAATAAAATTTACTCAGTGATTCAAAGCTTTGGCATTTAATTTATTTTCTTTTTAGGCTGCGTGTTCCATGGATTAGTCTCGTGGTTCATGGCCGGTCACTTCTCATTTTGGGGTGTGACAGTTTTGGTCCAATAAACAAGAGAAGTTGTTGGACCAGAAGATTAATAAAAGAACAATGACATGTGAAGTCACTGGTTCAAGTAACGTGTTCGGCAAAGAGAATGCCGAACAGGAGGAGAGTTCCAGACAAGACATTGGTCCAAGTTGATGATAAAGGACCAGTTACATATGAAGTAACTGGTCCAGGCAGTCTGTTCGGCGATAAGATCGCAGAACACTATGGAAGAATCCAGAAACAATGGGAAAAGACTTTCTGGTTGTAGATGTTCCTTCTTCCTCTATCGCAATTATAGGAAGGACTTGGCTGCACAAAATGAAAGCTGTCTATTCTATTTATCACTAGATGGTGAAGTTCCCATGATCTAATGGGGTTGAAAAAATTAGAGGTAATCAAAAAGTGGCACAACAATGTTTGATTTCCGTCATAAAAAGAGTCCCAAAGGCCCATCATGTTCATACTTTAAAAGTACCGGATCAACCGACTATCGAGGACGTCGGAAAGAACCCAGCAGAGAAAGTGGTTGAGGGCCTTAGGAAAATACAAATCAATGAGACTGATCCTCAAAGGTATTTTTTTATTGGGGAAACATTGCCAGCAGACGAAGAAGCCAAGTTGGTAAGCTTTCTAACAGAACACGTTGATGTGTTTGCATGGGCACCAGAAGAAATGCCCGGAGTAGATGCAGATGTGATTTGTCACCACTTGAATGTTGATCCACAACATAAGCTAGTTATTTAGAAGAAAAGAAGGGCAGCTGTGCAGCATGTAGATGCTGTTATCGAGGAGGTAGATAGTTTGTTGGAGGCCAAAGCAATACGTGAGGTTTACTACCCAGAATGGTTGTCCAATACTGTGGTTGTAAAAAAGAAGAATGGAAAGTGGCGTGTCTGTGTGGACTTCATGGACTTAAACAAGGCATGCCCAAAGGATAGCTTCCCTCTTCCAAGAATAGACTAGTTGGTTGACGCAACTGGTGGATACGAACGGATGAGTTTCCTTGACGCATATCGGGGGTATCATCAGATTGTTATGTTTGGACTTGATCAGGAGAAGACTTCTTTTATTACACCACGAGAGTTGTACTATTATAGTGTCATACCCTTTGGACTAAAGAATGCAGGGGTAACATATCAAAGATTGGCGACCATCATGTTCAAAAAGCTGCTTGGCAAGACTATGGAGGTTTACATAGACGATATGGTGGTGAAAAGTAAAACAAGACAGTGGCACATAGCGGATCTACAAGAAGCTTTTGGAATCTTGAGGAAATACAAATTAAAGCTCAATGCCTCGAAATGTGCATTTGGAGTAGGTTTTGGGAAGTTCCTAGGCCATCTGGTGACGGCAAAAGGGATTGAAGCTAATCCTGATCAAATAACAACCTTGCAAAAGCTACAAAGTTCCAAAACCACAAAGGAAGTCCAGAGGTTGACTGGAATGGTTGTAGCACTCAATAGATTTATCAGCAAGTCAAGTGATAAATGCAAACCCTTTTTTCAGCTATTAAAAAAGAGGGAAGGATTCGAATGGGGAGCAGAGTGTGAGCAAGCTTTCCAGGATCTGAAGAATTATTTGGCCAAGGCTCCACTTTTGTCAACTCCACATCCAGGTGAGTCTTTAGTGTTGTATTTGGCTATTTCTAGACATGTTGTAAGTGTAGTCCTGTTAAGAGATATGGGACTCAAGCAAATCCCTGTCTATTATGTAAGCAAAACATTGCTAGATGTAGAAACGACATATCTGCCCCTTGAAAAGTTGGTCTTAGCATTAAAGACAACAACAAGAAAGTTGCCACATTATTTCCAGAGCCATAAGGTTGTGGTTTACACTAAGTTCCCATTGAAATCACTGCTACGGAAGGCAGATTTTTCGGGGAGAATCTCAACTTAGTCCGTCGAATTAAGCCAATACGACATCGATTATCAGCCGCGCACGGCAATTAAAGGCCAAGTGTTGGCTGATTTTGTGGCGGAGTTCTCACCCGCAGTGGCAGCCCTGCTGCCTACGATAGAGGAGCAGGTGACTAGGCCACCAGCAAAGAAAGTTAAAACCCAAGTCAAACAAGATCCCCTCGAGTGGAAGTTGTTTGTTGATGGTTCAGCATGTAATACAGGATCAGGGATCGGAATTGTCCTTTTTCCCCCTGATGGGGTAATGTTGGAGCTATCTATTCGGCTAGGGTTCAGTGCATCAAATAACGTGGCGGAGTATGAGGCATTTTTAGCTGGATTGAGGAGTGCAAGAACATTGAAAGTAAAGCGAGTCAGGGTGTATTGTGATTCACAGCTTGTGGTTAATCAACTGTTCGGGGAATATGAAGCCCAGAGTGAGAAGATGGCGGCATATGTGCAGGTAGCCAAGGATCTGCTTAATACCTTCGAAAGGGTATACGTCGAGCAGATAAGTTCTGGACAGAATGCTTACGCAGATTCACTAGCCTGGTCGGCTGCGGTCATACCAACTGAGTTTAAAAGGAAGATAGCAGTGGAGTATTTGACTGAGCCGAGCATTGGAAGAAGTGTGGAGTTGGTCTTGGACATGAACCAAGGACCAAGTTGGATGGACCCAATTGTGGAGTTTTTACGAGATGAAATACTCTCTTCGGACAAAAAGGAGGCTCACAAAATAAGGACCAAATCTGCTAGGTTTGGAAGGAAAGTTGTACAAAAAGTCCTTCACAGGTCCCTATTTGCTTTGTGTGCACCCTGAGATGGTGCAAAAATTTCTGCATGAAATTCACGAGGGGACTTGTGGAAGCCATGCTGGGGGTAGATCCATCGCCCACCGAGCAATCACTCAAAGTTATTGGTAGCCACATATGCTAGAAGATGCAAAGGTATATGTGAAAATTTGCGAGAAGTGTCAGAAATTCTCACCAATGATTTGAACACCAGCAAAAGATTTGGTGCCACTAATGAGTCCTTGGCAGTTTGCTCAATGGGGAATGGACATTGTGGGTCCACTCCACAAAGCAACTGGGAACAGGAAATTTTTACTGGTAGCAACTGATTATTTCACAAAGTGGATCGAAGCAGAGCCTTTAGCCAAAATAACGGAGCCTATGATAGAAAGGTTCGTTTGGAAGAGTATAATTACTCGATTTGGGGTGCCCTATTTTTTGATTATAGATAACGGGCCCCAATTTCAAAAGAAGTTTAAGGCTTTCTGCGCCCAGTATGGGATAAGAAACTATTATTTGACCCCGGCCAACCCTCAGAGCAATGGGCAGACAGAAGCATCCAATAAAACCATACTTGATGGGATCAAGAAAAGGTTGGATAAGGCAAAGGGAAAATGGCCCGATGAGCTGCCTCTGGTTCTATGGGCGCATCGAACAACGCCAAGGAGGTCTACGGGAGAGACCCCCTATTCTTTGGCATATGGAATAGAAGCAGTAATACCTCTGGAAATTGGTTTACCAACCAACAGGACAGCTTTAGTTGAGAGTGGTGGTAACGATAGGGCCCTCGAAATTGAGCTCGACTTTGCCAAAGAAAGAAGAGAGAGAGCTCTAATGCATTTGGCTTCCTATCAGGAGCAGCTGATTAAAAGCTACAACAAAAATTGTCCATTTACGAGAGTTTGGTGTTGGAGACCTTGTGCTTCGTAAGGTTCTCGGTAAGGTTCCTAGCTTCTTACTTGTCTTTCTGCTCATGTAGTTGTGGCTATCAGACAAGATCTGGCTGCTCCACCCTCCGGAGGAAAGCTAGAATCTCTTTCCACAATGGATTCATCAAAGGCAGATGAGGTTCCCCGAGATGGATTTGGAAGAGTGGTATGAATTTCTGAGGCATGTGCAGCCCGACGATATTGCTTGGAGGTGCACTTTGTTGGATTTGCCCGACATGGCCACTCATTCGGACGGGTTCGACAGTGTAGGGAGGTATTCCCGAACAGGTACAAAACGAGCCCGAGCACGGTCAAAGAAAAGGTCAACATGCTATGGACCAGTGACATGAGAAGTCAATGGTCCAGAGAGGTTGCACGATACTCGATGCAAATAACACGAGATGTTATTGGACCAAATACAAGGAAAATGACATGAGATGCCACTGTTCAAGACACTTGTTCGGCAAGAGAGAGCCGAACAGGAGGAGAGCTCCTTAAGAAGGATATGGTCCAAATTGTTTCCTTAGGACCAGTTACATGTGAAGTAACTAGTCCAGGCCGTTTGTTCGGCCATGAGATGGCCGAACAAAGAGAGATGTCCTATTAGAGGGAACATTCTAGAAGGGTCCAGAATCACTAGTATTCCGATAAAGGATGAGATCCCAAGAATATAGGATCTAAGAAAGATACCCAACGAGTATGGGATGTTCGGCTTGTTATGGAAAGAGTCCTACAAGGATTAAGGAAATAAACTGATAAGGGAACGAGAATCCAAGAGATCCTAGTTTTCCTATACGAGGTAGGAAACCTAGGGCAGCATGGATACTTGGGCAGCAAGCATCCATAAATCTATAAATAAGAGGTAAACCTAGAGGTAAAAGGTACGCAATACATTGTATTATTCGATATTCACCTACTGATAATTAGGGTTTTCTTTAGTACGAAATACTAACAAAGGCATCGGAGGGCCTTTGCCACGAGAGGCAAAGGTGCACTCACTCCTTGTCTGTTTTGCAGGATAAGGGTTTCGTTGACAAACTAGGGTTTCGGTTAAGAGGCACGTGAAGCCGTTGCATTCCAGTGCTGTTCAAAGCACTACTTGAATTTGTCCACCTACAATTGGCACCGTCTGTGGGAAACGAAAGAGTTCCCTTTGAAATACGACCATGGTGGAAGTAGATCCAGCAACACCACACGATCCGAAGGACGTGTTAATTGGAGGAGGGGATAAATCTCCACCCGGGGCTCCGAGAAAGCCCGAAGGAGGACACAAGAGGACCACGAGTAAGGGCCACCCCCTTACCATCCACGGCAACTCCAAAAATAGAGATAGAGAGACGGCATCGAAGTCCACGAGAAGGACTAAATCCCATCAATGGGATGAATCGATTGCGCACTCCAGAAGTGTATACCGTAGCGAAGACGTTCTTGATAAGAAGAGGCAAGAGATTGAGGAGTATGCTCGTTTGATCAAAAAATGAGAACATGAGATCAGAGAACTAGAGAGGATCAGGAAGTATCCGGAGAACTCCGGACTATCTCGAAGGAATTCTAGAGGCAGTGAATATGCTTTGGTACAGTACAAAAAGGCTCCTTCACGACGAAGAAGGAGCGGAAGCAGAAGTCTAACCCCAAGGCAACATAAAGCTTCTCCACGAAAAGGAAGGAGCAAGATCCGAACACCCGAGCGAAGGAGGGTATCTCCGAGAAAGAGGAGAAGCAGAGGTCGAAGCTCTACCCTCGAGGAGGAAGAGAGTAGGAAACATTATAGGGACAGGTACGAGAGACCTGATTCCGATTGGGAAAGAACTAGATCCAAGAAAGGACCAGAGGATGAAACCATGACTGCACGGGAAGCAGCACGGAAAGCACTTCAGAATATAGCATCCTCCCCTTTTGCAAAAAAGTTACAGGGGGCTAGATTGCCGGCCAGGGTAAAGCACGGAACGTTCATCCTCTACGAGACAGATGCTGATCCCGTGGCCCATATACAGCATTACCAGCAAGCAATGTTTATGCATGAAGGAGATGATGCAATCATGTGCAAGATGTTCCCGTCAAGTTTAGGGAAGGTTGCTTTGTCTTGGTTTCACAGATTGGGCTCACGCTCCATCCGAACATGGGTGCAGTTGGCCGAGGAATTCACTGCACGGTTCTTGACGAGCAGGAAAGCTCCCAAAACCTTTGAGAGTCTTTCTTTTATGAAGCAAGGAAAGGACGAGCCGATCAGGACATATGCAAAGAAGTACTGGGAAACCTTCAACGAGATTGAAGGTTGTAGCGAAGAATACGCAATAGCCACGTTCAAAACAGGCTTACCTGTTCGGGGGGAACTGCGTAAGTCCTTAAACATGAGTCCCATGCAGACATTGGCAAAACTGATGGAGAGAATTGAGCAGCACGCCAGGAACGAGGATGACATTCTACGGGAGGATGGTAAGCTGGCCGCCGAGCAAGTAAAGGGGCCTATAAAGAAAGCTGACAAGCCAGAGCCCAAAACTTATCGTGAAAAAAAAGATTATGGGCAGGCGAAGAAAGAGCAGTACAAGGATAAACAAGCCCCGGATCCCAAGTCATTCTTTTCAATAAACACGGTTTGGAAAGAGCCAATTTACAGGATTCTTTATCGAATAAAGAATCAACCTTATTTCAAATGGCCCCCAACTCTTGGTGGGAATAAAGATGCAAAACGTGCTACGAATCAGCACTGCAGTTACCATAAGGATTGGGGCCATATGACTGAGGACTGTGAGATGTTTAAACGGCATCTTGATGATTTGGTTTCGCGAGGTTATCTCAAAGAATTTATCCAACAAGATCCCAAGGATAAAGACAAAGCAATGGAGTTGGATTACGAACAAAATCCAAAAGGGGTAATCCATATGATACATGGATTAGCCGAACCTTATACGAGAAATGAGGTGAGATTGCTTCAGAGACAAGTGAAACATGACCAACATGTGATGCAGTTGGGGAAGAAAAGAGGGCGCAACGAAGGGGCAGGCAACGAGGGCATAGTTTTTACGGATGAAGATCTGGGAGGAGTCCAGGTACCTCACAATGATGCTTTGGTCATAATCCTACGAGTTGGGGAATATGATATGGAAAGAATCCTGGTGGATTCAGGGAGTTGCACCGAAGTGCTATACTACGATGCATTCAAGAAATTGGGGCTCACACAAGAAGATTTGGTACAACAGTAACTCCTTTGGTCGGATTTGGAGCAGGAGCAGTTTGGCCGTTAGGCAAGGTAACTCTACCTGTTCGGGCTGGGACAGTGGTGCTACGAACTGACTTCTTAGTGGTGGATGTACCGTCTTCCTATAACGTGATTATAGGGAGAACATGGTTGCACAAGATGAGGGCAGTCTCTTCAACTTTCCATCAGATGGTAAAGTTCCCAGGGTCTAATGGGATTGAGCACATCAAAGGTAACCAAAAGATAGCTCAATAATGTTTGGTATCCATCATAAAGAGAGTCCATAATGCCCACCATGTTAATACTGTGGAAATTCCCAATCTGCCGACCATTGAGGATATTGGAAAAGACCCAACCGAGAGGGTAGTTGAGGGTTTGAAGAAAACACTGATCAACGAGACTGAACCAGATAGGTATTTTCTGATTGGGGAATCACTGCCAGAAGAGGAGGAGACTGAATTGAAAAGTTTCTTAAAAACTTATGTCGACGTGTTTGCCTGGACACCAGAAGAAATGCCTGGGGTAAGTGCAGATGTAATTTGCCACCATCTAAACGTTGATCCTCAGCATAAGCCAATCGTTCAGAAAAAACGGAGGGCAGCCGTGCAGCATGTGGATGCAGTAATCGAGGAAGTCGATCGTTTGTTGGAGGCCAAAGCGATACGTGAAGTCTACTACCCAGAATGGTTATCCAACACTGTTGTAGTGAAGAAAAAGAATGGAAAGTGGCGAGTCTACGTAGACTTCAAAGACCTAAACAAAGCCTGCCCAAAGGATAGCTTTCCACTTCCAAGGATAGACCAACTCGTTGATGCCACTGCAGGGTACGAACGAATAAGTTTTCTCGATGCATATCGAGGATATCATCAAATTGCCATGTTTGGGCCAGATCAGGAGAAGACTTCCTTTATTACACCACGAGGGTTGTACTGCTACAATGTCATGCCCTTTGGATTGCAGAATGCAGGGGCAACATATCAGAGATTGGCAACCATCATGTTCAGAAAATTGCTCGGCAAAACTATGGAGGTTTACATAGATGACATGGTGGTGAAAAGTAAGGCTGGGCAAGGCCATATTGCAGATTTGAGAGAGGCATTTGAGATTTTGAGGAAATACAAGTTGAAACTCAATGCCTCAAAGTGTGCGTTTGGAGTCGGCTCTGGAAAGTTTCTGGGCCACCTTGTAACCTTAAGTGGGATAGAGGCGAATCCCGACCAGATAAAGGCTTTACAAAATCTGCAGAGTCCTCGGACAACGAAAGAGGTCCAACGGTTGACTGGGATGTCAGCGGCTCTTAATCGATTTATTAGCCGATCAAGTGACAAGTGCAGACCTTTCTTTCAACTGTTAAAGAAAAGAGAAGGGTTCGAGTGGGGAGCAGAATGTGAACGAGCCTTCCAGGATCTGAAAGGATATTTGGCCTCTCCTCCCCTTCTTTCGACTCCAGAACCAGGTGAGTCTCTAGTTTTATACTTAGTTGTTTCTGAGCATGCTGTGAGTGCAGTACTTTTAAGAAATAAGGGATCCGAGCAAATCCCAGTTTATTATGTGAGCAAAACTTTGTTAGATGCCGAAACAAGGTATTTGCCCCTCGAGAAATTAGTTCTGGCATTAAAGACAGCAACCACAAAATTGCCACATTATTTCCAGAGTCATAAAGTCGTGGTTTACACTGAGTTCCCGTTAAAATCAATGCTACGAAAGGCAGACTTCTCGGGAAGGATCTCAACTTGGTCTGTAGAGTTGAGCCAATATGACATTGATTATCAGTCGCGCACAGCAATCAAAGGTCAAGTGTTGGCTGATTTTATGGTGGAATTCTCACCCACAGTAGCACCTTTGCCTCCTACGAGAAAGGAGCATGAAGCAACGCCACCTGTAACGAAGAAACAGGAATCAGCCGAACAAGATCCCTTAGAATGGAAGCTGTTTGTTGATGGGTCAGCTTGCAACAACGGTTCAGGAATTGGAGTTGTGCTTTTACCCCCTGAAGGATCAATGTTGGAACTATCTGTTTGGCTAGGGTTCAGTGCATCAAATAACGTGGCAGAGTACGAGGCACTCTTAGCTGGTTTGAGAAGTGCAAAAACCCTAAAAGCTGAACGTGTTAGGGTGTATTCTGATTCACAACTCGTAGTCCATCAATTATCCGGACAATATGAAACCCGGAGCGAGAAGATGGCGGCCTATGTACAGGCAACCAGAGATCTGCTCGATACCTTCGAAAGGGTGTATATTGAGCAGATAAGTTCTGGAAAGAATGCACATGCAGATTCATTGGCATGGTTAGCCGCAGCTGTCCCAACAGAGTTTAAAAGAAAGATAGACGTGGAATATCTTACTGAGATGGCCGTTTGTTCGGCCATGAGATGGCCGAACAAAGAGAGAAGTCCTATTAGAGGGAACATTCTAGAAGGGTCCAAAATCACTGGTATTCCGTTAAAGGATGAGATCCCAAGAATATAGGATCTAAGAAAGATACCCAACGAGTATGGGATGTTCGGCTTGTTATGGAAAGAGTCCTACAAGGATTAAGGAAATAAACTGATAAGGGAACGAGAATCCAAGAGATCCTAGTTTTCCTATATGAGGTAGGAAACCTAGGGCAACATGGATACTTGGGCAGCAAGCATCCATAAATCTATAAATAAGAGGTAAACCTAGAGGTAAAAGGTACGCAATACATTGTATTATTCGATATTCACCTACTGATAATTAGGGTTTTCTTTAGTACGAAATACTAACAAAGGCATCGGAGGGCCTTTGCCACGAGAGGCAAAGGTGCACTCACTCCTTGTCTGTTTTGCAGGATAAGGGTTTCGTTGACAAACTAGGGTTCCGGTCAAGAGGCACGTGAAGCCGTTGCATTCCAGTGCTGTTCAAAGCACTACTTGAATTTGTCCACCTACAGACAGGATGGTAATTGCTGGATTGACAAGGTTCTCATTCTATATCCCCGGCCGCATCCTTCGCCAGCTTGGCATTTCCCAGGAGAACAATCGTATTAGCACCAGGAATTTTCGTCTTTCTAACTTCAATGCTTAGACACTCAATGGATACCAAAGGCATTGGGGCCTTAGAGACATTCAAGCAGCAGACCCTGATTTCAGCCCAACGCTAATAAGTCGTTATAAAAGATGGCTGCGAGCAGAGATAAGAGGAAGACAAAACATTGACTGATTTCGAAGCTGACTTTGCTATATTTAGAATAAGCTGTGAGCCGTTAGGCTTCTCTCATTTGTTTTGTTTTTCATGCTTCAAATGTTTTAAGGCTTTTATGCTCAGCTTGTATATTAGAAATAGTAGTTTGCAATAAAGTTAAAAAATGAAGGGTTTACCCCTTTTGATTTTCCAATGTAGCTTGACTTGTTCTCGACCTTCTCAACCTTTGATATGTACCAAAAATGCATCAACCATGGATCGATTTGAAAGATTGTGACTGAATCTCGAGGTGAGATTGCCTACATATCCTTTTTCAAGGAATCAGGTCAGAACGTAATTCAGGCCAAGGTTCACTCGTGTGTTTTACCTTTCCTTTTACGCTCTAACTTTTGCCTAGAACCACCTTTTCAGGTTTCCGGTCTAGCAAGCTTTCGACTTTTTGCCTATTTATTTTTGCCTAAACCGCCTCCTTAGATTTTCGGTCTAGCAGGCTGCTCTAACTTTTGCTTAGAACCACCCACCGTTATGGTTTTTGGTCCAACGAGCATCTCTCAGGGATAGTAACCCTTGAGTTGATCCATGTTGACCAAGGTATTGAATTCATTGCTGCCGAGATCGATGAGTTTAGCAGCACCCCCAGATAGGATGGTCTTGATAATGTAAGGCCCAAAACGCTTTGGTTAGAACTTCTCGCGAGGATCAAACACCGGAGCATGGATTTCCTTTGTAACCATATCCCTTTTTATTAAGTCCCTGGACTTCACTTTCTTGTTGAATGCACGAGCGATTCGCCGTTGATACCCTTGAACGTGATACAAGGTGCGGAGTCTTCTCTCATCAAATAACATCAACTCGACAAACCTCCCATTGAGCCACTTAGATTCCGTGAGACCACATTCTGCCATGACTCTCAATGACGGTACTTCAAGCTTGATGGGGAGTACTGCCTCCATCCCATAAACCAGAGAATAAGGAGTTGCACCAGATGAAGTTTGAATCGACGTTCGATAACCCCAAAGTGCTTAAGGCAGTTGCTCGTGCCAGTCTTTTGCAGACTCAGTGGTCTTCTTAATGATCACCTCGACATTCTTCTTTGTGGCCTCGACTACTCCATTTGTTTGTGGACAATAGACTGTCGAATGATGGATCTGGATCTTGAATTCCTCAAAAAGCTCCAAACCCTACCTTTGAAATGAGACCCATTATCTGATACAAATGCCTGTGGGACACCGTACCGATAGATGATGTTCTTCCGAATGAACTGAGCGACTTGAACTATTGTCAAGGTTTTGTGAGATTTAGCCTCTACCCATTTAGTGAAGTAGTCTATTCAGCCTCAACCCATTTAGTGAATTCAGCCTCAACTCATTTACTGAAGAAGTCTATCCTCACTAGTATAAACTTGTGACCATTCAAAGCAGAAGGCCTAACCATACCGATGACGTCGATGCCCCAAACAGAGAAAGACCAAGGCAAAGTCATGCCATACAAAGTTGATGGAGGAAGATGCTGTAGGTTAGCATGGATTTGGCACTTGTGACACCGTCGCACGTAGTCGATGCATTGAGACTCCATTGTAGACCAGTAATAGCCTTGCCTTAGGATCTTCCTAGCAAGCATGACTCCACTCATGTGAGGACTGCAAACTCCTTCATGAATTTCCTCCATTATCTTAGTTGCTTCAGCGTTGTTGACACACAGTTTGTGCATCCCATAATGAGACCTTCGGTACAGTTTCCCTCCATAAATGATGTACTGGGCAACTAACTGTTGTAAAGCGACTCGATCTTTTCTAGTGGCCCCAGCAGAAAACTCCCCACGCTCGACAAAGTTCCATATGTCATGGAACCAAGGTAGGCCATCATCGACATCATCAGTGGCATTGATGTACTCGTATGAGGGCAAGTCCCTTTGTTCAATCACGATCGGTCGCAGCTTGACTCCTATTGGAAGTTCGATCATTGAAGCCTGTGAGATCCAGTTCTTTAAAATAAAAAAAAAGAGTAAAAAGAAAAGTGAGTCTATTTTTTTTATTATGGACCTCAATGTGATTTCCTAGTACTATAGGGTTGTAGTAGTAAAAAAAAAACAAAACACAAAATCTGTGTGCTGGTGTGCACATGGAGCATAAAGGGAGTGCTTGTGTGCATGTGTGTGATATATATCTACTAATAGAAAAGAAAAAGAAAACATTCGGGGGAGAGAAAGAAACGTTCAGGACAGAAGAAAAAGAGAGGCGTGGAGAGAAGGAACGAGGAAGAGAGGATTAGCATTAACGGAAACCCCAATCTCGGTAGGTAATTCTTAGCCTCTTTTCCATATTGATCAGTAACATATCTTGTAATTGAATTGAGTGATTTTGGGATTTTGAGAATCAATTGGGTTTTAAGTACTCCTAACTAGGGCTATTCTTTGTTCCTTTTCTCTGCTGGAATGGATAGTTGTGATTGCAAGTATTCTTAGTCTCTCTTTTAAGTGAATATGAAAGATTTGATGTTGGGGTTAGAGAGGATGAATTTTGATTAAATTGGTTAACGACAAGAAGTAGAGGAAAAGGAAAAAAAAAAGAAACCGAATTGGGGCATTGTTATAGACGTGTTTGCTGTTGCTGCAGATGGTTGGAAAAACTATCCTATGCGAAAGGGTTGTTAACTTATCCTACACATATTATGTAAACATCTCTAATGGGGTCTTGTAAAGCAAGTGACTTTTACTTATGTTTCTGGACATGTCAAAACCTTATCTTGAGGTTAGTTTGAACTGATTTTTATTGCAAGAAACTGGTTGTTGTTGCTGGAAATTTGAATCTTGTGCTGGAAAATGGATTTTTAGGTTGCTGAAACTGTGTTAGAATGTTGAAACCGGTTATTTAGGTGCAGGAATTGTGTGCTTGAATGCTGAAAATAACCTCCATAGCTATTGTTAATAAATGCCCAAGTGCTGAAACTGGGTTTATAGTTGTCGAACCTGACTGAACCAGATTTTGTGCTATTGGATTCTTGTGGCAATTTGTGAAGTTTAGACCATGTGGTTGTTCAAGGAACGAACTGGGCTTGGTGCATGGGTCAGAGAACATGGTTTCTCTTATGGTTGCCAAAAGGATATTTTATCATGTGTGGACGAGTCTTAGAAAGCATGTTACGCTCTAGTTGCTATTTGTTTAATGGGGTAACTTCTTGATTATGAAAATGACACTCTTTTATGTGGTTCGATGTGCTGAATTTTATTACGCGGTTAGTGTAGATGAATTATGATGCTAAAGTAATAATTGCAATCCTTTCAATTTATGGGTATCTCTATAATCATACTCACATGTATGGATTTATGTGTTACTCGTCAGGTTCGGAAGCGGCAACGAGCATCGCGACTCCACGTAGGGAGTGAACTCGTGTTGGTACCTTTTTGGTTGGGCCTCGAGGTGGGTGTTCTTATTTTTAATAGCGGAAGATGAGACACTGTGAAGAGTTTTTTTTTTTTTATGGAAATGGTTAATGTTTGGCTTGAGCTCCTAAGCACGAATATGATCATAGCCTTAGTGGCGTTACAATATGGCCTTAGTTGCGTGGATAAATATTGCCTTAGTGGCGTGAAGACTATTGCCTTAGTGGCGTAAAGAGTATTGCCTTAGTGGCGTTACGAGTATTACGTAATGGAACGTTATTATAAGGCTGAATATTCTTGTTTAAATTGTTTGATAGCACTTGTCTTTATTGCTTCTCTTATTATGGATAAGAACATTCACTGTGCATGTTGATAGCTCACACCCTCACAGTGATTTCTTTTCAGGTGCGTGACGGCATGCGGGTCCACTGCAGAGTCTAGACACGAGTTGTGTATATAGTAGTCTAGCTTTTTGACTCTTTTGATTATGTGCCTATTTTTGGAGCTTGTATATGTTGTAAATACTTGTGGGCACGCCTTGTATGACAGTTATTTCCGTATATATGCAAGTTAAGTTTTTTTTTAATGTTGGACACCTTGCTGGTATTTTTATTTATTGTTTGAGCAGGGCCAAGGTGTGGGTCCAGCCCATTTGGAAAATAATTTAGTGTGGTGTTTTCCGGGATGGGGTGTGACAAAGCCAAAGTCGCCAAAGCATCGGCGAACTGATTCTTTAAGTGTGGAATATGGGTGAAAGTCACCTTATTGAAGCAAGGAATCAGTTCTTCCAAATCTTGGTGATAAGGCTTCAGCTTTTCCTCACGAACCTTCCAATCTCCATTGGCCCGAGAGACTACTAGGTTTGAATCTCCAATTACTTTGAGCTTTTCGACTCCAAGAGCAATTGCAGCCTCCATTCCAATGATGCAGGCCTCATACTCAGCTTCATTATTCGTGACATCGAAGTTTAACTTGAAAGCAAGCGGAATATGAGCACCGACAGGCGTGATCAATAGCACTCCAATCCAAAATCCTTTCTAATTAGCAACCCCATCAAAATAGAGCGTCCAAACCTCCTCGACCACTGTTAAAACCTCTTCATCGGGGAAGGTGAAATCCATGTCCTCCGGTCCATCAATCGGGTGGTCAGCCAGAAATTCTACCACAACACGTCCTTTCACTGATTTCCTCGTGACGTATTGGAGATCGAACTCTGCCAGCAAAAGCAACCAACGCGCTAACTTATGAGTAAGCGCAGGTTTCACGAATAGATACTTGATAGGATCCATCCGAGAAATCAGTCTCACTGAATAAGCCAACATGTCGTGCCTTAGCTTTTTAGAGGCCCAAACAAGCGCCCAACACGTATTTTCCAAAGGAGTATAGTGCTCCTCACATCCCACCATCTTCTTGCTCAGATAGTAGATAGCCTTCTCGACTCCATTATCCTCTTCTTGTGCTAGCAAACATCCCATAGCTGTCGGAGTTACAGACAAGTACAAAATGAATGGTCGACCCGGTGTAGGAGGCATCAGCACCGGTGGATTTTGCAAGTATTTCTGGATTGACTTGAAAGCAGCTTGGCACTTGTCTGTCCATTCAAATGGGACATCCTTCTTGAGCAGATGAAACATTGGCTAGCAAGTTAAAGTCAACTTGGCATTGAACCGGCTTATGAATTGAACCTTATCCAGAAAGCTTCACACTCTCTTTTTGGACCATGGTGGCTCCATCTTGAGAATCGCCTTGATTTTAGATGGATCTACTTCGATCCCTCTTGCAGTGATTAGGAACCCCAACATCTTACCTATTGTGACCCCAAATGTGCACTTCTGCGGGTTGAGATGCATTTTGTACTTACGGAGTCTCTCGAGAAACTGCCTGAGTGCTGGAATGAAATGCTCTTGTTCCTTTGCCTTCACAATCATGTCGTCGACATAGACCTCAACTGTCTTGTGGATAAAGTCATGTAACAAGGTCGTTTGGGCCCTTTGAAAGGTGTAACCAGCGTTTTTTAGTCCAAACGGCATCATCACATAGCAGTAGGTACCCCATTTAGTGACGAACGTTGTCTTTTCCTAATCATCTAGTGCCAAAAAGATCTAGTTGTATCCTGAGAATCCGTCGACGAATGTAAGTAAAGCATGCCCCGCCGTATTGTCCACAAGCACATCGATGTGTGGCAAGGGAAAATTGTCTTTGGGGCTTGCCTTGTTCAAGTCCATGAAATCGACGCAGACTCGGATCCTTCCATCCTTCTTACGTACAGGCACAATGTTGGTGACCCATTTAGGATACTTTGTAACCCTCAAGAAACCTGCATCAATCTGCTTAGTGACTTCTTCCTTGATCTCTGTACCCAGTCCGGCCTCATTCTGCGGAGTTTCTGCTTGACAGGTGTAGCTCTAGGCGTCAAGGGAATCCGATGTTGCACTATTTCGAGATCAATGTCAAGCATATCCTTGTGAGACCATGCAAAGACTTTGAAGAATTCTTTAAGCAGTTCGATCAACGTGGTGCGATCCTCCGGGGATAGGGTTGAACTAATTTGCATCATACGGGGGTCATCCTCGTCTTTCAAATTTACAAAAATTACTTCTTCTTTTAGAGGCTGAGCATGCCTTTCGTCTTCCCTTTCGATGAGGGAATGCAATTCAGCAGGGATGTTCCCATCAAAATCTATTCCTTCATCGTCAAGGTCAACACAGTTTATATAGAAATTAGGAAAGTAGTCAGAAGCAGGATCATGCATTTCATAAAACCCTTCAAGGTTGCCAAGTACAGTCGACTCAAACTCGAAGTAAAGGCTACGACGTGGAGGGCCAAGAGGCACAAACTCCGACTCTGAGCTAGACTTAGACTCAACCGACCCTGTGTCAAACTCAAACGTGTCATCAATGCAAGTTAGACGCGGTGTGAAGATGCAATTTTTAATACTACCTTTGGCCTCCACGATGAGAGAGGTAGGACTGTCAAGAACATCGGGCCCGAGCATCAGCACTTCAGCCTCCTCAGCATCGCCAACTAACTAACCCTTAACTTACAAACATTAGATCATACTATTAACGATTTCCACATAGTACATGCATATCTAACAAAACAGTTAACAACGACACATCCACATCCACTATTCAAACTAACGTTGGTGTTCATGATTTTCTGAGTTTCTCCTACGCGACTCGTCGTAGACCGTGTCTCCATTTTCATTTACCAAATCAACATTTCCAAAATCATTTTTAACACACCCAACCTCGGTTCCTCCGTTCCGGTCTCCTGAGTATCCTCACAATGGTTCCACCGTCCTGGGTTCCCATTGGCACACAAAACTTTGCATTGGCTCCTCTCCGCGGATAACCAAGCTACACACCCAACCTCGATTCCCCTGTTCTGATTTCTCGAGTATCCTCACAATGGTTCCACCATCCCGGGTTCCCATTGGCACACACACACCCACACCACACAATGGGCAAGTCCGGCCACATTGCGGTTTTGAAACCACACCTTGTCTTTAACACACCCTAGGTGTCATGTTTCTACTTTCTCGATTTTTGTGTCTCATTTTCATGCGAAGACTCCACGATAGGACTTTTCACGTAAGTATTTATAAATCATTCATTGTAATCTTGAAACTAAACTATCAAGATCATCCAACTCTATTACTTAATCATGCTCATAATCACAGAAACCCATTCAAACAATTACCACACACTTAAAGCATAGTGTCACATGGACGGACACCTTTGGAGTGGAAAACCACTTATGCTTTATCATACATCAAACAAATAATCCAAGTAATCACATATACATGCTCATAACCATTCTTAAAATCAAAATACGAATACTTTCAATCAAGTTTATATTTCGAAAATCCATTCTTTCCTCCTTTCAGGGAAGTTCAAAACAACATATGTTTTTTCGGAAAATAAAGTCGATATATTCAACATACTCCCCTTCCTTTTCAAAACTTTAATAAATACCTTTCAAGTTCTCATGCATTTCCACATACAAACAATATGCATATTTCCATATTTAGAGATAGTAAGTACGGAAGAATCTACTTTCATTTCAAACATACAATATACTTATACTTTGGGATATTGGACAAGGGACTCTACATATACTTAGTATTAGAGAGTAAGGACACTCTACATGATCATACAAATTTTCTATATTTAGGATTAATGAGTAAGAGAAAATCTACCGTTCTTCTTGGCGGTAGGACGGCTATGAAAAGTAAGTTGACTATCGGACGAAGTGACTTCCTACGGTAAGCTTCCAGTAGTTTTTGAAAGAGAAGGGTTTTCTCTCGAAACTAGTTCTTGACTAAACTACTAATTTTTTTTGGATCGAGGGTTGGTTGAGTGGTGGTTTGGTGGCGGTCTTAGATGAGTTTCTTGAAGAACTTCAAGAAGAACTCAAGAACAAGGCAAGAACACAAGAATTTCTAGAGACAAAAGTTGAAAGGTTTCAAGGTGTGAATTGAATGGCATGACGGGGGGGGGGGGGGGGGGTCCTATTTATAGCAAAAATTTGGGTCTCCCCTCCTTGGCCGGCCCTCTCTCTCTCATTTTCTCTCATGGATTTGCTCTATTGTTTAGTCAAATCTTGTCTTCCAAGCATGCCATGTCTTGTCAAATCCAATCTTTAGGCATAAGGCTATAAAATCAAGTAGGATCTTAAGGCTTTTTAGGGAAAATCCTAGGTAATTATACCCTAGCTAAGCAAGTCTTACAAGTCTAAAGATATGGTTGATTAGGCTAAAGAATAGCCTTCCATGTTTAGTCAATCCTAGGCTTAGCTTGTAAGTTAATTTCTAGGTTGATTAAAGGCTAGGTTGGAAGTAAATCTAGAATGATTAAGGCTAGAATTTTATGCTTAAAGTAGACTAGAAATGGGTTGTCAACGGTCATTAGGCTTAAGTGTGAAGTTGGCTAAGAGGTAGCTTGTGGGAGTGTACCAAAACACATGCACACACCTCACTCTCTCTCTCTCTCTCACTCGGCCCTTCTCTCTCTCTCTCTCTCTCTCTCTCTCTCTCTCTCTCTCTCTCTCTCTATTCCCCATGTGTGTGTGTAAGACTAAGGGTGTTTAGGTCTAAGTAGCTTACTAAGCCTAGGGAAAGTAATGATTAAAGGTTAAGGCTCTTAATACCCAATGGTCACAATGTTTCCTAGAAAGCATATATGTATCTATGTATGTATATATATATATATATATATATATATATAGCTAAGCATACTTAGGCCTAAGTAGTCTTATAAGGCCTAGGAGAAGGCAATGATGAGTGGTAAGGCTCTCAAGTGCCATGCATTGTCCATTAGTCAACACTTTTCCTAGAAAGTGCATATATGTATATATAGGCTTGACTTTAGTAGGATATAATGTGTATATACCTATATAGATGCATATATATATATATATATATATATATATATATATATATATATATATATATATATATATATCTAGGAAGAATCTAGGAAGGTATCTTTGGCGGGTAATTAGGTTTAAGGCTATAAACCTTAGGTTTGCATGCATGGCATGCATAATGATTACTACTTTTGGAAGCATAATGATGGCTTCCTTTGGTCCAATGGTTCTTAAATGCTAGGGAAAGGTAACTAGGTTTCTCTAAACAATTGGTTGGAAACAAATTCCTACTTGCCAAGTAGGATTTCTAGCCAAGATTATAATTTAAAGATTTGATTTACTCAGTAGGAAAATATACAAGTGTTTTTATAGCATACTTGTTGGAAAAGGACTAGATTGCCTGGTGCGAAAAGATAAAATTTTAAAAGTCTGAAATCTAATTATGACAGATTATTAAAGCTTAAAAGGAAAACTATAACAAAATTCAAGAATAAGAATTTTTCAAATATTAAAACGAGATTTTTATTTACTAAAAATTGGAGTTGTTACAACGGTCTCCAGCATAACATGGCCATCATGCAACAAAGGGCCGATCAGGCTGAGGCTTCTATGGCCAATTTGCGTGCATTGATCAATGAGCGACTCCCAACAAAAGGGGAAAGAGTCGAAGAAGAAAAACCTAATCCCGATCCTGAAGATGAAATTCCTCACCCTGAAGTGGCTGTACCTAATCCAGAAAAAGTAGCTCTAATTGCTAAGATGGCCAAACTCAAGGCAGTTGTTTCCAAATCTGAAAAGGTTGGCGCTGGAGGACTGGACATGGATCGGCTCTGCCTCTTTCCGAATGCCCGACTGCCAAAAAGATTCAAAATGCTGGACTTCACTAAGTTCGACGGGACCAGTGATCCCAAGACTCACCTTTTTGGGTTATCATGGTCCTATGAAGCTTCTTGCGGTCAAAGATAATGCAATGGCACAAATGTTCCCACAAATGCTCTCTGGTCCAACATTTCAATGGTTTTTGTCTCTCGACTTCTCCAAAAGAAGAACATGGGACGATATTGGGACAGCCTTCAACGCTCAATACAGCTATAATTCTCAACTCAAGATGACCACCCGAGAGTTGGAGTCTACTAAGATGAATGCAAAGGAGTCTTTCGCAGACTTCATCAAAAGGTGGAGAGCCAAAGCTGCCCTGATTACAGATCGTTCGAGTGAAAGGGATCAGATCCTCATCATCTCCCTCAACTTGCAGCCCGACTATGCTAAGAACCTTGTCTTGGTTCAAGGGGCCAACTTTTAGACATTCTTCAAGTCCGGCCTGGCCATCAAAGAAGCACTGCAAACACTACAAGAAAAATTACATTGGGTGACGAATGAAAATCGTCACAAATTGCTTGTTTTTCGTCACAAATAATATAGGTGACGAAAAAAAATTTGTCGACTAAAGGTTGTCGAGGATTCCTACCTGGTGACGAAATCTATTTTTCGTCACCTATAGTGTCTTTTGATGACAAAATACTTCGTCATCAAAAAGTGAATAATTTGTGACGAAATTTTTTTCCTCGCTTATTGTGCTTTTTGATGACGAAATTTTTTGTCATAAATTATTCCTTTTGGCGACGAAAAAATTCGCCACTAATGAGTTTCATCGGTGACGAAAATTTTCGTTGCAAAAGTCATTTTCATATGGGAAAAAAATCCTTCTTTCTTGCTCCTGCTAGGTTTCGAACCCGAGTCTATTGAGTTTTTCGCGCAAGCTCTAACCAACTGCACCACACACACTTTTCAGTAAATATTTGAAATATCTAATATATAACATATATGTTTTACATTAAAATATATTTTGAATGCAATTTTGAACCTTTAAACATTAAAATTAGTAATTTTGATAAACATGAAAGTTGTAGGCAATTGAGTTATTGTTCAAACACAATTTGAATTATCTCAATCGGAGTTTTTAGTAAAGAGTTATGTCCGAAATATATTTAGTGACGAAGCGCAATTTATAAATTTCGTCACGAAAGGTACCCATTTGATGACGAAATATATTTTTCGTCCCTGAAAGCGTTAAAATGGTGACGAAGTTATTTTTCGTCACCAAAGTTAAGCATTTGGTGACGAAAAAAATATTTCGTTACTAAATTGGTCTCATTTAGCAACGAAATATATTTTTTGTCACCAAATGATTATCTTTGGCGACAAAAAATAATTTCGTCACCTTTTTTAAGCTTTTGGTGACGAAAAATGTATTTCGTCGCCAAATGGGTACTTTTGGTGACGAAAATATTTTTTTCGTCGCTAAATAGGTATAATTGATGACAAAATTATTTCGTCACGGAAGATGTCAAAACGGTGACGAATTTATTTTTTCGTCGCCAAATATACTCATTTAGTGACAAAATTTAATTTCGTCGCCACTTTTTCGTCACCAATTTTGATTTTTCTTGTAGTGAAACTGGGGTTCTGCCAAGAAGCGAGCTTGCCTCTTCTACCATAGTTTAAAAGCTAAGCCATGTGCTTACATAGGAAGCAGTACTGCCTTGTTTGGTAGTAATAACTACGTCAATGCGGCCTCTAGTGGAAATAATGCCCCTGCTCAGAATTCCAATCGTGCTGTTGATGTCAATTAGGTCCAAGCTCCATAGAAAAGCCGAAATTGAAACCAACAACCCCAAAACTTTGCTATCTTCGAGGCACCTCTGTCCTGGGTGATAGAAAAGTTAGTCAAGTTCGGTCATCTCAGGCCCTTGACTCCAAGCCATAATCCCAATGCCTACTGTGTCTTCCACCAAATGCCCGGCCATTTCACTTATTCCTGTTATCGCCTTTGTCATGCGATTTTGGATTTAATTGATGATGATACTGTCCAAACCCCATTTGCCAAATCCAATGTCATTTCTAACTCTATGCCCAAACACAACTCCAATCCTCAAATCGGCCAGATATCCCTAGCCTTTACTCAAACCAACTCAAGCTCCACTCAAAAGAACCCAAGCTCCACCAAATTCAACCCAACCCACTACATTGTCCTAGAAAGTCACCCTAAGCTAGTTGTACCTATTCCCTCTGAACCAAGCATTAACACGATGGTAGCTGGTTGGACCATGGAAGATAAAGCCAAAGAATGGAAATATTTCAGTCCCTTTGGCATGTAAAATATATGGGTTGGATCGAGCAATACAATGTGGGTTTCCCTGCATACCCTCATGTCAATCAAATATGGTTAGACCAGTGGGAAGGTGAATGGAATGCTGCCTAAGCTGATCCTTTGGATGGTCTATCTTTGTTCATGCTCTACCATCAACCTGAACTAGACCAACCTGGGGAAGAAGTCGAAGAGTATGTGTGGGATTCACAACCTGATGCGGGGCAAATAAAGTTGGGTCTTAAAGCTGATTTAAACCAGAGTGATGTCAATGAAGAGTACTGGAGTTATTATCAGGCAGGGGAGGTTATTCCTGATGTACATCGTCCACTCGGTGCCATGCTACCTCTAGTAAACTCAATCTCAAACACAGTCGATCGTCGTATCCATGAATTCGACCCTACCCTTGACATCATCACTGTGGAGCAACCTTGCCCTATCGTTTCTACTCCCGGAGATGATTGCAGTATCATGGTCCTACAAGGAGCACCGCCCGATGATCTTTGGGAGGTGGATGAAATTGTCGATGCAGGTAAAGCCTCACCACCAGCTAATCTCTTGATGTCGATATGGTGGTGGATGTAACTGTTGGTGATGAAGTCTGGACTGTCAACTCGGCTTTGGTGGATGGAGGTCTTTGGGATGTGCCATTTGTTACCAACCTAGGAATTCCTTTCGAGAATTTTGCTACTTAAGACCCTGCTTTTTAGGAGGGATTGGTTATGTAACGCCCCCAATTTTGGGTACGTTAAGAAGACAATTTATTGAATAAAACAGTAACGCCCTGAATTTTGGGTACGTTAAAGGGACATTTTATTCATAAAATCAAATGGAGTCTGGCTCGTTATTACAACAAAACTCTCTCAAGAGTTCAATGTTTACAAAAACGGAGGGGATTCTAGGGTTCCTAACTACAGCTCCTCAGCTCCTCAGTTCTTGCCAGCTCCTCAGCTCCAAAGCCTCCACGGTGAACTGCTTATCCTGATTATCTACAAAGTCTGACACATTATACCGGCGTCGCCACCCATATAATATGTCAGGGTCACCAAAAGGCAACACCGTGAGCTACAAAGCTCAGCAGAGTAATCCCATACCCGCTAACCCATACTTACAAACAAAGCTATAATACAACATCAATTTTCACATGATAAGTATAAACACAGTTAATCAATGACACATCCACATTTGTTAATCAACTATCGTTGGTGTCCAAGATTTCAGAGTTTCTCCTACGCGACTCATCGTAGACCGTGTCAACATTTTCATTTACAAAACAACCTTTCAAAAACCATTTGTTTAACACAAAAACATTTGCATTGGCTCCGTACCGCGGATAACCAAGCTACACACCCAACCTTTTTAAAATCATTAGCATTGGCTCCGTACCGCGGATAACCAAGCCACACACTTTAAAAATCATTTGCATTGGCTCCGTACCGCGGATAACCAAGCTACACACCCAACCTTGGTTCCGCCGCGCCGGGTTCCCAAGTATCCTCACAATGGTTCCGCCGCGCCGGGTTCCCATTGGCACACAAAAATATTTGCATTGGCTCCGTACCGCGGATAACCAAGCATACACACCCAACCTTGGTTCCGCCGCGCCGGGTTCCCAAGTATCCTCACAATGGTTCCGCCGCGCCGGGTTCCCATTGGCACACAAAAAATATTTGCATTGGCTCCGTACCGCGGATGACCAAGCATACACACCCAACCTCGGTTCCGCCGCGCCGGGTTCCCGAGTATCCTCAAAATGGTTCCGCCGCGCCGGGTTCCCATTGGCACACAAAAATATTTGCATTGGCTCCGTACCGCGGATGACCAAGCATACACACCCAACCTCGGTTCCGCCGCGCCGGGTTCCCGAGTATCCTCACAATGGTTCCGCCGCGCCGGGTTCCCATTGGCACACAAAAATATTTGCATTGGCTCCGTACCGCGGATAACCAAGCATACACACCCAACCTCGGTTCCGCCGCGCCGGGTTCCCGAGTATCCTCACAATGGTTTCGCCGCGCCGGGTTCCCATTGGCACACAAAAATATTTGCATTGGCTCCGTACCGCGGATAACCAAGCTTTACCTCACCATGGTTCCGCCGCTCCGGATTCCCATGGGAACGCACACATTTAAAAACCCTCGGTTCCGCCGCTCCGGGTTCCCGAGTATTCCCACAATGATTCCGCCGCTCCGGGTTCTCATTGGGTTTTTCAAAACACACCACACAATGGGCTACCATGTCCGGCCACATTGCGGTTTCCAAAACATCTCATTCTTTTCAAAACACGCCTTTTATACACGCACACATCTCACATAATGCCACCCAAAACCGGTCATTATGTTGTTTCAAAATATTTCCTTCCTCGGAAAACATTTCTTTTAATTAACCACACCCTAGGTGTCATGTTTTCTACTTTCCCGATTCTCGTGTCTCGTTACATGCAAAGACTCCGCGGTAGGACAAACGTAAGCAAGAATCATCCTAACAAGATCATCCAATTCTATATTACTCATCACGCTCAATTACTACTTATAGCATAACGCCACATGTACGGACGCCTTTGGAGTGTATCACTTATGCTTTATTCAAAGCACAACGCCACATGTACGGACGTCTTTGGAGTGAAATCACTTATGCTTAATTACACCACAAGTAATACAAGCAATTCATATATGCATTAATCATCTTAAAGATCAAAATACAAATACTTATAAACAAACGATAAGTATCTTAGTAATTCAAAACGACAACGTAAGTAAGTAATTAGGAAGTAAGTAAGGATTTCCTTACATATACGTTGAGTTAGGGTCAAGGGTTCTACATTATACTTTCCAACATACAGTTCTACGTTATACGTTGAGTTAGTGGACGAGGGACTCTACCTTACTTCTTGGCGGTAGTCGGCTACGGAAGGTACGTCGGTGGTCGGACGGAGTAACTTCCTATGGTGGTCTCCGGTAGCTTCGAAAGAGAAAGGTTTCTCTCGAAACTTCTACTTGACTAATACTACTACTACTTTTGGATCGAAGGGTGGTCGAGTGGCGGTCTAGTGGCGGCCTAGGTTGAGTTTCTTGAAGAACTCAAGAACTACTCAAGAATATGAAGAACAAAAGAAAGAACAAAGAAAGAACATAATTTTTCTAGAGAGAGAAGTTGCTAGGTGAAGGTGTGAGTTCAATGGCATGGGATGGCTTGCTATTTATAGGCAAAACTCTTGGGCTCTCCCTCCCTCTCATGGCCGGCCCTCTCTCTCTCTATATCTCCCATGGATTTTGCTCCATCAAGTCATCAAATCAACCTTTCAACCAAGTCATAGCTTGTCCAATCTAAATCTTAGGTGTAAGGCTATGTAATCAACTAAGATCTTAGGCTTTTTAGGTAGTCATAACCTAGGTTTAGCTTGTAGTCAAGGTCTAAGGCTAATAAAAGCTAGGATTATGTCATAAAGGTCCATCATAGGTTGTCATTAGGCATAAAAAGACTAAGGCCTAATATGGTAGCTTGCAAGGCTAGTTTAGTCCTTGGATTGAACTATGGGAGATTTGTTGGAAGGATAGGAGACAAGGGGTACAAGATTTGTTTTGAACAAATCCTAGAAGTACAAATGGGAGTTATATTTGGTTAGGAAAAAGATTCTCCATGGACTTGAAAGATGAAGAAAGATCATGGAAGATCAAGGTAGGTACAAGTCTACTTCCTTCTTCCTTCCTCCTCTCTCTCTCTCTCTCTCTCTCTCTCTCTCTCTCTCTCTCTCTCTCTCGGCCCATCTCTCTCTCTCTCTCTCGGGTCTCTCTCTCTCTAGTACACTACATATATATATATATATATACACACATATAATATCAAAGGTACAAAAGTACAAGATTCTTTCAAATCTAAAACCAATAAACAAAAATCCAATTAGGCACATGCCCCTTTTAAATAAATAAACTAGGGTACTTTGTAATCTAGGTAGATCACACCCCCCATTAAACAAATCCAATTGGGTACAAAAATCCCAATACAAAATAATAAAAAGGTACTTAGGAGAATATTAGGCTTTAAAGGCTACATAATAAAATATGGGTACTTCATCACATGGGGTTTTAAGAAAAAAGATTAATTTAATAAACCCATGTACTTGGTGAAAGAATAAATCTATTACCCAATGGATAATAAATACCCTAACGGTTATCGTCCAATGGATAATAAGGTACGAGTACTTTAATTACTAAACTAAGTTTTTGGAAAAGACTACATGTCCTTTTTGAAAATACACATGTGATATATATATATATGTACTTACCAAATAAAATAAAGAAAAGGCTTTTGTCCAATGGGTAAAGATTACCCTAATGGTTATTATCCAATGGTCCATAGTTACTTGGGTACTTTTATTAGTAATTTAATCGAAAAGTACTTTTCAAAAATAATTATAAATGTCAATCATAGTACTTTGCTCAAAACCCCTTTAATATAAAGAATTGGGTTTCTATTATCCAATGGATAATAGTTCCCCTAACTTTTATTGTCCAATGGACAAAGAATAAAACCAAAATAATAAAAAGAAATAAATAAGTAATTTCTAGGGTTTGAAAAGTTTGACTAGTCACATCAACTTTATTGGAAGGTTCACTAGTCACATCGGTACTTTATTTTGGTCAAAAGAGTTATTACCCAATGGTTACTAACTTCCCTAATGGTTATTACCCAATGGATAATGATTTCCCTTGCGGTTAATAACCATTGGACAAAAGAGTACAAGTACCTTTTATTAAAATAAAATTTTGAAAAGACTACATGCACTTTTATAATAAAAAGTTTATTATCCAATGGACAAAAATTACCCTTGTAGTTATTAACCAATGGATAATGGAGGGGTGGAAGAATCCCCAATAAATAAAGCATACACGTACTAGCACATGTTTTATAAACCATTAAAATACTATATTTTGTACTTTACCAAAATATTTAAATGGGGGGCCTATTGTCCAATGGGTAAAAATTACCCTAACCATTATGGACTAATGGATAAAGCAAAAGGTTCAAAAGGTCCGAAGGGTTCAAAAGGTTCATCGAGTAACTAGGTAAGTCGGTTGCTCGGTTCCTCCAAGCAGTCGGTTGGAAACTAACTAAATTGGTCACGTAGGGTTTCTAGTCGAGACCAAAATCTAAATACAACGAAATTTACAAGAAAACATATAGCCACCCAAAAGAAAATAAGTAAATTAAATAAAATTCAAATTTTTAACGAAATTTTTATAGACCAAAATTCAGGGTCGTTGCAATCTATCCCCCTTAAAATAATTTCGTCCCCGAAATTGGCGCGCGACTATAGAATAGACCAGGTCGCTAGACCGATCTCGGAATCATCGACTATCCCCCTTAAAAAGAATCGAGTAGGTCACCATCAATCGAATTAAGCCTCATCACTTGCTTAACGAGATGGGGTTGAAGTTGCTTCCACCATCGAACAGCTTGCTTCATCGTACGCCTTTGGTAAGGTCTCCACCAACGCCAATTGCAGAACTTCTACCAAATCATCATGCGGACTATCATTCCACAAGCATTCCTAATACATCCTTGTTGAACCCTCATGCTTCTCGATATTAAACCTATTTCCAAAAGTAGGAAACAATGGGTCCATAATCGTAAGGCATGAGCATTCCATCCTTGGATACCACGTGCCCCAAGAACTTAACCACTTTTAGCCAGAACTTGTCTTGGCATAAAGTTGGCTATCTTAGAGTACTCGTAGTACTATCCGAAAGTGTCCTTCGTGCTTCTCCTGATAAGTCATCGAGCTTTGGCAATGGATACCGGTTCTTGATGGTGACTTGATTTAGCTCCCTATATAGTCGAAGCGTCCCTCCTTCTTCTTCACGAACAGTGCGGGCGCTCCCTATGGTGATGTGCTCGGCTTGATAGGCCCTCAGTCCAATAGCTCTTGCAATTGGGTCTTTATCTCCCTTAATTCCGCAGGGCCCTTTTGGTATGGCGCCATAGAAATTGGTGCCGTTCCTGGCTGAAGTTCTATAGAGAAGTCTATTTCTCCTTAAGGCGATAAGCCAGGAAGTTCTTCAGGGAAAACATCGGCATACTCGTACACGATGTGTGGAAATCCCACTTCCATTCTATTGGCTTCCTCCAATTGAAGACTAGCGAGCCATCCAAATAGTTGGTTCTTCCATCTGATACCAAGTTGTGGATTCTGCTACCTCGATCTTTTCGTCGCCGAACTCGCTGTCCGTCTATCCCCCTTAAAAGGAATCGAGTCCCTTCTAGGGTATAAGTTGTCACCATTCTTCTGATGGCAGTCTACGATCGCTTAACGTGCCGATCGCCGGTCCAACCTCAGGATTACGTCGAAAATCCGCCATGTTGATCACTCGAAGGTCGCAAGTCTGCTACTTCTAGTTCGCACTCTCTACACACTAAACTAACAGCTATGCTCCCTTCAACTGGTTCATGGTCAAAGCCACACGATCTTCGTCCTGGGTAACTCCGAAGGTGCTGAGGATCATCTTGACCTCATTCAGCCACGTCTCGACTACAACAGGGTTGGTGTCTCCATGAAAGGTTGGAGGTTGACGTTTGCAGAACTCGTTCATCGCTCGGGTTCGGTTTATGGATCCATCGTCGTGGTTTTGGTGGTTGGCGTTCAAAGCAGCTATGAATGTTTACATGATTCGGGTAGGTCGGGGTTCGCGTGGAAGGATTCTCCGTTATCGTATCCTAATCCGCGGTGCGTATTAACAATCTATGAAGGAAAATCGAAGGCGGTTTTTTATTTACTAAAACAAATTTTTCTTTTTGCAAATGGTCTATCTTTCAAAAGCCAAAGGTAGTTTTAACAAATAGTATGCAACGGTACTCTTTTAAAAATAAAGCAGGTTTTTTATAGATAAGAACAGCATACAACATAAGCATAGACTTAAAAACATAAACATAGAGTTCTACTATAAAACAAATAGATTAGAACAAGAATTCCTACTATAAGCTGAGACGGTCTTAATCCTTAACATCCTACATCCCGAAGGACTACAATGGTTACTAGGTTTATTCTATGCACGCCTAAGCAATCTCCTTGGCTTTCACGGATCTTCTAGGGCTTCGTCCTCCTCGAGATTCTCTTCACCTAACAGGTTTTCCTAATCGGTCACCTCATTGGCGTCCTTATCACCATCGACTTCTTCCTCTTCAACCTCAAAGTTCTCCATCGGGGGTTTAACACCGAAATACTCATGGAAAGCAGACAGGATAGAAAACATTCCCGAAAACCAGGGGTCCTCCAACTTTTTGGGCTGTCAGGATTTCAATGGTATTTCTAGGTTGATAGGCTTCGGCTAGAAGATCAAGTAGACGTTTCATCTATAAGAAAAAGTTTCAACCTCAATAAGGAATATCTTACGACAGGGTTTTGCTAATACTAAGAAAACTTTTGAGTTTCTAAGTTCCACATTCGACTCTTGATTTAAGTCCTCATCCAATTGTTCGGGAATTCCCAGCTCAGCGGTACTGCCAATTTCCGCGCCTTGCTTCAATCCGAAGATTGTTTTGACAGAATTCCACCCAATTTAGGACGGTAAACTAAAACTCAATTTACGTTTGTGCAACGGTCAAACTATCTCGTGGTTCTACCCATTCAACCCATGGCCGAGGTTTTGAACCTAAAGCTTTGATACCAAGTTGTAACGCCCCCAATTTTGGGTACGTTAAGAAGACAATTTATTGAATAAAACAGTAACGCCCTGAATTTTGGGTACGTTAAAGGGACATTTTATTCATAAAATCAAATGGAGTCTGGCTCGTTATTACAACAAAACTCTCTCAAGAGTTCAATGTTTACAAAAACGGAGGGGATTCTAGGGTTCCTAACTACAGCTCCTCAGCTCCTCAGTTCTTGCCAGCTCCTCAGCTCCAAAGCCTCCACGGTGAACTGCTTATCCTGATTATCTACAAAGTCTGACACATTATACCGGCGTCGCCACCCATATAATATGTAAGGGTCACCAAAAGGCAACACCGTGAGCTACAAAGCTCAGCAGAGTAATCCCATACCCGCTAACCCATACTTACAAACAAAGCTATAATACAACATCAATTTTCACATGATAAGTATAAACACAGTTAATCAATGACACATCCACATTTGTTAATCAACTATCGTTGGTGTCCAAGATTTCAGAGTTTCTCCTACGCGACTCATCGTAGACCGTGTCAACATTTTCATTTACAAAACAACCTTTCAAAAACCATTTGTTTAACACAAAAACATTTGCATTGGCTCCGTACCGCGGATAACCAAGCTACACACCCAACCTTTTTAAAATCATTAGCATTGGCTCCGTACCGCGGATAACCAAGCCACACACTTTAAAAATCATTTGCATTGGCTCCGTACCGCGGATAACCAAGCTACACACCCAACCTTGGTTCCGCCGCGCCGGGTTCCCAAGTATCCTCACAATGGTTCCGCCGCGCCAGGTTCCCATTGGCACACAAAAATATTTGCATTGGCTCCGTACCGCGGATAACCAAGCATACACACCCAACCTTGGTTCCACCGCGCCGGGTTCCCAAGTATCCTCACAATGGTTCCGCCGCGCCGGGTTCCCATTGGTACACAAAAAATATTTGCATTGGCTCCGTACCGCGGATGACCAAGCATACACACCCAACCTCGGTTCCGCCGCGCCGGGTTCCCGAGTATCCTCACAATGGTTCCGCCGCGCCGGGTTCCCATTGGCACACAAAAATATTTGCATTGGCTCCGTACCGCGGATAACCAAGCATACACACCCAACCTCGGTTCCGCCGCGCCGGGTTCCCGAGTATCCTCACAATGGTTCCGCCGCGCCGGGTTCCCATTGGCACACAAAAATATTTGCATTGGCTCCGTACCGCGGATAACCAAGCTTTACCTCACCATGGTTCCGCCGCTCCGGATTCCCATGGGAACGCACACATTTAAAAACCCTCGGTTCCGCCGCTCCGGGTTCCCGAGTATTCCCACAATGATTCCGCCGCTCCGGGTTCTCATTGGGTTTTTCAAAACACACCACACAATGGGCTACCATGTCCGGCCACATTGCGGTTTCCAAAACATCTCATTCTTTTCAAAACACGCCTTTTATACACGCACACATCTCACATAATGCCACCCAAAACCGGTCATTATGTTGTTTCAAAATATTTCCTTCCTCGGAAAACATTTCTTTTAATTAACCACACCCTAGGTGTCATGTTTTCTACTTTCCCGATTCTCGTGTCTCGTTACATGCAAAGACTCCGCGGTAGGACAAACGTAAGCAAGAATCATCCTAACAAGATCATCCAATTCTATATTACTCATTATGCTCAATTACTACTTATAGCATAACGCCACATGTACGGACGCCTTTGGAGTGTATCACTTATGCTTTATTCAAAGCACAACGCCACATGTACGGACGTCTTTGGAGTGAAATCACTTATGCTTAATTACACCACAAGTAATACAAGCAATTCATATATGCATTAATCATCTTAAAGATCAAAATACAAACACTTATAAACAAACGATAAGTTCTATCTTAGTAATTCAAAACGACAACGTAAGTAAGTAATTAGGAAGTAAGTAAGGATTTCCTTACATATACGTTGAGTTAGGGTCAAGGGGTTCTACATTATACTTTCCAACATACAGTTCTACGTTATACGTTGAGTTAGTGGACGAGGGACTCTACCTTACTTCTTGGCGGTAGTCGGCTACGGAAGGTACGTCGGTGGTCGGACGGAGTAACTTCCTATGGTGGTCTCCGGTAGCTTCGAAAGAGAAAGGTTTCTCTCGAAACTTCTACTTGACTAATACTACTACTACTTTTGGATCGAAGGGTGGTCGAGTGGCGGTCTAGTGGCGGCCTAGGTTGAGTTTCTTGAAGAACTCAAGAACTACTCAAGAATATGAAGAACAAAAGAAAGAACAAAGAAAGAACATAATTTTTCTAGAGAGAGAAGTTGCTAGGTGAAGGTGTGAGTTCAATGGCATGGGATGGCTTGCTATTTATAGGCAAAACTCTTGGGCTCTCCCTCCCTCTCATGGCCGGCCCTCTCTCTCTCTATATCTCCCATGGATTTTGCTCCATCAAGTCATCAAATCAACCTTTCAACCAAGTCATAGCTTGTCCAATCTAAATCTTAGGTGTAAGGCTATGTAATCAACTAAGATCTTAGGCTTTTTAGGTAGTCATAACCTAGGTTTAGCTTGTAGTCAAGGTCTAAGGCTAATAAAAGCTAGGATTATGTCATAAAGGTCCATCATAGGTTGTCATTAGGCATAAAAAGACTAAGGCCTAATATGGTAGCTTGCAAGGCTAGTTTAGTCCTTGGATTGAACTATGGGAGATTTGTTGGAAGGATAGGAGACAAGGGGTACAAGATTTGTTTTGAACAAATCCTAGAAGTACAAATGGGAGTTATATTTGGTTAGGAAAAAGATTCTCCATGGACTTGAAAGATGAAGAAAGATCATGGAAGATCAAGGTAGGTACAAGTCTACTTCCTTCTTCCTTCCTCCTCTCTCTCTCTCTCTCTCTCTCTCTCTCTCTCTCTCTTTCTCTCTCTCGGCCCATCTCTCTCTCTCTCTCTCGGGTCTCTCTCTCTCTAGTACACTACATATATATATATATATATACACACATATAATATCAAAGGTACAAAAGTACAAGATTCTTTCAAATCTAAAACCAATAAACAAAAATCCAATTAGGCACATGCCCCTTTTAAATAAATAAACTAGGGTACTTTGTAATCTAGGTAGATCACACCCCCCATTAAACAAATCCAATTGGGTACAAAAATCCCAATACAAAATAATAAAAAGGTACTTAGGAGAATATTAGGCTTTAAAGGCTACATAATAAAATATGGGTACTTCATCACATGGGGTTTTAAGAAAAAAGATTAATTTAATAAACCCATGTACTTGGTGAAAGAATAAATCTATTACCCAATGGATAATAAATACCCTAACGGTTATCGTCCAATGGATAATAAGGTACGAGTACTTTAATTACTAAACTAAGTTTTTGGAAAAGACTACATGTCCTTTTTGAAAATACACATGTGATATATATATATGTACTTACCAAATAAAATAAAGAAAAGGCTTTTGTCCAATGGGTAAAGATTACCCTAATGGTTATTATCCAATGGTCCATAGTTACTTGGGTACTTTTATTAGTAATTTAATCGAAAAGTACTTTTCAAAAATAATTATAAATGTCAATCATAGTACTTTGCTCAAAACCCCTTTAATATAAAGAATTGGGTTTCCATTATCCAATGGATAATAGTTCCCCTAACTTTTATTGTCCAATGGACAAAGAATAAAACCAAAATAATAAAAAGAAATAAATAAGTAATTTCTAGGGTTTGAAAAGTTTGACTAGTCACATCAACTTTATTGGAAGGTTCACTAGTCACATCGGTACTTTATTTTGGTCAAAAGAGTTATTACCCAATGGTTACTAACTTCCCTAATGGTTATTACCCAATGGATAATGATTTCCCTTGCGGTTAATAACCATTGGACAAAAGAGTACAAGTACCTTTTATTAAAATAAAATTTTGAAAAGACTACATGCACTTTTATAATAAAAAGTTTATTATCCAATGGACAAAAATTACCCTTGTAGTTATTAACCAATGGATAATGGAGGGGTGGAAGAATCCCCAATAAATAAAGCATACAAGTACTAGCACATGTTTTATAAACCATTAAAATACTATATTTTGTACTTTACCAAAATATTTAAATGGGGGGCCTATTGTCCAATGGGTAAAAATTACCCTAACCATTATGGACTAATGGATAAAGCAAAAGGTTCAAAAGGTCCGAAGGGTTCAAAAGGTTCATCGAGTAACTAGGTAAGTCGGTTGCTCGGTTCCTCCACGTAGTCGGTTGGAAACTAACTAAATTGGTCACGTAGGGTTTCTAGTCGAGACCAAAATCTAACTACAACGAAATTTACAAGAAAACATATAGCCACCCAAAAGAAAATAAGTAAATTAAATAAAATTCAAATTTTTAACGAAATTTTTATAGACCAAAATTCAGGGTCGTTACAGGTTATGGAGGATTTGGCTACGGATTTAGCTCTAGGGCAAGATACGTCATCAACGGTAGCTTCAATCGACAAGGGAAAGCGCAAGCTGGAAGAAGTTCCTGTTGATCTATGGGATTTCGAGATGGTATGTCTTCTCTATGGGACGTTGCCAATGTCACAAGAAATGGGCGGGTTTTCCAACCTCGTAATCTTCAGGCCGAAAGTTCATCTAACCCATCTGCTCAAAGGCCTAATGTTCCTGCTGCTCAAAGGATCACTTTTCTTACTGTCCCTGTAATTCCAAGTGGTACTTTGGAGGACGATATCATTAAAAAGCAACTCGAGCGGATCCCCGCTACAATCTCTGTCTGGGGACTGATATGTTCTTCTAAAGTGCATCGTGAGAAGTTGTCTTTAGCACTTGCTCATTTCATAGTGTCTATCGACATTACTCTGGAGGCTATGATCGCCCTTATATTACCACTCATAGCAAAAAACTCTGTCACTTTTACTGAGAGGGATCTCCCTGTTGACGGAGCTGCTCATAATCGCCCGTTGCCCATAACTGTCAAATGTAGAGGAAATTGGGTGCCAACTATCCTCATTGATAATGGCTCCGCAATCAATATTTTTCCTTTGAGGGTCGCTTACCGCCTGGGTCTGACCAAGAAGGATCTTACACCATCTAACTTGGAAGTCAAAGCCTACGATAGCATTTGCCGTGTGGTAGAAGGGACACTAATGCTCAAACTCGACGCTGAGGGTTTTGAGATGGATGTCGAGTTTCATGTTGTTGACATTCCTGCTACTTTTGACCTGCTGCTAGGTAGGCCGTGGCTTCATAGGGCAGACATCATGGTTGTACCCTCTACTCTTCTCCAGAAAGTCATCCTGGGACTTTGACAATCTGCGGGGACTCTGGAATCTGTCTGCACACTGAAAATGGAGCACCCATTTTGGGGATTCAACATGGGGAGGAGGATGCTGATTTTGGAGTTTTCTCTTTTGACACGTCTGGTTCAGTCCTTACCATCACCATGGATGATGATTTCATCATAAGTTCAACTACCCTCGAGATAATGAGGAGGATGCCTTATATGGCATCTTAGGACTTGGGATCAACCAGCAAGGGATCGTTGAATTCCCTTTCATTCCTTTCACCGAAGGCCGCTTTGGTTTGGGATATGTTCCCCCTGCCAAAGATGCCAAGAAGAGGAAAGGTACAGGAAAGCCTCGAACCTTTCAAGGTAACTTGGACAGTTACTTTGTACATGAAGGAGGAGGCACTGCTTACATGGGACAGGTCGAACCATTTTGGGATCCAAAAACTCGTACTTGGCTATTGGGTTTCGAGGTCTTCGCTGCTGATACCTGGTCTAATAGTACTGATGAGGACCTAGCTAAAGAGGAGTTCAAGAAGCAGTTAGCTTAGATCAAAGTGAAGACTGACTGGTTGAAGACATACGATCAAGGAAGCTTGGAGCAGCTATTCTCTTAAGTAGGTTTAGTTATGGATTATTCTATTGAGCTCCTGTAGCTCATGGTGTTACCTTTGGTGACCCTAACATATTATACTGGGGGTGACGCTGGTATAATGTGTCAGACCTTGTAGATGATCAGGGTGAGCTGTGCACCTTGGAGGCCTTCCGAGCCGAAGAGCTGGCAAGAATGGAGGAGCAGGCGGAGCTGTCGTTAGGAACCTTAGTTTCCCTTCCTTTGTGTAATAAAAGTACCTTCACGGGAGTTATGCTGCAATAATGAGCCAAACTCTATTTAGTTTTCAATGAAAATTGTCTATTTAACGTTCCCGAAATTCGGGGCGTTACTCCTGTCATAATAGCAGCTTGATCCTGAGGAGCCTCTGCCATGATGAGTGCCTTAGTGAACTTCGGTGACGACGTTGGAGAAGGTTTGGCTCTTGTTCTCGGAATTCTCTTTGGTGGTGCAATGGTTCATGGCAAGACAGTAAAACAAATGAGAACTCAGTGATACTCCTGTAGCAATTTATTTAAAAGAATTGAAAGAATGGAAAATGCACAAGTCAACGTTGTCGGTGTCCTCCTAGACTCAAAAACTAAAGAGAGTCTGTCTTGTGACGTTCAGACATTGTCAAAAATCCTTGGATATTCTTTCCAGCGATGTATCCTTGTTTGAATTGACTAACACTAAGAGATGTCGAAATAGACTAAGCCTTTGACTATTCCATTCTCGAAGTTTCAACTTTTGGAGTCGGAACAACTTGGTGTAAATGACGTGATACCGGAACCGGTGAGGCGTAAGCAGCACTGTACCGGAGCTTGAACGGTGTAAGTGATTAGCACTTTTAACCTGGATGGTGTAAGTATCACGGCATTTTCTCCGTTGTTCCTAATTTTCTGTTTGAAACCTCGACTGGGTTTAGACAAGGACTTAGAAAGTATTGATTTCCCAAGGTCTTGTTAATCAAAGGACTTTTGAAAATTGGTAATGTGCAACATCGAGAAGCACGACTCGTCATCGGGCCATGACAATGTCCTAATAGGCATAAGACAAACTCGACAAGAGATAACCTAAAAGCCGCCCTATCATGCTCCTATGCAAATCGGTATGTATGTACAATGCATGCGATAGGGAAAGCAGTAGCACATAGACAATATATGGGGGTTAGATGCAAATAAATCTTACCCTGTAGGTACCTGTCCTAGTTTGGAAAATTTAGTGCTTTGTACATGAAAAGGCCAGTTTTGGTTTGAAGGGGTTCCTCTGACTAGAGCCAAGATATACCTCCCGTTGCTCGCGTATTGTAGTACAACGGTCGAACGACAAAATGACTCATCATCGTCCAAGGTTATTGGGCGTTCGAAGACACCGGGCTCAGTAAACTGTGCCGATTACCCAAAACACCTCAACGGGGCTAACCATCATCAATGCACATGAAGAATGCTAAAAAATCGATTAATGAGAGAGAATCGCAATGTTTACAAAAATGCCTTTTAAAATGTGGCTCACTTTTATTAATCGATACTTAGAGAAAACTACTCAAGTGAACAAACGAAAAGGTCCCAGTTCGGATTGGTCGGATGCAGAGATCTTGTTAAGTCACCATTCCATTCTTTAATAGTGCGGAGCGTACTATTTTGACAGACTTTTAAAAGATTGTTCTCGAGAGTATTAATTTCCAAGCATAGACCAATGCAATAAGTCCCCAACAGAGTCGCCACTATGGGCACACGCTCCGGAAAATTCGGGTCCGCCCTTTTTGGAAAAGCGTGGCAAAACGCTTCGATTCAGAGTCGCCACTCGGGTTTTGTGGTAAACCACCCAAGGAACCGAACTTGAAACGTTTGCTACGTTGTTTGATTTTGAAAAGGCGTAGACTGGTCCATCGTTACCTTGATATCTGAGGTTCGGGAGCCAGGTTACAAGAGGGGAAGGGTTTTAAGGCACCACTCTCGCCCAATCCGGAGATCGGTCTCTACTCGGGCATTTTGTAAAATGTTTAATTCTCTCATTAATCGATTTTTAGCCAATTAGTGTGAGGGAACAGTTAGAAGGGGATTTAAATTGTAAGATGTTAGCAGAATGTGACAAAATGGCATGCTTGCTTTATTGAAACAATTAGTATAGATTGAAAAAAAACTCATGTGGGAATTTTAAACAGACTAGAGAGAGCAGTTCTGAAGTGTCGTGCGCAGGAAGAAACCAGCATGCCTTGATCAAGTCACTGCATGCTGACTACACCTGCGCATGCTAATCCATCACTTGTGTGTGCCAGTAAGCCTAAGCCCAAAGCTCTTATTTTCAACCCTCTGGGCTCTGGAAATGACCAGGACAAACCAAGCAGTTTATATAACAGTTATTACACAGTTATAAGCAGTTTAAAAGGGCTTTAGAGCCATAAAATGAGCAGAACACCCCTTAAATAGTGAGGGGACAAAAGCAGAGGCCAAGGCCTAGTTGCCATGCAAGGGCTAGCCACTAGATTTAGATCGATCGGCACATGCCAGTGTATGACTACCGTACGCCAGTTGTAATCTTTTGTCCAGTGCTTGGCTTTGCACTTTCTGGGTTCTGAGACATATTCACAAAGACCCAATAGGCATTCCAAAGCAATAGATGTAAATATCAAAAAGTTAAACTAGCAGATTTAACTATAGAAAGTAGTAAACTAGTTTTAACATGCTCAAAGGTGATAGAAATGAAAAGAAAGAGATAAAAGAACTAGACACTGATCCCCACGCTAGTACGACATGTACAGTCATTACTGGCGTACGTGTACTTGGAACTGGCGTGCGCCAGTTCTAGCCATGCACGGTTTTTGAAACCTTGCTAGCTTTAGGGCTAGGACTGGTATTGATTACCAGCATTGACCCCGCCAGCCCCCCTCAGGGATCGGAACAGAGTACTGTCAGAGGTGGTATACCTTTGGTTTTGAGTTTGTTGGAGTGATTGAGCTTTGACACTACAACCAACACCACTTTTAATAGCATAAATTGATAGCATTCTTTTTAAAATGCTATTGTAGAGGAGGCAATAATAGCATTCCTGCTTACACTACTTTTAATAGCATAAATTGATAGCATTCTTTTTAAATTGCTATTGTAGAGGAGGCAATAATAGCATTCCTGCCATTGAGAGACACGGACAAAAGGGGAAAGAAAACAACAGCATCTTCATTAACTCTACCATAGTGTTCTACCAATTTTCAGCGCCACTCTCTTTTCCCCTTTTCCCTCTCTAAATTTTGGGTGCCAGTTCATGCGATTTCCCTCAAAATATTTCAATCTCTTTCAATATTTCAGTCATTAGGTCTCAAGAGGTCTACAGCGTGAGTTTGGTTCAGATGGGTTGATCGACAGATTTGCACTGGTCTTTCTCTTTATTCACTTCTATTAGATATCAACGTGAGTTCGATTCTTCTGGGTTTCAATCGTGAGTTGTTCTTCCATCAAATATTCTCCTTGTATGATTTCCCTCTTTTTCTCTCTTTTTATGCTAGATCCCTAATTCGTATATAGAAAGAAGCAAACTTGTTGTACCAATTGAGGTAAAAAATCAACGAACAGAGAAGCCCTAAATAGGTTGAGTTCAATTTTCCTCGATTCTTATATACTAGGGCTTAATATTCAGTACGATTTTGCCCGGAAAACACAAGAAGATCGTTAGGAGTTTTATATGTTTCCTTTCATCCGATTAATGTCATGTTACCTAGGGCTTTGCACCTGTTAAGGCAAAGACTCATTTGTTTTGATTTTTTTTCTTGATTATTGCCCAGATACGAGGTTAGGGTCTTTGTAGGGGAATAAATTTTGTTTTGGAAAAGATTTTGGGGCTTTTTGATTCATTTCAAACTATTCATAGCAATCTATACTTCGAACTTGGAACTGGTAATATATATCCCCAACAAATTGAAGGAGCAAAGCTGTGTTTCTATTTTCGTTTGTCCTATATTTGTCGAAATAGTTTACTATCTAAGACAATAGAGATGTGATACACAGTTTTTGGTTTTGGCATAAGGAAGATTTAGAGCTAAATATTGTATTACTTGAGTCAGGGGCCGAAGTACAATTAATCTGGCAGGAATCAAAAATTAGCAGGTTGTAAATTATCATGTTCACAATATGTTTACATAACAGATTATTTAGGTTCTAATTCACACGAGTTTTATGGTTAAGCATAAACATTAGCATGATACAAGATGGTTTCTGTGAAAGGGGAAAAAAATGTCCTCTTTTGTTGTGCCTCTAAACAGAACAGTGATGTTAGCTAATCATAAAAAACCAGAGCACTAGTGATGTTAATTAAGTTAGTTAACATTGTTAACCAATATCTTGATCTTCCAAGAGCTTAGGAGAATTTTGATTAAGGACTAAAGAGTGACAACTTAAGACACTTTTTTTCCGAACTTAATGTTTTGTTCTATGATTGGTATCATTCTCAGATGCATGCTTGTCTTAGAATTAGTTTCTTCACTTAACTATATAAAGTATGTATGACAGTTTCAACATGATACACGTGTATTTAACTTAGAACTTTGATTCTATGTGACATATTGTGTTGTGGTACTCTAAGGTGTACATAGTCATTTGAATTTATTTATTTTTGATAACTATGTACTCTTGTTAGATCTCTTCTGTCTCTATCAAGTAAAGTGTACAAATGTTTTCCATTTCATGGGGGTAAAAGTACTAATAGATTCATTTTCCTTAGAAAAGTAATTCTATAAAAAGTTAAAGATTATGGGAAAGCTCGTCAAAGAAGCAGAAAGGGTATAATTTATTAAATGCGTTATCAAACAAATCATTAGCAATTTATTAAATGCGATATCCTACGTAGTTGGTATTAGTTTCCTACTATTACATTTCTCACTGTATTGAGGTAGAAGAGAATCACAAAGTAGCCTTGTAGTCGTTATTGCCCTGCAAGCATATCTCAGCTCCAGGAATGTCTGCAGGTGATTGTGGCAATGGCGGCAGTAGCGGCGGCAACAAGTGTGGCTGTTCTTGTGTCCACAATGGAGCTAAGATGGAGGACATACAGCCACACCCAGGGATGGAACAGCTCCCAGGGGTCCAATATTGCATCAATAGTCATCCTCCATGGCATTCGTCTCTCTCTCTCTCTCTCGTCAACATTTTTCCCCTTGTCCATTGGAAAGTCAAGATGTAAATTATTACTGACTAATTGCAATTTTTAGTGATGAATAATTTTTTCCGTCCCTAATGCAGTGGAAGTCGTAGTTCTCGTGTTCCAGCATTATCTGATGACCCTAGGTACAACTGTCTTGATTCCAAGTATGTTTGTAAACCAAATGGGAGGCAGTAATGTAAGCAATACATTCTTCTTTTGTTCATCATCTCTCTTTGATTTTGTCTAGTGACCTCGATCTAATGGAGTCTTTTCATTGTTACAGGTTGAGAAGGCCAAGGTGATACAAACCTTACTATTTGTTTCAGGACTAAACACACTAATGCAGTCCTTATTTGGCACCCGACTTCCCTCAGTAGTCGGTAGTTCATACGCATTTGTTATTCCCATGACTTCCATTCTACATGCTGGAAGATATCGATCACTTGTCATCTCCGGAGCCCAATGGAGATTACTGCACATATCATGTTAGTCTATGAATGTCTCTTTAAATTTTTAGTTCATTGTCGTAGCAATTCTTTGTTTTTCTAACTTTGGGCTTTTCGGTGATTTTCAAAAGTTTGAAAGGACAATGAGAGGTATGCAGGGTGCTCTTATTATTGCCTCTTGCTTCCAGATGCTTATTGGCTTCTTAGGATTGTGGAGAAATGTTGTAAGGTCATTATTGTAACTTACAGCATTTTTTGCGTTGCTTAGTTACAACTAAATTGTTTGCTTATTCAGATCATTTTTTTGACAGATTTCTATTTTGGATCTATTTCTTATTTGTTTCAGGTTTCTTACCCCTCTTTCTATGGTTCCTCACATGACTTTTACTAGACTTGGGCTATACTATCTTGGTTTTCAAATGGTAAGATTCGATGATCCTTTAACACATGTTTTGTCTTTACTCCTTGCTTTTCTAGTTTAGACTTGATAGCAACTTCATTTTTGCTCCCTTACTCAATCTTTAGTTTTGAAAAATAAAGTAAAAGGCCCTTCCGAAGGGAGTAAAATTCTAAGATCCAACTTATTTGTAAAGATTTATCATTCCCCTCCAACCCCACCTCCAAAATTTAGTATTTTTCATTACGAATTCATGACATGAGTTGAATAAAGTTCGTTAAGTGTTGCTCGGGTACATAGTTACTATAGAACTATTTTTCCTTCTCCGTTTTTTTCCCTTGTAGCTGCCAATGTGTGTCGAAATTGGGATCCCCGAGCTAATTCTAATGGTTATCTTCTCACAGGCAAGTTATTGTGGTTTGTCAACTGCTCAATGATGCATTTGAGAAAGTTTCTTGGTTTTTCGTGTAAATGCTTCACTCTGAAGCAAAGTAACTGTACTAACTGACTTTCCTTATGCAACGGAAATTTGTGAGATGATTTTGCAGTATCTTCCCCATTATGCAAAAGCAAAAACAAAGAGACGTGTGTGTGATCGATTTGCACTTCTGTTCTTTGTTGCATTTGTATGGGGCTATCCGCAAGTTCTCACTTCAAGTGGTGCATATCATAACGCTTCTACAGCCACTCAAGCTAGTTGTCGCACTGATCGCGCTGGCCGCATTACTGGAGCTCCTTGGTAATATCTAATCATTTTTCCCACCTATTTTTTTATTTTTATGATAAGAACTAGATTGGAATCCCATAAGCTTTGTTTGTTTAGTCCTAATGCATCTGAAAAGTTTGCATTCTTCTTAATAACATGAGCCAAACTATGAAAGGACTCATTATTGGAGCTTCTTGATAAGGAGAGGTTATTGAGTGCTCCAGAACAACAAACAATGTGCCTACCATCAACACCCTGGGCATGAGACAGACAACTGCATGCGCCTTTGCCATGACTGTAGACACCCCAATATGGCTTGCCGATTATTTCAAGTCCCACCTTGGGGACCATCCCGATGATGAATGGATATAATGATTGCTGATTGACTTCTTGTGAACCCATGGACTTATGGTGAATACTTTTAGCCACTTAGAGGACCCAATCCAGAGCCAAATAGCCTTTCAGACAGAAATATAGTATCCTAGGAAAATCTATCTTTCGGCTGTAATATTGATCTCACGGCCTCAACATCATTCTTTCAACTGTGAAACATGTTGCTTGAAAATCTCTTTAAGAGATCGATTCCTCGACAGCCAGATCGATTCTTCGACCGCCAGAACTATCTTTTGGCCACCAGATCCTTTAACTGGCCGCCCGATCGTCTATTTTTCAAATGTTAGATTGTTCTGTCATACGTTTGATCCGATCCCCAAAACCCTAGTAGCCTTTCTTTGATGCGTTTTGGGCTACGAAAGCAGATTCGTCTAGAGATCTTATTGCTCTAGAATTTCTTATTGATTCACTCCATTTGATTGGCCGGAGTGAGTCACCAATTGTCCATATAAAGGGCCCTTAGGGTTTCAAAATTCATATGTTCATACACCCTCTCTAGCTATGAAATTCTACAAATATACTCTCTCATATTCCCTCTTCAAAAGCCCTAACTTTTCGAAGGTAGCCACGATCCGACGATCAAACCCCGAAGTACAAACCCTAGCCCTAGGGTTTTCGAGAAGCAAATCAGTCAATCCCCTCTAATCCGAAGAAATCAAGCAACTAAGGGATCAAGGTGGTGAGGCCCAGATGCCCATGGTTTGATTTACTTATAGCTTTTGCTTATTAATCATAGTGTTTTTAGCTTTCTGATAATCATTTAGTCCGGTGTGAAGAAGAACATCGGCTGGGACTTCGATCCTTCGGCCGATACATCGATCTGGTGAGATTCCTCGGCCATGACATCTATTCACCGGCCGAGGGATCTATTTTCCTAGAATAGTTCATCTTCTCTACTTGTTTTGATGCATGCTTTCAATTACAGTACTGGCTCGCCTTATTCACTGTTAAAGGCTAAAAAATAGACAATGTGTTAGAATTAAATAAAGCATGTGTTAATCGTATGTTAAACAATTATGGGCTAGTCTTATGACTGGGCAAAGATGGGTGCCTAACACCTTCCCCTTATTCTACTCTTGGCTCCCATACCCGGAATCTTTACTTGTTTCTCCTAGTTTTATAAACTGGGTGGCGACTCTGTTTTGATGATAACCGCTATCGTGTGGCGATGTTCCTAGCCATGGGAATATCCATGATCTTGGTTTATGAAGCAAACAACGAAACAAACAAACAATGATCAATCTGCATGGCGATGCCCCATTTGGGAGGTGTCTACAGTTTTTGGCGACTCTGCAGGGGACTTAAGAGCCATAACCAGAAAGTTTGACATAGGATTAACACTTGCTTTATCTAATTATTTTATCATTTGCATCGAGCGGGCAACCTCATTGAGTCCACTTAATATCTCGGCATATCACAGGCTATGTTAGGGGTTCCAGCAAACTCCACAGTCACTTGTACCTAGTGGTATATCAAAAAAGTGAATCACCCGATCACCACCTATGATAGGCTGATGAAAAGACCGGTGCCCTTTTGACAACGGAGGACCCTTCAGACTACCCAAACCTTACATGTGTTAGAAAGCCATAGAATTTATCAAAGTAAGGCAGGAACCCGCAGGTTAAGGAATTTTTTTGCATTTTGCTTTGAAGTTCTTCTTCACAGCCTGTATCATTTGTTGTAACATCTCTTCTTGTGTAGAAGGGTTGGGAGTTTCAGCCCAAATCCTAACCCTATACAACTGAGTACTTACTTGCAAGTATTTTACTTTTCACAAGCAGGCACAATAGGTAAGCCAAGAAAGCAACCACAAACAATTTTATACTCTTACAACACCCGAAGCCACGCCAAACAGAGGTCCTTGCAGCCATCCCGTCTGTCATCCTCGCCTGTCAAAACACATTTACCACAATGGTCTCAATCACTTCTTAGTTCTTCACGGTCATCCTCTCGGTAAATCCAATCATCTACCAAATTCCAAGCTTCACCAAGCTTTCCTCCCAGTCCTATCTTAAAAATGGCAGATAATGACGCCACTATTGCCGATCTCCAGGCTCAAATCGTTGTTTTGCTGGCCGAGAAAGCAGCAAGAGATCCTAAGGAGGAAGAAGACTCGAAAGAAGATGAGAATCACCTTAAAGTGGTAACAACAGAAAATCCAGAATTAGCCAAGCAAGTCAAGGAGATCAAACATGCTTTGGCTCGTTCACAGGGGGACCAAATTCTGGATTTTGAAGGACTTTGCCTCTTTCCAGACTCTCAATTACCCGAGAGATTCAAAATGCCAAACATCGAAAAATTCAATGGAACTAGTAACCCTACCATCCATGTCCGCCATGTTATCAACACACTGAAGCCAATGGGCATGAACGATGAGCTCATTGCTCAGTTATTTCAAAGGACTCTCACTGGAAGCGCTCTCGATTGGTTTCTCACTCTAGAATTTATGCATTATCAAACTTTGCCAGAAATTACCAACGCTTTTGTCAAACAATATGCATAGAATGTCCAAATTGAGTTAACCACCCGAGATTTAGAGATGACCAAGCAGGAGTCAAATGAAGACTTTGTTACCTTTGTGGCTAGATGGAGAGAGACAGCTGCTAAGATGAAGAAATGCTCTTCCGAGGAAGATCAAGTGAGGATAGTTGTCAAGAACCTGCAGCCTAAGTATCTCAAGCATATATACACTCAGGCTATAACCGATTTCAAACACCTGCATACTACTGGGTTACAAATTGAAGAAGGGATCAAACTGGGACTCATTGGGAAAGAAGAAGCTCTTCCATCCCAAAAAACCTTTCCAACTCGCGCATCTCATACCTCCGTAAACACCCTTGACCCGGCCTTACCACAAGACCCTTTCCAAACTAGCTCACCCTGAAATCCAAATCGGCCCCGCCGAAACTTTAACCCTCTGTACATGACCCTCTCCCAAGCCTCAACCATTCTAAGCCGTCAAGGGCATCTCAAACCCTTAAACAAGCCACCTCCTCCGCCACCTTTTGGTCCAAACCATGATACTAACAAACAATGTGCCTACCTTCAATACCCAGGGCATGAGACAGACACTTGCATTCGTCTTCGCCATGACATCTAAGACCTCATCGATAACCGAACAATAAAGCCTCCAAAACGTGATGAACAAGCCAACCCACTTCCTACTCACAATATCGAACCACCCCGAAATATCAATCTCATAATCCTATCTCACAACCTCATATACAACCCTAGCCAATACATTGTCCAAAGCACCTAAGCCAACCTTGATCTTCCCAGAGGAGGATGGATGTTTTATGATGGAGGAGGAAGAAAACAATGTGTCTGATCAATCAGAAGTGATCGATCCCAACATATCTAACAAGAGTGACGAAGAGGAACAAGCAAATGAGAAAAAGTTAAGGAAATAGGAAGAACATTGCTGGGCGAAACACAACTTGGAGGATCCAGACCTTTCGTTTGTAGAGTATGATGAATTGCTGCGTATCTGGTTCGACAATAGAAAGAAGGAAAAGGAAAGGGTCATCATGATGAGAAGGCATGCCTGCTTCGAGCCCGCCCAAATAGTGGTACCCATCAATCGTCCAAAAATCCCAACGCCTCCCGTTGTCTGGAAAACAATCAACCTTATAGAAGAAGTGGAGGAGTTTCAGATGCAGCCATGGGGCAATCCCTACGAGGAATGTGACTATAGTCAACGGATAGAAGAAGAAAATCAAAACTTCATATACACAGATCCATACAAAATAGGGGAAAGTAACTTTGACGAAATGGAAGAAGAATATGATGATCCGCTTGGTGAAGTCTTCGTAGCATCACTGTTTAACCAAGTGGAAGTAACTGATCTCTCTTATGACTACACAATCAAAGAGAAGGAAGAAGAGGTGATGAAAACCCAGGTTGACATTTCCATTTGGGGACTACTCATGTCTCAAAAAGGTAGCCACCATGCAAGCTTTGAAGATGGATCCAACTTAAATGCTCTGTTTGGGAAAGAAGAGGGTGGAAAGGAGTATAAAGTTGTGAAAGACAAAGAACATTAAAACATTGCTTTCGTTTTCTAAATCAAGCTAAGACATGTTTTGGGCCCCTATTTGGGCATTTTATTTCTGCTAAATGAATTCCTATTTTTATCTTCTAAATTATGCTTATTCAATGATTTAATTCCTAAAGTGCAATTGCCATGTACTATAGTCTCTTTGCCAAACAAGGGAAACTTCAAAGAATCAAGTTCTTTGTGTCAATGACAAAAGGGAAAGAAAGGATGAACTTTAGTTGCTTAAGAAACTAGGTTATTGTCAAAACTTAGAAAGAAGACGCTATCTCCGCAAGAACACTTAGAGTTAGCTTGCCCATTGTGAAAGTACAAACACAAAGGAAACTCAAAAATATCTCTGTCAAATTCCTCTCCAAAATACAATCTCTTGTAAGAAATGCTCGTTGGGTAACCAAAAGAACCCAAGCAAAAATAAGAGCATAGCCTGTTAGGACAAGAAATTGCAAAAGCACAGCCTAGGCAAAACTTCAGGCATTCAAAGAAAAGCTCGCTAATGACTCAACCTCCATTAGGTAACCTGGGCAAAATCAAGAGCATGTGAAGAGAAAATCAATAGCAAAAACCCAACCTCAAAGGTTGTGATTTTGGAACTATGTAAAAGGCCTGATTCCCTAATTGGGATACGTAGGCAATCTCACATTGAGATACGGCCCAAACATGTGGAGAGAATATATCAAAGTGGTTTGTACTCAATAATAGGCATAGCTAACCCTGCGTATTGAGCTTGCAAAAGATGAGTTAGTCCTTTTTCAAAAGAATTGACAAATAGCAAAAGACACAAGAGTTATTGTTCATCCCCTCTAACTTGAAGGTCATGGACATAATGGATAGGATATCTCGAAAACTCTCGAATTTGGCAATCAGACTATGAAACATGGCAAAAGCAAAAGGCATAAAATCAAGATCAAGCATAAGAAGGAAGGGAAAACAAGATGCCACTTGGCCAATTCAAAACCCAGCTTCATTTGGAAAAAGGAAGTAGCGGCCGAAGGATTGATATCTCGGCCGCAAAATCGATTCTTAAGTCATGTGATCAATTCATCGACCGATATTTCGTTTTGCACGAATTACTGTCTATCAGTTAATACTTGTTCAAAACAATTTCAAAAGCCATGTTCTAACTACCACATGCAAACTCAAGACATTTAGGGGCATAAAAAGCATTTCTCATTTCATGAACAAAAGCTTGTTTACAAAATCATTGTTGTGGTTGCTTTTACTATACAAGTACAAATTCTGCTTGTCTTTTTACTGACTATGAACAGGAGAGAATCCTAAAGCGGGAATTGAATGTAGGCAATGGGCGATTTGAACAGGAACCCTGGTGATTCTTCCTATCTCCATTCCGATTGAGCAGACGATTCCCATGGCTGACGGCACGATCCTGTTAGCCGATGGGCTAGGTCTCAGAGCCCTCGACTCCAATGAGATCCGACGCAAGCAGAGGTCAGTGATTGATTCCTCAGCTGATGGCAAGATCCATTCCAACGCCTCACCAAATGTGGGTTTTGAATTTGGTAACCCTACCCTCAAGAACCCGTTACTGGATTTCTCAGTTAGCTTTCCACCATGGCTCTCACTACCAGGGAACTGCTCCAAATCTTCTCCCACCGGAGTTGAAAGTCAAAGCCCTCAATTGGGAACTGCAAGAAAGCTGCAGCAAGCGTTATTTGAGGAGGGCCTGATCCTCGAGGTAGAGGAGCACGCACGCCATGGTCTTCATCATCAACAACAGCAGGTACATGTACCAAACCCTAACCCAAAAACCCTTATTAATGCCAGGGGTACCCCATATTTGGAAGGGGATCCTAATATGGGTTATAGTGAAGCTGATGCTAAGCCTAGGTGTGCCTTCACAAATTAGCTTAATCAGCTCACTCACCCTGCACATACTCTACCTCAACAAACACCGATTAACCATAGACCCAATCCAAATGTTCCTAAACCCAAGCCTAAAAATTGGGCTGCTTTACTGCAGTCCCAAAGTCCATCTTTGGACATGAAACTTGAGTTTTATCCTGAACTATTTAGAGGGAAAGAAGCCCAGGTTGAAATCGACATTGAACTTACTGATGTAGGTAAGTGGAACAAATATTTAATGGCACACTTCCTTGATGGGAAAATGCCCTACCCCTTGGTTGTTTCCACAGCTAGAAACCAATGGAAAGAACTATTTGTGGCTGTTAAGCCAGATGTTGGAGGTTGCTACTTTTTTGAATTTAGGGATGAAAAGGCCAAGCAACAAGTATTGGATGGTGGTCCCTACTTTTGTTCACAAAAATACCTTGTTCTCTAAGATTGGCATCGAATGATGCAGCCAGTCAAAGATCAACCTTCTCATATTTCGGCATGGGTTAAATTACGGGACCTCCCTCTAGAGCTATGGAACCAGGAGTGTCTGAGTAGGGTGGCTAGTACTATTGGTAAGCCACTTCATGTGGATCAAACCACAACTAAGACCTCCAGACAACCAGGTCTTCATCAAACCACGTCGACCAGTGCTAGGATATGCATTGAGATCAGTGTTGTACATGAACTCCCTAAAGAAGTGAGAATTACAGTGGAGGGAGAATCAGTTGTAGTGCCCATTGAGTATCAAGTGTTACCTCAAATGTGTAAGCTGTGCCAAGTGTTTGGCCATTCTACTGCCCATTGCTCTAAGAAATTACCCCCAACAACCAGTCCGATCAATCAAGAATGGACCATAGTGAGCAATGGAAAACCCAAGAATAACACTACTCAAACTTGCTCTACCTCCTCTACTTCACCAGGCTCTCCCAAGCATGCTGCTGACCCTCAAGTAGAGCTTACTGATCTAGAAGATGAATTCAAAAAGGTGCGAGAGAGTATTGTGAGTAGTTCTAAGGAAACTTTGATCCTTTTTCAAGATGAGATGCCTATCCCTCAGCTGTCCAGAACTGTCAGTTCTCCACATTGTCCTTCCACTAGCTTACCCCATGAAATCAATGAAGAAGCTGCCAATACTTCTAAAGATTCAGTTTCATTGTCTCAGCTAACTCCTGTGCACAATGGCTCCTTACAAGAGGTGGATGGCAAAAATAAGGAAATTAGCTCATTTGGTCAGCAGGCTGATTCTCCTAATTCTGCTGCTCCAATAGCCAGATTAGCAGCTAAGAAAGCTGCCAAAATAGCTGCCAAACTCAAAGTCCAAGAACCCCTTGATCCCTGTGCCATTTCAGACATCAAATTAAAGATGGGGGGTTCCAATAAAGCAGCGCAGCTTGGGAAACAGAAGAACTTTGCTAAAGGTTCTTCTCACAAATCAGGGAAGTAACACTCACAAATGTTATCCTTTTTGATATCCTTTTGAGTATGTGCAGTACTACTTCTTTCAATCTCTGCATCACTTTTTTACTTTGTGATATTGTCTCTTATGTCTTTACAAGCTTTCAATTTAGGATTTTGGAATATTCGTGGTCTAAATGACCCCATTAAGTAGAAAGTAGCTAAATCCTTTATGAGATCTAATAATCTTAATCTAGTTGGCTTTATTGAACATAAAATTAGGGCAGTTTGGGCAGACAGGATCACTCAATTCATTTGTCCTGATTGGAGTTTTGTGAATAATTACTCCCACGCTACTTTTGGGAGGATTTTTGTGGGTTGGGACCATGGAGTCATGTCTTTTACGGTGTTAGGCCAGTCTGATCAATTCATTCACTGTGAGATCCAACCCAAAGATGGGAGTGCACTCTTTTTGGTCACTATGGTCTATGGGGCAAATTCTCACTTAGATCGTAGATCACTATGGCAAAGTCTAACTCAGTTCAGGACCTCTTCACCTTGGGTGGTCATGGGTGACTTTAATGCTACTCGGCATCCTAGCGAGAAAGTTGGAGGTAATGCCCAATGGTCTCCACACATGGATGATATTAATCAATGGTTGTTTACCTCTGAACTTGATGATCTTAGGTTCACTGGGTGCTTATTCACTTGGTCCAATAAACAGGTACCTCTTCATTTTGTGGCCTCCAAATTTGATAGGGTGTTAGTGAATGAACCCTGGATGAAATCATTTACTCAATCCATAGCTCATTTTTTGGTTCCTAGTATTTCGGACCATTCTTCAGCTGTGGTATCTGTCCAGCCTAATCCAAGAAAGTCAATTAAGCCTTTCAAGTTTTTTGACTTCCTTGCCGATCATCCCCAATTCCTGGCAATTGTTCAGAGGGCTTGGAGGACAATAGTAATTGGTAATCCCATGTTCTATGTGTGTGTGAAACTTAAACACCTTCAACAAGAACTGAAGCAACTTAATAAAGCAGAGTTCAGTGGCATCTCTGAGAGGGTGTGTGCCATTAAGCAAGACTTAGAAAGCATTCAAGCTGTTATTGGTTCTCATCCCAATAATAGTTTTGCCATGGAACAGGAGAGGGTGGTGCACAAGCAATATATCTCCTTGCTTAGTGTGGGTAGCATGCCCGGAAAAAAGGCAGATCGATGAGCGCGCATTTTGGCAGACGAGCACTCAATTCAGAGTTGCCACTTGGGTTTGAAGGTCCGACACCTAAGGAACCGAATTTGAAATGCTCGCTGCGCTACACTACAAGAAAATTCACCAAGCGCGACCAAATTGCCGACACAATGTATTTTTTGTCGGGAAAAGTAAGCTTTTACCGATGAAAAAGTAGTATGTGTCGGTGAATGTAAGCTTTTTGGCGACAAAAATAAATGCGTCAGCAAATGTTGTCGGCAAAAGTAAGATTGGCGGGAAATATTTTCCCGGGAAATATTTGCCGACGAAACTTTCTTTTAGCGATGAATTGTGCATAGGCAAAAGTTGAATATTTCGGCAACGATATTTTTGCATCGGCAATAGTCTTGCGGGGAACCTTTGGCGACACAACGTGCATCGGCAAAAGTCAAATCTTTCGCCGATGAAATCTTTGTGTTGGCAATTGTTCGTATTCACATATAACATATATGTATGTATACAGTATAGATCTTGTGTATAATTATATGTACATTTTATATATGTGCATATAAGGGAGTTTAAAGGGACACATGAAAATACACCATCTTAATCACTTATTTCAATGGTTGAGATATTGGGTTTTTATGTGTATTTTTTATATCGCTTGAAACCATATTCCTATATAGTATAACATATGATATGTATATTACATAGAGTACATCTATATATATAGTGTACATACATATAATATATATGTTATACCCTCTCTTGTTTCACAATTTGTCTGTAGGCAAAGAGTAATTCGCTATATATAGTGTAATTTGCAAAAAATAAAGTTTGAATTTTTTTTTAAAAATGCATTCTTTTAAGTTCTAGGTGTCTAAAATATGATTTTAAGGGTACCCGCGAGAAATCGGAAAAAAAATTACTAGAGAGGGCTTGATCGGATCAGTTTTTGGTAAAAAAACGTTATTAAAGTTTGGAACATTGAAATTCGATCGGAAAAGAGAACGTCCTTAACTTAACAGGTTAATGGCGCCCTTATAAGAAGTTTTGTGTACATATATATGTGTTATATTCGTATGTAGTATATATATAGGATGTAAATATATGATATATGCAAATATAGTAGAAACTTACTGCAGAAGATATAATATAATAGTATATATACTGGCTCTATAGGGTATATATTAGATCTTGTTATACTATTCACGGAAGAGCAAGTTGTTCTAGCGGTAGGCGTGCAAGTGGGAATACCGGGTGTCTCACGTTCGAAACACGGGGTGAGCGATACAATCATACAACTACAGCAAATTTGGATTTTTGTTAAATTGACTTTTGCCGATGCAAAAGTCTCATCGCCAAAGGTGTTTCATTCTCCAATTTTGGAACCCCATTTACCGAAAGGTTTTGCTGATGCAAACTTGTGTCGCTGAAACTATACTTTTGCCGATGAATGACAATTCACGTCGGCGAAATCCTTTCCCGATATATCAACGCCGACAACTTGCCGACACAAAATTTTTCATCGGCGAAAACCTTTGCCGACTCATATATACTTTTGCCAATGTGCTTCGTTGTATCGCCAAATCCGCATTTTCTTGTAGTGCTATTTGATTTTAAAAAAGGTGAAGGCACCAGTTCGTCATAACCATGTCTGGGTTCGGGAGCCAGGTTACGAGAGGGGAAGGGTTTTAAGGCACCCCTCTCGCCCAATCCGGAGACCGGTCTCTACTTAGGCATTTGCGAAAACGTTTGCAATTCTGTTTGATTAATCAATTCTTTAGCCATTTATTGGTGGGGAACAGTTTAATAGGAATTAAAGCTGTAACATGTTTGCAGGATGTGAATGATAGGATGGATGAGCAGTTAGTATAGTATGAGAATAGACTGCTGTGAGAGTTTAAACAAACTGGGAAGCCCCTGTTTTGGAATGACGTGCACAGGAAGAAACCAGCATGCACCGAACAAGTCACTGCATGCTGTTCACTCCTGCGCGCACGACTCCAAGACACGCGCTCGACAGTGAGCTCAAACCCACAGCTCTTATTCTCAAACCCTCTGGGCTCTGGAAGACCAGTGCACACCCAGGACAAACCAAGCAGTTATAAGCAGTCAATTATACAATTTAAAGGCTGAAGAAGCCCTACAAATTAACAAAACTCCCCATAAACAATGTGGGGAAAAAATAATGGCCTAAAGCCAAGCTACTTGTGCAAGGCCAGCCACTGGTCAGAGGCATTCTGGCGCGCGAGTGTGGCGCTCTAGCACGCAATTGTTGCGCCCTGGCGCGAGCGGGACTGAACCAGACCAGTGCTTGGTTTACACGTTTTTGGGTTCTGAGGTATGTTCAGAAAGGTCTCAGTGGTACTCCATATCAACAGAAATACATATTGAACTACAGCTAGCATTTCTAACAAAGGAAAGCAATAAACTGGTTATTTTCGTGCTTAACAGCGATCTAAATGTACAAGAAGACATATAATAGTAGGAAATCAATCCCCACGCGGTCCAGCGCGTGCAGCAACAGAGTGTCGCGCGCGAGAATGGGACCGTCGCGCGCTGATCCTACCATGATGGTTTTTGAAACCCTACCAGCTTTAGGGCCAGGATTGGGATTGATTACCAGCCTTGACCCTGCCAGCCCCCTTCAGGGATCAGAATAGAGAGCAGAACAAAGGTAAGCTATACCTTTGGTTTTTGGGTTTGAAATGTGCTTGAGCTTTGAGTGTGAGGCTGATTGGGGTGGAAGAACAAGCTATGTTCTGGAAGGAGTATGAGTGATAGAAGCAAGAAAACAAGGTTGCTTGTGTTGCTTGGAATTAGGGTTAGGGCTTTGTATCACTTGGAACATGATACTTGGTATTTTTTGGAACACTTGAGCCCTTTAAATGAATGAACAAAGGGGGTATTTATAGGGAACGAGGGAGGTAGATATGGGCTGCAAAGAAAGGGATTCAGCCAGTCCGCGAGGCTTGCAGAGGTTGCATTGGTGGCCAAGTTTTCACCTCAAGAAAAGTTGGTGGGAACAGGCATTGCACTCCGGTGCGCGATGAAGTCAGTCTGGTGCGCGCGGGAGTTAGTTTGGCCCACGAGGGTTGCGCCTTGGTGCGAGGCTCAATGGTCAAACTTTGACTGTTGACCACCACCTGGCAGTTTGACCAGCGCGCGCTGGTGTCATTTTGTCGCGCGCGTGTACCACCTACTCACGCGTTGGTCAACGGTCATGCTTTGACCATTGACCCATACCTATCAAGTTGATCTACGCGCACGGGCTCTCAGCCAACACATGCCAGTAGGGTTTTTGGCTTTTGAAGTGGCACTGATTTGGTTAGGTTCAAAAGGGTGTCAAACACTCAAAGCTCAAACACTTATCATTCCCGGGGTGTTCTTGATCCGTTTCATTATCGGGGAATCAAAAACCGAAAGTAAACTAATCTGGAAGCCCAGATTGGGGTGTCTACACTTAGGACTGAGGAAAGCTTCGCCAAGCAAAAGTCACAAATTCAATGGTTGAAACTTGGAGATCAGTGCACTTCCTATTTCTTTAAAAATGTGAGCAATAGGAGAAATAGGAGCAAAATAACTAGTTTAGTGCTGAGTGACAGCTCTATCACTCATGATCTCCCGGTTATCAAAGAAGAGTTTGTTAACTTTTACACAACTTTATTTGGTACCTCCCATTCCACACCTCACTTGGGACCAAATAAAGTCAAACAATTAATTAGAAACAAGCTTAGTCATGAGCAAAGTCAGCATATGGTCTCACCAGTTTCAGATTTGGAGATCAAAGAGACCTTTTGGTCCATCAATCCTTCCAAGGCTCCAGGCCCTGATGGGTACAATGGTGGGTTTTTTAGGAAAGCTTGGTCTGTCATTGGGAATGAGGTCACTTCAGTTGTCTAGAATTTCTTTAGGTCTGGACAATTGCTCACCAGAGCTAACTCCACTATTATTGCCCTTGTCCCTAAGATACTTAACCCTTCCAAGGTGGGTGACTTTAGGCCCATTTCATGCTGCAATACCATTTACAAATGCATCTCTAAGATTTTAGCCAAGAGATTGCAATCTATTCTCTCTTTGCTCATAGATCCTGTTCAATCAAGTTTTGTGAAGGGTAGGAGAATAGCAGATAACATATTCCTCACCCAAGAACTCATGAGAGGTTATCATAAGTCATCTCCTTCTCCAAGGTGTGCCATGAAAGCTGATATAATGAAAGCTTATGATAATGTTAGGTGGGAGTTTCTATGGGATGTTCTTTCTGCAATGAACTTTCATCCTACCATGATCAAATGGCTACAAGCTTGTGTAACCACTGCAAATTACTCACTTTGTATTAATGGGGAAGTGACGGGTTACATTAAGGGTAGGAAGGGTCTGAGGCAAGGGGACCCTTTGTCGCCATACCTCTTTGTCATTGTGATGGAAGTTTTTAGAAGCCTACTTAAAGAGAAATCCAAGCTCCCGAAATTTCAATTCCACTGGAGGTGTAAAACCAATTAGTTGATTAATCATTGTTTTGCAGATGATCATATGATATTTTGCAAAGGTGAGCGTCCATTTGTCAAACTCATCCAGGTTGCATTGATAGAGTTTGAGGCTCTTTCTGGTCTCTCTCTTAGCCCAGGGAAGTGTAGCATATTCTTCTCTGGAGTTAGTGTGGGAATTAAGGAGACTATTATGCAGGAGCTGGGATTCCAGGAGGGTTTCCTGCCAGTGAGATATCTAGGAGTCCCATTACTATCTACTAGACTCAAAGCTATCGATTGTCGGAGATTAGTAGATAGTATTACTTCCAAAACTAAGAGTTGGACTAATAGGGACCTTACCTTTGCTGGGAGCGTTCAGCTTATCAAGAACATTTTGTTCTTGATGCAAACTTATTGGTCATCCTTGTTCATCTTACCAAAGAAGGTCATCAAGGAAGTTGAATCTATTCTTCGGGCCTTTTTATGGTCTGTCCCTGACCTTAAAAGAACAGGGGCTAAGGTGGCTTGGGAGCATCTCTATGCTCCTAAAGATGAGGGAGGTCTTGGTTTCAAATCTTTGGAGGTTTGGAATAAGGTTGCGGTTGCCAAGCATATTTGGTTCTTGATATCAGGGGGTGAACAATCAATGTGGTGCCAATGGGTTAAGTCCTATTTATTAAAAGGAAGGAACTTTTGGAGGCTTAAAATGCCTAGTAATCCCTCATGGGTTTGGAGGAAGTTAGTTAATTTAAGAATTCTAGTCCAACTGTAGGGGGATGAAAACAATTGATGCTTCGGATCACCTTGGATTGCAACGGCTTATTCATGCCTTTTCACCGGAATTCTAATTCGTCGTCGGAACCCTAATCTGCAAAATAGACAGGGGGTGAGTGCACCTTTGCCTCTCGTGGCAAAGCCCCTCCGATGCCTAAGTTAGTATCACGTACTTAGAGAAATCCTAATTATCAGTAGGAACTAGAATAAATCGTAAAAAACTGCGTACCTTTTGCCTCTAGGTTTACCTTATATTTATAGATTTGCTTATGCTTACTGCCTAAGCATTCCTGTTGCCCTAGGGTTCCCCAACTCGTATAGGAAACCCATGATATCAAGGATTCTCGTTTTCCTTATCAATTCCTTACTTCAGTCCTTTCTAGGACTCTTTTCCATAACTGGCCGAACATCCCATTCCCATTGGGTATCTTTCCCAGATCCTATATTCTCGGGATCTCATCCCTTAGCGGAATACCATTCATTCTGGATTCTTCCAAGATGTTCACTGAATTCCAACACTTAATTGGAGTTCTTTCCTTGTTCGGCAATCTTGTTGCCGAACAGATTGCCCGGACCAATGACTTCTCATGTCATCCATATCGCCGATCATCGTTTTGCTCGGCTATAAGTCCTGTCCAATCGTTCACGTGCTCTCATACACCACGTGTTCGGCAACTAAATGTATCTGTTCGGGAATACCTCCCTATAATTGCTCCCCAGCTTTATTTATTTGCCGCTATTCGGGGGCAATGGGTGAAGCTTAGAGTCAAACGTTAGACCGAACTCCTCTGATCCCGTGCAGTGATGGATTTTAATACTCATTGATGCTTTTTGGCACCTTTGTCATTTTACCATTTCGGGGTAGTGACTCCATGTGGCATGTTTCGTATACCTTTCATTAATTTTGAACTGACATTTTATCAAACGTCGTCAGAACGGCACCCGCTTTCCGTTACTTTAACTTGTAACGGCGTGAAACTTATCGTTTCCTCTCCGTCTCGCCCCTTTATAATCTTCAAAGGGACGTTTATTTAGGGCTTCTACCCTTTTCACAACCCAGAAGAAGAAACTCACACTCCTCCGCCATCGCTGCCGTTTGTAACTCGTTCGTGTCTCAGGAAACTGCTCCTTTGATTTCGTAAGCATTTCACTTCTCATTTTAATCCATTTCAATTTTTGGGATTTTGTCCTTAGCTTTTCCTCTGAGAGTTTCATCAGTTTCTCTTTCTAGAAATTCCCTTTTCATTTTTGAGTCCCAACAATCATCCATGGCGGATGAAAACGAAAACACTCTCAAACCCAGTAAGTTTAGAAAACTCTGTGAGAGCCCTACAGCCATGGCGGCCTTTAGGGCTGAGTACTATATCCCTGACAATGTGGGGCTCGAACTCGCCCCTTTGGGGGCGGACAGGGATGGCGGCTCGTGGGACAGAATGTGCATTCCCATTGTAGCCATTGTCGAGGGTGGAGTTCGTTTTCCCCTTCACCCACTACTCCGCCAGGTTTTGAACTTGTACCGCCTCACCCCCATGCAAGTTTCAACAAATGTTTTTAGGCTGGTGATGGGGATTATAGCCCTAAATGGGATTCTAGGGACCCAATTAGGAATCTGGGATATCCAATGGTGGTATAGTATAGTACTAAACCCCGAGTACAATACTTACTACTTCAAGGTTAGGAGGGCAGACAAACGTCTTGTGCTAAATCTGCCAGATTCTGCTTGCGACCACGAGATCGATTTCCTCTATGTAACAGGAGCATTCGAGCAAATAGGGGAAGATGGCCAAGTGGTGGGGCTCCATTGCCCCCACATATGGGGCTATCCACGTATGCTCTTGCTTTTGACTTTGCAATTCTTTGTTTACTGCCTTCTCGTAGCTCTTCTATGTGTCTAAATTTGGTTTTTTAATTTCGATCTTACAGCTGAAAACGCTAACAGGCGTCCTAGACGAGAACCGAGTTACGTCCAAACAGAGGACATCAACAGGATTTTAAAGTATACAGGCAAACCTGGTGCCCGAACAGCAGGTCGGGGTCGTAACACTGACGTATTGCTGGGATATGACCCTTCGTACAGAGGGGTTATCGACAGAAGGCTTGCCCATCCAAGCACCAGTACCGCTTTGTGGGCATGCGTGCCCATTTTCGGAATTTTCGGATTCCGAGACGCGAGGCAAGGGGCCCGGGTCGAGGGAGCGCGAGCGGGGAAAGCAAGCGCTCGCAAAATACAGAGTCGCCACTCGGGTTTTGAAGGTCCGACACCCAAGGAACCGTATTTCGAAGCACTTGCTGCGCTGTTTGATTTGAAAGAGTTAAGGAACTAGTCCGTCATAACCATATCTGGGTTCGGGAGCCAGGTTACGAGAGGGGAAGGGTTTTATAGCACCCCTCTCGCCCAATCCGGAGATCGGTCTCTACTTAGGTATTTGCGAAAAATGTTTGTTTGCGATTCTGTTTCATTAATCAATTTTTAGCCAATTAGGGCGGGGGAACAGTTAATCGGGGATTAAAACTATAACAGTTTGCAGGATGTGATGGATAGCATGCATGAGCGAGATGACGAGTAATAAATAGAACGAAGTTCAAAACATCGATCATACATCAAGACAGCGCTGTGTATGATTTTGGCACGAAGAAACAGCCAGCTTGCATGCGTGAGTCCATCCGCATGCAAGCAAACCGTCGCGCGACATTCTCATACACTCGCGCGAGTATTCATGTTTCACCAATGGTTTGAATTTCATTCCCTTCTGGGCTCTGGAAGGACCAGTGCTCACCCAGGTGCAAACCAAGCAGTTTATGGGTACTTGAAAGTAAACAATATTACAGCCAACAGATAGAAATATTATGAAAATGCAACCCCTAAACAGTGGGGGTGTCTAAACAGAGGCCAAGGCCAGGCTGCTCATGCAAGGGCAGTACCTGGGAAACAGAGAACCATCGCGCGACAGTATGAGACAGCCGCGCGATTGTTCTGACTGGACTTCCAGGAATTGCTTTGCATACTTAGGGCTCTGAGACATGTTCAAGAGCATCCCAAGAGCATTCCAAACCAAGAGGTGTTATAAACTAAGCCTAACAATGATTTTCAACATGCAAAACAGCAAAGCAGTGGGCTAAATCTTCTTTAGAGACTTTTAAAAGAGCTATATGCACAATAATAAACTTAAAGACCAGGGTCCCTTCCCCACGTGGTCCATTCTCACGCAGACAGAATCGTCGCGCGAGGATACAGGACCATCGCGCGAGGGTTTCCCAGCCATCAGCCCTTGAAATTCTGCCGGCTTTAGGGCCAGAACTGGTATCGATTACCAGCCTTGACCCTGCCAGCCCCCCTCAGGGGATCGAACAGTGAGCAGAAAGATTTTATACCTTTGCTTTGAGTGCCTTGGAGATGGCTTGAATGATGAGATGGTGAGATTTGGAGGGTGATTATGTGGGAATGAATGGTGTGAAGTGTTTGTGCTTGAGTTTTTCTTCTTCTTTCTTGGTGGGAGCTTTTTTTGTAACCCTTTTGCAAGGAAGCATAAGGGGGGGTATTTATAGGAGAAGGGGGTTAGTGGATGGCTAACCAAGCCCTTGTAACCAGCCAACAATGCTGGTTACAAATGCTTGGTGGAGGAGTGGGTGGCAAAGGTGATGGGAGAATGGGGGGTGAGGTGGTGCAAGGGGAGCCCCCCAGAACGCTGTTCAGCCGAGAAAACGGGGTCACATGGGTCTGTAGCCCCCTGACCAACACGCAATCTGTGTGAAAATGACAGGTGTTGACCATCGCGCGATGGAGTGAGACCATCGCGCGAGGGTCCAGCCAGCCCCGCGATGGTCAATGGTCAAAGCTTTGACTTTGACCACCACCTGGCAGATGAACCATCGCGCGAGGGTTCTAGATTGTCGCGCGACATTCAGACCAAGGTCCAGGTTCTGATTCAAGGGTTTAAGGGTTAAGGATGGGTTCCACACATGCCAAACTCAAGCCATTCCAAGTTCTCGGGACTGTTTCGACCTGACTCATCATCGGGGAATCAAGAAACCGACGAACAAAGTAAAACGATCGGGAAGTCAGATTGGGGTGTCTACAGTAGACCCTCTTTGACGGCACGCGGAGCACCATTGGCTGGTACGGGTAACGTCAAAGATTTCTAGACACCCATCCAATCCACCCAAAAGCCGATTTAAATGAAAAGTGCTAGCAAGTATATACAAATACCGTGCACCAACGGACCGGTGAGCAGATTGATTGCTGATCCGAATTTGGACGGATGGATCGTCGCTGATTGATAATTGGACGGATGGATCGTCGCTGATTGATAATTGGACGGATAGATCGTCGCTGATTGAAAGTTGGACGGATGGATCGTCGCTGATTGAAAGTTGGACGGATGGATCGTCGCTGATTGATAATTGGACGGATGGATCGTCGCTGATTGAAAGTTGGACGGATGGATCGTCGCTGATTGATAATTGGACGGATAGATCGTCGCTGATTGAAAGTTGGACGGATGGATCGTCGCTGATTGATAATTGGACGGATGGATCGTCGCTGATTGAAAGTTGGACGGATGGATCGTCGCTGATTGATAATTGGACGGATGGATCAACGCTGATTGATAATTGGACGGATAGATCGTCGCTGATTGAAAGTTGGACGGATGGATCGTCGCTGGGGATATATAAATGTGTTTTGGTCTTTAAAAAGACATCAACTCACAATAAACTTCAAAATTGTTGCAGCGCCTAAGTGAGAACCTATGGGCCCTTAAGGGTGAATAAGCATGATTGGGCCTATCCAGAAGTTGCATTGGGCCGGGAGGCCCAACCAAACCATCGCGCGACATATTCATACCATCGCGCGAGGGTTCCTTGTTCAGGCCCGGATCTGTTAAGAGCCCAGACCCGGCCCGGACCTGCTTTCTTCCATACAACCGACGGGGACGTTCGAAAACCGCTCACAGCAGTTTCGAACTCCCTCCAACACTATTCTCTCCCAGACTCCTCCCCTCCAACCCTTGATTTCGTCCCAAAACCAAGCAAACCCACGTGCGTACCATCATCCATGGCTGATCACGATGTTACTCGGGGCAGTGGGGAAGTAGTTGATCGTCCGGAGAACGAGGGAAGACCAATGGTGGTCGAAACAGAGGATCGGCCGGCGACGGGGGTTGTTGTAGACACCAGTGCAGAGGTAGCGGGCGGCGGTGATGGCGAACGGGGTCACGAGCAGGAGGCGGTTGGCGGCGAGAATCGTCGCGCGACGCAGTCAGACCGTCGCGCGACGGTTGAGATCGGGGCCGTGAGGGCTGGGGTCGTGCAATTGGACCCGAGCGAGGCCGTGAGTGGTTCGGTGGTGGTTGGTAGCAGTTCCGAGGGTGTAGGCAGTGGAGGTGCCGAGGATGGTGGTGCCGAGCCAAGCGAGACTCCGCCAAGGGATCCGGCGAAGGGTATGGGCGTAGCGAGCGAGGAAGAGGAAGCCACGGAGGTTCCACTGGAGGAGGTACTGTTTCGGCCGGGGGCCACGTCATCGGGCCACAGGCCGATCACAAGACAGGATCTTGCGGAATTCCTGAGTGACGAGAGGCTAGCCTGGCTGCTTGAGGAGGATCCCATGATTGGGGCCGCCGTTTTGGAGGCTCGAGAGGAGCGAGAGCGGGAGATAGCCGCTTCAGAGGCTACGGCGAGGGCCGAGAGGGCGAGAGCCGGTGAGGAGGAGGTTTTGAGGGACGCGGAGGCCGAGGAGCGGGTTGGAGCGAGGGGGGAGGGACCCAGAGTGACCGCAGTGTCAGAGGCGGAGAGCTTGACTCGTGCTCCGTTTTCAGCAGAGGGGTACAGGTCACCAGTTCCACACCTGTTTGTACCGTCAGGATTTGCGGCATACAAGCCACGGCAAGCGGAGTACGACCCCGAGCTCGTTCTGAGAGACCCCGATACCCACATTTCTAGCAGCTGGGCTGAGGTAAATTTCTAAAAATCCCTCATTTACTTTTGTGATAGTCATTTGAATACAATGCATGTGCTTGAAAATTGAGGAACATAGCGCAACCCTTTGAAGTAGATACGAATAGTGAGACTATAGTTTCACGTTGAACGCCATGCATGAAACATAATAACTTGAACCAACCATCCACTGCCAAGTTGTATTGATTACCTAGAACTTGAGAATGAAAGCCTCACATGCTGATATATTTCCTGTTGCTTGTTTCCGTGTCTAATGCAAGAGAGAGCGAGACAGAGGGACATCCGGGGTTTCGGGGGCGCCTGTAGCTCCTTGGCGTTGTACCAGGGTTTGCCGGAGAGGGTGAGGCAATTGGTGGACATGGCAGGCTTTGGGGAGTTCATACAGACCTTGACTCGGGCCAGAAACGACCACGCGGTCTTGGTTGCGCTTGCAGAGAGATGGCGAGATACCACCAATACTTTCCACCTACCGCTCGGGGAGATGACAGTGACGCCTACTGACTTCGCGGCGCTTACCGGTTTGAGGGTTGGGGGTGACCCTATCCCGTTTGACTCGGGCATTCAGGAGGACGAGGCGGCCCTGGAGTGGTTCTTGGGAGAGGTGCCCAAGGTTGAGGAGGGGATGGCGAGATATGGCCAGTTCACGAGATACCTTGCAAAGGAGGTGGTGACGGAGCAGGAGGCGGAGCAGATGGCCCGGGCATACCTGCTGTACCTTTTTGGTGCGACCCTGTATCCGAACAGGCGAAGCAAGGTCCACCTATCGTACTTGCCTGCACTGAGGGATCTGAGGACGGCCTCACGTTTTGACTGGGGAGGAGCCGCGCTCGGCGCGGCCTATGGTTTCATGGGGGACTCGTCGAGGACCGAGATGAGCACAGCTGGATACTGGCGGATTTGGGAGGTATGATCATAATTGAGTAAAGCACATTTTCCATTACGTACTTATCTGTTTGAATACATAAACTGCTCAAAAATATTCCTGCATTGTACTAATGATTTGAACCTTGATAACTGTGCAGCTCTGGGCCTACGAAGTTCTGAACATGTGCCGTCCAGTGACAAAGAGCCTGGACCTGGGGATCCTCCCACGTGCTCATATCTGGAGCAAGAAGAATATGGGAGAGAAAAGAGGGCGAGGCGACCTGAACGGCTTCAGGGTATACCTAGACGAGCTCCGACCCTCACAGGTATGTCACAACTTCATCAATTTTAAATATGAGTCCCTTTTATTGCTTTAATGCTGTCGCTGACCGACGTTTGCGTTGCTTGCTTGCGCAGGTAGAGTGGGATCCTTGGAAAGTGGCAGAGTCAGAGCCCGAGTACTTGGCCAGGAGCAGGGCCGTGACGGCGAGCAGAGTGCTGCTGGAGTCAGCTTTTGGTTGGCAGTGGTACTTGGGTGACCGAGTGACACGCCAGTCGCTGGGCCACGCAGGGTTCCAGGTGCCCGGACCGCTTCCACCACGGGCCTCACACACAGGGGAGTACACGTTGGCCGAGCTAGAGGTCTTCACACGGCCCGACACTGACTTGACACGCTATCTGCGTCCCGGCATGGACTATGCGGTTTACCAGAGAGAGCGCTTGGCGGGGCCGTTGAGAGTACGAGAGTTTAGGGAGGTCCGGAGTCAGGCCCGGGGAGCTGCTGAGGAGAGGAGGGCCGTCGCTGCGAGGCAGAGCAGTGGCGAAAGTCGCGCGAGGCGGGGTCCGAGTGGACCTGTGAGAGGTGGGCCGCCAGAGTTGACATGGCGTATAGCTGTGGTGGATTCTCAGGGCAATCCGGCCGAGCTACACCTAGTTCCTGCCAGAGTTGAGCCAGCGCCCGTCACTGTGTCGGTAAGGCATTGTACCCTTCATTATTGTACTTCCAATAAAGCTTTGAGATGTTGCTCCATTACTTATGCTCAAGTTATTCTTGCAGGTGCCCAATGAGTGGGCGAATGAGGCCGTTCGGCGCATGCTTGCACTGGAGAACGTGATAAGGCGGGCGGCAAGTGGCCTGCCTTTGGACTTGCGCTATCCATCACCGGCAGCTCAGAGATCTCAGGTATATATCCTTCAGAGAAACGATACATTTTTGCATTCGATACTTGACATATGCATGCTTTGCTCGATACATAGTGTACTTTAATTGCCGTCAACTTTGAAATGGATTGTACCTGCTTGCAAACATACAACATATAGAATGTATACTAAATGTGCAAAATTTTTACAATGCAGACACAGGGACAGGCGGCTCCTAGGAGGAAGAGCGCGAGAGAGCCTCCGCAGAAGAAGCTAGCAAGCAGGATTCCCGCTCCTCCACCTACTACTAGACCACAGACGCGGGGCGTACAGCCACCCGTCGCGAGTGAGGAGGCGGCCCGAGAGGCCGTGGCGCGCGCAGAGGAGAGGTATCAATTGAAGATGCGCCAGAGGCCCTCGCAAAATGAGCCGGTCCGCAAGAAGCAGCTGATCCTGCCCGAGGATTCCGAGGAAGAAGAGGAAGAGGAGGGAGAGGAGGGCGAGGAGGGCGAGGAGGCGCCTGACAGCAGTGGTTTAGACGACTCAGCCGATGACCCTGGTTTTAGACAGGATCCTAGAGAGGGAGACGACGACGACGACGACGACGGGGATGGTGACTGGTTCGGGGAGGAATGAGGGCTACTAAGAAGCCTCACTTGTCTCTCCGCATCTTTGATTTTTGCTTTTGGGCCTGCGTGCCCGCGTAGATAGATGGAAGGCCAGAGTGCCTTAGTTGATACTTGATACATGTTTTTGGGGCCTGTGCGCCTTTTTGATTTGATGGGCGAGTGTGCCCGAGCTGACATGATGACTTTTGACCGGCCGAAGTGCCGCATGCATAGTAGTATTCCTTGCTTTGACATGGATAGATATGGATTAGCTATAAAATTTGCATTTTCAGTTTATTTTACTCTTGTAATGATCTTAGAATAAATAAACGCTTGCCACTAATACCATGCTTGCATTGATAATGTACCGAGACTGTTCACAAATGCACACATACATGCGGACAGAACAAATTTCAGAGAAAAACGAAAATGAACCCCAGGATACGGTTACGATACGAGGATACGAAATATTGGACATTTAAAAGCCAAAACCCAAAATACCCGAACTCGTATAAAAGGGAAGCTTCCGTGAGGTCATGAATACACAAAATGACTCAAGAGAGCCGACGGACTCGAGGAATACCTCCCGAAACGCAAAATTGCCCAAAAACCTTACGAAGGACACAAAAGGGACACGAGCTGGGAAAACAAGACTCTATTATGTCCCGGACCGAAACCGACACCTCCGTACAGTCACAATAGGTCACCATGACCTGTACGGCCTGAGAGAAAAGGACACGGCCCTCCGGAACGAGTTTCGACCTTCCGAAACACACATTTGGCCTTGAAACGAGCCACCGAGGGTTCAAAAACCTCGTTAAACGTGATAACTCGAATCCGATGCTTGGATATGGTTGCATATGCTCACATTGACTTGCCAGAACCACCAAAGTTGCAAAAGTACCCTTGGAATAGGACGCGACCAAAATTGGACAGTGGCTGGTGAAATCTGTCAAAATGCAGACTGAACCATCGCGCGAGGATTTGAAAATGTCGCGCGATGGAGTGGATGGTGCTCTGTCGCGCGATGGACTGAGATCATCGCGCGATGGTTGGGCCGTGCCAGGCCACCTTTATTTGACCATCACAGGCTTTTGGACGTCCAAGCCTTGTCATCAACCTTTAACTGCTCAGAGTACTTCAGAGCGGGGGGGAGGGCAGTGCAGAGATGCCCTCACTTTGAAGAAGAAAACACCACATGGCCTGGATGTTTGTACTGGGGAGGGACGACACTCTATGCATTCTGCCTATAAAGAGGCCAATATCCTGCAAATGAAAGGCATTTCTCCCACAGTTTGAAAGTCCCACGAGGAAGCAGAATGGCAAATAATCTTCCGGCCTTGATTAGCCCTTGGCTTACGGCCTTTGTTGCCGGAGATTGGCTATCATTCCGGTTTCACGGGCTGGCCGCATTCCGTTTCCTTCGCAATGTGAGGGTCCGTCTAGAGCTTCTGAGGGCAGCCCTACAATTCTGGGACCCAGAGGTTCACGTGTTCAGGTTTGGGGTTAACGAGCTGTGCCCAACCGTGGAGGAATTCCAAGCATACCTCCAAGGAGTCGCCTCGAGCGTGATTGTCGTGCCGCCTTATAGGAAGAACATGCCAAAGCTGTTACAGTCAAGTCTTGATATTACTAGAGGGGCAGCCGAAAGTTTGCTAACTGGAGGGCAAATCAACATCATGCGCCTAATGGAGTGGTATGGGCCAGAAGGGGACGTAGAGAATATAGCCGCGCAGGCTCGACGTCGATTTGCCCTGGCAATTGGCGTGCTAGCTGCTTATTTACTGGTATCTCCAAATGGGCAAGCCAACCCCATGCTGGTGAGCGTCGCCGCTCAAATGGGTGCCCGGAGAAATGTGGTACCACTGGTTCTGGCAGAGACACTCATAGGTTTGGATTTGGTTTCTTCCGGCCGAACAGACGTGTTCGGCGGTAGTCCACTACTACTACAGGTTAGCTTAATTCTCACTCAGCTCTCCTTTTTCGGGCTTTCACACGTTCTGTTTTTACCTCATCTCTCAGCTAAGGCTGTATCGAAGCTCTTTACTTGTCTTTTCTCTCAAGCTTTATGTGGCTTCTCACTTGTTTTTCCACTCATGCAGCTCTGGCTATCTGACAAATTGGGATTGCTCACAGCACCGGAAGCAAATTGGCCTCATCTGCCCGGCCGAATGCACCAGCGGGGCATGATCTACCCGGAAATGTCTGTGAATCAATGGTGCGCATTTATGAGGGAAATGCGGCCGAATGAGATCATATGGCGGCATGAAGCTTTAAACATTCCAAACATGGCTCTGAGTTCTGCAGGATTCGAGAGAGTGGTGATAGCTGGGCTGACCGCTTTCACATTCTACATCCCCGGACGCATCCTTCGTCAACTAGGAATGAGCCAAGGACTCCACCGAGCTGGGACCGAAGATTTCCAAGTCCCCGCTTTCACTGCCCAGAATCTGAGAGGGTATGAGCACGACTGGGGCCTGCGGCAACTCGGAGGAGCTGACCCAGACTTTAGTACGGAACTTACGCGCCGATATCAAACATGGCTAAGAAGGGAAATCGCAAGCAGGCAAAACAACAATTGACTTCTGACGAATCCTGACGATCTAGAATAAACCGTGAGCCTGTTAAGGCCTCGAGCACTTTATTCTGTTTTTATGCTTTAATCTTTTTAAGATTGCTCAGCCTGTGTAATAGAAGTTATAATTTGAATAAAAGTGAAAGTTCGAGAGTTTTCCTTTTTTGATCCAAGTGTTGAACCGCCGTGTCAACCAAGTATCGCGTCAACCCCTGGCAATGGGAAACCGTGGATCAAGTTGATGGATTGTGACCGAATCTCATAGAGAGATTGCCTACGTATCCCCTTTCAGGGAATCAGGTCAGCACGTAGTTCAGGCCAAGGTTCACTCGAGTATTTTACCTCACCTTTTGCGCTCTAAATTTTGCCTAGTGCTGCCACTTCGGGTTTTCAGCCTAGCGAGCTTTGATTGATGCCTATTTATTTTTGCCTAAACCGCCTTCTCAGGTTTTCGGTCTAGCAGGCTTGCTCTAATTTTTGCTTGGAACCGCCCACCCTTGTGGTTTTCGGCCCAACGAGCTTCTCTCAGGGATAGTATCGTTTGAGTTGATCCAGGTTAACCAGAGAGCTGAATTCGTTGCCGTCAAGATCAATGAGCTGAGCTGCTCCCCCAGAAAGGATGGTCTTGATGATGTAAGGTCCGGAACGCTTGGGTCGAAATTTGCCACGGGGGTCAAAAACTGGTGCCCGAATCTCTTTCGTAACCATGTCCCCTTCGACCAAGTCTCTAGACTTCACTTTTTTGTTGAATGCCCGGGCGATTCTCCGCTGATACCCCTGAACATGATACAGGGCCCGAAGCCTCCTTTCATCGAAAAGCATGAGTTCAACAAATCTCCCACTGAGCCATTCAGATTTCGAGAGTTCCGATTCCACCATGATCCTCAAAGACGGCACCTCAAGCTCTATAGGGAGAACTGCTTCCATCCCGTAGACCAAGGAATAGGGGGTTGCCCCCGTTGATGTTCGAATTGACGTTCGGTAACCCCAAAGAGCTAAAGGCAGTTGCTCGTGCCAGTCTCTGGTGGACTCTGCAGACTTCTTGATGATTGTCTCGACATTCTTGTTGGCCGCTTCAACCGCACCATTTGTTTGGGGACGATAGACCGTTGAGTGATGGACTTGGACCTTGAATTCTTCGAAGAGTTCCAGGACCCTGCCTTTGAAATGACTCCCGTTGTCTGATACAAACGCTTGCGGAACCCCATATCGGTAGATGATGTTTTTCCTGATGAAGTGAGCGACTTGAACCGCGGTTAGGGTTTTATAAGATTCGGCCTCCACCCATTTGGTAAAATAATCTATCGCCACGAGGATGAATCTATGGCCATTTGATGCAGACGGTCTAACCATGCCGATGACGTCGATACCCCACACAGAGAAAGGCCAAGGCGAAGCCATGCCAAATAGGTTAGAGGGTGGAACATGCATTAGATTAGCATGAATTTGGCATTTGTGACATCGCCGCACATAATCTACACACTGAGATTCCATAGTAGACCAGAAATAGCCTTGGCGCAAGATTTTCCTAGCCAGCATGACGCCGCTCATGTGAGGGCCACGGACCCCCTCGTGGATCTCTTCCATGATTCTAACAGCCTCGGCCTCGTTGACACAGAGCTTGTGCATTCCGCAATGAGACCTCCTATATAACTTCCCCCCACAAATGACGTACTGGGCAGCTATTCTTCGCAATGCAGTCTGATCCTTCTTGGAGGCCTCAGCCGGATAGGTGCCATTCTCAACGAAATTCCATATGTCATGGTACCAGGGTAGGCCATCATCGACATCATCGATGGCGTTGACATATTGATAAGCGGGGCGGTCCCGTTGTTCAATTAAGACTGGGCGGAGTTTGACTCCGAAGGGTAGTTCGACCATGGAAGCCAAGGTTGCGAGGGCATCGGCAAACTGGTTCTTCAAACGGGTGATGTGGGTGAAAGTCACTTTGTTAAAGCGAGGAATTAGCCCCTCCAAATCCTGATGATAAGGTTTCAACCCCTCTTCACGCACCTTCCAGTCCCCATTGGCTTGAGATACAACGAGATTGGAGTCCCCGATGACTTCGAGTCGTTCAACGCCGAGCGTGAGTGCAGCCTCCATACCCACGATGCAGGCCTCGTATTCAGCTTGGTTGTTTGTAACATCGAAGTTAAGTTTGAATGCAAGCGGAATATGAGAACCATCGGGGGCGATTAGCAAGACCCCGATCCCAAATCCTTTCTGATTGGCTGCCCCATCGAAGTACAGAGTCCAGACGTCCTCGACAACTGCTAGCACCTCCTCATCCGGGAACACGAAATCCGCATCTTCCGGTCCATCCACGGGGTGATCAGCCAAAAACTCAGCAATGGCTCGCCCCTTTACCGACTTCCTCGTGACGTATTCGAGGTCGAATTATGCCAGAAGGAGCAACCAGCGTGCTAACTTACCAGTGAGAGCCGGTTTCTCAAACAGATACTTGAGTGGATCCATCCGAGAAATCAATTTCACTGGGTAAGCCAGCATGTAGTGTCTCAACTTCTTAGAAGCCCAAACCAAAGCCCAACACGTTTTCTCCAAGGCGGTGTAGCGCTCTTCAGACCCAACCATTTTCTTACTCAAGTAATAAACGGCCTTCTCAACTCCCTGGTCACCCTCTTGAGCTAGCAAGCATCCCATGGATGTAGAACTCACAGATAAGTATAGAATCAAGGGCTTTCCAGGCACCGGTGGCATTAAGACAGGCGGGTTTTGCAGATAGTTCTGAATGGACATGAAGGCTGCCTGACATCTGTCCGACCATACGAACGGGGTGTCCTTCTTGAGTAGACGAAACATCGGCTCGCAAGTCAAAGTTAACTTGGCGATGAATCTGCTGATGAACTGAACATTCCCCAAAAAGCTCCGCACTCCCTTTTCAGTCTCTGGTGGCTTCATTTCAAGCACCGCTTTGATCTTGGATGGATCGACCTCAATCCCACGTGAAGTGATCATGAAACCGAGCATCTTACCTGCCGTGACCCCGAAGGTGCATTTCTGTGGATTGAGACGCATGCGGAACTTTCGGAGCCTCTCGAAAAACTTTCTCAGTATAGGAACATGCCCTTCCCGAGTTTTTGACTTAGCAATCATGTCGTCCACATAGACCTCAACTTCTTTATGCATCATGTCGTGCAGAATGGTCGTAGCGGCTCTCTGGTAGGTGGGACCAGCATTTTTCAAACCAAACGGCATGACCAAGTAACAATAAGTCCCCCATTCGGTGATGAAAGTCGTCTTCTCACGGTCTTCCGGCGCCATAAGAATCTGGTTATATCCGGAGAAACCATCCATGAACGAAAGCAGGGCATGGCCCGCCGTATTATCAACCAGTACATCGATATGAGGCAGGGGAAAATCGTCCTTGGGGCTCGCCTTGTTCAAATCCCTGAAGTCCACGCACACTCGAATTTGCCCATTCTTTTTAGGAACTGGAACAATGTTGGCAACCCACGTAGGGTATTGAGAAACCATGAGAAAACTGGCGTCGATCTGCTTAGTGACCTCTTCCTTGATCCTCTGCACCCAATCTGGCCTCATCCGCCTCAACTTCTGCTTCACAGGTTTGGCATTCGGTAGCAAGGGGATTCGATGCTCCACTATCTCTGGGTCGATGCCGGGCATGTCTTGATGAGACCACGCGAAGATGTCGCTGAATTCTGAGAGCAGCTCTTTGAAATCGTGATGTTCCTTTGGAGATAAAGTGGAGCCCACCTGGACCATTCGGGGATCATTCTCGTCTTTCAAGTTTATTAAGACTATTTCTTCTTTTAACGGCTGAGCATGCCTTTCGTCTTCCCTTTCGATGAGGGCACGGATTTCCTTGGGAATGTCCCCATCGAAATCTATCCCTTCATCGTCGGGGTCGACACAGTTTATATAAAGATCATTCAAGTAGTCAGAAGAGGATTCCTTCATTTCATAAGACCCTGCAGGGTCGCCAAGTACAAGGGAATCAGACTCAAAGTAAAAGCCATGACGTGGAAGGCCAAGAGGCTCAAACTCCGACTCAGAGCTAGACTTAGACTCAGAGGACTCAACAGACTCGGTGTCAGACTCTGATACATCATCAATGCAAGTAAGGCGTGGTTTGAAAATGCAATTTTTAAGACTACCCTTTGCTTCTATGATGAGGGAGAGGGGATCCTTGAGATCGTCGGAACCGAGCATGAACACCTCGGCCTCTTCAGCTTCCTTGGCCAAACCCACCTGGGAGAACTCATAAAATAGCTGCTCCAAGCTCCCTTGATCAAAAGACACCAGCCAATCAGTCTTTAGCTTAGGCTGGCTAAGCTCCTTTTGAACTCCGCCCTTGCTGGCTCTTCATCACTAGAGGACCAAGTGTCATCAGCGAAAACCTCAAACCCAGGCAGCAAATCCCCAGTGACTGAATCGACAAAAGGCTCAGGCTGTCCGGTGTAGACGTCATTCCCCACTTCGCGCACAAAGTAGCTGTCGGGTTCACCATAGAGAGATCGAGGTTTTCCCGTGCATTTCCTTCTTTTGGCATCCTTGGTAGAGGAAGAGTACCCCAGACCAAAGCGGCCCTCGCAGGAAGGAAAGGCAGGGAACTCCGGGATCCCTTGTTGGTGAATCCCAAGGCCAAGACCAGGCAGATAGGACATCCTCCTCATGATGTCTAAAGCAACAGAGCTTATGATGAAGTCCCCATCCACGTTGATAGCCAAAACCGAACCAGAAGTGTCGAAAGAGAAACCCCCGAGATCAACGTCTTCCTCGCCGTGTGCAATCCCCAGAACAGGTGTGCCATCTTCCTTAAGCGGGCGAATGCCCGAGTCCCCGCAAATAGTCAAAGTTCCAGTAGGCAGTCCCAACATAACCTTTTGGTGAAGAGTAGACGGTACAGCCATGATGTCAGATCGGTGAAGCCACGGCCTTCCCAGCAGAAGATTAAAGGTGGCGGAGATGTCGACCACATGGAACTCAACATCCATCTCAAATCCCTCAGCGTCAAGTTTGAGCACGAGCGTGCCCTCGACCACGCGACGAGTGCTGTCGTATGCCTTAACAGCCAGATTGGAAGGTGCAAAGTCTTTCTTGGTTAGTCCCAAGCGGTAAGCCACTCTCAACGGGCAAACATTGATCGCCGATCCGTTGTCGATCAGAACAGTTGGAATCCAGAGTCCCTTACACTTAACAGTGATGTGCAAGGGGCGATTGTGATCAACCCCTTCAATCGGTAGATCCTTGTCGGTGAAGACCACAGTGTGTTTCGAAGTAGGCGGGAGAATTATGGATATCATAGCTTCAGGCGTGACATCAGGTTGAATCTCAAGGGGAGAGAGAGTATGGCAAAACTTCTGACGATGCTCGCGGGAGGAACAGATTAGCCCCCAGAGTGATATAGCAGCAGGAATCCGCTCCAGCTGCCTCTGAATCAAGTCCTCATTCGGGGAGCTGAGAGGTGCCTCAAACGGTGCGGACCTTGAGAACGCAGAAGGTTCGTTCCTTTTGTTAGAAGGATTGGACGAGCTCCCAGCCTGAAGATTGGAAGGCTGAAAAATTCGTCCACTCCTCGTAACGTTGTGAAAGTTCTCTGAAGAGGGTATCGCTTGAAGGTCTTGACGGTCATCCCAAAGATCAGCAGGGACTTCCCCCAATTTGCGTTTTCCTTTGTCAGAAGGCAGTGGGGCTACAGGTGCTTCCATGCCTAGATCGAGGTCTTGAGCTAAATCATTCCACAGCAGCGACTCCCAGAAATCTGGCTCCTTAACAGCTACAGCCTCCCCATTAGGCTCCGTGTTAGCAATAAACGGGACGTCCCAGAGTCCCCCATCGGCAAGAGAGCGGTTGACAGTCCAAACCTCAGACCCAACTTGGATATTAACCACATCATCTACATCCCAGAGATCTGCTGGCGGAACAAGGTCCGTAACCATAATGCCGTGATCTTCCTCGGTCGGATAAGGCGGTGCGGGGCGCAAGAGTTCCTCGCTAATGATGTAGAATGTAGGGTCGTACTCAGTGTTAGTTACAGAGCCCACCAGCCTGTCAAGAGTAGAAGGGAGAAAGCATTCCCCTAAGACGCGAGTTTCCTCCTGAACGAAACCTTCTTCTATGGATTGAATCTCGTGATCGGGCAGAGCATATCCTTGAGGAGGATTAAGGTCAAATTCTAATGGAAACTGCCACGCGGGCTCGGGATCCCAATAGTACTCCTCCTCAGGCAAAACGGGCTCAGGCTGTTGAAAAAGCATGTTCAAAGAGAATCCATCCAAAGGGACAAGCATGCCTGCCTCATAATTAGCCATCCAGGCGTCATACCAAGCATGGTTAAATGGGACATATTCGGGGTTCTGGGGGAAACCGTCTAACTCTAGCTCCGTCCATTCATTGATTATGGGGGCTGCATAATCATCATTATCGGCGATAGCCCATCCTACTGCTTGCATATCAACCTGCTGTTCCGGTAGAAAAGGGACGGCAGACCTAAAGCGGCTTATCAAATTCGGAGAGGAGTTTGGATCCGTCACATCAAAATACGGGCTGTCCAAGGAAGAAGCAGAGTTGAGCTGCACGGAAGGAATGGACTGGTGAAATAGTTCGCTGATGGAGGCATTGAACACGAACGTTCCATTTTGCAGGCGTGCGAGAGGCACATCGGGATTGGACGACTATCCTTCTTCAAGATGGATGTAGAAAATCTCGGCTTCGGGCTGAGAAGGGATGGGCACGACCGGCCTGGGTTGGTTTGTTGAGGTTATATGGTCAGTGGGGTTGAATATAGTGGAGCTAGGGTTGATATAAGTGGAGCTGATGGATATTTGGTTGATGCGGGGAGCAGCATTGTGCTTTGGCAGGGAGTTGGAAAGGATGTTTGGTTTTTGGGTTGGTGGAGGTGGAGCATGGAGAGTTCCCTCATCTATGAGATCCTGGATCGCATGTCGGAGGCGGAAACAGGAGTCCGTAAGATGTCCAACCCCTTGGTGGTAGGCACAGTAAAGGTTAGCTTTGAAGTTGGGTGAAGGGTTCTTAGGCAAAGGAGTCGGGTCAAGGGGCTTCAGATGCCCTGACTGGATTAACTTCTCCATGACGGATGACAGTGGAGCTTCGAACGCGGAGAAACTGCGGGACTGACCGCGGGGCCGGTTATTTTGTGGGGTTTGCACCTGGTTAATCTCAGCGACGCGATTGGTTGTATTGGAAGAGGAAGCATTAGTGCCGCTAGTTGCTGTGTTGGAAGATGTCCCACTGCCAAACAACGCATTGGTGTTTCCTGAGTAAACCCGAGGCTTTGGTTTCGAAGGGTTAGAAGACTCCCCTCTTGACAGAATCCCGCTTTGTAGCGCATCCTCGATGGCCAAACCAGATTCGAAGAAAGTATCAAAGTTCGAGGAGGCTTGGACAAGAACCAAATGCCTTGCGTAATCAGGCTGAAGATTGCGAGAGATGATTCGAAGCTGATCTCTCTCACTCGGGCGATCGGTCATCTGAGCAGCCTTCGTCCTCCATCTCTTGACAAAATCCGCAAAGGATTCCTTAGCTTCCATTTTCTTGGACTCAAGCTCTCGTGTTGTCATTTTGAGCTGGGAGTTGTAACTATATTGCGAAATAAACGCAGCACCGATGTCTTCCCACGTCCTCCTTTTAGCGATGTCGAGCGACAAAAACCAGTGAAAAGCAGGTCCTGAGAGAGTCTGAGGGAAGAGCTGGGACATGGCTTCGGGTTCAACAGCCAAGAGTTTCATGGCGGCATGGTAGCCATAGAGATGAGTCTTCGGGTCGCCACTTCCATCAAACTTGGCGAGATCAGGCATTTTGAACTTGTCGGGGAGCTTAGCATTAGGATACAAGCAGAGGCGATCTAAATCAATTCCCCCGGCGCTGATCTTTTCAGACTTGGACACAGATTCCTCTAGCTTGACGATCTTTGCCATGAGAGCAGTCATGTTAGGATCCAGAACGGGTCTTGCCACAGCGAGATTCAGATTTGCAGCCTCCGGGTGAGTCTCTCTCGGGTTGGGCTGAATTATGATCCGCCCCGCATGGTTAGGGTCTTCAACAAAGATTGGTTCCGCATGGTCGTCCTCATCGACCTCGCCTCCCACTTCTGCAGCTGGCGGAAGACGAGTGTTGACAAGGTCATTGAGCCTAGTGAGGTTTGCGTCAGTCTGAGCACCCCTTTGCTGCATGGTGGCGATGCTGTTCTGGATGTTCATGAGCATGGTTTCGAGACTCAGTGGTTGCGGATGATCTGCCATAATGGAGGTCCCAGATGAACTTGACGAGGACGGGGAGGCTGGCGATGCCGGAGATTCAATTTCCTGGAGAACTGACGGCGATCCTGATCGTAAAGCGGCCAAAAGGGAGCCCGGAGAGTCTTCCGTTGTGGCTGACTGAGCTTGCAACCTGACTAGCCTTTGAACGGAATTCTGATGCAGACGTTCCCAAGTGGGTTTGGCTTTCTGCCTCGATACTTTCCTTGGTGGCGCAATGGTTCAGAATTCTGCTTTGTTTTGCTTTGCTTTGCTGTAAGAAAAGGTTCGATAAGGGCCCTGCAGCAATCTTACTCTAAGCAAAAGACTTTAAAGTGATAATGCAGCCATCGTCGTCAGTGTCGCCCTTAGACTCTAAGACTACAGACGAGTCTGTCTCATGATGTTCGGACGCTGCTAAAATCCTCGGATTTCTTTTCGAGAGTGTATCCTCGTTTGGGTCGAATAATACTAAGAGATGTCGAAAATAGTCTAAGCCTTTGATTTTTTTCGCTCTTGAAGTTCCAACTTTGAACATGGAATAACTCGGGGTGAATGACGTGATACCTTAACCGGGGCGGCGTAGGCAACACAGTGCCATAGCCTGAGCGGTGTACGTGCTGCGCACGGTAACCAGGGTGGTGTGAGCATCACGGCATTCTCTTCGTCGTTCCTTGTTTTCTGTTTGAGACTTCAATCGGGACATGGACAAGGACTTAGAAAGTTTCGATTTCCCGAAGTCTTGTTGATCCTAGGACTTTTGAAAATCTGACAACATGCACCGCGAAGATGCATGACTCTTCATCGGACCTAGCAGCGTCCTAAAAAACATAAGGCAGACTCGAAAGAGAGACAACCTAGAAGCCGCCCTAAACATGCCCCTACGCAAAACGGTATGTATGTACAGTGCATGCGATAGGAAAAGCAGTAACACATAGACAGTATATGGGGGTTAGATGCAAGTAGATCTTACCCTGCAGGTACCTGTCCTAGTTTGGAGAGTTCTAGTGCTTTGTATATGCAAAAAGGCTGGTTTTGGCTTGTAACGGGTTCCTTGGACTAAAGCCAAGATATACCTCCCGCTGCCCGCGTAATCGCAGAACAATAGTCAAACGGTAGAATGACTCATCATCGTCGAAGGTTGTTGGTCATTCGGGGTCCCCGAGCTCCGGTAAACCGTGCCGGATTGCCAAAACGATCCAACGAGGCTTTATCCCACATCGATGCAAATGAAGATGCTAAAGAAGTTGATTAATGAAAATAGAATCGCAAATTCGCAAACGCCTTTTTCAAATTTGGCTCACTTTATTTAATCAATGCTTAGAAGAAACTACATGAGAGAACAATCGGAAAAGTCCCAGATTGGATTGGCCGGACACGAGGTCCCGTTAAATCACCATTCCAACCTTCGGCAGCGCGAAGCTCACCGTTTTGACAAACTTTTGCGGGATTGTTCCTCAAGTGTATTGAAATCTAAACATAGACCAATACTGATTGTTCCCCAGCAGAGTCGCCACTGTGGGCATGCGTGCCCGTTTTCGGAATTTTCGGATTCCGAGACGCGAGGCAAGGGGCCCGGGTCGAGGGAGCGCGAGCGGGGAAAGCAAGCGCTCGCAAAATACAGAGTCGCCACTCGGGTTTTGAAGGTCCGACACCCAAGGAACCGTATTTCGAAGCACTTGCTGCGCTGTTTGATTTGAAAGAGTTAAGGAACTAGTCCGTCATAACCATATCTGGGTTCGGGAGCCAGGTTACGAGAGGGGAAGGGTTTTATAGCACCCCTCTCGCCCAATCCGGAGATCGATCTCTACTTAGGTATTTGCGAAAAATGTTTGTTTGCGATTCTGTTTCATTAATCAATTTTTAGCCAATTAGGGCGGGGGAACAGTTAATCGGGGATTAAAACTGTAACAGTTTGCAGGATGTGATGGATAGCATGCATGAGCGAGATGACGAGTAATAAATAGAACGAAGTTCAAAACATCGATCATACATCAAGACAGCGCTGTGTATGATTTTGGCACGAAGAAACAGCCAGCTTGCATGCGTGAGTCCATCCGCATGCAAGCAAACCGTCGCGCGACATTCTCATACACTCGCGCGAGTATTCATGTTTCACCAATGGTTTGAATTTCATTCCCTTCTGGGCTCTGGAAGGACCAGTGCTCACCCAGGTGCAAACCAAGCAGTTTATGGGTACTTGAAAGTAAACAATATTACAGCCAACAGATAGAAATATTATGAAAATGCAACCCCTAAACAGTGGGGGTGTCTAAACAGAGGCCAAGGCCAGGCTGCTCATGCAAGGGCAGTACCTGGGAAACAGAGAACCATCGCGCGACAGTATGAGACAGCCGCGCGATTGTTCTGACTGGACTTCCAGGAATTGCTTTGCATACTTAGGGCTCTGAGACATGTTCAAGAGCATCCCAAGAGCATTCCAAACCAAGAGGTGTTATAAACTAAGCCTAACAATGATTTTCAACATGCAAAACAGCAAAGCAGCGGGCTAAATCTTCTTTAGAGACTTTTAAAAGAGCTATATGCACAATAATAAACTTAAAGACCAGGGTCCCTTCCCCACGTGGTCCATTCTCACGCAGACAGAATCGTCGCGCGAGGATACAGGACCATCGCCCGAGGGTTTCCCAGCCATCAGCCCTTGAAATTCTGCCGGCTTTAGGGCCAGAACTGGTATCGATTACCAGCCTTGACCCTGCCAGCCCCCCTCAGGGGATCGAACAGTGAGCAGAAAGATTTTATACCTTTGCTTTGAGTGCCTTGGAGATGGCTTGAATGATGAGATGGTGAGATTTGGAGGGTGATTATGTGGGAATGAATGGTGTGAAGTGTTTGTGCTTGAGTTTTTCTTCTTCTTTCTTGGTGGGAGCTTTTTTGTAACCCTTTTGCAAGGAAGCATAAGGGGGGGTATTTATAGGAGAAGGGGGTTAGTGGATGGCTAACCAAGCCCTTGTAACCAGCCAACAATGCTGGTTACAAATGCTTGGTGGAGGAGTGGGTGGCAAAGGTGATGGGAGAATGGGGGGTGAGGTGGTGCAAGGGGAGCCCCCAGAACGCTGTTCAGCCGAGAAAATGGGGTCACATGGGTCTGTAGCCCCCTGACCAACACGCAATCTGTGTGAAAATGACAGGTGTTGACCATCGCGCGATGGAGTGAGACCATCGCGCGATGGAGTGAGACCATCGCGCGAGGGTCCAGCCAGCCCCGCGATGGTCAATGGTCAAAGCTTTGACTTTGACCACCACCTGGCAGATGAACCATCGCGCGAGGGTTCTAGATTGTCGCGCGACATTCAGACCAAGGTCCAGGTTCTGATTCAAGGGTTTAAGGGTTAAGGATGGGTTCCACACATGCCAAACTCAAGCCATTCCAAGTTCTCGGGACTGTTTCGACCTGACTCATCATCGGGGAATCAAGAAACCGACGAACAAAGTAAAACGATCGGGAAGTCAGATTGGGGTGTCTACACGCTTCTACCTCCACTGCTGCCCAACCACGTAATTCGAGATTGCAAGCTGGTGTTACCCTTGCTGGACAGCCAGGTGAAGTTACTATCCCTAAAGGCATTCCTCAAACACGTGTGGTGCTAAGAAGGTCTAAACGAAGACAAGTCGTCTCCGAACAACCCGTTCCCCTTTGCATTACCAGTCAGTCATCTTCCTCCGGCTACTCTCGATCTCCCCCAACCCCAGGTACGATGACTCGCCAACCTGTTGGCCTTAGCACTCTTCTGACTGTCTCCACACGGGGACGTGGTGCTGCCAGTAGGGTGGCATCAACTGGCGCCCCTCCCCCACGATCACGTCGCAATAGGGGGGATCAACACGATCATCTTCTTCTCCTCGGGAACACGATAGTTCCCTTGAGGCTGTTGATGCTCATCGGGACAAACGTCCCAGGAGCGAAGAAGCCGGAGATACTGAAGCTCCAGTTACTTCAGTTCCATTGGAAACCCCTGTGCCAAGCATCCAAGTTCATCCAGATGTCTGGTCCCTTCAACTCATGAGGGGGGACCGACCCGTAAACATCGGGGACAGTGCCAGCTCCTCGAAAACTACACTAGCCTTGGCACAGGGCCTATTGCTACCTGTTGACTTGCAGAAGGAATCTTCGTCTCCCCCTGATCAGCTTGTGTCCACTGGTCTCGTTAGTGGAGTTAAGGTAACAAAAATCTCCTCTTTTAGCCCTATCTTTGTTGTAGCAATTAAAAATCTTTTAACTTACGTTTGGTATTTTTACAGTTCATCCAAAAAGTGGTCGTACTGGGTCAGAAGTTCCAAGAAGCTGAAGCCGAGAGAATTAGGCTTTTGAATGACAACACAAGGCTGTTTCGAACAGTCTCAAGATTAGAGAGGGAGAGAGATAAAGCTAAAATAGATCTCTCTGAAACAAAAGGGAAGCTTGAGACTACTGAAGATAATCTTAATCAAGCTTTGGCAAAGATCGACAGCACAAAAAAGGCTACATACGAAGATGGTTATCAAAAGGGTTTCGACGCCACGACGGCCAGCTATGTGGAACAGATGCCAGCCATCCAAGACCAGATCTGGGCTGCTTGCTGGGAGGCGTGTCTAACGAAGGTGGGGGTTGCTGAGGATTCCCCCCTCTGGGTGGAGAATGATCTACCAAACCGTCAAGCTGCAGCCCCTCAAGAGCATGATGGTTCTCCTACTGATGATGTCGATCAACAGATTGACGACTTTGCAGATGCTGATGAAGAGATACAAGTAGAATCTCAAGACGTTGTTGAGCATTCATCTGTTCGGGAAGTGACCATTGAGACTGTCGTCCCAGAGGAGAATGCTGCTGCTGGAGGGGGTTCGGCTGGAACTGATGTTCTTCCAGAGATTCAGAACCTAGATTAAATTGGTAGGCAAGTATTTATATGTTTTGTTTTTGACTCAAACAATTTTGGCTTGTCCTGCGTGACCATAGCATTTCAACCCTGCGTGGTACCAGTACTTTCTTTTCTTTGGTAACACAGGTAATCGGCCCTTTGTGGCATAACTATACAATTTGCTTGGCTCCCCTCGTTATTTGCATGTGTTCGAATGCAAATAGTTTATCTAAGTATTTCGTACTTTGATCCTTTAATCACTTGTTTGCTTGTGTATGAGTACTTAGCAAATCCTGTAAGCATCATTTTTTGTTTACTTTTAAACCTCTTTCTAAGTTTCTCGTACCTTAAATGCTTTTCTAAGTCTTTCGTGCTTTTAAGTTTCACGTACTTTAAAAAACATACAAGTGTTTCATACTTGTGCTTGTTAACTTTTAAGTTTCACATACTTAAAAACCATACAAGTTTTTTCATACTTGTACTCGTTAAGTTTCACGTACTTAAAAATCATACAAGTGTTTCATACTTGTGCTTGTTAACTTTTAAGTTTCACGTACTTAAAAACCATACAAGTTTTTCATACTTGTGTTTGTTAAGTTTCACGTACTTACATGTATAGGTGCCTATTCCCTGCTCCCCAATACGAATGAGGGAAACCAAGCCCGTAGTTCGTATTTTGAAGACAAATACCAATAACGCAATAGTTATACTGCAAAAAGTGATTTTATTCATAATTTGTGAAACTCAAGAGGGCGTTATTCGTACCCCTTGCAACTAAAATAACAAAACTAGAACAAGGGAATTATTTTCGTAATTCCCACACAATCACGTAGTGCAATCTAAAACTGAACTTAATGCTTTTTAAACAAAGAATTTTCATAGATTATGGATATTCCAAGGCCTCGGAATTGGATTACCATCCAGATCTGCCAATTTATAGGCCCCTATGCCTAAAATCTCGGTTACTCGATACGGGCCTTCCCAATTGGCCCCCAGCTTGCCTTCGTTGGCCACCTTGGTGTTGCCAAGCACCTTCCGTAGTACTAGGTCTCCAACACCAAATTCTCGAGGATGAACGTGCTTATTATAGCTCTTGATCAACTGTTCCTAGTAGGAAGCCAGATGGACCAATGCCCTTTCCCTCCTCTCCTCGACGAGATCAAGCTCAATTTGAAGGGCCCTGTCATTGCCCCCACTTTCGACTAGTGCGGTCCTATTGGTCGGAAGACCAACTTCCAGTGGTATGACAGCTTCTGTTCCATATGCCAATGAATAGGGGGTCTCTCTCGTAGACCTCCTAGGCGTTGTTCGGTGAGCCCACAGCACTAATGGTAACTCGTCAGGCCACTTCCCTTTGACTTTGTCCAGCCTTTTCTTGATCCCATCAAGGATAGTTTTATTAGACGCCTCTGCCTGCCCATTACTCTGAGGGTAGGTTAGGGTTGAATAATAATTTCGTATTCCATACTGGATACAAAAAGCCTTGAATTTCTTCTGAAATTGGGATCCATTGTCTGTAACCAATGAGTAAGGGACCCCAAAGCGAGTGATGATGCTCTTTCACACGAACCTTTCTATCATAGGTTCAGTAATTTTGGCCAATGGTTCTACCCCAATCCACTTAGTGAAATAGTCTGTTGCAACTAGCAGGAATTTTCAATTCCCAGTTGCTTTGTGTAGCGGACCCACGATGTCCATTCCCCATTGAGCAAACGGCCAGGGACTTGTCAAAGGCATTAGATCCTCGGCTGGTGTTCGAATCATTGGTGAGAATTTTTGACATTTCTCACAAATTTTCACATACACCTTTGCATCTTCCTGCTTGTGGGGCCACCAGTAGCCTTGGGTAATTGCTCGGTGGGCAATGGATCTACCTCCAGCATGGCTCCCACATGTTCCCTCGTGGATTTCATGAAGAAATCTCTGCACCATCTCAGGATGTACGCATAGCAAATACGGGCCTGTGAAGGATTTTCTGTATAACTTACCCTCTGGGGATAGCCAAAACCTAGCAGATTTGGTCCTTATCTTGTGAGCCTCCTTTTTGTCAGAAGGGAGTATCTCGTCTCGTAAAAACTCCACGATTGGGTCCATCCAACTTGGTCCTTGGTTCAAGTCCAAGACCAAGTCCATACTTCTCCCAATGCTCGGCTCACTCAGATATTCTACTGCCACCTTCCTTCTGAACTCAGTTGGCACAGCTGCAGCCAACTAAGCTAATGAATCTGCATGAGCATTCTGTCCAAAACTTATCTGTTCAATGTATACCCTTTCGAAGGTATCAAGCAGGTCTTTGGCTGCCTATATGTAGGCTACCATCTTTTCACTTCGGGTTTCATATTCCCTGGACAGTTGATTGACCACAAGCTGTGAATCACAATACACCCTAACCCGTTCTGCTTTTAGGGTTTTTGCACTCCTTAATCCAGCCAAGAGTGCCTCATACTCAGCCACATTATTCGATGCACTAAAACCGAGCTGAACAGATAGTTCGATCAGTACTCCTTCAGGAGGAAAAAGGACAACCCCAATTCATGAACCAGTATTACATGCTGATCCATCAACGAATAACTTCCATTCCATAGGGTCCTGTTTGGCTGAGGGTTGAATCTTTATGGGTGATGTCTTAGTCGCATGTTCCTTTCTGGTAGAAGGTAGGGGAGCCACCGTAGGAGAAAACTCCGCCAAAAAATCAGCAAACACTTGGCCTTTGATTGCTGTGCGTGGCTGATAATCGATATCGTACTGGCTTAACTCGACAGACCACGTCGAGACCCTTCCCGAGAAGTCTGCCTTTCGTAGCAGTGATTTCAATGGAAACTCAGTATAAACCACAACCCTGTGGCTTTGGAAGTAGTGTGGCAATTTCCTTGTGGCTGTCCTAAGTGCCAGGACAAGATTTTCTAAGGGCAGATATCTCGTCTCTGCATCCAATAGTGTCTTGCTAACATAATAAACAGGGATTTGTTCGATTCCCAAATCCCTCAACAGGACTGCACTTACTGCATGCTCAGAAACAGCTAAGTACAAAACTAAAGACTCATCTGGCTGTGGTCTTGACAACAGTGGGGGCTTGGCCAGATACTTCTTCAGGTCCTGAAAGGCATGTTCACACTCTGCTCCCCATTCGAATCCCTCCCTCTTTTTCAATAATTGAAAAAAGGGTCTGCACTTGTCACTTGACATGCTGATAAATCTATTAAGTGCTGCAGCCATTCCAGTCAACCTCTGGACTTCCTGTAACGCCCCTCAATTTTGGTCAATAAAAATTTTCGTTAAATATTTGAATTTTATTTAAATTACTTATTTTCTCTTGAGTGGCTATATGATTTCTTGTTTTCGTCGTAGTTAGATTTTTGGTGTAACAACTCCGATTTTTCATTCAATAAAAATCTCGTTGTTATTCGAAATTTCTTAATTTCTCAATGATTTTCTTATTTGATTCCTAGTAGTTCGTATTCAAGCAATTGAACACCTTATCACCGTATTCCTCGACTAGAAACCCTAATTGCACTTTAGCCCCTCAAGGATCGTTTCTTGAACTTTAAGCCCTACCTAGCAAGCCTAGTTAGCTTCTAATCGACTTGTTGGAGAAACCAAACGAGGAAGTCACCTAGTTACTTTTCCCTAACCAAAGATGGACCGTTTTGCCCATCTTGAACCTTTTGAACCCTAGACTAGAAATGGTTTAATTATTTTCTTTTATTGTTTTAGTTTTATTTTTTATCCATTGGACGATAAATGTTAGGGGAACTATTATCCATTGGATAATAGAAACCCAATTCTTTATATTAAAAGGATTTTGAAAGATTTGAACAAGTACTTTGATCTTTTAAAGAAATGACATTTGAAAAGTACTTTTGATTATTTTTTCTAATAAAAGTACCCAAGTAACTTTGGACCATTGGACAATAACCATTAGGGTAATCTTTACCCATTGGACAAAAGCCTTTCCTTTATTTTATTTGGTAAGTACATATATATATATCACATGTGTAATAACTAAAGTACATGTAGTCTTTTCCAAAAACTTAGTTTAGTATTTAAAGTACCCATACCTTATTATCTTTTGGATAATAACCGTTAGGGATTTTATTATCCATTGGGTAATAGGCTCATCTTTCAAACAAAGTACTTAATCCATTAAAATAATATTTTGTTAAGATTCCCGGGAGTACAAAAGTACATTATTTTATTAATTAAGTACTCGTACCTTTATATTAGTTTAAAGGGGAAATCTTGACCTTAAATCCTTTTAGATTTAAAAGTACCAAAGTACCATTTTATTTATTTGTATTCTTATATGTTAGTACATACATATATAGTTAGTACATGAGAGAGAGAGAGAGAGAGAGAGAGAGAGCGAGAGAGAGAGCCGTGAGGGAGAGAGAGGAGAGAGGCCGAGAGAGAGAAAGAGGGAGAGGGAGAGAGAGAGAAGGAAAGAGGAAAGAAGAAGAAGAAGATGGATTTGATGTGTACTAGACCTTGGTCTTCCAAAGTACTTCAAAATCCTTGGTGATTTCTTTTCCTAGCCAAATCTTAACTCCATTGTCCTCCATTGTACAAACTTCAATTGTTTAAGCCATGAATCTTGTACCCATGTCTCCTCCTTTCCAACATATCTTCCAAAGATCAAATCCAAGGACCAAAGTAGCCATGCAAGCCTACCAAATTAGCTTCCAACCTTTCAATCAAACCTTGACATGTGAAAGAAAGGTGAAGGAGAAAGAGAGAGAGAGGAATTCGGCTAGAGAGAGAGAGAGGGAAGCCCTTGCCTATAAATAGAAGCTCATTCCAAGCTTAAACTCACACCTTCAAACCATTGCTCCAACTTCTCTCTAGAAATTCCAAAAGTTCTTGCTTTCAAAGTTCTAGTTTTCTTGTGTTCTTGAGTGTTCTTGAGAGAAACCACCAAACCACCTCCCAAAACCACCGTTAGATCTTTTAAAGTAGCTTAGTTAGTTGGAAAGTTGTTTCTAGGAAAAGAAAGTACAACTCTTTTCCTTTCGAAGCAAACCGACGCCGTTACGTCGCCGAAATCCAAAAACCGACGACCGAATCTTCATAACCGACTACTACCGCCAAGAAGAACGGTAGGATCTCCTTATCTTCCATCCCAAGTAGTTATCTTTACCTATTTTCCCAAATATAGTCTTGTACCCAACTATAAGTTCGTTAGGAAGAAACTTTAATCATGTCATTTAAAGTAGATAATGTTATCTTTTGTTGAAAGTATATGAAATGCATGATGTTTGTTATTAAGTGATTCAAGCATGTCAAGTAGTTTTAAAATGGATGATCTTGTTAGATTGAATAGTATAATGAATGATATCGCATGTGAAAAGTCTCACTGCGGAGTCTATGCATGAGAAACGAGACACGAAAATCAAGAAAGTAGAAACATGACACCTAGGGTGTGGATAATGATGAGTTGTGTTTTGAAACCGCAATGTGGCCGGACTTGGTAGCCCATGGTGTGTATGGAAACCCACGATGCGGCCGGACGTGGTAGCCCATCGTGTGGATTGTGAAAACCGCAACGTGGCCGGACTTGGTAGCCCGTTGTGTGTATGAAAACTCGTAATGTGGCCGAACTTGGTAGCCCATTGCGTGGATTGTGAAAACCACAATGTGGCCGGACTTGGTAGCCCATTGTGAAGATTGCCAATGCGGCCGGACGTGGTAGCCTCATTGGTAATATGGCTTGGTTATCCGCGGAGAGGAGCCAATGCAAGTTTTGTGTGCCAATGGGAACCCGGCGCGGCGGAACCATTGTGAGGATACTCGGGAGACCGGCGCGGCGGAACCGAGGTTGGGTGTGTAGCTTGGTTATCCGCGGTACGGAGCCAATGAAAATTGTGTGAGTTAGATGAATTGGTATGTGAAAATGTTGACACGGTCTACGATGAGTCGCGTAGGAGAAACTCGGAGAATCTTGGACACCAACGATAGTTATATAGCGATTGCGGATGTGTTATTTATGTTGTCTTTTGTAGCTGTGTATACACATATCATGTGGAAATCGATGTGATGTTATAACCTGTTGTTTGTAAGTTATGGGTTAGTGGGTATAGGATTTTTCTGCTGAGCTTTTGTAGCTCACGGTGTTGCCTTTTTGGTGACCCTGACATATTATATCAGTGGCGATGCTGGTATAATGTGTCAGACTTTGTAGATGATCAAGGTGAGCAGTACACCTTGGAGGCCTTTGGAGCTGAAGAGCTGGCTCAGATGGAGGAGCAGGCGGAGCTGTAGTTAGGAACCTTAATTCCTTCCCTTGTGTAATAAAAGTACTTCTCTTTAGTTTTGTTGTAATAAAGAGCCAAACTCAGTTTATTTTCAATAAAATTGTCTTTTTAACGTACCCAAAATTCGGGGCGTTACACTTCCTTAGTGGTTTTGGGACTTTGTAGGCTTTGTAGGGCTGCAATTTGATCAGGGTTAGCCTCAATCCCTCTCATGGTCACCAAATGGCCCAGGAACTTTCCTGAACCAACTCCAAACGCACATTTCGAGGCGTTGAGTTTTAGTTTGTACTCCCTCAGGATTTCGAAAGCTTCTTTTAAATCAGCTATATGCTCCCGTTTATCTTGACTTTTCACCACCATATCATCTATGTAAACTTCCATTGTCTTTCTGAGGAGCTTCTTAAACATGATGGTTGCAAGTCTTTGGTATGTTGCCCAAGCATTCTTTAGCCCAAACGGCATAACACTATAGCAGTACAACCCTCGTGGTGTGATAAACGAAGTCTTCTCTTGATCAGGCCCAAACATAGCAATCTGATGATATCCTTGATATGCATCGAGAAAACTCATTCGCTCGTAACCAGCGGTTGCGTCAACCAACTGGTCAATCCTTGGAAGAGGAAAACTATCTTTTGGACACGCCTTGTTTAGGTCTGTGAAGTCTACGCAGACACGTCACTTCCCATTCTTTTTCTTCACCACAACGGTGTTGGATAACCACTCTGGGTAGTAAACTTCACGTATTGCTTTGGCCTCCAGTAAACGATCGACCTCTTCAATTACTGCATCCACATGCTGCACGGTTGCCCTTCGTTTTTTCTGAATGATCGGCTTATGCTGTGGATCAACATTTAAATGGTGACAGATCACACCTGCATCCACTCCGGGCATTTCCTCTGGCACCCATGCAAATACATCAACATATTCTTTCAAAAATCTTATCGATTCAGCCTTTTCGTCTGCTGGTAATGATTCCCTAATTAAGAAATATCTTTCAGGATCAGTCTCGTTGATCTGGATCTTCTCCAAGCCTTCAACCACCTTTTCAGCCGGACTTCTTCCAACATCCTCGATAGTTGGTTGATCTGGTATTTCTAATGTATGAACGTGGTGGGCCTTTGGGGCTCTTTTAATGATGGAAATCAAACATTGTTGTGCCACTTTCTGATTGCCTCTAAGTACCTCAACCCCATTCAATCCTGGGAATTTCACCATCTGGTGATAAGTCAAGGAGACTGCTCTCATCTTGTTAGCCATGTCCTCCCTATAATCGCGTTATAGGAAGAAGGAACATCGACGACTAAAAAATCTGTCCTCAACACCACTGATCCAGCCTGAACAGGTAGTGTTACCTTTCCAAGAGGCCGGACTGCTCCTGCACTGAACCCAATCAGAGGTGTTGTAGATTGCTCTAAGTCTGTTTGGGCCAGCCCCAGCTTCTTAAATGCATCGTAGTACATCACCTCTGTACAACTCCCTGAGTCCACTAGAATCCTCTCAATGTCGTATTCCCCAACTCGTAGGGTTATGACCAAAGCATCGTTGTGGGGTATTTGGACTTCTCCCAGGTCATCATCTGTGAATGCTATGCTTTCATTGCACACATCGTTCCCTCTCCCTCTTTTGTTTCCCAGTCGCATTACATGCTGACCGTGCTTGACTTGCCTTTGTAATAGCCTAACCTCATTTCTCATATAAGGTGTGGCCAACCCATGTATCATGTGGATTACTCCTTTAGGATTTTTCTCGTAACCCAGTTCCATGGCATTCCCTTTCTCCTTTGGATCCTCCTGGATAAATTCCTTGAGATAGCCCCGAGAGACAAAATCATCAAGGTGTCTTTTGTACATCTCACAATCCTTAGTCATATGGCCCCAATCTTTATGGTAACTGCAGTGCTGATTTGTAGCACGTTTTGCGTCCTTGTCTCCGCCTAGACTTGGGGGCCATTTAAAATATGGATGATTCTTTATTCGATAAAGAATCCTATAAATTGGTTCCTTCCAAATCGTAGTGATAGAAAAGAAAGATTTGGGGTCAGGAGCTTGCTTATCCTTGTACGGCTCTTTCTTAGCCTGCTCATACTCCCTTCTCTCTCTATAAGTTTTGGGCTCTGGCTTATCCACCTTTTTGACAGGTGCCTTTGGCTGTTCGGCTACAATCCTGCGATCCTCACGGAGTATGTCATCCTCCATTCTGGCGTGTTACTCTATCCGTTCCATCAGTTTAGCCAACGTGGCTACTGGATGTTTATTCAATGAGCGACGTAGCTCTCCCCGAATAGGCAAACCAGTCTTGAAGGTGGCAATTGCATACTCCTCACTGCAGCTTTCAATCTCGTTGAAAGTTTCCCAGTACTTCTTTGCATAATCCCTAATCTGCTCGTTCTCCTCATATTTCATGGTGGAAAGACTTTCAAACGTCTTTGGGGCTTTTTTGCTTGTCAAAAATCGAGCAGTGAATTCCTCAGCCAACTGCCTCCATCCTCGTATGGATCGTGGGGCCAGTTTATGAAACCAAGCCAAAGCCACCTTGCCAAGACTGGAGGGGAACATCTTGCATAAGATGGCATCATCCCCCTCATGCATGAACATAGCCTGTTGATAATGCTATATGTGAGCTACGGGATCCGTATTTGTCTCATAAAGTATGAATGTACTGTGCTTCACTCTGCTCGGCAACCTAGCCTCTTGTAGCCTCTTTGCAAAGGGGGAGGCTGCAATATTACTTAAGGCCTTGCGTGCTGCTTCTCGTGCAGTCACTGTCCCATCCTCGAGCTCCTTCTATTTGTGAGTCGTAGCCTTGACCCAATCAGCATCAGGCCTCTCGTACGTGTCTCGATGATGCTTTCTTGTTTCCTCCTCTTCTGGGGTGGAACTTCGGTCTCTGCTCCTCCTTTTTCGTGAAGAAGCCCTTCTTTCCGGTGTTCGACTTTTACTTCTGCTTCTCCTCTTTCGTGGAGAAGCTTCGTATCGTCCAATGATAGGACTCCTGCTCTTTCTCCGTCGTGAATGAGCCTGCTTATGGACTACCAGTGTCCGTCTGTCCTTCTGGGAATTCCTTCGAGAAAGTCCGGAATCTTCTGGGTGCTCTCGTACCCGTTGTAATTCTTGTATCTCGTACTCTCGTTTTCTAATCAAACAAGCGTACTCCTCGATTTCCCTTCTCTTTTTATCGAGGACATCGTTATCATTGTGTATACTTCTTGAATGGGTGACTGATTCTTCTCTTCGATGAGACTTACTCCTTCTCGTGGAGCCAGTGGCAGTTTTATCTCCTTTTTCTTTGGAGTTATCTCTGTCATGTCTACTAGTGGGCTTTCTCAGAGCACCTGGTGGGGATTTATCTCTTCCCCCACCCAACTGGTCCTTTGGACTAAACGGCGTAACTGGATCTTCTTCCATCATGATTATTTTTCAGAAAAATTGGTTCATTTCCCACAGACGGCGCCAATTGTAGGGGGATGAAAACAATTGATGCTTCGGATCACCTTGGATTGCAATGGCTTATTCGTGCCTTTTCACCGGAATCTTAATTCGTCGTCGGAACCCTAATCTGCAAAATAGACAAGGGGTGAGTGCACCTTTGCCTCTCGTGGTAAAGCCCCTTCGATGCCAAAGTTAGTATCACGTACTTAGAGAAATCCTAATTATCAGTAGGAACCAGAATAAATTGTAAAAAACTGCGTACCTTTTGCCTTTAGGTTTACCTTATATTTATAGATTTTGCTTATGCTTACTGCCCAAGCATTCCTATTGCCCTAGGGTTCCCCAACTCGTATAGGAAACCCATGATATCAAGGATTCTCGTTTTCCTTATCAATTCCTTACTTCAGTCCTTTCTAGGACTCTTTTCCATAACTGGCCGAACATCCCATTCCCATTGGGTATCTTTCCCAGATCCTATATTCTCGGGATCTTATCCCTTAGCGGAATACCATTCATTCTGGATTCTTCCAAGATGTTCACTGAATTCCAACACTTAATTGGAGTTCTTTCCTTGTTCGGCAATCTTGTTGCCGAACAGACTGCCCGGACTAATGACTTCTCATGTCACTGGTCCATATCGCCGATCATCGTTTTGCTCAGCTATAAGACCTGTCCAATCTTTCACGTGCTCTCATACACCACGTGTTCGGCAACTAAATGTATCTGTTCGGGAATACCTCCCTACACCAACCATTCATTCTCCATGTTATAGGCAATGGAGAGAACACATCCTTATGGCTTGATCATTGGCATCCCTTAGGTCCTTTGTTGAGTACGTTTGGTTCCAGAATAGTTGATGATTCTGGTCTTCCCTTGAATGCCAAAGTTTCTGAAATAATTCTCAGTTCTGTTTGGGCATTCCCAATCACACAATCTTGGGAGCTGAACGAAGTTCGAGATCAGCTTCCCCCAACGTGAGGTACAAGGGACCAAGTTAGATGGACTCTTAACTCTAATGGCCAATTTAGCATTGCCTCTCTATGGGAGGAATTGAGGAAACCATTTCCCAAAGTCTCTTGGCATAAGGCTGTTTGGTTTTCTAGCCATATTCCAAAATGCAGCTTCATTACATGGCTTGCCATTCAAGGTAGGCTTTCCACTGAGGATAGATTAGTTCTTTTTGGGATTAAGTCGAATTCTCAATGCAGCTTCTGCCATGGTTGTGAAAGTCATGATCATTTGTTCTTTAACTATGTGTTTTCCACACAGGTTTGGAATGCTATGCTGGCAAAGATTGATGAGAGGTGGCCCCCACAGTCTTGGGCAGCATGGATTACTCACTTCTCTACCTCTAGGGGGAAATCCCTTCAGAATGTCTCTACTAAACTGGTATTCACTGTTACGGTGTATCACATTTGGCTTGAAAGAAACATGAGGAAGTTTCAAGCTAAACCTAGCACCTGGGAAGTAGTAGTCCACAAAATCTTCAACATGGTTAAGGGTAGAATACTGTCATTGCCCAAATTGCCCAATGGATCACATGATACTAGTTTTATTAGAGAATGGGGCATAACTATGGAATAATAATATTTGTTGCTTGGATTATAATGTGCATGTGTGATAATTGCTTCAATTGATACATTTGTCTTGCTTGGCAGGTTGTGATTGGCAGCTACACCAAGCATGGTTTGAGCATGGTTTGAGGAGGTTAGCAGGTTATGATGTTTGGAGGTGTCATATCAACTTGGGCAGTAAGGCAGTTCTGACTGCTATTACCTCTACATATACTGGTAGTTATCTTACTCCCTGGTCTCCTTTACTATCTTGGAAGTAGACTACTTATATTGAGAGTACCACTTCAATCTGTGTGATCCCCTATGAGAGTGTGCTCGAGCCTCATCTTCTCTTTGAGAGTGGAGGTAATATTTAGTGGGGGCATCATGTGAGGCTTAGTAGAGGGAGTTGGGTGGATCCTTGACCCTTGGTATTTGAAAAGATGAGAGGGAGGAGTGAGTATTCCGAGGGAGTTGTTGGACAGGACCACACATACGAAGGAAGTCAATTCTTTATGGTCTCTTTAATGTGTACTCTGCGGCATATCATTAGTTTCATACTATTTAGCTCTTCATGTATTGGTACTGAATTGGGTTGCTGTTGGCACTTGTTCTGCAGTTTGAATTGGCGTTTTGTTGTCATTATTCTCCAAATTAATTCAAGGCTATATTTAGCTGTTTATCATAGCTTTTCCATTTGTTTTTTTACCTATCCTTGGGGGGTTGTTCCTTGGAGTGTTTATGCCTTGCTAGGGGGCTTGTCCCCAGCTACTTTTGCATCCATGTTACTGCTTCTGCTACTGTCCCATGGGTTTGGCTGCTCTGTTGTTATGTCTGTCATTTTTGTGGCTGCTGCTACTGTTCTGTTGTGTCTACTGCTACAGCTGTTGTTCTGGTCTTCAGTTGGCAGCTGAATCATGTAAAGGTCCTTAATGCTTGGCAAATTTGCTGGTCATTCCTCTCGGCCGTAAGGGCTACTGCTGTTTCTTACAGTTCTGTTATCATGGAGTAATGTTTTAATTGCTACTGCTGCGGCTCATTGGCTCTCATGTCAAGTTTGGTTACTGCTGTTTATATATGTGGCTCTCGGTAAAGCAGCTGGCTATTACTGTGTTGTTTGTGGATGCTATTGGTTTGTAACAAGGTGGCTGCCCAAGTTGGCACATGGTTGCTGTACAACGGAGCAAAGGTTGTTGTACAATGGCACAAGGTTGCTGCACAATTCCATCTTTTTAGGTGGCTGCCCAAGTTGGCACGAAGTTCGGATTTTGTGAATACACTCTTTTGCATGTGTTTCTCTCCCATCTACTAGATGGAATTGAAACATGTGGGTTTAGATTAGTGTAGCCTTTGGCGTAGGTTAATGTAGCCACTTGACATCCTTCATTTTTCGCAATCTTTGTTTTTTCTTTTTTTTTTCTTTCCTCCTGGGGTATGCCCCTTGTAGGCTGTACATTTGCTTAGCCTCTTTTCTATTTCAAGCTTATTTACCCAAAAAAAAAATTCCTAAAGCTAATCATGACGGTGCCTCCGAGACGACCTCTGAGACAAAGACATGGATCACTCGCTAGTCCCCATGGCCTCCCCACTAGCAGCTGGTGCTCACTCTACCTCAAGCTACAGCAGAAAGAGGAACACAAACACTTAGAATCAAGAAATGGTACAAAGTCAATGGGGTACATGGGAAAGACCACACCTCGGGGATTCGACCGCGTTGCCTCTAAACCAAAGCCTCCACACCCTGATAAGCATGAAGCCATTCTTGTACTATCTCAGCGGGCACCTATGCAAATAGCCAAGCATTAGGAACTCAAGTTACAATGATAAAATAGGGAAATGAAATCAGAAATGAAGAGATACCTCTGAAACCCCGGTTGGTAGTGTGTAAAGCTGGGTCGAACAAGGATTAAGCGCCAAGCGCTCCTCCTCTCCATCATCAGAGTGAAAAGAGAAAAAGGAAGGGGCCCGTGGCCAAATAGGAGAAACCAGAGGAGCAGCAGGTGGAGTCAAGAAGAGGCGGTAATACTCCGTGCAGTATCCCGCCTGGAGAAGCAAACCCACCCAGTCTCTAATCCGAGGGTTCCTCAAGTCTTCCTTAGACATTGAGGAAGTGGATCTCATCGACGATGAAGGTGAAGGAGGAACGAACTGAAGAGCCTCAGCATGTGGGCGCCACTGGCTAGCCACCTGATCACCCAGGTACCAAGCTCGGCAGAAAGGGCCCTCGAGCAAGCTGCGAGCACAATCTAAAACCCTAGAACACGAAAGAGGAGTGTCTTCTGGAACACTGCTCCAAGGGTCAAAACGCACCCATAAATAAGGTCAAATTAGCTACGGTATAAGGAACCCTGAAGATAAGGGACACAAGTGAAGAGAAGTACCTGGTCGACCGTCAATCGGTCCAAAATCAGTCGCCACTCGGGAAGGCTCAAAACTGGTAACCGTGGCTTCCGTTGGCCCACCAGCCATCGCTCGTAGTGAGGAACACAGTTTGCATCCTCATGTTTCATATCAGTCAAAAACTAAAGAAGATGCTCGAAAACCCAGAGTTGAAAAATGAATCATCAAATAGGTTCAATATCGGGAGAAATCAAAGTGAGAAAGGAAGTGAAGAAGAAAGGATAAGCACTCGGTGGTGACCACCAAGGATGAAACTCTTGTCCTGTGAACAAGCTCCAAGACTGCCATACAGGGTGGCCGAAGTAGACGTCCCCCAATCAAATTCCGAAACGGCATCCAAATGCTGCAAAGGGGCTAAGAACTGCGTGTGCACCGAGCTGTCCTTGTTGGCAAACAATGTTTGCCCAAGGAGATAGAGAAGGAAAGCCCGTGTCAGCTGTTCAACACTCACCTGAGTCAGAATATCAACCTTCATAAAAAGTCTTGCTGAGCCAAGAGACATCAAGATGACCGCATGAGTGAAGAGGGGGCACCTTGCCCAAGAACCACTTCAAAGCTCCTTCCCACTGCCAAAGCTTCGGATCAATCCGAAGAGGAACTCCACCTACCCGCAGACCAGTCAAAAGAGAGAAATTGCCTGGTGTGATCGTCACCTCGCTGGCAGAAGGAAAGTGGAATGTGTTAGTGGTATCCCACCACCTCTCAACCAGTGAAGTCATCAAGGACCAATCAATCTTCGGAAGATTGAGGCCCAAAGCAAATGTCTCAAAGCCAGCAGCACGTACTAACTCTCGAGCTTGCTCTGGCAGCGTCAGGAATCACTAATGTACCTCTTTGCCTCCAACACGGGCTTCTAATCTCCTGTTTCGCTACAAAGTTCCACCAGAAACAAAATGTGAGTTAATCTCATGATTGCATATACAAATGAAAAACTAGGAGCATTAAGTTGACATCTAAAAGCATGCATAGCCTAAACAGGGGCATAGATTTTCTAATCTTTTTAAAAACAAATTTGACCTTACTGTGGGTTCTTCTCATTCATGCTCCTAGCTAAAAGGGATTTCATCCTGCAAAAAAAAAAAAATCCATTTTAATCATGCAAGTTTAACTACGGATTAAGAAAAGTAAACTTTTTGTTTTCCAAGAAATTCAAAAAACTTACCAGAACATTGAGAACGCTCAAGTGCTGCTCAGGCTCTCCGCGAACTACCTCGGCCTCTGGGCCACCAATGGGAGGATGGTACTTCAAGAATCTACCGGAACCTAATCTACACGAAGGAAGCACGTACGTAGAAGCATCAAATAGGACAAGCTCCTCAATCGCTTCCTCGTCGGAAGAAGGATACTCACACCTGCATGGAGGATGCGAAGAAGAACCTGCAATGTCTGTAGAGGAAGATGGTGGCAAGTTGGCAGTATCGGAAGGTGGTGTGGCCATCGCGTTCAAAGCAAGAGAGTAAGGGAGCAAGAAACGACGACGACAGCCGACGACACCGGTGGTCGAGACTGACGGAGATTGGGGAAAGGAACGACAGCGAATGGTGGTTGGAGGAACGGGGGACGGAGAGGTCTCAAATGAGAAAAGAGAGAAGGAGAAAAAGATTAAATGGACTATAAGATCGATTAAACCATACTTAAATTGATTTTCTGACTTTTGGAGTTCTCATGGCCAAGACATAGATTCTTCGGCCGAGAAATCAAATATTCAGCCGCGAGATCGATCTCCAGGCCCCCTAATCCATTTCCCACAGCAGCATCAGATTTTGCTCAGTGCACTAATTCAAGTTTTGGGTTCACGACCAACAAAATCAATGATAAATATTGATTGAATTAGCCTTGGGGGCATTCCCAAGCAAGTATAATGAGGTCCAAACTAGCCTTGGGGGCATTCTCGAACATATGGAATCTCAAGCACCAGTATCAAGCCTACTTTGGAATTCTCCAAAAGCTCTCTCACCTGATCAAAGGATCTCTGATCGCTGTACTCCGGAAGTATGATAGCCGTCACACTCATAATCAAACTCCCTCCATCCAGCGACTTCATCAAGAAAGCTCACTGCTTCAAGTTACTCAGCCAAGTTTCTAGGTCTATCCTAAAGCATATTCATTATCAAACTATGGCAAAGACGTCTTAATAAAGCAACCGATGTTTTATTATTTCCAAGGAAAAAGGAAAAGCAAGCTCAAACAATTCTCAACCTTTGAAAGCTAGAATCAAACGAAGAAAATTTTTCGAAAAGCATAAGCAATTTGTCAATCTCTAGGTCTTCCTTCTTTTCGCGCTTTTGTCTCCTAAAAGGTCTTTCTTCAACCAACGCTTATACGAACCTAACAGCTTGTCAGCAAAGTTCTCAGCAACATCTTGCATCGCCTGATTCGGCCAAAGACAAAGCACATTGAGACGAAGGTTGGCATCATGGGCCTTGGAAACAGCATACTCAGGATTGCCTAAGACCTTGGCTTGTTCAGCCCCGAACTACCTTTGAAAGCGAGCAGGAAAGTAGAAGGTAACTTGAGTAATACCTTTCACAATCACTGCTACACTAAAATGGTTCATGGTACTTACGGCCATGTTCCCAACACCATACCAGAGGCAAACCCATTGGATCCAATCGCCTTCACGAGTCTCCATCCATGTCCTCCAAGCAACCTCAGTTGGAAATTGTCTAGTCACACGACGCTCTGTGCAGTGGTCTGAACTATAGGGAAGCTGCACTGGCACATCCCATACCCTTAGCTTCTCGTAAAGCCATACCTGTAGAAAACAAGGGAAGATTGCAGGTTGTGAGAACACGTGAGTCAAAACAAAAGAGAGATGAGCGAAAGATAACTTGGCAATAAACAAAATAAAGAGCGAACCTGTAGTAACAAAGGACTACTTGAGAACTAGGCTGTTGGGTTACTCCTCACTGCATCAAGACCCATCAAGGTCTCTGCCAACACTAAGCTAGCAAAACCTGCACGATTTCCAATCTGTTAAGCGAAATCAAGCAGTATAGAATCAGCATGGCTAGAGGAAGGGTTGAGCAAGTAATAGTGAAGAAGGGAGACACACAGCGCATGAAAGTACGCTTTATGTTGAGAGGTTTGATGATGAGCTTCGGCTGTACCAAAACATTGAACAAACTGATTCCAACCTTCCATTCACCATGAAAAACCTGACCTCATGTTTCTAAACTTGAAGCAAAACCTTCAAAAGGTTATCACGATTGAACAAAGGGTTAGGAACAATGAGACATTCTCTATCTGAATGCCCCATAATAGCTGCAAACTCCTCGATGGTAGGACATAATTCTTCTCTTCGAAATCAAAAGACATGAAGAACAGGATCCCACATGCTAGTGGCTGCACGAAGAAAAGCAAAATTCACTAGAATTTGGCAAAGAGAGAAGAGAAAGTCCATGCCAAAGGACTTAAAGTGTAGACGGTCGAGGCCATTGAAGGAATCCAACCACTGATCAAGGATCGGTTGTGCAATGTGTTAAGAATTTGCTGTTGACAAGCCATCGAGTTCGTAGAATGCATACTTATAGGCTAAGTCGAGTCCTAGTTCGAATCGGAATAGGATTCTAAATCCTCAGTAACCTAGTCAGTCTCTTGGCCGGCACTTCGATTAGATGGTCGTAGGATCAATCCATCAGCCCATGAGGTTGACCTAAAGTCAAATCCAGGCTGACAAAATGATCACTCGGCCGCCTAATCAATGGTTCGGCCGCTATAACGATCGTTTTACAGGGTAGTTCCACAGTTTTTCTCAAATTATGGAGACGCAATTTTATCATACACAAACGGTGCAAAAATAGCATACACAATCACGTAACGAAGCAAAAGATTTTATTTCTTAAAACAAAAGCTTTTTTTACATCACCAGGTGGATCATCCCACATTTTCTAAACAAACTATACATTGGTTTCCTATTGGACTAACCTATGCAGGAAGTAAAATAGAAGAAAAAAAAGAAAGAAGGAGAAGAGGATGCCGAATCCTCTGGTGGTGAAAACACCAAAGACCAGCTGCAAAAAGGAAAAGGCACCCCTGAGGTGACATATACCAAAGAAGCACTGCGGTGCAGAAGAGACACCACATGGCCCAGAAAAATCATCATATTGCGTACAAGCGCTACCCCGGGAGTTCCACGTCACGAAAGCAATCCACCCATGCGAGGGTCTCTAATCAAGTATCAAGACAAGACTGAAAACATCGCGGACTCCCTCCGCGATCGCTGGCCACACTAGCATGACGATCGTCACTCAAGCCCGATGAAAAAGCTGAAGGAAAGCAGACAGGCTCTCGGACGAGGAGAGAAGAGAGAGAAGAGAGAAAGAAATGAAAACAAAACGCCAAGGCCGTGGGCTTTTATAAAGCTCTAGAAACCAAGAGATTATGCAACCGAGTCTTCGATTCCTCGGCTGAGACATCAATTATTCGGTCGCGATAATCGATCTCATGGCCCTCTAATCTATTTCCTGAACGGCAGCAGATCCAGCTCAATGCACTAATTCAAACAAGAATAAGGTTTTGGGTCCGTGACCAACAAAACCAGTAATTAAACCAGCCTTGGGGGGCATGTCCAAGTGCAAGGAAGCCCTCTCTCTGTATCATCAAGCTCACTCGGCAGCCTTGAGCTCATCTAGCAGCTTCATTACCAACAGCGGCTCCAAGCCCATTATATCAGTGGCTCCACGCCCATGAACTCGCTAGTCCCTCCACTTCAGCAACTCCATCATCATCCTCAGTAGCTCTACGCCCAAACTCACTATCACTCAACAAGCTCTATGCTCGCAACATACGTACCACCTCAAGCTCCACAAACACCATAGCCCCATGGTCATTATCTACATATTCACCGTCTCAGCGGCTCTATGCCTACTATCTTAGCGGCTTTATGCCCGTTCTCGCCATCATACCAAGCAGCTCCATCTTAGCAGCTCCGTGCTCACAATCTCTGCAGCTCTATGCTTACTCACTCAGTGGCTCCACGCCCACTCATTATCATAATCTCAGAGGCTTTACGCCCACCATTCAGCAGTTCCACGCTTACTACCTCCAAACTATTCAGCAGCACCATCACCCATCAAATCCATTATCACGCACAACGGCTCTAAGCCTACCAACTCAACAGCTCTACGCCTATTATTGCCAACAAACTCAGCGGCTCCAAGCCCGTCAATACCACAGCTCTATGCTTACTCACCTCAGCAGCTTAAAGCCCACCATTTCAGCGACTCTACGCCTGCATTCACCATTTCAGCGGCTCTACTCACCACCTCAGCGGCTCTACACCCGTATTCACCATTTCACCGGCTCTACACTAAACACTCAATGGCTCTATGCCAAACACTCAATGGCTCTACGCCAACTATCTCGGCAGCTCTACGCCACCCAAACGAACAAGAGATCATCTGTTCTCAAGCTCTACACTTGAATGCTCGAAGATCTTTGAATGCCCAACCGCTGTGTACTGGATGCTCAAGTTCTACACTTGAATGCTCAAGCTCTACGCTTGAATGCCCAACCACTGCGTATTAGATGCTCAAAGCCTGTACTTTGAATGCTCGGATTCTGCCGTCCAAATGCCCGAGCTCTATGCTCTGAACTCTCAAGTCCTGAACTTGAAAGAAGCACTACACTTAAATCAAACACACACGCACGGGCCCATGCACATATTGCATCAATCACATCAAGTCTGCATAATCATCAACATCATTATATTTGCCTGCATCTAACAATCATCATCATGACATATATATATTTTGCATCTCTCTCATGAAACAGGTCAATCCTGCAATCAACCGGCTCTACGCCTTGGTTTTATTGATCAGTCCAGCGCCTCAACCCTTTGGCTCTATGCCAAAAATTTATGATGGGAAAGCTCCATGCACAGACCTTCAGAGTACAACCGGCTCTATGCTTCGGTTCTATCTCTACAAACTCTAAGTTCCGACTCCTCAGGCTCTCGCCTTACTAATGCAACTGGCTTTACGCCTCAAATCCATCAAGCTCCTCAAGCTCTCGCCTCATGACTGCAACCGGCTCTGTGCCTCAGTTCTATCACCTTAAGCTCTATATGTCCTCAGGCTCTCACCTCATGATTGCAGCCGGCTCTGCGCCTCGGTTCCCTCATCTCAATGCCCCATGCTCCAGTTACTGGCCTTGTGCCTCAATATCTCAAAATCGACGTCTGATTCATCCCCAGCAGATGGTTTTGATTCCACCCAATTACATCTATTCCATCAAGCTCATTTGCAAGGATAAGCTACTCTACCGAGCTCCTCTCAGTCAAAGTAAGGATGATCAAGAAAAGAAAACAACTCATCTGCTGCATATTGGTCTACCCTAAAATACTAAGAACGCTTTCAGCAAAATTTCCCCCGGCCGCCCCGCGCTCCTTCAAATTTTCTGCCAAAATCCTGGCATAGCCCAGGTACGTTGCACTACGGCTTTTTAAGCCCGAAGGTATGTCTTCTGTTTCTAACCCTCCAAACTATGATTGGTCTGAATTTCCCCCAAGGAATACATAGGCAGCCTCTCGGCCCGACCATAATAAAAACCTTTTTCAAAAACCCATGGAATAATGGTTGGACCAAATTAAGTTGCTTTTATAGCTTTGACTCTTACTTAAACATGTCTCGTGATCCGTCTAAGTTCAGTCAAAGAGGGGCATCTGTAGACACCTCAATTTGGCTTAATGATTATTTCAAGTCCCACCTTGGGGACCATCCCGATGATGATATGGATATAGTGATTGCTGATTGACTTCTCGTGAACCTTAGGACTTATGGTGAGAACTTCTAGCCACTTAGAGGACCCAATCCAGAGCCATATAGCCTTCCAGACAGAAATACAATATCCCAGGACAATCCATCTATCGGCCGTGACATTGATTTTACGGCCATAACATCATTTCTTCACCTGTGAAAACTATTGCTTGAAAATCTCCCTGAGAGATCGATTAACCTGCCACCAGGTCCATTCCTCGGCCGCAACATCAATTCTTTGCCCACCAAATCCTTTGCTCGGTCGCCAGATCGTCTATTTTCCAAATTCTGAAACATTCTGTCAATCGTTTGATCCAATCCTCAAACCCTAGCAGCCAAATCCCAATGCATTTAGGCTAATTTAAAGGATTACAATAAGGAGTTCGTGTTGCCTTATAACTCAAATTCAATCGTTCGATTTTGATGGTTGAGGTGTGTCATCCCTATGCCTATATAAAGGAGCCTTTAGGCTCCGAAATTCATACATTCAATCACCCCCAAAAGCCATGAAATCCTGCTCATATACACTCTCAAATCCCCTCTACAAAAGCTAATCTTCCGAAGGCAGTCGCTAATCCGACAATCAAACCCCGAAGTTCAAACCCTAAACCTAGGGTTTTCAAGAAGCAAATCAGTCAATCACAATCAATCCGAAGCAATCAAGCCACTGAGGGATCAAGGTGGTGAGGCCCAAGGGCGTCTGGTTCAATTTATTTACTGTTTTTATGCTTAATCGTAGCTTTTTGATTATCTGTTAGTTGAATAGTCTGGTGTGAGGAAGAACATCGGCTGGATCTTCAATCCATCGGCCGCTACATCAAACCAGGAGGAGAGAACATCAAACCAGGAGGATCTCTCGACCGTGACATCCATTCACCGGCCCCGAGACCCATCTCCTTGGGACATGTTTGTTTTATTCTGTTTTCTGATGCATGTTTTCAATTACAGTCTCGGCTCACCATTAACTGCTTAAAGGCTAATTAATCTGTTTACATGTTTGAATTACATAAAGCATGTCTTAATCATATGTCGAACAACTATGGGCCAGTCTCACGACTGGGCAAAGAGGGGTGCCTAACACCTTCCCCTTATTGTACTTTTGGCTCCTGTACCCGGAATCTCTACTTGTTTTTCCTAGTTTTATAAACTAGGTGGTAACTCTATTTTGATGATAACCGCTATCGTGTGGCGATATTCCTAGCCATGTCTGGGTTTATGAAATGGAAAGCAAACAAACAAACGATGATCAATCTATATGGTGATGCCCCGCTTTGATTAATTAGCCTTTAAGCAGTTAATGGTGAGCCGAGACTGTAATTGAAAACATGCATCAGAAAATAGAATAAAACAAACATGTCCCAGGGAGATGGATCTCGGGGCCGGTGAATGGATGTCACGGCCGAGAGATCCTCCTGGTTTGATGTATCGGCCGATGGATCAAAGATCCAGCCGATATTCTTCCTCACACCAGACTATTCAACTAACAGATAATCAAAAAGCTACGATTAAGCATAAAAACAATAAATAAATTGAACCAGAGGCCCCTGGGCCTCACCACCTTAATCCCTCAGTGGCTTGATTGCTTCGGATTGATTGTGATTGATTGATTTGCTTCTTGAAAACCCTAGGTTTAGGGTTTGAACTTCGGGGTTTGATCGTCGGATTAGTGGCTGCCTTCGGAAGATTAGGGCTTTTGTAGAGGGGATTTGAGAGTGTATATAAACAGAGTTTCATGGCTTTTAGGGGTGATTGAATGAATGAATTTCGGAGCCCAAAGGCTCCTTTATATAGGCATAGGGATGACACACCTTAACCAATCAAAATCGAACGATTGAATTGGAGTTATAAGGCAACACGAACTCTTTATGGTAATCCTCCAACGTAGCCTGAACGCATTGGGATTTGGCTAGTAGGGTTTGAGGATTGGATCAAACGATTGACAGAACATTCCAGAATCTAGAAAATAGATGATTTGGCAACCGAGCCATCGATCTGGTAGCCGAGGTAACGATTGAGTGGCCAAAGAATTGATGTTGCGGCCGAGGAATGGACCTGGCGGCCGGCTAATCGATCTCTCATGGAGATTTTCAAGCAACAGTTTTCTAGGGTAAAGAAATGATGTTGAGGCCATAAAATCAATGTCACGGCCGACAGACGGATTCTCCTAGGATACTATATTTTTACTTGGAAGGCTATATGGCTCTGGATTGGGTCCTCTAAGTGGCTAGAAGTTCTCACCATAAGTCCTAAGGTTCACGAGAAGTCAATCAGCAATCACTGTATCCATATCATCATCGGGATGGTCCCCAAGGTGGGACTTGAAATAATCGTTAGGCTAAATTGGGGTGTCTATAGCCATGCTACTAAGGCAATATTTCTTGCCAGTAAGGCCAATATTCACGCCACTAAGGCTATATTTATGCCAACAAAGCCAATACTATTCACCACGCTACCAAGGTGAAACTCACACCGACGTCACTAAGACGATATAATCAATCGGATCGAAGTCAAGCATAAGTATTACATATAACCACAAACTGTAAATAATCTCATAATCTTCTGCAATTATAAATAGGTACACACCCACCTCAAAGGCCCAACGAAATGTTACCAACACAAAATCACTCCCTACATAGAGTTGTAAAACTGTCATCAACGTCTAGACCTAACACATTATGTCAACTCACACACAAGTATGGAAATAAAACTCAAATAGCAATGGATACACAAAATAATAAAACTTTTCAGTTTAATCGGATGCCTTTTCCCTTATAAAGAGTTCACAGAAAACTTAACTCAAAACCCTTTTTGTTAGTGCTTCATCAAACTCCAAACACCTCTATCCAAATTTCACCATTAATAGACCATTAGTCTAGCATCAAAATCCTTCCAAACTAAACCCAAGATCAGATTGAGCACGCAAGAGAATTAAGGTCAATCACATGATCATATAGGCACCCGATTGGAAAAAAGTACTTGCTGTCGATCTACTATACTACCATAGTCACAACCGCACATGATAGAAATCCTCAATGGAAAACCACGCACACCTCCGATTCATTCAGCTTTGATCTATTCTGTGTCGACCTTAGCTTGTAATTCAACTTCTTCTTCTTCTTTTTTTTCCACTTTCCACCAATAATCACAACCTTCCAGTTATTCAAATGTTTATTAGTATACAACCATTACTAGAAGTACCAACTGAATTCTACATCATTCGCAAAAGTTGTTAAACAAACATAAACTAACAAATTAGTTGACATTCACAACCCTGATAGATCGAAACTATAGTACCATACACATCTGTACTCAAACTAAATCCCAAATTTTAAATACACCGACAATGCTCATGCATGAGTTTAGATTACTAAGCTTACACGGGTCAAATCCTCTTTAATTCCCCGCAAATATGAATAATATACGCTTCTCCAGACGTAATTCATACAATTAAGTGGTAGTAGATACCTAGTTGATCCAAATCCTTTGTTTTCCATTTTTTTTCCTCAGCTAACACTTGATCCCCTTTTCGTTTCTCTATTGGCTAACTCTAGAACTTATCTTTCCATTCTGTCAAAGGAACATAAAAAATAAAAAATAAAAAATAAACATCAGGACCCTAATCGTGTAAACTGTAGTTAAATACTTCCTCAGCCTTAAAATTTGCCAAACCTAAATAAAGTACTACTTAATGGTTTACCGCCACGTACACACACCACATATAATTTTTCGGCGTCTGGTTCTATACTACCTCATAGACTCTTCTTAGTTGAAACCCATTTCCAACTTTAATTCTATCAACTTCTCTTCCGAAATTGAATCTTTGTCATCAAATGAATAAACTCAACCACAATAGCAATAAATTTGCACCGAAGCACGATAACTCATTATCACTTACCCACAGGATAGCATCCAAGTATCATTCTCAAATAGTCTATAGAATCATAAAACTTAAGCTCTGATACCGAGTTGTAACACCCCAAAACCGAATTCCATATAATCTCAAGGAAATTAAGGTGTTACCATATTCTCGTCAAACTAGAATTAATAGCCCAACACTCGACCACTCTCATTCTTACCGAGCAACCCTATCTTCTTTCCATAATTTTCCTATCCTTTCCCTAGCCCCCCTTTCACACATGTTCACCTCTCTTATATGTACGCCTGTGCATGCATTTCGGTGGTGAGGACACCTAGTCCTTTTTATACACTTTGTCCCATTTGCATGTGTTTTTGTTTTGCTCTTTCTTTTCTTTTCTTTGTGGTTTTTGTTTTACAATCTTTAGCTTTTAGCCCACACACTGATGCAAATCCATCCATGGCTATAAAAAAAGTGAAAGATTAACGTTTGTCCATTCCATGCAAATTTATAATTCCAACCATCCATTTTTCTTTCCTTCACAATTAGACTTAAAGTGACAAGCACAAGGGAAAAACAAAACTATTCCCCTTAAGTTGGGATATTACAAGTGACACAGTATTGGTTAACAAAACTATTCTCCATTTTTAATAGCAAAGTAATGTAGAGGTACACAAAACTAGTACTAGTCAAGCTCTATTGATTTGAGTTTGAATACCGGAGTCCGTTGATTCGCTCAAGAACGCCAAAGGATTTTAAAAATCCTTATCTTTTCCTTTCTTTTTAATCAAGGAGTTTCAATTGTTTTTCTCAACATTAGCTAGTCACAATCACTTGGGTCACCTCGGGTCTTTTCCCTCGAGCATTAGGGTCACCCCGAGTCTTTTCCCATAATCACAATCGCTTGAGTCACATCGGGTCTTTTCCCTCGAGCATTAGGGTCACCCCAAGTCTGTTCCCTCAATCATAAGAACTTAGGTCGCCTCAGGTCTTTTTCCTCGAGCATAGGGTCACCCTGAGTTTGTTCCCTTAATCACAATAACTTAGGTCACCTCAGGTCTTTTCCCTCGAGCGTAGGGTCACCCTGAGTCTGTTCCCTCAATCATAACCAATCATTATTCTTGCTATTTTTCATATCACAATAGGTTGACAAGCATATTTCATTTATCGTACCACACTTGTCCGACAAATACCCCAACCCCTACCTCATGCATACACATCAAAAGCAACCCAATATGAGTGAATCAACAATTATGACATCAGGAAACCCACATACCCACATTACCTATCTATTGATTTTACCAAGAAATATCAACTAGTCATTCAATAGCTCAACTTCATGCAAATAATTAGAAATCGTTTCACCTTTTAGTTTATAATAAAAGAGGAAATTAATAGTTTGTGGGCAGCGTGCCCTTCGGAATTTTCGGATTCCGAGACGCGAGGGCCCAGATCGAGGGAGCGCGAGCGGGGAAGCAAGCGCTCGCAAAATACAGAGTCGCCACTCGGGTTTGAAGGTCCGACACCCAAGGAACCGTATTTCGAAGCACTTGTCGCGCTGTTTGATTTGAAAAAGTTAAAGAACCAGTCCGTCATAACCATATCTGGGTTCGGGAGTCAGGTTACGAGAGGGGAAGGGTTTTATGGCACCCCTCTCGCCCAATCCGGAGATCGGTCTCTACTTAGGCATTTGCGAAAAATGTTTGTTTGCGATTCTGTTTGATTAATCAATTTTTTAGCCAATTAGGGCGGGGGAACAGTTAATCGGGGATTTAAAACTGTAACAATTTGCGGGATGTGATAAGATATGACGTGGATTAGTGAGATGACATACAATAAATGGAATGATGTTCAAAACGTCGATCATACATCAAGGCAGCGCTGTGTATGATTTTGGCACGAACAAACAACCAGCTTGCATGCGTGAGTTCATCTGCATGCAAGCAAACCATCGCGTGACACAACCATATACTCGCGCGAGTATTGACGCTTCACCAATGGTTTGAATTTCACCCCCTTCTGGGCTCTGGAAGGACCAGTGCTCACCTAGGTGCAAACCAAGCAGTTTATAAGTACTTGAAAGTAAACAATATTACAGCAAACAGACGGAAATATTATGAAAACACGACCCCTAAACAGTGGGGGTGTCTAAACAGAGGCCAAGGCCAAGCTGCTCATGCAAGGGCAGTCCCTAGAAAACCGCAAACCATCGCGTGACAGAGTGATACAGGCGCGCGATTGTTAAGACTGGACTTCCAGGAATTGCTTTGCATACTTAGGGCCCTGAGACATGTTCAGGAGCATCCCAAGAGCATTCCAAACCAAGAGGTATTATAAACTAAGCTAAACAATGATTTTCAACATGCAAAACAACAAAGCAGTGAGCTAAAGCTCCTTAAAAGACTTTAAAAAGACTATGAACACAATAATAAACTTAAAGACCAGGGTCCCTTCCCCACGTGGTCCAATCTCACGCAGACAGAAGTGTCGTGCGAGTATCTGGGACCATCGCGCGAGGGTGTCCCAGGTAACAGCTCTTGAAACCCTGCTAGCTTTAGGGCCAGAACTGGTATCGATTACTAGCCTTGACCCTGCCAGCCCCCCTTAGGTGTTCGAACAGTGAGCAGAAAGATATTATGCCTTTGCTTGAGTGTCTTGGAGATGGCTTGAATGATGAGATGGTGAGATTTGGAGGGTGATTATGTGGGAGTGAGTGGGGTGTGAGATGTTTGTGCTTGAGTTTGCCTTCTTCTTTCTTGGAAAGAGATTGGTAACCCTTTGCAAGGAAGCATGGGGGGGGGGGGGGGGGGGGTATTTATAGAAAAATGGGTTAGTTGGTGGCTAGCCAAGGCCTTGTAACCAGCCAACAATGCTGGTTACAATTGCTTGGTGGAGGAGTGGGGTGGCAAAGGTGATGGGAGAATGGGGGGTGAGGTGGTGCAAGGGGAGCCCCCCCAGAACGCTGTTCAGCCGAGAAAAACGGGGTCACATAGGCCTGTAGCCCCCTGACCACCACGCAATCTGGGTGAAAATGACAGGTGTTGACCATCGCGCGACGAAGTGAGAGCATCGCGTGAGGGTTCAGCCAACCCTGCGAGGGTCAATGGTCAAAGCTTTGACTTTGACCACCACCTGGCAAATGGACCATCGCGCGAGGATCCCAGTGTGTCGCGCGACATTCAAACCCATGGTCCAGGTTCTGATTCAAGGGTTTAAGGGCTAAGAATGGGTTCCTCACATGCCAAACTCAAGCCATTCCAAGTTCTCGAGACTGTTTTCGACCTGATTCATCATTGGGGAATCAAGAAACCGAAGAACAAAGTAAAACGATCGGGAAGTCAGATCGGGGTGTCTACATAGTTGTGACTCCAATTTTATTTATAAATATAATCAATCTTTGTCATTCAAGTATCCCCGTTCCAACTTCAATATACAATCCATCATTTCAACCCATATTTTCTCCAAGTGTCAACAAACATTTCTCTAGCATGCTAGCCTACCACTTAATGCTTGTTAGACCTTTCAAATAATTAAACGTATCTAGAAACATCTGTATCTCACACAAATGATTCTAAGGGTAAAGGGTACCCCAATGTATTCAATATATCAACCTCAAACACTTAGGAGTGTACCAAATCACATGTAAAATTGGAAACGACATAACCTCCGAAATCGGTATGGATTCTAGCAACCAACTTACCATATTTTAGTTATAACTTCTTATTGGTCTAGAATTGGATCATGAGATTACCACCGTTAGAAAGTAGATTTTTCGTACATCGATTTCAATATATAATATGCCCCAAACGGAGTCCGGATGATAAGAAACACTCCAGACACGATGGTATCGATACCATGCAAAATGGTATTGATACCAGATCAGTTCGAACAGATTTTTCTGTAGATTTCAAAGGTTCAACAACAACAACAACTATAACAACCATAGGCTCGATTCAAGACAAGAAAACACTTCTTTCACATATATTGAGAGGTAGAGTCCCTACCTCAAGTCTTGAGAATGAAACGCACGAAAGATACAAGCCTTAGCTTTCCGAAAACCTCGATTTGACCAGAATACACCACTCTGAGCTCCAACCAACGAAGAGCAAGCTCAAAACCTCGAGTGAAATGCGGAATGAAGGTTGATTGGTATGGGTTTTGAGTTGTTTGGGTGAAAATTTGAGAGAGAGTAAGAGAGAGTGAGAGAGCTGAAAGGACAGAAGAGGCATGAGAGAGATGAAAGGAGAAAATGATTCTCTACTCTCTCACCCTCCTATATAAACTAACCCACAAACATATCACACTTTACACCCCTTCACAATCAATTCTAACACTTTAGCCACAAATCACATAAACAATATTATTTCACATTTCTTTCTCAATAATCATGCACTTATAAAACATTAACACTGATATAATAAATATGGGTCTCTACATCTTTTTCAGTGGGTGTTGTGGCTTTTTATCCCCAACTGATGGACTACTTTTTTGAAATTCATAAGCCATGGGAAGGAGAACATTAATTCCCAAGACGTGGTATTCATAATTTATCAAGACAAAAATACCTGTGATTGGTATTGAAAAATATTCATGACAAAAATGTCATTCAACTTTCATCTACAGGGGGGCAATACATCTCACATAAAGTGCAACAGAATTTCATGTGCAACATTATTCAATTCAGGGTGCATCGTACACCTAAAAAATATCACTCAACTTGTCCTATTTTCCCCTCTCCCATTACACAACCAATGCCACCATCATCACAACCTCTACCACTCCACCGCGTGTATTTCCTGGAATCCCTATTTTTTGTTGACTAATATACATTTTAATCTCTGAAACAGGGAGCAACACACGTTGATACAAGGTGCATCTTAGTTTCATAAAATGCGCAACTTAGGTCCATAGAAGCTACAATGAATTTTAATAAAAAGAGCAAAAATTACTTTTCAAATTCAATCATTCTCATTCAGGTGGTACTTCAAAAAATAAGGAGCAATTTAGATCCATACATGGTGCAATGAATTTTAATAAAAAGAGCAACTTATATTAAAACAAGGAGCAACACACCTTGATACAAGGTGTATCTTAGTTTCATAAAAAAAGCAACTTAGGCCCATAGAAGGTGCAGTGGACGCTAAACTAAAAGGCTTTTCACTTTCCAAGACTATACACTTTCCAAGACACCATTGACGCTGAACTCCACTAAACAACTTGATAATCAATTGCTCGATCTGGTTTGACTCCGTCGATGCCGACGCCTTCCTCAATGCCATTGATGACCTCCTGCCCCTCATCCAGATCTGGACTCCAGCCTCTGACGACAAGCCCGTCACCACCTGCCTCGATCGCGCCGACGACCTCTTCAGCAGTCCATGTTCCGAAGAGAGAGAGAGAGAGAGAGAGAGAGAGAGAGAGAAAAAGAAGAAGACGACGAAGAAGAAGAAGCAGCAGCAGCTTCGTTGGCTGCATAATGGGAAAGGGGAAAAAGTAGGAACAGGTTTTTAGGGTTTCAAATGTGTGTGGGTATATTAGTCTTTTTACATGGCCCTTTCCATGTATTACGAATTATCTTTATCCTTTTCATATTCAAATGAATTCTATGAAAACTAGTGCATGACTTGAGACTTATTTGCCCCAACAGCCACTGAACAACAATTCCCCCCTTTTTCAATTGGTGGAGCCCACTTGTTTGTTGCTACTGTGCTCAACACACTCTTTTACTTCTGAGCTATACTCCCTACGTCCTCATTCTTTTTTCCTTTTTTCTATGACGTAGCAGAATTAACAAAGAGATTAGTTGCATACTAATTGAATGAATGATAAAGTCAAGTCCAAGAGAGAAAAAGACAAAGTCTGAATATTATTGATAAAAAGTTGCATAATCATTTGGTTACAACCCCTTTTATACGAAAAGAGCGTAACCCTAACAAAACCCTAACTCAAAAACGAAAATTCCCAATTTGGGGAAAATAATAAAATTGTAAAAAGGAAAGAGAAACATGACTTTCCCAAAAAGAATCAACTTCTATGCAATTATACGCTAAAAGTTATTAATGAAACAAATATTTTCTAAAACTGCAAAAACATCCAATTGGAGGCCTAAACGAAGGAATTATGCCGAAAAAAAACCATCGATCATCAACTCAAAGTGGATATGTATTGACCGCAGCGCAAAAATAAGTCAGCCCACCAAGTTTAGCCCCGATCCGAGTGTAGACACCCCAATTTGGCTTAACAATTATTTCAAGTCCCACCTTGGGGACCATCCCGATGATGAATGGATACGGTGATTGCTGATTGACTTCTCGTAAATCCATGGACTTTTGGTGAGTACTTTTAGCCCCTTAGAGAACCCAATTCAGAGCCATATATCCTTTCAAACAGAAATACAGAATCCTAGGAGAATCCATCTGTCAGCCGTAAGATCTATCTCACGGCCTCAACTTCATTCTTTCACCCGTGAAACATGTTGCTTGAAAATCTCCCTAAGAGATTGATTCCTCGGTAGCCATATCAATTCTTCGGCTGCCACATCTATCACTCGGCTGCCACATCCTTTGCTCGGCCACCAGATTGTCTATTTCCATATTCTTGAATGTTCTGTCGTTTGATCCGTTCTCAAAACCCTAGCAGCCCTTTTCCGATGCGTTCGGGCTACGAAGCAGATTTCATCTAGAGATCCTATTACCCTATACTACCTTATTGATTCACGTCATTTGATTGGTCGGAGTGAGTCACCAATTGCCTATATAAAGAGGCACTTAGGGTTTCGAAATACACAACAATCAACCCTATCTAGCCACAAAATTTTGCAAAAATACTCTCTCATATCTCCCCTACAAAAGCCCTAACCTTCCGAAGGCAGCCGCAATCCGACGATCAAACCCCCGAAGTACAAAACCTAACCCTAGGGTTTTCGAGAAGCAAATCAGTTAACCACCCTCAATCCGAAGCAATCAAGCAATTGAAGGATCAAGGTGGTGAGGCCCAAGGGCCTATGGTTTGGTTTATTTCATGCTTTTGAACATTAATCATAGCGTTTTGATATTCTATTAATCATTTAGTCTAGTGTGAGGACGAACATCGGCTGGGGAATCAATCCTTCGGTTGATACATCAATCCAGAAGGATTCCTCGGCCGTGGCATCTATTCACCGGCCAAGGGATCCATTCTCTGGGACAACCTGTTTCTTTTCTGCTTATTTTGATGCATGCTTCAATTATCGTTCTGGCTCACCTTATCAACTATTAAAGGCTAAAATCAATTTATGTGTTTAGAATTAAATAAAGCAAGTACTAATCATATATTGAACGATTATGGGCCAGTCGTACGACTGGGCAAAGAGGGATGCCTAACACCTTTCCCCTATTGTACTCTTGGCTCCCATACCCAGAATCTCTATCTTTTTCCTAGTTTTAATAAACTAGATGGCGACTCCATTTTGATGATAACCGTTATCGTGTGGCGATGTTCCTAGCCATGGGAATATCCACGATCTTGGTTTATGAAGTGGAACCAAACAAACTTGATCAATATGTATGGTGATGCCCTATTTAAAAGGTGTCTACAGTTTTTGGCGACTCTGCTAGGGACTTGAGAGCCGTAGCCAGAAAGTTCGACATAGGACTATTACTTGCTTTATCTAATTCTTGTATCATATGCATCGAGAAGGCGACCTCGTTTTATTCACCTAATACCCTGGCATGTCATGGGCTATGTTAGGGGTTCCAGCAAACTCCATAGTCACTAGTACCTAGTGGTATATCAAAAGGGGGATCGCCCGATTGTTGCCTATGATGGGTTGGTAGGAGGACTAGCACCCTTTGACAACGGAGCATCCTTGAGACTACCCAAACCTTACATGTGTTAGAGAGCCATAAAACTTATCAAAATAAGACAGGAACCTGCAGGTTAAGGAATTTTCCTGCATTTTGCTTTGAAGTTCTTCCTCACACCCTGTATCATTTATTGTTGTAACATCTCTTTCTGTGCAGAAGGGTTGGAATTTTCAGCCCAAATCCTAACCCTATATAGCCTAGTACTGACTTACAGGTATTTTACTTTCAAGCTGGCACGATAGGTAAGCCAAGAAAGCAACCACAGCCAGTTTTATACTCTTACAACACTCGAAGTCACGACAAATAGAGGGCTTTGCAGTCATCCCGTCTGTCATCCTCACCTGTCAGAACACCCCTACCACAGTGGTCTCAATCACTTTCTGGGTCCTCATGGTCATTTTTTCAACAAATTTGATCATCTACTAACCCCCGAGTTTCACTAAGCTTTCCTCCCACTCCCATATTAGAAATGTCAGACAACGACGCCACTATCGGTGATCTCCAAGCCCAAATCACTGCTTTGCTAGCCAAGAAAGTAGCAAGAGATGCTGAGGATGAGGAAGACAAGGAAGAAGATGAGAATCCTCTTAAAGTAGTAACAACAGAAAGCCCTGAATTGGCCAAGCAAGTCAAAGAGAACAAATATGCCCTGGCCCATTCACAAGGGGACCAAATTTTGGACTTTGAAGGACTTTGCCTCTTCCCAGACTCTCAACTGCTCGAGAAGTTCAAGATTCTAAACATCGAGAAGTTTAATGGGACTGGTAACCCTACCAGCCATATCCGCCATGTTATCAACACCCTGAAGCCAATGGGCTTGAGTGATGAGCTCATTGCTCAACTGTTTTAAAGGACCCTCACTGGAAGCACTCTCAATTGGTTCCTCACTTTGGCATTTGTGCACTATCAAACTTGGCCACAAATTGCCAATGCTTTTGTCAAGCAATACACATACAATGTCCAAATTGAGCTAACCACCTAAGATTTGGAGATGACCAAGTAAGAGTCAAACGAAGACTTTGCCACCTTCGTGGCTAGATGGAGAAAAATCAGCTAAGATGAAGAACTGCCCCTCTGAGGAAGATCAAGTAAGGATAGTTGTCAAAAATCTGTAGCCCAAGTATCTTAGGCATATCTACACTCAGGCTATCACCGATTTTTAAATGCATGCATGCTACTGGGCTACAGATTGAAGATGGAATCAAGCTAGGGCTCATTGGGAAAGAAGAAGCTCCTCCTCCACCCAAGAAAACCTTTCCAACCCATACTTCTCATGCCTCTATTAACGCCCTTGACCCAGCCTTGCCACAAGATCCTTTCCAAACTAACTCTTCCCGAAACTCAAATTGCCCTTGCCGCAACTTTAACCCTCTCTATATGACTCTCTCCTAAGCCTTAACCATTCTAAGCTGCCAAGGGCATCTTAAACCCTTGAACAAAACTGCCTCCTCAGCCATCTTATGGCCCAAACCATGACCCCGACAAACAGAGTGCTTATCATCAACATCCTAGGCATGAGACAGACCATTGCATGCGTCTTTGCCATGACATCCAAGACCTTATCGATAACCGAGCCATAAAACCTCCAAAACCTAATGTGCAAGTCAACCTGCTCCTTGCTCACAATGTTGAACCACCACCTCGCAATATCAATCTAATAAACCTGTCTCACAATTCCAGATACAACCCTAGCCAATACATTGTCCAAGTTACCCAAACCAAGCCAACCTTGACCTTCCCAGAGGAGGATGGGTGTTTCATGATAGAGGAAGAAGAAAATAGCTAATCCGATCAGTCGGAGGTGATCGATCCCGACATGTTTGACAAAAGCGATGAAGATGAACAAGCAAAAGAGGGAAGGTTAAAGAAATGGGATGAGCATTCCTGGGCAAAACACAATTTGGAGGATCCATACATTCCATTTGTAAAAGATGACAAATGGTTACGCATCTGGTTCGAGAATAGGAAGAAGGAAAAGGATAGGGTTATCATGATGAGAAGGCATGCTTGCTTCGAGCTTGCCCAAATAATGGTACCCATCAATTGCTCAAAAATTCCAACACCCCCCATCGTCTGGAAGAATTCCAGATATAGTTACAGTCATTGGATAGAAGAAGAATATGATCTAGATTTCATATGCACCGACCCCTATTGAACGGGAGAAGGTTGTAGGGAGGTATTCCCGAACAGATACATCTAATTGCCGAACACGTGATGTATAAAGAACGCGTGAAAGATTGGGCAGGGCTGATCGCCTAACAGACTATTGAATAGCGATAAAAGACAATGACATGAGAAGTCATTGGTGTAAACTAAACTGTTCGGCAGATAGAGACATTCTGATTACATTTGGACCAAGTTACATGTGAAGTAGCTGGTCCAGGAAGACTATTTGGCAACGAGATAGCCGAACAAGGAAAGAACTTCAGTCGAGTGTTGGAGCATAGGGAACATTCTGGAAGAATCCAGAAACATTGGTATTCCGTTAAGGAATGAGATCCCGAGAATGTAGGATCTGGAAAAGATACCAAACAATAATGGGATGTTTGGCCAGTTATGGAAAGAAGTCCTAAAAGGACTAAAGTAATGAGTTGATAAGGAAAACGAGAATCCTAGATATCTAGGGATCCCTATACGAAATAGGAATCCTAGGGCAACAAGGATGCTTGAGCAGCAAGCATACGCAAATCTATAAATATGAGGTAAACCTAAAGGAAAAAGGTACGCAATACGTTGCATTGTTTGATATTTCCTACTGATAATTAGGGCTTATTGACAAGTACGTGATACTAACTTTGCCATCGGGGGGCCTTTGCCACGAGAGGCAGAGGTGCACTCACCCCCTGTCTATTTTGCAAATTAGGGTTCCGACGACGAATTAGGGTTCCGGTGATTAGGCACGAGTAAGCCGTTGCAATCCAAGGTGATTCGAAGCATCAATTGTTTTCATCCCCCTACAATTGGCGCCGTTTGTGGGAAACGAACAATTTTTCAGAAAAGTAATCATGATGGAAGAAGGTCCAGTTACGCCATTTAGTCCAAAGGACCAGTTGGGTGGGGGAAGAGATAAATCCCCACCAGGCGCTCTGAGAAAGCTCACTGGTAGACATGATAGAGATAACTCTACGGAAAAAGGAGACAAAACTGCTACTGGCTCCACGAGAAGGAGTAAGTCTCATCGCAGAGAAGAGTCAGTCACCCATTCAAGAAGTATGCACAATGATAACGATGTCCTCGATAAAAAGAGAAGGGAAATCGAGGAGTACGCTCGTTTGATTAGAAAACGAGAGTACGAGATACAGGAATTGCAGCGGGTACGAGAGCACCCAGAAGATTCTGGACTTTCTCGTAGGAATTCCCAGAAGGACGGACGAACTCTGGTAGTCCATAAGCAGACTCATTCACGAAGGAGAACGAGCAGGAGTCCTAATAAAGGGCGATACGAAGCTTCTCCACAAAAAAGGAGAAGCAGAAGTAAAAGCCGAACACCGGAGAGAAGGGCTTCTTTACGAAAAAGGAGGAGTAGAGACCGAAGTTCCACCACAAAAGAGGAGGAAACAAGGAAGCATCATTGAGACAGGTACGAAAGACCTGATGTTGATTGGGTCAAGGCTACGTCTCATAAATCGAAGGAGCTCGAGGATGGGACGGTGACTGCACGAGAAGCAGCACGCAGGGCCCTAAGTAATATTGCAGCCTCCCCCTTTTCAAAGAGGCTACAAGAGGCTAGGTTGCCGAGCAGAGTGAAGCACGGTACATTCGTGCTTTACGAGACAAATACGGATCCCGTGGCTCACATACAGCATTATCAACAGGCTATGTTTATGCATGATGGGGATGATGCCATCTTATGTAAGATGTTCCCCTCCAGTCTTGGCAAGGTGGCTTTAGCTTGGTTTCATAAATTGGCCCCACGATCCATACGAGGATGGAGGCAGTTGGCTGAGAAATTCACCGCTCGGTTCTTGACAAGCAGAAAAGCCCCAAAGACGTTTGAAAGTCTTTCCACCATGAAACAGGAGGAGAATGAGCAGATCAGGAATTATGCAAAGAAGTATTGGGAAACTTTCAATGAGATTGAAAACTGCAGTGAGGAGTATGCAATTGCCACCTTCAAAACTAGTTTGCCTGTTCGGGGAGAACTGGGTCGCTCATTGAATAAACATCCAGTAGCCACATTGGCTAAATTGATGGAACAGATAGAGCAACATGCCAGAATGGAGGATGACATACTCCGTGAGGATGGCAGGATTGTTGCCGAACAGCCAAAGGCGCCTGTCAAAAAGGTGGATAAGCCAGAGCCCAAAACTTATAGAGAGAGAAGGGAGTATGGGCAGACTAAGAAAGAGCCGTACAAAGATAAGCAAGCTCCTGACCCCAAATCTTTCTTTTCGATCACTACGGTTTGGAAGGAACCAATTTATAAGATTCTTTATCGAATAAAGAATCAGCCATATTTTAAATGGCCCCCAAGTCTAGGTGGGGACAAGGACGCCAAACGTGCTACGAATCAGCACTACAGCTACCATAAGGATTGGGGTCATATGACTGAGGATTGTGAGATGTACAAAAGACACCTTGATGATTTGGTCTCTCGGGGCTATCTCAAGGAATTTATTCAGGTGGATCCCAAGGAGAAAGGGAAAGCCCTGGAATTGGGTTACGAACAAAATCCTAAAGGAGTAATCCACATGATACATGGGTTGGCCACACCTTATACGAGAAATGAGGTTAGGCTATTACAAAGGCAAGTGAAGCACGATCAGCATGTAATGCGATTGGGAAACAAGAGAGGGCGAGAGAATGATGTGTGCAATGAACGCATAACATTCACAGATGATGACTTGGGAGAAGTCCAAATACCTCACAACGATGCTTTGGTCATAACCCTACGAGTTGGGGAATATGACATTGAGAGGATTTTAGTGGACTCAGGAAGTTGTACAGAGGTGATGTACTACGATGCGTTCAAAAATCTGGGGCTGGCCCAAACAGACTTAGAACAATCTACAACACCTCTGATTGGGTTTCGGAGCAGGAGCAGTCTGGCCTCTTGGAAAGGTAACACTACCTGTTCGGACTGGATCAGTGGTGTTGAGGATAGATTTTTTGGTTGTCGATGTTCCTTCTTCCTATAACGCCATTATAGGGAGGACATGGCTGCACAAGATGAGAGCGATCTCCTCGACTTATCACCAGATGGTGAAATTCCTAGGATCGAATGGGGTTGAAGTACTTAGAGGCAATCAGAAAGTGGCACAACAATGTTTGATTTCCATCATTAAAAGAGCCCCAAAGGCCCACCATGTTCATACATTAGAAGTACCAGATCAACCAACTATCGAGGATGTTGGAAGAAGTCCGGCTGAAAAGGTGGTTGAAGGCTTGGAGAAAATTCAGATCAACGAGACTGATCCTGAAAGATATTTCTTAATTGGGGAATCATTACCAGCAGACGAAAAGGCTGAATCAATAAGATTTCTGAAGGAATACGTTGATGTATTTGCATAGGTACCAGAGGAAATGCTCGGAGTAGATGCAGGTGTGATTTGTCATCATTTAAACGTTGATCCTTAGCATAAGCCGATCATTCAGAAAAAATGGAGGGCAGCCGTGCAGCATGTAGATGCAGTAATTGAAAAGGTCGATCGTTTGCTTGAGGCCAAAGCAATACATGAAGTCTACTACCCAGAATGGTTATCTAACACCGTTGTGGTGAAGAAAAAGAATGGGAAGTGGCGTGTCTATGTAGATTTCACAGACCTAAACAAGGCATGTCCAAAAGATAGTTTTCCTCTTCCAAGGATTGACCAGTTGGTTGACGCAACCGCTGGTTATGAGCGAATGAGTTTTCTCGATGCATATCGAGGATATCATCAAATTGCTATGTTTGGACCTGATCAAGAGAAGACTTCGTTTATCACACCACGAGGGTTGTACTGCTATAGTGTTATGCCGTTTGGGCTAAAGAATGCTGGGGCAACATACCAAAGACTTGCAACCATCATGTTCAAAAAGCTCCTTGGAAGGACTATGGAAGTTTACATAGATGATATGGTGGTGAAAAGTCAAGATAAACGGGGCCATATAGCAGATTTAAAAGAAGCTTTCGAAATCCTGAGGAAATACAAACTGAAACTCAATGCCTCGAAATGTGCGTTTGGAGTTGGTTCAGGAAAGTTCCTAGGCCATTTGGTGACCATGAAAGGGATTGAGGCTAACCCTGATCAAATTGCAGCCCTACAAAGGCTTCAAAGTCCCAAAACCACTAAGGAAGTTCAGAGGTTGACTGGAATGGCTGCAGCACTTAATAGATTTATCAGCAGGTCAAGTGACAAATGCAGACCCTTCTTTCAATTATTGAAAAAGAGGGAGGGATTCGAATGGGGAGCAGAGTGCGAGCAAGCCTTCCAGGATCTGAAGAATTATCTGGCCGAGCCCCCACTTTTGTCAACCCCACAGCCAGGTGAGTCTTTAATTCTGTATTTAGCTGTTTCTGAGCATGCAGTAAGTGCAGTCCTGTTGAGGGATTTGGGAATTGAACAAATCCTGATTTATTATGTTAGCAAGACATTGCTGGATGCAGAGATGAGATATCTGCCTTTAGAAAAACTTATCCTCACACTTAGGACAGCCACAAGGAAATTGCCACACTACTTCCAAAGCCACAAGGTTGTGGTTTATACTGAGTTTCCATTAAAACCACTACTACGAAAAGTAGACTTCTCGGGAAGGATCTCGACATGGTCCGTTGAGTTAAGCCAGTACGATCTCGATTATCAGCCACGCACGGCAATCAAAGGCCAAGTGTTGGCTGATTTTGTGGCGGAGTTTTCTCCTATGGTGGCTTCCCTACCTCCTACGAGAAAGGAGCAGGCGACAAAAATATCACCCATGAAGAATCAACTCCAAGCCGAACAGGACCCTATGGAATGGAAGCTATTTGTTGATGGATCAGCATGTAATACTGGTTCAGGAATTGGGGTTGTCCTTTTTCCCCCTAAAGGAGTTTTGATTGAATTATCTGTCCGGCTTAGTTTTAGTGCGTCAAATAATGTGGCTGAATATGAGGCACTCTTGGCTGGATTAAGGAGTGCAAAAACCCTGAAAACAGAACGGGTTAGGGTGTATTGTGATTCACAGCTTGTGGTCAATCAACTGTCCGAGGAATATGAAACTCGAAGTGAAAAGATGGTGGCCTACGTACAGGCAGCCAAGGACCTGCTTGATACCTTCGAAAGGGTATATATTGAACAGATAAGTTCTGGACAGAATGCTCTTGCAGATTCATTAGCTCTGTTGGCTGCAGCTATACCAACTGAGTTCAAAAGGAAGGTGGCAGTAGAATATCTGAGTGAGCCGAGCATTGGGAGGAATGTAGACTTGGTCTTGGACGTGAACCAAGGACCAAGTTGGATGGACCCAATCATGGAGTTCTTACGAGACGAGATACTCCCTTCTGATAAAAAGGAGGCTCATAAGATAAGGATCAAATCTTCTAGGTTTTGGCTGTCCCCAGAGGGTAAGTTATACAGAAAATCCTTTACAGGACCGTATTTACTATGCGTACATCCTGAGATGGTGCAAAAGTTTCGTCACGAAATCCACGAGGGAACATGTGGGAGCCATGCTGGAGGCAGATCCATTGCCCACCGAGCAATTACTCAAGGCTACTGGTGGCCTCACATGCAGGAAGATGCGAAGGTGTATGTGAAGATTTGTGAGAAGTGTCAAAAATTCTCACCAAGGATTCGAACACCCGCCGAGGATCTGGTGCCTTTGACGAGTCCTTGGCCGTTTGCTCAATGGGGAATGGACATCGTGGGTCCATTACACAAAGCAACTGGGAATCGAAAATTCCTGCTAGTTGCAACAGACTATTTTACTAAGTGGATTGAGGCAGAACCACTAGCCAAAATCACTGAACCCATGATAGAAAGGTTCGTATGGAAGAGCATCATCACTCGCTTTGGGGTCCCTTACTCATTGATCACAGACAATGGATCCCAATTTCAAAAGAAATTCAAGGCTTTTTGTGTCCAGTATGGAATACGAAATTATTATTCCACCCCAGCCTACCCTCAGAGTAATGGGCAGGCAGAGGCATCTAATAAAACTATCCTTGACGGGATCAAGAAAAGGCTGGACAAAGCAAAAGGGAAGTGGCCTGACGAGTTACCATTAGTGCTGTGGGCTCACCGAATAACACCTAGGAGGTCTACGGGAGAGACCCCCTATTCGTTGGCATATGGAACAGAGGCTATTATACCTCTGAAAGTTGGTCTTCCGACCAATAAGACCGCACTAGTCGAAAGTGGGGGCAATGACAGGGCCCTTGAAATTGAGCTTGATCTCGCCGAGGAAAGGAGGGAAAGGGCCTTGATCCATCTAGCTTCCTACCAGAACAGTTGATGAAGAGCTATAATAAGCATGTTCATCCTCGAGAATTCAGTGTTGGGGACCTAGTGCTACGGAAGGTGCTCAGCAATACCAATGTGGCCAACGAAGGCAAGCTGGGGGCCAATTGGGAAGGCCCGTATCGAGTAACCGAGATTGTAGGCATAGGGGCCTATAAATTGGCAGATTTGGATGGTAATCCAGTTCCGAGGCCTTGGAATGTCCATAATCTACGAAAATTCTTTGTTTAGAAGCATTAAGTTCTGTTTTAGATTGCACTACATACTTGTGTGGGAATTACGAATATAATTCCCTTGTTCTAGTTTTGTTATTTTAGTTGCAAAGGGTACGAATAACACCCTCTTGGAGTTTCACAGATTATGAATATAATCACTTTTTGCAGTATAACTATTGCATTCTTGGTATTTGTCTTTAAAATACGAACTACGGGCTTGGTTTCCCTCATTCGTATTGGGGAGCAGGAAATAGGCACCTATAACAAACACAAGTATGAAAAAACTTGTATGGTTTTTTAAGTACGTGAAACTTAACAAACACAAGTATGAAAGAACTTGTATGGTTTTTAAGTACGTGGAAACTTAACAAACACAAGTATGAAAAAGGAACATCGACATATGAAGACAGTAAACAAGAATCACATAGCAAAATTAGGAGCATATGTGGGTAACCCCATATGTGGGGGCAATGCAAACCCACCACTTGGCCGTCCTCCCCTATTGGCTTGAACGCTCCCATTACGCAGAGAAAATCAATCTCGTGGTCACGAGCAGAGTCTGGCAAGTTGAGCACGAGATGCTTATCTGCTTTCCTAACCTTGAAATAGTACATGTTGTATTCGGTGTTTAGCACGATTCTATACGACCATTGGATGTCCCAAATCCCCAGTTGGGTCCTCAAGATCCTATTTAAGGCCACTACTCCCATCACTAACCTAAAGAAATTGGTCGAAACCTGCATTGGTGTGAGTCGATACCAGTTCAGGATTTGATGGAGTAATGGGTGAAGGGGAAATCGAACTCCTCCCTTAACAATGGCTACTATTGGGATACACATTCTGTCCCATGAACCTCCGTCTTTATCTGCACCCAGGGGGACAAGTTCGAGGCCCACATTGTCAGGGACACTATATTCTGCCCTAAATGCTGCCATCGCAGTAGAAGTTTCACAAAGTTTCCTAAACTTACTGGGTTTAGGAGGGTTATCATTATCATCCGCCATGGAGATAATCAAAAGAAAGCTATGAAATCAGAAAAGGGTATGAACTAGCCCTAAAAACCAGCGGTTCTGAGATCTTAGAATGGACTAAAAATGAAGTAAGAGCGAAGATCTTACAAAGATACTGTGACGATTTTCTGGGATGCAATCGAATTTGCAGACGACGGCGATGGCGGATGAGAGGCGGGATATTTTTGCCTATTTTTAGAGAGAGAAAGAGAGAGTTCAAGTTTTGGTGAAAAAATCCAAAAGTATCATCTTTGGGGTTTAAGTGATAGGGACAGAGACGAAACGACTCATTTCACACCGTTACTTTTTAAGTAACGAGAGAAAGGGATTGAAACTGACGACATATTAACGTCGTTTAGACAAAGCGTCAGTTCACATTAAATGTAAAGCGTACGAGACGCGCCACGTGGAGTCATTGCCTCGAGACGGTACAAAGACAAAGGCGCCAAAGCATCAAATGAATATTAAAATTATGACTGCACGGGATCGTAGGAGTTCGGTCTAAAACATTTGTCTATAAAAGCTTTACCTATTTCCCCCGAGCAGTGGCAAATAAGTAAAGCTGGGGAGCAATTGTAGAGAGGTATTCCTGAACAGATACATCTAATTGCTGAACACGTGATGTATAAAGTACGCGTGAAAGATTGGGCAGGGCTGATCGCCGAACAGACTATTGAATAGCGATAAAGAACAATGACATGAGAAGTCATTGGTGTAAACTAAACTGTTCGGCAGATAGAGACATTCTGATTACATTTGGACCAAGTTACATGTGAAGTAGCTGGTCCAGGAAGACTGTTCGGCAACGAGATGGCGGAACAAGGAAAGAACTTCAGTCGAGTGTTGGAGCATAGGGAACATTCTGGAAGAATCCAGAAACAGTGGCATTCCATTAAGGAATGAGATCCCGAGAATGTAGGATCTGGAAAAGATACCAAACAATAATGGGATGTTTGGCTAGTTATGGAAAGGAGTCCTAAAAGGACTAAAGTAATGAATTGATAAGGAAAACGAGAATCCTGGATATCTAGGGATCCCTATACGAAATAGGAATCCTAGGGCAACAAGGATATGCTTGAGCAGCAAGCATACGTAAATCTATAAATATGAGGTAAACCTAAAGGAAAAAGGTACGCAATACGTTGCATTGTTTGATATTTCCTACTGATAATTAGGGCTTATTGACAAGTACGTGATACTAACTTTGCCATCGGAGGGCCTTTGCCACGAGAGGCAGAGGTGCACTCACCCCCTGTCTATTTTGCAGATTAGGGTTCCGACGACGAATTAGGGTTCCGGTGATTTGGCACGAGTAAGCCGTTGCAATCCAAGGTGATCCGAAGCATCAATTGTTTTCATCCCCCTACAAAAGTGACTTTCATGAAATGGAAGGAGAGTATGACGATCCGTTTGATGGGATCTCTTTGGCATCACTGTTTAACCAAACAACTAACCTCCCTTACATGTGCACAATCAACAAAGAGGAAGAAAATCAAGGGGTAGAGACTGAGAAAGATGAGGTGGAAACCCAGGCTGATATTTCTATTTCGGGACTGCTCATGTCTCCAAGAAGTCACCATGAATGCTTTGAAGATGGTCCAGTTCAAAGACTTTGTTTGGCAAAGAAGAGGGTGGAAAAGAGTATAAAACAATGAAAGTGTGGGCAGCATGCCCTTAGAAATTCCATTTTCCAAAGCATGGCCTGGGATAGAGGGAGCGCTAGCAGGACGAGCGCTCAATTCAGAGTCGCCACTTGGGTTTGAAGGTTCGACACCCAAGGAACCAAACTTGAAACGCTTTATACGCTATTTGATTTGAAAAAGTGAAAAACACCAGTCCATCATAACCATATCTAAGTTCGGGAGCTAGGTTACGAGAGGGGAAGGGTTTTAAGGCACCCCTCTCGCCCAATCCAGAGATCAGTATCTACTTAAGCAATTTATGAAAACTTTCGAGATTCTTCTTTATTAATCAATTTTTTTAGCCAATTAGGGTAGGCAAACAGTTAAAATGGGGATTAAAGCTGTAACAATTTGCAGGATGTGATAATATAGCATGGATGGATTATTAGTAAGCAATAAATGAGATAAAAGTCAAGATATTGCTGGAAAGTTAAAACAGTGCATTAATTAGAAATTGGCTTTGAACAGTGACCAACAGTGACCAACTTGCATGCGATGATCTACGTGCATGCAAGCAGACCTGTGCGCACCAATCTCTAATACATGCGCGTGTATCAATTTCTCTTAACAGGCTTGATTTTCATCCTCTTTTGGGCTCACCCAGGTCAAACCAAGCAGTTTATATGTACAAGAGAACTCTATAATTACAAACAAGGCAAATATTAATTGAAATACACCTCATCAACAGTGTGGAGAATTAAAACATAGGCCAAAGACCTAGTTACCCATACAAAGCCATTCACTAGGGTCAGCTTATACCAGCGCGCGCAGATCAAGGATAGGCGTGCGCCTGTTCTGATTGGACTTCCAGTAATTGGTGTTGCATGCCTGGGCTCTGAGACATATTTAGAAGCCATCCAGGGGTATTCTAAAGCAACAAACATGCAAGTTGAATGACTACTAGCATTTTAAACATGTAAAAGAGTAAATAAATTTTATCATGCATCAAAAATGATCTATATACTATTGAAAACATAAAATGCCAACATCCCTATCCCTACGCAGGTTTGCGCGCACAGCCAAGGATTGGCGCGCGCGTACAAGCAACCAGTGCATGCAGGTTTGTTAGCCACACGGTTCTTGTAACCTTGCCAGCATTAGGACCAGGATTGGTATAGATTAGCAACCTTGGCCCTGCCAGCCCCCTTCAAGGATCAAAACAGTAAACAAGAAGGTTTTATACCTTTGCTTGAGTGTTTGAAAATGGAGTTGAACAAGGTGATTAATGACTGAAAATGGGGTTTGATGTGGTTGTTTGAGTGACAAAGAGAATACTTGCTTGTGCTCGAGAAGATTGTGGTGTGCTTATAGACTTTTTTTTTTTGCGTGAGAATTTGTAACCCTTTGAATGGAAGGGGAATAGGGGTATTTATAGGGGATTGGAAGGTGGAAATGGTGGAGATATAATCAGCCAACAAGGTTGGTTGTGATTGCTTGGTGGGGAGGGTTTTCCAAAAAGGTGGTGGTAATGGTTGTGAGGGGGAGAACCCTAAGCCTGCCAATACACTGTTCAGGCTATGAAATTAGGGCACTATGGTTGTAATAGACCCCTGATCATCACAAAATCTGGCTGGCAAAAAGGTGAAAGGGACAGGTATTGACCGGCGCACATGGATACCAGATCGGCAAGTGCATGTCCCATCAACCACAACGCTGGTCAACAGTCAAAGTTTGACCTTTGACCATCACCTGATAAATTGACTGGCGCGCGCATGTGTCTGACCGACGCACCCTGGTCAAACCTCGGCTAGGGTTTATGTTTTCGGGTTTAAGGTTCAAAAGGGGTTCCAAACATTCCAACTTCAAATCCTTTTCATACTCAAGACTGTTCTTGATCCAATTCATCATCGGGGAAACAAGAAACCGAAAAATGAAGTAAAATCAATTGGGAGACCCAGATTGGGGTGTCTATAGTAGTCCCTCTTTGACGGCACGCAGAGCACCATTGAACTAGTACGGGTAACGTCAAAGATTTCTAGACACCCATCAAGTCTGTCCAAGAGCAAAAATAGAAAGTGCAAACACATATGTAAAAATATCGTGCACCAAGGGATCAAAGATAGCCAAACCATCTGGCGATCATTCGAAAAGAGTTTGAACTTTGTTGGGGAGAAGGATAACCCTGGATTAGCGGATCAACATTTCATGCCGAGGTAGACTCTCCTGGGGAACAAAAGGATTTTGGACGGGCGGACCATCGTTGATTTGAATTGGACAGATAGACCATCGTTGACAAGGATTTAGATGGATAGATCGTCACTGCTTGATTGAATTGAACGGGCAAATTGTCGTTGATTGTAATCGTTGATTGAAATCGAACAAATGGATAGTCGTTGATTGAAATCAAACGGATGGATCGTCGCTGATTGTAATCGTTGATTGAAATCGTAATCCCATGAGGATTAAAGTGAGTACAGACGGACCACTGCTAAGGATATTAAGGCCTCGGATTGAGTTTGTCAACTCGGAACGACCCAAAATCTCTGAAATACCACAAATAGGAACAAAAGAGCTGTTGAAAAGGAGTAGATTGATTGGGCCAGGCCAAGAGATGAAATGGGCCTAAGGTCCAAAATAACAGGAACGCGCGGATATGGGAGTGGCGCACGCGGATCCGTTGCTTGGGCTTGATTTCAACTTAGGCCCAGACCCGGCCCATACTTGTGTTCTTCCTTATACACGATGGGAAGGCACAGAAAATTGCTCACAGCAGTTTTTCGAACATTCAAACACTCCCTTTCTCTCAAACCCTTTTCAATCTGGTGATTCACCCTCGAAATCAATAAACCAACACTCATACAAGCATCCATGGCAGACCATAGTAATGGTAGCAGAGGAGGAGATATTGATCATTCAGAGGATGAGGGAAGGCCCATGGAGGTCGAGATAGATGATCGAATGACGACAGTGGAGGCTGCGGTCCAGGGTGCAGTAGTAGCAGTTGGCAATGGTGACAGGTCCGATCAAAAAATAGGTGTTGAAGACGAAATCGATCGGCGCGCACCGGAGGAGGATCCACATGCGCCAGAGGAGGTGAGGGCCGTGGGGCCTATTGTCTAGCCAATAGATGTGAGCATGTCCTTAGGAGGCTCGATGGTGACCGGTGGTGACAGTTCTGAGGGTGCCACAGGAAGTGGAAATGGTGGCAGTGGTGCCGAGCCGAGCACCGGGTCTCCCGTACGTAATCCGACACATGGGGAAAGTCTGATTATAGCCAAGGAGGAAGAGGCCAGAGGCACACAGGTTGGGGATGCGATATTTCGTCCTTCAGCCCAGTCGTCGAGTCATCGGCCCATTACCCACGAGGACTTCGCGAAGCACGTGAGTGAGGAGGTACGTGAGTGGGAGAGCAATATTGTCGGCTCGGGAGGAGCGACAAAGAGAGATAGAGGTAGCAGAGGTGGCTACGAGAGCTGAGAGGGCTAGGGCCAATGAGGAAGAGGCCGTGAGAGAGATGGAGGCCGCAGAGAGGGCTCGGGCCGAGCCGGAGTTGCCCAAGCAGACAACAACAACAGTGGCGGCGAGTTTGGAGCGTGCACCCTTTTCTGTGATGGCGTACGTGCCTCCTATGCCACATTTGTTTGTGCCGTCGGGTTTTGCGACCTACAGGCCGCAACGATCAGACTATGATGCAGAGCTTGCTTTGCAAAACCCAGAGACTCACGTCTCGAGGACTTGGACAGAGGTATGCCTTCAAAACCCTTCCTTTAATTCATTTTAGATTAAATGTACTTGAATCGATTAGGATAGAATACAATAGTCCTTAAAATATACAACATGCATGTATAACTTGAACCAACCATTTGTGTTGAACTGATTATCTGGAACTAGAAAATGAAACCCTGTATACTGACATATCCTCCCTGCAGTTTATTTTTGTGCTTGAAATAGGAGAGAGCAAGACAACAGGATATTCACGGCCACGGAGGAGCAAGTAGTTCCCTAGCATTGTACGAAAGACTGCTAGAGAGGGTGAGGCAGTTGGTGGACGAGGCGGGCTTCGGCCAGTTCATACAGAACTTGACCCCAATAAAAAATGACCACGCCGTCTTAGTTGCGCTTGCAGAGAGGTGGAGAGATACTGCCAATACCTTCCACCTACCTCCCAGGGAGATGACGATGACGCCCACAGACTTTACGGCGATCAACGGACTGAAAGTTGGAGGAGAGCCTATCCCGTTTGATACGGCCATACACGGAGATGAGGATGCCCTAAGATGGTTCTTAAGAGAGGTGCCTGATAGGCACATAAATGTTCACATATGCGCCCCCTAATTTATCATTTTTAAGTCAATTTATTTTATTACTTGGTGTTTTAATGCTTGATTTTTGTGTTATAGGTATTTTGGAGAATAGATTGGAATACATTCCAGGTCATGGCTAGAGCTACAAGAATTAGGCCTTAAAAATGTTCCAACTGTGCACGTGATCGTGAAGGCATAATTGGTAGCAGAAAAAAAGAAATTATACATGTTTTTATGGTGGCCCAAAGGACTACTATAATTCATTACATTTTATTAAGTAAAAGAATTAGGTCTGGCCCATGACTTTGACGTACGGCAGTAGAAGAATAGGGTTATATTGTATATTTTAGAAAGAAAAAATAGACAGCAGCAACAACGGGAGAATTCGGACGAAAAAACAAAGAAAGGCGTTGCCATGATATCTTCTTGGGATCACGCTGTAAGAGAAAAAAAAGCCGTGACTGAGAGCTATAGAGAACAAGGCGCTGTGATATCTTCTTGGATTCCCACGCACAGAAAAAAAAAATTTACGACGAACGGGGTTGAAAATAACAAACAACGGGGCTGCTGGGCAACGTTTCTTTTGGTTTGACTTTTCTTTCAGCAACTTTTCTCTTACGTTATTTTGTTTCATAGCTTTTTCCTTCAAGTTTTTGAGGGTTCTTTCAATTACTTGCATCCCGGTAACTTGTTATTAAAACTATTCTTTATAAAAGTTGTTCATTGGTTCTTGTTTAACTTAGATCTTTTATTTATTTTTCATCTCGCGTATTAAAAAACATGATTAATTCTAGGATTTTATTCCTTTTATTTCTAATAATGAGTGAGTAGTTTTTCTAAGGTTTGGTCGGTTTGGTCATTGGGTAAAGGCGCGTCGCAACCCAATTAGGATTCATCTCACAATTTTTCCGTGCATTAATTTAATTAAATAATTTTAGTTCATGAAAACTACGTCCGTTGGACGAATCCGATGCATTGTCGGGACTCATGTGAACGGGAACGGGGGACCAAAACCTATTCGCCGCTGTGTACTGGGCCGGCAACCTTAGGATTCGCATCCTTCGGAGTTTCCAATTCTCCCTAAAATTTAACCGTTTTTAGAACCTTGAAAAGTGAGTAGATTCTAATTTGGTAGCGGGCACCGGATTTCCTACGACCGTGCCTCTCTTTTTTATCATTTGAGCAAGTTATTAGTTAATTGATCAACTAAAAGGCAAGGGGTGGCTACCTAAGAGCTAATTTTAATACAACAACCCAAGGTTCCACAGCACACACTTCACCGTCCTTAGTGGATTGGACTCTGGTCTTACCGGGTATTGTGCTAGATCGGTCTCAGCCCTACGCTTGGGGCAACCCATTATTTTAGGTCTAGGAATCGGTCAAGCATTTTTGGCACCGTTGCCGGGGACGGTAACGTGTGTTAAGAATTCGGGTAGTTATTTTTATTTTGTTTTTCTTTTTAGTTTCTTTAGTTGTTTCGAGTCAACATAGGTAAAGGTAAGCAATCCTCCATCGTAGGAAAGCAATCACCTCTAAAGCCTAAGTACTATCGAGACAATACCAGGCGCCTCGTAGCCATTGAGAGAGTTCCGAGAGTAACCGTGAAGGAAGAGTCTTTCAGTGGTGTTTCGTTTGATATCGGTGGCCTTTCTGTTGATTTAATAATCAAGCCACCGATGTCGATGCGTGATCACATGCATCATGAGAAGACCACTCCCCTTGGTCCAATAGCTCTGCCGACCGAGACAGTGGAAGCACGTAATGCTTTCACCATAAAGCCTGGTACGCATAATGCCCTTCCCCTGTTTTATGGGAAGGAGAATGAGGATCCGTATGAGCACGTACGTTATTTCGAGGGGTTGGTGCACACCCTTGCCACCACTCCTCAGTGGGAGAATGCTTGCCTTAAGCTTTTCCCAGCCTCACTCAAGGACTATGCGGATAAGTGGCCGCGAATGCAGAAGCCACAATCTCTCATGACGTGGGCTGCTGTCCGAGATCTATTTTACAAGAAGTATTTCTCCGAGAGCAAATCGAAGTACCTGACTCGCCAAGTTCAGTCATATATGAAGAAATAGGTCGATTCATTTTTAAGGTGCTGGGAACGGTTCAAGGACTTGCTATTGTCCTTACTGCATCATGGTTAGGTGAAACACCAGTTGGTGTCATTTTTTCTATTTGGGCTTGAATGTTGCTATGGTCCAACAAATTGAGTACCTCTGTAAGGAGGAGGATTTTCTCGACAAGTCCCTGGACGATGCGTGGGACTTTCTCAACGAATTGGCCGAGAAACACCGAAGTTGGGAACCTTCCGACCTCGGTGATAGGGCCATGGCTACATAGGGACCCAATGGGTCTGGCATTTTCCCTTCGAGCATGCGAGAGCACAATGTCCAGTCTCAACTAAACAAAATAGCTAAACAGTTAGAGGACTTAAAGCTTAAGCAAGTCCATCAGGTGAATGAGGTAAGAGTCGAGGAGGTGTGTGCATTGTGTGAGTGTCTAGGGCATCTAGTTACCGCTTGCCCCGCTTTTCCCACTGTAAAAGATGCATACCATAGTAATTAGGCTGAGGTGAATGCGCTTAACCAGCGTTGGGATCCGTATTCAACTACCTACAATCCTGGGTGGGCCCAAAACCCACTTTTGGGTTAGAGGGATCAAAAAGCCCCAGTGCATACCCAGGCACCACCTCAACAATTAGTCCAGCAGTTTCGGCCTCCCCAAGGCCAAATCACCCAGTTTCGTTACCCGCCTCAATAGCAGCAGGGGTTCGGTCCTTCATCTTTGGACCACCCCCTGGCATTAACCATCCACCGCGGGATAAGCAGATTGATGAGATGATAAAGGCTCTCATACAGTCTCAGAATAGCTTTACTAAGTAGACCAAGCAGGTAATCGGTGACATTAGGGCCCAATTGATCCAATTGTCGGCGGTAGTTGGACAAGTCCAGATGAAGAAGGGAAAGTTTTCTTCTCAACCTCTAGTCAATGCCACCGGTACTCATTATGTGGGCAATTCTTCTGGCCTGAGCAATTTGAATCCAAGTCTAGAAGAGGCTAAGGCGATCTCCACTCTCAGAAAGTGGGAAGGTGATCGATAAGGACTTACCTCTAAAGCAGAAATCGGTGCCACCCCCGGTGCCGGTAGCTGCACTAGCAGTCGTTCCAGACTTGGGAAGTGTTCCCGAGGAGGAAAAAGAGGTGGAGTCTCCTGAAGTGGTGGTGCCTGCTCATGCAGCCCCCACGACTCTAACGCCACCCGTTTCTCCATATCCAAATCGCTTGGTGGCGAAACCTAAGGTCAATGTGAACTTTCAAATGCTAGAAATATTCAAGAAAGTTCAGTTTCCTATCTCTTTGATGGAAGCCATTGACGTAATTCCTCAGTTTGCGAAGGTCTTGAAGGATCTGTGCATGTCAAAGCAGAGAACTAAGAGTCAGGACAAAGTGCTTCTGACGGAGCAAGTGAGCTCCATTCTCCAGGCTGAGATCCCCACCAAGTGTAAAGACCCTGGTTGTCCCACCATCCCTATAGTGATCGCAGGCCAAAAGTTTGAAAATGCTTTGCTGGATTTAGGAGCAAGTGTCAACTTGCCCCCTATTCGGTATACTTGAAGCTGAGCCTAGGCGATATTAGAGCCATACCGGTCATGCTACAGTTGGCTGACTGGAGTGTGAGAATTCCCAAGGGGGTGGTGGAGGATGTTTTAATTCAAGTGGGCGAGTTCCTGTTTCCAATCGATTTCATCGTCCTGGATACTTGCTCGATACCGAAGGTCTTTGAGAAGACTCCTATCATCCTTGGCCGTCCATTTCTAGCCACCTCTAGTGCTGTCATGGATTGCAAAACTGGACAAGTCCAATTGTCGTTTGGGGACTTAAAAATAGAGGTGAATGTTTTCAACGTGGATAGTCTGGTTGAGGATGATGAGGAGATATATAAGGTGAGTTTGATCGACACGCTGGTGCAAGAGCATGTCGATAGTGTTTTGTGCAAGGATCCTCTAGAGATAGCCTTAACCGCCGAAGAGGCATCTTTCTTAGATTCTCCAGAGGTAGGGAGTTTTATGGAGATGCTTGCTATAGAGGATGTGTGTGGCGTCGCTTGGAACCCAATTCTTGAGCCGCTAGGCGCCCCACTTCCTAAAGCTCTCCCATCGTTTATCCAGCCGCCTAAACCAGAGTTAAAACCTCTACTGGACATGCTTAAGTATGCCTTCCTTAAGGGCGATGATACCTTTCTGATGGTGATCTCCTCATCCCTCGAGGTGAATCAAGAGGCTAAGTTGCTTGGCTTGTTGAGAGAGCACATAGGCGCAATAGGCTGGACGATAGCAGATTTGCAGGAAATTAGTCCTACAGTGTGTACATACCACATTTTTCTAGATGAGGATGTGAAGACTTCTAGGCAACCTCAGCGTCGTCTGAACCCCAATATGAAGGAGGTGGTTCGGGCTGAGGTGCTGAAGCTCTTGGATGTGGGTATCATCTACCCGATAGCCCATAGTGAGTGGGTGAGCCCGGTGCAGGTAGTGCCTAAGAAGGCTGGAGTGACCATCGTAAGGAACGACGAGGGCGAGCTAGTGCCGACCTGTGTTCAAACCGGGTTGCGAGTTTGCACCGATTACCGGAAGCTCAATGCGAGCACCCGGAAAGACCACTTCCCTCTCCCATTCATTGATCAAATTCTGGAGAGGGTGGCTGGCCGAGCTTTCTATTGCTTCCTTGATGGGTACTCTGGCTACAATCAGATTGAGGTAGCCATGGAGGATTAGGAGAAGACCACCTTCATGTGTCCTTACGACAAGTTTGCCTACCGTCGCATGCCTTTTGGCTTGTGTAACGCTCCCGGAACCTTTTCAAGGTGCATGATGGAAATTTTTAGCGACATGGTAGAGAAGATCGTGGAGGTGTTTATGGATGACTTTTCAGTTTTTAGGGATTCGTTTAATGAATGCCTCAAGAATTTAGGAAAGGTCTTGCAACGGTGCGAGGAGAAGCAGCTTGTGCTTAATTGGGAAAAGTGTCACTTCATGGTGACCCAAGGGATTGTGTTGGGACACATTGTCTCATCCAAGGGTATTGAGGTGGACAAGGTGAAGATTGATTTGATTGCAAATCTTCCCACTCCAAAGTCTGTAAAAGATATTCGGTCTTTCCTTGGTCGTGTCAGTTTCTACCGGCGTTTCATTAAGGGTTTCAGTGCCATCTCCCGACCGTTGTGTCATTTGTTGTCGAAAGACACGCCCTTTGTGTGGTCTGAGGCGTGTGAGGGGGCATTCCAGACTTTGAAGCAGAGTCTCACTACTCCATCAATCGTACAGCCCCCGGATAGGAGTTTGCCCTTTGAGTTGATGTGTGACGCCTTCGACTATGTTGTCGGGGCAGTTTTAGGGCAACGGTGAGGGAAAGATCCCTGCGTCGTGTATTATGCGAGCAAGACATTTAACGAGGTGAAAATGAATTACACCTCTACTGAGAAGGAATTGCTCGCGGTGGTGTTTGCCTTAAACAAGTTCTGATCCTACTTGGTGGGTTTGCAGATTGTGGTATATATCGATCATACGGCCTTGAAATATCTGATGACCAAGCAGGATGTGAAGGCTCGCCTTATTCGGTGGATTCTTTTGCTGTAAGAATTCCACCTCGTGATTAAGGATAAGAAAGGGGTTGAAAATGTAGTGGCCGACCATTTGTCTCTTCTGGAGTTTGAGGACCCCACCTCTCATCTCCCCATCATGGATACTTTCCCTGACGAGCAGTTGTTCGCTGCTAATATGTTCCCATGGTTTGTAGATATTGCCAATTATTTGGTGACTGGGCAAATTCCACCCCATTGGTCCATAGCTGAGAAGAAGCGGTTTTTGAGAGAGGTCCGGCAATATATTTACGATGATCCATATGTATTCAAGTATTGCACGAACCAGATTGTGCACCGGTGTGTCCCAAAAACTGATCAAAGGGAAATTTTAGAGTTTTGTCACACCGAGGCGTGCAAAGGTCATTTCTCTGCGAAGAAGACCGCCGCCAAGGTCAATGAATGTGGTTTCTTCTGGCCAAGTCTTTTTAAGGATGCGTACGTCTTTTGCAAGTTGTGTGACCGGTGCCAGAAATTAGGCAAAGTTGGCCCGCGGAATATGATGCCCCTCCAGAACATTTTTGTGATAGAGGTTTTCGATTGTTGGGGCATTGATTTCATGGGCCCATTTCCTGTGTCATACGAGTATGAGTACATCCTCTTGGCAGTGGATTATGTGTTGAAGTGGGTTGAAGCGATCCCCACTAGGACTAGTTACTCTAAAGTCGTGCTAGAGTTCTTGCAGACTAACATTCTATCGCGATTTGGCATGCCACGTGTCATTATCTCTGATCAAGGCTCGTACTTTTGCAATAGGTCTTTTGGGGCGTTAATGAGTAAGTATGGCATCTCTCATAAGGTGTCTACTTCCTATCACCCTCAAACCAACGGTCAGGCTAAGCTAGCAAATCGTGAGATTAAGGGGATTCTAGAGAAGATCGTGAATCCGAATAGGAAGGATTGGTCACTTCAGTTGATCGATGCCTTGTGGGCTTACCGCACTGCTTACAAGACCGTGTTGGGTGCTTCACCCTACCAGCTCATTTATGGTAAGGCTTGCCACTTGCCTGTTGAGATGGAGCATAAGGCCTATTGGGCCATTAAGACGTTGAATACACGTTCGCCGAAGGCGGGTGCCCATAGGAAGCTCCAGTTGTGTGAGCTTGAGGAGATTAGGAATGACGCGTATGAGAGCATGAGTATTTATAAGGCTAAGGTTAAGGCGTACCACGACAGGAATATTCAGCGCAAAACCTTTAGTGTTGGTCAGAAAGAGTTGCTTTATAATTCGCGCCTTCATTTGTTTCCTAGTAAGTTGAGGTCCCGTTGGGATGGTCCCTACGTTGTGCATAAGGTTTACCTGAATGCTTCAGTAGATGTTTGCAATCCAAAAAATAATAATATTTTCAAGGTTAATGGGCAGCGTCTAAAGCCATTTTTGGAATTTGTGGAAGTAGGTGAATCGGATGAAGTGTTGGTTGATCCTATTTAATCGGATGACCCTGTTGTGTAGCTGTTGGGCTTTTTCCATTCGGGTAGCTTTCGCATACCATTCTGTTCACTAAGAAGTGGACCTAGCTCCTAGCGATAGGGGTACCCATCATTGACTAGAGTTTTGGGCACAATATTTGTATCTTTGTTCTTTTATTTCTTGTTAAGCAATAAAATCCAAAAAAAAAGGAAATTGGAAAAGAAAAAAAAAATTAGCATAATGGTCTAGTATAGCCACCTAGTCGAAGCTATGTATGTAGTACTTAGGAGGTTGGGTCTGAAGGTAGGCGCGTAGTTCGCAGCAAGAATTCTGTCTGAACCATCTGACTTTAATGTCCAAACTCTGTGGAGATTGCTCTACAAACGGAGTGGTGGGTAAGGAATCTGGTAGCACCAGAGGGAGTGATAGCCTATTAGATGATGACACCACTTCTCAAGGTATCGTTGAATCCTATGCATACTGTCCTTCCAACAAAAAGGGAAACACAATCTTTGGCCAGGGAGAAAAGTAGTACCCTTGTCTTTCGTGTGAAGAAAGTGGATGATTTTTTGTCTTTCATTTTATTTCTTGCCTTGTTTATTTCTTTTAGTTAATTTTCTTGTTGTCTTAGAGGCTAACATTTTGCAGGTTGTTCGATCCAAGTTGGGGGGGGTCTCCCTCTCTCTATAGTTTACTCTGCTTAGCCCCTCTTTTTCGAGGCGATATCTATCCTCTCTTTTATGTTTATGTCCTATCTTTATTTTTCACACTTTCAATGCGGACATTGAATAGTTCAAGTTGGGGGGAGGGATCACTTTGTTCTTTATTTTGTTTTTGTTCTTTATTTGTTAAAAAGTTGAAAAAATAAAAAACGGTGGAAATCTTTTTGCATGAGACTTGAAGGCTATTGAAATTGGCTCATGATTGATTGAGTTTGAGATATGATAGTCATTTTTTTAATATTGTGGTGGCATTGTAGTTCTTTTTGCTAGCTTGTCGCGAAAAAATTTTCATGGCATTTATTTTTAGCACATTTGCACTTCACGTCTATTTGGGTTTTGGCTGCTTGTGAACTGTGACTTGATTATTCTCGATGGCTAGTTTGGTGGAGACTTATGCCTATGTGAGTTTAGAGGCTTATCTTTTCTTGGAGTGGTGTCAAATAAACTCTTCTTGTCACAAAAGAGTAAATTTGTTGCAGATCTCATTATTTTTGTTGTCAATTGTTCGGAATGTTTTGAATTACCTACTTATTTCTTGGGTTTGAAAAGTTTCATGGTTGTATTGCCCTTTGGAGAGGATTATAGGCCATCTTTTCTGTTTTGAACTGGCTCGTTTCTTTCATTCATACATTTATCTCTTGTGAGCCCATTTGAGCCTCATGCGCATAGCCTTTTTTTTATGTTGAGCTCCACCATCTATATTGTGTCTTGAGAAGGCTTAGTAATTATGTGGAGGTGAATTATTCAGAAGAGAGAGGGTAAACATTGTGAGAATTGAGCTTTGATTGCTGGTGATCTTTCCCACTAAAAGAAAGAGAGAGAAAAGAGAGAAAAGAGAAAAAAAAAAAAGGCAAAAAGGGAAGATACCAATTTATTGTGAAAAGGAAAAACACTTGTTTTTAATGTGGGATTTGTATTAAAGGTAGGAGAGAGAGAGAGATGTGGTGAAGTTGAAAAGAAGAATTAAAGAAAATGGGCATGCATTGTTATATTTGCCCTATTTGAGTTGTTGTTGGCCTATTCTTGATCACTTGAATGTTTTACCCTAACCTTGAAATGCTTTCCCTTACCTTATATTATAACCAGAATTGTAGTCCTATTTGATCCTAGGGGCAATGGGTTGTGGATTGGTGGATAGAGAGAGTTTCTGATACTTGGCATTCCGTTCATGAGGTCGTGTGTACATATATATTGTGCGTTCTTTTCGTGTCATTATGTGCAGAAGTATTTTGCGTTCATTTACATAACTTCCACCTGCACATATTGAGAGTATCTAGTATGCACCTTGTTTCGAGTGATTTCAATTGTTGAGTGCATGACACTGTGAGATTTGAAGTCGAGACTAAGTCCGGAGAGAACTTTTGGTTATTTTTTACTTGTGACAGAAGCCCTTGTTCACACACGCTGAGTATAGGTGTCGTGACTCATTTTTATGACTTTATAGCATCTAGAACTACTTATTCCATTATCTCATTGTAATGGCTTCATATTCTTTGCTTGAGACTTCATTGAACTGTCTTAAGGTTTTCGGGTTTCGTGTGAAAATAATTCACAGTGTTTGTGGGTGTTCATTGCTATAAACCCTCATGAGACTCCACTCGTCCTCTACGGATCACCTAGAAGTTTAAAAGGCTTGTTGCACGTTGTAGACACCCCAATCTGGGCTTCCAGATTAGTTTACTTACGGTTTTTGATTCCCCGATGATGAAATGGATCAAGAACACCTTGGGAATGATAGCGTGTTTGAGCTTTGAGTGTTTGCAAAACCCTTGAACCTAACCTTGCCTAAGCCACTTCAAAAAACCAAAAACTCTACTGAAGTGCGCCAAGGTGCAACCATCCCGTGCCGGGGCGCACCATCGCGCGCCCGACTCACTCCATCGCGCGACAGAGCGCCAGGGCGCACCATTGCGTGACAGACTGACTCCGTCGCGCGACGGTCCAACCTACCACCAACCTTTCTGAAGGAGGACAGTTGGCCACCAATGCAACTTCAGCCAGCCTCGTGGACTGGCTGAACTCCTGTCCTGGCACCAACCAGATTCACCATTCCTCCTTATAAATACCCCCTTTGTTCATCCATTTAAAGGGTTCAAAAAAATTGAAGAAGGGTTACACACACCATCCTTCATTCTCACACCTCATCCAAGAACATAGCTTGTTCTTCCCCATTTTCTCACACTCAACAATCCTCAAACACCCCAATCAACTTCAAACATCAAAAGCTCAAATACTCTTTCAAATTCAAAATCGAAGGTATAGCTTACCTTTGTTCTGTTTTCTATTCTGATCCCTGAAGGGGGCTGGCAGGGCCAAGGCTGGTAATCAATACCAGTCCTGGTCCTAAAGCTGGCAAGGTTTCAAAAACTGTCATGGTAGGAACTAGCGCGCGATGGTCCCACTCTCTCGTGCGATACTCGGTGCTGCACGCGATGGACCACGTGGGGATTGGTGTCCTACTGTTTTGTGCTTTATTTTGTGTATAGATCACTTTGTTGAGCATGTTAATAACCAGTTTATCTCTTTCTTTTGCTAGAAATTGTTAGCGGTAGTTCAATATGCTTATCTGTTGTCTTGGAGTACCCCTGAGGTCTTTCTGGATATGTACTAGAACCCAAAAATGTGTACACCAAGCACTGGTCTGGTTGCGCCAGGGCGCACCATTGCGCGCCAGACTGGCTCTATCACGCGACAGAGCGCCCGGGCGCACCATTGCGCGCCAGACTAGCTCCATCGCGCGACAGAGCGCCAGGGCGCATCCTCGCACGTCAGACTGGCTCCGTCGCGCGATAGTATGCCTCTGACCAGTGAGTGGCCTTGCACGGGTAGCTTAGTTTTAGGCCATTGTTTTGTCCCCACACTGTTTATGGGGTGTTTTATTAATTTGTAAGGCTTTACAACCTTTAAATTGTATATTATGCTGCCTATAAACTGCGTGGTTTGTCCTGGGTGTGCACTGGTCCTTCCAGAGCCCAGATGGTTTGAGAATAAAAGCTGTGGGTTTGAGTTCACCGGCGCGCGCGTGTCTTGGAGTTGTGCGCGCAGGAATAAACAGCATGCAGTGACTTGTTCAGTGCATACTGGTTTCTTCCTACGCACGTTACTCTAAAACAGGGGCCTCCCAGTTTGTTTAAACTCCCACAGCAGTCTGTTCTCATCCTATACTAACTGCTCATCCATGCTATCATTCACATCTTGCAAACATGTTACAGTTTTAAATCCCCGATTAACTGTTCCCCTGCCCTAATTGGCTAAAAATTGATTAATCAAACAGAATCGCAAACAAACATCTTTCGCAAATGCCTAAGTAGAGACCGATCTCCGGATTGGGCGAGAGGGGTGCCATAAAACCCTTCCCCTCTCGTAACCTGGCTCCCGAACCCAGATATGGTTATGACGGACTGGTTCATTAACTTTTTCAAAATCAAAACAGCGCGACAAGTGCTTCGAAATACGGTTCCTTGGGTGTCGGACCTTCAAACCCGAGTGGCGACTCTGTATTTTCGCAAGCGCTTGTCATCCAACTTAAAGCTCTCCCGCGAATCGGCATTTTTTCTCTCCTTGGGAAGGGAACGGAATCTCTTCCTAGGAAAGAAAAACGGGCACGCATACCCACAGTGGCAACTCTGCTGGGGATCGAACCAATATTGGTCTATACTTAGATTTTAATACGCTTGAGAACAATCCCACAAATGTCTGTCAAAATAGTGATCTTCGCGCTGCTAAAGAAAGGATTGGTGATTTAACAGGACCTCGTGTCCGGCCATCCTGATTGGGGCTTTTCCGATTATTCTCTCGTGCAGTTTCTTCTAAGTATGGACTAAATAAAGCGAGCCAAATTTGAAAAGGCATTTGCGAATTTGCGATTCTGTTCGATTAATCAAATTCTTTAGCATTTTTCATATGCATCGATGTGGGATAAAGCCGCGTTGGATCATTTTGGCAATCCGGCACGGCTTACCGGAGCCTGGGGACCCTGAATGACCGACAACCTTCGATGATGATGAGTCATTCTACCGTTTGACTGTTGCTCTGCGATTACGCGGGCAGCGGGAGGTATATCTTGGCTCTAGTCCGAGGAACCCATTGCAAACCAAAACCAGCCGTTGCATATACAAAGCACTAGAACTCTCCAAATTAGGACAGGTACCCACAGGGTAAGATTATTTGCATCTAACCCCACATACTGTTTACGTGTTACTGTTTTCCCTATCGCATGTACTGTACATACATACTGTTTTGCGTAGGAGCATGTTTAGGGTGGCTTCTAAGTTGTCTCTCTTTCGAGTCTGTTTTATGCTTATTAGGACGCTGCTAGACCCGATGAAGAGTCGTGCATCTCGATGGTACACGTTACTAATTTTCAAAGTCCTTAGATCAGCGAGACTTTGAGAAATCAAACTTTTTTAAGCCCTTGGCTCATGCCTGATTGAAGTTTCAATCGAAAATAAGGAACCACAAAGTATGGATGTCGTGTCACTAGCACTACCCAAGTTGAAGTGCGAAGTCACTATACACCGCGGTGTTCAAAGTTAAGGTGCCATGTCATCAATACCGAGTTATTCTGAATTCTAAGTTGAAACTTCAAGAACAAAATAGACAAAGGCTTAGTCTATTTTGACATCTCTTAGTGTTAGTCGATCTATTCAAAGGATAAACCTCAAAAAGAAATCCGAGGATTTTGGCAGCGTCCGAGCATCATAAGACAGACTCGTCTTTAGTTGTAGAGTCTAGGAGGACACCGACGATGGCAACACGTGCATTGCATTCTAATTGCTGCAGGAACCCCACTGAGTTCTCGTTTACTTTGCTGTCCGAAGCTCTAGGCCATCTCACTGAAGGGAATAGCCAAACCTACTTGAGAACGTGTGCTGGGACTATTTCACTGTCACTTTCGAATCCAGAATGGCGGCACAAACCGAGCTGGCTGAGCTGAAGAAGGCTGTAAAGGAAATAAGCCACACGATGGACAAACAAATGGTTATGGTCCAGGGACTGGTTGGCCTCTTTACCTCCACAGCCCCATAGCCAGATATGGAGCTAGTCAAAGAACCTCCTCAAGCCTACCACTCTCCAACGGTCGGAATCAAACTATGCTCAGGAGACATGTTCGACGACCTGGTTGAATTCCACGAGGCTAAGACTCACTCGAAGGAGGATGTTGATTCCTTTTTCGAAGCCATTGCCAAAGGGGAGGACATGGTTAGTGATGAATTCAGCCCCGAGGGAAAAAGAATGCATCCTGTTAATGATGCAATGTGTTGCAACTGCAAAGCAAACAAGGGTCCTGCTTTGAACTCTTAATTCACTCGCCGGAACCCACCGAGGGTTTTCTCATATTTCGATGCACCTTTAGCCTCGGTCTATGAGAGGCTCCTCGATGGTGGTTCCATCAAGCCCCTCAATCCAACTTCATTGCCCAAGAATTCCCTGCCAATTTCAAATATAACCTCTTTTGCACCTACCATCAAATGCCTGGCCATTCAACCAATGCCTGTTTTCGGCTTCGACATGCCATTCAAGATCTCATCGATTGTGGCATCATCCTAGCCCCATCTCCATCAAAAGTTACCACATCCAAACCTATCCCAAGTATCATCCCAGAAAATCAACCCAAGCCGACTGTACGCATCCCATCCGAGCCTAAGGACAGCTTCCGAGCACCAATTTGTGCAATTAGGACTTTCTCTGCCAACATCTGGACTGATAGTGATGAGGGGCTTGCAAAAGGGAGGACTGACCGGCTGAGGTCCATTGATCAAAGGAGCACCGAGTAGGGTTGGTCGAAGAAACTGAGGAAGCCGAAGTGCTGTTGCTTGGGCCTGACACCCACTAGATCTTACTTTGTTTTGTGGAAGCTAAGGGTAGCTGTTAAAATTACATTTTCAAACCGCGTCTAGTTTGCATTGGTGTTTTGTCTGAGTCTGACACAAAGTCTTTTGAGTCTATCTAAGTCTAGCTCTGAGTCGGAGGTTGTGCCTCTTGGCCCTCCACGTCGTATCATTCGTTTCAAGTTTTAAGTCTGTTGTACTTGGCAACCCCGGGGCTTTCTTTATGACATGCATTATCTTGCTTCTTCGCTGGCTTTTGAATAAACTGTGTCAACCCTGACGACGAAGGGATAGATTTCGATGGGGTCATCCCCAAGAAAATGTGTTCCCTCGCCGAAAGGGAAGACGAAAGACATGCTCAGCCTATTAATTGAATAGTAGTTTTCAAATGAACTTGAAAGATGAAGTAGACTTCCAATGGTTCATGTAACGCCCCGAATTTTGGGTACGTTAAAAGGACATTTTATTCATAAAATCAAATGGAGTCTGGGTGTTAAATAAGTAATTTTATTGAAAATAAACTGAGTCAAGCTCTTTATTACAACAGAAACTTAAAAGGAGTACTTTTATTACAAACGGAAGGGAACTAAGGTTCCTAACTACAGCTCCGCCTGCTCCTCCATCTGAGCCAGCTCTTCAGCTCCAAAGGCCTCCAAGGTGTACGGCTCACATTGATCATCTACAAAGTCTGACACATTATACCAGCGTCGCCACCGATATAATATGTCAGGGTCACCAAAAAGGCAACACCGTGAGCTACGAAAGCTCAATAGAAAAATCCTATACCCGCTAACCCATAACTAACAAACAACAGGTTATAACATCACATCGATTTCCACATGATACGTATATACAAAGCTAACAATGACACATCCATATTCGAATATCAATATGCGTTGGTGTCCAAGATTTTCCGTGTTTTTCCTACCCGACTCGTCGTAGACTGTGTCAACATTTTCATTTACAACTCAACCTTTCAAAAACCATTTGTTTAACTCACACAGTTTACATTGGCTCCGTACCGCGGATAACCAAGCTACACACCCAACCTCGGTTCCGCCGCGCCGGTCTCCCGAGTATCCTCACAATGGTTCCGCCGCGCCGGGTTCCCATTGGCACACAAAACTTGCATTGGCTCCTCTCCGCGGATAACCAAGCCATATTACCAATGAGGCTACCACGTCCGGCCGCATTGGCAATCTTCACAATGGGCTACCAAGTCCGGCCACATTGTGGTTTTCACAATCCACGCAATGGGCTACCAAGTCCGGCCACATTACGAGTTTTCATACACACAACGGGCTACCAAGTCCGGCCACGTTGCGGTTTTCACAATCCACACGATGGGCTACCACGTCCGGCCGCATCGTGGGTTTCCATACACACAATGGGCTACCAAGTCCGGCCACATTGCGGTTTCAAAACACATCTCATCATTATCCACACCCTAGGTGTCATGTTTCTACTTTCTTGGTTCTCGTGTCACGTTATCATGCATAGACTCCGCGGTGGGACTTTTTCACATACGATATCATTCATGGTAATATTCAATCTAACAAGATCATCCAATTACTTATCACACTCAATTACTACTTATAGCATAACGCCACATATACGGACGCCTTTGGAGTGTATCACTTATGCTTTATTCAAAGCACAACGCCACATGTACGGACGTCTTTGGAGTGAAATCACTTATGCTTTATCACATACCACAAGTAATACAAGCAACTCATATAAGCATAATCCAAATCCATCTTAAATATCAATAATACAAATACTTAAAGATAAGTAAGTAAATAAAGACAACCTACTTTGTACTTGGGGTGAACGATAAGGATATCCTACACATACTTAGAGTTAGGGGACAAGGAATCCTACCGTGCTTCTTGGCGGTAGTAGTCGGCTAAGAAGATTTGTTCGTCGGTTTTGGATTTCGGCGGCGTAACGGCGTCGGTTTTGCTTCGAAAGGAAAAGAGTTGTACTTTCTTTTCCTAGAAACAACTTTCTAACTAACTAAGCTACTTTAAAAGATCTAAAGGTGGTTTTGAAAGTGGTTTGGTGGTTTCTCTCAAGAACACTCAAGAACATAAGAAAACTAGAACTTTGAAAGCAAGAACTTTTGGAATTTCTAGAGAGAAGTTGGAGCAATGGTTTGAAGGTGTGAGTTTAAGCTTGGAGTGAGCTTCTATTTATAGGCAAGGGCTTCCCTCTCTCTCTCTCTAGCCGAATCTCTCTCTCTCTCTTTCTTCCTCACCTTTCTTTCACATGTCAAGCTTGATTGAAAGCTTGATGGGTGAAGTTAAGGCTTGGTTGGAAGATCAATGGCTAAATGGTAGGCTTGCATGGCTACTTTGGTCCTTGGATTTGATCTTTGGAAGATATGTTGGAAGATTTGGAGACAATGGTACAAGATTTGGTTTTAAACAAGCATAGAAGTACAATGGAGGAAGTTTCTTAGCTAGGAAGGAAGATATCACCCAAGATTTTGAAGTACTTTGGAAGACTAATGACAAGGTACACATCAAATCTTTCTTCTTCTTCCTTCCTCTTTCCTTCTCTCTCTCTCCCTCTCCCTCTTTCTCTCTCTCTCGGCCTCTCTCCTCTCTCTCCCTCACGGCTCTCTCTCTCTCTCTCTCTCTCTCTCATGTACTATCTATATACATACATATATATATATATGTACTACTAATGCAAGACAAAAAATAAATTAATAGGTACTTTTGTACAAAAGATCAAACTAGCCTTTAAGGGTCAAGATTCTACTTAATAAACTAACAAATGGGTACAAGTGTACTAAGGCAATTTACATCATCCAAGTACTTATATACATATATACATATGTACAAATATATACTAGGGCTAAAAGGGTCAAGATTCTCCCAATAAACAATTAAAAGGTACAAGTACTTTAAATAATAAAATAATGTACTTTTGTACTCTCGGGAATCTTAACAAAATATTATTTTAATGGGATAAGTACTTTGTTTGAAAGATGAGCCTATTACCCAATGGTTAATAGAATCCCTAATGGTTATTATCCAAAGGATAATAAGGTACGGGTACTTTAAATACTAAATTAAGTTTTTGGAAAAGACTACATGTCCTTTTTGAAAATACACATGTGATATATATATATGTACTTACCAAATAAAATAAAGAAAAGGCTTTTGTCCAATGGGTAAAGATTACCCTAATGGTTATTATCCAATGGTCCATAGTTACTTGGGTACTTTTATTAGTAATTTAATCGAAAGTACTTTTCAAAATAATTATAAATGTCAATCATAGTACTTTGTTTAAATCTTTCAAAAATCCTTTTAATATAAAGAAATGGGTTTCTTTTATCCAATGGGTAATAATTCCCCTAACATTTATCGTCCAATGGATAAAGAATAAAACTAAGACAATAAAAGAAAACAATTAAACCATTTCTAGTCTAGGGTTCAAAAGGTTCAAAAGGTTCAAGATGGGCAAAATGGTCCATCTTTGGTTAGGGAAGCGTAACTAGGTGACTTCCTAGTTTGGTTTCTCCAACAAGTCGGTTAGAGGCTAACTAGGCTTGCTAGGTAGGGCTTAAAGTTCAAGAAACGATCCTTGAGGGGCTAAAGTGCAATTAGAGTTTCTAGTCGAGGAATACGGTGATACGGTGTTCAGTTGCTTGAATACGAACTACTAGGAATCAAATAAGAAAATCATCGAGAAATTAAGAAATTTCGAATAACGACGAGATTTTTATTGAATGAAAAATCGGAGTTGTTACACTAAAAAGTCTAACTAGCAAGAAATCAAATAGCCATTCAAGAGAAAATAAGTAATTTAAATAAAATTCAAATATTTAACGAAAATTTTTATTGACCAAAATTGAGGGGCGTTACAGTTCAACACAGTCCCCAGAAGAGCATTGCGCTCAGTCAGACAGGCTCGAAGAGTTCATTAACATCCTGGCGTGGTCTCACAGAAGACACGTCTGATGTTGATCCTGAGATAAAAGAAGTATCAAATTTCCCTGCTACCAGATGCTAAGTCAAAAAGCAAAAGCTCAGAAGGTCCAGCGCCATATACCATGTTCAAGTTTGCAGGAACAGCCTTTTGCCAAGCACAAGTTAGAAAGTTCAAAATTGGCCTGGAGCGAGGCATGTCAACTGAAACACTCTGGACTCTGTGCTATCAAAAGCCATTTTATTTGGGGCTACAGCCAAACGTCATCGACCTCGGCAACAAATCAATACCTTGGTCAACATGGATCAATTCAGAAGCCTTTTCCCTGAGAAAAGCTCGTTGGGTTGAAAACCCCAAGGGTGGGCAGTTTCAAGCAAAAGTTAGAGCAGCCTGCTAGACTGAGAACCTATGAAGGCGGTTTAGGCAAAAGTAAAGGCAATATTTAAAAGCTCGCTAGACCGAAAACCCGAATAGGCGGTTCTAGGCAAAAGTTAGAGCGTAAAAGGTGAGGTAAAACACATGAGTGAACCTTGGCCTGAACTACGTTTTGACCTGATTCCCTAGCTTGGGATACGTAGGCAGTTTCTCATTGAGACTCGGTCACAATCTATCAATTGGATCCATGGTTGACGTTTGGTGCACATCAAAGGTCGAGGAAGATCGAAGATCAAGCTACATGGGAGGAGTTTGAAGGGGGAAAACTTTCGTTTTTTAGTTTTATTTCAAACTACTACTTCAATTTCAAAGCTGAGCAAAAGCCTTAAAAGAATTTAAGCATAAAAAATAGAACGAAATGCTGGCAAGGCCTGCGGCTCACAGTTTATTCTAAGTTCAGCGAAGTCTGGTGTGAACTCTTGTAGTAGCTTTGCAGTCATGTGCTCTAGTTTGAGGTTCACGCGCACTTGTTCATAGTTATGTGCGTTGGTCTCAACCCTGCGCGCTTTTTCAATTCGCGCAACAATCGACAGCAGTTAGCTACTGCCTTTGAGTCCTATTCAAGGGGCTTTTGCCAAGTTTGGTAATACCGTGTAGACCTAATGTGACTGCACGGGGGTGTCGGTTTCAGTCCGGGCCTATATGTGTCGTCATTTACGTCTTATGTCCGTCTTTGTGACATTTTTCTAAGTTTTTAATTCGTACTTGTTTCGGGAAGCTTTTCTCGGTTCTATTTGTTCATGCAGGTCTTTGTATCTATTTTGGCCTCGCAAGCATCAGTTTCACCTGTCTAAGGGATTATTATGAGTTTTGGCACTCTTAATGCCCAAAATTTCATTATTTTCTATGTGTCTAAGAATCCGCATTATATCCTTGAGATTTTTCTCTCTTTTCAGTCGAGCTAAGTGAGTTTGTGCATGTGTGCATGTCTGTGTGTCAACTCAGCTCGCTTGTCAATGCAAAATAGATATTAGTGGTCGGTTTTAGTCCATAAACTAGAAAAATGCAACTTTTATATTGCTACCCTAGCATCTGTTACCCACAAGCAATGGAATGTTGTGAAGCAGTGAGGGCACGTCAGCCCAAGGCCAAGCAAAGCACATCTCTAGGGCTCATCTGCCCAAGCGTCAAAGGAAGGTGCATGTAGGCCCACTACCATTACTACATGTCAACTAGGCACGCCAGCCCACTCAATGTTTATCTGTCTGGGTGCGCATCTCAGAAGCAAAGCAAAAGACAGTAAAGTACTGGAGCTCAGTGGTAGTCCTTAGGCATTGTTGTCCTCCTAGAAGCCGCCCTTAACTTGTGTCTGCATTTTCAATTTGTGCATTCATATTATATACATATCATTGCATATTGTGTGTATCAAAAGTTTAAAGCAGGAAAATTTTATACTGGAATCGCTTCTGTGGAATAGTGCAAGTATGGGGAAATGCCACACGCCACTTTCCTTATCTCATTTGCCATGGCAACCGTCAAGCACACAACCTCGCTATCCTACTCTGCTGGCACTGGGAATGCACTTTAGGGGATCAAAAATCAACCCAATCCACAACGACATGATCATTCTGCACACTGATCTGCCCATCCAAGTCAACAACAGCCGGTCCTGTCCAAATCTCAACGGCTCGATCATTCTGCACACTGATCTGTCCGTCTCAAATCAACGACAGCTGGTCCTGTCCAAATCTCAACGACTCGATCATTCTGCACACTGATCTATCCGTCTCAAATCAACGACAGCCGGTCCTGTCCAAATCTCAACGGCTTGATCATTCTGCACACTGATCTGCCCTTTCAAATCAACGACGGTCCGCCATATCGTCCGACTCAATCAACCTGATGGTCAGCCATATCATCAACGACGGTCAGCCATATCGTCCGACCCAATCAACCTGATGGTCAGCCATATCATCAACGACGGTCAGCCAGATCGTCCGACTCAATCAACCCGATGGTCAGCCATATCATCAACGACGGTCAGCCATATCATCCGACCCAATCAACCTGATGGTCAGCCATATCATCAACGGCGGTCAGCCATATCGTCCGACCCAATCAACCTGATGGTAGCCATATCATCAACGACGGTCAGCCATATCGTCTGACCCAATCAACCTAATGGTCAGCCATATCGTCCGACCCAATCAACCTGATGGTCAGCCATATCATCAACGACGGTCAGCCATATCGTCCGACTCAATCAACCTGATGGTCGGCCATATCATCAACGACGGTCAGCCATATTGTCCGACTCAGTCATTCCCGATGGTCAGCCATATCATCAACGACAATCAGCCAGCACCTGTCTCTGTCCATTCAGCGATGACAATCTACCTTGTCGCCTGTCTCTGCCCATATCATCAACGACAATCAGCCATCGCCTGTCTCTGTCCATTCAGCGATGACAACCTACCCCGTCGCCTGTCTCTGCCCATTCAGCGACGACAATCACATCGCCTGTCTATGTCCATTCAGCGATGACAACTAGCCACGTCGCCTGTCTCTGCCCATTCAGCGACGACAACCATATCGCCTGTCTTTGTCCATTCAGCAATGACAACCTACCACGTCGCCTGTCTCTGCCCATTCAGCAACGACAATCACATCGCCTGTCTCTGTCCATTCAGCGATGACAACCTACCACGTCACCTGTCTCTGCCCATTCAGCGATGACAATCACATCGCCTATCTCTATCCATTCAGCGATGACAACCAACCACGTCGCCTGTCTCTGCCCATTCAGCGACGACAATCAACCACATCACCTGTCTCTGTCCATTCACCGATGACAACCAGCCATGTCGCCTGTCTCTGCCCATTCAGCGATGACAATCAGCCATCGCCTGTCTCTGTCCATTCAGCGATGACAACCAACCATATCGCCTGTCTCTGTCCATTCAGCGATGACAACCTACCACGTCGCCTGTCTCTGCCCATTCAGCGACGACAACCACATCGCCTGTCTCTATCCATTCAGCGATGAAAACCAACCACATCGCCTGTCTCTGTCCGGTCAGCGATGACAACCAGCCATATCATCTGTGTTCGCCCCGATCAACAACGATCAGGATATCGTACGATGGTCTGCCCATTCGCAACTAGTTGTTCCCCAGGAGAGTCTGCCTCGGCCTGCCCCAAACGACTACCTCTACTTCAGTCTAGCTTCACGCGCATCTTCCAACAGGCTTATTGCTTTGTCTCGGATGGTCTTTGATAAGGAGATTGGCTTTGATTCCCAACAGATGGAATTCAACCTGCCTGACACGACCTACCCGTGTTTGTTGGAATACTTTGTGCTGAGGATAGCTTGATCCCCAGCAACGACGGTCTGTCCTGTCCAAATCTGCAACAACAGCCTGTCCTGTCCAAATTCGATCAACAAGCGGCGATTCGCTCGTCCACTTCTACTTCCATCTCCGGCAATGGACAGCCAGTCCATTCCACCAATCAGGTTCCTTAAGTTTACTTGTCTACTTTGCTAGTATGCTTTGCTCTGGATTGCCTTGAGGGGTGTCTAGAATTCTTTGACGTTACTTGTACCAAATCAATGGTGCTTAAAGTGCCGTCAAAGAGGGGCTACTGTAGACACCCCAATCTGGGCTTCTAGATTAGTTTACTTACGATTTTTGATTCCCCGATGATGAAATGGATCAAGAACACCTTGGGAATGATAGCGTGTTTGAGCTTTGAGAGTTTGCAAAACCCTTGAACCTAACCTAGCTTAAGCCACTTCAAAAAACCAAAAACTCTACTGATGCACGCCAGGGTGCAACCATCCCGCGCCGGGGCGTACCATCGCGCACCCGACTCACTCCATCGCGCGACAGAGCGCCAAGGCGCACCATCGCGCGACAGACAGACTCCGTCGCGCGACGGTCCAACCTACCACCAACCTTTCTGAAGAAGGACAGTTGGCCACCAGTGCAACTTCAGCCAGCCTCGTGGACTGGCTGAACTCCTCTCCTGGCACCAACCAGATTCACCATTCCTCCCTATAAATACCCCCTTTGTTCATCCATTTAAAGGGTTCAAAAAAATTGAAGAAGGGTTACACACACCATCCTTCATTCTCACACCTCATCCAAGAACATAGCTTGTTCTTCCCCATTTTCTCACACTCAACAATCCTCAAACACCCCAATCAACTTCAAACATCAAAAGCTCAAATACTCTTTCAAATTCAAAATTGAAGGTATAGCTTACCTTTGTTCTGTTTTCTGTTCTGATCCCTGAGGGGGGACTGGCAGGGCCAAGGCCGGTAATCAATACCAGTCCTGGTCCTAAAGTTGGCAAGGTTTCAAAAATTGTCATGGTAGGAACCAGCGCGCGATGGTCCCACTCTCTCGCGCGACACTTCGGTGCTACACGCGATGGACCATGTGGGGATTGGTGTCCTACTGTTTTGTGCTTTATTTTGTGTATAGCTCACTCTGTTGCGCATGTTAATAACCAGTTTATTGCTTTCTTTTGCTAGAAATTGTTAGCGGTAGTTCAATATTCTTATCTGTTGTTTTGGACTACCCCTGAGGTCTTTCTGGATATGTACTAAAACCCAGAAATGTGTAAACCAAGCACTGGTCTGGTTGCGCCAGGGCCCACCATCGCGCGCCAGACTTGCTTTATCGCGCGACAGAGCGCCAGGGCGCATCCTCGCGCGCCAGACTGGCTCTGTCGCGCGATAGTATGCCTCTGACCAGTGAGTGGCCTTGCACGGGTAGCTTAGTTTTAGGCCATTATTTTGTCCCCACACTGTTTATGGGGTGTTTTATTAATTTGTAGGGCTTTACAACCTTTAAACTGTATATTATGCTGCCTATAAACTGCGTGGTTTGTCCTGGGTGTGCACTGGTCCTTCCAGAGCCCAGATGGTTTGAGAATAAGAGCTGTGGGTTTGAGTTCACCGGCGCGCGTGTGTCTTGGAGTTGTACGCGCAGGAATAAACAGCATGCAGTGACTTGCTCAGTGCATACTGGTTTCTTCCTACGCACGTCACTCCAAAACAGGGGCCTCCCAGTTTGTTTAAACTCCCACAACTGTCTGTTCTTATCCTATACTAACTATTCATCCATGCTATCATTCACATCTTGCAAACATGTTACAGTTTTAAATCCCCGATTAACTGTTCCCCTGCCCTAATTGGCTAAAAATTGATTAATCAAACAGAATCGCAAACAAACATCTTTCGCAAATGTCTAAGTAGAGACCGATCTCTGGATTGGGCGAGAGGGGTGCCATAAAATCCTTCCCCTCTTGTAACCTGGCTCCCGAACCCAGATATGGTTATGACGGACTGGTTCATTAACTTTTTCAAAATCAAAACAGCGCAACAAGTGCTTCGAAATACGGTTCCTTGGGTGTTGGACCTTCAAACCCGAGTGGCGACTCTGTATTTTCGCGAGCGCTTGTCATCCAGCTTAAAGCGCTCCTGTGAACCGGCATTTTTTCTCTCCTTGGGAAGGGAACGGAATCCCTTCCTAGGAAAGAAAAAGGGGCACGCATGCCCACACATGTGCGAAGTGCAATCGTGAGTCCTACGAATGTGGCGTAGTTAGAATTTATATTATTTATTTTCTTTGCTCTTGACTAGCAAAGTGTAAGTTAGGGGGGTGTGATAGGCGCGTAAATGTTCACATAAGCGCCCCCTAATTTATCATTGCTAAGTCTATTTATTTTATTACTTGGTGTTTTAATGCTTGATTTTTGTGTTCTAGGTATTTTGGGGAATATATTGGAATACATTCCAGGTCATGGCTAGAGCTACAAGAATTAGGCCTTAAAAATGTTCCAACTATGCACGTGATCGTGAAGGCGTAATTGGTAGCAGAAAAATAGAAGTTATACATGTTTTTATGGTGGGCCAAAGGACTACTATAAGTCATTACATTTTATTAAGTAAAAGAATTAGGCCTGGCCCACAACTTTGACAACAGTAAAAGAATAGGGTTATAGTATATATTTTAGAAAGAAAAAAAAGACAGCAGCAACGAGAGGAGAATTTGGACGAAAGAAATAAAGAAAGGGGCTGCCATGATATCTTCTTGGGATCATGCTGTCATAGAAAAAAAAAGCCATGACCGAGAGCTACAGAGAACAAGGCGCTGTGATATCTTCTTGGATTCCCACGCACAGAAAAAAAAGAAGACGAACGGGGCTACCAAAAATAGCAAACAATGGGGCTGCCGAGTGACGTTTCTTTTGGTTTGACTTTTCTTCCAGCAGCTTTTCTCTTATGTTATTTTGTTTCAGAGCTTTTTCCTTCAAGTTTTTGAGGGTTCGTTCGATTACTTGCATCCTGGTAACTTGTTTTAATTTCTGTTCTTTATAAAAGTTGTTCGTTGGTTCTTGTTTAACTTAGATCTTTTATTTATTTTTCATCTCGCGTATTAAAAAGCATGATTACTTCAAGGGTTTTATTCATTTTATTTCTAATAATGAGTGAGTAGTTTTTCTTAGGTTTGGTCGTTGGGTAAAGGCGCGCCGCGACCCAATTAGGATTCGTCTCACTATTTTTTCGTACATTAATTTAATTAAATAATTTTAGTTCGTGAAAACTACATCCGTTGGACGAATCCAAGGCATTGCCAGGACTCATGAGAATGGGAACGGCGGACCAAAACCTGTTCGTCACTTTGTACGGGACCGGCAACCTTAGGATTCGCATCCTTTGGAGTTTCCAATTCTCCCTAAAATTTAACCGTTTTTAGAACCTTGAAAAGCGAGTGGATTCTGATTGGGTAGCGAGCACTGGATTTTTTATTACCTTGCCTCTCTTTTTTATCATTTGAGCAAGTTATCTGTTAGTATTAGTTAATTAATCAACTAAAAGACAAGGGGTGGCTACCTAAGAGCTAATTTTAATACAACAACCCGAGGTTCCACAGTACACACTTCACCGTCCTTAGTGGATTTGACTCCGGTCTTACCGGGTATTGTGCTACATCAGTCTTAGCCCTACGCTTGGGGCAACCCATTATTTTAGGTCTGGGAATCGATCAAGCAGTGCCACTTTTGGACGAGGATATGGTGAAGTACGAGCAATTCAAGAGGTACTTGAAGAAGAGAGTGACCATTAAGCAGGAGGCAGAGCAGAAGGCCAAGGCATACCTGTTATACTTGTTTGGTGCTTCCCTGTACCCGAGTAGGCGTAGCAGGGTGCATCTGTCGTACTTGCAAGCGTTGAGGGACCTGAGGACGGCCTCACGCTTCAACTGGGGTGGGGTGGCGCTGGGCGCGGCATACGGCTTCTTAGGAGACTCGTCGAAGGATAGAACAGGGTGCTGCTCGATATTGGAGGATTTGGGAGGTATGATTTCATCATTTGTAAAGTAGAATTTTCATTATACTTGTACTATTTGATTGCATAGCTTGCTTGGCTGTATAACTGCACAATTGTATATCCTGTAACTGATGCACTTGTATGTTTGAAAATTGATGCAGCTTTGGGCTTATGAAGTTCTGAATATGTGCCATCCAGCGACCAGGTGTTCGGACTTAAGGATTCTCCCACGCACGCACGTTTGGAGCAAGAAGAATATGGGAGAAAAGAAAGGGAGAGGAGACCTCAACGGCTTTCGGATATATTTGGACGAGCTCCGAGCATCACAGGTACAACACAAAACCCCACTATTTTAAACATGCTTCCTTGTATAGCTTTAATGTTGTCGCTGATCAATATTTGCACTGTTTGCTTGTCTTGATCGCAAGTCACTTGGAATCCTTGGGGCAAAATAGAGCCAGAGCCAGAGTACTTAGCCAGGAGTAGAGTCATTGTAGCGAGCTAGGTGTTGCTGGAGTTGGCTTTTGGTTGGCAATGGCATTTAGGCGACCAAGTGACACAACAGTCACTTAGCATGTCTGAGTTTCAGGTGCCAGGGCCACTTCCACCTCGTGTTTCACACACTGGGGAGTACACGCAGGCTAAGCTGGAAGAGTTCACGTAGCCTAACACTGACCTGGCACGCCACTTGCGACCTGAGCGTGACAATGCCACCTACTAGAGAGACTACTTAGCGGGGCCGCTCGGGGTTTGAGCTTTCAGAGAGGTGCACAGTTAGGCTTATGGAGCCCGCGGAGCAGATGAGAGTGGCCTTGGATAGACCGAGGGGAGTGGAGACTCGTGTCAAATGGGGACTTGGTGGTCCGGTGGTGGGAGGTCCACTCGAGTTGTTGTGGACACTAAAGGTGGTGGACGAGCAGGGCGATCCAGTGGAGATACGCCTTGCACAAGCTAGAGTGGAGCCTGCACCTATAAGTGTTCCGGTAAGATTTACCTTCAATTTCTGCTCTTTAATACACTTGTATTACAGTTGAATTGCCTGATAATCCCAACTATATGCAGGTGCCAGTTGAGTGGGTGAATGAGGATGTACGTCGCATGCTTGCGATGGAGAAGGTGATTAGAAGAGTAGCGAGTGGTATGCCATTGGACTTGCACTATCTAGTACCAAATCCACCACCGGTTCAGCCACCAATTGTGTAGAGGACTCAGGTATATATATATCTCAGAAAATGATACATTCTTGCTTTCAATACTGATAATATGCACCTGCTTCCAATACATAATATGCTCGATAATCCTTGCTTTTGATGGTTGATAGATTGTACCTGCTTTCAACATTTGAAATACACAATATGTACAATGTATACTAATGCTTAAATGAATTTACAATGCAGGCACAAGGTAGGGCAACTCCTAGAAGAAAGAGCACACAAGATCCTCCTCCACAGAAGAAGACTACAACGACGAGCTCTTCTACAACCCCAGCCAGCTCTTAGCGATAGGCGAGCGCTAGGGGACCAACAGCTGCAAACATTCGAAAAGCCCAAGATGGCTTGGCTCGACGGAGGAAAGGTACCAGATGAGAAAGCGAGAAAGACCTTCCGAGGTAGTGACAGTTCACAGGAAGAAGCAACATATAGTGCCTAAGGCTTCGCAGGAAGAGGAAGAAGAAGGAAATGGGGAAAAGGAGCGCTCATCCAACAGCAGCGGCTTTGATGACACCACCGATGATACCAAATACAAGAGGGATCCAAGAGAGGAGGAAGATGACGACGAGGACAACGAGGGCAACACCAATTGGCTCGAAAAATGAGGGCTACCATTGAGCCTCATTTACTTTACCGCATTTTACCTTTTGCTTTGGGCCTGCGCGCCCACGTAAATAGCTAGATAGCGGGCCCTAGTTGACTTTTGGTAGTAGTGGCATGCCCCTTTGACTTGTGGGCAGATGTACCCTGCTTGACATGATACTTTGATTGGCTGAAGTGCCACTTTTGACTTGATTTTTCCACTGGTAGACATGGTATAAATTAGTAGTTATAAAATTTGCATTTTTTGGTTTATTAATTCTCGCAGAGGAAATTTGATAAAAAAAAGTATAAACAAACCACTAATATCATGCTTGCATTGACAACGTACTGAGATGACTTTCAGACACACTCATACATATAGACTCGACTAGATCGAAGGGAACATAAAATAAGTCCTCGAATATGATGAGGACACGGATACCTGACACATAATGAAATTTTGGGTATTAATGGGCCAAAACTCAAAATATAAGAATTCAGGCGAAACTGACACTTCCGCCAGGCCAAATAGGTGTGTAATGACCTGTGTGAAATGACAAAACCGAGAAAAGCATCCCATTATGAGGAAAATACCAAAAAATGCTAAAAATATCGTAAAAATGGACATAAAACGCAAAAGACAACTCGAATATGTCCCAGACTGAAGCCGACACCACCGTGCAGTCACATTAGGTCCATATGACATGTACGGTATAGCAGAACTTGGCAAAACCCTCTAAAATGGATTTTGAGCCTTCGAAGCCTCAACTTGAACTTGAAATGGGCCACAGGGGGTCCAAAATCCTCGTTGAGTGCGACATTTTGAGCCTTCGAAGCCTCAACTTGAACTTGAAATGGGCCACAGGGGGTCCAAAATCCTCGTTGAGTGCGACATTTTAAATTCGATGCTTGGACACAGTCACATATGCTCATAGTGAATTGCTAGAATCATCAAAAATGCAAAAAGACCTCTGGAACAAAAAACAACATGTCGGAGGCAGTAGACTACCAAAACTGTCAACTGGTTCATTGCAGACGCGCACACGCAGATGATATCACACGAGTGTGGATCTATTATTGGCGCGTGCTGATCAAACCCTGCTTAGGTGCCTTTGTTTGACCAGACCATCTTTTTGAGAGGTAATAAGCCTTGTCACTCTTCTAGATGGCTTGCAGATAGTTTTGATCTGTAGGAAAGGGTGTCCTTGCATGCAAGGTGGTAGGACACCTATGCATTGAACTTATCCCTCGGCACGAGAACCGAGGCCGATATTTTCAAAGTTTTGCCTATAAAAGGAGGGTGCTAGATACATTAAGATCACACCACTCCTCCTAAACACAAAACTCTTTAATCATTCAAAATGGAAAGCCCACTACCAGCCTTGCTCGAACCCTGGTTATCGAGGTTCGAAACCATCGATTGGGCTAGCTCTCGATCATAAGGCCTGGCCTCAATCCGAGACCTTCTGTAACGCCCCGAATTTTGGGTACGTTAAGAAGACAATTTATTGATAAAAACTGTAACGCCCTGAATTTTGGGTACGTTAAAAGGACATTTTATTCATACAATCAAATGGAGTCTGGCTCTTATTACAACAAATACTCTCACAAGAGTTCAATATTTTACACAAACGGAGGGGGATTCTAGGGTTTCTAACTACAGCTCCTCAGCTCCTCTATTCTTGCCAGCTCTTCAGCTCCAAAGCCTCCACGGTGATCTGCTAACCCTGATTATCTACAAAATCTGACACATTATACCAGCGTCACCACCGATATAATATGTCAGGGTCACCAAAAAGGCAACACCGTGAGCTACAAAGCTCAGCAGAGTAATCCCATACCCGCTAACCCATACTTACAAACAACAGGAAATAACACATCGATTTCCACATGATACATATATACGCAGCTAACAATGACACATCCCAATTCGTTAATCAACTAACGTTGGTGTCCAAAAGTTTCGTATTTCTCCTACGCGACTCGTCGTAGACCGTGTCAACATTTTCATTTATAAAACAATCTTTCAAAAGACATTTGTTTAACACAAAACATTTGCATTGGCTCCGTACCGTGGATAACCAAGCTACACACCCAACCTTTTTAAAATCATTTGCATTGGCTCCGTACCGCGGATGACCAAGCATACACACCCAACCTTGGTTCCGCCGCGCCGGGTTCCCAAGTATCCTCACAATGGTTCCGCCGCGCCTGGTTCCCATTGGCACACAAAAATATTTGCATTGGCTCCGTACCGCGGATAACCAAGCTACACACACCCTACCTCGGTTCCGCCGCGCCGGGTTCCCGAGTATCCTCACAATGGTTCCGCCGCGCCGGGTTCCCATTGGCACACCACCTCACAATGGTTCCGTTTTTCCCGGATCCCATTGGAACACACACAAAACACACACCACACAATGGGCTACCACGTCCGGCCACATTATGGTTTTCACAATCCACGCAATGGGCTACCAAGTCCAGCCACATCGCGGTTTCCAAAACATTTCAACATTTTCAAATGTTTCTTTTATGCACGCACACAACTCACATAATGCCACCCAAAACCGGTCATTATGTTGTTTCAAAATATTTCCTTCCTCGGAAAACATTCCTTTTAATTAACCACACCCTAGGTGTCATGTTTCTACTTTCTCGGTTCTCGTGTCTCGTTTACATACAAAGACTCCGCGGTAGGACAAACGTAAGCAAGAATCATCCTAACAAGATCATCCAATTCTATATTACTCATCACACTCAATTACTACTTATCGCATAACGCCAAATGTACGGACGCCTTTGGAGTGTATCACTTATGCTTTATTCAAAGCACAACGCCACATGTACGGACGTCTTTGGAGTGAAATCACTTATGCTTTATCACATACCACAAGTAATACAAGCAACTCATATACGCATACTCATAACTATCTTAAAGATCAAAATACGAATATTTCTAATCAAACGATAAGTACGTAAATAAAGATAACCTACTTTATACTTAGGGAAGTGAGTAGAGGTATTCTACCTTACTTCTTGGCGGTAGTCGGCTACGGAAAGTACGTCGGTGGTCGGGCGGAGTAACTTCCTACGGTGGTCTCCGGTAGCTTCGAAAGAGAAGGGTTTCTCTCGAAACTTCTACTTGACTATTACTACTACTACTTTTGGATCGAGAGGGTGGTCGAGTGGCGGTTTAGTGGCGGCCTAGGATGAGTTTCTTGAAGAACTCAAGAACAACTCAAGAACAAAGAAGAACTAAAGAAAGAACAAGAATTTCTAGAGAGAAGTTGGAGCAAAGTGAGAAGGTGTGAGTTCAATGCTTGGAATGGGGTCCTATTTATAGAAAAACCTTGGCTCTCTCTCCTCTCTTCATGGCCGGCCCCCCTCTTTCTCTCTCTACCTCAAATTTTGACACATGGCATGAAATCTTTGAAAGATCAAAGTCTAACCCTAGGCTTGCATGGCTAGGTTAGGCTAAATGGTAGGCTTGCATGGCTATTCTTAGTACTTTGGATGGGATTTTTGGAAGATATGTTGGAAAGGAGGAGACATAGGTACAAGATTTGGTTTTAAACAAGCATAGAAGTACAATGGAGGAAGTTTCTTAGCTAGGAAGAAAGATATCACCAAGGATTTGAAAGGATGAGGAAGGTCAAGTCAAAGTACAACCCATCTTCCTCCTTTCTTCCTTTTCTCTCTCTCTCTCTCCCTCTCTCTCTCTCTCTCGGCTCCCCTCTCCCTCTCTCTCTCGGCAATCTCTCTCTCCCTCTCCCTCTCTCTCTCTCAAGTACACACACACACACACACATACATATATATATACACATATAAAAGCACAAGTAACAATAAACAATGGGTACCTTTGGTACTAGGGTCAAGGAAACTTAAGGGCTAAGATTTCCAAATAAATAAGCACATGTGTACTAATGTACTCTAGGAAGATCAACTCCCCAATAAATTAATCCAATTGGGTACAAAACCCCAATACAAAATAATAAAAGGGTACTTAGGAAAACTTAGGCCTTAAAGGCTACAAGTACTTTTAATAATAAAATAATGTGTACTTTATCACATGGGGAAAAACAAAAGACTAAATTAATGAACCCTTGTACTTGCTTGAAAGAATAACTCTTTTACCCAATGGACAATAAATCCCCTAACTTTTATTGTCCAATGGACAAAGGTTAAAAGGAAACTTTTATTTAAAATACTTAAAATTGTCCTTTTTAAAGCATGTGACAAAAGCCCTATATTAAATATAGGTGTGGTACCAAGTACCCCAATTAAATAAAAAGGCTAGGATTCTCCCCATTAGTTTATAATAGAGTACAAGTACCAGTAAATCTAGGGTTTAGATATTCCCCAATAGTTTAATGCACAAAAGTACATGGGAATCCAATTTAAAATGTAACCTTGTACTTGGTAGAAAGATTTGGGCTATTACCCAATGGATAATAATTCCCCTAATGGTTATCGTCCAATGGTCCAAGGTTACTTGGGTACTTTTATTAGAAAAAATAATCAAACATACTTTTCAAAATAAAAAGTCTATTCAAGTACTTTGTTTAAATCTTTCAAAATCCTTTTAATATAAAGAAATGGGTTTCTTTTATCCAATGGATAATAATTCCCCTAACCATTATGGACCAATGGGTAAAGGCAAAGGTTCAAAAGGTCAAAAGGTCCAAAAGGTTCATCTAGTAACTAGGTAAGTCGGTTGCTTGGTTCCTCCAAGTAGTCGGTTGGAAATTAACTAAATTGGTCACGTAGGTTTTTCTAGTCAAGAGTTTATCCAAGGACCAAAATCTAACTACGACGAATATTAACAAGAAATCATATAACACTTAGGAGAAAATAAGTAATTTAAATAAAATTTAAATATTTAACGAAATTTTTACTGACCAAAATTCAGGGTCGTTACACCTTCAATACGTGTGGCCACGCCCCGAACTCCTCAGAGGTGCACTTTCATACTAGGACCCAGCGATGCACGTCTTTCGGTTTGATAACGACGAGTTGTGCCCGACAGTCGAGGAATTCCAAGCGTACCTCCACGGCTTTGCAAATTCCCATGTACTTGCTACCCCAAGGCGCCCCCCCCCCCCCCCCCCCCCCCCCCCCATTTTAAAGAGAATATGAATCATCTACTGCAGATGACACTCAACCTTTGCGAAGAGGTGACAGTGACTACAATCCATGACAACGAACTTGACATTGCACGACTCATCAAGTTGTATGGTCCAGACGGAGTCTTGGAGGATTATGTCGAGCAAGCTCACCGAAGGTTCGCTCTTTCAATCTATGCGTTAGCAGCCTACATGCTAGTCCTTGTTGATGGGAAGGTTAGCCTCAGCGTGGTTAGCGTAGCTTCTCAGATGGGGGCCCAAAAAAATATAATTCCCATGGTCCTGGCAGAGACCATAATGGGCTTGGATCTGTTCAAAAGTGGCCAGATTAATACTTTCAGCCGCAGCCCGCGCCTGCTCCAAGTGGGTTCTCACTCAGCTCACCTATTTTTTGGTTTTTGCACTTTCTCGTTTTACCTCGACACTCAGTTAAGGCTCGCACTAGATCCTTACTTGTCTTTTCACTCAGGCTTTATTTGACTTCTTACTTGCCTTTTCACTCATACAGATATGGCTTTTAGACAAGGTAGGCTTGCTTGAAGCACCTCAAGCGGGTTGGAAACACTTTCCCAGGCGTATGGTTGAAAGATCGATGCTATATCCTGAACAAGGAATAGAGGAGTGGTTTACCTTCCTGAATGACATGCAGTCTAAAGACATCGTCTGGAGGTGCCCCTGGCTAGACTTACCTGACATGGCGGTCAATTCGGCTGGCTTTGATAGGATGGTAATCGCCGGCCTGGTGAGCTTTACCTTTTATGTCTTAGGCGGTATTCTCTGTCAACTTGGCATGAGCCAGGGTCTGCACAAAGTTGGAATTAAGGACTTCCAACCTCCCGCTTTCGATGCTCGGAACTTGCTTAACTACCGATGCAGTTGGAATGATAGGGTGCTTGAGGGGCCTCTTCTAAATTTCACCACATGGCTCGAGAGCCGCTATGTAAACTGGCTTCACAGAGAAGTCAAAGCAAGATCAAGGGGTTAGTACTAAGCGTCCGATAATCTCGTATCTTAGAATAAGCTGAGGGCCGTTGGGCTTCTCGAGCATTTTGCTTTTCGTTTTTCGCTTCAAGTCACTATATGGCCCATTAGCCTAGCATGTCCAATAAAAGAACGATCTTGTACAACACAAGAGTTTCGAAAAAAGCTTGCACAATTAATTCCAACACAACGAAACCTCATTTGCAGCTTAAAATGCCCCTCTGAGAGTTCAAAACCTTCTTTAAGCAAGAAACTGTGGACCCAACGCTTCAACACAGTCACACGTACCCAATATGACCTACTGGAAATGTTAAAAGTCCAAAACTTGGCCCAGAATTGAAAATGAAAAATCACAGCTCAAAGGCAGTAGGCTATTTTTCTGCTAGAGAAAATTGAATCAGTGCGCGTGGAAGCCTGATCAACGTGTGTGCTACACGACCAACGCACGCGTATCCTTCACTAGCCTGCATGGATAGACTTCTGCTACAGTTGCCAACTTGGACCAAACTTGAAGTTAAGGCACAAAAAACCTTGTCACTGCCCTTGGCTGTCCAGAATACTTTTTTGGGTCAGGCCACAGGTGTATCTTTGCATTAAAGGGAAAGTGCCACCTTTGCATAGATATTTCACCCTAGGATGGATATTTTCATATCCCTTGGATATAAAATGAAGGTGTTTTACTACAACCCAAACTACACTCAATAACCAAAGCATTCACAACATCCAAAATGGCGAATCCTTTGCCAACCCTGATTGGTCCTTGGCTAATGACATTCGTTGCAGGAGACTGGTTATCTTTTCGGTCCCACAACTTGGCCGCTTTTCATTTCCTTCGAAACATGAGGCTTCGCCCCAAAATCTTGAGAGCAACCTTACGGTTCTAGGATCTCGACGTCCACGTGTTTAGATTCGAAGATAACGAGTTATGTCCAACAGTGGAGGAGTTCCAAGCATACCTCCAAGGTTTCGCCTCAAGAGTGATCGTTGTGCTGCCATATCGACAAAGCATGTCCAAGCTGCTAAGTCTTGTCTCAACATTTCCAAAGGGGGAGCAGAGAGCTTGCTAAGTGGTGGCCAGCTCAATATCATGCGGTTGATGGATTGGAACGGCCCGGAAGGTAACATAGAAGATACTGCGACACAAGCCCATCGCCGATTTGCTTTGGCAATATGCGTATTGGCCGCCTATTTGCTGGTGTCTCCAAATGGACAAGTTAGTCCCTTGTTGGTGAGCATTGATGCTCAAATGGGGACTCGAAGGAATGTGGTGCCGATGGTTCTAGCGGAGAAGCTCATGGGTTTGGACTTGGTTTATACTGGTCAAACCGACACGTTTAGCGGTAGCCCTCTCCTGCTTCAGGTAAAACCTCACTCACCTCACCTTTTTTCAGCTTTCACACATTCTCTTTTTTACCTCAACGCTCAGCTAAGGTTATATATGGAGCTCCTCACTTGTTTTTCCACTCAAGTTTTGTATGGCTCTTTACTTGTCTTTTCACTCATGTAGCTATGGTTATCAGACAAACTAGGACTGCTTGCAGCTCCTGAGCAAAACTGGGATGCATTGCCAAGCAAAATCCACCAATGGGGGATGATATATCCAGAGATGTGTATGAACTAATGGTACGCGTTCATGAATGAGATGTCGTCAAACGAGATCATCTGGAGGCACGAATGGCTGAACCTTCCGGACATGGCCACCAACTCTGCAGGCTTCGAGAGAATGGTGATCGCTGCGCTAATCGGCTTCGCATTCTACATTCCAAGGCGTATCCTTTGGCAGCTAGGGATGAGTCAAGGGCTGCACAGAGTAGGGGTTGAAACTTTCCACATTCCCACATTGAATGCTCAAAACCTCCTCGGATATCAACACAATTGGGGTTCAAGGCAACTCGGGGGAGCAGATCAAAAATTCATCATGGAGCTCCAACGTCGCTACAAAATATGGCTGCATAGAGAAGTTGAAAGACGGCAAAACATCGACTGACTCCTAACAGACTTTGATGACTTAGAATAAACCGTGAGCCTAGTGGGGCCTCTAGCATTTTATTTGTTTTTATGCTTAACTGTTTTAAGACTTTGCTCACCTGTGTAATAAAAGTAGTAGCTTGCAATAAAACTGAAAGACGAAAGGTTCTTCCCTTTTGATTCAAATGTAGAACATCACTTTGTTTCGAACGCCAATATATATACCCAAGATGGCAAACCATGGACCAAGTTGATTGATTGTGACTGAATATCACAGAGAGATTGCCTACGTATCCCTTTTCAAGGAATCAGGTCGCACATAGTTTATGCTAAGGTTCACTCGAGTATTTTACCTCTCCTTTTGTGCTCTAAATTTTGCCTAGAACTGCCTCTTCAGGTTTTCGATCTGGTGAGCTTTTGATTATTGCCTATTTATTTTTGCCTAAACCGCCTCCTTAGATTTTTGGTCCAGCAGGCTCGCTCTAAATTTTGCTTGGAACCACCCACCCCTGTGGTTTTCGGCCCAACGAGCTTCGCTCAAGGATAGTAATGTTTGAGTTGATCCAGGTTGACCAGGGTGGCGAATTCATTGCTGTCGAGGTCTATGAGCTAAGCCGCTCCCCCAGACAAGATAGTCTTGATGATGTAAGGCCCAGAACGCTTCGGTCGGAACCTGCCACAAGGATCGAACATAGGTGCTCGGATCTCCTTCGTAACCATATCCCCTTCAACCAAGCCCTTAGACTTTACTTTCTTGTTGAATGCACGGGTGATCCTTCGCTGATACCCCTGAACATGATACAAGGCACGAACGAAGCCTCCTCTCATCAAAGAGCATGAGTTCAACAAATCTCCTATTGAGCCATTTGGATTCCGTGAGTCCACATTCTGCCATGACCCTTAATGACGGTACCTCAAGCTTGATAGGGAGTACCGCTTCCATCTGGTAAACTAGAGAGAAGGGAGTTGCCCCAGTTGATGTTTGATACCCCCAGAGCGCAAGAGGTAGTTGCTCATGTCAGTCCCTGGAAGATTCAACAGGCTTCTTGATGATTGTCTCGACATTCTTGTTTGCCACTTCGACGGGTCTGTTTGTTTGTGGGCGATAAACCATTGAATGATGGATCTGAATCTTGAATTCCTCAAAGAGTTCCAAAACCCCGCCTTTGAAGTGAATCCCATTATCTAACACAAATGCCTGTGGGACACCGTATCGATAGATAATGTTCTTTCTGATAAAATAAGCGACTTGAACCGCAGTCAGGGTTTTGTAAGATTCAGCTTCCACCCACTTGGTGAAGTAATCTATCGCCACTAAAATGAACCTGTAACCATTTAAAGCAGACAGTCTAATCATGGCGATGACATCGATGCCCCACACAGAGAAAGGCCAAGGCGTAGTCATGCCAAACAGATTGGACGAAGGAACATGCATAAGATTAGCATGGATTTGGCATTTGTGACAGCGATGCACATAATCCACACACTGTGATTCCATAGTAGACCAGTAGTAACCCTGCTGTGGGATCTTCCTAGTGAGCATGACACCGCTCATGTGAGGGCCGCAGACTCCTTCATGAATCTCCTCCATATTCCTTGTCGCCTCAGTACTATTGACACACAATGTGTGCATTCCATAATGAGACCTACTATACAGCTTTCCTCCACAGATGATGTATTGGGCAGCCAACCTTCGCAATGCAGTTTGATCTTTTTTAGTGGCCTCAGCCGGATACATCCCACTCTCGACGAAGTTCCATATATCGTGGTACCAGGGTAGGCCATCATCAACATCATCGATGGTGTTGACGTACTGATAAGCGGGAAAGTCCCTCTGTTCAATCAGGATAGGGCGTAATTTGACACCTAAAGGAAGTTCGACCATGAAAGCCAAAGTTGCCAAATCATCAACAAATTGGTTCTTCAACCGAGGGATATGAGTGAAGGTTACTTTGTTGAAATGAGGAATGAGCTCTTCCAAATCCTAATGATAAGGTTTCAACTTTTCTTCACGAACTTTCCAGTCCCTGTTGGCCTGAGAGACCACCAGATTGGAATCCCTAATGACTTCGAGCTTTTCAACACCAAGTGTAAGAGCAGCCTCCATGCCAACAATACAGGCCTTATACTCAGCTTGGTTGTTTGTGACATCAAAATTGAGTTTGAATGAAAGCGGAATATGAGAGCCATCGGGCGTAATCAGCCACACCCCAATCCCGAACCCCTTCTGGTTAGCTGCCCCATCAAAGTAAAGCGTCTACACGTCTTCAATGACTGTCAGTATCTCCTCATCCGAAAACACAAAGTCAGAGTCTTCTGGTCCATCAACAGGGTGATCAGCAAGAAATTCTGCAACTGCACGCCTTTTGACTAATTTCCTTGTGACGTACTCAAGTTTGAACTCTGCCAGCAAAAGCAACCAGAGCGCTAACTTACCAGTGATTGCAAGCTTCTCAAATAGATACTTGAGAGGATCCATTTGAGAAATCAGCTTCACAGGATAAGCCAACATGTAGTGCCTTAGCTTTTTGGTGGCCCATACAAGGGCCTAACACATTTTTTCCAAAGTGGTGTAGCGCTCTTCACATCCAACCATTTTCTTGCTTAGGTAATAAATGGCTTTCTCAACTCCTTTGTCCCCTTCTTGAGCTAGCAAGCATCCCATAGAAGATGGGGTTACAGACATATAGAGAATCAGAGGCTTCCCTGGTACTAGCAGCATTAAAATCGGAGGGTTTTGCAAGTACTTTTGAATGGAAAGAAAAGCGGCTTGACACTTATCAGTCCAAGTGAATGGGACATTCTTCTTGAGTAGACGAAACATCGGCTCGCAAATTAAAGTCAACTTGGCAATGAATCTGCTAATGAATTGCACCTTCCCCAAAAAGCTCCACACTCCCTTTTCAGACTCCGTCGGCTTCATCTTGAGAACTGCCTTGTTCTTTGACAGGTCAACCTCAAGAGGTGATCATGAAGGCGAGCATCTTGCCCGCTGTGACTCTGAATGTGCATTTCTGCGGATTGAGGCGCATCCGATACTTACAGATTCACTCGAAGAACTTCCAAAGCACAGGAATATGGCCTTCTCAAGTCCTTGACTTGGCAATAATATCATCCATGTAGACTTCAACTTCTTTGTGGATCATATCATGCAAGAAAGTCAAGGCTGCCCGCTGATAAGTATGATAGACGTTTTTCAACCCAAACGGCATGACCAGATAACAATAAGTCCCCACTCGGTGATAAAAGTTGTCTTCTCACGATCCTCTGGTGCCATGAGAATCTGATTGTAACTCGAGAATCCGTCCATGAATGAGCACATAGCATGTCCCACCGTATCATCCGCAAGCACATCAATGTGAGGCAAGGGAAAATCATCTTTGGGGCTTGCTTTGTTCAAGTCCCTAAAATCAACACAAACTCGGATTTCTCCATTCTTTTTAGGAACAGGAACAATATTGGCCACCCAAGTAGGATACTGAGAAACCATGAGAAAACCAGCGTCAATCTGCTTGGTGACTTCGTCCATGATCTTTTGTATCCAATCTGGCCTCATCCGTCTCAGTTTCTATTTCATAGGTTTAGCATCTGACAGTAGGGGAATCCAATGCTCCACTATCTCGGGGTTAATACCGGCATTTCTTGATGAGACCATGCGAAAATATCACTGAATTTCGTGAGTAGCTCTTTGAAATCACGATGCTCTTCTGGGGATAACGTGGAGCTCACTTAAACCATTTGGGGATCACCCTCATCTTTCAAGTTTATTGTAGACACCCCAATCTGGACCTCAAAGGGTCTTTGAACATCCCAATGATGAAATAAAGGAAACAATACCTTCGAGAGCTTGGATAAAGGATTCCTTCAGCCTAAAACCCCAAAGCCCAAACCAAAAGCCCTAGACTGGACCTATAATACCGCATGGAACACTTCTACACCGCACACCATAATAGAGTTCATTATGCCACACGCGGTCATGAGGTTAACCGCACAACATTGCAGGTAAAATTCTGACTGGCTCGGCTAGCTGTAGGCCACGCCCACTTGAGCCATAGCTACAAGTTGGCTAAGTTGAAAATGCACTTCTGGTCCCCAGAAAATACCTCCACCATTTGAATTCAAAATCCTTGGCTCTTGCCTATAAATACATCACTCCATTCAAGGGAAAGAGGCCTTGAACTCTCTTTCTCTCTCATCATGCTTTCACACCCACTCCTCACTTCCAAGTCTTGAGACAGTTTGCTCTAAAAACATTCTTTGGGCTTCTCCTTTCTCAAAGTCCCCCATTTTTCTCCTCACCATTAAAAGTGAGTCCTTTTACTCACTTTAAGATCCTAACTACCCAATATACCCATCTTTTACACATATCTGTACCTCTCTTTCCTCAACCGACTTTACCAACGCTCATCCATTGTCATCCATCCTTATCCAAGCTCAAGATCCGAGGTAAAAACCAAGTTTCCTTCGGTTAAGCTCAGTCTTGACCCTGAGGGAGGTAAAAATCATTTTTTAGAAAATAAAACAACCACTGTCCTGAATGCACCACGCCGTGCGGCGTATCAATGCGTCACGCGGCGTTGTGTGTTCAGAAGCACGACGTTTCATCAGCTACTATTTTTTCTTGCTCAAACTGTCTACATCAAAGTTATCTTTCATAAGGACTATTTCTGTTGTTAAGAAAATAGTTATCAGTGTTCTCAGAATGAGACCATATCTACAAGCCATGTTCCGTTCATAAAAAATTTTTCTTAATCATCTCAAGCAGTTAAATGTACTAAAAGTTATTTTATGTCCATGGCTTGATGAAATGGTACCGTCCTAAAGTGATCCAATAACTGAGCATCTTCGGATGTCTTCAAAAATGTTGTAAGTAATACTCTGGGAGCTAATGACAGTCTGATAACAAAACAGATACCCTGCACAGCATATTGTAAAGCCGTGCGTGACATTACAATATGCCATGAAGGAGATCACAGTGGTCCAGACAGCTTGTCCAGAAGCTTCTCTTTTTTTTTTATTCACTACATCATCTTTATCACCTTTGTACAGGCAGCACCACGTGCACGTCAACGTGATATATTTTCCCATGTCCCTTCCCCTCTTACTTGCTTATTAAAGAGCTGCGGCCCGACACCGAAGACACACTTCTCGGCATTGAGGCGGAGCTTGTGTTTCTTGAGTATCTCGAAGACGTCGGCGAGGTGAGTTAGATGATCACTGGCGCGCATGCTTTTGACCACCATGTCGTCAATGTAAGCCAGCATAGTGTCGCCTAGTAACCGCTCGAACATCTTGGTTATCATTCGCTGGAAAGTGGCCCTGGCATTCTTTGAACCGAAGGGCATAACAAGGTACCCGAAGATGCCATGGGGGGTGATGAAGGCCATGTTCTCGACATCGCCTTTGAATCTGGTGATAGCCCCGGTAGGCATCCAAGAAGCTGAGTCGCTCGTGTCCGGAGGTGTTCGGAGGTGGCGTCGACGAGCTGGTCGGTATGAGGAAGGGGAATGAAGTCTTTTGGGTAGGCATCGTTGAGGTTTGAGTAATCGACGCAGACCCGCCATTTGCCATTCTTTTTCTTGACTACAACAGTGTTGGCCAGCCACTTGGGATACTGGACTTCTCTAATTGCTCCTGCATTCAGGAGCCGGTTGACTTCTTCAATAACGGCCTCAGAGTGAACAGAAGAGGACCGTCGTGCCTTTTGTACGACCGAGCGCTTGTCTTGGTCGATGTTGAGTTTGTGGCAAATGAAGGAGGGGTCGACCCCGGGCATCTCATATGGGGTCCAAGCGAACACTTCGATGTTTCGCTTGAGAAAAGCTACCATCTCATTCCGATCAGTATCACAAAGTGAGGAACTGACAAGGAAGAAGCAGGAACCGTCTTCGGTTATTGGGATGCTGGCCACGTCTTCTACGGTCTTGTCGTCAGCGGGTCTACCGACGTCCTCCAAAATTGGGGTCTTGGAAACTTCAATAAGATTAACCCAGGGGGTCTGTTTATTACTTCGGACGGCATTGACGTAGCACTTCTTTGCCACAGTTTGATCTCCGTACAAGTCTTCCTGGCGCCCGAAAGTTCCAATGAAATGGACCACTTGGTGGTAGGTGGAGGCAATCGCCTTAAGCCTATGCAGCCAGGTCCGTCCGACAATTGCGTTGTAAGGGCTAGGGACGTCAACTACCACAAATTCCATCTCAAGAGTTACCGAACCGGCCCGGACAGGAAGAGTGATCATATCGATGGGCCAGACCGGTGCTCCGTTGAAGCCGATAAGAGGAACTTCGGAGGGACGGAGATCGGTGTTGGGAATCTTTCGATTTTTGAACAGAGAGTAGTACATGACTTCGGCCGAGCTGCCCTGGTCCACGAGGACACGACGGACGTTGAAAGTTCCAATGCGTAGTGTGACTACGAGGGCGTCATTATGGGGAAGCTGGATGCGGTCGAGATCATTTTTCTGTGAAAGTGATCGTCCATTTGGAACCGTCATCGGTTCTGGGGCGTTTTGGTTCTGGACCGATCAACATGACCTGCTTGGAGGAGGAGGCCTCGTTCAGCTCGGCCCAGATGATGCAAGCGGCCTCAGGGTTTAGAGGACCGTGTATGACGTGGATCGTCTAGACCTCTTCCTCGGTGTTTGTTTCGGTCCGTTGTGCCCGAGCCGTCATCTTCTCGTGATCGATGAAGTTGCCAAGGTGGCCACCCGCAACAAGCTGTTCCAAGTAGGCCTTGAAGGGCTTGCATGCTGTGGTGAAGTGACCCTGTTCGTTGTGGTAATTGCATCGGACGATTGGATTCTTGATTTTCCCATTTTCGGTTCCTAGCTTTTGATTTGCGAAGGAGAAAAAGGGCTGATCCTTCACTTGATCGATGATCCGGTAGATAGGAATGGTGAAAACTGTTTTCTCGGCATTGAAATCGCTTGGCTTCGGTCCCCTCCTCGGCGACTGCTTGATGGTGTTGACCTATTTTTTTGGTGTTAGGATAGGTGCGGGAACCGGAGTGGATACCGAGGTATTTAATGTCTTCGAACTCGTCGGCTTCCCGATGCCTCTCTCTGCCTTGGATTCAATGAGCTGACACCAACCCTCGATACGAGTCATAAGGTCCTTCATAGAGTTTGGCTTATGGCGAGCGAGGTCGTCATAGACTTGCTCGTCCTGGGAGGTGAGACCATGCTTGAATCCTCGGGCTGAGATGATGCCATCGCAACCCTTTATCTCATTGAATAGTTCCCAGTAATGGCCGGCGTACTGCCGGAGCATTTCGTCGTTCCTCTTGCGGATGGCGCAGAGGGAATCGATCTCCTTCTCGTGCTTATTGCTTGTTACGAACCGGGCCATGAAGGCATCACAGAGGGAATCGAACGAGGAAATTGATCGAGCCGAGAGTTGATAAAACCAGGTGAGGCCCAGGTTGCTGAGGCTTGCAGGAAACACTTTGCACAAGAAGGCATCGTCCGAGGGTTCGTTCCGAAGAAACAAAGACATGACGAGCTTGTACTGAACCAAATGAGTGTACGCCTCGGTCTTGCCGTCATATTTGGCAAACTTGGGTTGGGTGAATCCCTTGGGGGGGGGGGGGGGGGGGGGTAACCGAGTCGATTTCTCTTGTAAAGGGGGAGGTCGTGAGTCGTGTAAGTCGCGCGTCGCGATGAGGGTCGGATCGAACGGTCAGGGCCGTCTGGACGCTCAGTCACTGTACGCTTCTTGGGGACAAGTTTATCCAATCGTTCATATTCCTTTCTTTTTGGAGCAACACTAACCGACTTCTTGGAAGAGCATTCTCGGTGGTGATGGCGGTAGCTGTCCCGAGCGGAAGGCTCGAGGCGCTTAGTGACCAGGCTTCTGCTGTGTACGCCGTCGGGGTGCGAGACGATAGGACTTCTGGCTCGAGGGCCCTTCAGGTGCTGGTGGTATCCCCTAGTCTGGAACTTCACAAGGTCGTCATCTCTTCTGGCCGCCCTTGTGAGGCTAGGGGTAGATTCCCGGCCTGTCCTGCCCACTCGGACCGAGTGGGTGGAAGAGGCAGAGACGCTCTCAGCACCGAGCCTTTCGAAGGCCGATGGTCTCCTTCGAAGCTGCATAGGGGAACGGGAACGGTCCCTATGCGATGTGTCCTTCGAGCGTCTGCCGGTCTTGGTGGCTCGAGACGATCCTTGACTGAGGGACGGGATCTGTGCTCTAGCAGGTGACTAACTTTGCGATTGTGAGGGGGGGTGTGACGGTCCTTCCTTCCGCCGCGACTCCCGGAGGAATGAGATGGGGAGATTTGGAGGAGGTGCTTGATCTCCGCCAACTCGTCTCGGACGTGTCTGTCGCGGTCCATTACGGTTGTGAGGTCGTCAATTTTTCGCTCAAGATGGTGGATGTAGGAGTGGAGCTCGGAGGATGGGCCTGCATCTGGAATTGACGCTCCGGCACCAACTCCGACGGATACATGGGTCTTTCCAAGGGCGGTTGCTCCACCGGAAGCCAGGCTGTGGTCCACGAGGGAACCGAGCCCGTGGGTGGTACCACCATGATGCGCATCGTCGATCTCAACCATGTTTGATTCAAGAACGCTGAATGGAGCAGAAAGGGGGAAGTGGATGTTGAAAGAATGGCTAGGTCCCCAGCAGAGTCGCCAATTGTAGGGGTTCGGTTTGACGGGACCTTTATCTGAGTTAATATTCCTCTTCCATTGCTCCATTCCCCTGCCTCTGAACCTGCAACAAGTCACTAGGGCTGGAATAGCCCAGTGACCCTCCGACGATCAAGTCAGATCTCAGGGCAGGATGTAGATCTAGGGTTAGGGAAGATGGCATACCTCTTTAGGTTAGAGTCCCTTTGTATTTATAGACCTAGGTTTGCTTGGCCTCCAAGCTAGCGTGTGAAGGATACGCTCGGGTAACCGCCTCGGATGACATCACAGATGACGCACCGGAGAAGGCGGTTACGAAGCACATGGCCAGTCCTGGCCTAGATGATCCTATTTGCCACGTATCGCTCTTGGTCCCCTCTTGTTATGCTACATTCTTTCAAGAGACCTTAACGGAATACATGCTTCGGTAATTAACAGAAGCATGAACTAGAGATTTGATACTGAGCGAGTAAATAGAAGGATATACGCTGCGGCCCGCCTGTACAATCCTATAGACCGTTCCAACATGAGACCTCGGTTAACGGTGGTCTGGCCAGGTTACCGAGGCCATAACCGAAGCCTCCACAGTCACCTTCGACCCTCAAACCGGTGATCGCCGCAAAGTCCAATGGCGTCACCGTCATCTCACCGAAAGAGAAGTGGAACGAGTTCGTCATGTCCCACCACCTCTCAGCGAGTGCCCTCACTACCTGGCGATCATTACTCGCCCTCGTCAGCACGCTGACGAACTCTCCAAAACCAGCCACCCTCGCCATTTCCCTCGAGGCCTCCGGGAGTCTCTCCCAAAACTTCGGCACATCGGCCGCACCCCCTTAGCACGAGATCGTGATCACCTGTTACAACAAATGGATAATATTCAGTAAACTGGCATGATACTCAGGATAAGCATGATATTCTAAAGCATGGAATTGAAAAGTATAGAGCATTGTATTGAAATACAAGTATTAAAGTATACCTCGTCTCGGCGCAAGGACAAGTGCTGCCGTGGGTCCCTCAGAACCAAAGCCTCATCGTAGGCGGTCCTCTCTGGCCTATAGGCATCCAGGAGCGAAGGCACCACCGCATGCCAAAGGGGCATGTAGGACTCCTCGGTAAAAGGATGGTCCTGCCCGAGGACCGCAGTCGCCTCGTCTACCACGGTCCTCCGTGGAACTAAAACCTCTTCCTCCTCTACCTATGGCCCCTCGGCCGCTCCAGTCTCGAGCTCGACCTGGAGCTCCCTCTCACGAGACTCGAGCAAAGCCTCCGCCAACCCAGGCACTCCTTGAAGAGTCTCCACCAAGTCCTCGAGGGATGTCGTCTCTAAGTAGTCACCCACTCCTATATGGCATGATCAACCTGCACCCGCGCCACTGCCCACAAACATGGCCGGTGTCTTCCATTCCTCCACTGGCTCCTCCTCGACAATGGGTCCTTCCCCAAGTCGGCCCGAGGCTATCTCATAGGAGAAGTCCCCTCTGCCGCCACTTTTGGGCCGCCACCACCTTCGGCCTTCGCGGCCCTCTCCTTCAAACTATCGTCGGCCCCCGATTGGGCCGCAGCCTCGACCTCGCCCTCGCCCCTCGGCTCCATTGCACCCGAGCCTTCCACGCCTTGGCCATCACCGGTGACCCCTCCACTACTGCCAGCGTCGCCGCCCACCATGGCAGCCGAGGTCATGGCCTCCTCGGCCATGGCTACCGAAACCAAGCCCCCCATGGACTCTGAAACTTCCCCGATCACCGCGTCACTCTCCGGAGGGACTAAGGATGGTGCAAACTCACCCCTTGGTGGCTGATCGCCACTAGGCATGCCTATGTCATCCATGATCAAATGTGAGAGAGAGAGAGAGAGAGAGAGAGAGAGAGAGAGAGAGAGAGAGAGAGAGAGAGAGCTGAAAGAGAGATGCTCGGGAGAGAGAGAGAGAGAGAGAAAGTGATCGGGAGAGAAAAAGAGTGATCGGGAGAGAGAGAGAGAGAGAAAGTGATCGGGAGAGAAAAAGAGTGATCGGGAGAGAGAGAGAGAGAGAGAGAGAGAGAGAGAGAGAGAGGGAAATTTCGAATGAGGCGTGTTGTGTACTCCTCACCCATATATCCCCTGTCAAACCGGTTCGTTTAGGATCAAAACTAGACCACGTTCAAAACCTATAAGGCCACATGGCGTTTTGGTTTGGGCGCGCGGCATAATGATGAAAGTTGCAGAATTCTTTGAACTATCATGTTGTGTGTCCCTCCGCAAGCTACGCACGACGTTTTGGGTTATTCCAATAGTTCAAATTTTGAACAGTTTTTGGACGTTCAAGGCCGTGATGTTCTGGATTCGTTTGAGTTTGTTCAGAAACAATAAAGAAAAAATAGATAGATATAAGCAAGAAAAGGGGACTTTTTCATTCCATGAAACCGGGGTAATCCCCAAGATTTTCATTACATTCATTAAAAAAAAAAAAAGAAAGAAAGAAAGGGAAGAAGCAAAAACCAAAAAGAAATCCTACTGCCCCTTTCCTTGGTCTTCGTTCTTCGCCCTCCTCAATCGCTCCCCCTGCCAGAAGCCTCGTTCCCACCATCCGAACGGTCATCCGAACCATTCGGGTTCCCCTCCGAATCCTCCACGGTCTCCTCCTACTCATGTCCCGATGCGTACTCCGGGTCTTGCTTGTCGTCCAATTGGTCGAAGGCAAAGTCCTGTAGATTAGAGACAGCGCAGCAAAGAGAACAGATCGTGGAGATGAGGCTCACAATTTGAGCGTTGAGTTGCTCAATTTCTTCATGATAAAAGGCCATTTTGGCCTCCAGCGAAGTCACCCGTGCCGCCAAGTCATTATTTGCCATACTTGGGTCTTGAAAATGAACTGGTCTGGAAAAGTGTGGAGGGATATGAAAAGACTTGAAAGGTTTTGATGGTGGTGCATGGAATGAGGCACCACCCTCCCTTATAAAGACATTGAGGCCAACGAAAGAGCACGCCTGCATTAATGGGTGCCCTTAAACCAACCGACTGTTCTCGAAAATTGAAGAGTTGCATGGAAAAATGAAATGTCGCGCGTTGTAATGCTTGGCCGCACGACATTTTGGCTTTGCCTGATTAAATTGTTTTTCTCGAAAATTGATCAACCCAGCCACCAAAATCCCCTTGGGAATCAAACATTCCAGCCGTTTTGTAGAAGAATCTATTGAAATGAGGTGCCTTGATTATAGGTTCCTTTAATTTCCGTCCCCCGTGACTCGTGATTTGTCCCTCGGGACTCGCCATATATGTGTTTTTCACTGTATTCGTCTTCTGGGACTTCTCAAAATTTTCCAACCTCCAGAGATTACCGTTTTTTTTTCATCCCTTGGGACTCGCAATTTTCTCGGCTCGTCTCATCTCAATTTTCCTCTTGAAGGCTTGTCTCAAATTTTCGCCCCCCGAGGGCTCGTCTCGTCTCAATTTGCCTCTCAAAGGCTCGTCTCGTATTTTCGCCCCCCGAGAACTCGTCTTGCACACATACAGTTATTTCACAACACTTAACACCACAGGCACTCGATCTTCTCAAGTTTGTTACATGATTTTGTTATTTCGTCCCCTGGGACTCATTTTACTTGCATTGTCCCGATTGAACTATGTTGGTCTGATCCCTGCACTCCGGGTATGTAGGCAGCTCCACGAGCGCGACCACCATCATCATCAGCTTGCATTTTAGTTTTCATTCGTTTTTGTCTCCGTTTAAAGATCTTAGAGCAACGGATTGGGATGCCTATTCTTTAAGCATCACTCGCACCAATCAATGGTGTCCGAGTTACATTGAAGAGGGACTACTGTAGACACCTCAATCCGGACCTCGAAGGGTTTTTGAACATCCCGATGATGAAATAAAGGAAACAATACCTTCGAGAGCTTGGATAAAGGACTCCTTCAGCCTAAAACCCCAAAGTCCAAACCAAAAGCCCTGGACTGGACCTATAATACTGCACGGAACACTTCTACAAGTTGGCTAAGTTGAAAAGGCACTTCTAGCCTGCCCAGAAAATACCTCCACCATTTGAATTCAAAATCCTTGGCTCTTGCCTATAAATACACCCCTCCACTCAAGGGAAAGGGGCCTTGAACTCTCTTTCTCTCTCATCATGCTTTCACACCCACTCCTCACTTCCAAGTCTTGAGAAAGTTTGCTCTAAAAATATTCTCTGGGCTTCTCCTTTCTTAAAGTCTCCCATTTTTCTCATCACCATTAAAAGTGAGTCCTTTTACTCACTTTAAGATCCCAACTACCCAATATACCCATCTTTTACACATCCGTACCTCTCTTTCCTCAACCGACCTTACCAACGCTCATCAATTGTCATCCATCCTCATCGAAGCTCAAGACCGGAGGTAAAAACCAAGTTTCCTTGGGTTAAGCTCAATCTTGACCCTGAGGGAGGTTTTCTGTTGTCAGGCTTACCCCTTTTGGTTAAGTTTTGACTTAAAAATAGTTTTTTAGAAAATAAAATAGCCACTGTCCTGAATGCACCACGCCGCACGGCGTATCAATGCGTCGCGTGGCGTTGTGTGTTCAAACGGACGACGTTTCATCAGCTACTGTTTTTTCTTTCTCAAACTATCTACATCAAAGTTATCTTTCATAAGGCATGTTTCTGTTGTTAAGAAAATAGTTATCAGTGTTCTCAGAATGAGACCATATCTACAAGCCATGTTCCGTTCATAAACAAAGTTTTCTTGATCATCTCAAGTGGTTAAACGTACTAAAAGTTGTTATTTTATGTCCATGGCTTGATGAAATGGTACCGTCCTAAAATGATCCAATAATTGAGCATCTTCAAGTGTCTTCAAAAATGTTGCAAGTAATACTCTGAGAGCTGATGACAGTTTGATAACAAAATAGATACCCCGCACGGCATATTGTAAAGCCATGCGTGACATTACAGTATGCCGTGAAGGAGATCACAGTGGTCCAGACAGCTTGTCCAGAAGCTTCTCTTTTCTTTTATGCACTGCATCATCTTTATTACCTCTGTACAGGCAGCACTACGTGCACGTCAACGTGATATATTTTCCCATGTCCCTTCCCCTCTTACTTGCTTATTAAAGAGCTTTATTTTCAAAAGATTCATGAAGATTTTCCCTTTTAAAAATGTTTAGTAGAGACTGGTTCCACCGGACGAGTGGGGTGCTTTTTGATAAAACCTTCCCCATTCGTAACGTGGCTCCCCAACCCAAAGTCTAGACGTTTTTCGCTAATCCAAAAGCCTTTTTCAAAAACGAGACATCGATTTCTCGGATCATCCATCTCAAAAATCCGGGTGGCGACTCTCTCGGGCGCGCACCGGTCGGGGAGCCCACATTTATAGAAACTACTTCTTTTAATGGCTGAGCGTGCCTTCCATCTTCCCTCTCGATGAGGGCACAAATTTCCTTGGGAATATCCCCATCGAAAACTATCCCTACATCGTCGGGGTCGACACAGTTTATATATAAGTCATCAAAGTAGTCAGAAGCAGATTCTTTCATTTCACAAAACCCTTCAGGGTTGCCAAGTATAGCAGAATCAGACTGGAAGCAAACTATGATGTGGAGAGCCAAGAGGCACAAACTCTGACTCAGAGCTAGACTTAGACTCAGACGACTCAACAGACTATGTGTTAGACTCAGACTCAGATGTGTTGTCAATGCAAGTAAGGCGCGGTTTGAAAATGCAATTTTTAATACTACCCTTAGCTTCCACGATAAAACACATGGGATCCTCGAGGGCATTGGGCCGGAGCATGAGCACTTCGGCCTCTTCAACTCCTTCTGCAAAACCCACTTGGGAGAATTCCTAGAACAACATCTCCAAACTCCCTTGATCAAAAGATCCCAGCCAGTCAGTCTTCACCTTATCCTAGCATAGTTTCCTCTTGAATTCTGCCTTTGCTAGCTCCTCATCGCTGTCTGACCAAGTGTCATCAGCAAAAACCTCAAAACCAGGTAGCAGCTCCCCAATTTTGGAATCCACAAAAGGTTCAGCCTATCCTGTGTAAGCATTATTTCCCCCTTCGCGCATGAAGTAGCTATCTGGATCACCATAAAGGGTTTGAGGTTTTCCCATACCTTTCTCCTTTTTGGTATCTTTGGTAGGAGCGACATACCCCAAACCAAAGCGACCTCACTGGAAGGAAAGATAGGGAACTAAGGGATCCTTTGCTGATTGATTCCTAGTCCCAAGCCGAGCATGTACGACATCCTCTTCATTATGTCCAAACCAGCAGAGCTTATAATGAAGTCGTCGTCCACGTTGATGGCAAGTACTGAGCCAGATGTATCGAAAGAGAATCCCCCCAAATTGACTTCTTCTTTGTTGTGATTGATCCCCAAAATAGGAGAGCCATCCTCCTTATGTGGACAAAAGCCAGAGTCCTCGCAGATAGTTAGTGTACCAGAGGGTAAGCCAAGCATGACCTTCTGATGGAGTGTAGAAGGCACAACCATGATGTCCGAGGGTAAGCCAAGCATGACCTTTCTGAGTGGCCCTCTGTTGCATAATAGTAATATTGTTCTGGAGGTTTATGAGCATGGTTTCCAGGTTGAGTGGTTGATTTGCCATTACAGGTTTCTCAAATGAGCTTGATGTAGAAGTTGAAGATGAAGAAGGGGAAGCTGGCGAAGTTGCTTCTTGCATGATCGTTGGAGAAGCTGACTGTAGAGTGGCCAACAAAGAATTCAGAGAAGCTTCCGTTGTGACTGACTGGGATTCGAGCTTGACAAGCCTCTGAATCAGATTTTGATGTAGACGTTCCCAAGCGGGTTTGCCCTTTCGCTTTGGTGCTTTCTTTGACGGTGCAATGGTTCAAAACTTGCAGCGAAGTAAGAGAAGGCTCAATAGATGTCATGCAGCAATTTATTCTAAATAAAAGAATAAAGTACAAATGCACTCATCGTCGTCAATGTCACCTAGACTCTAAAGCTAAAGATGAGTTTGTCTTAAGATGTTTGGACGCTGCAAAAGTCCTCGAAAATCTTTTCGATAATGCAGCCTTTGATAGAATCAAACGATACAAAGGGATGTCAAAATTAGCCTAAGCCTTCGACTACTCCGTTCTCAAAGTTTCAACTTTGGACTTGGAACGACTTGGCGTAAATGACGTGGTACTGGAACCAAAGTGGCGTGAGCGGCACAGCATTTTTAGTTGGGCGGTATAAGTGACGAGGCACTTGTTACCTAAATAGTGTAAGCATCACGACATTCTCTTCGTTGTTCCTTGTTTTCTGTTTGAAACCTCAATTGGGTAGACAAAGGTTTCGAAAAGATTTGATTTCCCAAAGTCTCGCTAATGTAAGGACTCTGAAAATTGATAACGTGCACCATCGAGATGCACAACTCTTCATCGAGGCATGACAGCATCCTAATAAGCCTAAGACAAACTCGGAAGAGAGAACCTAGAAGCCACCCTAAACATGCTCCTTCGCAAAACTTTATGAATGTATAATGCATACGATAGGGAAAGCAATAACACGTAGACAGTATATGGGGATTAGATGCAAATAGATCTTACCCTGTAGGTACCTGTCCTAATGTGTAGAGTGCTAGTGTTTTGTATATGCAAAGGCCAATTTTGGTTCGTAACAGGTTCCTCGGACTAAAGCAGATATATACCTCCTGTTGCCTGCGTAACCACAGAGCAATAGTCCAATGGTAGAATGACTTATCATTGTCGAAGGTTATTGGGCATTCGGGGTCCCCGGGCTCCGATAAACTGTGTCGGATTGCCAAAACACTTCAACGAGGCTATCTCACATCGATGCAAATGAGAAATGCCAAGAAATTGATTGAAAGAAGAAGAATCGCAAAAATCGCAAAATGCCTTTTCAAATTTGGCTCACTTTATTTAATCTGTCTTTAGAGAAAACAACACAAGTGAACAATCGTAAAAGTCCAAGATTGGATTGGCCGGACACAAAGGTTCTTTTAAATCGCCATTCCTTTCTTCGGCAGCATGAAGCTCACCGTTTTGACAGACTTTTTAGGGATTGTTCGCAAGTGTTTTAAACTCTAAGGATAAATCAATATTGGTTCAATTTATCCCAAGCAGAGTCGCCACTGTGGGCAGCATGCCCTTAGAAATTCCGTTTTCCAAAGCAGGGCCCGGGATCGAGGGAGTGCTAGTGGGATGAGTGCTCAATTTAGAGTTGCCACTTGGGTTTGAAGGTTTGACACCCAAGGAACTGAACTTGAAATGCTTTATACGCTATTTAATTTGAAAATGTGAAAACACCAGTCCGTCATAACCATATCTGGGTTTGGGAGCTAGGTTACGAGAGGGGAAGGATTTTAAGGCACCTTTCTCACCCAATCTGGAGATCGGTCTCTACTTAGACATTTTATGAAAACTTTCGAGATTCTTCTTTATTAATCAATTTTTTTAGCCAATTAGGGCAGGGAAACAGTTAAAATGGGGATTAAAGCTATAACAATTTGCAGGATGTGAAAATATAGCATGGAAGGATTATTAGTAAGCAATAAATGAGATAAACATCAAGATACTGCTGGAAAATTAAAATAGTGCATTAATTAGAAATTGGCATTGAACAGTGACCAACTTGCATGCGATGATCTACGTGCACGCAAGTAGACCTGTGCACGCCAATATCTAATACACGCGCATGTATCAATTTCTCTTAACAGGCTTGATTTTTATCCCCTTTTGGGCTCTGGAAGGACCAGTACTCACCCAGGACAAACCAAGCAATTTATATGTACAGGAGAACTATATAATTATAAACAAGAATATTAATTGAAGTACACCCCATAAACAACGTGGGTAATTAAAACAGAGGCCAAAGACCTAGTTACCCATACAAAGCCATTCACTGGGGTCAGCTTATACCAGTGCGCGCAGATCAAGGATAGGTGCGCGCCTGTTATGATTGGGCTTCCAGTAATTGGTGTTGCATGTCTGGGCTCTGAGACATAAACAGAAGCCATCCAGAGGTATTCCAAAGCAACAAACATGCAAGTTGAATGATTACTAGCATTTTAAACATGTAAAAGAGTAAACAAATTTTATCATGCACCAGAAATGATCTATATACTATTAAAAACATAAAATGCCAACATCCTTATCCCCACGCGGGTCTGCACGCGCAGCCAAGGATTGGCGCACGCGTACAAGCGACCAGCGCGCACAGGTTTGTTAGCCACACGATTCTTGTAACCCTACCAGCATTAGGACCAGGATTGGTATAGATTAGCAACCTTGACCTTGCCAGCCCCCCTCAGGGATCGAAACAGTAAACAAGAAGGTTTTATACCTTTGCTTGAGTGTTTGAAAATGGACTTGAACAAAGGTGATTAATGACTAAAAATGGGGTTTGATGTGGTTTTTTGAGTGACAAAGAGAATACTTGCTTGTATTCGAGAAGATTATGGTGTGCTTATAGACTTTTGTTTTTGCTTGAGAATTTGTAACCCTTTGAATGGAAGGGGAATAGAGGTATTTATAGGGGATAGGAAGGTGGAAATGGTGGAGATACAACCAGCCAACAAGGCTAGTTGTGGTTGCTTGGTGAGGGTTTTCCAAAAGGTGATGGGAGTGGTTGTGAGGTGGAGAACCCTAAGCCTGCCAATACACTGTTCAGGCGACAAAATCAGGGCACTATGGGTGTAATAGAACCCTGATCATCACAAAATTTGACTTGCAAAAAGGTGAAAGGGATAGGTATTGACCGGCGCGCGTGGATACCAAATCGGCACGCGCGTGTCCCACCAACCACCATGCTGGTCAACGGTCAAAGTTTGACCTTTGACCACCATCTGGCAAATTGACTGGCGCGCGCATGTGTCTGACCGACGCACGCTGGTCAAACCTCGGCTAGGGTTTATGGTTTAGGGTTTAAGGTTCAAAAGGGGTTCCAAACATTCCATGTTCAAGTCCTTTTCATATTCAAGACTGTTCTTGATCTAATTCATCATCGGGGAAATAAGAAATCGAAAAATGAAGTAAAATCAACTGGGAGACCCAGATTGGGGTGTCTACAGAAAGGCAAGGGAAAAGGAGATAGCCCCAATATGCTGCAGTAGTTGAAAAGTCATAACATGGCAAAACACAATAGAACGTTGCTTTTATTTTCTTAATCAAGCTAGAACAGCTGTTGGGCCCCTGTTTGGGCATTTTATTGCTGCTAAATGAATTCTTGTTTTATCTTCTAAACTATGCTTATCTAGTGATTTGGTTCTTAAAATTGCAATTGCCAAGTACTAGAATCTCTTTGCCAAATATGGGAAAACTTTAAGAAATCAAGTCCTTTGTCTCGCTGACAAAAAGGGAAAGCAGGGATGAACTTTAGTTGCTTAAGAAACTAGATTTTTGTCAAAACTTAGAAAGAAGACGCTATCTCCGCAAGAACACTTAGAGTTAGCTTGCCTATTATGAAAGTACAAACACAGAGGAGATTCAAAAAAATATCTCCACCAAATTCCTCTCTAAAGTGCAGAAACCCTCTTGTGAGAAATGCTCATTGGGTAACCCAAAAACCTAAGCAAAAGTAAGAGCAAAGCCTACTAGGGCAAGAAACTGCAAAAGTGCAGCCTAGGCAAAAGTTAAGGCATCCAAAGAAAAGTTCACTGGAGACTCAACCTCCATTTGGTAACTTTGGAAAAATTTAGAGTATGTGAGAAGAAAAACCAAGAGTGCCAGCTCAACCTCAAAGGTTATTTTGGAACTACGTTCATGGCCTGATTCCCTGATTAGGATACGTAGGCAATCTCACATTGAGATGCGGCCCAATCATATGGAGAGAAGATATCAATAGATTTGTACTCAATGATAGGCATAGCTAACCCTACGTATTGAGCTTGCAAAAGTTAAGTATGCTTTTCTTGAAGAACTGACAACTGCAAAGGACACAAGAATTATTCTTCATCCCCTGTAACCTGAAGGTCATCAATACAATAAACAAGATGCCTAAAAAATTCCTGAATTTGGCAAAGAGATTATGGAACATAGCAAAGGCGAATGAAAGACATAAACCAAAGTCAAGCAGGAAGAGAAAATAGGATGCCACTTGGCTAAAACAAAATTTAGCTTCTTTTAGAAAATGGAAGTAACGGCTGAAAGATTGATGTATCGGCCGAGACATCGATTCCTCAGCCGTTTAATCAATTCCACGGCCGCTATCTCGTTTCACACCTATCGCATAATAGTTTGCTGCAAAAATATTTTTGGCAACTTTCGTTGCTTGTCAAAACAAAAAGCAAGCAGATACCTGTTCAAAACAATTTTAAAAGCCATGTTCTGACTATTACATGCAAACTGAAGACATTTAGGGGCAAGAAAAACATTTCGCATTTCATGAACAAAAAGCTTGATTATAAAAATCATCGTTGTGGTTGCTTTCACTACGTAAATACAGTTGTTGCCTATCTTTTTGCTAACTATGGACAGGAAAGAAAAAGGAACGTCCTAAGGCTAGTCATGACGGCGTCTCCGAGACGGTCGCTGAGATGAAGAAGGGAATTTCTCACTGGTGCTCACATCCTCCCCGCTGGCGGTTGGTACTTGCTCAGCCTCAAGCTGCAAGAAAAAGGATGCAAGCATTCAGATTCAAGAAAGAATACAAAGCAAAGAAGCATACAAGAGCACCAAACCTCAAGGATTCGACGGCGCTGTCTCCGAACCAGAGCCTCCGCACTCTAATAAGTACGCAGCCATTCCTGCACTATCTGAACAGGCACCTGTAGGATAATCAGCATTACAAGCATTTAAGCATGGGATACAATATGAAGCATTGGAAACCTAAAAATACCTGTGAAACTTCAACCGGTAACGTGTAGAGCTGGGTCGAGCAAGGAGTAAGCACCAAACGCTCTTCCTCTCCGTCAGCAAAATGGAAAGAAACGAAGGTAAGGGCCCATGGCCAAACAAGAGCAACAGAAGGAATAGCAGGCGGAGTCAAGAAAAAGTGACAATACTCCATGTAGTCACCTGCCTGAAGAAGCAAGCCCGCCCAGTCTCTAATCCGAGCATTCCTCAAATCTTCCTTGGACATTGAGGAGGTGGATCTCATCGATATCGGAGGAAGAGGAGGGATGAACTGAAGAACCTCAATGCCTGAGCGCCACTGATTAGCCACCCGATCACCCAGATACCAAGCTCGGCAAAAAGGGCCCTCGAGCAAGCTACAAGTACGATTCAAAACTCTAGAATGTGCAAGAGGGGCATCGTCTGATACGCCATTCCAAGGGTCAAACCGCACTTGTAAATATGGCCAAATCAGTTACAGCACAATGATATGGAAATCTATAGATAGGAAATACAAGGAGAAAAGAGAGATACCTGATCGACCGTCAACCGGTCCAAAACTCGCTGCCATTCAAGAAGGCTCAGAACAGGTGACTGCGGATTCCGTTGTCCCACCAACCATCGCTCATAGCGAGGAACACAGTTTGCATCCTCATGCTTGGTGTCAGTCGAAAACTGAAGAAGATGCTCAAAAGCCCAGAGCTAAAAAGTAGATGAACAAAGATGACTCAATATTAGGAGAAACCGAAATGAGAAAGAAGGAAAGGGCAGAAGGGTATACGTCAAGCACTCGGTAGTGACCGCCAAGGATGGGACTCTTGTCCCATGAACAAGCTCCAAGGTTGCCAAACAAAGTGGCCAAAGCAGGTCCTCCCCAGTCAAATTCCCAAACAGCCTCCAACTGCTACAAAGTAGCCAAAAACTGCGTATGTATGATCTATCCTTGTTGACAAATAATGTTTGCCCCAAGAGGTATAGGAGAAAGGCTCATGCTAGTTGTTCAACGCTCACCTGAGTAAGGGTATCAGCCTTTATGAAACTCTTGCTGAGCCAGGAAATGTCAAGGTGACCCTGTGAGTGAAGAGGAGGCACCTTACCCAGAAACCACTCCAAAGCTCCCTCTCGCCGCTAGAGTTGAGGGTCAATCCGAAGAGGAGCTCCACCTACTCGAAGACCAGTGAGCAAAGAGAAGTCGCCTGGTGTGATCGTCATCTCATTGGCAGGGGGGAAGTGGAACGTATTGGTGGTATCCCACCACCTCTCAACTAACAAGGTCATCAGTGACCAATCAATCTTTGGAAGATTGAGGCCTAAAGCAAATGCCTCAAAACCTGTAGCATGCACTAACTCTCGAGCCTATTCTGGCAGCGTCAAGAACCACTTGTGCACTTCCTTGCCCCCTCCACGGGCTTCCAGTCTCCTGTTTTGCTGCAGAGTTCCACCAAAAACAAGAAGGGAGTTAATCTCACAATTGCATAAACAAATGAAAAGTTAGGGGCATCAAGTTAACATCTAACGAGCACACATTGCCTAAACAGGGGGCACAATTACTTTAGGCTCTTTAAACAAAATAATTTTGACCCCGATACGGGTCCTTTTCATTCATACCCCTGGCTAAGAATAAAAGGGATCATGTCCCGCAAACAAAAAACAAAAAAATTTCATTTCAAATCAAAACCATAAAACTAAAAATAAACTTTTTGTTTTTCAGGAAGTGCAAAAGCTTATCGGAACAATGAGAACACTCAAGTGCTACTCAGGCTCCCTGCGAACCACCTCGGCCTCTGGGCCACCAACAGGAGGACGATACTGCAAGAATCCACTAGAACCCGACCTCTATGAAGGAAGAACGTAGGTAGCAGCAATAAACAGACCAAGTTCTTCAACCGACTCCTCATCCGAAGGAGGATGATCACACCTGCATAAAGGAGCCGAGGAGGAACTCGCAACGGACGGCGGAACATTGATAGAAGAGGATGGTAGCAAGTCGGTGGCCTCCATTAGAATCGAAAAGGAAGGAGGAGAGGACGGTGGTGAAGAACGACAATAGAGAGTGGCGACGGTGGAGAGCAATGGTGGTGGTGGTCGGAGAAACGAGGGATGGAGAAGTTTCGGATGAGAGAGAGAAGGAAGAAGGAGAAAAGAAAAAAATGACCCGTGAAATCGATTAAACTAAACTTAAATCGATTTTTTGACTGTTGGCATTCTCATGGCCGAGTCATAGATTACACAGCTGAGATATCGATTTTTCGGCCTCGAGATCAATCTCCTGGCCCTCCAATCCATTTCTCACAGCCCCAATGGATTTTGCTCAGTACATCAATCAAGCAATTATGAAGTTCTGGGCCCTCGACCAGCAGAACCTATGATGAACAATGATTGAATCAGCCTTAGGGGCACCCCCGAGCAAATGCAATTTGGTCAGAACTAGCCTTGGGGGCATCCCCAAGCACAAGGAATATCAAACACCAGTTTCGAATCCACTTTGGAATTCTCCGAGGCTCTCTCCATAGCAATAGGCGCACCAATTACTGGTTACCTGACCAACTATGAATTCCAAGCTCTCGCTTGCAGAACCCAAGGATCCTTGATACTTCAAACTTGGAGCTCTCTGCTCCAATTGCTATACTCTAGAAGTATGATAGCCGTCGCGTCTCACGCTCAGTGGCTCTATGCCCCTAGGTTCACTACTTCAAGCTCCTCTATAACTCTTGAACCGTTCAGCAGCTCCGAGCTCATTCTCTCAGCAGTTCTGTGTTCGCTATCTACCTCATGCATACTACCATCAAGCTATGGTTCCACCATCTCAGCAGCTCCATGCTCATGTCCACTGCCATCAATGACTTAACGGCTCCATGCTCACTATCTCACTATTTCAGCAGCACTTGGCACACTCTCATAATCACTCAGCAGCTCCATGGTCATGCCCACCACCGTCAAGCTACTCCATTTTGACAACTCTGCAACTCCTGATCACCTAGTAGTTCGGTATTCGTTACGCCATCCAGCAGCTTCACTCATCCAAGCAGCTCTATCCAGTGGCTCTACGCCCATAACCACCTCAGCAGCTCTATGCTCATTATCTCAGCAATTCCAAGCTTACCATCTCCATCAAATCAGCAGCTCTACGCTCGCTATCAATAGCCCCACGATCATTTAAGCAGCTCTATGCTCAGTAGCTCAGCAGCACCACATGCTCATTACCTCAATGGTTCTGTGCTCACTACTCCAAAAGCTCAGCAACTCTGTATTCACTACCACGAACTCACTATCAGCAGCTCCAAGCTAACCATCTTAGCGGCTCTACGCCCACAAGTTCAGCGGCTCCACGTCCACTATCTCAAACTGGCTCTACGCCGTAACAAACCACCAAGATATCATCTATTCTCAAGCTCTACACTTGAATGCTCAAAGTCCAACACTTTGAATGTTCAAAGCTCTTCGATGCCAAACCACTGTGTATTGAATGCTCAAGTTCTACATTTGAATGCTCAAGCTCTATGCTGGAATGCCCAACCACTGTGTACTGGATGTTCAAAACCTGTACTTTGAATGCTCGGATTCTACCCTCCGAATGCTCGAGCTCTACGCTCTGAATGCTCAAGTCCAGAACTTGAAAGCAGCTATACACTTAAAATAACACACACACACGGGCCCGTGCACATCAATTGCATCACCATTGTCATTCTCGAGTTTACATCATCGTATCTATTCACTTCTAACCATTATCATCACATACTATATTTTGCATTTATCTCTCTCATGAAATAGGTCAACCCTGTGCCCAATCAGCTCCGCACCTCGATTTTATTGTTCGGTTCCGTGCCTCGATCCTCTAGCTCTACGCCGAAATTTATGGAAGATGAAAAGCTCCGTGCTCAGACCTTCAGCTTCATACCAACTCCGCGCTTCGGTTCTATCAAGCTCCATGCTCCGACTCCTCAGGCTCTTGCCTTATGATTGTAACTGGCTTCACGCCTTAATTCTATCACCTCAAGCTCAAAACTCTGACATCCCCACAGGCTCTTGCCTCATGACTGCAACCAGCTACACGCCTCGGTTCCCTCACCTCAAGCTCCATACTCCAGTTACTGGCCTTGTGCCCCCATATCTCAAAACCGGCATCCGATCGTCTCCAGAAGATGGTTTGGATTCCATCCAATTACATCAATTCCATCAAGCTCATTCGTAAGGATAGGCTACCTAACCGAGCTCCCCTCAGTCAAAGTAAGGATGATCATTAAAAGCAATCGACTCACCCGTCGTGCATTGATCTACCTGTGGGCAGCGTTCCCGGAAAAAGAAGGGCGGATTGATGAGCGCGCACTCTTTGGCAGACGAGCGCTCAATTCAGAGTCGCCACTTGGGTTTGAAGGTTCGACACCTAAGGAACCGAACTTGAAACGCTCGCTACGTTGTTTGATTTGAAAAAGGTGAAGGCACCAGTCCGTCATAACCATATCTGGGTTCGGGAGCCAGGTTACGAGAGGGGAAGGGTTTTAAGACACCCCTCTCACCCAATCCGGAGATCGGTCTCTACTTAGGCATTTGCAAAAATGTTTGCGATTTTGTTTGATTAATCAATTCTTTAGCCAATTAGGGGCGGGGGAACAGTTTAATGGGGATTAAAGCTATAACATGTTTGCAGGATGTGATAGACAGCATGGATGAGCAGTTAGTATAGGATGAGAACAGACAGCTGTGGGAGTTTAAACAAACTGGGAGGCCCCTGTTTTGGAGTGAAGTGCGCATGAAGAAACCAGCATGCACTAAACAAGTCACTACATGGTCTTCACTTCTACGCGCGCAACTCCAAGACATGGGCGCGCTGGTGAGCTCAAACCCACAACTCTTATTCTCAAACCCTCTGGGCTCTGGAAGGACCAGTGCACACCCAAGACAAACCAATCAGTTTATAGGCAACATAATATACAGTTCTAAGCAATGTTTAAAGACTAAAAAGTCCTACAAGCTAACAAAACACCCCATAAATAGTGTGGGGACAACATAACGGCCTAAAGCCAAGCTACCCATGCAAGGCCACTCACTGGTCAGAGGCAAACTATCGAGCGATGGTCTCACTCTGGCGCGCAATGGTGCCCTCAGGCGCGCGATGGTCTGAGCCTTTTAACCAGTGTGTGGTTTACATATTTTTGGGTTCTGGGACAGGTCCAGAATGATCCCAGGGGTACTTAATAACAGCAAAAAATGTAAATTAACTACAAACTAGCAATTTCTAACAAAGGAAAGTAGTAAACTAGTTTTTAACATGCTTAACAGTGATCTATACTTAAATATGTAAATAAACACAAAAACAGCAAGACACCAATCCCCACGAGGACCGTCGCGCGAGACCTAGTATAGTCGCGCGCGTGACTAGGTCCATCGCGTGCTGGTTCTTACCACAATGATTTATGAAACCTTGCCAGCTTTAGGACCAGGACTGGTATTGATTACCAGCCTTGGCCCTGCCAGCCCTCCTCAGGGATCAGAACAGAGAGCAGAACAAAGGTGTTATACCTTGGTTTTTGAGTTTGAATGATGTTTGAGCTTTGAGGTTGAAAATAGGATTTGAAGTGTTTGTTTGAGTGGTAGATGCAAAGAACAAGGTAGCTTGTTGCTTGGTTGAAGTGTGAAAATGGGGTGTGAGGCTTTTTGTAACCCTTTGAATATTTTTAGAACTCTTTGAAAGAGAAACAAAGGGGGATATATATAGGGAGGGATGGTGGTAAATTTGGTTGGTGCAAGGAGAGAAGCTCAGCCAGTCCACAAGGCTAGCTGAAGTTTGCTTGGTGGCTAAGCTTCCCAGCTGATAAAGGTGATGGTGATATCTGGACCATCGTGCGATGGGGTCAGTCTGGCGCGCGATGGTCAACGATCAAGCTTTAACTGTTGACCACCACCTGGCAGTTTGACCATCGCACGATGGTTTTAGTCTGGCGCGCAATGGTACGCCTCGGCGCAGGATGGTTGCGCTCTGGCGCGGGTGTACCACCTACTCACGCGTTGGTCAACGGTCAAGCTTTGACCATTGACCAACACTTGTCAAGTTGATCCAATTCCTCATCGGGGAATCAAATACCGTAAGTAAACTAATCTGGAAGCCCAGATTGGGGTGTCTACAGTAGCCCCTCTTTGACGCCACTTGAAGCACCATCGACTTGGTACAAGTAACGTCAAAGAATTCTAGACACCCCTCAAGGTAATCCAGAACAAAGCATACCAGCAAAGTAGACTTGTAAACTTAAGGAACCTGATTGGTGGAATGGACGGGCGGTACATTGCCGGGGATGGAAGTAGAAGTGGACGAGTGAATCGCCGCTTGTTGATCGAATTTGGACAGGACAGGCTGTCGCTGCTGATTTAGACGGGACAAGCCGTCGTTGCTGGGGATCAAGCTATCCTCGGCACAAAGCATTTCAACAAACACGGGTAGGTCGTGTCAGGTAGGTTGAATTCCATCTGTTGGGAATCAAAGCCAATCTCCTTATCAAAGACCATTTGAGACAGAGCAATAAGGCTGCTGGAAGATGCGCGTGAAGCTAGACTGATGTAGAGGTAGTCGTTCAGGGCCGGCCAAGGCAGACTCTCCTGGGGAACAATTAGTTGCGGATGGGTGGGCCATCGAACCATATTCTGATCGTCGTTGATGATATGGCTGAACATCGCTGAATGGACTAAGACAGACGACATGGTTGATTGTCATCGCTGAATGGACTGAGACAGATGATGTGGCCGATTGTTATCGCTGAATTGACAGAGACAGACGATGTGGCTGATTATTATTGATGATATGGTTGGCCATGCTTCAGGATGATCATGCCGTTGATAATTGGACAGGACCGGCTGATCATACTTCAGGATGAACGTGCCATTGTGGATAGGACAGGACCGGCTGTCGTTGATTTGGAGACGGGAAGATCAGTGTGCAGAATGATCAAGCCGTTGAGAAATCTGACAGGACCATCTATCATTGAACTGGAGATAGGAAGATCAGCGTGCGGAATGATCAAGCGGTTGAGAAATTTGACAGGACCGGCTATCGTTGATTTGGATGGGCAGATCATCAGTCTATATGATCGAGCCGTTGCGAATTGGACAGGACCGGCTGTCGTTGATTTGGATGGGCAGATCATCAGTCTATATGATCGAGCCGTTGCGAATTGGATAGGACCAGCTGTCATTGATTTGGATGGGTGGATCATCAGTCTAAATGATCTAGCCGTTGAAGATTAGACAGGACCGGCTGTCGTTGATTTGAATGGGCGGATCATCAGTCTAAATGATCGAGCCATTGAGCATTGAACAGGACCAACTGTCGTTGATTTGGATGGGCGGATCATCAGTCTAAATGATCAAGCCGTTGAGAATTGGACAGGACCGGCTGTTATTGATTTGGATGGGCGAATCATCAGTCTAAATGATCGAGCCGTTGAGCATTAGACAGGACCGGCTATCGTTGATTTGGAGACAGGAAGATCAGTGTGTAGAATGATCAAACTGTTGAGAAATTGGACAGGACCGGCTGTCGTTGATTTGGTTCTGCAGGAGATTGCATCGCATCCTTCGGGAAACAAGTCGTGGATTCAGGGAGATTTCTTCGCATCCGCTGACCAACGATAACAAAACCGTAAGAGATTGCATCGCATCCTTCGGCAAACAAATCGTGGATTCAGGGAGATTTCTTTGCATCCGCTGATCAACGATAACAAAACTGCAAGAGATTATGTCGCATCCTTTGGGAAACAAAGTCTTGAGTTTTAGGGAGATTTCCATTGCCTCCGCTAAACAAATTGAAACAAAACCGCAGGAGATTGCATCACATCCTTCGGCAAACAAAGACTTGATGGAAACCATTCGGGCATAAACTCCCACAAACTGGCCACCTTCCTGTTTTCAACAGTTGATATACACAATATACAAAGATGTATGCTATATGAATGCACAAACTGAAAATGTAGACCCTAGCTAAGGGCGGCTCCTAAGAGGACAACGATGCTTAAAGACTATCACTGAGCCCTAGTACTTTACTGTCTTTTGCTTCTGAGATGCGCACCCAGACAGATAGACACTTGTGCGGGCCGGCAGGCCTCAATTGACATTTGGTAGTGGCAATGGGTCTGCGTGCCCTTCTTTAGATGCTTGGGCAGACGTGCCCCAGAGATATGCTTTGCTTGGCCTTGGGCTGACGTGCCCTTGCCATTGACAAGATTCCATTGCTTGCGGATTAGAGATGCTATGGTAGCAATGTAAAAATTGCATTTTCGCAATTTATTGACAAAAACTAACCACTAATATCTAATTTGCATTGACAAGTGAACTGAGTCGACACAGACACACACATATATGTACAGGCTTGCCTAGCTCAAACAAAAAGGAAAAAGAGCCCCAGGATACGACGCGGACCCTTAGACACATGGAAAATAATGAAATTTTGGGCATTAATGCGCCAAAACTCATAATAGCCCTTCAAACAGGTGAAACCGACACTCGCGTAAGGTCAAATAGGTGTACATCGACCTGCACGAACTGACAAAACTGGGAAAAGCATCTCGAATTGACAATGGATTGAAAAATTGATAAAGTGTCACAAAGACGAACATAAGACACAAATTATGACACATATAGGCCTGGACTGCAACCGACACCTCCATACAATCACATTATGCCCACATGACTTGTACGGCATGACAAAACTTGGCAAAAGCCCCTTGAACAAGGCTCGAAGGCAGTAGCTGACTGCCACTGTTTATTGCTTGAATTGAATACGTGCGCATTGAATAAGCGCGCGTGAGTATCGAACTAGCACGCATGACTGCAAAGCTGCTGCAGCTGCTCAAACTAGACTTCGCTGAACTTAGAATAAACTGTGAGCCGTTAGGCCTTGCCAGCATTTCGTTCTATTTTTTATGCTTAAAATCTTTTAAGGCTTTTGCTCAGCTTTGAAATTGAAGTAGTAGTTTGCAATAAAATTGAAAGACAAAAGGTTTTCCCCCTTCTACACAGATGAAGCTTGTCTTGTTCTCGACCCTTCTCGACCTTTGGTGTGCACCGAAAATGTCAACCATGGACCATGTTGATAGAATATGACCGAGTCTCGAAGAGAGACTGCCTACGTATCCCACATTTTGGGGAATCAGGTCAAAACATAGTTTAGGCTAAGGTTCACTAGTGTGTTTTACCTCTCCTTTTACGCTCTAACTTTTGCCTAGAACCGCCCATTTGGGTCTTCGGTCTAGCGAGCTTCCAAATATTGCCTATGTACTTTTTCCTAGACTGGCTTCATAGGTTCTCAGTCTAGCAGGCTTGCTCTAACTTTTGCTTGGAACTGCCCACCCTTGGGGTTTTCAGCCCACCGAGTTTCTCTCAGAGAAAAGGCTTTTGAATTGATCCATGCTAGCTAATGTATTGAATTTGTTGCTATCAAGGTCGATGATCTTTGGCCGCAGCCCTAGATAAGATGGCTTTGATAGCACAAGGTCCAAAGTGCTTCAGTTGACATGTCCCGCTCTAGGCCACTTTTGAACTTTCTAACTTGTGCTTGGCGAAACGATGTTCCTGCAAACTTGAACATGGTGTGTGGCGCTGGACCTTCTGAGCTTTGCTTTCTGGCTTGGCTTCTGGTTAGCAGGGAATTTGATGCTTTTTTATCTCAGGAACAACACCAGGCGTGTCTTTTGAGAGACCATGCCAAGATGTCGATGAACTCTTTGAGCCTGTCTGACCGGGTGCAATGCTCCTCTGGGGACAACATTGAACCAATTTGAACCATTCGGAGGTCTACCTCATCTTTCAAGTTTATTGAAAACTACAATTTCAAATAATAGGCTGAGCATGCCTTTTGTCTTCCCTTTCGGCGAGGGAACACATTTCCTTGGGGATGATCCCATCGAAATCCTTCGTCGTCAGGGTCGACACAGTTTATTCAAAAGCCAGCGAAGTACTTAAAAGCAAGATAATGCGCATATCATAAGAAAGCCTTTCGGGGTTGCCAAGTACAACAAAAGACTCGAATAGAAGCTATGACATGGAGGGCCAAGAGGCACAACCTCCGACTCAGAGCTAGACTTAGACGACTTGACAGACACAGTGTCAGACTCAGACTCAAAAGTGTCAATGCAAAATAGACGCGATTTGAAAATGCAACTTTTGTAGAGTTACCTTTGGCTTCCTCCCAAAGAGGTGGGATCTAGAGGACATCAGGCCCAAGCAACAGCACTTCGGCTTCCTCGGCTTCTTCGACCAAACCTACTCGGTGCTCCTTTGGACAATGGACCTCAGCCCATCGGTCTTATCCTTTGTAAGCCCCTCATCACTGTCAATCCAGGTGTTGGTAAAGAAAGCCCCAATTGCACAAATAGCAGTCAGCAAGTTGTCCTCGGGCTCGACTGGGATGGGCACAGTTGGTTTGGATTTTGGGTTAATTTGAGTAGAGGTGGGGTTGATTTGAGTGGAGATTGTGGATGTCTGACCAAGTTGTGAGCCAGAGTTGGGCTGAGGAAAGGTTTTGGAGACAGTATCGGCTTTTGATGGAGATGGGGTTGGGATGATGCCACAATCGATTAGATCTTGAATGGCATGTCAAATTCGGAAGCAGACATTGGTAGAATGGCTAGGCATTTGATGGTAGGTGCAGTAGAGGTTATGTTTGAAATCGGCAGAGGGATTTTTGGGTAATGGAGTTGGATTGAGGGGCTTGATGGAGCCAGCATCGAGGAACTTCTCATAAACCGAGGCCAAAGGTGCAGTGAAGCATGAGAAAGTCTTTGGTGGGTTTCGGCGAGTGAATTGAGAATTTAAAACGGAACCCTTGTTTGCTTTGCAATTGCACCACATCACCTCATCAACAGGATACATTCTTTTGCCTTTGGGGTTGAATTCATCACTAAGCATGTCCTTCCCTTCGACAATGGTTGTGAATAAGGACCCAGCATCCTCCTTTGGGTAGGTCCTAGCCTCCTGGAATTCAGCCAGGTCTTTGAACATGTCTCTCGAGCACAACTTGATTCCGGCCATTGGAGAGTGGTAGGCTTGAGAAGGTTCTTTGGCTAACCCCATATCCGGTTGCGGGGCTATGGAGGTAAAGAGGCCAACCAATCCCTGGACCATAACCATTTGTTTGTCCATCTTGTGACCTAAATCCTCTACAGCTTTCTTAAGCTCAGACAGCTCCATTTGTGCTGACATTCTGGATTGAAGAACAAGGAAGGCAATATGACTTTGGAAGCGAAGATGTAACAACCCCAGCGAACGTTCTCAAGCAGGTTTAGCTCTTCCTTTTGGTACCCTCTTGCTTGGTGCAATGGCTTTGAACTAGACAGTAAAGTAAGTGAAAGCTCAGTGGCGTTCCTGCCTGCAGCAACAGTTAATTTGCAAAAAGAAATGCAATGCACATGTCATCATCGCTGGTGTTCTCCTAGACTCTACAACTACAGACAAGTCTATCTCATGATGTTCGGACGCTGCAAGAATCCTCAGAAATCTTTTCGAGGGTGTATCCTTATTTGAATCGACTAACACTAAGAGATGTCAAAATAGTCTAAGCCTTTGACTACTCTGTTCTCGAAGTTTCAACTTTGGAGTAGGAACAACTCGGTGTAGATGACGTGATACCTTAACCGGAGCGGCGTAGGCGACACAGCACCATAGCCTAAACGGTGTACATGCTGCGCACGATAACCAATGTGGTATAAGCATCACGGCATTCTCTCCATTGTTCCTTGTTTTCTGTTTGAAACCTCGATCGGGTATTTAGACAAAGACTTAGAAAGTCTTGATTTCCTAAAGTCTTGTTGATCCAAGGACTTTGAAAATTGATAACATGCACCATCAAGATGCATGGCTCTTCATCGGGCCATGGCAGCGTCCTAATAAGCATAAGACAGACTCGAAAGAGAGACAACCTAGAAGTCGCCCTAAACATGCTCCTACGCAAAACGGTATGTATGTACAGTGCATGCGATAGGGAAAGCAGTAACACATAGATAGTATATGGGGGTTAGATGCAAGTAGATCTTACCCTGTAGGTACCTGTCCTAGTTTGGAGAGTTCTAATGCTTTGTATATGCAAAGGCTAGTTTTGGCTTGTAATAGGGTCCTCGGACTAAAGCCAAGATATACCTCCCAATGCCCGCGTAATCGCAGAGCAACAGTCAAACGGTAGAATGACTCATCATCGTCGAAGGTTGTTGGTCATTCGGGGTCCCCGGGCTTCGGTAAACTGTGCCAGATTGCCAAAACGATCCAACGAGGCTTATCCCACATCGATGCAAATGAGAATGCCAAAGAGTTTGATTAATGGAATAGAATCGCAAATTCGCAAATGCCGTTTCAATTTGGGCTCTCTTTATTAACCAATACTTAGAAGAAACTACAGAAGAGAACAATCGGAAAAGCCCCAGTCAGGATGGCCGAACACTAGGTCCTGTTAAATCACCAATCCTTTCTTTAGCAATGCGAAGCTCACTATTTTGACAGACTTTTGTGGGATTGTTCTCAAGCGTATTAAAATCTAAGTATAGACTAATATTGATTCGATCCCCAGTAGAGTGGCCACTCTAGGCAGCGTGCTCGGAAAAAGAAGGGCGAATCATGAGCGCACGCTCTTTGGCAGACGAGCGCTCAATTCAGGGTCGCCACTTGGGTTTAAAGGTCCGACACCCAAGGAACCCTTGAAACGCTCGCTACATTGTTTGATTTGAAAAAGGTGAAGGCACCAGTCCATCATAACCATATCTGGGTTCGGGAGCCAGGTTACGAGAGGGGGAGGGTTTTAAGGCACCCCTCTCGCCTAATTCGGAGATCGGTCTCTACTTATCAATTGTGAAAACGTTTGCGATTCTATTTGATTAATCAATTCTTTAGCCAATTAGGGGCGGGGGAACAGTTTAATGGGGATTAAAGTTGTAACATGTTTACAAGATGTGATAGACAGCATGGATGAGCAGTTAGTATAGGATGAGAACAGACTGCTGTGGGAGTTTAAACAAACTGGGAGGCCCCTGTTTTGGAGTGATGTGTGCAGGAAGAAACCAGCATGCACTGAACAAGTCATTGCATGCTCTTCACTTCTGCGCGCACAACTCCAAGACATGCGCGCGCTGGTGAACTCAAACCCACAACTCTTATTCTCAAACCCTTTGGGCTCTGGAAGGACTAGTGCACACCTAGGACAAACCAAGCAGTTTATAGGCAACATAATATATAGTTCTAAGCAATGTTTAAAGGCTAAAAAGCCCTACAAACTAACAAAACACCCCATAAACAGTATGGGGACAAAATAACGACCTAAAGCCAAGCTACCCGTGCAAGGCCACTCACTGGTCAGAGGCAGACTATCGCGCGATGGTTTCATTCAGGCGCGCAACGGTGCGCTCAGGCGCGCGATGCTCGCGCCCTGGCACGCGATGGTCTGAGCCTTTTAACCAGTGTGTGGTTTACATATTTTTGGGTTCTGGGACAGGTCCAGAATGATCCCAAGGGTACTCAATAACAGCAAAAATGTAAATTAACTACAAACTAGCAATTTCTAACAAAGGAAAGTAGTAAACTGGTTTTTAACATGCTTAACAGTGATCTATATGTAAATATGTAAATTGTCACACCCTCGATTTACAACATAAATATAAAGGGGTTTTCCACAATAAAACCTCACGATTAATCGTACTATGCCCCAAAAAGGGTTTGACGTTTCCATTCCCATAAATTACATTTCTTTGTCCAAATGTTTACAGAAAGTACATCATCGGCTCAACGGCCCCCAAAATATACAAAAGTATCAAATGGAGTTACAAATACATCTTCCAAAAATAGGTTTACAAAGATGGCTAAGTAACTCTTCAATGTTAGCTTTCAAAACCGTATCCACATCCAAGCACTCCCAATATGTTGCTACTGCCCTGTGTTAGTACCTGAAAATGATGGAGGGTTTGAGCTGCACTAGCCCAGTAGAAAGCTCTAATCTAACAACGTATGCATATGAAATGTAGGAATAGTCACGAGATGAACAATAGCAGCAAGATCAAACGGATGGACAATAATAGCAATTTGAATCCAACACTCCATTTCAAAACCAATCGTGAGTCTTACCAAACAAACTTTGAAAAACACCATATGTCAAGATGTGTCTCATACATGTGTCATGAGCCGAAGCTCTAACTAGGCCAATTAAAGGACCCCAATGTCCTCTGCCAGGCTCTTTACTCTTTCGGGATGTCTTGAAATATCAATTATGAGCTTATAACTCATACCGGGCCAATTAAAGGACCCCGATGTCCTCTGCCAGGCTCTTTACCCTTTCGGGATGTCCTGATATGTTCTTGTCGTGTCCGCAAGGTTTCAAATTCCATTTTCCATCACGTTTATACTGTTCAAGCCAACTTTGATTCATAAAATAATTTTCGTAAAATCATGTCCAAACGATCAATTGAGTCATTGGAACGTTCAATGAGGTCTATGAATACAAATGATCAAGTTAGGGATCGTTTGGGAGGTGTTTGAATGGGTTGGAAGTGATTGAAAACCAAAACGGTGAAGTTTGAAGCAAAATAGTAAAAGTTAGAGATAAGCCAAAGGTATCGATACCATGGAAAATGGTATCGATACCATTTGGTCCAGAGGCATTCCAGACGCAAGGGTATCGATAACAATGGCTAAAGGTATCGATAACGATTGATTTTCTGAGTTTTGGAACACAAAGGTATCGATAACAAAGGCTAAGGTATCGATAACGATTGATTTTCTGAGTTTTGGAACACAAAGGTATCGATAACAAAGGCTGTTCGAGCAGATTTTCTACAGATTTTCATGGGTTTCTCGACAACAACGACATCAACAATAATAACCATGATCAATGGCACAAATCAAGCAATAGAAACAAATCATAAACATATATTGAAAGTTAGAACTCCCTACCTCAAGATTGAAGAACGAATTTGAATGATTTTCTAAGCCCTAATTCCAAACTTTGAAAACGGAAGGATTACACCTCCACCGAGCTCAAACCGGCGATATACGGACTGAAATACGCAAATGGGTGAAGGATTTGAGGTTGTTTTGTGGGGGTTTTGGGTGATTTGGGTGGAGTTTGAGTGGGAGTGAGTGAGAGAGGGAGAGACCGAGAGAAGAGAGGGAGAGCCGAGAGATGGAGAGAAGGGAAAATGAATTCCCTGCCTCTCACCCTACACACTTATATGCACACCTCACACATTTACCCCTCAAATGCAACATTTCATCACATTAGCCCCAATTCTCAATAACTCAAATCAATTTCCTCCTTTTATTTCTTATAAAACATTTCAATAGATTTTATAAATTTATGGGTCTTTACATAAATAAACACAAAAACAGCAAGACACCAATCCCCACGAGGACTGTCGCGCGAGACCTATTATAGTCGCGCGTGTGACTGGGTCCATCCCGCGCTGGTTCTTACCACAACGATTTTTGAAACCTTGCCAGCTTTAGGACCAAGACTGGTATTGATTACCAGCCTTGGCCCTGCCAGCCCCCCTGAGGGATCAGAACAGAGAGCAGAATAAAAGGTAAGCTATACCTTTGGTTTTTGAGTTTGAATGATGTTTGAGCTTTGAGGTTGAAAATAGGATTTGAAGTGTTTGTTTGAGTGGCAGATGCAAAGAACAAGGTAGCTTGTTGCTTGGTTGAAGTGTGAAAATGGGGTGTGAGGCTCTTTGTAACCCTTTGAATATTTTTGGAACCCTTTGAAAGAAAAACAAAGGGGGATATATATAGGGAGGGATGGTGGTAAATCTGGTTGGTGCAAGGAGAGGAGTTCAGCCAGTCCATGAGGCTGGCTGAAGTTTGCTTGGTGGCTAAGCTTCCCAGCTGATAAAGGTGATGGAGACATCTTGGACCATCGCGCGATGGAGTCAGTCTGGCGCACGATGGTGCGCCCTTGTGCACGATGGTCAACGGTCAAGCTTTGACTATTGACCACCTCCTGGCAGTTTGGCCATCGCGCGATGGTTTTAGTCTGGCGCGCAATGGTGCGCCTTGGCGCGGGATGGTTGCGCCCTGGCGTGGGGTGTACCACCTACTCACGCGTTGGTCAATGGTCAAAGCTTGACCATTGACCAACACTTGTCAAGTTGATCTACCCGCGCAGGCTTCAAATTAGCGCGCGTCAGTAGGGTTTTTGGCCTTTTGAAGTGGCTTAAGCTAGGATTAGGTTCAAGGGTTTTGCAAACACTCAAAGCTCAAACACTTATCATTCTCGGGGTGTTCTTGATCCAATTCATCATCGGGGAATCAAATACCGTAAGTAAACTAATCTGGAAGCCCAGATTGGGGTGTCTCCACTACCCCAAAATACCGAGGATGCCTCCGAGAAATTTCCCCAGTAATGCTGCGCTCCTTCAACTACTCTCCGCCAAAATCCTGGCATAGCCCAGGTACGTTGCACTACGGCTTTTAAGCCCGAAGGTACGTCTTCTGTTCTTAACCCTCTAAACTTTTTATTTTTCTTTATTTTTTAATTTTTCTTTATTGCCTCGAACTACAATTGGTCTGAATTTCCCTTGTGGAATACGTAGGCAGCCTCACAGCCCAACCATAACTAAAACCTTTTTTCAAAAACCCTTGGAATAGTGGTTCGACCAAATTGAAGTTGTTTTCCGGCTTTGACTCTTACTTAAACATGTCTCATGATTCGTCTAAGTTCAGTCAAAGAGGGGCATTTGTAGACACCCCAATTTGGCCTAACAATTATTTCAAGTCCCATGTAACAACCCTGATTTTTGGTAAATAAAAATTTCGTTAAAAATTTGAATTTTTATTTTTAATTACTTGGATTGCATTTGAAATTCCTTTTTAATTTTAATAATCCGTCATAATTAGATTTGAGACTTATAAAATTATATCTTTTTGCCCGGACAATATGGTCATCTTCTAAAGACAAGTATGTTTGTAAAAGCATCTGTGTATTTTCCTAAGTGAGTAAATAATATTTTTAAAATTATATTTCTTGGCTAGAAATCCTACATGGCAAGTAGAATTAGTTTCTAACCAATTAGTTGAAGAACCTAACCCTAGATGAACCTTTATCCATTGGTCGATAAAAGTTAGGAAAACTTTTATCCATTGGACGATAGAGTAAATCTAGATTTCTACCAAGAGTACTTTACTAGATTTGTTAAATGTACATATATATATATATATATATATATATATATATATATTGTTATATATTGTTATATATACACATGCTTGAAGGACTATGGTATTATTTTAATGAATAAAGTACCTCACCCTTTTATCCATTGGTCAATAACCGCTAGGGAAATTATTACCCATTGGATAATAGCATTGGTCTTTCCAATAAGTACAACGGTTATTTAATAAATCATTTTTTAAATTTACCTTGAGATAATATATATGTGTATGTACTTTATAATAAAATACCCTAGGATTCTCTTGGTACAAAATCCATTATTATAATAGGAAAACATGTGCCAAATTGGATTATTTTAATAAGGGGTTTTGATCTTATAATTTTTTTTATTGGATCCTTGGTACCTACTTATATATTTGAATATGTGGACATGGGTACATATATATATATATATATATATATATATATATATATATATATATATCATATTATATTAAAGCCTAGATTTCTTAAAGTACTTAATTTAATATTTTAATAAGAACCATGTGGTAATTTAGATTATTTTAATAAGGGATTTTGACTTTATAATTTTTTATTGGATACTTGGAAATCTTGATAGATTATATGGTACCTAATAGTACCTACATATATATTTGATTAAAACGACATGTAGTCATTCAAGTCTTATTCAAGTATTATCTTTTTTTTAACCATTGGTCAATACATGCTAGGGTAAATACTACCCCTTGGATAATAAGGTTAGTCTACCAACTAGTACTAGGATTTTATTAAATAGTCATTTCCTAGATTTTTCATGTGATTATATCTTTAAAAATATGTATATGTACCTTATAAATTTATTGCCCTAGATTTTCTAAAGATATTGTTATATATAAATATGTGTAATAAAGTACTCTAATATAATAATATAATAGGAACATGTACTTTTTAGATTAGTTTATTAGGAAAATCTTGGCCTAGGAAATCTTAAAAGATTATATAGTACCTTGTAAGTATTTTACTAGATTTTCTAAGTACATAAATATATTTATATATGGGTGCATGTACCTTTTGGTCTATTATTTTTCTAGAAAAATCTTTACCCATTGGACAATAATTGCTAGGGAAAATTTTATCTCTTGGGTAGTATCCAAGACTTTTGCTATAAATAGCACCCCATTCTTGCCATTTAACTCACACCTTCCAACCTTTCAACTTCTCTCTCTAGAAATTCTTGAGTTCTTACTTTGTTCTTTCTTGTTCTTGGTGTTCTTGAGTTTTTCTTGAAGTTCTTCTTCAAACTCATCTTAAGCCACCGCTAAACCACCACCCGATCAACCTCTCGATCCAAAAGTTAGTAGTTTTTAGTCAAGAACTAGTTTCGAGAGAAACCTTTCTCTTTCAAAGCTACTAAAAGCTTACTGTAGGAAGTCACTCCGTCCGATAGCCGACTTACTTTTCGTAGCCACCCTACCGCCAAGAAGAACGGTAGATTATTCTTATCCCCTATCTCTAAGTATATGTAGAGTACCTCTACTTACCTACTCTACGTATATTGTATGTTGTTTGTATATCGAAATGCATGGAAGTATTCGTATTTTGATCTTTAAGATGGATATGAACATGTATTATGAATTTTTTGTATTACTTGCCTTGTTGTAAAGCATAAGTGATCTTCACTCCAAAGGCGTCCGTACATGTGGCGTTATGTTTTAAGTTGAGGTTTGAGCATGATGATTAATATAGAGTTGGATGATCTTGCTAGTTTAGTTTCAAGATTACAATGAATGATTTATGATTACGTATGTGAAAAGTCCAACCGCGGAGTCAATGCATGAAAATGAGACACGAAAATCGAGAAAGTAGAAACATGACACCTAGGGTGTGGTTAATGAAAAGATGTGTTTCGATACCGCAATGTGGCTAGACGTGGTAGCCCATTGTGTGTAAGGATTTTGAAAACCATAATGTGGCCGGACTTGGAAGCCCATTGTGTGGTGTGTGTTGCTATGGGACCGGACGTGGTAGTCTCATTGGAGGTAATTTAATGTTTGTGAAAACCGCAATGTGGCCGGACATGGTAGCCCATTGTGAAGATTGCCAATGGGGCCGGACGTGGTAGCTTCATTGGTAATATGGCTTGGTTATCCGTGGAGACGAGCCAATGCAAAGTTTTGTGTGCCAATGGGAACCCGGGATGGCAGAACCATTGTGAGGATACTCGGGAGACCGGAATGGTGGAACCGAGGTTGGGTGTGTTAAAACGAATTTGAAAATGTTGATTTGGTAAATGAAAGGTGAAACCAGTGACACGGTCTATGACGAGTCGCGTAGGAGAAACACAGAGAATCTTGGACACCAACGTTAGTTGAATATTGACTATGAATGTGTCATTGTTAACCGTTTCATTATGTATGCATGATCTATGTGAAAATCATTAGTTTTATGATCTATTGTTTGTAAGCCAAGGGTTAGTGGGTATGGGTTATTCTATTGAGCTTTTGTAGCTCATGGTGTTACCTTTGGTGACCCTGACATATTATATCGGTGGCGACGCTGGTATAATGTGTCAGACTTTGTAGATGAACAGGGTGAGCTGTACACCTTGGAGGCTTTTGGAGCCGAAGAGCTGGCTAAGATGGAAGAACAGGCGGAGCTGTAGTTAGGAACCTTAGTTTCCCTTCCCTTATGTAATGAAAGTACTCTTACAGAGGTTGTGATGTAATAAAGAGCTAGACTCTATTTAGATATTTAATAAAATTGTCTATTTAACGTACCCGGAAATTGGGGGCGTTAGAACTTGGTATCAGAGCTTTAGGTTCAAAACCTCAGCCATGGGTAGAATGGGTAGACCATAAGATAGTTTGACCGTTGCACAAACGAGAATTGAGTTTAAGTTTACCGTCCCAAATTGGGTGGAATTCTGACAAAACAATCTTCGGATTGAAGCAAGGTGTGGAAATTGGCAGTAACACCGAGCTGGGAATTCCTGAACAATTGGATGATGACTTAAATCAAGAATCAATTGTGGAACCTAGAAAGCCTTCCTTAGTGTTAATAAAACTGTCTTTATAGATAACTACCTAGCTAACCTATTAGCTCGAACTACGTGAAGTGGTTGGGAAATATTATAGGAATTGTTTCTACCTTAGAGTGGAGTAGCAGCGGTGTAGGTTAAAACCTGATAACCTATAGAACCATGGAGGAAGAGTATGTAGGATCATTTCGTTTTAACTTGTATTAGGAAAAATCTTATTGTGCATCCCTACTTGCCATTGTAGTAGAATTCTATGCTATGTTGTATCTCTCCTTTATCTATAAAAGCTTGTTTTATTTAAAGAGTATTGTTGCATACCACTTGGGAAAACTGCTTTCAATTGTAACAACTCCGATTTTTAGTGAATAAAAATCTCGTTGTTTATTCGAAATTCTTTATTTTCTCTTGAATGGCCTTATAATTTTCTTATTGAATTCTATTTGGATTTTTGCCCTTTCGTTTCTTATATCTTGGCTAGTATAGTTAGCTTCTAACCAGATTAGTTAGAGAGATCTAACTACCAATCCATTTAGTTACCTTTGGACCATTACCCATTGGGCGATAAATGTTAGGGTAATCTTTGTCCATTGGACAATAGGCCATTCATTAGAATATTTGATTAGTACAAGATATAGTATTATATTGGTGTATATTCACATGTGCAAAGGACAAATATGCATTGTTTATTAGATATCTTTTTTCCCATTATCCATTGGTTATTAACCGCTAGAGAAACTATTGCCCATTGGATAATAACTACTAGGAGAATTGTTATCCATTGGATAATAGCACTAATCTTCTAACAAAGTACATGGATCTATTAAAGAATCCCTCCATAGATTTTCCATGTGCTTATATGCATTAAAATATTTGGATAAATCTAATCCCTAGATTTCTAAAGTACTTTAATAATACTTAAGTACTAGTACTTTTTTGTATTAAAATAATAAAGGAATCTTAGCTTTATATTCTATTAGATACTTGGTACTTCTTTATATATTTAAATATATGCACATGTGTACTTGTGAATCTTTTTATAAAAGTCTTGATTTCCTATAGTATATAATCTATTTATTTAATACTACATGTGCCTAATTGGAATTCTTTAATGGGTTAATTGATTTGAAAATCTTGTACCCATGTACTTTTATACTTGGCCATTCTTAAATATGTATATCTAGTGTACAAGAGAGAGAGAGAGAGAGAGAGGGAGGGCCGAGAGAGAGGGAGAGAGAGAGAGTGGGCCGAGAGGGAGAGAGAGGGAGAGAGAAAGAGAGAGGAAAAGAAAGAAGGATAGGGTTGTACCACCATGATCTTCTTGCATCCTTTCAAATCCATGGTTGTATATTCTTTCTAGCCAAAATCTATCCTACAATTGTCCTTTTATGTTAGTATAATCACCCAATCTTGTACAATCCCTCCTTTCCTCCACCAAATCTTCCATAATCCAATCCAAGGTACAAAAATCTAGCCTTGCATGCCTAAAAACTAGGTAGAAGATGTACAAGCCATCCATAGCCTAACCCATCAAGCTTTCAATCAAGAAAAGATTAGATATGGAGAGAGAGAGGGGGGCCGGCCTTGTGAGAGGGAGAGAGAGCCAAGGTTTTGGCTATAAATAGAGCCACCCTCATGCCATTCAAACTCACACCTTCACCTAGCAACTTCTCTCTCTAGAAAAACTTGTATTCTTCCTTTGTTCTTGCTTAGTTCTTCTTGTTCTTGAAGTTCTTCTTGTGTTCTTCAAGAAACTCGTCCTAAGCCGCCACTAAACTGCCACCTGACCACCCTCTCGATCCAAAAGTAGTAGTAGTAGTAGTCAAGACTTAGTTTCGAGAGAACCTTTCTCTTTCGAAGCTACCATAAGCATTCCGTAGGAGGTTACTCCGCTCGATTGTCATCGTAGCCGCTCTACTGCCAAGAAGAAAGGTAGAATCTCCTTATCCTCCATCCCAAGTATAATGTAGGATACTCTCATAACTAGAACATCCCTAACTATTTTCTCTAGTAGATAAGATTATATATTGCTTGTAATGTTTGGAATACCAACGTACTATCGCTAATGGAAGCATGAGCATGTTGAGATAACCAACTTGTTACTTTGAATAAAAATATGTTGTTTAGAACTTTCCAAAAAGGAGGAATGAACGATTTTCGAAAATGTAAGCTTTACCATTTGATTCGAAGCATTCGAGTTATGAAGTTCTTGTATTACTTGTGATATAATATGGAGTTGGATGATCTTGTTAGATTACAATGAATGATTCATGTATACTTTTGTCCTACCGCGGAGTCTATGCATGAAAATGAGACACGAGAACCAAGAAAGTAGAAACATGACACCTAGGGTGTTGTCAATGAAAGGCGTGTTTTGAAAAGGGTGAAAAGTTTTGGAAACCGCAATGTGGCCGGACGTGGTAGCCCATTGTGTGGTGTGTGTTTTGTGTGCCAATGGGAACCCAGGACGGTGGAACCATTGTGAGGATACTCGGGAGACCAGAACGGCGGAACCGAGGTTGGGTGTGTGGCTTGGTTATCCACGGAGAGGAGCCAATGTAATGTGTGCCAATGGGAACCTGGGACGGCGGAACCATTGTGAGGATACTCGGGAACCCGGAACGCTGGAACCGAGGTTGGGTGTGTTAAAAACGATTTTGAAAAGGTGATACGGTTATGAAATGTGGAAAATGTTGACATGGTCTACGAGGAGTCGCGTAGGAGAAACTCACAAATCTTGACACCAACGTTGATTTATTTCGAATGCGGATGTGTCATTGTTAGTTAATTTGGCTAGGTAAGCATGCACTATGTGGAAATTGTTGAGTTCATGGTGTATTGTTTGTAAGTTAAGGGTTAGAGGATTTGGGTTATTCTATTGAGCGTTGTAGCTCACGGTGTTACCTTTTGGTGACCCTGACATATTATATTGGTGGTGATGCCGGTATAATGTGTCAGACCTCATAGATGAAAAGGGGGAATTGTACACTTTGGAGGCATTTGGAGCCGAGGAGCTCGCTAGGATGGAGGAGCAAGACGGAGTATAGTTAGGAACCCTAGCTTCTTCCCTTGTTGAATAAATGTACCCTTTTGTTTATGATGTAATAATGAGCCAGACTCTCTTATTTATATAATAAAATGCCCTACTAACGTACCCAAAATTGGGGGCGTTACATCAATTCTATAAGAAAAACACCATTTGCAAAAAGAAAAATTGTTTAGGTAGACTAAAACCCCCCTTTTCGATTTCAACTCGTAGATGGTGAATCAACGCAGCGGATTAGGACACGAAAACGGAGAATCCTCCAACGCAAACCCCGTCCTAACCCAAATCATGCAAGCATTTGTCGCTGCCTTGAACACCAACCGCCAAAACCATAACCATAACGACGGACCCATGACCCGAACCCAAGCAATGAATGAGTTCTACAAACGCCGACCCCCGACCTTCCACGGAGACACCAACCCCGTCATGGCCGAGACTTGGCTAAACGAAGTCAAGATGATCCTTAGAACCCTAGGGATTACCCAGGACGGAGACCGTGTGGCCTTGGCCACATACCAATTGAAGGGAGAAGCCCGCTATTGGTGGGACCTGATGGAAGCAACCCATACCATAGCCACCATGACCTTTGCCAAGTTTGAAACCCTGTTTCTCGACAAATACTTCCCCACGCCCCTTCGCCTGGCCAAGGAACAAGAGTTCCTGAACCTTAAGCAAGGAACAATGACTGTCACTTAGTACGCGGCCAAGTACAAGGAACTGTCCCGTTATGCCTTAACCTCCATTCCAACCGAGGACAAGAAGGCAAGAAGGTTCGAATGGGGCTGACAACTGCTAGAAGGGCTATGGTAGCTCAGGCTTTTCCCACCTATACCGGTGTTGTGAAGTGTGCTTTTCGGCTAGAGAGTGAGGAGATTGACCTCAAGACCTGATGGAGGAAGGCGAATAACAGCAACCGTGGACCCTACCCCACCAAACCCTCTAACCTGTTTCAAGGCGACCAACTCTAGAAGACTACTACACCAGAGCATGGCGAACCACAGAGAAGTGGTCAGGACTTAACGACAGTTCGGTGCTACAACTGTCAGGCTATGGGCCACTACAGCCGCCAATGCCCGCAACCTCAGAAGGAGGGTAATGGGAGCTTTGGACAGACAGGTTTTGTGAAGCAAAACCTTGGAGGATCATCACAGCAACAGAATGGGCAAAACAAGGAAAAACAGCCCATGGGAACCCAGCAAGGCACTGGAGGGCGTATCTTCGCGCTACAGACTGAAGAACAAGAGCAGGATCCCTTTGTGATCCAAGGTACGCTATTATCGTACAGTACCGGCGTACAAGCTTTGTTTGATTCTGGGGCATCGCATTCGTTTAACTCCACTATCTGCATAACTGCACTAAGCACTAGAAACAGAACCCCTAAGCACGTGTATGAAAGTAACATCACCGTTTGGGGGGAGTATAACTGTTAGTCTAGTGTGTAGAGGGTGCAAACTAGAGGTTACCAACTTGCGCCTAACTTGCGATCTTAAAGTAATTAACATGGCGGATTGCAACGTAATCCCAGGGATGGACTGGCTATCAGCACATCGAGCGGTCATAGACTGCCATCAGAAGATGGTGACCGCGTATACCCCCAAAGGGACTCGTTTCCAATTTAAGGGGGATAGACAAACGTCAAGCCCGACGACGAGAAGATCCAGGTGGCAGAATCAACTGTTTGGGGGGCTAGCTAGCCTCCAGTTGGGAGAAGCCGATAGGATGGAAGTGGGATTACCACACATTGTGTGCGAGTACGCCAATGTTTTCCCTGAAGAACTTCCTAGCTTACCACCCAAATGAGAGATAGACTTCTCTATAGAATTCCAACCGGGAAATGGCACCAATCTCTATGGCACCGTACCGAATGGCCCCTAGCGAACTAATAGAGCTCAAGACCCAATTGAAGGAACTTTTGGAAATGGGTTTAATATCGTTAGGTGGGGAAGCATACTGATTCGATAGGGACGTGATATGGAACGTTTGTAGGATACGGGTCAGCATGATGATTTGGTAGAGGTTTTGCATTTGATGTTGGTGTTTACGATGGAAACCTTACCAAAGGCGTACGACGAGGAAAATTGTTCGACGGCTGAAGCAACTTCAACCCCGCTTTGTTAAGCAGGTGATAAGGCTAAATTTGATTAACAAAACATGCAAAGGATAGTGATGGATGCCTGCAACGCTTCTAAAACCTACCAGAGCCTTAGACAATGGCCATGTAATGCCAAAGCATTTGAGAGCGTAGCGAATATGTCTAAACCGTAGTCACGCACCAATTTCGAGGATGAAATTATTTTAAGATGGATAGGTTGTAACAACCCTGATTTTTGGTAAATAAAAATTTCGTTAAAAATTTGAATTTTTATTTTTAATTACTTGGATTGCGTTTGAAATTCCTTTTTAATTTTAATAATCCGTCATAATTAGATTTGAGACTTATAAAATTATATCTTTTTGCACGGACAATATGGTCATCTTCTAAAGACAAGTATGTTTGAAAAAGCATCTGTGTATTTTCCTAAGTGAGTAAATAACATTTTTAAAATTATATTTCTTAGCTAGAAATCCTACATGGCAAGTAGAATTAGTTTCTAACCAATTAGTTGAAGAACCTAACCCTAGATGAACCTTTATCCATTGGTCGATAAAAGTTAGGGAAACTTTTATCTATTGGACAATAGATTAAATCTAGATTTCTATTAAGAGTACTTTACTGGATTTGTTAAAGGTACATATATATAGTTATATATTGTTATATATACACATGCTTGAAGGACTATGGTATTATTTTAATGAATAAAGTACCTCACCATTTTATCCATTGGTCAATAACAACTAGAGAAATTATTACCCATTGGATAATAGCATTGGTCTTTCCAATAAGTACAAGGGTTAATTAATAAATTATTTTTTAGATTTACCATGAGATAATAAATATATGTGTATGTACTTTATAATAAAATACCCTAGGATTCTCTTGGTACAAAATCCATTATTATAATAGGAAAACATGTGCCAAATTGGATTATTTTAATAAAGGGCTTTGATCTTATAATTTTTTTTTATTGGATCCTTGGTACCTACTTATATATTTGAATATGTGCACATGGGTACATATATATATATATATATATATATATATATATATATATATATATATATATTATATTATATTAAAGCCTAGATTTCTTAAAGTACTTAATTTAATATTTTAATAAGAAACATGTGCTAATTTAGATTATTTTAATAAAAGATTTTGACCTTATAATTTTTTATTTTTTTTATTTTTTATTTTTGATCCGCTTATAATTTTTTATTGGATACTTGAAAATCTTGATAGATTATATGGTACCTAATAGTACCTACATATATATTTGATTAAAAAGACATGTAGTCATTCAAGTCTTATTCAAGTATTATCTTTTTTTTAACCATTGGTCAATACATGCTAGGGTAAATATTACCCCTTGGATAATAAGGTTAGTCTACCAACAAGTACTAGGATTTTATTAAATAGTAATTTCCTAGATTTTCCATGTGAGTATATCTTTAAAAATATGTATATGTACCTTATAAATCTATTGCCCTAGATTTTCTAAAGATATTGTTATATATAAATATGTGTAATAAAGTACTCTAATATAATAATATAATATAGGAACATGTGCTTAGTAGATTAGTTTATTAGGAAAATATTGGCCTAAGAAATCTTAAAAGATTATATAGTACCTTGTAAGTATTTTACTAGATTTTCTAAGTACACAAATATATTTATATATGGGTACATGTACCTTTTGGCCTATTATTTTTCTAGGAAAATCTTTACCCATTGGACAATAATTGCTAGGAAAAATTTTATCCCTTGGGTAATAGCCAAGACTTTTGCTATAAATAGCACCCCATTCTTGCCATTTAACTCACACCTTCCAACCTTTCAACTTCTCTTTCTAGAAATTCTTGAGTTCTTACTTTGTTCTTTCTTGTTCTTGAGTTTTTCTTGAAGTTCTTCTTGAAACTCATCCTAAGCCGCCACTAAACCGCCACCCGACCACCCTTTCGATCAAAAAGTTAGTAGTTTTTAGTCAAGAACTAGTTTCGAGAGAAACCTTTCTCTTTCAAAGCTACCGGAAGCTTACCGTAGGAAGTCACTCCGTCCGATAGCCGACTTACTTTTCCGTAGCCACCCTACTGCCAAGAAGAACGGAAGATTATTCTTATCCCCTATCTCTAAGTATATGTAGAATACCTCTACTTACCTACTCTACGTATATTGTATGTTGTTTGTATATCGAAATGCATGGAAGTATTCGTATTTTGATCTTTAAGATGGATATGAACATGTATTATGAATTTTTTGTATTACTTGCCTTGTTGTAAAGCATAAGTGATCTTCACTCCAAAGGCGTTCGTACATGTGGCATTATGTTTTAAGTTGAGGTTTGAGCATGATGATTAATATAGAGTTGGATGATCTTGCTAGTTTAGTTTCAAGATTACAATGAATGATTTATGATTACGTATGTGAAGGCGTTCGTACATGTGGCGTTATGTTTTAAGTTGAGGTTTGAGCATGATGATTAATATAGAGTTGGATGATCTTGCTAGTTTAGTTTCAAGATTACAATGAATGATTTATGCTTACGTATGTGAAAAGTCCAACCGCGGAGTCAATGCATGAAAACGAGACACGAAAATCGAGAAAGTAGAAACATGACACCTAGGGTGTGGTTAATGAAAAGATGTGTTTCGATACCGCAATGTGGCTGGACGTGGTAGCCCATTGTGTGTAAGGATTTTGAAAACCACAATGTGGTCGGACTTGGTAGCCCATTGTGTGGTGTGTGTTGCCATGGGACCGGACGTGGTAGTCTCATTGGAGGTAATTTAATGTTTGTGAAAACCGCAATGTGGCCGGACATGGTAGCCCATTGTGAAGATTGCCAATGGGGCCGGACGTGGTAGCTTCATTGGTAATATGGCTTGGTTATCCGCGGAGAGGAGCCAGTGTAAAGTTTTGTGTGCCAATGGAAACCCGGGATGGCGGAACCAGTGTGAGGATACTCGGGAGACCGGAATGACGTAACCGAGGTTTGGTGTGTTAAAACGAATTTGAAAATGTTGATTTGGTAAATGAAAGGTGAAACCAGTGACACAGTCTATGACGAGTCGCGTAGGAGAAACACAGAGAATCTTGGACACCAATGTTAGTTGAATATTGACTGTGAATGTGTCATTGTTAACCGTTTCGTTATGTATGTGTAGGGGGATGAAAACAATTGACGCTTCGGATCAACTGGATTGCAACGGCTTATTCGTGCCTCTTCACCGGAACCCTAGCTCGACGTCTGAACCCTAATCTGCAAAATAGACAGGGGGTGAGTGCACCTTTGCCTCTCGTGGCAAAGGCCCTCCGATGCCTTTGTTAGTCTCACGTACTAGAAAACTCAGCCCTAATTATCAGTAGGAAAGCAATAATAATGCCACGTATTGCGTACCTTTTACCTCTAGGCTTGCTCTGTTTATATAGACTTTCGGATGCTTGGTGCCCAAGCATCCCTATTGCCATAGGATTCCCAACCCGTATAGGAAACCCAGGATATCAAGGAGTCTCGTTTCCTTTATCAGTTTATGGAAAAGAGTCCTTTTAGGATTCTTTTCCATTAAGAGCCGAACATCCCATACTTGTTGGGTATCTTTCTCAGATCCTATATTCTTGGGATCTTTATCCCTATATGGGACATGACTATTCTGGAATCTTCCAGAGTATTCCCTCTGCTCCTACTCTCGATTGGAGCTCCATCTTTGTTCGGCCGTCTCATGGCCGAACAGACGGCTTGGACCAATTACCTCACATGTAACCGGTCCTTGAGCCCGTACTGTCCTGTCTATATTCAAACTATGGTCCCACGTACCATTTATTCGGATATCGATTGCATTGCTTTCAACCCGTGATTACTCGTATCACATGCTAGGTTCTTTACATCATCTGTTCGGCTGTATCATAACCGAACAGTCTATTTATAGCCATGACTTCTCATAACACTGGTCCATATCGCTGTTCACCGAACTGCTCGGCGATAAGTCCAGTCGTATTTACCTCGTGTTCCTAAACATCACGTGTTCGGTAACTAAATGTATCTGCTCGGGAATACCTCCCTACAATTGCTCCCCAGCTTCATGTATTTACCACTGTTCGGGGGTAATATATGTCGCTTAGAAACAGAATTCTATCTAGACCAAACTCTTTGATCCCGTGCAGTCATAATTTCAATACTTCATTGATGCCTTTTGGCGCCTATGTCATTATACCATTTCGGGGTAAACGACTCCACGTGGCACGTTTTCGTATGCCTAGCATTAACTTCGAACTGACGTTCTATGAAACGGCATCAGATCGGTTTCTGCTTTCCGTTACTTTTTCCTGTAACGGTGTGAGAGGAGACGTTTCGTCTCCGTCTCTCACCCTTAAACCCCTGAAAGGGCTCTTTTTGGTTTTTCATCCAAAACATTCAAACGTTCAGTTTCTCTCTTAAAAGCCTTCTGCCATTGCCGCCGTCTGCAAACTCGATTGCACTTCAGGGAATCGCCACAATATTCTCGTAAGATTCTCGCTCTCAATCCCTTTCTTCTTCTTAGGTTTCCATCTGAGATCTCTTTCTCAGATTTTGTGGATCGTTTCTAGGGTTTCAATTCGTACCCATTTCCATCTTTTCCTCTTTTCTAAATATACTCATGGCGGATGGCAACCCTCCTAGACCCAGTAAATTTAGGAAGCTTTGTGATACCCCTGCTGCCATGGCGGTATTTAGAGAAAGATACAGTATTCCTGAAAACGTAGGGCTTGAACTCGCCCCATTAGGAGCGGATAGGGACGCTGGATCGTGGGATAGAATGTGTATCCCAATTGTGTCCATTGTCGAAGGTGGGGTCCGTTTCCCCCTTCATCCATTACTTCGCCAGATTTTAAGCTGGTACCGCCTTACACCCATGCAAGTTTCGACGAACGTCTTCAGATTGATAATGGGGACTATAGCCTTAAATGGGATTCTAGGGACCAATTTAGGAATCTGGGACATCCAATGGTGGTATAGTATAGTACTAAACCCTGAGTACAATACTTACTACTTCAAAGTTAGGAGAGCAGAGAAGCGCTTCGTGCTCAATCTGCCAGATTCTGCTCGTGACCATGAAATCGACTTCCTCTATGTGACTGGAGCATTCGAGCCTTTAGGGGAAGATGGCCAAGTGCTGGGGCTCCATTGCCCCCACATATGGGGCTATCCACGTATGCTCTTGATTTTACCCTTTTACAATTCTTCATTTACTGCTTTCTCGTAGCCTTTCCATGTACTAAATTTATTTTGTTGATTTGAATTTTGCAGCTGAAAACGTTAATCATCGTCCCAGACGCACCCCAAGCAACATCCGAACAGAGGACATTAACAAAGTCCTAAAATATAAAGGCGTGCCTGGTACCCGAACAGCTGGTCGGGGTCGTGATGCTGACGTGCTGCTGGGATACGATCCTGCGTACAGAGGTGTCATCGACAGGCGGCTTGCTCATCCTAGCACCAGTGCTGCCTCTACATCAACTGCTCCTCCGACCAGGAGCACAAGAGCTAGCGCAGGAGTAACTGTAGCTGGTCAACTGGGTGAAATCCCAATTTCTGAAGGAGTTCCGTTACCACGAATAAGAGTTCGAAGATCCTCACGGAGTCAGGCCTCCTCTCAACCATTACCCGTACAGCCAGCTCCCATCTGTGTAACCAGCCAATCCTCATCCTCAGGTTATTCTCTATCTCCTCCAATCTCGAGCACTATGACACGTCAGCCTTTAGACCTCAGCTCTCTCCTCACCGTTTCTTCTCGGGGACGGGGGTCTGGTCGGGTAGCTTCCACAGGGAACGCCCCTCCTGCACCCCGTCGTAACAGAGGAGGTTCGAACCGCTCCACTTCATCTCGTGAAGTGGAGACTACCATAGAGGCCAGTGATGCTCACAGAGACAAACGGCCTAGATCAGAAGACCCTACTGGTACTGCTTCTCAAGCAGACACCGAAACACATCACCCCGTTTCACCAACTACCCAAGTACTTCCTCAAACATGGACTCCTCCATTCACTAGAGGAGACCGTCCCGTTCACGTCGGGGATAGTGCTAGTTCGTCGGAGACAGCACTTGCTCTGGCCCAAGGGTTGCTACTCCCTGTTGACTTACAGAAAGAGTCATTGTCTCCCCCTGATCGGCTTGTGTCCACTGGTCTCGTCAGTGGAATCAAGGTAATAAAAACTTCTCTTCTTTAAAGCTTCATCTTTATAAGTTTTAAGAAAAAAGTTACTCACGTTCTGGTATTTGCTATAGTTTATCCAAAAAATGGTCGTACTGGGCCAAAAATTCCAGGAAGCTGAAGCCGAGAGGATCAGGCTTTTAAATGACAACACCAGGTTGATCCGAACAGTCACGAGATTAGAGAGAGAGAGAGATAAAGCTAAAGCTGAATTGTTTGAGACAAAGGGCAAGCTTGTGACCACGGAGGAGAGTCTGCATCAAGTTTTGGCCGAGATGGACAGCACCAAAAAGGCATCCTTTGAAGATGGTTATCAGAAGGGGTTTGACGCCACAACATCAAGTTATGTCGAGCAGATGCCTGATATTCAAGACCAAATCTGGGTTGCTTGCTGGGAGGCGTGCCTTACAAAGGCAGGAGTTGCTGAGGATTCTCCTCTATGGGTTGAGAATGATCTACCAAGTCGCCAAGTTGCAGCTCCAGCAGACGACGTTGATCAACAGATTGATGATTTTGCAGATGTTGATGAAGAAATACAAGTTGAAGCACAAAATGACGTTGTGCAATCATCTGTTCTGGAAGTGACCACTGAGATCGTTATCCCAGAGGTACAAACTGCTACTGTTGTTGATGAGGCTGATGTCCCTTATGAGGTTCAGAACCTGGATTAAGATAGTAAACAGGTAGTTGTTAAAAATCATCTGGCTGGTCTTGCATGACCATAGCCTTTTTTACCCTGCGTGGTACCAGTACTATCAATACTTTACTTTTAAAACAGGTATTCGGCCCTTCGTGGCATAACTTTTATGTTTTGCTCGGCGTCCATGTTTGCTACATCTGTTCGTATGCAATTTTCAATCTAAGTAGTTCGTACTGTTTAAGCATCATTTGATTGCATAAGTATTTCGTACTTTTAGCTAATCTTTCACACAAGATTTGCTGTTCTGAATTCTAAGTTTCACGTACTAAAAAGCGTTCCACCTTGAATGGTTTTTAAGGCATATAAGTGTGCTCTCACTTAATTACACAAGTGTTTCATACTTGTGTTTAAGTGTCACGTACTCAACCGTTTGGAAATCACACAAGTGTTTCATACTTGTGTTTAAGTATCACGTACTTAATGTTTTTAAGTTTCTCGTACTTAAACTAAATGTGGCTTACATATAAGTCAAGCCAATATAGTTTCTCAAGTATCACGTACTTAAAATACCATATAAGTATCTCGTACTTTGAACGTCCATACAAGTATTTCGTACTTGTACTTTTTTTAAAAGAAAACATACAAGTGTTTTCATACTTGTGTTCAAATGTATACCCAAGTTTCACATACTTGAAATTCTATACAAGTGTTTCGTACTTGTACTTGAAATGCTATACAAGTGTTTCGTACTTGTATTCGTTAAGTGTCACGTACTTAAAAATGTATAATGCTTTTAAGTTTCACATACTCAAAAGGTATACCCTGCTCCCCAATACGAATAAGGAGAACCAAACTCGTAGTTCGTATTTAAATACCACAACAGTTATTCGAAAGAAGTGATTTTATAGAGCGTTACTCGTACCCTTTGCAAAAATAATCAAAACTAGAACAAAGGAATTATATTCGTAATTCCTACATAATCACGTAGTGTAAATCCAAAACAGATTTTAATACTTCTAAACAAAGAACTTTCGTAAATTATGAACATTCCAAGGCCTGGGAATTGGACCACCATCCAGATCTGCCAATCTATAGGCTCCTATGCCCACAATCTCAGTTACTCTATACGGGCCTTCCCAGTTGGCCCCCAGCTTGCCTTCATTTGCCACTTTGGTGTTGCCGAGCACTTTTCGTAGCACAAGGTCCCCAACACCAAATTCTCTAGGATGAACATGTTTGTTGTAGCTTTTCATCAGCTGTTCTTGGTAAGAAGCAAGATGTACCAAGGCTTTTTCTCTCTTCTCCTCGGCAAGATCAAGCTCGATTTCAAGGGCCCTGTCATTGCCTCCACTTTCAACCAAAGCTGTCCTGTTGGTCGGCAGACCCACTTCCAGAGGTATGACAGCCTCTGTTCCAAATGCCAACGAATAGGGGGTCTCTCCCGTAGACCTCCTAGGCGTTGTTCGGTGAGCCCACAAAACTAATGGTAACTCATCAGGCCATTTTCCCTTTGCTTTGTCCAGCCTCTTCTTTATCCCATCTAAGATAGTTTTATTGGATGCCTCTGCTTGCCCATTACCCTGAGGGTAGGCCGGAGTGGAGTAATAATTTCGTATTCCATACTGGGCACAAAAAGCCTTGAATTTATTCTGAAATTGGGATCCATTGTCTGTAATCAATGAATAAGGGACCCCAAAGCGGGTGATGATGTTTTTCCACACGAACCTTTCTATCATAGGCTCGGTGATTTTGGCCAGTGGTTCTGCCTCAATCCACTTTGTAAAATAGTCAGTTGCAACAAGCAGGAACTTTCGATTCCCAGTTGCTTTGTGCAATGGACCCACGATATCCATCCCCCATTGAGCAAAAGGCCAGGGACTTGTTAATGGCATCAAATCTTCGGCGGGTGTTCGAATCATTGGTGAGAACTTTTGACATTTCTCACAAATCTTTACATACACCTTTGCATCTTCTTGCATGTGTGGCCACCAGTAGCCTTGAGTAATTGCTCGGTGGGCAATAGATCTGCCTCCGGCATGGCTCCCACATGTTCCCTCGTGGATTTCATGAAGGAACTTCTGTACCATCTCAGGATGTACGCATAGCAAATAGGGACCCGTAAAGGATTTCCTATACAACTTACCCTCTGGGGACAGCCAAAACCTAGCAGATTTGACTCTTATCTTGTGGGCCTCCTTTTTATCAGAAGGGAGTATCTCGTCTCGTAAGAACTCCATTATTGGGTCCATCCAACTTGGTCCTTGGTTCACGTCCAAGACCAAGTCTACACTCCTCCCAATGCTCGGCTCATTGAGGTATTCTACTGCCACCCTTCTTTTAAACTCTGTTGGTACTGCTGCAGCCAACCAAGCTAAAGAGTCTGCATGAGCATTCTGTCCAGAACTTATTTGCTCAAAATATACCCTCTCGAAGGTATCAAGCAAGTCTTTTGCTGCCTGCACGTAGGCTACCATCTTTTCATTCCGAGTCTCGTACTCTCCGGACAGTTGATTCACAACAAGCTGGGAATCACAATACACCCTGACCCGTTCTGCTTTAAGGGTCTTCGCACTTCTTAACCCAGCCAAGAGTGCTTCATATTCAGCCACATTATTCGATGCACTGAATCCAAGCCGAACAGAGAGTTCAATGAGAACTCCTTGAGGAGGAAAGAGGACAACTCCAATTCCAGAACCAGTATTGCACGCTGATCCATCAACGAATAACTTCCATTCTTTGGGATCCTGTTCGGCTACGGGTTGATCCTTCAAGGATGATGTCTTAGCTGCTTGTTCCTTTCTCGTAGGAGGCAAAGGAGCAACAGTGGGGGAAAACTCTGCCACAAAATCAGCCAATACCTGGCCTTTAATTGCTGTACGTGGCTGATACTCGAGATCATACTGACTTAACTCTACGGACCATGTCGAGATCCGTCCCGAGAAATCTGCCTTTCGAAGCAGTGATTTTAATGGATACTCAGTATAAACCACAACCTTATGGCTTTGGAAGTAGTGTGGCAATTTCCTGGTTGCTGTCCTAAGTGCCAGGACAAGTTTTTCTAAAGGCAGATATCTCGTCTCTGCATTCAACAACGTCTTGCTAACATAATAGATGGGGATTTGTTCGATCCCCAAGTCCTTCAACAAGACTGCACTTACTGCATGCTCGGAAACAGCTAAGTACAGAATTAAAGACTCACCAGGCTGTGGAGTTGACAACAGTGGGGGCTCGGCCAGGTACTTCTTCAGGTCCTGGAAAGCTTGTTCACATTCTGCTCCCCATTCAAATCCCTCCCTTTTTTTCAATAACTGAAAAAAGGGTCTGCATTTGTCGCTTGACCTGCTGATGAATCTGTTAAGTGCTGCTGCCATCCCAGTCAGCCTTTGGACTTCCTTGGTAGTTTTGGGACTCTGTAATCTTTGTAAGGCATCAATCTGATCGGGATTTGCCTCTATCCCTCTCAAAGTTACCAAATGACCCAGGAATTTTCCTGAGCCAACTCCAAACGCACACTTCGAGGCGTTGAGCTTTAATTTATACTTCCTCAGGATTTCGAACACTTCCTTTAGATCAGAAATATGCCCTCCCTTTTCTCGACTCTTTACCACCATATCATCTATGTAAACTTCCAAAGTCTTCCCAATGAGCTTCTTGAACATAATGGTTGCAAGTCTTTGGTATGTAGCCCCAGCATTCCTCAGCCCAAACGGCATGACACTGTAACAGTATAACCCTCGTGGTGTGATGAACGAAGTCTTCTCTTGATCAGGTTCGAACATAGCAATCTGATGATATCCTCGATATGCATCGAGAAAACTCATTCGCTCGTAGCCAGATGTTGCATCAACCAATTGGTCAATCCTAGGCAAAGGAAAATTGTCCTTAGGACATGCTTTGTTCAAGTCTGTGAAGTCCACGCAGAGACGCCACTTTCCGTTCTTCTTCTTTACCACAACAGTGTTGGATAACCACTCTGGGTAATAGACTTCACGTATTGCCTTGGCCTCTAATAAACGATCGACCTCTTCAATCACTGCATCTACATGCTGCGCGGCAGCCCTTCGTTTTTTCTGAATGATCGGCTTGTGTTGAGGGTCAATGTTTAAATGATGACAGATCACGTCTGCATCCACCCCGGGCATTTCCTCTGGCACCCATGCAAAAACATCAATATATTCCTTTAGAAATCTTATTGACTCAGCCTTTTCGTTTGCTGATAATGATTTCCCAATCAAAAAATATCTTTCAGGATCAATCTCGTTGATCTGAATCTTCTCCAGGCCCTCAACCACTTTTTCAGCCGGGCTTCTCCCAACATCCTCGATGATTGGTTGATCTGGTACTTCTAGTGTGTGAACATGGTGGACCTTCGGGGCTGTTTTGATGATGGAAATCAAGCATTGCTGTGCCACCTTCTGGTTTCCTTTAAGGACTTCAATCCCATTTGATCCTGGAAATTTCACCATCTGGTGATAAGTCGAGGATTCTGCTCTCATTTTGTGCAACCACGTCCTCCCTATAATCGCGTTATAGGAAGATGGGACATCGACTACCAAAAAGTCTGTTCTTAACACTACTGATCCAGCCCGAACAGGTAGAGTCACCCTTCCCAGGGGCCAAACTGCTCCTGCACCGAACCCAATTAGAGGTGTTGTTGATTGTTCCAAGTCCGATTGGGCCAGGCCCAGCTTCTTGAATGCATCATAGTACAACACCTCTGTACAGCTCCCCGAGTCCACTAGAATTCTTTCGATGTCGTATTCCCCAACTCGTAGGGTTATGACCAATGCATCATTGTGGGGTATTTGGACCTCCGCCAAGTCATCGTCACTGAATGCCATGCTCTCGTTGCATGCATTAGTCTCTCGCCCTCTCTTGTTTCCCAACCGCATCACGTGCTGATCATGCTTGACCTGTCTTTGCAACAGCCTCACCTCACTCCTCGTATAAGGTGCAGCCAACCCATGTATCATATGGATCACGCCTTTAGGGTGTTGCTCGTAACCCAGTTCCATGACCTTCCCTTTCTCTTTAGGGTCCTCCTGGATAAACTCCTTGAGATAGCCTCGAGAGACCAAATCATCAAGGTGCCTCTTGTATACCTCACAATCCTCGGTCATATGGCCCTAATCCTTGTGATAACTGCAGTGCTGATTCGTAGCACGTTTTGCATCTTTATCTCCACCTAGACTTGGGGGCCATTTAAAATATGGCTGATTCTTTATTCGATAAAGAATCCTGTATATTGGCTCCTTCCAAACCGTAGTGATAGAGAAGAAGGACTTGGGGTCAGGAGCTTGCTTGTCTTTGTATGGCTCTTTCTTAGCCTGTCCGTACTCCCTTCTGTCTTTGTAAGACTTGGGTTCAGGCTTATCCACCTTTTTGGCAGGTGTCTTCTGCTGTTCGGCAACCGTCCTGCCATCCTCACGGAGTATGTCATCCTCCATTCTGGCGTGTTGCTCTATCCGTTCCATCAATTTAGCCAAGGTGGCTACTGGATATTTATTCAATGAACGGCGCAGCTCTCCCCGAACAGGCAAACCAGTTTTGAACGTAGCAATTGCATACTCTTCACTGCAACTTTCAATCTCGTTGAAAGTTTCCCAGTACTTCTTTGCATAATCCCTGATCTGCTCGTTCTCCTCCTGCTTCATGGTAGAAAGACTCTCAAAAGTCTTTGGGGCCTTTCTGCTTGTTAAAAACCGAGCAGTGAATTCCTCCGCCAACTGCCTCCATCCTCGTATGGATCGTGGGGCCAACTTATGAAACCAGGATAAAGCCACCTTGCCAAGACTGGAGGGAAACATCTTGCACAAGATGGAATCATCCCCCTCATGCATAAACATGGCCTGTTGGTAATGTTGTATGTGAGCTACGGGATCCGTATTTGTCTCGTAAAGTACGAATGCACCGTGCTTCACTCTGCTCGGCAACCTTGCTTCTTGTAGCCTCCTTGTAAAGGGGGAGGCTGCAATATTACTCAGGGCCTTGCGTGCTGCTTCTCGTGCAGTTACTGTCCCATCCTCTTGCTCCTTTGACTTATGGGCCGAGGTCTTGACCCAATCAGCATCAGGTCTCTCGTACCTGTCTCGATGATGCTTTCTCGTGTCCTCTTCCTCGGGGGTAGAACTCCGGTCTCTGCTCTTCCTTTTTCGTGAAGAAGTCCTTCTCTCCGGTGTTCGGCTTCTACTTTTTCTTCCCCTTTTTCGTGGAGAAACTTCATGACGCCCTCTAACAGGACTTCTGCTCCTGCTTCTGCTCTTTCTTCCTCGTGAAGGAGCTTTTCTGTATGGTACCACAGCATACCTATTGCCTCTAGAATTTCTTCGAGACAGGCCAGAATCCTCCGGATGATCCCTAATTCTTTCCAATTCTCTGATCTCATGCTCTCGTTTTTTAATCAGACGAGCATACTCCTCGACTTCTTGCCTCTTTCTGTCAAGAACGTCGTCGCTATGGTGCACACTCCTGGAGTGTGCAATCGACTCATCCCTTTGATGGGATTTACTCCTTCTCGTGGATCTCGAAGCCGTCTCTCCATCTCCTCTATTTCTGGAGTTATGATGCACGGTAAGGGGGCGGTCCTTACTCGTGTTCCTCCCGTGCCCACCCTGGGGCTTTCTCGGAGCCCCAGGTGGTGATTTGTCCCTTCCTTCATCTAACACATCTTTTGGTTCATGTGGTGTTACTGGAGTTACTTCCACCATGGTCGTATTTCAAAAGGGAATTCTTTCGTTTCCCACAGACGGCGCCAATTGTAGGGGGATGAAAACAATTGACGCTTCGGATCAACTGGATTGCAACGGCTTATTCGTGCCTCTTCACCGGAACCCTAGCTCGACGTCTGAACCCTAATCTGCAAAATAGACAGGGGGTGAGTGCACCTTTGCCTCTCGTGGCAAAGGCCCTCCGATGCCTTTGTTAGTCTCACGTACTAGAAAACTCAGCCCTAATTATCAGTAGGAAAGCAATAATAATGCCACGTATTGCGTACCTTTTACCTCTAGGCTTGCTCTGTTTATATAGACATTCGGATGCTTGGTGCCCAAGCATCCCTATTGCCATAGGATTCCCAACCCGTATAGGAAACCCAGGATATCAAGGAGTCTCGTTTCCTTTATCAGTTTATGGAAAAGAGTCCTTTTAGGATTCTTTTCCATTAAGAGCCGAACATCCCATACTTGTTGGGTATCTTTCTCAGATCCTATATTCTTGGGATCTTTATCCCTATATGGGACATGACTATTCTGGAATCTTCCAGAGTATTCCCTCTGCTCCTACTCTCGATTGGAGCTCCATCTTTGTTCGGCCGTCTCATGGCCGAACAGACGGCTTGGACCAATTACCTCACATGTAACCGGTCCTTGAGCCCGTACTGTCCTGTCTATATTCAAACTATGGTCCCACGTACCATTTATTCGGATATCGATTGCATTGCTTTCAACCCGTGATTACTCGTATCACATGCTAGGTTCTTTACATCATCTGTTCGGCTGTATCATAACCGAACAGTCTATTTATAGCCATGACTTCTCATAACACTGGTCCATATCGCTGTTCACCGAACTGCTCGGCGATAAGTCCAGTCGTATTTACCTCGTGTTCCTAAACATCACGTGTTCGGTAACTAAATGTATCTGCTCGGGAATACCTCCCTACAGTATGCATGATCTATGTGAAAATCGTTAGTTTTATGATCTATTGTTTGTAAGCTAAGGGTTAGTGGGTATGGGTTATTCTATTGAGCTTTTGTAGCTCATGGTGTTACCTTTGGTGACCCTGACATATTATATCGGTGGCGACGCTGGTGTAATGTGTCAGACTTTGTAGATGACCAGGGTGAGCTGTACACCTTGGAGGCTTTTGGAGCCGAAGAGCTGGCTAAGATGGAAGAACAGGCGGAGTTGTAGTTAGGAACCTTAGTTTCCCTTCCCTTGTGTAATGAAAGTACTCTTACGGAGGTTGTGATGTAATAAAGAGTCAAACTATATTTAGATATTCAATAAAATTGTCTATTTAACGTACCCGAAAATTGGGGGCATTACATCCCCCCTTGGGGGCCATCCCGATGATGAATGGATACAATGATTGTTGATTGACTTCTCGTAAGCCCATGGACTTTTGGTGAGTACTTTTAGCCACATAGAAGACCCAATTCAGAGCCATATGGCCTTTTGGACAGAAATACAAAATCCTAGGAGAATCCATCTGTCGGCCGTTAGATCTATCTCACGGCCTCAACTTTATTCTTTCACCTGTGAAACATGTTGCTTGAAAATCTCCCTGAGAGATTGATTCCTCGGTAGCCAGATCAATTCTTTAGCCGCCACATCTATCACTCGGCCGCCAGATCCTTTGCTCGGCCGCCAGACTATCTATTTTCCAGATCCTGGAATGTTCTTTCAAACATTTGATACTGTAGCAGCCTTTTTTCGTTGCATTCGGGGTACAAAGCAGATTTTGTCCAGAGATCCTATTACCCTATACTACCTTATTAGTTCACATCATTTGATTGGCTAGAGTGAGTCACCAATTGCCTATATAAAGAGGCACTTAGGGTTCCGAAATACACAACAATCAACCCTCTCTAGCCACTAAATTCTGCAGAAATACTCTTTCATATCTCCCCTACAAAAGTCCTAACCGTTCGAAGGCAGCCGCAATCCGACGATCAAACCCCCAAAGTACAAAACTAACCCTAGGATTTTCGAAGAGCAAATCAGTCAACCACCCTCAATCCGAAGCAATCAAGCAATTGAGGGATCAAGGTGGTGAGGCCCAAGGGCCTATGGTTTGGTTTTTTTTCATGCTTTTGTACATTAATTGCAGTGTTTTTATTTTCTATTAATCATTTAGTCTGGTATGAGGAAGAACATCGGCTGGGGAATTAATCCTTCGGCCGATACATCAATCCAGAAGGATTCCTCAGCCGTGACATCTATTCACCGGCCGAGGGATCCATTCTCTAGGATAACCTGTTTGTTTTCTACTTATTTTGATGCATGCTTCAATTATCGTTCTGGCTCACTTTATCAATTGCTAAAGGCAAAAATCAATTTATGTGTTTAGAATTAAATAAGCAAGTATTAATCATATGTTGAACGATTATGGGCCAGTTTTATGACTGGGCAAAGAGGGGTGCCTAACACCTTCCCCTTATTGTACTCTTGGCTCCCGTACCCGGAATCTCTATCTTTTTCCTAGTTTTTATTGTCACGACCCAAAACCTACCTTCGAAGTCGTGACCGGCCAAGCGTGTGTTAAGCCACTAAAGGCCTACTCATATTCTAGTTTAGGGATTTCTCACATTGTTGTCATTTAAAACCATATAAGTAAAGTAAGCGGAAGCGTAGAATAAATAATATAATCCTAGAGCTTCTATGTGTACAACTATGATAACTACGAACCATTAGACACCGCTTGATTCTCCACGGTTATTCAAATACTTCAATCGGCCCACAACTTGCTATCTACCTTGACCTGGGAAGATTGGAAAGAAAATTTCATAAGCTAAAGCTCGGGTGAAAAACTTATACCAAAGTTACAAGTTTGACCATGGAAATACCTCACATAGTAAAACAATTCAAGAGCAAAGCAACATTTCCAATATTCCCATCAAATTCTCCAGTACATGCATTTTGATCCATAAGCTCATTTATTTGGTCCAAAAGATGGACCCTTTTCATTTCATTTCTCTTTCAACTTTTACACTTTTGAGCGATAATAGCATTCAACGGTATTTTTGCCAATCGGTTGGGGAGCGACCCCATTGAAGAGTGGTAAGATATCATTACCCGGTGATGCCTGGCTACATCTCCTACCTTTTTACTTCACGCCACTAGTATCTTTACCCGTCCCCTAGCGCTCGGGACACCATTCGAATGAATCATATTATCACAAGCATGTACTCGCAACTAGAAAAATTCAAGTTTCCAAAACATATTGGCATGGTCTAATTTTACTGAAACTCAAAAGATTTATAAACTATCCATCGCATGCATTAACATCAATTAAACCAAGTAGGAAGTTCAAATTCCATATTTTCCAGCAAAATTAAGCAACAGCATCTCATTCCAAAATTTCGGAAAGTACATGTAACTAAGGTATGCGCAACTCACCTTAATGTTGCATCTAGCTAACTTATCGTGAGATTAAACTTTTCTGGAAAGCTTACACCTAACATAAAAATATGGACAGTTACTCACAAATTTACTCTTATTCTTAATCTAATTAAAGTTAGATTAGTATCATCATTAGTACTCAGATCAAAGCATAATTCTTGTAACTCAACTTAGAGTAAAACTCATAAATTGCGGGTTGTTTTTTTTTTTAAGTGTTAATATGGAAGTAATAGTATGTAATTAACCTAAGTCAGTCAACAACAATCGAAAATTTCCAATTAGGCTTCTAAGATCCTATTTTTATGGTTGCTTGTGTTCCTACACCAAATTACGGCGGCGAGTTCGAAACCGAGATCTTTGCCTAAGGAAGTTTCACTTGTGTGAAAATTTCAGGGGTTAGGGTGCGGCAAACACAAGAAGAGAAAGAGATAGGGGAGGGGTGAGAGGGAGTGGCCGGAGTGGTGTCGAGTTGGCCGGTGACCATGGCTTCCGTTTCGCAACGAGGTGTGTCCTGTATGTGAGTGTCCTGCATGTGTATGTGTGGGTTGTATGTGATTTGCCCCAATTCTACTTCCTTTGATTAAGGTAATACACATATTATAATATCTATTGCAAATAAATTAGTGAGTGAGAGAGATTACCAAGAAAGACAGTAGGTTTTCTCTCGTGAAATTCACCGGACAAGCGGTGATCTCAGAGGGAAGGTATATGTACAGGAGGTCAGGTTGTCTCTCTCTTCTGAAGCTTTGTTTTGTCTCTTAAGTTGTTAATTAATCCCAATGGGAATATATATACATCCGTGGGGATATAGGTGAAACAGGACATCCTTTTTCCTCTTGATTGACACCTATTATTCCTCTAGCACATCGTCACGACACATGGCAATCACGCGTCTGATCATCGCAAATTTTGTCCGAACGCGTTCAGATTTCGGTCTACGAAAAATGTTAGAAATTCCACATAGACTAATAAAAATATTTGTATTATCATGGCAGTGTCTGATTATAAAGGAAAGATTCCAATATCGCGTAATTCGTAAAGTGTATCAAATGTAACCCAGTTGTCCCATAGTATTTATAAAATTAAATAAGAATTCTCACATTTATTCGAACCACGATATACTTCGCATAGCCTAATTTACTATTAAATTAGAGTGTCGAGTTCCTATTCGGATCACGTGACTAGAATTTTAAAAGTCAGGATTTTACATTTATAAACTAGGTGGCGACTCTATTTTGATGATAACCGTTATCGTGTGGCGATGTTTCTAGCCATGGGAATATCCACGATCTTGGTTTATGAAGTGGAACCAAACAAACTTGATCAATCTGTATGGTGATGCCCCGTTTGGGAAGTGTCTACACCGAGCTCATCCGAAAGTTGCCAAATCGGGTAATTTGTAATTAAACAACGTTTGGGCTTCCGAGGCTTCGACCGGTCCAATTGATCATAAAATTGGGCCTCCATGTGTTCTACATCAGTCCCTTTTACTTTGAAAGAACTCGACCACGAGTTCAAATCTGGATAAAGTGGCTCCTCAGCATGGCACTCAAATAGATTAACAACATTGAAAACCTTGGAAATCTAAATAGTCTAAGGCAGATCAATCACATAAGCATTGTCACTAATTTTTTTTACAACCTTGTACAGACCATACTTCCTCGGTTTCAACTTATTATAGGTTCCCACGGGAAACCTCTCCTTTTGCAAAAAGACCATAACATAATCACCTTCCTGAAACAATTTCTCATGCTTGCACTTATCAGCAGCCCGATTGTACTCTGCGTTCATCTCAGCCAATTTTTGCCCCTCCTGCTCCTGCACCTCTTGAGCCTGCTTAGCCATTGCTTCAGTTGCAACAATAACCCCAGGTCCTCGTGAAAATTGAACCAAATCCACCACATGCTTTGGAGGGGTCACATATACCAAAGAAAAAGGTGATTTTCTCGTGGCACTGTGAATTGCAGTATTGAAAGTGAACTCAGCCTATGGTAAAGCAAAATCCCAATGTTTTGGCTTGTCCCCACAAATACTGCGAATCAAATTTTCCAAACTCCGGTTAGTCACCTCAGTTTGGCCATTTGTTTGTGGATGTGCAGTGGAGCTCCTTTTCAGCGACGTACCGAACATCTTCCATAAAGTTACCCAAAAAATGGCTAAGAAACTTCACGTCATGGTCAGAAGTAATGGACTATGGCACCCCATGCAAACGCACCACCTCACGAAAAAACAAACGAGCCACATGAAGAGCATCAGATGTTTTTTGGCAAGTAATAAAGTGCACCTTCTTCGAAAACCTGTCCACTACCACAAACACATAATCTACTCCTTGTTGAGTACGAGGCAGACCCAGCACGAAATCCATCGATAAGTCCTCCCAGATGCTATTTGGAACAGGTAGAGGCGTGTAAAGACCAGTATTTTGGGACTAACCTTTAGACACCTAACAAGTGTAGCACTTCCTCACAAAATTCCAACCATCTCGCTTTAACTGAGGCCAACAATACCATTCCTCCAAACTAACAATAGTTTTATCCCTCCCTAAGTGGCCATTTAATCCTCTGCCATGTAAGGTCTCAGATTAAGCTTTCCCTTAAGGAAGATTTTGGAATGCACAAGCGATTACCTCGAAACAAATACCCATCAGTGATATGAAAATCACTAACAGGATGATGTTGCACACATACCTCCCAAATCTCCTTAAAGTCATCATCCTCTGGGTATAGCTCTTGAAGAAACTCAAAACCCACAATTTCTTGGGTTAAAGTCACCAACAGATCAACTCTTCGACTCAAAGCATCAGCCACACGATTCGTAACCCCAGACTTATGCCGAATGGTAAACGAAAGCTTCTGCAATAATGTAGCCCAATGCACGTGCATACTATCCTGCTTCTTCTAACTATTGATAAATTTCAGCGCCTGATGATTAGTATACAAAACAAACTCCCTTTGAATCAGATAATGCTCCCAATGTTTGAGAGTGCACACCACAGCATAGAATTCATGATCATATGTACTCCACTTCTGCCTTGCTTCACTTAACTTCTCACTAAAGAAAGCCATCGGTCTTTTTTCTTGGGATAGAATAGCCCCAATACCAATCCCACTAGCATCGCACTCAACTTCGAAAATCTTTTCAAAGCTAGGTAGTGCCAAAATCGGTGTGGTGCATAGCTTCTCCTTAATCACCATGAAGCTCTTCTCTACTTCATCTCCCCACAAGAACTTCACTTTCTTCAAACACTCAGTGATCAGTGCCACAATAGAACTGAAATTCCGAATAAAATGCTGATAGAAAGTGTCCAACCCATCGAAGCTTCGAACCTCGGTAACAGATTTCGGCATCGGCCAGTCACGAATTGCTCGAACCTTATCTTCATCTACATGAATCCCATTAGAACTAACCACATAACCCAAGAACAATAAGTTGTTAGTCAAGAAATAGCACTTCTTGAATTGAATGTACAACTTATTTTCTTGCAGCACCATCAACACTTGGCACACGTGCGCCACGTGCTCCTCCTCGAACTTACTATAGATCAGTGTTGTCAAAATAATCAACGATAAACTTTCCAGTAAAAGGCCGCAAAATCTGATTCATAATCCACATAAAAGTACTTGGCGCATTAGAAAGGCCGAATGGCATAAGCAGCCACTCGTAAAGGCCATCTTTGGTTTTGAGCAGTGTCTTCCACTCATCGCCCGGTCGGATACGAATCTGATTGTACCCACTTCGCAGATCGATTTTTGAAAACCACTCGACCCATACAACATATCCAGTATATCATCCAAACACAGAATAGGAAACCTGTACTTGATGGTATCCAACTATCAATACACATACGCCAACTACCATCCTTCTTTGGCATTAACAAAGCTGAAACACCACAAGGACTCAAACTCTCTCAGATATGCCCTTTCTGCAATAGCTCTTCTACCTTTTCTCTCAAGATCTCATTCTCTTTAGGACTCATACGATAATGTGGTAAATTAGGCAGACTTGCCCTAGGCACCAAGTCAATTTGATGCTAAATATCTGTCATGGGAGGGAGCTCATCAAGCACATCATCAGCAACCAGCTCCTCAAACTCTTCTAGTAATGGTTGTATCTATTTAGGCACTGAAATCATTACCCCATTCTTTCCGTGCACAACCAATGATTTTACCATGATTGCATAAACCTGTTCAGACTCTTTCAAATCTGTAACAAACTCAGCTTCGGAATTAGCAATGGTTAAAAATGAGGACCCCTCTCCTTTAGAAGGCTTGACAGACACCTTATGATTGGTAGGTACCATAACAACCTTATGGGACTCCCAATTAAAATAGTACGTGTTGTCACGACCCTTATAAACAACGTCTACATCAAACTGCCAGGGCCTACCTAACAGTACATGACTAGCATCTATCTCAGTAACATCACAAGTAACATCAGCTCTATAAAATTTTCCAATTGAAAGTGGAAGTTTACAGATTTGAGTTACCTTCACCATGGGGCCCTTTTTGATTCATCCAATGCTGTAAGGTGCGGGATGGGTTCTGTTGGCAACCTTAGATGCTCCATTAATCCTTCAGCCGATACATCAATCCAGAAGGATTCCTCAGCCGTGACATCTATTCACCGGCCAAGGGATCCATTCTCTGGGACACCCTATTTATTTTCTACTTATTTTGATGCATGCTTCAATTATCATTCTTGTAGGGAGGTATTCCCGAACAGATAAAGTAATAACCAAGCACGTGATATGAGAGATCACGGGTTAAACACGATAAAATAAACCACCATGAGCGGTGATCGGCATTATGGACGAATGGCATGAGAAGTCATTGGTGTAAACTGACTGTTCGGCAGATAGAGACATACTGTTACATTGGTCCAAATAGTTTAAAAAGGACCAAGTTCCATGTGAAGTAGCTAGTCCAGGCAGTCTGTTCGGCTACGAGATAGCTGAACAAGGAAAGAGCTCCAATCAAGAGTAGGAGTAGAGGGAATACTCTGGAAGATTTCAGAGTAGTCATGTCCCGTGAGGGATAAGATCCCAAGAATATAGGATCTGGGAAAGATACACAATGAGAATGGGATGTTCGGCCAGTAATGGAAAAGAATCCTAAAAGGACTCTTTTCTAATAAACTGATAAGGGAAACGAGAATCCTTGATATCTTGGGTTTCCTATACGAGATGGGAATCCTATGGAAACAGGGATGCTTGGGCAACAAGCATACGTAAATCTATAAATATGAGGTAAACCTAGAGGCAAAAGGTACGATATACATTGCATTCTCATATTCTCCGACTGATAATTAGGGTTTATTGACTAGTACGTGATACTAACTTTGCCATCGGAGGGCCTTTGCCATGAGAGGCAGAGGTGCTCTCACCCCTTGTCTATTTTGCAGATTAGGATTCCGACGATGAATTAGGGTTCCGATGAAAAGGCACGAATAAGCCGTTGCAATCCAAGGTGATCCGAGGCATCAATTGTTTTCATCCCCCTATAATTGGTGCCGTCTGTGGGAAAAGAACAAATTTTTCTTAAAATTAATCATGATGGAAAAAGATCCAGTTACGCCGCTTAATCCAAAGGACTAGTTGAGTGGGGGAAGAGATAAATCCCCACCAGGTGCTCCAAGAAAGCCCACTGGTAGACATGACAGAGATAACTCCAAAGAAAAAGGAGACAAAACTGCCACTGGCTCCATGAGAAGAAGTAAGTCTCATCGAAGAGAGGATTCAGTCACCCTTTCAAGAAGTATGCACAATGACGACGATGTCCTCAATAGAAAGAGAAGGGAAATCGAGCTCGTTTGATTAGAAAACGAGAGTACAAGATACAAGAATTACAATGGGTACGAGAGCACCTAGAAGATTCTGAACTTTCTCGAAGGAATTCCCAGAAAGACAGACGGACTCTGGTAGTCCATAAGCAGGCTCATTCACGAGGGAGAAGGAGCAGAAGTCCTATCATTGGGCGACACGAAGCTTCTCCACGAAAGAGGAGAAGCAGAAGTAAAAGCCAAACACCGGAAAGACGAAGGGCTTCTTCACAAAAAAGGAGGAGCAAAGACCGAAGTTCCACCCCAGAAGAGGAGGAAACAAGGAAGCATCACCGGGACAGGTACGAGAGGCCTGATGCTAATTGGGTCAAGGCTACGACTCACAAGTCAAAGGAACTCGAGGATGGGACAGTAACTGCACGAGAAGCAGCACGGAAGGCCTTGAGTAATATTGCAGCCTCCCCCTTTGCAAGGAGGCTACAAGAGGCTAGGTTGCCGAGCAAAGTGAAGCATGGTACGTTCGTACTTTACAAGACAAATGCGGACCCCGTGGCTCACATATAGCACTACCAACAGGCTATGTTCATGCACGACGGGGATGATGCCATCTTCTGCAAGATGTTCCCTTCAAATCTCGGCAAAGTGGCTTTGTCTTGGTTTCATAAATTGGCCCCGCGATTCATACAAGGATGAAGGCAATTGGCTGAAGAATTCACTACTCGGTTCTTGACAAGCAGAAAAGCCCCAAAAATGTTTGAAAGTCTTTCCACCATGAAGCAGGCAGAAAACGAGCCGATCAGGGATTATGCAAAGAAGTATTGGGAAACTTTCAACGAGATTGAAAGTTGCAGTGAGGAGTATGCTATTGCAACCTTCAAAATAGGTTTGCCTATTCGGGGAGAACTGCGTCGTTCATTGAATAAACATCCAGTAGCAACGTTGGCTAAACTGATGGAACGGATAGAACAACACGCTAGAGTGGAGAATGACATACTCCGGGAGGATGGCAGGGTTGTTGCTGAACAGACAAAGACACCTGTTAAGAAAGTGGATAAGCCAGAGCCCAAGACTTACAGAGAGAGAAAGGAGTACGGGCAGGCTAAGAAAGAGCCGTATAAGGATAAGCAAGCTCCTGACCCTAAATCTTTCTTTTCTATCACTACAGTTTGGAAAGAACCAATTTATAGGATTCTTTATCGAATAAAGAATCAGCCATACTTCAAATGGCCCCCAAGTCTAGGTGGGGATAAAGACGCAAAACGTGCTACGAATCAGCACTGCAGCTACCATAAAGATTGGGGCCATATGACTGAAGATTGTGAGATGTACAAAAGACACCTTGATGATTTGGTCTCTCGGGGCTATCTCAAGGAATTTATCCAAGAAGATCCCAAGGACAAAGGGAAAGCCATGGAGCTGGATTATGAGCAGAATCCTAAAGGGGTAATCCACATGATACATGGGTTGGCCACACCTTATACGAGAAATGAGGTCAGGCTATTACAAAGGCAAGTCAGGCACAATCAGCACGTGATGCGATTGGGTAACAAGAGGGGGCGAGAGAGTGATGTGTGCAATGAAAGCATAGCATTCACAGATGATGATCTGGGAGAGGTCCAAATACCCCACAATGATGAATATACATCTGGCATTTTGATGAATATTTTTTCATAAGATTAAATATTCCATCTGTCTCGCTTTATATAATTCTTACAGAAATTCCTGTATTTTCAAACCTTAGAAAAATATATTTCTATAAATTATTTTTCTTATCTTTTTCACCAAATTAAAATATTCAATGATTACTTTAATTTGGTTTAAAAAATAAAAAATAATCTATAGAAATATATTTTTAGAGGTTTGAAAACGCACGGATTACCGTATGAGACATTTAAAGAGAGACGGAGGAGTAATAGTTACGATTTGAAAATCGAAACAATTGATTAAACACTTATAGGAAAAATGCGATAGTGTGTGTGTGTGTGTGTGTGTGTGTAACGACCCTGATTTTGGTAAATAAAAATTTCGTTAAATATTTGAATTTTATTTTAATTACTTGGATTTCATTTAAAATTCCTTTTTAATTGCTAATAATCCGTCATAATTAGATTTGAGACTGATAAAATTATATCTTTTCGCACCAAACAATCTAGTCATTTTCTACAGGCAAGTATGCTTGTAGATATATTTTCCTAGTCAGTGTAATAAAATCTTAAAGTTATGTTTCTTGGCTAGAAATCCTACTTGGCAAGTCTAGTTAATTCCTAACTAACTAGTTTGGCCAATTCAGTTACCTATCAAGGCTAGTTTCATTTAGTTGAACCTTATAACCCTTATGAATCCTCCTAATTCCTAGGTGCACATTTTGAACCTTATGAACCTTTCTACACCCTAATTGAACCCTTCCAACCCTAGACTAGGAAATCATTGCACTTTCTTGACTAGTCAATTCTTGACTTTATTCCTCATCATTACATCTTCCAAGTGTATCTTTTCTCTTTACTTATTGAACAATAGTTGTTAGGGAAATTCTTATCCTTTGGGTAATAGGTTTTGTTTCCAACCATTTAGTTAGGCAAACCTAAGTACCAATTGACTTAGTTACTTTTCCCTAGCATTTAAGAACCAATGGACAAAGATAGTCATCATGATACTTCCAAAAGTAGCACTCATGACTTAGTGTAATCATGACTAGGATCACTTTCTAGGAAATGGTTAACCATTGGTCCATAGGATTACCATTGGAAAGCTTAACCCTAATCATTACCTTCCTTAAAGACCTATTAGGGCTACTTAGACCTAAGTACACCTAGAAATATGTGTGTGTGTGTGTATATATATATATATATATATATATATATATATATATATATATATATATATATATGGGAAATGTTACCCATTGGGTATTAACTAGTCATTAAGATTCTCACCTTTAATCATTACCTCTCCCTAGCCTTAAAAAGCCAACTTGGACCTAACCATGTCTAATCTTACACTTATATATACATATACTTACATGTCTAGTCACATCAAGACCTTACTTCTCATCATTATTCTTCTACCCATTGGATAATAATTGTTAGGAAAATTTTTATCCATTGGATAATAGAAACTAGACTTGCCAATGTGTATATAGATTTGACAAGACAAATAATTGACCATAGGAAGTCATCATTTTTCTTCCAAAAGAAGCAAATTTAGCCTTGCCATGCATTCCAACCTAAGACTAATAGCCTTGAACCTAATAGTTACCCTCCAAGGCTTACTTTCCTAGATTTTCTCTAGATATATAGCTACATTACCTACTTTGACCGTCCTCACACTCAAGCTTAGCATCACTTTACAACCATCTTTTAGGCTACTTTAATCATAAGCCTAGCCCATGATTTTGATCTTCCTTGCAAGCAAACCATCCTAGGACAAGATAAGGCCATACCTATCATAAATGCCCCTTTACCCACTGGACAATAATTGCTAGGGAAAATTTTATTCCTTGGGTAATAGAAGTTAGTCTTGCCAATGAAAGCCAAGATTTTTGCTATAAATAGCACCCCCCCTCCTACCATTCAACACACACACACACTCTTTCTCTCTCTCTCTCTCTCACGCCCCACACCAATCCCTAATGCCATGGCCGTGTCTCTCTCCTCCTGTCCTCTGCCATAGTAGCCCCTCCACACCAACTCCTCCACAACATCTCGTCTTCTCCTCCATAGCAGTTCATCACACGAGGTACCTCCCCTCTCCCTCTCTCTCGCCAAAACACACATACACACACACACAGTGTGGGTTGCGACCCCTCACCCCCACCCCCCCCCCCCCCCCGCCCCGCCCTTCCGTCCCCTCTATGGGCCGAACACCACATAGTGTGGGTTGCTAGAGAAAATCGGGGAAGATTTAGGGTTTTGTGAAAATTGGGGCAGATTTAGGGTTTTGTTTAAACTTTCCTGGACTGTTTTTGCAGTGAATATTTTTGGGTATAACTCTTGTAAGTATTTCGGTATAACTCTTGCAAAATAATTACTAGGTATAACTCTAGATTTTTTTTCCTAGACTGTTTTTAGCTCTCTGTTAGAACTAAAGGAAGAGATTGGTTGTTTGTTTGAGGGTAGATAATCGTGGGTATCTAGCTTGGTTGATTTTTTTTCCCTGGACTGCTCTAGCTTGGTTGATTTTTTTTCCTAGACAGCTCTAGCTTGGTTGTTTTTTAGCTCTCTGTCTATCCCATGGCTGCTAAATGCTTCCTTAACTTAAAACAAGTCTATTATTTGAACAGTTGAAAGAAACGGATGAAGAATGCCGTAATGAAATTTTGAAGCACCCTCGTAATGCATGAATATTTTTCTAGTATGTCGTTGTGCAGCTTTGAGCATCTATTAATGCAGTGGCATAGATTTGTAATATTCTAGCTTGATTTGTAATTTGTTGGTTGCAGCCAAAAACAATGAAAGTTGAAGGATGATGGTTAGTTAAAGCCAATGGTAATTTAGTATGCTACCATTTGAAAGACTGAAATAGCTTCCAATTCAACAAAGTGGTGATTGTGGCGTGCACACCGCCAAGTACTTTAATTTGGAGCAATTTATTGAAGACGAATAGATTATGGTAACAAACTAGTTTTACATATAATGTCGTTTCTACCAGTTTATATACCAACATTTGTTCCTAATTTTTGGTTTAATTTCTTAATTGTAGCTGAATTAAGTTCAATTTTATAGAGGATAGGATTGGCTTAGTTTTGGACTTGATCATGTTTGAAGGGAACAATGTCAAGGAAAAGATTACGGAGAAGGCTAAAAAGAAATATCCCAGCACTAAAAGGAAAAAGTGATGATATTATGGAGGAAAAACTGCTCATATTGCTGCTGATTGTGTAGTGTTGTGGATGTAAATGCAGCTGCCTTTTTGTTAACATGGCTGCTGCCTTTTGGATGTATATTGTGGCTCATGTAGATTGCTGCCTTTTGTTATCCGGAATTGCTAAAAACTTATGATATGTATTCAATGTCTTCGAGGCTCTTCTTTGTTTTGATGAATTTTGAGAAATTTTATGCCTGCTTATTGTGAATGGAGGGATACCCTACCATTTTAGTGGCCATGTCATAAAACTGGAGGTGCTTACCATGTCAAAGAACATATTTACCAAGAATATATGGTATACATAACTAAAACTGGACATTCTTAACAAGATTTTGGAAGGACAAAATAGTGACTGAAGGTACTTACCATGTCAAAGAACATTCTTTGCATGAATACAGGGTGTTCATAACTAAAATTGGACATTCTTACCACAGAATTAGGAGGAAACAACTAGCAACTGAGGGTACTTACCATGTCAAGGAACATACTTACCACGAATACTAGATGTTCTTACAATTACAAATGAAAGACGTTACATGAAACAAAGGTTACGATTACATTTTCAAACTGCATACTACATTGTGGAATGATTTACCCTTCAAAACCGTTGCCAAGAATTGTTGACCATCCTCCAAAGTTGCTACCTAGGAATTAGGCCTGAACACTATTTGGGTTTGTTGACCATCTAGCAGCTTGTATAGTTTAAAAGTTATAATAATTAGTGAATGGACAAATGGACAATAGTCTATTAAATGACTACATAAAAAGAGACTTGCCAAATTAGGTTCGACACTAGATTCACAACCATTGGCAGTGAATGATTGTGGGTAATATGCAGATGAGTCTCACCCAATAAATGATTGTAGGTAATACGTAGATGAGTCTCGCCCAGTGAATGATTGTAGGTAAACTATGTTCGAATATGATTCATTCTTGTTGATGTTCCCCATATTGTTTGGTACTAATTTTGGGCATTTCGTTCTCATGTGACCAAGTAGTCTATAGTGGTCATATTTTTTTACCTTTGGGATAAAGCCCTTTGCCAAATTTTGGCTCCTTTACACTTGATAATGACGGGGCTGCCAATACCAAAATGCATAGATGTCCCCTTAACATTGTTCTCTTCTCTCGTTGCTTTTTGTTGGCTTTCAACATATAACATATGCAGCTCTCTCATTTTGAATGTTAAACTTGCGATTTCTTCTCTTGCCTCATCATATGCATTGGTTGAGTGTGAAGCTGGTAACATACGACCACAATCGGTGGTAAGTGTTTTCATATATAGTGGTAAAAAACGCAACACATTATGGAGATAATTCTAAATCTGGTCAAATATGACCATAGTTTGTGGTAAGTATTTCCATATATCGTGGTAATAAATTGATATACATGATGGTCATTTTTATCTTGACAAACCAACAACCCAAAAACTTAATCATTGATCTTTTGCTAAAAAAATAAATTATGTTCAATGTCTAAGAATCACAACTAAAATAAAACCTCGTAATGTGGATAAACTTACTTGGTCAAATTCTTCAATCATGAGAGGGTCCCTAATAAAACTTCAAGATAGGACCGGAGTCGACGCAATCTCCCTCCGCACACGCCGGCCATACCCATACATCGCCCATTGATCGAGCCCAATGGAGGTGAAAAATGGAGGAGCCCTCGGTGGCAGAAAAGAACGAAGAAAGGAGAGAAAATGGGAGAAATGAAATGAAATGCCTGAGTCTCGGCCATTTTATAGGGCTCTGGAAATCAAACAATTACACGGTCGATTTATCGATAACTAAGCCGACACATCAATTACTCGGTCATGAGATCCATCTCTTGGCCCTCCAATCTATTTCCTACAACCCCAGTGGATTTTTCCCAGTGCACCAATTCAAGCAATTGTGAAATTATGGGTCCGTGACCAATAGAAACAAAAATGAAATTACCTTGGGGGCCCAGGCACGAAGAATGATATACAGAAGCTTTCTCCATAGCAATAAGCTCACTAGTTGCTGGTCACTTAAGCTCTCACTCAGGCTCTACACTTAAGTTACTGCACTCCAGAGCAAATAGCTCCATGCTCATGCCTACTGCTATCAAAGCTACTCAAACAGACTCCACCGTCCCAACAGCAATTCCATGCTCACCAAGCTTAGTAGCACCACATGCTTCATGACTCTATGCTCACTATCTCGCTATCCCAGCAGCCTTATGCTCAAGCAACCTCGTACTTACTCACCATCATCAATGCTACTCCATCTTCACCTAGCAATCCAGCAACACTCATCAGGATATTTAGCGGATCCACGTCCATAAGCTTACTGCTTCAAATCCCTCCACTCCATCATTGTCATCTGTAGCTTTAAGCTCACCCAACAGCACCACATGCTCATTACTTAAGCCCTTCAGCAAGTTCTATACTCACCATCTCAACAACTCCTAAACAGTACCCACTACTATCAAGTCACTCGACAACTCCATATTCATCCGTCCAATAGTTCTATACTCCCAACAGCTCAGCAGCCCAGTGCCCAAGTTACTCTATAGCACCATACTCCTTGCACCATCAGCAGTTTTACGCTTGCTCAATAGCTCTACGATCAATAACTTCAGCGGCTCTACGCTTGCTACTAGTTCACCATCTTGACAGCTCCACCTCAGCAACTCCGTCCTCGCTACCATCAAGCTCTTTAGCAGCTCTATGCCCACTACTCAGCGGCTCATTGCCCACTATCTCAGTGGCTACACGCCCATTACTTAGCGGCTACACGCCCACTACTTAGCGGCTCCACGCCTATTATCTCAGCGTCTCCATGCCCATTATCTCAAACTGGCTCTATGCCATAACAACCAACAAGATATCATCTGTTCTCAAGCTCTATGTTTGAATGCTCAAAGTCTAACACTTTGAATGCTCGAAGCTCTTCGAATGCCCAACCACTGTGTAGTGGATCCTCAAGTTCTATACTTGAATGCTTAAGCTCTACGCTTGAATGCCCACTCACTGCGTATTAGATGCTCAAATCCTGTACTTTGAATGCTCGGATTCTACTTTCCGAATGCTCGAGCTCTACACTCTGAATGCTAAAGTTCTATACTTGAATGCTTAAGCTCTACGGTTGAATGCCCAACCACTGCGTACTGGATGCTCAAAGCCTGTACTTTGAATGCTCGGATTCTACTCTCCGAATGCTCGAGCTCTACACTCTAAATGCTCAAGTCTTGAACTTGAAAGAAGCTTTATGATTAAATCAAGCACACACGCACGGACCCGTGCACATACTGGATCGTTCACATCAAGTCCGTATCAATTACATCACCATATCCAGTATCATATTTAACCACCATCATATACACATACATACTATATTCGCATCTATCTCTCTCATGAAATAGGTCAATCCTACAATCAACTAGCTCTACGCCTCGGTTTTATTGATCGGTCCAATGCCTCGATCCTCTGGCTCTACGCCAAAATTTATGATAGAAAAGCTCCGTGCACAGCCTTCAAACTGCAACTGGCTCTATGCCTCGATTCTATCACTTCAAGCTTTATGCCTCAACTATCAATCGGCTCTACATCTCAGTTCTATCACCTCAAGCTCAAAGCTCCGACTCTTTAGGCTCTCACCTGATGAGTGCAACCGGCTCTGTGCCTTAGTTCTCTCATCTCAAGCTCTGTGCTCCAATTACGGGCCTCATGCCCCCCATATCTCAAAATTGGCGTCCGATTGTCTCAAGAAGATGGTTTGGACTCCACCCAATTACTTCTATTCCATCAAGCTCAATCGCAAGGATAGGCTACTCTACCGAGCTCCCCTCAGTCAAAGTAAGGATGATTAAGAAAAGCAAATGACTCACTCGCTGTGTATTGACCTACCCAAAAATTCTAAGGATGCTCTTTGCAAAAATTCTCCTGGCAGCTCCGCGCTCTTTCAACTACTCTCCGCCAAAATCTTGGCACAGACCAGGTACGTTGCACTATGGCTTTTAAAGACCAAAGGTACATCTTCTGTCTCTAACCCTCAAAAAAATTTATTTTCTTTATTGCCTCGAACTACGGTTGGTATGAATTTCCCTCGCAGAATACGAAGGCAGCCTCCCGGCCATACCATAACTAAAACCTTTTTCAAAAACCCTTGGAATAGTGGTTCGACCAAATTGAGTTTCTTTTACGGCTTTGACTCTTACTTAAACATGTCTCGCGATCTGTCTAAGTTCAGTCAAAGAGGGACATCTGTAGACACCCCAATTTGGCCTAACGATTATTTCAAGTCCCACCTTGGGGACCATCCTGATGATGAATGGATACAATGATTGCTGGTTGACTTCTCGTAAATCTGTGGACTTTTGGTGAGTATTTTTAGCCACTTAGAGGACCCAATTCAGAGCTACATAGCCTTTCAGACAAAAATACAGAATCCTAGGAGAATCTATCTTTCGGCCATAACATTGATCTCACAGCCTCAACATCATTCTTTCACCCATGAAACATGTTCCTTGAAAATCTCCCTAAGAGATTGATTCCTCGGCAGCCAGATCTATTCTTCGGCCGCCCAATCTATTCCTTGGCTACTAGATCCTTTACCCGGCCGCCAGATCATTTATTTTCCAGATTCTGGAATGTTCTATCATACATTTGATCTGATCAACAAAACCCTAGCAGCCTTTTTCCGATGCGTTTGGGCTACGAAGTAGATTTCATCTAGAGATCTTATTTACCTTATATTCCTTATTGATTCAAGCCATTTGATTGGCCGGAGTGAGTCACCAATTGCCTATATAAAGAGGCCCTTCGATAATCACCATCTCTAGCCATGAAATTATGCACAAAAACTCCCTCTACAAAAGTCCTAACCTTCTGAAGGTAGCCGCGATCCGATGATCAAACCCCGAAGTGCAAACCCTAACCCTAGGGTTTTCAAGAAGCAAAATTAGTTAATCACCCCAAATCCGAAGCAATAAAGCAACTGAGGGATCAAGGTGGTGAGGCCCAGGGGCCTATGGTTTGGTTTATTTCATGCTTTTGTACATTAATCGTAGCGTTTTGATTTTTTATTGCCTGGTGTGAGGAAGAACATCGACTTGGGAATCAATCCTTCAGCCAGTACATTAATCCAGGAGGATCCATCTCCCTGGGACAGCCTGTTTTGTCTTGCTTATTTTTGATGCATGTTTCAATTATTGTTCTGGCTCACCATTAGCTGTTTAGAGGCTAATAAATAGACTATGTTTAGAATTAGACAAAGCATGTATATATCTTATGTCGAACAATTATGGGCCAGTTTCATGACTAGGCAAAGAGGGGTGCCTAAAACCTTCCCCTTGTTGTACTTTTGGCTCCCGTACCCGGAATCTCTAATTGTTTTTCCTAGTTTTATAAACTAGGTGGTGACTCTGTTTTGATGATAACTACTATCGTGTGGCAATGTTCCTAGCCATGGGAATATCCATGATCTTGCTTTATGAAGCAAACAACCAAACAAACAAACAGTGATCAATCTGTATGGCGATACCCCGTTTGGGAGGTGTCTACAGCTCTGAGGTTGGTGAATTAATAGGAGGAACCGAAGCTTGCAAGACAATTGATGTAACTAGAGGCTTGATAGGTTTAGAAGGAATAGCCTTGTCAATCTCCTTGCAGTCTGCAAAGTTGTAATAGATTTGGCTTGCTCAGGACTAAGCACCGAAGAGCTCGCCACATAATGTTGTCCTTGCGGAATTGCTTGGGGTTGAGTTGAAATTTTTCTCTCTTTTTTGGGTAAAACAACTTGAAAATAAAAAAGGCTAGCCGAATATACAGCCTACAAGGGGCATACCCTAGGAGGAAAACAAAATAAAACAACAAAAAGAGAGAAAGCCTATGCCAAATGGCTACATAGGACTAGAAGTAAATATAACAACTATTTCCTATCCTTTTAACAGAGGAATATGAAAGTTTTCCCTTTTCTTGTTGGAACATTCCCACCGAGTTGGCCAATTTTGACACTTGATTTTTGAGCTCCCCGAGCATTTGATCGTTGAGGGTCATTTGGCTTTGCTTGAAAAATTACATAGTTTCCTTCAATGATCGCTTTTGAGGTTGGAATTGATTTGGCCAATGAGGAGGTCCGGGAGGTGCAAACCCCAGAGGTTGTTGATTTTGGGAGAACCTCGGCACTCCTTAAGATTGAGAAGGCCAAAAAGCTTGGTGTTGTTGAGGCAGTGGAACTTGTGGAGGTCCAGGAGGTTGAGGATCGCTCCACCGAAATTTTGGGTGCAACTTCCACGCCGCATTATAAGTTTGAGAATAAGGGTCAAGCCAGTGATTAACGGCATTGACCTCTGCTTGCCCCGTTCCTTGTAGAATATCTTTTACAGCGGGGAGCATTTAGCAATCTCCCATAGCATGACCTGCAGTTCACACAAAACACAAATTTCCTCCGTCTTGGCCACAGAGGCCACACCGGTAACTCTATTGAGTTGCAAAGTTTCGAATTGGCGTGCGAACTGAGTGACCCTATGAGATGTGTAACGCCCTCAATTTTGGGTACGTTAAATAAACATTTTATTGATAAAACCATAAGGAGTCTGGCTCGTTATTACAACAAAACTCCCACAAGAGTTCAATAATTACACAAATGAGGAGGGTTCTAGGGTTCTTAACTACAGCTCCACCTGCTCCTCCATCCTAAAGATCAAAATACGAATACTTCTATCAACAATAAGTCTTTATCTTGCGAAAACCGTTCTTTCTTCCTTTATGGGGAAATTCAAAACAACATATGTTTATTGAAGCAAAAGTCAATTATTCAACATGTTCATACCACCATTAGCAAAATGAGTTTGTTAACCATCATGCATTCTAAACATAATAAACAATAGATAACCTTATCTTCTTTAAAAAAATACTTCAAGTTATACTTGGAACTAGAAAGTAGGGACATCCTCTTTCTCAACATATGGTTCTACACTATACTTGGGTTTAATGGACGAGGGACTCTACCTTACTTCTTGGCGATAGGGCAGCTAAGGAAAGTACGTCGGTGATCGAGCGGAGTAACTTCCTACGGAATGCTTATGGTAGCTTCGAAAGAGAATGGTTTCTCTTGAAACTAGATCTTGACTACTACTACTACTACTTTTGGATCAAGAGGGTGATCGGGTGGTGGTTTAGAATGAGTTTCTTGAAGAACACAAGAAGAACTTCAAGAACAAGAAGAACTAAGCAAGAACAAGGGAAGAATACAAGTTTTTTTTCTAGAGAGAAGTTGGAGCAAGAAGTGAAGGTGTGAGTTTAAACTTGGAATGGCTTGCTATTTATAGGCCAAGGCTCCTCCTCTCCCTCTCTCAATCGAATATCTCTCTCTCTCTACATCTTTGATTTCTTTCACTTGTCAAGCTTGATTGAAAGCTTGATGGGTTAGGCCATGGGGCTATCTAGGCTTGCATGGCTAGATTTTTGTACCTTGGGTTGGATTATGGAAGATTTGGTGGAGAGAAGAAGGGTTTGTACAAGATTTGGTGTTTAAACAAACATAAAAGGACAATTGAGAGGTAGATTTTTGGCTAGGAAGAATATACACCCATGGATTTGAAAAGATGCAAGAAGATCATGGTGATCAAAGCATGGTACAACCCAATCTTTCTTTCTTCTCTCTTTCTTCCTCCCTCTCTCTCTCTCTCTCTCTCTCTCTCTCTCTCTCTCTCTCGGCTACTCTCTCTCCCTCTCTCTCGGCAATCTCTCTCTCTCTCTCTCTCTCTCTCTCTCTCTCTCTCTCTTGCTCTTTCTCTCTCCTAGTACACTATATATATATATATATATATATATATATATATATGCATATATAATATTGTAGAAGTACAAAGGTACTAGATTTTCAAAATCAAATATCCCATTAAAGAATTCTAATTAGGCACATGTTTCTATTAAACTAATAGATATTGTACTTTTGGAAATCTATATCTATATATAATATTGTATATATGTACACATGCCTATATATACATAGGTACCAAGAATATATGGCTTAAGATTTTCCCATTAAAATACAATATAGGTACTAGTACTAATTCATTAAAAAAAATACTAAAAAATCTAGGGTTTAGATTTACCCACATATTCTAATGCATAAAAGCACATGAGAAATCTAAAACTTGATTATTTAATAAAAACCTTGTACCTTGTTGGAAGATTAGTGATATTATCCAATGGATAACAATTCCCCTAGTAGTTATTATCCAATGGGCAATAGTTTCCCTAGCAGTTAATAACCAATGGATAATGGGGGAAAAGATATCTAATAAACAATGCACATTTGTCCTTTGCACATGTGAATATACACCAATATATTACTATATCTTTGTACTAATCAAATTATTCTAATGAAAGGCCTATTGTCCAATGGACAAAGATTACCCTAACATTTATTGACCAATGAGTAAAGGTTAAAGGCCCAAAAGGTTCCACTAGGGTTTGAAAGGTTGAAAAGGTTCAAGGAAGTTCAAAAGGCTCATCTAGGATTAGGAGGACATAACTAAGTGAATTGGTAGTTAGGTCCCTCTAACTAATTGGTTAAAATCTAACTATACTTGCCAAGTAGAATCTCTAGCCAAGAAATATAATTTTAAAAGGCTAAAATTCTAATTGTGACAGATTTTTAGAAATACAAAATGAATTTTTGGAAGCGAATCCAAGTATTAAAATAAAATTTAAATTTTTAACGAAATTTTTACTTACTAAAAATCAGGGTTGTTACAAAATGGGTCATTTTGTTCACTCAATTGGAACTTCCTGGAACTGCTCGGTACCAGATTAGCTGCACTCTTTTCAGAAGGGTCCGAGCAATCCCAAGTTTGCGTGCTTTCCGCCAACTCTTCTAGATAGTCCCATGCCACAACAAGGGTTTTAGCCATTAATCCTCCACCACCACTCATAGTGTCCATAAGTTGTCGACTACTTAGGGAACATCCCTTAACAAAGAAGCCGATTTTCTGAAAAATTTCAAAGCCGTGATGGGGGATTGAGTTTAATAAATCCTTGTATCTCTCCCAATACTGATAAAATGACTCCCCATCTTTTGTTTAAAGGTTTGAATCTGATCAATGAGGTCCCTCATGAGATGTGGGGGGAAAATTTTCAAGTGGAAAGCTTTGGATAAATCCGCCCAATTCGCCAAAGATTGGGGTCTCATGTTATCTAACCAAATCTTGGCTTTGTCTTTAACAGAAAATGGGAAAAGTTTTAACCGGGCGGATTCCAGTTGTTCTGGCGCGGAGACTATCATGGATATCAATTCCTCAAAAGCCTGCATATGGGTATACAGGCACTCTTTTTCTTTGCCATAAAAAGATGGCATCATATTAATGTGATGCATTTTCAAGGTGAAAGTATTCGCATCGCTTGTGGCTGGAAAGGCTATGGTGGGATGCGAAGTAGTATGCGTCGGATTGAAATAGTCACTCATAGTCCTTTTGGGAACAACCAGCGGGTTGCCGCCACCACCGTTGCCTGCCATTCTTTCTCGCGGAGGGGTTCTTACAGAAAAAGGAGTTTTTTCGGGTGGTAGTGTTGTCCTAGCTCGAACCTGATGTGGAGTTTTGGATCGAGGAGGAGAAAATGATCTATGAAGCCTCTTAGAAATTGGGCTTCTAAAGACACCACGATGACCACGCATACACTTCAAACCCCTTCTCGAGAAACAATGGATAACAAGATCAAAGTAAATAGATAAGAGGGGCTATGCGGCCGCCTCCTCACAATAGCTTCGAGGGGCTATGCCGCCGCCTCAATAAGTAAAGACAATAAGAGAAAAAGTAATCTGTACTCACTCTATCTTTGTTAAACCTCACGTTTGAGATAAACTCAGGTTAGAGGTGTCCACTAGACTAAGTACAAATTACACAAAGTAAAATTAAACAAGATACTTATAATGATTTGGCGAACCTCCAAAATAAGCTATAAAAGAAAGGGCTCCTTGGCAACAGCGCCAAAAATGCTTGCGACCTAATTGTGTGCCGTAATAATAATGCCCCAATTGTAGGGCTAGGTCGGTTGAAAGCATAATACCCAAAAGTCCGGGATCGAATCCACAGGGAGCGCACCTATAACTTGATTGAAAATTCACTTTGCATAGAGTTTTAGCATTAGGACCACTAACCAAAGTTCGGCGTTGAGACAGCCAACTTGAGAGATTTAGTTAAATGGCTACTTAACCGAACTACAGCTTTTTAACTGGAGATTAAAACTAAAGGCTAGGTTTAGGGATAATCAACACCCATAACACAAGGGTAAACTTGATTCTTCTCTTTTTGACAAGGCTGCTAAGCATGGTTGAAGTTTTGAGACATTTTGACAAACACTTGGAAGGACATAGCTCCAAGTATCATATGTAGCAAGTAGTCTAACCCTTGCCTATATATGATCAAAGAGGTTAACACCTCGAAGTTTTGATACATAAAAATACCCCAACCACAAAAAGAAGATTAAAGAGAGAAGAATAAGAAATGCCCTTGGTTACGGGGTGTTAACCATCCCACAACTTAACTTTACTACACTACTCACACATATCAAAAAAAGACATGAAATGAGCAAGGGTAAAGACAAGATTAAAACTAAACATTGATAATATTCAAAATAAACACAAGATCCTCGAAGAGGAGAGAATTCCTTACAACTTTAATGAAGACAGAAAGCTTTGAAAGTAATTAGATCGTACCTAAAATCCCTCCTCAAGACATGAATGAGGAGAGAGGTGAGAGCTTCTTTAATGGAGGTAGAGAGAGAAAGTGCAAGAGTAAAAGATAACCTAACAAAATGAGGCTTAAAGGTATTTATAGCCCCTTAAAGTTGTGTTACAAAAGTCCTAAATGCCCCTGGAAAGTTGTAAAGTCGGGCAGAATTTCGCAAGTTTTTTTCCAAGATGTACCAGTACCGTAAAATCCCAGTACCGGTATTGGTCTTGTTTCATGGCAGTTTTGGACAAGATCTATCCGAGGTGTATAGATACAACAAATCCTCAGTATTAGTATAGCTCTGGCAGACAACTTCCGAATTGTTTTCTTCCTTCCAATGGCCGCTTTGACATCCCGAGCACTCCTCGACAATTTTTTACACACTCCTTGGGACTCGATGGTGGGATGCCATGTGGCCTTGGCCAGTTGGATACTTCCGGGAGTCATCCTTGGCGTTCAAAAATGCCTTATATCCATGTTTTACCTGAAACTGACAAAAACATAACCTCCGTGTAAATCATTCAAAATAAACGATTTACGCACGTGAGTGTGACAAAATAGAGAGAGATAAGTCCCATTATTTACACTATTTAGGGCTTATCAGAGATTGCCACATATGAGAGAAAACTAAGGGGGGGATCTTGATTTTGTTTTTGTTTTTGAAAACTACATTTTTTTTTTAGTATAAAAAATGATACACCCACTGCACCCTTAGCCACTGCACGTCGTGTGAGGCCACTCCAGGCCCCACACAAAATAATCTGAGCCGTTCAATATTTTTTTTAAATAAAAACCGAGTGGGGCAATGATAAATCAGCTCAATCCGATAAATGTAGGTGCTCGATCCAATCTTCCCATTTTTGAAAAATTGAATAATCTAATCTTTTCCATTTTTTTTGATTTTTCAAAAACAGAAAGATTGGATCAAGTACCTACACATATCGGATTGAACTAATTTTTCACAGGCCACTTCGGATTTTTTTTAAAAATTATTGAACAGCTCAGATCATCCATGCAGGGCTTAGATTGGACCCCACAAGGCGTGCGGTGGCTAAGGGTGTGGAGGGCGTATCAATGTTGTTTTAGTATATACAAATGTCAAAATTGTGCCATAAATTGAAGGAGCACGGAGCTGCCGAGGAAGTTTTGCGGAGAGCATCCTTAGTATTTTGGGGTAGATCAATACACGGTGGGTGAGTCAATTTCTTTTCATTATCATCCTTACTTTGACTAAGGGGAGCTCGGTAGAGTTGCCTATCCTTGCGAATGAGCTTGATGGAATTTGATGTAATTGGAGTGGAATCCATATCATCTTCTGGAGACAATCGGACGCCGGTTTTAAGATTTGGGGGCACGAGGCCAATAACCGGAGTGCGGAGCTTGAGATGAGAGAATCGAGGTGCGGAGTCGATTGTAGTCATAAGGCAAGAGCCTAAGGGTTAGAGCTTTGAGCTTGAGATGATAGAACTGAGGTGCGGAGCAGGCTGAAAGTCAAAGCTTGGAGTTTAAAGTGATAGAACCGAGGTGTAGAGCCGGTTGTGGGTCAGAGCATAGAGCTCGAAGTGATGAAATCGAGGCACGAAGCCGGTTGATAGTCAAAGCATAAAGCTTGAGGTGATAGAAACCAAGGCTTAGAGCCTATATTGATCATACGGCAAGAGCCTGAGAGGTCGAAGCTTGGAGCTTAAAGTGATGAAACAGAGGCACGAAGCCGGTTGATAGTCAGAGCATAAAGCTTGAGGTGATAAAAACTAAGGCGTAGAGCCGATTGTATGCAGGATTGATCTGTTTCATGGGTGAGAAAGATGCAAAACATAGTATATGATGATGGTTAGATATGATGATGATGGTGATGAACAAATATGATAATGGTGAGGAAATTGATGCAGACTCGATGTGAATACTTATGTGCACGGCCCATGCGTGTGTATTACCTTTTCAAGCGTAGAGCTTCTTTCAAGTTCTAGACTTTAGCATTCAGAGCGTAGAGCTTGAGCATTTAAAGTATAAGCTTTAAGCATTTGAACATAGAGTTCGAGCATCCAGTACGCAGTGGTTGGGCGTTCAAGCGTAGAGCTTGAGCATTCAAGTGTAGAACTTGAACATCCAGTTCACAGTGGTTAGGCATTCGAAGAGCTTCAAGCATTCAAAGTTTTGGACTTTAGGCATTCAAGGATAAAACTTGAGAACAGATGATATCTTGTTGATTGTTACGGCATAGAGCCAATTGAGATATTGGGTAAAGCCGTTGAGATAATGAGCATGTGGGTTGCTGATAGTAGAGCCGCTGAGATTATGATAATGAGTGGGCGTAGAGCCGCTGAATTAGCATAGAGCTGCTGATTTGTGGGCATAGAGCTGTTGAGTTTATGAGTGTAGAGTCATAGAGCTGCTGAGATTATGGGCGTAGAGCCGCTGAGATAGTGAGCATGGGCGTAAAGCCATTAAACTCTTGAGCATAGAGCCACTGAGATGGTTATCTTAGAGCTATTGAGCGATTTGATGGAGATTGGTGAGCATAGAGCTACTAAGGTGCTTGCGGGCGTAGAACTGTTGGGTGAATGAGATAGTTGGTATGGAGCTATGCAGAGTTGCTGAGCTTTGAGCATAGAGCTATTGTTGAGTTACTTGAGCACAGGACTGCTGAGATGGTGTATGAGCGCAAAATTGCTCGGATGGTGAGCATAGAGCTACGTGGCTATTGGAGTGAGTCTACGGGCATGGAGTCGCTGAGATGATGGAGCTTTTGCATAGAATGTGATGGCTGTCGTATTTCTAGAGTACAACAATTGAGGCATGGAGCCTGAGTATGAGGTATCGAGGATCCTTTGGTTTTGTGATCAAGAGCTTGGGGTTGAGTGTTGGGCAGTAATAAAATTGCTGGAGAGAGTTCAGACAATCCTGGAGTGGGTTGGGCACTAATTCTTAGGATTCCATATGCTCGGGGATATGCCGCTAAGGCTAGTTCTGATCATATTGCGTTTGCTCAGGAGTGCCCCCAAGGCTAATTCAATCATTGCTCATCGATGGCTCTATTGGTCATGGACCTAGAATTTCATAATTGCTTGAGTTGATTCAGTGGGCAAGATCTGATGTGGCTGTAGGAAATAGATTGGAAGACCAAGGGATTGATTAAGCGGCAAAGATATCGAAGAACCGGCCGTGAGATCGCCTAGTTTTCAGAGTCCTGTTTAAAGGCCCCGACCAACGTTTCATTTCATATTCTCCTTTCCTCCGTTTTCTTTTGCCTCATAAGACTCCTCTCGTCCTCTCTGCCTCCAAGGACCCCTCTGCTTCCTTCGTCATTCCGTCGGGCCCGAGCGATGGGCAGTGTGCAAGCGTGGTCGGTGTGCGCGGAGGGAGATCGCATTGCCATTGGTCCTGTCTTGAAGTTTGATTAGAGACTTCCCCAAGAGGGGCTTGCTTCTGTGACTTGGAGCTCCTGGGGTGGCGTTTGCACGCAGTATGATTATTTTTCTGGACAATGTGGTGATCCTTTTGAGCCATGGTGCCTCCTTGGTATACATCACCCCAGGGGTGTCTTCTTCTTTTTTGCAGCTGGCCTCTGGTGTTCAGACCACCAGAGGATTCGGCATCCTCTTCTTCTATTTTTCTATTTTTTTGTTTTCTCATCTTGCATGGGTTAGTCCGGCAAAAAACTGATGTATAGTTTATTTTAGGAAATGTGGGATGATTCACCTTATTATGTAAAAAGCTTTTGATTATATGAAAAAGATCTTTTGCTCTGATACTTGATCGTGTATACTGCATTTGTACCGTTTGTTTAGCATAAATTCGTAATTCGGTGAACTGAGCAGAACTGTGGAATTTCTTTGTAAATAAGCCGTTCCACGGTTGATCCATCGTTTAAACGGTCGAAGAATCGATTCTTCTTCTAGAGGACTGACTTGAGTCAGCCTTGATTTTGACGGGCCAAGGAATAGATCCCGTGGCCGACATATCGAAGTGCCGGCCGATAGACCGACTTTACTGACGTGGATTTTGAATTTGATTTCGATTCGGACCAGGACTCAACCTAGCCAATAAGTATGCATTCTACAAATTTTGATAGTCTGTCAGCAGTAGTTTTTAATACATGGCACAACCGGTTTTTGATTAATGGATGAATTCCTTCAATGGCCTAGACCGTTTACACTTTAAGTCCTTCGGTATGGACTTCCTCTTCTCGCTTTACCAAATTCCTGTGAATTTTACTTTTCTCTGTGCACCCACAAACTTATGGGATCCTGTTCTTCATGTTTTTCGATTCAGAAGGGAAGAGTTGTGTCCCACCCTTCAAGAATTTGCAGCTATTATGGGTCCTTTGGATAAAGGAGGTCTCATTGTCCCTAGCCCTTTGTTCAATCATGGCGACCTTTTGAAGGCCTTGCTCCAAATTCAGAAACACGAAATCAGGTTCTTTTTAGGGAGTAGAAAGTTGGAAATCCTTCAGCTTATTTAGCGTTTTGGTACAGCTAAAGCACATTGCCAAATTCCTCAACAGAAACCGTGCTTCCATACTTTGTGAATTTGCCTTCTCCACTACTATCTGTTGGGCCCTTCCTCTGGCCATGCTGATTCTATATTGCTTGATTTTGCCCAATAGATGGGTAAACGTGTAGGTTTTGCTGGTTTGGTGTTAGCAGAGACCTTGATAGGTCTCGATGTAGTGAAGGTTAACCCAACAACCCAGTCCTCAGGAAGGCCTTTGTTGCTGCAAGTTCACTCTTTAATTGTTTATTTGCTCGTCAAATTATCTTTCCACTCATCACTCTTTTGTTTTGACTCATATGTTCTCACAACTTGCAATTTTCCCTTGTTTTCTACAGGTGTTGCTTTATGAGAAGCAAAGGGTATGGGATGTGCCAGAGTAGCTTCCTTATAGCCCAGACCATTGCATGGAGTGCCGTGTGATTAGATAATTTTCAACTGAGGCTGCTTGGAAGACGTGGATGGAGACTCACAAGGGCGATCAGATTCAATGGGTTTGTCCTTGGTATGGCATTGAAAGCATGACTATAAGCACAATGAGCCATTTTGGTGTTGTAGTGATTAGTATTACCCAAGCCACCTTCTATTTTCCTGCTTATTTTCAAAGACAGTTTGGGGATGAACAAGCCAAAGTTCTTGGTGATCCTAAGTATGCTACTTCCAAGGTCCATGATGCCAACCTTCGCTGCAATGTGCTTCGTCTATAGCCGAATTGGGTGATGCAAGATGTTGCTGAGAACCTTGCTGACAAGCTATTTGGTTTGTACAAGCATTGGTTGGAGAAAAACCTTTTGGAAAACAAAAGTGCAAAGAGAAGGAAGACCTAAAGATTGACACATTGCTTATGTTTAAAAAGATGTTCTTTTCCATATTTGATTCTAGCTTTCATAGATCAAGAATTGTTTAACCTTACTTTTCCTTTTTTCTTAGAAATAATAAAACACTGGTTGCTTTATTAAAAATGCCTTTGCAATGGTTTGATAGTGAGTACACTTAGGATAGACTAGAAATTTGGAAGTAGTGGTGATAGTAATAGCCGAATCTCAATCTAGAGATTGCCTATGTATCCCATGGAGGGAATCAGGTCATAAACGTAGTTCCAAAAAGAGATTTGTTTGTTTTTTACTTTTTCTCTTTTTAGCTAGGGTTCACTCGGGTATTTTTCTCTCCTTTTATGCTCTTGATTTTGCCTAAAACTTCCCTTGCGGGTTTTCAGTCTAGCGAGCTCTTTATTTATGCCTTAGTTTTTGCCTAAGCCGCCCTTGCGGGTTTTCGACCTAGCAGGCTACTCTAATTTTTGCTTGGGTCTACCCACCCTTGTGGTTTCCGGCCCAACGAGCGTCTCTTAGGGGTAATACTTCCTCAGCTTGTTGATGTTGACAGGTGTTGTGAATTCCATCCCATCTAAATCTGCAATAGATGATGCTCCTCCAGACAATATGCGTTTGACGAAGTAAGGTCCTCCCCAGTTTGGTTTAAACTTGCCTCTCGGGTCTGAAATACGGCGACGGATTGCTTTGAGTACCATACCTCCCATCTTGATGTCTCTTGGCTTCACCTTTTTGTTGAATGTTCGCGCAATGCGGCGTTGATACCCTTGTATATGGTATAACATTCTCAGCCTTCTTTCATCCAGTAATGCTAACTCGTCATAGCGGTTCTGAACCCAATCCTCTTCGATCATTTCATTCTCAGCCAAAACCCTTAGTGAGGGTAGTTCCAGTTCGACAGGAAAAATAACTTCTTTCCCATAGACCAGGGAATAGGGAGTAGCCCAAGTTGAAGTCCTTTCAGTCGTTCGATAACCCCATAGTGCTAAAGGTAGCATTTATGGCCAATCCGTGTAGATGTCAGTAGTTTTTCGCAGAATCCTTATGATGTTTTTGTTTGCAGCCTCAACTGCCCCATTAGTTTAAGGCCAATAAGTAGATGATCGATGATTCTATCTCCCAAACTCAGCAAAAAGTTTCTTTGTTGCCCCTTTGAAGTGCGATCCATTGTCACAGATGAATTCGTGAGGTACACCATACCAATAGATGATAATGGTGTGGATAAACATGGCCACATGAATGGCTTTGAGGGTAGCATAAAAAGCTACTTCTACCCACTTGGTGAAGTATTCAATGGAAACGAGGATAAACTGATGCTCTTATTTCCCTTTTTGATCTATACTCCCAATAACATCTATTCCCCAGGTGGAGAATGGCCAAGGGGATGTCATGCTATATAATTCCATAGGGGGAATACGCAAGCAATCAGCATGAGTTTGGCATTTGTAGCATCGGCGAACATAGTCAACACATTCGGCCTCCATCGTAGTTCAATAGTATCCTTGATGTAGGATCTTCTTAGCCATTGTTGCCCCACTCATGTGTGGCCCACAAATTAATTCCCTCGTGTATTCCTCCATCACCTTCTGGCTTTCTTCTGTTGTGACACAAAGTTGATTGGGGCTCAGATGTGCTTTTCGATACAGTGCTCCACCACAAAATACAAATCAGAAGGCGAACGTTCGCAGAGCCATCTTATCCTTTGAGGTGGCTTCGGAGGGATACTCTCCCTCTTCCAGGAACTTCTTCATGTCCTCATACCATGGTTTTCCATCGTCTCCACCTTCCTCAGTGAAAGTGCACTCACATGCTGGCTTGACCTTTTACTTGATCATTAGCGGCCGCATTGTGAACCCCAGGGGCATTTCGACCATGAAGGCCAATGTTGCCAATGCATCTACGAACCTATTACTCACTCGTGGAGTGTGCATGAAGATAACAGAGTTGATTTGTGGAATCAGAGTTTCCAACACAGAGTGGTATAGTTTCAACGTGTCTTCTTTAACCTTCTAGTCTCCTCTTGCTTGGGATACCACTAGGTTCGAATCTCCAATGACCTCTACCCTTTTGCCCCTAGTTCTAGGGTTGCTTCCATCCCAACAATGCAAACTTTTGTACCTAGCTTGGTTGTTGGTGACCTCAAACCTCAGTTTATATGACAAAGGGATATAAAAATCATTGGGGGAAACTAGCAATACCCCTATGCCATATCCACATTGGTTTGATGCTCCATCGAAGTAAAGCTACTAGGTGTTGTCTAAGAGAAATATGATGTCTTCGTCTTGGAACATGAAGTCTTCTACTTCAGCCTCTGTCATAGGATGATTTGCCAAGAATTCTGCCACGGTCCTTCCTTTTACTGATTTCCTTGTCATGTCTTTGAGGTCGAACTCTGCTAGCGGCAATAACCCCCTAGCTAGCTTTCCAATAAGTGCTGGTTTCTCGAAAAGATATTTGATTGGGTCTAAATGAGAAACCAGAACTACCGGATGTGTTAATAGGTAGTGCCTTAGTTTCTTCGTGGCCCATACTAGCCCCCAGAGGGTTTTTCTAAAGGAGTGTATCTCATTTCATAGTCTATCATCTTTTTACTGAGGTAGTATATGGCGCACTCTACTTTGGCATTGTTTTCTTATTCTAACAAACATCCCATGGATGTGTCCGTTATCGAGAGATACAGAATCAATGGTTTTCTAGGGGTAGGTGGTGATAACACAGGCGGGTTCTGAAGGTACTCCTTGATTGCCTCGAATGCTTGTTGACAGTCTTGGCTCCACTCAAAATCTGTGTCTTTCTTCAAAATCTTGAAGAGAGATTTGTAAGTGGTTCTGAGTTTGGAAATGAACCCGCTAATCAACTGCACCTTTCCCAGAAAGCTCCTTACTTCCTTCTTTGTCTTTGGTGGTGATATTTCCATGATAGCTTGTATCTTGGTAGGGTCCACTTTGATTCCTCTTTTAGTGATAAGGAATCCTAGCATCTTTCCAGCGGTTACTCCAAAAGTGCATTTTTTAGGATTACGATGTAACTCGTGTTGCCTAATCCTCTCAAAGAACTTTCAGAGTGTTTCGTAGTGTCCTTCCCTTTCCTTTGATTTAACTTTCATATCGTCGACATATACCTCCACTTCTTTGTGCATCATGTCATGCAGCAGTGTTGTCGCCATCCTTTGGTAAGTGGCTCTAGTGTTCTTCAACCCAATTGACATTACTCGGTAGCAGTAGGTTCCTCATGGTTTGGTGAAGGTGGTCTTCTCTCTATCCTCTGGAGACATCGGAATTTGATTATACCCGAAGAAACCATCCATGAAAGATAGTAATGCACGTCCTACGGTGTTGTCCACTAGCTCATCTATGTGTGGCAATGGAAAGTCATCCTTCGGACTGGCCTTGTTGAGATCTCGAAAATCTACACAGACCCTGATTTCCCCAGCTTCTTTGGTACTGTAACGATATTGGCTACCCACTGAGGGTATTCAGTGACTATAAGAAAACCGGCATTGATTTGCTTAGTGACTTCTTTTATCTTTAAGACTCAATCAGGGTGCATACGTCTTAGTTTTTGTTTAACATGTTTTACATCAGGATGGAGAGGAATCTTGTGCTGAACAATTTCGGGGTCTATTCCAGGCATGTCCTCGTAAGACCAGGCAAAAACATCTTCATATTCTTTTAGCAAAAGGATTAGTTTTTCACTTTACCGAGAAGATAGTGTTGCACCAATTTTAACCAACTTGGGCTCATTTTCAGCTCCTATGTTTGCTATGATTATTTCTTCAGAAAAAGGTTTGGCATGCCTATCTTCTTCCCTCTCAATGAATTCTAGAATTTCTTCCTCAAAAATCAGATTATCAGAATCCACATAGTTAATCATAGGCAAAGTGAAAAAGGTTTTACAACATACATATGTACAATGGGTGTGAGGAAGAACTTTTTACAAACAAATGCAAGCGGGTTCCTAGCCTACAGATTCCTGTCTTATTTTGAAATGTTATATGGCTTTTCTAATCACATGTAAGGTTTGGGTAGTCTCAAGGGCGTTCCGTTGTCAAAAGGGCACAAGTCCTTTCACCAGCCTATCATAGGCGGTAATCGGGTGATTCCTTTTTTGATATACCGCTAGGTATAAGTGATTGTGGAGTTGGCTGAAAGCCCTAACATAGCTCGTGACATGTCGGGATATTAGGTGAATTCAACGAGGTTGCCCGCTCGATGCATATGATACAAGAATTAGATAAAGCAAGTATTAGTCTTATGTCCAATTTTCTGGTTATGGCTCTCAATTTTCCAACAGAGTCGCCAAAAACTGTAGACACCTCCCAAACGGGGTATGGCTATTCAAATAGATCATTCTTGTTTGGTTTCCACTTCATAAACCAAGATCGTGGATATTCCCATGGCTAGGAATATCACCACACGATAACAGTTATCATCAAAATAGAGTCGCTACCTAGTTTGTTAAAACTAGAAAAAATAGATAGAGATTTCAGGTATGGGAGCCAAGAGTACAATAAGGGAAAGGTGTTAGGCACCCCTCTTTGTCCAGTTTGAAACTGGCCCATAATCGTTCGACATATGATTAGTATTTGCTTTATTTAATTCTAAACACATAATCTAGTTATTTAGCCTTTAACAATGATAAGGTGAGCCAGAACGGTAATGAAAGCATGCATAAAAATAGATAAGAAGGATAGACTATCCCAGGAAATAGATCCCTCAGCCGGTGAATGGATGTCATGGCTGAGGGATCCCACTGGATCGATGTATCAGCCGAAGGATCGATGTATCGGTCGAAGGATTGATTCCCCAATCGATGTTCTTCCTCACACCAGACTAAATAATTAACAAAAAATTAAAATGCTACGGTTAATGTGCAAAGGCATGAAATAAACCAAACCATAGGCCCCTGGGCCTCACCACCTTGATCCCTTAGTTGCTTTGATTGCTTCGGATTGAGGGTGATTAACTGAAATTTGCATTTTCAAACCACGCCTTACTTGAATTGATGACACATCTGAGTCTGAGTCTGACATAGAGTCTCTTGAGTCGTCTGAGTCTAGTTCTAGCTTTGAGTCAGAGATTGTGCCTCTTGGCCCTCCACGTCATAGCTTTTACTTCGAGTTTGATTCTGCTATACTTGGCAACCCTAAGGGTTTTGTGAAATGAAAGAGTCTACTTCTGACTACTTCACTGATTTATACATAAACTGTGTTGACCCTAACGATGAAGGGATAGATTTCGATGGGGATATTCCTAAGGAAATCCGTGCCCTCATCGAGAGGGAAGATGAAAGGCATGCTCAGCCATTAAAAGAAGTAGTTTCTATCAACTTGAAAGATAAGGGGATATCCCCAAATGGTTCAAGTGGGCTCCACTTTATCCCCGGAGGAGCATTGTGGTTTCAAAGAGCTACTCATGGAGTTCAGTGATATCTTCACATGGTCTCATCACGACATGCCCGGATCAACCCCGAGATAGTGGAGGATTGAATCCCCCTGTTGTCGGATGCTAAACCTGTGAAACAGAAGCTGAGGCGGATGAGGCCGGATTGGGTGCAGAAGATCAAGGACGAGGTCACCAAGTAGATTGACGCTGGTTTTCTCATGGTTTCTCAATACCCCACTTGGGTAGCCAACATCGTGCATGTTCCTAAAAAGAATGGACAAATTTGAGTATGCATTGATTTCAGGGATTTCAACAAAGCAAGCCCCAAAGATGATTTTCCATTGCCTCATATCGATGTGCTTGTGGATAATATGGCAGGACATGCTATGCTCTCATTCATGGATGGATTCTCAGGTTACAATCAGATTCTCATGGCACCGAAGGATCGTGAGAAAATGACCTTCATCACTGAGTGGGGAACGTACTGCTATTTGGTCATGCCGTTTGGTTTGAAGAATGCCAGACCTACCTATCAGCAGGCTACGACCATCTTGCATGACATGATCCACAAAGAAGTTGAAGTCTACGTGGATGATATGATTGCCAAGTCAAAAACTCGAGAAGGCCATATTCCTGTACTTAGGAAGTTCTTTGAACGACTAGGCAAGTTTCGGATCCGCCTCAATCCATAGAAATATGCACATTCGGAGTCACAACAGGCAAAATGCTTGGCTTCATGATCACCTCTAGAGAAATTGAGGTTGATCTGTCAAAAATCAAGGTTGTTTTCGAGATGAAGCTGCTAGAGTCTGAAAAGGGAGTGCAAAGGTTTTTAGGGAAGGTGCAGTTCATCAGCAGATTCATCGCAGTCAACTTGCGAGCTGATGTTTCATCTACTCAAGAAGGACGTCTCATTCACATGGACAGATAAGTGTCAGGCTGCTTTCCTTTCTATTTAGGAGTATTTGCAGAACCCACCAGTTTTGATGCCATCAATACCAAGGAAGCCTTTGATTCTCTATCTATCTGTAACCCCGTCAGCCATGGGATGCTTGCTAGCTCAAGAAGTGGAGAAAGCCATTTATTACCTGAGCAAGAAAATGGTTGGATGTGAAGAGCGCTACACTCCTTTGAAAAAGAAGTGTTAGGCTCTCGTATGGGCCTCCAAAAAGCTGAGGCACTACATGTTGGCTTATCCAGTGAAGATGATTTCTTGAATGGATCCTCTTAAGTATCTGTTTGAGAAGCCTGCACTCACCGGTAAGTTAGCTCGCTGGTTGCTTTTGCTGGCGGAGTTCGATCTTGAGTATGTCACAAGGAAATCGGTCAAAGGACGTACGATTGCAGAATTTTTGGCCGATCACCCTGTTGATGGACCAGAGGACTCTGATTTTGTGTTTCCAGATGAAGAAGTGATGACAATTGTTGAAGATGTTTGGACTCTCTACTTTGACGGAGCAGCCAACCAGAAAGGATTTAGGATCGGGGTATTGCTAATTACACCTGATGGCTCTCATATTTTGCTTGCAATCAAACTCAATTTTGATGTTACAAACAACCAAGCTGAGTATGAGGCTTGCATTGTTGGCATGGAGGCTGCTCTTACACTTGGTGTCGAAAAGCTCGAGGTTATTGGAGATTCCAATCTTGTAGTCTCTCAAGCCAACGGGAACTGGAAAGTCCGTGAGGAGAAGCTGAAACCTTATCATCAGGATTTGGAAGATCTAATTCCTCATTTCAACAAGGTGACCTTCACTCATATCCCTCGGTTGAAGAACCAATTCGCCGATGCTTTAGCAACTTTGGCTTCCATGGTCGAACTTCCTTTGGGTGTTAAGCTCTGCCCTATCCTAATTGAACAGAGGAACTTTCCCGCTTATCAGTATGTAAATGCCATTGATGATGTTGATGATGGCCTACCCTGGTACCATGACATATGGAACTTTGTTGAGAGTGGGGTGTATTCAGCTAAGGCCACTAAAAAGGCTCAAACTGCGTTACGAAGGTTGGCGGCCCAATACATCATTTGTGGAGGAAAGCTGTACAGGAGGTCTCACTGTGGAATGCACAAGTTGTCTGTCAACGGCGCTAAGATGACAAGGATAATGGAGGAGATTCATGAAGGAGTCTGTGGCCCTCACATGAGTAGTGTCATGCTCGCTAGGAAGATCCTACGACAAGGATACTTTTGGTCTATCATGGAAGCATAGTGTGTGGATTACGTGCGTCACTGTCACAAGTGCCAGATCCACGCCAATCTTATGCATATTCCTCCATCCAATTTGTTTGGCATGACTTCACCTTGGCCTTTCTCCGTGTGGGGCATCGATGTTATCGTCATGATTAGACCTTCTGCTTCAAACGGCCACAGGTTCATTCTAGTGGCGATAGATTACTTCACCAAGTGGATGGAAGTTGAATCTTACAAAACCCTAACTGCGGTTCAAATTGCTCATTTTATCAGAAAGAATATTATCTATCGATACGGTGTCCCACAAGCATTTGTATCAGATAATGAAAGTCATTTCAAAGGCAGGGTTTTGGAACTCTTTGATGAGTTCAAGATTCAAATCCATCATTCAACGGTCTATCATCCATAAACAAATGGAGCAGTTGAGGCCACGAACAAGAATGTCGAAATGATCATCAAGAAGTCTGCTGAGTCTGCCAGTGACTAGCATGAGCAACTACCTCTAGTGCTTTAGGGGTATCGAACATCAATTCGAACATCAACAGGGGCAACACCCTTCTCCCTAGTTTACGGGATGGAAATAGTAATCCCCATTGAGTTTGAGGTACCATCTTTAAGGGTCATGGCAGAATGTGGACTCACGGAATCTGAGTGGCTCAGTTGGAGGTTCGTCAAACTGATGCTTTTGGTGAGAGAAGGTTATGCGCCTTGTATCATGTTCAAGGGTATCAACAAAGGATCGCCCATGCGTTCTACAAGAAGGTGAAGCCTCGCAACTTGGTTGAGGGGGATATGGTTACGAAGGAAATCCGGGCACCTGTATTCGATCCTCGTGGCAAATTTCGACCAAAGCGTTCCAAGTCTTACATCATCAAGACCATCCTCTCTGGGGGAGTGGCTCAGCTCATAAGACCTCGACGGCAATGAATTCGCCACCCTGGTTAACCTGGATCAACTTAAATGTTACTATCATTGAGAGAAGCTAATTGAGCCAAAAACCACAAGGGTGGGTGGTTCCAAGCAAAATTTAGAGCAAGCCTGCTAGACCGAAAACCTAAGGAGGCGGTCTAGGAAAAAATAAGTACACAATAATCAAAAGCTTGCTAGACCGAAAACCATAAGAGGCAGTTCTAGGAAAAATTTAGAGCACAAAAGGAGAGGTAAAATACTCGAGTGAACCTTAGCCTGAACTACGTGCAACTTGATTCCTTGAAAAGGGATACGTAGGCAACCTCTCTGTGAGGTTCGGTTACAATCAATTAAATTGATCCATGGTTTGCTGTTTTGGGGTGTATCTCTATGGTCGAAGCAAGGTGGTGTTCAACATTTGAATCAAAAAGGGAGAAAACCCTTCATTTTTCAATTTTATTGCAAAACTACTACTTCTATTACACTGCTGAGCAAATTCTTAAAATAGTTAAGCATAAAAATAGAATAAAATGCTAGAGGCCCCAGCGGGCTCACAGTTTATTCTAGGTCATCACAGTCTATCAGGAGTCAATCTATGTTTTGCCTTTCTTCAATTTCTTTTCTTAGACAGGCTTTGTAATGACGTTGAAACTCCGTGCTGAAATCTGGATCAGCTCCTCCGAGTTGCCTTGAACCCTAGTTGTGTTCGTACCCGAGGAGGTTTTGAGCGTTGAGCACAGGAATGTGAAAGTTTTCGACCCCAACTTTATGCAGCCCTTAACTTATGCCTAGCTGGCAAAGGATACGCCCTGGAATGGTGAACGTGAAACTGGTCAGCCCAGCAATCACCATTCTCTCGAGGCCGGTAGAATTGGTAGCCATATCCAGATGGTTTAGCTAGTCACACCTCCAGACTATCTCGTTTGGTGACATCTCGGTCATGAATGCGTACCATCCATTCATGGATGCTTCTGGGTATATCATTCCCCTTTGGTGGATTCGGCCTGGCAGCATGTTCCGGCTTTGCTCAGGAGCCACAAGCAGTCCAAGTTTGTCTGATAGCCATAGCTACATGACCTAACAAGTAAGGAGCCATAAAAAACTTGAGTGGAAAAACAAGTGAGAAGCTCCATATAAAGCCTTCGTTGAGTGTTGAGGTAAAAAGAGAATGTGTGAAAACCAAAAAAAGGTGAGCTGAGTGAGGGTTTACCTGAAGTAGTAACGAGCTACGGCTGAACGTGTCGATTTGGGCGGTATAAACCAAGTCCAAACCCATTAGCGTCTCCGCAAGAACCATTGGCACCACATTCCTTCGAGTTTCCAATTGAGCAGCGACATTCACTAGCAATGGACTAATTTGTCTATCAGGGGACACCAGCAAATAAGCGGCGAGCACACAGATCGCCAAGGCAAACCAACGTCGGGCCTGCACGGCAGTATCCTTTGTGTTACCTTCCGTACCGTACCATTCCATTAGTCGCATGATATTGAGCTGACCACTGCATAGCAAACTCTCTACTGCCCCTCGGGAAATATTGAGACAGGACTTCAGCAACTTGGACATGCTCTGTCGATACGGCGGAACTACGAGTACATGTAAGGCAAAACTCTGGAGGTACGCTTGAAATTCCTCCACCGTGGGACATAGCTCATTATCTCCAAATCTGAACACGTGAACATCAGGATCCCAGAACCGTAAGGCTGCTCTCAAGATTTCATGGCAAAGCCTCACGTTTCGAAGGAAACGAAAAGCGGCCAGGCTGTGGGACCGAAAAGATAGCTAGTCTCCTGAACGAAAGTTTCTAACCATGGACTGATCAAGGTTGGTAGATTGTTCGCCATTATGGACGTTAAGAAGGCTTTGGCTTTTAGAGGTGTAGTTTATTTTTACAGTGAACCATTCCCTTTTATAGCCAAAACACATGGAAATATCAACCTTATTTTGTGTTCCAAGGTAAAAATTCAAAAGCAAAGGTGGCATAATCGCTTCAATACAAGGGTACACCTATAGTCTGTCCAAAAGGGTGTTCAGGACGACTGAGGATAAGGACAAGGCTTATTACATCTCAAAAAGAAGGTGTGGTCAAACAAAGGCACCTAAGTAGGGTCTTACCTGCACGCACCGATCATGGATTCACGAGCGTGTGACGTCACCTGCGCATTCGATCTCAGATACGAGCGTGCATCTGTAATATACCAGTTGACAGTAACAGGATGCTACTGCCTCCATCATGTCATTTTTGGTTCCAGAGGTTCTTTTCCACTTTTGATGGTTCAAGTAAGTCACCATGGGCATATGTGACCGTGTCCAAGCATCGGATTCAAAATGTTGTGCTGAATGAGGATTTTGGACCTCCGGTGGCCCATTTCAAGTTCAAATTGAGGTTTCGAAGGCTCAAAATCTATTTTAGAGGGTTTTGCCAAGTTCTGCTATACCATACACGTCATATGGACCTAATGTGACTGTGTGGGGGTGTCGGTTTCAATCCAGGACATATTCGAGTCGTCTTTTGCGTCTTATGTCCATTTTGCGATATTTTTAGCATTTTTCACTTTTTTCCTTATATCAGGATGTTTCTTGGTTTTGTCAGTTCGTACAGGTCATTACGCACCTATTTGGCCTTGCGCAAGTGTCAGTTTCACCCTTAATGATATGTTTTGAGTTTTGGCCTATTAATGCCCAAAATTTCATTACTTTTCCCGTGTCCAAGGGTACATGTTGTATCCGGGGATTCGTCTTCCTTTCTTTTTCGAGCTAATAGTGTCTCTACATATGCGTGTGTCTGTGTGTCGACTCAGTTCACATCAATCAATGCAAGTAAGGTATTAGAGGTTGGGTTTATGATTTCTTTTATCAATTTTCTTTGACGAGTAAACTAGAAAATGCAACTTTTATAGCTAATAATCTATATCCATGTCATACGGTGGAATATCATGTACGTGGGGCACTTCGGCCAATTAAAAAAAGATCATGTTTACCAGGGCACATTCGCCCACAAGTCAAAAAGGGCACGCATGCCCTATGCTACTGTCAACTAGGGCACGACGACCCACTACTACCTATCTACGTGGGCACGCAGGCCCAAATCAAAAGCAAATTGCATTAAAGTAAATGAGGCTCAACGGTAGCCCTCAGTCATCAAACCACTCGGCATCGTCGTTGTCCTCCTCATCGTCATCTTCCTCCTCTCTTTGATCCCTCTTATATCCAGGATCATCGGTGGAGTCGTCGTAGCCGCTGCTAGTGGATGAGCGTTCCTCGTCCTCTTCTTCTTCTTCCTCTTCCTCAGAGATCTCAGGCACCTTGTGTTGCCTCTTCTTGTGAACCGGCTCCACCTGAGATGGCTTCTCGCGCAGTTTCATCTGGTATTTCGCCTCTGCTTGGGCCAGACCCTCTTGGGCTTTCCGATAGTCTGTGACTATTGGTTGCCTGACACTCAACTATCTCTGAGAGCTGGCCAGAGTTGTAGATGAGCTCGTCGTTGTTGTCTTCTTCCGAGGAGGCCGCACGCTCTTTCTCCTAGTAGCCGCCTTGCTCTTTGCTTGCGTTGTAAATTCATTTAAACATTAGTATACACTGTGCATATAGTATATATCAAAATGTTGAAAGCAAGTACAGTTTATCAACTATCAAAAGCAAGGGCTATCAAGTGTATTATGTATCGGAAGCAAGTGCATATTACAAGTAAAGCAGAAGTGTATTATTTTCTGGAATGTATACCTGAGACCTCTGAACAACTGGTGGCTGAACTGGGGGTGGAGCTGGAGCTAGATAGTGTAACTCCGCAAGTAGGCCGCTCACCAACCTTCTGATCACTCTCTCCATTGCGAGCATTAGGTGAACGGCCTCATTAGCCCACTCAATTGGCACCTGCAAATATAATGTGACATTATCAAGCAGTTCAACAACAATCCAAGTTTATTGAAAGGCGTGAATTGAAGCTAAGTCAAACCGGAACAGTCACAGGTGCAGGCTCTGTCCTAGCCGGTGTGAAATGGACCTCTGCTGCCTTTCTCTAGGCGTCAATCACCCCCAACTTCCACGACAACTCGGATGCTCCACCCACCATCAGACCCCTGAGTCCCCGTCTGACCCAGGTCTCAACTCCCCTCTGTCTCTCTGTGGCTACCTTCCTCTACTCAGCAGCTCCCCGGGCCTAGCTCTGAATATCTCTGTAGGCCCTAACTCCGAGTGGCACCGCCAAGTACTCTCTCTGATAAGCGGCGTAGTCCCGCTCAGGTCGCAAGAAGCATGTCAGATCCGTGGCCGATCTTGTGAACTCCTCCAACTCGGCCCGCGTGTACTCGCCTGGATGTGAAGCACGGGGTGGAAGCGGCCTTGGCACCTAGAACTCAAGCAAACCAAGCGACTGTTGTGTCACTCGGTCACCCAAGTACCACTGCCAACCAAAAGCCGACTCCAGCAACACTCGACTAGCTGTAATGGCTCTACTCCTGACCAAGTTCTCCGGCTCTGGCTCTATTCTACTCCAGGGATTCCATGTGACCAACAATCAAGACAAGCAAACCGTGCAAGTATCAATCAGCAACAGCATTAAAGCAATACAAGGATGTATGATCTACTAGTGGGGTTTTGTGTTATACCTGCAAGGCTCGGAGTTCGTCCAAGTATATCCGGAAGCCGTTGAGATCCCATCTCCCTTTCTTTTCTCTCATATTGTCCTTGCTCCAAACATGCGCGCAGGGAAAAATCCTCAAGTCTGGACACCTGGTTCATGGACGGCACAGGTTTAGAATCTCGTAGGCCCAAAGTTGCACGATTTTCAAACATTCAAGGCACCAATCACAGATTATATGTAACGCCCCTGAATTTTGGTCAATAAAAATTTCGTTAAATATTTGAATTTTATTTTTTTTACTTTTTATATTCCTTCTATATTTCTGATATTTCGTGATAATTAGATTTTCGTCCCTAAATTTTAACAGTTGGCTAAGTAGTTTCCCGAGCACATAGAACTAGATTCTAAACCGATTAGTTAGAAACCAACTACCTAGTTCCTTGGTTCCTTTACCCATTGGGTAATAACCGTTAGGGAAGTTAGTGACCCTTGGGTAATAGAGTCTTTGACCAATAAAGTACCGATGTGACTAGGGAATCTTCCAATAAAGTTGATTTGACTTGTCATAATAAGGGAATCTTGTACCTTGTTTCCTAGAAGCCAACCTTGTCACTTCAAACTTTCTCATCAAACTTACTTTATTCTTTATCTATTGGTCCATAATGGTTAGGGTAATTTTTGTCCATTGGACAATAAGCTTTTCATTATAATATTTGACTAAAAGTACATGTAATCTTTTCAAAATCTTATTTTAAAGATAAAAAGTACTTGTACTTCTTTTATCCTTTGGTTAATGTCATTAGTCATTCCTTTGATTGACTTGTACTTGAAAGACTAGAAGATTTAACTTGTACCTTGAGATTCTTTTGTACTTTAATATTATAGTTTAATAAAAACATGTGCCTATTGATTAATCTTTGTCCTTAGGATTTATTAACTTATATATAGTACCATAAGTACATATGTATACATATATATATGTGCATAAGTGTACTAGCAAGAGAAAGAGAGAGAGAGAGGCCGTGGGAGAGAGAGAGAGAGTGATGTGTGATGTGTTGTGTAGTTGTACAAGCTACCTAAATAGGCCTAAGTCTATTTTGCCTAATGCCAACCCATTTTAGTCTCTTCCTAGCTTCCAAAGTACACCCTAGCCTTGCCTAGCTAGGTTATAATTACCTAGATTCACCTAGAAAGGCTAAAGATCTTATTTGATTTCATAGCCTTACACCTAAGATTTGGCCTAAGATTAGAGAGAAGGCTATGACTTGATTGAAAGGTTTGATTTGACAACTTAATGGAGCAAATCCATGGAGGATTTGGAGAGGGAGAGGGCCGGCCATGAGAGGGGAGGGAGAGCCCAAGATTTTGGCTATAAATAGCACCCCATGTTTCTCATTCAACTCACACCTTCACCTAGCAACTTCTCTCTCTAGAAAAATCTTGTTCTTTCTTTGTTCTTGCTTAGTTCTTTCTTGTTCTTGAGTTTTTCTTGTGTTCTTCAAGAAATTCATCCAAAGCCGCCACTCGACCACCCTTCGATCCATAAAGTAGAGTAGTGTTAGTCAAGAAGAAGTTTCGAGAGAAACCATTCTCTTTCAAATCTCCCGAAGGCATACCGTAGGAAGTTACTCCGTCCGACCACTGACTAACCTTCCGTAGCCGACTACCGCCAAAAAGTAAGGTAGGATCTCCTTATCGTCCACCCCAAGTATAAAGTAGGTTATTCCTATTTACTTTCCGTCTCAAGTATAATGTATGTTGTTTTGATCTCTAAGAAAGAACTGTTTTCGAAAGTTAAAACTTTACTATTTGAATCGAAGTATTCGAGTTGAGGTTGTATACATGAATTGTTTGTTTTGCTTGTGGAATAATATAGAATTGGATGATCTTGTTAGAATGATTCCTGCTTACTTTTGTTCTACCGCGAAGTCTTTGCATGTAAACGAGACACGAGAACCGAGAAAGTAGAAACATGACAAATAGGGTGTGATTAATGAAAGGGAATGTATTCCAAGGAAGGAAATATTTTGAAACTACATAATGACCGGTTTTGGTGGCATTATGTGAGTTGTGTGTGTGTGTGTGCCAATGGGAACCTGGCGCGGCGGAACTATTGTGAGGATACTCGGGAGACCGGCGCGGCGGAACCGGGGTTGGGTGTGTGGCTTGGTTATCCGCAGTACGGAGCCAATGCAATTGTGTGCCAATGGGAACCTGGCGCAGCGGAACCATTGTGAGGATACTCGGGAACCCGGCGCGGCGGAACCGAGGTTGGATGTGTTAAACAAAGGATTTTAGGAAATGTTGATTTGTATATGAAAATGGAGACACGGTCTACGATGAGTTGCGTCGGAGAAACTCGGAGAATCTTGGACACCAACGATAGTTATATAGCGATTGCGGATGTGTTATTGATATTGTCTTTTGTAGCTGTGTATACACGTATCATGTGGAAATTGATGTTTTATTTTAACCTTGTTTGTAAGTTAAGGGTTAGTGGGTAAGGTTTATCCTATTAAGCCTTTGTAGCTCATGGTGTTACCTTTGGTGACCCTGACATATTGTATCGGTGGCGACGCTGGTATAATGTGTCAGACTTTGTAGATGATCAAGGTGAGCAGTACACTTTAGAGGCCTTTGGAGTTGAAAAGCTGGCTCAGATGGAGGAGCAGGCGGAGCTGTAGTTAGGAACCTTAGTTCCCTTCCCTTGTGTAATAAAAGTACTCTCATGTGAGTTATGATGTAATAATGAGCCAGACTCACTTTGTTTTTGTAATAAAATGTCTTCTTTAATGTACCCAAAATTCGGGGCGTTACATTATATGGTTATACAATCAATAAGGCTATGCCATCAAAAGTGTACAAGTATGTTTTGAGTTTGAACTTTACAAGTTTGAAATCATACCTCCCATACTCTCTAGTAGCCGGCTGCTGCTTGCCCGATCCTTGACGCGTCTCCCAGAAAGTTGTAGATCGTGCCAAGTGTTGCTCCACCCCCATCAAAGTATGAGGTTGTCCTCAGGTCCTTCAGCACCGACAAGTACGACAAGTGCACCTTACTGAGCCTGCTAGGGTACAAGGAAGCACCAAATAGGTACAGCAAGTATGCCCTTGCCATTTGCTCCACCTCCTGCTCAGTAATCAGGTCCTTCTTCAGGTACTCCTTGAACTACTCATACTTGATCATCTCATCATCAAGGTTTGGTACCTCGCCCAGGAACCACTATATGGCCTCCTCGTCTCTGTGTATGCCTGTATCGAACGGGATAGGCTCTCCTCTAACGCGCAACCTAGTGATCGCCGCAAAGTCTGTAGTCGTTACCATCCTCTCTCCCGGCGGCAAGTGGAAAGTGTTGGTAGTATCCCTCCACCTCTCTGCGAGTGCAACAAAGACAACATGGTCATTCTTGACCGGCATCAAGATCCATACAAACTAGCCGAAGCCTGCCTCGTCTACTAACTACCTCACCCTCTCCGGCAACCCCTCGTACAATGCAAGGGAGTCACTCACCCCACCATGGCCACGGATGTCCCGCTGCTTTGCTTTTTTCTGTTTCAAGAACAAAGACAAGCAACAGAGAACTGTATTAACATACAAGAATTCATTTTCAAGTTCTAGGTAATCAATTCAGTCTAACAACAGATGGTTGGTTCAAGTTATGCATGAATACGATATATTTCAAAAGACTATCGTAGCCTATTCAGTTCCACTCAAGCACTTTCAAGCATGAAATGAAAGAAAGAACAGGGTTCGGGCATATATACCTCAGTCTAGGTCATTGAAATGTGTGCTGTGGGATCTCTCAAAACAAGCTTAGCTTCATAGTCTGTCCACCGCGGTTTGTAAGCTTTCAGCCCAGACGGAATGAACAACTGAGGCGTGGTGGCGTGTACGCTGTCATTGAAAATGGTACGCGTGCTGTTGCCTTTGCTACTATCACTACTTTCGTCTTGGCATCTCCGCCTCGGCCCGTGCTCTCTCAGCAGCCTCCATCTCTCTTAAGATATCCTCCTTTTCTACCCTGGCCCTCTCGGCCTCATCTCTCAACCGCTCTTCCTCTTGGGCCAATGCAATGGCCCTCTCTCTCTCTCTTCTCGAGTAGTAAAGACCGTGGCAACCACAGCCGGATTATCCCGGAGCAAACAATCAAGCACGGCTTCATCTACGAACTCCACAAAATCATTCTGAGAGATGGGCATGTGCCCCGAAGACCCCACTGCCGGTTGGAGCTCAGCCTATTCTATTGAAAACCTTTATGGTATCCTCTGTCTCAACCACAACGCCTTTGCCCTTCGCCGTGTCCTTCGGCGGGGACCCACTCAGCCCGACATTGTCGCCAATACCACTGCCACCGTCGCCACCACGACCGGCGCCGCTAAAACTTCTACCAGTGATCACGATGCCCTCTACGGCCATGCTTGGGTCCAATGGTTGAACCACGAGCCCTTCTGCCCCGGCTATTAGCGACGAGAGTGGTTCCTCCATCGGCGAGCATCGAAATGGTTCGTCTTCGACCTCTGGTTCTTGATCTCCAGCACTATCGCCACTGCCTATCGCTGCTGCACAGCACCCACGGCCTCCTCTGTCGATGTTTGCTCTGCTATATCGACCTCCATAGGTCCTCTCTTGTCCCCCAGATGATCAACCACATCACCTTTGCCGCCGTCGCTTCTTTTGTTCGCCATGATCAAGTATGAGTGTGGGCTTTTTGATTTCGGAAGGGGATTGAAAGAGTGAGTTGGTTTTGGGAGAGAGAGAGGTTGAGAGAAGTTTTTGAAATTTCAAAACCGACTGTATTTTGGTTTCTGTGGCTTCTCGTTGAATAAAATAGAAGAAAACAAGTGCGGATCGAGTTTGGGCCTGATCTGGACTTACGCCCTAGAACAATACCCGAGCGAGCACATCTGCAGTCTAAGCGCGCCTGTCTGTTTGGGCCCGTTTGGGCCTAAGGCCCAATCAGTGCAGTGGCCTGGCCCAATCAACTTCGTTTCCCTTCCAACAGTTTTCTACTCTTATTTGGGTTATTTTGAAGACTTTGGGTCGTTCCGAGTTAATGAAGTCAATCCGAGGCCCTATTTCCCAGCAGTGGTCCGTCCATACTCACTTTAATCCTCGTGGGATTCCGATTTCAATCAATGATTACAATCAACGACGATCCATCCGTCCAATTACAATCAACGACGATCCATCCGTCCGATTACAATCAACGACGATCCATCCGTCCAATTTCAATCAACAATTACAATCAACGACGATCCATCCGTCCAACTCAATCAATGATGGTCCGCCCGTCCAAGACCTTTTATTCCCCAGGAGAGTCCACTTCAGCATTTTACGATGATCCACTCATCCAGGATTATCTATTTCCCCAACATAGTTCAAACTCTCTTCCAATGATCTTGTGGTGGTCCACCCGTCTTTGGTCTCTCGATGCATGGTATTTTTATATACATGTTTGCATTTTCTATTTAATTTCTCATGGACGGACTCTCGATGGGTGTTTAGAAATCTTTGACGTTACATGTGCCAACTCAATGGTGCTCCACATGCCGTCAAAGAAGGACTACTGTAGACACCCCAATCTGGGTCTCTCAATTGACTTACTTTGTTTTTCGGTTTCTTGTTTTCTCGATGATGAATCAGATAAAAAACAGTCTTGAGTATGAAAAGGATTTGGACTTTGAGTGTTTGGAACCTCTTTTGAACCTTAAACCCTAAACCATAAACCCTAGCCGAAGGTTTCACCTGCATGTGTTAATCTAGAACCTACGCGCATCAGTCAACTTGCCAGGTGTTGGTCAAAGGTCAAACTTTGACCGTTGACTAGCATGGTGGTTCGTTTGACATGCGCGCGTCAATCGGAGACTCACGCGCGCCGGTCAACAGCATGTCCCATCACCTTTTGGCCAGCCGTATTTTGCCATCATCAAGGGTCTATTACACCATAGAGCCCTGATTTAGTCGCCTGAACAATATTTCAGCAGACTTGAGGTGCCTCCCATCACCTTTTGGGAGAGGCTTAGCCACCAAGCAACCCAAATCAGTCTTGTTGGCTAGTTTTTCCGCCCCACTGCCACCTTCCCTTCCTCCTATAAAAACCCCTTTACTCTTCCAAGTAAAGGGTTACAAATTCTCAAACCCTAAGCTTAACAATTGTCAAGCAAAAATCATCACAATCAAACCCTAGTTCTTTTACATCCAAGTTCACATTCCTCATTACTACTCAAACACCCTTTACATCTATATTCAACCATCAAATACCAAAGTTCAAATACATTTTCAAATCTCAAACTAAGGTATAAACAATTATTGTTGTCTTGTTTTGATTCCTGAGGGGGGCTGGCAGAGCCAAGGCTGGTAATCTATGCTAGTCCTGGTCAAAAAGCTGGCAAGGTTATAAGAACTGTGTGGCCATTCACACCTACGCGCACAGGACTCCTGAGCGTGCGCACCAATCCTTGGCTGCGTGCACAAACCTGCATGGGCATAGGGGTGTTGGTATTTTACGTTTTAAATAGCATATAGAACACTTTGATGCATGTTAAAACATGTTTACTGTTTTACATGTTAAAAATGCTAGTAGTTATTCAATATGCATGTTTGCTGCTTTGGAATACTCCTAGGTTGCTTCTGAATGTGTCTCAGAGCCCAAGAATGCAATACCAACTACTGGAAGTCCAGTTAGAATAGGCGCGTGCCTATCCTTGATCTGCACGCGCAGGTTGATAACTGACCCTAGCGGTTGGCTTTGCATGGGTAATTTGGCCTTTGGCTATTGTTTTGTTCCCCCACACTATTTATGGGGTGTATTTTAATTATTTTTCATTATGTTTGTAATTATATAGTTCCCCATGCACATATAAACTGCTTGGTTTGGTTCTGGGTGAGCACTGGTCATTCCAGAGCCTATAAAAGGATAAAAATCAGAACAGTTAAAAGGACAACACACGTGCGTTTGTTTGGGTTTGACGCATGCAGGTTTGCTTGCATGCATGTAGATCATTGCATGCAAGTTGGTCCTTGTTCCCTGTTTTCACAGAATGCCTAAGTAAAGACCGATCTCCGGATTAGGCGAGAAGGGTGCCTTAAAATCCTTCCCCTCTCGTAATTTGGCTCCCGAACCCAGATATGGTTATGACGGGCTGGTGCTTTCACTTTTTCAAATCAAATAGCGTATAAGACGTTTCAAGTTCGGTTCCTTAGGTGTCGGACCTTCAAACCAAAGTGGCGACTCTGAATTGAGCATTCGTCCCGCTAGCACTCCCTCGATCCGGCCCTCTCTTTGAAAATCGGAATTTTTAAAGGACACGTTGCCCACACTTGAAACAGTCCCCTTGCGCTTGGTATTCACGGAGTAATGCTACACGCATAGCAAATGTGCACAGATTTTTTGTGGGGCCCATTACGGGTCCCACACAAATAATCCGAGCCGTTCATTAAATGTAAAACATTTTTTCAAGAACCCCCACAAAAAATCAGCTTAATCCGATATCTATAACTGTTTGATTCAATCATTTAACTTTTCATTACCCTGAGATTCGAATGAAAAGTTAAATGACTGAATCAAGCATCTATGAGTATCGGATTGAGTTGATTTTTTGTGGGGGCCCTTGAAAAAATATTTTACATTTAATGAACGGCTCGGATTATTTGTGTGGGACCCGTAGTGGGCCCCACAAAAAATCTGTGCACAAAATCTGTGCACATTTGCTGTGCGCGTAGCATTACTAGTATTCACGCTTCCAAGATGTTGTTCTTCAGATTGGCTTCACGCCAAGCATGCATGACTCTGCTCTATTTCTCTGTCGCACCTCTCATGGCCTGGTACTTCTCTTACTTTATGTTGATGACATGATCATCACTAGTTCTGATTCTGTTGCTATTGTTGAAATCAAAAGTCATCTCTTCCGTGAGTTTGAAATGAAAGGCTTGGACCCGCTATGTTATTTCCTTAGTATTAAAGTTGGTTCCTCTCCTCAGAGGTATCTTTTGGGATAGTCCAAGTATGTTACTGATATTCTTCACCGTGCTCGTCTCACGGATACGAAAACTGTTGATACTCCCCTTGAACTTCATGCCAATTTCTCTGCCTCTGATGGTGTCCCCTTTGAGAATCATACGGAATATCGCGAATTGGTAGGCTTCTTGGTTTATCTTACTGTTACTCAGCCAAATATTTCTTATGCAATTCACATTATTAGTCAATTTGTCTCTGCTCCTCGCACTATTCATTGGGCTGCCCTCTTACGTATTCTCTGTTATTTTCGTGGTACCTTTCATCAGTGCCTTCTGATTTCTTCTACATCAAGCTTAATCCTCCATGTTTATGCTGATGCTGACTAGATAGGAGATCTCAATGACTGCAAATCTACCTCTGGCCTCTATATTTTTCGAGGTGATTCTCTTATTTCCTGAAAAAGTAAAAAGCAATCTGTTGTTGCTCTCTCCACCGCGGAAGCTGAATATTGTGCCATGGCCCATGCTACCTCAAAAATCGTCTGGCTTCGCAGACTTATTTCCGATATGGGGGTCTTTGTTACTATCCCTACGCCTCTTTACTGCGACAATAAGAGTGCAATTCATCTTGCCCACAACTCGATCTTCCATGAGCGCACGAAGCACATTGAGATTGATTCTCATTTCATACGCCAGCATCTCCAATCTGGCACCATTGTTTTACCCTTCATCTCCTCCACATTGCAACTGGGTGATTTCTTCACGAAGACTCATACCACTGCTCGTTTCCACTTTCTCCTTGACAAACTTTCGGTGCTCTCTGCCCTGGCACCTTGAGTTTGGGGGGGGGGGGCAAGGTCTGGGTGTGAATATAAATTCTGTATTTTGAATGTATATTCTGTATCTTCTTGTAATATGCTATTTTAGAACATGTATCGTAATCAAATCATGGCATAATCATAGGGTAATCATATCATAATCAAATATTGTAATCTTCCTTTCTTAGGTGTAGCTTTACTCTATTTAAAAGTGTACTCACCTCATTGTAATTTATTCAAAAATAACATCAGTATTTTCCGTCTCTGTTTCTCTGTTTTCTATCAGGAAGTAGTTTCAATTTTCTCAAAATTTCATTAAACCAAACGGATGCACATGCAAAACCTTTTTTTTTTTTAAATAGAGAGTACAATATTACTTAGAAAAAAGGTTCAACAAGTTTAAGCATTAAAGTTACAAGCAAAAGCAACAAACAAGAAAAGCATAACAAAACATGAAAATCAAGACATCTGACCAAGCTGATAACAAATTACTTCAAAGACATCCTCCGAAATTGCTTCATCCAGAGTCCATGGAAATGCTTATTACGTAGACGAGGACAAAAAGCTTTCCCACACTAATGCATATATATCCCGATGTAGCACATAATACAATACAACACAACACAATCACAAGATAAGCAGAGTCTAATTCACCACTCAGCGAGCAGATTCCCCGCGTGGTAACATCTGACCAAGCTGATAACAAATGACTTCAAAGAAACATCCTTCTAAATAGCTTCATCTGGAGTCCGTTGAAATGCTTATTACGTGTTGACATTGCAAGGACAAAAAGCTCTCCCACACTAATGCAAATATATCCCAATGTAGTACATATACTACAACATAACACAATCACAAGATAAGCAGCACGGTAGATCAAACAATTCACCACTCAGCGAGCAGATTCCCGGTGTGCTTTTGTATAGTTGGACTTTTCCATTCCCAGATTTCAACAACACAGACAGAAATTAGAACCAATATTGTCCGTGTACACTATATAAAGTTTGCAACCTTTCTCGCATAGAGAGTCGATATGCATTGGATTTTGATCCAATGTGCAGCACACAATCAAAAGACTGGAGCAGTAATACTAAATGTAATGAGAAATCTGCAATGAAGAACGGATTAGAAGATTTAGAAAACAAGAACGGGACGTTATGGAAAAGAAAGAATTCGATTTAGAAAACAAGAACAGGACGTTATGGAAAAGAAAGAATTCTATCCGTGCATGGAAAATCAAGAAATGTTCTACCACACCAAAACATTAAATGAAGCAACTATTCTTGTTTCAGGTGCGACTTTTGAGAGTCCAAAACCAACAGATATGACCAATCATGCTATGGGTTCTGGATTTGTCAACGGAAGGAAGACAAGGATATGAGATTACGAATGCATTTTGTGTAACTAACCATTTCGGACCAACTTTTCCAAAAAAGTGATTTTCTTCTTCAAATACTTTTGCTTGGATTGCATTAAGCATTCCCACATTACCCTTCTCCTAACATAAGTATTAACGATCATAAAAAGCAGCAAGCACAAAGTCATCTATTCTGTTCAATATAGTAAGACAGAAATAACAAAGAAATGAGAAAATAGAGGCTTTGCTTCAGCTGAAGATCAAGTTGAAACATCAAGATTCAGCATGACAGCAATCAATTAAAAGAGTGGCTACAAATTAGCAGAACTAAGTGATCAAAATAGACTTACATACTCAAAGCAGTTATGGCTCCCATCAGTTATTGCTAGGACTCGGAAAGCAAAACAAAAAGCTCCTCATCAGTTATGGCTCCCATCTCCATAGCCCTTTCCAGCACAACTAGGCCCCCACCATCTTTGATCGATGCACGCGCGCCTCTGAATATTATCGATGTTAGGGCATAATAAAATTGTGAAACATGGAGAGGACTAATGTAGCCGTAGGTTTACCAGATAAGCACCATAGCGTTCATAAAGGAGAACTCTATCGAGATAGGGAATTTCAATGGACCGCCCAAAATCCAACAAATATGTTAAGTTACGGGTGTAGTACGCAATTAATATATAATTAATCTCTTATGTAAATAGATTAGTAGATAAGGGTGTAGTGTGTAATTATTCCTTTACTCTTAACTAAACGTAATGAGAAAACAACCCTACTCTTTTGGGATCTCAATTCCATCGCCTAATTTTACATGGTATCAGAGCGTCGACATACCTAGGGCTTCCGTTGATCACCGTCCTTCCATCTAGTGTTCTAAATGGCGCTCGGCGGTAGTCAGATGGCGACCTGCCACCAAGGAGTTTGGCCTCTTCTTTTTTTTTTTTGGTACTTTTTTGATATTTTTTCATACTTTTAGTGTATATGATGGTATTAATATATACTAAAAGGACTTGCTGTGTAATTTATCATAACACATATATATATACTACTATATACATATCAATTTCCAAATCCAGAGAGGATCGAGAAAACCCACCATTGTCGCCCGCCTGCTTCACGCCGATCGCCGGTCGCCGATTGTCGTCAAGTATGTCTCTCTAATCTCTCTCTCTTGCCTAGTCTCTCTCTCTCTCTCTCTCTCTCTCTCTCCACACCGTTGACTTCGTTTTGCCGCCAAAGTCTGCCTAGCCTCCCTGGCCGCCGAACAAAACGCCAAGGGGGGTAGTCGTGATGCTAACCCTCCACCTAGCGCCTAGGCGCCGCCTAGGCCGCCATTTAGAACACTGCTTCCATCAGTCGTTTCCTACCGACGTCAGGCTTCATCTAGCCAATCTCCCTATTTCTGATATTTCTTGTCAATCAACTAGATTACCAGCGACGAACCCTAGAACAACCTTTTTCTGACGCCGTTGACTACTGAATTGGAGATTACCTCTGCCGTTTGCCTCTGAAATCGACTGGGTCAGATCATCTGAACCATTTCGGCATTCGAAAGTACTCGGTTTGCTGTCTCTGTTCTATTCAAGCAAGACCCAGCCTGTTTTGGCCCATCTCAGACCTTCAGATCTCGTTTTTTGTTGTTTTCAACACTATTTCGGCAGACAATACAGTGGTAAGGGATTCAATTCAGATCTCGTTTTTAGGATTGAATTCAGCTGGGTTCCACTTGTTGCTGTGATTAGTGTTGTTTTTTTGAGGCTATTTAGTGCTGAGTTGATTGGATATTGTATATTTGGACTTGCTGCTCGGCTGTTGAAATGTCAGAGTAAAGAAAAGGCTTCCGCTAGTACAAAGGATAAGTTGAGTTGTGTAGGGACTCTGGATAATTGTCCTCTAGATATTTGTCATATTAAGTTGGATGGTACTAAGTTGCCAACTATTTGAGTTGGTCTCGTACTTTTACTTTAGCTATTGAGGCCAAAGGAATGTCAGAGTTCATTGAGGGCCCAGTTACTCCACCCGTTGAGGCTGTCGAACTCTAGAAATCTCAGAAATCGTTAGTCATGACCTAGCTGTTTAACTCTATGAGAGCTGATATTCGCCATACTTTCCTGCTTCTTGATACTCCACATACGATTTGGACTACAGTATTTTGAGTTGAGAAAGAGACTCCATACATTAGAACAAAATCATCAATCCGTCATTGTGTACTTTGTTGACTTGAGTGGAGCATGGAATTTTATTATTATCAGGGATTTTAGGTCATTTGTGCTGTTGATGCTGCGAATTGGCTGAAGATGATAGAAAAAGAGCGTGTTTATGACTTTCTTGCTGGTCTTCTTTTGATAAGTAAGTATATTAGAAACGTGGCATTAAGGGAATGCTGCCCGTATACATAAAGGCCACCACCACAAAAAGACCCTATACATCGCTCCTACTTGACAAAAAAAGCTCGAACCAATCTAAAAACTGATCAATAGCGGGATTACAATCTCCCTTGCCCCAACTATACAAGCTACTAACCACAAAGCTTTTGATTCTAAACAAAGGTTTTTCAATCCCTTCAAAGCATCTTGAATTCCTTTCACGCCAAATAGTCAACATCAAAGAAAGAGAGATCATGGCCCATACAAGCTTCCTTCTCTTGCTCACTTTAGCCCCGTTCCAAGCAATTAAGAGTTCCATAACATTCTTTGACATGGCCCATTTTAAACCAAACCAAGAAAACACAACAGACCAAAGTTCCCAAGCTACCGGGCAAAGCTACCGAGCAATGGATGAGAAGATGATCCACTATCTCTACATCCCTTTTACACATGCAACACCTGTTAACAATGATTCTCCGCCTCCGAATCAAATTATCGATAGTACGAATCTTGCCTTGAGCCGCGCACCAAACAAAAAAACTCACCGTCAACGTCGCCACTGTCTACCAAATCGTTTTCCAAGGGAAAGAAACATTCCCACCAACACTTGACGCTTGATAAAAAGATGTCACTTGAAAGCATCTAGATTTAGACAATTTCCAACGCATCTCATCCTCCCCTTCTCCTATTCCCTGCATACCATACACTCTAGCAAAAAGAGCCAACAGAGCCTCTTCCTCTTCCTCCCCATCTCAAATTCTTGCTGGTCTTGATGTGGAATATGATCCGATTAGAGTGCAGGTGTTGGGTCGTGTTCCATTTCCGTCTTCGGGAGAGGCCTATGCCATTGTTTAGCAGGAGGAGAGTAGGAGGGGTGCTATGGTGCATACTCCTACTTCTGATCGTTCTACCTTAGTTGCCATTTCTCAGGGTGTTCTAGTGGTGGGCTTGTTCCACAGAGTGGTAAGTCACAATTTGGTGCTAGTAGTAGGCCTATTAATCGTGAGTCACTCCAGTGTGATTATTGCCACACCAAGGATTTCAATTGAAAGTTATATGGTCGTCCTTCTCATGGGCGAGGGGGTGGACGTGGTGGTCGCGGTCGTGGTCACATGAGTTCTCAGGCCCAGGCTCATGTTTCAGAGTCTACAGTTGCTATCTTGTCTGATTCTGGGTTCAGTACTGGGGTTCAGACATCTTTTGATCTTGTTGGTGGTTTTTCTCAGGCTCTCAGGCGCCTAATGGCTCGGGCTGATTTTCCATCTATTATAGCTCCCACCTCCACAGCGGGTCCTACTTCATCCTATTTTGCTCACACAGGTATTCGGGCAACTGCATTTACTGCATCTTCTGTTATTCCTTGGATTATAGATTCAGGTGCTTCAGATGACAGGTTGTTCTTCTGTGTTTGATTCTTACTCTACTTGTTCTGGCAAGGATAAGGTCAGAATAGCAGATGGATCATTCTCTGAAATAGCAGAGAATGGTTATGTTCACTATTCTCCCTCTATTTCCCTCTCTTCAATTCTACATATTCCAAACTTTGCCACTAATCTTCTGTCCGTTAGTAGTCTTAACTCGTTCTGCAAACTGTTCAGTGACTTTTTTTCTTACTCATTGTGTTTTTCAAAAACTGGACACGGGCAAAGTGATTGGCAGTGGTAAAGCACAAGGTGGTCTCTATTTTTTAGAGTCCGCACCTCTTTCACCCATGTCATGTGGTCTTGCTCTCTGCAAGCAGATACGAGTTCAGCAAGATGATCTGACCCAAAAGGTTTGGCAAAATCGCTTTTCCACTTCAAAACTCCTATTGAGTGTCTCCCTAACAGTTCTTGTGTCCTAACTCTTCCCTTGAGAGTTTTTGGTTGTGTATGTTTTGTTCATGTTCCTCACCCTTCTGGTGGCAAGTTGGGTCATAAAGCCCATAAGTGTATTTTTGTTGGGTATTCTCCTACCCAAAAGGGCTATAAATGTTATGATCCTCACTCTAGGAAGTTTTTTGTCTCAATGGATGTCACCTTTGGGAAACCGAGTCTTTTTACTCTCCCTCTACTCCATCTCTTCAGGGGGAGCAGCATGTTAGTCAGGAAGAGATAAGGGAGGAAAAGGTGTTTACATCTCAGAATCAAGGGTCATTGTCACTTCCTTTTCAAAGTGAGGGGGAGAAGGAGAAGGAGAAGTCTGGAGTGGAACCAATGTCTGTTAAAACAGAACATTTGTGGACGAGTGGATGGGGACAGGCGTATCAGACCAAGTGAATGGCCTACTAATTTTGCAACGAATCAAAAGAAAGGCAAATCTTCACGTATACTGCCACCTTGCCAATCACCATCCCCTGCTTCAGTTCTGGACTCCTTAGCTGACTCATCCAGTAATGAATCTTCTCTCATTGAACCTCCTATTATTGATTCTGATAATCTTTCGGTTGCTCTTTGGAAAGGTGTTAGGTCATGTACTCAACATTCCATTCCCAGTATGTTTCTTATGATCGTTTATCTCCTTCGTACAATGCCTTTTGTTTCATCTCTTTCTTCTATCTATTCCACAAAATTGGCAGGATGCGTTCGTGATATCTGAGTGGAAAGGAGCTAAAGTAGAGGAGATGACGGCTTTGAAAAAGAATGGCACTTGGGAGCCGGTGTCACTCCCAGGGGGAAAGAAATCAGTGGGATGCAAGTGGGTTTTCACTGTCAAGCAGAATGCTGATGGTACAGTTGAGAGATACAAGGCGAGACTTGTTGCCAAGGGTTTTACTCAAACATATGGTATTGGCTACGAGGAGACGTTTGCTCCAGTAGCAAAGATGAATAGTGTGTTGAGGTTTGGTAACAAACAGAGCCATGCATATCATACTATGTTCATCAAGGGAGATGTTGGTAAGATTGCGATCCTTATTGTTTATGTTGATGATATAATAATGACAGGCAATAATGTGGCTGAGATTCTCACAATCTTAAGTCTAGTTTGGCTCAAGAATTTGAGATTTAGCATTTGGGACCATTGAGATACTTTCTTAGAATGGAAGTGGTAAGGTCAGATAGAGGTATTTTTGTCTCCCAACAGAAGTATATACTTGATCTTTTGGAAGAAACATATATGTTTGGTTGTAGACCTGCGATTTCTCCTACTGAGGCGAATCATCTTAATGGAGATGTGGGGAAGTGCACTGATAAGGAGAGGTATCAGCGACTTGTAGGTCGACTGATATACTTAGCTCACACTCAACCGGATGTTACTTATGCAGTGGGTGTTGTTAGTCAGTTTATGCATGACCCTCGTACTTCACATCTGGATGCACTTCATCGTATCTTTGAGGTATCTCAAATCAACTCCAGAGAAAGGAATTTTGTTCTCCAATCATGGTCCCCTGCGATTGGAGGCATTTACTGATGGCGACAAAGCTAGTTCTATGGATGATAGATGCTCTACATCTGGCTAGTGTACTTTCCTAGGGGGGAATTTGATTACTTGGAGGAGTAAGAAGCAATATGTGGTCGCCAAGTCTAGTGTAGAAACTGTGTATAAAGCTATGGCACATGGTGTTTGTGAGCTCTTGGGGCTCCAAAGCTTATTACGTGATTTGGGACTTTCTGATAATGATCCTATGAAACTCTACTGTGATAATAAAGCTGCCATAAACATTCCTCATAATCTTCTCCAGCATTACAGAAAGAAGCATATAGAGATTGACAGGCACTTCATCAAGGAGAAGATGAGCGAGGGTTTGATATGTATGTCTTTTCTGATATCTGAAGATCAATTAGCTGACATATTCACAGAAGGACTTGGTAGCAAGAGTTTCCACCCCATTGTGTTCAAGTTGGGCTTGATTGATATCTTTGAACCAACTTGAAGGGGAGTGTTAAGTTACGGGTGTAGTACACAATTAGTGTATAATTAATCTCATATGTAAATAGATTAGTAGATAAGGGTGTAGTGTGTAATTATTCCTTTACTCTTGTATAACTGAACATGATGAGAAAACAACCCTACTCTTTTGGGATCTCAATTCCATCGCCTAATTTTACAAAATAAGACTTCCAAACAATGGTTGCAAACTTGCAGCCAAGACAACAAACAACCACATGGAGGATATTTAAACAGGAAGATATATAGTCAAATTTAAGTGCAAAACAGGCTTGATAAAGGGTCAAACAAACCACCAAATTGATTAGATATCAAAATTGTAATTGGGTAGAGAATGTGAACAAAAGGCAGAAAGGTTAGGACTGAAATAGTCTGTTGTTGGGTAGAGAATGTGAACAAAAGGCAGAAAGGTTAGGACTGAAATAGCCTGTTGTATTGGTCCCCAGGTATGTAGTATGCCCAAAATAAAGACTAGGTAGATTCAAATCCAACACTTCAGACTTCAAGAGAACTAACACAGAGAAAGGAAAAGGCGAATGCATGAAAGGAAGAGAACAATATCCAAAGGACTTAACCAGCTTTCCCAAAGAATCCTTGGACAAGACGTGGAACAAGCATTCACCAGCAGTCTGTGACCATAAATTGCTAGGGTCAGGGAAATTAGGAAGAAGAAGACAGACAGTCCAATAGATGAGTAGAGGAAAAGGACAGAGAAGAAGCAGAGAAAATGTACGGGGCTATTAGGAGAGAGAGTAACCACCTTGTTTATGTTATACAGCCAAAGGCCCTAGCTATTTATATTTGATACCTTACTTTCAAGCTTAAGCTTCCCCATGCTCATGAGCCATATGGCCCATAACACAGTATGCCGCTTAAGAAATCATATGACTAGCCACCAATGCGTGGATATAGACAATCTGCACCTCATAATCTAGAAAATCTAACAACCAATATCCCAAAAGCAAGGGCGGACCTAGTATATGGCAAGGGTGGTCACTTGACCCCACTAAGATCTAAAATACCCCTAGAGCAAGTGTAGTTTGGGGGAGTATTTTGTAATTTTGCCCCAAAGATCCCACCAATTTATAAGTCTTGCCCTCGTTGATTGTGACCTTTTATGCATCTCCGCTCAGAGAGAACTGTGGACTTTGTACAACTCTATAAACACTCTCTCTCTCTCTCTCTCAAGTAGAAGAAAAAAGCAAGCCAGCAAAGGCCTATTTTAGATATAGAGGAAGCTAGGGTCAGACCACCAGTGTAAAAAATGCTTTGAGTACGAATGAGGCTCCAATTTAAATTGACAATCCTAAGCCTAAATTAGTGCGGCAAAATTTATTTATTTCTCAATTTTGCGTAGTTGCATGATTAAAATTTTTCTTCCCTAATAGTTATGGAGAGATATTTAACAAAAAAAAGTCTCATGACAATCATCAATTTCTACAAGTAACAATTTTCCTTTAGTAAAGTTAAATGCTAGATGAATGTACTGGAGTAATATGATGCGAATAGTATCTACTCTTTGATTTTTATTTCTTGTGTATTTCAATTTTTTCCTCTATTATTAAGTACGAAAAAAAATTATAAATGTTGTAGATATTTGACCCCACTGTAACTAAATCCTGGGTCCGCCCCAGCCCGAAAGGAATTTAAAAAGAATAGAGGAAAGTAACTAAACCCAAAATCATATCACAGTTATCACCCAGCCTAGATGTCCAATGTTTTATTATCGTTGTAACCTCTTTGGCTACATTTTTTTTCTCTGTTTTCTTGTTTGTGTGTTTTTTTTTCTGTTATTTGTTTCTATTTCGTGTTTTCAAGTGATTCATTAACTTATCCAACGCAAACAATTTATGAGATTGCAAACATTTGTTTGAAATTTTGGCATATACAATGTGAAATGATCTCCCAAAACAAAAGGCATGAAATTGATATTTTCTTTTTTATGACAATTATGCGAGTGGGGGAATTTCTATATGTTTGGACTTCTTCAACAATAGGTGTATAATATAGGACAAAATAAAGATAGAATATCAAAGTCTAGCAGGAACACTTTTACAAAAATCGAGGTATCAAATTGCACATTAGTTTATTTCATGGTTTGGCATTGGTATCATGGACGTTTACCCAAGGCCAAGGATAATTTATAAAATCAAAGACAGGAGCTATCCTAAATGTATGAAAGGGACTTATTCTATTTTTTTACTTCTCTAATATCCTGGTTTACTAAGAAGCGAGAGGAATAAACTTATGATTATCCCACCCACTTGCATATGCCGGAAATTTCTTCCTTGATAAGATATATTACCTCTTAAGTAGAAACTTGGCCAATTGGTTGTTTCTTTTGGCAATGCAATGATGCAGTGGAGTTCTTCCATGGTAGTCACACCTGTTTATGTCTGCACCAAATTGCAGCAACAGCTCAAGCATCACTGGATTGCCACAGTGACATGCCAGATGAAACAACGAACATCCGTGAAGACAGTCTTCAGGCTTGCTGAAATCCTTAATTTTCTGGCAGGCCACTGGATCGTATTGTTTCTTTTGCGCAGCATGAAAGCCTTCGTTGGGTTCGTCTTCACCATCATGGTGAGACAACTTGACACTGACAACGTCATCATAGGTGGTGTTGATGATGTTCTCCTCTGATCTCACAATACGGCGATACACTTCCTGCAAGTTATTAGTCTTAACTGCTTCCCAAATGCTAGCAGCAAGAGAAGGAATGCTAGATGCCCTTTCTGCTTTATTGACTAGCAGTTTTTCTGCATACTGCATTTAGGCAATCAAAGTTAGGTCTCATTTACAACATTGCACCCTATTTTGGATTCAGAGCAGAAAAGTCAAAACGTTGACGAAAGAAAAGATTTAGACTCCGTTCTTAAACTTTTGTTCTGGTATTTTTGTTCATTTTTTGAATCTTCGTTGGATTCAAGTTGTATTATATGGATAAATAATTCGTCGCGACAAGAAGAGCCTAGAAAGTACTGAACAAAATTATGACCAAAAGCAAAAAAAAGAATCACTAAAGATAAAAAAAATACCAACCTGCTGGTATTTTTGTCTTTGGTGTCATCTATATGAACTGTTTTCAAATTCAGTCCACATTTTTGTACTTTTCTGATTCATCTCGTCAAGACGAATGACTAATCCCAAATATTAAAACAAAAAGCCAAACAAATCACAAAAGGTAAAAAAATATCCCGAAAAAAATACCAGACCAAAAATTTAGGGAGAACAGGGCCTAATTACTATGAAGTAATAAATTAGGCTGAAATACTTTAATCATCTTCATAGAAAAGAAATGAGCCAAAGAGGATATACTACAAAAACAAGAGTTCAAAGAATATATGTAGAACTAAGAGCTGAAGATAAAAGTAATTTTGTCATATTACAACTATGTAAACTACAAAATTGAAACAAAAAAGGACAAATGTTATGTTTCAGCAAGACGTTTGACAAAACTTTATCAACCTACTTGTATCCTAGATTCTCATACATCCTAAATTTCCATTAACCAGACAAAATACGCAGAGATTTAATGTGGGTTATGTAATTACTAAGTAGAACAAAAGCTACTTCAAGTACATTAGTGGACAAGAGCAGCAGGTTATCCTACTGCTGCAATCTCCATACAGTACGAATTCATAAATATGTGTGTGTGTGTATATATATACAGTCATTTTCAAATGAGGAGGTCCTTATTTTAACACCTTATTTTAGTTAAATAAGGACCTCTCCATTTCTCCCATTTTCCGTTCGAATTTCGATGATCCAAGCCGCTCAATGTGTTCAGAACGTGATTTTAAGAGTACTTGCGAGGAATCAGCAAAAAAAAAATGACCGGGAAGGGTTTCATTCGAGCAGTTTTTATTTGAACCGTTCGATAAAAAACAAACAAAAACTGCTCAGATGAAGCCTTTCTGGTCTTTTTTTTTTTTTTGGCTGATTTCTCGCGGGTACCTTAAAATCACATTCTGAACACATTGAGCGGCTTGGATCATCGAAATTCTATCGGAAAAGGGAGGTCCTCATTTTATTGAGTTAAGTTAAGGACCTTCCTTTTTCAATTGAATTTTGATGATCTGAACCGTTCAATGTGTTCAGATGTGATTTTAAGGGTACCCACGAGATAACAGCTCAAAATATGACCAAGAAGTACTTGATCTAAACAGTTTTTCATAAAGCTTGACAGGAACTATTCTATGTAAAAAATATTTGGATCAGCACTTTCCAGTTATATTTTTAGCCGATTTCTCGCGGGTGCCCTTAAAAACATGTTTTAAACAAGTTGAACGGTTTGGATCATCAAAATATGATCCAAAAGACTCCAAACTATGAGGTCCTTAACTTAGGTGCTCATTTTAAGGTCCTCATTAGAAGCTCAATGTGTGTGTGTGTGTGTGTGTGTGGGTGTGTATATATATATATATATATATATATATATATATATATATATATATATATATATATATATATATATATATATATATATATAGAGAGAGAGAGAGAGAGAGAGAGAGAGTCCACTTCACCAAAGGGATCCCATACATAAGCTAGCGGACTTTTGTTTGAGGCCGTTGGACCGTGTATTCAATGGTCCAGATCCACTGATGGTAATAAACCATTTATCCATAAATGGTTCTAGATCCGCTGATGGTAATAAACCATTTATGGTTTATTACCTGGATAAATGGTTTATTACCATCAGCGGATCTGGAACCATTTATGGATAAATGGTTTATTACCATCAGCGGATCTGGACCATTGAACACACGATCCAATGGCCTCAAACAAAAGTCCGCACATAGCTTATGTAAGAGATCCCTTAGGTGAACGCTCGTGTGTGTGTGTATATATAAATGGTTGCTTAAAATGGTCTTGCAAGGAAGTAACTGAAGCTTTCCGAAGTATCATAAAAACGAAGAGTAAATAAAATTCCAGACGTAACACCTACAAAGTCATACCTTAGCGTGAATGTACTTCTCCTTTTGGTGACTAGCATCTGTGGGCCCTGGTTTTGTAATTGACAAGAAAGCATTTGATTCACCTGTTCTGCATAAGATGATCTCCTAAGTTCAGAAAGAACATGTTTCTTCTTTTTTTGGATAAATAGAACATGTTTCTTCTTAAATAACTAGAGGACATCTTTGTAGGTTATAGAGCAGAGTCAACATCAAGCAAAGCTAGAAGAAAACATGAAAACATAAAAAAAAAAATGGATAACTCACCATGATCTTGTTAAACTTGAGTGCTTAACAATTGTTGACCAAATATCAGTGGCATAGACATACAATTTTTTGTAACTTAAAACTTCACAAATGCAATGAAGTTGCTATATCCTAATAGAGTAATAGTTCATAGATCAAATGCATAACACTAGAACATATAAAGGGAGAAGATGTATAACAAATTCATGAACAATGAAACTTCTGTATTTCTTGATGACTGATTTACAAACAAGTTGGGGTGTCGGTGGTGTTCAGGCAGGCAGCTGGGTTGCTGGAAGCTGACTAGGGTTTGTTTTGGGTTCTTGGGCTGGGCCTAGCCCACTTTGGTGCATGGGTTCTCTTTTTTGTGCTTAATTGTAAAATCTGAGCACCTTAGGCCATCGGGTGTATTTGGGCTCCATTGTATTATTTGGGCTTTTAGGCCTTCAGGTGTTGCGGGCTTTGCCTCTTAGATGTACTTTTCGACCTTTGGTTGGAATTTCCCTTCCCCCTTTCCCTTAATAAATTATTACTTTTGCCAATTTAAAAAAAAACTAATTTATTGGACCACAAAATCTGCTAGTTTTTCATTTCGAAGTTTCAAAGACAATTGATGCCGATTTCATGAAACTTATGGGAGACATCATCAAACTTCAAAGAACTGCCTAGTACACATATACAAAGAAAATTGCTCAATGGATACATAACCTAACAACAAACTTCACTTTAGCATGAGAAACCTACCTGTCATTCTCAGGTAGCAACAACTCCTCCCATATAGAATTACAATAAGCATTGCCCAAAATCCGGAATAAATCCAAGATAGTAGGTTCCCAAACCTTGACATCCAATGTTATAGACCTGACCTGTAGTAACGATAAGACAAAAGTATCCAATTAGCTCTATGCTATGGACTCTATGCTATGGAAGAAATAAGAATGATCATTATGTAACATGGACTCTTCAAAATAAATCAAGTACCCGTGTTGGACGCTTGACACCTAGATAAGAGTCTAGGACATGATTGATACTTATAATGTCATCATATTTAGCACTTCCCTAATATGTATAGTTATGTTAGACAATTTATACGGAATGAGGAAGGGTATTCCGTGTAACACGAAACACCATTTTGTCCCAAAAGTTCGGTCAATAAATAAATAATAGTCCAATTTAGTGACTACACGCACCCCTCCATTAGGTTTGACAGTTCCGACTCTTACACACGCAGTTGCAGCAATAGTTTATTAAATTATAGTCCTCGATCGCTAATGTCTTTCGCTACAATAAACCTATAAAGTTAATATACAACCAAAAATGCATTTGACCACATTTGTGAAAGCAATCTCTCAAACGCAATAGTTAGAAACTACAACAAAGGACTCACATCAGGCAAATTTTTGAAACTAGATTACTTTTAGAAAGTAGGGAACAACTGAGCCACAGTACACAGAGAGAGGGTGGGGGAGGGGGGAGGGTGTGTGTGTGTGTGGGGGGGGGGGGGGGGAGGAGAGAGAGGGAGGGAGATGGAGAGGGAGAGGGGTGGGGGTGAATCTATTAAATATTCAATTTTATTTGTAGTAAGCTAATGTCTTAAATGATCTATCCATCGAGTAAAGAATTATTAACTGATCAGTATGTTGTTGTTTTGAGTCTTTGACGCATCCCCACATCATGCATTTCACAGGGTATACTTTAAGAAACTTGGCCAAAGGTTGTATACAACAGAATTTTGTGGTGAGTTTGGGTAGGAAAATATTCTATTTCAGGAATTTAAGAGATAGAGAAGGCTGGATGAATAGATGAGTTTTGGCTTTATTTCAACGCCACTTTCCTTATATCAAAGAGAAAGTGGTGTTGACATAATGTTATTTGTGCTTTTTATCCATGAAGTGATCTGATTGATGTTTTGCTTTCTCCCAACATGAGTCCTAGCTTTTGCAAATATAATGTGTCGGTACCCGTGCTCTGTGTCCGTATCATGCTTCTTCAACTGTAACTGTTTGTACTGAGGGATTCAAGTGTTCAGAAAACGATAAATGCAAAACAAACAAAAAAAATTACAACGAGGAAGACCAAATGCGTTTCAACACTTCAATAAAGAAATGCAACCAACTGGTTTCAACTCTTCAATTAAGAAAGAGTCTAAACTGGTTTCAATCTTCAATACAGAAATGCACCTTTGAGATGTGAACACCAAGGTTCCGGTGAACGCCTGAGCATTCGATGCACATCAAAATGCCAAGATTTAAAGATGCCCAATCAGGATCAGGAGAACCACATTCCGCGCAAAGATTATTTCCAGGAATTTCTCTCAGAACCTTAGATACGCTGGCCAGTTCATTAACTTTCATGGCATCAGGAAAGTTTCCGTGGTCATCAAGTAATCGAACATCATAACAAACGCCACCACGAGCATTGTTATTTTCCATATCAGTTCTCCCTGTATGAAGCTGCAGAAGATGCATCAACTCTTGTCAACCAAAGCCAAAAATATTCTCTGTCCACCAGCAGATTTATCATTAATGTATAAAGCTTCAGAGAGTTCAACCTGCTGCAAGTGAGAATTCAATAGTGACGCAATAACTCCTGTGATTTTGTTCATCCAGTCAATTCTCTCAGCTTCATTTTCAGCCTGCATAAATACGGCAAACAAATGAATAACAATTTCAGCAATATAAACACATTCATTACATCAGAGTGATCAGATGCGAGAAGACCTACAGTATGAGATATAGCAGCCAGCTTGCTTTGGTAATCAATTCATATTTCCCAGAATTCAGTTCACTTTCTATCTTGACAAGGATTTCCAGCCAATTCGAAAACCAAAAAGTAGAGAACATGTATGACCATGAACAATTTGTAACCTGATCAATTACCATTACTAGCAAGTTCAAACTAACTACTTCTTGGAGCTGACTGATTTACCATTAACTTTCAAGTTCAACGAGGAAATAATCAAATTAGAAAGTGATAAAGGAGCAACATTTTGTGGGGAATAACGGCCTAGATTAGAAGCAAGTCGACTTATTCCACCTAATGAGTAGAAAATATTGCTATTATCCACTCTCTATATTCCCCATGCTCCTTCTAATGAATGTTCATCTAGTTATTGCATGTATAGGAGGCCCACCAAAATATCTCAAGTCTCTAGATTCCAAACTCAACAGATCTTTTACCTGCAATGTGTAAGTTTTTGAGGGGGAAATTATTCTGAAGCAAAGCCGTAGATCTGTATCGTCCGCATCAATTTTTATGGTCGAAGTTTGAAGATCAACAGTACGATAAGCCAAGTTTTCCTCACCAAGAGATGATGTCCTACGGTGCCTTGGCCGAAATCTTCCAAATACCCGACTATTTTGCTCCATTGAACTAAATGATTGAAATGAGGGGGAGGCCTGAGAGAATAAGGTTAGAATTCATATATAAAAAAGATCAGAAGCACTCATGCATGATTCTCACAGTAAACTCCAAAAATTTACCCTTAGAATTGCATGTTCCAAGAACTTATATGGTAAAATCTTGGGCTGTCATCTCTGAGCAGCCGCATTAAACAGACAATGGTAAAAAGTTGGGTCTATATCACAGGACATTAGAAGTGTGCTTTTATGATCCAACTTTTTATCATAACGGTAAAAAGTTGGATCTATGTCAATTGGTGTTGGATCTCATCAAAGTGTGCTTCTGCTAATTCAAAAATTTGTGGATGGAAAGGAATAGCAGAGTGTTTGGTGGTAGACCTAGAAGCTCTGATGATGTATTCTCTGGTATAAATGATAACATTAGAATACGAGTATGTATATGGAAGCACTTCCCTAACTCCCTTGAGAACCAAAGGCTTTGCAGCCAATAAAATATCTCAACTAGAGTTCTTGAAACTGATATCCTTTAGATTTCTTCATTTCTTTCAGCTAGATGTTGTAAAGCTTTATTCCTTTGTATAGGTTTTGAGTTGTGGGTCTGTAACCTTGGTTTTTACATGGTTTGGATGGATATCAAATGGCACAGTTACCAAAAAAATATCTAAATGACAACCATTAAACTTGCAACGGGGAGAAGATACTCGCTTTCATGATGCAACATAAAGAGATACCAGGCGGAAAGTTTTCCAAGCTACACTCCACTTACAGACCATCGAGTAATTTACTTAATTGGGATACCATGCAAATCTATGATACACCATTGCTGATAGATGGCCAGTTGGCCACAATGTGGTGGATTGTGTCTGTTAAAGCATCCAACTCAAAACCAATTGGCAAAGAGTAGAGAGGCCGCCCAGGCTCATATACTAGGTTTGGACGTTATATTTAACCAATGTGGGACGAACTCTAACACTCTCCTGCACGTGCGACCCCTGACTCACACTTGGTGAGGTAAACAAGCGAGAGGCTGCCCAAGCTCATATACGAGGTTTGGTGGTTATATTTAATCAATGTGGGACAAGCTCTAACAGTGTCCTCCACTGATACAGAAGCAATTATGTGGGGGCTAACGTGGGTGGACTTTTATTGAAATACCAGTGTTAAATAGTTGTGCAAGTGTGGTGGTAGTAGAACTAATCTTCAACTCAAAAGGTGATTGGAAAGCCCCACAGCATTACGATAACCAAACCAAACAGAGCCTTAAGTCTAAATCAAAAATGGATATAACACAATTCTCCTGACAAAAATACTCAAATAAACCAGGACTTCTCAAAGTGGTACAAAATACATAAATGAAAGTTTTGTTAGGCGTCCATTGGAAGGATAGAAATTGTTCACGTTTTTTGAATTATCTTGTTGTAATGCATGTGCCGCACTTCAAAAAATAAGGTGGTAATGATTTTGTTGTTGAACATATTTTCTACAGAAAGCTCCATGACCATGTTATTGGTTGATATAGTTTTGGAAAAACATTATTCCCATAGCCAATAGATTGGCAAAAATTCATTATTTCATCAGTTGCTTCATGCAAGAAAGAAATAAAGAGTGGAAACGGTCAATCCAGCATCCATGAGGTTCTTGGAAGGCAAAAACAAAAGGAGAGTTTCCTCAGATCCCAAAAGTTGGATGCAGGAGCAACCACCTATGTTACTGTAGCATCAGTAATCATTAGGATGGTAGCATCACTAGTCACAGTGCTGCAGTATAACATTGTTCGTGTTACTTACTGTTACATTATTCATCGTAAAGGAAATATTTTTAATAGGGCTTTTTCATAATATAATATCCCTTCTGACACGAGGCTAAAGTTAGTTAGTGGCGAAGATGACGAGAATTCATTGTTAAGACCGCACACTGTCTTAACTGCCAATTATGGAACTTTTAACACTACAAACAAGGTCCCCTTGGTTAGCACCATCAAAGGAGGAGTTTCCTTTTTCACCTCCAAGGAAAGTAGGCTTCAAAGGAGATCGAAGTATGAAGCTGGTGTCTGAATTATGTGACTTGCATCAATGATCCTTCCCTTAAAATTCGTAGAAGCTAGAATGTCAACCAGATAAGAACAATTGACATTCATGCAAGTCTAAACTCTAAACTGTCATTAAGTATGCATTGCAATAGAAACCAAAATCATATGTACGTAGTTTACTGCCATAAATTCATCACCCAAGGACAGAAAAGAGCGATGACATACCCCAGGTTTGGCACCCTTATTTCTATAATAGTACAAAGTCCCATGACCGTCGAGGACAAAGAATCGCCTCTTCCAATCGGCCCTCAAGCTGGAGGAATGTTTTAAGAGATATCCTTGCTTGATTGTTCGGACCTATAAGATTTAATCAGTCGTTCAGAATCCACACCTTTGATAAATAAGCCTTAACACAATAAAGTGAATCGTCTCCATCCCACACCGCCTCATGAAAATAAAAGCATTTCCAAACTTGGAGAAAAGATTTAAGTAAACTGAATCATTACCTCCCCTTTTGCAGTGGACTGCATAATTGCTTCTATGATTTTGTTAGAACTCATTCCAACACCGTTTATGCCAACAGCACTTGTTGAGGCGTTAACATTACTGGAAGCTCGTAACTGATCCACCTCTGCTTGTGTTCTGAACTCTTGGATTCTTTTTGCAAGATTATCTTGCTCGGCGTTGGCCAGTTCTTTAGATTGTTGCGCATATGTCAACACCTGAGTTCAGGAGAAGTACATTAAGTATTTCCTTAAGTCACCGGAGTCTGAAATGCATAATCACATCGATAATGACAGGAGTGAGACATGAGATCAGAATAAAAATTATAAAATACCACGACCCATGGCATATGTTATTATAGTCCCTGTTTGAGTTTTATGTACCACGAATATACATGGCTACCAACAGATAAACATGACGATAAAAAGATTTGAACTGCTTGTATTCAAATTTTTTATTGACGTATAGATAGCATGAATTTTAAGTTAAAGATAAGGACACAAAGTCGCTTTAATTAAATAAACCAAGTTTTATGATGATAGCAAACAAAAAAGGTTACAAATCTGCAAATAATATCATAAAATATACAAAAAGCCAGAAAGCACATACCAAAAATAGTAGCACATAACCTATAAAGACAGGGGATATAAGTGCTCTCTCTCTCTCTCTCTCTTGTATTCTACGATTTGCGTACAGGAAGAATGAAGCACATATAGGCAGGAAGGGGAGAAGCAATAGCAAAAAGGTTGTCTTCGTGGAGGTGAGTAGAATAAATACTAGGGAATATATGCAAGATATAATGTCAGTAGCTTATCCCACCACTAAAAAAACAAAGGTCTTAGTACTGTATACATTAGAATGCACAGTTCTAAACATTGAACGCTAAATTTCTATGCCAAAGAATTGATTGTCTTGTGTCACCAATGCCACCGTGTTACAGATATGTAGTGCATAGAGAAGCTACAAGACTCAATCCCACAACACGGGCTCCTCAAAAATTTCAGAAGGATGTTAACAATCATACCAAATGTATAAGTAAACACAACAATGAGACATAATATTCAGGTCATATGATCAAAATTTTACATCTAATATGGTCAAGGTAGGAAGTGTCCATATTCTCCTGTCAATCATTGTGCTGAATTTCTTAAGCATCCACACCAAACTCAACAAATTTTGAGCTAGATTATAACCATAAAGTCACTTTATGTTTTATGGATAGTCACTTTTTGAACATCCACTACATCAAACTCTCTACTTTACACTTATCCCTATTAAAATATTAGTTTTTTGCTCCTTCCATAGTTTCTTTGTTCTTTGTTTTCTTTTATACACACCAACAAAACAATAAAAATAAAATAGTAGCTTGTGAACAGTGCCTCTCCAAGAATAGAGAGTTACTGTGTAGCATTGTATAATGTGCTGAGTTTGAAGAGAGGCTGGTGTAGAAGGTTTTTAGGGTACTACACTAGCTATTATAGGTAAAAGTGATGTTTACCTAGGCTGTTACTGATGCTCTTACCTCTTCTAAACATTCTGTATACTGAAACAGGCATCATAAGCATACCTGGTGAATGAATGGCTCCAACTGGCTTAGCAACTCATATCCCTGAAAGAATAAACCATCCAGCTATGTTTAGTTGACATGATGGTGACCACAGCCACCGGTACAGAAACAGTACCTTACAATTTGAGAAACGCACCAACTTAAAGTATCTCAGATGAGCATCCATAATTGCACTGAAAGACTCCAAGAACTCATATTTCTTTTTAGCTTCAACATTCATTAGAGCAGTTACCTAAATAACTTAAAAGAAGCGAAGAGAACTGCTTAGAACCAGAACAATGGAAAAGTAAGAAAGCAGCGATCATAAATTTATTTTACATACTAGATTAAAGCGGCTCCTCTCAAATGCTGACTTTGAGTTATGTAGATCCTGTCACACCAAGAGCAGATAAGCAAACGAATGTTAGGCCATATGCATCGAGTTTGTATGGATAAGATTTTTTTTAATAAAGAAGTGCAATCATGCATTCACAAGAAGGATTGCTGCACTTGTTAATTACAGAATTCTTGTACAACATTTAAGCACAGAAAAAAGAGAGGAAAGATAACAGCTTTAAAAAAAAAATCCATTAAATTGCCATTATTTTAAAAAACTGAGGGTTGCTTGCAAATTAGGTCTATTGACACCTTCTCCATGGGTGTAACCATCTCTCTCTCTCTCTCTGGGGGCAAATAGTATGCTTGTCAACATCTTCTTCCGCTTGGCGATCAAAAAAAAAAACTTGCTGCACCTGTATTGGTATCCAGTGATCAAGTTTCTACATGCAGCACGAGGGAGAGCTACTCAGGTCAATTGTGGGTCATGCCTACAATGTAAATTTTGGTAATCTATTTCCCTTTACCTCTCACCAGAATCACTTTCAGAGATAATGGTGCTACGACCCCAAAAGAACATCTTTATTAGTTTTCATTTAAATGACCCTAGACAAGGGGAATTTCCACAAATAGAATAAAAAAATTACAAAAACAAATACTATATTACGTCCAATGCGTGGAAATTGGAGATCCAAACAGCACGAATAATTTGATGGCAACAAAGCATGAAAGCAATGATGGCTGTAATATAAGGATGACGACAAATAACCATCATAATGATCGTCACAAAAAACAATAAATCGTCTAGTTTGAATATACCTCTTCTTGTTCCGACACAATGTCGTCCCTTGTGCTCTTCTTCAAATATGAAAACTTTTCTCGGGCCTGACTTAGATTAACAATCAACATGTTGATGCTTAAAATAATAATACTAAAATAGCATATTGTGATAATTGAAATTCCTAACCAGCACTAAAGCAATTGTGGCTAAGAATATAATCTCAAAACATAAGCAAATTATGAATAGATACTTAAGCCCACCTAGTTAGCAGGCCCTAATCCCCATACTCTAAGAAAATTTAAATGATTATCACGTTTCCTCACGTTCTGTCATTTGTTTTGTATTCCTCCATCCATATGGGCACGTATGGGCCTGAGTTAAAACAATATAAGTGATGTAGTATGTAGTAAGGGTATTTATGTCTTTTTGTATTGGGTCTATATATAAGTGTTGAAGTCCTTTCATTTGATAGCTTTGATCATTTTGAACAAATATTATCAAGAGCTAGTCTCTTTTGTATCCCATTTGGGAGTTTCTCTCTCTACATTATCTATGGGTATCTTGGATTGCATCATTTGGTATCAGAACTTCTAAGCTCGATCCCCACCCTTCATCTCACCTGAAACCTCGCCAGAACCTAAACATCGCCGGAGACACCATTTCACTCCAGATCTCCAAATCTGCTCAACCCAAGCCTTTAAGCCCTGATTTTGACACTCGAAACTCACAAATCGACACCTTCGAAGCTGATTCTCAATGTTTGGACGATCCAACATTTTCGCACCAGTTCAAGCGTGACCCAGCCTCGATCTGCTTGTTTCAGATTCGACCCAGCCTGTTCCAGCCAATTTCAGTGCTCATTTTGCTGTTCCTACACTCGTTTTGTGTTTTCGAGCTTGACCCATCCATTTTTATGCTCGAAACATTGATTCGGACCCAGATCTACCATTTTTGGAACTTGAAACAGTGATTTCATGCTCGTTTTCACTGTTTCAACACTCGAAACAGTTGATTAATGCTTGAACAGCATTCATTTGGGCTTGAATCAACTGATTAGTTCTCTTTCAGCCTTCGAAAGAGTGGCAAGTGTCTCGGAACTGCTCATTGGGAACTCAAATCTGTGTTTTTGGTTCGATTCTAGCTGGGTTTGTCTCGTTTGTTGCTATTTGCTTCGATTTCTTGCGGTTTGTGGTTGGGTTGTCACTATTTGTGTGGATTGATTGTGATTTGAGGTTGTTCGTGTACTAAGTTGACTTTGGGGTTGATTTGCTTGTTTTTGGAGTTGATTGCAGGATTGTAATGGCTTACCAGGCTAGAGGTAGAAAAGGAGGTAGAGGTAGAGGATTTGTGGTGAATAATGGTGAGGAGAATGAGTTTGGCAACCAAAAACCATGAGATGGAAGAGTTGAGACAACAAGTTGCTACCCTAACGGCGATGGTGCAAAACTTGCAAGTGTCGCGTGCAGGTAGTGGAGGGTCCAAGGACTCTCATAGTCACTTTGACAACCCATTTGGTGATCCGAATTGGCGTAGACCACTTTCCACTCACTATCCTTATAGCTAGGAGAGGAACATCAAGATTGAACTTTCCGAGTTCAATGGAAGTCTTAACCCAGATGAGTTTGTTGATTGGATTCATACTGTTGAAAGAGTGTTTGATTATGGAGAAGTCTCCAAGGAGAAGAAGGTGAAGTTAGTGGCTATCCGTCTCAAAGGAAGAGCTTCCGTTTGGTGGGAGCAATTGCAAGGAACTAGGCTACGAAGACGAAAGGGAAAGATTAGAGAATAGGAGAAATGAAGAATAAACTTAATGAGCATTTCTTGCCTTTCAACTATATGCAAAACCTCTATAAAAATTTGCATAATCTCAAACAAGTTGAAAGTGTTGATGAGTACACGGAGGCCTTCCATCAACTTGTTGCTAGAGTTGTTTTGAATGAAAGTGAAGATCAAATGGTTGCAAGGTACATTGGTGGGTTGACAACCACAATCCAAGATGCCCTTGCTATGCAAACTTTGTGGACGGCTTCGGAAGCTTACAATCGGGCCTTGGTGGCCAAAAAGCAAGAGAAGATGAAGTTTTCGAGATCCAGGCAACAATATCAAAGCGGTTCCAAATCCGGGCAGCCCTTTTACTCTTATTCTTGGGGTGGTTCTTCCTCCAATGGTGGCCAAGGTGCTTCTTCCGAGGTTGGTACTCAAAATCGAGCGGATAAGGTTTTAACACCCGCTCAAAATCAGCCTCAACCGGTGCTCCGGGGACTCGAAATTAATTCCAAAGTGGAGGTTTTAAATGCTTCAAGTGTGGGGAACTGGGTCGCAAGTCTTCGGATTGCTGTTAAGGCTTCCGAAAGTCGTAACAAGGCACTTTTCATAGAGGAAGTAACTGAGCAAGGCTATGAGGATAATATTCCCATTTATGACTAAGACATATGTGAAGAAATTGGGGGTGATAATGAGGAGGAAGAAGGCTATGCTTTGATGATCAAGAAAACTCTCCTCACTCCTAAGGATGTGAGTAATGAAGATTGGTTGCGTACCATCTTTTACAACACTTGCAATGTTGGCGGTAGAGTTTGCAACATGATTATTGATAGCGGAAGTTGTGAGAATGTAGTCTCTCAAGAGGTGGTGGACAAGTTACAACTCAAAGTAGAGGAGCATCCCCATCCTTATACCCTTTCTTGGTTCAAGAAGAGCAATGAAATCAAGGTGACTAAAAGGTGCTTGGTATCTTTCCCTATTCGGCAAAAGTACTTTGATGAAACTTGGTGCGATGTGGTTCCTATGGATGCTTGTCGTATACTACTTGGTCGCCCGTGGCAATATGATAGGCATTCCATCCATGATGAAAAAAAGAATACCTACACCATCCTTAAGGAGAAGTGACAATTCACTTTATTACCTATGAAGGAGAAGGTGACTACAAAGCCTCCTTGCACTACGTTGCTTTGCTACTAAAGGATTTCTCAAGGAAAGTCATGAAACCAGGTATGTTCTAGTGTTGGTTCCTATGGCGGATATGGGTGTGTCGGATGTTCCCGAGGCGATTTCTAAACTTTTGAAGGAGTATGTTGATGTGTTTCCTTAAGAGTTGCCTCCCGAATTGCCTCCTTTGCGAGATATTCAACATTGTATCGACTTTGTACCCGAGGTGCCCCTTCTGAACAAGCCCGCATATAGAATGTCTCCAAGGGAGAGGGAAGAGATTCAAAGGCAAGTTAAGGATCTTCTAGAGAAAAACTACTGATAAGTGCCGAAATATTGATATTTTGGCCCTCTAAACTACATTCGTTAGTCATTTATGTATCTTACTTTATATTTATTTCGTCCTTTTTGTGTTTACAGGTTGCTTGAGATCGTTATCCAAGATTTTGGATAAAAACGAGAGTTCAATGAAGTTTGGGGTTAAAGAGCAAAGTGATTCAAAATTGCATGATTTATTCGTAGTTACCTAAAGTCCATGGGCCTCTTATGTAATTAATGGTTCAAAATCTATATAATGGGATGGAAACCAACTGACTATGGAAGGAGTGGCTTGATGGCAGCTTTTCAGCCGTGTTCAAAGAAACAGCAGGACGTCACGGAAAAGAAATTGGGGAACACCATTAAGCCCATGGCCGGCTAATCCCATTCTCTAGGGGGAAGATGAAACTTCATATCAAGTAACTCTATTTATGCGTAGAATTTTGGTTTATTATTCGGATCGATTGTATGACTAAGAACCTGTTTTGTTTTTATCAAACGGAATGAGTTTTAATAGTTTTAATCTATTGAGTATTTGTATGCGCGCTTTCAAATATGAGTTATACAATGATTTTCATTGATTGTGATTGGAGTTCAGAGATAGATTATGCTCGTAAGACGGATCGTGCCGTTAGGCAACCTGATCGTGCTACTGAGACAGTCTGTGCTATGGGATAGTCTATGCCTTTTAACAACACAATTATTTTCTTGACGATTATCAAAAGGGTTTGCAAGTCCTAGCGATAATCCCTTTTGCTTCGAATAATTAAACCTAGCCTATGTATATCGTTGTTACGTGGTTGGAGTGGATTCGAAACCCTAGATCTTTTTTTCCATCAACTTTCAAACTCTTACTTTAATTGTTTTCTTTATTTAATCAGTTCTCAAAATCAAATCAATCCAACTTTTTCTGTCCGAATTAATCTAGAAGTTAATTGACTTTAGCGTAACTTAGTCATATTGTCCCTGAGGATCGACACTCGGTCTTAACCACTATTCTACAGAGTAGTAGTTAACTCCAAGTTTTTATAAATTTATTTTTGACACAGAACGATGCGGTCAAATTTTGGCGCCGTTGCCGGGGACAGTTTGCACGGTTACATTCATTCGATTAGTTTTTATTTTAGTTCTTAGTTTGCATTTTTTTTTATTGTTTTTATTATTTTCTTTTTGTATTAGTTTTTCTGGTGCAAGATTATTGACTTTACAAGAAAAGAAAAACGAAAGCTGGCAACTGTTTTGTGGTGGAGGAAAATCTATTCATTACGAGAACTTTTAACAAAGCACTGTAAGTTTTTTTTTTTTTTTTACTTGCACAAGTTGAGAGGCTTGCACTAGGGGTTTTTTTTTTTTTTTTTGATTTTTTTTTTGTCTCCTTTAAAAAAAATCAAAATACCAAAAAAAAAAAAAAAGGATGGCTTATTTTGCAAGTTGCTATGGAGGGTATGAAAATCAATTTGATAGGTCAGTGTCTACTTTACCCAATTATTTGCAACATGTGCTAGATGATACTGTTCCTATATTTTATGGCATAGATGGAGAAAATCTGTACTTACATCTAGACAAACATGAGGAGATTTGTGGTGATGATGAAGTGGCTCTGTCTAAATTGTTTCCTTTGTCTCCAAGGAATGGTCCTAAGCATTGGTTTCATTCTTTAAGCCAAGGATCAATTCGTAGTTGGGGAGACATATATACACAATTTACCAAAAGGTTCTCCCCTGGGTACGAGACTCATATGCTATTACGCGAAATCTCAAATTTTCATCAACTACAAGGTGAGTCTTTTTCTCAATGTTGGTGGCGGTTTAAATGTTCACTATTCAGTTGGCCACAACATACCTGTGATCTTAGGCACATTCTTCATTTTTTTTATGACAATGTAAAATTTGAGACATGTCAAATTCTGGATAAGAGGGGTGATTGTGAAATTCTGGATAAGGATGCAGAAAAGATTGAGGCTTATTTTGATCGATTAGCTGATTCTCTTTCTTGCAATCAAGTTGAAAATTTTGAAGTGAGTAATTCTTGCGTATTGGAAGATGAAACAATAGAGCCACTTGTAACTAGTGAAATAGATGATCCAAGTGATGAACCTAAAGTGCAACAATCTTCTCTAGAGCATTCCAGCACACTTGAGATGAGTTTTCATGATACGACTCTTGCGGAGTCATTGCCAATAATTGTGCAAAGTCAAGTTGATCTTGATAATCAAATATCCCGTCATAGATGATGACATCACTTCTATTGAGCATCCACCATTACAAGAGATTATCACGTTAGAACGAATCGACTTTCTTGGTGTTGATAATTTTAATATGGTTTACCATCCATTTTTTCTGAAACTCATCAACAGCTTGACAGTTAATTTTGTTTGGAATTCGCACTTGGTGGAATTTAAATTTCAAACACGGCTACATCAATTGAGATATTCTAAGTACTTGATTTCGTGGCATGGTCGCGTACAATTTTTAACGGAGTGCTTGAAGTGGGGTGAGACGTTCATATTAGTTGCTCTCTGTAGTGCAATGATTGTTTCCATTTCATGTGATGGGAGTGAATGGCATTACCTTTTTGTATAGTTTTTTTTTTTTTAATATCTTAGGTTAGTTTTTTTTTTTTTCTTTTTTTCTTTTTGTTGTGAGAACTAACACTGCAGGACGCTTTCGTTCAAGTTGGGGGTCTTCTTCCTACTATATTATTTCTTGCATAGTTATCCGTTGCGAGGTGATACCTTTTCCTTCTTTTTCTTTTACGTCCTATATTTTTGTTCTTTTGCATTCAATGAGGACATCGAATGGTTCAAGTTGGGGGGAGGAATTACTTTGGTAGTTTATTTTTCCTTAGATTCTTAAAATTTCAAAAAAAAATCAAATTTTTTATAAAAAAATCTAAAAATAGTGGAACCCTTTTGCATGCTATTTGGCACTTGTTGTGATTACTTGTTGGATAATTGAGTTGAATTATGTTGGCTACTGTAGTGATATATGTTTTGGCATGGTAGTTTCTCTTGCTAGCTTGTTTTGAGAAGTTGATTATGGCATTTTGGTTTGGCACTCTTGCGCTTCACATATACTTGGGCCTTGATCACTTGTGAGTTGTGAATTGACTGTTTTTTTATGGCTAGATTAGTGGAGACTTATGCCCTAGTGGGCTTTCGTGCCTTATCTTTTTGTTGGAGTGGTGTCAAGTAAACTCTTAGTTTGTCATGTCAAGTAAACTCTTAGTTTGTCATGGAAAGAGTCAACTTGTTGAGGTCTCATTATTCTTGATTGCTAAGCATTGGAATTTATTGAATGACTTATTAATCTCTTGGGTTTGGTTTGACACATGGATGATGATTCACCCTTTGGAGAGGATTACAGGCACTTTCTTGATATTTGGGCCAATTCATTCCTTTGTGTTCACATTTATCCCTTGCAAGCCACATTTAGCCTTATACATTTAGCCTTTTCTTGGTTAGCTCCACCTTCCATATTGTGTTTGGAAAAAGGCGAGATTGTAAAGGTTAATTTTGGGTAGATTGTTGAATTTTGCGCTTGAATTGGTGGTGCTCCTAAAAAAAAAAAAACACAACACCACAAAAGAGGGAAAAAAAGAAAAGAAAACGAAGGGGCACCAATACGTTTGAAAAGGAGGAATTGTTGCTTTTTGGTTGAAAGATGTTGACAGAAGGAGAGATAGGGTGGAGTTGAAAAGAGTGAAAAAATGGGCACACATTGTTAAATTAGCCCTAAGTTGTTTAATTTTTCTCAGACACTTGATATTTTACCCTAACCTTGAAATATTTTTCCTCACCCAACATTACTACCGGAATTAAAGTCCTATTTGATCCTTGGGGAGTTGGGGTGTGGATTGATGGATGTGAGAGTGACTTCCAATGCTTGGTGTTCTGTTCATGAGACCGTGTGTCCACCATATAAAGCGTTCTTTTCGTGTCATGGTGTGCGAGTGCTTTGCTTTCATTTATATTACTTCTAACCGCACACTTGAGAGTTCATAATATGCACCTCGTTTCGAGTGTTTTTCTTTGTGAGTGAATGACATTGTGAGAATTGAAGTCGAGACTCGGTCCGGAGAGAGTGGTTAGTCATTGCATACTTGTGGTTGAGACCCATATCACACACACATGCTAAGCCTAGGTGCCATGATTTATTTCTTGACTTGATAGCATTTGGAACTATTTGCACCTTGTTATATATTTGTGGTAGCTGCGCATTCTTTGCTTGATGGACCATTGAGTTGCATGACAGGTTTCGGGTTCCATGTGGAAGGATTCCTTGTGTTTTGTGGGTGATCACTGCTAAAAACCCTCACGAGACTTCACTCGTCCTACCGGGGCCGCCCAGGGGTTTAAAAGAACTGTCCATTTTAATTTATTTTCATTAGTTGTTTGCTAGGGACTAGCAAAGTGTAAGTTGGTGGGTGTGATAAGTGCCGAAATATTGACATTTTGGCCCTCTAAACTACATTCGTTAGTCATTTATTCATCTTACTTTATATTTATTTCGTCCTTTTTGTGTTTACGGGTTGCTTGAGATCGTTATCCGAGATTTTGGATAAAAACGAGAGTTTAATGAAGTTTGGGATTAAAGAGCAAAGTGATTCAAAATCGCATGATTTATTCGTAGTTACCTAAAGTCCATGGGCCTCTTATGTAATTAATGGTTCAAAATCTATATAAGGGGATGCAAACCTACTGACTACGGAAGGAGTGGCAAGACAACAGCTTTTCAGCCGTGTTCAAAGAAACAGCAGGACGTCACGGAAAAGAAATTGGGGAACACCATTAAGCCCATGGCCGGCTAATCCCATTCTCTAGGGGGAAGATGAAACTTCATATCAAGTAACTCTATTTATGCGTAGAATTTTGGCTTATTATTCAGATCGATTATATGACTAAGAACCTGTTTTGTTTTTATCAAACGGAATGAGTTTTAATAGTTTTAATCTATTGAGTATTTGTATGCGCGCTTTCAAATATGAGTTATACAATGATTTTCATTGATTGTGATTGGAGTTCTGAGATAGATTATGCTCGTAAGACGGATCGTCCTGTTTGGCGGCCTGATCGTGCTACTGAGACGGTCCGTGCTATGGGATAGTTTATGCCTTTTAACAACACAATTATTTTCTTGACGATTATCGAAAGGGTTTGCAAGTCCTAGCGATAATCCCTTTTGATTCGAATAATTAAACCTAGCCTATGTATATCGTTGTTACGTGGTTGGAGTGGATTCGAAACCTTAGATCTTTTTCCCATCAACTTTCAAACTCTTACTTTAATTGTTTTCTTTATTTAATCAGTTCTCAAAATCAAATCAATCCAACTTTTTCTGTCCGAATTAATCTAGAAGTTAATTGAATTCAGTGTAATTTAGCCATACTGTCCCTGAGGATCGACACTAGGTCTTAACCACTATTCTACGGAGTAGTAGTTAACTCCAAGTTTTTATTTTTGACACGGAACGACACGATCAACTACATAAGGGCAAGCCTTAGCCCTTGTGCAGTGCCGGCTCTTTTTGACTCCGAAGAAGGATGGTTCGTGGAGGATGTGTGTGGATAGTAGAGCTATCAACAAGATCACTATCAAGTACCGCTTAACCATTCCGAGGCTAGATAATATGTTGGATTGCCTTGCCTGTTCAAAGGTCTTCTCAAAGATTGATCTAAGAAGTGGTTATCATCAAATTCAAGTTCGTCCGGGAGATGAATGGAAAACGGCTTTCAAGACCCCTCATGGCCTCTTTGAATGGCTTGTGATGCCTTTTGGTCTTACCAATGCTCCAAGCACTTTCATGCGGGTAATGACTCAAATGCTTTAACCTCTCTTGGGTATGTGTAGTTGTGTACTTCGATGATATCTTGGTGTATAGTTGGTGTTTTGAAGATCATTCATCCCACCTCTGACAAGTCTTTGAAATCTTGAAAGAGAGAAATTTTATGGGAACTTGAAGAAATGTAGTTTTGTCGTTGATAAGGTGGTATTTTTGGGGTATGTTGTGTCTTCAAAAGGGGTTCACATGGATGAAGACAAGATTAAGGCCATCGTGGAATGGTCAACGCCTACAAGTGTTCATGAAGTGAGGAGTTTTCCTGGGTTAGCTACTTTCTACCGGAGGTTCATTGCCAACTTTAGTAGTATCGCGACTCCTCTTACCGATTGCCTCAAGCAAAGGGTGTTCATATGGTCCCAAGAAGCCGTCGAGAGTTTCAAATTGTTGAAGTCCAAACTTACCGAAGCTCCTATCTCGGCCTTACGCGACTTTGATAAAACTTTCGGGAGTGGGAATTGGTGCAGTCTTAAGCCAAGGTGGTCAACCTATTGCTTTCTTTAGCGAGAAGTTGAACGGTGCTAGACTCAAGTACTCTACTTATGACTTGGAATTCTATGCTATTGTCCAAGCCATCAAGCAATGGAGTTACTACCTTGCCTACAAGGAATTTGTTCTCAACACCGATCATGAAGCCCTTAAGTACATCAACAGCCAACAACACCTCAATAAACAGCATGCCAAGTGGGTGGCTTATCTACAACAATTCACATTCTCTTTGAGGCACGAATTGGGGATTCTCAACAAAGTGGCCGATGGTTTGAGTAGAAGAGTGGCTCTCTTGGTGGAAATGAAGAACAAGGTTGTTGGGTTTGAAGAATTTCGCACTTTCTATGCCGAAGATCCTTACTTTAGTAAGATAATCGATGCTTTGCAAAGGGGTGATAAGGTTATCGATCCATGTTTCATGTTGAAGGATGGATTTCTCTTCAAAGAACTCAAGTTGTGTGTCCTTACATGCTCTTTAAGGGAGCAATTGTTGGCCGAAAGTCACAAGTTGGGTCATTTTGGCAAAGGATAAGACTCTAGCGTTGCTTCAAGATGCATACTATTGGCAGAGGATGAGTAAAGATGTAGGGGGCTATGTGCAAAGGTGCCAAACTTGCCAACAGAACAAGGGGACAGCCACTAATACAGGGTTGTATTTGCCTTTACTGGTGCCGGAAAGTCCTTGAAAGTGCGTGAGCATGGATTTTGTCTTGGGGCTTCCTCCTACGCAAAGGCAGAGTGATTCTATCATGAGGGTAGTGGATCGGTTCTCAAAATGACTCATTTCATACCTTGTAAGAAGACTATGGATGCAACTAACATTGTCAATCTCTATTTCAAGGAGGTCTACAAGTTGCATAGCGTCCCTACTTCTATTGTCTCCAATAGAGATGCTAAGTTCCTTGCCCACTTTTGGAGGTCCTTGTGGAGGAAGATTGGCACCAACTTATGCTTTAGTACTTCTTTTCACCCTCAAACCGATGGTCAAAACGGAAGTGGTAAATCGGAGTCTTGGGAATTTGTTGCGATGCTTAGTTGGTGAACATCCAAAAAGTTGGGATGGAATTCTTCCCTTGGCGGAGTTTGCTTACAATTCTTCTCTATACCGCACCATCCACACTTCCCCATTTGAAGCGGTTTACGGGTTGAAACCTTCTAATGTGGTTGACATCGTTCCTTTGCTAACCCCTAAGAAGGGACACTCCAAGGTGGAAGATATGGCTACATTTATGAAGAATATCCACTCTCAAGTTAAGCTCAACATTGAGAAGTCTAATGCGAGGTATAAGGCGGCCGTTGATGCACACAAAAGGGAGGTTTTGTTTAAAGAAGGGGATCTTGTTTGGGTTATCTTGAGCAAGGATAGGCATCCTCACGGTGCTTACATGAAGTTGAACGATCGGAAAGTGGGTTCTTGTGAAGTCTTGCGCAAGATCAATGACAACACTTGTCAAGTCCACTTACCCTCTCATTTGAGCATCTCCAACACATTCAACATGCAACACTTGGTACCCTATTTGCCGGAGGACACTAACATAACTTGAGGACAAGTTTCTTTTTAGTAAGGGAGTATGATGTATGTAGTAAGGGTATTTATGTTTTTTGTATTGGGTCTATATATCAGTGTTGGAGTCCTTTCATTTGATAGCTTTTGTCATTTTGAAAAAATATTATCAAGAGCTAGTATCTTTTGTATCCCATTTGGGAGTTTCTTCCTCTACATTATCTATGGGTATCTTGGATTGCATCTATAAGGGCCCAAAGAGCACCTAAACAGGTTCAATCTTTGCTTATTTGCTGCATCTATCTTGCCCTATGCTCAATCTGTCTGTACCATAACAATGCCATCTATGGGACAAACAGAGCCTTGTTGCTGCCCCATTACCTCCAACTAAATCAACAAAAAAAGAGGTTAAAACATTCTGCAATAACAATTGTCTAAGTGTAACTTTGCAATCAAGAATCGTTCTATACATTCATTCAGATCCATATATATATAATTACACATATATGGTTTTCGGTTGGATCTCAAGTGTACCTGATCATAACCATTTATAGCTTTGTCAAATCGTCGACGGGAGTCCTGCAGCTCAAAATGGACAACCTATAAGCAAGGTGAAAGAAGGTACCTATACACAGTACATTCCTCCAGAGATTAAACACTTGTTTTCGGGAGATGCATTGAGGTGAACCCATATGCTAAAGCGTTATGCTGAGTGAAAGTAAATTAGAAAAAAGAGAAGTAATCTCAAACTCAAATTTTCACTTTTCCATATCAAGTGAAGATGCGACCACATTACAAGTTTTTTTGGGTGGGAGGGGGTGTAAATATATTATAGGTTCTCTCGTTATCTTGCAAAGTAAAAGCATCAAAATTCTATTCGTAAGACTAAACTAGGGGCATGTCCAAATACTGCAAAATATCAAATCAGGATATAATTGACACTATCTATAAAAAGGAAGAAGAGGAAGCAGAAATAAGAAGCTGTTCTATCAAGGTTGTCACTCCCGTACCGTATTGGCCAATGCGTACCATTTTGAGTGGAAACCGGTACAGCAGAGGTCGGATTCCATTTCGCTTAATTTTCCGGCAAATACCAGAAGTACCGTCAAGTTCCGGCGAGTTTCGGACCTTTCCGGTGAGTTCCGGCGGAATGGATGACCAGTGAAAAAAAATAAAGAAATCAGGAAACTAAAAAGAACAAGTTAATCCAAGCCGAAATCGAACACATGACGGCCTCTGGAACTGATTCATTTCAGATCTATTCTTCAACACATTCTGGCGACGATTTTCACATTTTGTGAGCTTTCCATCTCTATTCTCGCGTCTGCAATAAGCGTGCCTTTTTCTACCTCAAGAAGACAGAGGGATTTCAGGGATAAGTGCACAAATTAAGGTGGTGGGGAAAAAAGTTGAAGATTTCAAAAAGAGCAGTGCAATAGCCTTTTGGAGATTAGAATCATGTACAACCTATCACACCATAGTTTGGCATACAGAAATCCTATAGGTACCGACGGTTGCCGTAGGGAAACCATACCGACGGCCGCGCCTGGCAGTCTCCGGCCACCGGACGGCCGATGCCGCCGATCCGAGCCATCCAAAAATTTCTAAAAAAAAAAACGAGGGGGCTTACGCGGGAATCAACGGCATCCGATGTGTGTAGGGTGCTTGATCTAAATACCCTATTTTTCGTTTATATATGTATATACATGTATATACGAAAACATGGAGTGTTTGGATCGAGCATCTACGCATGTCGGATGCCGTTGATTCCCACGTTGGCCCACTCGGTTTTTTTTTTTAGAATTTTTGGACGGCTCGGATCGGCCTTCTAGTGGCCGGAGACGGCCCGGCGCGGCCGTCGGTGCATTTTCGGTTTGGTACTCATCGGTACCAGTAGCAGGACTCGTTTGGCATATTCCCATTATTTTTGTCGTTTAACATACTATCTTATTTGTACGTATTAGGCTGTACTATTTCTTTATATTGTTCATTAAACATATGTTGTCCTACTCTTATTAGATTAATATTATTGTTAACGTAAATGAAGGTTAAATTTATGAGTATTTAAAACATATTTTTAGCTCATGTATACATAAATAATGAGAAATCCGAAGCGGTAACCAGTAACACAATCATACCGAGTACGTATCGTACCAATGACAAAAATGGTACCATGTATACAGAACCTTGGTTCTATAACACTCGTTTCAAATCCCCATTCTCAACCCCTCTTTTTCTCTCAAAATTTCAAAGATTTTTGTGTAGATGTGTTGTTGCCTTGTATTGTCTCTAAAAGATTTCCGATGTTGATGTTGCTCTGTAGCATGAATATTTGTATTGCTACATTAAACTTCAGTACACAACCATTGTTCAAACTATAAAACATAAATAAAGTTTCAATTTGGGAGGGTGGCGACTCTTTCTGCTGGATTTTGAAGTTAAAAGCCTTTTTATTTCATCCCTTCATTTCCCTCCATCTGCTACAGGGACACATTTAGGAGAACCACTTACCTAAATGAGGAAAGCCACAACCTGGAAAACCTACTAGTATATAACACAGTGTATTCATGTAAGAACAGAGAGAGAGTCATAATATTCATTAGCTAAGAATTCATAGTTACTAGAGTGAGTACATGGATTTAATAGAGGGAAAATGGAAACCCTAACCAGTAACAATAACTAATACAAAATAAGTACCAAATCAGCCAAATCCAGCTGTAAAGATGAAGGGACAAAGGGAAGATCAATAGTTCTTTTAGATAAGTAATCCTAATAAATGGTAAGTTGTAGACAAACTACATAGTACATAGATACATAACAATAAAAAATAAAAAGGCATCAAAGGGACACCACCCATATCCAAATAAAGAAAACAAAACCAATAGGACTAGTGGTCTGAAGCTCAAAAAGGCCCAACAAATAATGTATGACAAGAATCCACATAATGTACAAAGGAACCTAAGATAGATGCCCCTAACCAAGACAGACAACTAAACACGTTGGTTAAAAAACAAACTCTTCCAAGGGGAAGTAGGCTCCTCCATGCCTTAACACGATCTTCTTTATTGCTCCCGCTAGACCACCAGCAAAAGGCACTACAGAGCACGGTTCGGACATGACCCGTTAACACGACACGAAATTAGAGGGTTTGGGTCAATCACTTTTTGACACGAACACGAATATGACATGACCCGTGAACACGACAATTAAATGAGTCAAACGCAGATTTGACTCGCGTAACTCGTTAAGGACACAGATAACTATTTAATTTTTCGAATACACACATTAACCCAGAACGACACGACATGGCACGATTAGTTTTGATTCTTTTGAATTTCCTAATTATTAGGAGATTTGTGCTGTGTTTGGATAGGTTTTTGAGAATTTTTGAGTTTAGTTTTTGGGGTAATGAGTGGAGAGAGAAATAGGCTAATGATTGAAGATAGGAGTAATGAGTGGAGAGAGATAGAGAGAGAAATGAAAATAATGATTGGAGAGTGGAGAGAGACATGAGAGTAATGATTGAAAGTAGAGGGTATTAGGGTAATGAGTGTTTTTTGAGTTGAAAATTTTTTTTTAAGTTCCCGAAAAAAAAATTTTAAGTTCCCATCCAAACAAAGCATTGATTTTTCAAAATCATACTTGGTTAACGTGTATCGAAACATTTCAATATAACTATGGAAAGACAAGACATGTATACTATTAGGACTCATAAGAGATTTTTATTTTTTTTAAATCAAAACCAATTGAATATTTAATTTCCTAATCACTTGTTCACTTGAGTTTCCATGCTAAAGAGTCCAAAATTAATTCAATTTATTTAGGCTTATTGGGATTTTTTTTTTCATTATTTAGGCCTAGTCTTTTAGTTTAAAATTTGTATAGATTTATGATAGTTGTTGGGGCTTTTTATTATTTTAGCTGAAAATTGTACAAAATTATTTAACTTTGAGACCTATGTCTAGTTGTGACTTAAGGCATTTTTCAATGTCATGATTTGGCTGGTTTTATCGTTTCTATGATTATGATGGTATTGAAAATGTCTATAGTTTTTGTTATTTAATAAATAAGTAGTTGGTTCAAAACATTGGAAAATATGTAATTTTATTTAAATATTAACAAAATAAAAGGGTCTTATTATTATCAACCCAAACACAACATGATTTTAAGCAGGTTGGGTTAGTGTCAAGGTATTTGACAAGTTTATGTTAACAGGTGTTTTGACACAAACTCGAAAAAAACACGAAACACGAAATGACATGACCACTGGACACGATGCCCACCCTACAGAGTAACTAACCAGGCTTTCTCCTTAGCCTACCCAAGTCCTTGCCACACTCCAGCTCCCTAAAACTCTAGTCACATCTCAATCCATACTCAACGCAACGAGCAGAACAAAAATCAGATTCCACAGCTCCGTTACGGCCATAAAAATGTGACATCTTCTAATGAGGGTGTCAAAGTCAAAATACGCCCATAGGTCGCTGATGCAGGACAGTGAGAGAGAGGAGGAGAGGGGGGAAACACACAAGAGCCACAGCTCTAATTTCACACAACTCTTAGTTTTTTAAATCAAATTCTGATGATTACAACCTTTATCATCTTATTTATAAGCTAACAATAACCTAAATAAAAGATGAACTCAACATAGAAACAAACTGATCAAATATTATCCCTATCTTCACACTAAACAAATCCTGTCCTAAATAAAAGAACTTAACTACCAAGCACAACTATTGGACCAAAAATATTTATTCCCACGTGACTTGACCAGTGGCTTCCAAATAGGATTCTTCCGCCAACCAATCAAGGGCTGCACCATCAGTCGCTGTCCATGCAAACAAAAAAACACCTTTTGAAGCCCCGGTCTTTCAAATACTTTGTCAAGGAAGACACCAATATACCGCCAAAATTCAACCCTCTCCTCCCTATGCTGACCACAGTTTTTGAAGGCAAGTTAGGCGTGAACCTAGACCTGAGGGCCAACAAGGCTCCTGTGTTGCGCCTTATAGAGGGTGAGGCACCGTGAAAGAAAGTATGAAACCAAATAAGTTAATTGCTGCCGAGAACCTTAAACCGCAGGTGCTTATAAAGCTTTCAAACTTAGCATTCTAAAATCAAGCCTATTGGAGTTGTTCTTCATGACACAGTCTGAACCATTTCTTTTACTATAAAACCTGAAACCCTAAATCTAAAATTCGCATGTAAAGTTTTCCATGAGCATAAACTTGCATTCATTCGCACGTAAGAAATGACAAAATCCAGAGTTTGCATTTGGTTATACTTCAAAAGAAAATTTGCATTTTGTACTTTCCATGTTAAAGGATGCAGCCAAACAATAATTCGTTAAGAAAGGAATTGCAGTCTATATCATTAATATAATTCTGAAACTCACAGTTAGCCATTTTTCAGAACGTTTAACATGAAACACAAAGAAAGAACAGGATTACCTTTGCCTCTTGCAGATCAACAGACAAAAAGTGTGTGAGACGATCAATCAAAACATGCTCTACCTGCAGACAAGAGTTCTCATATACACGTTAAACAACTTTCACCATTAGGGGAAAGGCTAACTATCCCCTTCTACAAAATGCACCATGCATCATACTTGTGTGATATCAACCCAAGAATATCAGAGAAACTTACAATAATATTTCTTCAAAAATCAAGTGAGAGCAAAGCATCTGGCTGCTTTGCTTTCTTGTAAAGACAGAACTAAGCATTTCAAGTCATAACTGTTTAGGTAGTTTAATAGCTACACATTTAGCTTAATATCTTCACTTATAGAAGAAAAAATAACATTTACATATATGGTCCAGACTCCGGATCATGGTAAGAAAATTAGCTATCACCAATCGAGTACTTCAACAAAACAGGGAAACATAAATTTTTTGAACCACGCGACTAAATTCATCTGGTTTGTTGCAATCTTCTGGAGCACGTAAACAACATGAAAGCATTATGAAGGCAGCCGACACACAAACCCACCCGATCAAAAACAAAGTGCCATCAAATTGTTCACAAACATCGATAGAATGCATTCATGCTGTTGTAATCTATAATCACAGAAAACATAATGCACATCTTTGTAATTACTTGTGTACGAAGAAGCTCCTTATAAGTAGCAAGCTCACGAAATGCAGAAATGAACTTGGATAAGACTGGACCTGTGGCAAAAAATCAAAACATGAAGCAATATGAATTGTGCCTGTGTCTTTCTTGTTGCTGCAAGCTTTGTGCTCCAAGTTGGAACTTTCACATAGTGGCAGTATAATCAGGGAAGCCTACTGTTAAGATAACTAATTACTCCATTTGCATAATCTATTCTCATCTAATATAGAAACGGAGAACCCATCTTTGGTGTCCTCTTTTTTTAAGATTATGTATACTTCTAATAATGCTGCTCTCCCAAATCAGTTAATGTACCACTTATAACTTGGTATTGGCCGTTACACTTGGGCAAAAGAGTAATCAACTTGGGCAAAAGAGTAATCAACTAAAAACCAACTTATTATAACCACTACCCCACTATGCACAACAATCCTAAAAAAGTGCACACACGTTGTATGTGCAAACCTTCTAGTCAATTTGGAAGTGTGAGTTTAGTGGACAAAAGAAACAGTAAATCAGCAACTTAGGCAGGTTACTGAAATGTTTGATGTTTCACAAATAAATACTTATGGAGAATAAAAGAACTAAAAAAGAAGGAAGCAATTCAAGTGAACATGGTCCATTAAGAGTTTCAGCATAAATGAAACCATCAAGTCTGCTGGGTTTATTCAGATAAATAACAGGCCAGAGAACAATTTTAAGGCAAGGTAGAGAAGAATGAGGAATGCTTATAAGAAAACAAAATTGAAAGTTACATCAAATCTGGGATAAGAACAATAAATTTAACCTACTATAATACAAGGCTAAAACCCCATCGTTCGCCTGTAAATAGGAAAACCCATTGCTAAGAACAGCTGATTTCAAGCCGGCTCAACGCAATCAACCCGAGTCCAACCAACCCAACAACGGCAAGACAAAGGTACAAGCATCATGCAACCCGGTAAGCCCTAGCTGACCAATTATATGCGCTAATCCAAATAATATGTTGGCATCAAATTACAATTTCAATGTGTAAACTATAGCTATTACTCATAAGAGTCTTTTACGTCATTGGATCCTCAAGATCTAAACACGAATTCTGTTATGCAATGTTCCTATCCCCCATTGTCTAGAGCAAACCTTCATACCAACGACTAATAGAATATGGTAACCTTTTAAGCTCCCATTCCTTCTTAGACAACGACAAAAACTTGTCCGATGCCATTATCTTTTTCCCCTTTACCACTCCTACTGACCTCAGTACATTCTTAGCTCCTTGGTCCTCACTGCTGCTTTTCTATCGTCAACCACAGCACATGCTTGGCTCCTCAGTCCTTACTGCTGTTGTTTTATCATCAACCAGCAATTCCTTCACCTCGATCGTTACATCCTCAATTGTGCTATTCTAGGACTAAACCGTTTATCCTTTTGAATAGTTTTTAATTCCAAAAAAATCCATTACCAATTTTCTCCCTGAACCCACCACTGGTTGGCAATCTTCAATCAATTTTTGAACTTTTTGGTTCGTTAGGATATAGAGTGATTGAAGAAAGTGGATTTGCAGTGGAGAGGGAAAGGTTTATTTTCAGAGAGGATACAAAAGACACAATAGAGAGAGCAGGGGAGCAAAGGGGGAAGGGAAAGGGATAAACTGGGATGTATGAAGATAGTGATAGTGAAGTGGAGACAACAGCGGATGAATGTTTTGAAGGTTAAACATGCCAGATTAACGGCGAACCTACCACTTGGCAATATTGAAGTTGCTGCAAACTATCATACCCCTTTCAATTCTCAAGACAGATTCTCTCCCACCCTCCCTGTTTTCATCTTTTTTCATCCCCTCTTTCTCCTTTTCCCCTTGTCAGTTGCTTTTTTGCAAAAGTGCTTCTACATACCAAATCTTTGATATTGTTTTCTTTGCCTAGTAATCAAGCCGTGCCATTTATGTTCAGTAAATAAATTAGTTTTCTCCTTGTCAGTTTTCTTGGTTTTTAGCTTAAATGCTTAATTGGTATCTCGTATCTCTATGTTTTCCCAAAGCATCATATACGGATTTTTTGGTCAGCATGTATATAGCAACAAAATAAGTTTGGGCAACCTGGGAACTTTTTCAATCTCTTTGAGTTGAGCTTGGGTTGGTCCTAGGCTTGAGGCTATGCTGGGCTTGAGCCTTGAGGTTATACCTCAGAAAGCTCCTCTGCACTTCAGATGGGGCATGGACAGCCCCTAGACGAACTGAAGCCACCCAAGTTTAAACCATATTGAAGCACCAATCAACAAGGCTCTATTGGATAACTCGATACACATTGTTGACAGGTTAAGCTTTCGGAGGCATTAGAGCTTTGGTTTGAGAGGTCTTTGAGTTCACACCTCTCCTTATGAATCTTCTTCTTCTTTGCTTGCATTCTGCTTCTCTCTATCCATAGATGCTTGCATCTCCGCATGCAGGAGTGATTGCAGATGAAAGATGATGTTAAGAGGTGAAAGACAATGTTGGAGATATTGATATCCATGGTTGGGACGATTGGTACCCTAACAGGCTAACTGACTATACACATGCATGTATTTAAACTCAAGTGATTGTTACTTGAAATAATAACACCACCATTTAATGTGATGAGAACTGCATTATTTATAGGTAGCACCTCCCATTTGGTATCGCTTCTTAAGATGGAGGTGAAACAGATAACGGAAGTGAAAATTTTCAATAACCTCCTATGGATACACTGATAGGATCATCTTGGCCAGCACCGAATGCTTCTAACGAGTCTGCAAAGGCAGTGTCTCCATTACATGCTTCTCCCAGAGATTCCCTGTTATGTAGAGAGTGAGAAGAGAGAAACATTAGCAATTTTGCTCTGAATGGAGGCTCAACCAAAAATTAAGGTCAAAGAAAATATATTTTCGGCCCAAAAAAATTCAGGATTAGGAGAATCAAATAGGGAACTCTGATAAATACCTGTTTTATGCATGACAACTGCTTGGATGTTAAACCGAATTATTATCAAAATGATTATCATGCATAATCAAAGAGAGGAAAGAGATACCCGAAAGACTGTGCAAGTCCAGAGAAGCAAAATAGGGGAACGCATTCAAAAGCCAGATTCACAATATCCAGGGCAAAAGATTCTGTTACCGAGTGTTATCCCATCCATGTGCAAGTTAATGGTTTTCAGGTTGAACATTTCTACTAAAAATAATCAACTAGAACAGCAGCTTTTAGCTCCCCAAAAGGTCACTTCCACATGGGAGACATGGTTGTAATAAAGTTCTGCACTCCAGTCCTTCCAAGGTCTTAGTAAGATTACACTCCAGTCCTTCCAAGGTCTTAGTAAGATTACTAGGGGATATTTCCGGGCAATCAAACCCTTCAGCAGCAAGAAACCAGCCATAAACAGGGATCAACCATTCCCCCGTGCACGAGGAACCCTCGGACTAGAGAGGGTCAGATGTAACCAACCTTACCCCCAGGGCAAAAGATTCTGTTACCGAGTGTTATCCCATCCATGTGCAAGTTAATGGTTTTCAGGTTGAACATTTCTACTAAAAATAATCAACTAGAACAGCAGCTTTTAGCTCCCCAAAAGGTCACTTCCACATGGGAGACATGGTTGTAATAAAGTTCTGCACTCCAGTCCTTCCAAGGTCTTAGTAAGATTACACTCCAGTCCTTCCAAGGTCTTAGTAAGATTACTAGGGGATATTTCCGGGCAATCAAACCCTTCAGCAGCAAGAAACCAGCCATAAACAGGGATCAACCATTCGCCCCGTGCACGAGGAACCCTCGGACTAGAGAGGGTCAGATGTAACCAACCTTACCCCTGCTTATGAAGAGGTTGTTCTCATGCTTTGTACTCGTTACTTGCAGATCACACAGGAACAAATCTAACTTTTTGTGAAGGCCAGCCTCATGCCTTCAACCCTGGAACCCAAAAGATTACACAACATACAAGAAGTGCTGTTCAGGGGCATTGTTCACAACACTCAGCACAACCACAAATTTCATTCCTTCCCCAATTAGGTATCCTAAACCTTACATCCATTGAAAAACCATTATAAACCCTAAAACTTCAACACTCATTAGTCTTAAATGTAACCTTTTATCAAGAAAAAAATAGGTATATCATATAGTATTTCCACATTTTTCTGTACGCCCATTTTGATATCTATGCCGGGAAAAGAGTGGTTACTCTCTTGTCCTACATTAGTTTTTTATGTAACCCACAAAGCACTTCTTCAAGATTTTGACCCGCTTAGTCATGTCGAAGAATAACGGGTTATCATACATTAAGTAAGACTAATCCTATGAAAATGAAAGCAATAATTACAAAAAACGAAGGGCAAAGAACACATAATTGAGTATTCCTTAAAATCTAAATTATTACTTCATCTGGGTAACAGACCTCAAGGTCAAAATTAGATTTTTGTTCTCCAATGAAGAAGAAAGATTTAGGAGGCAGCAGGTTATATTTTGGGTATTCATTCCACAAGAGCTCTCCCTAATTCCTCAAGATCATTAAGATAACAACAGCCACACAATTTCTTAATAATAACAATAAAACGGCAAGCATTTTAAACAATAGACATCTGGCCATATTACTATAGTTTTAATGAGTCAATACAACTTCATACGCGAGTATATTCACCAACTTTATGCAGTATCCCTTGGAGACCGTGACATCATTCATGAAGTTGTCGTTATAAAGTTCTCTACATGGAGAGCTCATAATTCATTTTTAATTCCCCTTATGTGTGGCGTGAACGCTTTTAAATCTTATTAGTATTCGTTATTGTAGTAGGATGACTGTTTCAAGTATAGAAAAATCAAGTATTATGATAACTTTTGGTGCTAAAAAGTTGTAGAAACTACTCCAATCAACTTAAGAAATAACAATATTAAGTTTATAATAACACTTTTGAAAGCCAAATGCAGTTGAAAGAACTTTAGCCATAAAAGTGTCAAACTCCCTATCAGAATGGGGTGCATCAAGTATTTGTAAAACCAAGGAATAATAAAACTTTCCAAACATAAAAATTGTATACTCTGACCTGATATCAACACCAAAACAGCTGACTAGTTTAGTATTTGGAACTGCCTTTAGCATGTTCCAAATCAAGAACGGAGCTGTGCCTTGGCACTACCTAGGTTTTGTATAATTGTATTGGAGAACCAATACAACTACGTATTTTCCCACAAATTTCAAGAGATCCTAAGCAACTAGCAAACCCAATAATTTGGAGAACTCATCTCAAGCCCATAACTCAACAAATTCTCATTTATAGATATTGCGATCGATAGGTCATATCTTTTTTTCTAGTCCTTTCTAGTAATCTTACCAAATAGAATTAAGAGCTCTACAGCTAGGTTTTTTTGTTATATATGTCTACCAATTGCAATAGACCTCAATAAAAGAATACACGATTACACACCATAAATAAAATACAGTACCAACAATTCTTTCATCATTTTTTCATATTGGGATCAAATGAAATTACTTTTAGTTTCAATGTACTTCTTGTACGATTGAACTTTGAAAAATGAGTGGGAAATTTCAAAATATAATATTTCTACCATCATGTGAAAAATTCTGTTCAATTTTGGCACCAACCAAAATTGAATCCTAGCCCTGCCCCTATTCCAAATTTCTTAAGTCCCTTGCAAAATTTAGTAGTGTCTTCTAGTCACAATACGGTATTTGATTGGACAATGTTGTTACAAGCTTAGAGCATCATAGCCTCATAGGTTATGCCATCATTATTCAATGTTGTCTATCTAAAGGGTATTTTATCCTTGGCATCGTGGTCTATGGAGCGAGAGAGAGACGAAATCAAGTGAGAGAAAGTTGGTGTTATGCGAGATAGAGAGTTGGTGTTATGGTGTAAAATATGGCTATAGCAATACAATGAAATATAGACAAAATTTATCTCATGGTATAGCACTACAATTTTTGCTATTGCCTTGATTTCATTCCTTATCACCGTTTGTTTGCCTTTGAAGTGCGGGTCAGATCTGTTTCCATAGGTTAGGAACTGGGATACAAACTCTTGCGTGGAACTTACCCCTGAAAACCGGTTTGGAAGGGTAGAGTGCCTCCCAAGAGCTCATATTCGTATGGCCAACCCTGTACTTAGTTTCGTATGGCCAACCCTGTACTCGAAGAACTCACCCTTGGTAACCACCTTGGAAGGGAAGTGTGGGTATATGATATATCTTGCAACCGGATGCACCTTTTCCAAGAACTCTGCCGGTGACCATCTCCTGGAGGAGCAAGGCCTCCTCCACAGGATTCACCTCTAGGAGGAGCATGCGTCCTCCACAAGATTCACCTCCGGGAGGAGGCATGCTTCCTCCACAAGATTCACCTCCCGGAGAGGCATGCTTCCTCCACAAAGTTCACCTCCCGGAGAGGCATGCTTCCCCCACAAAGTTCACCTCCCGGAGGAGCATGCCTCCTCCACAAGTTTCACCTCCAGGAGGAGCATGCTTCCTCCACAAGATTCACCTCCCGCGCCTCCTCCACAAGATTCACCTCCAAGAGAGGCATGCTTCCTCCACAAGATTCACCTCCCGGAGGAGCATGCCTCCTCCACGAAGTTCAACTCCAAGAGGAGCATGCCTCCTCCACAAGATTCACCTCCCGGAGGAGCATGCCTCCTCCACAAGATTCACCTCCAGGAGGAGGCATGCTTCCTCCACAAGTTCACCTCCAGGAGGAGCATGCTTCCTCCACAAGCTTCCTCCACAAGGTACCTCCACACTCCGACACCGTCCCGAGCGGGACCTAATTCTCCGGTGTGGAGCTACATCCCGCGGATGAGGCGCCTCCAAGCCACGGGGGACATGCAATTCCTCCTACTAAGGGAGGGAGTCGAATCTCAACCAGATTGGTTTATAAAAGGAGGTGTACCGCAACATCTGGTGGAGGAATACAACCACATGGCGTCGTCTGGTCAAGCTTCCCTCACCAAGGAACTCATTCAAGCATGGGATTCACTCCCATTGCGTCATCTCCAATTTCACCGGTCACCAAACGACCTCCCGACGCACACTCACCAACTCCGAAAAGATACATAACTAATCCTCCCATCTAAAGTGCACCATGCCGAGGTTCTTTCAGCTCACGGCTTTAATCAACTGAGAATCACAGTTGAACAACTGATAATGTACGGCCAACCATCGTACCGCCTCTCCGTCACAACTTTCGTCACCCCCAATCAATCCCAAGACCTCGGACCAGCCTTCCTTCCCACAGCGGAAGAAGAACACCCAATATTCAGCAGCGACACACCAAGACCCTCCACCCGTCGCTCAGTAAAATTTCTATGGTGGAACTGCGAAGGAGCCACCCGCATGAGTTTCTACAAGTACTTTCTTGACACCGTCACACTGCACCAACCAGATTTGGTGGTGGTTTCCAACACATGGATCGGCGGGCATCTCGCCAAGCAAATGAGCTTAACTATTGGATTCGCCAATTCCGCCATCGTGGATCCCCTTACCCCCTACTCATTAGGAGGGATATGGATACTCTGGACTAACGAGCTCCACTGCACTATCTTGGGCACCTACCACAATGAGATCACCACGCTGATAGACGTGCCGTCCATGTAATAACATTACCGGAAGATCGACTCCTCCTTATAACTTGCCGGCGAACTACCCTTTCCCCACATAAATGGGATGGGGACTTAGCCTTCCTGTTTAGGCTCTCTCCACTGCAATCGCCGCCGAGCATAATTTCATTCCATGTTGGATTATCGTACTCTAAAATAAAAATAAAAAAAGACTCCATACATGATTCGCCACGGCAAATATAACGCCACGTATCGCCTTACTCGATCGCCCAATGAGATATTGTCCATCAATATTCTCAGCCACCACGCTATGGGAATCGCAAGTCTAGCCTAATCGGGGGCTTGTTGATCCACCCTTCCGGCGCTTGGCCAACCTGCCTAGCACGGGTTGACTGCCAAAGCACCGCCGGACTCCATATAAGAATCGCCATGGAAAATATAACGCCACATATCGCCCATTGAGATAGTTTACCAATATCATCCGCCACCACGATGCGGGAGTCGCAAGCCTAGCCTAATCGGGGGTTTGGCGACCGTCCCATTCTCCATCCTGGGCTTGGCCGACCAATATGCTTACCACTGGTCAACAGCCGAAGCATCACAGGATTATCTCCATACACGAATCGCCATTGAAATCATAATGATACCGAGCGTCGCTTTACTTTTAAATCGCCAATAGAGCTATTGCTCGTGATCACACAATATTCCTCCCTCCCACACGCCTCAATGCTCTCATTCCGCCAAATAAATAAAAAAAACGACGAAATGGGGAACACACACCTCCCTCCTAAAAGAAATCTGGAAGATACACCCCCCGCCTAAGAGCCATTCCCTCTTACATACTCTAAAAGTCGCGCTATTTCGGCGAAAAGAACGAAAAAAAATCTCCTACGCAGCTTGTTGAAAGGATCACCAAAGGCCGAATGACAAATACAAACAAGAGATTACAAGACAAGGATGTTCCATGCATTCATTACCATAAGTCTATTACAAACAAGAAGTGAAGGCACAAAAAAAAAAAAAAAAGAAGAAAGAAAGAAAGGCAAACTGCCAAAGGATTCTCCCTCCAAACTTTTCCTTTGCTACCAAAAGTTCACTACACGAAGGTCATTACTACCATTGATAATGCTCATAAATGTGACAGTTCAAGACATTACAAAGGAAATGAGCATCAACAAAACAAAAGTGAACCACCCGGCGCCCAGTCCGTCTTCACCGCCGCAACCCTTGACCGGCGTGACTGGACATATCGAAGTCTCCCGAGAGGGCACCCTCGCGCTCGGCTACTTCACCCTCAAGCTTTTTCTTCCTCTTCCTCAACCGCGCCGCCGTTACTTCAACCTCCTCCAATTCTTTACTTACTTTCTCCAACCGATCCCGCCAAGCCGAGAGCTCAAGAAGAAAAGCCATTTGATCTATCCTCTTACGGAGCCAATCAACCTCCAATTGATAACTTCCCAACGCAGCCAAACCATCGTAAACAGATATAAACTCCTCAGGCGTGGCTTTTGGCAAACTGACATCCTCCAATAATTCCACAAACGACGCCAAGGAAATTAACGCCAACCTCCTAGAAAAGGTACTCACGTTGCCAAGCCGAACAAAAGTACAGGGCCACTGAAAAAAGATGTCGGACAGCAAAGGTCAATGCTCCTCCCGGGCCTCGGCAAAAAACACACTAGGCTGCAACGTCACCTTTTCCTTCGTCTCCAAAGTCACAATGACACTCCCATCAGGATAGCGCTCTATCATAAAGGCACCCTCTTTCCACCAACGACGACTACTGCGCATTTCGGTCTCATTCGCCCCCTCCGGCAAGCTCGATGGCGCTAAGTCTTGCGCAATTGACTCGCCACCACCGCCCTCCTCCACATGGTTGAATGCCACCTGGTCCTCCACTAAACCGGCCTCTTCCTCACCCTCCTCCTCATCCCTTCGGTTACCATCACAATCATCCTCTTCACTTTCCTCTTCACTCCCTTCTTCCTCCTCCATTTCCTCCTCTCCCTCTTCGCTCGGCACCACACCGGACGAACGCATGTGACGGAGTGATTTACCCTTCCATGGATGAGACCCCCCCATAGCCGATCCCCCCTCATCCCCCCAGATATCATTCATAACTCCATGCACCGCCACATTTTGATCGAAAGTGCCTATCGCCTCCAAAGAATCGGAAGGCACCTCCAAACCTCCACCGGCCGCCATTGTTGAAACCTCCACTTGCGGTGTTTTTACCACCTCTTCCACAGCATCAGGTTGAATCGCTTGCGAGCTCTCCTCACTACCTTTCCCCGGCTGAAGCACTCTCCCGGAAGACACTCCCTCATCCCCCCAGATGTCGTCCATACCTCCGTGTGCCGCCGCATGTTGATCTAAGGTACTTACCACCTCCACGGAAGTAGAAGGCACCTCTGAACCTCCTCCGATCTCCGTTTCCAGAATCCCCACTCGTGGCGTTCTTATCACCTCTTCCACAACACCAGGTTGAACCGCTTCAGAGCTCTCCTTGTTTCCCTCCGTAATCTTAAAAATGGAGAGAGAAAAGCGTCATTACACCAACAATTTAACAAGAATAAAGAAATTAAAGACATGCAAAGGTGACAAACCCCAACCTTTTTTCACTTGTTGGGCTTGGCCACCTCCATAGCATCTTTTGCAGGCCTCTTTGAAGTATGCTTGCCACTCAATCGTACTCCCTCCGCCCGCCCCTCTCCAGCCCCGTCACTCACGGATACACTACTTCCCACATCCTTCTCCACAGTACCATATACAGTTTCCAGATGTTCTTTCACCCTCCCCAATACCTCCTCCTTAACATATGGCGAACGGGCACCAAACGATGCAAGGACCAGATCCTTCACCTTCGGAAGACACAACTCACCATCCTGGCTCACTACATCCTCCACTCCCAAAGCTACGGGAACTCCTTTCACATATTCCAAGAAGCGTACCAGGTTATCCCTCCAATACTCCCTATAGAGTTTCGTACATCCTCCCATTCTTTTAGCTCCAGGCAACGTGATTGTATTCATTGACCTAAGCTCTGCTGGGAAAGCCGATTTCAGGAACCTTTTCCACCCATCTCCCACACCCCCTTACGGCAGAAATGGTTTCGGAACCCCCTAATCAAACCCGAATTGGCGTGCAACCCTCATCGGATCATACATCACAGAACCATACCTCCCATTCACAAAACATGGTAATTCCCCCCTCATCATACAACTCATCCTAAAAAGCTCCGCCGTGGATGCATCATCCTTATTCGCAAAGGCCACCACATCCTCCTCCGAGTACATGTTAAAAGGAAATACCCCCTTCGGCGTGTTCACATACGGTCGAGCAACAAACTCTCCCTCAACATCAAGAACATCGGCAATACTACCCCACACATCCCGGATGCCACTTCCTGACCATCGCGCCGACCGGCATACATTTCGGCACGGTTCCCCCCTCCCTCCACTACCACCAGCCCCAAAATCATTCGGTTTAGGCGCAACTTTAGGAAACCGCTCAAACAAGAACATATGAAGAAAGTTGGTGGCCACATAAATCGGCAAGTCATACCTCCCGCAAGAGCGTCGCGCCGCATCTTGAAGCATGTCTAATCTTCTGAACAAAGTCCCCAAAAACAACGGGGCCAACGGTACGGATTCCCCTGAAGCAAGGATCGCCGCAAGTTCAAACAATGTCGTATCAACACCATCCTTCGGAGGACCAGGAAAAATGTACCAAGTTAGCCAATAGGCTAAGAACGCTGCCAAGTGAGCCGATTCTTTCAATCCCGGCCCGTCCGTCACTACATGAGCTTCCTCCCCGGCCTTCGACGCACCCAAATCCTTATACCAATATCGTGCCCATTCAGTAAAGGTATTCTTCACTCCATTGTGGCCCTTCTCCCGGCGAACGGATTTCCGCGGTGCATCGACCATATCTTGTTGTGAAGGAGAAAGTCTCCCGGCGGACGGGTCAACTTTTCCTAACATGGGCAACCTCAACAGACAGCCCACATCCTCCAAAGTGGGCCCGGTCTCACCCCAAGCTACCGGAAGAGTATGAGAATTGGCACTCCATCGGGACACCACGAAATCCATCCACTTCCGCTCCCGCAGAACAACCAATCGCAAACTGTTCACCACGGCACGATGGACATTGGCTTTTCGCAATAACTCCACAAAATCGGCATTCCCCAAAATATCATCCGCCCAAGTCGCAAATGCAGTCGGAGGAACAACATAATTCCTGTAAGCAGACAAGCAGTGTGGAAATTCACCACGCTCAACCTGGAACCTCAGTACTAACTTGGGAGAAATAAAACAACCCTCCTCCACCGAAACCTCCTTGTACCCTAACAACGGTTTGTCAACCACTTTCCCAATCTCTGCATCCGCCTCTACTAAGTGCCACAATTTATCACCGCCGCCAAGATAGGGTGCCCGAAACCAAAATTCCGGACTAGGCAAGGGAGGAGGAGGCTTGTCTTTCTCCGTTTTAAGAGACTTATTGGATTTCAAAGCCGCGGAAGAAGCACGTTCCCGCCGTGGTTCTACCACGGTACCGGCACGGCTAGTGACAAGAAGCTTGGGCCGCGTCGTCATTTCTTTCAACCACAATGTATCCGAACCCCGGCACCTGTCAGACAATTACCAAACATAACAATCAAGATTCAATTTTGCGAGGGAAGGGCGCCGCATGCATCCCTTTTGCACCCTTGGCAAGAACAAGAAAGTTTCACTTTTTTTTTGGCAAGGGGAGGGAGCCGAATGCATCCCCCTTGCACCCTTGGTCCACAACAAAGATTCATCATCAAGGAGGAAGCGTCGTGGCACTCTGCTTGCTCCCTTGGCAAAATTACAACTTTGAAATAAACTAAAAACAAATTACCTCGAAGAACTCCGTGAAATCCACCGCACGAATCGCCTTCATAAGCTCGAGTTGCCTCCGCGAGATACACCCCACGAGTTGATTTCGATGCCCCCTCTAAACCTCCTCCTGCCGAAACACCCTCGTCGCCGAAACCCCCTTCCGCCGACCACCCACCCGCCGACGCCCCCTCCAACCGACCCCCCTCCCTCTGAGCCCTCTACCCGCCGAAACCCTCTCCCGCTCCTTCGGCCCGAAACCCTCTCTTCCCCCTCTCGATTTCGCCCTCTCCTCCTCGGTTTCTCTCCCTCTCTTTCTCCTCCCGCCGGCACCCACCAGCCAACACCCCCACTCGCCACAAGCCCTCCGCCGAGACCTCCCTCTCGCCGAACCCCTCCGCCGAGACCCCCTCCAGCCGAAGCCTTCTCCCTCTCGGTTTTTCTCTTTCCCTCTCGGTCCGGAGCTACCTCCTCCTCTCTCGGTTTATCTCCTTCTCCTCCCTCTCGGTTTCTCTCCCTCTCGGTTTCCTCCTCTCTCTCTTACCTCCCTCACCAAAGGAAAGACAAAAGGGGGAAGAGCTATTAAAAAAAGGGGGTGGAGGAGAGACTTTGGGACTTTAGTTTTGTGAGACTTGGCGGAGGACCACACCTCCCTCCTACCTTTATTTTTTTTTTTCGGAGGTGTAGGACTCGGATTAACTTCGAATGTCACCTCCTCCCTCTGCAAATAACCCACTTCCTCCGGGAAGATCAAAATTTTACAAAGTCCACGAAGTTCACTTTCTCTCTCTAAAAAAAAAAAAACACCAAGGCTCTTTTAACCTCTCTTTTGGGATGAAAGTAAAAAATGAGAAGGTAAAATAAATTTATACTACTCCTCCTCGCAAACTGAAGAATCACACCATTTTTGGAACGCAAGGACGTCCTTTCATACTCCTAACTCTGATCAGATGTGAATCCTTCCATAAAAAGATGCTGCGAAGATCCGGTGGATATACAGTACAAGGGGACATTATTGCCCGCAAACACTCACCTCGCAACATGAGTACATGCACGCAAGGGGACATTAATGTGGATATACGATACACATCACATCCGGACGAGCATCCTTCAAAAAAAAAAAAAATCTCTTCCGGCAAGTCATCCTACGAGGAACGAGGTTCCCTCCGTGATTCAATTATGCCCGCACACACCCACCTCGTGACGTGAGTATATGCGCGCAAGGGGACATTAATGTGGGTATATGATATATCTTGCAACCGGATGCACCTTTTCCAAGAACTCTGCCGGTGACCATCTCCTGGAGGAGCAAGGCCTCCTCCACAAGATTCACCTCTAGGAGGAGCATGCGTCTTCCACAAGATTCACCTCCGGGAGGAGGCATGCTTCCTCCACAAGATTCACCTCCCGGAGAGGCATGCCTCCTCCACAAGATTCACCTCCGGGAGGAGGCATGCTTCCTCCACAAGATTCACCTCCAGGACAGCCATGCTTCCTCCACAAAGTTCACCTCCAGGAGGAGCATGCTTCCTCCACAAAGTTCACCTCCCGGAGGAGCATGCCTCCTCCACAAGATTCACCTCCAGGAGGAGCATGCTTCCTCCACAAAGGTCACCTCCAAGAGGAGCATGCCTCCTCCACATGATTCACCTCCCGGAGGAGCATGCCTCCTCCACAAGATTCATCTCCAGGAGAGGCATGCTTCCTCCACAAAGTTCACCTCCAGGAGGAGCATGCTTCCTCCACAAAGTTCACCTCCCGGAGGAGCATGCCTCCTCCACAAGATTCACCTCCAGGAGGAGCATGCTTCCTCCACAAAGTTCACCTCTTGGAGGAGCATGCCTCCTCCACGAAGTTCACCTCCAAGAGGAGCATGCCTCCTCCACAAGATTCACCTCCAGGAGAAGGCATGCTTCCTCCACAAGTTCACCTCCAGGAGAAGCATGCTTCCTCCACAAGATTCACCTCCAGGAGGAACATGCTTCCTCCGCAAAGTTCGCCTCCCGGAGGAGCATGCTTCCTCCACAAGATTCACCTCCCGGAGGAACATACTTCCTCCACAATGTTCACCTTCGGGAGGAGCAAAGCTTCCTCCACAAACTGCGTCTCCGGAGGAGCAAGGCTTTCTCCAAGAATTCTCCACCCGCGGAGGGGTGAGGTCACCTCCGGGCACCTCACCTCCTACTCGACACTTCGAAGACTCCACGAACTCTTAAAGGCGACTCTATACACCATCCTAGGCCGGGAGCAGGGCCTAGGTACCCCGCTCGGGACCTACGGAGGAATGTGGCTTGGAGGCTAGAGCAAGGGGTTTGTCAAGGAGGACGAGCTTGCCATCCTAGGCCAGGAGCAAGGCCTAGGTACCCCGCTCGGGACCTACGGAGGAATGTGGCTTGGAGGCTAGAGCAAGGGGTTTGTCAAGGAGGACGAGCTTGCCTCCGGCAAGCTCTAACTTGACCGGTCCTAGAGAGAGAGGGGGCATTGACCGCCATCTAACATCTCGGAAGAAGTATCATACCTACCGCCTGGCACCTCGAAGCTCGTATCATACCTCACCTGACTCGGCAGATGATACGGGTCTCCATGCATCACCGAAATAGCCTTTGTCGACTCCTTGGTCACAAGCCCCAAGGCCTGACTTGGGACTAAGAGAGGAAAAGAGGTCAACCTCCACTCTGTCCACCAATGGGAAGGAGCCCTACACCTGGCTCTCCCTCATCTCCAAGGCTCATATAAAAGACAAGCATTCAATACCGATCAACAACCATTCAAGGCATTCAATACGCACCTACTCTCCACTGCCATCTCTCTCTCTAAGTCCGCCCCGAGCTCTCTCCTCCTCCACCTCCGGTAGTTCCCGAGCACCGTTGTAGCAACCGCCATATACCCGGAGGGCAACCTCAGGTACTCTTCCCGCTCCTACCTCCCACAGGAAGAATGCCTAGGAGCTTATATACACATGGCCAAGCTCATACTTATCTAATGGGGGACTAGGTATTCAATGGAGGGTAAGTCGAACTAGCATGGTAATGGTGGCGGTGGACTAATATAGACGTATATAAATATATTTAGAAAGAGTTGAAAAAGTTACCAAATATATGAGGAAATGTGAAAATGGAAGAGATAATAATCCCAAAACATGTAATCTAAGAAGCGCTACACATAAGCCCAATATCATGCTATAAAAGCGGTTGATTAGTCACAATACATTATGCTATAAAAGTGGTTCACTAGTCAATAGAGAGATTTAAAATGTAAAACAAACGTCTAAACATGTAATCAATTTCTTTACATTATGAAAACCGAGGAGACTGGGAGGAACAAAAGAAAAATGCAAAACCATTAGAAACATTTAAGATCCATTGAAGGCATGAAAACCCCACAGCCAAAGCCTTGGTACAGTGTGACTGCTCATTGTATGTTGCAATTCAACACAACCATGCCCAAGTCAAACTAACTAGAGTTCACTTTTGTTAAGTACCATATCCTTCCGCAGGCTAAGTACATAAGTAAAACAAACTAGAGTACTTTTGTCCAACAATATACCATATTCTTCCACTAGCTAAGTACGTAACACGCTTCAAAATTGTAGAAAAATCCAATTAACATTAGCAACATCCAGAAATTTGGTCAAGTGAATAAAAAACATCACTTGTTGGGCAAATATCAAGCTAGATATCTGGTGACTCTGGTTTGTTTGACATTAGATGATTACTCAAAATCCTATAAGCAAGTGATAAAGTCGTGATAATGAATCATTGTAGCAACCAATAAGTCCTATCAACACTCACAATTACAAACGAAATTCTATTTGACAATGAGGAATCAAAAAAAATTTATAAGCATATTTTTCATACACAAATTATGTCAAGTATAAAACATTACCAGACCAGACAAATCGAGGAGATAATCTGGATAATCAAATAAAAGACATGTTTACAAAATGAAGAATATGAAGAAGTGCTCACATAAATTTCTTGCACCCTTTGAACAGCCTTTGGCAGCGATCTTTTAGCTCCTCTGCAGTATGTTCCAAACAATGCACCTGTCAAATAGCAGATAAGTAGAGAACTAAACAAGCATAACCATCATCTCTTCGAAATTTCAACAGAAGAAGCTTGGATCAATCAATAAATGGTGGTCAATAAACAAATAAAGCATGAGTTTCAATAATACTGAAAATAATGAGGCCAAGAATGCGAGTAATCTATGATGCATGGACTGTGGATCAATTGTTGTTATTTGATATTTCTACTGCATATTATAGTTGGTACGCACTGGGTAGCATACTAGGAATACCGGAAGTGGAGCTCTAGCTCCTTGTCCTACTTAATCTGCTTGAATTGAATTTGGAGATCAATAATGATGACATGACTTTATTGCAAAATTTGTTTCACATTCATCGACTGGGCATGATCATAAAGAGATTCAATTGCACAACTTCTCACTTCACTTTCAAAATGTTGCTACCATGCAAGGGCACCACATTTCCTAAATCTTGCTTGCGTTGATCTTCGATGAGCTAGGATGTTTGCTCTTCTGTCCCCAAACCTCATATCTTGTATGTTTCTTTGCCAAAATGGGAGAAGAAGGGTAAAGGAAAAAAAACTACAATTTTGCCTCAATTCATACCACCACCGGCAATACAGGGTTCAAAATGGTAGAATGGGCAAGAGGTTAAGGTTTGTAGACAGTGAATTGACAAAATTGAATAAGTTTTGCAATTTCAAGTTTTTTAATTTTTAAAAAGCACGTCGGGGGAGAATCTCTTACGTGAACTGAAGGTCCTGGAGACAAATCAATGGCCAAAGTAAGAATAGGTTTGTTACTGATGGATACTGGGGAGTTCTCGGCCTAAAATGTACACCATCATAGAGCAATTAAATGATTAAGAACTTTTCAGATGTCTGAGACTCTGAGCAAAAAGATTGATGTCAAACAAAGGTCTAGCTCCTAATTACAAAGGAAAGGAACTTGCATCAAAGAAGGGATCAAGCATTCGCAATACAGTGGGCCTTGTTACCAAACAAACTTACAGGGATAAGTAAAACATTCTAGATCACCTTTGGGGACTTAAACTGAAGGAAATGGGCCCAACTATCAAATATATGCATGAAGCTATACAATAGCCTCCCTCACATGCAATTGTGCCTTGCACATGGAGATACACATTGATACATAGAGAAAAACTTATCACAAACGGTGAGACACATAATGCAAATAACCATGTTAGATCACTACCCATCCTAAAAGACCAAACTCTTAGCCAATTGAGCCAACAACATGTATCAAGCTATCCAGCAATTCCATGAATAAGAACGGGGACAGTTAATATACTTTCCTCAAATCATGCTATCAACTAGCTATATTCAAATTCGGTCATGCTAACCTCTACCTGGGTGGAGGATAATATGCCAATAATTCCAAACAAGTTCCGGTATCAATACATATCTCACGGATATTAATACACTTTCACAGATATCAATACACTTTTCTCAGATATCGATGCACCTTTTACCTATAATCTTCCGCCTTTAGAGTGAAGCATTTTCCATTCAAATTTTTAACGTCTATCGAACATTAGAAGTCACTTGCCATACTCTGACTGTTGGAAATGAATTGCGAACAAAATGCCATGTACCCATTTCGAAAAGCAGCTTCATAAACACATTGGTTTTTCTGGACTAAAGATAATCACTTAAAAACAAAAAAAACTAAAGCTGTTGGGATTAATAGGATAAATCCACATCAATGAAGCCAGTTCTACTCTAGAAAAAAAAAATTATAATAATCCTGGTTCCATGAGTCCAAGTAACCATTTGACCTGCAATCGTTTCATTCTACAGACACAGATAACTTACAATTGCACCCCAAAAAAATGATTAATCATGTGATTTGATGCGCAAAAGTCACGCCATAACATGAATTCAAGGTAAAACAAAGGTAACCATTGCTTCAAGTAAAAGGTACGGATAATCCTACGACAAATAAGGAATCCATGTGGATCTTGTAGGAAACTAGAAATTAAGAAAAGGAAATAAAGGATGCATCTCCGATATATATAGAAAGATATATAGCTGTAAATGTCAAGGGATCACCTGTTTCTGAAACATCGGAGAATCGTCGAGATTGATAAATGCTCCCATTTCTCTTCCAGCAAGACTCTCTCTCTCTCTTTTCAGATTCAAGAGTTCAGGTAGAGCGGAAGGGGGAGGTCGCTGACTGCTCTCGGTGCATGTGCTTTGCAAAAGGGTAATTTTGTCATTACAATAGTTTGGTGGATCGTCATACGTCAACGCGGGAGCTTCTAAATACACTCCCAAAACATCTATCCACGTATACTGGCGGCGTTATTTTTTTCTTTACTACTCATATACTGGCGTTGTAAAAAATATATATATATTCCCCTTCGTTCCATTTTGATTGTCCATTTTCGTTTTTCGTATTATTCTTTCAACACTTATATCTCTTAATCTATAATATTTTTCATAATTTTAAAAATTTTGTATTATAGATCTAATCGAGAACTATCAAACAAGATTCATATTGCATATTTTTTGAGATTCATATTGGAAGACATAAGCGTTAAAAGAACGACGTGAAAAACGAAAATAGACAACCAAAATGGGACGGAAGGAATATATACTGTCGTTGTCAAAGACTCACATTTAGTTTGGATCATAACTTGAAATTTTTTTCACAACTCTAAAAACACTCATTACGCATATTTTCAATCATTATTATCTCTATCTCCAATCATTATTATTTCTATCTCAAATCATTATTCTCATTTCTCTCTATCTCTCTCTACTGAATACCCCTATTTTTCAATTATTACTCTAATTTTTCTCTCCATCTATTACCCAAAAATTTTCAAATCATGATCTAAACAAAACATCAATATTTAATTCCTTGTTTTTAAGTTTTATTTATCAAGGTATTTCCAGCCCACGCTCCATATCCCATTTCTCCATGCTTTTGGAGGAAAATGCTACTCAATCTGTACTCCATGTCTTCCTCTATTTAAGAATATTGGAGTTTTTTTATACTCCAAATATATAGAGAGTGGAAAAAATATGAAGGATATTCTCAATTTTACTATTCACATTTCCAACTCATATTTTGTCAAAACATAAATATTTCTACATTTAGTTATCATAAAGGTGCGGATCAAAAAAAAATTATCATAAAGGTAGAGTATTGTAGACATCCCAATTTGGCCTAACGATTATTTCAAATCTCACATTGGGAACCATCCCGATGATGAATGGATACAGTGATTGATGATTGACTTCTCATAAACCCGTAGACTTTTGGTGAGTACTTTTAGCCACTTAGAGGACCCAATTCAGAGTCATATAGCCTTTTAGACAGAAATATAGAACCTTAGGAGAATCCATCTGTCGGTCGTAAGATCTATCTCATAGCCTCAACTTCATTCTTTCACCCGTGAAACATATTGTTTGAAAATCTCCGTGAGAGATTGATTCATCGGCCGCCAGATCTATTCCTCAACCGCTAAATCCATTCCTCGGCCACCATATCCTTTCCTTTGCCGCCAAATCGTCTTTTTCCAGAATGTTTTGTCAATTGTTTGATCCGATGCTCAAAACCCTAGCATGTAAAGACCCATAAATTCCTTTATTTAATTTTAATGTTTGCAGTAGAGGAAAAGTGGTGGAAAATGCCATGAATGTGAATGTGGAGGTTAAATGTGCAAGAGTTTGGAAAATAAGGGTGTTAGTGCAATATAGTGCATGTGTGTATATGTGTGTGGCAGGGAAATTTATTCCCATTTCCTTCCTCACTCTATCTCTCGGTCTCTCTCTCCTTCTCTCGGCTCTCTCTATCTCACTCACTCTCACACCCAAAAACTCACATCCAAACTCAAAACCCACAACAATCAACCTCAACAACATCTTCTACTTGCGTATTTAGGCTCGTATCGCATTGGATAGAGCTCGGTTTGGTGTATTTTTGTTTGTTTGGATTCCGAAAGCTAGGGCTTATTCAATCTCATCGGTTTCGACTTGGATACTCGAGGTAGGGAATTCTACCGCTCTTTATATGTTATTTGAGTGTTTCTATGCCCTTCTCGAGCTTGTATTGGTTGTTATTGAGATTTGATTGAAATCTAAAATTCTTGTCAAAATCTCCTGAAAAACACTCTTCCTACCAGTAGGAACTTTTCACCTACCGGTAGGACAAATAAGAAATTATTTCCTAACCAGCTCAAACATACTTTAGCAGCTCAAAATCCTCATTCACCTATCGATATTAACTTTTCTTCTACCGATAGGCCAAGTACAAGATTGTTACGTTTGAAATATTGGCCTTTCTGTTTCCAGTTTCTACCGGTAGGAACTTTCACCTGCCGGTAGGTCAAGTGTAGAATTCTTCTCTTCTACCGGTAGGACTCATCACCTACCAGTAGGCACAGTGTCTTGGAGCTACTTTTTCCTACGTCTTCCAAATTACTCTTTGGAGCTTCTCATCAACTCTAATTGGTTTGTTTATGTATTCTTCCTAGTGTTTTGGAAAGTATTATTTGTTTCACACAATAATGGTATGCGATGGACTTGAATGAATTCGTTGAGTCAAGAAATGTGAAATGTATGTTATTGCACGTTGAAATACGAACGATACGCATGAGCATGTGAAATACACGCGAACACTCGGGGCCCATCGATGGTGGGTGCCTGGCAGGGAATATCGGGATCCCATAATTGGCCCGACAAGAGCTAATGCTTGTATTGAACACTCAAGGCCTAACCTACAAGGTGGGCGCTTGGTAGGGGATATTGGGATCCCATAATTGGCCCAACAAAAGCTTCGGCTTAGACACATAAAGGATACAAGATGATGAGACACGATTGGAAGGAATATGACTTATGGGTATAACGAGAAGAATGATTGGTGATGGTTGAATATTGAACATATTGGTTATGCTTGTCTCTGTTGTCATTTGATTTCTATCGTTTATTCTTCCGTATAGCTCATTTGCATATAGAGTTTGCGTAGACTTTTTTACTGGGCTAGTATAGCTCAAACCTTACATCATTTTCAGGTGCTAACCCGGACCCATAGCTTGCATGCTTGAAGTGCTTGGAATGTGGACATTATTTTGAAAGCTAACCACAGAAGTTACTCATTCATCTTCGTAAATTTCCGTTGAAAGTTGTATTTGTATTTTAAGTTATAATTCTTTTGATTAAGGAATATTTGTAAACCCTTAACCTCTTGAGACTTGATACTTATGTTAATTTGGGGCTGTTGAGCCAACGATGTAATATTTGGAAATCTAATGGATTTGGAAGCATAATTATGGGAATGGAAGTACGGTAATCTTTTGGGTTTCGTACAGAATATTGTGAGGGTTTATTTGTGAAAATTCTTTCATACTTATGTTTAAAAATAGAAGGCGTGACAACTTGGTATCAAAGCATAGGTTTAAAACACCTAGAGTGTAACGCCCCGAATTTTGGGTACGTTAAGAAGACAATTTATTGATAAAATCTGTAACGCCCCTGAATTTTGGGTACGTTAAAAGGACATTTTATTCATAAAATCAAATGGAGTCTGGCTCTTACTACAATAAATATTTTTCACAAGAGTTCAATATTTTACATAAACGGAGGGGAATTCTAGGGTTCCTAACTACAGCTCCTCAGCTCCTCTATTCTTGCCAGCTCCTCAGCTCCAAAGCCTCCACGGTGATCTGCTTACCCTGATCATCTACAAGGTCTGACACATTATACCAGCGTCGCCACCGATATAATATGTCAGGGTTACCAAAAGGCAACACCATGAGCTACAAAGCTCAACAGAGTAATCCCATACCCGCTAACCCATAACTTACAAACAACAGGAAATGACACATCGTTTTCCACATGATAAGTACATACACAGCTTAACAATGACACATCCACATTCGTTAATCAACTATCGTTGGTGTCCAAGATTTCAGAGTTTCTCCTACGCGACTCATCGTAGACCGTGTCAACATTTTCACTTACAAAACAATCTTTCAAAAACCATTTGTTTAACACAAAACATTTGCATTGGCTCCGTACCGCGGATAACCAAGCCACACACTTTCAAAATCATTTGCATTGGCTCCGTACCGCGGATAACCAAGCTACACACCCAACCTTGGTTCCGCCGCGCCGGGTTCCCAAGTATCCTCACAATGGTTCCGCCGCGCCGGGTTCCCATTGGCACACAAAAATATTTGCATTGGCTCCGTACCGCGGATAACCAAGCATACACACCCAACCTTGGTTCCGCCGCGCCGGGTTCCCAAGTATCCTCACTATGGTTCCGCCACGCCGGGTTCCCATTGGCACACAAAAATATTTGCATTGGCTCCGTACCGCGGATAACCAAGCTATACCTCACCATGGTTCCGTTTTTCCCGGATCCCATTGGAACACACACACAAAACACACACCACACAACGGGCTACCACGTCCGGCCACATTGTGGTTTTCACAATCCACGCAATGGGCTACCAAGTCCGGCCACATTACGAGTTTTCATACACACAACGGGCTACCAAGTCTGGCCACGTTGCGGTTTTCAAAACAGTTCAACCTTTTCAAACGTTTCTTTTACACACGCACACGACTCACATAATGTCTCCCAAAATCGGTCATTATGTAGTTTCAAAATATTTCCTTCCTCGGAAAACATTTCTTTTAATTAACCACACCCTAGGTGTCATGTTTCTACTTTCTCGGTTCTCGTGTCTCGTTTACATACAAAGACTCCGCGGTAGGACAAACGTAAGCAAGAATCATCCTAACAAGATCATCCAATTCTATATTACTCATCACGCTCAATTACTACTTATAGCATAACGCCACATGTACGGACGCCTTTGGAGTGTATCACTTATGCTTTATTCAAAGCACAACGCCACATGTACGGACGCCTTTGGAGTGAAATCACTTATGCTTTATCACATACCACAAGTAATACAAGCAATTCATATACGCATACTCATAACTATCTTAAAGATCAAAATACGAATACTTCTAATCAAACGATAAGTACGTAAGGATGAACTACATATAATTAGGAGTAGTAGATAGGGATAATCTACCGTTCTTCTTGGCGGTAGTCGGCTACGGAAAGTACGTCGGTGGTCGGGCGGAGTAACTTCCTACGGTAGGCCTCCGGTAGCTTCGAAAGAGAAAGGTTTCTCTCGAAACTTCTACTTGACTAATACTACTACTACTTTTGGATCGAAGGGTGGTCGAGTGGCGGTCTAGTGGCGGCCTAGGTTGAGTTTCTTGAAGAACTCAAGAACACTCAAGAACACTCAAGAACAAAGGAAGAACTAACAAGAACAAAGAAAGAAACAAAGAATTCTAGAGAGAAGGAAGAGCAAAGCTTGAAGGTGTGAGTTCAATGCTTGGAATGGGGTGCTATTTATAGGCAAAACCTTGGCTCCTTCTCCCTCTTCATGGCCGGCCCCCCTCTCTCTCTCTCTACCTCAAATTTTGACACATGGCAAGCAATCTTTGAAAGATCAAAGCCTAACCCTAGGCTTGCATGGCTAAGATTGTCCTTGGATGGGATTATGGGAGATTTGGTTGGAAGATTTGGAGACAAAGGTACAAGATTTGTCTTGAACAAATCCTAGAAGTACAAATGGGAGTTAAGTTTGGTTAGGAGAAAGATTCTCCAAAGATGAAGAAAAGATCAAGGAAAGATTATGGAAGGTCAAGTCAAGGTACAACCCATCTTCCTCCTTTCTTCCTTCCTCCTCTCTCTCTCTCTCTCTCTCTCTCTCTCTCTCTCTCTCTCTCGGGTTCTCTCTCTCTCTCTCTCTCTCTCTCTCTCTCTCCTAGTACTACATATATATATATATATACATATAAACAAGAAAGAATAAATACAAAGTACCAAGTACAAGATTTACAAAATCAAGTAAGAATCTTAATTAAACACATGTTTTCAATAAATAAATAAACTAGTGTACTAATGTACTCTAGGAAGATCAACTCCCCAATAAATTAATTCAATTGGGTACAAAAACCCTAATACAAAATAATAAAAAGGTACTTAGGAGAATATTAGGCCTTAAAGGCTACAGGGCTACTAAGTACTTTCAAAATACAATTTTGGTACTTCATCACATGGGCAATTAGGAAAAAAAAATGACTAGTTTAATAAGTCCATGTACTTGTTTGAAAGAATAAGGCCATTACCCAATGGATAATAAATCCCCTAACATTTATTGTCCAATGGTCAATAGCTACTAGGAAACTTTTATTAGAAAAAATAATTAAAAGTACTTTTCAAAAATATTTATAAATGTCTATTCAAGTACTTTGCTCAAAACCCCTTTAATATAAAGAATTGGATTTCTATTATCCAATGGATAATAGTTCCCCTAACTTTTATTGTCCAATGGACAAAGAATAAAACCAAATTAATAAAAAGAAATAAATAAGTAATTTCTAGGGTTTGAAAAGTTTGACTAGTCACATCAACTTTATTGGAAGGTTCCCTAGTCACATCGGTACTTTATTTGGTCAAAAGACTTTATTACCCAATGGTTACTAACTTCCCTAGCGGTTATTACCCAATGGATAATAGTTTCCCTTGCGGTTAATAACCATTGGACAAAAGAGTACAAGTACCTTTTATTAAAATAAAATTTTGAAAAGACTACATGTACTTTTATAATAAAAAGTTTATTATCCAATGGACAAAAATTACCCTTGTGGTTATTAACCAATGGATAATGGAGGGGTGGGAGAATCCCCAATAAACAAAGAATAAATGTACTTTGCACATGTTTTTATAAACCATTAAAATATTATATCTAGTACTTTACCAAAATATTTAAATGGGAAGCCTATTGTCCAATGGATAAAGATTACCCTAACCATTATGGACCAATGGGTAAAAGCAAAAGGTTCAAAAGGTCCAAAGGGTTTAAAAGGTCCCACTAGTAACTAGGTAAGTTGGTTGCTTGGTTCTTCCAAGTAGTCGGTTGGAAATTAACTAAATTGGTCACGTAGGTTTTTCTAGTCAAGAGTTTATCCAAGGACCAAAATCTAACTGCGATGAGTATTAACAAGAAATCATATAACACTTAAGAGAAAATAAGTAATTTAAATAAAATTCAAATATTTAACGAAATTTTTATTGACCAAAATTCAGGGTCGTTACATAGAGACTGTGGGGAGGCATTTCATCTCATGGGTTCAAAATGTCGTGCCTTCTAACATAACTTGTGCATACCTGTGTGACTAACATTCATCTGACTACTTGGCATTGCAATTGCATTATCGTAGAATAGTGTAGAGTTATTAACCCGTGTTGGGAAGTTAGGGGCTTTGACCTCATAGCAATAATGTTGTGATTAATAATTTTCCTTTCTTATATCATGCAGTAAGATGCCTCTGAGGACGCGTGATAGATGAGGTGGGGCTGGAAACCGAGGTGGTTGTGGCCATGGGGTACCTCTTGAGGATGAGGTTAGTCAACATGGGGAGAACCTAGGTGGGAATCCGGGGGCAGGGGCTGGTCGAGGTGCAAGGGTACCTCACGCTCAGAACTAATTTGCTAGGGATTTCGTCGCGGTACTTGCAGCTGCAAATCTTTTAAACCAAGCTCCTAGAGAGAATGCCAAAGATCGAGCCATGGTAGTGATGTGAGAGTTTAGCCATAAAAACCCTCCGGTGTTAGATGGGACTAGTAGCGACCCTTTGGTAGCTGACCATTGCCTAGCTCAAATTTGTAAACTCTTTAGAGCTCTCAATATCATTAAAGACAACATCAGAGTAGGTATTATGGCTGTTCAATTAGTTGGGGAGGTCGGTGAGTGGTGGGAATCTGTCCTAGAGTCAAGGAAGGATGCGAGGAGAGCGGCAAGGACCACGACTTAATCAAATGAACCGGATGTTGAGAATTTGACATGGGCTGAGTTTGAGGTGCTTTTTGAGGAGCAGTATATAACGCCCCTAATTTTGGGAACTTTAAATAGACAATTTTTATTGAAAACTAAATAGAGTCTGGCTCGATATTATAACATAACTCTTACAAAAGTACTTTTATTCAAACACGGAAGGGAAACTAGGGTTCCTATCTACTGCCCCGCCTATTCCTCCATCCTAGTCAGCTCCTCGGCTCCAAAAGCTTCCAAGGTGTAGAGTTCACCCTGTTCATTTATAAGATCTGATACATTATACTAGCGTCACCACCAATATAATATGTCAGGGTCACCAAAAATAATACCGTGAGCTACAAAACTCAATAGAATAATCCATACCCACAAACCCTTAACTTATGAACAATAGATCATAAAATTAACGTTTTCCACTTAGTACATGCATATTTGACAAAACAGCTAACAATGACACATCCACGTTCACTATCCAAACTAATGTTGGTGTCCATGATTTCTAAGTTTCTCCTACGCGACTTCACGTAGACCACGTCACCATTTTTCCACATTTCATAAACCAAATCAACAATTCAAAAATCGTTTTTACACACCCAACCTCGGTTCCGCCGTTCCGGTCTCCCGAGTATCCTCACAATGGTTCTGCCGCAAAGGGTTCCTATTGACATACAAAACTTGCATTGGCTTCTCTCTGCGGATAACCAAGCTACACACCCAACCTCGGTTTCACCATTCCGGTCTCCCGAGTATCCTCACAATGGTTCCGCCGCACCGGGTTCCCATTGACACACACACACACACACACACACACACACACCATACAATGGGCTACCATGTCCGGCCACATTGTGGTTTTCAAACCGTTTCTTTTGTCCAAAACACATCTTTTCATTAACCACACCCTAGGTGTCATGTTTCTACTTTCTCGACTTCCGTGTCTCGTTTCATGCAACAACTTTGCGGTAGGACTTTTCACATACGTAATCATAAATCATTCATTGTGATCTTGAAACTAAACTGGCAAGATCATCCAACTCTATATTACTACTCATGCTCAAATCACTACTTAAAACATAACGCCACATGTACAGACGCCTTTGGAGTGAAAATCACTTATGCTTTTATCACACATCAAGTAATACAAATAATTCATGTATACATGCTCATAACCATCCTAAAGATCAAAATGCGAATACTTCTAATCAAACGTTAAATTCCTATCTTTCAAAATCCATTCTTTCATTCTTTGTGGGAAGTTCAAAACAACATATGTTTATTGAAGTAAAGGTCGATTATTCAACATGATCTTATATCCTTTAGCAAAATAAGTATACTAGCTACCTTTCTTCATGCTTTTCAAATTATACAAACAATATACAAACTTCGATTATACCTAGAGTAAAGAATAGAAATATTCTACATGTACTTAGAGATAGGGGATAAGAAGATTCTACCGTTCTTCTTTGGCGGTAGGGCGGCTACGGAAAGTGAGTTGGTTATCGGACGGAGTAACTTCCTACGGTATGCTTCCGGTAGTTTTGAAAGAGAAAGGTTTCTCTCCAAACTAGATCTTGACTATACTACTTAAACTTTTTGGATCGAAAGGGTGGTCAAGTGGCAGTTTAGTGGCGGCTTAGGATGAGTTTCTTGAAGAACACAAGAAGAACTCAAGAACAAAGGAAGAACTCAAGAACAAAGGAAGAACAAGGCAAGAACACAAAGATTTCTAGAGAGAGAAGTTGAAGGATGAAGGTGTGAGTTGAATGGCATGAGGAGGTGCTATTTATAGCAAAATTTGGGGTCCCTTTCCCCCCTCTTGACCGGCCTCCCCCTCTCTCTCTTTTCCTCATTTTTTTGCTCCAATGAATTGTCAAATCAAGCCTTCAATTAAGTCATAGCCTTCCCTCACTAGTCAATCCAATTTTTAGGCCATAAACTAGGTGATCATGAAGGGTTTTTGGCTTGTCATGTCCTAGGAAAGCTTGTCTTGCAAGAATGAACATAATAATTGGCTAGGTTATGCTTAAGAAGTCTAGAAATGGGTTGTAAAGTTGTACTTAGGTTGAGTGTGAGGTTGGCTAAAAGAGATAACTTGATGGAGTGTACCGAAGCATGCACACACACACCTCTCTCTCTCTCTCTCTCTCTCCCCTTCTCTCTCTCGGCCTCCCTCTCTATCTCTGTTGTACCATGTGCCTATATATGTATATATGTATGAGTAATACTAAGTAGTTTTAGGTCTAGGTAGTCTTAAGTCTAGTTGAAAGAGAAAAGGTCATGGAGAGCTTTCAAGTGACCACTCAATGGAAAGAAAATGATTAAGACTTTCCTAGAAAGCATATATGGTCATATAGGCATGCTTGTAATAGGCTATGAGGTGTATATACCTATATATAAACACATATATGTACTTAGAGAATCTAGGAAAGTAACTTTGGTGGGCAATTTAGGTTTAAGGCTATTAGTCTTAGGGTTGCATGCATGGCAAGGCTAAGTTTGCTTCTTTTGGAAGCAAAATGATGGCTTCCTATGGTCCATGATTTGTATTGTCAAATCACATATTCATTGGCAATCTAATGTCCATTGTCCAAGGGATAAAAATTTCCCTAACAATTATTGACCAATGGGTAAAGAGGTAATGATGATAGGTATGGCCTTGAAATTACTAGTCATGGGTATAATGATTACCTCTAATGGTCTAATGGTTCAATTAGGGTTGGGAGGGGTTCACAAGACTCAAAGATGGTAAAAAAGGTCCATCTAGGGTTAGGAGATTGTAACTAGGTGAATTGGTAGTTCGGTTTCTCCAACCAATCGGTTGGAAACTAATTCTACTTGCCCTGTGGGATTTCTAGTCAAGAAATATAATTTTAAAGGGCTTAAATCTAATTATGATGGATTATAGGGATTAAAAAGGAATTTTCAAAGTAATACCAAGTAATTAAAAAGAAATTCCAATATATAACGAAATTTTTATTTATTGAAAATCAGAGTCGTTACATAGTATTTTCCGGAAACTTCACGTGAAAATCTGAGGGATCAATTGGAGAAGTTAGAGCAAGGAAGCATGACCGTGTCGGAGTATGCACAAAAGTTCCAATCCTTTTCTCATTTTGCGCCAGAGTTGGTAGCAACGGAGGAGAGAAAATGTAGACGCTTTGAGAAAGGGTTGCATAATGCCGTAAGGAGGATGGTAATGGTGGAACACATGACGAAATATACCGAGGTAGTTGAGTGTGCGAGAAGTATTGAGATACCGAAAGAAGCACAACGGAATAGGGGAGTTTGGGAACCGAGACAACCAATCGTGAGTGCGAGTTCTTTGTCGGGGAGCTTTGGGAGTCATGGGAGGAAAGGCCAACGGAACCATCTCAGGCACCACATGGTAGTTCGTCGAACCTTAGGCCGCCTTCTTCTTCTTTGGGGACTAGGGGTGCTTTGTTTAGACCTTATCTCATGTGCTACAAATGCAACCAATATGGACACATTCGTGCTCAGTGTCTGCACCTCTCAAAAGCTTGCTATGTATGTGGGAAGACCGATCATCTTACTAAGAATTGTCCTCAGGGGTTGGGAATTGTAGACACCCTAATCTGGGCTTCTAGATTAGTTTACTTTCGATTTTTGATTCCCCAATGATGAAACGGATCAAGAACACCCCGGGAATGATAAGTATTTGAGCTTTGAGTGTTTGAAAAACCCTTGAATCCCTAACCTTAGCCAAAAACCCTACCGGAACACGCTGGTTTGGAGCCTGCGTGCGCAGATCAACTTGACAGGTGTTGGACAATGGTCAAAGCTTGACCATTGACTAACGCATGAATAGGTGGTACATGCGCGAGCTTCACCCAAACCCGTGTGCGCCGGTCAAACAGATAGGTGGTGGTCAACAGTCAAAGCTTGACCGTTGACCCACGCGCGTGTTGGTATGATGCGCGCGCAGGGCGCAATACGAGCGCGCCGGTCCAAGCCTTCCCCATCACCTTTATGTGTTGGGAAGCTTAGCCACCAAGTAACCAAAGCCAGCCTTGTGGACTAGCTGAGCTCCTCTCTTTGCAACTCCATACCTACCATTTCTCTCCCTGTAAATACCCCTATGGTTCTTCCATTAAAAGGGTTCAAGATTTTAAAAAGGATTAAAAAATCCTACAACCATTTTCACACCTTTATCAAGCACAACCACCTTGTTCTTCAATCGTCAAACATCCAACCCCTCAATCAAGCCTTCAAACATCAAAGCTCAAATACTCTTTCAAACCCAAAACTAAAGGTCTAACATACCTACTATTTTTCTATTCTGATCCCTGAGGGGGGCTGACAGGGCCAAGGCTGGTAATCAATACCAGTCCTGACCCTAAAGCTAGCAAGGTTTCAAAAACCATAATGGTGAGAACCAACGCGCGTCGGTCTCATGTACATGTGCGCCACTCTGTGGCTGTGCGCGCGGATCTGCGTGGGGATTGGTGTCTTACTAATTTACGTCATTCTCTGTATATAGATCACTATAAGCATGCTAAAAACCACTTTATTGCTTTCTAATGTTGAAATTGCTAGCTTGCATTTCAATACTTAGTTCTGTTATGTTGGAACACCAACTGGGGTATATCTGGACATGTCCCAGAGCCTCAGTAATGTGAGAACAAGTACTGAAAAGTAGCCTGGATGGGCTTGCTCAAGTTCCCAATCCGCGCGCGCAGGTGTTCGTATTCTAGTGATTTTTCAGTGCGTTGCTCTTGCATGGGTGACTTGGCCTTAGGCCACTGTTTTGTCCCCACACTATTTATGGGTGCTTTGTTAATTTGTAGGGCTTTTCAGCCTATAAACTGTATATTAACTGCCTGTCAACTGCTTGGTTTGTTTTGGGTGAGCACTGGTCATTTCCAGAGCCCAGAGGGTGAGAATTAAAGCTATGGGTTTGAGCTCACTGGCGCGCGCATGTCTTGTAGTTGCGCACGCAGGTGTGAACAGCATGCAATGACTTGTTTAGTGCATGTTGGTTTTTTTCTGCGCACGTCACTCCAAAACAGGGGCCTTCCAGTCTGTTTAAAACTCCCACAACAGTCTGTTTTCATCCTATACTAACTGCTCATCCACACTATCTATCACATCCTGCAAACATGTTACAGCATTAATCCCCGATTAACTGTTTCCTCACCCTAATTGACTAAAAATTGATTAATAAAAGAAGAATTGCAATATTTTCACAAAATGCCTAAGTAGAGACCGATCTCCGGATTGGGCGAGAGGGGTGCCTTAAAACCCTTTCCCTCTCGTAACTTGGCTCCCGAACCCAGATATGGTTATGACGGACTGGTACTTTCACTTTTTTGAATAAAAAACAGCACGACAGGTGCTTCGAAATACGGTTCCTTGGGTGTCGGACCTTCAAACCTGAGTGGCGACTCTGTATTTCGAGCGCTTGCTTCCCCATTTGCGCTCCCTCGATCCGGGACCCTTGCTTTAGGAAAACAGAATTTCCTAAGGGCATGCTGCCCACAAGAATGCACAGTGAGTCTGGTTTCGTGCAGCAGCCAAGAACGGGGCATAGTGTTGGCCAGCAGTTCAAGGGTACTTAGAGGCAGCAGCAGCCTCACTTTTGCCAGACTACGTCGGTTTAGAGTTCCGGGGTTGATAAGGGGGCGAGTTCTTCCACGCCTACTCAGGGTTCTAGTCAGAGGGGAGGTTTTGTGCAGGGTCAGGGTACTAGGGGCGAGTTTACAACATCACTTCTGCTATTCCACCTACCTCTACTCAGGCTTCGGAGACTTCTATTGTGAGGGGTACATTTCTTTTATTCAGCTCCTTTGCTAAAGTCCTCTTTGATTCTGAAGCATCGCATTCTATCATTGCTGCATCATTTGTGTGTGCCTTGGAATTGGAAACGAAAAGTATTAATCCTCCTTTGTTTGTCGAAACACCTCTAGGGGGTAGAACGCCTCTTGACCATATTTGTCAAGATTGTGAGTTGGTTATTCGTCATCGTCGCTTCGTGTTTGACTTCATTGTTTTGGAAATGTCGGGGTTTGATCTTATCTTGGGAATGGATTGGCTATCCATGTTTCATGCTACTATCGATTGTTTCAAGTGTCGAGTTCGTATTTGTCCTCTCAAGGGTCCTTGTTTCGAATTCTTTGGGGAGCATCGGGAACTGTTGGAACCGTATTTATGTGGGTCTCATGAGCTAGAGTCGGTTTACTCATTATTGGTGAGTTTGACATTAGATGAGGATGCCTCTGTGCGTGGGGAGTTGCCCATGGTGGTTTGCGACTTCCCGGATGTGTTTCCGGAAGAGTTACCTGGTTTACCTCCTGAGCAAGAGATTGAATTCTCTATTGATTTACTTCCTGGTACCGCTCCTATCTTTGTACCTCCATATCATTTCGTGCCTGCCGAATTGAGAGAGTTAAAGACTCAGTTGCAGGAATTGGAGAACTTAGGATTCATTTATCCAAGTACGTCTCCGTGGGGAGCACCGGCTCTTTTTATGCAAAAGAAAGATGGTTCACTCTGTTTGTGTATTGACTATCGTAAGCTAAACTGAGTCACCATTAAGAATAAGTATCATATGCCTAGAATTGATGATTTGTTTGATCAACTTCGAGGTGTGACTTGTTTTTCTAAAATTGATTTAAGGTCCAGTTATCATCAGTTGAGGGTTCGGAGGGAAGATATTCCTAAAATCGCTCTTTGTACTCGTTATGGCCATTATGAGTTCGTTGTTATGCCTTTCGGATTGACGAATGCCCCAGCTACGTTCATGGACTTGATGAATCGTATTTTCCATGCTTATCTTGATTGTTTTGTCGTCGTCTTTGTGGATGACATCTTGATTTACTCACCTACTAAGGAAGAACATCAATCTCATCTTACCATTGTTCTTGAACTCTTGAGAGAGCACCAGCTATACGCTAAACTTAGCAAGTGTGAGTTCTGGTTATCCGAAGTCAAATTCTTTGGTCACGTGGTTTTAAAAAGTGTCTGTTGATCCAGGAAAGATAGAGTTGATTATGAATTGACAGCAACCGAAGAGTGTGTTCGAAATCCGTAGCTTCTTGGGTTTGGCCGGGTATTACCGTCATTTCATTTTTGACTTCTCTCGTTTAGCGGCAGTGATGACTAGATTGACACGTAAGGGGACCCATTTCGTTTGGAATGACTCGTGTGATGCAGCTTTTGAGGAGTTAAAGAAGCGATTGACTATTGTACCTATTTTGATTGTGCCCGAACGTGTAGTTGACTACTCCGTATATTGTGATGTGTCTAAGGAAGGGTTGGGATGCGTGTTGATGCAAGCGGGGTGAGTAGTAGCGTATGGGTCACGACAGTTGAAAACTCACGAGCGGAATTACCCGACACATGACCTAGAACTTACGGCTGTCGTATTTGCTTTGAAAAGTTAGTGCCATTATTTGTACGGTGAAAAGTTTGATGTCTTTTCTGATCATAAAAGCTTGAAATAGTTGTTTTCTCAAAAAGAACTTAGCCTACGTCAACGCCGTTGGATGGAGCACTTGGAGGATTATGACTTTGAATTGCAATATCACCTGGGGAAGGCAAACGTAGTGGCTGATGCACTAAGTAGAAAACCAACGCACCTTGGAAGCTTATCGATTCACGAGTGGAAAGCAATGAACGATTTGGGCTCTAATGCTTTGCATTTCGAAGAGGTTCAGGAAGGGGTCACATTATGCAACTTGACTATGCAATCAACTTTGTTGACCCGAGTAATTGAGGCTCAACAACATGATGAAGAAGCGGAGGAACTTCGTACTAGATTCCTTAGTGGAAACGCTCAAGAAGGGTGGATGATCCACGCCGATCAAAGTTTACGCTATCAAGGAAAGTTGTTCGTACCCGTTTCATGTCGGGAAGAAATTTGGCTAGAGTTTCACCATTCTTCGTTAGCCCTTCATCCAGGAGGGACGAAAATGTATCACGACTTGCATAGGCAATTTTGGTGGTCCAGAATGAAGAAGGACATTGTGATTTTCGTGTCCAAGTGTCTCACGTGCCAACAAGTGAAAGCGGAACATCAACGACCCGTGGGGGAGCTACAACCATTACCAGTGGCCGAGTGGAAGTGGGAAAATGTGACCATGGATTTCGTTAAGGGTTTACCGAGATCGCCAAGGGGGCATGACGCTATTTGGGTAATCGTGGACTGTTTGACCAAGATCGCTCATTTCTTACCTATTCAGGTCACCGATTCCGTGGATACGCTTAGCCGTTTGTTTGGGAGATTATTCGCCTTCATGGGATTCCCATATCCATCGTGTCCGACCGCGATCCGAGGTTTACCGTGCATTTTTGGCAGAGTTTGCAAGTCGCTTTGGGCACAAATCTTTTGTTTAGTACCGCATATCATCCTCAAACCGATGGGCAATAAGAGAGATCGATTCAAATTTTGGAGGATATGCTTCATCCTTGTGTGATGGACTTCCGGGGTAGTTAGGAAGACCACTTGTCGTTAGTCGAGTTCGCGTACAACAATAGCTATCAATCTAGTATCGAAATGGCACCATATGAGGCTTTGTTTGGAAGACCATGTCAATCGCCTGTGTGTTGGACCGAACTGGGAGAGGCTACATTTGTAGGACTGGAGATGATTAAGAAAACCTCCAAGAGCATGAAAGCAATACGCCAACGCCTTAAGGAAGCTCAAGAGAGAACAACCAAACAAGTTAATGTGATACGCCAAAGATTGTTGACCGCGCAAAGTAGGCAAAAGAATTATGCCGATCGTCGTTGTCGCCCGTTGTCGTTTGAAGAAGGGGATCATGTATTCCTTAAAGTATCGCTGCGTAGAGGTTTGTCTCATTTTGGGAGAAAGGGAAAGCTATCGCCACGTTATATCCGGCCGTTCGACATAATGGAGAAAATTGGGGAGGTTGCGTATCGTTTGGCTTTGCTACCGAGGTTATCGGGTATACATGACGTGTTTCACGTATCTATGTTAAGGAAATACGAACCGGATCCATTGCATGTATTAGAGTGGTCCGAACTCGAGTTAGAGGTCGATGAGTCTTATGGGGAAGAACCAATATGTATCCTAGATTCATGCGATCAAGTGCTGAGGGGTAAGACGATACTGTTGGTGCGAGTCTTGTTGAGAAGTCAGGGTAGCGAGGAGTCGACTTGGGAATGAGAAGATAAGGTTAGAGAGAAGTATCCGCACTTGTTTTCGGCATAAATACCAATGTGAGTACTTGAGATTAAAGTGTTTAATATTTAGCATGTTGCATAATATTGATGATTATGGCTTTTGCATATCTATGTGATGCATAACCTAGTTGAGCATGGTTTTTTAAATTTTGAGGATAAAATTCCTTTAAGGAGGGTAGAATGTAAAGATCCGTAAATTTCATTATTTAATTTTAATGTTTGTAGTAGAGGAAAAATGGTGGAAAATGTCGTGAATGTGAATGTGGAGGTTAAATGTGCAAGAGTTTGGAAAAATAGGGGTGTTAGTGTTGTTGCATGGGTCCATGGGTGCGTCCACATGGGATAATATTTAAGTTGTGTTTATCATGTATTTTGAATATGTGATAAGTTCTAAGTGGACTCTATAACTTTATATGATAAATATTAAGTGGATTCAACCACTTAAGGTGATGAGTCCTTCAGGGACTCAAACTACCTAAGTGATAGAGATAAGTAAGTCTTATATCTCTACTCTTCTCATCTATATATTCCCATAGCCTACAATAGAAATACATCAGTTGTATTTCTCCCACATATAAAAATACTGTAGTCTCTCTCTCTCCTAGTTCTCTCTAGGGCACCATCTAGCCCTTAGGGATTTGAAACGTGTGAAGTTTGTGGAGGACTCTAGTAGCCTCTCCACCTACGAGGAAGGGTTTCTAATATTTCTTTGTGCAGGGTGTGCGTATTGGTAGGGCTCGTAAGACAAGTCTTCGATCCGTTATATTTGTGTAATCCACAGTAGGTATTTTGTATTACCCGCATTATTTGCTAACAAGTGCAATATAGTGCATGTGTGTATATGTGTGTGGCAGGGAAATTTATTCCCATTTCCTTCCTCACTCTATCTCTTGGTCTCTCTCTCCCTTCCCTCGGCTCTCTCTATCTCACTCATTCCCACATCCAAAAACTCACCTCCAAACTCAAAACCCACAACAATCAACCTCAGCACCATCTTCTACTTGCGTATTCGAGCTCGTATCGTGTTGGATAGAGTTCGGTTTGGTGTATTTTTGTTTGGCTTGGATTTCGGAAGCTAGAGCTTGCTCAATCTCATCGGTTTTGGCTTGGATACTCGAGGTAGGGAATTCTACCTCTCTTATATGTTATTTAAGTGTTTCTATGCCCTTCTCGAGCTTGTATTGGTTGTTATTGAGATTTGATTGAAATCTGAAATTTCTGTCAAAATCGCATGAAAAACACTCTTCCTACTGGTAGGAACTTTTCACCTACCGATAGGACAAGTAAGAAACTATTTCCTAACCAGCTCAAAATCCTTATTCACCTGCCGGTAGGAACTTTTCTTCTACCGGTAGGCCAAGTACAAGATTGTTACGTTCCAAATGTTGGCCTTTCTGTTTCCAGTTTCTATCGGTATGAACTTTCACCTACTGGTAGGTCACGTGCAGAATTCTTCTCTTCTACCGATAAGACTCATTCACCTACCGGTAGGCACAATGTCTAGGAGCTGCTTTTTCCTACATCCTCCGAATTACTTTTTGGAGCTTCTCATCGACTCTAATGGGTTTTTTTATGCATTCTTTCAAGTGTTTTGGAGAGTATTATTTGTTTCACACAAGAATAGTATCCGATGGACTTGAATGAATTCGTTGAGTCAAGAAATGTGAAATGTACGTTATTGCATGTTGAAATACGAACGATATACATAAGCATGTGAAATACACGCGAACACTCGGGGCCCATCGACGGGTGGGTGCCTGGCAGGGGATATCGGGATCCCATAATTGGCTCGACAGGAGCTAATGCTCGTATTGAACACTCAAGGCCTAACCTACAAGGTGGGCACTTGGCAGGGGACATCGCGATTCCATAATTGGCCTGGTAGGAGCTTCGGTTCAGACACATAAAGGATACAAGATGATGAGACACGAATGGAAGGAATATGACTTATGGGTATAACAAGAAGAACGATGGGTGATAGTTGGATATTGAACATATTGGTATGCTTATCTCCATTGTCATTTGATTTCTATCGTTTGTTCTTCCGTATAGCTCATTTGCATATAGAGTTTGCGTAGACTTTTCTACTGGGCAAGTGTAGATCAAACCTTACATCATTTTCAAGTGCTAACCCGGACCCATAGCTTGCATGCTTAGAGTGCTTGGAATGTGGACACTATTTTGAAAGCTAACCAAAAGAGTTACTCATTCATCTTTGTAAATTTCCTTTGAAAGATGTATTTTTAACTTATGTTATAATTCTTTTGATTAAGGAATATTTGTAAACCCATAACCCTCTTGAGACTTGATACTTATGTTAATTTGGGGTCGTTGAGCCGGCGATGTAATATTTGGAAATCTAATGGACTTGGAAGCATAATTATGGGAATGGATGTACGATAATCTTTTGGGTTTCGTACGGAATATTGTGAGGGTTTATTTGTGGAAATTCTTTTATATTTATGTTTAAAAATAGAGGGCGTGACATAGCAGCCTTTTTTCGATTCTTTAGGTATACAGGATAGATTCTAAGCAAAGATGTTTCAACCCTCACTACTACAATAATAGATAAATACCACACCAAGGAGATTCATAAATATCACGATTTTCTGTGAAAGCGTGATAAAAAATTATAGGCTAACTTTTTAATCTCACTTTAAATCAAAAGCTGAGATAAAAAGTGGTGCTTGGCCACATAAAAGAGCAAGATAATAGATCTCACCCTTGCGACGAGATAAAAGAAAAAAACCTCACCCTTACAGTGTGATAGAAGACTTATAAAGACCTCGCTCGTGCGGTGAGATAAAAAAAAAAAGACCTCATCCTTATGGCGTGATAAAAAACACCGATGCAAAAAAGGGTGAGATAAAAGTTCTCACTCTTATAGTGAGACAAAAGACTATGAAAAAAACCAGTGGGAACTTTAGAATTTTTGCGTGTGCGCTGCTTCTGATTTAGGCGCGCTTGGTAAAGTAATTGAGATGTTATTTGCTCAAAACGACGTCGTTTCACTTTAGCCCAAACTAAGCCCTAATTACACTCTCCACTCACACGAAGCTAACTCATCCTCCTGGCCTTGGCCTCTCCAGTACAACTTTCATCTTCATCGATCCCAATCCTCACACGCCACGGCCTCTTTGCCCCCATCCTCACACGCTGACGCCACCTCATCTCTCTCCACCACCACTGTGAAGCACTCTCCACTCACACGAAGCTCACTCATCCTCCTGGCCTCTCCAGTACAAGTTTCATCTTCATCCCCATCCTCACACGCCGCCGCCTCTTTGCCCCCATCCTCACACGCTGCCGCCGCCTCATCTTTCTCCATCAACTCCATGAAGAAAGAAATGGCGCGCTCCCTCTCTATGATTTCTTGTATTCCTCCATTATCCTTCTCCAAAATGTCTTTTGATTCAATCATCGGTATGTAAAATCGCATGGGAGATGAAGATTTTTGTGTATTTTTATTTCATTAATGGAGTCAACCTTTTGTTTTGACACATTCAGTAGACTCGCATGTTCTGATTTAATCATCGGTAGTTTTTAGTTTCCTGGAGAAGGGTTATTCCTAGGTCTTCTCATGGAATGGGCTGTGTGGTCTTTTCATGGAATGGGCTGAGAAGGGTTATTCCTAGGGTTATTCATCTTAGTTTAATTAGTCTTCCTTTGCATTAATAGCTATTGTTTTTTCTAAACGAGGCCTATGGGAGTCATATGCTTGAGGGGTCCCATCCTAGTTAGGAGCATAATTCCTACTCCCTAAGAGCCAGATTTTGATGACATTCTTACTTTTGAAGTTGGGAGCAAGGATCCGGAGTCACCTCAGTAGGAGGATTCTGGGACACAGGACACTGCATAAATCTCAAATAGTTATTGCATTTTGTTTGGACAATAACGATGAAGTTTGTAAACCAATATGGACTATCATTTTTTCCTGTTAGTAAAAAACCATTGTAGAACTTTCTATGCATATGCTTAGTTTCGTAAAAAAATTTAGTGCCAAAGCATTTCTCTAGGAGTTCATGTCTAACTGGACAAGTTGGACACATATACACATGCGAAATCAAAAGCTAGTTTTGGGCACTTAACAAATTTTAGAAGTGTCGAAGTATCGTGAGTTTTCTGGTATGGTTTCTGAGAGATGGGCTATGTAAACCTTTTTTTTTTTCTAAGATTTTCTCTAGGAGTTCATGTCTAACCGGACAAGTTGGACACATATCCACATGCGAAATCAAAAGCTAGTTTTGGGTTCTTAACAAATTTTAGAAGTGTCACGTATTACGAGTTTTCTAGTATGCTTTCTGAGAGATGGGCTCTGTAAACCTTTTTTTTTTCTAAGATTTTAACTAACAGAATGACAAGACTTTCAAACTGTGGTTTGTGATCCACCTTTATTTGATATAATGAGAGGAAAAATCATAGTGAATTTCCTGTTTCCTCTCTCGCCCTTCTATTAATATCCTTGGCATTCTTGGCCTGTATTTGGCTAATACTCTCTCCTATATTACTCCATATTATTTAGACCTGTATATCCAAAGGAATATCACACGTCTTGGACGTTATGATATTTCAATGAAGACAAGAAGAAAGTTTCTAACTGTGACCATATTTAAGAAGGTCCATCTCTTAGAGCATTTGGCTTTATGTTTTCTATTTGTATGTAGTCAAATAATGGAAGTATATGTCCCCTTTGCTTACAGGATAAGAAAGGGTAGGGAAGAGTCAATTTTGTTCCCCTCTTCTCTCTGTGGTTATGTCTTGAAGCACTTCACCCCCACAAGTCCCATGTGTTTTTGAAGTATGGTGAATGTTTACTCTGGATATGACATGCGTAAAAATGACCGTAATACCCAATGACGTTAATACACCTTGATCTTAATACACCTCTTCTTGTCTGCATTCCAAGCTGATTTGTAACGCCCCTGAATTTTGGTCAATAAAAAATTCGTTAAATATTTGAATTTTATTTGAATTACTTATTTTCTCTTGAGTGGCTATATGATTCTTGTTAATTTTCGTTGTAGTTAAATTTTGGTCATTGTTTAACTCTCGACTAGAAACCCTACTTGACCAATTTAGTTGGTTTCTAACCGACTAGTTAGAAGAACCAAGCAACCAACTCACCTAGTTACTAGATGAACCTTTTGGACCTTTTGAAACTTCTGAACCTTTTGCCTTTACCCTTTGGTCCATAATGGTTAGGGTAATCCTTGTCCATTGGACAATAAGCTTTTCATTATTATATTTGACTAAATGTACATGTAGTCTTTTCAAAATCTTATTTTAAAGATAAAAGTACTTGCACCTTTATTATCCTTTGGTTATTAACCGCTAAGGGAATTATTATCCATTGGGTAATAGCCATAATCTTTTAACAAGGTACAAGGTTCTATTTAAATAATCAAGTATGGATTTCCCATGTGATTTTATGCATTAAAATATTGGGGTATATCTAAACCCTAGATTTCCTAGTACTTGTACTCTATTATAATCTAATGGGGAGAATCCTAGCCTTTTATTTAATTGGGGTTCTTGGTACCACACCTATATTTAAATATAGGGCTTTTGTCACATGCTTTAAAGGACTTTAATTATTTTAATATAAAAGTTCCCTAGTAACTATTGTCCATTGGATAATAAAAGTTAGGAGATTTATTATCCATTGGGTAAAAGGTTTAGTCTTTCAAACAAGTACAAGGGTTTTAATAAACTAGTCTTTTCTAATTACCCATGTGATAAAGTACATATATTTTATTATTAGAGTACTTAGTAGTCTTAAAAGCCTAAGATTTCCTAGGTACCTTAATATTATTTTATATTAGGGTTTTGTACCCAATTGGATTTATTTATTGGGGAGTTGATCTTCCTAGAGTACATTAGTACACTAGTTTATTTATTTAATCAAACATGTGCCTTATTGGATTTCTTTAAATAGGATTTTGGATTTGGAAAATCTTGTACCTTAGTACTTTCTTATTCTTTCTTGCTTATATATATATATATATATATATAGTGTACTAGGAGAGAGAGAGAGGGAGGTGCCGAGAGAGAGGAGGGAGAGAGGAGAGAGAGAAAGGAGGAAAGAGAGAGGAAATTTGATTGTACCTTCCATGATCTTTCTTCATCTTTCAAACCCTTGGGTGAATCTTTTTCCTAGCCAAAACTAACTCTCCTTTGTACTTCTATGATTTGTTTAAAACCAAGTCATGTACCATTGTCTCCTTTCTTCCAACAAATCTTCCATAATCAAATCCTTGGTACAAATCCTAGCCATGCAAGCCTAAAACCCTAACCCATCAAGCTTTCAATCAAAGTTTGACAAGTGAAATATTGAGTTATGGAGCAAATCCATGGGAGATATAGAGAGAGAGAGGGGCCGGCCATTAGAGAGGGAGAGGGAGCCAAGATTTTTTCCTATAAATAGGACCCCATTCCAAGCATTGAACTCACACCTTCTCATTGCTCCAACTTCTCTCTAGAATTTCCTTTGTTCTTTCTTTTGTTCTTATTGTTCTTGAGTTCTTCTTGTGTTCTTCAAGAAACTCAACCTAAATCGCCACTCGACCACCCTTCGATCCATAAAGTAGAGTAGTGTTAATCAAGAAGAAGTTTCGAGAGAAACCATTCTCTTTCGAAGCTCTCGAAGGCATACCGTAGGAAGTTACTCCATCCAACCGCCGATTACCATCCGTAAACCATTACTACCGCCTAGAAGAACGGTAAGGAAATCCTTACTTACTTCCTATTTACTTACTTACTCAAGTATAACGTTGTTGTTTTGAATTACTAAGAAGAACGGTAGAATACCTCTACTCACTTCTCTAAGTTTAAGTAGATTCGAAAGATAGAACTTATCGTTTGTTTAGAAGTATTTGTATTTTGATCTTTAAATGATTATGAGTATGCATATATGAATTGCTTGTATTACTTGTGGTGTGATAAAGCATAAGTGATTTCACTCCAAAGGCGTTCGTACATGTGGCGTTGTGCTTTGAATAAGCATAAGTGATACACTCTAAGGGCGTCCGTACATGTGGCGCTATGCTATAAGTGGTGATTGAGCGTGATAAGTAATATAGAATTAGATGATCTTGTTAGAATGATTCATGCTTATTTTTGTCCTACCGCGGAGTCTTTGCATGTAATGAGACACGAGAATCGAGAAAGTAGAAACATGACACCTAGGGTGTGGATAATGATGAGATGTGTTTTGAAACCGCAATGTGGCCGGACTTGGTAGCCCATTGTGTGTATGGAAACCCGCGATGTGGCCGGACGTGGTAGCCCATCGTGTGGATTGTGAAAACCGCAACGTGGCCGGACTTGGTAGCCCATTGTGTGTATGAAAACTCGTAATGTGGCCGGACTTGGTAGCCCATTGCGTGGATTGTGAAAACCACAATGTGGCCGGACTTGGTAGCCCATTGTGAAGATTGCCAATTCGGCCGGACGTGGTAGCCTCATTGGTAATGTGGCTTGGTTATCCATGGAGAGGAGCCAATGCAAGTTTTGTGTGCCAATGGGAACCCAGCGCGGCGGAACCATTGTGAGGATACTCAAGAACCCGGCGCGGCGGAACCGAGGTTGGGTGTGTTGAACAAACGGATTTTTGGAAATGTTGATTTGAATATGAAAATGGAGACACGGTTTATGATGAGTTGCGTAGGAGAAACTCGGAGAATCTTGGACACCAACGATAGTTATATAGCGATTGCGGATGTGTTATTGATATTGTCTTTTGTAGCTGTGTATACACGTATCATGTGGAAATCGATGTCTTATTGTTTGTAAGTTAAGATAGGTGGGTAAGGATTTTTCTATTGAGCTTTCGTAGCTCACGGTGTTGCCTTTTTGGTGACCCTGACATATTATATCGGTGGCGACGCTGGTATAATGTGTCAAACTTTGTAGATGATCAAGGTGAGCAGTACACCTTGGAGGCCTTTGGAGCTGAAGAGTTGGCTCAGATGGAGGAGCAGGCGGAGCTGTAATTAGCAACCTTAGTTTCCTTCCCTTGTGTAATAAAAGTACTCTCATGAGAGTTATGTTGTAATAACGAGCCAGACTCCATTTGATTTTATGAATAAATTGTCTTTTTAACGTACCCAAAATTCGGGGCGTTACATGATTGATGCAGGGATAGTCTGCATTCTTTCTCCACTTCTTTTTCCCAATTAATACGTTGTCACTTCACACACTTACAGTAACACCCACACACCCAAAAATTATAATTAGTTATTCCCATGCAATGTGATAAAGTCGGTTCAAGCTTTCTGAAGAACCATTAAAGATGCTTGTTTCAATAATTGTGTATGTCAAGCATGGTTTCTAGTATTTGAAGTTCTAAAGATATCCACTCAGTTCTCCCATTTCAAACCCATAACTGATTCCTATTTATCATAATCTGCACATACAAACTCATAAACTCTTATAACTTAAGGACAAGGACAAGGGCAATGATAGTTACCAAAAAAAAACTTAAAGACAATGACTTTCTCAAGTCATTATGTACAGGAATAAACAGACAGCTATAGTATCTTGAGTCTCAGAAGCAGTTGACTGTCACATCAATTGAATCGAGCAGATTCTTGATTGCATCATAGCTATATCTTCCCTAATACTGAACGAAGGTTTCAAAACATGATCATACTCATGCAATCGTAAAGTCATGTTAATCCCTTTCTCTCGCACTCACGTGCACACAAACACTTTTTCATCTATTCGGTGCCCATGTCTACTATGTGGGTTTGCTCTAATGTTTAACTATCAAATTTTTGAATTGAAGCACTTAACAAATTATATGTTTTTCTACATTCAGAGACTGTGAACTACAGAATTGTGCATTAGACAGCAAAGTGATTGTCGCCGAAGAGCTCCATTCATTCCAAAGACCTTGGTAAGCTCACTATGTGTTCTTTTCCAATTTGGTTCCCTACATGACAATTTTTGTACGATGCTTTCCTAGTGTATTGATTCAATTGTGTCTGTGTTTCCCAACATGATAATTTTTTTATGATTTTTGTACGAGATCTTCGTAAATGTGTTTCTCTTTTGTAGTTATATATTGGGATAGAAAAATCCATCCAAGATGGATAAATCTTGGATACTGAAGGACCGAAGATCAAAAGACTATGAGGATGGAGCTGAACAATTTCTGAACTTTGCTACCATTCATGCAAAGGATCTTGAATCTATTCAGTGTCCATGTATACAAAGTGGGAACTTGATACGACAACCTATTCCAGAGATAAGAAATCATTTGTTTGTCAATGGTATTGATAGAAGTTATCGTACATGGATATGGCATGGGGAACCAGTCACTAGTAGGGCATCACAGAGTGTAAACACTCGAGATTTTTCATATCAGAACACTCGAAAATTTTCATATCAAGAAGTCAATTTGCCCCCCTTAAACGATGCGCAAGAGGCAGTAGAAATGGTTGAAGCTGCCTACAATGATTGCATGGTTGACCCTAGGAAGTTCAAAAAGTTAATTGAAGATGCAGAAAAACCATTGTTCCCCGGCTGCACAAAATTCACAAAATTATCTGCCTTGGTCAGAATATATAAATACAAAGCTAAGAATGATTTGACCAATAAAGGTTTTGCTAAGCTTCTGGAAATGGTGGGTGACTTGTTACCAAATAGCAATGAACTGCCATTATGCATATACGAGGCTGGGAAAACTATGGCTGCATTGGGGATGGAGTATGAGAAATACACGCATGTCCTAATGATTGCGTACTTTATCGAAAGGAGTTAAAAACTACGACTTCGTGTCCTACATGTAACACGTCAAGATGGAAGTTAAAGAAAATGTCACGCCCTCGATTTTCAACATAAATAATAAACACTTTTAATAAATAAAGTCCTCGCTGTAATACAAATAATACCCCAAAAGATCTTTTTGTTCACTGTTCTCAAATAAATTCAAATATTACATTCCAACTCGAAGGCCCTAAATCATCATAATACCAATATCCTAGGGAAATATTATTACAATTTACAAATACTATCTTTCCAAAAAAAAAAAATGCTCTTTCAGATCTTGTGCTATGAAATCCTTCTTGAATATTTTTTTAAAGGTTTGGTCACAAATGCACAACATGTACTCCATGTCAACTTCCTTGAATCGTACCTGAAAATGATAGGGTGAGCTACACAAGCCCAGTAGGGAAATCTATACGCAAGCTATATGAAAATGTGATGAATCATACACCTAGACTGAGTGATGAGACGAGATACCACAAAGAAACGTGAGTTTTCCACCACAAACGAGCATACTACAACCAGGAGATCATAATTTCATAAAGGTATTTCTAACAGCTCATACATCAAACTAGAAGCATAAACCAACTCGAATTATCCTAATTAGACCACAACTTATCCTCAATCGTCACTTGTCCATCGCTACGCAATTACTCCATTTTGCCTCGATCCATACGAATATGTGATGATCATGCACCAACAGTGGTAGGTGAGCAACATTTTATATGTACAACGAACCCCAAGACGCTAATAACAATGAGTATATCTATCAGCAGAACACCACAAACATATCATTGGATTTCCTTTTTTTTAACATAATTGATTTATCTTTCATTTCTCAAGTATTAGCCACTCCATGCAACAAGAACTAGTTTCCTTGATTTGTACCGAACAAGAGGCTCAGTGAGGAAGAATAGTAATCCAAGATACGGTTCAAAGTCGAACGACAAGCCAAACATTAGATTAACAACTTTATCTCTCTTTTCATTTCTCAAGCAACACAGGTCATAAGTCTAGCTCAATCAATCAACAATGCGTGATATGTGATGAAAGCAATGCACCGGGCAATGTTGGGCCCCGTAACCCCCGCCAAGGTCCCACCAAGAAGGTGAACCTGGCTCCGTCCATATTGACGTAAATTTCGGGCGGTGTTGGGCCCCGTAACCCTCGCCAAGGTCCCACCAAGAAGGTGAACCAGGCTCCGTCCATATTGACGTGAATTCCGGGCGGTATTCGGCCCCATAACCCTCGGCAAGGTCCCACCAATGAGGTGAACCGGGCTCCGTCCATATTGACGTGAATTCCGGGCGGTGTTAGGCCCCGTAACCCTCGCCAAGGTCCCACCAATGAGGTGAACCAGGCTCCGTCCATATTGACGTGAATTCCGGGCGGTGTTGGGCCCCGTAACCCTCGCCAAGGTCCCACCAAGAAGGTGAACCAGGCTCCGTCCATATTGACGTGAATTCCGGGCGGTATTGGGCCCCGTAACCCTCGCCAAGGTCCCACCAATGAGGTGAACCGGGCTCCGTCCATATTGACGTGAATTCCGGGCGGTGTTAGGCCCCGTAACCCTCGCCAAGGTCCCACCAATGAGGTGAACCGGGCTCCGTCCATATTGACGTGAATTCCGGGCGGTGTTAGGCCCCGTAACCCTCGCCAAGGTCCCACCAATGAGGTGAACCGGGCTCCGTCCATATTGACGTGAATTCCGGACGATGTTAGGCCCCGTAACCTTCGTCGACATCCGAAGTTGGATACGACTCCATCCATTGTCCATACTCTATGACATGCCACACCATGATACATACAAAGTTCGATGTCACACGTAGCCGTAACACTCGAATCATAGGTCCATAAACATCCTTCATTATGCACAATCCATCCATCATCAATCTCACACCCATTATCGAGTTAAAACGATTATACAACATCATTAAAAATTGCATACTCAATATTTTTCAATGATTCCAACGCCAAATTATCACCAACTTACTAATCTTTAAAACCCACAAGGACCCATAACCAATAGCATCATTTAACCATAACAAACAATAAAAAGAAAACGCAGCCCGATACCCTGCCCAGATTTTCAGATTTTCGTTCAATCTTCTAAAAATTACTATAAATCGAGTTCTTAATATTTTTGAGTGATTCCAGTCCCAATAGTTGCATGATTGAACGAAGCTTAAAAGTCACGAAGGAACCCTTATCAAATCTGCCCTCAAAGGGTGGTTAAACAGGGGTTTTCCCAGGCTACACGAATCTGTCGCGCAGCATGACAGATTGACACACCTCCACTCAAACGAACATAACTTTCTGTGTACTAAGAGTTTTAAGACGATTCTAGTGGCAAATGAAAGCTGACTTCAAGACCTTCGAATCGATATAAAGTTTGCATGAAACGGACATCGGACGAGGAAGTTATGGCCATTCGAAGTGGGCTGACATCCAGAACACGAGACAGATTGCAGACCAGTTTTCTAAAAATCACCATCAATTCAATTCTCAACGGTTTCGTATGATTCCAGCGGCATTAGAACGGGCTCTAAGTCTACTCTATTTCATACGAAGGAACCAAAATTCAATCATGAGTTTAAGAAGGCGTAAAACCCCAAAAACAAAGACCCTGTTTCTGCAGAATTTTCGGAAATGGAACAAACAACCTCAAACAACGAAACAAAGCACGATCTAGGTACGTAAACACCGTATAAACGCATAACAAGAGTAAGAGATCCCTACCTCATGGGTTTTGAGCAAAACCCGAACCTTTGACCAAGTCAACCAAGCTCCCACGCGGTCCGATCATGATTTTTCTTGGATATTTGGAAAGCCCATGCGCCGTATAACGACTTTAATTCTTGGGCTTTGTTCGGAATCACGCTCTAAGTTGATGAAATCGAGGAGAGAAGTGGAGGGAGAGTTTCGGAGGGAGAGAGCCGAGAGAAAGAAAAAAAAAAAGGAAAAGGGGAAAAAATGGTTTTTTTCCTGTACGCCCATATACATATACATATATACTTATCACACTTTCACCCCTGCACTTGCAATTATGTCACATTGATCCCCTAATCTTATAACCATGCCTTTATTCAAATTTCCACAATTTACGTCATTACTCGATAATTTTAATATTTCTTAAAAAAAAATACGGCCCTAAAATACGGGTCTCTACACCCTACCCTCCTTAAAGAAATTTCGTCCTCGAAATTTAAATCAAACCTACGAAAACACATCATCAAAGAAGACTCTAATCCACAAAACCGTGTCCACTCACGATGTTTCGTACCCATCTACTCTCGTGTCCAAGATGCAATGAACTCTACAATGCCACAATCAATTTGTATCACCTCTTACCAAAGCAATCGTAAGATCCTAAGGTTCACACACATCGATGAAGGAGCTGCCGTGTTCGTATGAATCTTTCTCGTGTTAGCAATCAGTTTTGGTCTCCCAAACCGTATCCATTCACTCTTTCCGATTAATCAGTTCCGGTTCTAAGGATAGTATCCAAACACAAAGGAGGACTTCACGACATCGTAACTCAACAACTTGCCAAGCCATATACAATTAACAAGTTCAAGATTTTCCATTCTCTCCCTTGAGGTTTATAAGACTCTTCATGTACGCTAGGAAAGTGGTCAACTCCCATACGTTTCTATTTCACTTTCTTTCTTATTATTCAACTTACTCTCGCTCTCAAGACTCACATAAGCAAAGCTCTAATGAGCCTCAACGCTAACTCAAGACACGTTCCCTTTAAAGGCATACGTTAGCTCAAAGTCTACGTGTCCGACACAATGAGATCAGAATTAAACAACAATAATGAGTTTCCCACTCACCATTCTCATAGTAAAAGTGTAATATCACACACCTCCAAGCAATTTTGACGGAAAACTTGATCCATTGAAAATTTTAGTTTCCGTAGTTGAAAAATCATCGAAACGCGTCCACCTTGTGGCGAAATTTTATAGAATTTAACAGGAAAAGTTCATTTACAATTTTTTTTTTTTTTTAAAAGATATCATCACCAATCAATCTTATGCACCTCACCTAGTCTTTTAAGGGTAACGAAACAATTTAGACAACAATCACAACATAGTAACGAATTTAAGATAAGGTTCACATCAGCATGATATAGTCGACTCCCAACTTGTATCGGTATTATTTTTCAAAATGAACTAAACTAAAAATCAACTTTCATACAACATCACTCTCATTCGGAAAAAAAAAGAAAAATAAGTTTTGACTTCAACCCGATCTTCAGATGTATCAATAGGACACTTCCATTAACCGAACACCAATAATTTCATACATAGATACTCAATACACATAAATCAAAACCGCAAACCACAATCTCTAACTCACACCTCTTTGTATCCCCATAACTCTTTTTACCAATTCTGGACTGCATCTTAAGGGCAAATTTCACACATTCAGATTACACAACAGATCAAGCACTTAAATGAAATACCAACACATTTCATACATGAATATCTCCTGAAAATCAACCGTACAATTTAATGGCTTACACAACACCAACCACATATTCACGCATTAACACTCACTCAATATCCAACGGATTCAAAAGGTATTCAACGAACTCCCCGAGTGTCCAACAGACTCACCAAGTATCCACTACTTTATAATTCATGGCTTCAGGAAGCCCAACAGTCATCTTGTTTCTTTTACTCTCACAAAACCTTATACAGTGTCTATTCACTTTACCAATCTCGAGCTTTCTCATTCATTCTGTCAAATCAAATCACGTATTTCTCACATTTACAATCCTAAACATCATATCATAAATGCACGTATCATCAATACAAATCATTCTTCTATTTTAACAATATTGCAACCTATCAACATCTCATCACTTAAGAATCAATCTTATTCTAGCAGTCACGCTCACCACCAATTTCGCACCATTCCCACTAAAAACACCAACTACACTCCACTTCATTATCACCCTTAATAGTTCAACCTCATATCGCCCCTACTTCAAACAATTTCCTTACCTTGCATATATTGACCATTTGACTTAAGTTGCATCACTATCGTTCTCCCTGTGTCATACTTTCCCTCTCTCCGAATAACACAACTAATATTCTCCTATCGATCTCTCATAATATCACCACTACAGCAATCACTACAATGACTACAACAACACCATAGCACATCATTTTCTACAAAATTTCTACATATAGACATCTGTCTCAAACCTAGAGATCTTATCCCTAAGTATAAACCTAGTGTCCAATTGACTTCCCGAGAGTTCCATCTAGAAGGAGCGGTGATCAAGCGCATCTTCCAACTGGATCTATTCGGTAGTCGCCTGGGTGTCCAGGAGACACATACTGTATCTAGACACCCTACCTATAACCCTCATCTTCCTAAGTCAACCTCAAATACATATAATTCCCTAGGCGGGCTCCACTGCCTTACCTATACTCAAAATCACTACTTTAATAACCACCATAACAATAACAAAACACAATCATTATCACAACAAGACATCATCCCTTCGAACACACTCAAGACACTCACTCACTCAATCCTCTAGCTATGATACACTTCACTCACTTAAAAAAAAAATTTATTCAAAGTATTTAAAACCTAACACGTAATCTGCGCAATTCAAATAAAACACTTCAAACACTTAGCTCACAAACCTCACTTACGGTCTAACGCTTCTATTACATACTAAAAGAGATCACCTCTCACATGTCGACATCGCCACTACGCATAAGTGCTACAACAATCTCAGCCTTTCAGATTCTTTCCCGTCTAACAACTCATCTAAAAAAAAGGCACCTTACTACCAATGGCTCAAGGCCAAAACTACCAATAGTAACGATAACGATAACAACGGTCGCAACCATAACCACTACAAGGAGGTCAAACTTTTCTCTTTCTCAGACACGAGCATTAGCTATTCACAGTTTCATGCAGACTTAAATGCAATGCTAGTTCATTGAACACGCGACAGTCATGCAAGCTCACTCATATTTTTAAAAAAAAGGGCAATGATTTTTAAACCCATGAGACTAAGTCTCCCCACGGTCTCTAGGTATTCAAACCTAATGCTTTGATACCAAGTTGTCACGCCCTCGATTTTCAACATAAATAATAAACACTTTTAATAAATAAAGTCCTCGCTGTAATACAAATAATACCCCAAAAGATCTTTTTGTTCACTGTTCTCAAATAAATTCAAATATTACATTCCAACTCGAAGGCCCTAAATCATCATAATACCAATATCCTAGGGAAATATTATTACAATTTACAAATACTATCTTTCCAAAAAAAAAATGCTCTTTCAGATCTTGTGCTATGAAATCCTTCTTGAATATTTTTTTAAAGGTTTGGTCACAAATGCACAACATGTACTCCATGTCAACTTCCTTGAATCGTACCTGAAAATGATAGGGTGAGCTACACAAGCCCAGTAGGGAAATCTATACGCAAGCTATATGAAAATGTGATGAATCATACACCTAGACTGAGTGATGAGACGAGATACCACAAAGAAACGTGAGTTTTCCACCACAAACGAGCATACTACAACCAGGAGATCATAATTTCATAAAGGTATTTCTAACAGCTCATACATCAAACTAGAAGCATAAACCAACTCGAATTATCCTAATTAGACCACAACTTATCCTCAATCGTCACTTGTCCATCGCTACGCAATTACTCCATTTTGCCTCGATCCATACGAATATGTGATGATCATGCACCAACAGTGGTAGGTGAGCAACATTTTATATGTACAACGAACCCCAAGACGCTAATAACAATGAGTATATCTATCAGCAGAACACCACAAACATATCATTGGATTTCCTTTTTTTTAACATAATTGATTTATCTTTCATTTCTCAAGTATTAGCCACTCCATGCAACAAGAACTAGTTTCCTTGATTTGTACCGAACAAGAGGCTCAGTGAGGAAGAATAGTAATCCAAGATACGGTTCAAAGTCGAACGACAAGCCAAACATTAGATTAACAACTTTATCTCTCTTTTCATTTCTCAAGCAACACAGGTCATAAGTCTAGCTCAATCAATCAACAATGCGTGATATGTGATGAAAGCAATGCACCGGGCAATGTTGGGCCCCGTAACCCCCGCCAAGGTCCCACCAAGAAGGTGAACCTGGCTCCGTCCATATTGACGTAAATTTCGGGCGGTGTTGGGCCCCGTAACCCTCGCCAAGGTCCCACCAAGAAGGTGAACCAGGCTCCGTCCATATTGACGTGAATTCCGGGCGGTATTCGGCCCCATAACCCTCGGCAAGGTCCCACCAATGAGGTGAACCGGGCTCCGTCCATATTGACGTGAATTCCGGGCGGTGTTAGGCCCCGTAACCCTCGCCAAGGTCCCACCAATGAGGTGAACCAGGCTCCGTCCATATTGACGTGAATTCCGGGCGGTGTTGGGCCCCGTAACCCTCGCCAAGGTCCCACCAAGAAGGTGAACCAGGCTCCGTCCATATTGACGTGAATTCCGGGCGGTATTGGGCCCCGTAACCCTCGCCAAGGTCCCACCAATGAGGTGAACCGGGCTCCGTCCATATTGACGTGAATTCCGGGCGGTGTTAGGCCCCGTAACCCTCGCCAAGGTCCCACCAATGAGGTGAACCGGGCTCCGTCCATATTGACGTGAATTCCGGGCGGTGTTAGGCCCCGTAACCCTCGCCAAGGTCCCACCAATGAGGTGAACCGGGCTCCGTCCATATTGACGTGAATTCCGGACGATGTTAGGCCCCGTAACCTTCGTCGACATCCGAAGTTGGATACGACTCCATCCATTGTCCATACTCTATGACATGCCACACCATGATACATACAAAGTTCGATGTCACACGTAGCCGTAACACTCGAATCATAGGTCCATAAACATCCTTCATTATGCACAATCCATCCATCATCAATCTCACACCCATTATCGAGTTAAAACGATTATACAACATCATTAAAAATTGCATACTCAATATTTTTCAATGATTCCAACGCCAAATTATCACCAACTTACTAATCTTTAAAACCCACAAGGACCCATAACCAATAGCATCATTTAACCATAACAAACAATAAAAAGAAAACGCAGCCCGATACCCTGCCCAGATTTTCAGATTTTCGTTCAATCTTCTAAAAATTACTATAAATCGAGTTCTTAATATTTTTGAGTGATTCCAGTCCCAATAGTTGCATGATTGAACGAAGCTTAAAAGTCACGAAGGAACCCTTATCAAATCTGCCCTCAAAGGGTGGTTAAACAGGGGTTTTCCCAGGCTACACGAATCTGTCGCGCAGCATGACAGATTGACACACCTCCACTCAAACGAACATAACTTTCTGTGTACTAAGAGTTTTAAGACGATTCTAGTGGCAAATGAAAGCTGACTTCAAGACCTTCGAATCGATATAAAGTTTGCATGAAACGGACATCGGACGAGGAAGTTATGGCCATTCGAAGTGGGCTGACATCCAGAACACGAGACAGATTGCAGACCAGTTTTCTAAAAATCACCATCAATTCAATTCTCAACGGTTTCGTATGATTCCAGCGGCATTAGAACGGGCTCTAAGTCTACTCTATTTCATACGAAGGAACCAAAATTCAATCATGAGTTTAAGAAGGCGTAAAACCCCAAAAACAAAGACCCTGTTTCTGCAGAATTTTCGGAAATGGAACAAACAACCTCAAACAACGAAACAAAGCACGATCTAGGTACGTAAACACCGTATAAACGCATAACAAGAGTAAGAGATCCCTACCTCATGGGTTTTGAGCAAAACCCGAACCTTTGACCAAGTCAACCAAGCTCCCACGCGGTCCGATCATGATTTTTCTTGGATATTTGGAAAGCCCATGCGCCGTATAACGACTTTAATTCTTGGGCTTTGTTCGGAATCACGCTCTAAGTTGATGAAATCGAGGAGAGAAGTGGAGGGAGAGTTTCGGAGGGAGAGAGCCGAGAGAAAGAAAAAAAAAAAGGAAAAGGGGAAAAAATGGTTTTTTTCCTGTACGCCCATATACATATACATATATACTTATCACACTTTCACCCCTGCACTTGCAATTATGTCACATTGATCCCCTAATCTTATAACCATGCCTTTATTCAAATTTCCACAATTTACGTCATTACTCGATAATTTTAATATTTCTTAAAAAAAAATACGGCCCTAAAATACGGGTCTCTACAGAAAAATTCCACCGAAATAAGAGATGGTGTTCTGGCAAAAGTTTAATGGTACTTCCCCATAATCCCGAGGTTCCGAAGGATGTATCAGTCAGTAGAAACAACAGAAAACTTGACATGGCATGCTCAGCAAAGAGAGTCTGATGGCCAATTACGTCACCCAGCAGATTCCCCGCAATGGAAGTTAGTAGACCATCTTTGGCCAAACTTTGCCTCGGAGCCAAGAAACCTTCGGTTAGCTCTTTCTGCAGATGAGATAAATCCACATAGGTCCCTCAGTAGTCGATATAGTTGCTGGCCAGTTATTTTGGTTATGTACAATCTACCACCGAGGTTATGCATGAAGAAGAAATTTATGATGTTATCACTGTTGATATTTGGTCCACAACAACCTGGTAATGACATTCACATGTTTTTGGAGCCACTAATAGATGACTTGAAATTGCTATGGATGAAGCATATGAAGCTTACAAGCAACAACATTTCAGGTTAAGAGCCGTGCTATTATGGACTATTAATGATCGTCCAGCTTTTGGGAATTTGAGTGGTTGCACAGTGAAGGGATACTATGCATGTCCAATTTGCAGTGAAGGGAGATGTTCTTGTAGATTAAAGCATGGTAAGAAGAATCGTTATGAGGGTCATAGAAAATTTCTTCCTCGCTATCATCCATATCGAAAGCAAAAGAAGGCATTTAATGGTGAGTAAGAGTTTGGGGAACCTCCATCGCCATTAAGTGGGGAAGAGGTGTTAAGGGAGGTAGAAGGGATAAAAACCACTTGGGGAAAGGCAAGCAAAAAGAAGTCATCAAAGGTTGGTACGAAATGTTGGAAGAAAAAATCAATATTCTTTATGCTTGAATATTGGGTGTTCTTGTATATTCGGCACTGCTTGGATGTTATGCACATTGAAAAAAATGAATTGGAAAGCATCATTGGTACATTGCTTCAAATACAAGGAAAAACAAAGGATGGAATTAATGCTCGTTTGGATCTCCTAGAGAGAGGTTTGCAGCAAGAGTTAGCACCTCAGATTGGGGCAAAACGAACTTACCTGCGTCCAGCCTATTGTACATTGTCTAGGGAGGAGAAGATAAGATTTTGTACGACATTTTCAAAACTCAAGGTACCAGATGGGTACTCTTCAAATTTGAGAAACAATGTCTCCATGCAAGATTTGAAACTATATGGTATAAAGTCACATGATTGTCATGTATTGATGCAACAATTATTACCTGTGGCTATACGATCTGTGTTGCCTAAAGAAGTGAGATATGCTCTTACGAGATTATGTTTCTTTTTCAATGCCATTTGTAGCAAAGTGGTGGATGTGTCAAAATTAGACAAAATTCAAAATGAGCTGGTAATCACATTATGTTTGCTTGAGAAGTACTTTCCACCATCGTTCTTTGATATCATGGTTCATCTAACGGTGCATCTTGTTAGAGAAGTCCGACTTTGTGGACTTGTTCACTTTCGATGGATGTACCCATTTGAAAGGTTCATGAAGGTTTTAAAGGGATGCGTTCATAACCATAATCGTCCAGAGGGTTGCATTGCTGAGAGATATATTGCAGAAGAAGCTGTTGAGTTTTGCGCAGAATTCTTATCCAAAGTAGATGCAATTGGGGTTCCCGTTTCTAAGAACATGACCGCTGATGATAGCATCGGAAGACCTTTACCAGGGGGTAAGGTTACTGCTATTGATCATGAATTATGGGAATTGTATTTGTTTATAGTGGTTTGGCATTTTTATAACTATTTGTTTAGGACTTACTTGATCCTTTGATAGGGAACACATGGCTTTGCTGAAAAGACAATATCCTCGTAATTTAAAAAATCAAAAGTGGCTACAACTTGAACACAATAGGACATTCATATATTGGCTTCATGGGAAGGTAATAGAACAATCAAACATGAAATCTTTTACTTCTTGTTTGTCAATAAAATGTATATCTACTAATAATTCAATTTTACACAGGTTGCAGAAAAATTGAGTGCCTAACATAATATATCTCACAACCTAAAGTGGATAGCCCAGGGACCTTCCTTGGATGTGATAAAGTATTCAGGCTACATTATAAATGGTAGTCGTTATCATACAAAGGACCTTGATAGCTCACGAGTTAGCCAAAATAGTGGAGTTAGCTTAGTGGCAACAATAATGCAGGTTGCTAGTTACAAGGATAAGAATCCTGTGTATGCGGAGATGAGCTTTTATGGGGTTATTACTGAGATATGGCACCTTGATTACAATCTGTTGAAAATTCGAGTGTTTAAGTGTGATTGGGTTGACAGCAAAAAGGGTGTGAAAGTGGATGAGCTTGGTTTCACGCTAGTCGAGCTTGGAAGGATAGGCCACAAGTCTGATTCTTTTATTCTAGCTTCCCAGGCTAAGCAAGTTTTTTTCTGTAGAAGATTAACTTGATTCAAGGTGGTCAATTGTCCTTGAACCTCCTTAGCATCGGTATCTGTGCAGTGTGGATGATGATTGATGTGAAATTTTAATGTACTCGCAAGTGCACGAATCGTACCGAAGTATAGTAATGCAAGAGCGAGGTCGAATCCACAGGGACTTGTGATTTTTTATAGGAAAACTAAATAATTTTAAAGTGACTAAACCCTAACCTAGTTGACAAAAAGTTGTGATTGATTCTTAAACTAAAAGTGAAAAGTAAAAACAATGAACAAAATTATCCAAGACGAGAAAATTAAAGCTTCTTTTTAATGAAAGGTGAAAATACTAGGGTTTCGGAATCCACACCCATTAACTCGTATCATTATATATTCATGATCATTGCCTTTACCCAAAATTTCTTCATGATAATCTGAAAGCTAATTCTGTTACTACGGAAAATATCATCGTGAAAGTTCATCAAAAAGTTTAATGTTTGTTCCTCTCCGCTCGCAAGTATAAAACCAAATCATTAATTGTATCCGCTTTTAACAAATCACAATAAATATCCAGTTTTATAGTTAACAATGAAAATCCAGCATTCAATGTTAAAGACAATTACAAATCATGAGAAAAAAGATGATTGAACTCATATCCAGAATCTATCTCTAACAATTGATTTGGAGTAAGAACAATTTAATCATAATCAAAACCCCATATTCGGGTGAAATCAAATCTCATAAATATATAACTAATAATCGTTAATGGGGCTTCATCCTCAACCCTAGTTGAAGAGATTAGCCGCTCATGGAGTCAAAACACATAATCATATCATAAAAGAACTCCATGAAAGCTTACAAAATTAAAGTAGTTATTTTTTTCTTCCCTAGCCTTTCCTCTGCCACTGCTCCTGTACGCGCCAAGAAGCTGCTGCCTTGTTGGTGTTGCTGCTTGTGTTTTGAAAAAAAAGGTCCTCTCAAGCCGTGAATCTCCTCCTTTTTATATCCCCTTATTGGCCCTCTTTCCTTTCTGAATAAGATTGCCAAATTTCTTTTGAATCAAAACTTTCCAATTAATGGGTATCCTAAAGGGAAGAGAATCATTTTCTGACCAAAACTTTTCCTATTCAGTCCATTAACAATCTAGGTGTGCTCAACTAGTCAAATATCTTTGTGCCAATGGAAATTTGACTGACTTCCAAATTCTAGTGCACTACTTGATTAATCTTGGACCGCTTGATTTCAACACCGTGTGTTCATTTCACACATTTGAATTATGGGCTCGATTGACTTTTGGGCTATCTTTGCGCTAACTACATCCAACGGACGAAGCTTTTTTTTTGTGACAAGTCTATAATACCTACAAAACATAAATAAATGATAATGAGCCATAAATAACTGTAAAGTTAGGACTAACCATGCCAGTATGAAAGTCTTTTAAGTACTATATTTTATGCTCATCAATGATCTCAATGATTGTTTTGCCGAGCCTCAGGGATTTGATAGAGTATTGCCAGAAGTTGAATCATTAGATGAAACCGATGATCTTGTGTTACCTCTTGTGCGGGGAGATTGTGATGGAACGTGGATCGATAATTAGTGATCAGAAGTCAAAATATCTCTATCTTTTTGTAGAGGACATACAAGATTAATCTATGTTGTTTCTTTAATTGTCATAACTTGGTTGTCTCTCCCTCTCGCTATATGTTTGTTGAAATGCTAAAAGTTAATTTCTAATTTTGTCAACTTGCTATAGATGTCTGTGTTTAGTTTTTGACTGTTATATGCATTTAACTTGTGCTTGTACTTTGTGCTAGTTTCTTTTATTATTGTCTCTATGATCATCATATCTTATTTCTTTCAATTTCATACAGGATGGATTCTGATGATAACCATCCTAGTAATGAGGACAATACTACACCGTCCTCGATAGACCCAAAATGCAAGAAAAGAAAGGGTAGAGGTGCAACAACACTACCAAATGTCATAAAAGATAGAAGTTCAGGCATGCGAAAAGTCATTAAATATGACCACATGGGTCGGCCAACAGGGACTAATAGAGCAAAGTTCGCGAGTTATCTTGGAGTCCTAGCTCACACTATGATCCCGCTATCGCACACATATTGGTCTGAAGTGACGGACGATGTAAAAGAAAGACTGTGGGAAACTGTATCGGTAAGGATGAGTTATGTTTATACCTCTCAATTCACCAACAAGTTTCATTGTATAATTTGTCTTCTTTATTTGGTTAGGCGACATTCGATGTGGACCTAAGGAGTAAAAAAGGCATTTTATCTTCTATCGCAACGTGTTTGAGGACATTTAGGAAATGTCTGACCAAGCATATATATGCTAACAAATCAAATCCTATCATTCTCTCAAAACCACCAGAAGCTTATAGTTTTCTAGAGCAAAAAGAATGGGATTCATTCGTCAAAAGAAAACTTACCAAAGAATTTGAGGTACGTCAAGTTAATTATCTTTTAGTTAGAGGTCAATGTGATGCAATTTAAATTATATTCCTATCTTATTTTAGTAAAGATTTCCTCGTGTTTTTGAAGGAGTTTCGCGGAGTGCAACAAGGTAGACGAAAACACAACTTATATGACCACAGATTTAGCCGTAAAGGTTACTCTAGGCTTGAAGAAGAAATTGTAAGTGTTTGTAGAACTAATTATTACTCCTAAACATATAATGTGGCTAATGTCATCATATGCGCTATGTGTTTCAACCAATGGCCTTTGATTTGTAGGCTAATAAATTCGAAGAGGCGGTTGTCAGTGTGGATAGGAGTGTTTTGTGGAAAAAGGCTCGCCAAAATAAAAATGGAGAGTATGGTGATATCAAAACTAAGGAAAAAGCTGTGGAAATTGTAAGGAAAACTATGTCGCACTATCTTTTGATGTTTTAAATGATTGAATGTTATATTGTTCATTTTCTTACATACTAATATACATTACATGATGAGATAGCCAAACAGGTAGAAGATGGGACATTACAGACTCAAGGAAGTAATGACATCCAAACCATGGGATTAGGTGGTACTGAACGTAGTTGCGTAAGAGGTGTAGGAGGAAAGGTCACTCCAACCATGTACTTCCACGTGCCTAGACGTGGAAATCATTCACGTTGTGAGGAGAAGCAAAAGAGCCTGTTGCAAATTGTTTCTCAAATGCAAGTTCAGCTTGATACAATAGTTGATGCAATAGCACAACACATGCCTCACACACCAAAATCTGATAATATCGGTTCAAACACTTTTAGAAGTGACAATCTCGGAAGTCCACAAGTTAATAATTTTGCAATGGACAATTGGGGGAGAACCAAGGAGGACATGTCACCTCCAAACCCCACACCAAAAGTCAAGAAGGTGCAACTTTTTATTAGCATTAAGTGTATTTTTTACCTTGTTCATGCGCTGTCATTTTTTGGTTAGTGTCTAATTTCCTAACTTGTTTGTAGGGCAAGCAATGTAAACTGGTAGTAGGATCCATCAATAACATTGTTGCTCTTGGCACGGCATATGAGAAAGCGGTACCGAATGAAGAAGTTCATATGGTACCGCTAGAGGAGAGCAATCTGCGCGTGTCAATTGATGTTGTTAAAGTAGGAGAGGCCTTTCTTCCTATACCTATCCCTGAAGGGCTTCATTTTATAGGGGCGGCTACTGTAGGAGAGGCGGTTGGGTTTCATGTAGCATGGCCCAAAAGCCTTATATTGTTTGCCCCTGAGGTATACATATTATTATGGTTTTGTACATGTCAAATTTGAATTACTAGACTACAAATTAATTAATATTGTTACTTATGGGGAAATGTTTGGATTAGGTTGGTTCGAAAAAACCTGGCATGTTTGGAGATGAGGTATAACGTGCTCTCTTAAAATTAAATTGCCTTACCTGGTTTACTATGGAAAATCTTTAACTTAGAGAGAGCTTTACTAGTATTTTTCTTTCAATGTTAAAAGTTGTTTATCTTTGTGCACTCTGTCAATTTTTAATGTAGGCAACGCCAAAAAACCAAGATTGTAGAAATAATTTGGACTTACCGAACATCAATAAGGTGCAACTCTATTACCACGAAGTTTATTTTTCACATCGTTCATGCATTGTCAATTTATAATTAGTGTGATCTAATTTCCTATCTTCTTGTTGTAGAGCCAGCAATGTAGACTAGCAGTGGGATTAGTCAATAACATTGTTGCTCTTGGTACGATGCTTTGGAAGAGTGGACCGAATGAACTTCTTCATACAGTACCACTAGGTGAGGACCATGTGCGCGTGTCAATTGATGTTGTGAAGGTAAAAAATGCCCTTCTTCCTATTCCTATCTCCGAAGAGGTGGCTACTGTAGGAGATGCGGTTGGTTGTTTTGTAGCTTGGCCCAAAGACTTTATATTTTTTGCCCCAGAGGTATAATATCATTATGCTTTTTTCCATGTCGAATTTGAATTACTAGACTACTAATTAATTGTTACTTTTTGAAAATGTTTGGCTTAGGTTGCTTCAAAAAAACCCAGCATGGTTGGGAATGAGGTATAACGTGCTATCTTAAAAGCTTTATGATGATTTCTTTTTATAAGCTAAGTTGGCTTACATTGGTTTTCTTTTTGGAAAATGTTTGGCTTAGGCTGCTTATAAAAAACCTCGCATGACTAGAAATAAGGTATAATGTGCTATCTTAAAAGGTTTATAATGATTTCTTTATGCGATTTAAGTTGGCTTACAATGGTTTACTTTGGAATTCCTTTCACGTAGAATGCTTTGAAACATCATGGAGTGGTTGGTCGTAAAGTGGTCGGCGATGAGGTAGAAAGTAACACTTTGAACTATTTATTACTATTTTTCGAAAAAAGTTGAGAGTAACTTGTACTTCTACATTCTGTCCAATATGACTAGGTGACTTCAAAAAATGTGGAGTGGGAAAGTAATTTGGAATGCATTGAATTATTTACCACATTGACCAAGCACACCGATAAGATGGAAGCTTTTCAAATTCGTATAGATGATGACATATTTGGTGCGGAGGTTTATGCTCAACTACAAAAAAGTTGACATGGAGTACATATGTCATATGAAAGAAGTATCTGCTACATGCATAATGTTATACATAAGGTAAGAGTTATTGAATACATCTTTTAATGGTTGTAGAAGTATGTAGTGGTTATAAATTTTGTTTCATTCTTTTCCAGACAACTCTATGCGGGTATCAAGGTTTCCAATATGGATACAAGATTTGCATTTGTTAATCCTTGCTCACTTAGTGAAAATTATAAGACTAGTGAAGCTTCAAAGCCCAGAATGCTTGCAAGTCGACTTGAAGATGTCAAGAATGACCAATTGCTTTTGGTTCCTTGTAATATTGGGTAAGTTTTGCAAATCTATACATTGTTCCTCTTAATTTGCTTTTGTATTGTTCTGTTTCTGCTTTTAGTATGCTTGTCTGGCTCTCTATTCCTGTTGTGTCTATAGCAAAGCAAGAGGTATTGGTCATAGCTAATTATGTCTTGTTTCATATTAGGATCCATTGGGTATTGTGAGTCGTTGATTTGTCATCTTCAACAGTGTACTACATGGATGCAATTAATAAGGAAGTCCACTCACCCCTTAAACTCTTGATTAAGACGTAAGTTTTTAGACTTTGAGTATTATTGTTTGAACCCTCTTCTTAATCATATTATGTTGATGTGACAGCAGTAAGGGAGTACGGAGTAGTCGAATTATTAATTGGAAAACAGTCGAGGTATCAATGCAATCTCTCTCTTTTTGGGTTTTTTTGGAATTGTTTTTATGTTTTTTTTGATTGAAATTATTGTATTTGTCTACGGTGCCCGAAACAACCTACAAACGTGGAATGTGGGTTCTATGTAATGAAATACATGAAAGATTTGATTAGAGATGAGAGGATCTTAAGCAGAGGAAATGTAAGACTTATTTTTAACTTGTATTTCTTTATATTGCTTTATGAATAGAATTGTTAACTTGTAAGTATGTTTTTTTTTAATCCATTGCAGTTCAATGGAAAAAAAACTTACACGAAAGCCAAAATTGATGAAGTGCAAGCCGAGTGGATAAAGTCCGTTATGAACGAAATATAATCAGCTTATATGTGTAAGTTAGCTCGTCCTTTATTTGAGTTTACTATGTGCTTGCTTTGCTGTCCAGTTCTGAATTGTGGTTGCTTGTGATGGCTATTGTTCCTGTCTGCTGTTTTTCTATGGATTCTGTTCTTCTACTGCTTCGGTTGTGGCACTAGTATTGCTTAAGCTTAAGCGACTGTTGTTGTTGTTGTCATAGCTTTTGTTGCTGTTTGCTGAATAATGGCTCCCCATAGCTGCTGCTGCTATTTTAGTTGCATACAATCTGTCATGTGGCTTCTGGTATATGCTAGAATATTTATGAGTTCTACATCTGTTTTGTTGCTGATGCTGTTTCTACTGTGGTATATGCTAGAATACTTTATGAGTTAGCACTGTAACGTTCTATTTGGTGCTGATCAGTATTGAAATGTTTTCTTTGGTGTTGATCAGTACTGAAATGTTCTATTTTGGTTCGTTGCTACTGTCCATCATGCTTCCAAGATCATTCCACCTCTTATACCATTATGTAATTCAAGTTGTGCAGCTAGGCACTTGGAAGATTAGTTTGATATTTGGAATGTCTTCTTTACTTGGTTGTTTTCAGTGTTATGTAATTTGCTTATCTGTTTGCAGACAAAGAGAAGCAGATAAATAACTTCAACTAGGGTTTTTGGAGGGCTTGATTTGGTCTCTCTCTCTCTCTCAATTGATCTCTCTGTTGATGTTGGCTCTCGGCCACTTGTCCAAAACCTGTCCGACTCATAAAAATATTTAAATACATGTACACATATTTTTCACTTGTCAAAAACGCGTCTGAGCATGTCTGTGTCTGACCCGTCTGGGATACGGATACGAGAGGCCTGGAAATGCTTCTTAGATTCAAAGAGCTATAATATGGGACACTATGTGAGGTTCGCAAAAAAACTAAATCAAGACCAATACAGAACAACCCAAGAAGTAGCCTCATATGCGAAATTAATTAACTTACAAGTAACAATGAAAGACTCCTATCCAGGAAGATTAGTAATCAATTCTTCTTGCCTTTGGCAAGATTTGACCTTTGAGTAGAGAGTGTTCGAGGGTGGCAACTAGACTAGCCCTAGTTGGTTTGCCAATGTACTAGATTTGGATAGTTGTCATTGCATTATATACTTTGTGTTGCCCATGTGGTTTATGTATGCGTACATAACAATATATGATGAACAAGTTTTACTTTCATATATATGATAGTTTATCCCATTCGATGATGCATCCCCCAGATCCAAATCTTTAGATTGGGTTCGCATTTTACAATTTTGAGTTTGATGGGCTTGATTCTAGATGCAAGCACATACAAGACACCCACCCCAGTACTCAAGTCCATGTAACAGCTTTGGACCTATGGTGGGCCCTCAGTCATGGGATGTGTGAGTAATCCCTAAACCCATATTGGATTACCCGAGGCCTTGTTGATTTGTAATAATGACAGGCTGAAGAGGGTGTCATTATAGACATCCATACAATGCAAGGACTGAGGTAGTGAACATAGTTTTGCTTGAAATTTCCTGCTAAACTCTTGATAAAAGAGTTCTGGACTTCTGGGTTTTGATGTTCTTTGGTAGGGAGCACCCTTGTTTTATAATCTTGTGTAAGACTTGTTAATGTACACAATTGAAGTGTTTTATTGCTATTTGTCTTGAATCTGAAGTGAAGCGGGTTTTTGACATATTAGTTGGAGTCCAGTGGTTAGTTTTGCTTCCTGTTACACAATTGAAATTTGCAGTCAAATAACCATCCTAATGGTAGTATTGAGAACTTCAAGGTTCAGTCAGTTGCCAGAGTTTGGTTCTAAAGATGTGTTTTCTGCTACTTTTTTCGTGGAGTTCTTGATGCTACTACTTTTTGTTTTCTCCTAGATTTAGGCATTGGAGTTCTTGATGCTGCTACTTTTTGTTTTCTGGTGGATTTAGGCATGCTCTGAGAAGATGAAGTGCTTGAAATTGGCTTCAAAGAATGAAGAATTCGTTGTATACTTCCATGCTTGCGGTTCAATTAGTTTTCTTTGTCCTTTTTATTGTTGAAGCTTTTGTTCTGCATTTTTATGCATTTTCAGAAATTTGATTGATGTTAGATTAATTCAAAGTAGGCTTTCCGGCACGATGTTTCTATCTATGACATGTTTTGTGCAAGATGCAATATCAGTTATGCATATTTCGTATTGCTATGTCTTTTGTTTTGGAGAAGATAGCTACAGGCTAAATACTTATTTTACATGTATTTATTATTGGTTAGAGATTCGGGCATTTTTTAAATGCTTAAAAAAAAAAAGATGCATCTTTCTATCACATTTTTAGATTGTGATGATAAGAACATTTAATCACGGTTTTAGACGAAAACCGTGATCTAAAAACTAGAAAAGATCACACTAACTGTTTTCCATCTCATTTTTTAGACATGAAAGATCATAGTGTTTGGTGGTGATTGTTATTCACATATAATCACGGTTTTTCAAGAAGAGTGTGATCAAAACCCGAGAAAGAACACGGAAATGAGTTTCTATCTCGGTTTTGGCTAGAAACGATCACGCTTTTTGGGTGTGATTGTTTCTTTCTTTCAATCACGGTTTATAACCGTGATAAAAAAGAGTGACTTACAATCACACCCAGATCTATCACGGTAGGAGGAGTGTGATAAAAGACTAACTATCACTGCCAATAGTAGTGATTTGTTATGCTTTATTGTAGTAGTGCCTAAACTACCTTATTGATTCACGCCATTTGATTGGCCAGAGCGAGTCACCAATTACTTATATAAAGAGGCATTTAGGGTTCTGAAATACCAACACAATTCACCCTCATCAGCCACGAATCTTTGCAGAAACTCTCTCTCATACTCCCTCTACAAAAGCCATAATATCCTGAAGGCAGCTGCAATCCGACGATCAAACCTCTGAAGTACAAACCCTAGCCCTAGGGTTTTCGAGAAATAAGTCAGTCGATCACCATTAATCCGAAGCAATCAATCTACTGAGGGATCAAGGTGGTGAGGCCCAGGGGCCTATGGTTTGATTCTTTTATGCTTTTGTACTTTAATTGTACGTATTTTGAATTTTCGTTAATCATCTGATCTGGTGTGAGGAAGAACATCGATTGGAGGATCGTTCCCTCGGTCGATATATCGATCTAGAAAGATCCGTCAGTCGTGACATCAATTCATCGGCCGAGGAATCCATTCTCTGGGACAACCCGTTTTCTATTCTGATGCATGTTTTCAATTGCTGTTCTGGCACACTTTATTATTTGTTAAAGGCATAAAAATAGATTACGTGTTAGAATTAAATGAAGCAAGTATATATCCTGTGTTGAACAATTATGGGTCAGTCTCACGATTGGGCAAAAAGAGGTGCCTAACACCTTCCCATTATTGTACCCTTGGCTCCTTTACCCAGAATCTCTATGTATTTTTTCTAGTTTTTATAAACTAGATGGCGACTCTATTTTGATGATAACGTTATCATGTGGCGATGTTCCTAGCCATGGGAATATCCACGATCTTGGTTTATGAAGTGGAACCAAACAAACATGATCAATCTGTATAGCGATGCCTCGTTTGGGAGGTGTCTACAGTTTTTGGCGACTCTGCTGAGGATTAATGTTTGCTTACTTAATTCTTTTATCATATGCATCGAGCGGGCAACCTAGTTGAGTTCACCTAATATCCTGGCATGCCACGGGCTATGTTAGGGGTTCCAGCAAACTCCATAGTCACTTATACCTAGTGATATATCAAAGAGGGGATCACCTGATTGCCGCCTATGATGGGCTGGTAAGACGACTGCTGCTCTTTGACAACAGAGCACCCTTGAGACTACCCAAACCTTACATGTGTGTGGGCACACGCCCCTAAAATTTTATTTATGTATAAAATCGGGTGCGCCCTTTTTTGGAAAAAGCGCGGCAAAACATTACAATTCAAAGTTGCCATTCGGGTTTTAGCGGTGAAGCACCCAAGGAACCAAACTTGAAACATTTTCTACGTTTTGATTTGAAAAAGGCTTTGTAGACTGGACCATTGTCACCTTCGATATTTGAGGTTCGGGAGCCAAGTTACGAGAGGGGAAGGATTTTATGGCACCCCTCTCGCCCAATCCGGAGATCAGTCTCTACTCGGGCATTTTATAAAACATTTGCATTTTTCTCATTGATCATTTTTTAGCCAGTTAGGGTGGAGGAACAGTTAAAGGGGATTAAAACGGTAACAAGTTTGTAGTGTGATAGAATGTAATGGATGGCCTATCTAAACAATCATAATAGATTGAGAACAAGTATTTATGAGCATTTTAAGCAAACTGGAGCACACTGATCTAGAATGATACACATAGGAATAAACCTGTATGCACTGGCCATGCCACTGCATACAGAGATGACTTGCGTACACCATACCATGACTGGCGTGTGCCGGTAAACCTAAACCCACAGCTTCTATTCTCAACCCCTCTAGGCTCTAGAAAGGACCAATGCACACCCAGAACAAACCACACAGTTTATAAAGCAGATTTTAAGCAATTACAGAGAGCAAAAATAGATTTAGCGACATAAAATGAACAAAACACCCCATAAATAGTGTGGGGAAATAAACAGAGGCCAAGGCCTAGTTTCCATGCAAAGGCCATCCATTGGACTAGATCTTACTGTCGTACGCCAGTTAATGGTGACCGTATGCTAGTTATACTTCTTTGTCCAGTGCTTGGCTTTGCATCTTCTGGGCTCTCGAACATGACCAGAAGGACCTCAGTGGCATTCCAAAGCAAAATAAACAAATAAATAGCTATACAGTTCTAAATACAGAAAGCAATAAATTGGTTTTTAACATGCAGTAAGGTGATAAAATAGAAAGGAAAGCAAAAAATAGCTAAACAGTGATCCCCACGCCAGTATTGCACGTACTGCTATAACAAGCGTACAACTTGAACTTACTGGCGTGTGCGCCAATGTTTGCTATGCACAATCTTTGAAACCTTGCTAGCTCTAGGGCTAGGACTAGTATTGATTACCAGCCTTGACCCTACTAGCCCCCCTCAGGGGTCAGAACAGAAGGTTTACAAAATGTGGTATACCTTTGGTTTTGACTTTGATGGAATGTTGGAGCTTTGAACTTGAGGTATGAGAGATGGATGATGAGTGTAAGGATGTTGTGGTATGTAAGAGAGAGGTCCTTGCTTGCTTTTTCAATGATGAAAGAAAGAGGAAGAAAAGAACTAAGGAAAATGGGAGGAAGAAAGACTTAGAGCTTTTATGGTGGTTAACCCCTTGCATTTATATGCAAGGGGGGTATATATAGGCCAAGCAATGAAGGAGATAGGGTGATAACCAGGCTGGTTTAGGGCTGGTTAGGTTAGAGAGGGAGTCTCCCATGCATTAAATACATGGGACTAGTTGATGGAAGGTGTAGGAGAGAGGGGGAACATCCCCTGCGCATGTATAATCATCAAAGGAATGTACAATGTACTGGGGTGGCTTAAAAGTCTCGTGCACGTGGTTGAATAAAGGTAATTTGACTGGCTTTGACCGACATACGCTTGTCCTGTACCTACATGCGCAAGTAAAAACCCAGTCAACGGTCGATGACTGACACGTGACAATTTACCAACGCATGCTAGAACAGCACCAGCGTAAGCCAGTATGGTTTTGCTGAGGCCATTTGGTTCTGGCTTGAAGGATTTGAAAAGGGGTTCGAAAGGGTTTGAATGAGGTTCGGAACGCTCAAAGCTCAAACACACTAACAACCACGGGATGTTCTTGACCTTAATCATCATCGGGGAATCAAAGACCATAAGTAAACTAATCTAGACAGTCCAGAATAGGGTGTCTACAGTAGCCCCCCTTTGACAGCACTTGGAGCACCATTGACTTGGTACAAGTAACTTCAAAGGTTTTCTAGACACCCTTCCAGACTATCCAGAACAGAACATACGAGTCAAAGTAGACATGAAACTTAAAGAACCTGATTGGTTAAATTTGGACGAGCGGCTGTTGCTGCTGGGGATAATGTGGGCAGGATTGATCGCCGCTTGATTAATTTTAAAGGACAGACGGGCTATCATAGAAGAGGGATTATCCTTGGGAATAATCTGTTGTAAGCAACTCGCGGTCATTCACTTGATTTGAAAAGGACCATGCAGGTTGTCGCTGATTTGAAATTGATAGACGGGTGGATTGTCGTTGATTCGAAATTGGACGGATAGATCGTCATTGATTTGAAATTGATGGACGGGTGGACCATTTTTGAATTGAAATTGGACGGATAGATCGTCGTTGATTTGAAATTGATGGACGGGTGGACTGTCGTTGAATTGAAATTGGATGGATAGATCGTCGTTGATTTGAAATTGATGAACGGGTGGACCGTCGTTGAATTGAAATTGGACGGATAGATCGTCGTTGATTTGAAATTGATGGACGGGTGAACCGTCATTGAATTGAAATGTGACGGATTATGCTTGGGAAATAATTAACCATGGGCACCAATATGAACCAGGCCAGGCAATATGGGCTTTCGTTGAGAATGAATTTCGATGCAAGGAGTGATTTGGGCCTGTGGCCCAGAAATTATTGGCGTATGGTGCCAAACTACTACCGTAATTAACCCAAGCCCAAATCCAGCCCAGATCCGATCCAGCTCTTTCCCACGCCTTATAAACTTTTGATGGATGCTGGAAACTGCCCTATGGAAATTTCAAAATGACAACTTGTCTCCCCTCTCTTAAATTCTCTCTCAATCTCATTCTCCTTCTCTTCCTCACTCAAATACACGATATACCCACAACCCCGGCCATGGCAAAGAGCAAGAGCGGCAATGGAGGTGGCAGCGGTGGTGATCGGTTAAGGGCGGAAGAGGCTGTAGGGGGATGAAAACAATTGATGCTTCGGATTACCTTGGATTGCAACGGCTTATACGTGCCTTTTCACCGGAACCCTAATTCATCGTCGGCCTCCTAATCTACAAAACAGACAAGGGGTGAAAGCACCTCTGCCTCTCGTGGCAAAGGCCCTCCGATGCCAAAGTTAGAGTCGCGTACTAATCAATAAACCCTAATTAACAGTAGGAGAGTCGTATGAATGCTAAAAATTGCGTTCACTTGCCTCTAGGTTTACCTCGTATTTATAGATTTGCATATGCTTGCTGTCCAAGCATCCCTGTTGCCCTAGAATTCCTATCTCGTATAGGAAACTTAGGACATTTTGGACTCTCGTTCCCTTATCAGTTTATTATAAAAGAGTCCTTTTAGGATTCTTTTCCATTACCGGTTGAACATCCCATTCTCGTTGGGTATCTTTCCCAGATCCTATATTCTCGAGATCTCATCCCTTTAGAGGATAAGACCATTCTAGAATCTTTCTAGAGCGTTCCCACAGCATTCAAGACCGCTTACTTAATAACTCTTTCCCTGTTCGGCCATCTCATTGCCGAACAGTGAATCTCGACTAATGACCCCAAGTGTCACTGGTCCACATTCTTATGCTTTTGGTAAATGACTTCACGTGTCTTTTATCTACACTTGCCGAACAGACTATATGGGCCAATGACTCCTCATGCCAATGATCCAAATCGCCGTTCACCGCCCTTCTCGATCGGCTAAGTCCTACCGTATTTACCATGTGCTCTCATAAACCATGTGTTCGGCAACTAAATGTATCTGTTCGAGAATACCTCCCTACAATTGCTCCCCAGCTTTACTTATTTGCCACTGTTCGGGGGCAATAGGTGAAGCTTAGAAACAAACGTTTAGACCGAACTCCTCTGATCCCGGGCAGTCATTGTATTAATACTCATTAATGTTTTTGGCAACTTTGTCATTATATCATTTCGGGGTAATGACTCCACGCGGCATGTTTCGTATGCCTGTTATTAATTTCAAACTGACATTTTACTCAACGGCATCAGAACGGCACCTACTTTCTGTTACTTTAACTCGTAAAGGCGTGGGACCCGTCGTTTCGTCTCCGTCCCTTTTCCTTTATTATCTTCCATGGGACGCTTTATTAGGGCTTTTATTCTTTTCACAACCCAAACGAAGAAACTCATACTCCTCCGCCATCGCCGCCGTCTGTAACTCGTTCGCGTCCCAGGAAACTGCTCTTTTGATTCCGTAAGCATTTCACTTCTCATTCTAATCCATTTCAATTTCTGGAATTTCAACCTTAGCTTTTCCTCTGGGAGTTTCATTTGTTTTTCTTTCTAGAAACCCCCTTTAATTTCTGAGTCCCAACAGTCATCCATGGCGGATGAAAATGAAAATACTCTCAAACCCAGTAAGTTTAGAAAACTCTGTGAGAGCCCTACAGCCATGGCGGTTTTTAGGGCTGAATACAACATCCCTGACAATGTGGGGCTCGAACTCGCCCCTTTGGGGGCGGACAGGGATGGCGGCTCGTGGGACAGAATGTGCATTCCCATCATAGCGATTGTTGAGGGTGGAGTCCGTTTTCCCCTTCACCCATTACTCCACCAGGTTCTGAACTGGTACCGCCTCACCCCCATGCAAGTTTCAACAAATGCTTTTAGGCTAGTAATGGGGATTATAGCCCTAAATGGGATTATGGGGACCCAATTAGGAATCTGGGATATCCAATGGTGGTATAGTATAGTACTAAACCCTGAGTACAATATGTACTACTTCAAGGTTAGGAGGGCAGACAAACGTCTCGTGCTAAATCTGTCAGATTCTGCTCGTGACCACGAGATCAATTTCCTCTATGTAACGGGAGCATTCGAGCCAGTAGGGGAAGATGGCCAAGTGGTGGGGCTCCATTGCCCCCACATATGGGGCTATCCACGTATGCTCTCGCTTTTGACTTGCAATTCTTTGTTTACCGTCTTCTCGTAGCTCTTCTATGTTTTTAATTTTCACTTTGAATTTCGATCTTGCAGCTGACAACGCTAACAGGCGTCCTAGACGAGAACCAAGTTACGTCCGAACAGAGGTCATCAATAGGATTTTAAAGTATACAGGCGAACCCGGTACCTGAACAGCTGGTCGGGGTCGTAACGCTGACGTATTGCTGGGATACGACCCTTCGTACAAAGGGGTTATCGACAGAAGGCTTGCCCATCCAAGTACCAGTACTGCTTCTACCTCCACTGCTCCTCAACCATGGAGTTCGAGATTGCAGGCTGGTGTTACCATTGCCGGACAGCCAGGTGAAGTTACTATCCCTGAAGGCGTTCCTCAGACACACGTGGTGCTCAGAAGGTCTGAACGAAGGCAAGTCATCTCCAAACAACAACCCGTTTCCCTCTGCGTTACCAGTCAGTCATCTTCCTCCGGCTACTCTCGATCTCCCCCAGCCCCAGGTACGATGACTCGCCAACCTGTTGACCTTAGCACCCTTCTCACTGTCTCCACGCGGGGACGTGGTGCTGCTAGTAGGGTGGCATCAACCGCCCCCCCCCCCCCCTCGATCTCGTCGCAATAGGGGGGATTAACACGATCATCTTCTTCTCCTCGGGAACACGATAGTTCCCTTGAGGCTGTTGATGCTCATTAGGACAAACGTCCCAAGAGCGAAGAAGCCGGAAATACTGAAGCTCTAGCTTCTTCAATTCCATTGGAAACTCCTCCCCCGAACATCCCAATCATGCCTAATGTCTAGGCCCCTTAACTCATGAGGGGGGAACGGCTTGTAAACGTAGGAGATAGTGCCAGCTCCTCGAAAACTGCATTAGCCTTGGCACAGGGCCTATCGCTTCCTATCGACATGCAGAAAGAATCCTCATCGTCTGCAGATAGACTTGTGTCCACTGGTCTCGTCAGTGGAATCAAGGTAACTAAAACCTTTTTTAGCTTTACCTTATTTGTAGCAGTTTAAAAAATCATTTAACCTATTTATGGTTTTTGCATAGTTTATCCAAAAAATGATGACACTAGGCCAAAAGTTTCAAGAGGCTGATGCCGAGAGAATTAGACTCTTGAATGACAACACGAAGCTGCTCCGAACAGTCTCAAGGCTGGAGAGAGAGAGACAAGGCCAAGGCAGAGGTTGTTGAAACAAAGAGCAAGCTTGAGACTGCCGAGGATAGTCTAGGTCAAGCTCTGGCAGAGATTGACAGCACCAAAAAGGCTGCGTATGAAGAAGGTTATCAAAAGGGTTTTGACACAACAACGGCCAGCTATGTGGACCAGATGCCAGCCATTCAAGACCAGATCAGGATTGCTAGCTGGGAGGCGTGTCTGACGAAGGTGGGGGTTGCTGAGGATTCTCCTCTCTGGGAAGACAACGATTTACCAAGCACCCGTTCAGCGAATGTGCACGAATCAGTGGAGCAGCCAGGGGAAGATATCGAGCAACAGATCGAGAACTTTGCTGATGCTGAAGAGAACATAGACAACGAATCCACGGCCGAACGTTCACCTGTTCGGGAGGAGGCCAACGACCCTATTATCTTGGAAGAAAATACTACTGGTGGCGGTCCCAATACTGAAGGTGCTGCAGGAGCCTCAAACGAGTCTTGACATGCATAAAAGGTGATAAAATGAAAATAAAACAAGAACAGGACGATCCGTGGTCCCCATGCCAGTGGTGCGCGTACAGCCATAACTGGCGTACGGCTTGTGCTTACTGGCGCGCGCCACGTACCATCACGCACGATCATTGAATCCTTGCTAGCTTTGAGGCCAAGACTGATATTGATTACCAGCCTTGACCCTGCCAGCACCCCTCAGGGGTCAGAATAGGACATAGGAACAAAGGTGGTATACCTTTTTGGATTAAGCTTGATGGCGGATTGGAGCTTTAAGCTTGAGATTTGAAGGATATATGGAGGGTATGGGGTGTTAGAGAGGTGTGTGGGTGATGTTTCTTTGCTTGCACCTTCAATGGATGAAAGGAAACAACCAAGAAAACAAGAGAAAAGGAAGGAATGGCTTAAGAATCTTAATGGAGCCAACCCCTTACAAATGAATGCAAGAGGGGTATTTATAGCACAAGAGTGGTTGGAGGAGGGGCAGTAACCAGATGGGTTAAGGGCTGGTTTGGCTAAGGAGGGAGCCTCCCATGCATTAAATGCATGGGACTAGGTGATGGAAGATGTAGGAGAAAGAGGGGAATGCCTCTGCAGAGTATAATCATCAGGGGGACTGTAACCTACGTCAAGGTGGCCACCAAAGTCCCGAGCATGTGGTTTAATAGTGATAGTTGACCGGCTTTTGACTGGCGTACGCCTAATATGTTCTTGCGTGCGCCAGTGAGACTTGAGTCAACGGTCGATGACTGACACGTGGCAGTCAACCGGCGTACGCCAAGGAAGTACTGGCGTATGCAAGTATGGTTTCGCTGAGGCCTTTTGGTTCTGGCTTTGAAGGGTCTGGGCAGGGCTTGACAAAGGTTTTGAGTGAGGTTCAGGACGCTCAAAGCTCAAACACACCATTAGCCTCGGGGTGCTATTGACCGTAATCATCATTGGGGAGACAAAAATCATAAGTAAGCAAACTTTTCCGGACAGTCCAAAAATAGGGTGTCTACAGTAGCCCCCCTTTGACGGCACTTGAAACACCATTGATTTGGCACAAGTAACATCAAAGGTTTTCTAGACACCCTCTGCTAGACTTTCTAGAGCAGGACATACATGAATTTTAAAGAACCTGCTTGGTTGAATTCGGACGAGTGGGTGTCGTTGACTTGAAATTGGAGGGATGGACCGTCGTTGATTTGAAACTGGACGGATGGACCGTCGTTGATTTGAAACTAGACGGATAGACCGTCGTTGATTTGAAATTTGGACGGATGGACCGCTGTTGATTTGAAAATGGACGGATGGACCGTCGCTGATTTGAAAATGGACGGATGGACCGTCGCTGATTTGAAATTTGGACGGATGGACCGTCGTTGATTTGAAATTAGACGGATGGACCGTCATTGATTTGAAATTGGATGGATGGACCGTCGTTGATTTGAAACTGGATGGATAGACCGTAGTTGATTTGAAATTTGGACGGATGGACTGTAACGACCCTGAATTTTGGTCTATAAAAATTTCGTTAAATATTTGAATTTTATTTGAATTACTTATTTTTCTCTTGTGTGACTATATGATTGCTTATTAATTTCCGTCGTAGTTAGATTTTTTGGTCATTGGTTAAACTCTCGACTAGAAAAACCTACGTGACCAATTTAGTTAGTTTCCAATCGACTACTTGGAGGAACCAAGCAACCAACTCACCTAGTTACTAGATGAACCTTTTGGACCTTTTGAAACTTTTGAACCTTTTGCCTTTACCCATTGGTCCATAATGGTTAGGGTAATTTTTATCCATTGGACAATAGGCTTTCCTTTAAAATATTTTGATAAGTACAAGGATATAGTATTTTAATGGGTTTATAAACATGTGCAAAGTACATTTATTCTTTGTTTATTGGGGATTCTCTTACCCCTCCATTATCCATTGGATAATAACCACAAGGGTAATTTTTGTCCATTGGATAATAAACTTTTTATTATAAAAGTACATGTAGTTTTTCAAAAAAAAAAATCATATTTTGAAAGGTACTTGTACTCTTTTGTCCAATGGTTATTAACCGCAAGGGAAACTATTATCCATTGGGTAATAACCGTTAGGGAAGTTAGTAACCATTGGGTAATAAAATCTTTTGACCAAATAAAGTACCGATGTGACTAGGGAACTTTCCAATAAAGTTGATGTGACTAGTCAACCTTTTCAACCCTAAAGAATTACTTATTTATTTTCTTTTATTGTTTTAGTTTTATTCTTTATCCTTTGGTTAATAAATTTTAGGAAAACTATTATCCATTGGATAATAGAAACCCAATTCTTTATATTAAAAGGATTTTTGAAAGATTTGAACAAAGTACTATAATATTTTGGAAGTAGACTTTTATAATTACTTTAAAAGTACTTTTTGAATATTTTACTATAAAAAGTACCCTAGTAACTATTGTCCATTGGACAATGATTGTTAGGGTAATCTTTACCCATTGGACAAAAGCTTTTCCTTTATTATATTTGGCTAAGTACATATATATAAACACATGGGTAAATTTCAAAAAGGACATGTAGTCTTTTAAAAGACTTAAATTATGATTTAAAGTACTCGTACCTTATTATCCATTGGACGATAACCGTTAGGGTATTTATTATCCATTGGGTAATAGAGTTATTCTTTCACCAAGTACATGGGTTTATTAAATTAATCTTTTTTCTTAAAACCCCATGTGATGAAGTACCCATATTTTATGTAGCCTTTAAAGCCTAAATATTCTCCTAAGTACCTTTTTATTATTTTGAATTGGGGTTTTGTACCCAATTGGATTTGTTTTATGGGAGGTGTGATCTACCTAGATTACAAAGTACACTAGTTTATTTATTTATTGGAAACATGTGTTTAATTAAGATTCTTACTTGATTTTGTAAATCTTGTACTTTGTACCTTTCTATTTCCTTCTTTCATTTATATATATATATATATATATATATATATATATATATATATATATGTGTGTGTGTGTGTGTGTGTGTGTGTGTACTAGGGAGAGAGAGAGAAGAGAGGGAGAGAGAGAATGCCGAGAGAGAGAGAGAGACCCGAGAGAGAGAGAGAGAAAGAGAGAGAGAGAGAGAGAGAGGAGGAAGGAGAGAGGAAGGTTGGTTGTACCATGCTTGATCTTTCCTTGATCTTTCTCATCTTTTCAAATCCTTGGTGAATCTTCCTTCCTAGCTAAGAAACTAGCCCTCCATTAACCTCCATTGTACTTCTATATTTGTTTAGCACAAAATCTTGTACCCTTGTCTCCTCCTTTCCAAACAAATCTTCCTTAATCCCATCCTTGGTACAAATCCTAGCCATGCAAGCCTAATACCCTAGCCCATCAAGCTTTCAATCAAAGTTTGACAAGTGAAAGATTGAGTTATGGAGCAAATCCATGGGAGATTTAGAGAGAGAGAGGGCCGGCCATTAGAGAGGGAGAGGGAGCCAAAGTTTTGCCTATAAATAGCACCCCATGCTTCTCATTCAACTCACACCTTCACCTAGCAACTTCTCTCTCTAGAAAATTAGTGTTCTTTCTTTGTTCTTGCTTTTGTTCTTCTTGTTCTTGAGTTGTTCTTGAGTTCTTCAAGAAACTCAACCTAAGCCGCCACTAAACCGCCACTCGACCACCCTTCGATCTATAAAGTAGTAGTAGTAATAGTCAAGTAGAAGTTTCGAGAGAAACCTTTCTCTTTCGAAGCTACCGAAGACCACCGTAGGAAGTTACTCCGCCCGACCACCGACGTACTTTCTGTAGCCGACTAACCTTCCGTAGCCAACTACCGCCTAGAAGAACTGTAAGGAAATCCTTACTTACTTCCTATTTACTTACTCAATTATAAAGTAGGTTATCTTTACTTACGTACTTATCGTTTGATTAGAAGTATTCACATTTTGATCTTTAAGATAGTTATGAGTATGCGTATATGAGTTGCTTGTATTACTTGTGGTATGTGATAAAGCATAAGTGATTTCACTCCAAAGACGTCCGTACATGTGGCGTTGTGCTTTGAATAAAGCATAAGTGATACACTCCAAAGGCATCCGTACATGTGGCGTTATGCTATAAGTAGTAATTGAGCGTGATGAGTAATATAGAATTGGATGATCTTGTTAGGATGATTCTTGCTTATTGTTGTCCTACCGCGTAGTCTTTGCATGTAACGAGACACGAGAATCGAGAAAGTAGAAATATGACACCTAGGGTGTGAGTAATGAAAGGAAATATTTTTCGAGGAAGGAAATATTTTGAAACAACATAATGACCGATTTCGGGTGGCATTATGTGAGTTGTGTGTGTACGTGTGTAAAAGACGTGTTTTGAAAAGGTTTTGAATTTTCGAAAACCGCAATGTGGCCGGACGTGGTAGCCCATTGTGTGGTGTGTGTTGAAAAACCCAATGAGAACCCGGAGCGGCGGAATCATTGCGGATACTCGGGAGCTCGGAGCGGCGGAACTGAGGGTTTTGAAATGTGTGCGTTCCCATGGGAACTCGGAGCGGCGGAACCATGGTGAGGTATAGCTTGGTTATCCGCAGTATGGAGCCAATGCAAATATTTTTTTTTGTGTGCCAATGGGAACCCGGGACGGCGAAACCATTGTGAGGATACTCGGGAGTCCGGAACGGCGAAACCGAGGTTGGGTGTGTAGCTTGGTTATCCGCGGTACGGAGCCAATGCAAATGATTTTGTAAATTGTGTGTGTTAAACAAATGATTTTTGAAAGATTGTTTTGTAAATGAAAATGTTGACACGGTCTACGATGAGTCGCGTAGGAGAAACACGAAACTCTTGGACACTAACGATAGTTGATTAACGAATGTGGATGTGTCATTGTTAACTGCGTATATATGTATCATGTGGAAATTGATGTGTTATTCCTTTGTTTATAAGTATGGGTTAACGGGTATGGGATTACCTGCTGAGCTTTGTAGCTCACGGTGTTGCCTTTTTGGTGACCCTGACATATTATATGGGTGGCGATGCCGGTATAATGTGTCAGATTTCGTAGATGATCAGGGTAAGCAGATCACCGTTTAGACTTTTGGAGCTGAGGAGCTGGCTAGGATGGAGAAGAAGGAGGAGCTGTAGTTAGGAACCTTAGAACCCCCTTCATTTGTGTAAATATTGAACTATTGTGAGAGTATTTGTTGTAAGAAGAGCCAGACTCTATTTTGAGGTTATCAATAAATTGTGACTCTATTTTGAGGTTTTTTAATGAAATTGTCTTTTTAACGTACCCAAAATTCGGGGCGTTACATGGACCGTCGTTGATTTGAAAATGGACGGATGGACCGTCGCTGATTTGAAATTTGGACGGATGGGCCATCGTTGATTTGAAAATAGACGGATCTCTGCTTGAGGAGAATCCATAGGCACCAATGTGTAGCTGGGCCACCCGGGCTTCCATTTTGAGAATGAATTTCGTCTTCAAGAGTGACTTGGGCCTGCGGCCCAGATATCACTGGCGTACGGCTTCATTACACTGGCGTACGCCAGGAACCTTGGTCAGTCCGAGCCCAGACCCAGCCCAGATCCGGCCCAACACAGCTCCCATGTCGTATAAACTTTTGAGCCAGAGTAGAAACCGCCATCCTTCGGTTTTGAACTCCCAAAGGCTTCCCAACTCTCTCAAACTTCAATCTCACTCCCATTCTTCCATCTTCTTGCAATATCCCCTCAACCTAACCCATTCATGGCTAGAACCGGTGGTGGTGGCGGCAATGGCGGTGTCGAAGAGGAGGAGAGCCATCCGGGGGGTGAAATCGAAACCTTGGGGTCTTAAATCGACGCTCAAATGGTGGAGGATACTCAAACAGGTATTGGTGCAGCGGTCTCGACCAGCACAAGCGGCGGCGAGGGCCATGCACTGGAGGTAGGTGACGGTGACGGGCGGCGTACGCCAGGGTCAGTGGGGCGTACGCCAGCTGTTGCCGAGTCAGAGGGGGCCACGGGTTCAACGGTTGGACTCCTGGAGCGGTGTAGAAGGCTTGATTGTTACTGGTTTGGGCACGGTTGGAGTCGGTGGCAGCGGCAGCAGCATTGGTGGCGGCGATGACCGGCCGGAGACACCATGGAGGGACCCGGCAAGGGGTAAGGATCCCATGGTTGAGGAGGGGGTATTCGAGGAGGTGCCTATGGAGGAGGTTGAGTTTAGGCCTACAGTGGGGTCTTCGGCGCACGTCCCTATTACGCGCGGAGACTTTGTTGAGTTTGTGACTGAGGAGGAGCTTGGCCGTTTGCTCCGAGAGAATCCGGGGGTGGTGGCTACAGTAATAATAGCGCGAGAAGACCGTCAAAGGCAGGTTGAGAGAGCTCAGGAGGAGGAGCGCCTGAGAGCAGAGACCGAAGGAGCCAGGGTCGAGGAAGAGGCCTTTGTGCGTGAGACTGAGTCGGCCGAGGAGGCTCAGGGGGAGGTATGGTCCTTTGAGCGTGCAGTGACACTTGCTGAGTCCTCACGGCAGGCACCCCATGCTAGGTTTGTTGCAGACACGTACGTTTTGCCAGAGCCGCACTTGTTCATACCGTCCGGGGTTGAGAGCCTCACACCTCTGCGGGATAGCTACGATGCAGAGCTCATACTGAGAGACCCACAGAGACACGCGCAGGTGTATTTTTGGACTTACTTCGATATTCATGTTTTGTCATTGTAACAGTACGTAGCTTGAACTGGCGTAGCATAGCTTGCAATGCACGTAGGTTAAAACCTTGAACTGTAACTCGACTTAGAAAGTGAAATTTGGGTAGTATACCTCAACTTTGGAACTTGATTCGATTGATAAAACACTTGTCATAACTGAATTGAATTGTAGAGCACCGATAACTTCGATGTAACTTGTTAAGGCCCAGCTTGAATCCATTGTAGGCTACCTTGACCGCCGACATAGTCCTTTGAACTTGAATTCGACTAGGTAGACCGCCATGACATGATAAGTGCCAGGATGGCGTGCCCAATAGTTTGAATTGATCGGATGATAAACAGAATGCTTTTGAAGTCGACAGAGAAGTGTACCTCAGGAGAAATAATGCCTTGTAGCTCGGAACCTGACTGAGGGGTGCCTTTGATTCGATTTGACTGATAGTAGATTTGGATAAAATAACACGAGCACATGTACCTTTGATCGACCTTTATTTTTCTTTTTTCGAACGTATAGTTGCTCTTGAAATTCTGAATTTGAACTTGCTATTGGATTTGAAATGCGTTTGCTGATGCACCTCTTTTTGTTGTTTGCCTTTGCATGCAGAGAGGAGCAGCCAGCACTCGGGGTCACGGCGGTCCTACGAGCTCGCTTGAGTTGTACAAAGGGCTACCGGAGCGAGTCAGGGCTTTGGTAGACGCTGTAGGGTTCCAGCCGTTCATCCTCACGTTGACGGCAGTGAAGAGCGACCAAGCCTTACTTACTGCATTGGCTGAGAGGTGGTGGGATTCCTCAAATACCTTTCACTTTCCAATTGGGGAGATGACAGTGACTCCGTCAGACTTTGCAGCTCTCATTGGCTTGAGGGTAGGAGGAGAGCCTATCCCGTTCGACTCAAAGATTCACAGAGATACCGGGGCATTGTAGTGGTTCTTGGGGCAGGCACCGACAGGTGAAGCAGAGGCCATCCATTTTGACCAGTTCAAGCGGTACTTGCAGGGGAGGGTGCCAGACTCAGAGCAGGAGGTGGAGCAGATGGCGAGGGCCTACTTGTTGTACTTGTTCGGGGCTGCACTGTACCCGAACAAGCGAGCTACAGTGCACTTGTCTTACTTGCCGGCCCTCCACGACTTACGGACAGCTTCACGCTTTGACTGGGGAGGAGCAGCTCTGGGGACGTGCTATGGCTTTATGGGGGAGTTCTCGCGGGGGAAGAAGGCGACTGCTGGTTACTGGAGAGTGTGGGAGGTAAGAAACAAAGCTTGCAATTCTTTTCCTGATTTGCATATGAACTGTATCTTGACGTTTTGATTGTCTGAACACTTGTAGCTGTGGGCTTACGAAGTGCTGAAGATGTACCCATCGGAGAATAAGTGTCCAAACTTGAGGATACTCCCACGTGCTATGATCTGGGGGCCTTTGTACAGTGGTAAGAAGAAATCGAGAGGGAGCCTCCTAGCCTTCAGGTCATACCTTGACGAGCTGTCCGGTACTCAGGTAAGCAACACGTCAACTTGACCATTTTGCCCTTAGAATTGCTTTAATGTTGTCGCTGATGCCCATCTGGCTCTGAATCTTTGCACTTGTTTTGCAGGTGGAGTGGGACCCATGGAGTAATGCAGAGCCTGAGCCTGAGTACTTGGCGAGGAGCAGGATGGTGACAGCGAGTCGGGTGCTATTGGAGTCAGCCTTTAGGTGGCGGTGGTACTTAGGTGACCGGGTGACACGACAGTCACTGGGCTTTCTTGAGTATCAGGTTCTTGGGCCACTTCCACCTCACGCTTCACATACGGACAGGTACACTCTGGCCGAGCTGCGACGCTTCACTGTTCCGGCTGGCCTTGCTGCTTTCTTGAGGCCTGAGCGTGACTATGCCATTTACCGGAGACAACGCCTGGCGAGGCCACTTGGGGTTTTGGAGCACATTGCCGTGCAGGGCAAGGCGCTGGAGCCTGGCGAGGAGAGGCGGAGCCGGGGGAGCAGGGCAGCTCGCTCGCTCAAGAAGAGCGACTACGCCACAGCGACTGGGCTACCTCGGCTTTCTTGGACCCTAGCAGTGCGGGACGCGCAGGGGGATGCTGCCACAGTTCGGTTTGAGCCTGCTAGGACAGAACCAGCGGCTATCACAGGACCGGTATGATTTGCTTTCTGTTATGCTTGTTATCCTTATACTATGCTTGAACTGCTTTCGAAACTAGATCTTGGTTTCCAAAATGAAACACAGGCGCCAATGGAATGGGTGCGAGAAGCCATTCGCCTGATGCTGGCCATGGAGAAGGAATTCCACAAGATAGCAGGCGGCGCTTCTTTGTAGTTGCACTACCCACCGACAGATCCGACTCCTGCTGTACAGTCCCAGGTATATCCCAAATTCAGCTCTGTCTTGCTTTAGATACTTAGATAGATAGCATGCCTGATAGAACCGCTTTTGACATTTCATGCGTTCATCATTTCAATATATACAATATGCACAATGTATGCTAATCATTTAATGACTATGACCTTGCAGGGACAACCTAGGGTGGCTCCTAGGATAAAGAGCGTGCGGCCTCTTCCACAGAAGAAGACAGCTGGATCCTCTTCCACTCCGGTCACTACACTCAGGCAGGCTAGCTCTACACGGCCAGGGACAAGAGGAGTCAAGATTGCTTCCGGGAGCGACGAGCCACAGTTCCGCCGAGAGCTGAGGAAGAGGCCTGCAGAGAAGAGGCCAGCCGAGGGGCCATCGCAGAAGAGAAGAAGAGGAAGAGGAAGAGGAAGAGGAAGAGAAGCAGTCACCCTTCAGCAGTGGCTCTGATGACACTGCCGATGATCCTGAGTTCAAGATAGACCCGAGGGAGAAAGAGGACGATGATGACGAGGACCTTTTTGACGACTAAGGGCTACCATTGAGCTTCATTTACTTTGCTGTCTTTTGACTTTGATATTCTGATACTCTATTTTGGAGATGGGGGCCTGCGTGCCTTTTTGACTTTCGGGCGAATGTGCCTAGTACATATTAGTTCTGCTTTGCTCGGGCCGTTGTGCCGTTTCAGTACATTCCCACCTTTTGCTTTGTAGATATCAGCTTGCTAGTATATAATAACTGCGTTTTCCGTTTATTGATCTCCTTTTGATGGGCATTTGGCAGAAGAAAGACTAAACCATCCATTAACACCTAACATGCATTGATAAGTGATCTGAATCGACAAAAAGACACTCGCGTATGTACATGACTGACCTAGCTCGAAAGAAAAAGGATGGGAAAGCCTTAGGATACGACACGCATCCTAAGACACACGAAAGACACGGAAACTTGGACATTAACGGGCCAAAACTCAAAATGCTCCCGAAAGAGGGCAAATGACACTTTGATGAGACTCTATAGGTGCCCCATGACTTGCACGAATTGACAAAACCGGCCAGGATGTTCCGAGGTGAGGGATACGCCGAAAAATGCTAAAAATGTCACAAAAATGGACATAAGACACATGAGATGACTCAATTTAGTCCCGGACCAAAACCGACACCCCCGTACAGTCACATTAGGCTCACATGACACGCACGGTATGACAAAACTTGGCAAAAGCCCCCGGAATGGATTTTGACTCCCCGAAACCTTGATTTGAACTTAAAACGAGCCACCAAACGCCCGAAATCTTCGTTAGACGCGACGTTTGGTATCCGGCGCTTTGACATAGTCCCATATACCATTCATGGCTTGTGTGAACCACCAAACTTGCACAACAGACCTCGGGATCGAAAATGCACAGTCGACGACAGTAGCTGCTGCAGCACCTGTTTTTGGTATTTTGACTGGCGTGCGCCACGATATGAATGGCATATGCCAAGATCGAGGGACACGTATACGCCAGTGAATAACTGGCGTGCACCGGTCAGGTCTAATGCAGATCCACTTGTCTGACCAACTGTCCTTTTTCTGGGAGGCCCTTGTCTTCATTTCCACACGTTTTGAACACGGTTTCTGGGTTTTCAAGAGGCAGAGTCCTTGCTTGTAAGGATGTTTAGACTTTTAGTGGTTGGCTTTGAATATGTCACAGGAAACAAGATGATTCATTGGCCAATAAAGAGGAAATGCATGCATTGCCCCATCTTCATACCATTTCCATTTCAACACTCTGCAACCCATTGCATTTCCAAAATGGAAAACCCACTCCCAACCTTGCTCAGGCCTTGGCTAGCATTGTAACGCCCTTAATTTTGGGTACGTTAAATAAACATTTTATTGATAAAACCATATGGAGTCTGGCTCATTATTACAACAAAACTCCCACAAGAGTTCAATAAATACACAAATGAAGAGGGTTCTAGGGTTCCTAACTACAGCTCCACCTGCTCCTCCATCCTAGCCAACTCCTCAGCTCCAAAATCCTCCAAGGTGTACTGTTCGTCTTCATCATCTACAAGGTCTGACACATTATACCGGCGTCGCCACCAATATAATATGTCAGGGTCACCAAAAGGTAACACCGTGAGCTACAAAGGCTCAATAGAGTAACCCATACCCACTAACCCTTAACTTACAAACATTAAACCATAAAAATCAAAGATTTTCACATAGATCAAACATACTTGACAGACAACAACACACCGCATTCATTATTCAACTAGCGTTGGTGTCCAAGATTCTCTGGGTTTCTCCTACGCAACATCTTGTAAACTGTGTCTCATTTTCCTCATTTCATAACCCATTCATTATTTCAAAAAACCCATTTTTAACACACCCAACCTCGGTTCCGCCATCTCGGGTTCCCATTGGCACACAATTGCATTGGCTCCTCTCCGCGGATAACCAAGCCATTCCTCACCATGGTTCCGCTGCTCCGGGTTCCCATGGGAACGCACACAACCTCACAATGGTTCCATTGATCCGGAATCCTATTGGAACACACACAACCTCACAATGGTTCCGCTTTTCCCGGATTCCCATTGGAACACACACAACCTCACAATGGTTCCGCGAATGGGAACACACACAACCTCACAATGGTTCCGCTTTCCCGGATTCCCATTGGAACACACACAACCTCACAATGGTTCCGCTTTTCCCGGATTCCCATACACACAACCTCACAATGGTTCCGCTTTTCCCGGATTCCCATTGGAACACACACACACATTCCCACAATGGGCAAGTCCGGCCACATTGGGGTTTCAAAACTTTTTCTCCTTTTCAAAACACACCTTGTCATTAACACACCCTAGGCATCATGTTTCTACTTTCTTGATTTTTGTGTCTCGTTCTCATGCATAGACTCCACGGTAGGACTTTTCACATACAATATCATTCATTGAAATCTTGAAACTCAACTAGCAAGATCATCCAATTCTATATTAGTAATCATGCTCATAACCATCCTCAAGATCAAAATACGAATACTTCTATCAACGATAAGTCTTTATCTTTCAAAAATCATTCTTTCTTCCTTTATGGGAAATTCAAAACAACATATGTTTATTGAAGTAAAAGTCAATTATTCAACATGTTCATACCACCATTAGCAAAACGAGTTTGTTAACCATCATGCATTCTAAACATAATAAACGATAGATAACCTTATCCTCTTTAAAAATACTTCAAGTTATACTTTGAACTAAAAAGTAGGGACATCCTATTTCTCAACATATGGTTCTACACTTTACTTGGGTTTAATGGACGAGGGACTCTACATATACTTAGAGATAGTGTATATGGGACTCTACCTTACTTCTTGGCGGTAGGGCGGCTACAGAAAGTACGTCGGTGATCGAGCGGAGTAACTTCCTATGGAATGCTTATGGTAGCTTCGAAAGAGAAAGGTTTCTCTTGAAACTAGATCTTGACTACTACTACTACTACTTTTCAATCAAGAGGGTGGTCGGGTGGCGGTTTAGTGGTGGCTTAGGATGAGTTTCTTGAAGAACACAAGAAGAACTTCAAGAACAAGAAGAACTAAGCAAGAACAAAGGAAGAATACAAGTTTTTTCTAGAGAGAGAAGTTGCTAGGTGAAGGTGTGAGTTGAATGCTTGGACAAGGGTCCTATTTATAGCCAAATTTCTCCCTCTCTCTCTTCCCATGGCCGGCCCCCCTCTCTCTCTCTCTATATCTTGGATTTTCTCTTTTTTTATTCAACTTGTCATGCCTCCTTTGAAAGATCAAGACCTAGTTCTAGGCTTGCATGGCTAGATTTTGGTACTTTGGATTTGATTTTGGAAGACTTGGTGGAGGAAAGGAGGGGTTGTACAAGATTTGGTGTATAAACAAACATAAAAGGACAATGGGAGATAGATTTGCTAGGAAAGTAAATAACCATACATATGGAAAAGATCATGGAAGATCAATGTCAAGGTACAACCAAATCTTTCTTTCTCTTCCTTCCTCTCTCTCTCTCTTTCCTCTTCTCTCTCTCTCGGTCTCTCCCCCCCCTCCCCTCTCTCTCTCTCTCTCTCTCTCTCTCTCTCTCTCTCTCTCTCAGTACAAGTACATATATATATATATATATATATATATATATATATATATATATATATATATTCATCTATGTACAAATATATATATACAATAATGTACTTAGAGTACTATGGGATTTTAAAACTAAGATTTTCCTAATAAACAATACAATTAAACACATGTGTACATATATATATAAATAAATTCAAGTACACAAATATATATATTAGTATGTACTATGCAATCTATGAAGATTTCCAAATCCAAATAAAAAATTATAAGATCAAAATTCCCTATTAAACTAATCCAATTTAGCACATGTCTCCCATTAAAATAATAACCTAGTGTACCTAGGAAATCTTAGGGCAATATATAAAGTACATACATATATGTATATAAGTATGGCTAAGGGTACAAAGTACTAGATTTTCAAATCCAATATCCCATTAAAGAATCCCAATTAGGCACATGTAGAATTAAATAAATAGATTATGTACCTTGCCAAATCTAGGGCCTAATATACTATGATATATGTGTACTTATACCCAATATTTAAATATGGAAGTGGTACCAAGTATCCAATTAAATAAAAGGCTAGGATTCTCCTATTAAAATAATCATAAAGTACTAGTACTATAATATTACTACAAGTACTTAGAATCTAGGATTTAGATTTATCCAATATTTTAATGCACAAAATCACATGAAAAATCCAAAACTTGATTATTTAATAAAAACCTTGTACCTTGTTGGAAGATTAGAGTTATTATCCAATGGATAACAATTCCCCTAGTAGTTATTATCCAATGGTCAATAGTTTAATAACCAATGGATAATGGAATGGGATGATATCTAATAAACAATACATATTTGTCCTTTGCACATGTGTATATATAACTATATATTACTATATCCTTGTACTTATCAAATATTCTAATGGAAGGCCTATTGTCCAATGGACAAAGATTACCCTAACATTTATTGACCAATGGGTAAAGGTTAAAGGTCCAAAGAGTTCCACTAGGGTTTGAAAGGTTCAAAAGGTTCAAGAAGGTTCAAAAAGGCTCATCTAGGGTTAGGAGACAGTAACTAGATGAATTGGTAGTTAGGTCCCTCTAACTAATTGGTTAGGATCTAGCTATACTTGCCAAGTAGAATCTCCAGTCAAGAAATATAATTTTAAAAGGCTAAAATTCTAATTATGACGGATTTTTAGGAAGTAAAAGGGATTCCAAAAGCAATCCAAGTAATTAAAAATAAAAATTCAAATTTTTAACAAAATTTTTACTTACTAAAAATCAGGGTTGTTACAAGCACAATTTTTGAGCATTGACTTGCTAAACTTCCAATACCACGGCTTGGCCTCGTTCCGGTATCTTCGACACGTGCCACTCCGGACAGCACTTCCGAGGGCTGCCCTCCGGTTTTGGGATCCTGACGTCCATGTCTTCCGCTTTGGTGATGATGAGATATGCCCAACCATTGAGGAATTCCAGGCGTATCTTCGGACATTTGCGTCCGCGACACTCGTCGTCCCTCCTTATCAAGTTAGCATGCCGGGGCTATTGGCGTCCTCGCTCGACATTTCCAAGGGTTTGGCCTACACTTTGCTCGAAGGTGGTCAAATCAACATCATGCGTCTGATCGAGCGGTACAGTCCAGATGGTGACTTGGATGACAATGCCGTGCAGGCTCGACGTCGATTTGCCTTGGTAATCTGCTTGCTAGCCGCTTACTTGCTTGTTCCTGCCGATGGGCGGGTGTGTCCATCGTTGGTGAGCGTTGCTGCTCAAATGGGGGCGCGAAGGAACGTGGTGCCCCTTGTCTTAGCGGAAACACTCCTAGGCTTGGACTTGGTGTATACAGGTCAAACAAACACCTTTGGCGGGAGTCCGCTTTTGCTTCAGGTAAACTCACTCAGCTCACCTTTTTTCGATTTTTCACACTTTCTCGTTTTACCTTGTCGCTCGGCTTAGGCTGCTTCCTAGCTCTTGCTTGTTTTTTCGCTTGGGTTATATCTGGCTTCTTACTTGTCTTTTCGCTCATGCAGTTGTGGTTATTGGACAAGCTTGGGTTGCTGCACCCACCGGTGAAAGGTTGGAACCTTTTCCCAAAGAGGATTCATCAAAGGAAGATGCGGTACCCTGACATGGATATAGAAGGTTGGTACGAATTCATGCAGCAAATGCAGCCTGATGAGATCGTCTGGAGGTGCTCCTGGCTGGACCTCCCGGATATGGCTATTCACTCCGATGGATTTGATAGGATGGTGATTGCAGGACTGGTAAACTTTACTTTCTATATTCCCGGCCGCATCCTTCGCCAACTAGGCGCTTCTCAGGAGAATCTCCGCATCAGTACTGGGGATTTTCACATCCCGAATTTCAATGCCCAAACACTCAACGGTTATCAGAGGCGCTGGGGCCTTAGAGCCCTTCAGGCAGAGATGCCGGATTTTACCACAGGGCTAAGGAATCGCTATAGACAGTGGTTGAGAGCGGATGTAAACGCAAGGGAAAACATTGACTGACTCCGGACCACTTTGCTATGCTTAGAATAAACTGCGAGCCATTAAGCTTCTTAAGCATTTTGTTCTGTTTTTCATGCTTTAACTGTTTTAAGGCTTTTATGCTTAGCTCATGTATCAAAAGTAGTAATTTGTAATAAAGTCGAAAGATGATGGGTTTCCCCTGTTTTGATTTTCTTCAATGCGGCTTTGACTTGTGCTCGACCTTCTCAAATTGCGACGTGGACCCAAAAATGTCAACCCTGGATCAAGTTTTTTTTTTTTGATAGAATATGACCGAATCTCAAGGTGAGATTGCCTACGTATCCCTTTTCAAGGAATCAGGTCAGAACGTAGTTCAGGCAAAGGTTCATTCGTGTATTTTACCTCTCCTTTTACGCTCTAACTTTTGCCTAGAACCGCCCTTTTCAGGTTTTCGGCCTAGCGAACTTTTGACTTTTGCCTAGAACCGCCTCCTTAGGTTTTCAGTCTAGCAGGCTGCTTTAACTTTTGCTTGGAATCGCCCACCCTTGTGGTTTTCGACCCAACGAGCATCTCTCAGGGATAGTAGCGCTTGAGTTGATCCAGGTTGACCAGGGTGTTGAATTCATTACCGTCGAGGTCGATGAGCTTAGCAGCACCCCCGGATAGGATGGTCTTGATGATGTAAGGCCCGAATCACTTCGGGCCTGAACTTATCGCAGGGATCAAACACTGGGGCGCGGATTTCCTTTGTGACCATGTCTCCTTCGACTAAACCCCTGGATTTCACCTTTTTGTTGAACGCACGAGCAATTCGACGCCGATACCCTTGAACATGATACAAGGCTCGGAGCCTTCTTTCATCAAACAACATCAGTTCGACAAACCTCCCGCTTAACCATTCAGATTCCTCGAGACCACTTTCAACCATGATTCTCAGTGACAGGACCTCAAGCTCGATAGGAAGCACTGCCTCCATCCCATAGACCAAGGAGAAAGGAGTCGCACCAGTTGACGTGCGGATAGACGTTCGATACCCCCAAAGGGCGAGAGGCAGCTGCTCATGCCAATCCCTTGCGGACTCGGCAGTTATCTTGATGATCATCTTGACATTATTGTTTGCGGCCTCGATTGCTCCATTTGTTTGTGGGCGATAGGTCGTTGAATGATGGATCTCGATGCCGAATTCCTCAAAGAGCTCCAGCACCCTCCCTTTGAAGTGACTTCCGTTATCTGACACAAATGCCTAAGGAACACCGTACTGGTAGATGATGTTCTTTCGAATGAATTGAGCAACTTGAACCGTTGTCAGGGTTTTGTAGGACTCAACCTCGACCCATTTGGTAAAGTAGTCTATCGCCACCAGTATGAACTTATGGCCGTTTGAAGCAGACGGTCTGATCATTCCAATAACATCGATGCCCCAGACAGAGAAAGGCCATGGTGAGGTCATGCCATATAATTTAGACGGAGGGACATGTTGCAGGTTCGCGTGGATTTGACATTTGTAACAACGCCGTACGTAGTCGATACATTGTGATTTCATCGTAGACCAGTAATAACCCTGCCTGAAGATTTTCCTAGCGAGCATGACACCGCTCATATAAGGCCCGTAGACTCCTTCGTGAACCTCTTCCATTATCCTTGTTGCTTCGGCACCGTTGACACAGAGCTTGTGCAACCCACAGTGAGACCTTTGATACAATTTCCCTCCACAGATGATGTACTAAGAAGCTAACCTTTGCATAGCAATCCGATCTTTCTTTATGGCCTCGGCAGGAAATTCTCCGCGCTCTACAAAGTTCCAAATGTCATGGTACCAGGGCAGGCCATCATCGACATCATCAATGGCGTTGACATACTGATCATAAGCAGGCAAATCCCTCTGCTCAATCACAATCGGCCGCAGCTTAACGCCTATTGGAAGTTCGATCATTGAAGCCAAAGTCGCCAAAGCATCGGCGAATTGATTTTTCAAGCGTGGGACATGGGTGAAGGTCACCTTATTGAAGCGAGGAATCAGTTCTTCCAAATCTTGGTGATAAGGCTTCAGCTTTTCCTCACGAACCTTCCAATCTCCATTGGCTTGGGAGACCACCAAGTTTGAATCTCCAATTACTTCAAGCCTCTCGACCCCTAAAGTAATAGCAGCTTCCATTCCGACAATGCAGGCCTCATATTCAGCTTGATTATTGGTGACATCGAAATTCAATTTGAATGCGAGCGGAATGTGAGTGCCGGCGGGTGTGATCAACAACACTCCGATCCCAAACCCTTTTTGGTTAGCAGCTCCATCAAAATAGAGCGTCCATACTTCCTCGACCACCGTCAGCACCTCCTCGTCAGGGAAAGTGAAATCCGCGTCTTCTGGGCCGTCGATTGAGTGATCGACCAAAAACTCAGCCACGGCACGCCCCTTTACAGACTTTCTCGTGACGTGTTGGAGTTCAAACTCAGCCAACAGAAGCAACCAACGTGCACCATTTTCTTGCTCAGATAGTAAACAGCTTTCTCGACCCCATTTCTCCCTTCCTGCGCTAGTAGACATCCCATGGCTGTTGGAGAGACCGACATATAAAGAATCAATGGTCGGCCTGGCGTAGGCGGCATCAGTACTGGCGGGTTCTGCAAATACCTCTGAATAGATTCGAAGGCGGCCTGGCATTTATCTGTCCATTCGAACGGGATCCCCTTTTTGAGCAAACGGAATAACGGTTCGCAGGTTAGGGTTAGCTTGGCGATGAATCTACTGATAAACTTGACCTTCCCTAGAAAGCTTCGTACGCCTTTCTCGGACTTTGGTGGCTCCATTTCGAGAATCGCCTTGATTTTGGAAGGATCTACTTCGATTCTCCTCGCGGTGATCAGAAATCCCAACATCTTGCCTGTCGTGACTCCAAATGTGCACTTTTTTGGGTTTAATCGTACGTTGTACTTGCGAAGCCTTTGCATCATGCGGGGGTCATCCTCGTCTTTCAAGTTTATAAAAATTACTTCTTCTTTTAGAGGCTAAGCATGCCTTTCGTCTTCCTTTTCGATGAGGGAACGCAACTCAGCTGGGATGTTCCCAACGAAGTTTGTTCCTTCATCGTCAAGGTCGACACAGTTTATATAGAAGCCAGCAAAGTAGTCAGAAGCAGGATCATGCATTTCATAAAGCCCAACAGAGTTGCCAAGTACAAATGACTCAAACTCAAAGTAAAAGCAACGACGTGGAGGGCCGAGAGGCACAAACTCTGACTCTGAGCTAGACTTAGACTTGACAGACTCTGTGTCAGATTCAGATACATTGTCAATGCATGTCAGGTGTGGAGTGAAAATGCAGTTATTAATACTTCCCTTTGCCTCCACGATGAGAGAGGTAGGATCCTCGAGAATATCCGACGAGTCGAGCCCAAGCATCAGCACTTCTACTTCTTCGCTCTTGTCAACCAAACCTACTTGGGAGAACAGCATCTCCAGATTTCCCTGATCGAAAGCCCTCAGCCAGTCAATCTTTTCCTTGATCCGACCCAGCTGTTTCTTGAATTCCCCCTTAGCGAGCTCCTCTTTGGCTATCTCCTCTTCATCATCAGACCAAGTGTCTGCAGCAAAGATTTCAAAACCTGGCAGCCAAATGTAAGTCTCTGGATCCCAAAATGGCTCTCTCTGTCCCAAGTAAGCAGAGCCTCCTCCTTCTCGAACAAAATAGCTGTCGGGGTTACCAAAAAGGGTTCGAGGTTTTCCCGTGTCTTTCCTCTTTTTGGCGTCTTTGGCCGGTGGAGTGTAACCCAAACCAAAGCGGCCTTCGATGAAAGGAAAGATAGGGAACTCAGTGATCCCTTGTTGGTTGATCCCGAGTCCTAGGCCAGGCATGAATGACATTTTCCTCATCATTTCGAGAACAGTTGAACTTATGGTAAGATCATCATCCATGGCGATGGCGAGGACTGAGCCCGACGTGTCAAAAGAGAAACCTCCAAAGTCTGAGTCTTCTTCCCCGTGCATAATTCCTAAAACAGGCGTTCCATCATCCGTGAGCGAGCGGATCCCAGAATCCCCACAAATCATCAAAGTCCCGGTAGGGAGCCCCAGCATGACCTTTTGATGCAGAGTTGAAGGCACCGCCATGATGTCGGCCCTATGAAGCCATGGCCTGCCTAGCAGCAGGTTGTAGGTAGCAGGGACATCGACCACGTGGAACTCTACGTCCATTTCAAAGCCCTCAGCATCGAGTTTCAGAATCAGAGTCCCTTCCACCACAGGGCGAGTGCTGTCATATGCTTTGACGGCCAGATTGGAGGGTGTTAAGTCATTCTTTGTGAGCCCCAAGGATAGGCAACTCTCATTGGGCAAACATTGATGGCAGAACCATTGTCGCTTAGCACAGTTGGCACCCAATGTCCCCGACACTTGACAGTGATGTGCAGCGGGCGGTTATGAGCGGTTCCTTCGACGGGCAGGTTCTTCTCGGTAAACGTGACAGAGTGCTTAGAGAGAAGCGGTAGTACAAGGGCAATCATGGCCTCGGGGGTAATGTCAGTCGGTACCGTGAGCTGGGCCAATGCTGAGGACAGCTTTTCGCGATGCTCCTTTGACGATGATATCAAACCCCAGATAGACACAGCGGCCGAGATCCGTTTGAGCTATTTCAAAATAGCGTCTTCTTCAGGAACCCCACTTGGAAAGACCGGATCATTCCTCTGAGCGGCGGGAGCGGTGGTCTTCTGAGCAAGCGGATTGAACGAGCTTTCAGCCTGGAGATTAGACGGCTGGAATACTCGACCGCTCCTTGCGACGTTGGCAACATCCCACCAGGAAGACGAGTCAACAAAATCCCACAGATCAGCTGGCACATCCCCCAGCTTGCGCTTTCCTTTGTCGGTTGACGCAACTGTTGCGGTCGAGTCTGGCCCCAGAGCTGAGTCCCATTCCAAATCCTCCATCACTAATCCTTCCCAGAAAGTAGGATCTTGCGCAGCATCTTCCTCAAAGGGTGCCCCTGGATTGGTAACAAATGGAACGTCCCAAAATCCTCCATCGACAAGGGCGGTGTTGACAGTCCACACTTTGCTTCTCACGTTCAGATCGACAATGTTGTCCACATCCTAGATATCGGCAGGTGGCAAAGTTTTGATGGTCTCATTTGCATCCTAAAGGCCAGCAGGCGGTGCATCCAAGACCATGATCGAGCAGTCATCCCCGGGAGCAGAAACGATAGGGCGAGGTTGTTCCATAAAAACGATGTCGAGAGTAGGGTCAAACTCATGGATGCGACGGTCGACCGTGCCTGCAATTGAATTCACCAAAGGTAACATGGCGCCGAGTGGGCGACAGACATCGGACACGATCTCCCCTTCTTGATAGTAACCCCAGTATTCCTCACTGATATCACTTTGGTCCAAATTAGCCTTAAGACCCTGACCTATTTGCCATCCATCAGGTTGTGGATCCCATATGTATTCTTCATCTTCTAGCTCGACTTGGTCTAGCTCAGGCTGGTAAAAGAGCGCGAATAAAGAGAGACCGTCGAGAGGGTCGGCCTGTGCCGCATCCCACTCTCCTTCCCATTGGTTTAGCCACATCTGATTGACTTGGGGGTGTGTGGGGAATCCCATGTTATATTGCTTGATCCAATCGGTACAAAGTTCCTCCCATTCCTGGGCCTTGTGTTCCATGGCCCATCCGGCTGCCATCATGTTAACACTTGGCTCAGAAGGAAAGGGTACGATTGGTCTAGGGTTGCTAGCTGAGGTAATGTGGTCGGTGGGGTTGAATATGGTGGAGCTGAGGTTATCTGGCTTACTTGAGGGTTGGAGTCGTGTTTGGGCAAGGAGTTGGTAATGACATTGGGTTTAGTAGGTGGAGTTGGAAGGGTACCATTGTCCACCAAATCTTGTATCGCATGACGAAGGCGATAACAAGAGTCAGTGTAATGGCCGGGCATCTGGTGATATGGACAGAAAGCATTGGGGTTATGACTGGGGGGTGGATTTTGAGGAAGTGGAGTTGGGACTAGAGGCCTAAGGTGTTCGATTTTGACTAACTTCTCCAATAACAAGGAAAGTGGTGCCTCAAAATTGGCGAAGTTACGGGGTTGGTTGCGATTTCGGGGTCTTTGAGGGGTTTGAACTTGGTTGACATCGGCGATGTGATTGGAGCTTTGGGCAGAGGCATTGTTAGCAGAAGTTGTGTTGGCATAATTGTTACCACCAAACAAGCAGTGCTGTTTCCAGTGTACGCACGGGGTTTTGACTTTGAAGTTGAGGTAGAAGAGGAAGCGTCACTTCTGGGTAGAACACCGGTTTGGAGAGCTTCTTCGATGGCCAGCCCGGAGTTGTAGAAAGTCTCGAAGTTCGCTCCTTGAACCAACACAAGGTTCTTAGCAAAGTCCGGCTGCAGATTGCGGGAAATGATGCGGATTTGGTCCTTCTCGCTCGGGCGATCGGGCATGAGAGCCGCCTTGGCCCTCCACCTCTGGATAAAGTCTGCGAAAGACTTCTTTGCACTCATCTTAGTTGATTCCAATTCCTGAGTGGTCATCTTGAGCTGTACTGAGCGTTGAAGGCAGTGCCGATGTCTTCCCACGTTCTCCTTTGGCAATGTCGAGTGATAAGAACCACTGAAAAGCTGGACCGGCGAGAGTTTGGGGGAACAACTGAGCCATTGCATCTTCCTTGACACCATGTAGCTTCATTGCACCATGATAAGCCAGTAGGTGAGTTTTTGGATCTCCGGTCCCGTCGAACTTCGCGAAGTCGGGCATCTTGAATCGATCGGGCAACCTGGCATTCGGGAACGGGCAAAGGCGATCCATGTCTAGCACTCCTGCTCCTTTCCTTTCGGACTTAGCAACAGCTTCTTCCAGTTTTGCCATTTTGGCAATCAACTCAGCCAATTCTGGGCTTGGAGCTGGGTTTTCGACCAGAGGGACTTCTTCGGCCACGATTTCTCGCTCGCGCCTTTCGCCACCCTCCCCTCCTGGTACAAGAGGAAGTCTTTCTTGCGAACATTAGGGTGCGAAGATTGGCCATAGAGGCGTCGGCCTGGTCGGCCCTTTGCTGCATGATGGCTAGGTTGTGCTGAAGATCCGCCAATACAGTAGCGAGATTTGGGGGTGGAACATCTGCCATGGCTAGAGTTTCTGTCTTTATGAGTTTCGGGGATGCAGGCGGAGATGGAGTAGACGGAGGGGACTCGTGTGGAGTGGTCGGTCGCGAATCCTCCCTTGACAAGGTGCAGACCAGAGCTTTCGTTGTGACCGACTAAGAGACGAACCCCAAATCAAACCTTCAAACGGACTCGGTGGACGATCCCAAGTAGGTTTGCCTCTTGATTTTGGACCTTTGCTTTGATATCGGCATGGCTAGACAGCAAAGTATAAGAGCTCAGTGGTAGCCTGCAACAATTTTATTTGAAAGAAGCGAAAAGAAAGGAAAAATGAGCATGTCAACGTTGTTGGTGTCCTCCTAGACTCTAAAACTAGAGAGAGACCGTCTTACGACATTCGGACGCTTGCCATAGAATCCTCGGATTTTCTTTTCGACGGTGTATCCTTGATTGAATCGACTGTCACTAAGAGATGCCAAAACAGCCTAAGCCTTTGACTTTTCCCTTCTCGAAGTTTCAAAGTTTTGAGCTTGGAATGACTCGGTGTAGATGGCGTGATACTGTAACCAAAGTGGCATAAGCAGCACTGTGCTGCAGCCTGAGTGGTGTAAGTGTTTAGCACTTTTAACCTGAGTGGTGTAAGCATCACGACATCCTCTCCATTGTTCCTAGCTTTTCAGCTTGAAATCTCGACCGGGCATTGGATAAAGACTTAGAAGGAATTGATTTCCCGAAGTCTCATTGATTAAGGACTTGAAAAATTTTGGTAACGTGCAACATCGAGATGCACGACTCGTCATCAGTCCAAGGCAACGTCAAACGGGCGCAAGACAGACTCGACAAAAGACACCCAACAAAAAAAAAAAGCCGCCCTAGCATGCTCCTACGCAAAACGGTATGAATGTATGTACAGGCATGTGATAAGGAAAGCAGTAACACATAGATAGAATATGGGGGTTAGATGCAAATAATCTTATCCTGTGGGTTCCTGTCCTATGTTGAAAGGTTCTAGTGCTTTGTACGCATGTAGAGGCCGGTTTTGGCTTAAGGGGTTCCTCTGACTAAAGCCGCGATATACCTCCCATTGCAACGCATAGAGAAAAACAATGGTTGAACGGTAGTACGACTCATCATCGTCCAAGGTTGTTGGGCATTTGAGGACCCCGGGCTCCAATAAATTGTGCCAGTTACCCAAAACACCTCAACGAGGCTGACCAACATCAATGTGAATGGAAGAATGCCAAAGAATGATTGAAAGAGAGAGAAACACAATGTTTTGAAAAATGCCTTTTTGAAGTTTGGCTCACTTTTATTGATTAACATTTGGAGAAAACTACACAAGTGAACAATAGTAAAAGCCCAAGTTCGGATTGGTCGGATACTGAGATCCTGTTACGTTACCATTCCGTTCTTCAACAGCGCGGAGCGTACTATTTTGACAGACTTTTGGAAAATTGTTCATTTATGTATTAATTGCCAAATGATAATCAATACAATAAGTCCCCAGCAGAGTTGCCACTGTGGGCACACGCCCCGAAAAATTCTTATTTATAAGATCGGGCGCGCCCTTTTATGGAAAAGCGCGGTGAAGCACTTACAATTCAGAGTTGCCACTCGGGTTTCGCGGTATACACCCAAGGAACCGAACTTGAAACGTTTTGCTACGTTGTTTGATTTGAAAAAGGCTTGTAGACTGGACCGTCGTCACCTTCGATATCTGAGGTTCAGGAGCCAGGTTACGAGAGGGGAAGGGTTTTATGGCACCCCTCTCGCCCAATCATGCGATCGGTCTCTACTCGGGCATTTTATAAAAAAAAACATTTGCATTTTTCTCTCATTAATCATTTTCTTTGGTCAATTAGGGTGGAGGAGCAGTTAAAGGGGATTAAAACCGTAACAAGTTTGCATTTCATGAGACAATGTGATGGATGCTTGATTGTAGACAGATATAATAGATTGAGAACAAACACCTGTGAGGCTTTTAAACAAACTGGAACACGCTATCCCGGAACGAGGCATGCAAGAGGAAGCTGTATGCACTAGCCAGGCCACTGCATGCAGAGACTACTTGTGTGCGCCACCGGTATACTGGCATGCGCCGGTAAATCTAAACCCACAGCTCCTATTTCTCAACCCTCTGGGCTCTGGAAGGACCAGTGCACACCCAGGACAAACCATGCAGTCAAAATGGCAGGGTAAAATACAGTTAAAGACAGCAGAGATGATTTAGAGCAGAAGAATAGACAGTACACCCCATAAACAGCGTGGGAGAACAAATAGAGGCTAGGGCTTAGCTGCTATGCAAGGGCCAGCCACTGGACTTCGATCTAACTGCTGTACGCCGATCATCAGACACCGTACGCTAGTTACATCATTTGTCCAGTGCTTGGCTTTGCATCATCTGGGTTCTGGAACATGACCAGAAGATCCCAGAGGCCTTTAAGATAAGAATATCAGGAAAGCAGCTTCGCAGTTCTAAGATACAGAAAGCAATAAACTAGTTCTTGACATGCATAAAAGGTGATAAAATGAAAATAAAACAAGAACAGGATGATCCGTGGTCCCCACGCCAGTGGTGTGCGTACAGCCATAACTGGCGTACGGCTTGTGCTTACTGGCACGCGCCACGTATCATCACGCACGATCATTGAATCCTTGCTAGCTTTGAGGCCAAGACTGATATTGATTACCAGCCTTGACCCTGCCAGCACCCCTCAGGGGTCAGAACAGGATACAGGAACAAAGGTGGTATACCTTTTTGGATTGAGCTTGGTGGCGGATTGGAGCTTTGAGCTTGAGATTTGGAGGATATATGGAGGGTATGGGGTGTTAGAGAGGTGTGTGGGTGATGTTTCTTTGCTTGCACGTTCAATAGATGAAAGGAAACAACCAAGAAAACAAGAGAAAAGGAAAGAATGGCTTAAGAATCTTAATGGAGCCAACCCCTTGCAAATGAATGCAAGGGGGGTATTTATAGCACAAGAGTGACTGGAGGAGGGGCAGTAACCAAATGGGTTAAGGGCTGGTTTGGCTAAGGAGGGAGCCTCCCATGCATTAAATGCATGGGACTAGGTGATGGAAGATGTAGGAGAGAGAGGGGAACGCCTCTGCAGAGTATAATCATCAGGGGGACTGTAGCCTACGTCAGGGTGGCCACCAAAGTCCCAAGCACGTGGTTGAATAGTGATATTTGACCGGCTTTTGACTAGCGTATGCCTAATATGTACCTGCGTGCGCCGGTGAGAACTGAGTCAACGGTCGATGACTGACACGTGCCAGTCAACCGGCGTACGCCAGGGAAGTACTGGCGTATGCAAGTATGGTTTTGCTGAGGCCTTTTGGTTCTGGCTTTGAAGGGTCTGGGCAGGGGTTGACAAAGGTTATGAGTGAGGTTCAGGACGCTCAAAGCTCAAACACACCATTAGCCTCGGGGTGTTCTTGACCGTAATCATCATTGGGGAGGCAAAAACCATAAGTAAGCAAACTGTTCCGGACAATCCAAAAATAGGGTGTCTACATCGCCCTGCCCACCATTTGGCCCAAACTATGATCCTACCAAGCACTGTGCCTACCATCAGATTTCTGGGCATGAAACTAATCATTGCATCCAATTGCAATGTGATATCCAAGAACTCATTGATCAAGGGGTGTTCTGATCCACCCAAGTTGAATGTTTGGGCGGCAACAACCAAGTCTGTCACGTCTTAGTCTGAGTGTTGAGTCAATATTTTTTTTAGTTTCTTTTTACAATCTGCGTCTTGAGTTTATTTTTTAGGAGTTTGAGTCTAGAGTTTATTTTCTCTTAAAATTAAAGTCATTTTGTTCATCATGGTTTTTGACCAACTCTCTGCACTCGATATGAAATGTAAATCTCTTCCAGAATGTGAATCTCCTTAGACTTGAACTACGAATGGCCTGATTCTCTTTTTGAGATACGTAGGCACCTTATGGTCGGCCACAATTTTGAAAATGTTCTCTTCTGCTAAGTTGCTGCTATAGAATGTTTATGATAACGTTAAATGTTGAAAACAGTCCTTAGGGATTTTAAAGTGATTTCATGATATCTTTTTGAAACACATCATAATCACTTAAGTTGTCAAATGTATAAAATGAGTTTTCAAAACTATGACCCATGTCATTTCTGTTGAGTTGAGGATTTTTGGGACCACTATTGAAGATGGAGAATAGAAAAGAGAAAAGAGAATTCACTAGATTGAAAATGTAGAGACCCGTATTTTTTTTATTATTTCGGAGTTTTATTTAAAAAAAATGTTAGAATACGGATTAAATGCGGGAGAATGTCGTAGTTATTCATTTTGGTGTTAAATGTGAATTAGTGGAAGAATATATGGGTAATTATGAGAGAGGTGAATATGTGTGTGTGGGTGTGAGTATAGGGGATTATTTTCCCCATGTCTATTAATGTTCCCAGTACAACTCTTTCTCTCATTTTTTCTCGAACTCTCTTTCTCGCCTCTTTCTCTCACTCACACTTCGGCTCTCTCTCACTCTCGTGCTCTCTCACCAAAATCAACCCCAAGTAACCAAAAACCCATAAAATTCGGCGTCCAACTCATCTTCTACACGTGATTACAATCTTGGATTCAGTTGGTTTGAGCTTGGAGCAAGGTTTTTCAGTTGGATTCAAGGCTTTGCAAGTCTAGGGCTTGATTGATCTTTGGGATTTTGCTCTCCAAACTTGAGGTAGGGATTTCTCACACTCCTTATATGTTCTTGAGTTAATTTTTTTTGTATCTTGTCTTTGCTTTTGATCGCTGCTTGGAGTTGGGTTTGGTTCGAGGGTAATTTGCAGAAAAATCAGTGTGTGTACTGCCTTGGTATCGATGCCTCCTCAAAGAGGTATCGATAACCTTGAACCTAGAATTGTCTTGGAACCTTGGGTATCGATACCACATTTTATGAGGTATCGATACCACCTCTGTTTGGACAGTTTTGTTGTTGCTGCTCCCTGTTCAATTTTAGTGACTTTCACTCATTTCTAGCTCATTCCTAATTGCTCTAAACCACTTCCAAACATGGTTATTGGTGCTCCAATGATTCCTTGGTCATCTTCATTCGTTGGCTCGTGTTATCCAGAATTCTAGTGTCATCTTGAATGAGTATCGTACTAATACTATACATTTGCATTTGCTTAACTATGTAGAATATTAGGAGTTGTTAAATTAGAAGATCGGGACTCGTTAAGACAGTGTATGTGATGACAAGGTTGATTGTTGAATAGAAGGTGGAGGAGTCAAAAACGTAATGCGATAATTTGACACTTGATGCTATGTAGTACAGAGATTGGGTTTAGATAGCAAGTTCGGGAATGGAATGGGAATGTGAGTTGTGGTGTGAACCGTCTACTTAAAATTAACCCTTCTTTATCTCCACTCTTGCAATTAAGATCTTAGAAACACATATGACGAGATGAGATACAAATGACTTGAAATGGACATACGGGGTCTTAATACCCGGAACGCGAAACGGATATACGGGGTCTAAGACCCGGAATGTGAAATGGATGTACGGGGTCACGATCACCCGGAATGCATAGTGGGTATACGGGGTCCGAATACCCGAAATGTCTTTAGGTCCACCATTCGGTGTGTCGCTAGTAAATGCGCTATTTGAGCTCTTACTTGAGATCAACGGGAGATATACGAGGTCCTCAACGCCCGGAATGTGTGTCCCTTAATATGGAAGCGTGTGAAATGAAGCCTTGAATAGAAAAGAATTAAAAGAATGATTGATGGAGTACGTAATGACAGTGAAGTGTTCCTTGAGTCTTGGATTCCCGGTATGATATTGGTGTCCAATTATATGCTCCCGTGTTATCCGAGACTTTGTTTCTTATATGTTCAAATCTCCTCATTTGCATATAAAGTTTGTAGAGATTTTCCTACTGGGCTAGTGTAGCTCAACCTATCATTCTTTTCAAGTACATCACAAGGGCATTGACATGGAGTGCTTGTCGTGCATTTGATTTCATCATTTTGAAAGCTGACATCGAGAAGTTACCTAGCATCTTGTTTATTTTATTTTGGGAAGACGTGATAAAACTTTCATTATCACTCTTTGACTTGAAACTTATGTAAACTTCTTAGCTTCCAACTTTAATTGTAATTACGTTATATTTGGGCCAGTGTGCCAAGGTTGTAACCTACTGAAGTACTTAGAACAGGACACGTACTTTGATCATGTGGAAATGGAAAATCTCTTTGGGGGTATTCGGCTAGTATTTGTGAGGATTCTTAATTATGAAAAGTATTTATTTTTCAGTTAAAAATCTAGGGTGTGACAGAAAACCTGCACGGACGTCTAGGCAAAAATCAGAGCATGAACAAATAGAAGAGAAGAGAAAAAAATCGGACATACATCTATTATGTGTCTCAAAGACTAGTGCTCAATCTTAGAAAATCCACTTGGTTAAACAACAAAGCTCTTAATCTCTTGCCTAGGATCCCTGTCACTTTGTTGTATGATTCAAAATGAAGAAAGGCATTCATTTCATCTATCCAAACACTTATCTCTTGCTAGCCACATTGAGCCTCTGGATAATTCCTTTGAAAAGCCTGCTAGGCAACCATCCCCTACGCTGGGGCAAGCAAAATTATACAATGAGAGATGAAAGAAAAATCAAATGAAAAACTGAGCACCCCGTCATACAAGCTAGGGGCATTTTGAAGGAAACATTTCTTCCAATCCATACAAAAGACATTTTGAAGAAAACAACTCTTTCACACAAAGTGAGACAAGAGGTGACAAGAGTTGATAAGAATGTTAAAGATGGCTGCTAGCTTTTAAAACCCAATCGTGAGTTGAAGTTAGGTTTGAGCCTTTACATCCGTTTCTTTTCTTAAGCCGAAACCCCAAGCCTACATTATGGTCCATAACAAAGTCCTCTCAGATTGAGGAACACGACTTAGTAGCAGGGTTCTAGGCACTAGGAGCATAACCAGTGTGGAAAAGTGACGCGGTAAGCAAACATCTTGGGGTATGTATCACTTTGGCAAAGTACACATCATGAAGAATCATACAGGATAAAGGGCATGACTAGGCCCTCCTCTATTCTCCTCTCAGAAGTATCCAACCTCTCATGAGGATAGCCACTCAATAATTCAACTCATGACAATCGACTCAAAACAACGAACTCACCTAAAATGACTAGGGGCATGGGTTTGTAAAGCTATGTCTCATGGAAAATTGAGTGGTATGGATATGGAGCATGATTGATGGAATGATATGATTTTGAAATCCTCGAGGAAAAAATTTCAAAATTAAATTTTATCCTAAGCATTCTTGACACAGCAACACAAGCACAATTATTGTCTGCAAACTTTCGAGGAGATAACATAAGTTTCCCCTTTCATGAAGAGTGTAGCAAGATGGTCTCTTGGCCAAGCAGTATTATCACTAGAATGTCGCAACGTTTTAAATCTTATCTTGTCATAGCTGCTTGGCTGGTGTGAAGTTTTGTCAGTAGTAAGTCACTTTGGGAAGTATTGGATCAAATACATGAAAGATGAGATGTCCAGAATGCATTGCAGATTTACATGCACCCTGTCATTTGCATTGATCCTTATGGTTGCTTAGCAAAAGTAGTTGTCTTGGTTGCATGAGCTAACTCCAAGTATAAGGTGTTCTTATTTTCAAACAAAGCAGGTTCATCAATGCAAGGAGTGAAGCGAGCCATAGACCCAAGGTTGGGAAAGCTCCCTATGACAGCTAACCCACCTTCGTTACTGGATTTACTAACAATTTTTGCAGGGGCAAGAAAAGGGATGCATTGTAAAGTCTATCTCTCTGCCAACACACTTAAAAAGGAAGGAGAAAGTTCTGGTTGAAGGGTGTCATATCTTGGAATAACACCTCAACTCTTTTGTGGAAGGCTATCACACAGCATTGTCAAGGGCATGCTAAAATCTCTGCCAAACAGAAAGAGAAACATTGCACTCACATTCATTGCTATTTACATCTCATGTTTCTATGATAAGGGGCAATTAGATCGTTGTTGTCATGCACATTTGAGTTAGGGTCAAGCATTCATGGCCTAAACAAGGGGCTTATGTTTCTTCTTAAAATACTCAAATTAATATGCATATGTGTTGCATTACACTGTGTCACCCAAAATGGTTCAATGATCGAACTAGGGTCCTTAAGAGTGTGGTGGCCTTGCCCTAACAGTCAGCATAAAAGGACTTTGGCCCGTGGTCAATTCCAAATTTGTTGCATGTTGTTTTCTTATATATGTCACTTTCTAAACTATTCAAGTATGAATTGCAGGCTGTTGTAAACATTCTCCACAACGAAGTGTTGAGCAGGGTCTTAATCCTCACTGTGGGATGTTCTTTGAGTACGAACTGTGGACTACATCAAGCTATTTATGACCGACGGAGCCAAGTCAAAGAAGCTGGAAGATAGCCTCGTAACTAGTCCTAAGCAAACTCTGCAATTGGCATCATGTCAGCAGCATTAAAGTGGCTTTGCACTTCGCATCTTCGTAGCTCCTTACTTCGCGCTTTCACCTCCATGTCAGCAGCTCTGCCTTCATAACTCAAAAGCCTCGCACTTGCTCTTCAATAGCACCATGCACATGCTTTGTCGTATTCACGACCTTGTCTGGCTTCATGAAACTCTGAGCAACTCTACACTTAGGCACCCTTGCACTCAATAGGTTCAAAATCTCAATAGTACAGAGCCTACTTTAGCTACCTTGAGCTCACATATTAAAGATAAGCAGCCTCGCCACTTCTAGGCCAGTGAAACAATCCTGTGGCTCCCACTTAATACATTGAGTGAACATTTATGCAGTTCTGAGTTGACAGCCAACAAGAAAAAAGCACCTGCCTAAAAGCTTGTAATAGCCTAGTGCACACTCCGGAAGGCATCCTGTCAGTAGAAGCATTGGAAATCTGCATAACAAGGTTAAAATTAGGAGGCGAAAGAAATCTCCTAGGCGTGCATAGGGATCATCTCATCAACAAAGACGATGGAAATTTCCCAAGAAATCTCCCAAATGAGTTGAATTTGCCAAAGGTGGCAATTGAAGCCTCCTAAAGCATACATGAGGGTCACCCCATTAGTCAAGGCAATAGAACTTTCCTTGACACTGAGTTAAAGAAGGTAATGAAAATCTTTGAAGGCAATAATGGTCAACAAGTTTCACCCAAAGCATTTAACAAGCCTTATGGCATTTTGGATCAACAAAGTCGATGGAGTCAATGTGGGAATATGGTCAGATCAGCCAAGTGGAATGTGGCTAAATCTAGCCTTGGGGGCAATCCCAAGCATGTGGAATCCAGCCTTAAAAGCATTCCCAAGCATGAGAATGAATCAAAAACCTCTCATAGGTTGTCAAATGTTCGCCAGAAGCGCTCATTCCCAAGCTTAAGAAGGATCAAGTATCAATCAAAGACTTGTAAGGGCTACCAAATGCATGCATTCAGTCTAGCCTTGGGAGTATCCCAAGCATGTGGAATTTGCTAGGGAACATGTGGATAATAGCCTTAGGGGCATCTCCAAGTACAAGGAATGTCAAGCACCGGTGTTGAACCCACTTTGGACTTTTCCCAACTGCAAGCTCACAATTACTGGTCGCTTGATCGTTGAGGATTATCAACTCCAAACTCTTGTTCCTGAAACCCAGGGATCCTTGATACCTCAAACCCAGGCTCTACACCCTAGTTACTATACTCCGAAAGTACGACAGCCATCACATCCTGTGCAATAGCTCTATGCTCACTACCATCAAACTACCTAGCGGCTCTATGCCCATAAGTTCTGTGGTTCTACACCCACTATCTCAATAGGGTCTATGCCATGATCACCAAGATATCATCTGTTCTCAATCTCTATGCTTGAATGCTCAAAGTCCAACACTTTGAATGCTCGAAGCTCTTCGAATGCTCAACCACTATGTACTAGATGCTCAAGTTCTACACTTGAATGCTCAAGCTCTACGCTTAAATGCCCAACCACCATGTACTAGATGCTCAAAGCCTATACTTTGAATGCTCGGACTCTACCATTCGAATGTTCAAGCTCTATGCTTTGAATGCTCAAGTGCAGAACTTGAAAGAAGCTCTACGCTTAAAACATGCACACATGCACATGCACACATGCACGGGCCCATGCACATAAGCATCAATTGCATCACCATTGTCATCATCGAGTCTGCATCACCATTATCATTATGTCTAACCATCATCATCATATACATGTTCTGCATCTCTCTCATGCAACAGGTCATTCCTGCATACAACCGGTTCTACGCCTCGGTTCCATCACTTTAAGCTTTAAGCTTTGACCCTCGGGCTCTTGCCTTTTGATTGATACTGGCTCTATGCCTCGGTTTCTTCACTTCAAGCTTCGTGCTCCAGTTACTGGCCTCATGCCACCATATCTCAAAATCGACGTCCGATTCATCTTCAAAAGATGGTTTGGATTCCACCCCAATTACATCAGTTCCATCAAGCTCATTCGCAAGGATAAGCTACCCAACCGAGCTCCCCTCAGTTAAAGTAAGGATGATCAAGAAAAGCAAACGACTCACCCGCTGTGTATTGATCTACCCCAAAATACTAAGGATGCTCTCCGCAAAAAAACTTCCTCGGTAGCTCTGCTCTCCTTCAACTACTCTCCGCCAAAATCCTAGCATGGCGCAGGTACGTTGCACTAACAGCTTTTGAGCCTAAAGGTACGTCTTCTGTCCTCAACCCTCTAAACTTTTTATTTTTCTTTATTGCCCCTGAACTACGGTTGGTCTAAATTTCCCTTGTGGAATACGTAGGCAGTCTCTCGGCCCGACCATAACTAAAACCTTTTTCAAAAAAACCTTGGAATAGTGGTTCGACCAAATTGAAGTTGTTTTACAGTTTTGACTCTTACTTAAACATGAGTTGCGATCCGTCTAAGTTCAGTCAAAGATGGGCATCTGTAGACACCCCAATTTGGCCTAATGATTATTTCAAGTCCCACCTTGGGAACCATCCCGATGATGAATGGATATAGTGATTGATGATTGACTTCTCGTAAACTTGTGGACTTTTGGTGAGTACTTTTAGCCACTTAGAGGACCCAATTCAGAGCCATATAACCTTTCAGACAAAAATATAGAACCTTAGGAGAATCCATCTGTCGGTCATAAGATCAATCTCAAGACCTCAACTTCATTCTTTCACCTGTGAAACATATTGTTTGAAAATCTCCCTGAGAGATCCATTCTTTGGCTGCTAGATCGTCTTTTTCCAGAATGTTTTGTCAATCGTTTGATCCGATGCTCAAAACCCTAGCAACCTTTTTTCGATTCTTTAGGGCTACGGAATAGATTCTAAGCAGAGATCTTTCAACCCTAAACTACCTTATTGATTCACGCCATTTGATTGGCCGGAGTGAGTCACCAATTGCCTATATAAAGAGGCACTTAGGGTTCCGAAATATCGACACAATTCACCCTCATCAGCCACGACTCTCTGCAGAAATCCTCTCTCATACTCCCTCTACAAAAGACCTAATATCCCAAAGACAGCCAAAATCAGACGATTAAATCGCTAAAGTACAAATCCTAGCCTTAGGGTTTTCGAGAAATAAGTCAGTCGATCACCCTCAATCCGAAGCAATCAAGCTACTAAGGGATCAAGGTGGTGAGGCCCAGGGGCCTATGGTTTGATTCTATTATGCTTTTGTACTTTAATTATATGTATTTTGAATTTCTATTAATCATCTGATCTGGTGTGAGGAAGAACATTAGCTGGGAGATCGTTCCCTTGGCTGATATATCGATCCAGAAGGATCCCTCTGCTATGACATCAATTCACCGGCCAAGGAATCCATTCTCTAGGATAGCCTATTTTCTATTCTGATGCATTGCAGCTCTGGCTCACTTTATTATTTGTTAAAGGCATAAAAATAGATTACGTGTTAGAATTAAATGAAGCAAGTATATATCCTGTGTTGAACAATTATGGGCCGATCTCACGACTGGGCAAAGAGAGGTGCCTAACACCTTCCCATTATTTTACCCTAGGCTCCTATACCCAGAATCTCTATCTATTTTTCCTAGTTTTATAGACTAGATGGCGACTCTATTTTGATGATAACAGTTATTGTGTGGCGATGTTCCTAGTCATGGGAATATCCACAATCTTGGTTTATGAAGTGGAACCAAACAAACATGATCAATTTGTATGGCGATGCCCTATTTGGGAAGGGTCTACAAGTATCATCCAAAATACATTCACTAGTTAAATTCAAAGAAGGGGGGAGCTTTAACCTGAAGAAATATGTTAAAATGGAAGAGGAGGAAATCACTGAGAGGGAGAATGCTTTGAAGAATATTACGAAGATGGAAGAGGGTGAGATTGATGATAGGGAGGAGTATGCCTCTCTTTCCTTGGAGTATTAAGTTTGTTTTTTGGTTTTGTTAGAGGCTTTCTGGTTTTGTTTCTAGCTTGGATTGGCAGGTTAAGGTTGCAGTGCGGATTTTGTGGTTTTTGGTTTTGATTTGAGTCTTATGTTCTAGTATTTTGGGCTTTAGGTGTGGGCATGTTTTCTTTTTCCTTTTCGGTGGTTGGCATCTTGCCTTCTTGGTTATTTTGTGTAGAGACCCATATAATTTTTAATTATCAAAATGTTTTATTAATGCCTGTCATGCCCTAGATTTTCAACACAAAGCATAAAGTTTTCCAATGAACAATTCCTTGCAATAATATAGATAATACCCCAAGAGATAGTTCATTCTCATAATTGCAAATTAAGTTTAAAGTTTGTATTATGGCTTGACGATCCAATTAGCATAATAGAAAAGAAGGTTTAGGGTTTACAATCCTCCATGATCAAATGATAGTTATAATAGAAACTATTATTACATGCTAAAAGAGTTTTACAAAATGATGCCAAAGTAATTTCACATATTAGCTTTCAAAAGGGATGAAGTCAAACGCACGCCAAGCACTCCGTGTCACTATCTTCGGGTGTACCTAAAAATGATTAAGGGTTGAGCAAAACACTTGCTCAGTAGAGAATTCTATGCTCAAACTATATGAAAATGTGATTAATCATGCACTATGAATGAGTGAATATTGACAGATACACCCAAACTACGAATGATTACCAACGAGCTGCATACTATAGTCAAAATGGTTCTAGACTTCACATAAATGTCACTGACCATTTACTTCTCAGACTAGATACATTACTAAACTCACGTCAATCCACATTAGTCTATAACCAATTCTAAATTGTCTTATTATTCTTCGTACGATACTATAATCTTTTCCGTGTCCACATTTATAATCATCAAATCCCTTTATTACAAAACCTTTCCTTTTGATTTCAAAACAATTCAAAGAAAACTTAAGAACATTGTAGGCCGAGCTCCGTTGATTCAGGCTAAATACAGGAGTCCGTTGATTTGTGCCCAAATACCAGAAACCATTGATTCGCTCAAGAATACCATTTCCATCAAAACCCTTTAACAAGACCAAAATCCTCTCATCAACTTCATAAACCAGTTATGTGTCATTAAGAGTCTGAGCCGAAGCTCCTGCCAGACACTTACTTGTTGACGAGCACTGAACATAAATGATATGAACATTTAGCTCCTGCCAGGCATTTACTCATTTAAGATCCCTGAAAGTAAATGATATGAATATTTAGCTCCTGCTAAACATTTACTCATTTAAGAGCCCAGAAAGTAAATGATATAAGCATTTAGCTTCTGCCAGGTATTTACTCATTTAAGAGCCGTGAAAGTTCTCTCTGTGTCCATTTGTTATCCACATTTATTCCACATTCCCGTTTCACAAATATCAAATCATTCAATCGAATCCAAAAGCCATTTAATCAATCACATGGCATTACAAGACCAACAATCTACCGTATCGCATATAAGCAAATACACACATCCTCACCGTACCTCTAAGTATATCCCCGCACCTACACAACGTGCTACTCATAAGAAGTTTCAAAAGTACCCAACCTGCTAGTTCCTATACTTGAATCCCGCAGCAAGTGTACCAAGGGAAAGTTGAGAGGTTCAACGAGCCGTGAAGATACAAGTTACTACTTTACCCTTGAAGTCATTGTACCGCTCCCATCTACTATTTATACCCATCATGATGTTCATACAACCTACAGTACTCATAAAGGCTCTACGATATGTTTTCCGTTTGCAATGATACTAAGATTATGCTTAACAAGTGCCTAGGGAATGAGAACGATCAATGGGTTCAATAAGTATGATTCATCATGATAAGGATTGATTATAAAGGGATTGGAGTGAGTTGGAACAGCCCGGAATCAAAGCCTTGAAGTAGGAAAGCAATGCAACAAAACTGTCTTTAAGCCAAGGGTATCGATAGGTATCGATACCTAGTGATCCAAGGGAATGGTATCGATACCAGATCATTAATGGGTTTTAAACACAAGGGTATCGATACCTTGTTGAGAATGTATCAATACCAGTGCAAATTTTATGCAGATTTTCAAAACTATTCCCAACAATCAAACCAACAATTTCAAGCACGGTCAAATCACAAAATCAGCTCATAGGCATATAGAAAGAGTAAGAAATCTCTACCTCAAAGTTGGAGAGCAAACTGAAAGAGAGATCGAGCCAATGCAAGCCCTAGACTCCGAAATCTAGAAATCGACCGAAATACTCCTCTTCCAAGCAAAACCCATGAGATTCAAGCTCAATAACGTGTAGAGAAGGTAAAAATGGAGGTGGGTTTGTGTGGGTTTTGTGTGGTTTTGGTTGGGAGCAAGAGGGAGAGGGAGAGAGAGTGGAGAGCCATGAGTGAGGGGGGAGAAGAGAGACAGACGGTGGAGATAGAGATAGAGAGGATTGGGATTTCTAATCCCCTACACACACATCCTCATATATATACTCACACACACACAACTCACACTTTCACTCCCTCCACTAACAATCCTTTCATATTAACCCCAAATCAAATAAACTCAACAAATTTCATATTTTCCTTCAATTTCCAACATCAAATAATCCTTTAAATATTTTTTGAAACTACAGGTCTCTACAATGCCAAAATTGAAAAAAAAATGCGGATAATGTTGTGGTTGTTTGACTTGGGGTTTAAAGTGATAGAGTTGTTAGTAAGGTGTGTGTGTGTGTGATTTATATGTGTGCTAGTACATATATATATACACACACACACTCCAGAAATGTTGAGGGATCCCGAATTTTGCCGTTTGTGCGAGACTCCTATCCCAGCTGTTGGATCTAATCCAACGGCTCACATTTTAAAATGGGACTCGCGAGTAAGATGGGAGTTGGGTCGGGTAATTTTATCTCGCGGATCACGAGTCTTTCACAAATGGGTCCCTTCTCTTTCAGCTTCCATTTCACGCTGAAACACAAGAGAGAGAGACCTTGGTTGTTCGTTTCTGGTACTCTTCCAGATCTGTTTTGTTCTTCGCTATTCTTGGTTGTTCTTTGTTTCCTCTCTCTCTCTCTCTCTCTCTCTCTCTCTCTCTCTCTCTCTCGGTCCATACGAGAACCAGAAACCCTAACCCTTATGTTCGAACACAGGAGAACGAAGAACAAAATCGACAGATGACGAAGGGCTGGACAATTGATCCAGTAGAAGAAGAACGAACCACACCACCAAGGTGTCTCTCTCTCTCTCTCTTGATTATTGGGGGGGGAGGGGTGGGGTTTCGAACCAGTTTAGGGCTTTTTTTTGGTTCTAACCCTTGATTCACTGCTGTTGTTGATATTCCTCTCTCAATCTGCTTCAAACTAGAGAGAAGGCCAAATTAGGGCAAAACGGTTCTCGATAGGGTGTATGATCACTGACTATTTTCAGCTTTAGTTCACAACTTCTTCTTTTTTCTTATTTGGAATGGTAATAGCACATTTTCCACAAAAAAAAAAAACTTAAGTAAGACTGCTTCTATAAAAATAGTTCTCAATTTGGTTGTCAATACATGTAGAACTTTTTGATTTTCTTAGCTATTCGCATTTTATTAAGTCTGTGCTATAGAGGTCATGTTTTTCCAAAGCCATAGATTCATGTTATTTCATATTAGTACATATTAGTATCTTGTTATTTCATATTACTCTTGTTAGTATCAACCTTAGTCATAACTCACAAGGCCCACAACCTCTTTCTTTTTTTCCTTACAAAAATCCAACCAAATGGGAGGTTTTACGAGATAGGCGTGGTCATGGAGGAGGACGACAAATCGGGGAACTGTCAGCTCTATCAAATAGTCGTGTGTGTCGACTTTAATAGAAACAGGATCATAGACTGTCCAGGGATCCCAATGGGGAAGGAGGAGTGTGCTGTGTCTATCAAGTTTCCTCCATTCTATAGACTATGTAGGAGTAGTAGCAAATAACACCACCAGATGGTTCGCAAAATAGTTACAGGTTGTGCCAAGTGATTCTCTGCATTGTGTGTAAAACTTATAAGAGCTTTCCTTTTGTAGATTAAGGGACCAAGTGATTCTCTGCATTGTGTGTAGCGGACTAGACTTATGGCCATTTATGCTATGTTGTTCTTGTTTCAGTTAATATTTGCTAGTTTGATGCTTGCAATTGGCTTTTCGACAGCCCTTTAATTGAAAATTTTGTTCAGTTCTATAACTTTGTGTACTTAACACTTTAAGAAGCACAACCACCACCATTTTTGTTTTACCGTTGGGTGTTGTACACATCTTTTGGAAACTTGATTTCTGGGTGTTGCAAAACTGTTGGCTTTTCTGGAAAATAGGGGAGGAGAGAAAGTGTTCTTTGGATTTATGTAGGAGAGATAGACACTGTGTGCTTGGCTCTGTTTGGTAAAACATGCATGCCCCCACATTTCAATTATGTATGTGTGCAAGACTAAGTAGCATTAAGTAAGAATCATCGCATTTCCCACGTACAATGGTTTTACACCAACACCACCTACAAACTTTGATAGGGCACTTTTAGTTTGAAATGTCACTTTCAATCTAGGTAAACAAATTAAAGTTCATTGAAGAACCTTTCCGAGAGAGTACCAAATAGAATGGATGATTTGTGCAAAAAATGGAAATAGCATATAAATCATTATGTTTGGAATCAAATGTCTTCGACATAATCTGTATTCAATTTCAAGCCTAAATAAACTGCAAATGTTACAACAGAGACCTTATTGCAAGAACAATATGTTTCTTTTGTTCACAAACCTGAAACCCTTAAAACAAATGGCAAAGCCCATAACTAACATAACAATCAACAAAAGCTGGAGCTTCAACACTTTGGCTTCAGACAATGTTAAGGACTTCACCAACTCTTCATTTCTCTTCGATAACTCTCGAACTTTTTTGGCCACACTCTCATTTGAGCTCATTAATTCCTCAATTCATCGCCATTGTTTCATTTTTCCTTAGAAGCTCTTCATTTTCAGCCTGCAATTTGACCAATTTTCTTGACATATGCCTTCCATAATCCATTCCTCTAGCAAAAATTAGGTATACATTTCACTGGAACCAAACTCAGAGAGTGAAAATTAGCAACTGTACATTAAAGAACTTATTGCAGACATTATCTCAGCATAAGGAAAATAATTACAACGCTATGAGAACCATAAAGTAGCATATTTAGTCATGTGGGTTTTGACTTTTTGTCTCTCCAATAATGCTCTGAGAAAAATAATTGCACTAGAATTTAGAAGAAAATAAGAAAAAAAAAATAAGCCAAGCATGGTGTTTGTATGCCCTGGCAAACCACTAGAAAAAGAGTGACTTATTGTTCAATTCTGGTTCTCCCATCAGCACGAATCCTTCAAGTGTTAAATTTACATGTTCCATTTTCAATTTGAAGGTGTAAGACGTCACTCCCCCTGAGCATCTATTCCAATTAACATCACAAATTCATACTAACTACGGAGCTCTAATTCAGGCTACATATGAACTAAAGCTAAAAATAGTCAGTGATTATCCACCAGATCAAGAACCGTTTTGCCCTAATTTGGCCTTCACTCTAGTTCAAAGCAAATCAAGAGAAGAATATCAACAACAGTAGTGCATCAAGGGTTAGAACAAAAAAAAAAGCCCTAAACTGGTTCAGAAACACGCCACCCCCCCCCCCCCCCCCCACACACACAATAATTGAGAGAGAGACCTTGGTGATGTGGTTCGTTCTTCTTCTACTGGATCGATTGTCCAGCCCTTCGTCATCTGTCTATTTCGTTCGTTTTCTTGTGTTCAAACACAAGGGTTAGGGTTTCTGGTTCTCTTACGGAATGAGAGAGAGATAGAAAGAGAGATGATAGAGATACCTTGGTTGTTCGTTTCTGGTACTCGTCCAAATCTGTTTCGTTCTTCGCTCTTCTTGGTTGTTCTTCGTTCTCTCTCTCTCTCTCTCTCTCTCTCTCTCTCTCTCTCTCTCTCTCTCTTTTGTGTTTCAGTGTGAAATGGAAGCTGAAAGGGAAGGGACCCGTTTGTGAAAGACCCTTGATCTGCGAGATAAAATTACCCAACCCAACTCCCATCTTACCCACGAGTCCCATTTTAAAACATGAGCCGTCGAATTAGATCCGATAGCTGGGATAGGAGTCCTGCACAAATGGCAAAATCCAGGATCCCTCAACAGATCCGGAGTGTGTGTGTGTGTGTGTGTGTGTGTTCCTTTTAGGTAAGGGCGTCTTCATTTTAAATAAAATATGGACGTCCCCTTTTCTCATCTTTTTCGATCAAATTTCGATGATCTGAGCCACTCAATGTATTCAGAACGTGATTTTAAGGGTATCCGCGAGAAATTAGCCAAAAAAAAAAATGACCGGGAAGGGCTTGATTTGAGCAGTTTTTATTTGAATTATTCGATAAAAATAAACAAACACTACTCAGATCAAGCCCCTTCCTATCTTTTTTTTGCTGATTTCTCACAATACCCTTAAAATCTCGTTCTGAATATATTGAGCAGCTGGGATCATCGCAAGTTGGTCGGGAAAGGGGACATCTTTAACTTAACAAGTTAAGGGCGCCCTTACCATATATATATATATAGTGTGTGTGTGTGTAGGAGATAATTAATCTCCCTCATTTCTCTCTCTCATCTCACGCCTCTCCCTCTCTCTCTCTCTACCATCCTCTCTCTTGCTCTCTCACAAAATCTCACTCAAACACCCCAAAACCTCAAAGATCCATCTTTGTTTCACCTTTTGTATGCAACCTCGGGCTCGTATCGTGTTGGGTGAAGCTGGGGGAGAAGCTTTCGGTTGATTTCAAAGAGCTTGGAGCTAGGGCTTGTTCAAATCTCTTGGGTTTCGATCTTTGACTCGAGGTAGGGACTTCTTCTCCTTCTCTATGTGTTAAATATGATGATGTGGTGTGCTATTCGAGCTTGAATCATTCCCCTTTACATCATTGAAATTTGTCAAAAACTGCGAAAAATCGCCCTAAACAACGTGGTTTGCCATTTGAGGGGTATCGATACCCCATTCAAATCTGGACAGTTATGGCTTCGGTATCGATACCTTGGATGTTACTGGTAACATCAGGCTGGTAACATCAGGCTTCACTTAAAATCCTTCTTCTCTCCTATTGCTTGAACCCCGATCTCCACTATCACCTTCTTGACACCTCCGAACCTCATCCATGCTTGGTTATTTGTGCTCCCTTGATTATTCTAAGTATCCTTGCCCATCGACTCTCATTATAGAAGAGATAGAAGGTTACTTGATTAGAAACTATAATGGAATGTCTCAAGCGCACTAGATTATGTGTGTGGATCATTGTGGCATATTTATGATGTTAGATTGATATTGTTAGATGACTTGTGAATGATGGAATGTGTTTATCATGGATTTTGATTCGGTTATGCATGTGTGTGTAAGGAGATTGGGTTGAGGAGTCCCATAGCGCAACGGGTGGTAATACGGAGACTTGAGTTCGTCTCGTAACGCAAGGGTTGGTAATACGGTAACCCTGGTGGTTAAAGTTAACTGTAATGCAATGTGTGGAAATATAGTAACTCTAGGAGTGTTTATGCTATAACGCAAGGGGTGGAAATATAGTTGAACGTGACGTGAGATTGATTGTGGTGTAGTGGAAGTCGGTGATGCATGTCGTTACTTGAACTTTATGCTTATTAGAGATTGTGGCATACCTTAGATTGAAAGTGATGAATGCTGACATACTTGTTGCATATCAAACAATTTATCTACTTGTTATCTAGGACATTGCTTGACTTCGTGGAATGTACCATCCGTGTCATCGTCGTAAGAGTTGTGAGTTGGTTGTGTTTCTTTCAATCAAACCATATTCTTCATGACTTTCATTTCATAGCACTAGTCTTCATATTTACATATAGAATTGGAAGAAAATTTTTCTACTGGACTAATGTAGCTCAACCTTTCATCATTTTCAGGTTCAAATGATGGACATTAGCTTGCATGCATCGTGTGCTTGGATGTGGAATACCTCTTTTGGAAGCTTACATCGTGTAGTTACTTAATCATCTTTGTAATGACTTTCTTTTGATAAAGATGCGTTTGTAACTAATTCCTACAAATTTTCTTTTGACTAAAACGTCTGTAACTTCTAAACTTGTTCGTACTTGTGCTTAAGTAAACTTGGGCCGGAGTGCCACCAATGTAATCTTTGAAACTTTGTGGATGAATTTGTGTATTGAACTAGTGGGAATTTGGAAAACTCTTTTGGGGTATTGTCTATGTAAAGCAGAGACTTTATTTCCGAAAAGATTTATTTATTTATGTTGAAAATTGAGGGTGTAACATTTCGGGTCTTGGGTGGTGTTTTCTTCGCTAGTGTTTCTTGTAACAACCCAAAATTTTCGGCCAATTTTTTTCGAATAAATTAAATTAAATTATTTTATATTATTTTATTATCTTTCTTTTAACCTAATTAAAGTATTAGACTTAAAAACCCAAACATATTTAAAAAGTACAACAACTAAATATATATATATATATATATATATATATATATATATATATATATATAATTGTGTAAATGTAATACCCGGATACATAGCAAATCTCTCTCTCTCTCTCTCTAAATTAGCCCTCAATAGTGTAAATAATAGGGCTTATCTCTCTCATTTTTGTCACACACGCGCGCACAAATTGCTTAATTTGAATGATATTGCGTGAAAGGTGTGTTCTTAGAGTTTTTAGGTAAATCGTGTGAGTAAGGTGCATTTGAACGCCAAGGAATGCCTCGGCTTTAACCAAGTACCCAAGACCACGTGGCACTCTGCCACTGAGTCCCAAAAGTCATGAAAAGAAGCTTTGAAGCATTCTCGGGATGCCCAATGGTCAAGGGAAGTGAGGGAGATGAGAGAATTTTACCCAAAATCATTCTTTTTCCGACCAACTGAGGGTAAAATTGTCATATCTTTTGATGTATAAAATATTTTTGATCCAAACCACTTGGGTTAGAAAGTAGACTCAACAAGCTTTCCAGTGGATCAAAGAACACCCAAATTCAAGTTCAGAACTGTCCGAAGCGAGCTCGCAAAGTTGTGCAGAATCCATCAAGCAAGGGGATCGATCCCCCTATGTATGGGGATCGATCCCCAAGGCCATTCACGAATATTTTAGTGGCAATTTGTAATTAACTTAGTAAGGGGTATATATACCATCTTTTGCCCGATTTTAGGTCATTCTCCACTTTAGGACCTCTCTCTACCTCCCTCTCATCCTCTCTCCTCTAGCTCTCTTTCTCTCTTCAGAGGAGGAGGATTGCTAAGGTTTTGAGGCTTTTCCTTCATTAATGTTGTAAGTATACTTGTGTTCTTCATTAATCTAGCTTTTATTTCAAGTTTCATTTATGTTTTCATTTCTCTCTTTGTTTTCCCTTGTATTTACACCCATTATGGGTGAGTAGTGATTAAGGCTTGGTCATGAGGTGATTCTACCCAATGATTTAGGTAATTTAATGGCTTCTCTCAATTCTTGTGCTTAATGTGGTTTGTGAATAGATTAAGTTTTTATCTTTATGTAACAAAATCTAGGGTTGTTAACCTCTTTGATTATGTGTAGGCAAGGACTTAATCTCTTGCCACATATAATGCTTGGAGCTATGTCACTCTAAGTGTTTGCCAAAATGCCTCAAAGAACTTGTTAAGCTCTAATCTTTGGTCTAAACCTAGAGATGTTAATTTCTTTGATTGGGTGTAGACATGTCTCTTGGCACACCCAATGCTTGGAACCATGGCTCTCTTTGTGTTCGATAAAATGCCTAAATGAGTTTTCATCCATTTTCAAACCCCATTGTATGAGTTAAACTTTATTTTGATGGTTAAACCTTCCGAGTGAGATCAAATGACTTTGAATCTCACTCGAGTAATTAAAGAGAAGCGTTGAACGGCCTAAGTTATGGGCGGAATGAACCCCTAGACCTTGCCGCTTTTAATTTCTAGGCAAACTTTATTTTTAATCAAGTTAGGAGGTAGAGAGAATTTCAATCGCTCAAAAGTTGGCTGTCTCAAAGCCGAACCCAAAGGTTGCCGGTCCTAACGCTAAAAACCCTTTGTAAATCAAACCTCTGGCCTAACTCCATTGGCTCTCTGTGGATTCGACCTCGAACTTTCGAGTTTATTATGCTATAACCGACCTAGCCCTACGCTTGGGGCAAACTCTTCTACGACACACTTTGGTCGGGCAAGCATCTCTCTCTCTCTTCTTCTTCTTCTTCTTCTTCTTCTTCCCCACACAACTTGGCCGCCACTCTTTCCATAAATGGAAAGCCACCTATTAGCCCATATTGTTGACTTCCCTCCACCACCACCTCATCACCTCTCTCTCTCTCTCTCTCTCTCTCTCTCTCTCGGCCTCCACTCATTTTTCCTCTTATAAATACCCACCCTCCTAAAGCTCCAAAATACCCACCACAACACCACCATCACATTGAAAACAATGGAGAAGGAAAAGAGAAAGAAAGCTCAGAGCATCAACCATGGAAGTTTAGATAGAGAGAAGTAAAGTGGGTTTCGGTTCCACCGGTTCCACACTAGCCCAAGCACCAATTTGGGTTACATAACCTCTAACTCGTCCTCGAGCATTTCCGTACCAACTCCCAATCGCCTGAAGTCAGCCCCGGCATTCCATTGCTTCGTCATCTTCTTCATTTTACTGAAATAATTTCGAAACCTGTTTCTCACTTTTTGACCGGACCCAAGATTATAGAGAGGGAAGTTAGGGTTTTGGTCAATTGGAAGTCAAATAGAGTCATGCCGTTCATACTTGCCATACGTCACTAGCTACCATCTCGAAGCAAGGTAGAAACCTCCTATCTACTCACCTAAGTATAATGTTGTTGTGCTATATGTTTGAATATTGAAATTGGGATTTTTATGCTATCGCATATTAAAAATTATTATATTGATTTCGGAATTTAAATGTTGAAGGCCGTTATTATTGTTGAGCCATTTATTTGAAAATTGATATAGAAATGCATGAATTAGGATACTTGACCATGTATGATTTTAGCAAGCTTTGAAAGAATAATGCGAATGCGAGAAATGATGCATGTTTACGAGACACAAGAAACGATAGATGGTTGACGAAAAGAAACAAGAAACTAAAATGTGAAAAAGATTAATAATTGTGTGAGCATGAGAACCCAGTAGGTTTAAAAGAATGAACTCCGGAATCATGGCTCGAGTGTGCGTGCGTTGTCTAGGAGCCCCGTAGGTTTTGAAAGAATAAACAGCGAAACTAGTGTCGTGTGTGAGTTGGAAATTGTGAAGTGATAAAGACCGAGAGCCTGGTAGATAGGTTCTGAAAGAGACGAACAGTGGAATCAGTGCTTTTGGGTGGCATAACCTCTAATAAAGCCTGTGAACCTAGTAGGTCCTGAAAGATGGAGCAGCGGAAGAAGTGCTCGAAAAATATAATGGAAAGTGGAATCGATATTGCAAAAATAATGACACGATTTACGATTCGCTACTATGACGAAGAACTCTGACAAGACACCAACACTTTATTGGTTGATTTGATTTTATGTGATGAATTGTTAAATTTATGCAAATTACTTTACAAAGTTATATGATATTTTTGCTAGTGTAAGGGACATAGGGGTAGAAGTTAGCTGCTGAGCTTAAAAGCTCACGATGTTACTTGTAGAGACCTGCATAATTTTTAATTATTGAAAAGTTGATTAAATGGTTAATTGGGAATTGTGGTTTATTTGGTGGCTAATTAGATTGGGGATTGAAGTGAATGAATTGAAATTTGAAGGAGCGGATGTAATATAAAGATATAGAGGTATAAATATGTGGGTGTGTGTGTAGGGAATCATTTTCATCCCCTCATATCACTCTCTACCATTCTCTCTCTCTCTCTCTCTCTCTCTCTAGCTGGCCAACTTTCTCTCTCTCATCCTCTCACTCAAAACTCCACTCAATCTCTTAAGAACTTCAAGAATCACCAACCCTCCGGCCTTCTATTCACGTTCTTGAGCTCGGAAATCCTTGGGTCAAACTTGAATCGAAGTTTTGAAGTTCAAGGAGGCCAGGGCTTGTTCAAATCTCATAGATCTTGGTTATCGTCGCGAGGTAGGGACTTCTTAACCTCTTTTATGTGTTTATATGTTGTTGTAATGTGAGGATCGAGCTTTGATCATCTCATTTTATTCATTTGAAAGCTGTCAGAAAACTGTAGAAATTGCCCGAAATCGCCTAGGAATCGATCCCCAAGCATGAGGGATCGATCCCTCTTTCAAATCTGGACATTTCACCTAGGGGATCGATCCCTAAGAGAGGAGGGATCTATCCCTCCCATCTTTGGAAATTCTGCTCATCTTCTGGGTGTCAACTCAACTTCAAACGGCCATATCTTTCTCGTACGATGGCCGATTCTTGCAAACTTTATATCAATATGAAGGTCTTGAAGTTAGCTTTCCATTGCCACCAAATTCGCCTTAAGATACTGAGTACACAGAAAGTTATGACCATTAGAGTGAGGGTGTGTCAATCTGCCGACATCCGTTGGCTACTCCTAAGATCCTCGTTCTATCGTTTTGACTTTCTATGATTAGTGGATGTTATTCTTGACCTGTTGGCCTTCCGTTAGTGAGGAACGAACAAGGCATTACTTAGTTAAAACTTCGTTTAAATACTTTCGATTGATTATTGGCATTTGTGAATGTTTGTTGCATATTTGTGATAATGTTGGCATGTTGTATGAAGTCACATCTATGAATGTGAACATGGGGGAGTCTTAACTTGCATATCATGTGAGAAAGTGGTTGTTTGAGTTGGAAGTTGGTTTAGCGAGTCTCGTAACGCAAGGGGTGGTAATACGATGACTCGAGTCGTTAGGGATCACTGTGACACAAGGGGCGGTAGCACAGTAATCCTCATGGTGTTATACGGTAATGCAAGGGGTGGAAATACCGATGGTGGGAATTTGGGATAGCAAGTCGTGTTGAGGTGATAGAGTGCATGAGTCTTGTGAATTGTGTGGCCATTTGTGATAATGGCATATCCTTGAATGATCATAATGAATGTTGATACATCTATGAGTTCATTGTTATCTCTTGATTGAACTATATCTCCTTGTTATCTCATTTGCACTTGGCTTCATATTTATACATAGAATTGGTAAAGATTTTCCTACTGGGCTAGTGTAGCTCAACCTAATCTTTCTTTTTAGGTTCAAATGCTGGACAATAGTTTGCATGCATTCATGTGCTTGGATGTGGAGAACTCTTAGAAGCGAATTTCATTGAGTTACTTAATCAGCTTTGTAATGACTTCCTTTTGATCAAAATGAGTTTGTAACTAATTATCAAAAATTTCTTTTGACTAAATCGTTTTGTAACATAGTAATTGGTTGTACTTGTATTTGGACTCATTTGGGGCCAGAGTGCCAATGTTGTATATTTTTAAACTTGGGGACTTGTTTGTAAAGTTAAACAGGTGGGAACTCTTTTGGGTATTATTTATCTTATGCGAGGATCTTTTATTGAAATGGATTATTTATTTATGGTGAAAATCGAGGGCGTAACATTACTTTTGTGCCCCTGACATATTATGCAAGACTTAGGTGATGAACAAAATATTGAGAAAGAAGTCAGACATCAAGTAGAATAGATTTACCATAGTACCCCTCCCTTTTTAATTGAAACAAATATAATTTGATTCAAATTTGTTTATCTATAAAACTAAATTATGATTTTATTTAAATAAATATTGAACTGAGTTTAATTTCAGTTAAATTAACGTTCCCAAAAATTGGAGCGTTACATTTCTGGTCCCTTTAATATATATATGTTTGTCTTTCTTCAAAGATTAATAAATTTCTTGTGCTTAGTGAAAAAAACTTTTAAAATAAGACCAATTTCAGATTTTTTTAGTACAAGTTTGAAAAAGAATAGTATTTAGAAATTTGGAGGGAAAGTAGTGAATGTTTGAAGTTTGAAGCGAGTTAATTTGTTGCAAAATGGAGATAGAAAATCACTTTTTTAATAAAATATATTATTTTGACACTCTCAAATGGGGAAATGGAGATAAAAATAGAGAATTGAGTTGAAAATGCTTTCAAGTAAAAGTAGTATCTTCTTAGCTCATTACAAGTGGAAGGCATTTTTTTGTTAATAAAGACAGAGGACTACTCGGATTGTTTGCCACATATAGGAACTGGAGTGGAAATACACACTGGAGTTACATGAGTTAGGCTGTGTTCTTATAAAGTTTGAAACTTATTTAAGTATTTTTTACTTTTTGTAACTTTTTGTTTAGCTTTTCTTCATAATTTTTGGGGTTAATCGTTCATCTCGACGAGACGAATTGGAAAAGTATAAAATATAGACCGATGTTGAAAAAGTTCAAATAAGACGACACTTTAGACAAATAAGACAAGTGTTTGATACTTTTTTTCATCTTTAGTGGACTTTTTTTTTGCTTTTGCTTTCGCTTTTAATTTTGTATTTTTTTGACTCCTCCGTACCATTTGTGTGTTAGTCCAGTTCTTAATGTATGCCATGCAATTCGATTTGTCGGGAGCATTACTGTTTGGTGTATGATTTGATTTTGTTATTTAGTTTTCATTATCCAGGCTATTTGGTTCATTTCCCATCCTAGGGAGATGTCCCTTGGAAGTTCTTCATAAGATTGGGGAGTTTTGATAACTGCATCTACTGCTTTGGTGTCTTTCTGCACAGGTGTTGTTCGATTTATTTGGGAATTGACCTCATACTCTTACTATTTGAAGGCCTTCCCATGAAGTCATAAAGTTACTTGAACGTGAGTTACGAGGGTTTGGTGGGTCGATTCCAAGCTGATCGATCAAAGCCCCGTCCCTCTCACCCTTTATCTCTATTTGTCTAAAGTTACCAATTTCAATCATCGCTCTCATATTGGCATATTTCGTACATGTGTTTCTCCTCCCTCTACTGTAGATGGTTTGGAAACATTTGTTTAGGTCACGTTGATCAATTGTAGCCTCTTGGCCATCTAGGTTAATTTTATTTCCTTCTTTTCTTTACCTCATGGGTATGCCCTTGATGAATTTTGTCTCAAGCGCCCAAGTCTTAATGCCTGGTATATACATCCAAGTGATGGCATCAATTGTAGTCGCTTGGCTTAGGTTAGTGCTCGTTTTGTCAGTTAGTTTCCTAGCTCTCTTTCTAGATGGATTTGAAACTACCGTTGACGTTTCATTATCTCTATGTAGTCATTTGGCATAGGCCTTATAATTTTCTTTCCTTTTCTTTTTCTTTTCCTTTTCTTTCCTCTTGGGGTATGCCCTTTGTAGGCTGTATATCTGGTTAGTCCTTTTTCTATTTCAAGCTGAATTACCAATATATATATATATATATAAGTTTAGAAGAATGAGGGCCTTAGTCATTCTCTAACAAGTACTACTACTATAATTGATAAGGCGGAGCTATTCTTCTTTAATTCCTTTTTGAAAATCCTTCAGCTAATTTAAGCTTGAGGAGAGTCTTCTAGAGAGAGGGCTTGGGGGTAGGGGTTTTTTTTTTTTAATAGGCAACAAATTTTATTAAAGGGTACATCGAGTAGATTGGATGAAACAGCCAATGGACCAAGCCCAAAACACCTTAATAGGATAAAACCCAACAATCCAAAGGGCAAAGCCCAAACAACCTAAGAACCAAAACCGAACCCTAACCTAGCTACCCTAATCACCGCCACCACAAGAGAACAGCCACCAACACTGCAAGCAACAAGCAATAACCACCACCTCCAAAGACAACTGTAGACACTAAAATTTCGGCATGACTTAATCGCCGTTCAATTAATTTAGACAAATAAATTGTCTTAATTAATTAAGTCAAAATTGGTCAAAGCCCCTGAATAAGCATTGGGCCCATCAAATTTCTAGGCTGCTAAAATAAGTTGGGCTAATTAGCCTAGCGGATCAATAAATTGGGCTAACTTAATTAGCCAAATGGGTCAAGGGGTTATACAAGCCCAAAGGTGCATGCCCACTTCAAATAAATCCTAAAAAAAGACTCAAATAATAAATATTATTTCTCTTTTAAATTAAAATCATTTCCTTAAAAGAAGTACAAATCTTCTTACATAGGAAATAAAATGAAATCAAGCCAATCAAATCAAATCAAGCCAATCAAAGATCTTATTTTAAGATCCTACCATACTTAGCTCTTCTCTCCGTGAGCCTATAAATAGAGGCTCATATGAAGAAGAGTGGACTTTTGGCTGGACATTCTATAGAGCTCTCAAGCACTCTTTAAGAACTCAAGCACTCTAAAACAAGTTTTGTAACGATCCTGATTTTTGGTAAATAAAAATTTCGTTAAATATTTGAATTTTATTTTAATTACTTGGATTTCTTTTAAAATTCCTTTTTAATTTTTAATAATCCGTCATAATTAGATTTGAGACTTATAAAATTATATCTTTTCGCATCAGACGATCTAGTCCTTTTCTAAAGGCAAGTATGCTTATAGAAGCACTTGTATATTTTCCTAGCGAGTTAAATAAAATCTTTAAATTATATTTCTTGACTAGAAATCCTACTTGGCAAGTAGAATTAGTTTCCAACCAATTAGTTAGAGAAACCTAAGTACCAATTCAACCTAGCTACATTCTCCTAACCCTAGATGAACCTTATGAACCCTTCCAACCCTACTTAAATCTTTTGGACCAAAGGAAGTTATCATTATGCTTCCAAAAGTAGTAATCATTATACTTCATGACTAGTCATTTCAAGACCTTACTTCTCATCATTACCTCTTTACCCATTGGTTAATAGTTCATAGGGAAATTTTTATTCCTTGAGTAATAGAAATAATACTTGCCAATGAGTATATAGATTTGACAAGACAAGTCATTGGAACCCTTCATCATAACCTAGACTTGTCATGCATATAAGCCTAAGAACAATAGCCTTAATTACCCTCCAAGATCACTTTCCTAGATTTTCCTAGATGTACATATATATATATAAACCTACCATAATCATTACCTTTCTTCCATAGACTTAGTAAGTCTACTTGTACATAGTTATATATATATATATATATATATATATATATATATACAGTCGGGTTTCGGTAAGGGATCCCGCATTTTTTTAAAATGCGGGACTCCCCTTCCCGATTGAATTTCGATGATCCGAGCCGCTCAAAGTGATCAGAACGTGATTTTAAGGGTTCCCGCGAGAAATCAGCAAAAAAAAATGACTGGGAAGGGTTTCATCCGAGCAGTTTTCATTGAACGGTTCAAAAAAAACTGCTCGGATGAAGCCCTTCCCGGTCATTTTTTTTGCTAATTTCTCGCGGGGACCCTTAAAATCACGTTCTGCACACATTGAACGGTTCGGATTTTCAAAATTTGATTGGGAAATGAAAGTCCCTCATTTAAAAAAAATGAGGGATCCCTCACTTGATAATTTGTGTATATATATATATATACACACACACACACACACACACACACATCATACAAGAGAAAGAGAGAGAGGGGGAGGAGAGAGACCGAGAGAGAGGGGGAAGGAGAGAGAATGAGTGTGTGCATGTGTTTGGTCACTCCCACAAGCAATCTCATAGCCAACTTCACACTCAAGCATGACTACATGACAACCCATTTCTAGTCTGCTTTAAGCATAAACCTAGCCAATCATTTTGTTCTTTCTTGCAAGCAAGCTCTCCTAGGACAAGACAACCAAAAACCCTTCATGATAACCTAGATTTTGAACCTAAAATTTGATGACAAGGCATGGCATGCCTAAAGATGTGATTTGACTACACAATGGAGCAAATCCATGGGAGAAAAAGAGAGAGAGAGAGGGTCAGCCATATGGAGGGGAGAGGGAGCCAACATTTTGCTATAAATAGGACCCCTCACTTATCATTCAACTCATACCTTCAAGCCTTCCAACTTCTCTCTCTAGAATTCTTGAGTTTGTTCTTTGTTCTTTCTTGTTCTTGAGTTTCTTCAAGAAACTCATCCTAGGCCGCCACTAAACCACCACTCGACTACCCTTTCGATCCAAAAAGTTTAGTAGTATAGTCAAGACCTAGTTTCGAGAGAAACCTTTCTCTTTCGAAACTACTGGCGGCTTATCGTAGAAAGTCACTCTGTAACGCCCCTCAATTTTGGTCAATAAAAATTTTCGTTAAATATTTGAATTTTATTTAAATTACTTATTTTCTCTTGAGTGGCTATAAGATTTCTTGTTTTCGTCGTAGTTAGATTTTTGGTGTAACAAACTCCGATTTTTCATTCAATAAAAATCTCGTTGTTATTCGAAATTTCTTAATTTCTCGATGATTTTCTTATTTGATTCCTAGTAGTTCGTATCACTGTATTCCTCGACTAGAAACCCTAATTACACTTTAGCCCCTCAAGAATCGTTTCTTGAACTTTAAGCCCTACTTAGCAAGCCTAGTTAGCTTCTAACCGGCTTATGGAGTAACCAAACTAGGAAGTCACCTAGTTACTTTTCCCTTACCAAAGATGGACCGTTTTGCCCATCTTGAACCTTTTGAACCTTTTCAACCCTAGACTACAAATTGTTTAATTGTTTTCTTTTATTGTTTAGATTTATTCTTTATCCATTGGACGATAAATGTTAGGGGAATTATTATCCATTGGATAAAAGAAACCCATTTCTTTATATTAAAAGGATTTTGAAAGATTTAAACAAAGTACTATGATTGACATTTATAATTATTTTGAAAAGTACTTTTCAATTAATTTACTAATAAAAGTACCCTAGTAACTATGGACCATTGGACAATAACCGTTAGGGTAATCTTTACCCATTGGACAAAAGCCTTTCCTTTATTTTATTTGGTAAGTACATATATATATCACATGTGTAATAAAAAGGACATGTAGTCATTTTCAAAAAATTAGTTTAGTATTTAAAGTACCCGTACCTTATTATCCTTTGGTTAATAACCGTTATGGGTTTTATTATCCATTGGGTAATAGGCTCATCTTTCAAACAAAGTACTTAATCCATTAAAATAATATTTTGTTAAGATTCCCGGGAGTACAAAAGTACATTTTTATATTAATTAAAGTACTTGTACCTTTTAATTGTTTATTGGGAGAATCTTGACCATTTTAACCCTAGGGTACATTAGTACATATGTATATATGTATATAAGTACTTGGATGATGTAATTTGCCTTAGTACACTTGTACCCATTTATTTGTTTATTGAGAAAATCTTAGTCTTTTAAACTTCTTTGATCTTTAGTACAAAAAGTATCTATTATTTTATTTGTTGTCTTGCATTAGTAGTATATATATATATGTGTATATGTACCATGAGAGAGAGAGGGAGAGAAAGGGAGAGAGAGAGGCCGAAAGAGAGGGAAAGAGGAGAGAGGAGCCGAGAGGGAGAGAGAGGGAGAAAGAGAGGAGGAGAAAGAAGAAGGATTTGATGTGTGAGCCTTGACAGTGATCTCCCTTGTACTTCAAATCTTTGGTAGTTATTCTTCCTAGCCAAATCTTAATTCCATTGTCCTCCTTTGTACATCTTTCATTTGTTTAACACAAAAATCTTGTACCATTGTCTCCAAATCTTCCCACATATCGCCCATAGTCCAATCCAAGGACTAAACTAGCCTTGTAAGCTACCACATTAGACCCAAGTCTATTTTGCCTAATGACAACCTATGATGGGCCATAATCCTAGCCTTTATTAGCCTAAGATTTGACTACAAGCTAGACCTAGGTTTTCATTACCTAGATTCACCTAAAAAGCCTAAGATTTTAGTTGATTACATAGCCTTACACCTAAGATTTAGATTGGACAATCTATGACTTGGTTGAAAGGTTGATTTGATGACTTAATGGAGCAAAATCCATGGGAGATATAGAGAGAGAGAGAGGGCCGGCCATAGAGAGAGGGGGAGAGCCAAGGTTTTGCCTATAAATAGCACCCCATGTTTGCCATTCAACTCACACCTTCACCTAGCAACTTCTCTCTCTAGAAAAATTGTGTTCTTTCTTGTTCTTTCTTTTTGTTCTTCATATTCTTGAGTAGTTCTTGAGTTCGTCAAGAAACTCAACCTAGGCCGCCACTAAACCGCCACTCGACCACCCCCTCGATCCAAAAGTAGTAGTAGTAATAGTCAAATAGAAGTTTCGAGAGAAACCTTTCTCTTTCGAAGCTCCCGAAGGCATACCATAGGAAGTTACTCCGTCCGACCGCCAACTAACTTTCCGTAGCTGACTACCGCCAAGAAGCAAGGTAGGATTCCTTATCCCTATTCCTAAGTATAATGTAGGATATCCTTATCTTCCATCCCAAGTAGTTATCTTTACCTATTTCCCCAAATATAGTCTTGTACCCAATTATAAGTTCGTTAGGAAGAAACTTTAATCATGTCATTTAAAGTAGATAATGTTATCTTTTGTTGAAAGTATATGAAATGCATGATGTTTGTTATTAGTGATTCAAGCATGTCAAGTAGTTTTAAAATGGATGATCTTGTTAGATTGAATAGTATAATGAATGATATCGTATGTGAAAAAGTCCCACCGCGGAGTCTATGCATGAGAAACGAGACACGAAAATCAAGAAAGTAGAAACATGACACCTAGGGTGTGGATAATGATGAGTTGTGTTTTGAAACCGCAATGTGGCCGGACTTGGTAGCCCATTGTGTGTATGGAAACCCACGATGCGGCCGGACGTGGTAGCCCATCGTGTGGATTGTGAAAACCGCAACGTGGCCGGACTTGGTAGCCCGTTGTGTGTATGAAAACTCGTAATGTGGCCGGACTTGGTAGCCCATTGCATGGATTGTGAAAACCACAATGTGGCCGGACTTGGTAGCCCATTGTGAAGATTGCCAATGTGGCCGGATGTGGTAGCCTCATTGGTAATATGGCTTGGTTATCCGCGGAGAGGAGCCAATGCAAGTTTTGTGTGCCAATGGGAACCCAGGACGGCGGAACCATTGTGAGGATACTCGGGAGTCCGGAACGGCGGAACCGAGGTTGGGTGTGTAGCTTGGTTATCCGCGGTACGGAGCCAATGCAAATTGTGTGAGTTAAACAAATGGTTTTTGAAAAGATGAATTGGTATGTGAAAATGTTGACACGGTCTACGATGAGTTGCGTAGGAGAAACTCGGAGAATCTTGGACACCAACGATAGTTATATAGCAATTGCGGATGTGTTATTAATGTTATCTTTTGTAGCTGTGTATACACATATCATGTGGAAATCAATGTGACGTTATAACCTGTTGTTTGTTAGTTATGGGTTAGCGGGTATAGGATTTTTCTATTGAGCTTTCGTAGCTCACGGTGTTGCCTTTTCGGTGACCCTGACATATTATATCGGTGGCGACGCTGGTATAATGTGTCAGACTTTGTAGATGAACATGGTGAACTTTACACCTTGGAGGCATTTGGAGCTGAAGAGCTGGCTCAGATGGAGGAGCAGGCGGAGCTGTAGTTAGGAACCTTAGTTCCCTTCCGTTTGTAATAAAAGTACTCCTTCTAAGTTTCTGTTGTAATAAAGAGCTTGACTCAGTTTATTTTCAATAAAATTACTTATTTAACGCCCAGACTCCATTTGATTTTATGAATAAAATGTCTTTTTAACGTACCCAAAATTCGGGGCGTTACACACTCTGTCCAATAGCCAACTTACTTTTCCGTAGCCACCCTACCGCCAAGAAGAATGATAGAATATCCCTAACCACTTTCTCTAAGTATATAAAGTTGTTTATTGCTTATAATGTTTGGAATGCATGATAGTAACAAACTTATTTTTGCTAATGGAAAAATGAGCATGTTGGAATAATTGACTTTTATTCTAATAAACATATGTTGTTTTGAACTTCCCACAAAGGAGGAAAGAATTGTTTTTGAAAGATAAGAATTTAACGCTCGATTAGAAGTATTCGTATTTTGATCTTAGGATGGTTATGAGCATGTATACGTGATTACTAGAATTATTTGTCTTGATGTGTGATAAAGCATAAGTGGTATCCACTCCAAAGGCATCCGTACATGTGACTTATGCTTTAAGTTGTGTTATGAGCATGATAAAGTAATATAGAGTTGGATGATCTTGCTAGTTTAGTTTCAAAATTACAATGAATGATTTATATTACGTATGTGAAAAGTCCTACCGCGGAGTCGTCGCATGAAAATGAGACACAAAAATCGAAAAAGTAGAAACATGACACCTAGGGTGTGGTAAATGGAATAATGTATTTTGAAAAAGAGAAATGTTTTGGAAACCGCATTGTGGCCGGACATGGTAGCCCATTGTGTGGTGTGTGCGTGTGCCAATGGGAACCCCGCGCTGCCGAACCACTGTGAGGATACTCGGGAGACCGGCATGGCAGAACTGAGGTTGAGTGTGTGGCTTGGTTATCCGCGGAGAGGAGCCAATGCAAAAATTTTGTATGCCAACGGGAACCCGACGCGGCAGAACCATTGTGAGGATACTCGGGAGACCGGTGCGGTGGAACCGAGGTTGGGTGTGTAAATAATGATTTGAAAATGATGATTTGGTAGAAAAATGGTGACACAGTCTACGACAAGTCGCGTAGGAGAAACTCAGAAAATCATGGACACAAACATTAGTTTGAATAGTGAATGTGAATGTGTCATTGTTAACTATTTTGTTAAATACGCATGTACTATGTGGTAATCGTTAATCTTATGATCTAATGTTTGTAAGTTAAGAGTTAGTGGGTATGGATTATTTTATTGAGCTCTTGTAGCTCACGGTATTACCTTTGGTGACCCTGACATATTATACTGGGGGCGACGCTGGTATAATGTGTCAGACTTTATAGATGAACATGGTGAGCTGTACACCTTGGAGGCTTTTGGAGCCGAAGAGCTGGCTAGGATGGAAGAGCAAGCAGAGCTGTAGTTAGGAACCCTAGTTTCCCTCCCTTTGTGTAATAAATGTACTATTATGGGAGTTATGCTATAATAACGAGCCAGACTCTATTTAGTTTTTCAATAAAATTGTCTATTTAACATACCCAAAATTTGGGGTGTTACAAGTTTGGCTAAGAGAATTCAAGCACTCTCAAGCATTTCTCAAGGCTTTCAAAGGTCTCAAATCCTGCTCTCAAAGTTCTTCTCAAATCCCTCTCAATTTCTTGTGGAGAATCCACAAGAACTCAAGCTACGTGTCAGTTCGTCAACAACAACAGTCTACAGGTCGAATCCTACGAAGATCGCGCCTCAAACTCATCATTTTGTCGAGATTAAGTTGCTTAAGCCCTCGATCAAACTTGGTTCTGCAAGCTTCTCAGCTCGAAGATTTGAAAGAATTACCTACTGCTTCAATCCTACAACAAGCTTCAATAGCCGATGGATTGCAACTTCATCTCTGGAGATCGAATCAGAGAAGTGCTTGTTTTTTTCTTATAAAAGAGCATTTATTAGAGAATTGTACCCTTTTTAATTCAAATCAATAAAGTTATTATTTTGTGCATCATTTTCGCGTTCTTTATTGCAAGACTCGATCGAATTTGTGTGTTACAAATTTGGCATGCCCAGTGGGACCTCTCTACCTCTCATCTCTTTCTCCAAAATCAAGTTCTTCACAAATGGCTTCTAAGAAGATTCAAGTCGCTTCGATCAACAAAAACGCTAGGAAGAACACCACCGTTGCTAAGAACATCGACATCATTTATGTCGGTGCTATGACACGTAGCAAGGATAAGGCGACCAATATCAACGCAAATCAAGGAGCTGCGTCTAAAGTTAATCCAGCAAAGGTGTTGTACAACAGGTGCCGAGGTGTCGCCACGCTCGCAGCGAAGAAGAAGGAAGAAGAGGGCTCCAAAAAGCCTCCATCCAATTCTGAGAGTTCTATCTCTGCTAGCTTGTCGCCTCGCCCAACTCCTTCAGCTTCTGATGCAAATTCTAGCACAGGTTCACATACAGGATCCTCTCCTTCTTTGCTGAAGCGCCCAGAATCACCAAATCATTCAGACTCGTCTTACTCCGTGGCTATGCAAGCAATGACCACTAGTGTTGCAATAGCGGAGGAGCAACTGGCTACAATGGCACGCACCATTGAAAAGCTCACCAAGACCATGGAAGATGAAGATCTCCAAATTGCATCACTTATGAACAAGCTAGTGGCTTATGACGTGGGTGGAACTAGCCAAGATGCTTCACATCCTCTAGGTTTCCCACCAAAAGGAGTCATAATTGGCGACCAATCTGGGAAGCTCATCATTGGCGGGCAAGGTGTAAAACTCAAGCAAACGGATGATGGGAATCATGTTTTGTGGTCAAATCAAGAAGATACGCGTATGGTCAATCGCACAAGGGCAGTTACAAGTGCTCAACCAACTTCTATTGCTTTGTTGTTTGCCCAACAACTCCAAGACATGATAGCAAATATGAACCGAGCATAGTATGGAGGGCCATCACAAAGTGCGTTCACGTATTCTAAACCATACACAAAGCGTATTGATTGCTTTAGGATGCCAGTTGGTTACCAGCCGCCAAAGTTTCAACAATTTGACGGGAAGGGAAACCCAAAGCAACATGTTGCCCACTTCGTCAAAATGTGCAACAACGTTGGGACAGAAGGAGATCTACTTATCAATCAATTCGTTCGCTCGCTCGCTCAAGGGAAATGCTTTTGAATGGTACATAGACTTAGAGCCAGAATCGATTGACAGTTGGGAACAGATGGAGCGGGAGTTCTTGAATCACTTCTATAGTACTCGTCACATTGTAAGTATGACGGAGCTAACCAACACTAAGCAATGGAAGGATGAACCCGTGGTCGATTACATCAACCGTTGGCGTGCTGTGGGCCTGGATTGTAGAGACCAACTCTCCGAACTCTCTGCTGTTGAGATATGCATGAAGGGTATGCATTGGGGTCTCTTTTACATTCTTCAAGGGATAAAGCCATGAACTTTTGAAGAATCGGTTACGCGTGCAAATGACATGGAAATCAATATAGCAAATCACGGTGGAAAGAATCCTCCAACAATCGAGCATAATAAGTACAAGAATGGGACAAAAGATAAATTCTCTAGCAGCTCTAGGGAGGAGTCAATGGCAGTAAACATGGTCCCAGACAAGATACCAAGAAAAGACAAGAAGAAAGAAGAAAACAGTCAAGAAAAGCACCCAACTTTGAAGGAACTGCAAGAAAAGAGGTATCCCTTTCCAGACTCTAACGTCTCGGGTATGTTGGAAGACTTGCTCGAAAAGAAAGTCATTCAACTACCAGAATGCAAGTGTCCCGAAGAAATGGGAAAGGTTAATGATCCAAGGTATTGTCATTACCATCGGATTGTCAGTCATTCCACTAAGAAATGCTTCGTGTTTAAAGAGTTAATTCTAGACCTAGCAAGGAAGAATAAGATCCTACTAGATGTTGATGAAGTTGCAGAATCCAACAATACTGTTGTTGCGATTGGATGCCCGACTTTAAACTCTAAGTTGAAGACTGCTAAATCTGCAACCACTTCAGCACTGGGGGCAATCTCTACAACCATACAATTTGGTTTATTTGATTCGATAACAATTCAAGTCTCAAACCAAGATGCACTTGCCCATCCTTACTTGGAAGGAGTGCTAAGTGCAAAGAATGATGACAGATGGATTCTTGTCCCCCAAAAGAAGTCTATAAAAAGGGCATGCAAGACTCCTCCTCATCAAGTTAAGAAATGGCGAGTGAAGAAAGTCTCTCCCCAATTCACTAAAAAGAATGAAGCTGACGATGAAAAAGAAAAGGAGACACTGCTTGAGAAGAATTTTCCCACACCAATCACCCTATATGACTTCTTCCCCAAAGGGTATTTAGACGAGGACTGCATTGGGACAGTTTACATGGTCTCCGCCAATGAAGAAGTGGAGGATAACATGAGTCAATGTTCCACACATTGAGTTTCAGTCTTTGATCGCATTAAAGCTCCTACTACTCACACTTCAGTTTTCGAGAGATTGGGCATTGCTAACCAAGGAAATAGGGAAGTGAGCTCCCAACAAAGAAGGTTCGTCTTTTCGCGACTTCAAGGCACACATGCAAAGTCTAAACCTGCACAAAAGAAACGAGAAGTGGAGGAAGCCATGGGTGATTCAACCAAAGAAGATGAAGAGACTCGAAGCTCGATCCCTTCTCACATGAAGCGCATAATGTCACTTGAAGTTAGTATTGATAGTCTGCTCAAAGTCAAAAGACGTACCATAGTATTGACCAAAGCAAATGAAGCTCCAACCAAGGATGTGAAGGAAGTAGGTTTTGTTTCTCCTTGAAGACGACTGAAGTCCAGCACACTCGTTGACATGAGCCTAAACTGTCTCATCAAAAAAAAAAACAAAGAAAAGAAAAAAGAAAACTCCTTATCGCACAAGTTGAAATTGCATGATGCTCCTGGCCCGCATGAGCTAAAACTGTGTACAGCCACAAGAGAGAGAGAGAGAGAGAGAGAGAGAGAGAAAGAGAGAGAGAGAGAGATTCATAACTTTTGAACTACGTTTTTTACTTGTTTTTTAAAGGGAACGTAGGCAGCTTGGGATTCATCTTGAGCTCAGTCAACCAACTCAAAAAACAAAAGTGCTTTGAACCTCATTGTGGTGTAATTCCTCTTGGGGGCATGCATGCTCGAACGTGCTCTTTGTAAGAATCAACTTTTGGAGTATTATGTCACAACAAACTAACCATTTTGGTTTGGTAATGCCGCGAAGCGTCTCGAGAAGGAGAGTTTATCATCATCTTTCAACCTTTTCAAGTGATGGGGTCCGGCATTAGACCATTGAGGCTTCCATCATCTTCAAGTCTTCACCAAAGAGGACGAGTGACGCACGACATGGCCAAAAGTGGAAAGGGCCGGCTTCATGCCATTGTGACGTCGCCACCAAAAGTACGTAGCCTCAAAGCAACGAATGAGACATGCAAAATGCAGAGGCCCTCCCAACATTTGAAGTCTCTCTCAAAGTGAGCAGTGTCAAAGCAGCATAGGGACTGTTGGGTTTTTCTCAAAAACCATTGCGAAAAATATATAGTTTCAAAAAAAATGTTTCGGATCTACTTCTTATGTGTGCGTAAAGTTTCATGAGGAAGGGTTAGGGTTTTACCTTTTCGGAGGGGAGTTTATAAATGCAACTGCAAATTTACTGCACATAACCTTTTGCTAACTAAAACTACAAATCTTATTAGAATTTGTTACATACAACCTCAAAATACACACGATCTTCCAAAATTATCCTTCCCTACACCTACCATAACCCACCCACCCTCCCTCCATTCCCCAACTCTCTTTCCCCGTTCTTTACTTAGACATCCCTACTTTTGAAACTCAAAACCCCACAACCATTCCCCTTCTCCCCTTTATCCTCCCTCCTTACCCGTTGTTCGAACACCCCCTCCCCAACCCAAGCGCCACCACCACACCACAGCACCGTTGCACTGCAAACCACCACCTCCATTGCTAGAAAAGAAGTATTTTTGACCCAACAAATGAAAGCAATATGCATTTCGAACTTGGTCTTTGGAATTAGATTTATTTGCAACCAACATGGTGGTTAACAAGGAAAAGGTAGCCACAGATGTTGTAGCTTTGGAGCCAAAACCGCAGCAAGAGAAAAACTCTTCCAATTTCTGTTTCTCTGTCCCGACATTATCAGATTCTAGAGCTTGATTATATTCAAAAATTTCAAACTCTAGAATCCAAAAATTTTAGAAAATATCATATTCTAGTATCCGAAATTTATAGCAAATATCAAATTGTAGAATCTGAAAAATATATCATATGTTTTAAATAAAAAAAAAACGAACTAATATACATCCCAAAGGTTTTAAATGGTTCAGATATATAAGTACGAAATTAGTAAACAGTTTCAGATTCTTGTAATCGAATGTTGGTCAATGTAGTGTTTGGTTTTTTGTGGATATAATACATGGAGAAAATTCATATTGTAATACTTGAAATCTATGTAATGTTTCGACTTCTATAATCCGAACAACACCGGGTGGAAGGAACCGAAAACAACAGCACCACGGTAGACCCACCATCAATTATTAGAATCTGAAATTTCATAAATATTTCGCACACAAGAACTCGAAATGGTACAAAATTTTCGAATTCCAAAATTTCAAATGCTACTAGTGTAAGGAACCGGAAACAACAACACCACGGTAGACCCACCATCAATTACTAGAATCTGAAATTTCATAAATATTTCGAACACAAGAACTCGAAATGATACAAAATTTTCGAATTCCAAAATTTGAAATGCTACAAAAGTTTCGGATTATAGAAGTCGAAACATTACATAAATTTTAGGTATTACAATATGAATTTTCTCCATGTATTATATCCACAAAAAATCAAACACAACATTGACCAACATTCGATTACTAGAATCTGAAACTGTTTACTAGTTTCGTACTTATATATCTGAACCATTTAAAACCTTTGGGACGTATATTAGTTCGGATTTTTATGTATGATATATGATATATTTTTCGGATTCTACAATTTGATATTCACTATAAATTTCGGATTCTAGAATATGATATTTTCTAAAAATTTTGGATTCTAGAATTTGAAATTTTTGAATATAATCAAGCTCTAGAATCTGATAATGTCGGGACAGAGAAACATAAATTGGAAGAGTTTTTCTCTTGCTGCGGTTTTGGCTCCAAAGCTACAACATCCGTGGCTACCTTTTCCTTGTCAACCACCATGTTGGTTGCAAATTAATCTAATCCCAAAGACCAAGTTCGAAATGCATATTGCTTTCATTTGTTGGGTCAAAATACTTCTTCTCTAGCAATGGAGGGAGATGAAGAAATTGAGATTTTCATTGAGAGTTGGGAGGTGAGATTTAGAAGGTGGAAAGTGGACTGGGTCAATGGTGGGAGGTCCTGGTTTTTCAAAGTTTCAGCTATGGTGTGAGGGAGGAAGGGAGGAAGATCAGATGGAATTGGAGGATTGTGTTGTAATGGTGTGGTTGTATGAATGTGGTTATATGTAGTACATTTAAGGGCATTTTTGTCAATTCCATTGAGGTCATTTTTGTCTAAATATTTCTTACTTAAAAACGGGTCGTATGCAATAAATTCGCAGTTGCATTTATAAACTCCCTTTCGGAGTTCAAAAACAAAACCCTACTTCTGGTTATGAAAAGATTGATTCCTTCTTACTCCTTGCACCCCAAAAATCTTCAACCCTATGACCCAAGAGAAATTAGCCAATAGGGTTTGTGGGAACCCTAGAATATTTCTCCCTTCTTTTAATCTCTCAATTCTCTCTCAATATCTGGTAGGAGGAAAAATTGTCGTATCCTACATGAGAGAATTAGAGATATATTTATAGGGATAAATTTACTTGGCCCATAAGTCAAACTCTTGTTGGGCTAGGGTTGGGACCTATGGGCTTCTTAAGGCTTAGCTAAAATTGGACTCACACTCTCTCATCTCCATGAGTGGTGGCCCAATTAAACCAAAATTAATTCCACTATATAATTATGGCTAAACTCTAGGCCTCAAGAATATTAATATATTGTTCCCGATAAATGTCAATACCGTAATGTCAAACCCCTTCACTATGTAATGTCCATAAGTAGCAATTGGTCATAATAAACAACTGTCACACCAAAGCATACTTATATTTTAATTCCATTGAATACTAGCTCACTCACTTTTAGTCTAGAAAAACATTTTAATGAACACTTCATTAAAATGACTAGTACTAGGTTTAAAGACTAATCCAGTGAACTAACTCAAGGGGACATTATACTCTGTAATTAAATAGAGAGTGAATTCCATCTTGAAAATAATGTTCTCACAATCCTAACATAAATCACGACTACTACAAAAATAGATAAAGACCTCAGTAATTTGGTATGATCTTTCACTTTGAATCTTGCATTCAAAACCGTGGTCTATTAAGGTGTAACTAAAAGTCCCTATCTTTCAACCACAGGATAAAAACTGTGATTAAAACTCATTAAAACCGTGACTAAAAACATAAAAACTGTGATTAAAAATGACAAAACTGTGACCTTTAATAGCTTAACATCTCAGTTTGATTATAAAACCGTGATTGTTTAGAAAGTAATAATCTCAGTTTTTGAAAAAACCGAGATTAAAAGTGGCATTTCCTAAGGGAAAAAATCTCACTTTATTTATCCTGTTGGGTTTTGAACCTAAGTCTCTTGAGTTTTGCATAGAAGCTTCAACCAACTGTACTACACATAGTTTTCAATATATGATTGAAATATTTAATATATAACATATGCGTTTAACATTAAAATATATTTCAAACATCATTTTGATAAACATGAAAGTCGTAGCGCTTTGTGTTATTGTTCAAACCCAATTTGAATTATCTCAATTAATGGAGTTTTGAGCATAGAATTATACTTGAAATACATTTGGCGAGGAAACGCAACCTTCATAAATTTTGTCACCAAAGGTACCCATTTGGTGACAAAATATATTTGCATCGCCGAAAGTATCCCATTTTTTGACGAAATATTTTTTTGTAGAATGGTTGAGAGTGACATTTATTTAGGGGTATTGCACGCAGAGTCGATTAAGGGGTGAGCGAATTTCAACTTTTCCTATATAAGAGCTTTCATCTCAAGTCTAAAAAAAATGTGATGTACTCTCTAACTTACGATCTCAGTTTCTAGATGATTGAGATTAAAGGTTCTTTTTATCTCAGTTTTTCCAAAATGAGATATATTCTTTCATATACAATCTTAGTTTTTTAAAAACGAGATCTATTCTTTAAGTTACAATCTCACTTTTAGATTATTGAGATTAAAAAATCTTTTCATCTCAGTCTTTTTTGAAACGAGATATATTCTTTCATATACAATCTCAGTTTTTTTGAGAATGAGATCTATTCTTCAAGTTACAATCTCACTTTTTAAATTACTGGAATTAAAAAAAATTTCCATCTCAGTTTTTTTCTTATAGCTGAGATTAAAACTATAGTTCATAACATTTTATTACGCTTTTACAAAAAGTGAGATCTTTTTAGTTTTTGGACCGTGATCTTTATACCATTTTGTAGTAGTGCACCCAACCCACCGAGGTGTTGATCGAGTTAGACCTCACTCATTGGTGACTCAAAGTAACATAGGCTAGATACTTAAGTTCATTAACTTTCTTAAGATTAAGAGTGAATTACAATTAGCATTATAAGATTCACATTTAAGTGGACAGTAGTTAAAATAGAGTGAGTCTTATGATGGTCCTTCAGTGTATACTAAATACACCAACATATTAACTTGAAGTCTTTCACTTCAATGATTGAGATGGATCATTCTATCAAATAGAAGTTAATCATGTTGCAATTGACCTGACAGATAGTTCATTCTTATCAGCAATTGTGAATAGTTTAAATTACAAACATTGGTGATTTATATCTCCCATAAGTAAATCACATTTACATGCATAAATCATATTCAATGTAATTTGGGACTTTTATATTCATCTCATGAATTATATCCAATGTATGAAACAAAGCATTTCAGAATAATAAAATAAAACTCTTATTGATAATGTAAATAAACAAATATTGGTTTTGAGGGCATAAAACCAACAATCTCCCACTTGCACTCACAACCAATCTGGTCTACTTTTGACTCCCATGTTATCAACATGACGGTCAAACGGATTAGAAGGTAAAGCCTTTGTAAAAGGATCTGCCAGGTTTCTGCAGATGCAATCTTGTTTACTATGATATCTCCTCGCTGAACAATATCTCTGATGAGGTGATATTTTCTCTCAATGTGTTTCCCACTTTTGTGATTTCTAGGCTCCTTGGATTGCGCAACAGCCCCACTATTATCACAATAAAGAATCATGGGCTGTTTTGCCAATGGTACCACTCCAAGCTCTAGTAGAAACTTTTTGAGCCATACACCCTCCTTAGCTCCTTCAGAAGCGGCAACATATTCAGCTTCAGTGGTGGAGTCTGCAACACATTGCTGTTTAATACTCCTCCAACTTATGGCTCCTCTTCCAAGTGTGAACACATAACCAGAAGTTGATTTGCGCGAATCTTTATCTGACATGAAGTCAGAGTCTGTATATCCAATTGGCACCGAATCCTTTCCACCATAGACTAGCACATAATCTCGAGTTCTTCTCAAGTACTTAAGAATATGCTTTATAGCTATCCAATGGTCCAGGATTTGATTGATATCTGCTGACTAGGCCTACTGCATAATAGATGTCTGGTCTAGTACATAACATAGCATACATAAGACTACCCACAGCAGAAGCATAAGGTACTGTCTTCATTTTCTCTTTCTCATCCAATGTATTGGGACATTGATCCTTAGAAAGAGTGATTCCATGTCTGAAAGGTAGGAGACCTTTCTTGGAATTATGCATGCTAAACCTTACCAGAATCTTATCTACATATGCAGCTTGGGACAAACCTATCATCCGATTTTTACGATCTCGTAAAAGCTTAATCCCAAGGATGTAACTTGCTTCTCCCAAGTCCTTCATATCAAATGTATTTTCCAACCAAACTTTGACTGAAGACAATGCTCCTACATCATTCCCTATGACTAGTATGTCATCCACATATAGTACCAGAAACATTGCTATTCTACCTTCACCCCTTTTATACACACAAGGCTCATCCAGATTTTGATCAAAACCAAGAGATTTAATTGCTTGATCAAATCGGATATTCCAACTCCGCGACGCTTGCTTAAGTCCATAAATAGACCTATGCAACTTGCAAACTTTTTGCTCTTGACCATTAGCTACAAAACCGTCAGGCTGGACCATATAAATGTCCTCTTCAAGATGGCCATTCAAAAATGCCGTCTTGACGTCCATTTGCCGAATTTCATAATCATAAAACGTAGCAATGGACAAGCGAATTCGAATGGATTTAAGCATGGCAATAGGTGAGAAGGTTTCCTCATAATCGATACCCTCTTTTTGAGTAAACCCTTTCGCCACTAACCTTGCTTTATAAGTCTCAACTTTTCCATCGGCTCCTCTTTTTCTCTTGTAAATCCACTTGCACCCAATTGGTTTAATATTGGGTGGAGGATCCACTAGCTCCCAGACATGATTGGAGTACATAGACTCCATTTCACTTTTCATAGCTTGTTGCCAAAGTCCCGAATCCATATCACATATAGCTTCATCATAGTTGGAAAGATCAGACTCATGTGGAGAAGGTTCTGAACCTTCTTCAATAAGTAAGAATCTACTAGGCATCCTAGTCATCCTCCCACTACGACGAGGTGACGATGTGCTATTAGGCAAAGTATCATCAGAAATATTTGGTGATTCTTCTATAGTGGTAGGAATTTGTTGAAGAACTACAACTTCATTTGTTAGTTCTTGAAAAACAAATTTTTCTTTGGGTTTCCGGTCCATCATATAATCATCCTCTAGAAAAACTGCATTTGTACTTACAAATACTTTCTGTTCTGTAGGATTATAGAAAAGCCAACCTTTAGTCCCTTTAGGATACCCGACAAAGTAACATTTTTCTGATCTAGATTCCAGTTTACTCATCTTTCCTTTAAGCACGTATGCAGGGCACCCCCAAATATGAAAATGTTGCAGACTAGGCTTTCGCTTGGACCACAACTCCCGAGGTGTCTTAGGAACAGATTTAGTTGGAACATGATTTAATATGTACAAGGCAGTATCTAAAGCATAGCCCCAAAAAGAAATAGGTAAGTCCGAATAGCTCATCATAGATCGAACCATGTCAAGTAAAGTCTTGTTCCTTCTCTCAGCTACACCATTTTGTTGAGGAGTTCCTGGTGCAATCAACTGAGAAATAATTCCATGCTTAACTAAGTGACCTAAGAAGTCATTAGAGAGATACTCACCACCTCGATCTGATCGAAGGGTTTTGAGGTTCTTACCCAGTTGTTTCTCAACTTCCGCTTGAAACTCTTTGAACTTTTCAAAAGCTTCAGAGTTATGATGCAACAAATAGGTAATAACCATATCTCGAGTAATCATCTGTGAAGGTAATGAAATACTCATATCCACCTCGAGCCTTGACATTCAACGGCCCACATACATCCGTATGTACAAGTTCCAGTGGCTCTTCAACTCTATTGCCCTTTGCTGAAAAGGACCTCTTAGTCATTTTCCCTTCCAAGCAAGATTCACAAGTTGGTATCAGTTCAACAACCAAAGAAGATAAAATACCATCTTTTACCAACCTATTTATCCTGTTTAGATTAATATGACCCAACCTCAGATGCCATAGGAGTGTGGTGTTAGACATGGGGACTTTTCTTTTCAATGGTAAAGATTGTGAGCTAGTAGCTTCTGTATCATGTATCTCATACATGTGAGGAGTAACAGAGTAAAGACCATTAACCATTTTACCAGAGCATATAAAAGAACCATTCTTTTTAATAATAACTTCTGAATTAAAATTCATAGAATAACCATGTCTTGCTAAAGAAGAAACAGAAATCAAATTTCGTCTAACAGAAGGAACATAAAGACACTCTGATAAAACTAACTCTCTACCACTCTCAAAAGAAAGTTTTATTACTTCTACTGCTACGGCTGCAACACTTGCATCCGATCCCATGCATAGCTTTATCTCTCCATCACTTAGCCTCCTGGTTACTTGAAACCCCTGCAACGAATTACAAACGTGATCAGTTGCTCCGGAGTCAACACACCAAGTATTAGAAGTACTATCAGTATAGTAAACTTCCATGACAAGAGATTCAATCATACCTGCACTTTTCTTACTTGCCAAAAAATCTGGGCAGTTCCTCTTCCAGTGACCAACTACACCACAATGCAAAAACATTTTCCTTTGGGTTTTGCATTTGCCCCTTTATTTTTCCCTTTCTTGATCCCTTTATTAGGACCAAGCTTATTCCCATTATTGTTCGAAGCATTGGCAGGTTGCTAATTTTTCTTTTGCCATTTACCCTTAGGCTTATTAGCCATCTCATGAATCAACACACTATGATTAGGCTTGATAATACCCTCAGCTGCCTGGAGAGCCTGGAGAGAGCACACTATGATTAGGCTTGATAATACCCTCAGCTGCCTGGAGAGAGTTCATTAACTCTGAAAGTGATAAATCCATTTTATTCATATTGTAATTCAATTTGAACTCTTTGAATGACCCATGCAGCGACTCGAGGATAATATCAACTTGAGATTGACCATCAATCTCAGCTCCAAGGACCTCAAGTACATTTAAAAAATCAATCATTTTTAAAACATGGTCCCCTACAGGAGTCCCCTCACCCATCTTAGTGTTCATGAGTTGTCTCATGGCGTGCTGCCTAGCAGCCCTACCTTGCTCACCAAACATCTCCTTGAGATTAAGCATAATGTCTGAAGCACTACCAAAAGATTGGTGTTGATGTTGCAGCACATTAGACATAGATGCCAAAATATAACATTTAGCCATCTCATCAGCCTTCTTCCAATCTTTAAACTTTTTCCTCTCCTCATCTGTACTCTCATCAGTGGGAAGTGGGGGGCAATTTTCAGTAAGTACATAAGTGTACCCCTCTGCAGTTAGCACTATATTCAAATTCCATTTCCAGTCAACGTAATTTGGTCCAACCAATTTGTTCTGGCTCAAAATGACGCTAAGTGGATTAAATGAGCTTGACATCTGAAATAAAAACATTCATACATAAATAATGGATATAAATTTTTTTTGCATTCACTTATGATAAATAGTGTAATCCTCTCACCACTATTTAGTGATACCATCGGAATCCTAATCCCATAATGACATCTCTCCTATGGGAAATGATGTTATTAATGATTAGCAGATCATACTTATTATCTAGACATCTCATGGCAAATAAAATATGACTTCTGATTTTTGGTCTCTAAAATAAGTCAATAAAATTCCTAGGAGAATCTCTTATCACTTATTTAGTCAAGTGTATACCATCATCTAGGGCTAAGTGACAACTGTAATGAGCAGCCTCTCCGAGGGGAGATGACTCACATTACGTCTCACCCAATCCTATCCATGAGAAATCCAATCTTGTAGCCAGTTAAATGAGCACCCTCCGAAGGAATGACCGCACGTAGACGGTTCAAGACACTCACTTTCACCTTACTATGGATCTAAAAATGGAAAGACCGCAGGTTTTTCTCAAAAGCCCTCTCCCACTTGATTTTTAGAATTGGAGGATTATTTTTAGAACATACATACATTAACCAAGTATCTCATATTCTTAATGCATGCAACAGTTGAAATTCTCCAACTTTAATAAAAGAATTTTAACATATCAAATGTTGCTTTCCATGGTCATTTATGTTCTAACAATCTGATCATATCAATTTAAGAAAGAACAACAAATAAATGCCATAAAATAAAATAAGCAACATGCGATTTAATCAAATTAAACAGGAGCAATAGGAAAACTAATAGGACTCTCCTATATACAAGTTTCTCCACAAAATGATAAACCTAATACTACCCAAATTTATCCATTAGAGGTGGCCTAAAACATGTGACGTGCAACACTTATCATCTCATGATATATATGAACATGTACTTGAAAATTATCTAAACACTTTAGATTACAATAGAGTAAAATAGTTCATACGGCTTCAAGTTTCCAGTTTAATGATCAAACCCTTTGACCATTTTATATTGATCATCCTATACGATTGACCCATTCCAAAACATGATTAAACTCTTTAATCATAAAACAGTTTCTGTTTGATTTTATCGAATTAAAAAAAAAACGTTGCTGTGAATCCGTCCATGGCAGAAACATGAAGAACTCCCACTGCGGTAAAATTAATGTCTCATGTAAAACAATAAAGGACACGTCATTCCGGAGAAAAAAAAAACCCGAAAAAGGTTTGATAAATATTCTGAAAACAGTTTCATATAATATGAGAAAACTAAAACATGACTAATTGCTGCACCGAGGTTTACTAATTCACAGGCAGGTTCAATCCAAGTCTGATTAGGAAATAATTGTTTTCTAATGGAAACTCTTTCCAAGAAAAAACTTCTATTCCAAACCAACTGTTGTGTATGCTTGATGACCAAAAAAAAATAGATCTGGAAACAAGAAAACTTATGACAGAAAACTCCATTGCCAACCTTTTGTTGTAATAAATAATAGATTAAGTATCATGTCCAATATTGCAACATGCATACACATACATCAACATGTATCTGATATGTACAAACATATTCATCACATGAATACTATAACACAGTCGTATGGTTCGACCAAAACATGTACAGCATTCACATGGGCCGAACAAATCTGTGTATTTGGTTTTATCTTCAAAACACGAAACAATACGCATATGTAAGATGGCTCTGATACCACTTGTTGGGTTTTTCTCAAAAACCATTGCGGAAAATATATAGTTTCAAAAAAAAATGTTTCGGATCTACTTCTTACGTGTGCGTAAAGTTTCATGAGGAAGGGTTAGGGTTTTACCTTTTCGGAGTTCAAAAACAAAACCCTACTTCTGGTTATGAAAAGATTGATTCCTTCTTACTCCTTGCACCCCAAAAATCTTCAACCCTATGACCCAAGAGAAATTAGCCAATAGGGTTTGTGGGAACCCTAGAATATTTCTCCCTTCTTTTAATCTCTCAATATCTGGTAGGAGGAAAAATTGTCGTATCCTACATGAGAGAATTAGAGATATATTTATAGGGATAAATTTACTTGGCCAATAAGTCAAACTCTTGTTGGGCTAGGGTTGGGACCTATGGGCTTCTTAAAGCTTAGCTAAAATTGGACTCATGCTCTCTCATCTCCATGAGTGGAGGCCCAATTAAACCAAAATTAATTCCACTATATAATTATGGCTGAACTCTAGGCCTCAAGAATATTAATATATTGTTCCCGATAAATGCCAATACCATAATGTCAAACCCCTTCACTATGTAATGTCCATAAGTAGCAATTGGTCATAATAAACAACTGTCACACCAAAGCATACTTATATTTTAATTCCGTTGAATACTAGTTCACTCACTTTTAGTCTAGAAAAATATTTTAATGAACACTTCATTAAAATGACTAGTACTAGGTTTAAAGACTAATCCAGTGAACTAACTCAAGGGGACATTATACTCTGTAATTAAATAGAGAGTGAATTCCATCTTGAAAGTAATGTTCTCACAGTCCTAACATAAATCACCCAACCCACTGAGGTGTTGATCGAGTTAGACCTCACTCATTGGTGACTCAAAGTGACATAGGCTAGATACTTAAGTTCATTAACTTTCTTAGGATTAAGAGTGAATTACAATTAGCATTATAAGATGCGCATTTAAGTGGATAGTAGTTAAAATAGTGTGAGTCTTATGATGGTCCTTCAGTGTATACTAAATACACCAACATATTAACTTGAAGTCTTTTACTTCAATGATTGAGATGGATCATTCTATCTAATAGAAGTTAATCATGTTGCAATTGACCTAACAGATAGTCCATTCTTATCAGCAATTGTGAATAGTTTAAATTACAAACATTGGTGATTTATATCTCCTGTAAGTAAATCACATTTACATGCATAAATTATATTCAATGTAATTTGGGACTTTTATATTCATCTCATGAATTATATCCAATGTATGAAACAAAGCATTTCAGAATAATAAAATAAAACTCTTATTGATAATGTAAATAAACAAATATTGGTTCTGAGGGCATAAAACCAACAGGGACAACATGCACAAAATGCAAAGACCCTCCCAACGTTTGAAGTCTCTCCCAAAGTGAGCGGCATCAAAGCAACATAGGGATAGCATGCACAAAATGCAGAGGCCCTCCCACCGTTTGAAGTCTCTCCAAAAAATGAGCGGCGCCGAAGCAACATAGCGATGGCATGCACAAAATGCAGAGGCCCTCCCACCATTTGAAGTCTCTCCCAAATTGAGCAGTGTCGAAGCAACATAGGACGGCATGCGCAAAATGCAGAGGCCCTCCCACCGTTTGAAGTTTCTCCCCAAAAGCGAGCGGCGTCGAAGCAATGTATGGACAGCATGCACAAAAAGCAGAGGCCCTCCCACCGTTGTAAAGTTCTCACCAATGACGAGAAGCAGCGTCGAGGCAACATAGGGACAACATGCGCAAAAGCACAGAGGTCCTCCCAACGTTGTGAAGTTCTCACCAATCACAAAAAGCGGCGTGAGGCATAGGGACGACATGCGCAAAAGCACAGAGGTCCTCCCCCTGTTGTGAAGTTCTCACCAATGACGAGAGGCTGCGGGGATGACATGCTTGCGTCAAGGCCCTCATTTAGTCAAAGCTACTTCTTTCAATTGCATTCTTTCCTGAAACAATGGCCAAAACAAAGGAAAAATAAATAAATAAATAAATAAAAGAAACAAATAAAGGATCGGTCCCGTTATTGGGTGCATAGTTGCACTGGTTAATGTTCATGAATTTGCATTTTTCTATGCAAAAACTCCTTGCTTTTTCTGACCTTTAAGAGACAACAATTAGGGAATTGTACTCTCTCCTCAGAGAAGGAGGGGCAGCCCACGTCGTACGAGTAGAAATTTGTAAGTGACAACTTTGTTCTAAAATAATGTATCGACCTTTTTCACTTTAAAATTGAGATTAAAAAAAAAAACATATGTTCATAACTTCTACTAACACGGTAACACCTGAAGCCACTCCTGTAATATTTTTTTTAATAATTTAGGAGTCTGAGTCAGTTTTTTTTTTCTTCTAATAACTTAGGTGTCTGAGCCAGCTTTTACATACCTCGACTAATTCCAAGAGATCAATCCCACCACCGACTTGTAAGGGTCTCAATTAAAGGTAGAGCAAATCTCTATATAAACTAGCCCCAAAAGAGTTGATAACACCTAAGAGATTTCGAATCTAAAACCTTAGGAGAGAGCATTACTCCCCCTCTCCACTCTCTCTCACAAACCAGTCCAATGGGAGAAGCAATATAAGGGGTTGGTCAGAATTATTTTTTTCTTATTCAGATTTTGAATTCCTGTTGTTAAATAGTAGTAAAAATTATCTATAACTTATTATTATTCTTAACATTATTTTAACATATAAATTTTATTTTTTATTTTTTTCGAGTCCTCTTGTCTAACCGAATAAAAAAACAACAATTTTATTTATGTCTTAATATTTTTTGAATTTATCTCATCGATACAACATAAAAATTGTGCAAAAAAATTTTATTTAATTTTTAGTTTGATTCATTCGATTGTCAAAATAAATTTATTTGATTTTTTTTATTTAAATAAACTAAATATTTTATTTATTTGATTTAAACTTATTATACAAAATAAAAATTGTACAAAATTGTCAAATATTTTTTTGACATTAACAATTTTGACAAAACTGTTGTACTTGGTGGGCACTTTCACCGTTTTAAATAAAAAATGTTACTTACCAGTCTATTTGACAATTATTTTGGTCTTATTCATATTTTGAATTCTTGTTGAGAATCAAATTGTCAAAAATGTTAGTTTTGTTATTACTTACAAAACTAAGGGCAAAAATGTAAAGACACCCAACAGTACTACTGCTTATGTCATTGTCAATGGTCTTCTAATATTGAATGGCAGTACTCATTGGAAGATGGCTCTTGGGGTCCACATAGCTGGTGCTACTTAGGCTCCGTTTCGGGAAAAAAAAAATCTTATTTTTTAAAAAGGTAATTTCAAGTTCAAAAATTATGAGCTTATTGAAATCTAAAAGTATGTAATATGGATTTTGTTTGGAAGATCTCGATGAGATCTTTTATACGATGCAAAAAAAATGAAAAATTATTTTTCATTTTTTTTATTTTTGAGTTTGAAAATGTGACATAAGCTGCTTATTTTTTAAAAAAATTTCTGGAACGGGGCCTTAGCACCCATTAGCATTTTACCATTTTTTTCCCCCACATAGAGACCATTCTTTGCTGTTCTGAATGCGACATTGCAAGAGTCGACGATCCTTAGTAGAGTAGTGCCTCAGTGGAGATAGTGGCCCATACTCTAAAGCGGCACGTGCAGTGACTTTTGTTGAGTGGCGGTGTTGGTTGAGACCTCATTGCCGGACACGGACGGTAGTAGACGAGCCCAAATGGTATGAACAAGCTTTGCGTTGGGATGCACTGAAAGGAGAGACAATGCTTTGCTCATATAGGAGTGAAGGCCTTCTAGAAAGCTTGCAAAAGAAATTAACAGAAATGGAAATAGCAAATTAAGGAAGAAAAAAAAAAATCAACGGTAAAACAATTCCCCTCGAGAAAAGTTTAGCCGTGCTTGAAAATAGAAGGAAGAGATTAAAGTTTGTTACTGTTGGGAAACGATTCTCAGAACTCAGTAATAACGCATACAGGCGGAATTAGAGTTTTACCACAACTTCTGCGTCACGAACATTGGTTGAACTTGTTACAGCACACATTGCTGTATGCCACGAATGCTGCTCGACCGTACCTTACAATCTTCTACCGTATTCCCCGCATGTCTAGAACACAAATCGAGTGTGGACTCTATCGTGATCTGTTTGCTTTCTCTAGGTCTTTCGCTATTTCGTGTATAATAGAAAAAACCAAGTCACTGACCTAGAGAGCATACATGTGCGTGTGTGTGTGTGTGTATATATATATATATATATATATATATAGGGCTACGATAGGGACCTAGGGAGTAATAAGTTCGGGCTCCTAGTGTAAATAAGAAACCCTAATCCCACAAAGATTCTATTTCTTAGGGGACGACTATTCGCAGCTCCGTTTTTTCTCCCTTAATCCACTACATTTCGGTAAATAGTTGTTGAAAATTACATAACATTTCGGTAAATAGCTGTTGAAAATAAGATTATATTTCGATAACTACATGTCGAAAATATGTTCAACCATCGGTAGATAACTGCCGAACATACATTTTTGGTAAATAGCTGTTGAAAAAAATATTATATTTCGGTAATTGTATGCTGAAAATGTATCTCAATTTCGGTAACTAACTGTCGAGTATAATTGAAAATTTTTAACAGGCTAAGGGAGAAAATATGGGGCTGCTAATAGTCGCCCCCATTCTTATTTCACTAATTATAATTCACTCCACTACAGAATTATAATTACACTCCCGTACTTATCTCAATTATATTACGAGCTCCATGATATTAAATACTTAAATTTTCTCCATGTTAAAATTACAGATACCGTTGATTAAAATAAATTACTAACAATGCAGGTCACCTATTGCAATCTTGTCCGCATCTGAATTGATTCCAAAATGAAATTCATTCCATATACACTAAGAAGCTTTGACCAAATGTATTTCCTTTCAATGACTCCACGTGCATATTCAAAGGCGGAAATAAATTCCCGAGGTCCAGTTGATCCATTATTGGCATCCTTTTCTGAGGGAGTTCAATTCTTACCGAAGGAAAACACGTGCATGCAGTCTTTGATTTTCCGTCCCGAGGAAAAGTCATGAAAGACAAATTGATTTTGCTTTCCATATTCTGTCTAAATAAACAAATGAAGGTCGGTGGATATCATTCCAAACCAGAAAAAAAATCTTCATATTAGGATTGAGCTTGCCAAGAAATTGATTGGCACCAAATCTGCCGTCAACCAGGCATGAAATGAGAAGAGAAGAAATAAAACTTGGGAAATCTGTAATCAGATCAAGAAATCATGGAAGTTCCTTGTACAAGACACGGAAGGCAATCTTGGTCAAATTGAAATCAAACATAATGAATGCATGTGTTAATCTCGTCGTGCGTGTGCCCATCTTGATGTCTCAAGCAAGTGATTTGGCTTAACTACACAGCCTTTTTCCTCTCTCATGCAAAGGTACTATGCTGAGCCAACTACCAAGAAAAAATGTTACTTCAAGCCTCGCCCTCGATGCTTGCTTGGCGATTCTAGCAAGCAAGCATTAGCCTAAGCCTCAAAGCGGGGGCAATTTGTAGACACTAAAATTTCGGCATGACTTAATCACCGTCCAATTAATTTAGACAAATAAAGGGAAAATAACGGTCAATAGCGTGTTTTGATAATTAATACCCGCAAAAGACATTTTTAGCATTAACAACTGTTCTTACCTTGTCTTTGGAGGGTATTAATTATCAAAACACGTCATGGGCCGTCATTTTCCCACAAATAAATTGTCTTAATTAATTAAAGTCAAAATTGCTCAAAGCCCTCAAATAAGTATTGGGCCCATCAAATTTCTAGGCTGCCAAAATAAGTCGGTCTAATTAGCCTAGCGGATCAATAAATTGGGCTAACTTAATTAGCCAAATGGGTCAAGGGATTATACAAACCCAAAGGTGCAGGCCCACTTCAAATAAATCCTAAAAAAAGACTCAAATAATAAATATTATTTCTCTTTTAAATTAAAATCATTTCCTTAAAAGAAGTACAAATCTTCTTACCTAGGAAATAAAATGAAATCAAGCCAATCAAATCAATCAGGCCAATCAAAGAACTTATCTTAAGATCTTGTCATACTTAGCTCTTCTCTCCTTGAGCCTATAAACAGAGGCTCATACGAAGAAGAGAGGACTTTTGGCTAGACATTCTACAGAGCTCTCAAGCACTCTTTAAGAATTCAAGCACTCTCAAACAAGTTTGGCCAAGAGAATCCAAGCACTCTCAAGCATTTATCAAGGCTCTCAAAGTTCTTTTCAAATCCCTCTCAAATTTCTTGTAGAGAATCCACAAGCACTCAAGCTACGTGCTAGTTCGTCAACAACAACAATCTACGGGTTGAATCCTGTGAAGATCGTGCCTCAAACTCATCATTTTGTCGAGATTAAGCTGCTCAAGCCCTCAATCAAACTTGGTTCTTCAAGCTTCTCAACTTGAAGATTTGAAGGAATTACCTACTGCTTCAATAGCCGTTGGATTGCAACTTCATCTCCAGAGATCGAATCAGAGGATTGCTTGTTCTTTTCTTAGAAAAGAGCATTTATTAGAGAATTGTACCCCTTTTTTAATTCAAATCAATAAAATTATTATTTTGTGCATCGTTTTTGCGTTCTTTATTGTAGGACTCGAATTTGTGTGTTACAACAACCGACAAGGCCGAGCACCGAACTACCACCATACAATGATCCGACGATCTACAAACGCTGCAAACCCCACAAGATGCAAGACCCTTGATGAAACGCAGAGAGATCATCACTTTTGGGGTAGGGTTCCCCCCCCCCCCCCTAATGCAGTCGCCCCCTTCCCTTCTTCCCCTCTCCCTCTTTTATTGGTTCTCTTCCTACTTCTCTCCTCTCTCAGCCCCTCAAAAGTTCCCCTTTCCTCGGGGCCCAAATGTGGGGAACTAGGTCTGGGATTTTTGGCTCTTGGCTCTTGGCTCCAATCAGTTTGTGATGGACTCTCGAGCTCTCCAACAACAACGCTGAAGGCATCATTGCAGCTTCAACTGTGATAGGACCAGGCTACAGCTTGATGCAGATCAGGATCTTTCCACCCACATGTGAGACGTGGGTTCCAACATAGAAGCTGATTTTTCAGTTTTTCCCTTTGTTTTTTTTTTTTTACCTCGTACTGGCACCTTTTTGTGTCCTTTGTATTTGTTGTTGAAGAAAAACTTTGTAACGACTTTGATTTTTAGTAAATAAATCTCGTTTAACATTTGAATTATATTTTTGCTTTTTTATTTTTTTGATAATTCATTATAATTAGATTTTAGTCCTTTGAAATTCCATTTCTTGATTCAAAACCCTACATGGTTAGTATAGTTAGCTTCTAACTGGTTAATTGGAGAAACCAAACTACCTAGTTCCTTTCTCTTTCATCCTTTAGTTAATAACCGCTTGGAAAACTTGTAACCGTTGGGTAATAGAGTTTTAATGGCCAATAAAGCTTTGATGTGACGAGTCAAGAAAAGAATCTTGGGTCATGTCATGTCAACCTTACTTGTTCTTCACCCTTTGGTCCATAATTGTTAGGGAAGATATCACCCATTGGATAATAGTAACTAGTCTATATATATACAGTGTTGGTTTCATGTCCGGGAGTCCGGATGGAAGGATTGGTCCGCACCCCTCCTCTAAGCCGTTGGATTAGATCCAACGGCTGTGATAAAAAAAAGATCTCGCGGGTCAAAAAAGACCCGGGTCAGGGGAAAATTAACGCGGGTCATGTGATTCGGGTAAAATACGGCTCGCTCCTATCCTTTCCCATTTGTTTACGCGTTCAGGGGAGAGAAGAAAGAGAGAGAGGCGATTCCAGAAGAACTCCACGATCGAAGACAAAGAAGAATTGATCTAACCAGAGATCTCATCCCAGGTCTCTCTCTCTCTCTCTCTCTCTCTCTCTGCATTTTCTGGAAAAATCAGAACAGGTTTTAGGATTTTTTTTTAATCAAACCATAACCTCAAACCCGACACCAAGGTCTCTTTCTCTCTCTCGATCTCTGCATTTGACCTCCAGAAATTAGGGCTTTTTTTGAATTGTTTCGAACAAAAAAAGGGGCTTTTTTGAACGACCGTACAAGAAGATTAGGGTTTCGTTTCAGTAAAAAAGGGCATTTTTTTTTGTTGTTGAGGGTTTGTTAGTATATGAACGTCAAGTAATGAAAATATGATTTCAGAATTGGAAAATTTTCTAGGATTCTTCTTTGATGGTTTGGTTATTGGAAATGTTGAACCTTAATTTTGATACGTAGTATTGCCTCAAATTGGCTGCTGTTACTATGGACAATAATGGTGGGCCGGGCTGCGAATCTTTGATTTCACCATAAAAGTAGCAAGGGAAAATGCAGCAGCTGTAACACAGTTGCATAGATATTGTTCACGCAGCTAGAGTTACCTAAGGGTTCAAGTGTTGTATCCTGTAGGAACCATTCTTTTTAGTTAATTAGGAGTAGCTTTTAGTTTTGTGTCGTGTTTCATAAGCATTTATACTTGTAGTGTATGTCATCTGATTGTTAATTCATTTGTCACACATGTGGTAAATTTGAGCGAGTTTCTTTTGGTAGAAATAGCAAGCTCAACAACAAAACATGGATGAAAAAGGTAGTGTATAAGGATACAATTAGAACTAGCATGAAGCTTCTCCTTGAAGGGCTAGCTAAGACAAGTCAATTGGCATGCCAAATCCCTTGCCTTTGCCAAAATTTGGCAAAGGTTATGGCAAAAGGCTCTCAACTAGGTAGCCAATCTTGCTTCCATATGTTATACATGACCTAATTTTGTTGCTTCCATGTGTTAGATATTCAGGCATATATAGCAAGGTTGATTTCGGCTCTAATTCCACCTTAAATCGGGCAATTGCAGCAGCTTCCCAAGATTGATTTCGGCAACAACTTCTTCGGCCCAATTGCGTTGCTCTGATTTTGTTACCAATTGAAGTTAGGAATGTTGTTTTTTTTGCTTTGTTGTAAGGTGGTGAACATAGTACAGGCCAGTTTCGGCTTTTTTCTTTTCCATTGTTTCCTTTGGCGGGCTCTCAAGGTTATACCCTTGGCCATTTTTTTATTTCTTGGACTGAGATTCTTGGTAATTAATAGAAGTTGAGGAATATTTGGCAAGTAATCCGTGTTGTGTCCTAGGGTCAGAGGTTGCGTGTAAACAAGTGCTGAAACTTTGGTGAAAAACTGGTCCTGAAACTTTGTGAAAACATGTACAATTATCCAGCAAAAGTAACTAGAGATTGTATGAAGTAAAGATATAAGGAACTCTTTATTCTGGATGTCTCTTCTTTTTCCTTGTTGTTTTCCTTTTCAGAGAACTTATCCATGATTTGTTAGGTTGAGGGAGTATGTGAAGGATCTCAGTTTTCATTGTTCCATCCTTTTGTTCCACCATTTCATATGAGTATACCATTTATGGTCGAATTCCATGTCATTGGGTTTGAGAACTAATATACCTACGAAAGTTTGGAGGACATTTTCTTTTCAATATCACTTGTATTGAATAGCCAAAATTCAAGTAGCTGGCATTGATGTCACATGCGAGTGTGAGTTTTTGCCTCCATTGGGTACAATTATCCAGTATCAGCAGATGTGGTTGTTAGCAAATAATAGGAGACCGAAGCAAGTAAAATACAGCCATTTGTTGAGGCCACAATGCCTCCAAGAACTCGTGGCAACCTTCCGGCCGCCCAACGACATATAACTCTTTTGTTCCAGGTTGAATTAGTTTGAAAGATTACAATCAGAACTGCCACTAAAAAAGGTACATGGACAACCATGCAAGCAGACAAGGTTTATCAAAAATCATGCTACGAAAGTTCAAAACAGAGGCTAGGGCCAAATTCCAATCAGAATTTTATTTCTTTCACTCCAGACATGGTACAAAATTGCTGCTATAGAGAGCATAAAAACCAAGCAGCTTTGCATAAAAAACAATCTTCTATGAATCTAGGACCACAGCAGCTTTGCATAAAAAACACTGAATCTAGAACAATCCCCCATGTCGTCATCTCCGTCTCCGCATGTTGCCATCCTGAAACACAAGTAACTCATAATATGAAGAAAGCTACAAAAAAATAAAGACCACAAGTATACAAATAAATTGAAATTACATTCAACATCATTGTTTGACATGTCATCGTTGTCGTCGTCGTCGTCGTCGTCCAACCTAACATCTTGCGAAGAGCTAAGAAATTAAAAAAGACAACAATTAAAACTTAAACAACTAAATGATCAAATAGATTGAAATTACAAATGAACAAAGTTAGATGCATAGACGTACATGCTAAGAAGCTTTGGACGATTTCTTTTGTCGTGCGACTGTCCCGTTAACCCACAACCATGACATTTCCTGCTCTTCTTGACAGCCTTCTCTTTTCCTCCTTTTAATCGCTTACCACAACCCTTTGCCCTAACTTGGACTGGTTCTTTAAAACTATGTTGGCTTCCATGAGACATACGCATTTCCATATCACTCGTTGGACAAGGTTCGCGAGAACTCCTCAATACTGTAAGTTCATCCTTCGCGAGTAATAGGTGCTTCGATACCACTTCAGTTCCTTCCTCATCTAGTACACCGTCATCAATCACATTACAAGCAAGTTGGAAGAGACCCTGTCGCCTCACTAAAATCGAACGGTCGCATATTTCTTTCTCAACACTACCCAAGTCATCCATAACTCTACTCGCTTTTGCTGATTTTGTCCACCTCCGCAAGATGTACTTAGTAGGCAATTCCATCATTTGCATTCTACTAAAGTAAGCCAACATGTGTCGACATGGAATTCCGTCAAAGTCAAACATCTTACAACTACAACGGACAAGGTTTGATGACTTCTCTACTAAAATCTCTCGACTTCTCGACCCTTCCATATCCAGCCTCCGAACATCCCACAAACACCGATGTTCATCCTCATGTCTTAACGTTACCACATACGCATTAATTTGAAAGATTTCCTCTTGAAACATATAAAATATGCTCTGCGTATATATTTCACTCATTCCCTTTTCCATGAACGACGAGGTTTTCAAGACAGGCTTCTCATTTACATCTTTGTGATCCAAATTCAATTCATTATGTCGTATACGTGACAATGCCCTTTCAAACCGCAAAACAAAATCCAACATTGTATTTTCTTTAGACACGTATCTCTTAAAGAATGCATGAGAAATTTCAGCTCTTTGGCTACTTGTCATGTGGGCAGAAAAAATGTGTTTCGTATATGCCGAAACCCATCTGTCACGAATTTCGTACATGGACTGTAACCATTCATTGTCGGACAAGTTAGATTTTGTTACAATATCTTCCCATCTTCTATCAAACTCTTCAGGGCTCTCCGAATTCCATATACATCTTTTGAAATCATCATAATGTTCTTTATAAGATAATGCACTTATCTTTGAAGAAAATTTACTCACAATGTGCCAAATGCAATATCTATGGTGCTTATTTGGAAGAACATTACCAAATGCTTTTGTCATTGCCAAATCCTGATCAGTTATGATCATTTTAGGCGGGCCTCCTGGCATTGCTTTCAGCCATTCTTTAAAAAGCCATTCAAATGAATCACTCAATTCATTACACAAGAATCCACAACCGAAAAGCGTAGTCTGCCTATGGTGATTAACTCCTAATATAGGAGCAAAAATCATAGAATATCGATTTGTATTGTAGGTTGTATCAAATACCACCACATCCCCAAAATATTGATACGACTTTCTACATGTGGCATCCGCCCAAAAACAATGACTCATCCTCCCCTCATCATCTTTCTCCATTGTAAAATAAAAACTGGGATTTTTTTGTTGTTCGGTCTCAAAATACTCGTACAACATGTCGGCGTCATATCCATCTACGCAATTTCTCTCATCCCTATTTTTGTTATAAAGATCTTGTGCTAAAAATCCAACATTTTCAAGACCCCCGGCTTGTAACTCCAAAATACTCATTTGTTGATGGGGGGGCACATTTGCAGCAGTGAGATGTTTTGTTAAAGATTTTTGTGCATCGGAAATGCGACGATGAGATTTCAACAAATGTGTCTTCCTCGGAGTCGTAAGAAGGTGGCTACGACCCTCGACAAAGTTGGAGACAACAAACCCTTCACCTGATCGGGCTCTCACGACAACTAATTTTGCACCACATTTCGCTCTAGTCAAACCCCGACGACGTGTAGTAGTGGCCTTAGAAATTCTCCTCTCCCCTTCTTTAAAACAAACATAATCTTTCCTACTAAGTTCACCATTCTTATCCGTCTTGCTTGAATTTATTCGCACACTAAATCCAGCATGAAATGCATAATTGTTGTAGAAGGAATACACATCCTCTAAGTTGCGAAATTGTTGGTTAATTCTCGGTATCAGTTCATTTTTAACTTGAGGAGTGTGAAGTTCACAAGAATTAGTAGACTCTTCACATAGTTGAGATGATGACGGTGAAACTAGTTGTATATCATCCAAAGTCTGCGTTCTAAAAACCAAAAGCAGAATTAATAACTACACCAATTCATTTCTTATGCCTATCCATATGTATATAAGTAGAGAGGTAGAGAGAGATACCTTGGTGGTGGTGGTCGAAACAAGGGGGTTGGATTGATGCTCACACTACCTTCTTTTTCCATTTCTTTTCAATCTGCAACACAACCATGATATTAGAGAAAAAATGTGTAGCCTGTGAGTTTTCTTTTTTTGTTTGCAATACAAAACTGGGACCCCATATATTTTCTTGTCCCTATCAACTGATTTAGGTGCTTCCTGTAAAGAGGGAAACACCTAAATCATCAATTTGAGAGTCAATTGTCACACACTCTGTTGCCGTAGTAGTCTAAGGAGTCGTATCTTATAACCAGCAGTTGGCCCAGGTCCACTATGGAAAGGTCTGAGGAGTTATCTCTTGATTCTTCCTTCGAAGCTAACTTCTTGATTTCATCTCACACTCTGCGAAACGGAGAGCGAAAGACCTTCTTCAAATACCAGTGGGGGAGGGTATCCTGCTGTCAAGTCAATAAAGAAACCTCCGATCCTTGTTATGAGAGGCTGGCATTTTCACTCGCGCTACCCGACCCGAGAGGGAAAACGAAGTCACCCCTTTATCTAAGCCTGCTAACTAAAAAGCCCTACAAAAAGTTTCAATTTTACTCCCAAATTCCAACGCAACACAATTACACTTTTCGAGCATCAAATTCCAAAACAACACAATTGCATTGTAAAACATCAAATTCCAACAGGAGTATAAACAAAGTTATTAAAAAAAAATTCCTGGTTTGAGGTTACGGTTCGATTAAAAAAAACCCTAAAATCCATTCTGATTTTTCTAGAAAATGCAGAGAGAGAGAGAGAGAGAGAGAGAGAGAGAGAGAGACCTGGGATGAGATCTCTGGTTAGATCGATTCTTCTTCGTCTTCAATCGTGGTGTTCTTCTGGAATCGCCTCTCTCTCTCTCTCTCTCTCTCTCTCTCTCTCTCTCTCTCCCCTGAACACGTAAACAAATGGGAAAGGATAGGACCAGTATTACCCGAATCACATGACCCACTTAATTTTCCCCTGACCCAGGTCTTTTTTGACCCGCGAGATCTCTTTTTTATCACAACCGTTGGATCTAATCCAACGGCTTAGAGGAGAGGTGCGGACCAATCCTTCCATCCGGACTCCCGGACATGAAACCAACTGTATATATAAATATATATATATATATGTGTGTGTGTGTGTGTGTGTGTGTGTGACAAGACTAGTCACATGGGAATCTTGTACCTTGCTTCCAAGAAGTCAACTTTGCCATTTCATCCTTTCATGTCAACCATACTTTTTCTTTACCCATTGGGTAACAATTGTTAGGGGAATTATTATTCCTTGGTTAATAGAAATTAGACTTGCCAAGTGTACATACATATATATACAACTTGATAGGACAAGACATGCCTAGGGTTATAGCCTTAAGCCTATTTATACTTTCCTAGATATATATATATATATATATATATATATATATATATATATATGTACTTATATATATGCAAGAGAGAGAGAGAGGGGGGGAGGCCGAGAGAGAGAGAGAGAGAGGCCGAATGGGAGAGAGAGAGAGGTGGAGTGTGTGCCTGTGTTTTGTTCTCTTTCACAAGCTACTTAATAGCCCTAAGCCTATTTACTACATGTCAACCCATTAGTAGTATTCCTGAGTACATCCTAGCCTTTGATTTTATTGTTTCTTGCAAGCAACCTCTTTTTAGGACAAGACTAGTCAAAAACCCTTCATGATGGCCTAAGATTTGGCCTATAAATGGAAGTGACAAGTGAGGGAAGGCTATAGATTAATTGAATGACTTGAAATGACAAGTCTAAGGAGCAAATCCATGGGGGGATTGGAGAGGGAGAGAGCCGGCCATGGGGGAGGAGAGGGAGCCCAAAAATTTGCTATAAATAGCACCCCATACTTACCATTCAACTCACACCTTCACCTAGCAACTTCTCTCTCAAAGAAAGTTTGTGTTTTAACTTGTTCTTGCCTAGTTTTTCCTTGTTCTTGAAGCTCTTCTTATGTTCTTCAAGAAACTCATCCCAAACCACCTTTTCGATCCATAAAGTAGAGTAGTTTTAGTCACAATCTAGTTTCGAGATAAACCTTTCTCTTTCGAAGCTCCCGGATGCTCACCGTAAGAAGTTACTCTGCCCAAACTCCAACTTACTTTTCGTAGTCGACAACTACCGCCAAGAAGAAAGGTAGAGTCCCATATACGCTATCTCTAAGTGTACGTAGAATCCCTTTGTCCACTAAACTCAAAGGAGAACATAGAACCGTATGTTGGAAGTATAAGTACATTCTCCGTAGATAAGGTTATCTATCACTTATAATGTTTTGAAATGCATGATAGTTAATAACTTATTTTCGCTAATGGAAGTATGAGCATGTTGGAATAAATGACTTTTACCCTAATAAACACATGTGTTGTTTTGAATTTCCCACAAAGGAAGAAAGAACGGTTTTGCAAAAGATAAGACTTTATCGTTGATAGAAGTATTCGTATTTTGATCTTTAGATGGTTATGAGCATGTGTTATGAATTGTTTGCATTACTTGTCTTGTTGTAATGCATAAATTGTGATTTGAGCATGATTAGTAATATAGAGTTGGATGATCTTGCTAGTTTAGTTTCAAGATTTCAATGAATGATTTATGATTTCATATGTGAAAAGTCCTACCGCGGAGTCTTTGAATGAAAACGTGACACGAAAATCGAAAAAGTTAGAAACATGACACCTAGGGTGTGGTTAATGAAAGGTGTGTTTCGGAAAGGAGAAATGTTTTGGAAACCGCAATGTGGCCGGACGTGGTAGCCATTGTGTGGTGTGTGTTTTGTGTGCCAATGGGAACCCAGCGCGGTGGAACCATTGTGAGGATACTCGGGAGACCGGCGCAGCGGAACCGAGGTTGAGTGTGTAAAAATGACGGTTTTGAAAATGTTGATTTGGTTAATGAAAGGTGAAACCAATGACACGGTCTACGAGAAGTCGCAAAGGAGAAACTCGAAAAAATCATGGATACCAACGTTAGTTGAATAATGAATGCGGATGTGTCATTGTTAACTATTTCGTCGAATATGTATGAACTATATGGAAATTATTGAAATTGTGATCATTTGTTCGTAAGTTAAGGGTTAGTGGGTATAGGTTACTCTATTGAGCTTTTGTAGCTCACGGTGTTAACTTTTGGTGACCCTGACATATTATGTTGGTGGCGACAATGGTATAATGTGTCAGATCTTATAGACGAATAGGGTGAACTCTACACCTTGGAAGCCTTTAGAGCCGAAGAGCTAGCCAGGATGGAGGAAGAAGCGGAGCAGTAGATAGGAACCCTAGTTCCCTCCTTTAATTGAATAAAAGTACTTTTGTAAGGTTTATGATGTAATATTGAGCCAGACTCCATTTATTTTTCAATGAAATTGTCTTTTTAACGTTCGCAAATTCGGGGCGTTACAACTTGGTATCAGAGCTTTAGGTTCAAAACCTCGGCCATGGGTAGAATGGGTAGAGCCGTAAGATAGTTTAACCGTTGCATAAACGTGAATTGAGTTTAAGTTTACCGTCCCAAATTGGGTGGAATTCTGACAAAACAATCCTCGGATTGAAGCAAGGTGTAGGAATTGGCAATACCACCGAGCTGGGAATTCCCAAACAATTGGATGATGACTTAAAATCAAAGATCGAATGTGGAACTTAGAAACTTGAAAGCATTTTTGGTATTAGTAGACTTTTGTCTAAAAACGTTACTAATTAAGGTTTAAAACTCTTCCTTGTAGATGAATCACATGAGTCCCTATCAAGTCAACCTACAAGCTGAAGCTCATCATCTTGCAAGCACCCTAAGGTCAATGACAAACCAACTAGTGGGGGATCCTTATTTCCCCTACGCATTCCCCTACGCTCATGACCACTACCAAGAACATGGCACCCTTATACTTCTCGGAAATAAGGAGGCAAATGATGCCGAGGCAGCACCTATCTTAGTCCAATTAGCTCCTCCCGTAGAAGTGGAGTTCCTAGCTGAGGAAGTTGAGGAGGAACCCGAGGAAGATCCCGAGGAAGAACCCGAAGAAGAGGAGCTCCCCGAGGGGGAACCATTCTATCATGAGAGTGATGAGGAAATGGAGTTTGGGGAAATAGAGCCAGGGTGGGTCATGCCAAGCTTCATAGACATGCCCGGAGACTACGATGAAGTACCACCACCACCCTACGAGACCGACATAGGCGCGTATACGGTCAAATTTCCAAACATTTTCAAGACGAGTTGAGAAGGCCTAGCTTGTGGTTGGATCTTTTGTTGTAATCGGAATGCAGTAGGAAGCTAAGGCTAATAAGCCATCTATGTTGTACTCCTTTTATTTGGTAATGAAAGACTTGTATTTTCTTTTGACATATGATCACTGTTTATGTGTGTACTTGTATTTATTTGTGTGCAATCCACTCATTACACCATTAAGTCTAATATATAATTTTTCCTTATTGTTATAAATGTCGAACATACCACAAGGAGGATGCCCACCTTTCGCCCCACGAGTCTTGGCCAAATACCGGTCATTGCTAGCACCAGAGTAGACAGGACCAACCTTCCCATCCGAGGATGACATGGAGCTCTATGAAGTCCCAATCACTCGGGAGATGCCCCCACCAGTCCCAATGCTCGAGAACATTCCACCTACCCAAGTCCCTGCACCACCTGTGCAGAACTACGAGCAACCATTTGACTGTCTCATGTCTGACCCAGAATTGGAGGCTACAATGCTAAATCTCTCCCAGTACTACCTAGGACCACTTGAGGAACCACCCGTCCTAACTATGGAAGAGTTGCTCGCGCAGGAACGTGAGCGTCTTCTTAGAGAAGAAATTGATCTTGAGAGGAGCTACAAGATGTGGATGAGAAAAGTCTTTGGAATCAGTCCACCCTAGATTGTAATGGCCACAGAGTAGAATAAGGCTTTGTAAGCCGTAAGATCGTGTAGGATCGTTTCAACTCGTATTAGGGAATCTTGTTTTAAGTCTACTTGCCTTATAGTAGAACTCTATGTTTGTGATTATAATGTCCTATTTATCTATGAAAAGTTTGCTTTATTTTAAGAGTACTGTTGCATACTATATAATCTATTGCGTTTGACTTTTAGAAAGACATACCATTTAGAAAAGGAAATTTTTTTTTAAATGGACTAAAACCCCTTTCAATTTTTACTCGTAGATGGTGAACCGACGCAGTGGACTAGGATATGAGAACGATGAATCCTCTAACCCCAACCTCGACCTAGCTCAAATCATGCAAGCACTCGTAACAGCCTTAAACGCCAACCGCTGAAACCAAAACCGCAATGATGAACCTATGACCCGAACCCGAGCGATGAACGAATTTTGCAAACGTCGACCTCCGACCTTCAACGGAGATACCAACCCCACCGTGGCTGAAACATGGCTGAAGGAAGTCAAGGTGATCCTGGACACCTTGGAGATTACCCGAGATGGAGATCGTGTAGCCTTAGCCACATATCAACTGAAGGGAGAAGCCCATTATTGGTGGGATTTGATGGAGGCAACCCATACCATAGCCACCATGACCTTTGACGAGTTTAAGACCCTGTTTCTCGACAAGTACTTCCCCACCCCTCTTCGTTTGGTCAAGGAACAAGAGTTTCTAAATCTGAAACAAGGAACGATGACTGTTGCCCAATACGTGGCCAAGTTTGAGGAACTGTCCCGCTATGCCCTAGCCGCCATAGCAACGGAGGACAAGAAAGCGAGAAGGTTTGAATGGGGGCTGACAACTGCTAGAAGGGCTGTGGTGTCTCAAGCCTTTCCCACTTATGCCAGTGCCGTGAAGTGTGCTCTTCGGCTAGAGAGTGAGGAAATTGACATCAAAACCCGATGGAGAAAGGCAATAGGCAACATCGGCGGACCAATCCGAACTCAACCTTCCAATAATAACCGCGGACCCTACCCTACCAAACCCTTTACCCCTTCCCCGAACAACCAAACTTGGAAGACTGCTACACCAGGGCGTAGTGAACCGCAGAAGGTCGGCCAATACAAGGCATCAGTCCAATGCTTCAACTATTAGGCCATGGGTCACTTTAAGCGAGACTGCCCCCAACCTCATAGGGAGAGGAATGGGAACTTTGGAGGTCAGAGAGTTCAACAGTTGGGACATGCCAGATTTGGAAAGCAGAACCCCGGAGGCCCATCGCAGCAGCTTAACGGGCAGAATAAGGGGAAACAACCCATGGGAGCACAGCAGGGAACTGGAGGGCGCATCTTCGCGCTATAGTCAAATGAGCAGGAGCAGGATCCCTCTGTGATCCAAGGTACGCTATAATTGTACAGTACCTACGTGCAAGCTTTGTTTGACTCTGGAGTATCACATTCGTTTATATCTTCTGCTTGCGTAACTGCCCTAGCACTAGAAACAGAACCTCTAAGTACAAGTACGAAAGTCACATCACCATTGGGGAGAGTATAACTGTTAATCTAGTGTGTAGAGGGTGCGAGATAGAAATCGCCAACCTACGTCTGACCTACGACCTCAGAGTGATTGACATAGCGAATTTCGACGTAATCCTTGGAATGGACTGGCTATCAGCTCACCGAGCGGTCACAGACTGCCATCAAAAGACGGTGATGGCTCATACCTTTGAAGGGACTCATTTTTGATTTAAGGGGGATAGACAGACAGCAAACTCCACGATGAAAAGGTCAAGGTGGCAGAATCAACTGTTTGGATGGTTAGCTAGTCTCCAAATGGAAGAAATCGACCGGATGTAATTGGGATTACCGCACATTATTTGCGAGTACGCCGATGTTTTCCCTGAAGAACTTTCGAGCTTACCACCTCAAAGAGAGATAGACTTCTCTATAGAACTCCAATCGGGAACAGCACCAATCTCGATGGCACTATACTGAATGGCTCCTGCAGAACTAAAGGAGCTCAAGGCCCAATTGCAGGAGCTGTTGGATAAAGGATTCATCAGACCAAGTACATCACCGTGGGGAGCGCCCGCATTGTTCGTGAAGAAGAAAGAAGGAACACTTTGACCATGTATTAACTATAGGAAGTTAAACCAAGTCACAGTCAAGAACCGATATCCCCTGTCTAGGATTGACGACCTATTTGACCAATTGAGAGGAGCAACCTGTTTCTCCAAAATTGATCTCCAATCAGGTTACCATCAGTTAAGAATTCAGGACAAGGACATCGCCAAGACAGCCTTCCGTACCCGATACGGACACTACGAGTTTGTAGTGATGCTGTTCGAACTGACTAACGCTCTGGCAGTATTCATGTGTCTCATGAACAAGGTCTTTCAGCCCTACTTAGACAAATTTGTAGTAGTGTTCATTGACGACATCTTGATATACTCCGCTAACAAGGAGGAGGACGAGGAACACCTCCGGATAGTGCTACGAGTACTCCAAGATAGCCAACTCTATGCCAAGGCGAGTAAATGCGAGTTTTGGCTGGAAGTGGTTAAGTTCTTGGGGCATGAAGTATCCAAAGACGGGATTGCGGTGGACGAAAGTAAGGTTGAAGCAGTACTGAATTGGAAACAACCGACCTCAGTATTCGAAGTCAGGAGTTTCTTAGGATTGGCTGGATATTACCGAAGATTCATACAGGACTTCTCTACCCTAGCTAAACCAATTACCAGGCTAACTCAGAAAGGAGTGAAGCTGGATTGGAATGAAGCCTGCGAGAAGTCCTTCCAGGAACTGAAAAAGAGACTGACTAGTGCACCGATACTCATCATTCCCGAGCGGGGTGTATATTATACGGTTTACTGCGACGCGTCAAGAGATGGCTTGGGATGCATGCTGATGCAGAATAGAAAGGTCGTAGCCTACAGATCATGACAACTTCGACCGCACGAGAGGAATTACCCCACACACGACCTAGAATTGGCTGCAGTGGTATTCGCCCTCAAATCTTGGCATTACTATTTGTGGGGAGAACAATTCGAGGTCTTCACCGACCACAAGAGCCTCAAATACCTTTTCACTCAGAAGGAGTTGAACCTGAGGCAGTGGTGATGGATGGAATACTTGGAGGACTACAAGTTTACACTTCAGTATCACCCTGGCAAGGCCAATGTGGTAACTGACGCTCTAAGCCAAAAGGATAGGGCACAGAAGGTTAAGACAGCTATTAAGGAATGGGAGATGGTGGATACCCTCAACGAGTTCAACTTACAACCATCATCAGAGATCGGGAACGCTCAGTTATACGCTTTAGTTGGAGAACCGGCACCTCACCGAGAAATCTTACCGGCCCAAACCTTTGAGCAGGATTGTGAGTTTGTTCGATATCGAATCCGAGAAGGAAAAGCGCTACCCAAATGGACAATCGAGAAGGCTAACAGCTTGAGATTCAAGGGAAAGGTGTTCGTACCTAATATTGGGACCCTTCGAGAAGCTGTACTCCGAGAAGCTCACCATTCGAACTTCACAGTTCACCCTGGCGGTGCAAAGATGTATTAGGACCTGCGAAGAACGTACTGGTGGGAAGGAATGAAGAAGGACGTAGCCCAATTTGTATCAACCTGCCTAGTGTGCCAACAAGTCAAGGCTGAACATCAGAAACCGGGAGGAGATCTCCAACCTTTACCAATACCAACCTAGAAATAGGAGCACATCTCAATGGACTTCGTAACTGAATTACCAAGATCCGCCAAGTCCAACACAGCCATTTGGGTAATTGTGGATTGACTCACCAAATCTGCGCATTTTCTACCTGTTAAGATGACAGAGAACGTAGAACAGCTGAGTCTGTTGTACATTGAGAGATTGTACGCCTACATGGAGTACCTATCTCGATAGTGTCTAACAGAGACCCACGTTTCGTATCACACTTTTGGAAAGGATTGCAGAAGGCATTGGGGACAAATGTAAGGCTGGAAGACTGACAAACGGAAAGGACAATCCAAACACTGGAAGACATGCTGAGAGCCTGTGCTTTGAATTTTTCTGGAAACTGGGAGCATCATTTACCGTTGGTAGAGTTCGCCTACAAAAACAGCTATCAATCAAGTATCGAGATGGCACTGTACGAAGCTCTATACGGTCGACCCTGTCGATCTCCAGTCTGTTGAACAGATGCTGGGGAAACAGCATTGATAGGACCTGACCAAGTACGGGATACCATAGAGAAAGTCAAGATCATCAGGCAAAGGATCCAAACCGCTCAAAGTCGACAGAAGAGTTATGCAGATCGAAGGAGCCGACCATTGACCTTTGCAGTAGGAGATCATGTATTCCTAAAGATCAGACCAAAGAGAGGAGTCATTAGATTTGGGAAAAAGGGAAAGTTGTCTCCACGTTATATCGGACCTTTCAACATCGTGGAGAAAATCGGGAAGGTTGCGTATCGTCTAGCGTTGCCGCCACAGCTAGACAGAGTACATAACGTATTCCACGTTTCAATGCTCCGCAAGTACCTCGCGTTGCCCACGCATGTTCTAACTGGGAAGACCTCACCATTGACGAAGACGGGACATACGAAGAAGAACCCATAGTGATTCAGGACCGAAACGAGAAGACAATTCGGAACAAGATTGTCAAATTGGTACGAGTTTTGTGAAAGCACCGCGGATCTGGAGAGACCACATGGGAAAGAGAAGAAACCATGAAAGCAAATTACCCTCACCTGTTCGAATCAGAGCGTGCACCTAATTTCGAGGACGAAATTGTTTAAGGGGGATAGTTTGTAATGACTTTGATTTTTAGTAAATAAAATCTCGTTTAATATTTGAATTATATATTTACTTTTTTATTTTTTTGATAATTCATTATAATTAGATTTTAGTCCTTTGAAATTCCATTTCTTAATTCAAAACCCTATATGGTTAGTATAGTTAGTTTCTAACCAGTTAATTGGAGAAACCAAACTACCCAGTTCCTTTCTCTTTCATCCTTTGGTTAGTAACCGCTAGGGAAACTTGTAACCGTTGGGTAATAGAGTTTTAATGGCCAATAAAGTTTTGATGTGACAAGTCAAGAAAATAATCTTGGGTCATGTCATGTCAACCTTACTTTTTCTTCACCCTTTGGTCCATAATTGTTAGGGAAGATATCACCCATTGGATAATAGCAACTAGGGCTGTTACAAACCCAAGGGAGTTTTTTTTCTGTTCGGGGCGAACCGAACCTAACCGAATGCGGACCAAACCGACCAAACCATATATATTATATATATTTATATAAATTGTTTTAATCTTCTGGCTCTTATTGTTTTGAATGGTTAACTTTTGGCTCTTACTTTTTTTTTTTGGAATTTCATTGCTTGATTTATTTACGTTTTTGCAAAATTTTCCAATCGATTACTCTCTCTGTTCTAAATTATTTTAACTCCTCCAAGTTATATACACTAGTGTAGAAAATATTTCCAATCGATTGAAAAAAAAAGAAGATGGTGGAAGAGAACTTGTAAAAGTTGTAATTGTTTGAGCATACTTGTTGTACGTTTTTTTTTTTCAATTGGTGTTTGAAAAAAAAAAAAAGGTACAAATTACGATGGCCCAAATGTGAAAAAATGGCCCAAACATGGGTGATTAACTTAAGGTTGAAAATTGCCCTAATATGGGTGAGAAACATGTGAAAATGGCCCAAATATGGGTAAAAAAATGGTCCAAACATAACCCATAGTCTATTGTTAGTTTTTAAAAACGGCCCAACTATGGCCCATTTCGGGCAGACCGAACGCCCCGAAATCCCCGACCGAACCGAACTCACCTCGAACCGAATCGAACCGAAATTATTACTGGTCGGGATCGGTCTCCGGATTATATACTTTGAACCCGATCGGGGTGCGGCAAATCCACCCCGAACCGAACCAAACCGACCGAATAACATCCCTAATAGCAGCTATTCTACTAAAATATATATATATATATATGTGTGTGTGTGTGTGTGTGACAAGACTAGTCACATGGAAATCTTGTACCTTGCTTCCAAAAAGTCAACATTGTCATTTCAACATTTCATGTCAATCTTACTTTTTCTTTACCCATTGGGTAACAATTGTTAGGGAAATTATTATTCCTTGATTAATAGAAATTAGACTTGTCAAGTATATATACATATATATACAACTTGATAAGACAAGACATGCCTGGGGTTATAGCCTTAAGCCTATTTATACTTTCCTAGATATATATACATATATATATGTACTTATATATATGCAAGAGAGAGAGAGAGAAAGGGAGGCCGAGAGAGAGAGAGACAGGCCGAATGGGAGAGAGAGAGAGGTGGAGTGTGTGCTTGTGTTTTGTTCTCTTTCACAAGCTACTTAATAGCCCTAAGCCTATTTACTACATGCCAACCCATTAGTAGTCTTCCTAAGTACATCCTAGCCTTTGATTTTGTTCTTTCTTGCAAGCAACCTCTTTTTAGGACAAGACTAGTCAAAAACCCTTTATGATGGCCTAAGATTTGGCCTATAAATGGAAGTGACAAGTCAGGGAAGGCTATGGATTGACTGAAGGACTTGAAATGATAAGTCCATGGAGCAAATCCATGGGGGGATTGGAGAGGGAGAGAGCCGGCAATGGGGGAGGAGAGGGAGCCCAAAAATTTGCTATAAATAGCACCTCATACTGACCATTCAACTCACACCTTCACCTAGAAACTTCTCTGTAAGAAAGTTTGTGTTCTTACTTGTTCTTGCCTAGTTTTTCCTTGTTCTTGAAGCTCTTCTTATGTTCTTCAAGAAACTCATCCCAAACCACCTTTTCGATCCATAAAGTAGAGTAGTTTTAGTCACAATCTAGTTTCGAGAGAAACCTTTCTCTTTCGAAGCTACCGGAAGCTCACCGTAAGAAGTTACTCCCCCCAAACACCAACTTACTTTCCGTAGTCGACAACTACCGCCAAGAAGAAAGGTAGAGTCCCATATACGCTATCTCTAAGTGTATGTAGAATCCCTTTGTCCACTAAACTCAAAGGATAACGTAGAACCGTATGTTGGAAGTATAAGTAGATTCTCCGTAGATAAGGTTATCTATCATTTATAATGTTTTGAAATGCATGATAGTTAATAACTTATTTTCGCTAATGGAAGTATGAGCATGTTGGAATAAATGACTTTTACCCTAATAAACACATGTGCTGTTTTGAATTTCCCACAAAGGAAGAAAGAACGGTTTTGCAAAAGATAAGACTTTATCGTTGATAGAAGTATTCGTATTTTGATCTTTAGATGGTTTTGAGCATGTGTTATGAATTGTTTGCATTACTTGTCTTGTTGTAAAGCATAAGTTATTTTCACTCCAAAGGCATCCGTAAATGTGGCATTATGCTTTAAGTTGTGATTTGAGCATGATTAGTAATATAGAGTTGGATGATCTTGGTAGTTTAGTTTCAAGATTTCATTGAATGATTTATGATTTCATATGTGAAAAGTCCTACCGCGGAGTCTATACATGAAAACGTGACATGAAAATCGAGAAAGTTAGAAACATGACACTCAGGGTGTGGTTAATGAAAATGTGTGTTTCGGAAAGGAAAAATGTTTTGGAAACCGCAATGTGGCCAGACGTGGTAGCCATTGTGTGGTGTGTGTTTTGTGTGCCAATGGGAACTCGGCGCAGCGGAACCATTGTGACGATACTCTGGAGACCGACGCGGCGGAACCGAGGTTGCGTGAGTAGCTTGGTTATCCGCGGAGATGAGCCAATGCAAATTTTGTGTGCCAATGGGAACCCGGTGCGGCGGAACCATTGTGAGGATACTCGGGATACCGGCGCAGCGGAACCGAGGTTGAGTGTGTTAAAATGACGGTTTTGAAAATGTTGATTTGGTTAATGAAAGGTGAAACCAGTGACACGGTCTACGAGGAGTCGCATAGGAGAAACTCTGAAAAATCATGGACACCAACTTTAGTTGAATAATGAATGCGGATGTGTCATTGTTAACTGTTTTGTCGAATATGTATGAACTATGTGGAAATCATTGAAATTGTGATCATTTGTTCGTAAGTTAAGGGTTAAGGGTTAATGGGTATAGGTTACTCTATTGAGCTTTTATAGCTCACAGTGTTATCTTTTGGTGACCCTGACATATTATATTGGTGGCGACACTGGTATAATGTGTCAGATCTTATAGATGAACATGGTGAACTCTACACCTTGGAAGCCTTTGGAGCCGAAGAGCTAGCCAAGATGGAGGAAGAAGCGGAGCAATAGATAGGAACGCTAGTTCCCTCCTTTAATTGAATAAAAGTACTTTTGTAAGGTTTATGATGTAATATTGAGCCGGACTCCATTTATTTGTAACAACTTTGATTTTTAGTAAGTAAAAATTTCGTTAAAAATTTGAATTTTATTTTATTAGTTAGATTCGTTTTCAAAAAAATTTCCTTTTGTATTTCTAAAAATCTGTCATAATTAGATTTTAGTCTTTTAAAATTATATTTCTTGGCTAGAGATTCTACTTGGCAAGTATAGTGAGATTCTAACCAATTAGTTAGAGGGACCTAACTACCAATTCACTTAGTTATGTTCTTCTAACCTTAGATGAGCCTTTTAAACCTTCTTGAACCTTATGAGTCCTCCAAACCCTAGTGGAACCCTTTGGACCTTTAACCTTTACCCATTGGACGATAAAAGTTAGAAAAACTTTTATCCATTGGACAATAGATCTTTCATCCAAGATCTTTTGATAGATTTGTTAAAGTACAAAGATATAGTTATATATAGGTATATATACACATGCCTAAAGGATATATGGTATTATTCTAGTGTATATAGTACCTCACCCTTTCACCCTTTTATCCATTGGTCAATAACCGCTAGGGAAATTATTACCCATTGGATAATAGAATTAGTAAGTACTAGGGTTTTATTTAATAATCATTTCCTAGATTTTCTATGTGATGATATATTTGTATAAATATATATGTGTGTACTTTATAATATAATACCCTAGATTTCCTAAGTGCAAATCTAATTTTTTAATGGAGCATGTACCTAATAGGATTATTTTAATAGGGAATTTTGATCTTCTAAATTTTTTATTGGATTTGAAAATCTACCTAGATTACCTAGTACATACTTATATATATATATATATATATATATATATATCTACACTACCATAGTACTAGAGAGAGAGAGAGAGGGGAGGGCCGAGAGAGAGAGAGAGAGAGAGAGAGAGAGAGAGAGAGAGAGAAAGGAAGAGAGGGAGAGATTTGGTTGTACCTTGCCTTGATCTTCCATGATCTTCTTACATCCTTTCAATCTAGGGTTATATATTCTTTCAAGCAAAAATCTATCCTCCATTGTCCTTATATATTTACCTATTCACACAATCTTTGAACCATCACTCTTTCTCCATCAAATCTTCCAAATCAACTCCAAAGTACCAAAATCTAGCCATGCATGCCTAAGAACTAGGTAGAAGATGTGCAAGCAACCCCATAATCTTTCAATCAAGCTTGACAAGTGAAAGAAAAATCAAAGATATATATATATATATATATATATATATATAGAGAGAGAGAGAGAGAGAGAGAGAGGGGGGAGGGAGGAGCCTTGGCCTATAAATAGCAAGTCATCCCAAGCGTAAACTCACACCTTCACCCATTGCTCCAACTTCTCTCTAGAAACCATTTTCGTTTTTCAGACAGCCTACTACCCTTCGCAAATCCTCATTTTTCTCCTGCTTAAAGTAGTTCTTAGAACCAACTCCCTTAGGGAAAGTTGTAGAGCACTTCGAGACCTTCAAGTTAAACCCAAGAACCACCCTAATCGGTCAAGAAATGACAAAGATACTGACATCCGAAGTTCAGTAAAAATCTCGGATTTCCAGTTCCAGACAGCATACTGTCTCTTCCTTTATCACCATTTTTCTCCTACCTAAATTAGTTTCTAGTATCAACTTCCTTCACAAAAGTTGTAGAGCACTTCTAGAGCTTCGATTTCGACCCAAGAACGATCATATTCGGCCAAAGATTGACCGAGTTACTGCCATCCAAAGTTTGGTCCAAATTTGCAAGTTTCACTACCCGTAGAATTTTCCAACTAGCTTATTTGGCCCCGACTAGTTTCGGATCAAGGTAGATTAATCTCTACTCATTCTCCCTAGTATAACTTTAGTTATTTTTGCTTATGATAAGGCAAGTTAATGTATTAGAAATAGTTAGCAAGCTCGTTTTACTAAAATCTTGAAATGAAATTACGATCTTGTAGAATCATCTTATCCCCTATCTCTAAGTATACGTAGAATCCCTAGACCACTAACTCTACGTATAGAACCGTATGTTAGAAAGTAGAATGTCCTTACTCTTTAGTTCAAAGCATAACTTGAAATATTTTTAAGTAGATAAGGTTATCTATCGTTGATTATATTTAGAATGCATGATGGTTAACAAACTCGTTTTGCTAATGGTGGTATGAACATGTTGAATAATTAACTTTTACTTCAATAAACATATGTTGTTTAGAACTTGCCAAAAAGGAAGAAAGAACAGCTTTCGAAAGATAAGACTTATCGTTGATAGAAGTATTCGTATTTTGATCTTTAGGATGGTTATGAGCATGATTACAAATATAGAATTGGATGATCTTGTTAGTTGAGTTTCAATATTTCGATGAATGATTTATGTATACGTGAAAGGTCCTACCGCGGAGTCTATACATGAAAACGAGATACATAAATCAAGAAAGTTAGAAACATGACACCTAGGGTGTGTTAATGACAAGGCGTGTTCTGAAAAGGAGAAAAAGTTTTGAAACCCCAATGTGGCCGGACTTGCCCATTGTGGGAATGTGTGTGAGTGTTCCAATGGGAATCCGAAAAAGCGGAACCATTGTGAGGTTGTGTGTGTTTCAATGGGAATTCGAAAAAGCGAAACCATTGTGAGGTTGTGTGTGTTCCTATGGGAATCTGGGAAAAGTGGAACCATTGTGAGGTTGTGTGTGTTCCAATGGAAATCCGGAAAAGCGGAACTATTGTGAGTATGTGTGTGTTCCAATGGGAATCCGGATCAACGGAACCATTGTGAGGTTGTGTGCGTTCTCATGGGAACCCGGAGCAGCAGAACCATGGTGAGGAATGGCTTGGTTATCCGCAGAGAGGAGCCAATGCAATTGTGTGCCAATGGAAACCCGGGACGGCGGAACCATTGTGAGGATACTCGGGAGACCGGAACGGCGGAACCAAGGTTGGGTGTGTTAAAAATGATTTTGAAAATGTGATATAGTTATGGAAATGTTGATAAAATGTTGACACGGTCTACGAGGAGTCATGTAGCAGAAACCCAGAGAATCTTGGACACCAACGCTAGTTGAATAATGAATGCGGTTGTATCGTTATCTGTCAAATATGTTTGATCTATGTGAAAATCTTTGATTTTATGGTTTAATTTTTGTAAGTTAAGGGTTAGTGGGTATGGGTTACTCTATTGAGCTTTTGTAGCTCACGGTGTTACCCTATTGGTGACCCTGACATATTATATTGGTGGCGACGCCGGTATAATGTGTCAGACCTCATAGATGAACAGGGTGAGTTGTATGCATTGGAGGCCTTCGGAGCCGAGGAGCTTGCTAGGATGGAAGAGCGGGCGGAGCAGTAGTTAGGAACCCTAGTTCCTTCCCTTGTGTAATGAAAGTATTCTTACGGAGGTTATGATGTAACAAAGAGCCAGACTCTATTTTGAAGTTGCAATAAAATTGTCTATTTAACGTACCCGAAAATCAGGGCATTACATTATTTTTCAATGAAATTGTATTTTTAACGTTCCCAAATTCGGGGCGTTACAACTTGGTATCAGAGCTTTAGGTTCAAAACCTCGGCCATGGGTAGAATGGGTAGAGCCGTAAGATAGTTTAACTGTTGCATAAACGTGAATTGAGTTTAAGTTTACCGTCCCAAATTGGGTGGAATTCTGACAAAACAATCCTCGGATTGAAGCAAAGTGTAGGAATTGGCAGTACCACCGAGCTGGGAATTCCCGAACAATTGGATGATGACTTAAATCAAAGATCGAATGTGGAACTTAGAAACTTGAAAGCATTTTTGGTATTAGTAAACCTTTGTCTAAAAACGTTACTAATTGAGGTTTAAAACTCTTCCTTGTAGATGAATCACATGAGTCCCTATTAAGTCAACCTACTAGCTGAAGCTCACCATCTTACAAGCACCCTAAGGTCAATGACAAACCAACTAGTGGGGGATCCTTACTTCCCCTACGCATTCCCTTACACTCATGACCACTACCAAGAACATGGCACCCTTATACTTCCCGTAAATGAAGAGGTAAATGATGCCGAGGCAGCACCTGTCTTAGTCCAATTAGCTCCTCCCGTAGAAGTGGAGTTCCTAGCTGAGGAAGTTGAGGAGGAACCCGAGGAAGATCCCGAGGAAGAACCTGAAGAAGAGGAGCTCCCCGAGGAGGAACCATTGTATCATAAGGGCGATGAGGAAATGGAGTTTGGGGAAATAGAGCCAGGGTGGGTCATGCCAAACTTCATAGACATGCCCAGAGACTACGATGAAGTACCACCACCACCCTACAAGACCGACATAGGCGCGTATACAGTCAAATTTCCAAACATTTTCTAGACAAGTTAGGAAGGCCTAGCTTGTGGTTGGATTTTTGTTTGTAATCGGAATGCAGTAGGAAGCTTAGGCTAGTAAGCCATCTATGTTGTACTCGTTTCATTTGGTAATGAAAGACTTGTATTTTCTTTTGACATATGATCACTGTTTATGTGTGTACTTGTATTTATTTGTGTGCAATCCACTCATTACACCATTAAGTCTAATATATAATTTTTCCTTATTGTTATAGATGTCGAACATACCACAAGGAGGATGCCCACCTCTCGCTCCACGAGTCTTGGCCAACTACCGGTCATTGCTAGCACTCGAGTACACAGGACCAACCTTCCCATCCGAGGATGACATGGAGCTCTATGAAGTCCCAATCACTTGGGAGAGGCCCCCACCAGTCCCAACGCCCGAGAACATTCCACCTACCCAAGTCCCTGCACCACCTGTGCAGAACTACGAGCAACCATTTGACTATCTCATGTCTGACCCAGAATTGGAGGCTACAATGCTGAATCTCTCCCAGTACTACCTAGGACCACTTGAGGAACCACCCATCCTAACTATGGAAGAGCTGCTCGCGCAGGAACGTGAGCGTCTTTTTAGAGAAGAAATCACTACTAAGAGGAGCTACAAGATGTGGCTGAGAGAAGTCTTTGGAATCAGTCCACCCGAGATTGTAGTGGCCACAGAGTAGAATAAGGCTTTGTAAGCCGTAAGATCGTGCAGTAAGAGCGTGTAGGATCGTTTCAACTTGTATTAGGGAATCTTGTTTTAAGTCTACTTGCCTTACAGTAGAACTCTATGTTTGTGATTGTAATGTCCTACTTATCTATGAAAAGTTTGCTTTGTTTTTAAGAGTACTGTTGCATACTATATAATCTATTGCGTTTGACTTTTAGAAAGACATACCATTTAGAAAAGGAAATTTTTTTTTAAGTGGACTAAAACCCCTTTCAATTTTTACTCATAGATGGTGAACCGACGCAGTGGACTAGGATATGAGAACGGTGAATCCTCTTACCCCAACCCCGGCCTAGCTCAAATCATGCAAGCACTCGTAACAGCCTTAAACGGCAACTGCCGAAACCAAAACTGCGATGATGAACCTATGACTCGAACCTGAGCGATGAACGAATTTTGCAAACGCCGACCTCCGACCTTCAATGGAGATACCAACCCCACCGTGGCTGAAGCATGGCTGAAGGAAGTCAAGGTGATCCTAGACACGTTAGAGATTACCCGAGATAGAGATCATGTAGCCTTAGCCACATATCAACTGAAGGGAGAAGCCCGTTATTGGTGGGATTTGATTAAGGCAACTCATACCATAGCCACCATGACTTTTGACGAGTTCAAGACCCTGTTTCTCGACAAGTACTTCCCCACCCCTCTTCGTTTGGTCAAGGAACAAGAGTTTCTAAATCTGAAACAAGGAATGATGACCGTTACCCAATACGCGGCCAAGTTCGAGGAACTGTCCTGCTACGCCCTAGCTGCCATAGCAATGGAGGACAAGAAAGCGAGAAGGTTTGAATGGGGGCTGACAACTGCTAGAAGGGTTGTGATGTCTCAAGCCTTTCCCACTTATGTCGGTGCCTTGAAGTGTGCTCTTCGGCTGGAGAGTGAGGAAATTGACTTCAAAACCCGATGGAGAAAGGCAACAGGCAACGTCGGCAGACCAATCCGAACTCAACCTTCCAATAATAACTGCGGACCCTACCCTACCAAACCCTTTACCCCTTCCTAGAACAACCAAACTTGGAAGACTGCTGCACCAGGGTGTAGTGAACCGCAGAAGGTCGGCCAATACAAGGCATCAGTCCAACGCGTCAAATGTTAGGCCATGGGTCACTTTAAGCAAGACTGCCCCCAACCTCAAAGGGAGAGGAATGGGAACTTTGGAGGTCAGAGAGTTCAACAGCCGGGACAAGCCGAATTTGGAAAGCAGAACCCCAGAGGCCCATCGCAGTAGCTGAACAGGCAAAATAAGGGGAAACAACCCATGGGAGCATAGCAGAGCACTGGAGGGCGCATCTTCGCGCTACAGTCAAAGGAGCAGGAATAGGATCCCTCTGTGATCCAAGGTACGCTATTATTGTATAGTACCTGCGTGCAAGCTTTGTTTGACTCTGGAGCATCACATTCATTTATATCTTTTGCTTGCGTAACTGCCCTAGCACTAGAAACAGAACCCCTAAATACGAGTACGAAAGTCACATCGCCGTTGGGGGGAGTATAGCTGTTAATCTAGTGTGTAGAGGGTGCGAGATAGAAATAGCCAACCTACGTCTGACCTACGACCTCAGAGTGATCGACATAGCGAATTTCGACGTAATCCTTGGAATGGACTGGCTATCAGCTCACCGAGCGGTCATAGACTGCCATCAAAAGATGGTGACGGCTCATACATTTGAAGGGACTCGTTTCCAATTTAAGGGGGATAGACAGACAGCAAACTCCACGACGAAAAAGTCAAGGTGGCAGAATCAACTGTTTGGATGGTTAGCTAGTCTCCAAATGGAAGAAACCGACCGGATGGAATTGGGATTACCGCACATCATTTGTGAGGACGCCGATATTTTCCCTGAAGAACTTCCGAGCTTACCACCTCAAAGAGAGATAGACTTCTTTATAGAACTCCAACCGGTAACAGCACCAATCTCAATGGCACCATACCGAATGGCCCCTGCAGAACTAAAGGAGCTCAAGACCCAATTGAAGGAGCTATTGGATAAAGGATTCATTAGACCAAGTACATCATCGTGGGGAGCGCCCGCATTGTTCGTGAAGAAGAAAGAAGGAACACTTCGACTGTGTATTGACTATAGGAAGTTAAACCAAGTCACAGTTAAGAACCGATATCCCCTGCCTAGGATTGACGACCTATTTGACCAATTGAGAGGAGCAACCTGTTTCTCCAAAATTGATCTCCGATCAGGTTACCATCAGTTAAGAATCCGGGATGAGGACATCACCAAGACAGCCTTCCGTACCCGATACAGACACTACGAGTTTGTAGTGATGCCGTTCGGACTGACTAACGCTCTGGCAGTATTCATGTGTCTCATGAACAAGGTCTTTCAGCCCTACTTAGACAAATTTGTAGTAGTGTTCATTGACGACATCTTGATATACTATGCTAACAAGGAGGAGCACGAGGAACACCTCCGGATGGTGCTACAAGTACTCCGAGATAGCCAACTCTTTGCCAAGGCGAGTAAATTCGCAGTTTTGGTTGGAAGTGGTTAAGTTCTCGGGGCACGTAGTATCCAAAGACAGGATTGCGGTGGACGAAAGTAAGGTTGAAGCAGTACTGAATTGGAAAAAGCCGACCTCAGTATTCGAAATCAGGAGTTTCTTAGGATTGGCTGGATATTACCCAAGATTCATACAGGACTTCTCAACCCTAGCCAAACCAATGACCAGGCTAACTCAGAAATGAGTGAAGCTAGATTGGAATGAAGCTTGCGAGAAGTCCTTCCAGGAACTGAAAAAGAGACTGACCAGTGCACCGATACTCATCATTCCCGAGCGGGGTGTAGATTATACGGTTTACTGCGACGCGTCAAGAGATGGCTTGGGATGCGTGCTGATGCAGAATGGAAAGGTCGTAGCCTACGGATCACGACAACTTCGACCGCACGAGAGGAATTACCCCACACATGACCTAGAATTGGCTGCAATAGTATTCGCCCTCAAATCTTAGCGTTACTATTTGTGGGGAGAACAATTTGAGGTCTTCACCGACCACAAGAGCCTCAAATACCTTTTCACTCAGAAGGAGTTGAACCTGAGGCAGCGGCGATGGATGGAATACTTGGAGGACTACAAGTTTACACTTCAGTATCACCCTTGCCTGGTAGCTGACGCTCTAAGCCGAAAGGATAGGGCACAGAAGGTCAAGACAGCTATTAAGGAATAGGAGATGGTGGATACCCTCAACGAGTTCAACTTACAACCATCATCAGAGAACGGGAACGCTCGGTTATACGCTCTAATTGGAGAATCGGCACTTCACCGAGAAATCTTACTGGCCCAAACCTTTGAGAAGGATTGTGAGTTCATTCGGTATCGAATCCAAGAAGGAAAGGCGCTACCCGGTTGGACAATCGAGAAGGATAACAGCCTGAGATTCAAGGGAAAGGTGTTCGTACCTAATATTGGGACCCTTCGAGAAGCTGTACTCCGAGAAGCTCACCATTCAAACTTCGCAGTTCACCCTGGCGGTACAAAGATGTATCATGACCTACGAAGAACGTACTGGTGGGAAGGAATGAAGAAGGACGTAGCCCAATTTGTATCAACCTGCCTAGTGTGCCAACAAGTCATGGCTGAACATTAGAAACCGGGAGGAGATCTCCAACCTTTTCCAATACCAACCTGGAAATGGGAGCACATCTCAATGGACTTCGTAACTGGATTACCAAGATCCGCCAAGTCCAACACAGCCATTTGGGTAATTGTGGATCGACTCACCAAATCTGCGCATTTTCTGCCTGTTAAGATGACAGAGAACGTAGAACAGCTGAGTCTATTGTACATTAGAGAGATTGTACGCCTACATGGAGTACCTATCTTGATAGTGTCTGACAGAGACCCACGTTTCGTATCACACTTTTGGAACGGATTGTAGAAGGCATTGGGGACAAATGTAAGGCTTAGTATGGCCTTCTACCCTCAAACAGATGGACAAACGGAGAGGACAATCCAAACACTGGAAGACATGCTGAGAGCCTGTGCTTTGGATTTTTTTGGAAACTGGGAGTAGCATTTATCGTTGGTAGAGTTCGCCTACAACAACAGCTATCAAGCAAGTATCGAGATGGCACCATACGAAGCTCTATACAGTCGACCCTGTCAATCTCCAGTCTGTTGGACAGATGCTGGGGAAACAGCATTGATAGGACCTGACCTAGTACGGGATACCACAGAGAAAGTCAAGATCATCAGGCAAAGGATCCAAACTACTCAAAGTCGACAGAAGAGTTATGCAAATTGAAGGAGTTGACCATTGACCTTTGCAGTAGGAGATCATGTATTCCTAAAGATCAAACCAAAGAGAGGAGTCATTAGATTTGGGAAAAAGGGAAAGTTGTCTCCACGTTATATCGGACCTTTCGACATCGTGGAGAAAATCGGGAAGGTTGCGTATCGTCTAGCGTTGCCGACACAGCTAGACAGAGTACATAACGTATTCCACGTTTCAATGCTTCGCAAGTACCTCGCGTTGCCCACGCATGTTCTTAATTGGGAAGACCTCACCATTGACGAAGACGCGACAAACGAAGAAGAACCCATAGTGATTCAGGATCAAAGCGAGAAGACAATTCGGAACAAGATGATCAAATTGGTACGAGTTTTGTAGAAGCACCACAGTTCTGGATAGACCACATGGGAAAGAGAAGAAACCATGAAAGCAAATTACCTTCACCTGTTCGAATCCGAGTGTGCACCTAATTTCGAGGACGAAATTGTTTAAGGGGGATAGTTTTGTAACGACTTTGATATTTAGTAAATAAAATCTCGTTTAATATTTGAATTATATTTTTACTTTTTTATTTTTTTGATAATTCATTATAATTAGATTTTAGTCCTTTGAAATTCCATTTCTTGATTCAAAACCCTACATGGTTAGTATAGTTAGTTTCTAACCGGTTAATTGGAGAAACCAAACTACCTAGTTCCTTTCTCTTTCATCCTTTGGTTAATAACCGCTAGGGAAGCTTGTAACCGTTGGGTAAAAGAGTTTTAATGGCCAATAAAGCTTTGATGTGACAAGTCAAGAAAAGAATCTTGGGTCATGTCATGTCAACCTTACTTTTTCTTCACCCATTGGATAATAGTAACTAGTCTACTAATATATATATATATATAAATATATATATCTGTGTGTGTGTGTGTGTGACAAGACTAGTCACATGGGAATCTTGTACCTTGCTTCCAAGAAGTCAACATTGTCATTTCAACCTTTCATGTCAACCTTACTTTTTTTTTACCCATTGGGTAACAATTGTTAGAGGAATTATTATTCCTTGGTTAATAGAAATTAGACTTGCCAAGTGTATATACATATATATACAACTTGATAAGACAAGACATGCTTAGGATTATAGCCTTAAGCCTTTTCATACTTTCCTAGATATATATATATATATATGTACTTATATATATGCAAGAGAGAGAGAGAGGTGGAGTGTGTGCTTGCGTTTTGTTCTCTTTCACAAGCTACTTAATAGCCCTAAACCTATTTACTACATGCCAACCCATTAGTAGTCTTCCTAAGTACATCTTAGCCTTTGATTTTGTTCTTTCTTGCAAGCAACCTCTTTTTAGGACAAGACTAGTCAAAAACCCTTCATGATGGCCTAAGATTTGGCCTATAAATGGAAGTGACAAGTGAGGGAAGGCTATGGATTGACTAAAGGACTTGAAATGACAAGTCCATAGAGCAAATCCATGGGGGGATTGAAGAGGGAGAGAGCTGGCCATGGGGGAGGAGAGGGGGCCCAAAAATTTGCTATAATTAGCACCCCATACTCACCATTCAACTCACACCTTCACCTAGAAACTTCTCTCTAAGAAAGTTTGTGTTCTTACTTGTTCTTGCCTAGTTTTTCCTTTTTCTTGAAGCTCTTCTTATGTTCTTCAAGAAACTCATCCCAAACCACCTTTTCGATCCATAAAGTAGAGTAGTTTTAGTCACAATCTAGTTTCGAGAGAAACCTTTCTCTTTCGAAGCTCTCGGAAGCTTACTGTAAGAAGTTACTCCGCCCAAACACCAACTTACTTTCCGTAGTCTACAACTACCGCTAAGAAGAAAGGTAGAGTCCCATATACGCTATCTCTAAGTGTACGTAGAATCCCTTTGTCCACTAAACTCAAAGGATAACGTAGAACCGTACGTTGGAAGTATAAGTAGATTCGCCATAGATAAGGTTTTCTATCACTTATAATGTTTTGAAATGCATGATAGTTAATAACTTATTTTCGCTAATGGAAGTATGAGCATGTTGGAATAAATAACTTTTACCTTAATAAACACATGTGTTGTTTTGAATTTCCCACAAAGGAAGTGTAGGGAGGTTTTCCCGAACAGGTCCAAAACGAGCCCGAGCACGGTCAAAGAAAAGGTCAACGCGCTATGGACCAGTGACATGAGAAGTCAATGGTCCAGAGAGGTTGTACGATTCTCGGTGCAGTAACACGAGACGTTATTGGACCAAATACAAGGAAAATGACTTGAGATGCCACTGTTCAAGAAACTTGTTCGGCAAGAGAGAGCCGAACAGGAGGAGAGCTCTTTAGAAAGGAAATGGTCCAAATTGTTTCCTTAGGACCAGTTACATGTGAAGTAACTGGTCCAGGCCGTCTATTCGGCCAGAAGTCCTATTAGAGGGAACATTCTAGAAGGGTCCAGAATCACTGGTATTCCGTTAAGGGATGAGATCCCAAGAATATAGGATCTAAGAAAGATACCCAACGAGTATGGGATGTTCGGCTTGTTATGGAAAGAGTCCTACAAGGATTAAGGAAATAAACTGATAAGGGAACGAGAATCCAAGAGATCCTAGTTTTCCTATACGAGGTAGGAAACCTAGGGCAATATGGATGCTTGGGCAGCAAGCACCCATAAATCTATAAATATGAGGTGAACGGTACGCAATACAAAAAGTTACAGGAGGCGAGGTTGCCGATCAGAGTAAAACACGGAACGTTCATCCTCTACGAGACAGATGCTGATCCCGTGGCACATATACAGCATTACCAGCAGGCAATGTTTATGCATGAAGAAGATGATGCAATTATGTGCAAGATGTTCCCGTCGAGTTTAGGGAAGGTTGCTTTGTCTTGGTTTCACAAATTGGGTTCACGCTCCATCCGAACATGGGTGCAGTTGGCCGAGGAATTCACTGCACGGTTTTTGACGAGCAGGAAAGCTCCCAAAACCTTTGAGAGTCTTTCCTTTATGAAGCAAGGAGAGGACGAGCCGATCAGGACATATGCAAAAAAGTATTGGGAGACCTTCAACGAGATTGAATGTTGCAGCGAGGAATACGCAATAGCCACGTTCAAGACAGGTTTACCTGTTCGGGGGGAATTGTGTAAGTCCCTAAATATGAGTCCAGTGCAGACATTGGCAAAACTAATGGAGCGAATTGAGCAGCATGCCAGGAACGAGGATGACATTCTACGGGAGGATGGTAAGCTGGCCGCCGAGCAAGTAAAGGGCCCTATAAAGAAAGCAGACAAACCGGAGCCCAAAACTTATCGTGAAAGGAAAGATTATGGGCAGGCAAAGAAAGAGCAGTTCAAGGACAAACAAGCTCCGGATCCAAAGTCGTTCTTCTCAATAAATACGGTCTGGAAAGAGCCCATTTACAGAATTCTTTATCGAATAAAGAATCAGCCCTATTTCAAATGGCTTCCAACTCTAGGTGGGAATAAAGATGCAAAGCGTGCTACGAATCAGCACTGCAACTACCATAAGGATTGGGGCCATATGACAGAGGATTGTGAGATGTTTAAACGGCATCTTGATGATCTGGTCTCGTGAGGTTATCTCAAAGAATTTATCCAAGAAGATCTCAAGGATAAAGAAAAAGCAATGGAATTGGATTACGAACAGAATCCAAAAGGAGTAATCCATATGATACATGGATTAGCCGAGCCTTATACGAGAAATGAGGTGAGATTGCTTCAGAGACAGATTAAACACGACCAACATATGATGCAGTTGGGAAAAAAGAGAGGGCGAAGCGAAGAGGCACGCAACGAATGCATAGTTTTTTCAAATGAAGATCTAGGAGGAGTCCAGGTACCTCACAATGACGCATTAGTCATAACCCTACGAGTTGGGGAATATGACATGGAAAGAATCTTGGTGGACTCTGGGAGTTGCACCAAAGTATTGTATTACGATGCATTCAAGAAATTGGGACTGACTCAAGAAGACTTGGTACAAACAGTAACCCCTTTGGTCGGATTTGGAGCAGGAGCAGTTTGGCCATTGGGAAAGGTAACTTTGCCTATTCGGGCTGGTACAGTGGTGTTACGAAACGACTTCCTGGTGGTGGATGTACCATCCTCCTATAACGTGATTATAGGGAGAACATGGTTACATAAGATGAGGGCAGTCTCTTCTACTTTCCATCAAATGGTAAAGTTTTCAAGATCCAATGGGATTGAACAGATCAGAGGTAACCAGAAGGTAGCTCAACAATATTTAGTATCCATCATAAAACGCATCCATAATGCCCACCATATCAATTCAGTAGAAGTACCCGATCAGCCGACCATCGAGGATATCGGGAAGGACCCAGCCGAGAGGGTAGTTGAGGGTTTAAAGAAAATACAGATCAAGGAGATTGATCCTGATAGGTATTTTTTAATTGGGGAATCATTGCCAGCAGACGAAGAAAGAACGGTTTTGCAAAAGATAAGACTTTATCGTTGATAGAAGTATTCGTATTTTAATCTTTAGATAGTTATGAGCATGTATTATGAATTGTTTGCATTACTTGTCTTGTTGTAAAGCATAAGTGATTTTCACTCTAAGGGTGTCCGTACATGTGGCGTTATGCTTTAAGTTGTGATTTGAGCATGATTAGTAATATAGAATTAGATGATCTTGCTAGTTTAGTTTCAAAAATTTCAATGAATGATTTATGATTTCATATGTGAAAAGTTCTACCGCGGAGTCTATGCATGAAAACGTGACACGAAAATCGAGAAAGTTAGAAATATGACACCTAGGGTGTGGTTAATGAAAATGTGTGTTTCGAAAAGGAAAAATGTTTTGGAAAACGCGATGTGGCCGGACGTGGTAGCCATTGTGTGGTGTGTGTCTTGTGTGCCAATGGGAACCCGGCGCGACGGAACCATTGTGAGAATACTCTGAAAATCAGCGCGGCGGAACCGAGGTTGGGTGAGTAACTTGATTATCCGCGGAGAGGAGCCAATGCATATTTTGTGTGCCAATGAGAACCCGGCGCGGCGGAACCGAGGTTGGGTGTGTTAAAATGACAGTTTTGAAAATGTTTATTTGGTTAATGAAAGGTGAAACCAGTGACACGGTCTACGAGGAGTTACATAGGAGAAACTCGGAAAAATCATGAACACAAACGTTAGTTGAATAATGAATGCGGATGTGTCATTGTTAACTGTTTTGTCGAATATGTATGAACTATGTGGAAATCATTGAAATTGTGATCATTTGTTTGTAAGTTAAGGGTTAGTGTGTATAGGTTACTCTATTGAGCTTTTGTAGCTCACGGTGTTACCTTTTGGTAACCCTGACATATTATATTGGTAGCGACACTGGTATAATGTGTCAGATCTTATAGACGAACATGATGAACTCTACACCTTGGAAGCCTTTAGAGCCGAAGAGCTAGCCAGGATGGAGGAAAAAGCGGAGCAGTAGATAGGAACCCTAGTTCCCTCCTTTAATTGAATAAAAGTACTTTTGTAAGGTTTATGATGTAATATTGAGCCAGACTCCATATATTTTTCAATGAAATTGTCTTTTTAACGTTCCCAAATTCGGGGCATTACAAACTTCTTTCCGGCTCTACTATAAACAAGCAATTTGCAGCCAACCACTAAACATTTGACACATCAGGCAAATTGTTCCGGGACAAGTGAGACAAAAAAAGCTGCGAGCAGCACCGAATCAAACCCCTTCCATTTTAACCATGGTCAACCATATTGTTGTCTGACACATCAGGCAAATTGTTCCTGGACAAGTGAGACAAAAAAAGCTGTGAGCAGCACCGAATCAAACCCCTTTCATATTGTTGTCTAGCGCAGGAAAGTTAGGCCGAACTATTACAACTATTACAAGAATGCCACTCCTGATTGTTCGTTCAAGAATGCCACAATTACATCTCTAGTACTCCATACTCATCTAATTTTTCTTTTTTCGTTCCTTTTGGTTTTCTTTTTCTGGAAGCTTAAAATGGTCAATCCTAATTGTTCATTCAATGCTTAATTGTAAGAAACTAAGGGTGGATTTGGCTTTAAAAGTCAAATAGTAACTCTCTTTTTTTTGTCTTTATTTCAAAAAATTAATGCATTTGTTAGTTTTGCGTTAAACTTTTGTGACTTATTATTCGTCCCAGTGAGAGGAATTGAAAAAATATAAATAGGGATTGAAACTCATAATTTTTTTAAAATAGACAAAAAAAAAAAAGAAAAGAAAAAAAGTCGTCTTTTTGATTTATTTGTCTTTATTCAACAAATTATGAGTTTTGATCATATTTTTTTACTTTTCTAATTCGTCTTGTGACAAATCAATAAGTCACAAAAGTTTAAGGCAAAACAAATACAAAAAAAAAATTAAATAAAGACAAAAACGTAAGTCACCTGATCCTTTTTAATCCCAAATCTACCCTAAATTTTTAATTTTTTCCCTATCTTCAACTTGATCAAGGAGGAGGAGGATCCTAGTGCCTTAACAGACAACTTGATCATAATCCACGAAACACTCGGAGGAGAAGATGAACAGTGCTTCGTCACTTCTGGCTTTCCCTTTGCGCCTCTTTTCATTTTGGGTTATTCGGACTTCGGGTTGGTGTTGTGTAGTGAGGTGCACAACACTGTGTTGCGCACCTCCGAGCTGTTCGATCTTGCATCCGACAGCTTAGATTTCATCTCGGCAACCAATGATCGAGAGGTGTTCATTGCCGATATGAAATCTAAGCTGTCGGATGTATGATCCGACAGTTTGGAGGTGTGCAGTACGGTACTGCGCACACCACTTCACAGCATCATTCCCAATTCTGGGTTACTCGATAATTGAGGATTTTATCAGATAAAAGTAAAGAAAGGAACTTAACCATGGTTACAAAGGCAATTCTTAACAACAGTTAAAGCCAGGTGTCAAATGATTAGTGATTGACTGCAAATAGCTTCTTTACAGCAGAGTCAGAAACAAGTTTTTCCCTTGTTGTTAATATATTAGTGATTGACTGCAACACATTTCGATCATACGCTTGGCGATAGGGGAGAGAGAGAGAGAGGGAAAGAGATGTGCTGGTCCTGTAATGATTTGATCACATTGTTACGTAGGGAAAGGGATGTGCTGGTTCTGTAGTGATCTGAACAAACAATATCATTCAAACGAAAGAGGAACAAAATCAACAACAATTAAACTCCCAATTCTAAGATACATATGTTATCCTAGTAAAGCTTTTAAAAAGTGTTAACTTCACTTTGCCATGTCCCCAGCATTTACCCTGGTAATAGATACCTCATGTGGCGTGTCCAGATATATCTCCATGTGTTTCTGTCGTGTCGTGTGTCCTCGCAGTGTCGGACCACAAAGTCTATCAAAAAATTAATTATGCTACACAAAAAAGGGCATAAAGAATTAATTCACTCACCCCTATTTTTACTCTGTCAAACATGCATTTTAAAAAATACAAAGTGAGCATCTTTGAAAGACAAATAACAAAAGTAATAGCTCGCCAAAATTCTCATCCTCAGATTTGTGTTAGGGCCATTTAGTACTCAAAATCCAAATACCCCAGCTTGCAACTTATACTATAAAGAGAAACAACCTTCTGATGTGTGGTACTCAATGGAATGACATTAATGGCTCAAATTTCAGAATCACGATAGCTGCAAAAAATCAAAATAGAAAATCCATACATACATATTTTGAATTAAAAAAAAAAAAGCAACATAAGCTCCAAAGTCCAATAATATAAGCTTACTTGAATTTAGTGGTTGCCATATACTGCTGATGTTGGTGATGGTGCCCTCTACCAAGCTTTGAAGTTACCTCATTACGATGACATCGAAGCAATGTATTCATGTTAATCCTCCTCAACTCCATTGCATTTTCAAACAAATCCTATATAAGTAAACTTAAATAATAAATTCATTTGCAAAGTTACCAACTGAAATAGAGAAATTTATTTTGAACAACGTACCCTCATCCGAAGTAGTTATTTTGCTACTACATAGTTTATAACAACACTTCGAGATAAACAATATTTGTCGTGGAATCCAATTCATCTTTGGAAAGAAGAACGCTAATACGATCAAAAGATGTGCATCTGGATAACGCCACGTATAGTTGACCATGACTAAATACTGGGGTACGCAAATCAACTCCTACAAATTTCACGGATTGTCCTTGTGATTTATTGATAGTCAAAGCATATGCCAATCGTATAGGGAACTAGCGTCTCATCATTTGGAAAGGAAATTCTGAAGACGATGGGGTCAAGGTTATTCTCGATATGAAGGCCAAATCGCTGAACTTTTCTCCCGATAAAATCAGAGCCTCAATAATTCGAGAAGCACACCTTACAACCATCAATCTAATGCCATTACAAAGTCCAGCCTTAAGAGCAATATTTCTCAACAACATGATTGGACATCCAACTTTCAGCTCCACTTTGAAAGGTGGAAGACCAGGAGGATCCAATGAGTTTAAAAACTCATTGGGATAGCAGTTTGTAATTGTCCGATCAATTTCGTCTTCTTCACATATTCTATCTGCCGCTAAATAATTTTGACATATCAGAATTAAGTTTCATCATATGTGGTTTCTTCATTTTTCTCTCTCAAGCTAGAACCAAAATTAACAAAGGGATTTTACCCTTTTCCCATCTGCCAGGGGCAGTCGAGTGTCTCTCACCATCTAATGGTAGAAATTGATCTTCAACAAATAACTTATAATGGTCAGTTTTATAGAAAAGTAATGACAACATCTTATCTGGTGAGGAAAATGAATTAAAAAGAAGATTTCAAATCAAGGAAAAACCTACCTTAAATTTTCAAATCATTAACTATATTCATCTTTAATGAAACACCAAAAAGATGGGAAAATGAAAGCAAAAAACCCATGCCCTCTTCATGGCATTTCAGACAATTGCAGTATTACAAAGGTACGGCTAGTTACATTAAACTCAATCCCTTCTGTTAAACTATACTGGGATCCTAATTGAAGCATTCCATCGAACACATGGAAGACACTGAAGCATTATGTTTTTTAAGCCAAATTTGAATCCCTGAAGCATTATGTTTCTAAGAAAATTTGGATCCCAATTGTCCAATTGCAGTTGGAGATTTTATCAAATACTTGGAAAGCAATTGAGGGAAGAATAAGAAAATTATATGCAACTTTACAGTAAAGAGGGTAAACAGAGTAACGATGACTCTGAAATGATTTCTCCATCTTTCGAATGGTGAGTTGGGTAAGGTTTGCAGATCAAAACAAAACAAAAGAAGAAGTGGGATATGATGGTTTTGAAACCGAAAATGAAGGAAAATGTCGGATGATTTGTTATAGCCTAGTTTTGTTAGGATCAAAGTAACCCAAGATTCCCAGCTTTGTTTGTTCATCACAGGTGATTCAATCCGAGTTTTGTTATAGCCTAGTTTTGTTAGGATCAAAGTAATGTAAAAAAATGGGGAAGATTATAAGGGCGAAAAAAAATGGTTTACCTGTTTTGATCGTGGGCAGCGTCCTTGGTGGTCGCTGGGTTGGGTGGTGGTGGAAATGGCATAACAACAGGAGCGAACAGGAGAGAGAGAGAGAGAGAGAGAGAGAGAGAGAGAGAGAGAGAAACTTTGGAGGAAGTGAGAAAACACGGTGGAGAGGAAGCACGACGGGGAAGAGAAAAATCGCTGGGTAGGCAGGTGTGTGAAATAGGTTAGAATCAATAATTCAATCCAACGACTGTAACCTATTGTAATTTCAATCCGACGGCTGAGAGATGCTTATGTTTGTATGGGTAGATAAAAGTCTGCTTTGTTTTATAATATAGATATGTTTATGTTTCCAAAAAAAAAAATTGTCTTGTAGGCTTGTAGCTTTGTTTTCTACGCTAGTGTAATTCCACGTGTTTTGCACGGTGTTGTGTGCTCATTGGTGTAATTGTTTATGCATGTAAGATAGTTCAAATTAAGATTTAGTTACAAAAATAAAGAAGTCGTAAGAGTAAGTAATTGAATGAATGGAGTTCTTGTATGGAAAAAATAACAAACATTGTTTTGGAGTACCAAAATATTTTTAATTTTGTAGACTCAAATAATTAATTAAGGCTATTATAATTTCATAGATCATGCAAGTAATTTAATCCAACATATGCACTAAAACTGAAGAGAGTCACAAATAGCTCAACCTTGTTTTTTTTTTTTTTTTAAAAAGGATTATAAGGAACGGTATTTCTGATTCCATCAGGACAAATTAAACATTGCATAAACATAGATCAAAGAAATAGGTATTTGGATTAAAATATAAATTCCTTCTCAAACAATAGCAACAATAATCAAGATAATGTCATGGATTAGATTCTAAAATTGTGCGAATAATGAGGCTTTTTCGTCCATATGTTTTGAAAAATAACTGTAAAACCTTGCAGCTCGCCTTTCTCCAAATATCGTACAAATTGAGCGTTGTTTGCAAGAATCAATGGCATCCGAGATGTATATATGTGTATATATACACGTATATACATATATAGACGAAAAAAGGGTGCTCAGATCAAGTACCCTACACATCTCGGATGCCATTGATTCTCGCGTAGGCCCACTCGGACATATATATACATGTATATACATATATAGACGAAAAATGGGTGCTCAGATCAAGTACCCTACACATCTCGGATGCCATTGATTCTCACGTAGGCCCACTCGGTTTTGTCTTTTAAAATTTTTGGACGGCTCGGATTGGCCGTCCGGTGACCGGAGACGGCCGTCCGGTGACCGTCGGTGCATTTTCTCTACGGTATCATCAGTACCAATAGCAGTACTCATTAATTTAACATGGGTCTATGTGCATAATGTACTCCAGATCTTGAAAGCTTGAAATTGAAATGTCACCATTACCGACCTGTAATTTTACAACCAACAAGTGTAACCATTTCATAAGGAAAGCCACGACTCTGTTATTTGTTTACTACTATATGTCAATGGATACAAGTATAGCCATTCACCAACCATTGCGCTTCTAGCAACAGGGGGCACCTATTACCATAGCACACTCCTATTGACAACAACCAAGTGTCAAAGCACCCAATCTCCAAATGATCAAATGTCGAACCGGCAGGTGGCAAAACATCCGAAGTACACAAAGTTCCACAAGCCAAAGAATTTCCTAGTAGCCAATAAGCAGACTAAAAGGCTTTATGCATACATTAAAAGGGAATTGATTTCCAATCTGCTAGTTCAACAAATAAGAACGTTTCTTAATTACCAAAAGAAAAACTGCCGAGTCATGGCAGTCTCTTCATATAATTAGACAATGAATCTAATTAACACTAACATGGCAATTCATCTACGATCAATAAAAATGAGCATGTAAATGCAATGTCCAGTCTCTTCTTCAACAGAAATGCATAATAAGCAATCACACGATTACAAAAAGTAAACGAGTCTGTCTTAAGATTGTTGGAAAAAAAAGTGTTTTCTATTTGTAATAAAAACCGATAATGAGTGCAATAAAATCGGAATTCAAAACCTAGAAATCGATGGAAACAAATTGGTGATCAAGGCGAGTGTTAGTGTGTGATACTCTGTACTTAAGACAGATTTCGCCCCCGCTACGGTGCGCACGGTTTGCATTGGACGACTATCTCTCAGCACTACTTGATCGGAATCCCCCCAAAGCAGCAATTCAATTGGAGGGCCCGGCGAACCATCTTGTGTTTGACTCACTCATATGAATGAACTTGAATGAAGGAAAAATCAACTTATAAAAATGAATTAGGAAAATAATATTTATAGGCCAACTTGTAACTCTATGAAAGTCACCAAGGAAAGAGGCACATCTGTTTGTGAAGGACGCGTCCGTCCATGGCGAACAAGTGCCAATGAAAAGATGCAACTCCAAAATAAATCAATTTTCATTCACACTTAAAATAAAATATTATATCCTATAATATTTTCCAACAATTGCATATGACTTCATTATGCACTTGTTCTCTATTGCATGGAATAAGATCGAAACAATACCTTTATTCCCCTTGATTATATAGCTATCAACAACGGAACAAAGTATCGACAGCTGAGGCTATATATAGTTGCTGTACTTACCAGATTATAAGCTTGGGCGTCAGGGATAAAAGGTCCCATCTTTCCTTGGTGAGACTTCTACTTTTCATAGACTCAGAGCTAGGTGATCAATCTTGTTCCAAGAAATTGGTTACAAACAGACTTCTGCAGCTCTTTGTGAGAAGGGATACAAAAATGTAGAACCATAGCAAATTTACAGTTATAAAAACTTCCTGCCGCCAAAAGGTATTCCTCTGCATATAGCTACGAAGATACGAGCAAAAATGGTGCATACGATGTTCCTCTCAATGACAACAAAAATGCAGAATGTTGCCAACCCTGCCACAGAAATGGCATATATTAAGCAGGCAGTTGAATTACCGAATTTGAAGCTAAACAAGGTAGAAGGTGAAACTGTCATGACAGATAAGGAATATGCATTCCAACAAGTACCTGCTATCCTCAAACCGTCGTGCTCAAGGATTGAAAAAGCTTGAACCACCCATGTTAATGGCAGTGAGCACCAAGATAATTGTGACGACAGCAAGCCAAACTAAAGCTGACCCTGTAAATCAAACATATTATGCATCCAAGGAAGACAGAAACTAAAACAATCATATGGAATCTACTCTGTTTCATATTCTTGGTCATGTTTCAGTATTCCAGACATCTTGAAATGTCTATATATTTCAATTATTATTTTTTAGATGATTTTGAAAACTGCCTACAAAAACTAATTGAAATCTGTCAATTGGTGGAAAAAGCATTGAACATTATTTTCTCAAAAGATTACATTACTTTTTGACCCAATTAAGAGGAATGACTACCGAAAACTGAAAAAGGACTGAGATTATGGGACAGGGTAAAAACAACTCAAACCATTATACCTCCAGAACCTTCAGAACCACTATCAGGATTTGATAGCAAAGATTCACCATTAACACTGCGTGAGCTTGATCTTGTTGACGGTGTACTTTTAGCATCGTTAGCAGATTTGGTATTTCCTGTTTCAGATGCCACTATCCCCTGAAATTCCTCACTGACAAGCAAAGCTGCTAAAACATCCATAAATGATTCTTTATCCAGTCCGTTAGACACATCCCTTACAGGCTGCTCATAGGGTCCATCTGATTCATCTAAATCAAACAACTCATCATCTGAATCATCTGTATCAAGAGATTCAGCCTCAGTCCTTTCATCTTCTTCATCCTCAACATATGCTTTATATGTCAGTCGAAGTAGTATTTCCCCAGAGGATCCCTTCCTAAATAGTCCCCAACCGCCTCGCAAGACCACAACTCTGTCTGTTGGTACAGTATCTTCAAGAGATACCAGATCAACCTGAACAACAGTGTGGTAATTAAAGCATGTACATTGTCGAACTCAAAAAAAATTTACCATTTACTCTGGAAAGCTAAAATTTGAATAGATGTAGGTTGGGTTAAAAAAGGCTATGAATCTATTGACATGCCATATCCCAATTCTTGATTTTGAGTGGTCGTACGAGGATTTGAACTAATCGTATTGTATGTGAGTCAACAATCATGAATCACTTCTATGAATACAGTCAACATTATGGCCATGAGCATATTAATTGCAGCACACATAAGCTGGATAGTCCCCTCTCGTTTTACACACCTAAGGTGGGAGCAAAACCAATTGAATAGCTCCACTGACCGTTTTACGTGGCATGTCCTGTGGTTACCTTCCCAAATCAGAACCCATGGACCAAAACCAAAACCACCGTCTGAAAATTCTTCAATAAAGGAATGTCCTATAATTTATAAACCAAAGAAACACAAGAAACCAACAGGCAATATTTAAGTGGGAATGCCACTCACAACAGGATCATCAAAATCCCAGGGCATCCTGTGGTTCCTTGATAGACGAGAACCAAACCCTTCTAAATTAGTACCCATGGACGAAAACCAAAACCCATGAACGATAGTTCCTGAATTACCAAAACTTTCCCTTGTATCGAAAAACATAAAGAAAAACAACTTGCAGTAAACTAACTCAAGTACAGCTGCAACAGTTGCATGAACACTTCTCTCAGATACAAAAATAGTACTTCTTGCATGTTTACCCCCGCCAAAAAAAAAAAAAAACACTTCTTGCATGAGGTGGTCCCATGGGCTTTGTTTGCAAGGAACACTCATACATACATGCACAGCTCAAAACAAGAGTTGTCACGTTATGATATCTCTAACTTGTTAATCGCAAAAATACCATTGCTCGTTACTGCAAATAAGAGATTCCGCAGAATTCAAGCAATTGGTTTTGCCAATGGTTTTAGGGTTTGGCCTAGACTTGTAATGCTATAGCAGATTTTCACGCACAGAAACAAGTACAACTGTGGATTGTGGAGAGGTTTGGATTGCAACAAATTGAACTCTCACATCTTCTCCCCACATTTCAGCTTTATTTTGATAAGATGCTAAATGGATACCAAGACAACAAACAACCGACGAATGAGCAACTAAAACAATTTCTTTACATAAACTCAAGCTCGAGTGAAATCCTTACCTCTCCTGTACCAATAGTCAAATCTGTGAATCCAAGGGCGTCCTTGACTTGGATCTGTAACTTTTGTTTCCTAGGATTGGCAACCAGCATATGAAAATCCTGGCAGATAGCATAAGTGCAGCACCATTGAACGCAGTTTATCACATTAGATCACAACTACTACTGAGTAAAGTCTTTTTGCAACAATTGATGGAAACACAACAGGTGAAGAGGAAATACAGAGAAACCTCACCTGATTCCAAATTGGCTCACCAGGAGGCCCAATGACGGTGGTTTGACTATTCTTTTTGCTGCGTATAACTTGATCTCCCAAACTTAGAATAACATATGGGTCAGTTTTGCCTGGATAATAATGCAATCAATGAGTATGAGATAAGGCCCATGCATGAAAGAAAGCCAGAATAATACATCACAGAAGCTAGTGAACTCACAAATTAATTGAGAACTTAAATTCACCAACTACCAAATGAGACAAAGTAACACCCTATGCATGCATGATGCCAACGAATATCTGTGGTTCAGTAAGAAGATTGCATTCAAAGTTTTAAAAGCACAAAAAATAGGAGGAAAAAGTTTTACCAAAGAAAATGAAAGAAAGTTTTCGAGCATCTACAAGAGTTACAGACAATTCTCCAACAAAATCTTTATTTCCTTCTTGCATTTCTCCTGACTTGACATCGTATGTAACAGGACCCACAGCTTTCCCCTTTTGGAATAGAGGTGACTCTCCAACCAAATCTTTATTTTCGTGTCGCATTTCTCCCGAGTTGAAATCATTTGGAACAGGACCCACAGCTTTTCCCTTCTGGAAATCCAAAACAATCTTCTTTGGACGTACAAAAAGCCGAGGTAAATCCTCTGTGAGAAGTTTCTTCAAAAACCTAAAAGGGGAACATCGAACAATTACTTCAATTCACATTTAATTCTCACTAATCAAGCAGTTTTGCAGCTAATCAATCAGGTACACACACTAAAGGCCCTATTCATCAAAATAACAAAGAATGTGCCACTTGAAGGGGTTGGTAGGGCAGCAGGAAAGGACACTGACGAAGAAGAAAAAAAGACAGAATGAGTAGATGCTTAGGAAAAATCTAATTGACCAGATTGTTAAACAACCCAATCTGGACCCGAACTGAAACAGAGCATATTCAAAGAGATTGACATATACAATAGATTCATAACCTATCAGCTCAAAACACTGAAGTTATTTTCACGCAGCAGGAAATGTAATTTGCGAGAGTTTTGGCTGCAATTGCCTCCCAATCAATGCATGCAAAAGAAGAGACAAACGGAGGGCGTGGAAGTGGAGGGCGGGGCGGGGAACTAGGTTTAATTCTATTGGTTAATTAGTTATACTAGTCAGAAGGCTCAGAACAACTTCCATTTGTTCCCTCTTCTGAGAAAGTGTTGAGACTTCTTACTCTGGTGAATGATATCTACTCTCCATTAGGAGATCTCACTTCTTAATTCATATATCTTTCATTAGATGATAGAACTACCCAGAACTCCAACACTATGAGACTTGACAAACTCAGTTGATTTGATCCCCAGCTACGAACAGAAGAAAATTTCTAAATTCTCAAAATGCAGCACAGGATTTTGAAAAGACAAATAACTTTGGCACATTCGGGGATGCGACAAAATCCTCTCTGTTTTCTTTTCTTTTTTGTTTTCTTGATTCGTTGCTTATACTTCTATTCACATATTTTTTCCACTGATTGATTTTCATCTTATGATGGGTTGGCTTTCCAGGAAATTCCATCCAATTCTGCCATTGATCGTCAAAGGAACGAGAGTTCCTAGAAAAACATATAAAGTGCTACAGAGTTCAATGCCATAAATTATGATGGAAGAGAAAAGTTCACTTACATTGAGAGAACAGGAATTGCTGGTACAGACATGCACAAAAGAGGAAACAAATATTAGTGTCAAGTCCATTAAAAAATAAAACAAAAACTTTTGCATCACACGCCTGGCTAAGCTATGTTGATCTCAAAATGCAAGACAAAAGGTTAAATGTGGGATTTGATTTGTTCAAATAGGATAACAGGACTTAGTAAGGATCATAATATAGGTTCATAGACAAGACTGCCCCATCAAAATGGAAAAATAGACAAGACTTTCATGTTTTCAGTTGCTATCTCTATCTCTGCATTCTTACTCTTCTTTCGATCCCTCTACTATTCAGTCCTCCCTGTGCCTGTCAAGGATTCCAACAAGCTATTTTCCGAGCATAAAAGCATAATAATTCCGCCAACACTAAAAGCACCAAGAAACAAGTGAATCTAAGTCATGCGACTCATGTCCCACCCTAAGAGTGCTATTTTTTAAAATTCCACCATTTTTTCTTCTTTTTTTTTAATCAGAAAATTCCACCATTTTTTCTGCATCACTTAGAAACTAGTTATCCCACTGCTATTTGGAAACTGTATCACAGTGCATGCCATATAGCAAGCAACAAACCCTATTCCATAGAGATTTGGGCTGGGTGCATGAGCCTTGAATATTATGATTCAGCATGCTTCAGCCAGAGAGTTCAGAATATGTTCCTATATGAGCATTTACCTTGAACAGGTACAACTACGCAAGTGAGTAGAAGTATGGGTATAGGTGCGTCAACGGGGTCAAGACCTAAAAAAAGTAGGATATATGTATGGCTTGGTTATGTCCACACAAAAAGTCTTCTTTTCTTTTTTGTAATTTTGATTAAGGGACATTAGTAACAATTACACTACCAATTGAAATATTAAGGTAAATGGCTTACTTGATTATGGAACGAACCTATAAGCAAACCCTATTTTAATTGCCAAAAGTAAGGTACAAACATGACTTCAATAACATTTATTGAACGAACATACTATCAAAAACTTAATCCTAAAAGCATGCCAAACATCTACGTCCATCAAGCTAACTTCGTCTGCAGTACAGCTTAGGTATATATTGGGCACCTCTGGGATATGACAAATACTAAAAAAATAGGATACGTGTTTCATGTTCCCGGTAAGCATGTAGATGCACTATATGTATCAGGAACATGTACATGTTATTTGAAAAACTCATGCTTCATAGATTACCGCTTACGATAAATTAATAAACAATACTATATTTCATAGACCGGTGAATGCCACCCCTATAAAAATTCACTCTGATTATATCTAAGCTTGGTGGCTTCATTACCCTAAAAATTCGCCAAGACAGCAGTATTAGATTTCATTTTGATGTCTCACTTCTTAAAAGTTAAAATAACTAAATGGATAAATAGGATAACACTTTCTGATAAATAGGAGTACAACTTTCTGGAATGCTTGTACTTTTCTTTTCTTTTTTTGATAAGTTACAACTTTCTGGAATGCTTGTACTAGCCTTTTTCACAACCCTAATCCAAGCTAACAACAATGCCACTGGCTGGAAATAAAACAATAGATGTAAAATACAGTAAAAACATCAAATATAAGGTTACGTTGTTGTGGTAGGCTGAGCAGCCCGGTAGAGGGAGCCTTCTAAGAAAGATGACGGTATGTGAGATAGTGCTAAACCACTAGATAGTGGGGTCTGGAAAAAGAAGAGATATGCGTAGAACAGGAGAGAAATCGAGATCTGAAATTAGAAAACCGAAGCCCATCAGGTTGAAGAGGGGATGACCATCTTGCATGCATGAAATGGAGACCAGCTCACCTGATCACTTGCCCGAGTATGGGCAAGGGAACTCATGTCTCTCTTTGGGTGGCCGGACCGCCGGAGAAACTGGAGGCAAATAACCACTACTATTAGTGGAAACAAATCCACAAAGGCCTCAGCAGCTGCAGTGATAGTTGGCATAGTTTCTCAGATAAAAGACAGTCTTCGTAGTGGTGTAGGACTGCCTTCATGCAGAGAAGCCTTTATCAAAGAACAGTTAAGGCGGAAGTGCCTTGATGGACGGGGATAACACCTCGACGAACCTTCAAACTTCAACTACCATGCAAAACCCTATGTCAGGGCTAAAGACATTCGGGTGACCTATACCTATGGAACCAACTCTGAGAGTCAGCCTAGGAACTACTCTAGGACTGGCTGATGCGGGTTAAAAAAAAGTCAATTAACAAATCAAATTCATTTACTGTAGTATACATAGCAATCAAAGAGTCTATTAAAAGATTTGTTTCGTGACAGCATCAAGGTGCCTTTGGAAAACAAAGTGCAGTACCGCAGAAGTATGTTCAAACACAAAAATGGAGAAACACAAATGCAAAAAATCATTGATATGTGTAGCTTCAATATCTAATGAAAAGAAACAAAAACTACACCTTCAAGGATATGAAACTTGACATACCCATAAGATTGAACAAGCGAAATGGTGACAATTCAAACTTGATTTTAGGAAGCGAAACAAAGGCCCAAGAAACTGCTCCCACCCAAGGCTCTGATGGTATTAGTCGTAATTTGACCCAAAGTTCCCCATCAATGTCAAAATCTCGAACGCCAACTGGCACAGCAATTGGTATAATACTAAAATTTAGTGAGAGCAGCAACAGCATACGAGCACCACCAGTATAACGGATGCCTATTTGGTACCTTGAAAACATTAGAAAAATAAGTATCAACCAAATGCAAACTTAAGCAAACAGATAACTAGCACATTAATATAGTGACAGTGACACGATCAACCGCCTACGAGTTCCACCAATACACTGGAGGCCTATTTGGTACTTTGACAACATTAGGAAGTATAGATCAACCACAGACAATATTCAGTGGATCATGATCCCGTTGTGCTAGATGTGGTCAATTTGGAGGGGAGAGGAATCGTAGATATTTTGACGGGGAGGAGAGGCCATTGTTCAAAATTAAGAGTCTTTTGATTTCTACTTTGTTTAGTTGGGAGACTAAGGAGTGCAACGTAACTTTGAGTCAATTTTTTGATATGTTAGATAGTTTATAGAGGGGTGTATAGGTCCTTTTTCTTTGACCTTCACTTTTTTTTCCTCGCTTTCTTTCGTACATGTGGCATCCCCTTGATGCCTTTTTAATGAAATTTGTTACTTATCAAAAAAAATTCAGTGAGTTGATAATCAACACAAAAGAAAACGAAGAAAAGGTAAGAAACTGACAATTACCAACAAATGTATACCTATGCTAACATAACTCATTTCAACCAAATATGTCGTAAAATGCATAGGCAAGCAATGATACAGCACTAATTCCTACTGAAGCATTTAAAAAAACTAATTGGCGTGTTGAGGGCCTGTCATTGCCAATGGAAGTGAAACATCTATAACTTCCACAAATTTGAGTTTCACTCCCAACATAATACAGAGCTCTGGTAAAAGTTTAACTCGCTTCAAATTATATTTTATACTTCTACTTAAAGTTTCCCACTAAATTCGCAATGTGCTCCTTTTTTAAATGCATCTCCATGCCATTTAATCTATTTCTCTTTGGCATCTTCCATATGGTTACACTTAAGGAGGCTGTATTAATCTACTTGAAAGAAATCCAACCAAATCAATCTTTAACATTCTTCTCTAATGTCTCTACCTAAGGGCCATATATTTGTGAGTTCTTTTGTGCAATCATAATGCTTCAGTCAAGAAGATTTCTACTGAACTTCCATGTTTCAAGTCGAAGTCACAAAATTACTCTACAAAAAGAACCTAACAAGAAAAGGCACACAAAAAAACTTCGAGAAACAACTTACTGCAAATCATTTACACGACGTGACGTTCTACGTTCCACGTTCCTAACGGATAATGGCTCATCCCCCAACGAGAACTGCTTTATCTCAACTCTCTGCACATAATCCGGTTTCTTTAGATTATCGATGACTGGCTGAAGCAACCCAATTATCCAATTCTCGATCCCACTTCTGTATACCTTCCACAACTTCCCCAAAACCATGTTTACCCATTCTACAGACTCTTTCCTCTGCAAATCCTTCTCAAGGAACAAAGAAAAACTAGTGGGCACCTGAGGCCAAGTACCTCGCCGCCCCTCGTCGCCTGATATATTCCTTTTCCTAGATGTCCACAGCTTATCAAATGCAACCCCAACGAAGAAAAAGAAGACAAATAATCCTACTATATTCCGGTTAATCGGAGGCGATGGGATGGGATGTATAACCCCTAGCTGCGTCCTTAGCTTATCTACAATAGGGTCTTCTTGGAAGCTAGTGAAATTCGAACCCATTCCCACGTTAACGGATTCTTGAGGCAATTCAACGCGTTCCAATTCATCGTTTAGTCGATTCAGAACGAACCTTTTCGCTACTCGCCTTGTGGAATTCGCAATTTCTACATTGAAATTAGGGTTTCCGCTATCGGTTGGAATGACACACGCCCTAACAATGAATCTGGGCAGAGAATTCCAGTGAGGAATACTACTACCAACAGATTTTTTACTTCTTATTCTCCTCGGGAAACCAATAATGAATGGAAAATTCGAGTTCCTTTTACCCGGCACTTTTTCGTCGTCGAGTTTACAGGGGCAGAGCAACGGCGAAATGTGCAGAATCTGTGGATAGCCACGGGCCGCGTGACCTGATAGCAGAATCATTTGTGACAAATCGGTAAAGCAAGGTCATGAAATGAGGGTGGTATATAGAAATCAAAAAATGCCAGGGGTACATATGAAATGTACATATTATGTACATATCAATTTTGTGGGGTTCATCTTGGGTCTCATAAAGATGATTCAAACTGCTCATTATTTTTTAAACATTTTTTTATGGAGCCTTGTAAAAAATCAGCACAACCCGATATCGGTAAGGATTTTTTCTTAATTTGTGGAGGCAAAACTACTTAACTGCTTAGTTTTCACCCCAACAAATTCAAAAAAAATCCTTACAGATATCGGGTTGAGCTGATTTTTTATAAGGCTTCATAAAAAGATGTTTTAAAAATAATGAGCGGTTCGAATCATATTTGTGGGACCCGAATTGGACCCCACAAAATCTATATGTACATTGTATGTACATATTATATGTACCAGTAGCAGCACTCAAATCAACTATAGAAATTGAGCGAGATTGTGCTGCTAAGAAACCATAGAGAATCTGGACCAAATCGGTACGAGAGGGTCATGAAATGAGGGTGGTACAGAGAAATTAAGCCCTCTCATTAAAAGGAGGAATGGGCTCCTACTTCAATTGGAATTTATGCTGAATTTCTTTGTGCAATTATGCCACATATACCTTAAACCAGATTGTGCTGCTAAGAAACCCTTGAGAATTTGGACCAAATGAGGGTGGTAATAGAAATTGAGCAAGATTGTGCTACTAAGAAACCCTAAGGAATTTGGACCAAATGAGGGTGGTATATAGAAATTGAGCAAGATTGTGCTGATAAGAAACCCTAGTGAATTTGGAGTAGGACTTCAATGGAAGTGCAATTTGTTGGCATAACTATGTGGCTTGAACCGACGTCCTAGACTTGATACATTTGTTGGATATGTGTAGGTAGGTATACACGGGGCTGAACTTGCGATAAGATGGTAGGAAACGAGTCCGAGAGAGAGAGAGAGAGAGAGAGAGAGTCCTCGCAGGTGGAGTGTGATGGGGAGAAAGAAGCGACGGGAAGCGAGATGATGAATATACTGAATTCAAGAGAGTCTTTGCATTAAGGCCTCAAAAAAAAAGGTGGCCGCTATTTGCAACACACTTCTTGCTACTCGCAGCCGATTAAAATTTTTATCAATTATGGACAAAAATGCCCTTATTCAGTTTGACCATTATACCCCTAAAATCTCATGTTATTTGACCATTTTACCCTCTTACATAATTCATTACATACAACCACAAAAATCATCTCCTATCCATCCCTCCCTCCCTCCCAGAACATACAACCACAAAAAATCTCCCCGTCCATCCCTCCCTCTCGAGACGTCTCCTCCCTCCCCCATTCAAACTCCTCCATTTTCATCCCTACCCAGCTGCCATCACCCACCACAAGGCCCCTCCTACCAGCAGCCAAGTCTGCCTATCTTCCTCCTCTCCTCTTCCTCCTACATTGTCAATGGAAACCTCGATTGCTTCTTCTCCCTCCATTGATAAACAAAAAAAAGTTGACCCATCAATACACCACAATTTGGAGTCGGAAGATAACACAATGGATGTTGAGAAACAAGTCACAGATGTTGTATTGACGGAGCAAAAATCGCAGCAAGAGGTAAGCCCGCCCTCCATTTTCAATTTCAGAAGCCCTCCATTTTCAATTTCAGTTCTGGCCCGACACAGTTGGACATGCAGTGCCAAAACTTTACTAACTTTTCGGACTCTAATATATGAATTATGTATAACTATTCGGATATTAATATCCGAATATTGTCAACATTGTTGGACTCTTATATCCGAATTTAGTGTCAGTTTTCAGAAATTAATCTCTGAATGAAACTGCAGAGAATCCTGTATTTACAGTTGGATACATAGTGCCAAAAATTTACTAACTTTTCAGACTCTAATGTCTGAATTATGTATAACTTTTTGAATATTAATATCCAAATATTGTCAACATTTTTGGACTCTTATATCCGAATTTAGTGCCAGTTTTCAGATATTAATATCTCAATAAAACTGCAGAAAATCCTACATTTACCTGGTTGGTCTTTGGGTGTTACAGGTTGACACTTCAACACTTGGTAGTTATGTAGGGCCATCGACTATACTTATTTCAACTTGTCCTTCATACGATTATACGAAGCATTTTACAACGGAGATGGTAAGTGTTTTTTTGATAGAGTATTTAACTTGTGCAATCTTATATTACGGGCTATAATTTTTTGTTATGTGTGTGTAGGTTTTTCTATCCGATGAAGCGTTGGTAGATTGGATAAGATGCATTGGTAAACAACACGGGTTTATCATTGTGATTAAGGGTTCTGAGAAATGTATTAAGAATCGCACACCTAGGATGAGATTTTCATGTGAAAGGAATGGTAAGTATAGGCCGTTTGTGAAGAAAGTTGATGGGAAGGAGGTAGCTGTGAAGAAGAGAGTACGGTCCACGGGCACCAAAAAATGTGAATACCCATTTGAATTGAAAGCTGTAAAGGGTAATGATGGTTGGACTGTCTCTGTCCACAATGGCACCCATAACCATCCTCCAGCGGTGTACTTGGAGGGCTATTCGTATGTCGGGAGGTTGTCGGCAGAGCAGACTAGCATAGTGGTTGATTTGTCAGTCGCTTTGGTGAAACCCAAAGAAATCCTAACCCATTTGAAGGTTCAAGATCCTGAGAACGTAATGTCTATCAAAACCGTGTACAATGTACGACAAAAGTATCGAGTGATAGAGAAAGCTGGAAAATCTCAAATGCAACATTTGTTGGATCGGCTAGAAAAGTACCACTACGTTCATTGGACCCGTGGGAACGAGACTGAGAATGTCACGGAGTTGTTTTGGTCTCCTCCATCTGCCGGGGAGATGTTACGTGCTTTTCCCCACGTTTTAATGATGGATTGCACATACAAGACGAATGAGTATAAGTTTCCTTTGCTTCAAATTGTTGGTGTAACATCGACGGAGATGACTTTTTGTGCAGCATTTGCTTTCATGGAGTGTGAAAAAATGGAAAACTACACTTGGGTCTTGGAGAAGCTAAGAGGCATGATGGATCCCAACGCGCTTCCGTCCGTTATTGTCACAGATAGAGAGTTGGCGCTTATGAATGCCATCGCACATGTTTTCCCTCAAGCTACCAACCTCCTATGTAGGTGGCATATTGGCAAGAACGTATTAGCCAAGTGTAGAAAGATGTTTGATGACAAGATGTGGGAGGAGTTTATTTGCAGTTGGGGCCTAATCGTCCTTTCATCGAGTGTTACACAGTATGAGGAGCGCCTTTGTGTTTTGAAGCGTAATTTTGAAATGGTTCCTGCAGCACTTGAGTACGTCGAGAAAAATTGGTTGGTACCCTACAAAGAGAGGTTTGTAGGAGCTTGGACGGACAAAGTCATGCATTTCGGAAACCTAACAAGTAACAGGTAAACGCTTCATTCATAACTCTGGCATTTTCCTTAATATTCATGTTATTCACGCGTTTTTGAAAAATTTTCATTTATTCATGTTATTTGCTACGGTTAATATCTTGCCATATTTATTCATAGGGCGGAGAGTTCACATTCGAAGCTAAAAAATCATCTTGAAAACTCGCAATGCAATTTTGATACTATATGGGAGAAGATTCACAGATTGATGTTGTTACAAGTTACTGAAGTCAAAGCTTCATTTGAGAAGAGCCTTAATTCTGTGCAACATGATTTTAGGACAACTCTATTTGATAGGCTAAGGGGAGTTGTTTTGTCAAATGCCATGACACTTGTTTTAGCGGCATCCCATCAAGTCGAATGGTTTGTGGAATCAAAGCATCAGTGCGAGTGTTCTTTGGGGCACACCCATGGTTTACCTTGTGCTCATGAGATTGCTCCTTACAAGATGGCAAATATCCCTCTACCGATTGAGTTAATCTACGACCATTGGAAGAGACTTTCTTTGCTTGCACCCCGGAATGAGGGTTCGATGGAGGAGACGCTTTTGGCTCACTTTGATTGTTTTTACAACAAGTTCTTGAATGAAGATCAATTTGATGTAAAGCTAAATTATGTTAAGAAAATGCAAGAGCTTGCTCATCCGAAAACCAGTACTCTCCTTGAACCCAAAGTGAATGCACAACCACGCGGTCGGAAGTCAACGAAAGAAAAAAATGCACCCAAAGAACAAAATTCGACGCGTAGGGATCCCTCGGAATTTGAGCATGTTATGGCATCCCTTCAAACCCCTAAGCCCGTCAAAGAGAAACTACGGCGTAATCTGAAAGGGAAAGCAAAAGTTCCAGCATAACTTTTTATATGCCCCCTCATCAATCAGTTCCCAGAAGCAATAAGACCTTACATAGAATCGGTCAAGGATGTTGAAGATGATGGGAATTGTGGGTTTCGAGCAGTGTCGGGCTTCATGAAAGACGATGTTCATGAGTGGTTAATGGTAAGAAGTGATTTACTGAAAGAGTTAGAAACACATTTACACTGTTACGAACAAGTGGTAGGGGGGACGCAGAGGGCTAGGGAATTTCTTCACATCTTGTCATGGTATGAAAGTCCGGCGCCCCAGGAACATTGGATGACAATGCCAGACATGGGTCACATCATAGCATCTGCTTATAATTGTGTCGTTGTCCATTTATCAAATGTTCAATGTCTTACATTCCTCCCCCTCCAATCGAAGCCTTTACCCTCCATGAAACGAAAGGTTATTACTATCGGGTTTGTTGACGGCGGACACTTTGTACAGGTATTATTTTGGTAAATGATTTGTTGTCATCTATATAATGAATTGCGCTCTTTAAATCCAACTTAATTTATCTTTTATAAGTACATAATGCAATTTGACAGGTATTCCTTAAAAAAGGTTCCCCTATGCCGCCAATAGCTTACAATTGGAAAAAATATCGTCTTTCTATCGCTAAAAATTGGGATGCAGCACATGTTGCAGCCATTCAGAAGTTCAACGAAATCATCGGCGTTGGCATAGCAACAAAGGAGGTCATCCATGTCAATTAGCCATTCAGAAGATTGAGAAACGATTTAATGTGTTGTATTATATAATGTGTTCTAATGTTACGAAAATTTGATGATTACATCTGCTTGTAGTTTTCGGATCGTTAATGAAACTCTTATATTGTATTTCTGTTTGAAAACTCATAGTTGTCAAGTCTGTGACATTCTGTTCAGAAACAAGAATGGTGTCATGCATTTGACTAGTTTTCATTATGTTCGGAAATTAGAATCCAATTAAAGGTATACAAATAAGATATTAAAGTCTGAACTTGGGTATAAATTTCAGATATTTCTTTTCAAAATTATTGATCCAATTCGAACATTAGTATTCGAATGGTGTTGGGCTATCTCATAGTTTTCATTCTGTTCAGAAATTAGAATCCAATTAAAGGTATGAAATTCAGATATTGAAGTCTGAACATAGGTATAACTTTCGGATATTTGTTTCCGAAATTATTGATCCAGTTCGATAATTAGTGTCCGATTGGTGTTATTCTATTTGATAGTTCTCATTCTGTTCGGAAATTAAAATCCAAGTACTGATATATAAATCAGAAATTAAAGTCCAAAACTTGTTATATATTTTGGATATTTATTTTCGAATTGAATTTTCTCCAAATGAATGGGCTGTAATGGACGAAAAAGAATGTGGATATTAAAAGGGAAATTTGAAAATTAACTCCCTTATTTATTATTGGTGCAAGTGGGATGTAATTCTTCCTCGTATAACATGGGAACATGAAAAATACATTTGCAGGAATTTTATTCCTCGTAAAACGTGTTCGTGTCCAAAAATCCAATGATGCTGGCATTTTTCTGTAGTTAAAAATGGGTTATTTGGAGCGAATTTATGCCTCAAAATACGTGCTGACAGGACTATTAAATGACACCCGAGATTTTGTCGAATAAGAGAACGGATTTTGTGTACAAATTTTTCCGACATGACTATTCAATGAAATTTCAGATTCTCTACGATAATTGCAACGGGTTAACTGGAAACTGACAAAATGGGTTTTTGGAGCAAAATTCTTATGTTCACCTCATAGCATATGTTTTTCAGGCGGTGGTTGTCTTTTTATCGAATCATCAATGTCTTACATTCTTCCCACTACGATATCCGCCCCTTCCCCCCGAGAGTCAACGTTTGATTGCACTCGGACATGTTAACGGCGATCACTTTGTAACGGTACATTTGCAACCAAATTCCCCCATCCCGCCTATTGCAAGGAATTGGTATATACATCACTACTCATTCGCGGATGGATGGGATACACAATATTCAAACAAGATCGAAGAGTTTAAAAACATAGTGGGGAACGATATGGCAATGACGGACATAATCGAACTAGACTAGGTTGGCTCGAAGGACTTTTATGTAAAATTTTAGTTCATAGAATCTTATTGTAAAACATGAAATTTATGCAAACCCTTGTTTTTGGTAGTGTTCTTTGTTTGTCTAGAGCATTGTCGGTTCGTACGGCACTCCTCATTTAAATCTAAATTTTCACATGCGACTATTGTTCGTACGGCACTCCTCATTTACAAATATCCTAATACTTATCCGCAATAAAACAAAAGTCATTCCACCACGAAAAGTAGTCCATAAACCATGGTCATAAAGTGTCCAAAATAAATACAAGGCCATAAAGGCCATCAAAAACAAGCCATAAAGTCCATTAAAAACAAGTCAGAGAATACCAAGTCTCACGTACGGTCATTGCGTCGGCACCTAGTGTAACGACTCGAGTAACGATTAGAACTAGGGCCTGCTATGCTTGCTTCAACAGCCTCCGATCCCCTCAAAGTCATCTGCACTTTAACAAGTGCTTGTCGTAGTTCATACGGGCAAGTTGAAGTCCTAGCCCTAGTCCCACCCAAAACACTGTCCAAAATGGCCAAAGCCGCTGCATTGCGCTCTTCCGCACTCTCGGTATATGGCACCTCTACGGGACGAGGTGAGACCCTGAAGTGGGAGACCGTCAAAAACCAAGGAAGGTAGTCGGGGTGTGACTCCCATGGGACTCCAGGCTGAATCGCAACTCGTTTCTCTGCATTCATGACATGATCGCGCCAATTTTACCATGTACGCGTAAACCACACTGTATGAATGACTATTAGCGCCTCTACTACCTCGCAATGGGACTAATGGAGGCCCAGGGACCAACTGCACCAAGCCGAACTGCCTCAATACTCTATCAGGTAGGTACGGCTCAAAGACGACCACGGCACGGATGCAGCCCGTGTAAAAAACAACATCTGCGACTACTTGCCTGCGATCTGTGTACGGGTCAAAAACAACCTGCGAAAAAAAAAACATGTTACAATACATAATTTCGTATTTGAAGATAAGTATCTAACTCAAAACATACTTAAGCTTTCCCCTAACCTGACTTGGACGTAGATCGTCTAACATCCCACGGTAGTGGTAAGTGGTCTCCATGGTAGTCTCCCAACGCGACAACCAACGTGCTGCCAGTGGTAGGTCCTCCGTGTAGGCTGGGTCCCTAGCGTGTCGAAACATAGGAAAATGCTCTCGAATCCATGCCTGCATTTTATTACACATAATACATATAATTACTAATGATTAAATGGAATAAGAATACATCACAGTTATGAATGTGTCTGAGTCCGTATCCAAGTCCCACTCATAGTTGTCAATATCCTGTGTCCGTGTCGGACACGGTGTCGTGTTCGTGTCCGAATCCAAGTCCCACTTGTAGTTGTTAATGTCCCGTGTTCGTATCTGTGTCGGACACGGTGTCGTGTCCGTGTCCGTATCGCCGTCTCATTCATAGTTGTCAATGTCCCGTGTCCATGTAGGACACGGTGTCGTGTCCGTGTCCGTATCCAAGTCTCACTCATAGTTGTCAATGTCCCGTGTCCATGTCAGACACGGTGTCCGTATCCAAGTCTCACTCATAGTTGTCAATGTTCCGTGTCCATGTAGGACACGGTGTCGTGTCCGTGTCCGTATCCAAGTCTCACTCATAGTTGTCAATGTCCCGTGTCCATGTCAGACACGGTGTCCGTATCCAAGTCTCACTCATAGTTTTAAATGTCTCGTGTCCGTGTCCAAATTAATATACAAAATATAATTGATGTACAAAATACAAATTGAATATAACTATGTACCTCCAAGAAAGACATGTAGCCACTCAGCTGCTTGCAATTACGTCTGCTTGCTTGTCCAAGTTGTCTGTACAAATGGCCCAACCCTCTTACACCCCAAGCATAGTCGCGAACCCATCCTAAGTCCTCCAAAAGAGTGAGGAACTGAACAGAAACTGTCGTCCCAGTCTTGTCAGCAAATAGAGTGCTGCCAAGGAGATAGAGCAAGTAAGCCCGTGCGCAACAATCAACTCTTTCCTCCGAGTCCCCATGTACCACCTCGCTAAAAGTTTTCATCAACCATTCAAACTCAACGCGATTGTTTGTTGTAACCTTATTCTCCGCAACGTCTGCCGTCGCACCAAGACACCTCTGTACCATTGCCAAACACTCCTCCCTCGTCTTATCCACTGCATGCATCGCTAACCCCTCCACTTGAAGCCCAACAAGGTGCGGCACGTCATCCAGTGTAATAGTCATCTCCCCAAATCGAAAGTGAAAGCTATTTGTCTCCGGATGCCACTTCTCCACAAAGGCAGACAATAACACTTTGTTGTAGTATGAAGAAATAATATGAGAAAGTGAAAACAACCCTGAACTTCTAACCCTCATAAGTGACCTCTCATTTGCCTCCGCTATTGACCACTTCTTCAAATTACGTCCGTGCGAGTGCAGTTTCAACAATGGTCGCTCCATACCATTCCAAATATCAACAGCAACATGGTTCCTGTAACGCCCCGAATTTTGGGTACGTTAAAAAGACATTTTATTCATAAAATCAAATGGAGTCTGGCTCGTTATTACAATAAATTCCCACAAGAGTTCAATATTTACACAAATGGAGGGGGGGTTCTAGGGTTCCTAACTACAGCACCACCTGCTCCTCCATTCTTGCCAGCTCCTCAGCTCCAAAAGCTTCCAAGGTGTACATCTCACCCTGTTCATCTATGAGGTCTGACACATTATACCGGCGTCACCACCAATATAATATGTCAGGGTCACCAAAAAGGCAACACCGCGAGCTACAAAAGCTCAGCAGAAAAATCCCATACCCGCTAACCCATAACTTACAAACTACAGGTTATACTAAAATATCGATTTCCACATGATACGTATATACAAAGCTAACAATGACACATCTATATTCGTTAATCATCTATCGTTGGTGTCCAAGATTTCTGTGTTTCTCCTACGCGACTCGTCGTAGACCGTGTCAACATTATCATTTACAATCAACCTTTTCAAAAATCATTTTTAACACACCCAACCTCGGTTCCGCCATTCCGGGTTCCCGAGTATCCTCACAATGGTTCCGCCGTCCCGGGTTCCCATTGGCACACATTGCATTGGCTCCGTAACGCGGATAACCAAACACACACCCAACCTCGGTTCCGCCGTTCTGGGTTCCCGAGTATCCTCACAATGGTTCCGCCGTCCCGGGTTCCCATTGGCACACAAAAATATTTGCATTCGCTCCGTACCGCGGATAACCAAGCCACACACCCAACCTCGGTTCCGCCGTTCCGGGTTCCCGAGTATCCTCACAATGGTTCCGCTGTCCCGGGTTCCTATTGGCACACAAAAATATTTTCATTGGCTCCGTACCGCAGATAACCAAGCTATACCTCACCATGGTTCCGCTGCTTCGGATTCCCATGGGAACGCACACAACCTCACAATGGTTCCGTTTTTCCCGGATTTCCATTGGAACACACACAAAAAACACACCACACAATGGGCTACCACGTCCGGCCACATTGCGGTTTCCAAAACATTTCACCCTTTTCAAACCAAAATTTGTTTTTAACACACCCAACCTCGGTTCCGCCGTTCCGGGTTCCCGAGTATCCTCACAATGGTTCCGCCGTCCCGGGTTCCCATTGGCACACATTGCATTGGCTCCGTAACGCGGATAACCAAACACACACCCAACCTCGGTTCCGCCGTTTCGGGTTCCCGAGTATCCTCACAATGGTTCCGCCGTCCCGGATTCCCATTGGCACACAAAAATATTTGCATTGGGCTCCGTACCGCGGATAACCAAGCCATACACCCAACCTCGGTTCCGCCGTTCCGGGTTCCCGAGTATCCCCACAATGATTCCGCCGCTCCGGGTTCTCATTGGGTTTTTCACAAATCTTACTTTTACTCACACACACACACACACAACTCACATAATGCCACCCAAAACCGGTCATTATGTAGTTTCGATATATTTTCTTCCTCGAAAAGTATTTCCTTTCATTAATCACACCCTAGGTGCCATGTTTCTACTTTCTCGATTCTCGTGTCTCGTTACATGCAAAGACTTCGCGGTAGGACAAAAATAACTGTAGACACCCCAATTTGGACTTGTCGAATTTCCTCAATTTGTGGCCCTGAGGCCCCCCGGTGATGAATATAGGTCAGAACAAGCCTTGTGCCAATTGAGACGTTGCTCCTTGGAAGAAATGACCAAAATCAATCCCAAGCGCTCTGAATCACTCTCAAGCGCTCAAAACTGTTTTCCAAAAACCACTGGCATGGCTCACTCTCGAGCGCTCGAGAATAAAGTCCCAAGCGCTCGAGACTGCTCCCAAGCGCTCGAGACCTCTCCCAGTGCCCAATGGATGAAGGAGATTCCCACTATCCATGCAAGTCATCATTGCTCCGACTGAGGTGAGTCAACACTCAACCTCAGTCAAAGAGGAAATCATTTGAAAGATTTCTTTCAAAAACCACTTGATTTTTCAAAACCATAGGATATATCCCCTATATATATCCCATGTTTTGCAGCTGAAAAGAGGGCTTCCTCCCTCTCTTTAGAAACTCTATCTCTGGTCTCTCTTCTGCTCAAAGAGAAAATATCTTTCAAAAATTTTCTTCCCAACCTCAAAGGTGTTCTCCAAAATCATCAAAGAAAAGGGCAAGAAACCCAGTGTGTTTGCAGTTTTTGTTCTTTCACCACCATCCAAGGAGCAGGGTGTCCAGTAAAGGTAGAACCACTTCTATCTTTGGTCCACGTCAAGAGGCTGTCCTTCATTCTGAGGGAGGGTCTCTCAGCCGGTCCCAGTCCTTAATACTGGTGTATGGTTGGGAGACCCTAGTGAAGAAAGCAAAAATAAAGGGTCCACAAAGAACGTTTTCCCAAAACCCCTTACTGGAAACACTCCAAAGCGCTCTAGAGTACTTTAAAGCGCTCGGGACTGTTTCCAGTCCCATGCATGGCATTTTGTTAAGCAGGCTGGAATGAGATACATTCTTAAACAAAATGGTTTTGCTGCGGCATGCAGACACAGAATATCATTTTTTTTCTAAAGCATAAATGTTCCTTAAAAATTTAAAGTCATAATAAAAGTTTTCCTAGGTTAAAAATAAGACCTTCTCTTGTCAAAAAGTTAGATAAGAGTGTTTGCATGGTGAAACAGTGCCATTTCTGTCTAAGAGTAAGCTGGTATGTAGTTCACTCCCAAGCGCTCGAATCCATTCCAAAGCGCTTGGGAGTGCATGCAGGCCATTGCATTTCATTTTCCCATTCTTCTTTGCTTTATGAACTTCTGCATGCTTAGGCGTGTACTCTTTCTCTTTTAAAAATCGTGGATCTGTTTGTTCAATGGCTAGGATACACGACTTGAAAATTTGAGGTCCTATCTCGGTCTTTCAAGTCCTCTGCTGAGCCAATGATCTGTGTAAATAGCATTTCGCTTTGTAGTCTTCACATTACATTCTGTCGGTACTAACAGAAGGTGCAGGTGTGGGTCCAGACACTCTTAAGCGCTTAAGAGTGCTCTTGAGCGCTTGAGAGTGAAGCCAGTGAGCATTGTTTCATTCCTTGCTATCTTACTGTCTTTCATCGTGTGAGCACCATCACCTTTCCATGCACATGCATCAGTATACACCGTTATTTGGCATCCTATTTGTGACTAATGAACTCTGCAGGATTCGGTCAGTAACATTCCTAAGCGCTCGAGAGCATTCTCAAGCGCTCGAGAGTTGATTCAGTGGCAGTTTATACTACTTTGCCATCATGCATGTGTCCATCATCATTTTATCATTCCTTGTACACAAACACCAGCATACACCTTCTACGTGCTATACCTGCGGATACCTGCTACGTGTTTAATGAAACAAAATCCATCTGAAAAATCCCACAAACGTTTAGTAGAGACCGACATCGCGTTGGGCGAGGGGGGTGCCATAAAACCCTTCCCCCCTCGTAACGTGGCTTCCGAACCCTCGAATGATCTCTGGTTTTCAATCAATCAATTTTCAAATCAAAACGGTTTCTCGGGTGGCGAACCATAAATCCGGGTGGCGACTCTTCAAAATTTTTTGAACCGATTCGACAGAGCGGTGTTTGTTTTTCGGGCCGCCCCGATCTCACCCGGGGCTGTGGTAGCCCACAGTGGCGACTCTGCTGGGGACCCAAAGTCTTAATTAAACTGTGAGCCAAGCTTGAAAAACGTTTGTGGGATTCTCGAATTGATTTTGCTTCATTGTCTATTTCTTGTGTATATATATCTTGTGCAGCCCCGCTGTTGTGTTTCGGCAATCCTACCCGGCTTGCCGGTGATGGGAAATCCCGGAACGCTCAGCAACCCTCGACTGTGATGAGTCATCTCTGCCGGTTGTACCATTATTGGGTGTACGCTCAATAATGGGAGGTATACTTTGACTCTAGTCCGGGGAACCCGTTTCAAGCCAAAACCAGCCTTTGTACATGTTTAGCAAGCCTTAGAACATTCCAAATTAGGACAGGGGCCTACAGGGTAGGATTACGTGCTATATACTGTCTACGTGCTGCATTTCATCTCACGTCATCATGCTGTCAGCCACGGTTCTCGAGACTCGCTCGCGCGGTCTTTGGGAAGTTGCCGAGACCCAATGAAGAGTCACGCACCCTTGTGCGTGTTGATAAGCGAAAACCTAAGGGAAACTGGGATTTTATTGGGTCCTTGACTAGCGTTCGGTCAGGGAATTAACCGAAGGGAGGAATAACATGGAAACAGAACATCGTGATACGAACACCGCCCAGGCTAAAAGCAAATGTGCTACTTACGCCGCTTCGGTTATCGTATCACGTTGTTCACCCCAGGTCATTCCAAACCGATGATCAATTCCTTGATGAGATAACTAGCCGAATACTTAACTTATCTTAGCATCTTTCAGGAAATGATGCCCCCTAAATGAGGACACACCCTAAAAATCCGAGGATCAAGGCAACCTCTCAAATGTTCAAATCGTTTTTCAAAAAAAAAAAAAAAAACCAAAGTCGATGACGGCGAGGGTGACACGCGCATTTTTCGACAAATTATGCATAAATTTCATAAAAAAAAAAAATGTAAGCAGGGACCACATCTGAGCGCGGTTTTTGCTTTGCTATCAGTTCTGAGCAATTGGGCCAAGGAAGAAGAACATCATACCCTCCTGGACCAGACCCTTGGGACGGAGATTGGAACGGCTCCAACTTCAAGCAGACCCCGCCAGTGTATCGGACTCAGGGGTGGAAATGGACCTGCTGATCGGAAACCTCAATCCGAATGGAGACAATCCAAACCCAAATCCAATCCCAAACCTCAACCTTAACGGAGGCAATCCAAATCCTAATGGAGACAATCCAAACCCAAATCCAAATCCGGAACCGAACCAAGAAATCCCGAATGGAGAAATGAGGCAGATCACGCAAGCCATTCAGCGTCTAGGCGAACGTACCGACAATCAGATCGCCCAACTCATGATGATGATAACCGGGGTTGCCCGACGACTTCCAAACCCAAATCCAAGCCCTAACCCTAATCCAAATCCGAACCTTAATCCGAACTCAAGCCCTAATCCAAATCCGAATCTAATCCCCATGCCAAACCCAAACCCTAACTTAAACCTGAATCCAAATCCGAACGCCAATCTGAATCCCAACCCGGAACAGCCGATCCTCGAAGTAGAGGCTCCGCAAAATACCGAGATGGCAGCAGTCTTGGCAAAGATCACCCAGTTGGAACAATCTGTTGCGAGAAGCGAAAAGATTGCCTCGACAGGTTTTGACATCAACAAGCTTTGCCTTTTTCCCAATGCAAAGCTCCCGGAGAAATTCAGACCGATCGACTTTGCTAAGTTCGACGGGACCGGGGATCCGAAAGCACATTTAACGGGGTACATCGGAGCACTGTCTATGTGGGGAGTAGAGAGAGATGCCATGGCCCAGATGTTCTCCCAGACTTTGGTGGGACATGCTCTTTACTGGTTCACTTCGTTGGATGAAAGGAAGAAACGCTCGTGGGAAGACATATGCGCGGCTTTCGTGGCGCAATATGATTACAACATCCAACTGGAGGTTACCACTCGGGAACTCGAATCTACAAAGATGGAAGCCAAGGAAACCTTCGCAGACTTTGTGAAAAGGTGGAGATCTAAAGCAGCACAGATGAAGGATAGGCCTACCGATAGAGATCAAATCCGGATGATTGTTCGGAATCTTCAGCCCAACCTTGCAAGGCACATGGTAATGGCTCAGGCCTGTTCTGATTTCAAGACATTCTTCGACACAGGCTTGGCCATCGAAGAAGTAGTTCAACTCGAAATTCTTGACAAACCTGAACCCCCTCCCAAAGCCAAAAAGGTCTACTCCGGTAACAGCAGCACCCTGTTCGGGAACTCTAATTACACCCAACTCCCAAACACCTCTTCAAACACGACCCAAGCTGAACCAGTCAACCAGATTGTAGCCCAAACCAGTCAACCTCGGTCTCAACCCCGTGTGTTCGCTCAATTTTCAGCACCTCTCTCTGCGGTGTTCGAAAAGTTGGTCGAAAGTGATCTCCTTAAACCGCTTGCTCCTACCCCACTGCCACAAAAACTCCCTGCCTCTCACAATCCCAATGCCTTCTGCGCCTATCACCAAAACCCTGGCCACCTAACCGATAACTGCTTCCGCCTTCGCCATGCCATTCAAGACCTCATAGACAACAAGACCATTCCTATGCCTCACCAGAAGCCCAATACCGTCTCCAACCCACTCCCGAAACATGCAAACGCTCGCACAAACCACATTTCCCTGAGCCACCCCTTCGACCCAAGCCTTCACATCATCCCTGTCACTGAACCCAAGCCAATTGTCGAGATTCCGGCCGAGGATACCATTTGTGCACTTGAAACGGTAGAGTGGGATTTCCAAAGAAGGTGGGAGGACCTAGCGAATGATTTCCTGGCTATGGAACAACGAGCCGTTCTCAGCGGAGTGTGGCCTGTGTCAGTTAATGCTCAGCAAACCGAAGAATTGGAACATGGCGAGTGGAGACGAGCTTGGGATGAGATGATGGCAGATCCATTCGATGGATATTTCCTGTTTGCTCTATTCTTGGAGCCTGAACCAGTCGAGGAGTTTGACGAATGGGACCCAGAACCCGGTGGGTGGCTCTGGCAAGACGATTCGGACCCTCTTGATGAAACATCTTTGGTGTGCTTGTTTTGGGAGCAGGAAGAGGAACAAGGCCCTGATCTGATGAACCCCCACTTATTCTCCGGGCTTTCCGCTTCAACTATAATCAATATCGATAGGGATTCTGACGCCCTCGCCCGTACCTTGGATCGTGTCTTCTGCCCGCAAGAGTACATCATTGATGAATTTGTCCCACAACCAGTCGTTGAGATCCCTGACGAACCCCATGTCTGTGTACTGGATCCTGAAGACCTTTGGGGTAAGGCTGAAATGGTGAACGTATGGGTCGATGGTGAAGAACTAACCGTCAACAAGGCTATGTTGGACGAAGGCTTTCTACAGGTCAACAACAGCGACAACGTCGACTTTTGGAACTCTTTTGAAGAAGAGAACATATGGAATACCCTGGAGATGGAACTCTTAAATGACACCCTGGAGAAGACAAAGCTCGATAAAGGAAAACGCAAATCCAATACCGATCTCTCCGATTTCTGGGAGGGCCTTCGATGGGAATCTACTCCCATGGCAGTCAGTAACCTCACCAGGAGCGGTAGGGTATACCAGCCCGCCAACCTCCAGCAAGGAAGCTCGTCCCGAGCAACCTCCCCCCAACAGAGTAACCCTCGCATCCCCGAAAATCCCGCCAACCTCACCCCTGTCTCACCAGCTCCACAAAATAACCCCTCAAACTCCAATGACCTTCCACATCAACCTGACCCGCCCACCCACCTTAATCCATTTGTCAGCTCAAACCAGAACGCCTCTCACCACCAAAACCCAAATACCGATGATGACCCCATCATCCAGCAACTTCATGAAACCCCTGCCCCCATGTCCATGTGGGGAGTATTGGCAGCATCCCGCGTGCATCACTGAAGGCTTGTCAACTCTCTCTCCAAGTTTGAGGTCCCTTTCGACATAGCCCCAGAAGCCCTCATCGCCCTTATAACCCCAAACCTCACCCAACACACCTTGTCCTTCACCGAAAAAGACCTTCTGCCTGAAGGAACCGATCATAATAAGCCTCTCCATGTGACCATGAAATGCCTGGGAAAGTGGGTCCCTGTGATACTCATAGATAATGGTTCGGCCATCAATGTGTGCCCTGTCCGCACTGCTTACTGCCTGGGCCTCAAAAACAAGGACTTTGCGCCATCGACTCTGGGTGTCCGTGCTTATGATAACACCCGACGTGATGTCCTAGGAACAATCAACCTGGAACTGGCAACTGGGAAGTTTAAGATGGCCGTGGAATTCTGTGTACTAGATATACCTGCTTCGTTCAACCTCTTACTGGGGAGGCCATGGCTGCACCGTTCTGACGTTATGGGAGTACCTTCTACGCTACATCAGAAGCTCATCCTAGGATTGAATTCTGGGACCCTTATCATCCACGGGGATTCTGGTATTCGTCCACACTCCGAAGATAATTCCCCGCTACTTGAAATCATGCACGAAGAAGAAGGCGTGGCCATGGGAGGATTTGTTGTCGTAACCTCAAAGGTTTGCACCATTCGGGCTGAAGATGGTTTCTTGGTGAGTTCCGCGGCATTGGAAATCATGAAGCGAATGAATTACCTACCAGGTATGGGCTTGGGGCTCCATGAGCAAGGAGTCTCCGAGTTTCCTCATTTCCCCGGGAGCAATGAACGCTTTGGCCTGGGCTACGAATTCAAGAAGAGTGATCCAGAGAAAAGATGGTGCAACCGTGCCCGAGCTCATACAGTCGGAAAGGATCAGAAGGAAGAAGAAGCACCGTATCGAGGAGAACCCGAGCCCTTCATCGATCTCGAGACAAAAGTGAAATGCCCAGGGTTTGAAATCTTCGCCAACGACACTTGGGAGGACGAAGAAGAGGTAACTAAGATGGAAGAATTGTCCGAAGCACTGGATTGGCTTGAAGCCTTTGGTTTGGGTAGTCTCTAGTCTCTGTTCAAAGGTGAGGAGCCAGAGGGTATGATGGAAGACGCGGCTGTGCTCATGCTAGGAGGAGAAGATGAATCGGAAGACCCTTCTAAGCTCATTGTGGACGCTGTGGGCGCCTATGAAAACTGCACTTTCGTTCCATTTGTAACGCACACTCACGACACTAGCACCGATTTCGAGTTTGAGCCTGACGCCAGCTCTTCGTCTAGCAATGAGTCGGAGTTTGTGCCTATCGGCCCTCCTTGTCGTAGCTTTTATTTCGAGTTTGAGTCAACTGCTGTATTCCCTCCATCCGAGGAGCCTATCAATGAAATAAACAACACCTTTGCTTACTCGCCGGATTTTGAAATAAATTGTTTGGATCCTGACGATGAAGGAATAGATTTCGATAGGGAAATTCCCAAGGAAATCCGTTCCCTCATCGAGTGTGAAAATGAAAGGCATGCTCAGCCTCTAAAAGAAGAAATAATCTCGATAAACTTGGGTGATGAGGAGAACCCTCGATCGATTCAGGTCGGTTCCGGACTGTCTCCAGATGAGCTCCAAGAGCTCACCGATTCACTAAAAGAATTTAAAGAAGTCTTTGCTTGGTCTCATGCAGACATGCCCGGAATCGACCCAGAAATCGTCGAGCACAGGATCCCCTCTCTATCCCGGTGTAAAACCTGTTAAACAAAAGCTGAGGAGAATGCGACCCGATTGGGTTTTAAAAATAAAAGAGGAGTTAATGAAACAAATCGACGCTGGTTTTCTAATCATAACAGAATACCCCACTTGGGTTGCAAATATTGTGCCTATCCCCAAAAAGGATGGGAGAATCAGAGTGTGCGTCGATTTTAGAGATCTGAACAAAGCAAGCCCTAAAGATGGCTTCCTATTGCCGCACATAGACATACTCGTTGATAACACTGCGGGGCATGCTTTACTGTCCTTCATGGACGGTTTCTCAGGATACAATCAAATTCTCTTGGCTCCGGAAGACAAGGAAAAGACCACGTTCATCACTGAGTGGGGGACCTACTGTTATCGGGTTATGCCATTTGGGTTGAAAAATGCAGGTCCTACGTATCAGAGGGGTGCTACGACACTGCTGCATGACATGATCCATAAGGAAGTTGAAGTGTACGTTGATGATATGATAGTGAAGGGGAAAGAGCGGAAAGATCACCTCCCAGCACTGAGAAAGTTCCTCGAGAGAATTCGGAAACACAAGATGCGTCTTAATCCACAAAAGTGCACATTCGGAGTCACTGCTGGGAAAATGCTTGGGTTCATGATCACAACCCGAGGGATTGAGGTAGATCCATCTAAAATCAAAGCCATTCTCGAGATGGAGCCACCCCAATCAGAGAAGGAGGTACGATGTTTCTTGGGAAAAATTCAATTTATTAGTCGATTCATCGCCAAGCTGACCTCGACTTGTGAACCATTATTTCGACTACTCAAGAAAGACGTAAAGTTCGAGTGGAATGAGAAGTGTCAGAAAGCTTTCGAAGCGGTGCGAACTTATCTCCAGAATCCTCCGATCCTGATGCCGCCTATGCCAGGAAAACCTTTGATCCTATACTTGTCCGTCATGCCCTCATCGATGGGGTGCATGCTCGCACAAGAAGGAGAAGATGGGGTTGAAAGGGCGATTTACTACTTGAGCAAGAAGATGGTAGGGAGCGAGGAGCGATATACTTCACTCGAAAAGACGTGTTGGGCGCTTGTATGGGCCACAAGAAAGTTGAGACACTACATGCTCGCTTACTCAGTGATGCTGATCTCTCGGATGGACCCTCTCAAATATCTATTCGAGAAGCCAGCACTCACTGGTAAGCTAGCACGTTGGTTGCTCTTATTGGCGGAATTCGAAATCAAGTATGTCACTCGCAAGTCAGTGAAAGGGAGAGCAGTGGCGGAGTTCTTGGCAGATCGCCCGATCGAAGGGCCAGAGCACACAGAATTTCAATTTCCGGATGAAGATGTAATGTCGATGGTTAATGAGACGTGGATGTTGTACTTCGATGGGGCCGCAAATCAGAAAGGGTACGGGATTGGCATACTGTTGGTCTCGCCTGAGGGGTCGCATATTCCCCTCGCATTCAAGTTGAACTTCGAAGTTACGAACAACGAAGCTGAGTATGAAGCATGTATTGTAGGAATGGAAGCCGCATTGGAGATTGGTGTCAAGGTGTTAGAAGTCGTCAGAGATTCCAACCTGGTCGTATCGTAAGCAAACGGAGAATGGAAGGTCAAAGACGAGAAAATGAAACCGTATCATCAACAGCTCGATGAACTCCTCCCGAATTTTCAAAAAGTGACCTTCACGCATGTACCTAGGATGAAGAACCGCTTTGCGGACGCCCTGGCCACTTTGGCATCCATGCTGGAACTTCCAATCGGGGTAAAGCTGAGGCCTATCATGATTGAGCAGAGGGGAAAACGTGTGTACGACTATATCATGAACATCGACGAACCGGACGATGGGCTCCCTTGGTTCTACGACATTCGGAATCTCGTTGAAAAGGGGGAGTTCCCTGCGGATTCAACTAGGAAAGATCGGATCGCACTGCAGCGACTCGCGTCTCAATACATCGCCTGTGGAGGACAATTGTACCGGCGATCTCCTTGCGGAGTTCACAAGTTGTGTATTCACGGAGATGACATCAGAGCGGTAATGGAAGAAGTTCATGAAGGGGTTTGTGGACCTCATATGAACGGGATGATGCTAGCTAAGAAGATGTTAAGGCTAGGCTACTATTGGTCAACCATGGAGACAGATTGCATTGAGTACATACGCCGGTGCCACAAGTGCCAGACTCATGCCAACCTCATCCATGTCCCGCCCTCGGAGTTACACTCGATGGCCACACCATGGCCGTTCTTTGCCTGGGGCATCGATGTCATCGGGAAGATCACGCCCGCAGCTTCTAATGGTCACAGGTTCATTTTGGTGGCGGTCAATTACTTCACTAAATGGGTCGAAGCAACTTCGTACAAAACTTTGACGACGGTTCAAGTGGCTCACTTCATTAGGCAAAATATCGTTTATCGGTATGGGGTCCCTCAAGCATTCGTATCTGATAATGGTGTTCATTTTAAAGGAAAAGTTCTGGAACTCTTTGAGGAATTCAAAATCCAAATACATCATTCAACCACCTATCGGCCACAAACAAACGGAGCAGTCGAAGCGGCAAACAAGACTATTAAGGCGATTTTGGAAAAGACTACACAGTCAGCAAGAAATTGGCACGAGCAGCTACCACTAGCTTTGTGGGGATACCGGACGTCTATCCGTACACCGACAGGGGCAACACCCTACTCTTTGGTGTACGGTATGGAAGCCGTTCTCCCTATCGAGCTAGAAGTACCATCTTTGAGGGTCATGGCGGAATGCGGAGTGGACGAAGCTGAATGGATCAGCGGAAGATTTGAAGAACTCATGCTGTTTGATGAAAGAAGGCTGCGCGCGCTGTACCACATTCAGGGCTATCAGCGAAGAATCGCTCGGGCATTCAACAAAAAGGTGAAGTCGAGGGACCTATGGGAAGGGGACATGGTAGTCAAGGAAATCTGTGCCCCAATTTTCGACTTACGAGGGAAGTTCCGACCTAAATGGGCAGGCCCCTACATCATCAAGACCATCCTCTCTGGAGGAGCAGCTTCAATCGTCGATCTCGATGGCAACGAATTTGCAAATCTTGTCAATTTGGATCAACTCAAGCGTTATTATCCCTGAGAGAGCTCGCTGGGCCGAAAATCGCAAGGGCGGGCGATTCCAGGCAAAAGTTAGAGCAAGCCTGCTAGGTCGAAAACCCGAAAGGGGCGGCCTAGGAAAAAGTTAAGGCAAATATTCAAAGAGAAGCTCGCTAGGCCGAAAACCCGAAAGGGCGGTACTAGGCAAAATTTAGAGCGTAAAAGGAGAGTGTCAATACCCGAGTGAACCTGTAGCCTGAACTACGTACGGGCCTGATCCTCTTTTACGAGGGATACGTAGGCAATCTCATCCCGAGATTCAGTCCTAATTCCTAAATATCAAAATCCGATCCCAAATCAAGTCCAAATTGACAAATCCAAAACACTTTTCAGAGCTGCGCGTGATCAAATGAACCGAAAGGGGGAAACCCTTAATCAGTCGATTTTATTCAGATTACTTCTTTATTACAAGCCGAGCATGAAAATGAAAAAGCACGAAATCAAAACACACTTCTTATTTCAAAATCTGGCAAAGTAAGCAGTCAACCCATCCTTGCTTTCACGTCTCCTTAGCCATTTCCGGTACCTTCCGGTCGAAGCAATAGAAAACAGCGGGTAACTTGGCTCGGTCCTACGAGTCCCCCATGACCGGGTGTAACTCCGAAGGCCCGGAATGCTGAAAGGAGGGAGACGAAGCACTTCAGAGCCCGGCTGCGGCACCTCCTGGCTAAGTCCAAGCTGACGGAAAACACAGAAGGGTGAATAGAAAGAGAAGCCTGTCAAGCCAGCCACAAACACATGCGTCGAGCCCATATTGCCAACAGTCATAGCAGGAAGCCTCAGCCAATGGCACCGCCAAGCAATGTCATCTTCCTCCGCAAAAGCAAGGAAATCAGCCCATTCGTCTTCGCTACCATACATCACTTGAAAGGGACGATTCCATCCACTTGCACGATACCACCAATTGTTGGCCGGGGGTGTCAACAGGCTTAATTTATCACAAAGCCACATCTGTCAAAAAGAGAGAAAACAAGTAAGGAGCCAGATAAAGCCTGAACCGAGTGTCGAGGTAAAATGAATGAGGGAAATAGAAAAAGGAGAGCTGAGTGAGGTCCCTCACCTACAGCAACAGCGGGCTACCACCAAAAACCCTTGTGCGACCAGCATGAACAGCGTCTAACCCCATTAACGTTTCAGCAAGAACCAATGGCGCAACGTCCTTACGAGCCTCAATCTGAGCAGCAACCCCCACCAGGAAGGAATTGGGTTGACCTACGGACGGAACCAACAAGAAAGCTGCCAGGAGGCAAATGCAATAAGCCATCATCCTATGACCTTGGTGCTCGAAATCTGTCAAGTCCCCAGGTGGGCTGAACCTCTCGTACAACTGCACGACGTTAATGGCATTGCCCCGAGTAAGAAACTCAGCGGCATTACCACTAACACCCAGCTTTGCCTTCAGGATGTTCTTCATGCTCTCCCTGATCATAGGAACAACCGGCTCAGTAGAATCATGGCTTCCGAGGTAAGCATGAAACTCCTCGACGGTGGGGCACAGTTCTTGAGAGCCAAAGCGAAAGACATGCACCTCTGGATCCCAGAAGCGCGCTGCCGCATGCAACAAGATAGGATGAATTGCAACCTCTCGGAGATATCTTAGGGCATGAAGCCGATGCCCTCGGAAGTTCAGCCAATCAATGCCCTCAAGACTGTCCAACCAAGGGCGAAGTAAGGCTTGGTTTAGCATGGTGATGGAAAGAATGGATTATTGGAGGGAAATGGTGAAATGAAGTGTGAATGGCTTACCAAGGGAGAGCCTGGTATTTATAGAAGCTTAAAGTGAACAATACCACTTCCTCACCAACTTTGAAACTCATCAAATTCATCATTTTCAAAACCTTTTCAAAATTCAAACTTTGGAAACTTGGAAAATGTTGGAAAAACCACAAGTCAGGCCTTGGGGATGCCATTCTGTTCTGGGGAAGCAGCTAATACAAAGCCATTTAAGTACATTGAAAACGTGCAAACAGAGGAAAGCAACAAGGGACAACCAACAAGTGGCATTGGGAAACAGCAAGGGACAGGCCATGACAGCAGTCCCGAGCGCTCGGGAGTAAAGTCCCAAGCGCTCGGGACCACTCTCGAGCGCTCGAGAGTTCTGCTGTTTTGCAGCAGACTCTAACTTCCCCATTTTGGTTTCCACGCAAACGTTGAAAGTTTGATGATTCCCAGCAGTTATATAAGGAGTATAGCAGTTCTACCCATGTGTTTCGTCGTGTATTCAAGCGTGTTATGTGAAAAATCACAAGTTCGCCAAAATCTCTGCTCCTTAGACACGTCGGCATCTGTATTTAGGGCATTCGGTCGAATCAAGTGACGCACTCAAGCCATGACGGGTCCCAATGACTGTTTGATGCACCCCAAAAACGGGCCGACACTCTTAATTCAAAGCTTTCGTCATTCGGTCGTACCAAAAATCATCATTTTAAATGCAAGAGTCGAATGTCAAAAATTTTGGGTCCCCTCGAGTCGCGACACCCATTGTCGACCGCGCAGCGCGCTTGGTTATGATCAAATGTCCTTAAGCATAAGTTTCATGATCAATCATTCGAGAGTTGGTCATTTAGTGTCAATGTCAAGTTTTATCCCTCACTTTGAGAGTATCGGTCGAAATTCGCGTACTCTTTACGTTCTTTCAAAGCTAGACGAACATATTTCATAAAATACAATTCTGTGACGGCAGTGCGAAAGAATAAAAGAATAAAATGCGAATTTTCATAAATGAACATGGTGTTTACAGTGAGTGAAGAAGGAAGTACAAAAACTCAGGGCAAACACACGCCCAAATCCTGACTACCGGGGCACGCAGGCCTTAACAAAAACTGGGGCACGCAGGCCCGAAATCTACAACTACGATGGCATGCAGGCCTATGTACAAGGTAAAGCTAGCAAAGCAAAAACACGAGGCTCAGACCCGTCGAATCCTCTTCTATCGTGGTCCTGCGGACTCAGAACTCTCGGGCTCGTCATCACCGTCGTCGTCAAGAGAACCAGAAGCAGTAATCGAGTCCGATGTCCCTAAGACACGTGACTCAGAGGACTCCTCTGTTCCCTCCTCTGTCTCCTCCTCCGACTCCTCCGGCTCCACGCGAGCTGGCCTTCGCTGGGACGCCTCCCGAGGCAAAACCTCGAACCGTCCTGCACCTGCAGCAGCCCATGGCGCACGTCCTGCACCCCGACCTCGCGTGCTGGCAGGAACAGGAGGGCTCGTGGTACCGCGCGGACGCGTCCTAGCCGAACGCCGTGGCTGCACCTGCATATCACAAACATTTTCTCATCTTATGCATGTTCGAAAGTAATGTTGCTCAAACCAAAATATGGAATATGTATGCATGTTATACCTGGGTTGCAGCAGGAGGAGAAGCCGCAGGGGCAGGTCTCGTCTGGAGGACCCTCCCCTTAGCACAATCCTTCAGCAGGTGGCGCATCCCCACCATCAGCATCACGGCCTGCTCAGCCCACTCTCGCGGTACCTGTGGAATAATCCAAGACTCAGAACGTGCAAACAAGAAATGATCAATGCGCAAAGCAAGAGGAAATATTGTTTGTACCTGAGCAGGAAACCGCATCGGCGGCTGTGGGAGACGGGGCACGTCAATCACCTCCCATGCGCCCGACGGACTCGTCACGCCTATGGTCCACTTCAGCGTCGGCAACCCCGGTGGTGCTGAAGTGTCCGCGGTCTCGGGGACCCTCGTGCTCCCCTCTCCCCTACCTCCAGCACCTGTACCTCTCCCACCAGCAGGGACCCTAGCACCTCGTCCTCGACCCCGTGCAAAGCGGCCACCGCGGCTCGGCGCTCCACTCTCGTCTCTCCAAGCCCCCACACCGGCCACCCATCTCTCAAACTCCTCCTCCACCCCCAGGCTCCTCGCCAAGTACCAGTCCGCATAAGCAGCGTAGTCCAGGGAGCATCGCAGGTGCCTCTCCAGATCTGTGTCCGGCACGGTGAACAGCTCGAGCTCGGCGCGAGTGTAGGACTCGGTCCTCTGCACACGTGGGGGGAGCAGCCCGGGAACCGCGAACGCTGGGAGGCCAAGTGACTGTCGAGTCACTCGGTCCCCCAGGTACCACTACCATCCCAGAGGGCACTCCAGCAGGACCCTGCTCCGTGTCACCTCCCGACTCCTCGGGAGGAAGTCAGCCTCCATCCCCGCCCACCGGTCCCAGTGAACCTGCAATTCAAATTTTGGGATCCATTCATAAGTCGACTCGGTAAAAATTCTTTTGATAAAAGAAAAGCAAGAAATGTCGATCGTACCACAACCCCTGTCAGATTATCCAGCCAGCGCCGGAAATTCATCACCTCCCCTCTTCGCTCCTTCGCCCGCCGGTACGCCTTACCCCAAGCTAAGCCACGTGGAAGCAGGTTCGGGTCCGTACAAGTATTCTCCGGTGGGAACATCCCGAGAACCTCGTAAGCCCAAAGCTGCAAACGTCATAATTCAGGGTGAATCAATCTCAAATACATGATTCGAGTCGAAAAGCAGTCGAAAGCAATTCATAAGCAAATAATTCGAAATCGTACCTCAAACACCCGCCAGTATCCTCCAACTGTATCTCCGACCCCGCGAGAAGCAGCCCCAAGGAGACAGTAGAGCATGCACAGAGTAGCACCTCCCCAATCGAAGCGCCCCGCCTGTCCCAGGTCCACTAAACCCGCTAGATAGCACAGGTGCACCCGACTACGCCTGTTCGGGAACAGAGAAGCCCCGAACATGTATAGTAGGTACGCCCGGGCCATTTGGGCTGCCTCCTCGTCAGTCGCGGGCTCGTGATCCCAGTACTCCACGAACTGCCCGTAGGCTGCCATCCCTCCGCTGTGGCGTGGCGTCGACCAAGGCACCCCCACTGCCCGGCTCCGCCTTTGTACCGCCATCTCCTCCCTCGGCTGCCATCGCCGTGGCGCCAACCTCGACCTCCTGACCAACGGGATCCGTCCTAGCTCCGCTCCCGACCACCATGTCTTCGTTCTCCCGCGCCATTGCAAGATCGAGAGAGAGAGAGGGTCGTGGGTGAGGACTGTGAGAGACAATGAGAAAGTGAGAGAGCTGAGAGAGTGAAAGAGCTAAGAGAGCCAAGACAATGAGACAATGAGAGAATGAGGGCAGTCGAGAAAATAGGAGCAGACGGCGGTCTGGTTCTCGAGCGCTCGAGAACCAGAAGTTTTAACCCCCGATTTAAAGAAGAAGATGAAGGGTCGGTGGTCCCCAGCGACGGTCTCGAGCGCTCGAGACCATTCCCAAGCGCTCGGGAGTGGGTCCCCTAGTGCCTGCCTCTTTTTGTTACTCTTCGCGAGCTCATGCATTTCACCTTGATTAATGATCATTGTCATTCAAGAATTTTTACAAAATCAATCTCAGTCCTGTTTAAGTCCGAGTCGAGACAAAGCAATTGATGGCGGATTTTGTTTTGTGATCCATTCTGGATCATTCTCGTTTGCCCCAAAATATTCTGCTTAGAGGTCGATAAAAAAATTTTAAATTCTGCAATTGTCGATGTACTCGCAAGAAGTTTTACCCAGCACGTGATACTTCTTTCATCATTTTGTCCACCGAACAGAGTAACGGATGGGCCCCGGTTCTTGTCTCTATCATTGTCGAAGCATTTGTCGATCTCTTTCCAATGCATGCATCACGCGTGTTTGCATTTGCCCCAAAGAACTACGCTGGTCTGATCCCTACAAACGGGGTACGTAGGCAGTCTGAAAAGACACGACCTCATGCATTGAGTGCTTATATGCTTTTCACTTGCATTTGATTCGTAAATTGAGGATTTGGTTCGGCTCGAATTGGCTTGTCTCGATCTTTGGGCGACACTCGCATCCAAACATGATGCCGAGCGCCGTCCAAAGAGGGGCAACTGTAGACACCCCAATTTGGACTTGTCGAATTTCCTCAATTTGTGGCCCTGAGGCCCCCCGGTGATGAATATAGGTCAGAACAAGCCTTGTGCTAATTGAGATGTTGCTCCTTGGAAGAAATGACCAAAATCAATCCCAAGCGCTCTGAATCACTCCCAAGCGCTCAAAACTGTTTTCCAAAAACCACTGGCATGGCTCACTCTCGAGCGCTCGAGAATAAAGTCCCAAGCGCTCGAGACCTCTCCCAGTGCCCAATGGATGAAGGAGATTCCCACTATCCATGCAAGTCATCATTGCTCCGACTGAGGTGAGTCAACACTCAACCTCAGTTAGAGAGGAAATCATCTGAAAGATTTCTTTCAAAAACCACTTGATTTTTCAAAACCATAGGATATATCCCCTATATATATCCCATGTTTTGCAACTGAAAAGGGGGCTCCCTCCCTCTCTCTAGAAACTCTATCTCTGGTCTCTCTTCTGCTCAAAGAGAAAATATCTTTCAAAAATTTTCTTCCCAACCTCAAAGGTGTTCTCCAAATCATCAAAGAAAAGGGCAAGAAACCCAGTGTGTTTGCAGTTTTTGTTCTTTCACCACCATCCAAGGAGTAGGGTGTCCAGTAAAGGTAGAACCACTTCTATCTTTGGTCCACGTCAAGAGGCTATCCTTCATTCTGAGGGAGGGTCTCTCAGCCGGTCCCAGTCCTTAATACTGGTGTATGGTTGGGAGACCCTAGTGAAGAAAGCAAAAATAAAGGGTCCACAAAGAACGTTTTCCCAAAACCCCTTACTGGAAACACTCCAGAGCGCTCTAGAGTACTCTAAAGCGCTCGGGACTGTTTCCAGTCCCATGCATGGCATTTTGTTAAGCAGGCTGGGATGAGATACATTCTTAAACAAAATGGTTTTGTTGTGGCATGCAGACACAAAATATCATTTTTTTTCTAAAGCATAAATGTTCCTTAAAAATTTAAAGTCATATATAATAAAAGTTTTCCTAGGTTAAAAATAAGACCTTCTCTTGTCAAAAAGTTAGATAAGAGTGTTTGCATGGTGAAACAGTGCCATTTCTGTCTACGAGTAAGCTGGTATGTAGTTCACTCCTAAGCGCTCGAATCCATTCCAAAGCGCTTGGGAGTGCATGCAGGCCATTGCATTTCATTTTCCCATTCTTCTTTGCTTTATGAACTTCTGCATGCATAGGCGTGTACTCTTTCTCTTTTAAAAATCGTGGATCTATTTGTTCAATGGCTAGGATACACGACTTGAAAATTTGAGGTCCTATCTCGGTCTTTCAAGTCCTCTGCTGAGCCAGTGATCTGTGTAAATAGCATTTCGCTTTGTAGTCTTCACATTACATTCTGTCGGTACTAACAAAAGGTGCAGGTGTGGGTCCAGATACTCCCAAGCGCTTAAGAGTGCTCTTGAGCGCTTGAGAGTGAAGCCAGCGAGCATTGTTTCATTCCTTGCTATCTTACTGTCTTTCATCGTGTGAGCACCATCACCCTTCCATGCACATGCATCAGTATACACCATTATTTGGCATCCTATTTGTGACTAATGAACTCTGCAGGATTCGGTCAGTAACATTCCCAAGCGCTCGAGAGTATTCTCAAGCGCTCGAGAGTTGATACAGTGGCAGTTTATACTACTTTGCCATCATGCATGTGTCCATCATCATTTTATCATTCCTTGTACACAAACACCAGCATACACCTTCTACGTGCTATACCTACGGATACCTGCTACGTGTTTAATGAAACAAAATCTATCTGAAAAATCCCACAAACGTTTAGTAGAGACCGACATCGCGTCGGGCGAGGGGGGTGCCATAAAACCCTTCCCCCCTCGTAACGTGGCTTCCGAACCCTCGAATGATCTCTGGTTTTCAATCAATCAATTTTCAAATCAAAATGGTTTCTCGGGTGGCGAACCACAAATCCGGGTGGCGACTCTTCAAAATTTTTCGAACCGATTCGACGGAGCGGTGTTTGTTTTTCGGGCCGCCCCGATCTCACCCGGGGCTGTGGTAGCCCACAATAAGCATGAAATCATTCTAGCGAGATCATCCAATTCTATATTACTTATCACGCTCAATCACCATTTATAGCATAACGCCACATGTAGGGACGCCCTTGGAGTGTATCACTTATGCTTTATTCAAAGCACAACGCCACATGTACGGACGCCTTTGGAGTGAAATCACTTATGCTTTATCACACCACGAGTAATACAAGCAATTCATATATGCATTAATCTTTTTAAAGATCAAAATACAAATACTTCAAAAAAAATGATAAGTTCTATCTTTCGAATCTACTTAAACTTAGGGAAGTGAGTAAAGGTATTCTACCGTTCTCCTTATCAATTCAAAACAACAATGTTATACTTGAGTAAGTAAGTAAATAGGAAGTAAGTAAGGATTTCCTTACCATTCTTCTAGGCGGTAGTAACGGCTTACGGACGTTATTCGGCTTACGGACGGTATTCGGCGGTCGGACGGAGTAACTTCCAACGGTGGTCTCCGGTAGCTTTGAAAGAGAAAGGTTTCTCTCGAAACTTCTTCTTGACTATTACTACTACTACTTTTGGATCGAAGGGTGGTCGAGTGGCGGTTTAGTGGCGGCTTTGGATGAGTTTCTTGAAGAACTCAAGAACATGAAGAACAAAGAAAGAACAAAGGAATTCTAGAGAGAAGTTGGAGCAATGAGAAGGTGTGAGTTCAATGCTTGGAATGGGGTCCTATTTATAGGAAAAATCTTGGCTCCCTCTCCCTCTCTAATGGCTGGCCCCTCTCTCTCTCTATATCTCTCATGGATTTGCTCCATAACTCAATCTTTCACTTGTCAAACTTGATTGAAAGCTTGATGGGTTAGGGTTTTAGGCTTGCATGGCTAGGATTTGTACCAAGGATTTGATTATGGAAGATTTGTTGGAAGAAAGGAGACAATGGTACAAGATTTGGTTTTAAACAAATCATAGAAGTACAAAGGAGAGTTAGTTTTGGCTAGGAAAAAGATTCACCCAAGGGTTTGAAAAGATGAAGAAAGATCATGGAAGGTACAATCAAATTTCCTCTCTCTTTCCTCCTTTCTCTCTCTCCTCTCTCCCTCCTCTCTCTCGGCACCTCTTTCTCTCTCTCTCTCTCTCTCTCTCTCTCTCTCTCTCTCCTAGTACACTATATATATATAAACAAGAAAGAATAAGAAAGTACTAAGATACAAGATTTTCCAAATCCAAAATCCTATTTAAAGAAATCCAATAAGGCACATGTTTGATTAAATAAATAAACTAGTGTACTAATGTACTCTTAGGAAGATCAACTCCCCAATAAATTAATCCAATTGGGTACAAAACCCCAATATAAAATAAAGTTAAGGTACCTAGGAAATCTTAGGCTTTTAAGACTACTAAGTACTTACATAATAAAATATATGTACTTCATCACATGGGTTTAAGAAAAAAGACTAGTTTAATAAACTCATGTACTATTTGAAAGAATAACTCTATTACCCAATGGATAATAAATCCCCTAACTTTTATTGTCCAATGGACCAAAATAATAAAAAGAAATAAATAAGTAATTTCTTAGTCTAGGGTTGAAAAGGTTCACAAGGTTCAAGATGACTAGTCAAATCAACTTTATTAGAAGGTTCCCTAGTCACATAGGTACTTTATTGGTCAAAAGACTCTATTACCCAAGGGTCGCTAATTTCCCTAACGGTTATTACCCAATGGATAATAGTTTCCCTTGCGGTTAAAGACTAATGGATAAAAGAAGTACAAGTACTTTTATACTTAAAATAAGATTTGAAAAGACTACATGTACTTTTAGTCAAAAGCTTATTGTCCAATGGACAAAAATTACCCTAACCATTATGGACAAAAAGGTTCAAAAGTTTCAAAAGGTTCAAAAGGTTCATCTAGTAACTAGGTGAGTTAGTTGCTCGGTTCCTCCAACTAGTCGGTTAGAAACCAACTAAATTGGTCAAGTAGGGTTTCTAGTCGAGAGTTAAACAATGACCAAAATTTAACTACAACGAAAATTATCAAGAAATCATATAGCCACTCAAGAGAAAATAAGTAATTCAAATAAAATTCAAATATTTAGCGAAATTTTTATTGACCAAAATTCAGGGGCGTTACAGTTCCTAAAATCCACTAACAAACTCCGGTCTTGTGGACCAACTGCCTCACCGTCTACCTCCTCTTGCCTCGCCTGACGCCCTCTCCCTTGTCCTCTCCCCCGTCCTCTGGCTTGTGTCGTTTCCTGTATATTGCAAACAATAGTTTAGTCTAATAAATGAATTATAAATGAATCATAGACGAAAAATTCTAGAGTAGTAGTAGTACTAGTAGTTGAGTGAAATATATCTATCCAATTCAAAGATAGAAACACAAAATCGTATTCTAACTTTCATGTACCTCGTCCTCTTGTTGAACGGACTCATGCTCATTCTCCTGTACATCAACATGTGGCTCATCCTCACAAATTTCAACATGTGGCTCATCTTCCCCTACATTATCATGTGGCTCATCCTCCCGTAGAACAGCATGTGGCTCATCCTCCTGTACCTCCGAATGTATCTCAACCTCTACATCCTTCTCTACCTGAGCATGTTGCTCAACCTCCACATCCTCCTCTACCTCCGAATGTACCTTAACCTCTTGCCTCTGCCCTTGTCCTCGAGTTTTTCCTCGTTTCCTTTCCAAAGTTAAAGTTTGGTCAGCCTTCCTCTTCCTTGCAGAAACGATAGGAGGAACTCGTTTCATTTGCTGTACATTGTAAACAATACGTTAGAATCATAGTTGTCAAAATCGTACGATTTACGCAAAAACGATACAAATCTATAAATGAATCAAGGTTTATCACATTTGCATTTGACTAATATGAAACCACATGCAAAACTATAGTATTTATTTTCCTACTAGGTACTAGAGTCTACCTCATGATGTTGCTCAACCACCACATCCTCCTCACCCCCAACCTCTTGCCTCTGGCCTCGTCCTCGTATTTTGCCTCATTTACTTTCCAAAGTTAAAGTTTGTTCAGCCTTCCTCTTCCTTGTAGAAACAGTAGGAGGAACTCGTGTCATTGTATTTCCTGTACATTGCAAACAATACATTAGTCTAATGCTTGAATTAAAGGTAGGTGAATCGGATACTAATCTCTGAATAAAGATACATAAATCGGTGTCACACCTTGCGTCTAGAAACACCCAAAACGAAGTTTAACAAAGAATAAACTACCGTGCCAGATAATACCAACGATAGACCACATAAACCTTGGCTATAGAATTATATCAGAATCCATCAATGGTAACATGACAAAAACTTTCCATCAATAAACTTTTACTTTCAAGCTCATAAGAGAAGCATTAAATTGGCATAAGACTTGCACATGTAATAAAATATAAGCCAAGTGTCAAGAAAACCCCGTTAACACCTAGAACACAATTGATATCACCAAATCACCTTTACGAAAAGAAAAAATCAAGTTTACTTGCACAAACCAACATATGAATGCATAAAATGCATGTCCCTCCCAAATAGAAGACTAAAAGTTGTATTTTTAAAGACTAATCTGTACAAAGTTAAGAACTGCGAATTTATAAGATCAAATTAGATATATAGAACAGCAACTACTCAAAAAATTAAAATAATACGACCTCTTTAGGTCGCTCAATTAATTCCACAAACTCAGACCACATGCTGCGGTCAAAGTATTTCCAGCAGTGTCACACCAACTTGTAAAATCTGCCAAGATCAAAGTATACACCCAAATGACCTAGGATTTGGTATAACTCATAATAACACATCAAAGTTCATCCTTGATTTTTTCTAGAATTTTATAAGGAAGAGAATGAAGTCAAATTCAATCTCAAAGTCAGAAATTCTGTGCAGGAAACACAGTTTTTCAGTAGAGCAGTTTGTGATCGAATATTCATTACAAATCGTGTATTTCATATTTTTCGATGATTCCATTGCCAAAACAACACCAACTTAACAATCTTTAAGACTCGAAAGGACCCATAACCAATAAACTTGTCTAAGTATAACAAATTTGATGAAAAATGCAGCTTTGGATGCTGCCCAAATTTTCTAAAATATCTTCACATCAATAGCAGTAAGAAACTTCAAAATTCTACAAGTTCATGCTCATAATCCATCTATATACCAGCTAACATGCATCAATCTTGGGTTTCCATGATCAAAATCATATTATCCACAAATTAACAATATTTGAGAATTTAAGATGAATTAGGTATAAAATCACCATGTAAGCACTATAGAACCATAATTCTTAAATCTCTTCCATGTAGGTTGATTCTATATGCATATATTCATCAATACTCGTAGTTTAAGAAAGATTTCTTACCACAAGAAGAGAAATTTTCAGATTACATGTCAAACTCCAAGATATTACTTCAAGTTCTTCATGCCAAACTAGGGTTTTCCTATTCTTTTTCAATGGGGAAGAAAGAACTCCGAATGGGGTAATGTTATGAATGTTTATGGGTTCTCACAATCGGATTCTAATGACTGAAATAGAGGGAACAAATCGGACTCTAATGTCTGAATGGGGTAAAATACTTTGGATATTAAAATCCGAATGAGGCAAAACATTTCAGATATTAAATTTTGAATGACCTTACCTTACAAATTCAGCTAAATATTAAAATCCAAAAATTTTGTCAATCATTCTGGACAATGTCAATGGTTTGTATACCAAGTTACCAATTGACTACATTAACAACCTTTGGTGACTCGTTTCAAAAAAACATAGCCAATTGAACTTTGGTATCAAAACCGAAAGTAATTAATTATTTCAGAAACGGGTTTTCTTCGCATTTGTGTTAATGGTACTATTTCTAGGAGTGTAATCAAAACAGACTTTTCACTAGGTTATTGTGTTACAAATTGGAAGTGTTTCTACGTGTCATGATATTGAGTTATAGTTGTGAAGCCATATCGCATCTCTATAAGAATAATAAAAGAGCTACAATTGGTGTGTTGAGCATTATTCATGCATATTGCATCTTACAAATTTATTAACACGTGTACAGACCACAGAGCTCATCGATTTGGCTTGCTTTTACAATAAGATGCCTTCAAAAATTGGTTGAAAGAAAAGCTACAGCTCTGGCTACAACCAAGAGGTGCTAATCGAAATAGAGGGGACTAATCGGACTGTAATGTCCGAATGGGGTATAAAGATTTGGATATTAAAATCCGAATGAGACAATAAATTTTGGATATTAAATTCTGAATGACCTAACAATTCAACTTTTATAATATTCAACTAGAGGGCTATTCGGAAATTAAAATCCGAATGAATTTTGAATACAATGAATTTCAGATATTAAAATCCGAATAAGGGGCAAACAATAAGACTTTAATACCCGAAACTGTGGAAAACAATCGGACTCTAATGTTCGATCAAATCTGAAATATACGAAATAGTAGCGTACTCACTGTGGGTTTCTCAAAAAAAATTCAAACAAAAATCGGGAAAAAAAAAACCCGCATAATAACAAAATTCAAAATTTTACCGATGTTTAACTTCGAAATAATTGGTGATGGCGACGTGTTGTGCTTTCTTCTCACACCTCCTTCGCCTCAAAGTTGTACTGTTATTGTGGTGTGGTGAGAGTGGTGTTGGTGGCTGTGGAGGAGAAGAAGAAACGGGGCAAAAGGAGAAGAAGAAACGCAAGGGAGAGAGAGAGAGAGAGAGAGAGAGAGAGAGAGACGGGAGGTGGGGCTATGGGGTGGGAGTTGGTGGTGGCGGTAATGGGGTGGGAGTTGGAGCTGTCGACTGGAGAGAAGGAACAGACTATGGAGATGTGGACAGTAGAAATAAAACCTAGGTTTGAAAAGGGAACGTCGTACTGAAGAAGGAACGGATTCTGGGCTATATGTTTTTTGTACAGAAGGGCAAAAAGGGGAGTTCAAGGATAATTTCTTGGTTGTAAGTAGCAATTCCTTATAAGGTGGTGGTTTGTAGATAGCAATTGACTGCGAGTAGCAAGAACTGGGCTGCGAATAGCGGCCACCAAAAAAAAAACAAATACACTACAGTCACCGACTGGGAGGTAGAGGTGTCAAATGTGTCAGTCGTGTCGTGCCGTGTTATTCAACTTCTGTGCCAATCGTGTTTTGTGTCGTGTCGTGCTGTGCCTATTTACTTCATTGTGCCATGGCGTGCCGTGTCGTGTCGTGTTTTAATCGTGCCTTGTTGGGCCATTTTACTTTATCTTGCCGTGTCAGGCTGTGCCTTTTTTAAATCGTGTTGTGTCGTGTCATGCCCGATTAATTAATTGTGATGTGTCGTGCCCGATTAATTAATCGTGACGTGTCGTGCCGTGCTTTTTTTGTTATGTCGTGCCGTGCTTTTTTGAATCGTGCCGTGTCGGCCCGTTTACGTAATCATGTTTTGTGTCATGCCTTTTTTAATCGTGTCGTGCCATGTTGTGTCATTAATTTTCGTATACACATCACCAACAAATTTTCGTCTGAAAAAAAATCTTCCCAAAAAATACACATTCTTGTGCCTCTAATATTCTTAAGTTTGTAGACTTGTAGTATTCAATCCTAATTTGAGGCGTGCTAACAAAAAAATTATCTTTTTTGCTTAAAACTTTATTGAGACTTGTAAATTTCTGCAAACTAGTCAAGCTGTATGGGGCGGCTACAAGACACCTTAGTCCATATTGTAAGTACGAAGAACCAGGAACAAGAAAATCAAATTAACCAACAGATACAGCTCTAGACTTTCCAAAGGGACACCAAAAACAATCTGGGCCACTAATAAATTAGTGGTGAACATCCCTAAATGGTTTTTGGATCGAATAATGCTTTATACACAAGATACAACAACACCATGATACTTTTAAGAAAATAGGGGTCCTTGCATACCTCCAAATGCAGCACATGCAGCGGAGAACATTAGCAATGGAGGTAAGCCGAGCAGAAAAAGTAACAAATGATAAAGAAAAGACAACGTCATAAGAGATATAAGGAAGGTTCACATGAGAAAAGCTAAACAAGTAAACTGACTTGTTTTTAATGATTAAGCCATATATAGAAGCTTGAAGAGTGCATTTCAACGTCCAGAATCATAAACAATTAGAGCGGCATATAAGTGCAAAGAAAAAGATTAATAAATTATTGAATTATAAAAAAATACATAGAAATAAAGTAAAGTATAATTTGAAATTCCTTGTTTATTTAATAACATTTTTTTTTTGTTTTTCCATGTCTCGTGTCGTGCCGTGCTTTGACGTGCCCGATGAGAACCGTGTTGTGTCGTGTCTATGCCATGTCGTGTCGTGCCGTGCCTGACTAGAACTGTGTTGTGTCGTGCCATGCCCGTCCTACTTTCGTGCTCGTGCCCGTGCCCGTGCCGTGCCTAGCTAGAACCGTGTTGTGACTCGTGCCCCATCCCACTTCCGTGTCGTGCCCATGCCGTACATGTCTAAGACCGTGTCATGTCGTGCCGTGCCAGACCAACTTCCGTGTCGTGCCCGTGTCGTTCCCGCTCACTTTCGTGCCCGTGTCGTGCCGCGTGCCAACTAAGACCGTGTCATGCCGTGCCGTGCCAGGATTAAACCATTCATGTGTTGTGCTGTGCCGCCTTCAAACGTGTCGTGCCCGTGCCGACCTGGCCCATTTGACACCCCTATTGGGAGGGTCGGTGACCGGCCACCGACAGCGTGTGGGACCCACTTCGGGCCCCGTACGAACGATCCAAGCCGCTCAATACTTTTAAAAAAAACCCAGTGGGCCTTGGGAGAAATAAGCTCAATGCGATATGTATACGTGCTCGATTCAAACTTTCCAAAATCAGATGATTCGAGCCGTTCAAAAATAAAAATTTAGAACGAGCACGTACACATATCGGATTGAGCTTATTTTTCGTGAAGCCCACTCAATATTTTTTTTAAATTATTGAGCGGCTCAAATCGTTTGTGCGGGACTCGGAGTGACTCCACACGTGGTCGGTGGCCGGTCACTAACCCCAGTTGGTGACTGTAGTGTTACTGCATAAAAAACATGTGGAGGATGACGACGTCCTGTGAGTTTTTTCTCTTGGAAGGAAGTGCGAGTGGGTCGGAGCCCACACGGTTCCTCTCGAAAGGCACTTCGATTGAATGAGAAGGGAAACTTTCAAAAAAAAAAAAAAACCCTTCAATTTTTAGTTGATTTGCAAAAAAAAAAACCTAAATTTTAATTAAAAAAAATAGACACTTGAACTTATCATTCCGTTAACAATTAGGCTTTCACTGTCCAATTCCGTCAATTTGTAATGAATGAAGCAAACAGAAGGTGTTAAACCTTCCTCTCTTTTTTTACTTTTACTTCCAAAAATTACTTTCTAAACTCTTTCTTTGTTTAGTAGTAAATAAATATGCAATAATTTTTTTTTACTATTTATCAAAAATTACTTTATCTCCATTTTTAACTATTTACAAAAATAACTTTATGCCCTCTCTTTTTTTTTTCTTTCAAATTTTACCTCTTCCTCCCCCCTCTCTCTCTTTCTTTTTTAAAAATTTGACATCACACCATCTATCAACCCCACAACCAACCGCAATGCCCTAGCCCCAATTTCAAAATTACTTTTAACTTCCTTTTTTAAACCTTTTATTTCTAAAAATTACTTTTTACTCTTTTTTTAGTTGTAAATAAATATACAATAAAGTTTTTTTTAGCATTTATCTAAAATTACTTTAACCCCGCTTTTTACTATTTACAAAAATTACTTTAACCATCATTTTTACTTTCAAATCATACCTCTCTCTCTCTCTCTCTCTCTCTCTCTCTCTCTCTTGAAATTGGGGTTAGGAATTTGGCGGTTGATTGGTGGTGTGGGGTCGAATTTCTGGGGGGGGGGGGGGGGGGAGCGGTTGTAAATGTGAAGACCCGTGCAATAATCTCATTTTTAGTAAAATTGTGCTTTGATTTACTTTGGTTATTTAATTGATGTCATCGCACGGATTGACATGTCGTTATGCATGGGGCATTCGGTAGATAGTTAAACTTTGAGTTACGGTGTTGAAATGATGTTTGGAAGTGTTGGTAGCAATCGAGGTTTGATTCGATGAACGTTGGCAAAAATTTTCAATTATGTCCATGATGTACAGGTACGACAATTTTCTATACCAGTACACCTCGACCAAAAACTATGTAATGCTGAATTTTCTTGGTAGCTGTACCGGTACTGTAGTTTTCCAGTACCGGTATAAGCTGGAAATTTCTGACGATTTTTGTACTCGATCCAAGACACTATAAATAGACCTCTTATGTTATTTTCTCACTCCAAGACCTCGAACCTAGCCCTAAAATCGCCTCTCTCCCTTCTCTCTTCAATCTCTCACCCAAATCCTTGGATTTACATATCAAACATCTCAAAATCTTCAAGATCTATGGGCTGTTCATCCTAATCTATTCCAGAATCAAGGTTATTGCACTCAAAGAGTTAAGAACTCCATCATTTTTGAATTGCTGTCTCTCTCTCTCTCCTCTCAATCACTTGTTGAACCTCACTTATTCCTCTTGATCTTGGGAAATCCTGGACCTAGGTCTCGTATTGTAGCTTGGGAGCAGCTAGATCTTGGTGGTTTCAAGCTTGGGTCACTTAGGGTTTTGCTCAAAACCTATTGTGGTAGGGATTTTTTACTCTTGTTATACGTTTATGTGATGTTTATGTACCTAGATCATGCCTTGTTTCGTGCTCAAGGTTGGGTTTTGTGTTTCCGTCGAATCTGTCATTTTCTGGGTTCCAACCACTTCAAATGGCCATAACTTCCTCGTCCGATGTTTATTTCATGCAAACTTTATACCGATTCGAAGGTCTTGAAGTTAGCTTTCCATTGCCGCTAGAATCGTCTTAAAACTCCTAGTACACAGAAAGTTATGATCATTTGAGTAGAGGTATGTCGGTCTGCCAATGTCTGCTGGCTACTCCTAAGGTTGTTTTTGTCCCATATTATGACTCCCTATATAATTAGAACATGTTTAAGTCACTCTTGAGTATGATTTCTTGTGTCTTAATGACTTGTTATTCGATCTTGTCTCTCGGCACTCGTTAGAGTGAAATACCGTGGACTATAAGGGACATTGTGGTGAGTGTTATGGGTAAACATGAGCTTGTCTAGTGATCCGATGAGTAGTATTAAGACTTGTATCCTCGTGCCTCGTCTTGTTGAGCTCTCTAGGTTCCTTTGGCACTCGTTCTATAAGATTCTTGTTTAGAACCTAGCCGGTGATGTGTTGTGGAGTTGTTGTGGGTCTGGTACGTGGCATAAGTTAATGGTTTAAGGGCTATTTGCACCAAACCAATATGGACATATTTATGATTATGCATATGAGCAATTAAATCACTTTGATCCATAAGATTTATTATCTTATCATTAAGCTCTAAGCTTTCAGTTCTTTCCATGATTTTTATTGCCATGCTACTTTTTAATTCAAATAAACCATGCCCATAAATGGTTGAAGGAAGAACTGGAGGAATCATCCAATGGTTTAATTGTTCTTGCATATTAGCATATTCTACTAATTCAGTATTTTTAATTCTATCATTATCAGATCTAAATAATCTTCTCATTTTGAGATGATTGTGTTAGTACTCATATAAATTATTCTCCCATGATTTGCCTTATTTTTTTTTTTAAATGGAAGGGAACATTATAGATAACACATATGTCAACGGTTTACGCAAGGCCAAATTACCCTTCTCGGGTCCTCATTGCCGGACAAATCCGAACGCGATTTGGATGACGTCCAACTACCCAAGATGTTCTCTTACATTTTAAAGATTTTAACTTGTTGTTTTTATTTAAAAGGCATCCTCATGTTAGAGTAATTTATACTTACACTAAAAAATTAATTTAAGCCATTCTTGGCTCTAAAACCAAGTAAGTAAAGGATCAGTATATAAAAAGAAGAGAAAAGACTGACCTTTTATTTATTAAGATAGGCGGATGCCAATATTACAAAGGAGGAAGAAGAGAAGGAGAGCAACTCAGAGGATTTTAAGAGAGAGGACAATCCAAAACCTGAGTTTTCTCTTAACAGACGCATCGTATATATAGAGGACTCATAGGTAAAACCCAAATGAAATACAAATGAAATTGTACTAAAATTACAATCAAATTAGATCTGGAATGGAGATTCGTCGGGTGCTTAGTGGGCCCTATCGTCACATTTATTTGTCATTCCACCGAAAGTTGAGTGTTGCTTGAAGTTCTTCACCACCGAAGGTTAAAAAAAGATTGTTCTAGTAAAAATATGAAGATTTTAGAGAATGGTATTTCTCAAAATACGATGAGAATCAAATACAAATTTTCAAAAAAGAATTTTATAATTGGATAGAATATTCAAAAAAAATTGTTCCTTTTACCCAATGGTTTTATGGTAAATATTTTACAGAATTTGATCAATCCATCAATGTTATGGAAGATTATCACATAAACTGGAAATCTATGACTGGAACCATAATTAGAGCTGTCCATCCTCCAACTGTCCCTTTGAAATTAGAAGGAAGTTCTGAATCGGACTCCTTGACCTTAGAAACTGTAACTACAGAAGAAAGAGATAATAATGAGAAAATTTATAAGCAAAATAATTATACCAATCTACATCTTAGTACTATTGGAACTCAATTGAACCGAATAGAAGGACAAATAGCCCAAATTCATGAAGATCTTAAAAATCTTAAACTTAAGGAGAAAGAACAGGAATCCAAAACCTTTCTTACTAATATTCGACCTCCTGTATCAATAACAGGATTTAATTTAAGTAATTCAAAGAAGAATTCAGAATTATTGGATGAATTAGGGAAAAGGCTAAAGGGCCTTTCTATTAATGTTATTTCTGAAAAATTGGAACCAGAAATAAGTAATCAAGAAATTTCAGAGATGGAGGCTACTTTTCTCCAATCCCAAAATGATACTATTAATAAAATCCAATATCCTATCGAGAAATTTCCTTACGCTGGGTCGGATAGATATTATTATCCTAGGCCTAGTCCCCAGGATATGTTAAATGAGGAATATGGTTTCCATCGACAAAATTCTTTTAATGGCAAAACCATATATGAATGGATTATAGATAGTATGACTGAATACCAAACTTTTGGAGCCGTACACCAAATGATGATGTACAGTACTATTGGTATACAGAATAAAAATACTGACAAAGAAATAGCCAGTTTCATAACAGCTGGTTTTATAGGTATGAGTAAAGGATGGTGGGATAATGTTTTAAGTTCAACCCCGCATTCAGAAATTCTAAACGCAGTAAAAATGGAAAATGTTACCCCACAGCAAGATGCTGTTTACACACTTGTTCAATCAATCATTCTTCATTTTGTTGGTCAATGGGATAACCAAAGAGAAAGGAGTAGAGAATTACTCCAGAATCAGAAATGCCCAATGTTAACTCATTTTCGTTGGTACCAAGATGTGTTCTTAGCTAAAGTAATGCAAAGACATGATGCTAATAGTGAATATTGAAAATCAAAATTTATTGATGGTTTACCTCACTTTTTTGCTGAGAAAATTAGGAAGAAGTTGAGGGATCAACACAATGGTTTGACCATTATGTATGATAATTATATTTATGGACAATTAGTCTCCATAATTATTCAAGAAGGATTAACTTTATGTAATAATATAAAACTCCATAACCAGTTGAAAATACAACACTTGACTGGTAAACAAGAATTGGGACAATTCTGTGATCAATTTGCCTATGATATGAATACATATCCAAAAGCGTATAGAAAGAAGAATAGCATAATAAAACTACGAAGAAAAATTACAAGAAAAAATCTTGTAAGAAAAGGAAGACAGAGCAATCTGGCTCTAAAGAATATGCTCCTTAAAAGAAGCAAAGTAATAAATCCAAAAAAGGGTTACAGCAAAATGTTTTAAATGTGAAAAAATAGGATATTATGCTAATAAGTGTAAGACCAAGAAAAAGATTAATGGGCTTCAAATAGATGAGGAGTTAAAACAACAACTCTTCAAACTTATGTTAGATTCTAGTGACTCGGAATCAGGTGGTAATCCAAATCCAGAGGATCAGATTAATGAAATATCTAATGAAGAGGATACTTCTTCTAGTTCAGAAGAAGAAGAAATTTCTAATAATTGCAACTTTAGTAATCTTGAATGTTCTACCTCTAATAATTATTGGAGGGCAATAGTAGAAATGAATGGTCTTAGTATTAATGTTCTTACTGATAAACAACAAGATTTATTAGATATAATCGATCAAATTGAAGATTCTCAGTTGAAAATAAAAATTATTGAAACATGTATTTCTTCTACTAGAGAAGAAGAAATAGAAGAAAAACCCCAGGTTCCTGATGGAACCTATAGTCTAAAAAATGTTTTAGATCGTTTGGAACAGGTTGATAATTACAAACCTGTCACGATTCCAGATCTTAAGGGAGAAATAAATACTTTAAAGGCAGAAATAAAATTATTAAAATCATTCCAAAATAAAGCTACTCAAGAGCTTTATGATATGAATCAAAAACTTATCACTTTGGAAAAGAAAGGTAGCACTAATGACAATATTAATCCAGATTTTTGAAGATCATTAGTAATGTGGTCTACCAAAAATGGCATATAAGAATAAACTTAATTATTCAAAAAGAATACACTATTAGCAATATTATTGCCTTAGTTGATAGTGGTGCGGATATGAATTGTATCCAAGAAGGGTTAGTTCCACCCCATATTTTGAAAAAACTTCTCAAAGTTTCACTAATGCTAGTGGTTCCAAAATGTTGATCAAATATAAACTTAACAATGCTTATGTGTGTAATCAAGGAGTTTGTCTGGAGACAACTCTTCTTTGCATTAGAAATCTCTAGCAACAATTGATTCTAGGCACACAATTTTTAGCAATGATAATGCCTATGCAACCAGTACTACTCGGATAACGGCTCATATTGACGGCCATGAGATATTTTTTGAATTTGTTTCCACTCTTACTTATAAGGAGATCAATGATATTATGAGCAAAATTTCTATCAAGGATAAACAAATAAATTTTCTTCAAAAAGAAATCCAAATTATGGGAATTGAAGAAACTTTACAAAAAACCTTTCATGAAGGAGAAAATATCTTTGATAGAGAAAGATTTCAATAAGGAGATCTGTAGTGATATTCCTAATGCTTTCTGGAATAGGAAGAAACATATTGTTTCATTACCTTATGAAAAAGATTTTGATAAAAGAAGGATTCCTACTAAGGCTAGGCCTTCTCAAATGAAGCAAGAATATTTGAAATTATGTCAAAATGAGATCAACAACTTGTTGACAAAACAATTAATAAGGAAAAGTTACTCTCCTTGGAGTTGTACAGCCTTTTATGTTAATAAGAATGCTGAAAAAGAAAGAGGCGTTCCTAGGTTAGTAATAAACTACAAGCCTCTTAATGAAGTGTTAATGTGGATTAGATATCTAATTCCTAATAAAAAGGATTTATTGGATAGATTGAATAAAGCAGTAATTTTTTCTAAGTTTGATTTAACGAATCTGATCGATATAAAACAGCTTTTACTGTTCCTTTTGGACATTACGAATGGAATGTTATGCCATTCGGTCTGAAGAATGCACCTTCTGAATTTCAAAACATAATGAATGACATTTTTTATCCCTATGCTGAATTTGCAATATGTTATATTGATGATGTTTTGATATTTTCTCAGAACATAGACCATCATATCAAACATCACTACAAGAAAAATTCAATTGGGTGATGAATAAAAATCATCCCAAATTGCATGTTTTTCATCACAAATCATATAGGTGACGAAAAAAAATTTGTCGACTAAAGGTTGTTGAGGATTCCTACCTGGTGACGAAATCTATTTTTCGTCACCTATAGTGCCTTTTGATGACGAAATATTTCGTCACCAAAAAGTGAATAATTGGTGACGAAAATTTTTTCCTCGCTCATTGTGCTTTTTGATGACGAAATTTTTTGTCATCAATTATTCCTTTTGGCGACAAAAAATTTCGTCGATTGACTAGGTCAGCACACTTCCTTCTTGTACGTATGACGGATACCATGGAATTATTCAGTAGACTTTATATTCAAGAGATTGTACGACTGCATGGGGTACCGGTATCAATTGTATCCGATCGCGACCCGCGCTTCACGTCAAATTTCTGGCAAAGTCTGCAGCAAGCATTGGGAACAGATCTTCGTTTGAGTACAGCCTTTCACCCTCAAACAGACGGACAAACCGAAAGGACGATTCAGACCTTAGAGGATATGCTTCGTGCCTGTACCCTGGACTTTACGGGAAATTGGGAATGTCATTTACCGTTAGTCAAATTTGCCTATAACAATAGTTATCAGGCCGGCATTGAGATGGCTCCGTACGAAGCCCTATACGGATGACCCTGCTGATCCCCTATCTGTTGGACTGAGCTAGGAGAAGCAAGCCTATTGGGACCAGAACTTGTTAGAGAGACAACAGAAAAAGTCAGAATCATCCGCCAACGACTTTTGACTCTCAGAGCCGACAGAAAAGCTACATTGACAAGAAGACTAGACCACTATCCTTTCAAGCTGGGGAGCATGTATTCGTTAAAATCAAACCACGACGAAGAGTTATCCGGTTTGGAAAGAAGGGGAAGCTATCACCCCGGTATATCGGACCATTTGAGATTTTGGAGAAGATTGGAGATGTCGCCTACCGCCTAGCCCTGCCACCTCAAATTGACAGAGTTCACGATGTCTTTCATGTGTCTATGCTTCGCAAGTATATGTCACACCCCTCTCACATACTCAACTGGGAGGAGGTCACACTTAACGAAGACACGACTTTCGACGAACAACCTGTTGAGATACAAGATTATAGTGAGAAGAATATCAGGGGTAAGACGATCAAACTCGTCAGGATTTTATGGCGACATCGGGGTACAGAGGAGTCAACTTGGGAAAGAGCTGATACTATGCGCACCAACTACCCGTATTTGTTTCCACCAGAAGGTATACTTTAATTTCGAGGACGAATTTTTTTTTTTAGGGGGGAAGGTTGTAACATTCCTAAATTTTAGATAAATAAAAATTTGAAATTTGAAATTTTAATTCGTTAATTAATTAAATTCATTAATATGACTACTTGATTAAATGTATAATTTGAATTAGTCATAAGATAGTTCTAAACCTTACATATATACACAAATTATCAAGTGAGGGATCCCTCACTTTGTTAAAATGCGGGACTTTCATTTTTCGATCAAACTTTGAAAATCCGAACCGTTCAATGTGTGCAGAACGTGATTTTAAGGGTCCCCGCGAGAAATCAGCAAAAAAAATGACCGGGAAGGGCTTCATCCGAGCAGTTTTTTTTGAACCGTTCAATGAAAACTGCTCGGATGAAGCCCTTCCCGGTCATTTTTTTTGCTGATTTCTTGCGAGGACCCTTAAAATCACGTTCTGATCACTTTGAGCGGCTCGGATCATCGAAATTCAATCGGGAAGGAAAGTCCCGCATTTTAAAAAAATAAGGGATCCCTCACCGGAACCTGACTGTACATATATATATGTATGCATCCACACTTATCTTGTATTCTCTCCTAACTAACTCACCCGCACCCTAACATTTTTCATCCCATAATTTATGGGATTTCCTCTCACCACTCTTGACAGCCCTCTCTCTCACTCTCTCTCCTTCTCTCTCACACTCCATCACCTCCACACTTATCCCCCACACTCCTACTATCTCTACACTTGCACCCCCTCTCTCTCACTTCTCTATACAAAACCCACACCTCTTATAATCCGAAAATTGATAGCCAGATCATTTTCATAGCTGCATAATTGTGGAGAGAAACACCCACCGCACGACTAAAGTCAGCCCCGAGTTCTTCGCCGCCACCGTCTTTTTCCTTTTTCTGAAACCATCCAGAATCCATTTTTCGCTTGTAACCGAATTCGAGGTAGTATAATCGCTCCCCTACTTTCTCCTAAGTATATAAATGTGCTATTATATTAGTTGTAATGATAGGAATTGAAAAGAAACAAACCCGTGCATTGTAAGTTGAGAAAATCGAAAATTCCCGTTTTCGGTTCAGATCTGTTTTTTTGGTGAAACTATTCATATGGAAAATCTTATCCATTCATCTTGTTCGTCTTGTCGAGACGATTCCAGAAAGGTATAATAAGCCCATTTTCGATGTCGGGATTGATCACACGATCCGGTCAAAGTTTCGGATTAAACCATATATATATGATATATATATGTATACCTGCGTAGGAGTGCGTACAGTGCTCAAGGTAGATGATGACTGACGTCATCATGAAGCCATTCGTCAGAAATTACAGTTTATCCCCTGTGTTTTGGTTTGTACTAAAATTTAATCCCAAACTATGTGAAATTATTATTTTACCTCCTGTGCTAAAATTTTAAACTTTTAGGATACATCTATGACTATTTTTTTGGGATTTGTGATTTATTTTCTACCTCGAAAGGATTTAGTAACTAAAAGCATTAGGTTTAGAAAAGAATAAAATTATTTTTGGTATTATTATTTTTATCGTTAACGACCCTAAAAAGAAATTAATAAAAACTATTATTAATTTACTTGTCAACAAACCTTAAGGGCATCGGCCAATCATAAAATATTATGTGTTTCCATACTTGCACAATACCAATTGCTATGCTTGCCTTCATTTTGAGATACATGTTGTTTGTTGATTAAGCTATTATGAAGTATTATTGTTGTAATTGCCAGATTGAACTTAGGTTCACGGGGTGGTTCGAGTAGTGAACACATAGACGTGGTTAAGTAATGGATAAAATGGTAAAGTTGATCAAGGATGTTGGGTGCCGATAAAGGACCCCGAGTACGGTAAAGTACTCAGAGTGTGTGGAGGACGGTAAAGGACTCCGGGTACAGTATTTGGGATACGGTAAAGGATCCTAAATACGGTACAGTACCCAGTGTGTGTGTGGAGGACGGTAAAGGACTCCGGGTACAGGATTTGGGACACGGTAAAGGATCCTAAATGCGGTATAGTGCCCAGTGTGTGTGTGAAGGACGGTAAAGGACTTCAGGTACAGTATTTTGGGAAACGGTAAAGGATCCCTGAATACGGTATAGTACCCAGTGTGTAGAGTTGGGAGACGGTAAAGGATCCTGACAATAAGATAGTGCGACCCCTAATGCTGAGTTGTCATGGAGAGTTATTCCATGGGAAGGTCAATGTTGGTGGATGTGGGAGGAAAGGATCTCGTGGAGAGAATCCTTAGATTTCATGTAAGATAATAGATAGTGAAGGAAATGACAATGTGTTATTATTCTGTACCTCCTGTGAATTGTTATATTGTTGATTTGTTAATTGTAAGGTAAGGGGTTAGTAGGGTTGAGATTTTCTACTGAGTTTCAAAACTCATCATAGTGCCGTTGGGCTGGCGTTTCATGCCAGGTAATCCAGAGACCGAGGAACAGAATCCACAGCAAGATGAACATACCATGGTGAAGACCTCTCAACTGAGGAAGGAGAGTTTGTTGAGCCTTGGAGGCCATACCCTTAGAAGCTCTGTTAAATTGACGTACTTTTATTTAGATTTTTATAAGTGTTATCACATTTGTCAAACTCTATTACATTTTGTTGGTTTGTAAGATAATTAAATAGGTTTGAATTTGGTATTGAAGGTTTCCGCTGCTAAACTCTGTTTAATAAAATTTCATTTCTTATATATCAGTTTTATGAATTATTAAATAAAATAATAATAATTTATTTAACGTGCCCAAAAAATCAGGGCGTTTCGTTGCAAAAGATGTTTTCATATGGGGAAAATAATCCTTCTTTCTTGCTCATGCTGGGTTTCTAACCCGAGTATCTTGAGTTTTTTGCGCATGTTCCGACCAATTGCACCACACACACTTTTCAATAAATAGTTGAAATATCTAATACATAACACATATGTTTAACATGAAAATATATTTTGAATGTAATTTTGAACCTTTAAACATTAAAATTAGCAATTTTGCTAAACATGAAAGTTGTAGGTAATTGAGTTATTGTTCAAACCCAATTTGAATTATCTCAATCGGAGTTTTTAGTAAAGAGTTATGTCCGAAATACATTTAGCGACAAAGCAAAATTCATAAATTTCGTCACGACAGGTACCCTTTTGACGACGAAATATATTTTTCGTCGCTAAAAGCGTTAAAATGGAGACAAAATTATTTTTCTTCACCAAAGTTAAGCATTTGGTGACGAAATATATTTTTGGTCACCAAATGATTATCTTTGGCGATGAAAAATAATTTCGTCACCTTTTTTTAAGCTTTCGGCAACGAAAAATGTATTTCGTTGCCAAATGGGTATTTTTGGTGACGAAATTATTTTTTTCGTCGTTAAACAGGTATAATTGGTGACGAAATTATTTTGTCACGGAAGTTGTCAAAACAGTGACGAATTTATTTTGTCGTTGCCAAATATACTTATTTAGTGACGAAATTAAATTTCTGTCGCCACTTTTTCGCCACCAATTTTCATTTTTCTTGTAGTGATCTATGAAGTTTTAAAGATGTCATTAAAAGAAATGGTCTTGTAGTTTCTGCTCCTGAGATGAAATTATTCCAGACTAATGTCAGGTTCTTAGGACATAATATTCACCAAAGAAAATTATTCCTATTGATAGCAGCATAGAATTTGCTTCTAAATTTCTAGATGAAATTCTAAATTTCTAGATGAAATAAAAGAGAAAACCCAATTGCAAAGGTTTCTTGGAAGTCTCAATTATATAAGAGACTATTACAAAGAATTAGCCCAGGATTCGGCTCCTTTATATGAAAGACTTAAGAAGAATCCTCCTCCTTGGACAGAGCGTCATACTAAGCCTGTCCAAAGAATTAAATTGAAGGCTAACCAAATGCCATGTCTAGCAATTGCTAATCCAGAATGGAGGAAAATTGTGGAGACTGATGCTTCTAATGTTGGTTATGGAGGCATCTTAAAACAACATAACCCAAGTACTTCCAAAGAAGAATTGGTTAGGTTCACTTCTGGTCTCTTTAAGAATGCTTAAGCTAATTACAACACAATAAAGAAAGAAATTCTTTCTATTGTTAAATGTATAAACAAATTTAAGGATGATTTACTTAATCAACACTTTCTTCTTAAAGTAGATTGCAGTGCAGCAAATAAGGTTTTGAAACAAGCTATTAAAAACCTAGCTTTAAAGCAAATATTTGCTAGATGACAGTTTGAATTATCTGCATTCGATTTTGATATTGAATATATAAAAGGAGAAAATAATTCTCTCCCTGATTTCCTTACTCGTGAATTTTTACAAGGATAAATGCATTTGATTGGAAGACTTGATATAATTAACCAAATAAGATTTTGGGAAGACTATATCAAAGATCTTGAAAATAGAAGGACTAATATATCTAGAAATTCTTACAAGGTTAATTTGACCATTTATCGTTACAAGATTGCTCAATTACAGCAAAAAAAAAATAAAAAATTTAGCTGCATAGGATGGTTCTTAGCAGAATTGAAATTATTCAAGGAATCAGATATCATAAAAATCAAATAAGATATCTAAATAGTATTCCCGATATATCAATTCATGTTTATAGGATAAATTTGGCATATCACAGATGGCGAATTGCTGAACTGGAAGAACAATTAATGATCCTAGCTGCCTAATGGCACATGTGGATAATAAAATGGTTCTTAGGAGGATTGTTTTCCAACAATGGCTGAAATTACAGAGAAATATTTTCCAAACAGACTTTGAATTGACTATTCTCAAACGGCCACACAATAGATGTAATTTAATAAGATGGATACGTGTCAGAGAAGCAATGCTTCGCCATTATAAAGAAAATGGAACAGATGATGATCAGGATTGGGAAATTGAGTTTCTTCAGATAACAATCCAACGCCTTCAGAATAATTTGAATATTTTGGCTGGTGCTTAATTTTGGAGAATGAATCGACCAATAGATAGATAACGTGGACGAGGAAATAATTCTTGTGGAAGGGGTAGACCAAGGGTCACCCAAGCTGATGTTGAAGCCTACTTGAAGGCTCAAAAAATTCAATTTCCTTCTCTTCAAGATGCAGCTTCAGCATCATCATCATCACTTTCAATAAAGGAAGTGGTCCAATCAGAGGAAGTTTTCAAGTCATTGAAAACTACAGAAACAATTATGATCTTGGAATCACAGGATGAACAATGGAAGAATGATCCTTGGGAAATTATGTCCTGATATATGGACATAATGAGTTATCTATTCCCGGAAGGGAAATACATATATATATTTATGGAGCAATGCTCATAGAATCTGGTTCAGTGGAAATTACCCACCGATAGTAAAATTGGTCAAAAAAGTCCAATCAGTTATAGCAAAGCCATAATTAAGATGGTTATACTAGTTCACAAGTGGGGAATTCACCCACGAAAATCAAAATCTTTGTCAATAAAGGCTGAAAATGGAATTTTAGTAATCCAATACAATTACTGGGATTACTTTGAAGTCTGGACAAAAGCTTTTTACTACCAAAATTAAAAGAAAAAACACTCATGGTTTTTCATGTTATGTCCAAATCTTATTGGACAAAATGATTTTCCAAATTGGTTTCTTGTTTGGTGGTCTAAATTTGAAGCATTTTCCAAACACTCATGGTGTTTCTTTGTTCAATCATAATTGGTCTAATCTTAACACCGATCGGGATTTCTAACATGGACGCTAAGGTTACTAAGGCATCCGCAAATTGATTTTTCATCCTCGGCACATGGGTAAAGGTCACATTCTTAAAGCGGCGGATTAGGTCATCTAGCTCCTTGTGATACGGTTCTAACTTTTCCTCCTTGACTTTCCAGTCACCATTGGCTTACGATACAACGAGATTCGAGTCTCCTATCACCTCATGTTTTTTTGACAATGATTGCTAAGGCAGCTTCCATCCCCACGTTGCAAGCTTCGTACTCATCTTGATTGTTGGTAACTTTAAAATTGAGTTTGAAGGAAAGAGGGATATGTGACCCTTCTGGCGATATTAGTAGTGCTCCAACCCCATATCCCTTTTGGTTAGCAGCCCCATCGAAGTACAGCTTCCATGTATTGTCTATCGCGATCGTCACATCCTTATCAGGAAATTTGAATTCAGCGTCTTCCGGTCCTTGAACTGGGTGATCCGCTAGGAATTTCGCGATTGCTCTTCCTTTGACAAATTTTCTTGTGACATACTTGAGCTTGAATTCTGCCAGCAAGAGCAGCCAACTCGCCACCTTGCCAGTGAGTGCAAGCTTCTTGAATAGATATTTGAGAGGGTCTATTCGAGAAATCAACACTACTGAGTAAGCGAGCATGTAGTGTCTTAGCTTCTTGGAGGCCCACATAAGAGTCCAACATGTCTTCTCCAGAGGGGTGTACCTTTCTTTGCATCCGGTCATCTTCTTGCTCAAGTAGTAGATTGCCTTCTCAACCCCATCGTCTCCTTTTTGTGCCAACATACATCCCGTTGAAGATGTGGTGACAGACAAGTAAAGGATCAAAGGTTTTCCCGAGACTGGTGGCATTAGCACAGGTGGATTTTGGTGATACCTTCGCACTGCATCAAAGGCCTTTTGACATTGTTCATCCCATTTAAAGGGGACACCCTTCTTGAGCAAGCAAAACATTGGCTTGCAAGTCATGGTCAACTTAGCAATGAATCTGCTGATGAATTGGATTTTCCCATGGAAACTGCGTACATCTTTCTTGGACTGCGGTGATTCCATTTCAAGAATGGCTTTGATTTTGGAAAGGTCCACCTCGATGCCTCGAGCCATGATCATGAAGCCAAGCACTTTTCCTGCAGTGACCCCAAATGTACACTTGGCGAGATTGAGGTGCATTCTGTACTTTCAGATCCTTTCGAAGAACTTCCTGAGTGCAGGGAGATGGCTATCCCATTCCTTGGATTTTACAATCATGTTGTCAACGTAGACCTCCACCTCATTGTGCATCATATCATGAAGCAATGCCGTTGCGGCCCTCTGATAAGTTGCCCCAGCATTCTTTAACCCAAACGGCATGACTCGATAACAGTGCGTCCCCCACTCGGTGGTAAAGGTGGTCTTCTCACGATCTTTGGGTGCCATGAGGATTTGATTGTTTCCTAAAAATCCATCCATGAAGGAAAGCATAGCATGCCTAGTAGTGTTATCTACAAGTACATTGATATGAGGCAAAGGAAAGTCGTCTTTGGGACAAAGGGGTAAGCGCAATTTATTACAAACACAAAGGGGTAAGCGAAATCAGTCACTTCATTGATTTCATCGGAAGTTCCCACAGAGGGAAACATGGCAGTGGACTCGAACTCGAAATAAAAACTACGACGGGGAGGGTCCAGAGGCACAAGCTCCAACTCGAAGCTAGACTCAGAGGACTCAGTGTTAGTCTCGAAAGACTCAAAATCAGTGTTAGTGCATTTTACAACAAGTGTGAAAGTGCAATTTTTATAGTCTCCGATGGCATCCACAATGAGTGAGGTTAGGTCTTCAATTGCTTCATCTCCCAGCATCATCACTTCTGCATCCTTAGCTGGACCCCCAGGACTAGCTTTTCCAAACAGAGACTCAAGACCGCCTGAATTGAAAACATCCTCCCAATCTGGTGCCAAAGCCTTCACCAGCAAATCCAGCTTTTCAGTTTCCTCGTCCTCCCAAGTGTCGGCAGCGAAGATTTCAAACCCAGGGTGTTGCTTCTTTGTCTCGGGATCCCAAAATGGCTCTGGATGTCCTTGATAGATGGTTTCTGTGGGCTACCCGCCTTTAAAAATTGAAGAGTCGCCACCTGGATTTGAGGTTTGCCACCCGAGAAACTGTTTTGATCGAAAATGATTTTTGAAATTAAAAACCAGAGATCGTTTTGGGTTCGGAAACCATGTTACGAGAGGGGAAGGGTTTTATGGCACCCCTCTCGCTCGACGCGATGTCAGTCTCTACTCAATGTTTGTGGGATTTTGTCAAAAATATTTTGTTTCATGAAAACAATTAGCACAAATTTATAGGTATGACAAGTAAAGGTGTGTATCTGTGATTGGTGTACAGGATATAACAATGACTTGATATAAAATGCATGAAAACAGAAAGTGAAACAATGTTACTGGAAACACTCCTAAGCGCTTAGGAGTGGTCCCGAGCGCTCAGGACCATCTTTCCCATGCAAAGCAAAACTTAGCATCCTTTGACATCAAACAAAATAAACAAACACATGCGAGATGGGTTATAATAAGATTCAGGCAGGTTTGCTCAGCATCAAACTCAAACAAACAAGAACATGTCTTGTATATCTAAGTACTGCTTCCTTGCAAACAGAAAATAAAGCTAACTGGGCTTTGGATGGACCAGTGCACACCAGTATCTATTGAAATACAGGAAATGCAATATTTGGTGACAAAACAGGATTTTGGTGGTAGCAGCACTCCTGAGCGCTCAGGAATCGTGCCAAGCGCTCGGGAGTGAACACAGTGCCCAGAAAAGATTTTTTTTCTTTGTATTCCTCTTACGTTTATTGCTAAATTGAGATCTAATGAGCTCATAACCAATATGTGGAATTGGTATGGGCCCTTGATTCCCCTCAGAAGTCTGAAAATAGAAGATTTTGAAGTATAAAGAGCCTTTATACCTTTGCTTGACTTGAACTTGGCTTCTTGGATTGACTTTGGTGCTTGAAAATGGCTAAAAAATAGTTTGAGAAGAGGGAATTTAGGTCCCCATTTCTCTAGGATTTTTGCTTGATTTTCTTTGAGAACTAATAATTTCCCTTAGAAAATTAGAAAGAGTTTGAGAGGGTTTGGAGATTGGTTTTTGGCATCAAAAGAGGGTAGTTTTCAGGGGAAATTTCGTGTCCCTTGCAAGGTAGAACATGGGGGTATTTATAGGCAAGCCAAAATTAGGATTTTAATTAGAAAATCAAATCAAAAATGAAAAGAAAATAGTTTTGGGGGGAAAAATGGCATCATTGGTCTTCTGCCCCATTTGAATACTCAGGCAGGACCAGGTTTGAATGTTGAATGGACTAAAAAAGTTTGAAAAAGCCATGGTCAATGGTCAAGATCATCATAGGCTGTGACAGAGCTTCCGAGCGCTCAGGAGTGGTCCCGAGCGCTTAGGAGTGTCTGCCCAACTTCATAAGGGCGCTATGTGCACTCCTGAACTTGATTTTAGGTGGTTTTCAAACCGTTGGAAAGCTGGTTAAGTCCTCTTTCTAATCCAGTTGGTTTCATTCAAAGATATTTTATACACTGAAATGTGTGACCATTTTACCCTCAGGGTGTCGAGAAAAAAATGTGTTTTAGTTTTGAAAAAGACCAAAAAGCATCGTTCAAGCTTTAGCCGAGTCCTATTTTAATTCCGTTTCGTCATCAGGGAGCTTCGAGGGCACAAATTAAGGATAATTAATAGGTCCAAATTGGGGTGTCTATAGTTATCCCTTTTTGGGCGGCGCTCGACATCATGTTTGGATACGAGTGTCGTCCAAAGATTGGGACAGCCCAATTTGAGCCCTACTAAATCCTTAATTCAAATTCAAATGCAAGTAAAGATGTACAAGAATTCGAAACATGAGGTCATGCTCTTTCGAGCTGCCTACGTACCTTGTTTGTAGGGATCAGACTAGCGTAGTTCTTTGGGGCAAATGCAAACATGCATATTGTAGAAGACATAAAAATATGCAAGCAAATAATTGACAAGACAAATTGATTGAGGAGCACCCACCGATTGCTCTATCTCAGTGGGTGAAATAATTAAATTGGTGGACAGGGTTGTAATCGATGTCATGCTCTGGAGGCGAAAGATGAAATACACCAATGAGACAAGTTAGTTTGTCTAGAAGGGATTAAAATGTGATTAAACCCCGAGGGGTGCCATCCGACGAGACAAGTTAGTTTGTCATGAAGAGATAAAATGCTATTGAACCCCGAGGGGTGCCATCCAATGAGACAAGTTAATTCGTCACAATTAGATAAAATGCGATTGAACCCCGAGGGGTGTCATCCAACGAGACAAGTTAGTTTGTCACGAAGAGACAAAACCAAATCTATGGTGAAAGGTGGTAGCAGCATGTCAAGTAGTCATGTTGACAAATATGACAGATGAAGCGACCATAAGAGATCGAGGCTAGAAAGTGAGACCTGTGCTTTGAAATTTGACGACAACGATATATATATATATATATATATATATATATATTGAAAAATAGAGGACATGTCCGAGTACCTTTTTTCTTTACTGTTTTTGGCCAGCAAGCTGGTGTTTTTAAGACTTTTGGATTTGGGTTGGAGTTTGTCTATGGATGGGAATTGGGTTTGAGCTGAAGTTTGGGCTTGAGCTGGAGTTGGTTTGAGTTTGACTTTGACAAGGGCTTGAGTTTTGAGCATTCATGCCCTAGTCTAGATGTTGGCAGTATGCTTGCTGATGACATTAGGCTAATGTGCCGCAGTGAGTAACGGACCTCAGTTCTGATTCTTTTTCTTGATTCCATTAATAGTTTCGGCAACTAGTTTTATCATGATTACAAGCGCTGGTTCTTCCATGTATTGGAGTTTCTCTCATGAGTTGAGGCCTTAAGATCAATATGACTTGACTAGATAGATGACCTTGTGTGAATTTGGACAAGGCCTAGACGACTCAAAAGACAAAGAAGACACTTTATCAGAGGACTGACTCTCAATGATGACCTTGACTGGACGAGGAGTTTGATTCGACTGGATGAGGAGCTTGATTACTTGAGTGTTTGAAAAATGGCAAGCATGCCAAACAATTGATATAATCAAACTTCGATGATGCTCATTCAGGATTTTCTTTGATCTTATTTTGTCAAAACACAAGGATTTTTACGACAAACTGTGCCCCAGGTTGCTGATGACAACCCATGGATTTCGAAAATGCCCCAGCCTGGATTTTGCGGGACTCACTAAATGCCTTGCCATTCCTTCTTGATTTCTCCTAGTGCCTAGGATTCTGCGTTTTCCAATCTGAAAGGACTTTATACGGCCAAGGATTTTCTTGAACATTTTTGTCCCCTTTTTGCTTTTGATGGGCGCCTTCTTTCACTGGATTTGCTTCACACTTTGTTATGTCGATGTGTTTAGCACTTTCATTGATTTTGCGCTTTCTTTGATTTTTCTCCGATGTTTTGCATTTCATTGTACCCATGCATTTGGCACGTTCATGCTTTGAGTGCCGACGATAATCATATATTTGGTACTTTTGTCTTCCTCATTTCACCCCGGGGTGGGAGATAGCTGCTTAGCAAGTTTATTATCATGATTTTGACACAAGAGGCTTGACATTGGTTTCAAAAGACGGGACTGACTCACAAATGATGGACTCAAAAGATTGTGACCGAACCTCTGAAAGAGGCTACCTACATATCCCTTTTGCAAAGGAATCAGGTCATAACGTAGTTCGAGACTTACGAAACTGACTCTCTTTTGGATTTTTCTCTTCTTTTTTTTATTACAAACTTGAATTTGAAAACACATAGACACAAACGCATGAAAGATTCAAGGTACAAACTGACTCGATATTGAAAGACGAAGATTCGACTTGAAACTCAGAAACTTCCCCAACTCGTGACAGATTCCATTCATGGATTGACTTCATTGCAATCATGGTCCTTCAGAGGGGTCTTCTTGGCCTTTTGTTAGCTCTGATGACGGCCATTTCTGGATTTTGAAGGTTTGGTTCAGGGGGTGGTTCATAGTTATTTTCGAGGGGTGTTTTTGGGTTTTATGGAGATGGAAGTCGCCTGCCAACCCCAATTATGATTAGTATTAACAGGGCGATCTGATAGTCAATTCTTTCCCCCATTTGTCGGATAGAGGTTCAATTTGATCCAACTCATTCGGATTCCCTGTTGGCTGTTCCCCATTCGGATGTTCCCCATTCAAATTTTTCACCAGCTGTTCCATATCTTCCCACAAATTCTGAGCTTTCGTGGTAGATTCGGATTGAGATGGTTGTGCTTCGAGCTGAATCAACCTTACTCCAAATCAAGTCTATGAGGATATGGTTTTCTTTTTTGGCCCAATTTGTCACGCCCTCGATTTTCAACATAAATAAATATTCTGTTTCAATAAAAAGGTCATCGCATATCATTAGTAATATCCCAAAAGAGTCCCCACCTGTTTAATTTTACAAACAAGTCCCCAATTTTAAGAAAATAAAACATTGTCACTCCGGCCAAAATAAGCTTAACACAAGTACGAATAAGTTGTTAAGTTACAAACTGTTTAGTCAAAAGGAAATTTTTGAATGAATAGTTACAAACCCATCTTTATCAAAAGAAAGACAATTACAAAGATGATTAAGTAACTCAGTACAAGTAGCTTCAAAAAAGTCTTTCACTGTCAAGCACACAATGCATGCAACCTATTGCCCAACGTCTGAACCTGAAAAGAAAGATTGGGTTGAGCTACAAGCCCAGTAGGAAAATCTTTACCAATCCTATGTGCAAACATGAAGACGAGTGCAGAGAGATGAAAACATGAAAGTATAACTCAATCGATAGATAGGAATCATTTCAAAGGGATGCCAATCATTCATAACAACCATTTTAAGACTTGCCACTATCACCAATTAACCACATTGTTCATAAGACTCGAGCAACTCTACGGTTTGACATGACTCTCTATCACTAATATCCACCATCGGTATTTCCACCCCTTGCGTTACCGTATAGCACTACAAGAGTCACCGTATTACCACCCCTAGCATCACGGTGTGCACCAACATCTGGGATCTCCGTATTACCACCCATTCGTTACGAGACCATCTAAGTCTTTGTATTACCACCCCTTGCGTTACGAGACTTCCTAACTCGACCACCGACACAAGCAACTATTTCCTCACTCAACATACAAGTTAAAGCTTTCAAATTCCACATTCATTCATAAAGTATGTCACGACATGCCAACAATATCACAATATACCACAAACGTTCACAAACAATCATTCATTCGCAAGTTGCATCTTATTGACATTTTAACCAAGTAAGCTATTATTCATTCCTTAATAACGGAAGGCCAATGGGTCAAAAATAACATCTACTAATCATAGAAAGTCATAATGACAAAACAAGGATCATAGGGGTAGCCAATGGATGTTGGGAGACCAACACACCCCCACTTTAACAGTCATAACTTTTTGTGTGCTAAGAGTCTTTAGGTGACTTTGGTGATAATGAAAAGCTAACTTCAAGACCTTCGAATCGATATAAAGTTTGCATGAATCCGACTTCGGATGAGAAAGTTATGGCCGTTCGAAGTTGGGCTGAAACCCAAAAGACGAGCAGAAAATCCAGAGAATGGAGGGATCGATCCCCCCATCACCAGGGATCGATCCCTAGGCTTGCTGGACCAGAAATGAAAGGGGGGATCGATCCCTATGCGATTTGGGCGATTTTCTGCAGATTTCTGACAGCTTTCGAATGAACCAAGGGAGATAATCAATAATCGATTCTTGCATCAAATCAATATATAAACACATAAAAGAGGTAAAGAAATCCCTACCTCGCGACAATAACCAAGATCTACAAGATTTGAGCAAGCCCTAGCTTCTTCGAACCTCAAAACTTCGATTCGAGCCTTACCCGGTGAAACCCAAGGATTTTCAAGCTTAGGAATGAGATTGCAAGGCCAGAGGGAGGTTGATTCTTGGATTTCTTGAGTGATAGAGTGAAGTTTTGAGTGAAAGAGCAAGAGAGAGAGAGATCGGTGGAGCGAGAGAGAGACATGAGGGAGAGAGAGAAATGAGGGGATCCAAATGATTCTCTGCACACACACCCACATATTTATACCCCTATATCTTTATATTACATCAACACACCCTCAAATTTCACTTCTTTCACTTCGGTCCTCAAATCAAATATCCACCAAATAAACTATACTTTCCAAATTTGCCCTTTTTTACAAACATTTCAATAATTAACGAAATTTTTGGGTCTCTACAGTCTATGCTCCTTAAAGAAATTTCGTCCCGAAATTTACAACTCAAGCCAATCAAGATGATGCATCAAATAATCATGCTTATACGATAACTCATATAACCAAACAACAAGCTAACAATCATAAAGTTAAAACTTAGAACTCACATTGGTTAATTTGAAAACAAATGTGGATACTTCTCCCTTACTTCATTTTCCCTTTCCCACGTCGACTCCTCCTTCCCGAGAGTACTCCAAAGAACTCGCACTAACGGTATGGTTTTACCCCTCAAAACTTGCTCGCGCAAATCTAAGATACGTATGGGCTCCTCCCCATAAGATGCATCGGCTTCCAACTCAAGTTTGGACAACTCTAGAACGTGTGACGGATCCGGCTCGTACTTTCATAATATCGACACATGGAATACATTATGAACGCCCGATAGCCTCGGTGGTAGAGCTAATCGATATGCCATTTCCCCGATCTTCTCGATAATATCAAACGGCCCAATAAAATGCAGTGAAAGTTTGTCCTTTTGCCCAAAACGAGATAGTCCTCGACGTGGCTACACCTTAAGGAACAAGTGATCTCCCACTTCAAACGATAACGGTCGGCGACGACGGTCGGCATAGCTCTTTTGCCTACTCTGCGCAGTTAACAACCGTTGACAATCACTTTGACTTGCTCGGTGGTTCTCCTTTGTGCTTCAAGAAGACGTTGACGAATCGCTTTCATACTCTCGGAGGTTTCTTGGATCAATTCGGGCCCAACCAATGTAGCCTCGCCCAACTCGGTCCAACACATGGGTGATCGACATGGTCTCCCATACAAAGCTTCATACGGCGCCATCTCGATACTAGATTGGTAACTATTGTTGTACGCGAATTCGACTAACGGTAGGTGATCCTCCCAATTACCCTAAAAATCCATAACGCAAGCCCGAAGCATATCTTCTAAAATTTGAATCGTTCTCTCGGATTGTCCATCTATTTGAGGATGATACGCGGTGCTAAATAAGAGATTGGTGCCAAGAGCGGCTTGCAGACTCTACCAAAAGCGCACGGTAAATCTTGGATCTCGATCCGACATAATGGAAACGGGTATTCCATGAAGACAAATAATCTCGCAGATATATAAACGGCTAAGTGTATCAATTGAATCCGTAATCTGAATAGGTAAGAAATGTGCTGACTTGGTCAGTCGATCGACTATCACCCAAATGGCATCATGCCCCCTCGGCGACCTCGGTAAACCGGTAACGAAATCCATGGTCACGTTCTTCCACTTCCACTCGGCCACTGGTAACGGTTGTAACTCCCCCACGGATCATTGATGCTCGGCTTTGACTTGTTGGCACGTAAGACACTTGGATACGAAGACGACGACGTCTCTCTTCATTCTCGGCCACCAAAACTATCTACGCAGGTCATGATACATTTTAGTTTCCCCCGGATGTACGGCTAGCGGTGAATGGTGAAATTCTCTCAATATTTCCTCCCGACATGAAATGGGTACGAACAATTTTCCTTGGTATTGCAAACCCTGATCGGCATGAATCATCCACCCCTCTCGAGCATTTTCGCTAAGAAACTTGGTGCGAAATTCTTCCGCTTCTTCATCTTGTTGTTGGGCCTCATTCACTCGAGTCGATAAGGTCGATTGAACGGTTAAGTTACACAAGGTGACCCCATCTCGAACCTCCTCAAAATGCAACGCATACAAACCTAATTCGTTCATCGCCTTCCAATCGTGAATAGCTAAACTCGTTAGGTGTGTCGATTTTCTACTCAATGCGTCCGCTACCACATTCGCTTTTCCCGGATGATATTGCAACTCAAAATCATAGTGTTCTAAATGTTCCATCCAACGGCGTTGACGTAGGTTGAGTTCTTTTTGTGAAAACAAGTACTTTAGACTCTTGTGATCAGAAAAGACTTCGAACCTCTCACCGTAAGGGTAATGACGCCAACTCTTCAAAGCAAAAACGACGGCCGCAAGTTCTAAGTCATGGGTAGGGTAGTTTCGCTCGTGAGTTTTCAATTGACGCGATCCATATGCCACACTCGTCCCAACTGCATCAAAACGCACCCCAACCCCTCTTTCGAAGTGTCATAATACACGGAATAACCAATTCCCCGTTCGGGCACCACCAAAACCGGTGCGGTAGTCAACCTTCTCTTCAATTCCTGAAAGGCCATCTCACACGCGTCATTCTAGATGAAATGAGTCCCCTTATGAGTCAATTTAGTCAATGGAGCCGCTCGGCGAGAGAAGTCAAGTCCAAAACGACGATAGTACCCAGCCAAGCCTAAGAAACTACGAATCTCGAATACATTTTTTGGTCGCTGCCAATTCATTACAAACTCTATCTTCCCTAGATCATTGGACACCCCATCCTTTGACACAACGTGGCCCAAAAACTTAACTTCGGATAACCAAAACTCGCATTTGCTAAGCTTAGCATACAATCGGTGTTCCCTCAAAAGTTCAAGAACTATAGAAAGATGAATTTGGTGTTCCTCCTCCGAAGGCGAGTAGATAAGAATATCATCTACGAATACAACCACGAAACGGTCGAGATAAGCACGAAAGATACGGTTCATCAAATCCATGAAGGTCGCTGGTGCATTCGTCAATCCAAAGGGCATAACCACAAATTCATAGTGGCCATATCGGGTATGAAAAGCGGTCTTCAGAATGTCTTCTCTTCGTACTCTCAACTGATGGTAACCGGACCTCAAATCAATTTTAGAGAAACAAGTTGCGCCTCTAAGTTGGTCAAACAAATCATCGATTCTAGGCATAGGGTACTTATTCTTAATGGTAACGCGGATCAACTTACGATAGTCAATACATAGGCGAAGCGACCCATCCTTCTTTTGAGCAAACAAGGCCAGAGCTCCCCATGGTGACGTACTCGGACGGATAAACCCCAAATTCTCCAATTCTTGCAACTGAATCTTTAATTCTCTTAATTCGGCAGGCGCGAAGTGATAAGGAGGTATGGAAATAGGAGCAGTACCAGGAAGTAAATAAATAGAAAATTCGATTTCTCTTTCGGGTGGTAAATCGGGTAACTCCATTAGAAACACGTCCGAAAAATCACAAACAACAAGAGGTAACTCCCCACGCGCGGATACGTCTTCATTTAAGGCCAAGCTCGCTAATAAGGCATACATCGACTCTTGTTCCCTACACTCACACAAATACGGTTCTATCGGTTCCTGGTGCTCCCCAAAGAACTCAAAACAAGCCCCCTAGGCGGACAAATACGGACTCGACGCTTGAAGCAGTCTATGGTAGCGTGAAACGCAAACAACCAATTCATCCCCAATATAAGATTGAACCCCGACATGCTCAACACGATAAAATCAAAGGTGAAACGACGATCTCGAAAGACAAGTTCACAATCTTGACAAATACGGTTTAGTAGCGATCTACCCCCTATTGGTGTCTCAATGAACAAAGGAGGACTAATATTTTCAATTTCCAATACCAAAGTACAAGCAAAAGATGCAGCTACAAAAGAATGTGATGCTTCAGAATCAAATAGTACTCTAGCAAAAGAGTTGAACAATAGAAATGTACCCCTCACAACCTAAGTTTTCGGGGCCTGAGAGGTGACAAGAGGTGGTGGAGGCGGAATAGCAGAAGTAATAGCAAAAGCCCTTTCGCGAGTGGTTTGACTCTGAACGTGTCCACCCCGATGACCAAAACCCTGAGTAGGTGTAGATGAACTAGCTCCTCTCTCAGCCTGAGATCCCTAAACTAACGTGGTCTGATGGAAGTGAGACTGCTGTTGTCTCTGAGTACCACGAAACGACTACCGACCAGAACTCTGGCCACTCCTCGGCTGCTGCACCGAATTAGATTCACTATGAGTCCCGTCCCCACACAGACAATTTCTAGCAAAATGGCCACCCTTTCCACAAGTAAAGCATGTGTTCAAAAGTCGCGGACATTGAGCGCGAATATGCCCCGCCTGACCACACTCGTGGCACACAATCGGAGGTCTATTGGAAACTCCTCAAGTTCCAAACGAAGAAGAAGGTGGAGGCCTAAAATTTGATGGACCCTGCGAAATCGACATTTGATCTCGTTGTCTCTTCCTCCCTTGACTACCGAAACTTCCCGATGAAGAACTCATACCCCCATTGGTCGCCTCGGTTCCCAAACCTTAGGATTTTTGGGTGCCTCATTCGGTGTCTCAATGCTCCTTGCACACTCAACAACTTCAGAAAACTTCCCTTTGCGTTGTGCCATAACAAACTTCTTCACGGTGTCGTGCAAGCCTATTTCAAACCGCCTACACTTTCTTTCCTCGGTAGCGACCAATTCCAGCGCGAAACGGGATAAAGATTGGAACTTTAAGGCGTACTCCGATCGGTCATATTCCCTTGCTCTAACCTTTCAAACTCGTCCCTCAATTGGTCACGGCTCTTTTCCGAAAAATATTGCTCCTCAAAGAGCACCTTAAATTCGGCCCAAGTTATGTTCTCAACATCTAGCTCATTTGGTTGAGCCGCAGTCCTTGTCGCTCTCCTCGCGTCCTTCCTTGATTCCAATACCGACTTCCACCACTCATTCGCTTCCCCCGTAAGTTGAACGGCTATGATATTGACTCGCAATTCGTCCTCCATAGTTTGTAGAGCCCTGAAGAGTTTTCGAATTTGCGCTAGCCAATGATCGACCATAAGAGGGTCACTGCTCGACCCATCGAAAGTTGGTGGGTTTCTACGACTAAACTCCCTCATTACTGACATCGCACGACTATCTGCACTTTCCCTAGGAGCTGGGTTCAAAAGATTTGCAGCCGCAAGAGCCGCAACGAAATCCCTAGCAAACGGATTCTAAACTACCGGTACTTCCTCTCCCTGACCATGTCCGGCCCCATCCCTCGGATTCCCATTCGGATTCTCCCCAAGTTGGCTAACCTCATCCTCAATCGGTGCTTCTCGGCCACGACCACGACCACCCCGACTTTCAACCTCACCTGCTCTAGCACGTGTTTTTGGAGGCATCTAGCTACAAGTTATAAGAAAGAAAATGTTCATTAATAACAACATTATCTCATGAGGTCGAAACCTCCAACTATCCCAACACGGGTCAAAACAACTCTACGCCACTCGACGATATTGAAACGCAATGCCACGTGAGCCAAGTAATCTCAATGCACACAAGCACAAATATGTTATGCAAAAGGCGTGACATTTTGAACCCATGAGACTAGAAGTCTCCCCACGGTCTCAAAATATTCAAACCTAGACGCTCTGATACCAATTTGTCACGCCCTCATGAGATAATGTTGATTAAGTTACAAACTATTTAGTCAAAAGGAAATTTTTGAATGAATAGTTACAAACCCATCTTTATCAAAAGAAAGACAATTACAAAGATGATTAAGTAACTCAGTACAAGTAGCTTCCAAAAAGTCTTTCACTGTCAAGCACACGATGCATGCAACCTATTGCCCAGCGTTTGAACCTGAAAAGAAAGATTGGGTTGAGCTACAAGCCTAGTAGGAAAATCTTTACCAATTCTATGTGCAAACATGAAGACGAGTGCAGAGAGATGAAAACATGAAAGTATAACTTAATCAATAGATAGGAATCATTTCAAAGGGATGCCAATCATTCATAACTACCATTTTAAGACTTGCCACAATCACTAATTAACCACATTGTTCATAAGACTTGAGCAACTCTACGGTTCGACACGACTCTCTATCACTAATCTCCTCCATCGGTATTTCCACCCCTTGCGTTACCGTATAGCACTACAAGAGTCACCGTATTACCACCCCTAGCGTCACGGCGTGCACCAACATCTAGGATCTTCGTATTACCACCCCATGCGTTACGAGACCATCTAAGTCTTCGTATTACCACCTCTTGCGTTACGAGACTTCCTAACTCGACCACCGACCCAAGCAACTATTTCCTCACTCAACATACAAGTTAAAGCTTTTCAAATTTCACATTCATTCATAAAGTATGTCACGGCATGCCAACAATATCACAATATACCACAAACGTTCACAAACAATCATTCATTCGCAAGTTGCATCTTATTGACATTTTAACCAAGTAAACTATTATTCATTCCTTACTAACGGAAGGCCAACGGGTCAAAAATAACATCTACTAATCATAGAAAGTCATAATGACAAAACAAGGATCATAGGGGTAGCCAATGGATGTTGGGAGACCAACACACCCCCACTCTAACAGTCAACTTTTTTTGTACTTAGAGTCTTTAGGTGATTTTGGTGGCAATGAAAAGCTAACTTCAAGACCTTCGAATTGATATACAGTTTGCATGAATCTGACTTCGGATGAGAAAGTTATGGCTGTTCGAAGTTGGGATCAAACCCAAAAGACGAGCAGAAAATCCAGAGAATGGAGGGATCGATCCCTGGGCTTGCTGGACCAGAAATGAAAGGGGGGATCGATCCCTATGCGATTTGGACGATGTTCTACAGATTTCTGACAGTTTTCGAATGAACCAAGGGAGCTAATCAATAATCGATTCTTGCATCAAATCAATATATAAACACATAAAAGAGGTAAAGAAATCCCTACCTCGCGACATTAACCAAGATCTACAAGATTTGAGCAAGCCCTAGCTTCTTCGAACCTCAAAACTTTGATTCGAGCCTGACCCGGTGAAACCCAAGGATTTTCAAGCTTAGGAACGAGATTGCAAGGCCGGAGGGAGGTTGATTCTTGGAGTTCTTGAGTGATAGAGTAGAGTTTTGAGTGAAGGAGCAAAAGAGAGAGAGATCAGTAGAGAGAGAGAGAGAGAGAGAGAGAGATGAGGGAGAGAGAAAAATGAGGGGATCCAAATGATTCTCTACACACACACCCACATATTTATACCCCTATATCTTTATATTACATCAACACACCCTCAAATCTCACTTCTTTCACTTCGGTCCTCAAATCAAATATCCACCAAATAAACCATACTTTCCAAATTTGCCCTTTTTTTACAAATATTTCAATAATTAACAAAATTTCCGGGTCTCTACACAATTGCTCTTGGGCTGACAGCAAAGCAAGAAGTTGTAGTCAGACGCATTTTCCTTTTCATGTTTTTGAAAAATTTGCACAATAAAAGAAATGCATTGTTGCCAAAGTTATCAAAAGACCTATCTCGAACTAACGGTTATAGCCTCTCGAAGGTTGCCTTGACCTTTGGAGTTTCTTTTAATATGAATCCTTTATTTAGAACGACAGATTCTAAGAGATGTCAAAATGAACTAAGTATTCAACTATTCCTCATTCGAAATTTCAATTTTGAACTTGGAATAACTTAGTATAGACGACGAGATACCATAACCAAAGTGGTGTCAGTGGCCTAACGCCATTAGTCGAAGTGGTGTAAGTGACGTGGCACTATAACTTGGATGGTGTTGGTGTCACGACATCGTTTCCTTGTTATTCCTTGTTCTCCGTTGAATCTTCGATTAGGCATTATTCAAGGACTTAGTAAGTTTTGATTTCTCAAAGTCTCATTGCTCTAAGGACTCATGTAGTTTAGACAACGTACACTGGGGTGCACGACTCTTCAGCAGGTCTCAGATTTCTTTTTAATGGTGTATCCCTTGTTTAGAACCATTGATTCCAAAAGATGCCAAAATGAACTAAGTATTCGATTAATGCTTTACCGCAACTTAACCTTAATTTGGAATAACTTTGAGTGGATGGCATGACACCATAACCGAAGTGGCATGAGCAATGCGATGCTGTTAGCCGGAGTGGTGTAGGTATTACAACATTTGGTTCTTTGTCATTCCTCCTTTTAGTTAAGACTTTGATTAAACGTTAGTAAAGGACTTAGTAAGATTTTGATTTCTCCGAGTTTCATAGCTCAAAGGACTCATATAATCAAAGTAACATGTATCAAGGTATACGACACTTCATTGGGTCGTAGCAACCTTTTATAGACCGCACGAGCGAGCCTAAGAAAACATGGCTTTAAATGGACAGCACAACAACATGACATGGACTATATGCAAAATGTGATGCAGAAAGCAGTAACATATAAGCAGGATATATCACAAAATCCTACCCTGAGGGCTCCTGCCCTAATTTGGAAGGTTCTATTGCTTTCTACACACGTATGAAGGCCGATTTTTGGTTTAAATGGGTTCTCTGGACTGGAGTCAAGGTATGCCTCCCAATTATCGAGCGTACACCCGATAAGGGTACAAACAGAAGGTATGACTCATCATGGTCGAGGGATGCTGAGTATTCTAGGATTCCCTATCACCGGCAAGTCGGGCAGGATTGCCAAAACACAACAGCGAGGTTGAACAGAATATATATACAAAAGTAGACAATGAAACAAAATATTTTGAAGTTATTTCGTTAGTCAAAGAGTCATCAAGTTGATCGAAGAGTCATTTAGTTTTTATATATGCATAAAGAGTCTAAAAGTTGCTTCTAGTTTTTAGGTTCTAGTATAAATATGTTAGCAAGTCTCATGCAAAAGTAGAGTTTGAGTTTATGAAAAATATTATGCAAGTATTTCTTGCTTGAGAGTGAGTGATTCCTTCGACAATCAAGTGTGTGACTTGGTTGCGTGAGTGTCTTCCGCAATTAGCAACGTCAAGTGATTCCGTTGCCCCCGGTGAGTGGCTTCCTGGGACTATCCCATCCTTCGCGGGTTTCGGCTTGCATCAAATTTGTATCAGAGCTAGAAAAATCTAGATTGTGGCGGTTTTTCTTCGTTAACAATAACTATGCCTCCCCGGCAACAACAATATGCTCAGAGCTCTTGGGTTATCAAGGCTACGGTGGTTCAACATCAGCTAGAGGAGCAGCAACAAGCTTTTCGAAATCCTTGTTTTGTGGAGTCAACAACAATACATGATTATGATCATGCATAGCCATTCACAAGAAAAAAAGTTTCAGATCCAATTGTGGATTGGAATAAAGCACCAATTTTTGATGAAGAAGTCATTGAAGAAATTTTTGTTGAAGGCGACGTAGGAGATTTTCTCGATGTTGTCAAACATGAAATTAAAATTAATCGAGAGGTTGATTGGGATTCACCTCCTAAATTTGGCAAGTACCCGAATGAAGCCGATGATGTTCTACACTTAGTGGATGATACTGGAGATGACAATGGTGGCCAAATGGTTGAAGATACAAAAGTGGAAGTTCAAGAGAAAATTGTTGAAGCCGCAGAAAACAAATTTCAAGACAATCACTATTATGAAGATCCTTTCTATCCAATGGGCTTCATCAATTCATCTGATTCATGGATCATAAAGAAGCTAATTATTGATTACATTATTTTAACTTGATGGAATGATTGGATGGATGTCTGTGTGAAGATTGGCAAGGTCGTAGCCCCTCTTCAGCATTCAACGTTCTATTCAAGCTTTAGGATCATAATATGGGGAGCAACAAGCATTAGAGCTATCACATGTCTTACTTTCCAAATTCGAGGATGACTTCTGTTCAAGCAAGGGAGAATGATGCAGGAGCATAATGAAGCTGCTCGAATCGAGGGGGCGATTCTCAATTCTTCTAATCATGTCTTTAATTTTTGGTCTAAGTATCCATTTAATTTCCAGTCATAGTTTTGAAGTTATTTCGTTAGTCAAAGAGTCATCGAGTCGATCGAAGAGTCATTTACTTTTTATATATGCAAGGAGTCTAAAGGTTGCTTCTAGTTTTTAGGTTATTTATTTTGTCTTGGGAAGATTAAGAGTCGAGTCGAGTCGAGTCTAGTATAAATATGTCAGCAAGTCTCATGCAAAAGTAGAGTTTGAGTTTATGAAAAATATTATACAGGTATTTCTTGCTTGAGAGTGAGTGATTCCTCCGACAATCAAGTGTGTGACTTGGTCGCTTGAGTGTCTTCTGCGATTAACAACGTCGAGTGATTCCGTTGGCCCCAGTGAGTGGCTTCCTGGGACTATCCCATTCGCGAGTTTCGGCCTGCATCAGTCGAAAAGCCCCAGGTCGGAACGATTGGATAGAAATCCTGTTAAAATCGCCATTTCGTTCCTTTAACGAGCATAAAGTAACGTCATTTTTGACAGACTTTTAAGGGACCATTCACTGATGTAGCAAGTTCTTTAAGCATTAATTAAACAATCCCCAGTAGAGTCGCCACTGTGGGCTACCCGCTTGGAAAAATTGAAGAGTTGCCACCCGGATTTGAGGTTTGCCACCCAAGAAATCGTTTTGATCGAAAATGATTTTTGAAATTGAAAACCAGAGATCATTTTGGGTTCGGAAGCCATGTTATGAGAGGGAAAGGGTTTTACGGCACCCATCTCGCCCGACACGATGCCGGTCTCTACTCAATGTTTGTGGGATTTTGTTGAAAATATTTTGTTTCATGAAAACAATTAGCACGAATTTACAAGTATGACAAGTAAAGGTGTATACATGTGATTGGGGTACAAGATATAACAATGACTTGCTATAAAATGCATGAAAACAGAAAGTGAAACAATGTTACTAGAAACACGCCTGAGCGCTCAGGAGTGGTCCCGAGCGCTAAGGATCAACTTTCCCCTACAAAACAAAACATAGCATCCTTTGACAGTAAACAGAATATACAAACACATGCGAGATGGGTTAAAATAAGATTCAGGTAGGTTTGCTCAGCATCAAATGCAAACAAACAAGAACAGGTCTTGTATATCCAAGTACTGCTTCCTTGCAAACAGAAAATAAAGCTAACTAGGCTCTGGATGGACCAGTGCACACCCAGTATCTACTGAAATATAGGAAATGCAATATTTGGTGACAAAACAGGATTTTGGTGATAGCAGCACTCCTGAGTGATCAGGAATGGTCCCGAGCGCTCGGGAGTGAACACAGTGCCCAGAAAATATTTTTTTTTTTTGCATTTCTCTGGCTTTTATTGCTAAATTGAGATCAAATGAGCTCATAACCAATATGAGGAATTGGTATGGGCCCTTGATTACCCTCAGAAGTCTAAAAACAGTGGATTTCAAAGTATAAAGAGCCTTTATACCTTTGCTTGACTTGAACTTGGCTTCTTGGACTGCTTTGGTGCTTGAAAATGGCTAGAAAACTGTTTGAGAAGAGAGAATTTAGGCCCCCATTTCTCTTAGGATTTTTGCTTGATTTTCTTTGAGAACTAATAATTTCCCTTAGAAAATTAGAGAGACTTTGAGAGGGTTTGGAGACTGGTTTTTGGCAGCAAAAGAGGGTAGTTTTCACGGGAAATTTTGTGTCCCTTGCAAGGTAGAATGTGGGGGTATTTATAGGCAAGCCAAAATTCGGATTTTAACTAGAAAATCAAATCGAAAATGAAAAGAAAATAGTTTTAGGGGAAAAAATGACATCATTGGTCTTCTGCCCCATCTGAATACTAAGGCAGGACCAGGTTTGAACGTTGAATGGACTGAAAAAGTCTGAAAAAGCCATGATCAATGGTCAAGATCATCATAGGCTATGACAGAGCTTCCGAGCGCTCAGGAGTGGTCCTAAGCGCTCAGGAGTGTCTGCCCAACTTCAAAAGGGCGCCACAGACACTCCCGAACTCGGTTTTAGGTATTTTTCAAAGCATTGAAAAGCTGGTTAAGTCCTCTTTCTAACCAAGTTGGTTTCATTCAAAGATATTTTATACACTGAAATGTGTGACCATTTTACCCTCTGGGTGTGGAGAAAAAAATGCGTTTTAGTTTTGAAAAAGACCAAAAAGCATTATTAAAGCTTTAGCCGAGTCCTATTTTAATTCTGTTTCGTCATTGGGGAGTCCTGAGGGCACAAATTAAGGATAATTATTAGGTCCAAATTGGGGTGTCTACAGTTTCCTTTCCTGGCACAAAGCGAATGGGGACAGGTTATTGAAATAATGCCCTTTGCACATTATCCCCCATTTTTTCTCTCTTGGCCTCCTCTTCTGCAGGGTCAAACCCCAAACCGCACTGCCCAGGATTTGATGGAAAGGTGGGGAATTCAAATGGACCCTGTAGATTACGCCCTAGACCCATTCCAGGAAGATAAGACATCTTCCTCATCATTTCAATGGTAGTGGAGCTAATGTAGAAATCCTCGTCCAATTTGATGGTCAAGACAGTGTCAGCAGTGTCAAAAGAAAAGCCTCCTGACATGATGTCCTCTTCTCCGTGTTCGATTTCTAATAGAGGGGCATTGTCTTCACAGTGCGGGCGAATGCCAAAGTCCCCATGGATGGTCAAAGTGCTGGAGGTAAGTCCCAACTGGACCTTCTAATGAAGAGTAGAGAGTACTGCCATGATATCAGGATGATGAAGCCATGGCTTGCCCAAAAGCAAGTTAAATAAGGAGGGGATATCCAAAATGTGGAATTCCACTCCCATTTCATAGTTTTCCACAATCACCTTGAACATGACAGTGCCTTCCACCCTACGGAGAGTGTTGTCATAGGCACGAACTCTTTGGTCTGGTGGCGCAAAGTCTTTATTCTTTAATCCTAGGCAATAAGCGGTGAGAAGAGGGTAGACATTAAGAGCCGAGCCATTATCTATGAGGACGATCGGAACCCAATTCCCCATACATTTAAGGGTGATGCGCAAAGGCTTGTTGTGTCCAGCTCCTTTTATCGGTAGGTTTGTCTCAGTGAATGTAACAGCGTGTTTTGAGGAACAAGGAGTAAGTAAGGCCACCATGTCTTTGGGAGTGGTCTCGAGCGCAATTTCCATTCGCGAAAGCATTTGGATCAATTTTTGGCGATGGGCATGATATTAAGACATGAGGCCCCAGATGGAAACAACAATATGGATCTTAGCCAATTGTCTCTGGATGACATCTTCCTCTGGGACATTGCTTTGAATCACAGGACTAAATAGACCATTTTGTGCCTGGCGGGACGGTCCTCCAGCCTAAAGATTCGAAGGTTGGTAGATGCATTCGCTTCTCGTTACATAGTTCACGAGCTTCGGGTATGCTTTGTCCTAGAGTTCAACATAATTGTCATACAGAACAGAGAGGTCAATTTTGGCTTTGCACTTCCCTTTGTCTAATCGTGCAGCATTTAAAGCCTCTCCCAGTTCTTCCATAGTTTCACAGGCCCATAAGTCATCTCTTATGATTCCTTCCTCTAGTGCGGCTTTTCCAACAGTTCATTCTTCTTCTCCTACCAAGAGGTTGACACCGTCGTCATTTTCCCATAAGCCTTGGATGACTAAAATGCGAGGCTCATCGGGGATGCAAACAACAGGTTTTGGTAGCATGTCATTGACAATGTAGTTTTTAGGGCAAAATTCATCGTTCCCACAAAGGTTCTCCAAGTCTTCTGCTGGCTGCCCAAACAGTCGTGGACTAGATCGATCATGGGCAACATCTTGCTCATATTCCATAAAAATGAGGGGAAGCATGACATAGTCCAGCAGGTCGTCCTCCTTTATCATCTGCCATTCATTGGGCGATGGGTCCCATTCTGGTTCATCCTCATTGACATTCATGAAATCAAAGTTTAGCCACTCATCCTCAGCCTAGAAAATTCCCATTCCTTCTCCCATGGGTTCAGGTCGATTTTCAGCGTAAAGCTCAGCAGCTTCCCTTTCTAGCCATTCAACTACGAGGGTGCCCCACTTGATGGTCCATTCATATTCCATGTCCTCGACATAATAGACCCTTCTTTCTTCCAGAATTTGGGCCACTGGTGTTGGCTTGGTTGAAGGTACTATGTATTGGCTCGGGTTGAATGTGGTGGAGCTTAGGTTGATACAGTTGACTTGGGAATTCTGGGCATGTTTTAGGAGCGGGTTGGTAACAGTGTTTGGCTTGGAAGGTGGGTTTTCAAAGGTTCTATCCTCGATGAGATCCTAGAGCTTATGGTTGAGTCTCCAACAGTCATCGGAGGCGTGACTAGGCATTTGGTGGTAGGCACAATGGGAGTTAAGGTTATGTGAGGCTGGAAGCTTTTGCTGGAGAGGGGTTGGTTGAAATGGTTTGACGACTCCCTTTTGAATGAGTCTTTCTAGGATGATATGTATGGGAATGGGGAATTTGGCAAGGGTACGTGGCTGCTTTAATGGTTGGGAGTTGGATTGGGTAGATACCTAGTTGACTGACTCGGATCGATTTTGGTTAGAAGTGGAGTTGGCTTAGTCAGGTGCATAGAGATTGGAATTGTTGTTGGAATAGGTCTTTCGGTTATAGGTGTTTGAATCTCCTTTCTCCAGAATGCCAGTCTGCAATGCTTCCTCGATAGCTAGACCAGCTTTGAAGAAAGTCTTGAAGTCGGCTGAGGCTTGGGCAAGGACCAAGTTCTTAGTGAAAGCTAGCTGCAGATTACGAGTAATCATGTGGATCTGGTCTTTCTCAGTGGGCCTCTCCACCATCTGTGCTGCTTTGGACCTCCATCGCTTGACCAAATCAGCGAAGGTCACTTTGGAATCCATTTTGATTGATTCCAGCTCTCAAGTGGTCATTTCAAGCTGTATGTTGTAACTGTATTGTGCGACGAAGGCTACGCCTATATCTTCCCAAGTCTTCTTCTTGGACGGCCTTAGAGCCAAGAACCATTGGAGGGCAGGTCTAGACAGGCTCTGATGAAACATTTGGGCCATTACATCCTTTTCAATCTTCCACATTGACAAGGAACCCACATACCCCATTATGGGCTACCTGCCCGGAAGGCTTCCGTTTTGAAAAATAGAAAGAGTTGCCACCCGAATTTGAGGTTTGCCATCCGAGAAACCGTTTTGATTGGAAATGATTGTTTGAAATTGAAAACTAGAGATTGTTTTGGGTTTGGAAGCCATGTTACGAGAGGGGAAGGGTTTTACGGCATCCCTCTCGCTCTACTTAATGTTTGTGGGATTTATCGAAAACATTTTGTTTCATGAAAACATTTAGCACGAATTTACAGGTATGACAAGTAAAAGTGTATACTTGTGAATGGTGTACATGATATAATAATGACGTGATATAAAATGCATGAAAACATAAAATGAAACAATGTTACTGGAACCATTGTTGAGCGCTCAAGAGTAGTCCCGAGCACTCAGGACCACCATTCCCCTGCAAAGAACTTAGCACTTTTGCTCATAAACAGAATATTCAAACACAGAGATATGAATCAGAATAACATTTAGGCAGGTTTGCTCAGCATCAAACTCAAACAAACAAAAATTGTGTCCTTGCAAACATAAAATAAACCTAACTGGGCTCTAGAAAGACCAGTGCACACCCAGTATCCACCATACTCACATGAATAGCAACAAGGAAGGAGAAACAAGCTACATCAATGTGGGCACACGCCCCGGAAATTCCATTTTTTGTATATAGGATTGGGTGCGCCCTTTTTGGGAAAAGCGCCACGAAACGCTTCGATTCAAAGTCGCCACTCGGGTTTTAGCAGTGAAAACACCCAAGGAACCGAGCTTGAAACGCTTTGCTACGTTGTTTGAATTTCAAAAAGGCATAGATCGGTCTGTCGTCACCTTCGATATCTGAGGTTCGGGAGCCAGGTTACGAGAGGGGAAGGGTTTTATGGCACCCCTTTCACCCAACCCGAAGACTGGTCTCTACTCGGGCACTTTATAAAATATTTGCATTTTTCTCTCATTGATCATTTTTTTAGCTAGTTAGGGTGGGGAAGCAGTTAAAGGGGGATTAAATTGTAACAAGTTGCATTATATGACAAAATGTGACGGATGATTAATTGAAGCAATGAATATAGATTGAGAATAAGCACTTGTGAGCATTTTAGACAAACTAGAACACACTGACCCAGGATGGTGCACGCAGGAGAAAACCTGTATGCATTGGCCAGACCACTGCTTACAGAGATTACCTGCGTACTCCATACCATAGGACTGGCGTGTGCCGGTAGATCTACGTTCACAGCTCCTACTCTCAACCCTCTGGGCTCTAGAAAGGACCAGTGCACACCCAGGACAAACCACGCAGTTTATATAACCAGGTTCATACAAATACAGACAGCTTAAATGAATCTAAGGAAACAAAATAGATAAGACGCCCCATAAATAGTGTGGGGAAGTAAACAGAGGCCAGGGTTTAACTACCATGCAAGGCCCAGCCACTCGACCTTAGAATAACTGTCATACGCCAGTCATAAGGGACCGTACGCCAATTACTTCATTGATCCAGTGCTTGGCTATGCATCATCTGGGTTCTGGAACATGACCAGAAGGATCCCAGAGGCCTTCTAAGACAGAAATAACAAATAAACAGCTACACAGTTCTAAAATACAGAAAGCTGTAAACTGGTTTTATAGCATGCAGAAAGGTGATAAAATAAAAAGGAAAGCAGAAAGTAGCTGATCAGTGATCCCCACGCCAGTATTGCACGTTCAACCATAACTGACGTACGGCTCTATGTTACTGGCGTGCGCCAATGATAGCCCCACACGATCTTTGAAACTATGCCAGCTTTAAGGCCAGGACTGGTATTGATTACTAGCCTCGACCCTGCCAGCCCCCTTCAGGGGTCAGAATTGGTTACAGAATAAAATGTGGTATACCCTTTTGGATTGAGTTTGATGATGGGTTTGAGCTTTGAGCTTGAGGTTTTGCGGATGGATGAAGAGTGTGAGGGTGATGTGGTGTGTAGGGAGGTGTTCCTTGCTTACTCTTTAAAAATGGAAGAAAAGAGAAGAAGCAAAGAACACAAGAGAGAGAAAGAGAACTTGGAGACTCTTAATGGTGGTAACCCCTTGCATACGAATGCAAGGGGGATATTTATAGCCAAAAGTGACTGAAGAGGGGCTGTGATCAGTTGGGGTTAAGGATTGGTTGAGTTAAGGAGGGAGTCTCCCATGCATTAAATGTATGGGACTTGGCTTGAAAGGAGATGTAGGAAGGAAGGGAACATCCCTGCATGTTGGCAATCATTAGAAGACTGTTCATCATTCTGGGTGGCCGCAAAAGTCTCGAGCACGCGATTGAATAGTGATAATTTGACCAGCTTTGACTGGCGTACGCCAGCGCTGTTCCTGCGTGCGCCAGTGAGAATTGGGTCAACGGTCGATGACTCACACGTGGCAGTTTACTAGCGCACGCCAGAATGGCACCAGCATAAGCCAGTAGGGTTTCGTTGAGGCCATTTGGTTCTGGCTTGAAGGATTTGAAAGAGGTTCAGCAAAGGTTTGAATGAGGTTCGGGATACTCAAAGCTCAAACATACCAACAATCTCGAGATGTTCTTGACCTTAATCATCATTGGGGAAACAAAGACCATAAGTAAACTAATCTTGACGGTCCAGAATAGGGTGTTTACAAGCAAAAGAACAACACTCATGAGCAATCGGAGCACTCCTGAGCGCTCAGGAGCACTCCTGAGCGCTTAGGAGTGATTCCAATGTACTAAAAAACTTTTTATACCCTTTTGCTCTTGTTATTAAACCAAAATTAGGTGGCTCACAACCAGTATGAGGAACTGGTATGGGCCCTTAATCCCCCTCAGACAAGGAAAAAAGTAGATTTTTAAGTATAAAAATGAGATGTTATATCTTTGTGCTTGAACAAGACTTCTTAGATGGGTATGATAGCCAGAATAAGGGTTGAAAAATAGTAGAAAAATGAAGTCTAAGACTTCAAATGCTTTTTGTGATTTTTGGTTTTGCTTTGAAAATTATTTGAAGTTGGAAAATGTTTGAGTGTATTGGAGAACAAGGGTTTTCTGAAAATAAGGGAGTGAGAGAGTAAAATTTTGTCCCCTTCATATGCTGAAATGAGGGAGTATTTATAGGGGAGGAAAAAAATTGGTTTGAAATTCAAAAATAAAATAGGAAAATAGTTTTGGGGGGAAAATGGGCAAATCAGATTGCTGCTGGCTCAGGCAGGCCTCTGGCACATGCAGGTTTGAACTGCAGGTTGAAAATTTGAAAAAAACATGGTCAAAGGTCAACCTCATCAGCCATTGGCCTGACAGAGCTCCCGAGCACTCAAGAGTGGCACTCCCGAGCGCTCAAGAGTGGTCCTGAGCGCTCAGGATTGCCTGCCCAACTTCAGCGAGCCGCCACAGACACTCCCGAACTCAGTTTTGGATATTTTTCAAAGCATTGGAAAGCTAGTTAAGTCCTCTTTCTAACCCAGCTGGTTTCATTCAAAGATATTTTATACACTAAAATGTGTGACCATTTTACCCTCAAGGTGTCTAGGAAAAAATGGCATTTTAGTTTTGAAAAAGACCAAGAAGCATCGTTCAAGCTTTAGCCGAGTCCTATTTTGATTCCATTTCATCATTGGGGTGCCTCGAGGGCACAAATTAAGGATAATTAATAGGTCCAAATTGGGGTGTCTACGGTTGCCTCTCTTTGGACAGCGCTCGGCACCATGTCCAGATACGAGTGACGTCCAAAGATTAAGACAGCCCAATTTGAGCCCTAGTAAATCCTTAATTCAATGCAAGAAAGGATGTACAAGCATTCGAAACATGAGGTCATGCTCTTTCGAGTTGCATACGTACCTCGTTTGTAGGGATCAGACCAGCGTAGTTCTTTGGGGCAAATGCAAACATGCATGCTGTAGAAGGCATAAAAATATGCAAGCAAATAATTAACAAGACAAATTGATCAAGGAGTGCTCACCGATTGCTCTATCTCAGTGGCCGGCAAAATTAAACAGGTGAACAGGGTTGTAATCGATGCCATGCTCTTGAGGTGAAAGATGTAACATAAAATACGCCAACGAGACAAGTTAATTTGTCTCGAAGGGATTAAAATACGATTAAACCCTGAGGGGTGCCAACGAAGACAAGTTAGCTTGTCTCAAGGGATAAAATGAGATTAAACCCCGAGGGTGCCATCCAACGAGACAAGTTAGCTTGTCACGATGAGATAAAATGCAATTGAACCCCGAGGGGTGCCATCCAACGAGACAAGTTAGTTTGTCTCGAAGAGATAAAATGTGATTGAACCCCGAGGGGTGCCATCCAACGAGACAAGTTAGTTTGTGTCGAAGAGATGAAACCAAATCTATGGCGAAAGGTGATTATGCCCCTTCTATAGTAGTATGTTAAGTAGTCATGCTGACAAATATGACAGATGAAGGCAACCATAAGAGATCGAGGCTAGAAAGCGAGACCCGCGCTTCGACATTTGACAACAACAATGATTTATTTATTTTTTATTTTTTGAAAAACAGAGGACATGTCCGAGTATCCTTTCTACTTTACCGTTTTTGGCCAGCGGAATGGAATTTTTAAGACTTTTGGATTTGGGTTGGAGTTTGTCTTTGGATGAGAATTGGGTTTAAGCTGGAGTTGGTTTGAGTTTGACTTTGATCAGGGCTTGAGTTTTGAGCATTCATGCCCCAGTCTCGATGTTGGCTGTATGCTTGCTATGATTGATGACATTGGTCTGATGTGCCCTAGTGAGTGACAGACCTCAGTTTTGATTCTTTTCCTTAATTCCACTGATAGTTTCGGCAACCAGTTTTATCATGAGCACAAGCGCAGGCTCTTCCATGTATTGGAGTTTCTCTCATGAGTTGGGGCTTCAAGATCAATATTATTTGACTAGATAGATGACCTTGCATGAATTTGGACAAGGCCTAGACGACTCAAAAGACAAGGAAGACACTTTAATAGAGTACTGACTCTCAGTGATGACCTTGACTGGACGAGGAATTTGATTCGACTGGATGAGGAGTTTGATCATTTGAGGGTTTGAAAAATAGCAAGCATGCCCCACAATTGATGTTTGAATTTGTCATGATAAAATCAAGCTTAGATGATGCTCATTTAGGATTTTCTTTGATCTTGTTTTGTCAAAACACGAGGATTTTTACCACGAACCGTGCCTCAGGAGTTTTGATAACAATCCAAGGATTTCGAAAATGCCCCTGCATGGATTTTGTGGGACTCACAAAATGCCTTGCTGTTCCTTCTTGTTTTCTCCTAGTGCCTAGGATTCTTGTTATCAAGTTGCATATTCCACTCTGAAAGGACTTTATCTGGGTCGTAATGTAGCTAAGGTTTGGCTTAAGAAAGGATAATAGGCTCAAGAATTTTTATTTTCTTTGGGTTTCGAGAGCTAGCAGCTATCATGAACATTTTTTCCCCTTTTTGCTTTTGATAGGCGCCTTCTTTCACTTGATTTGCTTCGGACTTTGTTGTGTCGATGTGTCTGACACTTTCATTGATTTTGAGCTTTCTCTGATTTTTCTTTGATATTTTACATGCATTTGGCACTTTCATACTTTGAATGCTGATGATAATCATGTGTTTGGCACTTTTGTCTTCCTCATTTCACCCTGGTGTGGGGGATAGCTGCTTAGCAAGTTTATTATCACAATTTCGTCACAAGAGACTTGAGGTTGGTTTCAAAAGACGGGACTAACTTGCAAAAAAAAAATCGTGACCGAACCTCTAGAAGAGGCTGCCTACGTATCCCTTTTACGAAGGAATTAGGTCATAACGTAGTTCGGGGCTACGAAACTGACTCCTTTTTTATTTTTCTTCTTTGATTACAAACTTGAATTTGAAAACATACAAACATGAAAGCATGAAAGATTCGAGGTATAAACTGACTCGAGATTGAAAGACGAAGATTTGACTTGAAACTCAGAAATTTCCCCAACTCGTGACAGATTCCATTCATGGATTGACTTCATTGCAATCATGATCCTTCAAAGGCCTTTTCTTGGCCTTTTGTTAGCTCTAATGATGGCCATTTATGGGCTTTGAAGATTTGGTTCAGGGGGTGCTTCTGGGTTTTGCGAAGGTGGAAATCGCCTGGCAACCCCAGTTATGATGAGCATTAATTAGGCGATCTAAATATCAATTTGTTCCCCCATTTGTCGGATAGAGGTTCGGATTTGATCCAACTCATTCGGATTCCCTGCTGGTTGTTCCCCATTCAGATTTTCCACCATTGTTCCATATCTTCCCACAAATTTTGAGCTTCCGTGGTAGATTCAGATTGAGATGGTTGTTCTCCGAGCCGAATCAACCTAAGTCCAGATTGAGTCTATGAGGATATGATTTTCTTTTTTGGCCCAATTGCACTTGGGTTGACAGCAAAGCAAGAAGTTGTGCTCAGACGTGTTTTCTTTTTCTTGTTTTTGAAAAATGTGCATAATAAAAGAAATGCACCATTGCCAAAGTTATCATCTCGAGCCCTCTAAGTACCTATCTTGAACTAACGGTTATAGCCTCTTGAAGGTTGCCTCGCCCCTCTGAGTTTCTTTTAAGATGTATCCTTTATTTAGAAAGACAGATTCTAAGAGATGTCAAAATGAACTAAGTATTCAACTAGTCCTCATTCGAAATTTCAATTTGAACTTGGAATAACTTAGTATAGACGACGAGACACCATAACCAGAGTGGCGTCAGTGGCATGGCGCCATTAGCCGAAGTGGTGTAAGTGATGTGGCATTATAACCTGGATGGTGTTGGTGTCATGGCATTGTTTCCTTGTTATTCCTTATTCTCTGTTTAATCTTCGATTAGGCATTAGTCAAGGACTTAGTAAGTTTTGATTTCCCAAAGTCTCATTTCTCTAAGGAGTCATGTAATCAAAATAACCCGTATCAAGGTACGTGACTCTTCATCGGGTCTCGGATTTCTTTTTAATGGTGTATCCCTTGTTTAGAACCATTGATTCCAAAAGATGCCAAAATGAACTAAGTATTCGATTAATGCTTTATCGAAACCTTAACCTTAATTTGGAATAACTTGGAGTGGATGACGTGACACCATAACCGAAGTGGCGTGAGCGATGCGATGATGTTAGCCGGGGTGGTGTTGGTGTCACAACGTTTGTTTCTTCGTCATTCCTCCTTTTAGTTAAGACTTTGACTAAACGTTAGTCAAGAACATAGTAAGATTTTGATTTCTCCAGAAGAGTCGCCAATGTGGGCTACCTGCCCGAAAGGCTTCTGTTTTGAAAAATAGTAAGAGTCGCCACCCGGATTTGAGGTTTGCCACCCAAGAAACTGTTTTGATTGGAAATGATTGTTTGAAATTGAAAATCAGAGATTGTTTTTGGTTCGAAAGCCACGTTACGACAGGGGAAGGGTTCTACTGCACCCCTCTCGCCCAACGTGATGTTGTTCTCTACTTAATGTTTGTGGGATTTATCGAAAACATTTTGTTTCATGAAAACAGTTAGCAAGAAATTTACAGGTATGACAAGTAAAAGTGTATACTTGTGAATGGTGTATAGGATATAATAATCACGTGATATAAAATGCATGAAACGTACAATGAAACAATGTTACTAGAACCTTTCCTGAGCACTCAAGAGTGGTCCCGAGCGCTTAGGACCACCTTTCCCTTGCAAAATAGAACTTACCACTTTTGATCATAAACAGAATATTCAAACATAGATATATGAATCCGAATAACATTTAGGCAGGTTTGCTCAGCATCAAACTCAAACAAACAAGAATAGGTATTGAATATCCAAGTGTTGTTTCCTTGCAAACATAAAATAAACCTAACTAGGCTCTAGAAAGACCAGTGCACCCCCAGTATCCACCAAACTCACATGCATAGCAACAAAGAAGGAGAAACAAGCTGCAACACTCCTGAGCGCTTAGGAGTGATTCCAGTGTATTGAAAAACTTTTTATACCCTTTTGCTCTGTTGTTAAACCAAGATCAGGTGGCTCACAACCAGTATGAGGAACTGGTGTGGGCCCTTAATCCCCCTCAGACAAGGAAAAACGGTAGATTTCTAAGTATAAAAATGAGATTTTATACCTTTATGCTTGAACAAGACTTCTTAGATGGGTATGATAGCCTAAATAAGGGCTGGAAAACAGTAGAAAAATGAAGTCTAAGACTTCAAATGCTTTTTCAAAATTTTGGTTTTGCTTTGAAAATTATTTGAAGTTGGAAAATATTTGAGGATATTTGAGAACAAGGGTTTTCTGAAAATAGGGGAGTGAGAGAGTAAAATTTCGCCCCCTTCATATGCTGAAATTAGGGAGTTTTAATAGGGGAGGGAAAAAATAGGTTTGAAATTTGAAAATAAAATGGGAAAATAGTTTTGGGGGCAAAAATGGGCTGATCAAATTCCTGCTGGCTTAGGCAGGCCTCTGGCACATGCAGGTTCGAACTGTAGGTTGAAAATCTGGAAAAAAAAAAGTGGTCAAAGGTGAAGCTCATCATCCATTGGCTTGACAGAGCTCCCGAGCGCTCAAGAGTGGCGCTCCCGAGCGCTCAAGAGTGGTCCTCAGCGCTCATGATTGGCTGCCCCAACTTCAGCGGGCCGCCACAGACACTTCCGAACTCAATTTTGGGTGTTTTTCGAAGCGTTGGAAAGCTAGTTAAGTCCTCTTTCTAACCCAGCCAGTTTCATTCAAAGATATTTTATACACTAAAATGTGTGACCATTTTACCCTTAGGGTGTCAAGAAAAAAATGCATTTTAGTTTTGAAAAAGACCAAGAAGCATCGTTCAAGCTTTAGCCAAGTCCTATTTTGATTCCATTTCATCATCGAGGAGCCTCGAGGGCACAATTAAGGATAATTAATAAGTCCAAATTGGAGTGTCTACACCCATTAAGTGAGCTTTGGGATCAGTAGTGCCATCAAACTTGGCAAAGTCCGGCATTTTGAACTTTTCCGGGAGTGTGGCATTTGAGAACAAGCAGAGTTTATCCATAACTACCCCAGTTGTAGTGATCTTCTCATTCTTAAGGATTGCCTCCTCAAGTTTGGTAATCTAGGCCGCGACATCAGCCATGTCAGTGTTGGAACTTCCAGCGTCTTCGTCAGATACAGGAGGGGGACGGGCATTAAGCTTTTCCATCATGTCCATTAATTGTTCTATCTGATTGGACTATCATGTCACCATTTTCTTAACATCTTCTTCAGCGTTCGGACCTACCAATTGCAAGGGTGTTTCAGAATCGAGCCGAATTAGTCTCTGTTTGGCGGGTCGAGTCCAGTGTGGATCAGTGTCCTTTTCCGCCTTCTTCCCAATGATTCAGAACTAACAATAAACCAAGGAACCGATTTAGGAGCGATTTTCTTATTGTTCTAGAGGATATTATGCTTATGCATTGCTATCTACGACTCCTTAGACCTATCCGCAGTCCTTTTGTTTCACTTGAGAACCTTTTGCACCAAGGGTTACAACAACCACGGGTAGGTCATGTCAGGCAAGTTAAATTTCAATTATCGGAATCAGAGCCAATCTCCTTATCTTGACCATTTGAGGCAAAGCTTGCCGTAACCTAGATACAAAGAGATCTCAAGGCTAAACAAAAGCACGGGGAAGCCGTTCAAGTACGACCAACACTGGAGGTATGCTCCATGGATTTTTAGTCTCCTAGACTCTTTGGAAATGAACCTTAAAGGTTGCCTCGACCCTCGACACATTTTCTTTTAGAATACACCCTTCGCTGCAACAAGACTGGAGAGATGCCAAAGCGGATTACACTTTAGCCCGTTCCTTATTTAAAGTTCCAATTTCGATTTCGAGAATGACCTAGCAATAACAATATGAGACTGTAACCATGGTGGCATGGGCGGCACGACACTTTTAGCCGAACGATGATTGAGCACCGTTGTTTGAGTGGTGTGGGTAGCATGGTGCTGCTTACTTGATCATTTATTCATTCTCCATTAGAACTTTTGGCCAAGAACAGACTTTGGGTGTAAAAAGGTTTTGATTCCTCTTAAGGCTTGTCGATTGAAAAAAGGGGGGTACCCTTTAAACAACATGCATATGCATGATTCTTCATTGGGCCTTGGCAACTTTTTCTGGGCTACCGGAAAAATACCCTAGAGCTAGCCTAACGCTTGAACTATGCATGTATGTACATGTAAGATGTCAAAGATGCAACACATAAGTAGAGTATATCACATAGTCCTTGTAGACACCCCAATTTGGCCTAACGATTATTTCAAGTCCCACCTTGGGACCATCCCGATGATGATATGGATACAGTGATTGCTGATTGACTTCTCGTGAACCTTAGGACTTATGGTGAGTACTTTTAGCCACTTAGAGGACCCAATCCAGAGCCAAATAGCCTTTCAGACAAAAATACAGAATCCTATGAGAATCTTTCTATTGGCTGTAACATTGATCTCACGACCTCAACATCATTTCTTCACCCGTGAAACCTGTTGCTTGAAAATCTCCCTGAGAGATTGATTAGCCGGCCGCCAGATCCATTCCTCGCCCACAACATCATTTCCTCGGCTGCTAGATCTATTACTCGGCCGCCAGATCGTCTATTTTTCAGATTCTAGAACGTTCTGCCAATCATTTGATCCGATCACAAAACCCCAGCAGCCTTTTTTCTAGTGCGTTCGGGCCACGCAGCAGATTACATTTAGAGGTCTTTGAACCCTAAAATTCCTTTTTGATTCATGCCATTTGATTGGCCGAAGTGAGTCATCAATTGCCTATTGATAAGCACCCAATAATGCATATTCTTGGTGCTTAAGTCCTCTAGTATGTAGTGTTTGTACATACATGTTGTCGTTTTTATGCGATATTGCACGTAAGATTTGTTTAAGGATGTTTCAGGTAAAACGTGCTAATAAGGCATGTTTGAGCACCAAAGGATGTATCGGGGTGCAGCCAAGTGCCCGCCAGTACCCATTTCTTTGCTAGCGGAACCTAACGGTACCTCAAGAAGCCCCGGAGGCCACCCGATGGTCACGAATGGCAAGGGGCGTGCCAAAGCTTAGCAAGCAATGCAAATGCATCGAGGATGGCCCTCGAGGGTATCCAAGAGACTAAGGCCACATGGCACACCTCTGTCAAGTCCCGTTGATCGAGTATCGAAGTATCGAAGGGCCGTCGGGACATCACAAGAGCTCAAAGGCCAAGCTGCCATGTTTTGCAGTTTTGCAGACAATGGTACCGGTACCTCAAAAACATGGTACCGGTACCTTTGTGCTGAAATGGAAGACAGGTTGATTGGTACCAACATCTCATTTTTGTGGTACCGGTACCAATGCCCTTCGACCAGCACTTTTATGCTGAATTTTTCAACCTTCCATAAATGGAAAGTTTCTACTTTAGGCATGTTTTTTGGATATTTTGAGAGCCTTGTTGTCCATTGTAAGGCTGATTTTATAAGCCATATAAATAGGCTTGTATGCTGTTTATGGAAGGGATAGCCATTAGTTAGTTTTTAGGCCTAAGTTTTCCAGTTTTTGCTCTAGGTTTCTCCATAGCTTTGTTTCAAGCTTTTCTCACTCTCCTTCAAGAACACTAGCACGCAATTGTGTTACATTAATTCTCAAGTGTTAATGTTGTAGCTTTAGTTTGGATCTTCTATAAAATCAAGTTTACTTTAGTTTTTATCGGTAAATCATGTTTTCTATGCTTAACTCTTTTTCTAGTCTTTTTGATTATGTGTGAGTAGTCGATTAGGCTCGGCCAAAGGGTGAATAATACCTCGTGACTTAGGTTAATCTTGCCTTTCTCAACTCGAGACTTGAAGTTTGGCTTGTAAAATGAGAAGAGTTTTTAAGTAACAAAACTTGCCGATGTTAATCTCCGGTGATCATGTGCTAGCTCACATGGTTCCGGAGTGATGTCTCAGTTCGTGTTTGCCAAGAGAATGAAAGAGTTCACTCGTTTTCCATACTACACTTCTAGTCTTTAATGGTTTCATAGCTAAATCTTCCGATTGATAGCCTATGCCGTGCGATTCAATCGAGTTTTTGTTGAGAAGGGCTAGATGACTTAAGTTACGGGCGTTAGTAACTCCATTGCCTTGCCATCTTTAATTCTTAGTTCAAACTCATTTTATAGTCTTTATCATAAGGGTATTTCTCACCTTACAAAGCAAAACCAAAAGTTGGCCGTCTAAACGCTGCAAACCCTTACATCTACAATCCGAGTAGCTATAGAGATTATCTCAATGGTTAGGTTTTGGCGAAGCACCTATATAAAGGGGCCTTTTGGGTTCCGAAAATATACACAGAATACACCCTCTCTAGCCACGAAATTCTGCCAGTATATTCTCTCAACTCCCCACTACAAAAGCCCTAACCTTCCGAAGGCAGCCACTGATCTAACGATAAAACCCTGAAGTCGAACCCTAAACCTAGGGTTTCGAGGAGCAAAATTAGTCAATCCCACTCAATCCGAAGCAAATGAAGCAACTGAGGGATCAAGGTGGTGAGGCCCAGGGGCTTATGGTTTGATCTCTTTTACGTTTTTGTACTATAATTGTAGTGTTTTGATTTTCTGCTAATCATTTAGTCTGGTGTGAGGCTGAACATCGGCTGGGGAATCAATCCCTCAGCCGATACATCGATCCAATGGGATACTTCGGCCGTGACATCTATTCACTGGCCGAAGGATCTATTTTCCTAGGACAGTTTATATCTGTGGCTTATTTCTGATGCATGTTCTAATTATCGTTCTTGCTCACCGTATCAACTATTAAAAGACTAATAACCAGTTTATGTGTTTAGAATTAAATAAAGCATGAGTTAATCATATGTCGAACAACTATGGGCCAGTCTCACGACTGGACAAAGAGGGGTGCCTAACACCTTCCCCTTATTGTACTTTTGGCTCCCGTACCCGGAATCTCTATTTGTTTTTCCTAGTTTTTATAAACTAGGTGGCGACTCTATTTTGATGATAACCAATATCGTGTGGCGGTGTTCCTAGCCATGGAAATATCCACGATCTTGGTTTATGAAGTAGAAAGCAAACAAACAAACGATGATCAATCTATATGGCGATGCCCCGCTCTGGGAGGTGGCTACAGTTTTTGGCGACTCTGCTGGGGAATGAGAGCCATAACCAGAAAATTTGACATAGGAATAATACATGCTTTATTTAATTCATTTATCATATGCATCGAGCGGGCAACCTCGTTGAGTTCACCTAATACCCCGGCATGTCACGGGCTATGTTAGGGGTTCCGGCAAACTCCACAGTCACTTGTACCTAATGGTATATCAAAAAGGAAATCACCCAATCGCCGCTTATAATGGGCTGGCGAAAGGACTGGTGCCCTTTGACAACAGAGCACCCTTGAGACTACCCAAACCTTTCATGTGTTAGAAAGCCATATAACTTATCAAAATAAGACAGGAACCCACAGGTTAAGGAATTTTCCTGCATTCTGCCTCGAATTCTTCCTCACACCCTGTATAAATTGTCGTTACATCTCTTTCTGCGCAGAAGGGTTGGGATTTTCAGCCCAAATCCTAACCCTATACAACTAAGTATTGACTTGCAGGTATTTTACTTTTCAAGCAGGCACAATAGGAAAAACAAAGAAGCAACCACAACCAATTTTATACTCTTACAACACCCGAAGTCACACCAAACAGAGGTCTTTGCAGCCATCTCGTCTGTCACCTTTGCCTATCAAAACACCTTCACCACAATGGTCCCAATCACTTCCAGGGACTTCGTGGTCATCTTCTCAGCAAACCTGATTATCTATCAAATCCCAAGCTTCACCAAGCAATCCTCCCACTCCCATGGCAGACAATGATGCCACTATTGCCGATCTCCAAGCCCAAATCGCTACTTTGCTAGCAGAGAAAGCTGCAAGAGATGCTGAGGACGAAGAAAAATCGATGGAAGATGAGAATCCTCTTAAAGTAATAACAACAGAGAACCCTGAATTTGCCAAACAAGTCAAAGAGATCAAACACGCTTTAACCCGTTCACAGGGGGACCAAATTCTCAACTTTGAGGGACTCTACCTCTTCCCAGATTCTCAAATGCCTGAAAGATTCAAAATGTCAAACATTGAGAAGTTCAATGGAACAGGCAACCCTACCAGCCATTTCCGCTATGTTATCAACACCTTGAGGCCAATGGGCTTGAATGACGAGCTCATTGCTCAATTGTTTCAAAGGACTCTCATTGGAAGTGCTCTTGATTGGTTCCTCACTTTGGAATTTGTGCATTATCAAACTTGGCCCGAGATTGCCAATGCTTTTGTCAGGCAGTACGCATACAATGTCCAAATTGAGTTAACAACCCGAGATTTGGAGATGACCAAGCAGGAGTCGAACGAAGACTTTGTTACCTTTGTCACTAGATGGAGAGAAAAGGCTGCCAAGATTAAGAACCGTCCCTCCAAGGAAGATCAAGTGAGAATAGTTGTCAAGAATCTGCAGCCTAAGTATCTAAAGCATATCTACACTCAAGCTATAACCGACTTCAAGCGCCTACATGCTACTGGGCTGCAGATTGAAGAAAGGATCAAACTGGGACTCATTGGGAAGGAAGAAGCTTCTCCATCCAAGAAAAACTTCCCAACTCGTGCATCTCATGCCTCTGTAAACACCCTTGATTCGACCTTGCCATAAGACCCTTTCCAAGCCAGCCCTTCCCGAAATTCAAATCAGCCTCGCCGCTACTTTAATACTCTCTACATGACTCTCTCCCAAGCCTTAACCATTCTAAGCCGTCAGGGGCATCTCAAACCTCTGAATAAACCACCCCCTCAGCCACCAAACCATGACCTCAACAAACAATGTGCCTACCATTAACACTCTGGGCATGAGACAGACAACTGCATGCATCTTCGCCATGACATTCAAGATCTCATTAATAGTCGAACCATAAAACCCTCACAGCCTGATGCACAAACCAAACCACCCCACAATATAGAACCATCTCAAAATATCAATCTCATAACTTTGTCTCACAACCTCATATACAATCCCAACCAATACATTGTCCAAAGCACCCAAGCCAAGCCAACCCTGACCTTCCCAGAGGAGGATGGATGTTTCATGATGGAAGAAGAAGAAAACAATGAGTCCGATCAATCAAAAGTGATCGATCCCAACATGTTTGACAAGAGTGATGGAGAAGAACAATCAAAAGAAGCAAAGCTATGGAAATGGAAAGAGCATTCCTGGGCAAAACACAATTTGGAGGATCCCGACATTCCATTCATGGAGGATGATGATTGGTTGCGTAGCTGGTTTGAAAATAGAAAGAAGGGAAATGAGAGGGTCATCATGATGAGAAGGAATGCCCACTTCGAACCTGCTCAAATAATGGTACCCATTAATCGCCCAAGAATCCCTACACCTCGAGTTGTTTGGGAAACAATCAACCTTATAGAAGAAGTGGAGGAGTTCCAAATGCAGTTGTGGGTCAATCCATACGAAGAGTGCGACTATAGTCAATGGACAGAAGAAGAAGAAGATCTAGACTTCATATACACAGATCCATACAAAACAGAAAAAAATAACTTTGACAGAATGGAAGGAGACTATGACGATCAGCTTGATGGGATCTCTTTGGCATTGCTATTTGATCAAATGGAAAAGTAGTAACTTGGCCAGACATTTCCATCTGGAGACTACTCATGTCTCAAAGAGGTAGCCACCATGCAAACTTCAAAGATGGATCCAGTTTAAAGGCTCTGTTTGGCAAAGAAGAGGGCGGAAAAGAGTATAAAGTTGCAAAAGGCAAAGGAAATGGCCCTGAAATGCTGCAATAGCTGAGAAGTCATAACATGGCAAAGGACATTAAACATTGCTTTTTATTTTCTAAGTCAAACTAGGACATGTTTTGGGCCCCTGTTTGGGCATTTTATTTCTGCCAAGTGAATTCCTATTTCATCTTCTAAACTATGCTTATTCAATAATCTAATTGCAATTGCCATGCGCTACAGTCTCTTTGCCAAATAAGGGAAACTTTGAGGAATCAAGTTCTTTGTGTCACCGACAAAAGGAAAGAAAAGATGAACTTTAGTTGCTTAAGAAACTAGGTTTTTTTCAAGACTTAGAAAGAAGATGCTATCTCCGTGAGAACACTTAGAATTAGCTTACCTATTATGAAGGTACAAACAAAGGAGATTCATAAAAAATATCTCCGCCAAATTCCTCTTCAAAGTACAGAAAGTCCTCTTGTGAGAAACGCTCGTTGGGTAACCCAAGAAACCCAAGCAAAAGTAAGAGCAGAGTCTGCTAGGACAAGAAACTACAAAAGCACAGCCTAGGCAAAAGTTAAGGCATTCAAAGGAAAGCTCGCTAGGGACTCAACCTCCAACAGGTAACCTAGGCAAAATTTAGAGCATGTAAGAAGAAGAACCAAGAATGGAAACCCAACCTCAAAGGTGGTGATTTTGGAACTACGCAAAAGGCTTGATTCCCTGATTGGGATACGTAGGCAATCTCACATTGAGATACGGCCCAAACATTTAGAGAGAAGGAAAAATATCAACAGATTTGTACTCAATGATAGGCACAGCTAACCCTGCGTATTGAGCTCGCAAAAGATGAGTATGCTTTTCTTAAGGAATTGGCAACAGCAAAAGACACAAGAATTATTGTTCATCCCCTCTAACCTGAAGGTCACTAACACAATGAGCAGGATACCTCGAAAACTCTCGAGTTTGGCAATCAGACTATGGAACATGGCAAAAGCAAAAGCCAAAAAACCAAAACCAAGCATAAGAAGGAAGAGAAAAGAGGATGCCACTTGGCCAAAACAAAATCTGCCTTCCTTTGGAAATTAGAAGTAACGGCTGAAGAATTGATACATCGGCCGCAACATCAATTCCTCAGCCGAGTAATCATTTCTTTGGCCAGTATTTCATTTTACACAAATTATTGTTTATCAGCAAATACTTGTTTAAAAGCCATGTTCTGACTTTCACATTCATATCTCAAAACATTTAGGGGCACAAAAAGCATTTCTCATTTCATGAACAAAGGCTTGATTACAAAGTCATCGCTGTGGTTGCCTTTACAATGTAAATACAATTTCTGCTTGTCTTTTACTAACTATGAATAGGAAAAAGAAAATCCTAAGGCTAGTCATGGCGGCGTCTCTGAGATGACCTCTGAGAGAAGGATTGCTCACTAGCTCCCACATCCTCCCTAGCAGTAGCTGGTACTCATATTGCCTCAAGCTAAAAGAATACAAACACTCAGATTCAAGAAAAGATGCAAAGCAAATGGAGTACATGGGGAAACTCATACCTTAACGATCCGGCGATGCTGCCTCCGGACCAAAGCCTCCGCACCCTGATAAGCATGCAGCCATTCCTGTACTATCTGAGCAGGCACTTATGGAAATAAACTAAGCATTTCAAACACAGGAGTGCAAGATACAACGATAAAATAGGGAAGCAAAATCAGAAATTGATACCTGTGAAACCCCAGCTAGCAATGTGTAAAGCTGGGTTGAACAAAGGGTAAGCGCCAAGCGCTCCTCCCCTCCATTATCAGAAGGAAAGGAAACGAAGAAAGGGGCTCATGGCCAAATAGGAGCAACTGAAGGAGCAGCAGGCGGAGTCAAGAAAAGATGGCAGTACTCCATGTAGTCACCTACCTGAAGAGCAAACCCGCCCAGTCTCTAATCCGGGCGTTCCTCAAGTCTTCCTTGGACATTGAGGAAGTGGATCTCATCAACAATGGAGGTGGAGGAGGGACGAACTGAAGAGCCTCAGCACGTAGGTGCCACTGGCTAGCCACCCGGTTGCCCAGATACCAAGCTCGGCAAAAGGGGCCTTCAACTAAGCTACGTGTACGATCTAGAACTCTAGAACGCGCAAGAACGGCATCTTCTGGTACGCCATTCCATGGGTCAAAACGCACTTGTAGCCAGGGTTGAATCAGCTATAGTAGAGGGAGATGGAAACCTAAAAGACAAGAAACAAAATAGAAGTACCTGGTTGACCGTCAACCGGCCCAAAACTCGCCGCCACTCAAGAAGGCTCAAAACTGGTGACCATGGCTTCTGTTGGCCCACTAACCAACCCTTGTAGCAAGGAACATAGTTCGCATCCTCATGCTTGGTATCCATTGGAAACTGAAGGAGATGCTCGAAAGCCCATAGCTGAAAAATGGGTTAAACAAACAGGTTCAGTACCAGGAGAAATCAAAGTGAGAAAAGAGAAAGAAGAAAGAAGGATATACATCAAGCACTCGGTAGTGACCGCCAAGGATAAAGCTCTTATCCCGTGAACAAGCTTCAAGATTGCCATACAAGTTGGCCAAAGCAGATGATCCCCAATCAAACTCCCATGCAACCTCCAAATACTGCAAAGGGGCCAAAAACTGTACATGCATCGAACTATCCTTGTTGGCGAACAATGTTTGCCCAAGGAGGTAGAGGAGGAAGGCCCGTGTCAGCTGCTCAAGGCTCACCAGAGTCAAAATACCGGTCGTCATAAAAATCTTGCTCAGCCAAGAGATGTCGAGGTGACCTCGTGAGTGAAGAGGAAGCACCTTGCCCAAAAACCACTCCAAAGCCCCCTCCCGTTGCCAAAGCTGGGGATCAATCCGAAGAGGGGTCCCACCTACCCGTAAACCAGTCAGAAGGGAGAAACCACCCGGCGTGATCGTCATCTCACCAGCAGAGGGGAAGTGGAATGTATTGGTGGTATCCCACCATCTCTCAACTAGCGAGGTCATCAGCGACCAATCGATCTTTGGAAGATTGAGGCCCAAAGTAAATGCCTCAAAACCAGCAGCGCACACCAGTTCTCAAGCCTGCTCTGGCAACGTCAAAAACCACTTGTGCACCTCCCGGCCTCCACCACGAGCTTCCAATCTCCTATTTCTCTGCAAAATTCCACCAGAAAATAAGAAGGGAGTTAATCTCACGATTGCATAAAAAGATAAGAGGCTAGGAGCACCAAGTTGACATCTAAAAAAGCATGCATTGCCTAAACAGGGGGCACGATTATTTTAGCATCTTTAAACAAAACAAATTCAACCTTACTGCGGGTCCTTCTCATTCATGCTCCTAGGCAAAAGGGATTTCATCCCGCAAATAAAAGAAAATCATACAAAATTAACTACGAATTAAAAAGTAAACTTTTTGTTTCTCAGGAAATTCAGGAAGCTTACCGGAACATTGAGAACACTCAAGTGCTGCTTAGGCTCCCTACGAACTATCTCGGCCTCTGGGCCACCAATAGGAGGGTGGTACTGCAAGAAACTGCTAGAACCCAACCTATGCGAAGGGAGAACGTAGGTAATAGTGTCAAATGGACCAAGCTTCCCAACCGCCTCTTCGTCAGAAGAAGGATCGCACCTACACAGATGGTGCGAAGAAGAACCCCCGACGAATGATGGAACGTCGGAAGAAGAAGATGGCGGCAACTCGGAAGCCATTCGCAACGAAAAAGAGAGAATGACGAGCAGTAATGGAGCGGTGGTGGCCGAGAATCATGGCAGCCAAAGAACAGTGGTCGGAAAAAACAGAAAGGAACGGAGAAACTCGGACGAGAAGAGAGATGGAGGAGAAAAGAAAAAATGGGCCGCGAAATCAATTAAACCAAACTTAATTCGATCTTCTTACTTTCGGCTTTCTCACGGCTAAGCCATCGATTCCCCGGCCGAGACATCAATTCTTCGGCCGTGAGATCGATCTCCTGGCCCCCTAATCAATCTCCTACAGCTACATCAGATTTTGCTCAATGCATTAATTCAAGCAATTATGAAATTCTAGGTCTATGACCAACAGAGCCAGCGATGAGTAATGATAGCCTTGGGGGTATTCCCGGGCAAATACAATGTGGTCAGGACTAGCCTTGGGGGCATCCCCGAGCATATGGAACCTCAAGCACCGGTATCAAGTCCCCCCTTAGAATTCTCCAAAAGCTCTCTCACCTGATTAAAAGATCTCCAATGTTTCCGATCACCGTACTCCAGAAGTACTCAGCCCTATTACCCACAACTATACTCACTTAAGTCACCCGGCAGCCTTGTGCACTCACTCACCAACCACGTACTCAAACCGTTCACCCGTATTCGCTACTTCAAGGCTCCATGCCCATAAGCTCACTGCTTCACACTCCTTGCACCATCAGTAGTTATGCCTACCTTAGTGGCTCTACGCCCGCATCTGTCATCCCAGCAGCTCTACACTCGTTACCTCAACAATTCCAAGCTCAGTAGCTCCAAGCTCATTCAACATCTCCAAGCTAACCATCTCAACAACTCCACCTCATGAACTTTCCATCACCTAGCAGCTCTAAGCTTGCTATCAACAGCTCACAATCAACAGTTCGCTATCTTGTGCCCTATCAAACCGCCCTGTGGCTCCACGCCTGTATTCACCATCTCAGCGGCTCTGCGCTCGCATTCATCACCATCAAGCTATTCAGTGGCCTTAGGCTCTACGCCCATAAGCCCACTACTTCACGTCCATCAACTATTTCAGCGGCTCCAAGCCCATTATCTCAGCAGCTCCAAGCCCACTACTCAGCGGCTCTACGTCCACCACTTAGCGGCTCCAAGCCCACTATCTCAACTGGCTCTACGCCGTAACAATTCTCAACAAGCTCTATGCCACCTCCATCACCAAGATATTATCTATTCTCAAGCTCTACGCTTGTGTAGGTGGACGAATTCAAGTAGTGCTCTGAACAGCACTGGAATGCAGCGGCTTCACGTGCCTCTTGAATGTAACCCTAATTTGTCAATGAAACCCTTGTCCTGCAAAACAGACAAGGAGTGAGTGCACCTTTGCCTCTCGTGGCAAAGGCCCTCCGATGCCTTTGTTAGTATTTCGTACTAGCAATCAAACCCTAATTATCAGTAGGAAAGCAAATAGAATGCAGCGTATTGCGTACCTTTTACCTTTAGGTTTACCTCTTATTTATAGATTTGCGTATGCTTGCTGGCCAAGCATCCGTGTTGCCCTAGGATTCCTAACTCGTATAGGAATCCCAGGATATCAAGGATTCTCGTTTCCTTTATCAGTTCATTACCTTAATCCTTGTAGGACTCTTTTCCATAACAAGCCGAACATCCCATACTCGTTGAGTATCTTTCTCAGATCCTATATTCTCGGGATCTTATCCTTTAATGGAATACCAGTGATTCTGGACCCTTCTAGAATGTTCCCTCCAATAGGACTTCTCTCTTTGTTCGGCAATCTCATGGCCGAACAGACGGTCTGGACCAGTTGTTTCACGCGTAACTGGTCCTAAGGAAACAATTTGGACCATATCCTTTCTAAGGAGCTCTCCTCCTGTTCGGCTTTCTCTTGCCAAACAAGTTTCTTGAACAATGGCATCTCTTGTAATTTTCCTTGTATTCGGTCCAATAAAGCCTTGTGTTACTGCACCGAGAATCGTACAACCTTTCTGGACCATTGACTTCTCATATCACTGGTCCATAATGCGTTGACCTTTTCTTTGACCGTGCTCGGGCTCGTTTTGTACCTGTTCGGGAATACCTCCCTACAGCTTGAATGCTCAAAATCCAACATTTTGAATGCTCGAAGCTCTTCGAATGCCCAACCACTGTGTACTGGATGCTCAAGTTCTACACTTGAATGCTCAAGCGCTACGCTTGAATGCCCAACCACTGCATACTGGATGTTCAAAGCCTGTACTTTGAATGCTCGGATTCTACCCTCCGAATGCTCGAGCTCTACGCTCTGAATGCTCAAGTCCAGAATTTGAAAGAAGCTCTACGCTTAAAAATCAAATACACACGCATGGGCCCGTGCACATATTGCATCAATCACATCGAGTATGCATAACCATCATCATTAACATATCTACTCACATCTAACAATCATCATCATCACATATACATATTTTGCATCTATCTCTCTCACTCATGAAACAGGTCAATCCTGCAGTCAACCGGCTCTATGCCTCGATTTTATTGATTGGTCCATCGCCTCGATCCTTTGGCTCTACGCCAAAAATTTATGATGGGAAAGCTCTGTGCACAGACCTTCAGAATGCAACCTGCTCTATGCCTTGGTTCTATCTCTACAAACTCTAAGCTCTGACTCTTCAGGCTCTCGCCTTATGAATGCAATTGGCTCTACGCCTCAATTCTGTCAAGCTCTGTGCATAGACCTTCAGAATGCAACCGGCTTCGCGCCTCGGTTCTATTACATCAAACTCTAAGCTCTATTTCCTTAGGCTCTCGCCTGATGACTGCAACCGGCTCCGCACCTCAGTTCCCTCATCTCAACACTCCGTGCTCCAGTTACTCGCCTCATGCCCCCATATCTCAAAACCCGCATCTAACTCGTCTCCAGAAGATGGCTTGGGTTCCACCCCATTTCTCAAAACTGGCGTCCGATTCATCCCCAGCAGATGGTTTGGATTCCACCCAATTACATCAATTTCATCAAGCTCATTCGCAAGGATAAGCTACTTTACCGAGCTCCCCTCAGTCAAAGGAAGGATGATCAAGAAAAGAAAATGACTCACCCACTGTGTATTGATCTACCCCAAAATACTAAGGA